>NC_082695.1:5000-2435000 GCF_949987515.2 Delphinus delphis
TGCCATACCCTCACCTGGACCCTAAACCGTCCCCGTCCCCTAACCCTAACCCTAGCCCGAACCCTAACCCTAACCCTTCCCCGAAGCCTGACCATCACCCGTCCCCTAATCCTAACCCGTACGCTAACACTAACCCGCGCCCTCACACGCACGCTCCCCCTAAAGCGTTGCCGTAACCTCACCTGGACCCTAAACCGTCCCCGTTCCCTAACCCTAACCCTAGCCCGAACCCTAACCCTAACCCTTCCCCGAAGCCTGACCCTCACCCGTCCCTTAATCCTAACCCGTACGCTAACACTAACCCGCTCCCTCACACGCACGCTCCCCCTAATGCGTTGCCGTACCCTCACCTGGACCCTAAACCGTCCCCGTCCCCTAACCCTAACTCTACCCCGAACCCTAACCCTAACCCTTCCCCGAAGCCTGACCCTCACCCGTCCCCTAATCCTAACCCGTACGCTAACACTAACCCGCGCCCTCAAACGCACGCTCCCCCTAAAACGTTGCCGTACCCTCACCTGGACCCTAAACCGGCCCCGTCCCCTAACCCTAACCCTAGCCAGAACCCTAACCCTAACCCTAACCTTTCCCCGAAGCCTGACCCTTACCCGTCCTCTAATCCTAACCCGTACGCTAACACTAACCCGCGCCCTCACACGCACGCTCCCCCTAAAGCGTTGCCGTACCCTCACCTGGACCCTAAACCGTCCCCGTCCCCTAACCCTAACCCTAGCCCGAACCCTAACCCTAACCCTAACCTTTCCCCGAAGCCTGACCCTCACCCGTCCCCTAATGCTAACCCGTACGTTAACACTAACCCGCGCCCTCACACGCACGCTCCCCCTAAAGCGTTGCCGTACCCTCACCTGGACCCTAAACCGTCCCCGTCCCCTAACCCTAACCCTAGCCCGAACCCTAACCCTAACCCTAACCTTCCCCCGAAGCCTGACACTTACCCGTCCCCTAATCCTAACCCGTACGCTAACACTAACCCGCGCCCTCACACGCACGCTCCCCGTAAAGCGTTGCCGCACCCTCACCTGGACCCTAAACCGTCCCCGTCCCCTAACCCTAACCCTAGCCCGAACCCTTACCCTAACCCTTCCCGAAGCCTGACCCTCACCCGTCCCCTAATCCTAACCCGTACGCTAACACTAACCCGCGCCCTCACACGCACGCTCCCCCTAAAGCGTTGCCGTACCCTCACCTGGACCCTAAACCGTCCCCGTCCCCTAACCCTAACCCTAGCCCGAACCCTAACCCTAACCCTTCCCCGAAGCCTGACCCTCACCCGTCCCCTAATCCTAACCCGTACGCTAACACTAACCCGCGCCCTCACACGCACGCTCCCCCTAAAGCGTTGCCGTATCCTCACCTGGACCCTAAATCGTCCCCGTCCCCTAACCCTAACCCTAGCCCGAACCCTAACCCTAACCCTTCCCCGAAGCCTGACCCTCACCCGTCCCCTAATCCTAACCCGTACGCTAACACTATCCCGCGCCCTCAAACGCACGCTCCCCCTAAAGCGTTGCCGTACCCTCACTTGGACCCTAAACCGTCCCCGTCCCCTAACCCTAACCCTAGCCCGAACCCTAACCCTAACCCTTCCCCGAAGCCTGACCCTCACCCGTCCCCTAAACCTAACCCGAACGCTAACACTAACCCGCGCCCTCACACGCACGCTCCCCCTAAAGCGTTGCCGTACCCTCACCTGGACCCTAAACCGTCCCCGTCCCCTAACCCTAACCCTAGCCCGAACCCTAACCCTAACCCTTCCCCGAACCCTGACCCTCACCCGTCCCCTAATCCTAACCCGTACGCTAACACTAACCCGCGCCCTCACACGCACGCTCCCCCTAAAGCGTTTCCGTACCCTCACCTGGACCCTCAACCGTCCCCGTCCCCTAACCCTAACCCTAGCCCGAACCCTAACCCTAACCCTAACCTTTCCCCGAAGCCTGACCCTCACCCGTCCCCTAATCCTAACCCGTACGTTAACACTAACCCGCGCCCTCACACGCACGCTCACCCTAAAGCGTTGCCGTACCCTCACCTGGACCCTAAACCGGCCCCGTCCCCTAACCCTAACCCTAGCCCAAACCCTAACCCTAACCCTTCCCGAAGCCTGACCCTCACCCGTCCCTTAATCCTAACCCGTACGCTAACACTAACCCGCGCCCTCACACGCACGCTCCCCCTAAAGCGTTGCCGTACCCTCACCTGTACCCTAAACCGTCCCCGTCCCCTAACCCTAACCCTAGCCAGAACCCTAACCCTAACCCTTCCCCGAAGCCTGACCCTCACCCGTCCCCTAATCCTAACCCGTACGCTAACACTAACCCGCGCCCTCACACGCACGCTCCCCCTAAAGCGTTGCCGTACCCTCACCTGGACCCTAAACCGTCCCCGTCCCCTAACCCTAACCCTAGCCCGAACCCTAACCCTAACCCTTCCCCGAAGCCTGACCCTCACCCGTCCCCTAATCCTAACCCGTATGCTAACACTAACCCGCGCCCTCACACGCACGCTCCCCCTAAAGCGTTGCCGTACCCTCACCTGGACCCTAAACCGTCCCCGTCCCCTAACCCTAACCCTAGCCCGAACCCTAACCCTAACCCATCCCCGAAGCCTGACCCTCACCCGTCCCCTAATCCTAACCCGTACGCTAACACTAACCCGCGCCCTCACACGCACGCTCCCCCTAAAGCGTTGCCGTACCCTCACCTGGACCCTAAACCGTCCCCGTCCCCTAACCCTAACCCTAGCCCGAACCCTAACCCTAACCCTTCCCCGAAGCCTGACCCTCACCCGTCCCCTAATCCTAACCCGTACGCTAACACTAACCCGCGCCCTCACACGCACGCTCCCCCTAAAGCGTTGCCGTACCCTCACCTGGAACCTAAACCGTCCCCGTCCCCTAACCCTAACCCTAGCCCGAACCCTAACCCTAACCCTTCCCCGAAGCCTGACCATCACCCGTCCCCTAATCCTAACCCGTACGCTAACACTAACCCGCGCCCTCAAACGCACGCTCCCCCTAAAGCATTGCCGTACCCTCACCTGGACCCTAAACCGTCCCCGTCCCCTAACCCTAACCCTAGCCCGAACCCTAACCCTAACCTTAACCTTTCCCCGAAGCCTGACCCTCACCCGTCCCCTAATCCTAACCCGTACGTTAACACTAACCGGCGCCCTCACACGCACGCTCCCCCAAAAAGCGTTGCCGTACCCTCACCTGGACCCTAAACCGGCCCCGTCCCCTAACCCTAACCCTAGCCAGAACCCTAACCCTAACCCTAACCTTTCCCCGAAGCCTGACCCTTACCCGTCCTCTAATCCTAACCCGTACGCTAACACTAACCCGCGCCCTCACACGCACGCTCCCCCTAAAGCGTTGCCGTACCCTCACCTGGACCCTAAACCGTCCCCGTCCCCTAACCCTAACCCTAGCCCTAACCCTTACCCTAACCCTTCCCGAAGACTGACCCTCACCCGTCCCCTAATCCTAACCCGTACGCTAACACTAACCCGCACCCTCACACGCACGCTCCCCCTAAAGCATTGCCGTACCCTCACCTGGACCCTAAACCGTCCCCGTCCCCTAACCCTAACCCTAGCCCGAACCCTAACCCTAACCCTTCCCCGAAGCCTGACCCTCACCCGTCCCCTAAACCTAACCCGTACGCTAACACTAACCCGCGCCCTCACACGCACGCTCCCCCTAAAGCATTGCCGTACCCTCACCTGGACCCTAAACCGTCCCCGTCCCCTAACCCTAACCCTAGCCCGAACCCTAACCCTAACCCTAACCTTCCACCGAAGCCTGACCCTCACCCGTCCCCTAATCCTAACCCGTACGTTAACACTAACCCGCGCCCTCACACGCATGCTCTCCCTAAAGCGTTGCCGTACCCTCACCTGGACCCTAAACCGGCCCCGTCCCCTAACCCTAACCCTAGCCCGAACCCTAACCCTAACCCTTCCCGAAGCCTGACCCTCACCCATCCCTTAATCCTAACCTGTACGCTAACACTAACCCGCGCCCTCACACGCACGCTCCCCCTAAAGCGTTGCCGTACCCTCACCTGGACCCTAAACCGTCCCCGTCCCCTAACCCTAACCCTAGCCCGAACCCTAACCCTAACCCTTCCCCGAAGCCTGACCCTCACCCGTCCCCTAATCCTAACCCGTACGCTAACACTAACCCGCGCCCTCACACGCACGCTCCCCCTAAAGCGTTGCCGTACCCTCACCTGGACCCTAAACCGGCCCCGTCCCCTAACCCTAACCCTAACCAGAACCCTAACCCTAACCCTAACCTTTCCCCGAAGCCTGACCCTTACCCGTCCTCTAATCCTAACCCGTACGCTAACACTAACCCGCGCCCTCACACGCACGCTCCCCCTAAAGCGTTGCCGTACCCTCACCTGGACCCTAAACCGTCCCCGTCCCCTAACCCTAACCCTAGCCCTAACCCTTACCCTAACCCTTCCCGAAGACTGACCCTCACCCGTCCCCTAATCCTAACCGGTACGCTAACACTAACCCGCACCCTCACACGCACGCTCCCCCTAAAGCGTTGCCGTACCCTCACCTGGACCCTAAACCGTCCCCGTCCCCTAACCCTAACCCTAGCCCGAACCCTAACCCTAACCCTTCCCCGAAGCCTGACCCTCACCCGTCCCCTAAACCTAACCCGTACGCTAACACTAACCCGCGCCCTCACACGCACGCTCCCCCTAAAGCATTGCCGTACCCTCACCTGGACCCTAAACCGTCCCCGTCCCCTAACCCTAACCCTAGCCCGAACCCTAACCCTAACTCTAACCTTTCACCGAAGCCTGACCCTCACCCGTCCCCTAATCCTAACCCGTACGTTAACACTAACCCACGCCCTCACACACATGCTCTCCCTAAAGCGTTGCCGTACCCTCAACTGGACCCTAAACGGGCCCCGTCCCCTAACCCTAACCCTATCCCGAACCCTAACCCTAACCCTTCCCGAAGCCTGACCCTCACCCGTCCCTTAATCCTAACCTGTACGCTAACACTAACCCGCGCCCTCACACGCACGCTCCCCCTAAAGCGTTGCCGTACCCTCACCTGTACCCTAAACCGTCCCCGTCCCCTAACCCTAACCCTATCCAGAACCCTAACCCTAACCCTTCCCCGAAGCCTGACCCTCACCCGTCCCCTAATCCTAACCCGTACGCTAACACTAACCCGCGCCCTCACACGCACGCTCCCCCTAAAGCGTTGCCGTACCCTCACCTGGACCCTAAACCGTCCCCGTCCCCTAACCCTAGCCCTCGCCCGAACCCTAACCCTAACCCTTCCCCGAAGCCTGACCCTCACCCGTCCCCTAATCCTAACCCGTACGCTAACACTAACCCGCGCCCTCACACGCACGCTCCCCCTAAAGCGTTGCCGTACCCTCACCTGGACCCTAAACCGTCCCCGTCCCCTAACCCTAACCCTAGCCCGAACCCTAACCCTAACCCTTCCCCGAAGCCTGACCCTCACCCGTCCCCTAATCCTAACCCGTACGCTAACACTAACCCGCGCCCTCACACGCACGCTCCCCCTAAAGCGTTGCCGTACACTCACCTGGACCCTAAACCGTCCCCGTCCCCTAACCCTAACCCTAGCCCGAACCCTAACCCTAACCCTTCCCCGAAGCCTGACCCTCACCCGTCCCCTAATCCTAACCCGTACGCTAACACTAACCCGCGCCCTCACACGCACGCTCCCCCTAAAGCGTTGCCGTACCCTCACCTGGACCCTAAACCGTCCCCGTCCCCTAACCCTAACCGTAGCCCGAACCCTAACCCTAACCCTAACCTTTCCCCGAAGCCTGACCCTCACCCGTCCCCTAATGCTAACCCGTACGTTAACACTAACCCGCGCCCTCACACGCACGCTCCCCCTAAAGCGTTGCCGTACCCTCACCTGGACCCTAAACCGTCCCCGTCCCCTAACCCTAACCCTAGCCCGAACCCTAACCCTAACCCTAACCTTCACCCGAAGCCTGACCCTTACCCGTCCCCTAATCCTAACCCGTACGCTAACACTAACCCGCGCCCTCACACGCACGCTCCCCATAAAGCGTTGCCGCACCCTCACCTGGACCCTAAACCGTCCCTGTCCCCTAACCCTAACCCTAGCCCGAACCCTTACCCTAACCCTTCCCGAAGCCTGACCCTCACCCGTCCCCTAATCCTAACCCGTACGCTAACACTAACCCGCGCCCTCACACGCACGCTCCCCCTAAAGCGTTGCCGTACACTCACCTGTACCCTAAACCGTCCCCGTCCCCTAACCCTAACCCTAGCCCGAACCCTAACCCTAACCCTTCCCCGAAGCCTGACCCTCACCCGTCCCCTAATCCTAACCCGTACGCTAACACTAACCCGCGCCCTCACACGCACGCTCCCCCTAAAGCGTTGCCGTATCCTCACCTGGACCCTAAACCGTCCCCGTCCCCTAACCCTAACCCTAGCCCGAACCCTAACCCTAACCTTTCCCCGAAGCCTGACCCTCACCCGTCCCCTAATCCTAACCCGTACGCTAACACTAACCCGCGCCCTCAAACGCACGCTCCCCCTAAAGCGTTGCCGTACCCTCACTTGGACCCTAAACCGTCCCCGTCCCCTAACCCTAACCCTAGCCCGAACCCTAACCCTAACCCTTCCCCGAAGCCTGACCCTCACCCGTCCCCTAAACCTAACCCGTACGCTAACACTAACCCGCGCCCTCACACGCACGCTCCCCCTAAAGCGTTTCCGTACCCTCACCTGGACCCTAAACCGTCCCCGTCCCCTAACCCTAACCCTAGCCCGAACCCTAACCCTAACCCTAACCTTTCCCCGAAGCCTGACCCTCACCCGTCCCCTAATCCTAACCCGTACGTTAACACTAACCCGCGCCCTCACACGCACGCTCACCCTAAAGCGTTGCCGTACCCTCACCTGGACCCTAAACCGGCCCCGTCCCCTAACCGTAACCCTAGCCCGAACCCTAACCCTAACCCTTCCCGAAGCCTGACCCTCACCCGTCCCTTAATCCTAACCCGTACGCTAACACTAACCCGCGCCCTCACACGCACGCTCCCCCTAAGGCGTTGCCGTACCCTCACCTGTACCCTAAACCGTCCCCGTCCCCTAACCCTAACCCTAGCCAGAACCCTAACCCTAACCCTTCCCCGAAGCCTGACCCTCACCCGTCCCCTAATCCTAACCCGTACGCTAACACTAACCCGCGCCCTCACACGCACGCTCCCCCTAAAGCGTTGCCGTACCCTCACCTGGACCCTAAACCGTCCCCGTCCCCTAACCCTAACCCTAGCCCGAACCCTAACCCTAACCCTTCCCCGAAGCCTGACCCTCACCCGTCCCCTAATCCTAACCCGTACGCTAACACTAACCCGCGCCCTCACACGCACGCTCCCCCTAAAGCGTTGCCGTACCCTCACCTGGACCCTAAACCGTCCCCGTCCCCTAACCCTAACCCTAGCCCGAACCCTAACCCTAACCCATCCCCGAAGCCTGACCCTCACCCGTCCCCTAATCCTAACCCGTACGCTAACACTAACCCGCGCCCTCACACGCACGCTCCCCCTAAAGCGTTGCCGTACCCTCACCTGGACCCTAAACCGTCCCCGTCCCCTAACCCTAACCCTAGCCCGAACCCTAACCCTAACCCTTCCCCGAAGCCTGACCCTCACCCGTCCCCTAATCCTAACCCGTACGCTAACACTAACCCGCGCCCTCACACGCACGCTCCCCCTAAAGCGTTGCCGTACCCTCACCTGGACCCTAAACCGTCCCCGTCCCCTAACCCTAACCCTAGCCCGAACCCTAACCCTAACCTTTCCCCGAATCCTGACACTCACCCGTCCCCTAATCCTAACCCGTACGTTAACAGTAACCGGCGCCCTCACACGCACGCTCCCCCAAAAAGCGTTGCCGTACCCTCACCTGGACCCTAAACCGGCCCCGTCCCCTAACCCTAACCCTAGCCAGAACCCTAACCCTAACCCTAACCTTTCCCCGAAGCCTGACCCTTACCCGTCCTCTAATCCTAACCCGTACGCTAACACTAACCCGTGCCCTCACACGCACGCTCCCCCTAAAGCGTTGCCGTACCCTCACCTGGACCCTAAACCGTCCCTGTCCCCTAACCGTAACCCTAGCCGGAACCCTTACCCTAACCCTTCCCGAAGCCTGACCCTCACCCGTCCCTTAATCCTAACCCGTACGCTAACACTAACCCACGCCCTCACACGCACGCTCCCCCTAAAGCGTTGCCGTACCCTCACCTGGACCCTAAACCGTCCCCGTCCCCTAACCCTAACCCTAGCCCGAACCCTAACCCTAACACTTCCCCGAAGCCTGACCCTCACCCGTCCCATAATCCTAACCCATACGCTAACACTAACCCGCGCCCTCACACGCACGCTCCCCCTAAAGCGTTGCCGTACCCTCACCTGGACCCTAAACCGTCCCCGTCCCCTAACCCTAACCCTAGCCCGAACCCTAACCCTAACCTTAACCTTTCCCCGAAGCCTGACCCTCAACCGTCACCTAATCCTAACCCGTACGTTAACACTAACCCGCGCCCTCACACGCACGCTCCCTCTAAAGCGTTGCCGTACCCTCACCTGGACCCTAAACCGTCCCCATCCCCTAACCCTAACCCTAGCCCGAACCCTAACCCTAACCCTAACCTTTCCCCGAAGCCTGACCTTTACCCGTCCCTGAATCCTAACCCGTACGCTAACACTAACCCGCGCCCTCACACGCACGCTCCCCCTAAAGCGTTGCCGTACCCTCACCTGTACCCTAAACCGTCCCCGTGCCCTAACCCTAACCCTAGCCCGAACCCTAACCCTAACCCTTCCCGAAGCCAGACCCTCACCCGTCCCTTAATCCTAACCCGTACGCTAACACTAACCCGCGCCCTCACACGCACGCTCCCCCTAAAGCGTTGCCGTACCCTCACCTGTACCCTAAACCGTCCCCGTCCCCTAACCCTAACCCTAGCCCGAACCCTAACCCTAACCCTTCCAAGAAGCCTGACCCTCACCCGTCCCCTAATGCTAACCCGTACGTTAACACTAACCCGCGCCCTCACACGCACGCTCCCCCTAAAGCGTTGCCGTACCCTCACCTGGACCCTAAACCGTCCCCGTCCCCTAACCCTAACCCTAGCCCGAACCCTAACCCTAACCCTAACCTTCCCCCGAAGCCTGACCCTTACCCGTCCCCTAATCCTAACCCGTACGCTAACACTAACCCGCGCCCTCACACGCACGCTCCCCGTAAAGCGTTGCCGCACCCTCACCTGGACCCTAAACCGTCCCCGTCCCCTAACCCTAACCCTAGCCCGAACCCTTACCCTAACCCTTCCCGAAGCCTGACCCTCACCCGTCCCCTAATCCTAACCCGTACGCTAACACTAACCCGCGCCCTCACACGCACGCTCCCCCTAAAGCGTTGCCGTACACTCACCTGTACCCTAAACCGTCCCCGTCCCCTAACCCTAACCCTAGCCCGAACCCTAACCCTAACCCTTCCCCGAAGCCTGACCCTCACCCGTCCCCTAATCCTAACCCGTACGCTAGCACTAACCCGCGCCCTCACACGCATGCTCCCCCTAAAGCGTTGCCGTATCCTCACCTGGACCCTAAACCGTCCCCGTCCCCTAACCCTAACCCTAGCCCGAACCCTAACCCTAACCCTTCCCCGAAGCCTGACCCTCACCCGTCCCCTAATCCTAACCCGTACGCTAACACTAACCCGCGCCCTCAAACGCACGCTCCCCCTAAAGCGTTGCCGTACCCTCACTTGGACCCTAAACCGTCCCCGTCCCCTAACCCTAACCCTAGCCCGAACCCTAACCCTAACCCTTCCCCGAAGCCTGACCCACACCCGTCCCCTAAACCTAACCCGTACGCTAACACTAACCCGCGCCCTCACACGCACGCTCCCCCTAAAGCGTTGCCGTACCCTCACCTGGACCCTAAACCGTCCCCATCCCCTAACCCTAACCCTAGCCCGAACCCTAACCCTAACCCTTCCCCGAACCCTGACCCTCACCCGTCCCCTAATCCTAACCCGTACGCTAACACTAACCCGCGCCCTCACACGCACGCTCCCCCTAAAGCGTTTCCGTACCCTCACCTGGACCCTAAACCGTCCCCGTCCCCTAACCCTAACCCTAGCCCGAACCCTAACCCTAACCCTAACCTTTCCCCGAAGCCTGACCCTCACCCGTCCCCTAATCCTAACCCGAACGTTAACACTAACCCGCGCCCTCACACGCACGCTCACCCTAAAGCGTTGCCGTACCCTCACCTGGACCCTAAACCGGCCCCGTCCCCTAACCCTAACCCTAGCCCGAACCCTAACCCTAACCCTTCCCGAAGCCTGACCCTCACCCGTCCCTTAATCCTAACCCGTACGCTAACACTAACCCGCGCCCTCACACGCACGCTCCCCCTAAAGCGTTGCCGTACCCTCACCTGTACCCTAAACCGTCCCCGTCCCCTAACCCTAACCCTAGCCAGAACCCTAACCCTAACCCTTCCCCGAAGCCTGACCCTCACCCGTCCCCTAATCCTAACCCGTACGCTAACACTAACCCGCGCCCTCACACGCACGCTCCCCCTAAAGCGTTGCCGTACCCTCACCTGGACCCTAAACCGTCCCCGTCCCCTAACCCTAACCCTAGCCCGAACCCTAACCCTAACCCTTCCCCGAAGCCTGACCCTCACCCGTCCCCTAATCCTAACCCGTACGCTAACACTAACCCGCGCCCTCACACGCACGCTCCCCCTAAAGCGTTGCCGTACCCTCACCTGGACCCTAAACCGTCCCCGTCCCCTAACCCTAACCCTAGCCCGAACCCTAACCCTAACCCATCCCCGAAGCCTGACCCTCACCCGTCCCCTAATCCTAACCCGTACGCTAACACTAACCCGCGCCCTCACACGCACGCTCCCCCTAAAGCGTTGCCGTACCCTCACCTGGACCCTAAACCGTCCCCGTCCCCTAACCCTAACCCTAGCCCGAACCCTAACCCTAACCCTTCCCCGAAGCCTGACCCTCACCCGTCCCCTAATCCTAACCCGTACGCTAACACTAACCCGCGCCCTCACACGCACGCTCCCCCTAAAGCGTTGCCGTACCCTCACCTGGACCCTAAACCGTCCCCGTCCCCTAACCCTAACCCTAGCCCGAACCCTAACCCTAACCCTTCCCCGAAGCCTGACCATCACCCGTCCCCTAATCCTAACCCGTACGCTAACACTAACCCGCGCCCTCAAACGCACGCTCCCCGTAAAGCGTTGCCGTACCCTCACCTGGACCCTAAACCGTCCCCGTCCCCTAACCCTAACCCTAGCCCGAACCCTAACCCTGACCCTAACCTTTCCCCGAAGCCTGACCCTCACCCGTCCCCTAATCCTAACCCATACGTTAACACTAACCGGCGCCCTCACACGCACGCTCCCCCAAAAAGCGTTGCCGTACCCTCACCTGGACCCTAAACCGTCCCCGTCCCCTAACCCTAACCCTAGCCCGAACCCTAACCCTAACCCTTCCCCGAAGCCTGACCTTCACCTGTCCCCTAATCCTAACCCGTACGCTAACACTAACCCGCGCCCTCACACGCACGCTCCCCCTAAAGCGTTGCCGTACCCTCACCTGGACCCTAAACCGTCCCCGTCCCCTAACCCTAACCCTAGCCCGAACCCTAACCCTAACCCTTCCCCGAAGCCTGACCCTCACCCGTCCCCTAATCCTAACCCGTACGCTAACACTAACCCGCGCCCTCACACGCACGCTCCCCCTAAAGCGTTGCCGTACCCTCACCTGGACCCTAAACCGTCCCCGTCCCCGTCCCCTAACCCTAGCCCGAACCCTAACCCTAACCCTTCCCCGAAGCCTGACCCTCACCCGTCCCCTAATCCTAACCCGTACGCTAACACTAACCCGCGCCCTCAAACGCACGCTCCCACTAAAGCGTTGCCGTACCCTCACCTGGACCCTAAACCGTCCCCTAACCCTAACCCTAACCCTAGCCCGAACCCTAACCCTAACCCTAACCTTTCCCCGAAGCCTGACCCTCACCCGTCCCCTAATCCTAACCCGTACGTTAACACTAACCGGCGCCCTCACACGCACGCTCCCCCAAAAAGCGTTGCCGTACCCTCACCTGGACCCTAAACCGGCCCCGTCCCCTAACCCTAACCCTAGCCAGAACCCTAACCCTAACCCTAACCTTTCCCCGAAGCCTGACCCTTACCCGTCCTAAAATCCTAACCCGTACGCTAACACTAACCCGTGCCCTCACACGCACGCTCCCCCTAAAGCGTTGCCGTACCCTCACCTGGACCCTAAACCGTCCCCGTCCCCTAACCCTAACCCTAGCCGGAACCCTTACCCTAACCCTTCCCGAAGCCTGACCCTCACCAGTCCCTTAATCCTAACCCGTACGCTAACACTAACCCGCGCCCTCACACGCACGCTCCCCCTAAAGCGTTGCCGTACCCTCACCTGGACCCTAAACCGTCCCCGTCCCCTAACCCTAACCCTAGCCCGAACCCTAACCCTAACCCTATCCCTTCCCCGAAGCCTGACCCTCACCCGTCCCCTAATCCTAACCCGTACGCTAACACTAACCCGTGCCCTCACACGCACGCTCCCCCTAAAGCGTTGCCGTACCCTCACCTGGACCCTAAACCGTCCCCGTCCCCTAACCCTAACCCTAGCCGAACCCTAACCCTAACCCTTCCCCGAAGCCTGACCCTCACCCGTCCCCTAATCCTAACCCGTACGCTAACACTAACCCGCGCCCTCACACGCACGCTCCTCCTAAAGCGTTGCCGTACACGCACCTGGACCTTAAACCGTCCCCGTCCCCTAACCCTAAACCTAGCCCGAACCCTAACCCTAACCCTTCCCCGAAGCCTGACCCTCACCCGTCCCCTAATCCTAACCCGTACGCTAACACTAACCCGCGCCCTCAAACGCACGCTCCCCCTAAAGCGTTGCCGTACCCTCACTTGGACCCTAAACCGTCCCCGTCCCCTAACCCTAACCCTAGCCCGAACCCTAACCCTAACCCTTCCCCGAAGCCTGACCCTCACCCGTCCCCTAAACCTAACCCGTACGCTAACACTAACCCGCGCCCTCACACGCACGCTCCCCCTAAAGCGTTTCCGTACCCTCACCTGGACCCTAAACCGTCCCCGTCCCCTAACCCTAACCCTAGCCCGAACCCTAACCCTAACCCTAACCTTTCCCCGAAGCCTGACCCTCACCCGTCCCCTAATCCTAACCCGTACGTTAACACTAACCCGCGCCCTCACACGCACGCTCACCCTAAAGCGTTGCCGTACCCTCACCTGGACCCTAAACCGGCCCCGTCCCCTAACCGTAACCCTAGCCCGAACCCTAACCCTAACCTTTCCCCGAATCCTGACACTCACCCGTCCCCTAATCCTAACCCGTACGTTAACAGTAACCGGCGCCCTCACACGCACGCTCCCCCAAAAAGCGTTGCCGTACCCTCACCTGGACCCTAAACCGGCCCCGTCCCCTAACCCTAACCCTAGCCAGAACCCTAACCCTAACCCTAACCTTTCCCCGAAGCCTGACCCTTACCCGTCCTCTAATCCTAACCCGTACGCTAACACTAACCCGTGCCCTCACACGCACGCTCCCCCTAAAGCGTTGCCGTACCCTCACCTGGACCCTAAACCGTCCCTGTCCCCTAACCGTAACCCTAGCCGGAACCCTTACCCTAACCCTTCCCGAAGCCTGACCCTCACCCGTCCCTTAATCCTAACCCGTACGCTAACACTAACCCACGCCCTCACACGCACGCTCCCCCTAAAGCGTTGCCGTACCCTCACCTGGACCCTAAACCGTCCCCGTCCCCTAACCCTAACCCTAGCCCGAACCCTAACCCTAACACTTCCCCGAAGCCTGACCCTCACCCGTCCCATAATCCTAACCCATACGCTAACACTAACCCGCGCCCTCACACGCACGCTCCCCCTAAAGCGTTGCCGTACCCTCACCTGGACCCTAAACCGTCCCCGTCCCCTAACCCTAACCCTAGCCCGAACCCTAACCCTAACCTTAACCTTTCCCCGAAGCCTGACCCTCAACCGTCACCTAATCCTAACCCGTACGTTAACACTAACCCGCGCCCTCACACGCACGCTCCCTCTAAAGCGTTGCCGTACCCTCACCTGGACCCTAAACCGTCCCCATCCCCTAACCCTAACCCTAGCCCGAACCCTAACCCTAACCCTAACCTTTCCCCGAAGCCTGACCTTTACCCGTCCCTGAATCCTAACCCGTACGCTAACACTAACCCGCGCCCTCACACGCACGCTCCCCCTAAAGCGTTGCCGTACCCTCACCTGTACCCTAAACCGTCCCCGTGCCCTAACCCTAACCCTAGCCCGAACCCTAACCCTAACCCTTCCCGAAGCCAGACCCTCACCCGTCCCTTAATCCTAACCCGTACGCTAACACTAACCCGCGCCCTCACACGCACGCTCCCCCTAAAGCGTTGCCGTACCCTCACCTGTACCCTAAACCGTCCCCGTCCCCTAACCCTAACCCTAGCCCGAACCCTAACCCTAACCCTTCCAAGAAGCCTGACCCTCACCCGTCCCCTAATGCTAACCCGTACGTTAACACTAACCCGCGCCCTCACACGCACGCTCCCCCTAAAGCGTTGCCGTACCCTCACCTGGACCCTAAACCGTCCCCGTCCCCTAACCCTAACCCTAGCCCGAACCCTAACCCTAACCCTAACCTTCCCCCGAAGCCTGACCCTTACCCGTCCCCTAATCCTAACCCGTACGCTAACACTAACCCGCGCCCTCACACGCACGCTCCCCGTAAAGCGTTGCCGCACCCTCACCTGGACCCTAAACCGTCCCCGTCCCCTAACCCTAACCCTAGCCCGAACCCTTACCCTAACCCTTCCCGAAGCCTGACCCTCACCCGTCCCCTAATCCTAACCCGTACGCTAACACTAACCCGCGCCCTCACACGCACGCTCCCCCTAAAGCGTTGCCGTACACTCACCTGTACCCTAAACCGTCCCCGTCCCCTAACCCTAACCCTAGCCCGAACCCTAACCCTAACCCTTCCCCGAAGCCTGACCCTCACCCGTCCCCTAATCCTAACCCGTACGCTAGCACTAACCCGCGCCCTCACACGCATGCTCCCCCTAAAGCGTTGCCGTATCCTCACCTGGACCCTAAACCGTCCCCGTCCCCTAACCCTAACCCTAGCCCGAACCCTAACCCTAACCCTTCCCCGAAGCCTGACCCTCACCCGTCCCCTAATCCTAACCCGTACGCTAACACTAACCCGCGCCCTCAAACGCACGCTCCCCCTAAAGCGTTGCCGTACCCTCACTTGGACCCTAAACCGTCCCCGTCCCCTAACCCTAACCCTAGCCCGAACCCTAACCCTAACCCTTCCCCGAAGCCTGACCCACACCCGTCCCCTAAACCTAACCCGTACGCTAACACTAACCCGCGCCCTCACACGCACGCTCCCCCTAAAGCGTTGCCGTACCCTCACCTGGACCCTAAACCGTCCCCATCCCCTAACCCTAACCCTAGCCCGAACCCTAACCCTAACCCTTCCCCGAACCCTGACCCTCACCCGTCCCCTAATCCTAACCCGTACGCTAACACTAACCCGCGCCCTCACACGCACGCTCCCCCTAAAGCGTTTCCGTACCCTCACCTGGACCCTAAACCGTCCCCGTCCCCTAACCCTAACCCTAGCCCGAACCCTAACCCTAACCCTAACCTTTCCCCGAAGCCTGACCCTCACCCGTCCCCTAATCCTAACCCGAACGTTAACACTAACCCGCGCCCTCACACGCACGCTCACCCTAAAGCGTTGCCGTACCCTCACCTGGACCCTAAACCGGCCCCGTCCCCTAACCCTAACCCTAGCCCGAACCCTAACCCTAACCCTTCCCGAAGCCTGACCCTCACCCGTCCCTTAATCCTAACCCGTACGCTAACACTAACCCGCGCCCTCACACGCACGCTCCCCCTAAAGCGTTGCCGTACCCTCACCTGTACCCTAAACCGTCCCCGTCCCCTAACCCTAACCCTAGCCAGAACCCTAACCCTAACCCTTCCCCGAAGCCTGACCCTCACCCGTCCCCTAATCCTAACCCGTACGCTAACACTAACCCGCGCCCTCACACGCACGCTCCCCCTAAAGCGTTGCCGTACCCTCACCTGGACCCTAAACCGTCCCCGTCCCCTAACCCTAACCCTAGCCCGAACCCTAACCCTAACCCTTCCCCGAAGCCTGACCCTCACCCGTCCCCTAATCCTAACCCGTACGCTAACACTAACCCGCGCCCTCACACGCACGCTCCCCCTAAAGCGTTGCCGTACCCTCACCTGGACCCTAAACCGTCCCCGTCCCCTAACCCTAACCCTAGCCCGAACCCTAACCCTAACCCATCCCCGAAGCCTGACCCTCACCCGTCCCCTAATCCTAACCCGTACGCTAACACTAACCCGCGCCCTCACACGCACGCTCCCCCTAAAGCGTTGCCGTACCCTCACCTGGACCCTAAACCGTCCCCGTCCCCTAACCCTAACCCTAGCCCGAACCCTAACCCTAACCCTTCCCCGAAGCCTGACCCTCACCCGTCCCCTAATCCTAACCCGTACGCTAACACTAACCCGCGCCCTCACACGCACGCTCCCCCTAAAGCGTTGCCGTACCCTCACCTGGACCCTAAACCGTCCCCGTCCCCTAACCCTAACCCTAGCCCGAACCCTAACCCTAACCCTTCCCCGAAGCCTGACCATCACCCGTCCCCTAATCCTAACCCGTACGCTAACACTAACCCGCGCCCTCAAACGCACGCTCCCCGTAAAGCGTTGCCGTACCCTCACCTGGACCCTAAACCGTCCCCGTCCCCTAACCCTAACCCTAGCCCGAACCCTAACCCTGACCCTAACCTTTCCCCGAAGCCTGACCCTCACCCGTCCCCTAATCCTAACCCATACGTTAACACTAACCGGCGCCCTCACACGCACGCTCCCCCAAAAAGCGTTGCCGTACCCTCACCTGGACCCTAAACCGTCCCCGTCCCCTAACCCTAACCCTAGCCCGAACCCTAACCCTAACCCTTCCCCGAAGCCTGACCTTCACCTGTCCCCTAATCCTAACCCGTACGCTAACACTAACCCGCGCCCTCACACGCACGCTCCCCCTAAAGCGTTGCCGTACCCTCACCTGGACCCTAAACCGTCCCCGTCCCCTAACCCTAACCCTAGCCCGAACCCTAACCCTAACCCTTCCCCGAAGCCTGACCCTCACCCGTCCCCTAATCCTAACCCGTACGCTAACACTAACCCGCGCCCTCACACGCACGCTCCCCCTAAAGCGTTGCCGTACCCTCACCTGGACCCTAAACCGTCCCCGTCCCCGTCCCCTAACCCTAGCCCGAACCCTAACCCTAACCCTTCCCCGAAGCCTGACCCTCACCCGTCCCCTAATCCTAACCCGTACGCTAACACTAACCCGCGCCCTCAAACGCACGCTCCCACTAAAGCGTTGCCGTACCCTCACCTGGACCCTAAACCGTCCCCTAACCCTAACCCTAACCCTAGCCCGAACCCTAACCCTAACCCTAACCTTTCCCCGAAGCCTGACCCTCACCCGTCCCCTAATCCTAACCCGTACGTTAACACTAACCGGCGCCCTCACACGCACGCTCCCCCAAAAAGCGTTGCCGTACCCTCACCTGGACCCTAAACCGGCCCCGTCCCCTAACCCTAACCCTAGCCAGAACCCTAACCCTAACCCTAACCTTTCCCCGAAGCCTGACCCTTACCCGTCCTAAAATCCTAACCCGTACGCTAACACTAACCCGTGCCCTCACACGCACGCTCCCCCTAAAGCGTTGCCGTACCCTCACCTGGACCCTAAACCGTCCCCGTCCCCTAACCCTAACCCTAGCCGGAACCCTTACCCTAACCCTTCCCGAAGCCTGACCCTCACCAGTCCCTTAATCCTAACCCGTACGCTAACACTAACCCGCGCCCTCACACGCACGCTCCCCCTAAAGCGTTGCCGTACCCTCACCTGGACCCTAAACCGTCCCCGTCCCCTAACCCTAACCCTAGCCCGAACCCTAACCCTAACCCTATCCCTTCCCCGAAGCCTGACCCTCACCCGTCCCCTAATCCTAACCCGTACGCTAACACTAACCCGTGCCCTCACACGCACGCTCCCCCTAAAGCGTTGCCGTACCCTCACCTGGACCCTAAACCGTCCCCGTCCCCTAACCCTAACCCTAGCCGAACCCTAACCCTAACCCTTCCCCGAAGCCTGACCCTCACCCGTCCCCTAATCCTAACCCGTACGCTAACACTAACCCGCGCCCTCACACGCACGCTCCTCCTAAAGCGTTGCCGTACACTCACCTGGACCTTAAACCGTCCCCGTCCCCTAACCCTAAACCTAGCCCGAACCCTAACCCTAACCCTTCCCCGAAGCCTGACCCTCACCCGTCCCCTAATCCTAACCCGTACGCTAACACTAACCCGCGCCCTCAAACGCACGCTCCCCCTAAAGCGTTGCCGTACCCTCACTTGGACCCTAAACCGTCCCCGTCCCCTAACCCTAACCCTAGCCCGAACCCTAACCCTAACCCTTCCCCGAAGCCTGACCCTCACCCGTCCCCTAAACCTAACCCGTACGCTAACACTAACCCGCGCCCTCACACGCACGCTCCCCCTAAAGCGTTTCCGTACCCTCACCTGGACCCTAAACCGTCCCCGTCCCCTAACCCTAACCCTAGCCCGAACCCTAACCCTAACCCTAACCTTTCCCCGAAGCCTGACCCTCACCCGTCCCCTAATCCTAACCCGTACGTTAACACTAACCCGCGCCCTCACACGCACGCTCACCCTAAAGCGTTGCCGTACCCTCACCTGGACCCTAAACCGGCCCCGTCCCCTAACCGTAACCCTAGCCCGAACCCTAACCCTAACCCTTCCCGAAGCCTGACCCTCACCCGTCCCTTAATCCTAACCCGTACGCTAACACTAACCCGCGCCCTCACACGCACGCTCCCCCTAAGGCGTTGCCGTACCCTCACCTGTACCCTAAACCGTCCCCGTCCCCTAACCCTAACCCTAGCCAGAACCCTAACCCTAACCCTTCCCCGAAGCCTGACCCTCACCCGTCCCCTAATCCTAACCCGTACGCTAACACTAACCCGCGCCCTCACACGCACGCTCCCCCTAAAGCGTTGCCGTACCCTCACCTGGACCCTAAACCGTCCCCGTCCCCTAACCCTAACCCTAGCCCGAACCCTAACCCTAACCCTTCCCCGAAGCCTGACCCTCACCCGTCCCCTAATCCTAACCCGTACGCTAACACTAACCCGCGCCCTCACACGCACGCTCCCCCTAAAGCGTTGCCGTACCCTCACCTGGACCCTAAACCGTCCCCGTCCCCTAACCCTAACCCTAGCCCGAACCCTAACCCTAACCCATCCCCGAAGCCTGACCCTCACCCGTCCCCTAATCCTAACCCGTACGCTAACACTAACCCGCGCCCTCACACGCACGCTCCCCCTAAAGCGTTGCCGTACCCTCACCTGGACCCTAAACCGTCCCCGTCCCCTAACCCTAACCCTAGCCCGAACCCTAACCCTAACCCTTCCCCGAAGCCTGACCCTCACCCGTCCCCTAATCCTAACCCGTACGCTAACACTAACCCGCGCCCTCACACGCACGCTCCCCCTAAAGCGTTGCCGTACCCTCACCTGGACCCTAAACCGTCCCCGTCCCCTAACCCTAACCCTAGCCCGAACCCTAACCCTAACCTTTCCCCGAATCCTGACACTCACCCGTCCCCTAATCCTAACCCGTACGTTAACACTAACCGGCGCCCTCACACGCACGCTCCCCCAAAAAGCGTTGCCGTACCCTCACCTGGACCCTAAACCGGCCCCGTCCCCTAACCCTAACCCTAGCCAGAACCCTAACCCTAACCCTAACCTTTCCCCGAAGCCTGACCCTTACCCGTCCTCTAATCCTAACCCGTACGCTAACACTAACCCGTGCCCTCACACGCACGCTCCCCCTAAATCGTTGCCGTACCCTCACCTGGACCCTAAACCGTCCCTGTCCCCTAACCGTAACCCTAGCCGGAACCCTTACCCTAACCCTTCCCGAAGCCTGACCCTCACCCGTCCCTTAATCCTAACCCGTACGCTAACACTAACCCACGCCCTCACACGCACGCTCCCCCTAAAGCGTTGCCGTACCCTCACCTGGACCCTAAACCGTCCCCGTCCCCTAACCCTAACCCTAGCCCGAACCCTAACCCTAACACTTCCCCGAAGCCTGACCCTCACCCGTCCCCTAATCCTAACCCATACGCTAACACTAACCCGCGCCCTCACACGCACGCTCCCCCTAAAGCGTTGCCGTACCCTCACCTGGACCCTAAACCGTCCCCGTCCCCTAACCCTAACCCTAGCCCGAACCCTAACCCTAACCTTAACCTTTCCCCGAAGCCTGACCCTCAACCGTCACCTAATCCTAACCCGTACGTTAACACTAACCCGCGCCCTCACACGCACGCTCCCTCTAAAGCGTTGCCGTACCCTCACCTGGACCCTAAACCGTCCCCATCCCCTAACCCTAACCCTAGCCCGAACCCTAACCCTAACCCTAACCTTTCCCCGAAGCCTGACCTTTACCCGTCCCTGAATCCTAACCCGTACGCTAACACTAACCCGCGCCCTCACACGCACGCTCCCCCTAAAGCGTTGCCGTACCCTCACCTGTACCCTAAACCGTCCCCGTGCCCTAACCCTAACCCTAGCCCGAACCCTAACCCTAACCCTTCCCGAAGCCAGACCCTCACCCGTCCCTTAATCCTAACCCGTACGCTAACACTAACCCGCGCCCTCACACGCACGCTCCCCCTAAAGCGTTGCCGTACCCTCACCTGTACCCTAAACCGTCCCCGTCCCCTAACCCTAACCCTAGCCCGAACCCTAACCCTAACCCTTCCAAGAAGCCTGACCCTCACCCGTCCCCTAATGCTAACCCGTACGTTAACACTAACCCGCGCCCTCACACGCACGCTCCCCCTAAAGCGTTGCCGTACCCTCACCTGGACCCTAAACCGTCCCCGTCCCCTAACCCTAACCCTAGCCCGAACCCTAACCCTAACCCTAACCTTCCCCCGAAGCCTGACCCTTACCCGTCCCCTAATCCTAACCCGTACGCTAACACTAACCCGCGCCCTCACACGCACGCTCCCCGTAAAGCGTTGCCGCACCCTCACCTGGACCCTAAACCGTCCCCGTCCCCTAACCCTAACCCTAGCCCGAACCCTTACCCTAACCCTTCCCGAAGCCTGACCCTCACCCGTCCCCTAATCCTAACCCGTACGCTAACACTAACCCGCGCCCTCACACGCACGCTCCCCCTAAAGCGTTGCCGTACACTCACCTGTACCCTAAACCGTCCCCGTCCCCTAACCCTAACCCTAGCCCGAACCCTAACCCTAACCCTTCCCCGAAGCCTGACCCTCACCCGTCCCCTAATCCTAACCCGTACGCTAGCACTAACCCGCGCCCTCACACGCATGCTCCCCCTAAAGCGTTGCCGTATCCTCACCTGGACCCTAAACCGTCCCCGTCCCCTAACCCTAACCCTAGCCCGAACCCTAACCCTAACCCTTCCCCGAAGCCTGACCCTCACCCGTCCCCTAATCCTAACCCGTACGCTAACACTAACCCGCGCCCTCAAACGCACGCTCCCCCTAAAGCGTTGCCGTACCCTCACTTGGACCCTAAACCGTCCCCGTCCCCTAACCCTAACCCTAGCCCGAACCCTAACCCTTCCCCGAAGCCTGACCCACACCCGTCCCCTAAACCTAACCCGTACGCTAACACTAACCCGCGCCCTCACACGCACGCTTCCCCTAAAGCGTTGCCGTACCCTCACCTGGACCCTAAACCGTCCCCGTCCCCTAACCCTAACCCTAGCCCGAACCCTAACCCTAACCCTTCCCCGAACCCTGACCCTCACCCGTCCCCTAATCCTAACCCGTACGCTAACACTAACCCGCGCCCTCACACGCACGCTCCCCCTAAAGCGTTTCCGTACCCTCACCTGGACCCTAAACCGTCCCCGTCCCCTAACCCTAACCCTAGCCCGAACCCTAACCCTAACCCTAACCTTTCCCCGAAGCCTGACCCTCACCCGTCCCCTAATCCTAACCCGAACGTTAACACTAACCCGCGCCCTCACACGCACGCTCACCCTAAAGCGTTGCCGTACCCTCACCTGGACCCTAAACCGGCCCCGTCCCCTAACCCTAACCCTAGCCCGAACCCTAACCCTAACCCTTCCCGAAGCCTGACCCTCACCCGTCCCTTAATCCTAACCCGTACGCTAACACTAACCCGCGCCCTCACACGCACGCTCCCCCTAAAGCGTTGCCGTACCCTCACCTGTACCCTAAACCGTCCCCGTCCCCTAACCCTAACCCTAGCCAGAACCCTAACCCTAACCCTTCCCCGAAGCCTGACCCTCACCCGTCCCCTAATCCTAACCCGTACGCTAACACTAACCCGCGCCCTCACACGCACGCTCCCCCTAAAGCGTTGCCGTACCCTCACCTGGACCCTAAACCGTCCCCGTCCCCTAACCCTAACCCTAGCCCGAACCCTAACCCTAACCCTTCCCCGAAGCCTGACCCTCACCCGTCCCCTAATCCTAACCCGTACGCTAACACTAACCCGCGCCCTCACACGCACGCTCCCCCTAAAGCGTTGCCGTACCCTCACCTGGACCCTAAACCGTCCCCGTCCCCTAACCCTAACCCTAGCCCGAACCCTAACCCTAACCCATCCCCGAAGCCTGACCCTCACCCGTCCCCTAATCCTAACCCGTACGCTAACACTAACCCGCGCCCTCACACGCACGCTCCCCCTAAAGCGTTGCCGTACCCTCACCTGGACCCTAAACCGTCCCCGTCCCCTAACCCTAACCCTAGCCCGAACCCTAACCCTAACCCTTCCCCGAAGCCTGACCCTCACCCGTCCCCTAATCCTAACCCGTACGCTAACACTAACCCGCGCCCTCACACGCACGCTCCCCCTAAAGCGTTGCCGTACCCGCACCTGGACCCTAAACCGTCCCCGTCCCCTAACCCTAACCCTAGCCCGAACCCTAACCCTAACCCTTCCCCGAAGCCTGACCATCACCCGTCCCCTAATCCTAACCCGTACGCTAACACTAACCCGCGCCCTCAAACGCACGCTCCCCGTAAAGCGTTGCCGTACCCTCACCTGGACCCTAAACCGTCCCCGTCCCCTAACCCTAACCCTAGCCCGAACCCTAACCCTAACCCTAACCTTTCCCCGAAGCCTGACCCTCACCCGTCCCCTAATCCTAACCCATACGTTAACACTAACCGGCGCCCTCACACGCACGCTCCCCCAAAAAGCGTTGCCGTACCCTCACCTGGACCCTAAACCGTCCCCGTCCCCTAACCCTAACCCTAGCCCGAACCCTAACCCTAACCCTTCCCCGAAGCCTGACCTTCACCTGTCCCCTAATCCTAACCCGTACGCTAACACTAACCCGCGCCCTCACACGCACGCTCCCCCTAAAGCGTTGCCGTACCCTCACCTGGACCCTAAACCGTCCCCGTCCCCTAACCCTAACCCTAGCCCGAACCCTAACCCTAACCCTTCCCCGAAGCCTGACCCTCACCCGTCCCCTAATCCTAACCCGTACGCTAACACTAACCCGCGCCCTCACACGCACGCTCCCCCTAAAGCGTTGCCGTACCCTCACCTGGACCCTAAACCGTCCCCGTCCCCGTCCCCTAACCCTAGCCCGAACCCTAACCCTAACCCTTCCCCGAAGCCTGACCCTCACCCGTCCCCTAATCCTAACCCGTACGCTAACACTAACCCGCGCCCTCAAACGCACGCTCCCACTAAAGCATTGCCGTACCCTCACCTGGACCCTAAACCGTCCCCTAACCCTAACCCTAACCCTAGCCCGAACCCTAACCCTAACCCTAACCTTTCCCCGAAGCCTGACCCTCACCCGTCCCCTAATCCTAACCCGTACGTTAACACTAACCGGCGCCCTCACACGCACGCTCCCCCAAAAAGCGTTGCCGTACCCTCACCTGGACCCTAAACCGGCCCCGTCCCCTAACCCTAACCCTAGCCAGAACCCTAACCCTAACCCTAACCTTTCCCCGAAGCCTGACCCTTACCCGTCCTAAAATCCTAACCCGTACGCTAACACTAACCCGTGCCCTCACACGCACGCTCCCCCTAAAGCGTTGCCGTACCCTCACCTGGACCCTAAACCGTCCCCGTCCCCTAACCCTAACCCTAGCCGGAACCCTTACCCTAACCCTTCCCGAAGCCTGACCCTCACCAGTCCCTTAATCCTAACCCGTACGCTAACACTAACCCGCGCCCTCACACGCACGCTCCCCCTAAAGCGTTGCCGTACCCTCACCTGGACCCTAAACCGTCCCCGTCCCCTAACCCTAACCCTAGCCCGAACCCTAACCCTAACCCTATCCCTTCCCCGAAGCCTGACCCTCACCCGTCCCCTAATCCTAACCCGTACGCTAACACTAACCCGTGCCCTCACACGCACGCTCCCCCTAAAGCGTTGCCGTACCCTCACCTGGACCCTAAACCGTCCCCGTCCCCTAACCCTAACCCTAGCCGAACCCTAACCCTAACCCTTCCCCGAAGCCTGACCCTCACCCGTCCCCTAATCCTAACCCGTACGCTAACACTAACCCGCGCCCTCACACGCACGCTCCTCCTAAAGCGTTGCCGTACACTCACCTGGACCTTAAACCGTCCCCGTCCCCTAACCCTAAACCTAGCCCGAACCCTAATCCTAACCCTTCCCCGAAGCCTGACCCTCACCCGTCCCCTAATCCTAACCCATACGCCAACACTAACCCACGCCCTCACACTCACGCTCCCTCTAAAGCGTTGCCGTACCCTCACCTGGACCTTAAACCGTCCCCGTCCACTAACCCTAACCCTTGCCCGAAACCTAACCCTTCCCCGAAACCTGACCCTCACCCGTCCCCTAATCCTAACCCGTACGCAAACACTAACCCACGCCCTCACACGCACTGTCCCCCTAAAGCGTTGCCGTACCCTCACCTGGACCCTAAACCGTCCCCGTCCCCTAACCCTAACCCTAGCCCGAACCCTAACCCTAACCCTTCCCCGAAGCCTGACCCTCACCCGTCCCCTAATCCTAACCCGTACGCTAACACTAACCCGCGCCCTCACATGCACTCTCCCCCTAAAGCGTTGCCGTACCCTCACCTGGACCCTAAACCGTCCCCATCCCCTAACCCTAACCCTAGCCCGAACCCTAACCCTAACCCTTCCCCGAAGCCTGACCCTCACCCGTCCCCTAATCCTAACCCGTACGCTAACACTAACCCGCACCCTCACACGCACGCTGCCCCTAAAGCGTTGCCGTACCCTCACCTGGACCTTAAACCGTCCCCGTCCCCTAACCCTAACCCTAGCCCGAACCCTAACCCTAACTCTTCCCCAAAGCCTGACCCTCACCCGTCCCCTAATCCTAACCCGTACGCTAACACTAACCCGCGCCCTCACAAGCACGCTGCCCCTAAAGCGTTGTCGTACCCTCACCTGGACCCTAAACCGTCCCCGTCCCCTAACCCTAACCCTAGCCCGAACCCTAACCCTAACCCTTCCCCGAAGGCTGACCCTCAACCGTCCCCTAATCCTAACCCGTACGCTAACACTAACCCGCGCCTTCACACGCACGCTCCCCCTAAAGCGTTACAGTACCCTCACCTGGACCCTAAACCGTCCCCGTCCCCTAACCCTAACCCTAGCCCGAACCGTAGCCCTAACACTTCCCCGAAGCCTGACCCTCACCCGCCCCCTAATCCTAACCCGTACGCTAACACTAACCCATGCCCTCACACGCACGCTCCCCCTAAAGCGTTGCCGTACCCTCACCTGGACCCTAAACCGTCCCCGTCCCCTAACCCTAACCCTAGCCCGAACCCTAACCCTAACCCTTCCCCGAAGCCTGACCCTCACCCGTCCCCGAATCCTAACCCGTACGGTAACACTAACACGCGCCCTCACACGCACGCTCCCCCTAAAGCGTTGCCGTACCCTCACCTGGACTGTAAACCGTCCCCGTCCCCTAACCCTAACCCTAGCCCGAACCCTAACCCTAACCCTTCCCCGAAGCCTGACCCTCACCTGTCCCCTAATCTTAACCCGTACGCTAACACTAACCTGCGCCCTCACACGCACGATCCCCCTAAAGCGTTGCCGTACCCTCACCTGGACCCTAAACCGTCCCCGTCCCGTAACCCTAACCCTAGCCCGAACCCTAACCCTAACCCTTCCCCGAAGCCTGACCCTCACCCGTCCCCTAATCCTAACCCGTACGCTAACACTAACCCGCGCCCTCACACGCACGCTGCCCCTAAAGCGCTGCTGTACCCTCACCTGGACCCTAAACCGTCCCCGTCCCCTAACCCTAACCCTAGCCCGAACCCTAACCCTAACCCTTCCCCGAAGCCTGACCCTCACCCGTCCCCTAATCCTAACCCGTACGCTAACACTAACCCGCGCCCTCACACGCACGCTCCCCCTAAAGCGTTGCCGTACCCTCACCTGGACCCTAAACCGTCCCCGTCCCCTAACCCTAACCCTAGCCCGAACCCTAACCCTAACCCTTCCCCGAAGCCTGACCCTCACCCGTCCCCTAATCCTAACCCGTACGCTAACACTAACCCGCGCCCTCACACGCACGCTGCCCCTAAAGCGGTGCCGTACCCTCACCTGGACCCTAAACCGTCCCCGTCCCCTAACCCTAACCCTAGCCCGAACACTAACCCTAACCCTTCCCCGAAGCCTGACCCTCAGCCGTCCCCTAATCCTAACCCGTACGCTAACACTAACCCGCACCCTCACACGCACGCTCCCCCTAAAGCGTTGCCGTACACTCACCTGGACCTTAAACCGTCCCCGTCCCCTAACCCTAACCCTAGCCCGAACCCTCATCCTAACCCTTCCCCGAAGCCAGACCCTCACCCGTCCCCTAATCCTAACCCATACGCTAACACTAACCCACGCCCTCACACTCACGCTCCCTCTAAAGCGTTGCCGTACCCTCACCTGGACCCTAAACCGTCCCCGTCCACTAACCCTAACCCTTGCCCGAAACCTAACCCTTCCCCGAAACCTGACCCTCACCCGTCCCCTAATCCTAACCCATACGCAAACACTAACCCGCGCCCTCACACGCACCGTCCCCCTAAAGCGTTGCCGTACCCTCACCTGGACCCTAAACCGTCCCCGTCCCCTAACCCTAACCCTAGCCCGAACCCTAACCCTAACCCTTCCCCGAAGCCTGACCCTCACCCGTCCCCTAATCCTAACCCGTACGCTAACACTAACCCGCGCCCTCACATGCACGCTCCCCCTAAAGCGTTGCCGTACCCTCACCTGGACCCTAAACCGTCCCCGTCCCCTAACCCTAACCCTAGCCCGAACCCTAACCCTAACCCTTCCCCGAAGCCTGACCCTCACCCGTCCCCTAATCCTAACCCGTACGCTAACACTAACCCGCACCGTCACACGCACGCTGCCCCTAAAGCGATGCCGTACCCTCCCCTGGACCCTAAACCGTCCCCGTCCCCTAACCCTAACCCTAGCCCGAATCCTAACCCTAACTCTTCCCCGAAGCCTGACCCTCACCCGTCCCCTAATCCTAACCCGTACGCTAACACTAACCCGCGCCCTCACAAGCACGCTGCCCCTAAAGCGTTGCCGTACCCTCACCAGGACCCTAAACCGTCCCCGTCCCCTAACCCTAACCCTAGCCCGAACCCTAACCCTAACCATTCCCCGAAGCCTGACCCTCAACCGTCCCCTAATCCTAACCTGTACGCTAACACTAACCCGCGCCTTCACACGCACGCTCCCCTTAAAGCGTTGCAGTACCCTCACCTGGACCCTAAACCGTCCCCGTCCCCTAACCCTAACCCTAGCCCGAACCCTAGCCCTAACACTTCCCCGAAGCCTGACCCTCACCCGTCCCCTAATCCTAACCCGTACGCTAACACTAACCCATGCCCTCACACGCACACTCCCCCTAAAGCGTTGCCGTACCCTCACCTGGACCCTAAACCGTCCCCGTCCCCTAACCCTAACCCTAACCCGAACCCTAACCCTAACCCTTCCCCGAAGCCTGACCCTCGCCTGTCCCCTAATCCTAACCCATACGCTAACACTAACCCGCGCCCTCACACGCACGCTCCCCCTAAAGCGTTGCCGTACCCTCACCTGGACCCTAAACCGTCCCCGTCCCCTAACCCTAACCCTAGCCCGAACCCTAACCCTAACCCTTCCCCGAAGCCTGACCCTCACCCGTCCCCTAATCCTAACCCGTACGCTAACACTAACCCGCGCCCTCACACGCACGCTCCCCCTAAAGCGTTGCCGTACCCTCACCTGGACTGTAAACCGTCCCCGTCCCCTAACCCTAACCCTAGCCCGAACCCTAACCCTAAACCTTCCCCGAAGCCTGACCCTCACCCGTCCCCTAATCCTAACCCGTACGCTAACACTAACCTGCGCCCTCACACGCACGCTCCCCCTAAAGCGTTGCCGTACCCTCACCTGGACCCTAAACCGTCCCCGTCCCGTAACCCTAACCCTAGCCCGAACCCTAACCCTAACCCTTCCCCGAAGCCTGACCCTCACCCGTCCCCTAATCCTAACCCGTACGCTAACACTAACCCGCGCCCTCACACGCACGCTGCCCCTAAAGCGGTGCCGTACCCTCACCTGGACCCTAAACCGTCCCCGTCCCCTAACCCTAACCCTAGCCCGAACCCTAACCCTAACCCTTCCCCGAAGGCTGACCCTCACCCGTCCCATAATCCTAACCCGTACACTAACACTAACCCGCGCCCTCACACACACGCTGCCCCTAAAGCGTTGCCGTACCCTCACCTGGACCCTAAACCGTCCCCGTCCCCTAATCCTAAAACTAGCCCGAACCCTAACCCTAACCCTTCCCCGAAGCCTGACCCTCACCCGTCCCCTAACCCTAACCCGTACGCTAACACTAACCCGCGCCCTCACATGCACGCTGCCCCTAAAGCGTTGCCGTACCCTCACCTGGACCCTAAACCGTCCCCGTCCCCTAACCCTAACCCTAGCCCGAACCCTAACCCTAACATTTCCCCGAAGCCTGACCCTCACCCGTCCCATAATCCTAACCCCTACGCTAACAGTAACCCACGCCCTCACACGCACGCTGCCCCTAAAGCGTTGCCGTACCCTCACCTGGACCCTAAACCGTCCCCGTCCCCTAACCCTCACCCTAGCCCGAACCCTAACCCTAACCCTTCCCCGAAGCCTGACCCTCACCCGTCCCCTAATCCTAACCCGTACGCTAACACTAACCCGCGCCCTCACACGCACGCTCCCCCTAAAGCGTTGCCATACCCTCACCTGGACTGTAAACCGTCCCCGTCCCCTAACCCTAACCCTAGCCCGAACCCTAACCCTAACCCTTCCCCGAAGCCTGACCCTCACCCGTCCCCTAATCCTAACCCGTACGCTAACAGTAACCCGCGCCCTCACACGCACGCTCCCCCTAAAGCGTTGCCGTACCCTCACCTGGACCCTAAACCGTCCCCGTCCCCTAACCCTAACCCTAGCCCGAACCCTAACCCTAACCCTTCCCCGAAGCCTGACCCTCACCCGTCCCCTAATCCTAACCCGTACGCTAACACTAACCCGCGCCCTCACACGCACGCTCCCCCTAAAGCGTTGCCGTACCCTCACCTGGACCCTAAACCGTCCCCGTCCCCTAACCCTAACCCTAGCCCGAACCCTAACCCTAACCCTTCCCCGAAGCCTGACCCTCACCCGTCCCCTAATCCTAACCCGTACGCTAACACTAACCCGCGCCCTCACACGCACGCTCCCCCTAAAGCGTTGCCGTACCCTCACCTGGACCCTAAACCGTCCCCGTCCCCAACCCTAACCCTAGCCCGAACCCTAACCCTAACCCTTCCCCGAAGCCTGACCCTCACCCGTCCCCTAATCCTAACCCGTACGCTAACACTAACCCGCGCCCTCACACGCACGCTCCCCCTAAAGCGTTGCCATACCCTCACCTGGACCCTAAACCATCCCCTTCCCCTAACCCTAACCCTAGCCCGAACCCTAACCCTAACCCTTCCCCGAAGCCTGACCCTCAACCGTCCCCTAATCCTAAGCCGTACGCTAACACTAACCCGCGCCCTCACACGCACGCTCCCCCTAAAGCGTTATCGTACCCTCACCTGGACCCTAAACCGTCCCCGTCCCCTAACCCTAACCTTAGCCCGAACCCTAACCCTAACCCTTCCCCGAAGCCTGACCCTCACCCGTCCCCTAATCCTAAGCCGTACGCTAACACTAACCCGCGCCCTCACACGCACGCTCCCCCTAAAGCGTTGCCGTACCCTCACCTGAACCCTAAACCGTCCCCGTCCCCTAACCTTAACCCTAGCCCGAACCCTAACCCTAACCCTTCCCCGAAGCCTGACCCTCACCCGTCCCCTAATCCTAACCCGTACGCTAACACTAACCCGCGCCCTCACACGCACGCTCCCCCTAAAGCGTTGCCGTACCCTCACCTGGACCCTAAACCGTCCCCGTCCCCTTACCCTAACCCTAGCCCGAACCCTAACCCTAACCCTTCCCCGAAGCCTGACCCTCACCCGTCCCCTAATCCTAACCCGTACGCTAACACTAACCCGCGCCCTCACACGCACGCTCCCCCTAAAGCGTTGCCGTACCCTCACCTGGACCCTAAACCGTCCCCGTCCCCTAACCCTAACCCTAGCCCGAACCCTAACCCTAACCCTTCCCCGAAGCCTGACCCTCACCCGTCCCCTAATCCTAACACGTACGCTAACACTAACCCTTGCCCTCACACACACGCTCCCCTTAAAGCGTTGCCGTACTCTTACCTGGACCCTAAACTGTCCCCGTCCCCTATCCCTAACCCTAGCCCGAACCCTAACCCTAACCCTTCCCCGAAGCCTGACCCTCACCCGTCCCCTAATCCTAACCCGTACGCTAACACTAACCCGCGCCCTCACACCTATGCTCCCCGTAAAGCGTTGCCGTACCCTCCCCTGGACCCTAAACCGTCCCCATCCCCTAACCCTAACCCTAGCCCGAACCCTAACCCTAACACTTCCCCGAAGCCTGACCCTCACCCATCCCCTAATCCTAACCCGTACGCTAACTGTAATGCGCGCCCTCACACGTACGCTCCCCCTAAAGCGTTGTCGTACCCTCACCTGGACCCTAAACCGTCCCCGTCCCCTAACACTAACCCTAGCCCGAACCCTAACCCTACCCCTTCCCCGAAGCCTGACCCTCACCCGTCCCCTAATCCTAACCCGTATGCTAACAGTAACCCTAACCCTCACACGTACACTCCCCCCAAAGCGTTGCCGTACCCTCACCTGGACCCTAAAGCGTCCCCGTCCCCTAACCCTAGCCCGAACCCTAACACTAACACTTCCCCGAAGCCTGAACCTCACCCGTCCCCTAATCCTAACACGTACGCTAACACTAACCCACGCCCTCATACGTACGCTCCCCCTAAAGCATTGCCGTACCCTCCCCTGGACCCTAAACCGCCCCCGTCCCCTAACCCTAACCCTAGCCCGAACCCAAACCCTAACCCTTCCCCGAAACCTGACCCTCACCTGTCCCCTAATCCTAAACCGTACGCTAACACTAACCTCTGCCCTAACACGTACGCTCCCCCTAAAGCGTTGCCGTACCCTCCCCTGGACCCTAAACCGTCCCCGTCCCCTAACCCTAACCCTAGCCCGAACCCTAACCCTAACCCTTCCCCGAAGCCTGACCCTCACCCGTCCCTAATCCTAATCCGTACGCTAACACTAACTCGTGCCCTTACACGTACGCTCCCCCTAAAGCGTTACCGTACCCTCCCCTGGACCCTAAACCGTCCCCATCCCCCTAACCCTAACCCTAGCCCGAACCCTAACCCTAACCCTTCCCCGAAGCCTGACCCTCACCCGGCCCCTAATCCTAACCCGTACGCTAAAACTAACCCGCGCGCTCACACGTACGCTCCCCCTAAAGCGTTGCCGTACCCTCCCCTGGACCCTAAACCGTCCCCGTCCCCTAACCCTAACCCTAGCCCGAACCCTAACCCTAACCCTTCCCCGAAGCCTGACCGTCACCCGTCCCCTAACCCGTACGCGAACACTAACCCACGCCCTCACACGTACGCTCCCCCTAAAGCGTTGTCACAGCCTCCCCTGGACCCTAAACCTTCCCTGTCCCCTAACCCTAACCCTAGCCCGAACCCTAAGCCTAAGCCTTCCCCGAAGCCTGACCCTCACCCATCCCCTAATCCTAACCCGTACGCTAACACTAACCCGCGCCCTCACACGCACGCTCCCCCTAAAACGTTTCCGTAAACTCACCTGGACCCTAAACCGTCCCCGTCCCCTAACCCTAACCCTAGCCCGAACCCTAACCCTAACCCTTCCCCGAAGCCTGACCCTCACCCGTCCCCTAATCCTAACCCGTACGCTAACACTAACCCACGCCCTCACACGCACTCTCCCCCTAAAGCGTTGCCGTACCCTCACCTGGACCCTAAACCGCCCCCGTCCCCTAACCCTAACCCTAGCCCGAACCCTAACCCTAACCCTTCCCCGAAGCCTGACCCTCACCCGTCCCCTAATCCTAACCCGTACGCTAACACTAACCCGCGCCCTCACACGTACGCGCCCCCTAAAGCGTTGCCATACCCTCCCCTGGACCCAAAACCGTCCCCGTCCCCTAACCCTAACCCTAGCCCGAACCCTAACCCTAACCCTTCCCCGAAGCCTGACCGTCACCCGTCCCCTAACCCGTACGCGAACACTAACCCACGCCCTCACACGTACACTCCCCCTAAAGCGTTGTCGCAGCCTCCCCTGGACCCTAAACCTTCCCTGTCCCCTAACCCTAACCCTAGCCCGAACCCTAAGCCTAAGCCTTCCCCGAAGCCTGACCCTCACCCGTCCCCTAATCCTAACCCGTACGCTAACACTAACCCGCGCCCTCACACGTACGCTCCCCCTAAAGCGTTGCCGTATCCTCCCCTGGACCCTAAACCGTCCCCGTCCCCTAACCCTAGCCCGAACCCTAACCCTAACCCTTCCCCGAAGCCTGACCCTCACCCGTCCCCTAATCCTAACCCGTACGCTAACACTAACCCGCGCCCTCACACCTACGCTCCCCCTAAAGCGTTGTCGTACCCTCACCTGGACCCTAAACCGTCCCTGTCCCCTAACCCTAACCCTAACCCTATCCCTTACCTGAAGCCTTACCCTAACCCGTCCCCTAATCCTAACCCGTACGCTGACACCCATGCCCTCACACTTACGCTCACACTATACCATTGTCGTACCCTAACCTGTACCCTAAATCGTCCCCTAACCCTAACCCTAACCCTTACCCGAAGCCTTACCCTAACCCCTCTCCTAATCCTAACCTGTACGCTAACACTAACCCGTGCCCTCACACGTATGCTCACCCTAAACCGTTGTCGTACCCTAACCTGTACCCTATACCGTCCCCGTCCCTTAACCTTAACCCTAACCCTTACCCGAAGCCTTACTGTAACCCGTCACCTAATCCTAGCCAATACGCTAACACTAACCCGTATCCTAACACGTACGCTCATCCTAAACCATTGTCGCACCCTAACCTGTACCCTAAACTGTCCCTCTCCCCTAACCCTAACCCTAACCCTAACCCTTACCTGAAGCCTTACCCTCACCCGTCCCCTAATCCTTACCCGTACGCTAACACTAAATCTTACCCTTACATGTACGCTATCCCTAAACCGTTGTCGTACCCTAACCTGTACCCTAAACCGTCCCCGTTCCCTAACCGTAACCCTAACCCGAAGCATTACCCTAACACTTACCCTTATCCTAAACGGTACACTAACACTGACCTGTACCCTAACACTTTCGCTCACCCTAAACCATTGTCGCATCCTAAACCATACCCGTTCCCTAATGCTAACCTTAACTCTAACCCTAAACCCACTTATAGCACTATAGCTCAGGAAAATTAAAATAACAAGAAACAACCACCGCAAAGTTTAGGGCTGCTCTGTTTACAAGAGCCTCAACTACGGTACAAATTAAATATCCTTGAAAGAGAGAAATGGATAAAGAAGTTTTCGTACTTACGTACAATGGAATATCACTCAACAATGAAATCAATGTCGTCAGGCCCGTACAAGCATAATGAATGGATTTAGGTACGATGATTCAAAGGAAATAAGTCACACAGAAAAAGAAACTTATCATACGATATCACTTATAGAGGGAATGTAAACTTGGCTACACATGAACTGAATTACAAAACAGAACAGAGTCTCACATTTAGAAAACAAACTTATGCTTTCTTAAGGGGAATGGTGAGTTGGGGTGCTGCGTAAAACCAGAGATTGAAATGAGCACAGATACTATTCCATAAGCCAAATATATAATAGACAAGATATACTCCTTGCTCAACGAATTAGACTCAACACCACCTATTCACCGCAGAGGAATATATCTGACAATAAGAATATTAAAACATATGTATCTATATGTCTCCGTAAGAGAATCAAGTGTGTGTAGAGCAGTATACACAGCCGTGAAAAATCAACTAAACCCCATTATTAAAATAAATTTCAAAAACAAAGACAGTGAAGGAGAGAAAGTTCTTAAATAATTCGTTCAGGGCTTGTGATGAAACTTGGATTTACCACATCTACACCCACAGCTGGGTGAGACATAAGGCAGGACATTTGGGGCTGAGAGGATTGGTGAGGTTCGGTGAGCAAATGCAGACCCTTTGAAGTAATACTGTATGCTACCCATTCCCTGGGTCCCAACTCTCCTGGTTTAAGGGATTCTTCCTACAGCTAAAACATGCATGGGAAACCCAGAGGATTGTACACCATGTGATCGGGCAACGTTTCTAAAACCCATCTCATTTTTTGTCCCCTGGTACACGGGTTCGCCATTCCAGACGCTTTACTAAACATCTCCCCACGTGGAGAGTCAGTGCCTTAAAACTCCTGTTTGGCACAGTTAGCAATTTCTGCGGAGGTTGAACGGGAATAGGGAGAACCAATGAGAGACTAGCTGTAGGTGTTTGGACGGTCACATTTCACTATAATTTCCCACCAGGAAGAGGAATTAACAAAAGGCTCAGCGTGCCGTGATGAAACAAGATTAGGGCCTGAAGCAATCCTGCAGTTCTGCGGCCAGCGCACAAGAAAGCGAGTTGAAGAAAGGACCTCAGGGGCACTGTAATTCATAAACCTGCAGAGTTATAAATGACAGCTATCGTCCAAAAATATATTGAGGTAAGGCTGCGAAGAGGACTTGAAAGCATGGCACAATTGCAGGAAATATATTTCAGGAGGTAGATGGAAACTGCATTTAAAGCATATGAAAAGCGGCAGAACTTTGACAATGATGCACTTGGCCAAAAAGGGCGTATGCGTTTTTTTCCTGAATACATGCAGGAAAAAACGCATATGCTCTTTTTGTCCAAATAAGCAAGCCTGCAACGGAGATCTGCACTACAATGAAGTCTCACTTCCCACCGGTCAAAAGGGCCATCTGAAAAAAGTGTAAAAACCAGAAAGGCAGGACAGGCCATGGAGAACTGGGAGCCTTGTTATGCTGATGGGCGGGATGTAAATTGCCAACAGACACTCTGGAGAAGTGTATGGTGTTTCCTGAAACCTCTAAAAAACAAAGCTACAGAGCCTAGGTTGCTTCCACTTATGGTCCTATAGCTTAGGGAAATTAAAATCAACAAGACACAGCCACCCCAAAGTTTAGGGCTGCTGTGTTTACAAGAACCTCGACTACGGTACAATTTAAATATCCCAGAAAGAGAAAAATGGATAAAGAAGTTGTGGTACTTACATACAATGGAATATCACTCCGCAATGAAACCAATGTCATCAGGCCCGTAGCAGCATAATGAGTGGATTTAGGTTCGATGATTCTGAGTGAAATAAGTCACACAGAAAAAGAAACTAGTCATAAGATAACACTTATAGAGGGAATGTAAACTTGGCTACACATGAACTGAATTACAAAACAGAACAGAGTCTCACATTTAGAAAACCAACTTATGCTTGCTTAAGGGGAAAGGTGAGTTGGGGTGCTGCATAAATCCAGAGATTGAAATGAGCACAGATACCGTTCCATAAGCCAGTAATAGACAAGATATACTCCTTGTTCAACGAAGTGGACTCAACACCCCCTATTCACCGCAGAGGAATATATCTGAGTAGTAAGAATCTTAAAACCTATGTATTTATATGTCTCCGTAAGAGAATCAAGTGTGCATCGAGCGGCATAAACACAGCAGTGCAAATCAGCTAAACCCCATTATAAAAATAAATTTCAAAATCAAAACACAAAGACAGTGAAAGAGAGAGAAATTCTTAAATAACTCGTTCAGGCTTGTGATGAAACCTGGATTTACCACATCTACACCCACAGCTGAGTGAGGCATAAGGCTGGACACTTGGTTCTGTGAGGATTGGTGAGGTTCGGTGAGCAAATGCAGACCCTTTGAAGTGGTACTGCGTGCTACCCATTCCATGGGTCCCCACCCTCCAGGTTTAAGGGATTCTTCCTACAGCTAAAACATGCGTGGGAAACCCAGAGGATGGTCCACAGTGTGATCGGGCAAGGTTTCTAAAACGCATCTCATTATTCGTCCTCTGGTACTCGGGTTCGCCATTCCAGACGCTTTACTAACAATCTCCCCACTTGGAGAGTCAGTGCTTGTAACCTCCTGTTTGGCACATCGTTTGGCAGCGATGCACTTGGCCAAAAAGGGCGTATACGTTTTTTCCTGAGTATATTCAGGATAAAATGCATACACACTTTTTGGCCCACCAAGCAAGCGGGAAATTCAAATCTGCACTACAAAGAAGTCTCATCCTAACACGTACCCTAACCCTATCCCGCTACCATACCCTAACCTGTACCTGAGACCGTACCCGTTCCCTAACCCTAACCCTTACCCTAAGCTGTACACGAACACTAACCCGTATGCTAACATGTACCCTAACAGTAACACATAGCCATACACTAAACTTTATCCTAACCCTACCCCGTATCCTAACCCTTTCCCTAAACCGTACCATAACCCGTATCCTAATCCTAACCCATCCCCTAACACTAACCCATAACCTAACCCGTACCCTAATCCTAACCCATACACTAACACGTACCCTAACCTTAACCCGTTGTCATACCCTAACCTGCAACCTAATCTGTACCCATTCCCTAACCCTAACCCTTACACTATCCCGTACCATAATCCTAACCTGTATACTAACACTAAACCGTACCCTAACACTTACCCTACTCCTAACCCGTGGTCATACCCTAAACTGTACCCCAAACCATACCCGTCCCCTAACCCTAACCCTAAACCTTACCCTAAACCGTACCCTAATCCTAACCCGTACACTAACACTAAACTGTACCCTAACACGTACCCTAACCCTAACCCTTTGTTGTTCCCTATCCTGTACCCTAAACTCTACCCCTTCCTTAACACTAAACCTAACCCTAACCCGTACCTAACACTAACCCATACACTAAACCTAACCATAACCCTGAACGTAAACCGTACCTGAATCCTAACCCATACCTTAACCCGTACCCTAACACTAAACCATAGCCATACCCTAAACTGTACCCTAACACTAACCCATACCATAACCATAACCCTAAACCATACTCTAAGCCATACAATAATCCTAACCCGTACCCTAACCCTAAATCTTACCCTAAACCCTAATCCTTACCCCTAGCTTAATTTTGTTTTTTTGTATTTAAAAAAATATTTTCTTGAGTTAAAACAAACTAGCAGAACAACAAAATAGAGGGCTTCGCTGGTGGTGCGGTGGTTAGAATCTGCCTGCTAATGCAGGGGACACAGGTTCGAGCCCTGGTCTGGGAGGATCCCACATGCCATGGAGCAACTAGGCCCATAAGCCACAACCAGTGAGCCCTCGCATCTGGAGCCTGTGCTCTGCAACAAGAGAGGCCGCAATAGTGAGAGGCCCGCGCACCGAGATCAAGAGTGGCCCCCCACTTGCCACAACTAGAGAAAGCCCTCACACGGAAACTCAGACCCAACACAACAAAAATAAATAAATAAATAATAAACTCCTACCCCCCCCAAAAAAAAGAACAACAAAATAAAACAGAAAGTAACCTGAGTGTCCCTCAAAAAGCTAAGTCTGAAATAGTTGGTACTTCTGTTCTATGGAATGTTATGTAGCCTATAAAAAGTGTGAGAGCTAAATCTGTTTTTCTACAGTGAGAAGCATGATATTCCAGATGTATAGAACACCTGGATAAAATGAGAAATCTACACATTATGCTGGTCGTTTCAGTAAATGGGAAAGGATGGCAAGTGGTAAAATATTATCTTTTCCTTTAATTTTTTAAATTTCACTTGTTACAAAGAACTTCAATTATAATTGTACTTTAAAAAAGTAACAATGGAAATTTAAAAGAAAAAATATATATTGTATGTTCAGTTACGTTTCATAGAATTATGAAATGCTCCACCCTCTGGCCATTACCTGAAAAAACAGCTTTAAAACCTATGCTAATTGTCACTTCATATGAACAAGTCCTGCAGGGCTGTAAAGGAAACCTGCCTTCATCATGTCTTGCGGGAGGTAAAGGCCAAAGTATTTCAAAATGTGGCACATATTTCAAGAAAACCATTTGAAGAACTAAGCTGTAATAACCGTTTGAAAAATAAAAGGACATGCCTGAAAGCTCAGTTTCAAAGGATTATGAGACACATGCAAATCCAACCACACAGAGGTATCAGCTCACACCATTCAGAATAACCATCAGGAAAGAAACTACAAACGATCAATGCTGAAGAGGTTGTGGAGAAATGCATACCCTTAATTTGAAGTGGGACGTAACCTGGTAAGAGTCACTAATGGGAACAGGGTGGAGGTGCCTTTAAAAGGTAAATATTGAGCTATTATATGATCCAGCAGGCCCACTCCTGGGCCTATAACATAAGAAGACAGAATTGGAAAGACACAGGCAGGCAAATCTGCACTGCAGCAGTATTACAATAGCCAAGACATGGAAGCAACCAAAAGTCCATCAACAGATGAGTGGACAAAGAGGAACTGTTACATGTAGAGATGGAATATTAGCTCGGGAAAAAAGTGAAACAATGCCATTTGCAGCACCATAGATGAGTCTAGAGGTAACCATGCAACTTGTAGTAAGTGAGAAAGCGAAAGACACCTAACGTATATCACTTATAGGTGTTACCTGAAAATTGATAACAATGAAGATATTTCCACAGAGAAAGGCAATCACAGATTCATTAAACAAACTTATGGTTCCCCAAATCGAAAGGTGTGAGGATTGGATACATTACGATATTGGGGTTAACATAGATATAGAAACACATGTGAAATATATAATCACCAAAGACCTACGGAATACCAAGAGAAGACTACTCAACATTGTGTCATAACCTACCTGGGAAAAGGTTCCGAAGAAGAATAGATATATGTATGTGTGTGAAAGAACCACATCTTGCACACCTAGAACAAAAAAAAACAACATTGTAATCAAATTTGCTGCGATAAAAAATAAAAATTAAATTAAAAATATGAACAAGAAATAATGAGACATAAACTGAAAGGAATTTTTCCTGGCACATCCCATTCTAATTTTCAACCTAGAACAGGACTTCCATTAAGGCTCTGTTGCCCTGGTAACCAGATTTGGTAAAGGAGAAATGCTGCCGCCTTGTGACTGTTTCACACAACAGCAGCTTTAAACCAAGAGGTAATGGTCACTTAATATTCAAAATATGTGCAGCACTGTAAAGGACACCGGGCCTCAAAAATGTCCTGGGGTCGTAATCGACCAGAAAATTCAAAAGACGTCAACATTTCAAGAAGACAATGTCAAGAGGTATATTTTATGCACATTTTGTCTTTTCTTTTTTTTCTCTTTAAAATAAAAGGGAATTGAAAAATGCGCAACATCAGCAATGAATAAAGCCATGCAAATCCAATTACAGAAATGTTCACCTCACAGCCGTCAGAATGTTCTTCAGCAAAAAGTCTACAAAGAATAAATGCTGAAGGGGTTTCAGAGAACTGTGTACCCTCCAGCTGCTGGGGGGATGTAAACTGGTAACAGCCAGTAGTGAGAACATAATGGAGGTGCGTTTAAGGGTAAAAATTGAGCTACCATGTGATCTGGTAGGTCCTTTGATGTGCCTATCACCTGAGCAGAGCAGAATGGAAAAGACACAGACTGGCAATCCTGCACTGCAGGAATATTTAACATAACCAAGACTGGGAAGAAACCAAAATGTCCATCAACAGAAAAATGCACAAAGAGGAAGTGGTCCATGTAAACAATGGAATATAAGCCATGGAAAACAATGAAACAGTGCCGTTTGCACCACCATATAAGGACCTAGAGATAATCACTCAAATTAAAGAAAGAAAGTGAAAGACAGATATCCTATGACATCACTTCTAGGTGTTACCTAAAAGTTGATACTCATGAACTTATTTCCAAGAGAAGGAAAAGCATGGATTAAGAAAAAAAAATTATGTTTAACCAATGGAAAAGTGTAAGGAATGTGTGAATTAGGATATGAGGGTTAACAGACATGTACTAATACATATGAAATATATAATCACAAAATACCTATGGAATACCAAGAGAGGTCTAGGCAACACTCTGTAATAACCTACATGGTAAAGAATGCAAAGATAAATGACAGATACATTGATATAATGAACGAGATTCTGTACACCTAGGAGAAACAAAATATTTTTATCAAGTTTGCTCTGATAATTAATAAAAATTAAATTTATAAAACAAACAAGAAGTAAGGAGATATAAGCTCTTGGGGATGTGTTCTGGCACATTCCACTCTAATTTGCAGCCTACTAACACGATTTCCAGGAAGGCTCTGCTGCCCAAAAACCCAGAGTTGGAAATGTAGAAATTCTGCTGCCTTGTGGCCGTTTTCCGCAAGAGCGGCGTTAAGCCCACAGCTAATGTTCTCTTAACATTCACAAGGACTCAGGGCTGCAAAGGACACCTGCCCTAAACAACTGTGCTGAGGTAGGGAATGGACAATAAAATTCAAAACTGGCAAATTTTTCAAGACGATAGTATGAAGAGGTAAGTTTGACTCACTCTCTTGTTTAAAAAAAGGAAAATGGGTGAAAGCTCAACCTCAGGAATTATTAGACTCATGCAAATCTAATGTACAAAAAGGTTTCAACTCACACCAGTCGACTGACCATCAGCAAAAGGTCTACAAACAATAAATTCTGAAGGGGTTTTAGAGAACTGTGTACCCTCTAGCTGCTGGTGAGATGTAACGTGGTAAGAGCCAATAATGAGAACAGAAAGGAGCTACGATTAAAAGTAAAAGTTGAGGTACCATTCGATGCAGCAGTCACACCACTGGGCCTCTCACCTGAGAAGACCAGAATCGAGAAGACGCGGGCTGCAAAAGCTGCACTGCAGCCTTATTCACAATAGCCAAGACAGTGAAGCCACCAAAATGTCCATCAACAGATGTATGGATGAAGAAGAAGTGGTCCACGTTCACAATAGAATATTAGCCATGGAAAACAATGAAACACTGCTATTTGAGGTGTCATAGATGAGCTTGGAGATAATCACAGAATATGAGGTAAGTCAGAAAGCAAAAGACCTATATCCTATGATATCACTTATAGGCGTTATCTAATAACTAACACAAATGAACATATTTCCACAGAGAAAGACACTCACAGACTTAGAAATTAAGTATGCTTATCTAAAAGGAAAGGTGGGCAGAATGGATAAATTAAGATTAACGTTACCATACGTATACAAATACATATAATAAACATATATCAAAAAGACGGACCATATAGCAAGGGAGGTCTATGGAACACTGTAATATTTTACATGGGAAGAGGATCTGAACATGAATAGACATATATATTGTACAAATGAACCAGATTGTGTACATCTGGACAAACAATATCTAATCATTACCCCGATTAAATAAATTTTAAAAACCAAGATGTAATGAGACATAAACTTATGGGCGTTCCTCCTGGCACATTCCATTCTAACTTAAAACCTAGGACCACGACTTCCAGAAAGGCTCTGCTGCCCTAGTACCCAGATTTGGGAAAGGACAAATGCTGCCTCCTTGTGGCCGTTTCCCACAACAGCAGCTTTAAACCCAGTGCTAATGGTCACTAAATATTCACCAAACTTGCAGTTCTGTAATGACATCTGCCCTCCAAAAAAATCCTGGGGTCGAATATCCACCAAAAATTCAAAAGAGGGCAACCTTCCAAGAAGACAGCTTCAAGAGATAGATTGTACTCACACTTGATTTTTAACAGAAAGGAAAAAGGCGTGGAAAATGATGAATTTTAGGAATTTTTAAAGTCATGCAAACCCAAATTACAAAAACCTATCAGGTCACAACAGTCAGATTGGCCATTAGCAAAAATGCTGCAAACTATAAATGCTGAAGGGATTGTGGAGAAGTTCGTACCCTCGGCTCTAAGGGAGACATGGTAAGAGCCACTAATGAAAACACAATGGAGGTGCTTTGAAAAGGTAAACATTGAGCTACTAGTCAATCAGTCATACCCACTGCTGGGACTATCACCTGAGAAAATGAGAATCAAAAAGTCACAAGCTGGCAATCTTGCACTTCAGCAATATTTAATATAGCCAACACTTGGAAGCAACGAAAATGTCCCTCAACAGAGCAATGCACCAAGAAGTGGTCCATATACAAAATGGAATATTATTCCGATAAAAATATAAATTAAATTAAAAAAACAAACAAAAGTAAGGAGACATCAGCCTTTGGGGGTTTATCCGGGCACATTCCACTCTAATTTATAACCGAGGAAGACCACCGGCCGGAAGCTCTGTTTCCCTAGTACCAGCATGGGGAACAAAGAAAGGCTGCCGCAATCTGGCCGTTACCTGCAAAAGCAGCTTTAAAGCCTGTGCTAATGGTCACTTCATGTGAACAAGTACTGCAGGGCTGTAAATGAAACCTGCCCTCAAAATGTTTTGAGGGAGGTAATGGCCAATAAATTTCAAAATGTAACACATACTTTAGAAAACACTTTGAAGAGCTAAGCTGTAATCACAGTTTGAAAAATAAAAAGGACATGACTTAAAGCTCAATTTCAAAGGATTATGAGTCATATGCAAATTCAACCACAAAGAGGTATCAGCTCACACCAGTCAGAATATCCATCAGCAAGAAAACTACAAACAATAAATGCTGAAGCCATAAAAAGAAACGAAATTGAGCTATTTGTAATGAGGTGGATAGACCTAGAGTCTGTCATACACAGTGAAGTAAGTCAGAAAGAGAGAGACAAATACCGTATGCTAACACATATACCTGGAATTTAAGGGAAAAAAATGTCATGAAGAACCTAGGGGTAAAACAGGAATAAAGACAGAGATCTACTAGAGAATGGACTTGAGGATATGGGGAGGGGGAAGGGTAAGCTGTGACAAAGGGAGAGAGAGGCATGGACATATATACACTACCAAACGTAAGGTAGATAGCTAGTGGGAAGCAGCAGCATGGCACAGGGAGATCAGCTCGGTGCTTTGTGACCGCCTGGAGGGGAGGGAGGGTGGGAGGGAGGGAGACGCAAGAGGGAAGTGATATGGGAACATATGTATATGTATAACTGATTCATTTTGTTGTAAAGCACAAGCTAGCACACCATTGTAAAGCAATTATACTTCAATAAAGATATTAAAAATAAATAAATAAATAAATGCTGAAGGTGTTGTGGAGAAATGCATACCCTCAACTTTAAGTGGGATGTAACCTGGAAAGAGCCAATAATGAGCACAGAATCGTGGTGCATTTAAACGGTAAACCCCGAGATACCATATGATACAGGATGCCCACTCCTGGGCCTATAACATAAGAAGACAGAATTGTAAAGACACAGGCAGGCAAATGTGCAGTGCAGCAGTATTACAATAGCCAAGACATGGAGGCAACCAAAAAGTCCATCAACAGGTGAGTGGACAAAGAAGAACTGGTACATGTACAGATGGAATATTATCTAGGGAAAAAAATGAAACAATGCCATTTGCAGCACCGTAGATGATTCTAGAGGTAATCAGGCAAATTGTACTAAGTCAGACAGCAAAAGACACATATCCTATAATATCACTTATAGGTGTTAGCTAAAAATTGATACCAATGAAGATATTTCCACAGAGAAAGGCAATCACAGATTCATTAAACAAAGTTATGGTTCACCAAATGGAAAGGTGTGAGGACTGGATACATTAGGATATTGGGGTTAACATAGATATAGAAACACATGTGAAATATATAATCACCAAAGACCTATGGAATACCAAGAGAAGACTACTCAACATTGTGTCACAAGCTACATGAGAAAACGATCTGAAGAAGTATAGATACATGTATATGTGTAAAAGAACCACATCTTACACACCTAGAACAAACAAAACATTTTAATCAAATTTGCTCTGATAAAAAATAAACATTAAAAAAAGAACAAGAAAAAAAAGAGAGAAAAAAAGGGGAAAAAAAGAACGAGAGGTAATGAGACATACACTTAAGGGGCTTTTTGCTGGCACATTGCATTCTAATTTACAACCAGAACACGACTTCCATTAAAGCTCTGTCATCACTAATAAAGCAGCTTTATAAGCAATGTTGAAGGTAGCTTAAAAGAATTCTCACTAATTATTGACAGTAACAAGAAAACAAACAAAAGTAAAAATCTCATGGCAAAAAGTATACATAGAGTAAGGGTAGTAGATCAAACACTTATTAAACTTCTGTAAAGAATAAAAGACAACAGTAGTATTTTTTTTTAAAGAGAGGGGCCAAATAAATCAGAACTGAAAGAGATGATGTTACAAGAGCCACCACAGAAATACAAAGTATCCTAAGATACACACAGGGTAACTCAGGGCTCAGACTGGACAGAGCCCACTCTCCATTCCCCTGTACATGACTTACAGGAGCCTCAGGAACTGAGGAGGGAGTCCTTGAGGAGAGGCACAAGATAGAAGATGTTAGGCATTAACATGACTGCATTCATTTTAAACGTGCCTGAACTACATTCACATGAGATGATTTTGTCCTGTTTGTACATCAGCACCTCTAGTCGGAACTGCAGATCTTTGGTTTCACCACCTCTATGACAGCATTAGCTTCACCTGCTGTGGACTGTCTCCTATAGGATTTCTAGAACCACAAAACATCGAAGCTTCACAGGACCCAGAGTCTGTGCGACTCCACTCAGAGTCTCAACTGCATTCAGAGACTCAGAGTCTCAACAGAGACTCCACTCTTGGAGGACACACACAAAGTAGTGTGCACATCAGGACCCAAGGGAAGGAGCAGTCACCCCGTAGGTGAATGATCATACCTAGCTGCTAGTTTTAGAGGGTCTCCTGCAGAGGTGGGGTGTGGCTGCAGCTCACCATGGGGACAATGACACTGACAGCAGAAGTTCTGGGAAATACTCCTTGGCGTGAACTCTCCCAGAGTCCACCATTAGCCCCACCAAGAGCAAGGTAGGCTCCAGTGCTGGGTCGCCTCAGTCCAAACAACCAACAGGGAGGGAACCCAGCCCCATGCATCAGCAGACAAGTGGATTAAACTTTTTATTAAACTTTTATTTAATCCACAGACAAGCAGATTAAAGCTCTGCCCACCAGAACAACACCCAGCTCTACCCACCACCAGTCCCTCGCATAAGGAAGCTTGCACAAGCCTCTCAGATAGACTCAATCACTGGAGAGCAGACAGCAGAAGCAAGAAGAACTACAATTCTGCAGCCTGTGGAAGGAAAACCACATTCACAGAAAGATAGAGAAAATGAAAAGGCAGAGGACTTTATACCAGATCAAGGAACAAGATAAATCCTCAGAAAAACAACGAAATGAAGTAGGGATAGGTAACCTTCCAGTAAAAGAATTCAGAATAATGATAGTGAAGATGATCCAAGACCTTAGAAAAATAATGGAGGCAAAGATCGAGAAGATGCAAGAAATGCTTAACAAAGACCTAGAAGAATTAAGGAACAAACACCTAGAAGAATTAAAGAACAAACAAACAGAGATGAACAATACAATAACTGAAATGAAAAATACACTAGAAGGAATCAGTAGCAGAATAACTGTGACAGAAGAACGGATAAGTGACCTGGAAGACAGAAAGGTGGAAATCACTGCCATGGAACAAAATAAAGAAAAAGAATGAAAATAAATGAAGACAACCTAAGAGACTTCTGGGACAACATTAAATGCAACAACATTCGCATTATAGGGGTCCCAGATGGAGAACAGAGAGAGAAAGGACTCGAGAAAATATCTGAAGAGATTATAGTTGAAAACTTCCCTAGCATGGGAAAAGAAATAGCCACCGAAGTCCACGAAGCGCAGAGAGTCCCAGGCAGGATAAACCAAAGGAGAAAAATGCCGAGACACACAGTAATCAAATTGAAAAAATTAAAGACAAAGAAAAATTATTGAAAGCAACAAGGGAAAAATGACAACATACAACGGAATTCCCATAAGGTTAACAGCTGATTTCTCAGCAGAAAATCTACAAGCCAGAAGGGAGTGGCATGATAAATTTAACGTGATGAAAGGGAAGAACCTACCACCAAGAGTACTCCACTCAGCAAGTATCTCATTCAGATTTGATGGAGAAATCAAAAGCTTTACAGACAAGCAAAAGCTAAGAGAATTCAGCACCACGAAACCAGCTCTACAACAAATGCTAAAGGAACTTCTCTAAGTGGGAAACACAAGAGAAGAAAAGGACCCACTAAGACAAACCCATAACAATTAAGAAAATAATAATAGGAACATACATATTGATAATTACCTTAAACGTGAATGGATTAAATGCTCCAACCAAATGACACAGGCTCACTGAATGGATACAAAAACAAGATCCATATATATGCTGTCTACAAGAGACCCATTTCAGACCTAGGGACACATACAGACTGAAAGTGAGAGGATGGAAAAATATATTCCATGCAAATGAAAATCAAAAGAAAGCTGGAGTAGCAATACTCATATCAGATAAAATAGATTTTAAAATAAAGAATGTTACAAGAGACAAGGAAGGACACTACATAATGATCAAGGGATCAATCCAAGATATAACAATTATAAATATATATGTACCCAACACAGGAACACCTCAATACATAAGGCAACTGCTAACAGCTATAAAAGAGGAAATCAACAGTAACACAATAATAGCAAGGGACTTTAACACCTCACTTACACCAATGGAGATCATCCAGACAGAAAATTAATAAGGAAACACAAGCTTTAAATGACACAATAGACCAGATAGATTTAATGGATATTTATAGGACATTCCATCCAAAAACAGCAGACTACAAGTTCTTCTCAATGGCACACGGAACATTCTCCGGGATAGATCACATCTTGGGTCACAAATAAAGCCTCAGTAAATTTAAGAAAACTGAAATCATATCAAGCAGCTGTTCCGACCACAATGCTATGAGATTAGAAATCAATTACAGGGAAAATAACGTAAAAAACAAACACATGGAGGCTAAACAATACGTTTCTAAATAACCAAGAGATCACTGAAGAAACAAAAGAGGAAATCAAAAATTACCTAGAGACAAATGACAACAAAAACACGATGATCCAAAACCTATGGGATGCAGCAAAAACAGTTCTAAGAGGGAAGTTTATAGCAATAAAAGCCTACCTCAAGAAACCAGAAAAATCTCAAATAAACAATCTAACCCTACACCTAAAGGAACTAGAGAACGAAGAACAAAACCCAAAGTTAATAGAAGGAAAGAAATCATAAAGATCAGAGCAGAAATAAATGAAATAAAAACAATAGCAAAGATCAATAAAACTAAAAGCTGGTTCTTTGAGAAGATAAACAAAAATGATAAACCTTTAGCCAGACTCAAGTAAAAGAGGGAGAGGACTCAAATCAATAAAATTAGAAATGAAAAAGAAGAAGTTGTAACAGACACCACAGAAATACAAAGCATCCTAAGAGACCTCTACAAGCAACTCTATGCCAATAAAATGGACAACCTGGAAGAAATGGACAAATTCTTAGAAAGGTATAACCTTCCAAGACTGAACCGGGAAGAAATAAAAAATATGAACAGACCAATCACAAGTAACGAAATTGAAAGTGTGATTAAAAATCTTCCAACAAACAAAAGTCCAGAACGAGATGGCATCAGAGGTGAATTCTATCAAACATTTAGACAAGAGCTAACACCCAATCTTCTCAAACTCTTCAGAACTTTTCAGGGGAAGGAACACTCCCAAACTCATTATATGAGGCCACCATCACCGTGATACCAAAACCAGACAAAGATACTACAGAAAAAGAAAACTAGAGACCAATATCACTGATTAATATAGATGTAAAAATCCTCAACAAAATACTAGGAAACAGAATTGAACAACACATTAAAAGGATCATGCACCATGATCAGGTGGGGTTTATCCCAGGGATGCAAGAATTCTTCAATATACACAAATCAATCAATGTGATACACCATATTAACAAATTGTGGAATAAAAATATGATCATCCCAATAGATGCAGGAAAAGCTTTCGACAAAATTCAACACCAATTTATGATTAAAAGTCTCCAAAAAGTGGGCATAGAGGGAATCTACCGCAACATAATAAAAGCAGTATATGACAAACCCACAGCAAACATCATTCTCAATAGTGAAAAACTAAAAGCATTTCCTCTAAGATCAGGAACAAGACAAGGATGTCCACTCTCACCACTATTACTCAACATAGTTTTGGAAGTCTTAGACACAGTAATCAGAGAAGAAAAAGAAATAAAAGGAATACAAATTGGAAAAGAAGAAGTAAAATTGTCACTGTTTGCAAATGACATGATACTACACATAGTGAATCCTAAAGATGCCACCAGAAAACTACTAGAGCTAATCAACGAATTTGGTAAAGTTGCAGGATACAAAATTAATGCACAGAAATCTCTTGCATTCCTATACACTAACAATGAAAGATCAGAAAGAGAAATTAAGGAAACAATCTCATTCACCATTGCAACAAAAAGAATAAAATATGGAGGAATGAACCTACATAAGGAGGTAAAAGACCTGTACTCAGAAAACTATAAGACACTGCTGAAAGAAATCAAAGATGATATAAACATATGGAGGTATAAACCATGTTCTTGGATTAGAAGAATCAATATTGTGAAAATGACTATAGTACCCAAAGCAAGCTACAGATTCAATGCAATCCCTATCAAATACCACTGGCATTTTCTACAGAACTAGAACAAAAAAATCTTAAAATTTGTATGGAGACACAAAAGACCCCGAATAGCCAAAGCAGTCTTGAGGGAAATTAAAAGAGCTGGAGGAATCAGACTTCCTGACTTCAGACTATACTACAAACCTACATTAATCAAGACTATATGGTACTGGCACAAAAACAGAAATATAGATCAATTGAACAAGATAGAAAGCCCAGAGATAAACCTACGTACCTATGGCTAACTCATCTATGACAAAGGAGGCAAAGATATACAATGAAGAAAAGACAGTCTCTTCAGTAAGTGGTGCTGGGAAAACTGGACAACTACACGTAAAAGAATGAAATTAGAACACTCCATAACACCATACACAAAAATAAACTCAAAATGGATTAGAGATCTAAATGTTAGACCAGACACTATAAAATTATTAGAGGAAAACATAGGCAGAACACTCTATGACATAAATCACAGCAAGATCCTTTTTGACCCACCTCCTAGAGAAGTGGAAATAAAAACAAAAATAAACAAATGGGACCTAATGAAACTTCAAAGCTTTTGCACAGCAAAGGAAAACATAAACAAGACGAAAAGACAACCCTCAGAATGGGAGAAAATGTTTTCAAATGAAGCAAACGACAAAAGATTAATCTCCAAAATTTACAAGCAGCTCGTGTAGCTCAATATCACAAAAACAAACAACACAATCCAAAAATGGGCAGAAGACCTAAATAGACATTTCTCCAAAGAAGACATACAGATTGCCAACAAACACATGAAAGCATGCTGAACATCACTAATCATTAGAGAAATGCAAATCAAAACTACAGTGAGGTATCACCTCCCAGCAGTCAGAATGGCACCATCAAAACATCTACAAACAATACATGCTGGAGAGGCATTTACTGGAGAAAAGGGAACGCTCTTGCACTGTTGCTGGGAATGTAAATTGCTGTAGCCACTAGGGATAACAGTATGGAGGTCCCTTAAAAAACTAAAAATAGAAGTACCATACGACCCGGCAATCCAACTACTGGGCATTTGCCCTGAGAAAACCATAATTCAAAAAGAGTCATGTACCAAAATGTTCACTGCAGCTCTATTTACAATAGCCGGGACATGGAAGCAACCTAAGTGTCCATCGACAGATGAATGGGTAAAGAAGATCTGGCACATATATACAATGGAATATTACTCAGCCATAAAAAGAAAAAAACTGAGTTATTTGTAGTGAGGTGGATGGACTTAGAGTCTGTCCTACACAGTGAAGTAAGTCAGAAAGAGAAAAATAAATACCGTATGCTAACAGAGATATATGGAATCTAAAGAAAAAAAGTTTCTGAAGAACCTAGGGGCAGGACAGGATTAAGGACACAGACGTAGAGAAAGGACTTGAGGACACGGGGAAGGGAAAGGGTAAGCTGGGACGAAGTGAGAGAGTGCCATGGACATATATACATCACCAAGTGTAACATCGATAGCTACTGGGAAGAAGCCAGATAGCACAGGGAGATCAGCTTGGTGCTTTGTGACCACCTAAAGGGGTGGGATACGGAGGGTGGGAGGGAGATGCAAGAGGGAGGGGATATGGTGATATATGTATATGTATAATTGATTCACTTTGTTATACAGCAGAAACTAACACTCCATTGTAAAGCAATTATACTCCAATAAAGGTGTAAAAGGCAAAAAAAAAAAAAAAAGAAAGAAAGAAAGCCCAGAGATAAACCTACACACCTATGGTCAACTAATCTATGAAAAAGTAGACAAGACTATACAATGGAGAAAAGACAGTGTCTTCAATCATTGGTGCTGGGAAAAATGGACAGCTACATGTAAAAGAATGAAATTAGAACACCCCCTAACACCATACAGGAAAATAAATTCAAAATGGATTAGAGACCTTAATGTAAGACCGGACAGTATAAAACTCTTAGAGGAAAACATAGGAAGAATACTCTAACATAAATCACAGCAAGATCTTTTTTGATCCACCTCCTAGAGTAATGCCATAAAAAAGAAAACTAAACAAATGGGACCTAATGAAACGTAAAAGCTTTTGCAAAGCAATGGAAACTACAAACAAGACGAAAAGACAACCCTCAGAATGGGAGAAAATATTTGCAAACGAATCAATGGACAAAGGATTAATCTCCAATATATATAAACAGCTCATGCAGCTCAATATTAAAAAACAAACAACCCAATACAAAAATGGGCAGAAGATCTAAATAGACATTTCTTCCAAGAAGACATAAGATGGCCAAGACGCACATGAAAAGCTGCTCAACATCATTAATTATTAGAGAAATGCAAATCAAAACTGCAATGAGGTATCACCTCGCACCTGTTAGAATGGGAATCATCAGAAAATCTACAAACAACAAATGCTGGAGAGGATGTGGAGAAAAGGAACCCTCTTCCACTATTGGTGGGAATGTAAATTGATACAGTCACTATGTAGAACAGTATGGAGGTTCATTAAAAAACTAAAAATAGAATTACCATATGATCCAGCAATCCCACTACTGGGCATATACCCAGACAAAACCATAAATCAAAAAGACACATTCACCACAATGTTCATTGCAGCACTATTTACAATAGCCAGGTCATGGAAGCAACCTAAATGCCCACAGACAGACGAATGGATAAAGATGTGGTACATATATAAAATGGACTATTACTCAGCCATAAAAAGGAATGAAATTGGGTCATTTGTAGAGACGTCGATGGATCTAGAGACTGTCATACAGAGTGAAGTAAGTCAGAAAGAGAAAAACAAATATTGTATATTAATGCATATATGTGGAACCTAGAAAAATGGTACAGATGAACCGGTTTGCAGAGCAGAAATAGAGACACAGATGTAGAGAACAAATGTATGGACACCAAGAGGGGAAAGCCGTGGAGGGGTGGCGGTGGGAGGAGTTGGGAGATTGGGATTGACATGTATACATTTATATGTATAAAATACATAACCAGTAAGAACTTGCTGTATAAAAAATAAAATAAAATGAAAAATAAAATTTTTTAAAAAACGGAAGAAAGTTATTCCTTTCACATACATGTATTTATATGAATGAATTATTTCCAGGCTTATATCTATAAATACAAAAAAAGGGAATAAAATCTACCTTGAACCAAAAAAGGAAAAAAAAAACAGAACCCACCAGTTATACAGAGGAAAACACTATCAGGGCACTTGCTCCAGCGGTAAACAATTCTGAAGTTGGTCAGAGGTGGGGAATCGTCTCGCATGCAGCTAGCAGCCCCCCACCCCGCAAGGAGCGTCCTCATTGCAAAGCTGGGGGACCGAGCTGAGGCGTCTGTGAGTAAACGTGAGCTGAGCCCCAGGCCAGCTGCTGCTGAACTGCTTCCACCCTTCCCAGGTAAAACCTGAATGTGTGCAAGGACTTGAAAGCCTACAGAAAGAGCCGTGGAGCCACCCCAGTGACAGCACGCTGGCCTACTTGGTGCCTGCAGGGCAGCCAGGATGGTCCTGGCCCCGGGCGCTATTCTGGAAGCTTTCCATTTCCCTGCCTGAGGTACCCCTCCTGTCCCGGCCCCCACTGCTTTTCTCCTTCCTCACCTCTGCCCGGGGAGAGATTCCAGCGGCAGTTACGGGTGACACATCCTCTTCTTTAGCAGGTAGCAGCTTGGCAACTCCTGCAGAAAGTCCAGCAGAGCCCACTCACACCAGGCCACCCACAAAGCCGTGGCCCCTCACTCCCTCCCACCAGCCCAGCCCGACACTGCTGACGGGGCAGAGAATATGGCGTCAGGCACAGCTGCAGGGGCTCTTGCTGCCTGGAGCAATGTTTATATTGACCTCAACCCAGGCACACCTGGGGAGGGCTGGCCGGCACGGTAAGGCTGCCCAGGTCAGCCAATCCTCGCCCCTCAGGGGCTCACAGTTGCAGAAAATGGACCTTGCTGAACCGGCCATGTCCAAGGAACAGGTGTGGGCTCCTGAGAGTCAGGATAGACAAGGGGCTGCAGCTCTGGCTTGTTTTCTAATCATTTTATCTGGCCCATGAGTGGGAGACAACTTCAAGAAGACCCTCTCCTAATGAGAGGAACCCAGGAGTCAGGGAGAGGAGGGGTGGTGGGTGGAGACAGAGGCCTGGTGCCCCGGCTGCAGTGGAAACCTCTGGAAGACCAGGCAGAAGGAGGCCACACAGAGTGAAGCCCAGGGTCACAGATGTGTCCCGGAGCTGCTGTTTGTTAGTTCAGGTCCTGCTCTGAGGTGCTCTGTGTCAGCTCTGACCGACAGGTGGGCTGGGGGTGCTCTGCAATGAGGGCTACGTGCACGGTTCCTGTGTGTCCAGCCCTGCCAGGGTACCTGCCCAGGGGGGCTCCGTATCCTGGGAGGGGCCTGACCACGAGAGCCCCGTGGGCTGCTGGGTGCCGGCCCAGGTGAGCTCCATATCCTGGGAGGGGCCTGACCACGAGGGCCACGTGTGCTGCTGGGTTCCTGCCCAGATGAGCCCCATATCCTGAGAGGGGCCTGGCCACGAGAGCCCTGTGTGCTGGGGGAGGGGGGCGTGTGTATGAGCGTCCTCTCTGTGCAGCCGGCACAGAGTTGCTTAGCAACTTCCCTGTGGGCAGTGCTGGGATGAAATGAGAACCGGGAGATGCCACGGGCCCCCTGAACCCCTGTCCATCTAGAGTGATGAGGTCAGTAGGCAGGTGCTGGCCACTGTGCTGCATGAGGGAGGCCCCACGGGTACCTCTTGTGTCTTCCACCTGACACTACGGAGGCTTCCCCTGGATAGAGCAGACAGCCTGTCTGGGACAGGTGGGAGCTCCTGGTGTTGCTGCAGAGGACATGAGAGGGACGGACCAGGCAGGAGGAGGTGGGAGCCCAGGCAGAGCCATGGGGCTCGGGGCCGAGGGGACCTTTCTGGGTCTGAGCTGAGAGTGGACGTGCAGGTGGTGCTTGTGATCCAGGAAAGCTGCCCTGGTGACGTGAGGCTGATCGTGCTTCAGTGACAAACTTCCGGGTGATCCCAGAACAGGATAGTGAGACGGATCCTGTTAGAAGAAGGTAAGTGAGTCCCCCCAAGAGGAGGCTCTGTGAGCTGGCCCCGGGAGGGGGTGAAGGGAACAGGCGTGGAAGCTGCGGGGAGTGGGCAGTCCCCCTGGGCGGGCGGCGGGTGCAGACCCCACTCCGTGGTCCCACAACTGTGCTTCCGGCTGGATTACTTGGCTTCTCGGAGCCTCAGCTTCCTGGTCTGCTCGTGGGGTGATGGTAGCATGGACTGACTAGTAATTCGCTCAGAACAGGGTAGGAAGGGGTCTAGTGGAAATTTCACGGAACACCGTCAGTGTGGGAATCGCAGGCCCTGTTTCCCGCAGGTCTGTCTTCAGGATCGGGAGAGCAAATCCAAGCAGACTTGCAGCAGAGCCTGGGGACGGGCTCCGTTTGGTGGGTCGTCCTTTTTCCTGAGTCTCGGAAGGGGCAGATCCAGCGGGCAGTGGCAGCTTCATCCCACACCTGGCAGCATCCAGACCTCAAGGCCCAGCAGCCTCGAGCCCTGTGTCTGGGCCCCCGGGAGGCAGGCGCTGTCCCGCCGTCCTCCTCGGCCCTCTTCCTGCCCAGAACATTCGGGGTCCGGGCCGTCATTAGGGAGAAGCAGGGATGGGGGTGTCCCATGTGAGAACAGGACACGGGACACCTTGTGCACGTGGACGTCCACACCGGGAATGGGGGTCAGTGGGACGCGGGCACAGGAAGGGGCAGGCGGTGGGCCTGAGGAAGCAGGGCGGGGCCGGGGGTCCTGGGAGGGGGTGCGAGCTTCGCCTGTGCCGGGCCTCACACTCCACGGGGCTTCCCTCCACTGTTCACTGGGCAGGAGGGGCCGAGCAGCGTTGGTGGAGGGACCCCTCGTATCCTCAGACCCTGGCAGCATCAGCCCTCCAGGTTCTGGGTTGGGGAGCCTAAGGGGTGCAGGCCCAGCTCTGCCCACAGGGAGGCCTGGAGGGGTCGGGCGGGAAGCACGGGTGTGGTCTCGCCTGTGCGGAAGCCCCCGAGCCAGTGTCCAGTGGGAGCCCTCACCTCGCACGTGGGTTTCAAGTCCACGGCACAGATCACCTTCTGGCCGCTTGGTTTGTTTTCTAGACACAAAGTCCTAATATCTCCTATGTCCCCTGCCCGTGAAAAGGCAAGTCTCACCTGGCACCAGGTGCTGCCTCTGGTCCCCCCTGACTGGACGCCCAGCAGCCAGTGTCACCACGTCACGACTGTCAGGGGGTGTCAGGCGTGGGGGGACGAGAGCACACGGTCCAGGCCCATGAGGCGCCGTGCCGTCCACGGAGCCGGTGCTGTGGCTGTAGGCGTTCCCTCCCCACCCCGTGGGCAGAGACCACCGTCCCCTTACAGACTGTTATCAAGTGAAGTCATGTGGACCCTGCTCGGGCGCCAGCCCGCGAGTCGCTCTGCCTCAGCGGGGAAGGTTTCCTTTTCCCACGTGGGTTCCAGTAGGCAAAGAACAGAACCAAAGCCGAGACCAACACAGCACAGGCTCTACTCAGTGGCCAAAGAGTGGAGAAGCGGGAACTGAGCTCACAGATCACCTTCTGGCCCTCCTGGAGAGAGTGGTTTAATTTTAAAGAGTAAAGGCAAAGGGAGGAGGAGGGAGGCTAGTGATGGGATGAAGAGGCCTTCCGGGGAAGGGGCGGGGCTTCTTCCAAGGGGCTGGGGTACCACCTCCTTTTACCCATTTCTGGTCCTTCATGTCCAGCCATGGCCGCCGGTGGGTGTGTCACTTAATATGCAGATATAGTAAATTCAACATATGATGAGACTTTGTCTGTTGGAGGTCACACTCGTTGCCATCCTGGTCCCAGCTGGTTCCATCTGTTTGTTTGTTTGTAGCGTCCTTTCTTATCTCTGGACCCCTTCACTTAAATACTTAGGTGAACTCCTGCTGAAAGTGGGGGTGCAGGACAGCCCTGTGAAAGGTGGGTGCACGGGGCTTGAGCAGGGCCTGGAGCAGCTCTGACAACAACAGGAGGCTGAGACGGGCGGTCAGTCTGACGTCCACACTGGGGCCTGTGGTCAGCATGTGGAGGGGGTCAGCCGGGGGCACGTGTCAGAGAAGGTTCTCGGTGTTTACACAGAAGATGTGAACGTGGGCCCAGATGCAGAGCTGCCTGCAGACGCTGCTACAGAAACCCCTGATTCTTTCCTCAGAAAACTGGTGGGCGGTCATTCAGGCAACAGGGCAAACAGCTTGCTCTGGAGGCTCTTGTGGGGAAGTGGGGACTTAGCAACAGGGGCTCAGCCTGCATAACCCCAGAAGCCCTCCAGGACAGCTCCAGAACCGCTTCTGGAATGACAAGGAGAAGTGGGTCTTCCACCTACTAGACGTGCAGGAGAGGGCTGGGGTCTGCAGGGCCGCCCTCACCTTCAGGGACTGGCTGGGAGGCTCACAGGACCCGGCACATACTTGTGGCTTGTGTTCTCACAGCTGAGATGGGTCACAGCACGCAGTAGGGATGCACGGGAGGGAGGGCCCCGGCTCTGGTCACCTCGTGACCCTTCATGCCCCCTCCTTCCCTTGAGGGTCTCTAGGGTGTCTGTTCCCCCAGCGAGGAAGGGCAGAACCATGACAGTTACCCACACCCCTGTCCCCCCAGGGAAGCTCATTAGAGGCTTGGTACCCGGCGGGGGCTTGTCACCTGGTGTTGTCTGCCCTCACCCTCCAAAATGCCGGTGCCCAGAAGGGGAGCCGGGGTTCAGCATGAGCCACATGGTTTGTGCAAACAGCACAGGCGCAGGGGGCTGCCCCTAACGGGAGGCGGGAGGGTTTAGATCAGGCCAGGGAGCTGCTCACCAGCTGCATTAGCTTCCCGGGGCAGCTGTGACGAACGACCACAAACGGAGGCTCAGAGCAACAGAAACCTGTCCTCTCTCAGTCCCGGAGACCAGACGTCTGAGGTCAAGGTGTCCCAGGGCCGCGCTCCCTCCGGAGGCTCCAGGGGAGGGTGCTTCCCACCTCTTCCAGCTTCTGGGGGCTCCAGGCATCCCAGGCCTTGTGGCCTCATCCCTCCCGTCTCTGCCTCCATCTTCACATGGTGTCTCCTATGTGTCTATGTCTCTCCTCTAGTCTCTTAGAAGGACACTGTCACTGATTCAGGACCACCCGCATCCAGGATGACCTCATCTCCAGATCCGTAACTAATTATACCTGCAGAGACCCTACCTCCAAATAAGGTTCCATTCTCATATTCTGGGGGACATGACATGGACATAACTTTTGGGGGGACCTCCCCATTCAACCCACCATAGCACCCAGTTCCCAGATGCCAGCCGACCTTCCTCAGGACAGCATCAGGCTGGTGATGTTCTGTCTTTCTGCACGGAGTTGTCTCTTGTTTCTTGTGGTAACAGTGAGGTTGGGTGGGTGGCACTGCCGGCTGACCTCCCGGTCATTCCAGGGACCACGCTGACGTGTCCTTCCCAGGAGGATGCGAGCATGGCCAGGGCTCCCTGGGAATACTCCACACAGACCGCTCGGTGGTCAGACACCTGCATGGGCTGGACTGGTCCCTGGCACCTTCTACCACATCCACAGCCTGGTGGACTCTGCGGGCCTATGACCAGGAGGTGTGGACCGGCAGGATCGGTGGGAGCCCGCCTGCCTGCCACATGGCCTCCAGCCCACCACAGACCCTCCAGTCCTGCCATGGACATCCCCATCGCATTAACCCCCAAGAGGGCTTCTGGGAGGGGTGAGAACTTGACCATGAAGAAGACAGGGCAGGCCCTAACTGCAGCAGGTGAAGGCAAGGACTGGGGGTGCTTGGCTATTTGTCCCCAAAAGACCCAGGATGTGGGCTCTGACTTGATGGGTCCACCTCCGCCTGAGCTCACCTGGGGGGTCGCTGCAGGGAGAGCGTGTCCTTGGGTGATTTTCCAACTCTCCCCACCCCCAGCTTCACCCTCTGGGCACCCCTGGACCCATTAATAGTCTTTAAATAGTGTCTCTCACCCATCAGGCCTGTGTGGGAGATTTTAATATTGTGCGGGAGTCCAGTGACCAGCACCCATGTGTCCTGTGTGTCTTGGGAGGGGAGGGAGCCTCGCTCTCACATTCCTGCCCCAGTGCACCTGGGGTAGGGGGCAGCAGACCCAGGCTCTGTTCCGGCAGAAGCTCCCTTTCTGTGAACAGGTCTTCCCCCACTCACATTATCCTCACTGGAGACTCAGGAGGCCACAGCGTCGGGGCACCTCCAGCACCAGGACCCCACCCTAGGGAATCTCTCAAGAGCAGGGACCAGGCCTGCAGGCGGAGGGGAGGAGGGAGCCGGCCTCTTCAGGATCCCCGGGGCTAGGAAGCCTCCTACGCAGGAGGGCTTTGGACTCAGCGTAACTACCACCCAGGGTCTCCTACCCCTCCCCTGGTAGGGGGGGCCCTTCAGATTCCAGGGCCCCAAGATCCTCCCCACCGACTTCTGCCCCCAACTGCAGGGCTGGGGACCCAGAGACCCCTCCCCGGCTTCTTTTTCCTTGGAGGCTCCCAGAATTCCCTGAAGCTGTTATACTCAGCATTTATTATGGTGAAGGATGCAAGTTAAAATCAGCGAGGACAGGGGGACGAGCAGGGTCCAGCCTCCTCGGCTGTGGCAGCCCAGGGAAGCCCACCTGAGTCCTGAAGTTCAGGGTTTATTGGGGTCTATCACGTCAGTGTGGGGACCGCCATGTGCCTGACCTTGGCCTCCAGCCCCCGGGAGACCCAGGAAGCCCCACTGTGTATCACGCCGTCAGCACAGACCAGCCTGGAGCGAGACCCACGGTGCACGGAGACTCCCATCAGACTCAAGGTGACCTCTGGAGCCAGGACAGAGGCCCGGCCTCTCTGTGGGCAGGTGAACCCACACCGCATGGGCCCTGGTGCAGTGCCCGTTCCGCGTGGTCAGCATGGGTGCACACAGGTCAGCCAGTTTCTGTGTGTCTCAGCCTGTGACCACAGACCACACTGTCCTGCTCTGCTCACAAGAGCGAGGCCAATGGAGGGACAACGGGGGTGGGAACAAAGCCGGGTCCGGCTGGGTGAGAAAGGGTCCAAGGAGCGAGAACCCGGCTGCCCTTGCCTGGTGAGCCGAGAGCTGACGTCCACCCTGTGGGTAGCCCCTCTCCCCACGTCCCGAGGTAAGGCTGCCTTTCCTGCACCCTGGGGCAGGGTCATGCCTGTGTATATAGCAGGATGCACAGCAATGCATGCAGCAGGCCTGATGCCTGCCCTTGCCATGTACTTGGGGGCTTGGTGAGGGTGGAACATCCCGACAGGACATGGGCCGACCCCGGGGAGGAGGTAGGGGTGAAGCGTTTGGGAGCCTCTGGAGGGGATCCTCACCTGTCTGCACAGGTGGACTGAAGACACAGACCGAGGGTGGGAAGGTGGGGAGCCCAGTCCTGGGTCATCCCTGAGGCTGGAGGAGGGGTGTGGAGCTGGGGGTGATGGCGGTGGGGACGAGGGGCTGATCACAGGACAGCGAGGAGACAGAGCATCCGAGGCAGCGGGTAAGGTGGAAGACTGTGCCCGATGGGAGGACGGAGAGACCAGCAGGCGGCACTGTAGGCGCGGGTAGCAGGGCTGCTCCCTGCAGGGCGGCGCCAGAGTCCCGCACCCCTGGAAACCCCGCGGTGTCCGGACAGAACCCCAGAGGATGGGGAGCCGGATGGGCGGGAAGAGTTTGGAAAAGTCACCTTATCTCCACATGTCCTGGGGGAGGGGTCCCCGCTCCAGCCTCATTCCTTAGAGTCTCCCCACCTTGGGAGTCAGCACACTCAACAGCCGGTCGTGCACGGCTTGCAATTTGTCCGGAGGATGAAGGGGAAGCGGGGGAAAGAATGAGAAACAAGCTCTACATGTTTGGACAGCACATGCCACTCTAATTTCCAACCAGGAAGAGGAATTTCCCAAAGGCTCAGGCTGTCCCTGTAGCCAGAATGGGGCTTGAATCAATTCTGCCACTTTGTGGCCGGTTCCGGAAACAAGTTGAAGACAGTTTCTCAGGGGCACTGTAATCCACAACGCCTGCAGGGTTGTAAATGACAACTATGGTGGGAAAATGTCTTGGGGTAAGTAACTGAAAAGGACTTGAAAACAAGGCAGAATTGCAGGAACCGGCTTGCATGACGTAGACTGGACTCGCCGTTAAAGCACATGAAAGCTGCTCAACATTGCCTACGGGTCAGTTGGCCAAAAAGGGCGTAAAGGTGTAAATCCATACGGCCTTGTGCCAACCAAACACGCGGGAAAAACAAATCAACACTACAGAGATGCGTCGCTTTGCCCAGTCACAATGGCCACCCTCACAGTGTAAAAACCAGACATGGAGGCGAGGACGTGGAGAAAAGGGAACCCTGCTGCGCTGATGGTGGGAATGTCAACTGCTAACAGCCACGCTGCAGAAGGGTACGACGTTTCCTAAAAATTCTAAAACACAGAGCTATAGGGACTTCCCTGGTGGCGCAGTGGTTAAGAATCCAACTGCCAATGCAGAGGACACGGGTTCGAGCCCTGGTGCGGAAAGATAACACATGCCGCGGAGCAACTAAGCCCGTGCGTCACGACTACTGAGCCTGCGCTCTAGAGCCCATGAGCCACAACTACTGAGCCCGTGTGCCACAACTACTGAAGCCTGACGCCTAGAGCCCATGCTCTGCAAGGAGAGAAGCCACTGCAATAAGAAGCCCACGCACTTCAATGAAGAGTAGCCCCAACTTGCTGCAACTAGAGAAAGCCCACGTGCAATAACAGAGACCCAACACAGGCAAAAAAAATTAATTAATTAATTTTTAAAAATAGAGCTACAGAGCATACAGCACCTCCACTCCTGGGTGTGTATCTCGGGATAACCATAAACCCATAGGACACAGGAACTTCAAGTATTAGTGCAGCCCTTTTGCAGGAGCCTCGACTTGGAAACAATGTAAATGTCCTCGGAAGGAAAAAATGGATAAAGAAGATATGGTACTTCTGTACAATGGAATATTACTCAGCCATGAAATCAATGAAATAAGGCCAGTTGCAGCAACTCAGGTGGCCTTAGGTACGATCATTCTAAGTGACATAAGTTAGACACTTAGCATAAGATATCACTTATAGTTGGAATCTAAAAATGGTTACACGTGAACTAAGTTACAAAACAGAAGCAGAGTCACACATTTAGAAAACATATTTATGGCTGCTAAAGGGGAAAGGTGGGGTGGGGCGAAGCATAAACCAGAGTGTTGAAATTAGCACAGATACCGTTCCAAAGACCAAATAGGTAATCGACAAGACCTACTCTATAGCTCAAAGAACTGGACTCAGCATACCCTAGTCACCAGAAAAGAATATATACGACTGGTAAGAATCCGAAAAAGAATTTATGGATGTCTCTCTGTAAGTGAATCAAGTGGATGTGCAACAGCAAGAAAGACAGCATTGAAAATCAGATATACCCCATTATAAAAATAAATTACAAAAAAAACCCCAAAAACTTACAAAATTCGTTCAGGGGCTGTGATGCACCCTGGATTGACCACATCTAGACCCACAGATGGATGGGCCCTAAGGCTGGACACTCGTGGGGCTGAGAGGCTGGGTGAGGATAAGTCAGCAAATGCAGCCCCTTTAGAGTAATACTGTCTGGTCCTGATTCCATGGGTCGCAAACCTCCAGATGCAGGCAACCCTTCGTACAGCTAAAACATGGATGGGACGCACAGAAGATGGTATAGCATCGGATCAGGAAGAGTTTGGGAAAGGCATCTCATCTCCTCATCTCCTGGTGCTCGGGTTCCCACCTCCAGCCTCTTTCCTAACAATCTCCCCACTTGGGGAAGTCAGCACCTTCAACATCCTGTTTCGCACAGTTTGGAATTTGTCCAGAGGATGAAGCGGAAGGGGGGGAAAACAATGAGAGACAAGCCCTAGGTGTTTGGACAGGCACATGTCACTCTAATTTCCAATTAGGAAGAGGAATTGACCAAAGGCCCACCTTGCCCCCGGAACCAGAATAGGGCTTGAAGCAATCCTGCTGTTTTGTGGACAGATCCCAAAGAAACAAGTTGAAAAATGGAGCTCAGGGGCACTGCAATTCACAATCCTGCAGGGTTGTAAAAGATTCCTAACTTCGAAAAATGCCTTGAGGTAAGTCATGAAACGGGACTTGAAAGCAAGGCAGAATTGCAGGAACGGAATTTAAAGAGGTAGATTGGACTCGCCATTAAAACTCATGAAAATGGGCTGAACTTCGCCAACGATGCAGTTGGCCAAATAGGGCGTATGCGTTTATGCGTTTTTTCCAGAATATATTCAGGAAAAACGCATACGCCCTTTTTGGCCAACCAAACAGGTGCGCAGTGAAAATCAACAATCCAAAGAGGTATGACTTCGTATCAATCAGAAGGGCCGCCTCACAAAGTGTAAAAAGAAGAAATGCAGGATAGGACGTGGAGAAAAGGGAGACCCGTTACGCTGATTGTGGGAATGTAAACTGCCGAGGGCACTCTGGAGAAGTGTATTGTGTTTCCTGAAACATCTAAGAAACAGAGCTACAGAGCATAAGGTACTTCCACTCATAGGCATATATTTGGGAAAACCAAAATTCGACAAGACACAGGCAACCCAACGTTTAATGCTGCTCTGTTTACAAGAGCCTCGACTTGGATACAACCTAAATGTCCTTAAAAGGAAAAAATGGATAAAGAAGATGTGGTACTTCAGTACAATGGAATATTACTCAGCCATGAAATCAATGAAATAAGGTCAGTTGCAGGAACTCGGGTGGACATACATACGATCATTCTAAGTGACATAAGTCAGACAGAAAAAGAGACTTACCATATCACTTATAGGTGAAATCTAAAGATGACGACACATGAACTAAATGACAAAACAGAAGCAGAGTCACACATTTAGAAAACACACTTACGACTGCTAAAGGGGAAAGGTCGGGTGAGGTGAGGCATAAAACAGGAGGTTGAAATGAGCACAGGTACTGTTCCATAGACCAAATAGCGAATCAACAATACATGCTCTAAAGCTCAAAGAACTGGACTCAGCACACTCTAGACACCGGAAAAGAATATATACGACTGGTAAGAATATGAAAAAGAATTTATTGATGTCTCTCTGTAACTGAATCAAGTGGATGTACAGCAGCAAGAAATACAGCACTGAAAATCACCTACACCTCATTATATAGATAAATTCCAAAAACAAAAACAGAGAGAGAGAGAGAAATTATTACAAAATTTGTTCAGGGGCTGTGATGCAACCTGGATTGACCACATCTAGACCCACAGCTGGATGAGACCTAAGGCTGGACACTCATTGGGCTGAGAGGCTTGGTGAGGATAAGTCAGCAAATGCAGGCCCTTTAGAGTAATACTGCCTGGTCCTGATTCCATGGGTCCCAAATCACCAGATGCAGGGGACCCTTCGTACAGCTAAAACATGCATGGGACACGCAGAGGATGGCACGCCATCGGTTCGGGAAGAGTTTGGAAAAGGCACCTCATCTCCTCATCTCCTGGTCCTCGGGTTCCCACCTCCAGCCTCTTTCCTAACAACCTCCCCACTTGGGGAAACAGCACCTTCAATATCCTGTTTCAAACAGTTCGAATTTGTCTGGTGGACGAAGAGGAAGGGGGGGAACCAATGAGAGACCAGCCCTAGGTGTTTGCACAGGCACGTGTCACTCTAATTTCTAATCAGGAGGACGAATTGCCCAAAGGCTCAGCTTGCCCCCGGAACCAGAATAGGGTTTGAAGCAATCCTGCTGTTTTGTGGCCAGTTCCCAAGAAAGCAAGTTGAAAAATGGAGCTCAGGGGCACTGTAATTCACAAACCAGCAGGGTTGTAAATGATACCGATCATTGAAAAATATCTTGAGGTAAGTCAACGAAAAGGATTTGAAAGCAAGGCAGAACTGCAGGAAAGGGATTTCAACAGGTAGATTGGACTTGCCCTTAAAGCACATGAAAATCGGCTGAACCTCGCCAAGGATGCAGTTGGCCTAAAAGGGCGTATGCGTTTTTCCTGAATATATTCAGGAAAAACGCATACGCCCTTTTAGACCAACCAAACAAGCAGGCGATGCAAATCAACACTACAAAGAGGTATCACTTCGAATCAGAAAAAAGGGCCATCCTCACAAAGGGTAAAAACCAGATATGCAGGACAGGGTGTTGGAGAAAAAGGAGCCCTGTTACGCTGATGGAAGCAATGTAAATTGCCAACAAAGCATACGGGACTTCCACTCGTGGGCGTATATCTTGGAAAAACCAAAAATCCACAGGACGCAGGCACCCCAACGTTTACTGCTGCTATGTTTACAAAAGCCTCGACTTGGGTACAACTTAAAAGTCCTTGGAAGGAAAAAATGGATAAAGATTTGGTACTTATGCACAACGGAATATTACTCAGCCCTGAAATCAATGAAATAAGGCCAGTTGCAGCAACTCGGGGGGACTTATGTACAGTCATTGAGAGTGAAATAAGTTAGACAGCAAAAGAAACTTATCATAAGATATCACTTATGGGGGAATCTAAAAATCGCCACACATGAACTGAATTACAAACAGAACACGGTCACACATTTACAAAACACACTTATGGCTGCTTAAGGGGAAAGGTGTGGAGTGGGGTGATGCATAAACCAGGAGGTTGAAATTGGCACAGATACCGTTCCATAAACCAATAATGTAATCGCCAAGACCTACTCACTGCTCAAGGAACTGAACTCAGCACACTCTATTCACAGAAAAAAAATATATCTGACTACTAGAAACTGGAAAAGAATTTATTGATGTCTCTCTGTAAGTGAATCAAGTGGTTGTACAGCAGCAAGAAACACAGCATTGAAGATCAGCTACACTCCATTATAAAAATAAATTACGGAAAAAAAAAAGACAGTGAGAGAGAGGAATTCTTTTTTTTTTTTTTTTTTTTTTTTGAGAGAGGAATTCTTACAAAATTCGATCAGGTGCTGTGATGCAACAGACTGACCACATCTAGACCCGCAGCTGGATGGGACATAAGGTTGGACACCCTACCCCTAAACCCTAAACCCTAAACCTAACCCAACCCTAACCCTAAACCTAACCCCTAACCCTAACCCTAACCCCTAACCACTAACCCTAAACCCTAACCTTAAACACTAACCCTAACCTCTAACCCCTAACCCTAACCCCTAACTTTAACCCTAACCCTAAAACGCAAACCCTAACCCTAAAATGCTAACCCTAACCCTAACTGCGCCCCCGGGTCTCCCCCATCGCTGCTGGACCCCTAACCACGGGTGGGTCCTGCTCAGTTTAAGAACTCCTCCCCTCCCCCAGCCGCCCCTCATGTGTGCCGGTCCCTGAGTCTGGCCTTTACTTTTGCTCCCCCGTCCCTCCCTCCCACTCCCTCAGGATCCGCCTGGCTGGGGGGACCTGGTGGGCAGAGGATCAGGCCTGGGATCTCAGCAGGCTCCTGGGGACCCAAGTGGGCAGGGGAAACCTGGCCATACTCTCTTTTGATCCTCTGCCCTTCCAAAGGTCCCCCAATTTCCCCCTTCGGGCGTGGGATGCCTTCCCCTCCCCCAGCCGCCCCTCAGGGGCACCAGTCCCGTCCCACCTCCACTTCTCCTCCCCCCTCACTCCCCCCATTCCCCACGTCCTACCCGGTCGCTGGGGGTTCCTCCGTCCCCTTAGGTGTCCGTGGTCCCCCACCGGGGCCTGGCATGTGCCCTACGTGTGCGGAGACGCGAATTCCGCGTCCTCCTTGTCCTCCATTTTGACTCCGCCTTCATTGATTTTTTAAGGGTTCTTTGTTGTTCTATATTAAAGTCCCTTGTAAGAAAAATGCTTTGCAAATATTTTCTCCCAGTCTCTGGTTTGTCCTTCCATTTCCATGACACCAGCTTTCACAGAGCAAAATATTTTAATTTTGATAAAGTCCATTTCTCAATTTTAATTTTTTAAAGTGGGTTTTGCTTTTGGTGTCATGTTTAAAGTCTCATTGCCCAAACTAAAGTGCACAAATATTTTAAAATTTTTCTCTGGAACTTGTGTAATTTTAGCTTTCACAGTTAATGATCCATTTTTAGTTAATTTTTGTATAGGGTATGGGTATGTGTTGAGGTTCATTTTTTTTTTAACATCTTTATTGGGGTATAATTGCTTTACAATGGTGTGTTAGTTTCTGCTTTATAACTAAGTGAATCAGTCATACATAAACATATGTTCCCATATCTCTTCCCTGTTGCGTCTCCCTCCCTCCCACCCTCCGAGGTTCATTTTTTAATCTCTATGGATGCGCAGGTGTTCCAGCACCATTTGTTGAAAAGATTATCCTTTCTCCATTGAACTGCTTTTGTGTCTTTGTTAAAAAAAAGAAAGAAGGAAAAATTTGAGACAGTGTTTATGTGGGTTCATTTCTAGGCTGCCTTTTCTGTTCCATTGATTTTTGTGTCTTACCTTTCACCAGTATCATGCTATCTTGATTTTATAGGAAGTCTTAAAGTGGGCTAGTGGGAGTGCTTAACCTTTGTTCTTCAGAATTGTTTTGGCTGTTCTAGTTTTTTGCTTTTCCATATTAATTATGGAAGAGCTTGTGAATAGCTACAAAAAAGCTTGTTAGGACTTCAGTTGGAATTACAGTGAATCTATGAATCAAATTAGGGAGAATTTACATCTTAACAATACTGAGTTTTCCAATCCATGAACACCCTGTATCTTTCCATTTTTTTAGATCCTTGATTTTTTAAAGCACCGTTTTTATTTTGGAGCATACTTATTTCTGCACACATATTTTCTTTTATCATCGTAACCATTTTAAGTGACAATTCAGTGGTATTAAATACATTCATAACATTGGCAATCATAACCACCATCCGTCTCCACAACACTCTTCTTCTTGAAAAACTGAAGCTCTATACCATTAAACATTAACGCCCAATTCCTCCCTCCCCATAACCCCTGGCAAGCACCATTCTACTTTCTGTCTCTATGATTTTGACTACGCTAGTTACCTCATATAAGTGTTATCATACAGTAATTGTCTTTCTGTGACTGGCTTATCTCCCTTGACATAAGGTTCATCCTTGTTATAGCATACTGCAGAACTCTCTTCCTTTTAAGGCTGAATAATAATTTGTATGTATGTATCACATTTTGCTTCTCCATTCATCCATCCATGGACACTTGGATTGCTTTCACGTTTTGGCTACTGTGAATAATAATGCTGCTGTGAACATGGATGTAGAAATATCTCTTTTAGACCCTGCTTTCACTTCCTTTGGGTATATATTCAGAAGTGGAATTGCTGGACCATATGGTAATTCTAATTTTTAATTTTTTGAGGAGCCACCAAACTGTTTTCCATAGCAGCTACACCACGTTATATCCCCACCAGCATTGTACGTGTTCCATTTATTCCACATCCTCGCCAACCTTTGTTATTTTCATGCTTTTTTGATAGCCATCCTAGTGAGTGTGAGGTGGAATCTCATAGTTTTGATTTGCATTTTCCTTATGATTAGTGATGTTCACCACCTTCATGTGCTATTGGCCATTTGTATCTTCTTTGGAGAAATGTCTATTCAAGTCCTTTGACCACTTTTGAATAGGTTGTTTTGTTGTTGTTGAGTTTTAGTTCTCTATATATTCTGGATATTCATACCTTTTAAGATATATGCCTTTCAGATATTTTCTCCCATTCTGTGAGTTGCCTTTTTACCCTGTTGATCTTGTGTTTTGATGCAAAAAAAATTTTTTTTGGTTGCGGTAGGCAGGCTCCTTAGTTGCAGCATGCATGTGGGATCTAGTTCCCTGACCAGGGATCAAACCCTGGCCCCCTGCATTGGGAGCCCAGAGTCTTCACCACTGTGCCACCAGGGAAGTCCCTGATGCAAAATTTTTTTTTAATTTTCATGAAGTCCAATAGGTTGACTTTTTTCTTTTGTGTCATATTCAAGAAATCACTGCCGAATCTAACATCGTAAAGCTTTTGCCCTGTTTTCTTCTACGAGCTTTATGTAGTTTAAGGTTTTACATTTAGGTCTTTGATCCATTTTGAGTTAAATTTTATATATGGTGTTAGGTACAGGGCCAACTTAATTCTTTTTCATGTGTATATCCAGTTTTTGCAGCAGCGTTTGTTAGAAAGAGTTTTATTTCCCCATAAATGGCCTTGGAACGATTGTCAACAATCATTTGACCATATACACAAGGGTTTATTTCTGGACTCTGTTCTATTTTGTTGTCACTTTTATGCCAGTACCACATTGTTGCATGTCAGTACCACATTGTTTTGGTTACTGTAGTTTTGTAGTACATTTTGAAATCAGGAAGTATGAGTCTTCCAGCTTTGTTCTTTTTCGAGATTATTTTGGCTATTCAGGGTCCCTTGAGCTTCCATATGAATTTTAGGATGGGTTTTTCTATTTCTGCAAAAAACGTCATTGGGATTTTATTAGAGATTGCTTTGAATATGTAGATCACTTTGGGTAGTATTAACATCTTAATATTAAGGAACACCGGGTATGTTTCTATTTATTTATGTCTTCTTTAATTTCTTTCAGCAAGGCTTTTAGTTTTCATTCTACAAGTCATTTACCTCCTTGGTTAAGTTATTACTTCTTTTTGATGCTATTATAAGTGGAATCTTTTTCATAATTTGCTTTTTAGATTGATCATTGTTACTGTATAGAAATGCAACTGGGGACTTCCCTGGTTGCTCAGTGGTTAAGAATCCACCTGCCAATGCAGGGGACACAGGTTCGGTCCGTGGTCTGGGAAGATCCCACATGCCACAGAGCAACTAATCCCGTGTGCCACAACTACTGAGCCTGCGCTCTAGAGCCCACGCACCACCACTACTGAGCCCGTGTGCCACAACTACTGCAGTCCACACACCTAAAGGCTGAGCTCTGCAACAAGAGAAGCCACTGCAATGAGAAGTCCGTGCACCACAACGAAGAGTAGCCCCCACTCGCCGCAACTAGAGAAAGCCCACGTGCAGCACCAAAGACCCAATGCAGCCAGAAAGGAAGGGAGGGAGGGAGGGAGGGAGGGAGGGAGGGAAGAAAGGCAGGCAGATGATTTTCATGCTTTGACTTTGTATCCTGCTATTTGCTGAACTCATCTGTTTTTGTTGGATTGCTTTGTTTTTTGAATCTTTAAGGTTTTCTACATATAGGATCATATTGGCCGTGAATAGAGATAAATTTACTTCTACTGCTCTGGCTAGAACTTCCAGTGCTATGTTGAATAGAAGTGGTGAAAGCCAACATCCTTGCCTTGTTCCTCACCTTAGAGGAAAAGTTTCAGTCTTTGACCACTGACAATGATGTTCACCGTGGGTTGTTAAGATACAGCTTTTATGTTGAGATACTTTCCTACTATTCCTACTTTGTCGAGTGTTTTTATCATGAAAGGGTGGAATTTTATCAAATGCTTTTTCTGCATCGAGATAATCATTTTTAAATGTCATTCTGTTAACATGATGCACTACATTGAGCAGTTTTCAAATGTGGAACCATCCTTGCATTCCAAGAATAAATCCCATTGGTCATGGTGTATAATCTTTGTAATAAGCTGCTGAATTTGACTTCCTATTAGTTTATTGAGGATTTTTGCATCTCTGTTTATAAGGGATACTAGTCTGTAGTTTTCTTATAGTGTTTTTGTATGGCTTTGGTAACAGAGTAATGCTGGCCTTATAGAATGAGTTAGGAAGTGTTCCCTCCTCTTCAGGTTTTTGGAAAAACTTGAGAAAGATTGATGTTATAACTCCTTTAAATATTTGGTAAAATTCACCAGTGAAGCCTGGGCTTTTATTTTTGGGGGAGACTTTTGATTACAGACTCAATCTCCTTATTAGTTATAGATCTTTTCAAATTTTCTATTTCTTTGTGATTTAATCTTGATACAAACGAAGATGGAATTGTATCCATTTCAACTAGGTCATCCAATTTGTTGGCATACAGTTGTTCATAGTATTTTCCAATAATCATTTTTGTCTCTGTAGAATCAGTACTAATTTCCCCACTTTCATTTCTGAGTTTGGTAATTCAAGTCTTCTTTTTTTTCTTAGTCCATCTACCTAAAGCTTTATCCATTTTGTTGATCTTTTCAAAGAACCAAGCTTTGGTTTCATTGATTTTTTTTCTATTGTTTTACTAGTCTCTATTTTGTTTATCTGTGTTCTAATCTTTTTATTTCCTTCTTTTTGCTATCTTTGTGTTTAGTTTGTTCTTCTTTTTCTATTCCCTTAAGTTGTAAAGTTAGATTGTTGATGTTTCTTGTGTTTGTTTTGTTTTGTTTTGTTTTGCGGTACGTAGGCCTCTCACTATTGTGGCCTCTCCTGTTGCGGAGCACAGGCTCTGGACGTGCAGGCTCAGCGGTCATGGCTCACAGGCCCAGCCGCTCCGCAGCATGTGGGATCTTCCTGGACCGGGGCATGAACCCGTGTCCCCTGCATCAGCAGGCAGACTCTCAACCACTGCGCCACCAGGGAAGCCCGATGTTTCTTGTTTTAAATATAAGTGTTTATAATTGTCAATTTTACCCTCAACACTGCTTTTGCTGCATCCCATCGGCTTTATGATGTGTTTTGTTTCCATTCAAGTCTAAGTATTTACTAATTTCCCTTTTGTTTTCTTTGATCCATTGGTTGTTTTGGACTGTGTTGTTTTAATTCCCACAAATTTGTGCATTTTTCATTTTTTCCCCATTTATAGTGATTTTTAGCTTCATCCTGTGTAGTCAGAGAAGATATTTTGAATGATATTTGTCTTTTGAATCTATTGAGACTTAATTTGTGGATTACCCTGGAAATGTCTCATGTGTACTTGAGAAGAATGGCAAAGTTGCAGGATACAAAATGCACAGAAATCTCTTGCATTCCTATACACTAAAAAGAATACAAATTGGAAAAGAAAAAGTAAAACTGTCACTCTTTACAGATATCATGATACTATACATAGATAATTTGATGAAAGACATGAATATAAACATCAAAGAAGCTCAACAGACTCCAAAAACGATGAACTCAAAGAAACACACACACTCAAATTTTCAATAGACAGAGACAAGGAGAGAACCTTGAGAGCATCAAGAAAGAAATGACTTGTTTCATACAAGGGCTCCTCAGTAAGATGATAAGCAGATTTCTCATCAGAACCTTTGGAGACCAAAAGGCAATGAACCCATATATTCAAAGAGCTAAAATAAAAAAAACAAACTACCAGCCAAGAATCCTATATCTGACAAAACTGTGCTTCAAAAGTGAGGTAGAAATGAAGACATTCACAGAAAACAAAAGGGAGTTTGCTACCACTACACCTTGCTTGGCAAGAGATGTTCAAGGGAGTCATGCAGGTGAAATAAAAGAACACTAGGTAATATCTTGAAGCAATCTTGAGAAAGAAAAACGGAGTAGGGAGAATCAGGCTCCCCAACTTCTGACTACACTACAAAGCTACAGCCAACAAGACAGTATGGTACTCGCACAAAAACAGAAATATAGATTGATGGAACAGGAGAGAAAGCCCACATCTAAACCCACACACCTGTGGTCACCTTACTCTATGACAAAGGAAGCAAGAACATACAGTGGAGAAAAAGAGAGTCTCTTCAATAAGTGGTGCTGGGAAAACTGGACAGCTAAAAGAATGTAATTAGAACACTACCTAACACCATACACAAAAATAAACTCAAAATGGATTAAAGACCTAAATGTAAGACCAGACGCTATAAAACTCTTAGAGTAAAACAGGAAGAACACTCTTTGACATCAATCACAGCAAGATCTTTTTTGACCCACCTCCTAGAGTAATGAAAATAAAAACAAAAGTAAACAAGTGGGACCTGATTAAACTTAAAAGTTTTTGCACACCAAAGGAAACCATAAACAAAACAAAAAGACAAACCTCAGAATGAGAGAAAATATTTGCAAATGAAGCAAGGTACAAAGGATTAATCTCTAAAATATACGAACAGCTCATGAGCTCAATATCGAAAAAACAAACAACGCAGTCAAAAAATGGGTAGGAGACTTAAATAGACATTTCTCCAAAAAAGACATACACATGGCCAAGAGACAATGAAAAGATGCTTAACGTCACTAATTATTAGAGAAATGCAAATCAGGACTACAATAACGTATCACCTCACACCGGTCAGAATGCCATCATCAAAAAATCTACAAACAATAAATGCTGGAGAGAGTGTGGAGAAAAGAGAACCCTCTTGAACTGTTGATGGGAATGTAAGTTGATACAGCCACTATGGAGAAGAACAGTATGGAGGTCCCTTAAAAAACTAGAAATAGAACTACCATATGACCCAGCAATCCCACTACTGGGCATATACCCTGAGAAAACCATAATTCAAAAAGAGACACGTACCACAATGTTCATTGAAGCACTAGTTACAATAGCCAGGACATGGAAGCAACCTAAGTGTCCAACGACAGATAAATGGATAAGGAAGATGTGGCACATATATACAATGGAATATTACTCAGCCATGAAAAAGAACGAAATTGGGTCATTTGTAGAGATGTGGATGGACCTAGAGTCTGTCATACAGAGTGAAGTAAGTCAGAAACAGAAAAACAAATAACGTATATTAACGCATGTATTGATATGTGGAATCTAGAAAAATGGTACACATGAACCTAGTCCCAGGGCAGAACAGAGATGTAAACATAGAGAATGGATGTGTGCACATGGGAGAAAAGGGAGGGTAGGATGAATTGGGAGATCAGGTTTGACATAAATACACTACCATGTGTAAAACAGATAGCTCGTGGGGACATGCTATAAAGCACAGGAGCTCAGCTCAGTGCTCTGTGGTGACCTAGCTGGGTGGAAGGGGGTGGCAGTTGGAGGGAGCTCCAAGAGGGAGGGGGTATATGTATACATATGGTTGATTCACTTTGTTGTACAGCAGAAACTAACACAACATTGTGAAGCAATTATACTCCAAATTTTAAAAATAGAAATAAGTAAATTAAAAAAAAATAAATTTGAAATTTCATTTTCAAGTTTGGTGTCCATTTTTGAAAATTGTAGCCATTCTAGATGTGTAATGGTATCTCACTATTTTAATTTGCAATTCACTAATGATATATAATGTTGAGCATCTTTACATATGCTGATTTACCACCTGTGTATCTTCATGGACATATCCATCACCCACAAAGTCGCTGCTACTTAGAGCTGTTGCCTTTTTTATTACACCAAATGTTAATGTCTTCTCCTCAGTGGTACCTCCTGGTGCATTCAAGCAGCATTGCTTGCTTCCCCCTTTGTGCCCATGTTCTCTGCATGTTCTTTTGTCATAGCATCTTTGACTGCCTGTTACATTTTTATGGGTTTAATCTTTGCTGTTCTCTGCAATGCTGAACACTTCTGTCTTTCATCCATTTTATATTACCTGCTCCTAGTTGAATACCTGGCACATGGTATTCTTATATGCTGAAAGACAGGTTAACTGATTTAAGGCATATTGATGGGATATTTTCAGTAAACGTTTGCTTTTCTCCCAAAGTAGAATGTAAATAATGGACACCCTTAGCAGCCTTTTGTTTACTACAAACTCAGTAAAATGATTTGCAATTGAATGGAGATATGCTGTTTCAGGGACCATTGTCATTCATGGATGTGTTTGTGGACTTTACCTGGGAGGAGTGGCAGCTGCTGGACCCAGCTCAGAAGCGCCTGTACAGGAGTGTGATGTTGGAGAACTATAGCAACCTGGTGTCCCTGGGTATGTACCACCTCCCTGAAAGGAGTGTGTGTCATCTCCAGGCTTCCCCTTCTTGGGTGCTGAAAGCTGGGGCACTTTCGTAAAATGCTTGGTGATTTGCGGCTTATATTTAGAGGCCAGATTTTCTTATTCTCCCTTTGGCATCAGAAGCTGCTGGTTGAATGGTGTTTACTTTGCCAAAGTGCAAAAGGGCAGCTTCATCACGCCGCCTCTAAAACAGAGTCTTCCCCATTCTGCTGAATCCCTGGGTCCTAGGCAGTTTTGGGCCAGGTTGTCTGTGATTTTCCGTTCACGGGGTATCAACTCACCAAACTAAATATCATTTTCCAGTTGGAACAAGAAGAGCTGTGGATGATGCAAATCCCAACTCAGGGCCATCTGGGTGAGTCGTCAGGACATTTAGATCTTTTCCTCCTTACTCAGAATTGGTGTGAGTTCTGATGGGATGTTCCCTTTGTGTTTGTACTTTTGGGTCATTTGTAACCATTGTCTCTTAGTTAATCTCCTCTGTGGCATTCTCAGCTTCCTTCTTACTTTCCCGTGGTGATAGATTCATTTCATTACGCATTTAAGCAAGCTTTTCCTCTTTACCTCTTTTCATGTGACTTTCACACCCCTTCTACTTTTTTTCTATTTTTCTAAAATTACTTACATTCATATTCAACACAGTTCCAATTTCCTTCTCCTTGAAACCTACGTGTTAGGAGATTCTACCCTTTCTGCTTCTCCTTCCTAATGGCTTTGTCATCACTGTTCTTTCTGAGTGTATTCCTGCATCATTTGATAATATCAGTTCTCTTGCCTGAAGCCTTTCCCCCACGCCTTACCCAAGTGAACCACATGGAACCCACTCTCACACTGCACGACACAGTGCTTATTCTCCTCATGCTTTACTGCCCTCGCATGCTCTTTCCTCTGAGTCCAAAGGGGTCTTTCTTATATTCCCTACTTTCCTCGTATATTGTAAGTTTTAAAAGACTTCCACTCTGAAGATTTACGCTTTTTCTTTCTGTATTGGTGACTGACAGCCCCATCCCTCCTTCATCTGCCCTTTGGTACTGGGTTTGATTGTTCCACCGGGCATCTTCCCTGCATGGGCCACTCCCTTGTCTCATTTTTCAGAAACTGGAATTGGAATGTCTCTTCTGCTGCCCCATAGCTGTATGATAACTTCTCACCTTCCTGGTTGTTAGTTCTGCTGTGCTCCTGGTTCTTCCTGGCACTGGGGCGTGAGCCTAAATATCCTTTTTATGCAGTTCTCTTCACTAGTCTTGCTATAATCTGTTAGTATCTTGGTCCTTCAAAAATAAGTATTTTAAGGCCTCCATCTTCTCAATTCCCACCTCCTTCTCATTGGGAATGAGATAATTCCCAATATTATCTTTTTTTTTTCTTTTCTTTCCTTTTTTTTTTTTTTTTTTTTTTTGGCTACACCACACGGCTTATGGAATCTTAGTTCCTGACCAGAGATTGAACCCGGGCCCTTGGCAGTAAAAGCATGGAGTCCTAACTACTGAACCGCCAGGGAATTCCATTATTTCATTTCTTGCTTATTCTACTTATTAGCAAAATTTATACCTTTTACTCTTTTTATACTGTGAGTTCATCCTGATGTTACTGTCAGATATATTTCCCTAAGCAACTACATATTCTGTCATAAGTGTGGCAGGATGAATCAACAGTTAATCTTTGTATTATTAGGATTGTTTCAGCTATAATTTTTGATTAGTCCAAAATCAAACTATTTAGGCAGAAGTGATTTATTACCACACATCACAAAATGTCCTGATGTGGGACTGCTTGACTTACTAAATCCCCAAACGTCTATCTCTGCCTCGCCATTCTAACTATGTCAGTATTTCTCAGATTTCCTCCCCTCATGGTCACCAGATGCCTCTTACAGTTCCAGCCAACACCTGCAGATATACCAGTGGGCAGTGGAATAAGAAAGACTGTTTCTTTCCACATGGCCCTTTTAATCAGGCATTAAAGTCTATTTCAGGAAGCCCCAGCAGACTTCACATGTTGAGCAGGCTAGATTTTTATCACATATCCCTGTGTAAAGAAGACTCTGGTGAGGGAAACGGGGCCATCACTGTCGGCTCAGCTATATCATGCTTCACTCTCGGCAGGGGTATGGAAGTGGGTCCCATTTTCCTAACTGCAGCACATGGCCTTACAAATGGAAGTAGGAAATAAGATCAGGTTTCTGCCAGCCAGGAAAAGGGCAGCAGAACGGCTGGGTAGGCAGCACTGTCCACCTCCATCTACCTCTCTGGTTAGGCATCATCCAGTCGTACCCTTCTTTCCATCCATTCATCTTCAAAAATATTCTGTCACCCCTCTTGTCATTCTTCTAGTATATTAATGGAAGTCTAGGATCCTTATTTCTAATCAGACGTGGTGGTTCTTCATGGTCTGGTGATCTATAATTAAAGATAAGTTATCCACGTACAACCAGCCAGACAGGTAGAGTGGCAGAGAGAAGTACAGGGTGGGTACAACAGGAACCTCGTTCTGGGAGAGCAGCAGGAGTGGCACAACAGAGAAGCATTGGAACCCGGGCTGGGCAGGCTGTGCCGGGGCTTCCTGCTGTGGCCGTGGCCTGGTGAGCCCGGGTTCTGCTGGCTTAGCATGATTTCCTCTTCCATTGTCTTCTGTGGCTAAACTCAAGATGGGCCACAGCCAGTAATCATGTTTAATACAGTCTTGAATCATATTTAAATAATCTTTAATCTTGTGAATTCCTCTCTTCTACTCACTGGCTCTGGTATTCTGTCCTTATTTCTTGAATTCTTTGTGCTCTTCCTTGAGATACCAGCAATGATCTAATTTTTCACAATTATTTTTGCAAAGAAAATGCTCAACAGCAAATTCATTAGATTTCCTGGGAAATCAAATGAAGGAAGCCAGAGATGTGGGAACCAAGGGAAAATCAGCAGGAGTGTGGTGCCAGCAACAGAAGGATTGGAAGGGTGAAGTACAGAAACTGACAGATTCAGTATCCATGAACTTTCAGAGTCTACAGGGACAACACTGACAGCCAAACATGAGCAAATATGATTTGAGGGCAAAGGTTAATTACTCACTGGCCTGTTTTCTTCTTGATGGAAACACTTCTGACTTTAAGACCATGTATTGGGTTGGCCAAAGGTTCATTCAGTTTTTTCCATAAGATGGCTCTAGTAGCACTTAGTTGTCTTTAACTTCATTCAAAACAGTTTTGTTAGATTGTATTGTGACAGCTGTCGTATCAGCATGCATTAAAAAATAACATCAAAATTGGTGAATTTTTGTGTAGCCATTTTAATATTGAAGATGGAAGAAAGCAACACTTTTGGCCTATTATACTGTATTATTTCAAGAAAGGCAAAACTGCAACTGAAATGCAGAAAGGGATTTGTGCAGTATATGGAGAAGGGGCTGTGACTGATCTAACATGTCAAAAGTGGTTTGTGAAGTTTCATGCTGAAAATTTCTCTCTGGATGATGCTCCACTGCCAGGTAGACCAGTTGAAGTTGATAGCAATCAAATTGAGACATTAATTGAGAAAATTAATGTTATATCACAAGGGAGATAGCCAAAATACTCAAAATATCCAAATCAAACATTGAAAACCATTTGCACCAGCTTGATTATATTAATTGCTTTGATGTTTGTGTTCCATATAAGTTAAGGGAAAAAAACCTTCTTGACTATATTTCCAAATGCGATTCTCTACTTAAACGTAATGAAAACGTTCCAGTTTTAAAACGAATTGTGACGGGCGAATGAAAAGTGGATACTGTACAATAATGTGGAAAGGAAGAGATCGTGGAGCAAGCGAAATGAATCACCACCAACCACACCAAAGGCTGGTCTTCATCCAAAGAAGATAATGTTGTGTATATGGTGGGATTGGAAGGGAGGCCTCTATCATGAGCTTCTTCTTCTTCAAACCAAATGATTACTTCCAACAAGTACTCCTCCCAATTAGACCAACTGAAAGCAGCACTCGACAAAAAGCATCCAGAATTAGTCAACAGAAAACACATAATCTTCCATGAGGATAATGCAAGACCGTATGTTTTGGGTTTTTTTTTTTTTTTTTTTTTTTTCAATACGCGGGCCTCTCACTGTTGTGGCCTCTTCCGTTGCGGAGCACAGGCTCCAGACGCGCAGGCTCAGCAGCCATGGCTCACGGGCCCAGCCGCTCCGCGGCACGTGGGATCTTCCTGGACCGGGGCACGAACCCGTGTCCCCTGCATCGGCAGGCGGACTCTCAACCACTGCGCCACCAGGGAAGCCCAAGACCATATGTTTTTTTTGATGACCAGGCAAAAACTGTTACATCTTGGCCGGGAAGTTCTGATTCATCTGCCATATTCACCAGACACTGCACCTTTGGATTTCCATTTATTTCGGTCTTTACAAGATTCTCTTAATGGAAAAAAAATTCAATTACCTGGAAGACTGTAAAAGGCACCTGGAACAGTTCTTTGCTCAAAAAGATAAAAAGTTTTGGGAAGATGGAATTATGAAGTTGCCTGAAAAATGGCAGAAGGTAGTGGAACAAAATGGTGAATATGTTGTTCAGTAAAGTTCTTGGTGAAAATGAAAAATGTATCTTCTATATTTACTTTAAAACCGAAGGAACTTTTTGGCCAATCCAGTAATAGCCAGTAATACTCCCTCCAAAGCCACTGTAATGGTCAGACATGCTCATGTTCATTTCTCACTGCATGGGTGTGGGTACTGTCCCAGTTGGGAATTGATGTTTGGGAAAATATAATTTGGAGGTTGTGTACAAAATGAATAAGACGGTTCAGATTTAGGATATAGGGAAACCTGAAATGAGGTATTAAGATCCTGTGATGTTGCTATCTTCAAACCTGACCTTCTTCTATGTTCTCTTAATACCCTTTTCTGTCCATTGCCTTGGTCAGCATATTACTTTGGGACACCTAGGCCAAGTCTACCCATTCTCTCTTCTATTCAACCTCCAAATATTTGTGATTATGACTGAGGACTTAGTCCTCTGTCTAGTTCCCTATTCACTTTGTATTTTTGGATTTTGGAGATTTTTTATGTTTAAACAGCATTCTGTCCACCCTGCCCCTTCTGTTTTTCATTTCTCCCCACCCCGAGAAAAACAATTTCATCTCTTTTAGCTCTTTCTTATGGTATTTACCTCCATGTTTTCTAAATAAACGACTTATTCTCTTACACCTTGATTTTCTCCTCTAATTATTTAGTATGAAGGGTAAAGATTTCCTCTTCTCCAATATACACACACTCTCTTCCCATACCTCCATCATCCTAATCAAGCTATTTCATACTTAGATCAGTCTTCAGTTTTTGTATCTTTACGACCATGTAATTTCTTTTCCTGGGCAAATCGTGCGAGTATACAATGGTTAGTTTTGTTCATAACTCGTTTTTTCTCGAGTTGTTTTATTGTCCTACAAAGTTTTCTATGTTATCATTAATGTATTTATAATTAATTTAACCCCAGACTCGTCTTCACATGTCTAAATATTCTTTTGGTACATTCAGCTAAATTAGTGACTCTGTCAATTTCATCTTCCTAGTGACATCACTCCCACGTTATTTGACTTGCCCCAGTGTAACCTGATTTTTCTCAAGAACTGGTTGTACAGTTTTTAACCTGGAATCTCCTTTTAGATTTTCTTTTCTATTTTTATTGTGTCACCTTTTTTCTTGGTTTCTTTTGTTGGAACACCTCTCACGGTAGCTTCCTTTGAAAGGGTGCATTTGATATAGATTTTGCGACCTGTGCCTCTAATTTACTCCTGAATCCTCTGTTTTTTCTCTTCTAGTGATGCTACTGAGAAGTCAGATCCATTCTAAATTTTGATCCATTATGTGAAACTTTTTTCGTTTCTCTGGAAGCTTTATTAGCTGGTGCTGTCAGTGTACTGAAACATCTCAGTGATATTTCTTGTGAATTTATTTTCATCTCTTTGAGTATTCAGTGGAACTTTATTCCCAGGAGGACTGTAAACAAATCTGCAATGGTTCTGCTCTTTCTCCTGAGCTTAGACAGTGTTTGGCACATAATAGGTATTTAACAATTATTTGTCGAATGAAGCCTATGCTCAGAGATCCCTTCCCACTTCTTTAGATTTTGCTCATTTTTCCTTGTTCTTTCTAAAGAAAACATTATGCAAAATTTTGAAACTCAAGACTACCTTTATTTATTGCCAGTTCCCTTTGCCTATTTTCATGTTTTGTTTTCCTTTGTTTTCCCCAGAGCCCAGGAGTCTGGGTATATTTACATTTGAGATTTTATTTACATTCAGAATTGATTTCAGAAACTAAGAAAAACATCAGGACATGACATTTATAAGGCAATTTTATGCTGTACTAGGATCATGTTACTATTTATATCGTGAGTATTTTCATTTCTAGATGAAGTCTGGGAAATTGATGGTTGTATGGAATGGCATCAGGAAAATCAAGGCAAGCTGAGAAGTATGTCAAAATGCTATCAGTGTACTGCATTTGGAAAACTATGTCTTCTTCGTACAGATTATGTTTCTTCAAGACAAAAACTTTAGGGCTTCCCTGGTGGTGCAGTGGTTAAGAGTCTGCCTGCCAATGCAGGGGACATGGGTTCGAGCCCTGGCCTGGGAAGATCCCACATGCCGTGGAGCAACTAAGCCTGTGCACCACAACTACTGAGCCTGAGCTCTAGACCCTGCAAGCCACAACTACTGAGCACATGTGCCACAACTTCTGAAGCCTGCATGCCTAGAGCCCAAGCTCTGCAACAAGAGAAGCCACAACAATGAGAAGCCCATGCACCACAACTAGAGAAAGTCCATGTACAGCAGCAAAGATCAAACACAACCAAAAAAAGAAATTTTTTAAAGACAAAAACTTCATAAATGTGTCACAAATGGAAAGAGTTTGAAATATAATATAGATTTTAGTAATAATAATGTTGGAAAGAATCCTAATGGGTTTCATGCACATAGGGAATCATCCTTCCATTCTAAACATGAGCAAGCTCTTACTGGAATAAAATAGTGTGAAAGTAATGAATCTGGAAAAACTGCCAACAGAAAGTCACAGCTCATATGCCAACAAATACGTATGGGAGGAAAACCCTTTGAATGCAGTTACTGTGGGAAGGCCTTCAGCAGCAAGTCATACCCTGTGGTGCATCAGCAAACTCATTCAGAAGAAAAACGCTACAAAGGTAGTAGATGTGGAAAAGACTTCAGCAGCAAGTCCTACCTCATTGTTCATCAAAGAGCTCACACAGGAGAGAAACTACATGAATGCAGTGTTTGCCAAAAAACTTTCAGTTTCAATTCACAACTTGTTACACATTAGAGAATTCACATGCGGGAGAATACCTGTGAATGCTGTTAATGTGGGAAAGTCTTCAGTAGGAAAGACCAGCTTGTTTCACACCAGAGAACTCATTCAGGTCAGAAACCCTATTGGTGTCATGAACGTGGGAAAGCTTTTGGTTTGAAATCACCACAACTCATTATACATCAAAGAATTCATACAGGAGAGAAACCTATGAATGCAGTGATTGTCAAAAAGCCTTTAATACAAACTCAAACCTCATGGTACATCAGAGAACCTATATGGGAGAGAAACCTTATGGTTATAGTGAATGTGGGAAAGCCTTTACTTTCAAGTCACAGCTCATTGTACATCAGGGAGCACACACTGGGGTAAAACCCTATGGCTGTAATCAGTGTGTAAAAGCGTTCAATTTGAAGTCACAGCTCATTGTACATCAGATAAGTCACATAGGAGGGAAACCCTATGGATGCAATGAATGTGGGAAAGCTTTTAGGATAAAGTCCTACCTCATTATACATCAGAGGACTCACACAGGAGAGAAACTCCATGAATGCAGTGAATGTGAGAAAGCCTTTAACAGAAAAGATCAGCTCATCTCATATCAGCGAACTCATGTTGGGGAAAAGCCTTATAGGTGCAGTGAGCGTAGGGAAGTCTTTAGTAGCAAGTCATACCTCATTATACACATGAGAACTCATTCAGGAGACAAACCATACGAATGTCACAAATGCACGAAAGCCTTCATTTGGAAGTCACTTCTCATTGTACATGAGTGAACTCATGCAGGGGAAAACCCTTATAAATGCAGTCGATGTCAGAAATCCTTCAGTGAAAAATTACGGCTCATTATACATCAGAATGAACACAAGAGAGAAGCCCTCTCAATGCAATGAGTATGAAAAATCCTTCATTAGGAAATCTCAGCTCATTGTACATCAGAGAACTGATTAGGGGAGAAACCTTATGGGTGCAGTGAATGTGGAAAAACCTCTCAGAAATCAATTCTCAGTGCACATCAGAGAACTCATACAGGAGAAAAACCCTGTAAGTGCAGCGAATGTGGGAAAGCCTTTTGTTGCAAGTCACAGCTCATTATGCATCAGAGAACTCATACAGATGAGAAACATATTGGTGAAGTAAATGTAAGAAACTTTCTCTCAAAAGTCAATTCAGGGCTTTCCTGGTGGCACAGTGGTTAAGAATCCGTCTGCCAATGCAGGGGATACGGGTTCGAGCCCTGGTCCAGGAAGATCACACATGCTGTGGAGCAACTAAGCCCGTGCACCACAACTACTGAGCCTGTGCTCTAGAGCCCGTAAGCCACAACTATTGAGCTCATGTGCCACGACTACTGAAGTCCACGTGCCTAGAGCCCATCCTTTGCAACATGAGAAGCCACCACAATGAGAAGTCCACGCACCACAATGAAGAGCAGCCCCCACTTGATGCAACTAGAGAAAGCCCGCGCATAGCAATGACGACCCAATGCAGCCAAAAATAAATAAATAAATAATTTTTTTAAAAAAAGTCAATTCACAGGAATTCCCAGAAAATTCGTACAGGAGAGAAACTCTATAAATGGAAAAATCTCATGGTACACCGTGTATGTATAGCATGTGGAGGGGCATCCAAAGAACACTGTTTTTTATGTACACCAAAAAATATCAGTAAATGTACACAGGAACCCTATCAATTCAGTGAACCCTATGAAAGTTCTCAGCAAGAAGTCATACCATTTCTTTAAGTTTGTGCAGGTGAGGAACAATATGAATGAAATGAATGTCAGGAAGTCATTTTCTAATATGCTAACATCCACAAAGAGGAATCCCATAATGCAAATGAATATAGAATACAATCCTTTGAAATTCATAATTTAATAAGAATTAGGATTTTAATGAGAGAAAATATAAAACGAATGAATTGCACGTATTGGAAGCTCATACCTTGGAGAAACCAAGCTAGAAAAAAAAATACAAGAAAAGAAGATTTTATGAATGTTTCAAATGGGATAAGCCTCAGCAGAAAAGTTTACTTCACTATTATTTTGGTTCACTTAGAAAAAATAATTTCCTTTACAAATTACTTAAAAGTTGTAAAGATGGGGCTTCCCTGGTGGCGCAGTGGTTGAGAGTCTGCCTGCTGATGCAGGGGACACGGGTTCATGCCCCGGTCTGGGAAGATCCCACATGCCGCGGAGCGGCTGGGCCCGTGAGCCATGGCCGCTGAGCCTGCGCGTCCGGAGCCTGTGCTCCACAATGGGAGAGGCCACAACAGTGAGAGGCCCGCGTACCACAAAAAAAAAAAAAAAAAAAAAAAAAGTTGTAAAGATGTTCCAAACTTTTAGGAAAAGATGGAGAAAATGTTTAAATGTCAATGATATGCATGTTCATAATAGAACATAAAGATTTTTTAAAGTGTGTAAGTAAATGTAATAACCAGGAAAACAATAAGGATTACATCATAAGACCTAGGATGTTTAGGTGTTATCTTTCTCTGTACTGTAAAATATGCTTTGTGCAGTCTGCTGCCATTATTAATTAGTTCCTTCTACATAGATTACCCAGAATAGCTTTAGTTATTGCCACTTTTTAATCAAATTATCAAATTACAGAATTCTCATCATTTTAATTATAGCAGTGTAATGGCAATTCTAGCCAATGTGTGAGAAGAAAAAGTTGTAAGGACTTGGGGGTTGGGGCTGAAACAAAAATCCTTTTGTTTGGAGATGTGATTGTCTATTTAGAAAAACCAAAATAAGCTACAGGCTGTAAGGCAAGGAGATGTTTTGCACAGCTCTGAGAGCTGGCAGCTTGGCTGTGAGCACAAGCAAATCTTTACAACGTCTCCACACTCAGATTCCAGGCCCTGCCGAGGGAAACATTCTGATTTGCCCTCAAAATATCTGAAGGCAGTTTTGCACTAAATCAACCAAAAGCTTCAACAAAGCTCAGACAGCTGAAATACAGATCAGATTGATTCAGCCCCACCCTATCTCCCAGCCTAAGAGCTGACATTAGAAAATATGTGCCCTTTTATGGAAGAAAATATATATTCAGAGCAAAGAAAATTATCAGGAATGTATAGGTACCTTATATAATGAAAAGCATCATTTTACCAAAAAGACAATTCTAAATGTACATGCACTTAACAAGAAAGCTTCAAAATCATGCAAAAACAGAGGTGAAATGAGAAATATACTCTACCATTTTAGTTGGACACTTCAACAGTTATTTCTCAGTAATATAAGTTGGAGACCAAAAATCAGCAAGGCTATAGAAGCACTGAATAATGCCATCAACAAGCTGGACCTGGTAGACATGTCTAGAACATCCAACAGCAGAATACACATTCTTTTCAATTACATGTGAAGCATTCACCATTACAGATCATGTCCTAAGTCATTAATCCTAAAATTTTTTAAATAATTGAAACCATGCAAAATTTCTCCCATCTATAGTACAGTTTAACAAGAAACCAATTGCAGCAAGAACAGAGAAGTCTCCAAACACTTGGAAATTAAGCAACACAATTCTAAATAACTCATGGGTCCAAGAAATTTCAAGCATAATATGGAAAATATTTTGAATTATTATTATATATGATGTGTACAAATTAAAATACAACATATATCAAAATTTTTGAGATGCAGAAAAAGCAGTGTGTAGAGGGAAATTAATAGCACGAAATGCTTATGTTAGAAAAGAATAAGGGTCTCACATCAATAATATAAAGTCCTACCTTAAGGAACTAGGAGAAGAAGAGTAAAGCCCAATGTAAATAGGAATGAAATAGTAAGGATAAGACCAGAAACCAGTGAAACAAAAACAGTGGAAGGGGTAAGCATCACAAAACACAGATTTGACAATTTTGATGGACTAAATTCTTGAAAGACACAAACTACCAAAGCTTACTCAAGAAAGGGTAACCTATTACAGTTCTTAAAGAAATTAAATTCAGTTAAAAATCTCCAAACAAAGAAAAATCCAGGCTCAGATAATTTCACTGATGATTTCTAGCAAATATTTAAGAAAGAAGTAATACCGATTCTATACAAACTCTTCCAGAAAATAGATGACAAATTCTTAACTCATGAAGTCAGTATTACCCTGATTTTTTTTTAAAAAAAGGATTACAAATTGTTTAAAAAACTACAAATGTTCCTCATGAACATAGATGTAAAAGTCCTCAAAACTAGTTAATTTAATCCAGCAATATATAAAAGGGTAATACATGAAGGCAAATTGGAGTTTATCTTGGGAATACAAAGCTGAGGCTGATTTGATATTCAAAATCCAATCACTAATTCATACCTGACCAACTAAAAAATAAAAATCATATGGTCACATCAACAGGCATAGTAAAAGCATTTGTTCAAATTCCATAACATTCATGATTAAAAACCTCAGCAAACTAGGAATAGGAAGTATCTTCCTGAAACTAATAAAGCACATCTGAAAAATGTCTACAGTTAATGTCGTAACGGTCAAAGAGTGAATAGATTCCCCTAAGATTGAGAACAAGTGAAATATATCCACTCTCACCACTCTCTTTCAACACTGTACTGGAAGATTTAGCTGACTACATAAGGCAAGACAAAGAAATTAAAAAGATAGAGATTGGTGGGAATTCCGTGGCAGTCCAGTGGTTAGGACTCCGTGCTGTCACTGCTGAGGGCGAGGGTTCAGTCCCTGGTTGGGGAGCTAAGATCCCGCAAGCCACGTGGCATGGCCAAAATAAAAAAGGATACAGATTGGAAAGGAAGAATGACAACTTTATTCAGAGACAGCATGATTGCCTTCACTGAAACTCCTTTTAAAACTTTACCCCCAAAAAAGGCACCTTGGGGAGGGCAGGTGGAGGAAAAATTGGGAGATTGGGATTGACATATATACCATATTATGTATAAAATAGGTAACTAATAAGGACCTACTGTATAGCACAGGGAACTCTACTCAATACTGTGTAATGACCTATATGGCAAAAGACTCTAAAAAGAGTGGATATATGTATAACTGATTCACTTTGCTGTACAGCAGAAACTAACACAATACTGTAAATCAACGGTGCTCCAATAAAAAGAATTTTTAAAGCCACTTAACAAGTCAATTTAGCAAGATAGCAAAATACAATTTTTAACTAATAGTGTTACTTTTTAAAAAAATATTTATTTATTTGGCTGCACTAGGTCTTAGTTGCAGCATACAGGATCTAGTTCCCTGACCAGGGATCAAACCTGGGCCCCCTGCATTGGGAGCGTGGAGTCTTAACCACTGGACCACCAGGGAAGTCCCAACTATTATCTCTTTAATTCAACACTGAATATTGGTGGTCCTAACCAGTGCAGTAAGTTTTTTTTTAAGTGTGAAGATTAGAAAGAATGAAAGAAAACTTGTCATTCCTACACAATATGTTTATGTACCTAGAAACCCCAAAAAAATCTACAGAATCTGTTAGAATTATGTGAATTTAGCAGAGTTGCTAGATACTGATAAAATGTCAATATACAAAAGTCAATGGTATTTCCATATATTACAAAAAAATTAGATAATGGAATTAAAGTATCATTGACAATAGCATCATAAATATCAGAAATAAGACTAAAGAAAAGTCTCTATACAGAAAACTACAAAATACTGCTTGATATTAAATAAATGAGATCTATTTTATATTTGAGAATTGGGAGACTCAATATTGTTCTCAAATGTTTCCCAAGTTGATGTATAAATTCAGTGTCGTCTCAGAGTCCTAGTATGCACTTTTGTCAAAATTAACCAGCTGATTCTGAAATTCATGTAAAAGTGCAAAGGGTGAAGTATACCAAAGACAAAGAGGAGGAAAACTGAAGGATACACACTGAATATCAACTTATCCCATGATTAAAATAGTATGGTTTTGTGTAAAGTTGGACAAACAGACCAATGAAACAACAGATCAGAGAGCCCAGAAGCAGATCCACACATGTACCATCATCTGATTTAAGACAAAAAGTGCCACTGCAATGCAATGGTGAAGATTCTTCAATAAATCAGATAAATTGGATGTCCTATGGGGTGTGTGGGGGGTTGACACACCCATACCTCGTACCATAAGTTAAAATTATTTCCAGATTAATTGTACACCTAAATGTAAAGGGGGAAAAAATAGACCTTCTAGGGTTACATGGGGGAAATTTTGTAGCATTTGAGAAGGCAGATCAAGTGCCAAAACAGGCAAAGCTAACATTTGGTGACAAGTCCAGGGTGGTCACCGTGGGGGGATAGTGACTGGAAACCAGCATGACAGAGCCTTGAAGCATGCTGGAAATGGTGAGGACACAGTATCTGCATGTATGGGAAAATCAGAGGTAAACCCTAAAGATCTGTGCACTTTATGTAACTTACAAGGATAGAAAATCAAAATCATCAAGAACTTTCACAATGTGCTTTCATTTTCTTGGACTTGTATGTTTGTTCAAGTTTTCACATGTAATATTATATTAATTTAAAATGCTTTAGGTTAAATATCTATTTAGGTTTTTTTCAATGACAAAAATAGATAAATAGATTGAGGTTTTTTCCTGCTCTGCACAGAGTAGGCAATCAACAGGTCCTGAGAGGATGGATCCCTCAAACGGAGGGACACTCACTCATCTGTGATGTCAGTGTGCAGCCTGGGCCTGGAGTGTAACAAGCATGCTTACTGAGTAACGAGAATGTAGTGCGCAGCGAGACCTCCCTCCTCTCCCACCCTCCGAGTCAGTGTGCTGCTGGGTGACGTGTAAACCAACACTTGGGGGCCAGATGGGAGCGGGCTAACCTCAAACCCACCCTCTACCAGTTCTGTGACTAGACCAGTGACTTAACCTCTCTGACGGGCATCTTGTCATATGGGAATGATGGCAAAATACCCACCTCACAGAGTGCCGCATGCTCAGTAAATAGACCCTGGGCTCTGAGTCCCTGTCCCCCTCCCTGCACCTGACCTACCACCAGAGGGAACGAAGGTTTGTAGCAGGTGAAGTGGGTCTTGTTTGGGCACAGCACCACTGCCCAGCCACCTTTGAGCCTGAAGCAGAAGGAAAAATCGATAATACTCATCTCATCTTTAAAAAAATTTTTTTTAATATTTTCTCTAAAAAAAAAAAAAAAAAAAAAAGCATTCCTAGTGCCTCTGGGTCAGTATGTTGGGAGGGTTTTCCTGTGCCCTGCCCCACCTGCATCTGCCATCTTCCAAGAAAGGAAGGACAGCTGAGCCACTCTTTCCAGCTCTTGTTTACGTTCCCTCTGTCCTTCTCATCACTCTACCCAAGATGTCACACATCCCCTCTCTTTTTCTGTCAGGCATCGGTTTCCCAAGGGTGTTCCCCAGACGGCCTGCTCCCCGTAGTTCTGTGAACCCACGAACGGCCCAAAGGACTGGTCTCCCATGGCTACAAGCACCCCAATATACAGACAGATTGGGCTTCGAGAAGGCTTCCTGGGGCAGTGCAGGTGGGCAAGCAGCTCCCTCAGGGGGACCTCTGGGAACGAAGGTAATTCCCTGGAGGGAAGAGGGGTTCAGGGTGAAGTAGAGGTTCTTAGCAGGCTGTATCTAGATGGGCTTGCAGCCTTCCGTGGATCAGGGATTTTTAAAAATGTGTTCAGCTACTCATTATGGGGGAAAGTACATGAGTGGCCAGGACATTTCTGAAAAGGAGAAGTCCTAAGGGGGAAGTTCCCAGATTTTGAACGTGTTAAAAGTGAACAACGCCGGTAAGAAACAAAATGGTAAAGAAGATAGCGCGTGCAGAGTACTGACTCATTTAATGATCTCAAACCAAAGAGGAAAGAGGGCCTGTTATTATTACAAATCATAAACTTTACCAAGAGGAGAGAAGGTACAGGATCAGTACCTTGTCCAAAGTCACACAGCTATTAAGCAATTAAACTGGGAGTCCGCCCCAGGTAGCCTGGGTCCAGAGAGAATAGAAAATCCGGAAATAGCAGGTAAGTATGCCTTAGGGTGCTTTATGTGGTAATGATTGCATTTCAGACTAGTGAGCATGGAAGAGAGAGGCAGCCTCTATTTACAGTGGGTGTTGGATAATTACCTTTTGGCCTACCTTTTGTTGGAAGATCAGACCTCTATTAAAAATGAAGCTTATGGGGCTTACCTGGTGGCGCAGTGGTTGAGAGTCTGCCTGCCGATTCAGGGGACACGGGTTCCTGCCCAGGTCTGGGAAGATCCCACATGCCGCGGAGCTTCTGGGCCCGTGGGCCATGGCTGCTGGGCCTGCGTGTTCGGAGCCTGTGCTCCACAACGGGAGGGGCTATGGCGGTGAGAGGCCCGCATACTGCAAAAAAAAAAATGAAGCTTATGAAGAGTTTCCCGATTTAGAATACTTGAAATTATTATGTGCTTACGTTAAGAACCTATGCTTTTGAGTCTGACAGTTCAAGGAGGCCACTTATTGGTTGGAAGTGTTTTAAATGCACTTGGACCTATTTCCTTTTTAGTAACAAGGGAACATAACTCGCTCAGAGGTGGCTTGGGAGGCTCAAATAAGACAATGTGTGTAAACAGTGACTTCTCACCTGGCAGCCAAAAAAAGTAACTGATTTTATAACAATGAACTAGAATCATAAAATTTGTTGAATTACATTTAAATTTAATAACGTAGGTACTTGGACATTTTGGTTTCCATTGAGGTTTTAACTTCATTGATGCTTCATGGGTGGAGCGCAACCAGGAATATTCTCACTGAGCACCAGCCGGTCCTGGAGAAAGGGCCTGTGATCACCTTCCCACAACAGGAGGGTTTCCTGCAGCAAATCTCCAATTTCCTCTCTGTTCACCCATATCCGCCTTAGTATACTTGGACGGTGGGGATTGCTTCCCCCAACCCTGTTGTCAATGTTTTTTCTCCCACTTCTTGAAAAGAACCTTAAAACGAGAAAAACAGAAGATTGTCTTTTTATAAAAATTAGGAAACATGGATAAGCAAAAGAAGAAAATTTTAAAGCCAAATAAAAGTAATACAACAATAATTTTGTCACCCGGTGGCAACCAGGGTTTAACGATGTGGCATACATCATTTTGTGTCTGTACTTTTCAAACGGGCTCGTCTCACTCACATTGCTTTGTAACAGCCGTTTTTATTGTACAATGTATCACTAGTCCCGTCAGGAAGCATTCTTTCTCCCGGCAACTACTAATCACCCTCCAGGAGCCCATCCTGTTTCTGAAGGGTGATGTGTTTAGCAATATTCCACCGGACTCTTGGGTCGTTTCCAGATTTTCAAGTGAACAAACGCTGAAATGTTTCTCTTTCTGCCTAAGTCTTTTGCATACGTTCAGGCATGAGCTTTGACGTCAGAGAATTTTTGCCCTGACCACCCTTTCAAAAGCAACTCGAAACCCTCCTGGTCTCCTCTCTAGAGCGCCTTCCGGCTCGCTGTGTGCAACATCTCCCCAAACTAAACTGCACAGGGGAGAGGCCAGACCGTGTCCGAGCCAGGACGGCGGCACTTCAGAGGCTTCCCCCGCGTGGCTGACCAGGGTCACCGAGAACTCGGGTCCCCAGGCCTCCACCGTCGCGAAAGCCTCTCCGCCGCGCGCAGCTGCGCCCCAGGGTCAGGCGGGGGTGGGATCACCGGGGGCCTCCGGCTGGGGCTGCGGGGGCACGGGAGGGGCGGGGGTGTCTGCCCCCTGGGCTACGACCCCAGCCGGGCTTTGTCTCCGCAGAGCTCCAGGGCGGTGGCGTGGAGTTAATCCAGGGTCACAGCTTCCTCCTGCTGCAGGGGCGGGGGTCGTGGCGCCCTCTCCTCCACCCCAGCCCAGGACCCCCAGGACCCCGGCTCTGCTCCTTCTGGGGCCTGAGGACGCGCAGAACCAGGCTGCATGGCGCCTCTGACGCCCCGCCCTCGCCCCCCAACCTGTCGGCTCCCGTGCAGCCCCCCGAATGCCACGGACCCCCGAGAACCTCTCGGCTCCCCAAGAACCACCGGAATGCCCCGAACCCAGGTGGGCGGAACCGCAGGCCCCGGGACTTAGGGGGCGCAGGGCACGGGCGGGGGTCATCGGGCGGGGCCCTTGCAGGGATTGGCGGAGGCCTGGATACTCTGTATCAACCGCGCCTTCCCGCCGCCTCCCCGGACGTGCGGGCGGAGCACGTGCGCGCCGAGCGCGGAAGCGGCCCCGGGCGCCTGGCTGGGGTGTGTTGGTGGCGTGCGGATGAAGGTGAGTGAACGAGGGGGTCGTCCGGGCGACGGTGACTGAGTCCGGCGTCCGGGGCCGGCCGCCGGGGAGGCTTCTCGGGCCCCGCGGGGAGAAGGCCGCCGGGAGAGGTCCGGCGGCGCAGGGCCACGGCCAGACGGAGGTGTCCGGGCAGGACGCAGGGCATAGCCGCCTGCCCCCCGCCCCCTCTGTCCCCGCCGGGCCGGGTCCCCTCAGTGTTCGGGGTGCCCCCCGAACCCACTTCCTTCCCGAACTCCAGGACCCTCTCCATGAGCTCGGCCCTTGGCCTCCTTCCCGCCCTTCCTGGAGCAGCGTGGGGCGGGGCTGTCGGCGCTGGGGGACACCCGGGTCCCTCGAAGGGTGCGGGGTCGCGGGCCTCCTGCCAGTCGCGACGGGAAGAAACGTGGGGCCCCGAGGCAGCAGCCCGTGACGAGGCGCTGAAGCCCGGAAGCGGCGGCGAGAGCGCGTCCCCTGGCGGGCGCCCTGGAAGCCCTGCCGGGAGGAAAGAGCTAGAAGCGGGCCAGACCCTCCGCCGGGAGCGCGGCAGTTCTCTGCAGGTTGTCTCAACCCTTGCGGACGGCGGTTTGGCAGCATCGACCGAAAACGCGCCCTTACCCTCGCCTCCAGGATCCTGTTCCACAGAAGTGAGGTAGTTGTGGACACAGGTCTGCACGTGCTGTTTGAAAAAGCGATCGCCAGCCGCCTCAGCGGCCGCGGCTGGCAAGCTGCCGGCGCCCGTTATGGCCGCGCCTCGCACGGGTGCTTTGCAGGACCCGGCGCAGACCGGGAGTCATGCCTGCGGTGCTGGCCCGACTGAGTATCGCCATAAAAAAAACTCCCTCTGCTGTTAAAACTTGGTGTCAGTTTGCATAGTTTGACGGTAATTTTTTAGAACACTGCAAAGCCTTCGGTCCAGCTTGCCGTGGCTCACCTGTTTGTGTCGGGGTGGGAGGGCGGCAGAGCGGGCTTTCGGGGTGCAACGGGCCGCACGGAAGCCAGTCTGGCCAGGCCCCCGCCCTCGGGCCTTTGCAGGTTACCTCAGCACTCAGCCTGTGCCCTCACCGGGCAGAGCGGGAAGCTTGGTGCCTGTCCTGCCCGCCGCCTGCTGCACACGGAGGGGTGTCGCTCCCGGACTTTGCTTTGCACGTGTGAGATCCCCCAGCCAGTAAACCACTGAAGTCTCCGCGGTGGTCGCTGACTCCAGGCTCGCTCTTTGGTCTTGAGGCTGGGCAGGCCCAAGGCTTGCAGGCCTGCGGAGTGCAGCCCAGCGGTTTGTTTACAAAGCGTTTGCTTTTCTATCTCCGTGTGAATTGCCTTCCTCCCTTTCGAGGTCGCGAATCACCCTCTCCCACGGGCTCTCTGGTCTTTAGCCGAGGATGGTATTTAGGGTGAGGGCCTGGGCCTGGGCCACCGCTGGAGGAAATCAGGAGGGATGTGTTTGCGCATCATGTGTTGCGTCAGGTGTGGTTCCAGCGTGTAGGCCCGGCTGCAGACGGCGCAGGTGTACACCTTGCTTCACGGTGTGCGTGGACGGGGGTGTCTCCAGCAAGGCTGTGTCCGAGCGCGCCCGGTGACAGCTGTGGCCCTGGCAGGGTTTACCTTTGTCGCGCCGCGGCCCGTGGGACTGCAGGTTCGAGCTGTGTGGAGGTGTTCTCACATCCTGGCAGTGCACACCTGGGTGTGCACACCTGCGGGCGTGCGGCTGGAGTGAGAGGGCTGCGGGAAGGACTTCTCACGGAAGTGACACCCCTGGGCTTGGTCCCTGAGTGGATACACGCGTGCTGAGCCAGGTAGCAGCTCCTGGCGAGGGGCTGCAACAGCATGGGCACTTGTGGGGCTTGGTCTCGGTGTGTGACTTGGAGGGCACCCGCATCTCTGCCTTCGAGTAGAACGTCGGGGAGCACATCCGGCTGTCTCTGACGGTCGTCGTCATCGTCCGGGGAGAGGACAGAGGGAGCCCTGGTTCCAGCATCCGCTTCTTTTCTCGGCCCCAGGGGCCACCTCAATAGCCACCACCACCTCCTTCCTCTGTGAGGGTCAATGCTGTCTTCTCAGAGAGGTCAGGGACCACCTGCAGGGCTTGTGAGCGGGGCAAGAGCTGAGACACTCACGGGAGCTGAAGCTCGGGAGGTCTGAGCTGACGAGGCTTTTGTCGCAGGGATCCTGAGAGGGACGTGATGACCAAACCGGGAGCCCTTGATTGACCCCCTTCTCTCCTCCACCTCTGAGAACAGAAGACTCCAGCAGTCCGCAGTCCTGTCCACGGCACGGGTACCACTGTGATATTCTGGGTAACGGACGCCTGGCTCTGTGGGGTCAGCTGCTCTGACTTGGACTCTGTCCACGCTGATGCCCGAGGGCAGGCGCGCCGAGGCCGCACAGCCAGCGAGGTGGGGCAGGGAGTGGAGCCAGCCCCTCAGCCCTTCTCCGGGGACAGCTGACCTCGCCCTTGTTGATGCACATCTGTTCTCGCCCTGCCCTGAGGCCCAGGCCCCCCAGGCTTCGCAGCGCCGCAGCCCCCCAACCCTCCCCGCAGTGTTCCTTTGACCCAACCCCCTAAAGACGGCGGAGCGTCACGAGGACCTCTGCCTCATTGTCACCAGCAGCACCGTCCAGCTGGAGCACCTGGCCAGCTCGTGGAGACCTGTGCTGCGTCCGCCAGGTAGAGGGGAAAGCCATTCTGGTCCCCTCTTTCTGCAGCTCCTCTCGGTGGGAAAAGTCCTCTTCTTCCTTGACAGGCCACGGCTCCATCTCCTTGGGCCTCAGGCACGGCCTTCCCCCACAGGATACCATCCTTATTCTCAGCCTCTCTCAGAAGGAACGTCAGCCCTCCTGAATGGCTGTGGAGTACTGAGCTGGTAGGGAAATCCGGCAGCCTCCCCGCCCAAGCATGGCTTTTAACATTGGGGTTGGTGCTCAGGGGAGGGGTTTGCTGTGACCTCATAGAGACTTTTCCAGCGTGGGCGCTTTCTCTCTCCTCACCCTCGTAATCCTCCAAGCTCGGGCTGATGGAGGACTAGAGGCTGGCACTCCCAGACGTCAGAGAGGAGGGAGCCCTAAATGCAAGCAGCCTCCTGTTGTGTTCTTGCTGTGCCCGTCCCTGGGAGCCGCTTCCTTCCCCTCGCGATCTCCAGTCACTTCCTACCTAATGCTGGAAGGACATGGAGGCAGTCAGACTGCCTTTATTCTTAAAGGGGCAAGGGCTGAGATGTGGTCCCCAAGGGCTGGAGATCCCCAAATTGGTCAAGGGTGGCTTAGAAGTGTGGGTGATGGTTCTCCTTGGAGCTCCTCCCCTTCTCTGCCAGCCGAGGCCCTGTGCTAAGTGTCCCCGTCCCCAGCCTGAGGAGCTGCGGGTTTTTTGTGAAACCCCACAACCGGGGGGGCTGCAGAGAAGGGAGGGTTTGGGGCAAATGCAAGGACTGGACTTACCTCCTTAGGTGCCACAGTCAGTTGCTGGACAAGGATTTATTTATAAATAAATATATATATATATATATATACACACGTACCCACTCGTCACGGCCATCTTTGTTGTAACCATTTCTGTGTTTATAAATACATTATTTCTGGGGGAAAAAAAAAGGTGATGGTTTCCAGCATTTTGGAGAGTTACTCAGTTTTCTTGGGTCTCTCCCAAGCATACGTTTTATTAAACTTTTGTGTGACTTCCTCCTGTTAATCTGTCTCATGTCAGTTTAAATCTTAGACCAGCCAGAAGAACCTAGAAGCGTAGAGGGAAATTCCTCCCTCCACAACATCAGCGAAGCTTTCAGATTCTCCTCCTTAGTTCTCCAAGGTCTTACCTGCAAAAGTTCTTCTCCCACTACCAGAACCCTGGGTCTCCCTCTGTCTTCCCCTGCAGTCCCCCTTCATCTCTGTTCTCACAAGCAGCTCTCTGTGAAACCAAGTCCCCCTAAAACCGAGCTCCCCTGCCATGCTGATGATAAGCCTCTCTGTCCAAAACTTTACTCCCTTTCTTGTCCCCTCTGACCTAATCCTTTGCTCACTGAGCACTCACCCCCCAGAGTCAGATGAGGTCTCATCATCAACATACAAAGTCGTGGTTGTTTTTCTCCAGGGCAAGATGAGCTCACGGACGGCCAAGCCATGGATCTCCAGAGTGGCAAACCAGAGACATCCTGAGCCCCGAAACTACGACTAAGAACTGTCACAAGGGGACTTCCTTGGTAGTCCAGTGGTTAAGACTCCACACTCCCAGTGCAGGGGGCTCAGGTTCGGTCCTTGGTTAGGGAACTAGAGCCCGCAGGCCGCAACTAAGGATCCCGCAGGCCGCAGCGAAGATCCCGTGTGCTGCAACTAAGATCCAGAGCAGCTAAATAAAAAATATTTTTTTAAAAATGTGTCACAAGATGATAATTAACCCCCTTTCTTCCCCTTTAAAAACGGTCAAGTTGGAGTGGATCCGAGGCTTGTCGCCCACTCTCTTGCTTGGTGCCATAAGCCCTTACTTTGCTGCAAACTCCCGCTGCAGGGGTTGGGCTTTCTGTGCCACAGACGTACGAGCCCACTGCTGGGCCACGTCAACTCCACTCAACAAAACAAAGCCCTCTGTGGCTGGCCTTCCTCATGCCCTTGCTTCAAAGACAGCTGCTCTGGGATTATCAGCATTTGGGGGGTCGTGTGCACCAAGAGAAGGTTCTCGCCCTTCTGTCCCCAAACAATTGATCAAAGATTTCACCGGGCAGATCCTTTGCGGGCAGAGTGAGCGAAGTGGGGTAAAGGTGCTAAGGGTCAGGAAGAGATTCTGCTTAAAAGAAAGCAAAGCACGACATCTGCCAAAGGGACCTGCCCAATCTGTCCTCTTGGTCTCTGGCCTATCAGACGTGCTCCATGCCCTCGGATTATGACATGAGAAAAGCGTGCCATCTCCTAGTCAAAAGCCACTGACCCAGAAGTGTTGGACCCAACTTCGTGTGCCTGACGCGCAAATGAGGCCAAACAAATGGGAACACCCGCGTTTGGAGCAGAGAGAGTTCTATTAACCTTAAGCAGCTTTTGTCAGGAAAGAGCTCTCTGCAGGAGGCCCCATTTGTCCTACCACTTCAGCAAAGCTATATTCTCACTAACCCAAGCACATCTTCCAAATGTTTTGATCACATAATACTTTGCCTAACCTGTTGGTTCTTTCCTTAGATTAAAGAAATATAAATAAATAAGTAATCAACAGATGATTGGACCTTTTCCCCAGCTTGGCCTTCAGTAACCTCACGAGCAAACGGAGCAGGATAGCATCTAAAGAAAGGTCACAAGGAGTCCACACGCCTGCACACAGTGGGGTGTGGGTTGACTCGGACCTCCTACCTCAGTGATTAACTGAGATCACTTCACCTTTTTTGTGGCTGAGCAAACTCTTTGGAGTTGGTTTTGGATATGAGTTTGCCTTCTCCCTAGACTGCCGGCTTTCTTATTAAAGCAACTTTTCTGTTCCGATCAGCACTTGCCTCTGGAATATTGACAAGCGGCCAGACCTGGGCTGTGCACCAGTCCAGAAGATGGGGGATGCAGGTTTGTCTCAGGTCCATCTTGCTGGCTAGCCAGGTGCAAGGTCTTTAAAGGCAAAAAGGGTAAATGAGAGGGGGTCTTGGTGATTTCAGCTTCCTGATGAGACCTCAGTTGCAGGCTTCCCGGCGCCATCCTATGACTCGATGTGTCATTGGTGATTGTGATTGAGCTTCATGTCCCTGAAAAGCAAACTAGAAAACCATGGTCTCGTCGTTCTTTAACCTGTTTCTAGGAGAGAACAAAGGCCACGGTTGAGGCATTTTATTATTTACTTAGAGCCTATGTGATGGCTTAGCAATTTTAATTCCTGGTTGGCCCCTGGTGTTTCCTCTGACACCATCTGGGCCTGCTTTAACTTCGTTTCTGCATTCCCTATCTTCCCTAATTAGTAACTACATGTGTCCGCTCTTCAGAACTCAGGAAAGGCCTAGGAGAGTAAAGCCTTGCTCTGCAAACAAGAAATGGGGGACATGGAGGGTCTTTTGAACCCAGAAGGGCTCTGCAGGGTCCTGACCAGTTCCCGCCCCCCACCCCTTTTCTTTGATACTCCTCAATCCTGAGGGGAACAGGGGCAGGACAAGAAAAGGGATACACTTTTGTAAAGAAAGGTTAATCATAAACTCAGCAGGGGAACTTGGTATCAGAAGCTTGATTTAAATACATCACCTTCCTACCATGAGTCCAGTACCGAGCTAGGGACAGGAGGGTACAGCAGAATATTCTCTCCTCCTGAAAACTATCAACTTTCTGGAGACTCCCAGCCATGGGATTCCAAGAGAACAGATACTACAGGAAGGAAGCAGACCAGCAACATGTGACTTGAAGATCAGAGCTACAGAAACTCAGAGAGGGGAGTGGTCAGGATGGGCTGGAGCTGTCAGGAAAGGCTCCAAAACGCAGCGGGAACCTGACAAACTACCTCAGCCAGGTGACCAAGGTTAACAGTAACAGTGATACGTGTCTCGAGAGCCTACTGCCTTGATATAAAGTGATGGGAAAGCCCCTGACCTCTGTGATCTGCTTCCACAAAACCCATAACACCTCTCTAACCATGAGAAAAACACTAAGTAACTCCCAGTGCGGGACAGCCTACAGAGTACCTGCCCAGCCCTCCTCCACCCTGTCATGGTCATCGAAACAAGGAGGGTCTCAGAACCTGTCCAAGCCCAGAAGAGCCTAAACAGACATGATGATCACATGTCATGTGGTGCCTGGATGGGATTCTGGAACAGAAAAAGGTAGAAGGAAGGGAACTTGAATAGAATAAAATATGGATTGCAGTTAATAATAATGTTTCAGTAGTGCTCATTAATTGTGACAATTCTGTAGAAAACTAGAAAGAGAGGGGAAATTAAAGTTAAATAAAAGAAATGTTGCTTCAGATTGGAAACCTAAAAGAAATTGGTGATTTCCTAGTAAAAATACACAGTAACAAAATGGACCCAAAAATAAGAACAATGTAAACAGACCAATTAGCATAGAAAAGCTAGGAATGGTGCTTAGAAATCTCCCACTAGCAAAGACCCCGGACCATTTGGGTTCACAGTTAATAGCTGAGTGTTAAGTGACCTTTAACAAATTCTGATTTTAATAACAAAGTCTGATATGCTTACGTATTTCATTTAGTGTAGGATGTCACTGTTTACAGAACAGACATACTTTATGTAATATTACAAATATGCTGCCTATTAAACTGACTTTCTCAACAAAAGGAAAAAGTTGTCAATGAGCTTACTTCCATTAAAGCCAGAAAGGAAAAATGTACATATATTCTCGTTTTGGTGTAAAGACTGTATTTAAACTTAATGTTGTGAGTTTTAACACACCTCCTTTTCAACGTGTCGATTAACGTGTTCAACGGCATCAACACTGTAACAAGAAAGGGCCATCAGAACACTCACGAGGGCAAGAACACAGGGGCGCTGGCCCTCGGGTGGCTGGTGGGGCCGGCCGGTCCCTGGAGCACGCACCGCCCTTCGGAAGTACCACTATGACCCTCTTCTGTACGAAAAATGCTGTGTGCCCTGAGTGACAGTGCCTTAATGCGGGGATGCTTTCGTAAAATACCGTTGAACCTTGAACAACTCGGGTTTGAACCACTCGGATCTACTCACGTGTGGATTTTTTTAAATAGAAAATGCTGCAGACCGGATCCACCAACGCGAAACCAGGGTGATGGAGGGCGACCGTCAGTCATACTCCATTCTGACGGCAGAGGGTCGGCACCCCAGCCCCGCTGGCTCAAGGGTCGACTGGAGCCCTGATGAAATTCTAGTGAGAAAATAAAGAGAAACCCTGGGGCAAAGCCCCGAGGACGAGATTCCGTGCCCGTGTCCAAGACCGACGCCCGCGCTCTGCCTTCCCGGACCCTGTCCCCCGAGTCCCGGCTGGGGACAGCACGGGCTCCGCAGGCCACCAGAGGGTGGCATCTTGCTCAGGGGAAGGACACTGCGGTGTCTTCGGGACCACGAGTGAGGGCAGGCATGGCTCACCCACAACGACACAGCCTTGGAGTGGCGTGGCGCTCAGGCGCCACCAGCACCAAGTGCGTGACTCAGATGAACACGGTCCGGCCACACAGAAGGGCTCCCAGCTGTGTAATCCCGCAGGGGCCCAGGTCAAGCCGCACGAGCCCCGCGGATGCTGTTACAGACACACAGGCCCGGGCTCCCCAGGGGTCGGCTCCAGAAGCGGATCCACACTACACTCGCGCACACAAACACACACACACACAGAAAATGCCTTGTGAGTGAGGACCGCAGCTATGCTGTCCCAAGACAAGAGCTACCAGAAGCTGGAGGGAGCCCTGAATCAGATCCTGCCCCTGGTGCCCTCAAGGCCTTGCCAACACCCAGATGTCACACTTCCAGTCTGCAGGGCCGTGAGACGACAGATTTCTGCTGTTCTGAGCCACCTGGTTGGTGACACCTCGTTGTTCTGTTTTGTGGCTGCACCGCACGGCTTGTGGGATCTTAGTTCCCCGACCAGGGATTGAACACGCACCCTCAGCAGTCAGTGTGGAGTCCTAAGCACTGGACCGCGAGGAAGTCCCTTGTGGTACTTTGTTACAACAGCCCTAAGGGACGGATACAGGCACCCTCTGCTCTGTCCCTTTCTCTCCAGACCATGGTGAGTGAGGGTAGAGGGTAGAGGCAGGGCCCTTCACAGACAGACCAAGGCCACTGCTGGCTGGTCACTCTGGCCCTGTCTGGGAGCTCTGGACACAGCTCTCGGCCTCCGGGGGCCATGGGAGGATGAGGGGGCTCCCTGGAGCTGGTTGCGCCCCCCCCCACCCCGTTCCTGGAGCCCAGAAAGCCCGGGAGTAGCCAGACCCCACCCCTCACCGTCCTCTGGGCCCCTCCCCCAGCCATCAGCAGGTTGGAATGGCCGCTATCTGCGTCTTCATCTCAGTAGGGGAGACACAGAAAGAGGCACTCTTGCCTGGTCACTGCATCTCACCAATGTCCCCTGGCTTAGGCTGGCCCTTTCAGGAAGGGCAAGCAGGACAGACTGTGGGCCAACACCCTCTTCTCGGAAGGGCCTGGGGTCAAGCCAGGAAGCAGGAAGGGAAGTGGTGGGCAGGAGGCCTGATTGGCAGGACGCGGAGGGCAGAGCCCCCTCCCTCCAGGTGCTCTGTGGAGGAGGGGCGAGCCTCTTGCCTCCTTCCCTACATCTGACGCGGCATGGGTGGCCCTCCGCAGGAGGTCCGCTCTGTCAAGGGTCAGCTCCAGAGACTTTAGTCCATTTCCTCCAAAGCAGACCTGATGCAGCTGGCTGAGTCAGGACTCTGGGACTTTCAGGATGGAGCCCAGTGTCTGCCAAGGGTAGGAGGGAGGAAAATGCCCTGGGGGTCCTCATGAGACCCGTTCACCAGAGTCCCGCCTCTGACTGTGACCAGTCCCCACCCAGGGAAACCAGGGTCTGCTGGCCACAGGACACCAGGACAGGCCCAGAGCTCTACATGTTTCCTGGGAAGGTCGAGGAGGGCACAGCCTATAGCAGCCCAGGGCATCATAACCCCTAACCCCTAACCCTAAAGCACGTTCACTAATCGTGCCGACATGTCGTGCAGAATTTGAACGAGGGCGAGTGCGCCTGAAGAGCGTGCTTCACGCGGGTGAAGAGTGGGCACAACGCACTGCGGAGCTCAGTTATTTACATCAATCACCCTTTGGGTGAAGGGTGAGTCATAAAGTTGGAGAGTGACTCTTGGCGGCGAGGTGTACACTGTGTGCATGTGCGGGGAACGTCGGTGACGTCTGAGATCCCACACCTGGGGTAAAAGGGAGAGTAAAGTGTTCACGAATTCTGAGAATTAGGTAAGCACATGAGGGAAACCAATGAATTAGTTAATAGAAAATTCGATGAGAAACAGGCTATTTACATAGCTTCAAAGAACCACCCCCTAAAATACTTACACAAAGAGAAAAAGAGGAACTTTACAGTGGAGAAGCTTGGTCGGCAACACCCTAACCAGGTGATGGAGATGCGCACCATCAGCAGTGGGGTGAGTGACAAGGACACGCGCCGCCCAGAAGACGCAGTAAGGACCAAGCGTCACTTCTGGGATCTTCCGTCCAAATGCAAACCCCAAATCACAAGGGAACGTCAGACATGGCCACTCTGGGGGACGTTCTGCAGAGTAACCAGCTTGCAATACTCAAGCCGAGGTCATGGAAGGCCAGGCAAACCCAGGGACTGTCCCAGGCTGAAGGGCACTGAACGCCCTGTTGAGTAGAGGCAGCCAGTGCTATGGGGAGATTTGGATTCTCTCACATCCAGGGCATTACTGGGATGACGACCTGAACTCTCATGGGGTCTGGCAAATTAGGAGGCAGTAAAGCACCAGGACTGATTCCCTGATTTCCATGGAGGTGCTGTGCACGTGTAGAATTCCTTATCTGAAGGAAGCACATAAAAGTATTAGGGGAATATGATGGGGCAGCAGGTCAGTAACTTGTTCTCAAATGGCTCAAGGGAAAAAAGATCTTTGTACCCCATTTTCAACTTTTGGCCAGTTTTCAATTGTTTCAAAATAAGAAAATGTTCTCAAACTGAAAGGTCCGAGTTTCCGGGAACCTGGAATGTGAGTGGCCGTCCACGTGGCACCCCTGTCACTCGTGATGCTCGGCCCTGCTTGTGGTTCTGGCAAGGAAGGTGGGGCGTGACGGGATGCAGGAGTGCTGGTGGTCTCAGCTGAGACACCGCTCCCGGGGAGCTCTCAGTGTCCGCTCAGGCGTCCCAGGCTCTCAGCTGCTCCCACTTCATCCCACTCCCCAGCAAGCACCTGGAAGCGCCCCCGTGGTCCTCTGCCCCTCCCCACTCTCCTGTGAGCCCCGAGGGCACAAACCTGACTTTGCTCCCCGCTGTACCACTTTTGTCGACCAACAGGATGGGGAGGTGAGGGTCAAGGGCCCATCCCCGGGGAGGACAGTCCCGGGTGCCAAAGCTCAGCCCCTGGCCTGTGCGCTCAGCACACCGCTTCCACCTTGGGGGCAATTCCTCGTTCCCGGGGCAAAATGACCAGGCAAGGGGCAGAGCGCAGAGATGCCCACGGGACGCTGCTTATAACACGGAGCTGGTGGAAAGGAGCCGAATATCCCTCACCAGGTCCTGATGTGTGGAGTAGTGCCCTCGCGCTGTGCAATGGGGGCCAGGCCTGGCAGGGGCAGGTGTCCGGGACAGTTAAGTGAATGGGGGAGGGGCGCGTCAGAACAATAAACTTTAATTGAACAGAACACTTGGTCGGCAAACACAACGGATCACAACAGCGAGGGGAGGCGCCGCGCCCCACCCAGCACTCTCCTGCGGTGCGCGTGCCTGTGGGCCGCACTCACCACGCGGCTGGGCGGGAGGGTGGCTGTAGTGCCGCACCCTCCTCTCTGGAGAGGGGCCTGCCTGCCCAGGAGCTTGACTGCAAACTGCTGCTGCCTGAGGAGAACAGACCCACCTTGGACTTCTGACTTCACAAATGTTCCTCAGATGCTTCTTGCAGCACAGGGAGTTGCCAACCAAACTATTCAAACATGGCAGCCCTTAGTGCTTCTCAGCAGAACCCCCAGGGAACTCTGGGGGCCTCCTTCTTCTGTAGGGACAGAGCTCTGCAACTTGTGTTACCAGATTCCACACTTGCTCCCCTGGAGCGCTGGCCAGGCTCCCGAGGGGCAGCTCAGCCCAGGCTGCCCCCTGAAAGCTCAAGGAGCATCCTGGCTCCCCAGAAGGCGTCGCTGGAGGTCTGGCCATCGGGCCACTGCACCTGGAATGCCAACACAGCATCACACATGGAGGTGCCCTCTGTGGGCTCTGCCTTCCCATCCGGGTCACCCTGATCCTGGGACCCGTCCCCTCTGGACTCCGCCCCATGGCACCTGCCTCCAGTTCTCATTCCACCGAAGTCCAGCCTCGAGGAATCCCTGCCCCATGTTCAACTCTGTCCATTTTATTCACTCCAAAGTCCCAAGCTGAGGACCCAGGAGTTAGGAGGGAAACCCACGGTACCTCATAGGAAGGCCTCACCTGGCTGGAGGGCATGGGCTGGCCCAGGTCCATGGCTGGCACGGGGCCAGGGAAGGCAGGCGGGGCCGGGGCCAGCTCCGGGGGGCTGGAAAAGGGACAGTGTCAGGACAGGCCCTTTTCCAGGCCCTGTTTGAGGCTCACACTGTTTACTGTGAGCGCCACACCCTGAGAGCTTTCTGCCCATCAGAAGCCCTTCCTGGTGCCGGACTCTCTTTTGGGAACGGCCTCCTCCTGCAGGGCCCTCAGGTGTGCAGGGTGCTGGAGGGGCCTGTGTGACACCTTGAGCAGGTGGCTCAGGTAGTCAGAGAGCACATCAGCGCAGGCTCACGGAGGACGGGATGGTAAGCAGAGATGTGAAGGAAGAAAAGGAACAGGCCTGAGGTGTGACGGAGCCCAGAGGTCCTTAGGACCAAATCCGGGGAGGCGGCAGGGGACGCAGATGCAGCCGCTCGGGACAATATCATGCGGTCCCTCAAAGTCAGACCACACTCACCCTGTGACCTACTCATCCCACCGCCACGTGCACATCCCTAGAGACACGAGGGCAAACACGCAGGCCACCACGCGTCGGGAACGTGCACAGCAGTCCCAAACCAGGAGCTCCCAGATGCCCGCCAACAGGTGGCGACAATCCACACCAAGGGCTCGGCCTCCGCCATGAAGAGGAAGGGGTGCGGACACACACGGCAGCAGGGGCAGGTCTCACAGGAGTCAGGCTGAGTGGAAGAAGCCAGACCCCAAAAAAGAGTCTATGCTGTATGAGTTCACTTATACGGAGCTCTAGAAAACGCAGCTAAAGAAAGCAGGCCCTCGGTCCTGGGGTGGCAGGGGTGGGAAGAGCCCCGTGACCCATGACTAGCAGCACAGCTATGGTTTGTAGGATACGTAAGTCACGCTCGGAAAACTGTCCTGTGCACCGTCTAAACATGTTGGTTTACTTTATGCCAACTACATCCCAATGAAGCAGTTTTTAAACAAGGAATCAAGGTTACCAGATCAAAGCAAGGATGAGCTGGGGCACTGGAGTCCAAGGGTGATACAGCCAGTGGAGGGGCCCAGCAGGCCGTGAGCGGCCCCGTGGCTGCTCTGTGTGGCTCCCGGTCATAAATGGAAAAGTGAGTCCATCAGCATGGTCTGAATTTTCCCACCATCTGGCTGTTTCCACAAGCAGAGCCTCTGACTTGGGAGGCTCCTCCCCTTCTCTCCCATGTCCCCCAGTAATTCTTCCCTCACTGGGTACCTGGCCTTCTGCTCCCAGACTTGGGAGACCCCAAACCCTGGGGACCCTGTCCTGCGGTCCCCATAGTAGATTCCCTCTCCACCGGAGGACCCCTGGCCCGACATCGCCTCCTGTGAAGCCTCTGGACGCTGCCATGGCTGTCCCAAGCCCCTTTAAAACTCCAATTTGGAATATACAATCAGGATCTTGATGCTGTCCAGAAGCTAAAAGCCTTTGGGGAAAAGAAAATGCCTGAAAGAGGCTGCTGGGGCCCAGGGAGAGCTCTGGGGACGCGTGAAGGCCTAAGCACCACCCCAGAACGGACGCCCGTATCTGCTCCAACGCTTGTCTGAGGGAGAGAGTACCACCTTCTTTCAGTAGATGTAGGATGGGGGACTGTTGAGGTTTCCAGAAATCCATAAGGAAAGGACGCACTCTGCACCGTTGGAGATGGTGAGTCTGTGCACCAGGCATCCTGCCCACGGCCCGTAGGAAGTGTCACCTGAGCCCTGTGGCTCTGCAGCTTACCTCTGGGTGAGGGTGAACTCGGGAGCCTGCAGTGGAAGCCGGGGCACCAGGAAGCCGCTCGCCTGTGGCTCCGCTTGGCCACCGCTGGTACCTGGACCCTCCTCCAGGTATGTGCTCCGGGCGTTGCTGCTGGGAGGGTCAGCTAATCCTGCACGGGAAGCAATCCCACAACCCAGTGCTGGGGGAAGGGAGCACAGTCTACGTGCAGCACAACACAGGCCTCCGTGGAGAGGCAGCCCCCAGCCTCGGCTCCTGCGCTGAGGGAAGAACAGCCACCACTGCTGATCTCAGTGGCCTCTGCAGGCTCCCAAAAACCAAAACAAGGTCAAGTTTTGCTGACCTCAAATTTCTCTTTGTCATTCTAGATCTCATGCCAGCCCCAGTGCCAAACAAAGGCTCAGCACCCCAGTCCACCCTACGCCCACCACGGCTGTCTGAGGAGAGACCCCGCGGTGGTCCCCGTTCACCACAGGCTGGCCCAGCCCATGGCCGTTGCCCCCCCCTTTCACCTTGGGTTTCACCATGATTTCACTGCAGTGCCAGGTGTTACTACCTTCCCTTGCCTTTTCTCTCTACTTAAAATATTGTAGAAAATCTCTCAGCGTGTCTGTCTTTCACCCTAAAAGGCAAGCCCCTGTGGACGTGATCAATTCTGGGTCGACAGACGTTTAGGAGCAAAGTGAGGTAAGAAGGAAGGTCCATTGCTGCCCTAAGTCTATCCAGGTGGTAAAACTAGCATGCATCCCCGATCTCAGACCCCAAACAACAGTCCTCCCTCCTGTCTGCCAGAGCCGAGACCTTCCTAACCATTTGGTGCATGACTCTACCTCCGCCTTCTGCTGTTTCCCCTTTCCTGCAGAACTTTACAGATAGTCTGAGGTCCAGGAAATATGGTTAACTGCTAATTTGAACATTTCCAGTTTACACAGAATAGATCAGTGGGTTTTATCTTCTTCCTCCAAGAAAAACAGAAATAAAAAGCCCGAAGCCTAGAACAAAGGGAGTGTCATGGGAAGGGTAATTGGCAGGTGGGAGATGTCCATGTTCTGCAGATGCAGGGCACAGGTCTTATCCCATGGTGGGGGCTGTCTGAAGGGAAGCTGGGGCATAAGCAGGGGCCAAGGACCCTGAGAGGTTTGCAGGGAGGGAGGGAAAGCAAGGTGCTCAGGCAACCAGCAGGGAGCTCTCCAATTCCCAGAGAACACACCCCTCACATAGGCTGGACACGGTGTGAAGACCAGCTTCCCTCCTCCCAGTATGAGGCTGGCCACTGCCCATCCCAGCTCCAGCCTTGTTAGTAAACATGGACAGGAAAAGGTCTCTGAAATCAAAGACCAAAGATCAGATGGAAAAGCTGCCTCAGAGAAATGAGTCTCCAGGCTCTTCCTCTTTGGGGCACCTCTTCCTCCTCTGTTCAAGGAAGGGCCTGAATCCACAACCCCAACATTCCCCCCTTCAGGCAAGAAAGCACATTTTCTGAAACTACTAACTAGGATACTCGGAGAAATATAAGATACTGCATCTATAAAAAGTAATATAATCGGGGCTTCCCTGGTGGTGCAGTGGTTAAGAATCCACCTGCCAATGCAGGGGACACAGGTTCGAGCCCTGGTCCCGGAAGATCCCACATGCTGCAGAGCAACTAAGCCCGTGCGCCACAACTACTGAGCCTGTGCTCTAGAGCCTGCGAGCCACAACTACTGAAGCCCACGCACCGAGAGCAGATGCTCTGCAACCTCAACGAGAAGCCCGCACACAACGAAGAGTAGCCCCCGCTTGCCACAACTAGATAAAGCCCGTGTGCAGCAACGAAGACCCAACACAGCCAAAACTAAATAAATAAATTTATTTTTAAAAACTTATTAAAAAAACAAAAACAAGTAACATGATCTATGAAGAAAGGAAAATCAGAAATAAGAAAAGAGAGCTTGGGGAACTTCCCTGGTGGTCCAGTGATTAAGACTCCATGCTCCCAATACAGGGGGCCCAGGTTCAATCCCTGGTCAGGGAACTAGATCCCTCATGCCTCAACTAAGAGCCTGTAGGCGACAACTAGAGACCCCACGTGCCGCAACTAAGACACGGCACAGCCAAATAAATAAATAAATAAAATTTAAAAAAAAAGAAAAGAGAGGTTGGAGTTCTCTTAAAATGTATAATTGTCAAAATATCAGAAGACAAAGTTTAAGACAAAAGCACATACAATAAAAAAGAAATTTTTTAAAAAAGGTAAGCATTTTGGGAGATTGGTCCAGGATTTCCAACATCCAAATAACATTTGTGCTCTAAAGAGAGAACTGGAAGGAGGAAACTATCAAAGAAAATCACAAAAAGTGCCCAGAGCTTAAAGAATACCTTGTTCTCTGGTTCTTTAAATCGAAAAGCTTAACAACAAAGTGAATTCAAAAGACTCACACCTGGGACCATCACTGTGAAATTTCAGAACACCAAGACTTCAAAAATAAAAAGCTCCAATAAAGGAAAAATACGTGAACATCAGAATGACATCTAACTTAAAATGACAACATTGGATGCTATAATTGGATGCTATGTTGCTTTCAAATTTCTAAGGTAAAAAGTATTTTAAACTCAGAATTCTGTCCCTGACAAGTCATTAATCAAACTTGAGGGCGGATTAAAGACAATTTCAGAAGATGCAAGGAAACAGACACTACCTTGCAGGCACCCTTTCTTATAGAGTTAATTAAAGACATTCTCTAACATAACAAGAGTCAAGAAAGAAAGAACAAGCCTTGCAATTAAGGAAACGCTGAAGCAAACCCAGGGAAGCAGTTAAAGGTGCTCCTGGGATGACGGCTCCACACCAGACTGGGAGCAGGAAGGAGGCCCTGGCAGCAAGTCTTCAAAGGGGATGCTTAAGACACTGCAAGAAGTTAGGAATGTGATAAAAGCAGACAATGTAAGAAAAAAGGGAGGCAATGACAAACTACAAGACGACCTGTATGGGACCACAGAAGACTAAGAAATTTAGGTGACAGGCTGAGTTCAGCGCCAACATCCTCCTCAGAAGCTGGGATGTCACAAGATGCTATCGTGTTTGGTGCACGAAATATATACCTGAATACGTATTCTTTAAAGGTATTTATAGCGACAGTTACAACTAAGGAAGAAACTAGGAAGAGAGAGCTAGAGGTCTGAACAGCTCAGCCCTCCTCCGTTGTAGCAGATGTTGACTGGTTAGTTACAGGGACTGGAGTACAGGGGTGGCAGCCATTTCATTTCATTTTAACTCTTTCCTCACCATCTTATTTTTTTAGTCACATGCACATTTTATTTTGAAAACAAAAATAAAATGAAAACTATCCAGGCTGTTGGTGGGAAGAGCCTGTTCCAACTGCCCTGGGTTGGGGTCTAATCAAATATAAGAGATTCAAGCAGAAAGTCCTGGCCCCTCAAAATTCTTCCCCGTCAAATAACATACAAGCAGTTGAAGCATCTGATGTAGAAACACATAGTCTGTCTAGCATAGACCCACCTGTGGGGCTGGCCTCACCAAGGGCGGTGATGGACACAGCCAGAGGAGCATCTGCAGGGCGCATCGTGAGGTCCAGCCCGTGACTATGGATCAGTGGCCTAGTCTGGAAGGAAACTTCCTTGGAGGATTCCAGTGCAAGAGATGTCAGCCACGACACGGGGGCACCCAGAGAGGGGTCCAGCATGTCGCTGCCAGCAGCCAGAGGGCAGAAACCAGAGCCAGGGAAGACGGGAGGAAGAGTGGCAGGATCGTGGCTAGGCCCCTCCTGGTACATCTCACCACCCTGCAGAGACCTGGGGAGCAAAGTGAACACCATCCCTCAGGCTGGGGTAGTGGGGCCTGGGAGGAGATTCCAGCCCAGTTTGGGAATCTGGGCTCCGGACTCAACGCAGCCACAGATGGCTGTGGGGTCTACCCCAATCACGCTGCCTCCACAGTTCTCCCTGGGGCTACAAGGGTTCCAGAGACACAAAAAATACTATCCCTGGAAACCTAAGATACATTAGCAGTTTATTTACAAAGCCCTTCAATGAAACATTGCTCCACAATATTGAAGGCTGAAAATGATTAGCAAGAACCTAATAGGTGAATGATTAAATGAAGGTGGATCTTAAAGGAGTGTTAGGCAGCAGTCAATAATTTAAAGAATTAAAATATTCCCCAAATGCTCCCTGTGTCTCAGATGGTGCTCCTGGGCTTTTGTTAACAACCCCCCGCCCCTGTAATCTGTGTAATGACATGCGTGGCAGGGTCCATCACTATCCCCATTTCACAGGTGAGAAAAAGCAACACTGAGAGGTCACGGGAACCTGCCTAAGGCCACACACCTGGGTAGTGCCAGCCTGGACGTGAGGTGCCAGCCCAGGTAGTGTCAGGAGAGATGCTTAAAACACAAGTGTAAATGGAAAAAGTGGGCACCGCTTGATGTTTACGCAGACGTGGACCTGGTCCCACACTCAGACTCAGTCCCGCTGCGGCCGGCACTTTCTTCACAGCAGTTTGTGCGGCACCACAGGGGCAGCAGGGTGAGGGAAAGCGGTTAGGCAGGGCCTGGTCTGTAGCAGGAACTCAAGAAATGTCGGCTGTTACTAACCTAATGATATACCAACCATACCAAACGCTAGAGAGACACAGACCACGAGGACAGCGGGTTTGCCTTTAGGAGATAGGTCTGCACGTTTTTCTTTCTGTTTTCCCCAGTCACCAAAATTTACGTGAAGTCAGGCTGTGAGTCAGGCTCCAGGGAACAAGTTTGGAGTCCATGACGTGGGCTCCTTGCCAGTGGCTCCCCTGTACCTGGGGTCTCAGCTGAATCTGCCCTCCGCCATCACTGAGCTGGTCCCAGTGCCCGGCAGGCATTCCTACGCCCACTCCAGGCCTGGTCTCCCACTGAAGATGGGGAATTGAACAGGGAACGGTCCCATGGCCCACGTGGGTGGCAGTACCTGGGAGCCAGTGACTTTGGCATGGTCTCGTCTCCAGAGAAGTCTGGGGCCAGGACCAGTGGCTCCCACGGCCCTTGGGTGGTCTCCTGGGTCTGTACAGACCCACTTTCCTCAGGTCCTGCTAAAAGCCGATCAGACAGGAGGAGAAGCTGGGTGATGCTCAGGGTCCCAGCTTCCTTCCCAGCAGGTTAAGAACAGCCACGCTGGCTGCCCAGTATTCTTTGTTTGTCCCCTGATCTGTCTTTGGTCTGAACCAACACCCGTAATTAGGAACCCAGAACACCCTAAATTCTAGTGCTTGGCTCCCTTCCCACTGACTCCTGGCCCTGGCCGCAAAGTAACCTCTCAACGCAAAACGCTGCTGCAGCCCCACCTGGGCCCATCCTGAGTCCAACCTGACCCTCAGCTTCAGCGATCTCGCTTCCCACAGGGTGAAGTACCAAACGTGCAGGCTGGGGCTGGCGGAGAGGACCCTGTCCTGTAACCAGTGACCCTACCTCGGCCTAGCCCTAGACACAGGTTTTGGGAGAGGGGTCACTCACCCGACCACTGAGGCCTGTCCACGCACCCAGAGCCAAGGTGGGGCTGGCCTGTGGGCTGCGGGGGGCTCGGGCCGGCCTCCCTCGCGGTGCGGTCCTCCGCCGAGTCCCGGGCTAGCGCCGCGCGCTGCACAAGGGCCCTCTGGCGCCGCCGGTAATTGGCGAACCAGTTGTAGATCTGCTCAGTGGTCAAGCGCGTCTCCGAAGCCAGGTCCTCCTGCGCCGAAACAACACGCCGCTTGCCCAGCCCGCTCCTGAGACGCGGGGCCGGGACCAGCGGGCCGGGACACAGGGCGGCCGGGGCATCATGCGGGCCGGCGCCGTGGCCTCTGGCCTTGTTCCTCCTCAAGCCGCCGCCCGGCCGACAGCCACTCGCAGCCGGGAGGGCTCGGCAGGGCTTGCAAACCGGACCCTCCCGAGGCGCCACCAAACCACTGACCGCCCGCCCGCCGGGCCGGTGCGAGAGCGCGTCGGCCTCGACCGACCCTGTGATCAGGCACCTGTCCTTCCTCAGGAGCCAGATCCGAACCACCACGGGCCACAGCACGGAGCTCCAGTAGGGCTCCGCTGATTGGACCCGGAGAGAAGGGGCGGGGCGATCACTGGGAGAGCCCTGCTGATGATTGGACCCGGGAGAGAGGGGGCGGGGCGATCATTGGGAGAGCCCCGCTGATTGGACCGGGAGAGAAGGGAGCACGCCAGCTTTATGAGCGGCAAGGCTCTTACTGCTGCCCCCTCCACCTGCTCCCGAGAGCTCACCCGTGCATCCCTCCGGCTGGAGTCCCAGCCGCGGTAAGTGCTCAGTGAGCACCTGCTGAAGCCACACTGGATGACGGGGTATTAAGACTCCCGTGATGAAACTAACCCCGCCACGTGTGCAGGCGGCTGCCAGCCAAAGAGCGCCGTCCCCAGAGCAGTTCAGGGCAGGCGGAGAGCGCCAGCGCCCTGGCAGATAGGCCACTGGGGAGGCGGGGAGGTGCGGCTGAGGATGCGGGTCAATCCCCTAAGGGTGGTGATGTCACCTAAGGGTGGGAGTCCCCTAAGGACCGGGGAGGGTAGGCTAAGGGGAGGGTTGCCGGGCCTCGCTCTCATCTGCTCTTACCCGCTCGGCCTTGCTGGGGTTGGTGCTCACACCCGAAGCAAACTCCTGCAGCTTCTGGCGAACTTCTCTGGGGAAGTTCCGGCTCTTGAGGCCGTCAGGGCAGAGGGAGGCGGGCGGTGGGTTCCTGGATGAGAACAGTGAGACCCCTGGCTTCTTCTGTTGTACCTGCTGTGCTCCCCTGGACTTCCTGTCCTTTCACTGGCCACCCGCCTCCCCTGCAGGACTCTGTGCTGCAGTCCCCGGGTCCATCCCCTGAACAAGGGTGGGGTCTCGTGTCGCCTGGGCCCACACCCCACACTTTCACCAGGGTTTCCAGTACCACTCACTGACCAGTGGCCATGGCTGTTAAAGCTGGGGGATGAGGGTACTGAGGTTGGTTATGCTACCCTCTTTACTGAGTGTATACTGGAATTTTTCCAAAAGAAAAAAGTGACATATAAGCAAACAGCACCCGTCTATACAAGATTTGCTAGCCAAATGCCAATTGAACAAACCCCCATGAACATCGAAAACACACCCCACACATCCCAGTGGAGCTCAATCTCCTGCTCCCCACACCGTCCCCCAGCCCATCCTGCGCATCCCAGTGAGAGACCACCACGTCCCTGCCAATCAGGCCAAGAGCCCTGCAGCCAGGTTTATTCTCTTTACCTTCTCCAGTACATTCAACCTATCGTTAAATCCTCTAGAGTCAATCCTGACACAACCCTTTCCCCAGCCATGGCCACTCCCAGAAACTCCAAGAACCTCCCACCTCTGCTCCTGCACTAACCACCTGCTGTGACTCCAGTGTCACCCCTCCTTATGCCCAGAGCACGCCTTCCCTGTGCTCAGGCCTCCCCCAGGCTCAGCCCTGTGCTGCAGCCCGACCACAAGCAGAGGACCAGTGAGTCACAGTCCTCTACTGAACGAGTTCCGTCTAGCATTCCTTGCTCTGAATTACAGGATCTGCTTTGTTTCCTGGTCTACTGTCCATCATCCACACCCGCGGGCAGCTCCAGGACAGCAGGGCCCCAGCACCTCTAGTAACGCGCAGCAACCAGGGGCCTCTTCACAAACACTGCATGCTGGTCCCCAAGGCATTTACTTTGCTGAGCCACCTTCTGGCAGGCTGTCAGAGCCTATATGGAGGGACCTGACTGCATCCCTGAAGACCTCAAGGCTGACTAACTGCTGGGCTTTGAGGGCATATCTGGCGCGCACCGTGAGAAAAATTCCGTCTGATCCAAAAGGAATCCATCTCTTCTTCCATCAACCAGGCCCATGGCTCAGAAACTCCTGTCACTTGGGCTTTCAGGAGCTCAGAGCAAGACCTGCAGCTCCTCCTGGCCAATGGGGGACACCCAAGGTCAAGAACAAAGGCTCTCCAGTCTCGATGTCTAGGCTGGAATCCTGCCTTTGCATCTCTGTAGTGTGTAACCAGGCAAGTGACTGACTTTTCTGTGCTTTGCTGTCCTCATCCACGAACGGTGATGATGGTAATGATGATAACTAGTAGTCGTAACGTGTACTTAGTGCTGATAATGGTCATCGTGGTAATTATTATCAACATCCATCCAGCAGCCACCGTGTACCAGACGGCCTTCTAAGCGCTATGTGTATCTCATGTGGTGCTTGCAGACCCTCACATTTCTCTCTCTTTTAATGGTCCTGCAGCCCTGAGGGGCCGTGCTGGGATCCGGGCCAGGCACCTGCAGAGCCTGACCATGGGCATTAGCTGAGCTGAGGGGCACCCATCCTGCAGGAAGCGAGCGAGGTCAGGGTGCCCACCTGCTGCCTCCCTCACTGCAGGGCCCTCACCGACAGGCAGTGGCTCCTGCTGCAGCTACAGCTTTCGGCCTGGGTCCTGGGAACAGCTCCCCGTCCTCGCCCTGCGGGCACAGGTCGGAAAGCGTCCCCACAGCCAGCTGAGCGGTGGAGAGGAGGGCACCTGCTGCTGTGGAGCTTATTACCCTCTGTCTATCACTGCTTCCTCTTATCTCCCTGCCTCTACTCACCTAAGTCCTTCTGTGGTCTTGGAGGGCAAATCCCTTGGGAGCCCCGGGGAATAAGCACCAGTAAAGGCTGGTGCATACCTCTTCCTGCACCGGAACTTCTGCACCGGGGTCAGCGTGGCCACGCCGAGCCTCTTCATGACCAGACGGTAGTGGATGTCATTCCAGAGCTGCACCAGCTTCAGGCTGCCACCCGGCACCCGGCATCCCTGTGGACAAGAGCCTGCTGAGACCCGGCACGCTCGCCTGCTCCGGAGCCCCGCCGTAGACCCAGACTGACCGCTAAGAACATCCGCTCGCTGGTGCCCCGCGGCGAGGGCACGAGTCCCATGGCCGGGCTCCTGTCCCCAGCAGGCCCTCCCACGAATGGGAGGTGGGCACGGCTCTCCCTCGCCCCCCAGGTGAGGGCCAGGCAAGGGGAAGGCCAACTTCGGGCTGTGGCCATAGCACCCAGAGGCCGAGCCATGCTGAGAACCACGTGGTCAGGTCTGAGCGGCCTGAGGCTTGATCCCCATCCTGCGTGAAAGGCCTTTCTCTCCCACCAGCAGGGCGGGCCCCTGGGGCTCAGTGAGTTCAATCTGAGCTGAGGGGGACGAAGGGGTCCCGGTCTGTGCCAGTGACAGCTCCCCAACCCAGTGTGGCTTGGTCATGTAAGCAGACTTTAGCGATGGCCAAGGACGCTGAGTGAGGGCCTCCCCTGGACACAGCCCCTGTGGTCAGTATGTGGTTCGTGCCTCTAACCCCAGTGTTCTCAGGCCCATCTTGGTGAGGGAGGTGCTGAGAATCATTTAGCTTCCTCTCAACAGCATCAGAAAAAGCCCATTTTGCTGGGCTGAGAGGCCTGCAGTCTCCTGCCAGGATGCAGACGTCAGCACAACTGTCAGACAGGGAACCCACTTGGAGCCTCCCCACCTGCAGGAGTGGCCCTTGGCGGGAAATGCCCTTTCTTGATGTGGTAGCCCCATCCTTCCTCTCAGGTCTCAGAACACATCACTTCCTCAGAGACATTTCTGGACCATCCTGAGTTACTCCCATCCCGGGAGTTTTTCATCACTGATGTCACGCTCACATTCCATCACTGACTGCCTTCCCGGCAGCTACTTCAACTCTGTGTGTTCACCCATTTATTCTGACATTTGGAAGGCTGAGCCCTCTTATGTTCCAGGTGTTATGCTGGGTGTTGGGGATCCTTTAATGGGCAGAACTAACACGCCCCTGCTCCTGGGGCTTGCAGTGCAGGAGGGGAGGTGGATCACAGATCGAGAAATAGACAGGTTTCTAACCGTGAGCTGAGGAAGGAGCCACAGAGGGGGATGAGGGCTCCCTTAAGTCCTAGCTCGACGGGGTGACGTTTAAAGCAGAAACCAGACAGGTAGGAAGGCACCAGCCACACAGAGTGGTGTCCAGCCTCTGGCAGAGGGAACGGCATGCGCAAAGGTCAAAAGACAAAGATCTCGGGAGCTCCAGGAGAACGGCAAGCAGCCAGCACAGCCACTGTGCGGGAGCCAGGACGGGATGGCAGGCTCTGGGCCCGCGCCTCGGTGCGTACCGTGGTCCCATCTGCAGTTTTAAAACTGCCTCTGGCTGCTGCGTGAAGACTAATAGAGGGGGCAGGAGAGGACACGGTGGCGGGGCGTGAGCGCCAGGAGGGTGCCGCAGGGCTTGGGGGAGAGGGAGCAAAAACAAAGAACTGGGCAGAGTTTAGTATCTTGAAGGTAAACTCAGCATGAGTTATGCATGGACTGTATTATGGACTGTATTATGGAGCGAAAAAGGGAAAAACAGGCCCCCAAATCTCTTATTAAAACCTTTCGAGCCAGATGTATTTTGGAATTCAGAATTCCTCACACTTTAGGAAGTAACACAGGCATATACTACATAATTTGCACTATCCCAGTACGATCTAGGGCTGGAAGCATCCTGCAAGCAAACACCCCAGGATTTGGGTAGCAAAACGTACTGCAGTAACATTAAGTGGATAAATAAAGACAAAAATAGTTTCCCATCAATGCAGCTCAGGTTTGATGCCAACTGAGTTGAGGTTCAAAGTACCACCGGAGGAGTGACAAAGATACTTGTGGTCTCAGAGTTCCCGGATGCAGACCCGCAGCTAAGGGACTGCGGTCCTGGGTCTGTTTGATTGCTTGCCTCACTAACCGGAGTGCCAACTTTCCAAGCCAGGACCACTGGTCCAGGACCAGAGGGATCCGACAGATGGTCAGTTCTGTCTCGGGTTAGCAGGCAAGTTAGAACTTAGTACAGTGAGAGTGAACGGCCCTGGCTCGGCTTATAGCAGCTCTCCCCAGGCTCCTGCTGACTCCTGGGCACTTCTGTCATCTTCAGGCTGCTGTGGGCTGCTGCCCCTCTCCCCGCCCCACCCCGGTCCTACCTCTAGCAGCTGGCAGGCAGCCCGGTTCTGCTCCTGCTGGGCCAGCATGCTGGCGCACACCAGGGCCACATCCGCGTTGTCCAAGAGGTACAGGCGGAGCTGGCTGTCCAGCACGGCCGTGACCAAGGTCTGCACCTGGGCGGGATCGTCCTGGACCTCCCGGCACAGCCTGCCTGCGAGGGTCACCAGGTCCGCCAAGGGCAGGCCAGCACCTCCGCTTCCCCTCAGCAGCTGCAGGAAGCTCTGCATCCCGAGTCGGGTTGGACTCCTCTGAAAACAAGACGAAAGTCAGGACCACCACCAGCGCTGATGGGCTGACTGCACATCAATCCTCAGACCAACAACGCGAGGCCTCTCCCGCCACAGGTACTTGTATCATGGCAGCAGTGAGAGAGGGCGGCGCGTCAGGGCCCGCCAGACCTTCCTTGTAGTCCCCACAACAGCGTAGACCCTGGCGGTGCACCAAGGCCCAGCTCGCTGCCAGACTTCTCACTCCGCACGCCTGGAACCTCTATCTGGTGCCCTCGTGCCCCTCACCCGCCGCGCCACCTCTCTGTTTCCCCCACTTCTCACACCGCTTGTCACTGCATTTCCTCCTTCCTTCTCCAGGGTCTATGGGGGACAGGCCCACCTGCACTGGGGTCATCAGATCCCCCCAGCATCTGCCAGACGGAGAGCAAGGCCTCTCGGAGCGGGTGGGCAGAGCCGCGGGCCAGGGGTTGTGCAGACGCCCTAGGCGCTCCTTCGGAGGGGAGTCAGAGGCCCGCTGAGGCGGGACCAGCAAAATTCGCTTTTAACTATTTTAATTTGGGGGGAAAAAAACCCTTATATTTGAAAACCACAAACATTTAAGGGTTGCTCTAGTCTGAAAAATTAATAAAATTAGAAAGAGAAGGGAGGAAGGAAAGAAGGAGGGACGAAGACAAGGAAACAGAGAAAGAGAAAAGGATGGAGGGAGGGAAGGCACCGAGACAAAGAAACGAACACGTGCCGGCCTCCGGCACAGTCCTGCTGCAGTTTGGGCTCCCTGCCCTCACATCGCCTCGGGCACCAAGCTTCCCGCTCTGCCCGGTGAGGGCACAGGCTGAGTGCTGAGGTAACCTGCAAAGGCCCGAGGGCGGGGGCCTGGCCAGACTGGCTTCCATGCGGCCCGTTGCACCCCGAAAGCCCGCTCTGCTGCCCTCCCACCCCGACACAAACAGGTGAGCCACGGCAAGCTGGACCGAAGGCTTTGCAGTGTTCTAAAAAATTACCGTCTAACTATGCAAACTGACACCAAGTTTTAACAGCATTGGGAGTTTTTTTTATGGCGATACTCAGTCGGGCCAGCACCGCAGGCATGACTCCCGGTCTGCGCCGGGTCCTGCAAAGCACCCGTGCGAGGCGCGGCCATAACGGGCGCCGGCAGCTTGCCAGCCGCGGCCGCTGAGGCGGCTGGCGATCGCTTTTTCAAACAGCACGTGCAGACCTGTGTCCACAACTACCTCACTTCTGTGGAACAGGATCCTGGAGGCGAGGGTAAGGGCGCGTTTTCAGTCGATGCTGCCAAACCGCCGTCCGCAAGGGTTGAGACAACCTGCAGAGAACTGCCGCGCTCCCGGCGGAGGGTCTGGCCCGCTTCTAGCTCTTTCCTCCCGGCAGGGCTTCCAGGGCGCCCGCCAGGGGACGCGCTCTCGCCGCCGCTTCCGAGCCTCAGCGCCTCGTCACGGGCTCCTGCCTCGGGGCCCCACGTTTCTTCCCGTCGCGACTGGCAGGAGGCCCGCGACCCCGCACCCTTCGAGCGACCCGGGTGTCCCCCAGCGCCGACAGCCCCGCCCCACGCTGCTCCAGGAAGGGCGGGAAGGAGGCCAAGGGCCGAGCTCATGGAGAGGGTCCTGGAGTTCGGGAAGGAAGTGGGTTCGGGGGGCACCCCGAACACTGAGGGGACCCGGCCCGGCGGGGACAGAGGGGGCGGGGGGCAGGCGGCTATGCCCTGCGTCCTGCCCGGACACCTCCGTCTGGCCGTGGCCCTGCGCCACCGGACCTCTCCCGGCGCCCTTCTCCCCGCGGGGCCCGAGAAGCCTCCCCGGCGGCCGGCCCCGGACGCCGGACTCAGTCACCGTCGCCCGGACGACCCCCTCGTTCACTCACCTTCATCCGCACGCCACCAACACACCCCAGCCAGGCGCCCGGGGCCGCTTCCGCGCTCGGCGCGCACGTGCTCCGCCCGCACGTCCGGGGAGGCGGCGGGAAGGCGCGGTTGATACAGAGTATCCAGGCCTCCGCCAATCCCTGCAAGGGCCCCGCCCGATGACCCCCGCCCGTGCCCTGCGCCCCCTAAGTCCCGGGGCCTGCGGTTCCGCCCACCTGGGTTCGGGGCATTCCGGTGGTTCTTGGGGAGCCGAGAGGTTCTCGGGGGTCCGTGGCATTCGGGGGGCTGCACGGGAGCCGACAGGTTGGGGGGCGAGGGCGGGGCGTCAGAGGCGCCATGCAGCCTGGTTCTGCGCGTCCTCAGGCCCCAGAAGGAGCAGAGCCGGGGTCCTGGGGGTCCTGGGCTGGGGTGGAGGAGAGGGCGCCACGACCCCCGCCCCTGCAGCAGGAGGAAGCTGTGACCCTGGATTAACCCCACGCCACCGCCCTGGAGCTCTGCGGAGACAAAGCCCGGCTGGGGTCGTAGCCCAGGGGGCAGACACCCCCGCCCCTCCCGTGCCCCCGCAGCCCCAGCCGGAGGCCCCCGGTGATCCCACCCCCGCCTGACCCTGGGGCGCAGCTGCGCGCGGCGGAGAGGCCTTCGCGACGGTGGAGGCCTGGGGACCCGAGTTCTCGGTGACCCTGGTCAGCCACGCGGGGGAAGCCTCTGAAGTGCCGCCGTCCTGGCTCGGACACGGTCTGGCCTCTCCCCTGTGCAGTTTAGTTTGGGGAGATGTTGCACACAGCGAGCCGGAAGGCGCTCTAGAGAGGAGACCAGGAGGGTTTCGAGTTGCTTTTGAAAGGGTGGTCAGGGCAAAAATTCTCTGACGTCAAAGCTCATGCCTGAACGTATGCAAAAGACTTAGGCAGAAAGAGAAACATTTCAGCGTTTGTTCACTTGAAAATCTGGAAACGACCCAAGAGTCCGGTGGAATATTGCTAAACACATCACCCTTCAGAAACAGGATGGGCTCCTGGAGGGTGATTAGTAGTTGCCGGGAGAAAGAATGCTTCCTGACCGGACTAGTGATACATTGTACAATAAAAACGGCTGTTACAAAGCAATGTGAGTGAGACGAGCCCGTTTGAAAAGTACAGACACAAAATGATGTATGCCACATCGTTAAACCCTGGTTGCCACCGGGTGACAAAATTATTGTTGTATTACTTTTATTTGGCTTTAAAATTTTCTTCTTTTGCTTGTCCATGTTTCCTAATTTTTATAAAAAGACAATCTTCTGTTTTTCTCGTTTTAAGGTTCTTTTCAAGAAATGGGAGAAAAAACATTGACAACAGGGTTGGGGGAAGCAATCCCCACCGTCCAAGTATACTAAGGCGGATATGGGTGAACAGAGAGGAAATTGGAGATTTGCTGCAGGAAACCCTCCTGTTGTGGGAAGGTGATCACAGGCCCTTTCTCCAGGACCGGCTGGTGCTCAGTGAGAATATTCCTGGTTGCACTCCACCCATGAAGCATCAATGAAGTTAAAACCTCAATGGAAACCAAAATGTCCAAGTACCTACGTTATTAAATTTAAATGTAATTCAACAAATTTTATGATTCTAGTTCATTGTTATAAAATCAGTTACTTTTTTTGGCTGCCAGGTGAGAAGTCACTGTTTACACACATTGTCTTATTTGAGCCTCCCAAGCCACCTCTGAGCGAGTTATGTTCCCTTGTTACTAAAAAGGAAATAGGTCCAAGTGCATTTAAAACACTTCCAACCAATAAGTGGCCTCCTTGAACTGTCAGACTCAAAAGCATAGGTTCTTAACGTAAGCACATAATAATTTCAAGTATTCTAAATCGGGAAACTCTTCATAAGCTTCATTTTTTTTTTTGCAGTATGCGGGCCTCTCACCGCCATAGCCCCTCCCGTTGTGGAGCACAGGCTCCGAACACGCAGGCCCAGCAGCCATGGCCCACGGGCCCAGAAGCTCCGCGGCATGTGGGATCTTCCCAGACCTGGGCAGGAACCCGTGTCCCCTGAATCGGCAGGCAGACTCTCAACCACTGCGCCACCAGGTAAGCCCCATAAGCTTCATTTTTAATAGAGGTCTGATCTTCCAACAAAAGGTAGGCCAAAAGGTAATTATCCAACACCCACTGTAAATAGAGGCTGCCTCTCTCTTCCATGCTCACTAGTCTGAAATGCAATCATTACCACATAAAGCACCCTAAGGCATACTTACCTGCTATTTCCGGATTTTCTATTCTCTCTGGACCCAGGCTACCTGGGGCGGACTCCCAGTTTAATTGCTTAATAGCTGTGTGACTTTGGACAAGGTACTGATCCTGTACCTTCTCTCCTCTTGGTAAAGTTTATGATTTGTAATAATAACAGGCCCTCTTTCCTCTTTGGTTTGAGATCATTAAATGAGTCAGTACTCTGCACGCGCTATCTTCTTTACCATTTTGTTTCTTACCGGCGTTGTTCACTTTTAACACGTTCAAAATCTGGGAACTTCCCCCTTAGGACTTCTCCTTTTCAGAAATGTCCTGGCCACTCATGTACTTTCCCCCATAATGAGTAGCTGAACACATTTTTAAAAATCCCTGATCCACGGAAGGCTGCAAGCCCATCTAGATACAGCCTGCTAAGAACCTCTACTTCACCCTGAACCCCTCTTCCCTCCAGGGAATTACCTTCGTTCCCAGAGGTCCCCCTGAGGGAGCTGCTTGCCCACCTGCACTGCCCCAGGAAGCCTTCTCGAAGCCCAATCTGTCTGTATATTGGGGTGCTTGTAGCCATGGGAGACCAGTCCTTTGGGCCGTTCGTGGGTTCACAGAACTACGGGGAGCAGGCCGTCTGGGGAACACCCTTGGGAAACCGATGCCTGACAGAAAAAGAGAGGGGATGTGTGACGTCTTGGGTAGAGTGATGAGAAGGACAGAGGGAACGTAAACAAGAGCTGGAAAGAGTGGCTCAGCTGTCCTTCCTTTCTTGGAAGATGGCAGATGCAGGTGGGGCAGGGCACAGGAAAACCCTCCCAACATACTGACCCAGAGGCACTAGGAATGCTTTTTTTTTTTTTTTTTTTAGAGAAAATATTAAAAAAAATTTTTTTAAAGATGAGATGAGTATTATCGATTTTTCCTTCTGCTTCAGGCTCAAAGGTGGCTGGGCAGTGGTGCTGTGCCCAAACAAGACCCACTTCACCTGCTACAAACCTTCGTTCCCTCTGGTGGTAGGTCAGGTGCAGGGGGGGGACAGGGACTCAGAGCCCAGGGTCTATTTACTGAGCATGCGGCACTCTGTGAGGTGGGTATTTTGCCATCATTCCCATATGACAAGATGCCCGTCAGAGAGGTTAAGTCACTGGTCTAGTCACAGAACTGGTAGAGGGTGGGTTTGAGGTTAGCCCGCTCCCATCTGGCCCCCAAGTGTTGGTTTACACGTCACCCAGCAGCACAGTGACTCAGAGGGTGGGAGAGAAGGAGGGAGGTCTCGCTGCGCACTACATTCTCGTTACTCAGTAACCATGCTTGTTACACTCCAGGCCCAGGCTGGACGCTGACATCACAGATGAGTGAGTGTCCCTCCGTTTGAGGGATCCATCCTCTCAGGACCTGTTGATTGCCTACTCTATGCAGAGCAGGAAAAAACCTCAATCTATTTATCTATTTTTGTCATTGAAAAAAACCTAAATAGATATTTAACCTAAAGCATTTTAAATTAATATAATATTACATGTGAAAACTTGAACAAACATACAAGTCCAAGAAAATGAAAGCACATTGTGAAAGTTCTTGATGATTTTGATTTTCTATCCTTGTAAGTTACATAAAGTGCACAGATCTTTAGGGTTTTCCTCTGATTTTCCCATACATGCAGATACTGTGTCCTCACCATTTCCAGCATGCTTCAAGGCTCTGTCATGCTGGTTTCCAGTCACTATCCCCCCACGGTGACCACCCTGGACTTGTCACCAAATGTTAGCTTTGCCTGTTTTGGCACTTGATCTGCCTTCTCAAATGCTACAAAATTTCCCCCATGTAACCCTAGAAGGTCTATTTTTTCCCCCTTTACATTTAGGTGTACAATTAATCTGGAAATAATTTTAACTTATGGTACGAGGTATGGGTGTGTTAACCCCACACACACCCCATAGGACATCCAATTCACCTGATTTATTGAAGAGTCTTCACCATTGCATTGCAGTGGCACTTTTTGTCTTAAATCAGATGATGGTACATGTGTGGGTCTGCTTCTCGGCTCTCTGATCTGTTGTTCCATTGTTCTGTTTGTCTTGCTTTACATAAAACCATACTATTTTAATCATGGGATAAGTCGATATTCAGTGTGTATCCTTCAATTTTCCTCCTCTTTGTCTTTGCTATGCTTCACCCTTTGCATCTTCACAGGAATTTCAGAATTGGCTCGTTAATTTTGACAAAAATGCATATACTAGGACTTTGAGATGGCACTGAATTTATAGGTCAATTTGGGAATTTTTTTAAATATAAATTTAGTTAGTTAGTTTTGGCTGCCTTGGTTCTTCGTTGTTGTGCGCGGGCTTTCTCTAGTTGCAGCGAGCGTGAGCTACTCTTCGTTGTGCTCTGCGGGCTTCTCATTGTGGTGTTTCTCTTGTGGAACACGGGTTCTAGGCACGTGGGCTTCAGTAGTTGTGGCACGCGTGCTCAGTAGTTGTGGCTCGTGGGCTGTAGAGCACAGGCTCAGTAGTTGTGGTGCATGGGCTTAGTTGCTCTGCAGCATGTGGGATTTCCCCAGATCAGGGCTCAAACCGTGTCCCCTGCATTGGCAGGCAGATTCTCAACCACTGCACTGGGAAGTCCCTGGGAAATGTTTGAGAATATTGAGTCTCCCAATCCACAAATACAAAATAGATCTTATTTATGAAATTTCAAGCAATATTTTGCAGTTTTCTGTATAGAGGCTTTTCACACCTTTCTTTAGACTTATTTCTAATCATTCAATATTTTTGATGCTATTGTCAATGGTACTTTTAGTTCAATTATCTAATTGTTTTGTAATATACAGAAATACAGTTGACTTTTGTATACTGACATTCTACCTAGCAACTCTGCTAAATTTACTTAATTCTAACAGTTTATTTTCAGGGGTTTTTTTTTTTGGTTTTCTAAGTACATAAACATATTGTATAGGAATGGATAAGTTTTCTTTCTTTCTTTCCAATGGTGAATTAAAGAAGTAATAGTGTAATTTTTTCTATTCTTATATGCAAGGAGAGAGCATTATTTCACCTGAAATGAAATCATGATTTCATGTCTGCAACATGAAGTGTCTGTGATAGATTTCTTTTGTAAATATGCTTTATCAGATTAAGGAAGTTCCTCTCTATTACTAGATTTAAGAGCTTTTGCTGTAAATACCTGTTTAATTTCATCACTTACTTTTATTCTGCGTCTCGGGTTGGTTTTTCTCCCTTATTCTGTAACTGTGATGGATCTCAGTGTGTGTGGGTTGTTTGTTTGTTTGTTTGTTTTAGCTGCACCACGTGGCATGTGGGATCTTAGTTCCCTGACCAGGGATCAAACCCGTGCCCCCTGCACTGGAAGCATGGAGTCTTAACCACTGGACCACCAGGGAAATCCCCTGTTTTTTGGGTTTGTTTGTTTTTGTAACATTAAACCATCCTTGCATGGATACAATAAACCATACTTGATCATGATATAATTTTTATATATCACTAGATTCCATCTGTTAATTCATTGTTTAGGATTTTTGCATCTCTGTTCATGAGAAATAAATGTCTACATTTTCTTTTTTTCTAGTGTGTTTGTTGAATTTTGGCACCAAAGTTATGCAGGTCTCAAAAAAAGTATTGGGAAGCATTCTCTCACTTTTTCTATTCCCTGGAAAATTTTATAGAATTGGAATTATTTCTTCGTTACATTTCGGAAGAATTCACTAGGGAAGACATCTAGACTTCAAGCTTTCTTTGTGGAAAGGTTTTTAATTTTGGATTCAATTTCTTCAATAGATTTAGGACTGATTTGTTTTTTTATTTCTTCTTTTATCGAATTTAAGTTGTGATTTCTAAGGAATTTGTCCTTACTATCTAAACTGTCAAATGTGTTTGCCTATTATATAACCTTCTTTTACGTTTACTTTATTTACTTTCATGTAAAATCTGTTGTGATATCCCATTTCATATTGGATACTGGCAATGTATTTTTTTTCCTCTTTCTTGCTTTTTCTTTTTTTTTCCCAGTATTTTATTTTAACATCTTTATTGGAGTAAAATTGCTTTACAATGGTGTGTTAGCTTCTGCTTTATATCAAAGTGCATCAGCTATACATATACATATATCCCCATATTGCCCTCTTGCATCTCCCTCCCATCCTCCCTATCCCACCCCTCTAGGTGATCACAAAGCACCGAGCTGATCTCCCTGTGCTATGCGGCTGCTTCCCTGTCTTGCTTTGTCTTGATCAGAAGTGAATTTTATTAATCAAAGAATCAACTTTCAGTGGCAATTTCTCTTTTGTACATTTGGTTCCTATTTAATCAATTTCTGCTCTCCATTATTGCCTTCCTGCTACTTTCTCTAAGTTTAATTTGCTTTTCTTTTGTGGCTTCCTGAAATAGAAGGCTAGATAATTGGTTTTCAACCTTTTTCTTATTACATTAAAACTATACATTTTCCTTCACTTTTTACCATTGTATTTTACCATCATTTATGTAAAAATATCTCCTAATTTCTGAAATTTCTCAATCTAACATTACTGTTTTTGTAATTAAGAAGTATCTGAGCTTTGAGACTAATATTTGTTCCTCATAATACTTTTGCTTACAAGTTTTAGTATTAATTCCTGCCTGAAACAATCTTTACTATAGTGGCTGTCTAATGACAATTTTCTAATTTCATCATTTCTTCTACATTTATCAGTTGGAATTCACCTGCCATAAATGGTTTTTCTCTGGCCCCCTCCATCATTTCAGTGTAACCTATTTATATTTACTTTTTTCTTCTGTGTGGTTCTTTGTTCTTTCAAATAATTTCTTTTGTAATTTAGGCTTCATATTGTTCCAGTTGTTACTTTTATATCTTCTTATAGTGCCCTGAATCCCACTTTTCTCCATCTGTTATTATCAGCCTAAGAGTTAAAGTGGTGTCCTTTGCTTTCCTCCTAATATCAATGGCAGTATCTTACTTCCCCCAACCCTCTTTCTTCTTATGCTCACTTCATATTCTTACTTTACCAGAAAATATCTTTATATAGTATTCTTCATCTTCGCTCAACCCTCATTTTAGTCTTAGATGTAAAATTAAATATATTAAATGCTCACCATCAGCCCTTTAGCTGGAAGCTCAACCTCTAGTATATTCCTCAAAAAATTAATTTTTGTATATGGTGTAAGTATAGACCAAGACACATATTTTTCTCAAACAGATGTGCAAGTGTTTCAGCACCATTTTTTTTGTAAAGACTATTCTCTTTCCGATGAATTGATTTTGTAATTTTGACAAAAATCGGTTCACTATGTAGTGTGTAGTTTTAGTCAGGAGTCTCTTCTGTTTCACTAATCTGTATGTCTGTCCTTTCATAATACCACACTGTCATAGCTGTTGTAGCTTAATGACAGGCCTAGAAATCAAAGAGTATATGTCTTGCAACTTTGTTTTTCCTTTTCAAAATTGTGAGTATTCTAGTTCCTTGGCTATTCCACATAAATTTTAGAATCAGTTTGTCAGTTTTCACAGAAAATCTTCCTGGGAATTTTATTGGAATGGGATTGAGTCTAAAAATCCGTGTGGAGAACACTGACACTTTAACGACATTGAATCTTCCAATCCATTAACAGGGCACCTCCTCCCATTGTCCAGGTCATTATTATTCCCTTCTTCATTGTTGTTCTCAGCATACGTTTCATGTCACTCACATTTAACTATTCCATGGTTTTTGGTGCTATCATAAATAGCTGTGCATTTTAACCCTAATTTTCCATTTTATATTGCAAGTATGTAAAAATAGAACTGATTTTTGAATATTGATTTTATATTTTGCTGTCTTGCTAAATTGACTTGTTATGGTGGCTTTTTTAGTGTGTGTGTAAAGTTTTAAATGGAGTTTGAGTGAAGGCAGTCATGCTGTCTCTGAATAGTTGTCGTTCTTCCTTTCCAATCTGTATCTTTTTAATTTCTTTTTCTTGCCTTATGCAGTCAGCTAAATCTTCCAGTACAATGCTGAAATAGAGTGGTGAGAGTGGATATAATTGACTTGTCCTCAATCTTAAGGGAAGCTATTCACTCTTTCACCATTATGACATTAATTGTAGACCAGCGGTCCCCAACCTTTTTGGCAACAGGGACCAGTTCCACGCATGACAATTTTTCCATGGACCAGGGGGCAGGGGGGATGCTTCAGGAGGTAATGCGATTGATGGGGAGTGATGGGGAGCAGCAGATGAAGCCACGCTCACTCGCCTGCTACTCACCTCTTGTTGTGTGACCCAGTTCCTAACATGCCGCAGACCAGTACTAGTACTGTGGTGCCCCCTGGGGGTTGGGGATCCCTGCTGTAGACATTTTTCAGATGTGCTTTATTAGTTTGAGGAAGCTACTTCCTATTCCCAGTTTTCTCAGGTTTTTTTTTATCATGAGTGCTGTGGAATTTGAACAAATGCTTTTACTACACCTGTTGATGTGACAATATGATTTTTATTTTTTAGTTGGTCAGGTATGAATTAGTGATTGGATTTTGAATATTGAGTCAGCCTCAGCTTTGTATTCCCAAGATAAACTCAAATTTGCCTTCATGTATTACCCTTTTATATATTACTGGATTTAATTAACTAATATTGAGGCTTTTTACATCTATGTTCATGAAGAACATTTGTAGTTTTTTAAGAAATTGTAGTTTTTTCTTTTAATCAGTGTGACACTGATTTCATAAAATCGGTTAAGAAGTATTTGTCATCTATTTTCTTGAAGAGTTAGTATAGAATGGCTATTACTTCTTTCTTAAATGTTTGATAGAAATCACCAGTGAAATGATCTGAGCCTGGATTTTTCTTTCTTGGGAGAATTTTAACTATGAATTTAATTTCTTTAATAAATGTAGCACTATTCAGGTTACCCATTTCATATTAAGCTTTGGTGGTTTGTGTCTTTCAAGAATTTAGTCCATCAAAGTTGTCAATTTGTTTTGTGTTGCTTACCCCTTCCACTGTTTTAGTTTCACTGGTTTCTGATGTTATCCTTACTATTTCATTCCTATTTACACTGGGCTTTACTCTTCTTTTCCTAGTTCCTTAAGGTAGGACTTTAGATTATTGATGTGAGACCTTTATTCTTTTCTAATGTAAGTATTTAGTGCCATTAATTTCCCTCTATACACTGCTTTTTCTGCATCTCAAAAAATTTGATATGTTGTATTTTAATTTATACATGTTGTATATAATAATTCAAAATATTTCCCATAATTTTCTTGAAATTTCTTGGAGCCATGAATTACTTAGAATTGTGCTGCTTAATTTCCAAGTGTTTGTCGATTTTTCTGTTCTTGTTGCAATTGGCTTCTTGTTAAACTGCACTATAGATGGAAGAAATTTTGAAAGGTTTCAATTATTTAAGAAATGTTAAGATTAATGACTTAGTACATGACCTGTATTGATGAATGCTTCACATGTAATTGAAAAGAATACATACTCTGCTGTTGGATATTCTAGACATGTCTACCAGGTCTAGTTTATTGATGGCATTATTCAGTGCTTCTATAGCCTTGCTGATTTTTGGTCTCCAACTTATGTTACTGAGAAGTAACTGTTGAAGTGTCCAACTAAAATGGTAGAGTATATTTCTCATTTCACCTCTGTTTTTGCATGATTTTGAAGCTTTCTTGTTAAGTGCATGCACATTTAGGATTGTCTTTTTGGCAAAATGATGCTTTTCATTATATAAGGTACCTATATATTCCTGATAATTTTCTTTGCTCTTTGAATATATATTTACTTCCAGAAAAGGGTACCTATTTTCTAATGACAGCTCTTAGGCTGGGAGATAAGGTGGGGCTGAATCAATCTGATCTGTATTTCAACTGACTGAGCTTTGTTGAAGCTTTTGGTTGAGTTAGTGCAAAACTGCCTTCAGATATTTTGAGGGCAAATCAGAATGTTTCCCTCAGCAGGGCCTGGAATCTGAGCATGGAGACATTGTAGAGATTTGCTTGTGCTCACAGCCAAGCTCCCAGCTCTCAGAGCTATGCGAAACAACTCCTTGCCTTACAGCCTGTAGTTTAAATATTTGCCTGTAGTTTATTTTGGTTTTTCTAAATAGACAATCACATGTGCAAACAATACGATTTTTGTTTCTGCCCCAAACCCCAATTCCTTACAACTTTCTGTTCTCACATATTGGCTAGAACTGTCATTATATTGCTCAATAAAATTGATGGGCATTCTTTTTCTTAATTTAAAGGTATACATTTACTGTTTTATCATTAAATATGACATTTGTCAGTTTTTGGAACATACTCCTTGCAAAGTTAAAGGAGTTAATTTCTATCTCTAATTTAATAACATTTTAAAATAATCTATGGGTATTATAGCCCATCAAATGATTTATCTACACATACTGAGATACTCATATGGCTTCTTTCTGGTAGTGTGATTAATTTTACAAAAAGAATTTTTAATATTAAATCTTCCAAACACCCTAATGAGTTTTAATTAGGATCAGGTTCAGGTGCACATAACAGAACCAACTCTCCTCCCAACGAAAAAAGAAAAGATGCCATGAACAAGACAGTTCATCTCTCTTTTGTGTAAAAATATGCCCAGACTTGGTGGTCTAGGGCTGGCACAGCAGCTCCATCATTACCAGAGAGCCACATCACTCTTATCTCTCTACTGCACTCAAGCAGACAGCTTCCACCCTCAAGAGGAATTCAGGCTCTAAGATGGCTGCTGAGTCTGCAAACATCCAGCATGTTGCATATTAAAAAGAAAAGATGAAAGCACACTAGGGGGCTTTCCCCACTTGTTTTCCTTTTGAAAAACCTTCCCATTATCCCTCTCGGTAGCTTCTATGTCCATTTCATTACTCAGAATTAGCAGCAGGATCACACTTAGCTACAAAAAGAATGGAAAAATGCAGCTTTTTAGCTGAGCACATCACCATTATGAAAAATACAATGATACTGCTGGTAATAAAGAAATATTGGATTCACTACTAACAGTCTGCTACACTTAATAATGTCATGACTTAAAAAAATAAAAACTCTACATTACTAGATGCATTTTTGCTATAATTCCATTTAGAATTTTTAAATCTATGTTCACAAATGACTTTGTCATTTCCCCCCAAAATGTCTACTTCCTGTGAAATATTGTAAAATGTTAGAATTATCTTTCCTTTAACTTTCCTGAAAATTATCAACTATTACTGAAAGTCTCTGGAACCTCTTTCTTTTCTGGGGCTGGGGCAGAGTTAGAGGAACTAGGTAGATTTTCAAGCCAGAAATTCAATTTTTAACTTTCCTATTGTTTTTTACTGGTTGCTCATCTACTGATTTTTGTTAAGTTTCATTTATCTGGAAAATTTTCCATTTCATTTAAAATCAGACCCAATCCATCATTATCCTTTCACACAGTGTTTGATTTATACCTTCAACATTATGCTGACATCTCTGGCTTCTACTGGGAGAGGCTGAATGTGGATTTGCATCACACAATACAGAACCTTTGAAATCTAATTGACCCTGGATAGTAGGAAACAGAATATGTGTTTATTCTTTATTTTGTGTATATATCTTCCTTGGAACATCAATGACAAAATACATATTCATATTTTCCAGGTTTATGGGATAGACTGTAGCAGATATCTGAAATTCTTTCCTTATGCAAGCCTTCTCTTCCCTTCTGTAAATCATCATTCTTCACCCCAGGTCTATTGACATTGGATAATAATAATGAGCTGAACACATAAGGACTTGGGATTCAGAAATCATTGACTGCGTCCTTCAAGGAAGATGCAGTTTCTTTGGGTAAGAGATGGGATTCCCCACTGAAGTAAAGAGCACAAAGTAGTGGGTGTTTCAGAAATATTTGCAGTTTTGAATCCTCATATTCCTCCAAGATACCGTAACCTAATTTTCAGATTAATGCTCATTCACATAAGGTAATTGGTGAGGCTGTGAAAAAAACTGACTTTGTAAGTAAGCAACTGGTAGAATGACTTTTCACCATCCTGAATCTATAGCTATACATACACATTTCAGCAGCATCACTTAAAGGTATCACTTAATGTACTGAGAGGATACAAGATAGTTCAAATTAACAGAGAAGTGAACTAGGATTAAAAAGGGACAATAACTAAAGCTATTCTGTGTAATCTATATAGAAGGAACTAATTAATACTAGCAGTAAGATGCTACCTGAGAACAAAAGCTAAGTTTGATTTTCTGTACTAAGGAGTCCATTAAAAATTTATATTCTGAACTATCTCAGCCAACTCCTGGCAGGGCACCTTGAATGATGATCCCATCATGACTGCATACACTGTGAATTCTCTTAAAGGAAATCAAGGTGTTCTAACCAGAGAAGGTAGAACCGATTGCAGATACACAATCACATGAAACTATATTGCACTATATTGATTATGTAACTAAAGAGGTAGCTTTCAGGACCATTTACAAAGGGTACAAAATAAAAGGTTTAAAGTATGGAAATGCATTTTAATGCCATATTATTCTAGTAAGAAGTCGTATTTTTAAATAAGAATGCCTCTATGCAGAGTAGAAACCCCTAGAAAATGGTATTGTCATCTAGCTAATTTATCTACCAAATGTGGCATTCACAAGAATATGCAAAGCTACACAAAACATATTTTATAGTACAGAAACGAAGATAACACCTAAATATCCCTGCAGGTCTTATGATGTCATCCTTATTCTTATCCTGATTATTACATTTATTTACACAGATTAAAAAATCTTTATGTTCTACTATGAACATACCTATCATTGATAGTTGAATACTTTCTCCAATCGTTTCCTAAAAGTTTGGAACATTTGGAACATAATTTCCCTTAATTTGTAAAGGAAATTATTTTTTTCCAAATGAATCAAAATAATAGTAAGTAAACCTTCCTGCTGAGGCTTTACCCCATCTGAAATATTCATAGATCTTCATTCATTCAAATATTTTTTTCTTTTTTTTTTTTTACTAGAAGTTTGTCCTTCTAGATGAAGAATTTCCCTAACTTATAGCATGGTTTCTCCAGGTATGAGCTTATGATACCTGCAATTCATTCATTTATGTTTTCTCTCATTAAAATCCTAATTCTTAATAAACTATGAATTTCAAAGGACTGTATTCTATATTCATTTGCATTATGGAATTTCCTCTTTGTGGATGTTAGCATATCAAAAAATGGCTTTCTGACATTCATTTCATTCATAATGTTCCTCACCTGCACAAACTTACAAGACTTCCTGCTAAGAACTTTCACAGGGTTCACTGAATTTATAGAGTCCCTTGTGCACATGTACTGATATTTTTTGTGTGTATAAAAAACAGCGTTCCACATGCCACATATACATGGTGTACAATGAGATGATTCCATTTACAGAGTTTCTCTCCTGTACAAATTTTCTGGGAATTCCTGTGACTTGAATTTTGAGAGAAAGTTTCTTACATTTACTTCACCAGTATGTTTCTCATCTGTGTGAGTTCTCTGATGCATAATGAGCTGTGACTTCCAACAAAAGGCCTTCCCACATTCACTGCACTTACAGGGTTTCTCTCCTGTATGAGTCCTCTGATGTGCACTGAGAATTGATTTCTGAGAGAAGGTTTTTCCACATTCACTGCATCCATAGGGTTTCTCCCCTGAATGAGTCCTCTGATGTACAATGAGCTGAGACTTCCTAATGAAGGCTTTTTCACATTCGTTGCATTCATAGGGCTTCTCTCTTGTGTGCATTCTCTGATGTACAATGAGCCGTAATTTTCCACTGAAGGACTTCTCACATTGACTGCATTTATAAGGGTTTTCCCCTGTATGAGTGCGCTCGTGTACAATGAGTAGCGACTTCCAAATGAAGGCTTTCCCGCATTTGTGGCATTCATATGGTTTCTCTCCAGAATGAGTTCTCATGTGTATAATGAGGTATGACTTGCTACTAAAGGCTTTCCCACACTCACTGCACCCATAAGGTTTTTCCCCAGCATGAGTTCGCTGATGTGAGATGAGCTGATCTTTTCTATTAAAGGCTTTCCCACATTCACTGCATTCATACGGATTCTCCCCCGTGTGAATTCTCTGATGTACAATAAGTTGTGAATTGAAACTGAAGGATTTCCCGCATTCACTGCATTCATGTGGTTTCTCTCCTGTGTGAGTCCTCATATGTATGATGAGGTAGGACTTGCTCCTAAAAGCTTTCCCACATTCAATGCATCCATAGGGTTTCAACCCTGTGTGACTTCTCTGATGTACAATGAGCTGTGACTTCAAACTGAAGGCTTTTCCACACTGATTACACCCATAGGGTTTCACCCCAGTGTGTGCTCCCTGATGTACAATAAGCTGTGACTTGAAAGTAAAGGATTTCCCACATTCACTACAACCATAGGGTTTCTCTCCTGTGTGGGTTCTCTGATGAACAATAAGATTCGACTTTGTGTTAAAGGCTTTCTGACATTCACTGCATTCAAAGGGTTTCTCTCCTGTATGAGTTCTCTGATGTATCACGAGCTGTGACTTCAAACCAAAAGTTTTCCCACAGTCACTGCATTCATAGGGCTTCTCCCCTGCATGAGTTCTCTGGTGTGAAATGAGCTGGTATTTCCGACTGAAGGCTTTTCCACATTCACTGCATTCATACGGATTCTCCCCCGTGTGAATTCTCTGATGTACAATAAGTTGTGAATTGAAACTGAAGGATTTCCCGCATTCACTGCACTCATGTGGTTTCTCTCCTGTGTGAGTCCTCATATGTATGATGAGGTAGGACTTGCTCCTAAAAGCTTTCCCACATTCAATGCATCCATAGGGTTTCACTCCTGTGTGACTTCTCTGATGTACAATGAGTTGTGACTTCAAACTGAACGCTTTTCCACACTGATTACATGCATAGGGTTTTACCCCAGTGTGTGCTCCCTGATGTACAATGAGCTGTGACTTGAAAGTAAAGGCTTTCCCACATTCACTACAACCATAGGGTTTCTCCCCCGTGTGGGTTCTCTGATGTACCATGAGGTTAGACTTTGTATTAAAAGCTTTCTGACAATCACGGCATTCATAGGGTTTCTCCCCTGTGTGAATTCTTTGATGTATAATGAGTTGTGATTTCAAACCAAAAGCTTTCCCACAGTCATGACACCCATAGGGTTTCTGTCCTGAATGAGTTCTCTGGTGTGAAACAAGCTGGTCTTTCCTACTGAAGACTTTCCCACATTCACAGCATTCATAGGGATTCTCCCGCGTGTGAATTCTCTGATGTATAACAAGTTGTGAATTGAAACTGAAAGTTTTCTGACAAACACTGCATTCATGTAGTTTCTCTCCTGTGTGAGTTCTCTGATGAACAATGAGGTAGGACTTGCTGCTGAAGTCTTTCCCACATCCATTACATTTGTAGGGTTTTTCTTTTGCATGAGTTCGCTGATGCACCACAAGGTATGACTTGCTACTGAAGGCCTTCCCACAGTAACTGCATTCAAAGGGCTTTCCTCCCATACGTATTTGCTGGCATATGAGCTGTGACTTTCTGTTGGCAGTTTTTCCAGATTTATTACTTTCACAGTATTTTATCCCAATAACAGCTTGCTCATGTTTAGAATGGAAGGACGATTCCCTATGTGCATGAAACCCATTAGGATTCTTTCTGGAAAAATTATTACCGAAATCTGTACTATATTTCAAACTCTTTCCATTTGTGACACATTTATGAAGTTTTTGTCTTGAAGAAACATAATCTGTACTAAGAAGACATAGTTTTCCAAATGCAGTACACTGATAGCCTTTTGACATACTTCTTAGCTTGCCTTGATTTTCCTTATGCCATTCCATATGACCATCAATTTCCCAGACTTCGTCTAGAAATGAAAATACTCATATGTTATAAATAGTAACATGATCCTAGTATAGCATAAAATTGCCTTAAAAATGCCATATCATGAGGTTTTTCTTAGTTTCAGATATCAGTTCTGAATGTAAATAAAATCTCAAGTGTAAATTTACCCAAACTCCTGGGCACTCGGGAAAACAAAGCAAATCAAAACACGTATGAGGCAAAGGGAACTGACAATAAAGGTAGTCTTGAGTTACAAAATTTTGCAAAATGCCTTCTTTAGAAAGCAAAAGAGAAATGAGCAAAACAGAAAGAGGTGGGGTCTTCCCTGGTGGCACAGTGGATAAGAATCCGCCTGCCAATGCAGGGGACATGGGTTCAAGCCCTGGTCCAAGAAGATCCCACATGCTGCAGAGCAACTAAGCCCACGAGCCACAACTACTGAAGCCCATGTGCCACAACTACTGAAGCCCGTGCACCTAGAGCCCATGCTCCACAAAAGGAGAAGCTACTGCAATGAGAAGCCTGCGCACCATAAGGAAGAGTAGCCCCCGCTCGCCACAACTAGAGAAAGCCCGTGTGCAGAAATGAAGATGCAATGCAGCCAAAAATAAATAAATTTATTTATTTATTTATTTAAAAATATATATATATAAAGAGGTGGGAAAGGATCTCTGAGCATTAGCTTCAGTTGATGAATAATCGTTAAATATCTATTATGTGCCAAACACTGTGCTAGGCTCAGGAGAAAGAGCAGAACCACTGCAGATTGGTTTACAGTCTTCTTGGGAATAAAGTTCCACTGAATACCCAAATAGATGAAAATAAACTCACAAGAAACATCATCGAGATGTTTCAGAACGCTGACAATCAGCAGCTAATAAAGCTTCCAGAAAAACCAAAAAAGTTTCATATAATGGGTCAAAATTTAGAATGGATCTGACTACTCATTAGCATCGCTAGGAGAGAAAAAACAGAGCATTCAGGAGTAAAGTATAAACATTTTCAGCGGCACATGTCTCAAATTTTATATCAAATGCACCCTTTCACAGGAAGCTACTATGAAAGGTGTTCCTTTCACAGGAAACTACTATGAAAACAAACCAAGAAAAAAGATGACACAAAAAAATAGAAAAGAAAATCTGAAAGGAGATTCCAGGTTAAAAACTACAACCAGGTCTTGAGAAAAATCAGCTTACACTGGAGCAAGTCAAAAGACATGGGAGTGATGTCACCAGGAAGATGAAATTGACAGAATCACTAATTTAGCTGAATGTACCAAAAGAATATTTAGACATGTGAAGAAGAGTCTGGGGTTAAATTAATTATAAATACATTAATGATAACACAGAAAACTGGGCACAGAAGTAAAACAACTCAAGAGAAAAAATGATTTATGAACGAAAACTAGCCATTGTACACTTGCATGATTTACCTGTGAACAGAAATTACATGGTCGTAAAGATATAAAAACTGAAGACTGATCTAAGTATGAAACAGCTTGATTAGGATGATGGAGGTATGGAAAGAGACAGTGTGTATATCATGGGGAGTATGAGGGAAGGAGGATGAAAGAGAATTAAATCTTTACCCTTCACACTAAGTAATTAGGAAGAAATCAAGGTGCAAGGGAATAAGTTGGTTATTTAGAAAAACATGGACGTAAATACCATAAGAAAGAGCTAAAGAGATGAAATTGGTTTTCTCTGAGGGGAATGAAAAACAGACGGGGCAGGGTGGCCAGAATGCTTTTAAACATAAACCCAACCCAAACTCCCACCCCCCAACCAAATTCCCAAAATACAAAGTGGATAGGGAACTAGACACAAGACTAAGTCCTCAGTCATAATCAGAAATATCTGGAGGTTGAACAGAAGAGAGAATGGGTAGAGTTGACCTAGATGTCCCAAAGTTATTGCTGACCAAGGCAATGGACAGAAAAGGGTATTAAGAGAACACAGAAGCAGGTCAGGTTTGAAGACAGCAATATCACAGGATCTTAACACCCCGTTTCAGGTTTCCCTAAACCTGAAATTTCTTAAATTTCTTAAATTTCTTAAATCTGAACCCTCTTATTCATTTTGTACACAACCTCCAAATTATATTTTCCCAAACATCAATTCCCAACTGGGACAGTACCCACCCCCATGCAGTGAGAAATGAACAGGAGCATGTTTGACTGTTACAGTGGCTTTGGAGGGAATATTACTGGCTATTACTGGGTTGGCCAAAAAGTTCCTTTGGTTTTTAAGTAAACATAAAAGATACATTTTCCATTTTCACCAAGAACTTTACTGAACAACATATTAGCCATTTTGGGCTTTTTTGTTTGCGGTACGCGGGCCTCTCACTGTCGTGGCCTCTCCCGTTACGGAGCACAGGCTCCAGACGCGCAGGCCCAGCGGCCATGGCTCATGGGCCCAGCCACTCCGTGGCATGTGGGACCTTCCCGGACTGGGGCACGAACCCACGTCCCCTGCATCAGCAGGCAGACTCTCAACCACTGCAACACCTGGGAAGCCCTCACCATTTTGTTCCACTACCTTCTGCCATATTTCAGGCAACTTCATAATTCCATCCTACCAAAAGGTTTTATCTTTTTGAGCAAAGAACTGTTCCAGGTGCCTTTTACAGTCTTCCAGGGAATTAAAATTTTTTCCATTAAGAGAATTTTGTAAAGACTGAAATAAATGGAAATCCAAAGGTGCATTGTCTCGTGAATATGGCAGATGAATCAGAACTTCCCAGCCAAGCTGTAACGGTTTTTGCCTGGTCATCAAAAAAACATGTGGTCTTGCATTATCCTGATGGAAGATTATGTGTTTTCCGTTGAGTAATTCTGGATGTTTTTTCTCGAGTGCTGCTTAGAGTTGGTCTAATTGGGAGCAGTACTTGTTGGAAGTAATCATTTGGTTTTCCAGAAGAAGCTCATAATAGAGGACTCCCTTCCAATCCCACCTTATACACAACATCATCTTCTTTGGATGAAGACCAGCCTTTGGTGTGGTTGGTGGTGGTTCATTTCACTTGCCCCACGATCTCTTCCGTTCCACATTATTGTACAGTATCCACTTTTCATTTGCCCATCACAATTCGTCTTAAAAACTGAAAGTTTTCATTACATTTAAGTAGAGAATCACATTTGAAAATATGATCAAGAAGGTTTTCTTCGCTTAACTTACATGGAACCCAAACGTCAAAGCAATTAACATAATCAAGCTTCTGCAAATGATTTTCAATCCTTGACTTGGATCTGGATTTTGCATATATCGGCTATCTCCCTTGTGATATAACGTTAATTGTCCTCAATTAAGGTCTCAATTCGATTGCTATCAACTTCAACTGGTCTACCTGGCAGTGGAGCATCATCCAGAGAGAAATCTTCAGCATGAAACTTCACAAGCCACTTCTGACATGTTAGATCAGTCACAGCCCCTTCTCCATATACTGCACAAATCCCTTTCTGCATTTCAGTTGCAGTTTTGCCTTTCTTGAAATAATACAGTATAATAGGCCAAAAATGTTGCTTTCTTCCATCTTCAATATTAAAAGGGCTACAGAAATATTCACCAATTTTGATAATTTTTTTTTAATGCACGCTGATACGACAGCTGTCACAATACAATCTAACAAAACTGTTTTGAATGAAGTTAAAGACAACTAAGTGCTACTAGAGCCATCTTATGGAAAAAACTGAATGAACCTTTGGCCAACCCAATACATGGTCTTAAAGTCAGAAGTGTTTCCATCAAGAAGAAAACAGGCCAGTGAGTAATTAACCTTTGCCCTCAAATCATATTTGCTCATGTTTGGCTGTCAGTGTTGTCCCTGTAGACTCTGAAAGTTCATGGATACTGAATCTGTCAGTTTCTGTACTTCACCCTTCCAATCCTTCTGTTGCTGGCACCACACTCCTGCTGATTTTCCCTTGGTTCCCACATCTCTGGCTTCCTTCATTTGATTTCCCAGGAAATCTAATGAATTTGCTGTTGAGCATTTTCTTTGCAAAAATAATTGTGAAAAATTAGATCATTGCTGGTATCTCAAGGAAGAGCACAAAGAATTCAAGAAATAAGGACAGAATACCAGAGCCAGTGAGTAGAAGAGAGGAATTCACAAGATTAAAGATTATTTAAATATGATTCAAGACTGTATTAAACATGATTACTGGCTGTGGCCCATCTTGAGTTTAGCCACAGAAGACAATGGAAGAGGAAATCATGCTAAGCCAGCAGAACCCGGGCTCACCAGGCCACGGCCACAGCAGGAAGCCCCGGCACAGCCTGCCCAGCCCGGGTTCCAATGCTTCTCTGTTGTGCCACTCCTGCTGCTCTCCCAGAACGAGGTTCCTGTTGTACCCACCCTGTACTTCTCTCTGCCACTCTACCTGTCTGGCTGGTTGTACGTGGATAACTTATCTTTAATTATAGATCACCAGAACATGAAGAACCACCACGTCTGATTAGAAACAAGGATCCTAGACTTCCATTAATATATTAGAAGAATGACAAGAGGGGTAACAGAATATTTTTGAAGATGAATGGATGGAAAGAAAGGTGTGACTGGATGATGCCTAACCAGAGAGGTAGATGGAGGTGGACAGTGCTGCCTACCCAGCCGTTCTGCTGCCCTTTTCCTGGCTGGCAGAAACCTGATCTTATTTCCTACTTCCATTTGTAAGGCCATGTGCTGCAGTTAGGAAAATGGGACCCACTTCCATACCCCTGCCGAGAGTGAAGCATGATATAGCTGAGCCGACAGTGATGACCCTGTTTCCCTCACCAGAGTCTTCTTTACACAGGGATATGTGATAAAAATCTAGCCTGCTCAACATGGTAAGTCTGCTGGGGTTTCTTGAAAGAGACTTTAATGCCTAATTAAAAGGACCATGTGGAAAGAAACAGTCTTTCTTATTCCACTGCCCACTGGTATATCTGCAGGTGTTGGTTGGAACTGTAAGAGGCATCTGGTGACCATGAGGGGAGGAAATCTGAGAAATACTGACATAGTTAGAATGGCGAGGCAGAGATAGACGTTTGGGGATTTAGTGAGTCAAGCAGTCCCACATCAGGACATTTTGTGATGTGTGGTAATAAATCACTTCTGCCTAAATAGTTTGATTTAGGACTAATCAAAAATTGCAGCTGAAACCATCCTAATAATACAAAGATTAACTGTTGATTTATCCTGCCACACTTATGATGGAATACATAGTTGCTTAGGGAAATATATCTGACAGTAACATCAGGATGAACTCACAGTATAAAAAGAGTAAAAGGTATAAATTTTGCTAATAAGTAGAATAAGCAAGAAATGAAATAATGGAATTCCCTGGTGGTCCAGTGGTTAGGACACCATGCTTTCACTAACAAGGGACCGGGTTCAATCCCTGGTCAGGGAACTAAGATTCCATAAGCCGTGTGGTATACCCAATAAAAAAAAGAAAAACAAGATAATATTGGGAATGATCTCATTCCCAATGAGAAGGAGGTGGGAATTGAGAAGATGGAGGCCTTAAAATACTTATTTTTGAAGGACCAAAATACTAACAGATTATAGCAAGACTAGTGATGAGAACTGCATAAAAAGGATATTTAGGCTCACGCCCCAGTGCCAGGAAGAACCAGGAGCACAGCAGAACTAACAACCAGGAAGGTGAGAAGAAGTTATCATACAGCTATGGGGCAGCAGAAGAGACATTCCAATTCCAGTTTCTGAAAAATGAGACAAGGGAGTGGCCCATGCAGGGAAGATGCCCGGTGGAACAATCAAACCCAGTACCAAAGGGCAGATGAAAGAGGGATGGGGCTGTCAGTCACCAATACAGAAAGAAAAAGCGTAAATCTTCAGAGTGGAAGTCTTTTAAAACTTACAATATACGAGGAAAGTGGGGAATATAAGAAAGACCCCTTTGGACTCAGAGGAAAGAGCATGCGAGGGCAGTAAAGCATGAGGAGAATAAGCACTGTGTCGTGCAGTGTGAGAGTGGGTTCCATGGGGTTCACTTGAGTAAGGTGTGGGGAAAAGGCTTCAGGCGGGAGAAATGATATTATCAAATGATGCAGGAATACACTCAGAAAGAACAGTGATGACAAAGCCATTAGGAAGGAGAAGCAGAAAGGGTAGAATCTCCTAACACGTAGGTTTCAAGGAGAAGGAAATTGGAACTGTGTTGAATATGAATGTAAGTAATTTTAGAAAAATAGAAAAAAAGTAGAAGGGGTGTGAAAGTCACATGAAAAGAGGTAAAGAGGAAAAGCTTGCTTAAATGCATAATGAAATGAATCTATCACCACGGGAAAGTAAGAAGGAAGCTGAGAATGCCACAGAGGAGATTAACTAAGAGACAATGGTTACAAATGACCCAAAAGTACAAACACAAATGGAACATCACGTCAGAACTCACCAATTCTAAGGAGGAAAAGATCTAAATGTCCTGACGACTCACCCATATGGCCCTGAGTTGGGATTTGCATCATCCACAGCTCTTCTTGTTCCAACTGGAAAATGATATTCGGTTTGGTGTGTTGATACCCTGTGAATAGAAAATTACAGACAACCTGGCCCAAAACTGCCTAGGACCATGGGATTCAGCAGAATGGGGAAGACTCGGTTTAGAGGCGGCGTGATCAAGCTGCCCTTTTGCACTTTGGCAAAATGAACATCATTCAACCAGCAGATTTTGATGCCAAAGGGAGAATAAGAAAATCTGGCCTCTAAATATAAGCCGCAAATCACCAAGCATTTTACGAAAGTGCCCCAGCTTTCAGCACCCAAGAAGGGGAAGCCTGGAGATGACACACACTCCTTTCAGGGAAGTGGTACTTACCCAGGGACACCAGGTTGCTGTAGTTCTCCAACATCACACTCCTGTACAGGTGTTTCTGAGCTGGGTCCAGCAGCTGCCATTCCTCCCAGGTAAAGTCCACAAACACATCCATGAATGACAATGGTCCCTGAAACAGCATATCTCCATTCAATTGCAAATCATTTTACTGAGTTTGTACTAAACAAAAGGCTGCTAAGTGTGTCCATTATTTACATTGTACTTTGGGAGAAAAGCAAACGTTTACTGAAAATATCCCATCAATATGCATTAAATCAGTTAACCTGTCTTTCAGCATATAAGAATACCATGTGCCAGGTATTCAACTAGGAGCAGGTAATATAAAATGGATGAAAGACAGAAGTGTTCAGCATTGCAGAGAACAGCAAAGATTAAACCCATAAAAATGTAACAGGCAGTCAAAGATGCTATGACAAAAGAACATGGGCACAAAGGGGGAAGCAAGCAATGCTGCTTGAATGCACCAGGAGGTACCACTGAAGAGAAGACGTTAAAATTTCGTGAAATAAAAAAGGCAACAGCTGTAAGTAGCAACCACGGTGTGGGGCGACAGATCTGAACATGAAGATACACCGATGGTAAATCAGCATATGAGAAGATGCTCAACATCATATATCATTAGGGAATTGCAAATTAAAACAGTGAGACACCATTACACATCTAGAATGGCTAAGATTTTCAAAAATAGACACCAAATTTGAAAATGAAATTCCAAATTTGATGAAGACATGAATATAAACATCCAAGAATCTAAACTCCAAAAACAATGAACTCAAAGAAACGCACATGCTCAAATTTTCAATAGACAAAGAGAGAACCCTGAAAGCATCAAGAAAGCAATGACTTGTTTCCTACAAGGGCTCCTCAGTAAGATTATAAATAGACTTCTCATCAGAACCTTTGGAGACCAAAAGGCAATAAACCCATATATTCAAAGATCTAAAAGAAAAATAAACTACCAGCCAAGAATCCTGTATCTGACAAAACTGTGCTTCAAAAGTGAGGTAGAGGGCTTCCCTGGTGGTGCCGTGGTTAAGAATCCACCTGCCAATGCAGGGGGCACGGGATTGAGCCCTGGCCCAGGAAGATCCCACATGCCACGGAGCAACTAAGCCTGTGGGCCCCAACTACTGAGCCTGCACTCTAGAACCCATGCTCTGCAACAAGAGAAGCCACAGTAATGAGAAGCATGTGCACTGCAATGAAGAGTAGATCCCACTCGCCGGAACTAGAGAAAGCCCACATGTATCAATGAAGACCCAATGCAGCCAAAAATAAATAAATTAATTAAGTAAAAAGTGAGGTAGAAATGAAGACATTCCCAGAAGAACAAAAGGTAGTTTGCTACCACTAGACCTGCTTGTCAAGAGATGCTCAAGGGAGTCATGTATGTGAAATAAAAGAACACTAGACAATATTTTGAAGCTGTTTGAAGAAATAAAGATCTGAATAAAGGTAAATATCTGGGTAATTATAATGGTAGTATATTTGTGCCTCTACATTTCATTCTCTACATAATTATAAGAGACAAATGCATTTGAAATAATTATTAGTTTACATTTCGGGGCACACAATGTATAAAGATGTAACTCTGAGACATCAGCAATCAAAAGGGGTGGGACAGAGCTGTAAAAGAGCATAGTGTTTGTATGTTATTGAAGTTAAGCTGGTATAAATTCAAATCAGAATGCTATAACTTTAGGAAGTTAAATGTAATCCCATGGCCACCACAAAGAAAATAGTTATAAAACTTACACAAAAAGCAAATGAGAAAGGAATTTAGACATTTCACTATAAAAATTCAACTAATCACAAAAGACAGTGATTGCAGGAACTGAAGGACCAAAAAGCTATAAGGTATAAAGAAAACAGCAAAATGACAGAAATAAATCCCTCCTTATGAGTAATTACTGTAAGTGTAAATCAATAAAACTCTCCAGTGAAAAGACAGAGTTTGGCAAAATGGATTAAGAAACATGATTCAAATATGCTGCCTACGAGAAACTCGCTTTAGATCCAAAGACACAAACAGATCAAAAGTGAAAAAATGGATAAAGATATTCCATGCAAGTAGTAACCGAAGTAGAGCAGGGGTGGCTATACTAACATCAGACAAATCAAAAAGGTTGTAAGAGACAAAGAAGGAAATTACATATTATTAAAGTTTCAGCACAGCTAGAAGATAGAAAATTATAAACAGTTACACTTAATAACAAATCATCAAAATACATGAAACAAAAACTGACATAATTGAAGGGAGAAATAGTTTTATAATAATAGTTGGAAACTTCAATATCCCACTCCCGATAATGCATAGAACAATCAGAAAGAAAATAAGTAAGGAAACAGAATTTAAATAAACTACCTCTAACAGACATATACAGAATATTCTACCCAAAAACAAAATATACATTCTTCTCAAGTACACATGAGACATTTTCCAGGACAGACCATATGTTAGGCCACAAATTAAATCTCAATAGATTTAAAAGATAAATATCATACAAAGTATCTTCTCTGACCACATAGGATGAAGTTAAAAATCACTAAAAGCAGCAGAAAAAAAGGGAAAATTCACAAATTTGTGGGAATTAAACAACATGGTCTTAAACAACCAATGGATCAAACAAATCAAAAGGGAAATTAGTAAATACTTAGACATGAATGAAAACAAAACACAACATAAAGTTGTTGGGATGCAGCAAAAGCAGTGTTAAGGGAAAATTTTACAGTTAAAAACACATATTTAGGGGCTTCCCTGGTGGTGCAGTGGTTGAGAATCTGCCTGCTAATGCAGGGAACACGGGCTCGAGCCCTGGTCTGGGAGGATCCCACATGCCGCGGAGCAACTAGGCCCGTGAGCCACAACTACTGAGCCTGCGCGTCTGGAGCCTGTGCTCCGCAACAAGAGAGACCGCGATAGTGAGAGGCCCATGCACCGCGATGAAGAGTGACCCCTGCTTGCCACAACTAGAGAAAGCCCTCGCACAGAAATGAAGACCCAACACAGCAAAAATAAATAAATTAATAAACTCCTACCCCCAACATCTTCAAAAAAAAAAAAAACCAAACATATTTAAAACAAGAAACATCTCAAATCAATAATCTAACTTTACAACTTAAGGAAACAGAAAAAGAACAAATTAAACACAAAGGTAGCAAAAAGAAGGAAATAAGATTAGAATACAAACAAAATAGAAACTAGAAAAACAATAGGAAAAAAATCAATGAAACCAGAGCTTAGTTCTTTGAAAAGATAAACAAATTTTGATAAAGCTTCAGGTAGCTAGACTGAGGAAAAAAAAAAAAGAGAGAAGACTAGAATTACTAAAATCAAGAATGAAAGTGGGGAAATTAGTACTGATTCTACAAAAATAAAAATGATTATTGGAAAGTACTATGAACAATTGTATGTCAACAAATTGGATAACTTAGTTGAAAGGAATGAATTCCATTTGTGTTTCTATTAAGATCAAATCACAAAGAAATAGGAAATCTGAACAGATCTATAACTAGTAAGGAGATTGGGTCTGTAATCAAAAATCTTCCCCCAAAAAAGAAAAGCCCAGCCTTCACTGGTGAATTTTAACAAATATTTAAAGAAGTAATAACATCAATCTTTCTCAAGCTTTTCCAAAACCTAGAGGAGGGAACACTTCCTAAGGCTCTGATACCAAATCCAGACAAAGCCACTGTAAGAAAACTACAAACTAATATTCCTCATGAACATAGATGCAAAAATCTTCAAAATAATAGCAAATCAAATTCAACAGCTTATTAAAAAGATCATACACCATGACCAATGGGATTTATTTTCGGAATGCAAGGATGGTTCAACATTTGAAAATTGCTCAATGCAATACATCACACTAACAGAATGAAGTTAAAAAAATGATTATCTCGATGCAGATTACCTCAATTGAAGGATCTGACAAAATTCAACACTCTTTCATGATCAAAACACTCAACAAAGTAGAAATAGAAGGAAAGTACTTCAACATAATAAAACCCACATCTTAAAAACACACAGTGAACATCATACTCAATGATGAAAGACTAAAAGCTTTTCTTCTAAGATCAGGAATGAGGCAAGAATGCCTGCTTTCAAGACTTCCCTCGTGGTCCAGTGGTTAAGAATCTGCCTTCCAATGAAGGGGACGTGGGTTCAATCCCTGTTCAGGGAACTAAGATCCTGCATGCTGCAGGGTAACTAAGCCCACACACTCTAGAGTCCATGCACCACAGCTAGAGAGAAGGCTGCACGCCACAATGAAAGATCCCATGTGCTGCAACTAAGACCCGATGCAGCCAAATAAATAAATACTTTTTTTTTTTAAAAAGGAATGCTTTCTTTCTCCACTTCTATTCAACATAGTGCTTCAAGTTCTTGCCAGAGCCATTGGGCAAGAAAAAGAAATAAAAGGCATCTAAATTAAAAAAGGAGTAAAATTATCTCTGTTCATGGACAATGTCTTCCTATATATAGAAAATCTTAAAGATTACACACACACACACACAACCTAGTTAGAACAAATGAATTCAGCAAATAACAGGATACAAAGTCACACACCAAAATCAGGTGCATTTCTATACACTAACAATGACCAATCTGAAAAGCAAATTATGAAAATGATTCCATTTATAGCATCATCAAAAAGTAATAACTGAACCTAGGACGTAAATGACTTGTAGAATGAAAACTGAAAACCTTACTGAAAGAAATTAAAGAACACATAAATAAACAGAAACATACCCTATGTTCCTTAATATTAAAATGTTAACACTACCCAAAGTGATCTACATATTCAATGCAATCCCTAATAAAATTCCGACGATGTTTTTTGCAAAAATAGAAAAACCCACCCTAAAATGCATATGGAAGCTCAAGGGACCCTGAATAGCCAAAACAATCTTGAAAAAGAACAAAGCTGGAGGACTCATACTTCCTGATTTTAAAACTTACTACACAGGACTTCCCTGGTGGTGCAGTGGTTAAGAATCCTTCTTCCAATGCAGGGGATGAGGGTTCGATCCCTGGTCAGGGAACTAAGATCCAACATGCTGTGGGGCAACAAGGCCAGCACACCACATCTACTGAGCCCGCACACTCTGGAGCCTGCGCACCACAACTAGAGAGAAGCCTGTACACTGCAACTGGAGAAGACTGCATGCCGCAACAAAAAGATCCTGCATGTCACAATGAAGATCCTGCATGCCGCAACTAAGATCCAATGCAGCCAAATAAATAAATAACATTAAAAAAAACTTACTACAAAGCTACAGTAATCAAAACAATGTGGTACTGACATAAAGGTGACAATGGAATAGAACAGAGCCCAGAAATAACCCCCTGCATATATGGTCAAGTGATTTTTGGCAATGGTTCCAAGACCATTTACGGGGAAAGTCTTTCCAACAAATACTACTGGGAAAACTGGATATCCACATTAAAAAAAATGAAGTTGGACCCTCATCTAACACTATATAAAAATTAACTCAGAATGGATCAAAGACCTAAATGTAAGACCTAAAACTATATAAGAAGAAAACATAGGGCAAAAGCTTCACAATGTTAGATTTGGCAATGATTTCTTGAAAATGACACAAAAGGTACAAGCAACAAAAGAAAAACCAACCAATTGAACTTCATGAAAATTAAAAAAAAATTTTGCATCAAAACACAACATCAACATAGTAAAAAGGCAACTCCCAAAATGGGAGAAAATATCTGCAAGTCATATATCTTATAAGGGATTAATATCTAGAATATATAAAGAACTAAAACTCAACAAAAAACAACCTATTCAAAAGTAATCAAAGGACTTGAATAGACATTTCCCCAAAGAAGATATACAAATGGCCAATAAGCACATGAAGATGCTGAACATCACTAATCATAACAAAAATGCAAATCAAAACTACAATGAGGGACTTCCCTGGCAGCGCAGTGGTTAAGAATCTGCCTGCCAATGCAGGGGACACAGGTTCAAGCCCTGGGCCAGGAAGATCCCACATGGCACGGAGCAACTAAGCTTGTGCACCACAACTACTGAGCCTGTGTTCTAGAGCCCAGGAACCACAACTACTGAGCCCACGTGCCACAATTACTGAAGCCCGCACACCTAGAGCCCACTCTCTGAAAGAGAGAGGCCACTGCAGTGAGAAGCCCGTGCACTGCAATGAGGAGTGACCCCCGCTCATCACAACTAGAGAAAGGCCATGCAGCAGCAAAGACCCAACACAGCCAAATAAATTAATTAAAAAAAAAAACTATAATGAGTTTCTGCTCACACTCATTAGGATGGCTATCAAAAACCATAAAAATAACAAAGGTTGGCGAGGATGTGGAATAATGGGAACACTTGTACACTGCTGGTTGGGGATACAACATGGTGTAGCTGCTGTGGAAAACAGTTTGGTGGCTCCTCAAAAAATTAAAAATTATTATTACCATATGGTCCAGCAATTTCATCTCTGCGTATATCCCCAAAGGAAGTGAAAGCAGGGTCTTAAAGAGATATTTCTACATCCATGTTCATAGTAACGTTAATATTCACAGTAGCTAAAACATGAAAGCAATCCAAGTGTCCATGGATGGATGAATGGATAAGCAAAATGAGGTATATACATACAACAAATTATTATTCAGCTTTAAAAAGGAAGAAAGTTTGCAGTATGCTATAACAAGGATGAACCTTGTGAACATTATGTCAAGGGAGATAAGCCAGTCACAAAAAGACAATTACTGTATGATTCCACTTATATGAGGTAACTAGCGTAGTCAAAATCAGAGACAGAAAGTAGAGTGGCGCTTGCCAGGGCTTATGGGGAGGGGGGAATTGGGAGTTATTGTTTAATGGTATAGAGCTTCAGTTTTTCAAGAGGAAGAGTGCTGTGGAGACGGATATGGTGGTTATGGCTGCCAATGTTATGAATGTATTTAATACCACTGAATTGTCACTTAAAATGGTTAAGATGATAAAAGAAAATATGTGTGCAGAAATACGTATGCTCCAAAATACAAACAGTGGTTTAAAAAATCAAAGATCTAAAACATGGAAAGCTATAGTGTGTTCATGGATTGGAAAACTCAGTATTGTTAAGATGTAAGTTTTCCCTAATTTGACTCATAGATTCACTGTAATTCCAATCAAAATCCTAACAAGCTTTTTTGTAGCTATCCTCAAGCTCTTCTATAATTAATACAGAAAGGCAAAAAACTAGAACAGCCAAAACAATTCTGAAGAACAAAGGTGCAGCACTCCCACTAGCCCACTTTAAGACTTCCTATAAAAGCAAGAAAGCATGATACTGGTAAAAGATTAGACATAAAAATCAATGGAACAGAAAAGAGAGCCTAGAAATAGACCCATATAAACACTGTCTCTTGAAAAAAAATTTTTTTTTTCATAAAAACACAAAAGCAATTCAATGGAGAAAGGATCACCTTTTTCAACAAAGGGTGCTGGAACCCTTGCACATCCATACACATAAAAAATGAACCTCAACACATACCCCACACTCTATACAAAAATTAACTAAAAATGGATCACAGACTTAAATGTGAAAACTAAAACTTTACAAATTCCAGAGAAAATTTTTTTTTAATTTGTGCACTTTTGTTTGGGCAATGAAATTTTAGATATGACACCAAAAGCAAAACTCATTTTAAAAAATTAAAATTCAGAAAATAAACTTTATCAAAATTAAAACATTTTGCTCTGTGAAAGTTGGTGTCATGGAAATGAAAACACAAACCAGAGACTGGGAGAAAATATTTTCAAATCACTTTTCTTATAAAGGATTTAAATCTAGAATAACAAAGAATTCTTAAAAATCCATGACAACAGATGGCCAAAAAGCACATGAAAAGATGCTCAACATCACTAATTACTAGAGAATACAAATCAAAACTGCAATGAGGTATCACCTCCCACCAGTCACAGAATGGCCATCATCAAAAAATCTATAAACAAACAACAACAACAACAAAATCTATAAACAATAAATGCTGGAGAAGATGTAGAGAAAAGGAAACCCTCCTACACTGTTGGTGGGAATGGAAATTGGTACAACCACTATGGAGAACAGTATGGAGATTCCTTAAAAAACTAAAAATAGAACTACCATATGACCCAGCAATCCCACTCCTAGGCATATACCCACAGAAAACCACAATTTGAAAAGATACATGCACCCTAATGTTCACTGCAGCACTATTTACAATAGCCAGGATGTGGAAGCAACCTATGTGTCCATCAACAGAGGAATGGATAAAGAAGATGTGGTATCTCTATGACATAAATCACAGCAATATCCTTTTTGACCCACCCCCTAGAGTAATGGAAATAAGAACGAAAATAAACAAATGGGACCTAATGAAACTTAAAAGCTTTTGCACAGCAAAGGAAACCATAAACAAGACGAAAAGACAACCCTCAGAGTGGGAGAAAATATCTGCAAACAAAGCAACTGACAAAGGATTAGTCTCCAAAATATACAAGCAGCTCATGCAGCTCAATATCAAAAAAACAAACAACGCAATCCAAAAATGGGCAGAAGACCTAAATAGACATTTCTCCAAAGAAGACATACAGCTTGCCATCAAACACATAAAAAGATGCTCAACATCACTAATCATTAGAGAAATGCAAATCAAAACCACAGTGATGTATCACCTCACACTGGTCAGAATGGCCATCATCAAAAAATCTACAAACAATAAATGCTCGAGAGGGTGTGGAGAAAAGGGAACCCTCCTGCACTGTTGGTGGGAATGTAAATTGATACAGCCACTATGGAGAACACTATGGAGGTTCCTTAAAAAACTGAAAACAGAACTACCATATGACCCAGCAATCCCACTACTGGGCATATACCCTGAGAAAACCATAATTCAAAAAGACATATGTACCACAATGTTCACTACAGCACTACTTACAAGAGCCAGGACATGGAAGCAACCTAAATATCTACTGACAGATGAATGGATAAAGAAGATGTGGCACATATATACAATGGAATATTACTTGGCCATAAAAAGGAACAAATTGAGTTATTTGCAGTGAGGTGGATGGACCTAGACACTGTTATACAGAGTGAAGTAAGTCAGAAAGAGAAAAACAAATACCGCATGCTAACGCACATATATGGAATCTCAAAAAATGGTATCGATGAAACTAGTGGTAGGGCAGGAATAAAGACGCAGACAGAGAATGGACTTGAGGACACAGCGGGGGTAAGGGGAAGCTGGGATGAAGTGAGAGAGTAGCACTGACATATATACACTACCAAATGTAAAATGGATGGCTAGTGGGAAGCTGCTACATAGCACAGGGAGATCAGCTCGATGCTTTGTGACGACCTAGATGGGTGGGATAGGGAGGGTGGGAGGGAGGCTCAAGAGGGAGGGGATATGGGGATATATGTAAACATATAGCTGATTCACTTTGTTATACAGCAGAAACTAACACCACATTGTAAAGCAATTATACTTCAATAATGATATTTTTTTAAAAAAAAGAATAAGAAAGCATGATTTTGTAGCCCCAAATCCTGAAGAGCCGTATGTAATATCTTAATGTCATGCCCATCAAACTCAGTAAGTTTGGCTTCTGCCCTCTCAAGACAAAATAAACAAGATAAAGAATTTTAAAAAACATTTTTTTTAATGATACGGTACATATATACAATGGAATATTACTCAGCCATAAAGAACAAAATAATGCCATTTGAAGCAACATGGATGGACCCAGAGATTGTCATACTCAGTGAAGTAAGAAAGACAAATATCATATGATATTGCTTATACGTGAAATCTAAAAAAATGGTACTAATGAACTTATCTACAAAACAGAGACAGAGTCACAGATGTAGAAAACAAAGTTATGGTACCAGGGGATGGGAGGAAGGATAAACTGGGAGATTGGGATTGACATATACGCACTAGTATATATAAAATAGATAACTAATAAGAACCTACTGCACAGGGAACTCTACTTAATACTCTGTAGTGGCCCATATGTGAAAAGAATCTAAAAAAGAATGGAGGGACTTCCCTGGGGGTCCAGTGGTTAAGACTTCACCTTCTAATGCAGGGGGTGCAGATTCAATCCCCGGTTGGGGAGCTAAGATCCCACATGCCTAGGGCCAAAAAAAAAAAAAACAAAACCAAAACCTAAAACAGAAGCAATATTGTAACCAATTCAACAGACTTAAAAAAAAAATGGTCCACATCAAAAAAAAAAATCTTAAAAAAAATTAAATTAAAAAGAGTAGATATATGTATAACTGATTCACTTTGCTGTACACCTGAAACTAACACAACATTGTAAATCAACTATACGCCAATAAAATTTTTGTTTAATATTAAATTTTAAAAAAATCAATGACAAGAAAACAGATACTTCACCAAAGATATAGAAAGAATAAAACACATATAGAAATATACTCAATACCACTACCTAGCCATTAGGGAAATGCAACTTAAAACTACAGTGAAATATCACCTCACATCTATCAGAATGGCAAAATTTTTAACAACTTGACAATACCAACAACTGGTCAGGATGAGGAACAGAGACGCTCATTCACTGCAAGTGGGAATGCAAAACTGCAAGGCACTCTGGAAGACAGTCTCTTACAAAGCTAAACATAGAATCGCCATACAATCCAGCAATCATGCTCCTAGGTATTTACCCAACTGATATGAAAACTCATGTCCACACAAAAACACACATGTGAGTGTTGACAGCATTCATAATCACCAAAAACTGGAAGCATCCAGATATCAAGACTTATTATAAATCAAGACAGTGTGAAACTGGCATAAGGATGGAAAAGTAGGCCAATGGAACAGAATAAAGAGTTGTGAAACCAAACTATATTTATGGACGCCTGATATATGACAAGGTGGCACCGCAGAGCCATAGGTAGAGGTCAATCACTTCAGTGGCACTGGGGCAATTAGGCAATTTGATGAAAAAAATAAAGCTTGACTCCTACTAACACTAAACATAAATATTAATTCTAGATGTATTGTGAATCTACATGTGAAAGGTAAATGTGAACAAAGAAAACTGTCTTCATGAGCTCTGGATAATAAAAAACGTTCTTAGATTGGACACAAAAAACACCAGTAATAAAAGAAAAAATTTAGAAACTAAATTAAGTAAAAATTAGAAGTAGCTGTTCATCAAAAGGCAGCATTAATTAACAGAATGAAAAGGCAAGACAGGGGAAAAAAACCCAGCTTGTAAACAAACACTGAACAACAGTTAATGCTGTGCATACTGAAGTATTTAGAGGGAAGCATGCTGATGTCTAAAATATATTAAGAAATACAGCAAAAATAAGATGGGGTAAGAGATGCAGAGGGATGGAAAGATGGATAATGTGATAAAGCAAGTACAGTAAAATGTTAAAGGTAAATTCAAGGTGATGAGTATACAGATGTTCACTGCAAAATCCTTTCGATTTTGCCCTGCGTTTGAAAACTGTCATAACAAAATATTGGAGGTGAGAGAAGCACCCCAGGTAAATATGGATTTGGTATCAAGTTTGCTTTAAACTTCAATGTGCATGAATCACTGCATTTTGTTAAGATGAAAAGTCTTGATATAACAGGACTGAGGTGCGGCCTGAAACAGCATTTCTGGCACGCTTCCAGAAAATAAATAACTCCTTTCTGTCAATAAGAAACAGACAGAAAACACCCACAAAAGGTAACAAAATGTCCAAAAAGCATGCTAGCAGGAAATGCAAAGTAAGCCCATACAGAGACACCACCATACCTGAATGGCTCAAATAAAAAGAACAACAGTAATTAAGAGCTGGCAGAGAACGTGAGGCAAGTGAACACCAAGACACTGCTGACGGCCATACAAGAGGATGGTGCTTAACGAAAAATATAAGCAATACAGCAGGATACACATGCGTATACGCCACCAACATAAATTAAAAATGCATTCACACCAGAAACAATACACAGTTTGTAAACACATTTAAACAGAAAAATATCCATTAAAAAAAATTGGGGGGGGGTGTGTGGAAAAGGAGCTGAAAATTGAGTCTGGGGAAACCAGGAAACAGGGACCTCAGGGACCTTACACGACCTCCCACCTGAGGACCTCCATCCCTCTCCCCACCAAAAAAATGAAAAAGAAATAAAGAAAAGAAGTGGAAATGAACAAACCAGTAACTCACCCAGGTCTTCTTCGCTTTCGGTTGCTCCTGGGAAATACACAGCCACTCTAGGACCTGCTCTGTCCCGGGACTCTTGTGCCTCTGCCGGGGTCCTCCAGGGAGAGGCCTCTGGTCAGGGGTTTCTTGACCCAGGATGGATTTCTCCCCCTGGAGCTTTCTGGTGCCATCGCATGTGCTCTCTTGCTCCTGGAGAGGTGGGACCTGCAGACACAAGAGCAAGCTCACTTTTGCGAGCACTTTTCCTCTGGGCCCCAACCTCAGTCTCCTTTGCTGGTGAACGTGCTCACCCAGGCTGGACTGGGGGCTCTGCGGACTGTGGTCAGGGCGGCTTGGGGGGCACAAGTGAGAGGAAACAAAGTGGGGAACCCAGCACACAACCACAGCCCCCCGCCCCGCCCAGACTCTGCACAGGCCCCCAGGATCCCCGAAAGTGCGGTAACCACCCAGAGATTTAAACAACTCCGGGCAGACACTCAAGAAGAACATGACGCCAGATGGTAAGGAGGGAACGACCCTGCTGGAGGCGACGTACACGAGAAATGGGCTGTGGACAAAACAGTCTGTCTCAGTAGAGCTTCTTCTCTCAATATCTGGATGTCCGTGAACAATTCACTTCATCTCTCTCGCTGAGTCTTACTTTTGTTGTTAAACATTGAGAGTAGGATGAGATCAGGGGAACAGTGTAGTCTTTTAATCTTCAAATAAAAACAAAAGTGGCCTACCAGAATAGCAAAAGAAGAAGCCCAGAGATGTCCACAGACAGACAAATGGACCCAGGTGACAGGGTTCCTCACAAACCCAGGATCCAGGCAGATGTGACCTAACTGCAGAACTGGGACGGGGGGCCGGGGGCCACATGCTGCCGATCTCCAAAGTCACCCCCAACAGGAGAGCACCTCCCGAGGGGAATCTGAGCCTCTCAGGCTCAGAGTTGCAGGTGACTAAAAAAGACATTCCCAAAGTGGCTAAGTGACCTAACAGCACTGTGGTCACCTAGGAACACGAGGGTCTGAGAAATAACGGGCAAACCGCCCCTTCTACAAGGACGGGTCTTCACTGCGAGGGGAAGCTGCTGGAAATGGAGCCCAAATTGATCAGCACAAGAAGTGAGAAAACAAAGATTCAGGCAAAGAGAGGGACAAGAGAAAAGAGATTCTGAGAATGAGAGGGGAAGGAGAGAAAAGGGAAGAGAGAAAGGCACTCGGCAGTCAGGGGGAAGGGTCCAGAGGATGCTCATTCCAGAAGCTATTATAACAACAAAATACAAGGGGTAAAACTGAGAGAAACATGTTAGGATACAGGCATGCTGAGCTCTAGGAAACACAGGGCTAGAGGCAGAAGAAAGGCTTCCTGACAAGCCTTAGCGTTGAGTCGGGTCAGGTATGTGTGTGTGTGTGTTTGCTTGTATTTCCAAAAGAATCACTGAGAGGATGAACTAGGAACTGTAAAATGGTTCCCTCCGGGGGCGGGAAGGGACAGAGCAGGAGGGACGGAGGCTTGTCTGAATGACGCTACACACTTTCTACTTTGAATCACGTAAATATTTCACATCTAAAAGAGGAGGGAGGGCAATCCCTAACATTGAAAATAAATGTCAACAGATACATTTATTTATACAATTGGAAACAAAACTACAACAGACAATCATTTTACCAACTGACTTAATATGCGGTATTTAACTGTGCATTCTTTGGATAAAATGGGCTACAAAGACAGACTGAACCTCATTTAGCACCCTTGTTAATGGTAACAAATTGTTATTTTAAAACCGTCTTCTGTATGCTATAGGACATGACGGTTATATCACTCTTTTTAAGAACAAAGATATCTAGCACGTGACAAGAAGTTGCAAGAGTAAAGCTTTTAACCCTCATGCAGAGCTGGTGGGAATGTAAAGTGGAGCAGCCACTTGGGACCCAGCTTGGCAGCTCCTCAGTGTTAAACCCAGAATTACTGTATTAGCCGGCGATCCCATTCTTATCTACCCGCTCAACAGAATTAAAAGCCTACATCCACAGAAACGCTTGCACACAAATGGCTCTAACAGCCTGATTCCTAATAGCCAAATACCCATCAATGGATGAAGGGATAAATCATATGTGATCTATACATACAAAGGCACGTTATTTAGCCATAAGAAAGAATGAAGCACCGAAAAATGCTACATGATGAACTTTTGTACTATAGGTACCTGACAATTAGCTTTTGACTGTAATGCAAGTGCCTGATCGTACTGAAAGCTTCTGATTTCTGAGGCACCACTTCAAAGTCATCCGTCTTAGATAAATGCACTGCCAGCCACACAGCTAGATAAGGAGACAGGCCGCCCCACCTGACGTTCTCCTCCCAGAAAGCCCTGGGTGACCTAGATAACTGCTCACTTGAGTGACCCCGCTCTTCCCTTCCAGTGCCTGAATTCTCAGCCTTATTTTAAATTCACCAATAAATAATGAACCTGCAACCCCCCCTTGACCCCAATAATAAAGGCAGAACCTCACCCCCCCTTGACCCCAGTAAAGGCAGAACCCCAGGTCCGCATTCTCGTCCTCTCCTTCTCTCTGCTGTGTGGCCCCCGGTGTGCCACGTACCCCGCAGGGTCTGTGAGTAGTAAACCTTATGTTTTCAGAGTTCCCCGACGGTTGCTGATGAGAGGCGCCTTGCAGTCACAGTAAGAACCACAAGGGCTGGTCCAGCCGTGACGCTGGCTCCAGTCAGGGAAATGTCTGTGGGGCTGCCACAAGCAGCACGGGTCCCGGCGAGCCCCACCCCAGGCGCTCTGTGTCACAGCATCATTCCTGCCAGGCTGAGACCAACACAAAACTACCTTGAAAACACTACGCTAAATGAAAGAAGCCAGATACACAGGGCCACCTCTGACATGATTCTGTTTATATAAATGTCTAGGATAGGGAAATTCTTGAACACCTCAAGTAGATTAAATGGCTGTCAGGGGATAGGGGAAGGAGGGGATGGAGAGTGGCTTGTGAATGGGGACAGGGTTTCTTCTGGAAGTAATGATAATGTTCCGAAATTGGATACGGTGATATTTAGGCAACACTGTGAATACTAAAAATGACTGAAGGTACACCTTAAAGGGGTAAATTTTATGGTATATAAATTATACCTCAATAATGCTTCTATATAGAGTAATTTTTTTAACTTCAATGATTTTTAATAAATTGAAAGTTCTGCAACAGTCCACACATCCAGGTTTACAGCGTTCCTACTGCCTCGGACAGATTCCTCTGGAGCCGAGGCCCACGCTCACCCCCGACCCCCAGACAACCACTGCTCTGCTCCTGTGCACAGATCTGCCTGTTCCAGACATTTCACACGACTGGGACCACACTAGGTACTGCGTCTGGCTTCTTCCGCTCAGCACAACACTTTGGAGGTTTATTCCTGTTACAGCACACACCAGCGGTTTGCCCCTTAATTGCTGAATAGTGTTCCATTTCGTCTATACGTTCACCACTTAATCCACATTTAGATTCTTTTTAGTTTTGAGCTACTATACAAGTCTTTGTGTGAACATGTCTTCCTTTATCTTGGGTAAATTCCTAGAAGTAAAACTGCTGCTCTGTACAGTAAGTTTACATCTAACCCTTTAAAGAAACTGCCGAAACCTTTACAAGGTGACTGTACTTTATACTCCCACCAGCAGTCTACAGTGGTTCCAATTTCTCTACATCCTTGTCAACACTTACTGTCTGCCTTTTTGGTTATAGCCATTGGGTATAAAGTGGGACTTCGTTATGATATGAATTTTATTTCCCTAGTGACTCATGATGTTAAACATCTTTTCCGGTGCTTACTTGCCATCTATACATCTTCTTTGGTGAAGTGTCTGCTCAAATCCTTTGCCCATGTTTTAAATTGGGTTGTCTGTCTTCTTACTGAGTTGTAAGCATTCTTCATATATTCTGAATATATCCCTGTTATCAGGTACATGACTTGCAAATACTATCTCCCGGACTTTAAATACTTGAAGTCCCGGTCTGGGACTGTGTTTTCATTTTCTGAATGGTGACTTCGAAGTTCAAAAGTTTTAATCTTGATGTGGCCCAATTTCTATCTCAAAAAGCACAACCTATGAAAGAGCTTTCTAAGAACTTTAGCCTAAGAGAAGGTCATGAATATTTTCCTCTATGATTTCTTCCAGAAATTTTATAGTTTTGCTCTTAAAGTCTATGTTCCATTTTGAGGTAATCTTTTGGAATTGGGTGAGGTAAGAGTCACAGCTTATCTTAGAAAATTTTTCCTTGTGATAACATAAAATACGTAACACAAACTTAGTATCTTAACCATTTTAAAGTTTACAGTTCATTGGAATTCAGTACCTTCGCAGTGCTGTGTAACCATTCTCAGCAGTCACATTCATCTCCAGAACTCTTCATCTTGCAGAACTGAAACTCTATATCCTCTGAGCAGTAACTTCCCATCCTCCTCCTACCACGACTCCCTGACAACCAGCATGGGCCACACTTTCTATGATCTTGACTACTCTAGGAACGGAAACCATGTTCCACAGGGTTAGCAGACAGTGTCGACTAACAGGAATTCTCGAGCTCGTCTTACAGAGCAGCAGCCCAGGGACAGCCTGGTAAACCCCCGCCTGAACCCCCCCTCAGTGACCAAGCTTTGCCTGAGTTACTAACTGTCCCCTATATGTTACACCTCGGACGTATGGGTCACTATATCAATGGGCACTTAAGCTGTTTTCCAGAAACCTAGAGTCAGCTCTTGTCCAGTTCAAGGCAGCCAAGACCGGTTGGGACCGCTGACCCTAAAAACTGGGCCTGCACACGTGTCTGATGAATGACCGCCTGATGTCAGAGGGCCAAAACCTCCACCCTCGGATCATGCTAAGTGTCTCCATTTTTGAACACATATCCCACGAAGAAGCATGTACCCTGATACGCCTGCACAGAACACTGATTACCTCACCTTTTCCCTACTTCCAATCACTTCCCCACACCTAAGACCTCCCTGCTTCTTTATCCCGTGAATATCTCAAGTCCCTCACCTGTGAGGAGACAGATCCGACATTTGTTCTCCCATCTCCTCACTTGGCTGTCTCGTGAATAAACTCTTTCTCTGCTACAAACTGCAGCGTCTCAGCATTTGGCTTGCTGCGTGTTGGGTGAACAAACCTGGTTCAGTAACAGAACCTCACGTAAGTAGAATCTTACAGTATTTTTCCTTTTGTGACTGGCTTATTTCACTGAAAATAATGTCCTCAAGGTTCACCCATGTTGTAGCATGTGTCAGAATTCATTTCTTTTTAAGATTGAATATATACATACACACCCACACCCCATTTTGTTTATCCATTCATCTCTTAGTGAACAACTGGGTTACTTCCACCCAAAAAAGAGTAATTTCAAAAAAATAAATCTTTTAAACTCTGTAATTTGAATTGGAAATATCAACATGAATAATAAACTTTTTTCCTTTCCGAAGATCCCTAGGTCTGCCTGCTGAAACAGCCCAGAAGTAATGACATCCCAGTATCAACTGTGGTCCCTGAGCACACTCCCTACGAGAAGATACAGGCTCCTGGAGAAAAGGTTGATTCCAGATCTGGGACGGGAAATACTCAAATGAGCAGAGACTATCTTCTTGGGCCCTGAAGCAAGGAAGCCAGGAAGCCAGCTAAGACTAACAGAGTCTTTCCAAAAAGCCTCAGAGCCAAGCTGAAAGGCTCCCTTTGGCTAAGGCTGGGACAATGAAACCCTCTAAAAGAATACTGACTGCAAATGATTGAAACTAACTGTAAACAGTATTAAGATTTACGAGTTTTTTAATCATACTCAGATTAGCAAAAAGAAAAAAAATCAAATGAAAACTCACTGCTGTCACCAATGGATGTAACTAGGGCATCATCTCCTTAGTGAAAACTGGCAATTAAAGAGAAAGAGTTAAGCATGGACCTGCCATCCCTAAACAAATTGTGTCTCTGGGTAACCAAATGGTTCTGTTGATGAAGAAATGTTCTTTTTTAGAGAAGGATTCTGTAAATTCTTTCAGAGAATTCCTGCTACAAAAATGGAAAGAATGATAGGGTTAGAAAGTCACCACTTTGTAGATGCTGTGAAATAACTGGCCGAGGGGAAGGTCATAATTGATGAAACCATTAGAAGGACTGATGGGAAACTTCACAACAATACCACACTGCCACCCCTGACCCCACCAATCGATCTTTGCATCACCTAGAGCGAGTCAATGAGACATACGTGCCTCCTGAGGTGACAAGACAAAGCACTATCAAGTATTCTTGCCAAAAACATTAATAAATCAATCTAAAGTCTCTAAAGATAAATTTCAGTTTACCAGAAATACTGGTGACAGAAAACATGTTAAATGTGACCACAAGGAAACAGAGATAAATCTAAAATGAAGGACATTCTAAAGGACAAATGGCTCCACATCTTTAAAAAGTCAATGGGGGAAAAAAAAGAAAGAAGGATGGGTTACTCTGGATTAAAAGAGACTTAAAGTATGTAACAGTAAGAAATGTGTACCTTGTTTGGATTTTGATTTTAACTTGCCAATGTTAAAAAGGAAAATGAAATCTGAACATGGAATAATTCCATGATACCAAAGAATTATTCTGTTAGGTGTAATAGTGGTATTATAATTATATTAGAAAATGTATGTTTTTAATGCCTAGTGATGTACGGATGAAATAACATGAGAACTGAATCTGCTTCAAAATACTTCAGAGTATTTTGGAGTAAGGTACCTTTATCCTACGCCTTAAATTTTTCCTTTGAAGAATTTTTCAAGAACAGTGACCACCACACAAGAAAATAAAGCTTTCAGAAAACAAGACAACATGAACAAGAACCAATGAAAAACAACAGAAAGAAAACCTTGTAGCCAACAGACAGTGCAATTGATGGACACTCATTATAAATCAAATATTATATTCAAGGAGAGAAAGGCAAGCCTTATGACTTGCCAAGGACTTGGACAAATAACTTAGCAAGCATATTTGAAAAAGAACTAGAAAGAATTTATAGGAATGATAAAAACACATCAACTGAAGTCTCTTTAACAGCAGGTTAGGAAGAATTAGTAAACGAAAGGACAAACCGGAAGAAATTATCTAGAAAGTAGTATGGAGAGACAGATGGGCAAGAGAGGAGAGCAGTGACACACAGACTGAGAAGGTCTACCATAAGCTGCACTAGAGTCTAAAAGGAAACAACAGAGCACATTTAAAAATGGGGGGTGGGGCACAGCTTTCCGACAGCAGGCAGGTATCTAATGAACATAGAAAGAATAATGAAATTAGATAAAACTCATTTGTCAACTAGCATAATAAAAACGCACACAAGAATCACCCATGCAGGCTAAATGAGTGGGTGAAAGTTTGAGGACTAAAAGGTATTTATTTCATCTCAGTATCTCCCAACAGATACTGACTTACAAAGGGAAGAGAGAGTGACTACAGGGGAGAGAACACAGACACCACCTTCACCAAGTGAGGCAAGTTCACATCAGCAGCCACGAGTGCCCCGGATGTGATGCAGGGAAGAATGCAGCACTTCTGAAATGAATCAGGAGGAGGAGCAAACAACCGGAAACTGAGGAATATTCCACAGAACGCCCTGGGCTCCGAAAACACCACGTCATGACAAAGAAGACTGAGGAACTGTTCCGGGTTAGATGAAAGAGCCAGCACAGCCCATCGCAACACATGATTCAAGTTACTCTTCTCGCATAAAGGACGGTATTTCCAAACTTTCTATAAAGGAACAATTGGCAAAATCACAATAAGACCTGTAAATGAAATAACAGCATTGTATTGATGTCAATTTCCTGATTCAGTGGTTATGTAAAAAACTGTTCTTGTTTGTGAGATGTACTGCAGTATTTAGGGGTAAAGGAACATCATGTCTGCAAATTGGTTTCAGTTAAGGAAAAAAAAAATGTGTATGGAGAGAGAAAGAGGAGAGGAGCTGGGAACAGAGAGTGAGAGAGAAACTGATAAAGCAAGTGCAGCAAAATATTACTATTTGAGGAATCTGGATGAAGGTATAGAAGAACTTTTGTATTATTCCTGCAACTTTTTTAAGATCTAAAATTATGTCAAAATAAGTGAAATTTAAAAAATTTACAGCATAAATAATGTGTATAATGCCCAAACATCTTTACAGAAAGAAAAAGAATAAAAATTATCAGTCCAAAAAAAGCCAAGAGAGGAGAAAAAAAAAAAAAAAAACAGATCAGGTACAGCAAACACAGTATAGAAAAACACAGTAAGATGGTAGATATAAACTCAAATATAACAGTAATTACGTCAATCATAACAGACCAAGTGTCTGAGTTAAGTACAAAGACTGACAGACTGATTTTAAAAAATGATGCTATTTAAAAAAACACATCTAAAAGATAAAGATACAAAAAAGTCAAAAGTTAAAGAAAAATATACGACAAGCAATTAACCAAAAGGAGGCTCCTACAGCTATAAGAATACAAAACAGACTTTGAGACAAAAAAAGGATTCCTGGACATAAGGTGACTCCACAATCATCAAAGGCTCGAGTCACAAGGACAATGTAGTTTTCAGCTTGTCTGGAAGGGGTGAGCAGCCTGCTCCAAGTCAGCCAAGCGGGTGACAGGCCGCCACGTTACCTGACACCCCTCCCCCCCAGACCCTAGAGCTGAGTGCTGAGCCAGCTCCAGAGGGCTGATGGCGGCCGGCCACTCCCGGCCCACTGCTGGCAGCACACAGGGGCTCCCTCTGCCCGCAGCCTCCTTCTCCCTCGCCTTCACACGGCTGATTCCACAGGTCCTTTGAGAGCAGCTGCCAAGGTCACTTCCTGGGCTTCCCTCTGCCCCAGAGCGAATCCCGTGGCCACCCGGCCTGCCCTCTGTGCCCTCTCTCAACTCCCAGGGCTGCCTTTGACCCGTGTATCCTCCGTGCCTAACCGGTACCTGGAATATATAAACAAGGGTGCGCGAGGGTTGTTAGTTTTGAAAGACTAATTCATGAACACTGCCACATTTTAACAGGAAATTATCGGGGCTTCCTTGGTAGTGCCGTGGGTAAGAATCTGCCTGCCAGTGCAGGGGACACGGGTTCAATCCCTGGTCTGGGAGTATCCCACATGCCGCGGAGCAACTAAGCCCGTGCGCCACAACTACTGAGCCCACGAGCCACAACTACTGAAGCCCGCAGCCTAGAGCCCATGCTCTGCAACGAGAAGCCACCGCAGTGAGAAGCCCGCGCACCTCAACGAAGAGTAGCCCCCGCTCGCCACAACTAGAGAAAGCCCGCGCGCAGCAACGAAGACCCAACACAGGCAAAAATAAATAAATAAAATAAATAAAACTTTATATAAAAAAAAACAGGGAATTATCATTTTAACCTTTAATTCGCCAAGAGGGTCAGTCTGGGCGCAGCTGAAGACACCCAGCCTGGTATGCACGGGAGCACGGGCCAACCTTCCTCAGAAAGGCCCCATCAGGCAGAATTCCCTTCTCTCTCCCACACCCCCTTGCATCAGTCTTGAAGCCCCAACTCACTGCACTGCAAACTATGCTATTAGCATGTCGTGGTGGTGACCGTGGTAACGGTGTTTGGCAGTGGTCCATGGGAGCAGAGGCCCTGCCCAACGCTGGAGAAAAAGGGAAACAAGTTTCCCTGGTTTAAAATAAGTCAACTAGGGCTTCCCTGGTGGCGCAGTGGTTGAGAATCTGCCTGCCAATGCAGGGGACACGGGTTCGAGCCCTGGTCTGGGAAGATCCCACATGCTGCGGAGCAACTGGGCCCGTGAGCCACAACTACTGAGCCTGCGCGTCTGTGCTCTGCAACAAGAGAGGCCGCAACAGTGAGAGGCCCGCGCACCGCGATGAAGAGTGGCCCCCGCTTGCCACAACTAGAGAAAGCCCACGCACAGAAACGAAGACCCAACACAGCCATAAATAAATAAATTATAAATAAATAAATAAATAAAATAAGTCAACTCCTACAGGAGAGGAGGACACAGAAAATCTTTCCAAGCCCCTAGGAATGGAGACTCCCTGAAGTGAATTTGTAATGACACATTTAAGGGAGGGAAGTGTCAACAGCAGAAAGTAGCCACAATGAAAAAAGAAAACCTGCCAGTAAGTGCCCAGCATCCTCCGAGGAAAGAAACAGAGACTTAGGGGCTCACAGGCCTCAGTGCAACGTACGTCACCGCCGAGGACCACCTCCCTCTGCTCTGAATTCACACTCGTCTACAGCCTTCTAATTACTAGGTATCACCCTGGATACCCAGGAGGGGACACCCAGAATATGGGTCGAGGATGTCACCGGCCACAGGAAAGGGACCCCTATGTTGCACAGCTTTAAAATGTCTTGCATATGATATCCTTTCCGCTTTCAGCGCATCCCTGAGTGGGGTCATCCACATCTCTCATTCCCCAGGGACTGGGCCACACACACCCACTGCGACCAGGGCACGGCAAGGGACTTAACTACTCTTGAGTCCAAGGAGCAGCTGATCAGTGACCCATTGTGGGTAAACAATAACTACTCCTAGGGCCCAGGAGGCTAGAATCTCTGTCTCTTGAGAAATTCTCAGGCTATACCCTGAGGCAGTAGAGTACACTGGCCAGGGAAATGGGTGTAGGGCCATCCCACGCAGGTTCAAATCCTGGCTCTACACAAACCAGCAGTGTAACCTGGTCCCAAGAAGAGGTACTGATGAATGCCTGCACCAGATGCAGCACAGAACCCCACGCACAGTGAGCGCTGAGCATTCACACTGGGCTGGAATGGTAAGAAATACACGACTACTTACACAAGATAAACCACTCTAAAAAGTGACAACGGACTAGGTGAAAAGCATAAGCTGGTTGTCAGAAAAGAGGACTCATGTTTCAAACATCTCCGTTTCCACTGCTCCAGGCAACACCTCCTCCGCCTCTCGTCTGCACCCCTGCAGTCGACCATTCTCCACTGAGCAGCCAGAGGGGCTCTGAAAAGCCCAACCCCCTTTCCTAACACAACAGCTTCCCAGCCTGATCGGGCCTCTGGCCCCCTCCGTGTCTGCTCCCCTCCCCTCCCCGCCAACCCGGGCCACACAGGCCTTCCTTCCCTGCTACAAAGGCACGGACCCTCCCCCACCTCGGGTCCTTGGCGATGGCTGTTCCCACCCTGCATGTTCATGCACCTGCTCTTCCCAAGTCTGGCTACTCTGGTAACTCACACCTGCAAACGTCACCTCCTCCATGGGACCTTCCCCAAACACCCAATCTTTCACATCAACCAATGTTAATTCCATGTACAACACGACAACGACGTTTCCTGTTCACTTGTAAGTAGTTTCTCCATCATTTACATGGCATCTGCCTTCCTCCACCAGAGTGCAAACTCCCCAAAGCATGGATCCTGTCAATCTCGTTCACCACCACATGCCTGGACCTGGAAGGGGGCCTGGCACAGAGTGGGTGCTCAATAAATACCTGGAGACTGGAAACATGATGAGCACTTCAAAGACCAAAGCCTGGGATTTGTATCTATCAGTTCACTCTTTCGCCCGAGACGGTACATGTTGCCCTGTTAAGAACTCAGAGCAGGGAGGGCTTCCCTGGTGGCGCAGTGGTTAAGAATCTGCCTGCCAATGCAGGGGACACGGGTTCCAGCCCTGGGCCAGGAAGATCCCACGTGCCAAGGAGCAACTAAGCCCGTGTGCCACAACTACTGAGCCTGCGCTCTAGAGCCCTCAAGCCACAACTACTGAGCCCGTGTGCCACAAGTACTGAGCCAGAGCTCTAGAGCCCATGAGGCACAACTACTGAGCCCACGTACCACAACTATTGAAGCCCGCACGCCTAGAGCCCGTGCACCGCCACGAAGAGTAGCCCCCCTCACCACAACTAGAGAAAGCCCATGTGCAGCAACAAAGACCCAACGCAGCCATTCTGGGTTTGAATTCTGTCTTCTGCTGAATGATCCTGGCAGACTGCCTGCCTCTCTTTGTCACCTTTCCTTGTCTTTAAATGGGGCTAAGAGCCCTACCTTCCTATGAGGCTGCTGTGAGGATCAGTTTGTATCTGTAAAGTGCTGAGACCCATGGCTAGGAAGAGGAGACACTGTAGAAATGTTAACTAGTATTACTGAAGGTGTAAAGTTTTCCTTATACGAGTCCTCTGCATTGCTCAGGTTTTTAGTACTTTCACCTGCTTTACTGCCATTTGTAAATAGGCTAATTTCCCTCATTATAACTTCTAAACAGATACAATTTATAAACAGGAAACGCACTGACTTTTAGACTGATTTTGTACCAAGGAATCTTCCTGGATTCTCCTCAGGCTACCACTCTCTTCCCGCAACCACAGGGCACAATGACTCAGCCCACATGGCTGGCTTCCTGCCTCACTCCCATATCTGCGACGGACCGCTGCTCCCTCTACCCCACTCCTTCCTCTCCTGCCCAGCAAACACCTACTCACACTCTGCTCTGGAAACATCACAGCAAAACCCACCACTACCATCACCACCAAGTCCGATTTGGACTTCTGTGACGCAACAGTACTTGACCTCCCTGGGGCATCTCACATGGCAACCATTTTTGAGGTTTCTTTTTCTTTGACTCTGACACACAAGTCTCTCCATTTCTCTCATTCCTATGGGGCTGCCCAACCTCCAGCCCCTCCTCCGCCACCTTCCCTTGCCCACCCCCGAGCACTGCCCTCGGTGCTCTTCCCAGGGCACATGTGCTCCTTGAGCTAATCTGGCTATACCCACTCAGTGATACCTGTCCAGACCATTCTCTCGAGACAGATGCCTACCCATGTGCCCACCAGCACCTGCAGGGTCCCACCGTATCTAAAGGAAATGTCCACCCAGCCCTCCGTAACAACTCTGACGGTCTTTCCTAACTCAGGTAATGGTACCACTCCCAACCCAGGCCCACAGGGCAGACCTCCAGCACTTATGCCTGGCTCTGCTGGCTTGCTCACCACCAGCACCCAACTAGTTACCAAGTCCAGTTGCTTCTGACCCTTTATTCTCCCTAGAGGATAAAATCCAAGTGTTTTTTTTTTTTTGGCCGTGCCGTGCAGCTTGCGGGATTTAAGTTCCCCGACCAGGGATTGAACCCGGGGCCATGGCAGTGAAAGCACCGAGTCCTAACCACTGGACAACCAGGGAAGTCCCCAAATCCAAGTTTTTTCATGTGATCCTCAAAGCCCTCTACGACCCAATCTCTGCCTATGGCTCTGGCCTCATTTTTTAATACACACTCCACCACCACCGTCACCTACAAAACCATAAACTCTACATTTCAGCAACTGTAAAGTGTTCCAAGGTCACCAACATACTACATCACTTTAAGCCTCTCAAATTTGCACATTGCTTCCTTTTCCTAGGCTGACCTTCGGTCCCTTGTTCACCTCATTCACCTTTCAAATCTCAGTTTAAGACTCCCTTATTAATCCCTAAAGCATTTCTTGGGGTGTCGTTACTTCCAAAACTGGCCCTGTGCTGTGTGTCTCCATACACTTCCACGGCCGACTCTCGGAGGACCCCTAACGTGCCATTGTGCTCTTACATTTTCTTGCCCACAATTCCCACCAGACCATGGCTCTTCCAAAGCAGGAACGACCTACCTTCGCACCTTTAGCACCTGCCCCAGGGTGCTCAACAAAAGACAATAAACAAAACTGTTGAATAACCGAAGGGACAAATGCATAACTTCCCAAATGAGGCCCCAAAATCTTAAGACACGGAAAGAAAAAACTAAGAAAATGTGTCGAAGAAATTGGAAAATGCATCATGACCCCTCGTTTAACTCAAGGCTCAAGGTACAGAATTGGCAGAAAAGAGACTGAAAGAAGGAGTAAAGTAACAGTCTGACGACAAGAAGCACTTCCGGACGGCTCAACGTCATCTTAAAGGAGGCGCAGTGGCTTGGAAGCCCCACGCAAGCTCCAACCCTGGAAAAGATGGATGAGCACACGTCGGTGTTCAGGGCGCTTTTCATAAACGAGAGAAAACCCCCCGACTCACCCAGACGGCAGCCGTCCGGACCCTGGTGGCCATCCTCACGGCCAGTTTTGTGCGCCCTGAGGGGGGTGGCAGGACCCGACGGCTGCGCGAGAAGAGAACCGTGAGGGAACCAGTCTCCCCGCCACTCCCACGCCCACGCGGGACCCTCCTGCCACCCCCCGAGGACCCGCCCCTCCCTTCCCACGGCCGGGCCTCCTTCCCTCACGCAGCGGCGGGGCTCCCCAGCTCCGCCCCCACCTACACACACGCGATCGGCTCAGGGCAGGCGCGGGGGAGGCCAGACTAGTCTGCACGGTCCCGCCGCCCTGAGACGGGAGGGACTCGGCGCGCGCGGCTCCCCCAAGCCCTGAATCGGCAGCGGGAGATGCGGGGGAGACCGGCTCCGCAGCCGACCTCCCGGATCTGCAGCCAGAGCCGCTCAATCCTCGCTCTCGACTGTGCGGCGCCCGCTCTGGGTGCTTCGGCGACGGCCCTCGGGCAGACGAGGCCGGCACGCTCCAGCCCAGGTCCCCACTACGGGCAGGGGACGCAAACCACCCACCACGACTCTCCCGGCTGGTGCCGAGCCGACGGCGGCCGCTAGGGACGCACAGGAAATGCGTCAGGGCAACCCGAGGGCAGGACGAACTACAACTCCCGGAAGCCTCTGCGGGCGTTCCTCCTGCGCGGGGCGGCTCCAGCCGAGGGCCGCCGGGAGGGAGCGCTGCGGCCGCGAAGCGCAGGCCCTTCCCGCCCCACCTCTGGGCGCGGGCGCGCAGGCTTTCAGTGATACAGAGGATTAAAATAATTGACAGCAATAGCGCAAAGGCTGGAGGCGTATAAATTCAGTTAAAAGTGTTCTAAGGTTCCTGCTTTTCCAAATGGTAAAAGTCCTAATTTATAATTGAATAACGCAAAGATTCGTTCCGTTGTATAAGTGACATTTATTTTCCAGGAAAATTAGGAGTGGCATTGTCTTCCTTTGGGGATGGGGGTGGGGGAATCCTTTAAATGTCTGGCTTAATATAAAACAGCGGCAGTCTCATATGTGCTTCTGCATTCACTCTGTTGCATGTGTTTCTTATGTGTAAGTATCAATATATAAAAAAATCTGGCCTCACATAGGTATGTATCAATATTTGGAAAAGGACAGGGTATTTTAATGTACTTAGATAACTGCATATTCTTTGCAGTAAAAGCTGAACAAGGAATAGGTCAGTTTCAGTGTATGATCTGAAACCAGAGAGGTGAGCTTTTTCTACTCTATTATATTAAAACCCATTGGCCTGTCTTGCACTTTGAATGCATAGTTTTATCAGGCATGATTTTGTAATAACATGCATTGGTCATTTGGAAAATATTTGTTCACTGACTAATGCAGATCTTCCAAACACTGACACCTCTCCTTATACAACATGAAAGCTCGTATTCATCAATATCATTATTGATCTTAAGTACTGGGAATCTGTGAAGTTCACAGTGGCAGATACAAGATTCCAGAATTCTGTTTGCACTTGAAAACTCTAGCTTTGTATTGGCAGACAATGCTGGCTGGCACTTGTTCCCCTTGTGTGACAGCTTACTTGGTTGGCAGTTGAGAATGTGTCTGCCTCACCCACGTCTGCCTCATATTTCAGTCCTGCTTTCACGCAAAGTTCAGCTCCCAACTCACATAATCACAGAAGTGCATTTTCTGGAGACAGATATGGAACTTCAGGATGCAGCACAGAATATTTGTTGCATAGACACTAAAAAGATATGGACTCAAGAGTTAAGATTTAATAAAGTTAGTTTTCACTGCTCCATCAAGGACATCCAGAAGCAAAATTGGTCCTTTTCTCTTCTTTTTTTAACTGTGAATGTGATGATGAAGAACATAATGACGACTAATAAATGTCTTTGATGCCACTTCCTGGATGCATGGGGAGTGCCCATAGTGGTACCCCTGTGGCTTTTGCACCATCAGAGCAAGTTCAACACAGTAGGCAACATCTTGAGTTTGGAATATCAGTACTCGCTGTAAACCTCTTTCAACTTTTCTGTATGTTTGAAAATTTTCATAATAAAATATTGGAGGAAAATATTGTGGAAGACACAAACTTTTCAATAAATCGTGCAAGCCAAAAATAAATAAATAAATAAATAAATAAATAAAAATTGTGCAGGACCAATGAGATAGCTATACAAGAATAGAAAAAAAACTGCTGTCTCACAATATATTTAAAATAAATTCTAAATAGATTAAATATGGGACTTCCTTGGTGGTGCAGTGGTTAAGAATCCTCCTGCCAATGCAGGGGACATGGGTTCGAGCCCTGGTCTAGGAAGATCCCACACACGGTGGAGCAACTAAGCCCGTGAGCCACAACTACTGAGCCCGTGTGCCACAACTACTGAAGCCTGAGCACCTAGAGCCCATGCTCCACAACAAGAGAAGCCACCGCAATGAGAAGTCCGCACACCACAACAGAGAATAGCCCCAGCTCCCTGCAGCTAGAGAAAGCCTGCATACACCAACAAAGACCCAACGCAGCCAAAAATAAAAATAAATAAATTTATTTTTTAAAAATAGATTAAATATTAAACGTGGAAAGGAAGGCTCTACAGGTTTTAGGTTGAAATGTAGAGTTAGCATCCTTTGCCCACTGATTTGTTAACCAATCCCTGTTATCTGCTAAGTTCTCATGTTGTGTTAGTTTTCTGTGCTGCTGTAACAAAACAAACTTGGTGGCTTAAAACCACACACATTTATTATCTTACAGTTCTGAAGGTCGAAGGTCCGACACAGGTCTTCCCGGGCTAAAGCAAAGCGTTGGCAGGGCTGCATGCCCTTCTGGAGGCTGCTGGGGAAAACCCTCTCCTTGCCTTTTCCAGATTTTAGAGGCCAAGAGCATTTCTTGGCTCAGGCCCCCGTCTTCCACCTTCAGAACCAGCAACAGAGGGCTGAGTCCTCCTCGCGCTGCGTCGCTCTGGTCTCCTTTTCTGTCTCCCTCTTCCACATTTAAGGACTTGTGTGATGACATTAGGCCCACACAACAATCCAGGATAATCTTTCTATTTTAAGATCTGCCGGTTGTTTTTCTTTCTTTTTTTGTTGTTTGGCTGCATTGGGTCTTTGTTGCTGCACGGGGCTTTCACTAGCTGTGGTGAGCAGGGTCTACTCTTTGTTGCAGTGCGCGGGCTTCTCATTGCAGTGGCTTCTCTTGTTGCAGAGCACGGGCTCTAGGCACGTGAGCTTCAGTAGTTGTGGCACACGGGCTCAGTAGTTGTGGCATGCGGGCTCTAGAGCACAGGCTCAGTAATTGTGGCTCGTGGGCTCTAGAGCACAGGCTCAGTAGTTGTGGCGCACGGTCTTAGTTGCTCCACGGCATGTGGGATCTTCCTGGACCAGGGCTCGAACCTGTGTTCCCTGCATTGGCAGGTGGATTCTTAGCCACTGAGCCACCAGGGAAGTCCCTGCTAGCTGTTTTTCAAATGAAGCTCTACCATTTACTAGCTACATGATTTGGGGCAAATTACTTAAAATTTCCAAACTCTAGTACCCTTAACTGTAGGGGAATAATATTATGCTCCTCATAGGGCTATAGACAGAGAAAAACCTAATGCATTAAGGGGCTTCGCAGATTGGCTATCTCATATCAAGCTGTCTATGATGAAGATGCGTTACAAAAATAAAAACCACCATACATTCGTTATTAGCGTTCGCTTCGAGATGCAGATTTTCTTGTTTCCCAGAAATCCTTGGTTTTCCGATTTTTTAAAAACAACTTTATTGAGGTTAAAAGTTACACACAACAACCTGGATCCAGCTAAAGTGTCCAGTTCAATGAGTTTAACAAATGAAGACAGTCATGGAACCACTACCACAACCAAGACAGAGGTCACTCCCAGTGGTCCCCTTATGGTCCTGTTTGCAGTCAATTGCTCTCCCACCCGGGCCACAGGTGACCCCCGACCTCTCTCCTTTATCTATTACGCTTTCTAGAACTTTATACATGGGAGTCATATAGTATGTACTCCTTTGTGTCTGAATTCTTAGAATGCTTTTAAGATTTAACCATTTAGCCTTGCAGGGCTAGACTACAATGTGTTTTATCTACTCACATGCTGTGAATTATTATACATGACATCTGTTGAGTTTACTGTATTTGTGTTTGTTCTGGTTTTAGACGATCACAATGCTTAACATTCAGGCACACATTTTTGCATGAACATATTTTCACTTCTCTTGGTTATTTACCTAGGAATGGAATTGATGTGTCACGTGGTAACTGTATGTTTAGCCTTTTGAAGACATGCCAAACTGTCCTCCAAAGTGGCTGTACTATTCTATAATCCCACCAGCAACGTGTGAGGGTTCCAATCTCTCCAATCCTCAATAACTAGCCTTATCTTTTTTATCTTAGTCATGCTACTAGATATGAAGTTCTATATCCTCCTGGTTTTGACTTGCATTTCCCTAATGACTGATGCTGTCGAGCATTTTTACAAGGGTTTACTGGCCATCTATACACATTCTTTTGTGAAGCATCTGGCAAATCATTTTGCACATTTTTTTGTTCACCTTCTTACTGTATAATTTATGAGTTAGTTATGAGTATCCTTTGTATTCTGGATACAAGCCCTTGTCAGATATACATATTGTTAATATACCAGCCTATGGATTGCCTTTTCATGTTCTTTTCAAAAGAGCAGAAGTTTTAAAATTTTTATTAAGTCCAATTTATCATTTTTCTTTTATGACTCATGCATTTTGTTCTATCTTTTCTTATACACATAAACATTTTCTCCTATGTTTTCTTCCAGATATTGAAAATTTCTAGCTTTTGCATTTAGGTTTGCAATGCATTTTGAGTTATTTCTGGATGTGATGTGAGATAAGGGGAGGGTTTTTTCCATACAAATATCCAGTTGTCACACCACCCCTCATTTAAAAGAATGTCTTTTCCACATTGAGTTATTTTGGCTCTCATGTCAAAATTTAATTGACAATATATGTGTAGGTCAATTTCTGAACTCTCTGTCCTGTTTTATTGATCTATATCCACCCTCATGCCATCATTTTATTAGTATAGTTCTATAGTAAACTTAGAAATTAGGTATTGTAGGCCCTACAACCTTATCCTTTTAAAAAAATTTCTTTGGTTATTCTAGGTCATTTGCATTTCCATATAACTTCCTGATTAGCTTGTCAGTTTCCACACAAATGCCCCTGAACTTAAAGATTAGTTTGCGGAGAATTGCACTCCTACTATATTGAGTTTGTCCATCCTTGACCATGGTGTATTTCTTCACTTATAATATTTATTACATGCTCTCTATTATGTGTTCTTGAATTTCTTTCAGCAATGTTTTATACCTTCGCTGTACAGATCTTGTTCAATTCATTAAACATATCTAAGTATTTCATATTTTTGTATCATTGTGAGATTGTATTTCTGATTTCATTTACAAATTGTTCACTGCTTGTACATATCAATTTTTGTATATTGATCTTGTATCCTGCAACCTTGCCAAATTCCCTTATTAAAGTTCCAGTAGCTTATTTGTAGACAAGAACTTTTGAAGAGAAAACATTCCATCACTGAAAAGATTGTCTTCCTGATCCTAAAAGTAATATATATTCTCTGAAGAGACTTTGAAAAGTACAAAAAAAAAAAGAAAGAAAGAAAGAAAGAAAAGCAAACACCAATTCTCCCAATATGTAGGTTAATTGCTATTAATCTTTTGACAAATCTCCTTAGAGTTTTGAGCAAGATTCATTTCCGTTTTTTGAAATTCATTTATTTTTACATATCTGAGCTTACTTGGTATTGACAATTATTTATCATGCATTTTTTGTACATCACAAGGACATTTTTTATGTTACCAAGCTTTCTGTATGTGTAACCTTAATGTCTATAAATAAAAATTTTTCTATTATACATTTTTAATATTACAAATTTTGCAGTATTATAAGTACTGTTTCAGTGATCATCCACAGAAATACATTCCTTAGAGTGTGAATAATAGTAACATTATTATTATTAATACCTAAGACATACAGTACTTCCTATGTGCCAGGCACTGTTTCAAGTACTTTACACAGTATCTCACTTAATCCACACAACTATCCTCGGACATAGGTACCAGCAGTAGTATCTCCACTACACAGTTCAGGAAAACTGAGCCATATGTTATCGGAAATTCTAAGAGGCCCAGCTACGGGGCTCGTCTTTTACGCCCAGAGAGAACCACTGCTTTTAATGAAAACCACTTCTGGTAGGAGTATGTTACATACGTGAATGGTGTGTAATCACTGAGGAGTTACTCAACCATAACTGAGGTGCCAGGAGGTTCTCAAAACGTGAGGCCTTCATCCCAACTGTGCCAGAAGAGTGAGCTGTGGCCTCTTGCTCCTGCAGTTCTCAGGTCTCTTGAGTCTAACAAGCATTTCTAGATTAGTCCTGGGAGAGACAGCAAGGTCGTCGTCCTGTTATTCTCAACAATCTTTATATCGTTCAACAATCAGTGAGCATCTAACATATACACATTGTTTGCTGGAAAGTGGCAAATAATGGTCAGTTCCTACACACACAAGATCCATTTACAGAATGAAACAGAGGATTAAAACAGATTCTCTTTCTAAATCTTTTTTGGGTCATGGACTTACCAGAGAATCTGAAGATTAGGTTCCTCTCTCTTAAAGGGAAAACCTCTGTACAAAGAGAATGCTTTTGAATACAATATTAAAAGCTGTTTACTGATCCTCAGAAATGCATCCATATACCCACTATGGGTCAGTGATTTCCTTGGTTGGTAAGTTCTGATGCAGGTAAAGGGGAAAACATGTGTGACTGGAAGCGAAGTGAGAACTCCATCAGTTCTTACTGGCAATCAAGCAGTTTAAAGTGAATGACAGACACTAGAGTGGGGCAATAATGTAATGTTAACAATCACACCTAATGTAATAAAGCACTTCATACACATGAGGCATGTTCTAAGCTCTTTATATGTTTACTTGTTTGCTCCTCACCACGATCCCATGAGGTAAGTAATGTTATCCCTAATTTGCAGAGGAGGACATCTGTTAGCTAGGTACAGAGCAGCTAGGCAACATGCCCAATTTCACCCAGCAAGGGAAGGACAGAGCTGGGAGTTCAACTTGGGGACCCCAGCTCAGACGCATACTCTTAACCACTGTTTTCTTCATAAAGATACAAGCAGTGCTGTGTCTATTTTAGGAGCATACTTGCTCCAAGTATTGCCCGGGTACATGCTCCCACTCAAATGGAGCCTCTCCCTGGCATGTTCAAGTATCCAATGCTCCTTTAGGTCCCAACATCCAGAGGATCATTGTGTTTAACCTCCCAAGAGTCTTTAGCAGCCTGTCCCAAGGAGCGCAACTCTATGGCCCCAAACAACTTAGAATTAATGGGAAAGTTTGCTAGCAGGAGGTTCTCAAACTTCCTTCATAGTAGAATAGGAGAAACCGTATATCCTTTTTTAATATTTGAAAGCGTCTTCAAATAATTATTACAGTGACACCTAATAGACTATAAAACTCACTCGTAATTCCCTTATCTAACAAGTCAATTCTGTTCATTTATCCATAGATACATTTTCAATTGTTACCCACATGCAAATATATTTAAACTGGATACTAATAGTAGTAAATGTGTTCTTCCTTCTCTGCCTCACATGATAAGATTTTCCCTGCTGCTAGCCAAAATGTGGTTTATATCAGACACATAAAACAGACTAAACACTACGAAGTGTCCCAGGAGAGAGGGACAGTCAAGTAAAAAATGGCATCTTAATTCACTGGAATATCATTTTCCATTGTTTGTTACAATAACTATACCCATTTTTTATTCCCCTCAGCAGCAACTCTCATTTATTTGCCTTTTTGGGGTAGCACTCTCATTTATTTTTTTGAAGGAAACAAAGCTGGATCATCTATCAATAACTCACTTACTTAATCGTTCCTTCTCAGATTTTAGCATTTAATGCTGGGGGAAGAATGCTCCCAGTCCAACTACTTTTGTGGGAATTTGGGAAAAGAAGACAATCTGATATACTAAAGTGAAATTTGTGTGTTTTTCCCACTCCAGGACCAATTCTCTAGTGCACGAAAGGGTAGTAACAAGACTGAAAGCAGCTCCTCTCCAGAAGGAGTTCTCCAATGCTAAATAAAGTTATTGCTCTTTGTGAAGAATTCCATATTTATTACATTAATATGCATTTTCTCTAATATGATTTGTCTGGTATCTAATAAGATTAGGGCTATTAACAAGTGCTGTCCCACACTGATTACATGTTAGGAACTGCTCTCCGGTGTGAGCTATTTGATATACTATACGTGGAGAGTTCTGGCTGAAGATGATCCCACACTGATTACATTTATAGGTCTCTTCTCCAGTGTGAACCCTCTGGTGCTTAATAAGGTCATTCTTCCGAATGAAGGCTTTCCCACACTGACAGCATTCATATGGTTTCTCTCCAGTATGAATTCTCTGGTGCACAATGAGGGCAGAACTCTGGCTGAAGGATTTTCCACAGTCATGGCATGCATATGGTTTCTCCCCCGTATGGGTTCTCTGATGTGAGAAAAGGTGAGAGCTTCGACTAAAGCATTTTCCGCAATCTTTGCACTCAAAGGGCTTCAGCCCAGTGTGAGTTCTATGATGGACAACAAGGTGAGACCTCTGGCTGTAAGACTTCCCGCAGTCACTGCATTCGTAGGGCCGCACCCTAACATGGGTTCTCTGGTGCAGAATGAGATGCGTGCTCTGTCTGAAAGACTTCCCACATTCGGCACACTCATAAGGTTTCTCTCCAGTATGAGTTCTCTGGTGCCGAATAAGCCTGGAGCTATGAACAAAAGACTTTCCACACTGATTACACGTGTACAGTTTGTCTCCTGTGTGAGTCCTCTGATGGGTAACAAGGTGAGAGAACCAGCTGAAGGACTTCCCACATTCTTTACATTCATAGGGTTCCTCACCAGTATGAGTCTTTTGATGTCCAATAAGGTGAGAACTCCGGCTGAAAGATTTTCCACATTCTTTACACTCATAGGGTTTTTCTCCAGTATGAATAAGCCGGTGCCTGGTAAGATTAGAGCGCCAGCTGAAGAATTTTCCACATTCCTTACATTCATAGGGTTTCTCTCTATGTGTACCCTTTGATATACCAAGGGATGTACCATGAGTAAGAGAGTTGTTATCAGGGCATCTGTATGATTTATCTCCTGCTTGAGTTCTTGCAAATTGAAGAAGGTGAATGTTTTGACAGAAGGTTTGACCAGAGTCATTACTGTTGCTTGCATAACTTTCCTGATGACCACTGAAAACCAAATCATGTTTCAAACTTTTAGGATGTGAGTCATGTTTATGGAAATACTCTCGCAGTACTAGCTGAGCAGGAAGAAGACAGTTTCCCCTGTATTTCCCATTTTCACAGACTCTCTCCTGAGGAAGTGCTTTCTTTTGGGTGAATGCCACTTGCCTCAGATGTCTCTCCTGGCTGCCCTGGGGCCTGTCCAACTGACCTTCACGTGTCCAGACTTCTTCCAGTGACAAATACCAGAGATCACTCTTTGCCATTCTTTTCATTTTAACATCACAGGAGTGTTTATCTTTAGAAATGCTCTTACTGGAAGCTGATGATTTAACTTCAACTGCAGTCTCCAAATCTGAAAGAAATGGAAAAGCCTTACATAACTAAAAAAAAGTATTAAGGTCAGAATGGTAGGATATATGTAGAAAAAAGTATGTAAGTCATGCAGAGTTGCTTTTAAATATGGTTTTGTAACCTTGACAGAGAGTGAGAAAGGGAAGGAAGGCCCATTAACAGGAAGTGGGCCGGGCTATAATATGCACATAAAAGGAGCAAAGAGGGTAAGAGAAGCCACAGGACTGGCTACGACACATGGGATCAGGATATTCAGTGCTGGGGTGGCAATTAAGGAAACCCAGAAAGCGCTGCACTGCCACGATCTAACCTATTAATGATAAAAGAACCTGACGTGTCTCCTTGCTGCCAGGCCCTTCCCCGACATGAACTCTTCACATTCCTAAACCATGAAAGCAGCCACGTGGCAGGAAATGGCTTCTATCTATGCCACCAAAGCGGTACAGAATGATTACATGTGACTGACAGAGCAAACCTCTCAGAAAGGCCATGGGGTCGGCTGGCAGGGTGACTGCACAGAAGGGACCCAGATACAGGTTCTAACCTACACTTTGCTACTACTAGTGGTGAATTTAGACAAGTTGCTAAAGTTTTCAAAAATCATATTGCTTCTCTGTCATTTAAGGACCTATAAGGTTATCCTAAGTATCATATAAGGTGGGAGCTCATCACCGAAGCAGTACGGTTTGTAATGCTCACTGGTATCATCATCCCCATTTTCTACTTTGATTCCTTTGCTCTGAGACACCAAGACTTAATTAAAATTGACAGGACTAATGCAGGACACTAACTCAGAACCTGAACCCTAACTCACATTCTCCTGGACTTTTCGCCCTTCTGTTTATATGCATGCGTATTACTGCAAATTATTTTCCCTGGTTCAGAGCCTGCGTTTGTTTCTCAATGCCTTTCAGCTAAAATGTTTGGTTCTGAAATCTAGAAAAAAATCCACTATTTACCCAATACCACCTCTTCCTACATAAGTGGGGCAATACTCTACTCTTACTTGGTGTATGGGGTGAATTGTGTTCCCCAGAGGAGATATGCTGAAGTCTTAACCCCCAATATCACAGGTTATAACCTTATTTGGAAATAGGATCATTGCAGATGTAATTAGTTAAGATGCAGTAGTACTGGTGTAGGAGGGCCCTAATCCAGTCTGACTGGTGTCCTTACAAGAAAAGGAGAGAAGATACAGAGGCAGACACACAGGGGAGGCAGCCATGTGAAGATGGAGGCTGGGTGAGGTGATGTGTCTACAAGCCAAGGGGCACCAGAGCTGGAAGAGGCGGGAAGGACCCTCCCCTGGAGCCCCAGAGGGCACACGGCCTGCCCACACAGTTCTAGAGACTTCTGACCTCTAGAACTGTGAGACAATAAATGTGTTGATTTAAGCCACCCAGTTTGTGGAACTTTGTTTTGGCTGCCACAGGAAACAATCCCTGGTAAACAATCCCTGTGCCAGGCTCCTAACTGCCTCCTTTGTACAACCCAAACCCCTTTCCCAGTCCTCATTTTCATTCCCAGCTCTGTTAGTTGCTAGTTTCTTCCCCACCCTGATTTCTTTTTTAAAAAATTGTGATTAAAACAATACATATAACATAAAATGCACCATCTTAACCATTTTTAAGTGCACAATTCAAGTATTAAGTGTATTCACATTGTTGTACAGCCATCACCACCATCCATTTTCATCTTATAAAACTGAAACTCCATACCTATTAAACAATAAGGACCCAATCTCCTCTCAACCCAGCTCCCAGCAATCACCATTATACTTTGTGTCTTTATAATTTTGGCTACTTCAAGTACCTTACATACGTGGAATCATACACTATTTGTCCTTCTGAGACTGGCTTATTTCACCCAACATAATGTCCTCAAAGTTCATCTACGTTGTAGCAAACTGCAGTATTTCCTTCCTTTTTAAGGATAAATAATACTCCATTACATATACACACACCTCTACCTTGATGAGTTTTGACAGGACATATGCCATCTTTTCCCTCTCCTCCACCCAGTGCATCAGAATCCCATGGAGAAGTTTTTCAAACTACTAATGCCAACTGGAAAATTCTAGAATGAACATGTGTGATGAGGGGTAGGGCTGGGTATGGAAAGACAAGTCTGGAGAAAGCGACAGAAAACACGGACGCATTAAAGTCCTAAAAATCTTCCATGTGTTCTGTAATGTGGAAGATAACTCAGGTGCGTTATCTTCAAAATCTGCAGCATCCATTAATCAATTCATCAACAGAGTTTTTAAAGCCATCACCCATTATACTTTTCATTTTGATAATGAAGTTCCCAGAGCTTGTAGATTCCCTTAAATTCCAGTCGATTAAGCACATACATGGAATTTCAGTATTTCTTTTGACAACAAATTTCCCACTAAAAATTTAAACTGCTGGTTATAGTCAGTTATTTTTGGATACTTGTCAACAGACATCCAGGAAAGCCTGCTAAACTGAACACATGAATGGAAAAAATAAGGACAGGAAGAAATAGGGAAATGAAAGGAAACAGAGAACAGTCTTTCCTGCCATGGCCCCAAAGCAGCTGACTGATCAAGTACTTCCCAGTGTCTGAGGGACCTGCCCTGAGACAGGTACTGGCTACAGTCACCTACGAGGCCCAATGTAAAAAAAGTCAAAAACAAAATTTATGACATTTAAAAGTAGAAACAAAGTGGAAGCTCAGAAAAAGAAGGAACCTGTACTTAATAAGCCAAAAGGTTTCACAAAAAAGGACTGGAGGCGAAACATAGAGGACGACTGAGACGCTAACGACTTCATTCACATCACACTCACAGCCTGAGGTTCAGGGAAATGCCTGACATGAGTGGACGTGAGTGCCAGAGGATTACGAGGTGCCTAGACTGCACCGGGCCTGGGAGGCCATGTGTCCCCAGGAGTCAACGTGGGTCACTAGCACATGGAGTTGGCCATCAGCAGCAAGGTCCAGACAGCAACGCCCCAGATGGCTGGGCTAAGGAGAAAGACATCAGAGCACTGAGCTTAGAGACAGGGGTCAGAGACAGCATTGCTCAGAGAGAACAGAACAGGAGGAAGATGAAGCACTGCCTTCATTTCTTAACCCAGAAGGCTGATCTTCTCTACACAGGGGAGCTGGGGAAAGGACTGATGCTAGAAATCCACACAGTGGTCTGCATTTTACAGATATTAAGATTAAAATGAAAAAAAAATTAAATAAAGAGCTAGATTATGAGAAAACAGGTGTTTTTGAGAGCAGCAATTCTGGAAAGGAAGGAGGGTTAAGTCAACAGGGATTGGTGATGCCTCTGCTGCAATTTGCTAACCGGCAAAAAACAAACTCAGAGCAGGGGCAGGCGATGGGGTCCCATGGCAGAGCTTACACAGAGCAGCAGATCAAAGGCTGTGGGAAGGGACACAGGACAGGGAAAAGACAGGCAAAGATAATAGAATAATTCTATGAAAGATAAGAGGACACAGATGCTTGAGTTAGTAGTAATAATCAGGAAAGCAAAATGAACAGGGCTGGAACCAAGCACTGAAACAGAAAGATAATTTTTTTTAACATCTTTATTGCGGTATAATTGCTTTACAATGGTGTGTTAGTTTCTGCTTTATAACAAAGTGAATCAGTTATACATATACATATGTTCCCATATCTCTTCCCTCTTGCGTCTCCCTCCCTCCCACCCTCTCTATCCCACCCATCCAGGCGGTCACAAAGCACCGAGCCGATATCCCTGTGCCATGCGGCTGCTTCCCGCTAGCTATCTACCTTACGTTTGTTAGTGTGTATATATCCATGACTCTCTCTCGCCCTGTCACAGCTCACCCTTCCCCCTCCCCATACCCTCAAGTCCGTTCTCCAGTAGGTCTGTCTTTATTCCTCTCTTACCCCTAGGTTCTTCATGACATTTTTTTTTTCTTCTTAAATTCCATATATATGTGTTAGCATACGGTATTTGTCTTTTTCTTTCTGACTTACTTCACTCTGTATGACAGACTCTAGGTCTATCCACCTCATTACAAATAGCTCAATTTCGTTTCTTTTTATGGCTGAGTAATATTCCATTGTATATATGTGCCACATCTTCTTTATACAATAGCCCGGAGATGGAAACATCAGAAAGATAATTTTAATGAATGCAAATGGAAGTGTGACAAGACTAGAAAGCAGACTAGCAGTGGGGAAACCGAAGCTAAATAAACCCAGTCCTCACCTTCGAAATGCAGAGAACTAGTGACCACTCTCGCCAGGGACTCCTCCCCCAAACGGGTGGTCTGGTTCTCACCTGGATAGGTCTCTTGGTGAATCCCTCTCTCCAACAGCCATGGCTCCTCCCCCTTCTCCAACTGCAGGATCACCTCTGGCTTGGGAAGCTGATGCCCTGTTCCCAGTGAAAGATAAAGAACTGGGCGAGGGTTTGGAGCTCTGGGCTGGACACAAAGAAGCATCCCAGTTCACCCCCAACCCCGGGCCCCTTCAATAGTCCTGGGGGGCTCTGAAGAGTAGACAAGGTAGGGCTACAGAGGCAGCAAAATACACATTTCTTAAAATTCAACAAACGAAAACAATTTTTTTTTCATAAAAGCAGAAGGAGTACGAAAACCCTGTTCCATGCCCCAAAGAAATTAGGTCCCTGGCCCCAAGCTCACACTCCAATGTATGCTTCAGGCTCTCCATACCTTTTGATCAATGAGGAACCCAAAACCCCCAAACAGAGGTCCATCTCACCCAAGGACACCAGGTTTCTGTAGTTCTCCAACATCACATCTTTGTACATGAGCTGCTGAGCAGGGTCCAGCAGCTTCCACTCCTCCCTCGTGAAGTTCACAAGTATGTCCTTGAAGGTCACCAGTGTCTACAACACAAAGCAAGTTTGAGCCTGATGTATATCTCTGCCCTCCCTTCCCCGAATATTGACAGAAAGAGAGATTAGGCAGATAGCACTTGGGTAGGGAAACAGGACAGAATAGAACTCATTCTAGGAGTGAGTCGTATTTACGTTGAATTCTGGACAAGTCCTAAAAGGAATGGTATTAAGTACGTACTGTCTAGAAACCTGTTCCATGTTATGCTTTCAGTTTAGAAACTGTCAGAAACACTTTCATTTAAATCAAGTATGTTGTAAACAGCTAAAGCAAGGAGAATCAGTTAATCTACACTTATGTAAAATAATTAGAACCTAATACAAGGCAGGAGAAGAAGGGAAAAACAGTCTTGAGCTCAAGTGCAACTTTATGCTTAAGAGACCAACCTAGCCATGTTTTATGACCTAAAATAAATTTCCAAAACATTTTTCCTAAATATTGGTAGGCATTTAAAAAATAGAGAAGAGATTATATTTTAATAGTAATAAAACAATAGATACAGAAGCAAGGCCTTTATTAGACACATCAAAGGGATCTATAGATGACACAGAAAAAAACCCATTTGAATAACTGAGCGTTTCTCATCAAAGACTGTGAAGGTAAAACGACAGTGGAATAGTGGGGATTTTTTAATGCCGAAAGAAAAGAACTGTCATGCCAGAATTTCAATTATTGGGTGAAAATATCTTTCAGGAATGATGAAAAATGCATTCTCAAAGAAAGTTAAACAAACAGGATTTGTTACCAGCAGACCTGCTCTAAAAGTATGCTAAAGGTAATTCGTCAGGCAGAAGGGAAATGACAAAAGAGAGAAACTTTAAATCTCAGGAATGATGGATGAGAAAGAAAAAGGGCAAATATCTGGGTAAATACAATAGACTACTTTTCTTCCCGTAAATCCTTCAAAATATGTAGGACAGCCAAAAGCAAAGACTATGCTTTCTGGTGGGGTTTTGAATACGTAGAAGTAAAGTATGAGAGATCACCTAGGGGCGAAGCTGAGTGAGGCTGAAGGAGGGTCCCCCACCCATCTCTCTGTCCCCAGAGGACCCACCCTCTCCCGGGGCTCTTCCTGTCTTGGTTGCAGTTACTCCTGGATAATTACCTAACTTGTCCCCAGGCTCCTCCACAGGCAGTCCCCAGGGAGGAATTAACACACCAGCCCCACACCCAAGACCACCAGGGACCAGAGAATCCCTCAGAAAGGCACCAACATCCTAGTTCTGTCATCATCTTGAAGGGAGAAAGCTTGCTGTGTGCTCAGTCATTCCTCATTGTAGACGAAAGAGCATCTCATCAGAGTCCTCAATATTTCACACATTTCTGTTCAAGTTGTGTTTCTTTGATATGAAAGGAAATAAAACTACAGCTATAAATAAAGCAAACAAACAGTGCTAGTCTATTGGAGGAAGTGTCTGAGATACGGATCCCTTAAGAACCCTTAACTAAAAAGGGATTCTCAGTCGGAAAACAAAAAAGAATGAAGGCAGCCCAACTTACGTGGGACCGGGCAGTTAGCAACTCGGCCTCCATGCCCTCCTCGTTCCTGACGCTTCCTGAGTAACAGGAGATCCCAAGCAGGTGAAGCTGCGGAAAAGGCAGAAACTTGAGGAGAGATGCTGTGACCTGGTTCTCATTAATCGCGAGTCTAGATTCCCTCAGACCAACTGCTGTACCTACATATCCACACAACCAGACGACATCTGACTGTTCCAGAAATACACCTATAGTGCCCGAAATCCCCAAGAGCAGGAAGAAAAGAGCTCCGAAGACTGCCTCTCCCACACCCTGCAACCTCTAGAGTTCCATGCTAAATTTCATTTGGAACTGAATGTTTCTAATACTACATCAAATCCTCTTATTTTTTAAAAATCCCTTTTATTACCGAAGTATGGCTGATTTACAATGTTGTGGTAGTTCCAGGTGTACAGCAAAGTGACTCAGTTTTACATATATATATATATTCTTTTGTCAGATTCTTTTCCCTTATAGGTTAAAAGGAAATCATACGATATTTGCCCTTTCGTGTCAGGCTTATTTCACTCAGCATCATGTTTTCAAGATTCATGCATGTTGTAGCCTGTATCAGTAGTTCACTCTAATGGCTGAATAATAATCCGCTGTATGGACCCACCACATTTTGTTTATCCACTCATCTGCTGACGGGTATACCTAGGAGTGGAATTGCTGGCTCATACGGTAATTTTATGTTTAGCTTTTTGAGGACCCACCAAACTGTTTTCCATAGTGGCTGCGTCATTTTACTTTCACACAAGTAATGTACAAGGGTTCCAACTTCCCCCCATGCTTGCCAACACTTGTGCCATCTTTTAAATTATATAGCCATCTTAGTAGGGGTGAAGTGGTATCTCACTGTGCTTTTCATTTGCATTATTTTCATGTGCTTACTGGCCATTTGTGTATCTTCTTTGGAGAAATGTATGTTCAAGTACCTTACCTATTTTTAAATTGGGTCATTGTCTTTTTTTTTTTTTTTTTTTGTGGTACGCGGTCCTCTCGCTGTTGTGGCCTCTCCCGTTGCGGAGCACAGGCTCCGGAGGCGCAGGCTCAGCGGCCATGGCTCACGGGCCCAGCCGCTCCGCGGCATGTGGGATCTTCCCGGACCGGGGCTCAAACCTGTGTCCCCTGCATTGGCAGGCGGACTCTCAATCACTGCACCACCAGGGAAGCCCGGGACATTTGTCTTTTAGTTGTTGAACTGTAGTTCCTTATCTATTCTGGATAGTAAACACTTATCAGATAATATAACTTCCAAATATTTTCTCCCATTCTGGAGGTTGTCTTGCCTTTGTTGTTGAAATATACTTTTGCCAAATATAGGATACTAAGCAGACAGGTATTTTTCTTTTCAGTGCTTCATAGAGCTCCACTCCCAATGCTCCAGGAATCAGAAGAGCTTTCCAGCCTGGCCAGCAGTAATGGCCATAACCCCCATGTGAACACCACATGCTGTTCCCTGCAGCTTCCTCCCCCGTGTGTGCTTTGTGTGATCACTCGAGGGCACCCTCTGCACTCTGTGAAGGCTGCTGCCCTGCCCTCCCCAGCCTCAGCTCTGCATTCTGGACTCAGGGTCTGCTCAGTCCCTCTCAGCTTCCCCTACCTCTGCTGTAACCTGGAAACCCTCTCAAGGCAATAAACCGGGGCAGTCAGAGGGCTAACCTGCTTGGTTTTCCATCTCTCAGGGATAACTGTCCTTTGTGGTCTGACATCGAATGTCTTTAAACGTTTGTTTCATGTATTTTGTCTTTTTGTTGTTGTTGCTGTTTGTTTGGGCAAGAGGATAGGTAAATCCCCTCCCTGTTACTCCATCTTGGACAGAAGTAGACGTCTATAAACACTGCACTTTTAACTTGTTTTAAATTTAGATTGTATCTTTAATTTCCAGCCTTTGAATACTAGGTCTGAATATTTTCCATATGTTTATGTTGATGGCTCTTTTGTATTTGCTTTCTTTTACACTGTTTGCCCCCTTTGTCTTCTGGAGATCTTAAGGATTTCCATTTCAATTCTACCCATACTTATTGTACATGAATAAAAGCACTACGGTTTCTGACCCCCTCACCAGTGCTAAACTGGTTTTCACCAATGACACCTGTTATAGAGGCACTGCTGGCCTCTCAATTGTTCTTGAACCTCTTTACTGACTTTGGTAGCCCCTCACCTAGTTTTCCTCTATACAGCTTGGTACTTCTTAGTCTTCTCTAATGACTTAAAAAATTATGATTAGATACAACTAGAGATTATCATACTAAGTGAAGTAAGTCAGAAAAAGAAAGACAAATACCATACGATATCACTTATGTGTGGAATCTAAAATATGACACAAATGAACTTAGCTATGAAACAGAAAAAGACCCACAGACATAGAAAACAGACTTTCAGTGGCCGAGGGGGAGGGGAGGATTGGGAGTCTGGGGTCAGCAGATGCAAACTGTTATATATAGAATGGACAGACAACAAGGTCCTATTGTAGAGCACAGGGAATTATACTCAATAGCCTATGATAAACCATAATGGAAAAGAATATGAAAAGAGAGAATGTACACACACACATACATAACTGAATCACTTTGCTGTACAGCAGTAACTTTTTTTTGTCTTTTAGCCACGTCGCATGGCTTGTGGGATCTTAGTTCCCCGACCAGGGATTGAACCCACATCTTCAGCAATGAAAGCACAGAGTCCTAACCACTGGACCAGCAGGGGATTCCCTGTTCAGCAGTAATTAACACAACACTGTAAATCAACTATACATCCACTTTTAAAAATTAAAAATACTAATAAAAATTTAAAATTATGATTAGCTTAAATGTAGGTCACCTTTTGTTGCTTCTCTGTCTTTCCCAGTCTCCGCCCTTTCAATGGCCCCCTGGGCACTTACAGAGCACAGAGCACACCTACTCGTTTTACCCCATGGTCCATCCCATTGTTGGCTCACGACAGGCTCAGTGCTGGGCTGGAATGAACAGATCACTCTGTCCTCTGCCCCTACGTCTTCCCCAACCTCAACTGAATATTCCCAACTGTGGTTAACAGCATGGCTTCTGCAGCCAGACTGCCTAGGTTCAGACCCCGCTCCACTGCTCACAGGTGGCTTCTTAACCTTTCAGTATCTCGGTCTCTTCATCTGTACAGTGGGGACTAAATAGTGCCTACCATAGGTTATTACGAGAGTTAAATGAGTCCATATTTGTGAAACACAGAAAACAGTGCCTGACACACGGTAAGGATTATCTGCTTGTTAATTAAAAACATACACGATATCTAGGGACAAGTAACACAAGTATCTTTCTAGACCCTGTCCTCTTAACATCCAATCAGTTACTACAGCCTGTAAATCCCCTCCTAGACGTTTCTCTAGCTCCCACCCCTCCAGATCCCACGGCCTTGGCTCGGACTTGGCTTCTCCGCCTCCGGACTTTCTCACTCCGATGAGTGTCCATATCAGCATCATCTCTGTAAAACACGTAAGCTGCGCTTCTTGATTAGAATTCTCTGCTGATCTCCCAGTACTCACAGGAAAATGGACCAAGTCCTCAGCATGGATTTAGGGTTCTTTGTGGCGGGCCCTTTTCTCCCTCACTAGCCCTAAATGTCCCATCAAACTACAACCCCCCCCACCCACCCATCCATGCTGCACCACCTGAACTGCCCAACCTCTTCACACGCCCTAGTCCTAGGCCAGGAAGGCTCTGCCCTTTCGTGCCGCTTGGTAAAATCCTACCCATCCTGCAAGATCAAACATCACCCTTTCCTGTGTCATTCCCTAACTTCTCCAGGAAGGTTTAGTTCTTTCACCTCTGTGCTCCCACAGTCCCTAGGACAGGAAGCAACATGAACTGAACAAAAGTACAGCCAGAGAGCACAGCTACCTGCCCAAGGTCATGTCTGCTTGGGGTGAGGTCTCTGATGCCAGGCACAGGTCCGTCCTTACTTCTTTTAACCCTTCCCCAGAAACTTGAGTAATTTTAGCTGAACACACCAGCTGTGGGAGTTAAGACACAGAAGCAGACACGTGTTCTCTGTGGGGTATCATCAGAGGAGCACAGGCTCATTTCCAGGAGTCAGAATCCAGTCAGCAGGATGGAAAGGTGGGATGAACGCGTGTGTTCCTTGTTCACACCTTCCTGATCCAGATGTTAACCAAGGGCTCACGAACCACATGCCAAGTACTATTCCAGGGGCTGAGCCCAGAGCAACAGCTGTTCAGACAGGCCCCTCCCTCACTGAGCTCAGGTGAGTAAAGGCTGAAATAACCACAGACGTCCAGCCTGCATAAGAAATTACTTGGGTGAAGCAAGAGAATGGTCTTCACACATTTACAGGTCCTGTGGAACAGGGATAATATATATATTTTTAAACATTTTATGTTTTCTTTTTTTGGCTACGTTGGGTCTTTGTTGCTGTGTGTGGGCTTTCTCTAGTTGTGGCGAGCAGGGGCTACTCTTCGTTGCGGTGCACAGGCTTCTCACTGCGGTGGCTTCTCTTGTTGCGGAGCACGGGCTCTAGGCGCGCGGGCTTCAGTAGTTGTGACACACGGGCTCAGTAGTTGTAGCTCGTGGGCTCTAGAGCACAGGCTCAGTAGTTGTGGTTTGCAGGCTCAGTAGTTGTGGCTCGCGGGCTCTAGAGCTCAGGCTCAGTAGTTGTGGTGCACGGGCTTAGTTGCTCTGCAGCATGTGGGATGTTCCCAGACCAAGGATCGAACTCGTGTTCCCTGCATTGGCAGGCAGATTTCTAACCACTGCACCACCAGGGAAGGCCACAGGGATAATATTTATTCTGAGTTGTTCCAGAGGGCAGAATTAGGAGAAATGTGTGGAGTCACAAAGAAGTCAATTACAAGTCAATAATAATAAGACACCATTAATCAAACAACACCTGGTAACAGATCAGGTCACGGAAAGAGGCAGGAAATTTCTGGTCACTGATAAACTTTGAATAGGATCTTATTTAAAAAGAAAAAAAAAAAACAACTATATACAGCCTCCAGTTTACATGGACATCTAAGGTTCATTCCAGTGACTCTCCTGTTTTATGATTTAAAGCAAATAGTCTTATGTCACCCTAATTTCCCTTAACGCCCACTTCTAGATAATTTACTTAAAACTTTATCTAAACTGACAGTTTATAGCCCTGATTGCACACTGGCCTTTCCCCCTATATTAATAAGTTATTAATACCTGGGTCCCACGCCACCCTCCCCCACCAAGAGCTTCTCATTTAACTCCATGGGGAGGGAGCACTGCAGGTGCTTCCGACGTGCGACGTGCACCACGGTTGGCAGCCACTGACCCCAGCTGTCATGGAGTCTATTTAATTCTCAGTTTCTACCATTTCTTGGGGGTAATCAGATCCTTCCATCAGACACCAGATTTACAAAGGATATTCTTATGCAACCGAACAAAACTGACTTCTCTAACGTAACAACAGATATTGCCAGGGGAGGGACACCAGGACGGGTTTTCATTTGTATTTAGGGAAACAGCAGGTAAGCTGATAACTATTGTGATCTTCTGTCATTTTTCTAAATCACTGCTGAACACTTTACTATGATCCCGGCTGTGTCCCACGCCCAGGGGATAAAATGTGAGCGAAGCATTTATCCCTGCCCTCAGCAGCTAAGGCAAGCTGAAGAAACCAACCTCCATGGAACACAGACAGCAGCCAGCAGGAGCTGGGGGTCTAAGGCTGAGTCCAGAACGCGTCTGAGTTCAGGCAGATAAGCGAGGGTGGGGAATCATGAACAAAAGCAGGGCCTTCGACGGTGACGTAGGGGGAGAAGCTCAGTGTGGCCGTCGAATGTGGTGCAGGGCAGGGAGCAGCCAGAAACAGGCCAGGTCGAGGTCACAGAGGCCCAAAGTGCCGTCCTCAGAAACAGGCTCTTGCCCACATGCTGTCAGCTGGGCAATGACAACAGATGTGTCTGCCTTTGAGGTAGTTGTGTGATGGACTAGAGGGGGATGAAACACCTGCAAAGAAACCAGGCAGGGGGGAAACTGTGATCCAGAATACAGGAGCACAAAGGAGCGCAGCAATGGAATTGATTAGATGTGAATGGGAATACAGGTTAAGGGTTCAAGGTGACCCCAGGTTTCTGGGTGACAGAATGGACAATAATGTCTGGGGGTAGGATTGGCTGTGCACACGGTGCGTGAGCCAGAGAAGGGAGAGGGAGAAGGACACGTTTAGCTGTGAGGGTCATCCAGCTGTATCAGCCGCCATCCACAGTTCTGCTCTACCTAGATCTACTCAAGCTGCACAGCTATATTCTCAAACAGAACAAATTCTTGCGGGGAGTGGGGGTGGATCTTTAGTCACAGATTTGGGGGTGACGTATTCATCTACTCTGATGCAGGTGAAGGAGACAGATGGGGTCTAAGGGAGATTATACATCCCTGCGCCATGATTCCTATAAAGCTCACCAGGAGACAGAACATCTGGTAAAGCTGGGTAACAGCATTATCAGATGACACCATGGCAGTGTATAAAATCAACCAAAGATACCATGGAGAGTAAAATAAACTGTAGGACCAGAAAATTGTGGGATAGGACTTCCCTGGTGACGCAGTGGTTAAGAATCCTCCTGCCAATGCAGGGGACATGGGTTCGAGCCCTGGTCCAGGAAGATCCCACATGCCGCGGAGCAACTAAGCCCGTGCACCACAACTACTGAGCCTGTGCTCTAGAGCCTGCGAGCCACAACTACTGAAGCCCGCGTGCCACAACTCCTGAAGCCCGTGCGCCTAGAGCCCGTGCTCCGCAACAAGAGAAGACACTACAATGAGAAGCCCGCACACCACAACGAAGAGCAGCACCTGTTCGCCGCAACTAGAGAAAGCCCGCGCGCAGCAACAGAGACCTGGCGCAGCCAAAAATAAATTAATTAATCTTAAAAAATCATGGGGATCTAAAAGGGAAAAAAATTGTGGGATAAATTAGTATCTAGGAAGAAAACAGAGGAGAAAAGGAAGCCCAAAAAGGGAAAGAAAGATCCACCAGAGAATGAGAAGATCTACAGACAGATCTGTAGAAGAGCTGTAGAGATGTATATCAGAAGCCAGAAGGGAGAACTTCAAGGAAGGGAGGATTAAGAGTTCAGATGAATTAGGGATTCTAGTGCCCTGACTGGCTAGATGAAGGTTCGCTAAAGCGGGAACAGCAGACAAATTCCACAATAGGGCTGAAAAGTTTGGAGGCGAGAACAGCAGTGAAAGGGCGGAGGATCAAATGCGGACCTGGGCATGTCTGTAGGCGTGAAGCAGGGCTGGGGTGGGCTCAACAGCTCGGAGGGAGGGACCAGACTTGCAGGCAGGAAGCCCGCAGCAGCAAGGTCACTGCCCCCTGTGCCCTGCTGCCTCCGATGTCACAAGTCCTCCGACCCTCACCCTCTGCCCCCCTGTCCCACCCACATAACCCAGGGCAGGCTCCCCGTTCCAAGGTGCTCAGCTGAATCACATCTACACGGTTCCTGTTGCCAATAAGCTGATACAGCCACAGCTTCTGGCAGTTAGGACTCAGATGTCTTTTGAGAGCTGCTATTCTGCAAACCACCAGGGCAGAGATGGCCTGAAAGAAGCTTCCAGCACCAGCAAGAAGGCTATGGAAGTTACCATATGAGGCACAGAGGTTCCAGGCACAGCTCTGATCACAACCATCCACATTCTGGGCCCTGACAACCTTTCAACCTTCAATCCTACTGCACTTGCCCCATGTTCTCTAAGCTTCATTCACATGCCACCTTTTCCAAAAGCCTTCCCATCGTCCCAGAGAAAATCCCTGGAGCCTTTTGCCCACGCTCCTCGCACTTCAACGCCCGGCTCATTTGCCCACCTCCCTGTGAGATGAAGAACTACTTGAGAACTGGGATAGCCTCACTCTAAAACCTGGAAAGAGGCCAGCACAGTGCTTCGTATTTGTTCACTCCGCACTTGTCGAACACTTGGCGATAACCTGTGGTTTGTACAGATGTCTGCCCAGGGCAGGCAATGGAGACTGGAAGACCCAGTGCTTGAGGACCAGAGCCCAGGGACCGGCGAGACCTTCTAGGGGATAGCGTTTTGCTTGGGCATATGGAGTGTGTAATTCTTAATAAAAGAGAACAGATCTCTTAAGGTTCTGAATAAGTTCACTGGTATTTGGCATCTGTGAAGGACAAGGGATCATCAGCAAAAGGACCCAGCAGCAGAGACAGCAAAGCCATACTCCGCAAAGATTGTGCATCTGTGAAAACTCAACAAACGGACACTCTCAGGTTGTGCATTTCATTTTATGTAAATTTCACATCAAAAGCATAAGTGAAACAAACATTAAATTCTGGTTAACAATGCACGTGCATTCAGAAGTATTTCAGGAAAGCATACTGATGGCTGCAATTTACTTTGAAATGCATCCCAAAAAAGAGGGACTGATGAAGAAAGGGGCAGACAGATATATGTTCAAATTAGTATAGTAAAATGTTAATGGTAGAGTCTAGGAGGGGAGGTTACAAGTATTCACTGTAAACTTCTTTCAGTTTAGCTGTATGTTCAAACTTTTTCATAATAAAATATTGACCAGAAAAGGTAAGGATGAGACAGCAGAAAGGTATTGTGTGGAAAGAGGCAAAAATTATGCTCCTGGTGTCGGTTCTAAGCCAGAGATGCATATACAGCCGGTGACACACCAGTCCTGACCTTGCTTCAGAGCCAGAAGATTTAAGACCCTGGCTGATCTGAGTCATGCTATAAGGAAAACTACAGGTGAAAGTCTATTGTAAGCAAAACGGAGATATCACACAATGAAACGTCTTTTTCCTTAAAACAAAAATTTTTTAAAACTAAAATGTTTTTTAAACTATATGCTACTAAGCTTTCAGTGCTTGAATTATGTGATGAAAACCAAGGGAACTCATCATTTCTAGGAGTATTTTTCCTTTAACAGAAACATTTTCTCATCTAATTAAAAGGAAAAGGAGTCACTTTCATAACATTTTTAAGAAGATGGAGACATAAAAGAAAGAACAAATTGCATGGGGTTCTTTAAAAAAAACAATCCCAATAATATTTTCTTGACAAGTGCATTTAATCCATAAACAGAACTGCTCTCATTCCTACTCATCCTTTATTCTTATTTATGACTCTAGGATTATATTAAAGTTTTCTCTTATTATTCAGATACATTTCTAGTTAAAATTACTAGGTATCTTCTTCCTGTTGTGAACAGACTTTCTTCTACAAAGGTATTTGCAAATTTGTTACTGAGGACAGTTAAGCAATCTGTTAATATATATGCTCTTTCCAGTCCCTTTACTAAACTCATTGATATTAACTAAATCTCTTGTACATGCTGGCGATGCAGTTAATTAATAAGATACTTTGTCATCTCTCTTCCAGAAGGTACACCTTGTATCTATGTAAATACTATTAATATCTTGTCCTAAACAAAAGTTTGCGATGTTTATATAAAATACTGATAAGCAGACTTAATCATTTAACTTATGATATATATCTCAAATACTGGCCCTGTGACTGGCACATGCTAAGAGCTCAAGAAATATGTGTTGAGAGAGGGAATGAAAGAACAAATGAACAATTTTCAAGAAGGGCAAGAATGTGTGCCATCCACTTGTCCAGGAGGCTTTGCAAGACAGAGGGACAATTTTAATGAAACAAGAGAAGAGGAGATTAGTTAGGTCGCCGAAGAAAATTACTGCAGTATTGAGGTAGTTTAAAAAGGGGCAGGAAGGGGTTGTGCTACTTATGTCCCAGGTTAACTTTAGTCAACACTGGTAAGGTGACTAATATTTTTTAGCTAGCACTGTGGATGACAACCTGTCTTCCCTTTTACTTCTTATTTTTTTCTTTAACAGTATATTCTGTATATGAAGTAAAGATAGAACTTAAATTCTTCTGCTTCTCCATATACTTTGGGTGGGATCTAGGTAATTTTGATGTCAACCTCATCTTTCACATTCATACCAGGTGTTAGATTATGTACAAATTTGATTCGTTTAACTGTCAAGAGAAAATAAAAATATAATAATTATGAGCTATCTCTGAAAAGTCAAACTGGTTAAACACACACACACCCTCAATTAATCTATTTGATTAAAAAAGAAAACCCAACAACTGAAGATCAGGAAGCCAGGAGCTAGAGATGCCGAACCTGCTGGATCTTAAACACTGAAAATATTGATAAGACAGGCAATTCTGAGGAAAATAACTGCCAAAATAAGTCTCAATAAGTAAAAAGTTTTTTTTAATGAATATTTTTAGACTGGAGCCAGAAATAGAAATCGATCCAGCCCTTTCTGCCACCAAACTTCTTAAAAGTATACCCACTTCATCAATGTCTGCAGCATATAACTTCTATAATATCCAGGAATAGAATCCAGAAGTATATATTTTTTTAAACCAGTATAACCACGTTGGATGTCTTTTAGGAACGTTAGGACATTTACTGTAAAGAAATTTCCTACTCTAACGAAAAAGAGCATGATTACGTTTAGCAGATGCTGGAAAGGCCATATGCAAAGTTTTAAACATCTGGCCCCAGTTGGGAAGGAAAAAAAAAAAAAACAGGAACAGAAGAAATTTTATTTTGCATCGCTGAGAATATGTGGTTCAAACTCCCCACCACCGCCCGGCGCGTACGGGCGTCAGGGTCCCGTCCCACCAACGCGAAGGCGAGCGAATCCAAGGGGCAGTGGGGATCACTCAGGCCGGGAGACCACAGGGAAGAAAAACCATTTGTTGGTGAAAACCGTCCGCCTCGGCGAGGAGACGAGGAAACGGCGGCGCCGCCGCCTCCCGCTAGGAAGAAACCACATCCAGCCCTCTCGCGTGTACCTGCGATCGGCACCTGCAGGCGCAGCACCGGGAGCGTCGCCGACGGGGCGGCACCGTCACAAAGGCAGCGGCTCGGCGAGCGCGCCCACATCCGGGCCTCCGCGTCCCGCGCGGGTCCGCAGGGCGGGCGGCGACAGCTCGGTCCCCGCCCGGCCTCCTGCGCCCACCCGGTCCCCACAGCCCACGCCGCGCCCCGGGCCCTCGCGCACACGCACGCGCTCCACGTCCACTCACGACCCGCCGAGAAGCGCAGCCGGACGCAAAGCCCAGAATCGCTCCGCGGGGCGGCGCGGAGGCTCCTGGGAAGTGGAGTCCCGGCCCTGGCTCCGCGGGCCTGGGGAGCGCGCGGCTCTGCTCTTCGCCTCCCAGCTGAGGGCCCTCGGCGCCGCCGCCTGCTCCGCGCGCTCTCGCCTCCCTTCCCGCTGCAGCCCGGTCGTTCCCACGCGAGAGGCAGGCACCCCGAGGACAGGTGAGCGCGCAGGCGCGCGGACGTTGAGGAGACGCGGGAGGGGGGAGGGCGAGGGGAGCGTGCACCCGAGCGGTGGGTCCTCCTCGGAGTTCTCCCCAACTGGGGGTGGGTGTTAGCGGGCGGGGGCGGGGGCGGGAAGCTGTGTTCCTGGGGCCGTGGGTTCCCTGGGGCGGAGCGGGCGCCGGGGGGTGAGCAGGCCAGGCGCAGGTAGGGAATCTGACTCTACCCCGTGAGTGAGAGGAGGAGGGATGTCCTGCTTGTACGTCTTACTTTATCCAGGACCTGTTCTTGCATCTGTCTTAACCCCGGTCAACTGAAAAAAAAAAAAGCACAAGCCAGAAGTTGACGATTCCATTACGTTGTGCGTACTTTCTGAGGCCGTAGCCCGGGCTCAGCCTCTCCCAGAGCTCTGAGGGACCGCTCCCCAGAGGTAAAGGAGGAGCAGGGTATACAGGAGGCTTGCAACAGAAGCCAGGTAATCAGAACCTCGGAAGATTTCTGTCAATTAAAGAGAACCAAACACCTCAAGTTAATGACCTTAGCACTTTTCTGTGTGTGGGAAGATGCAAGAGTCTGGGCTCATTGAAGTCATTCCTTTGATAAGGATCTTAACTCTCCTGGGCCAGTATCCTGCCTGTCTCCACCCTGAATCCCCTCAGGGTGTAGTCAGGAAGGCTTCGGTGGCTGATGACTTGAAGGCTGCAAACATCCTTTGTTTGCTGATGTGGCAGGTGACATTCTTGTTCCACAGTGCCTCCTCTTGGTCATAAATTTGGCTAATATTTGGGAGGCATTTCATAACAAGTTTTTGGTTTGGGGTTTTTTTTTTGGCTGCGCTGCAGCATACGGGATCTTAGTTCCCCAACCAGGGATTGAACCCGTGCCCTATGCAGTGGAAGCGCGGAGTCTTAACCACTGGACCACCAGGGAAGTGCCCATGACCAGTTTTGTCCCATGGCACTAGGAAGGCTCATTCCTAGATCAGGCAAAGTTTCTGTTGATAGGCCATTCGATGCGCTGGGTTTTTTGTGTTTGTTTTTTGTTTGTTTGTTGGATTAGGCCCTGTTGAGAATCTAAAATTCTCTGGATCGCTTGTCTTACTAGTTTATATGATCCAGTAGATGTTTTTCCTTGTTGCTTCTAACCGTATTTAGAGTTGTACTATTACAATTATTCTATGTAGAGTTAAGTATATGGTTAACTTCTTGGGACATCATTAATTTTGTTGGAGGCCTGCTAACACATTGGGTAATTCAAGAGCCAACAATCTTAGAAAACAGACAGAATATGACAGCTGGTAACATTAATAAAGTTATAGTGTAGCGGAGAGAGAAACGAGGCATAAATAATTTGAAAATGAGAGAGAGCAAATTAAAATAATGATTAGTATAACTAGTTGTAATCTGGTCACAGGCCATCAAGTCCACAGTGCAGCCAGCTGGAGAAGCCAAAATCTGGGAGGATCAGGTAGAAAGAAAAAGATAAATGTTTCATCTTTGTTTACAAAGGCATACTTATCAACTTGTAGGGCATAGCATAGAAGGAAAGTTTTTTCTGGAAAACGAAGATTAAAAGCCAGTATATTTCATTAAAATGTCATAAAATTATGAATCATATTTATCAGTTCATTCAGCCATGTAATTAATTCCTGTTATTCTGGATGAAGTCATCAGGTTTTCCATTAGAGTTTTGTAATTTCTTACCCATTTCAGTGGTATGATTTAAAAGTTATACTTGCATTTGTCAAAAATCCTTTTTATGAATCTTCTTGAAGATCTTCATTTTATGAAAGCATCAGTATAAAATAATGATTGTCTATAAATGACAAAAGACTTAAAATGACATGGTCAAAGATCTGATTCCAAGGCAGTTGACAAGAAACTTGGATATTTCTGTGACATACAACATTTTAAGATAATAACTAGAATTATGACTGATAACATTATACAAGGACAGATCACATTTTTTAGGAATTCCGTATAAATTTTGGAATATCTATATTAATGACATTTATCCATACAATATAACCTAAGGTTTATCTCCAAACACTTGACAATGTTTCTCAAGTAATTTAACATACCAAATAAGACTAATTAGTTTAATATTCCTCTCTGAGTTGTCTCAGGGCTCCTTTGAAGCATCCCAGAGTTGGCTGAAGGTCAAAAGAACTTTAGTTAGAATTTGATATTTGGGAAGTTTGTCAAAAATATCAAAAAGGTTTCAAACCACTTGGTCAAATAGGATCATAGGACACTGTGAAACAATACTTATTCACTTAACCAAAGTGACAAAAGATTACAAAAACAAATAAAGATCACTTAAAGGCAAAGAAATTCACGCAATGTGTTACCAAAAGCACTATTCCAAGAAAACTTTGTTCTCTTAACAGAGAGGAACCAAATCAAGTCTTGCACCAGCCTATTTTTAATAACAAAATCCATTTACCTAATTAAATTTAATCCAATCCTAACCATGTACAAAACTACTTTTTCAGGGCTCCCTTTCTACAAACTTACAAAACTTTCTGTATCCATATTAGTTTGTCCCTTATTTTTAATCTGGAAATAGCCAGCTCTAGTACAAAAATCACCCTTATTTTCCCAACAAACTCACTTCTATTCTGCATACCTTCTTTTACTGAAAACATGCATCCTACCTTCCTTGCACATTAAAATACTTCCCTTAATGTTTTTAGTAGCTTTAATTACATATTACAGTTTTAACCCTTAAAACCTTAATCTCTAGTGAAAACTGACAAGCAGCAAGTAGTTGTGAACTGTTTGTCATACCAGCATTTCCTGGTTGGCAAACTTAGGAATATTCCATAACCCCTAGTAACATACACCTTCTGACTTCTTTCTTCATTGTGGTGCAAGACGTGTGTCTAATAAACCCACACATCTTTAGTTTCCCTCTTGTAAGGGGACAAAAGGAGATAAACTTAGACCTGTTTAGCAATTAATGTTCCAGTATTTTATCTTATTTGAAATAACCTGGATGTTCAATGAATTCCCATAATTTAACTTAACTTAGCAAAACTCAAGTTACCAAAAATCTAGAGAACCTATATTTTTTAAAGAATTTTTTTTTGATGTAGACCATTTTAAAAATATTTATTGAATTTGTTACAATATTGATTCTGATTTATGTCTTGGTTTTTTTGGCCATGAGGCATGTGGGATCTTAGCTCCCTGACCAGGGATCGAACCCACACCCCCTGCATTGGAAGGTGAAGTCTTAACCACTGGACCACCAGGGAAGTCCCTGGAGAACCTATTTTAGATAGACGTACCCAACACATAATTATTCCTAAAGAGTTCACCTGAAAACTCTTATCTCATTTACCTTTATTTTATAAGTTATGAAAATATCATCATACCAAGTTAATTTTTTGCTGACAAACTGCAACAGAAATAACGTGAACACACTGACCTTCGGTAAAGCAAGTACAATAAAACTACGACGTCTGGGACTTCCCTGGTGGCGTAGTGGTTAAGAATCTGCCTGCCAATGAAGGGGACACAGGTTCAATCCCTGATCCGGGAAGATCCCACATACCGCAGAGCAAATAAGCCCGTGCACCACAACCACTGAGCCCGTGCACCACAACCACTGAGCCCGTGTGCCACAACTACTGAAGCCCGTGTGCCCTAGAGCCCACACACCGCAGCTACTGAGCCCATACGCCACAACTACTGAAGGCTGCATGCGTAGAGCCCATGCTCCACAACAAGAGAAGCCACCGCAATGAGAAGCCCGCGCACCACAACGAACAGTAGCCCCTGCTCGCTGCAACTAGAGAAAGCCTGCGTGCAGCAATGAAGACCCAATGCAGCCAAAAATAAATAAATAAATAAATTTATTTTTTAAAAAAATTTTCTATTTGTCCTTAAGTAGGTTATGAATTAGATTTTGGGTGAGGGAGCCTTTCCAGTGGTTTGAGTTTAAAAAGGCCATTCTTCTGTTTTGTTTATTCACTTGTTTCAGGTTTTACCTGAGTGAGTTAATTGGGCTCAGTCTCAGGTCACTGTGGGCTGTATTTATATTTCTGATTTGTAGAGATTTGCAAGACAAAGACAGCTGCTTTTAATTCTCAAAAAAACTGGTTTGTCAGTTAAACGATATTAAAAGATTGATTTGCCCAACTATATTTTCTTTAATTTGCTTTTTTATATCAGAGAAGATTTCCAACTAAACTGAAAATTAAGAGTTCTATGTACCAGAAGTTTAGGGTTCAGTTTATCATATCTTCAAAGGCTGTATAAGGCATTCAACAAAGGCCCTTTTTCTGATTGCACAGATTAGACCCAGAGCAAAACCTCGGTTATTAGTTTTATTAGCCCCTGAATATTGTTCCCAGATTTTACTTTATATTGTACGGCTCTATTGGTTTCCTTTTGTATTTTTTTTTTTTTAAGATTTAATTTTATTTATTTTTGGCTACGTTGGGTCTTCATTGCTGTGTGCAGGCTTTCTCCAGTTGCGGTGAGTGAGGGCTACTCTTCGTTGCGGTGCGTGGGCTTCCCATCATGGTGGCTTCTCTTGCTGCGGAGCACGGGCTCTAGGCGCATGGGCTTCAATAATTGTGGCACATGAGCTCAGTAGTTGTGGCACACAGGCTTAGTTGCTCTGCAGCATTTGGGATCTTCCTGGACCAGAGCTTGAAGCTGTGTCCCCTGCATTGGCAGGTGGATTCTTAACCACTGCGCCACTAGGGAAGCCCTCCTTTTGTATGTTTAATTAATATTTCCTGAGGGGCACATCTACATGCTTTGTCTTATAATACCAATACCAAGCAGGGGAAGCATTACTCATTGGTTACCAACATTAAAGGACTCCTATCAACAAGTCTTGGTCTTATAAGGAGTCCTAGAAAGTTTCCTTTCATTTATCCCTCAACCATTTTATCTATTTTGTATAAAATGCTCTGGGGTCCCCAGTGAGGGGTTGAACCAAGGGACTCAGGCGCTTTTGTCAGTCTTTTAACTTGATTAATTGGCCTAACTGTTGCCCCAAGTAATTGTTGGTCAGCTATCTCAGTGTAATTTTCTTCCACCCCTTTATTTTATTTTTTTAAACAAAAATTTTTTAATTAATTTATTTGTTTTTGGCTGCATTGGGTCTTCGTTGCTGTGCACAAGCTTTTCTCTAGTCGCGGCAAGTGGGGGCTACTCTTCGTTGAGGTGCACGGGCTTCTCACTGCGGTGGCTTCTCTTGTTGCAGAGCATGGGCTCTAGGCACACAGGCTTCACTAGTTGTCGCACATGGGCTCAGTAGTTGTGGCTTCCGGGTTCTAGAGCACAAGCTCAGTAGTTGTGGCACATGGGCTTAGTTGCTCCATGGCATGTGGGATCTTCCTGGACCAGGGTTCAAACCCATGTCTCCTGCACTGTCAGGCAGATTCTTAACCACTGCGCCACCAGGGATGGCTTAGCCCTTTAAACATATATATTTTAACTCGGGTAAATAGGGTGGACTTGTATGGGTCCCTTTGGCCCATCCAACCTTAGGTAGTATTGTACCAAAACCTTTTGTTTTAATCCTATTAACATCTGTTTTATTTATCCCATTTCTTAATAACCATCTAGAGATTTCTTTATCTTTTGGGGATGAGTCACTTTAAAATTTCCACCTGGTTGGGAAAAAATCTCTAGACTTTCCCTTCAGTTTTTTTTTTAATTTCCCTGCTAATCAACCTAATTAACATTAATTATTCTAATGTTTTTATTAGCATCTGTAAGACCCATTGAGGGGAAGCATAGACCACAAATAAGACTTCCCAAGCCAGTTTTTTGTTTGTTTTAAATTAAAGGAGTTCTTAGATTAACCATTATATATATATTTTTTCCACTGTTTAATGTGTTTTCCCCCCCATAGGTACCAACAAAACAGCTGTTTATAATGAATGCTCTCTAAAAATTTACCAATTTAGAAGTTTCTCCCATTTGAAGGATCCATCATCTGGCCATTAATGAGATATATCACACTAGTGACTCAAACCAATAAGATGCAAGAGGCTTCCCCACAAGACAGTGCAAAGGATGCCACCTAAACAAGACCCAGAAAGTTTACTCCCAAAAATAGTTTAAGAAAGTAAAGGCCTTCGTTGTACAGGCTGACACAATGAAGGTTAAGGTGGCAAAAAGCCCCTGCGAATTGGTATAGTCAGACAAATGACTGCTCAGAATCCCAGTCTATTCGATTGCATCCAAAGGTACACAATATGTGTACCTTTTGGATGGCAGAGACCAAGTTCTCAAACCACACACACACACACACACACACACACACACACACACACAAAATACCCAAGGAGATCAGGTAGAACATTTACATTTCAAAGGCACAGGAAGAGAAATGCAAGTTCCCCCAGAAGGGCTTTTGTTTCTTTAAGATCAGAATTCTGAAAAGATGTTTTATCAAGCTAGTTTTCTCTAACTTAACTGTGTATGCAGTAAAAGAGCCCCATCTTAGTCATTTTCAGGGTGAGATTTCCTTTAATTCCCAATTAAGTAGATCCTTGCAAGTATGAGCTCTATACGTACATGCATCTGGCTGGGGTGTTCGTCGGAGGTTGGCTTTCTGATGCCCCTAGTTTATCTGAGAGAATCTATTTCCGATTTTAAAGTTGAATTCGTTGGGGATAAAATTTACTAGTGAAATTGCATGGTGGCCCAGTGTGCTGCTTGTGAGCTTGACTTCTCTAGGTTTTTACCCTAGAGTCTTTTCAGCTCGTCTTATGTGTCTAGGTTCTCCCTCTGGTAGTATAAGACCATCGTGGGTGCTTGGATCACAGAGTGGCCAGTTCTTATTTGTGTCCCAAGCAGAGCAAGTTTTTTTAAGTTAAATTGAGTGGGATTCCTTATAGGGATGGCTGCATGTTATGAGGACTTGCCTTTACCACTCCTGCAAGTTTCTGAGAAACTTGAGAAAAAAGCCGTTGCTGGCCATGAGATTCCCTTCTTCAGTGCTGAAAGCTCTCATGTAATATTTTCACTTTTATCCCGACAAATTCTTGTTAAGATAGCCATTTGAGGAAGAATGCCAGGTCAGCCTCCTACCTAACCACTCAGCCCAGACCGCTCAGTGTCTTTCAACTGTTGTGAGGGGGTTCTTTTTCCCAGAATCTGTCACCTGGGGAGCCAAGCACCTGTTATACACCACCAAATAAAACACAGGATCATCCATCAATAGTTGGGAGATCCAAGATCCAGGAGAGACTCACCCAAATTCATCTGAACTGTCTGAGGAGGCAGACGGATGCAGGAGGCCTCTACCAAGGCTCTGGTTCATTGTAGATTTCATGCGAAGGAGCGAAGTCAGCTCTGGGTCCCTTCGTTGTTTGCCAAAACTGTCGACTGAAAAAAAATACACAACCTGAAAGTTGAGAATTGTGTTTTATTCAGTGGACTTTCTGAATAGCTCTGAGGGACGGCTCTGAAACCATAATGGGGGAGCCAGGATATACAGGAGTTTTTGCAGCAAAGACCTGGTGGTCAGAACATCAAGAGATGACTGTTCATTAAAGAGAACCAGGCATCTCGGATTAATGAGTTTAGCACTTTTCTATGTGTGGGAAAATGCAAGAGTCTGGGCTCATTGAAATCATTCCTTTGATACACATCTTAACTATCTAGGGCCATATTCTGCTTTTCTGCATCCTGAATCCCCTCAGGGTGCACAGTCCGGAGTGGCTGCAGTGGCTGGTGGCTTGAAGGCCACAACATCCTTTACTGATATGGCAGGCGACATTCTTGGTCTGCACCCCTTAATCTGTTAATGGATTGCATCACAGTAATGAGATATCATTTCTCTAAGGCTAACCTTAATACATCATTCCCAGATCTGTTTCAAAATAGAGTGATGGATACAAGAGTGTTCATTATACCATGACATTATAATAACAGTAATAGTTTTTCTGCTTTTTAACCATCCTGCGTTCCTGGTTAAACCTTGCTTGAATATGACATTGTATTATTACTTTAATACGCTGCCATACTCAATTTACTAATATTTTACTTAGGACTTTTTCAGTGTTCAGACTTAAGATTGCATCTTAATCTTTCTTTGTACTATCCTTGCAAGATTTTACAAGTCTCATGAGTAATTCGGGAAGCATAGCTGTTTTTCTTCTACCTGGTAAAATAATTTTTCCCTTGAAAGTTTTGGGCTCAAAATCTTTTGGGGGTGGATATTTGACTTCTGATTCCATTTTAAATGGTAGTGATTAATTTCAGTTTGTAGTTCTTAATTGAGTCAATTTGGGGCACATTTTCTTCTAGAAAATTGTTCATCTCATCTAAGTTTTCAAGTTTGTTGACATAAAGTTGTTCATACTATTCTTTTTTAGTGATTTTTTTTTTGGTGTTTTTTTTTTTTTTTTTTTTTTTTGCTTTTTTTGGCCTCACTGTGCAGCATGTGGGAACTTAGTTCCCTGACCAGGGATTGAACCCATGCCCCCTGCAGTGGAAGCGCAGAATCGTAACCACTGGACCACCAGGGAATTCCCTTCTGGTGATTCTTTAAATTGCTGTTTGTTAGTGATATTTTAAAATCACTGCTCAAATTGTAGATATTCTTTTCTTTTTTGAGTTTAATATTTATTAGGGCCATCTTTTTTCTTGATTGGCTCTGCAAGATATACATCTACATTAATCTTTTCAAAGAAGCAGATTTGGGTTGTTTTGGTAATCTGTGCTGTGTTTTGGTTTTGTCTTATGTTCCTTGTTTTTGGTTTTCAATTAGAGTAACATTTGCTCTCTTTTTTTTTTTTTTGCGGTACGCGGGCCTCTCACTGTTGTGTCCTATCCCGTTGCGGAGCAAGGCTCCAGACGCGCAGGCTCAGCGGCCATGGCTCACAGGCCCAGCCGCTCTGCCGCATGTGGGATCTTCCCGGTCCGGGGCACGAACCCGTGTCCCCTGCATCGGCAGGCGAACTCTCAGCCACTGCGCCACCAGGGAAGCCCTGCTCTCTATTTTTAAATTTTCCTTTCCTTTTTGCTATTTTTCTACTTGATTTGATTGCTTTATTTACTTTCTCTGTAACTTATTTACTTTTTGAAAAATGTGTACATACATTTTAAAAAAGTCTTAGATATTAAAAGCCTCATAATAAAAACAGGAGTGTTTCTTCTCCGTAGTGTTGACCTGAAATAAATAGACTGCCATGTATTTCTCCAGCAAAAATGGCTTTTTGGGGATCAGCAGAGAATTGCAATTCAAGGTCAGCTACCATGGAGATCCCCCACAGCAAGGGAAGAATAGCGCTTTTATAGAGAGGAAAAAGGAAGTTGGGAGGGTGATAGTAAATAATCAGTCTGTGGCTTTTCATTGGCTGAGTCCTCGCCAGGAAAGGAGAGGAGTCTGTCTTCTTCCTGTTGGGCTCTTCTATGATCACAGGACGTGAGAGCTCCCCATTCTGGTCTCCCAACTCTATTTAATTCATGTTTCTGTTTATTAATTTCATGGTGGCAACCAGTTTAAAATTTTTAAGCAGTTAATCAATTTGAGACGTTTTTTAGTTTCTTAGGTGTTAAATAAGAATCTTGACTATTATACCTGCCTGCCTTCCTACATCCTTAAATCAATGTGATTATGTTGCAAGTATTGTAATATAGTTCCTCTCAAAAATTTTGGCTAAATTCATGTTCAGTGTTTCCATTGTGATGACTATATAAGTATTCTCTATTGCTGAGCCGTAATAAGTTCCTTTCTTGTATACATTTTACTCTTCCTGTTTTGAATAATTGCCTTTTTATTTATTTGCTTTGTTTTCCCTAAACCTATGTAAAATGTCTCTCAATTCCATTTTCCTCAAGATCAAACCTGTCACACAATCTAATCATTTTTCTCTTTTCCTGAACACACATCCCCAGGAGCCCTCCATCATGCTGCAGTGTAGACTGATCAGTTATTCTCTAGGCTGCAGCACACTGGCATGCTGGGACTTCCCTTTCTCCTCACCAATTCCCTCATCTCATCTCTGTGTTGGACCTCCTGTTTCCTGGAAACTTCTATTTTCCCTTTTTAATGGATGATAACCTTATTATCTTTCCGAAAAGGGGTGTATATTAAGGTTGTGTATGACTAGAAATTATTTTACTTTGTCCTCATATTTGCATGGTACTGTGGACTAGTATAATTTCCTGGATAGGAAATTATTTTCCCTCAGAACTTTGAAAGCTGGCAGAGCTAGGTAGAAAATGGAGCAGTGTTACTGTTGAGAAATCCTATTCCATTGTTCTTTTGTATGTAACCTGTTTATCATCATTGAAACCTTTACATTCATCAGTTTATCTTTGGTATTCAAATTTTTCATGATGTTATGTTTATTCCCAGTCTTTTTAAGAAATTACCCATTTGATGGATCAGTACCTGGATAGTGTTATTTTTAAGAATTTTCTCTGTGTTTGATTCTGTCTTCTTCCCATTTTCTCTTTTCTTTCTTGAGCTCTGAATAATCTGGTGTTGAACCTTTGAAATTGTTCATATAGTTTTCTTATCCTTTCTGTCTCATTGCTTATCTTTTTTGGGGGAGGGAAGGTCAGCTTTCTGGAAAAGTTCTTTATCCTTAAACCTTCAACATTTTTTGGGTTTTGTTATTAAAATTTTAAATTTCTGGGACTTCCCTGGTGGCATAGTAGTTAAGAATCCTCCTGCCAATGCAGGGGGCATGGGTTCGATCCCTAGTCCGGGAAAATCCCACGTACCGTGGAGCAACTAAGCCCGTGTGTCACAACGACTGGAGCCCACGCACCTAGAGCCCGTGCTCCACAACAAGAAAAGCCACCGTAATAGAAGCCCGCGCACTGCAATGAAGAGTAGCCCCCGCTCACCGCAACTAGAGAAAGCCTGCACGCAGCAACGGAGACCCAACACAGCCAAAAAAATAAATAAATAATTTTTAAAATTTTCTAAAATTTCCTAAGAACTCTCATTTTGTGATTTAAAAAACTGTAACATCCTAAAACATCATGTTTTACAAATGAAATACCTCTCTGGTGATTTTAAAATTTATATTATGAAAGTTTCAAAACATAGAAAATCAGAATAGTATAATGACCTCATTTGTACCTGTCACTGTATGTTGAAGTAAATCTAGGACATGATTCATTATTTGTAAATATTTCAGAATTTATTTCTGAATGATAAGTACTCCTTTAAAAGTCATAACCAGGATATCATTATCACACCTACAAAATTAGGATTAATTCCTTAATATCAAATATATAGGTAGTGTTCAAATTTTTCTATTATTTCAACAAAGCTATTTTTTTAAAACAATTTCTTTACATCATGGTCCAAATAAGGCTTATGCAAGTTTAGGCCTCTTTTAATTTAAGGTGTGCCTTAGATTATGTCTCAGTGTTTCAGTTTGCATTTCTCTTATTATGACCATCTTTTGAGGATGCTATTGTTACTTTGAAATATGTCAGTGTCTTTTTATTGCTCTCTTTAGCACACTATTGAATTCTGGGTTTATATTGTTTTCCTTTAGTACTTTGAATATATTACTGTGTGGTCTTCTGGCCTGTATCATTGTAGCTTAGAAGTCTGTAGTCAGTATAATTGGTATTCCTTTGTAGGTAATTTGCCTTTTCTTTCCAGTAACTTTAAATATTTACTCATTATCCCTGGTATTCTGCAGCTTTTGCTCGTGTATCTGGTGGATTTAAAACATTTATTCAGTGTGACATGTGGTGTATACACTTGCAGATCAAGGACTTCTATCTTTCAGCTTTGGATAAAAACAACCATTTTCTCTAATTTTTTTTTTTTTTTTTTTTTTTTTTTTTTTTGTATTCTCTCTATCTTCCTCTTCTAGAATTCCTATCAGGTACATATTTATGTCTTTCATCCACCTGGGAATGTGAGTGTGTGAAGTAGGATTTATGCTTTTCCCTGACAGCCATTTGTCCTGATGCCATTTAATGACTAGTTTATCCTTTCTCCCACTGATTAATAGTGCTGCCTTTATCATGCACTAAATGTCTAGCTACACATGAATCTGTTTCTGAAGTTATTCTGGTTTTTTTATTTGTTTGCACTGGGTCTTAGTTGTGGCTTGCTGACTCCTTTGTTGTGGCATGTGGGCTCTTTAGTTGTGGCATGTGAACTCTTAGTTGCAGCATGCATGTGGGATCTGGCTCCCTGACCAGGGATCAAATCAAGGCCTCCTGCACTGGGAGTCTGTGCCACTGTGCCACCAGGGAAGTACATGAAGTTATTCTGTGCCACCAGGGAAGTACATGAAGTTATTCTGTTTTATTTTCTCTTTTTGCCCTATTATCATTCTGTTTAAATTAATAGAGATTTATAATGCATTTTGAAGTAATATAGTAGAGCAAAGCATTACTTTAATAACTGCCTTGTTATTCATGTCTTAATTTTTCTATAAAACTTATAAAACAAATTGTCATGTTTCAAGAAGTTCCTATTGAACATGAAGGAATGAATTTAATGAAAATCCCAATGCAATTCTGGTTTGAGAAAAATTGAAATCTTTTAATACTGAATGGTATTAAAATGGTGACTCTCTCCATTTATTCAGATATTTTTTCCTGTTGTTTGGTAAAGTTGTTCAGTTTTTTATTAGTTCTGTAACTAAGAAAGAAATAAAACTATGGGGAATGAAGAAATGAACCCAGAGTACAATTCTCAGCTTAATAATTTTAACCAGAAGGCAAACTAATGTTCTTTTTTGAAGAGGAAGCCTAACTTTCTGATTTTGTGGGGTTTTGTTTTCTATAAGTAGAGTATAGATGTGAAAAAAATACTTCTTCCACAAAACCTTAATTGCCATAGATTCATTCAGTTTATTCAACAAACATTTTTTGGGTGTCTGCCATGTGCTGGGGAGTGTTCTAGGTATTCAGAATACATGCAGTGGACAAATCAGACAAATATTTCCATCTGATTTACACTAAAGTGGCAGGCTTATATACATTTCTGGATTAGGGGCAGAAAATCTACCTGTTGAAGATCTTTGTCTAAATAATAATGCCATTTCTCTAATTTTGTCCATTAAACCTGAACTCTACTGAAGTATAATACTGAGATAGAAGTCTTATATTTGAAGGTATCAACTAATCTTAAAAAATTGAGATCTGTAAAAATATTAGTGTAATACATTATTGTGTGATTTGTTGTGGTCCTTAAAGTCTCCAAGCATACCTCTTTTCTTTCACACTGTGTCAATTGTTTTGATATTTATATTAAGGCCATTATGAAAATTATTCAGGAAAGTATTATACCATCTAAAATTGTAAAGGCCTCAGTCTCAAAGCTTAGAACATAGCTCATGCCTCTTTGTTGATCCCATTCAAGTTTTAGATAGAATGAATCATCATAAGGAAATACAGACTTTGAGGATAGAGTTTAAATTGCAGGTAATCAAATGAACGTTTGTTTCAAAGTCACATATTTACTTTTAACAACTCCAATAAAATTTCTAAGTAGGGTAGCAGCCAAATCATTAGTCCTATTAATTATATGTGAGGTTATTTGGGTAAATACCAAGTTACATATACAACAAATAAATTTACCTAAAACAGTTGTAATTAGAAAAAAATTCTTTATTCTAAAAACTAAACTAAAAAGTAGCAAAGTATGCATGAAATTCAAACAACTATGTCTTTTTAAACTGGTTCTTTGACTTTAGTATTTTAAAATAATGCATGCTTTTTCTACCCAGAGCTGAGTAGTAGTCTACAGGAGAAGCCAGTATGAATAACCAAGATAACAGTAGAGGGCCAAGGATGACTATATTGCATGTCAGTACAAATCCCAATAAATATTTTAAGCAGGTGAGACCTTGCTGGAAGGTAAAAGAGAGGGTCTACAATATTTTTTTAACCTTGCCTCCAATGGGGCCCTATTTTCACCTTTCTTCTTTTACCTGAACCTGCCTCTTTGGCTACAGGAAGGACACCCAGTGAAATGCATCCCTGACTTGATTGGATCAGAAAAACAAGAAAAGAAGTATCCAGCTCTCTCAGCCCTATTGTGCAGGCGGATGTCACATTCAGGCTCTCAAGATGGCAGCCATTGACCTATGCCCGATATGGGCTCTACCTACACAGGACTCTGCCTGTTTCTATGTGAGAAGTACTGAGGGGGAAAGGATAGTGCCTGGATTCCCAGCAACCTGGTTACAGGGACCAGTGTCCTTTGAGGATGTGACTGTGGAGTTCACCCAGGAGGAGTGGGTGATGCTGGACTCTGCTCAGAGAAGTATGTACAGAGATGTAATGTTGGAAAACTATATGAATCTCACCTTAGTGGAATATCAGTTATGCAAGCCTGTGATCTCCCTGTCGGGTCAAGAAGACATAAGAACTGTGAAAAGGAGAATTCCCCAAGGCACCTGTCTAGACTGGGAGATTCAACTGAAAACCAAAGAATCAACTTCTAACCAGAATATTTTGGGGGGAAAATCATCTAGTGGCAAGAAAATGATAAGATTCACAACGGATGATTGGTCTCCCACATTAAGAGCAGACTGGGAATGCCGTAAAATCAGAAAACAGCACAAGATCCCAGAGGGGATTTTGAGGCAAGTGACATTTACTCAAAAGAAGGCAGCATCTCAGGAGGGATTGTATGACTATCATGAATTAAAGAAGGACTCTAAACTCAGATCAAAACTTGTTTTTTCAAAGAGAGTTTCCATCAGTAAACATTGCCATAAGTGTTACTTCGATATTGAGTGTTGGAAGCATAATTCAATCCTAAACAGTTATGAAAAAAACTCTGTAAGTGAGAGGGTCTGTGAAAGTCATGACTATGACAGAGCTCTGTGGCATCTTGAAAGAACTCAAACAGCACAAAAAGAGTACACATGCTCCGAACATGGCATACACTTTAAACATAATAATATGCTTCCTATATGCAACAATTGTCATATGGGGGAGAATTCCTATGAGTGTAATAAAAACAAAACCTTTTGTCATCATTCATCCCATAAGCAACAGGAGCAAACTCCTACTGAAGAGAATCATGAACATAATCAGCATGGGAAAGCTTTCAAAAGGATTTCTAATCTTATTTTGCACAAGAGAAGCCACATGGGTGAGAAACAATATGAATGTAAAGAATGTAGGAAAGTCTTCAATGATTCCTCAACCCTAAGAAGACATATAAGAACTCACACTGGTGAGAAACCCTATGAATGTAATCAATGTGGAAAAGCTTTCAGTCAAAAAACATCTCTTAAGGTTCATGTGAGAACTCACACTGGAGAGAAACCTTATGAGTGTAATCATTGTGGAAAATCCTTTGGCACAAGTTCTTACCTTATAGTGCACAAGAGAATACACAGTGGGGAGAAACTCTATGAATGCAATGACTGTGGAAAAGCCTTCAACACAAGCTCTCACCTTAAAGTTCACAAGAAAACACACACTGGAGAGAACCTTTATGAATGCACTGACTGTGGGAAGGTTTTTAGTGGTCTCTCATCTCTTAGAATGCATGTGAGAACTCACACTGGGGAGAAACCCTATGAATGTAAGGAATGCAGGAAAACCTTCAGTGTTTCCTCTTCCCTTAGGAGACATGTGAGAACTCACACTGGAGAGAAACCCTATGGCTGTATTCAATGTGGAAAAACCTTCAGTCAGAATTCTTCACTTACTATACACAAGAGAATTCATACTGGGAGAGAAACCTTGTAACTATTAAGAACATGGAGTTGCATTTTTCAGTGTCTTAAGGTGGATTCCAAGCTCATTATTTCAGTCTTTGTTCTCTAAAATAAGCATTTAAGGCTATAAATAGTCCTATAAACACCCCTTTAGTTATATAACACATTTGGTGTATGATAATTTATTTTGTTTTAACTCTGTTGTCTAATATTTATTATGACTTTATGACTTTCAGATCCATAGCTGTTTAGAGTTATTTTAAATATGTTTTCAGTTACCTTATGGATTTCTAAGTTAATTGCATTATCTTCAAGGTATCTGGACAATATGATACTACTTTATTGTTATTTTCTTGAGAGTTGCTTTCTGGTCTGGTGTGACAGGTATTGTTAGTAGCCAATCAAGCATCCAGTTCATCCCTCCCCATAGGGAGTGGATAGTATCACTGGGGACAGACCTATCTAGTGTTTTCTCTTTGCCTTTTGCACTTTGTCTTTCAGCCTTCCCCAGTCTTCTCCCTTTGGATTTTGCATTCATGGAGCTGAATGAGCCATCTTGTGACCATGAGGATGACAAGGATGGTGTCAAAGCGATCCTGGTTTCCCAAAGATATCTTCAAATAACTGTACCAGCACTGCACTGCTTATATCTGTGCATCTTTTTATGTGAGAAAAATAAGCTTATTGATTTTTTAAAAACAGTATGTAAATACAGTCAATACAGTAACCTCGTTTTAAAAAAGAAAAAGATCACAAGATATGTAGACTTAAATATTTTACGTTGGGTGTACAAATTTGGATAAGAACATAGAAAAGAGAGGAATGGAAGAGGAATATTGATAGAACTTTTGTGCTTAGACTAGAGAGGATGGAGCTGAGGTCATTGAAAGCAGATGTCAGAGAAGCAGGAGGAAAATCCCAACATTTCAGCATGAGAAAACCAAAGAGTCTTCAAGTAGAGGGGAATTACCAATTTTAAATGCTGAATGAAGCCCTTGAGATTTTGCTACTTGGTTTTACAGATACTGATGAGATTAGCTCTAATTTATTAAGAAACAAAATATGGAAGGAAGAAACTATGATGGAAGAAAAAGGCAATAGTCACAGTTTTAGTCCTGTTTATATAGAGTTGTGAGATATCTAGATGAACGGGCTGATGTGTAGTTCTGAACCTGAAGAGGTGTCTAGGACAGAGATATAATTTTAGCAACATCAGGAGATAGACTGTACTGGGTTGTGTGGAGGTGAGTAAGATTGTATAGGGAAAATGGATGGTGTGAAAAGAGAATGTCTACCACTGACCATGGAGACCTCCTATATTTAAAGTAAGTAAAAATGGAGTTTTACTAAACCAAGACAAACTAATGTTTGAAGAAGGAAGGTAAAACCGGTTGTTTTAAATGCTATGAGGTCAAATTAGATGAAGTCTTCAAAAGCAGACGTATGGCAACGTGAAGGTTATTGCTGAACTTAGGTGGAGATAATGGTATGTTGAGGATTGGTGGTAGGTTAGGATGAGTTTCATAATAAAGGACGAGGAAGTAAAGAGTAAATATAGACAAGCTTGAATAGTAGGAGAAAGATGGGGAAGTAGCTGGAGAGAGATTTGGTCAAGGGAAAATATGTTTTAAATAATGAAAAACTAGAAAATGTTTAAATCCTAATGTGATGTATCCAGTATGGAGAGATTAAATGTGCAGGCATAAGAAGAGGGACAGTCAGTACCATAAAGTTCCTGAGAAGGGGATAGAGGTATCTGGAGCACAAATAGAAGGACTGATGTTTGCTGCAAGAAGGAATACTTCCACCATTCTCTCAGAAGGAAAGGAGGACTGTGTGGGTTGGTTTTAATTACCTCTTTATTTACTTATATCTAAGTTACTTGAGCTAAGAGTATCTGAGCTATACAATACTGCTTGTTTGGTTTCTCTTTTTTTTTTTTAATATAAATTATTTATTTATTTATTTTTGGCTGCGTTGGGTCTTTTGTTGCTGCGCGCGGGCTTTCTCTAGTTGTGGCAAGCAGGGGCCACTCTTCGTGGCAGTGTGTGGTCTTCTCATTGCAGTGGCTTCTCTTGTTGCGGAGCACAGGCTCTAGGTGTGCAGGCTTCAGTAGTTGTGGCTCACAGGCTCTAGAGTGCAGGCTCAGTAGTTGTGGTGCACGGGCTTAGCTGCTCCACGGCATGTGGGATCTTCCTGGACCAGGGTTCGAACCCATGTCCCCTGCATTGGCAGGCGGATTCTTAACCGCTGCGCCACTAGGGAAGTCCCTGTTTGGTTTCTTAAGAGCAACTTTCTGGCCCAGTGTGGCAGATACTACTAGTTGCTAACCTAATACATGTTTCCTACTTCTCCTTTACTAATAGTACCTCAGTTTTGCTTAGAGTAGCAGTGTGTCCAGTTACAAAACTCTTTATCCCAGGCAGCCTCCATGGCCAAGATTAGTCATCCCCCCTGTTCTTGGCCAACAGAATATAGACATGAGACTGTAGGTTTCATGCTAAGATTATCTGCCAAGAGTAAGATGGATAAAAGACTGGTCAGAGGTTTTACTGGGGAAGACTCTATGCATGTGAAAGTCCCCCCAGGTTACCGGTAGGGCCTCCTGTGAAGACAGCAAAGCAAATAGCAAAGTCTAAGTGAATAAGAAGGAGAATCCAGTTGAATATAAGATAGCAACGAAGAAGAGAGTTGGAAAGTCGAAACTGGCTGGTATGAGCCTCAAAGAAAGTCTCTGTTTCTTTTTACAAGGGGCTGCAATTGGTTAGAAATAATATTGGTGAGCAAGGGGGACATTGATCCTACACGCCAACCTATAGATATGGAGTGCATGCGAATAGACAGCCCTTCTTTGATGTGACTGTTGTCGAGTAGGTTTTTTCCCAGGGGTAGCCAAGTTTAAGTTAGTGCAAAGAAATGATGGGAATTTTTAGGGAAGTTGTTGAAGACATAAAGGAGTTTGTCACTCAGGGAAATCTCAGAGGGCACCATGGAAACAGTTTCCACAAGGGTAGGAATTTGGGGTTTGTGGCTGGGATATGAGGAATACAGAACATTTTTATGATGGCAGTACTGACAGAGAATGTAAGATCAGAGCTGAGGGTGGGCTGACACTAGGCTGTGACCAGTGAAAACAAAATTTAGAGGGAGCCTAGATTAAATCCCAGCAGGTTCTAAGATGATAGATTCCTAGTCTAGTAAGATTCACACGTAGCTTGGAAAGGAGCACCTGCAGTCATGCTATGGCACCAAATATTCCCGTTGTTCATTAGGTGTTTGCGGCCCTCCAGGGTACAGCAGTAGCAGGCAGCAGTTAGAGAAGAATCCCAAATGCGTGTGGCGTTTGCGCGAGGAGATCATCTTGAGTGGCATTCAGGAAGGGGGCGTGCTCTGCTTGGTTGGGCGCTGGCATTTATGCACTAGTTTTGGCTCACCAGTGACTTGGCACACCAGCAGCTGTGGGCTCAAGCAGTCTCACCCGGTGTCTCACCTGGATTTTACTGCAGCAGCCTTGTGATGGGTTTCTCTGACTCAGACCTTACTTTCTTCCAGTATGTTTCCTGTGCAGCTAGCCCAGTATCCTTCTATTACTTTTTATTACTCTTGGTGTTTTTTTATTATAAAAGTAATACATGCATATGAGAAAAAATGTAAACAACATCAGCCCTACACAAGAGAAAGTCATCCTCCTGCCTTAGAAATTTAATATTGTGGATGAGTGCACTTTATGTACATTCCATGTACATACAAATATAGATTTCTTTGTACAGAAATTGAGTCATAACTTTCATTCCATCTTTTTTTTTTTTTTTTTTTTTTTTTTTTTGCGGTACACAGGCCTCTTATTGTTGTGTCCTCTCCCGTTGCGGAGCACAGGCTCCACACGCGCAAGCTCAGCGGCCATGGCCCACGGGCCCAGCCGCTCCACGGCACGTGGGATCTTCCCGGACCGGGGCACGAACCCGTGTCCCCTGCATCGGCAGGCGGACTCCCCACCACTGCGCCACCAGGGAAGCCCTCCATCTTTTTTTAATCATATCTTTCTATGTCAGTATATGTCGTTCTGTTTCATTCTTTCATTGAAATAGTTTAGTATTTGATTATGTGGGTGGACTATAATGTACATTTAATCCATTTGCCCCTCCAGATGTTTCATAATAACAACGAACACTGCATGAGCAATATTGTTAATATATTTTGCTTTCCTTTCATCTGTTCTCCATACTGCTCCCAGGGTGATTCGTCTCAAGTACTAATCAGGTTATATTACATCTCACTTCTAAATCCTCAAGCGGACTTCCCTCCTTTTACCTTAAATGTTCTACAAGACCCTTCATGCTAAACTCTTACCTGTCTTTTCAGGCCACAGCCCTTGCTGCTCCATCTCTTCACTCTCTCTGGACCTTAACCTGGCCTGTTCATCCTTTAGGTATTGTATCCTACATCTGCTTTAACATGCTTTTCACACCTTCACAGTATTGCCTGGTTAATTATGTGTCTTGCCCTCTAAACTTTAAGCTTTGGTAAGGTAGGAACTCTAAATTGTTCATTATCTTATTCCTAGTACTTGTCCCATAATAGGTACTTATTTAAACATGTATGGTTTTTCCCAAACTTTTGTGCCTTTTATTTGTTTACTTAGTATTTCAGTGGAGGCTGAACTTAAAATAAGAATTGGGTTTCAAGTGATTGTATAAGGCAAAAATTGCATAAAATCAAAAATTTTTTCCAAGTGCTGGAGTCACACTCAGCATAGCAAGATATTCTAACAATTGACAGGCATGCAGAAACTAAGACTGTTAAGAGAAGTGAGGTTTAATTATTCATATACCCTGCCCTGCCTCTACCACCCTCAAGTTCATATACCTTGTTTGGCCACTGTTCATATGCTGCTACAGTGTGTATTACATTAAAAGGAGTGAAATGACCCAGTACTGGTGAGGGTGCCATGTTCTTTAGGCTACTGATGGAAACATAAATTCACACAATCTTTCTGGGGGACAGGTAAGCAGTATGTGTCCAAAGCGAGAATATTCTAAACCTTTAACCTAGCAATTTTTTTCTTACCTTTTATAAAAGAACCCTTCATTCAAAAATGTATAAGTAACAATAGTCATCTGAGTTTCATACTCTAGTGAAGAACTAAAATTCCTAAATTCCCAATAATAGCTAATTGGTTTTTAAAAATTATGTATGACCATAAAATGGAATGTAATGTGGTCATTAAAATGTTATTATGTATTTATTGACAAATGGGGATGTATCTAATATACAGTAAGTCCCCTACATACGAACCTTCAAAGATACGAACCTATGTTCGCATATCCAATCACGTTAGTTCATGTATCTAGTGTACATTGTCACGTGCATGCATCCTCTACAAGTGGTTGTGCTTTTGTGTACTTTACAGTACTGTATAGAATACAGTAACAGTGTCTTTACTTCAAGCCCAGGATGTCCGGAAGCAAGCATAAAAGCAGCAGTGATGTAGCTTGTACTACTGTATTTTTCAAGATACTGTACTATAATATTAAAAACTTCTACTTTTTGTGTTTGTTTTTTACGTATTTGTGTGAAAAGTATTACAGTACAGTACTATATGGACAATTTTGTTAGTTGGGTACCTAGGCTAACTTTGTTGGACTTAACGAACAAATTGGACTCAGAATGGAACTCATTTGCATGTAGGGGACTTACTGTACTGTGATTTTTAAATACAATTATAAAATATCAGAGTATAACCATGTTTTTATTAAAATATATATTGTAAATATGTGTGTATGTGTGTGCATTGAAATATCCTGGAAGATTATATACCAAAACGTTATCAGTGGTCATTTCTGAGTCGTAATTTTTTTACTTGTTGCTAAATTTTCTAGTTTACATAGTAAATAGAGCTAAGTTGTCTATTTTTTTAAATAGTAAACAATTCCATCGTGAACTACTTAAATAATTTTCAAAAGCATGATTTTAATATCTTCAAAGTTGTATATAGATTTGCTCAGGCTATTGTTAGATATATAAATTCTAGCCATTTTTAAAACTCAGATAATTTTTTTTTACACTTTTTAAGCCAACTTTTCTATCTACAGCTTTTTAAAGGCACTTTTTGAAAATGTTGCTAAAGGGCCTGGGCTCTTTTTAGACTTCATCTAAATTGACCTCTAGGCAAAATTCAAAATATGAGGGAAACAAATAAGGTGCTATGATTAGAGGAACATATGTTCGATAAGGCAGTCAGGGAGGGCCTCCATGAGAAGGTGACATACAAGCTGAAATCTGAAGGAAAGGAGTCATCCACAGAGGATTGGAGAGGTGGAGGGACACAGAGCTTTGTAAGTACAACAGCAAGAACAAAAGTCCTCATTGAGATCTTGACATGTTTGTTTAAAAAAAAAGTCCTAGGCCAGTGGCTGGAACGTGGGCAGGCAAGGTGGTAAAGAGAAGCATATATGAAACCAGGCTGGAGAGTAGGCCGGATTTAGAAAACACCTTACCATCTCCAGCACGAGTTTATATTTTATTTGAAGAGCCATCAGAAGCTCTTTAAGAATCTTTCATAAGAGATTATTTTTTGAAAATTACACTGACTATTGTATAGAAAAATCTTGGGAGACCAGTTTAGGAGGCTACTGTAGCAGTTCATGTATGAAATTTGGATTACAGAAAACTGTCATTTCCTTAGCATACAGAGTTCTTTTAAGACAACAAATAAAATGAGATATTTACTTAACATGAACAGGAAATTCACAGATTAATAAATGTCACGACATAAACTCACCTGTAATTTAAGGCATAGCAAACAGATAAAATTATATTTTTCATCCATCAGCAAAGTTTCACATTGAATCTGAAATTTCTATTTTCTGATCAATTTCCATTTTTCTACATAATATTGTTCTCTGTGATATTGAGAGTATTGGTGATGCAGAATTTCTTAAAACTTAAAAAAAATACTTTTCTTAAAATTCATTTCTTAAAAAATTTTTTAAAATATCAGATAACTAATTTGTTTACCCTTTTCTTTACTACCTTTTCTCTCTCCCAGGCTTTAAAGGCAGACTTTTTGAAAGTGTTACCTCTTTCTTCCAAGTCATTCACACCCAATCTGCAAGGTTTGCTGCCTCTCTGCTTTGAAATTTCTTCCATCTCTTCAGAAGGATTTAACAGTTTCCTGTCCTGAGACGCATTGTATAATATTCAATAGAAAATTCTTTGGGGTCATTTCTCAGTAACAAAACTTGACCCAGCCTGAACTCTATGTGGGTATCTTATTTTAAGTCCCCTGAAGCACCGGTTGTTGCTTTCTAAGAAAATATAGAATTCTGATTGTTCTTGCAACAACTAATATTTACATCACTAGTACTGAATGTACCTGTTGCTCCATCTCCTTATCCTTCTGCATTTATAGTAACTTCTTGTTTTAATGTTGAAGTGTAATAATCTTTTGGGAAACTTGTAAAAATTTTATTGAAGCATAATACATAGAGAAATGTGTACAGCTTAATGAATTTCCCCAAATAGAATACACCTATTTAGTCGGCCCCTAGATCGAGAAAACGAAATGAGTACTTTCACTGATGCTACTAGAATCTTACACTCAACTCCATTCATCCCCTCCTATCAAGTGTTACTGTCATGCTTCTTTAGTTTCATGTATATTTTAAACTCCAGCTGATATTATAATTGTTGTGTTGACAATATTCATTTGTATTTCTTGCGGAGTCATCTTTTTAACAGCCATTTAAAATGTGAAAACCTTTCTTAGCTTACAGGCCCCGATATAGCCCATGGGCCTTAGTTTCCCAATACTTGACTTATATTTACCCCTTGTGTTCTTTACTGCCTGCACTGCAAGGTTTCCATCTAGGACCAGTTCATACTGTCTGAAGAACTCATCTTTAATGTTTCTTTTAGCACAGGCATGCTACACAGTTCCCTCCATTTTTGTTTATCTGAAACATCTTTATTTCTGCTTTATCTCTAAAGGACTTTTAGCTTGGTATAGACATCTAGATTGGTCGCATATTTTTTTTCCTTGTTAGCACTTTAAAGGTGTTGTTTCATTATCTTCTTCCATCGTTTCATTTAAGATGGAAACTTGCAGTCTTCCTGCTGCTGCTGTGAAAGTAGTCTCTCCCCTACTCTGTACCAGCTTCTGATAACCAGGCTTTATCTTTTGTTACAATGTGCATAGTTGTGGTGATGTCCCACTTTAGCCTGCTTGGAACTTGCTGAGCTTCCTGAACCTGAGGGCTGATATCTTGCATCTCTTTGCAAGGTTCTTCACTAACTCCTCAAATACTTCTTCTGTCATCCTCTTCTTAAAAGACTAACTAAACACATTAGAACTTTTGAGTTTGTCCTAAATGTCTATGTCTTACACTCATCTTTTTTCCCCTTCTCCCTTCTGTTTAGTATGGATAATTAGATAATCATGACAACAGAGTAATAAAAATATTATAACTGTTTCAGAGCTATCATGGTTTCCTTCCTATGTTTCACACAAAGTTTTCACAACTTGAATATGCAAACCTAAGACAATTGTGTGTCTGTAATACAAACTCCTTATAAGTTTGTTGTAAGTTTATATTATAAACTCCTAGATCAAAATGTTCAAATTGGATGTTTAGCCCTTCACACGTATTGAGATGGTCACACTATGTATCACCATTATCTCTTTGTCAAACCAATTGGAACTGAAATAATGTATTATACAAGTAATATAAAGTACATCATATGCTTTATTCTGTTTGCTTTTATACCTTAATGTGTCTGGCTGGCTATTGCTACTGAATTTCATCTTGAAAAACAGGAAGCTTTACTTTTGGTCTTCTGCTACCTCTGAAAAGTGCCACAGCTTATAAATGTTAAATACGGAAAGATATAACACAGACTTGTGTGCTGAAATTGACTGAAAGCAACTATGAACCTTGCCAGCACTGACTTGCTATGACAAAGAAAGCATACTGTATAAATGAAAATATCCACAAACTATTCACTTTGTTTTTTCAGTGGCAACAGTGTTTTGACATATCTTTTACTGTATAGCCTAGGAATTAACTGTATTTTGATTTAGTGTATTTAATACATTGTCTGTATTTTAATTAAATTAAAAATAATAGCATAGTTATTTTGTGAAATATTTTACCACAAATGAACAAGAGGACTTTTTTGGTGAGTTACATAGTTCAGAATGATGTTGCATGAAGTAAATTTTAGGGGAAATTTCTTATTTTTGATAAAAATGATTCAAGCAACATATTTGGTGAGCTACCTGCAAAGGCACTCCCTTTCCTGAGTGCCCCTCACTCACCTGATCATAGGCCTCTTCCCACTTTTTTCTCCATCATACTTCACTCTCCCCTGCTCCATTAAGGAGGTCACATTTGCTTTCGAAATAAAAGTCCTGCTTACTAGGAGAAAATAGATAATTCAAAATATTATGGTTTTCCTAGACCCTAGGGAAGAGACGCTATTACACGAAGAACAAAAACAGAAGAATGCATGCCATTTCCTACTTGGGCCAATTTTAAAACATTCCCTCAAGAACATGGAGTACAAATTCAGCCAGGCAACTTACAGCCCACCCCCTGATACTTCCTATGGAGAAGGCAGATACCTAAATTCAGATTCTGAATTTGGAGGATTGGTAAACTCCTTAGGCCAGAGTCCCATAGTTCTCCATCATTACATTCCTATATAAAAAACTGGGGGCAGGGTCTAATCAGTCCCATTCCTCCTGGGAGAAGTCTATGGCCACACCTCTGAATGTTACACACCTCTGAGATGACAAATACATTCTTGTTCACCAAAGACTGCCACAGGGTGTGAGGGAAATTATTAATACTGGCCACCACTATAGGAAAGAGGGGATTTATACAGTGGAGTTGTTCTGATAGTTTGAGGCTTTGAATGGCTCTAGAAAAGTAAATATTAGGCAACAGCTGTGTGTTTTGTTGTTACATTGAATGGAGAAGAAATATGCCAGCCTCTCACTTTGTAAAAGAACAATTATATATGCGTGAAAAAATATGCTTAAATAAGGCACTCATTCAAGTTCTAAATTACATATTTCATGTACTAAACGCAAGAGAAGTTCTTGAAAGGAGGCAATCAGATGCTTTAAAGGTAAGATAACCTTTACAATGGGAAAATAAAGTTTGGGCAGGTGTATGTGGAGATGAAAACAATCTGATTTATTTGGACAAATATGTGCTTACAGAAGAAATGTTCTTACTGAAAATGGAACAAAAGAGGTAAACAACCTTGACATTTTCCTGTGATGTACCTTATTTACATTTATTTCAGACTAAGACATCTAGTCAGATTCAAGGGTAAACATGAGTTAGCATAACCTTAAGTCCAAACTCTGTCTCAAAATTAAAACCATAATATATCTAAAGATGTTTCTATAATGTCTGTATGTTTTTAAAAAAGCATGCTACTCCTCATTGTTGATGTCAATATTGTGATAGTTGCATATTCAGAATCACACATGCTGTAGGAAAAAAATTCAGCCAATACTACATTAATTTACCATGAATCAAGATTTATTCGTAGCTTTTCTGAATTTGCTTTGAAACAAAAAAACAAAACCCAAACAAACATCCCCCTGTAAAAAATCCTCCCACACCGATTCTCTCCAGTATAACTTCTCAGAACTCTTATGACTTTGCCACGCTCATTACAATGGTAGTTTTTCCCCAGGATAATTCTGTAGGTTTGAAATACTGCAGAAAGTCACTCTATGTTAAGTTCATTTATAGGGTTGCTTTTTCTCCTTAGAAGAGTATTTAAGAATTTAATAAATATTGCATGGTACATGAAGGCATTCCCAAATCATTGTTTGTATGACTTTCCTTCATTATGAATTTTCTGATGTCCAGGAAAAAGTACACCCTTACCCATGTGTTCTGTCCTGTCCTGAGCTGACAGATGCAGAATGAGACCTAATCTCTAAAAGTTTTCTCACATTTATTGGACATGTATCCTTTCCTGATAGGAATTTACAAATGTAGATTAAGGGAATCCTACCAGATGAAGAGTCTTCTTAGTATTGTTTGATTCCATCTTCTGGTATTACAAAAAGAATGAGCAGCTATTAATGGCTTTCCCATACATTCCTTGGGTTTTTCTCCAGAATACTGAATAAAGCAGAGACCACATTTCATCACAATAAGCACATTCACATAAGGCTTCTTTCCAAGAGTTCTCTGAAGTCAGAGTAAGGCATTAGCTGCTTTTTTTTTTTTTAATCCATACATTCTTAGGTTTTCTCTACAGTGTGAATTCCCTGGTGTTCAGCAAGGAATGAGTGGTAGTTAAATGAATTTTCATATTCATAGGTGTTCTCTAGTGTGTGTGTTCTCTGATGTTTAGTAAGGTTTGAGCTCCAGCTGAAGGATTTATTGCATACCTTACATACATAGGGCTTCTCCCCAGTATGAGTTATCTGATGTAGAATGAGGGAAAAGCTCCGACTAAAGGTTTTGTCACATTCAGTACATGCATAGGGCTTTTCTCCAGTATGAATTCTCATATGTTGTACAAGGGATGCATGCCACGTGAAAACTTTACCACATTCATCACATTCATAGAGCTTTTCTCCAGCATGAATTCTCTGATGTTTAATAAGGAATGAGTGGCAACGGAAGGCTTTACTGCATTCATTACATTCATAGGGGGTTTTGGAGGTATGGACACTCTGATGCCGGGAAAGGTGTGAAGAACGGCGAAATGCCTTCCCACACTCAATGCATTCATAAGGTTTCTCTCCAGTGTGTGTAATCTGATGGCGAATGAGTTCAGAGCCACTGCTAAAGGCCTTCCCACATCTCCTACATACATACTGTTTCTTTCCTATGTGAATTCTCTGATGTCGAGTGAGGTTTGAGGCACGGCTAAAGGCCTTTCCACATTCGGTACATTCATAGGGTTTCTCCCCAGTATGTGTTCTCTGATGTTCAATGAGGAATGATAGGTAACTGAATGTTTTATTACAGTCCTTACACTCATGGGGTTTCTTTCCCGTATGTATCATCTGATGTTTTACGAGGTTTGAGATCTGGCTAAAGGTTTTCCCACATTCCTTACATACATATGGTTTCTCTCCAGTATGAGTTCTCTGATGTAACACAAGGGAAAAGCGCCGACTGAAAGTTTTTCCACATTCATGGCATCCATAGGGTCTCTCCACAGTACTAACATTCATATGTTGAGACAGGGCTTCTTGATGGGAAACTGTCACTTGCCTGATATATCCCTGATTTCCCTGCAGCATCTCAGTATCACCCTCACATTTCCAGCCTTCTTTAAAATTGGAATACTCAAGGCCTTGGCTTAGAAATCTTTCAAATGAAAGATTTGAAGATCTTATCAAATACTGGGATGAATCATCTTCGTATATGACATTTTTTGGAGAAAACTCTTTGATCTCACCATTTGACTCTGAAGCTGAAAAAACAAAGCAAATGTTTCTTATTTTCTGTGTTGAGTAAAATAAAAGCCACTCCTCCATTTTTAAATGAGAATTACATTGGAAAAAAAAATCTTAGCATTGCATTGCTTTTACAGTTATCATATATGACTCTGAAATCTGAGCAGTAGATCCAGAAATTCAGAAGACATCAAACAGAGGAGAGCTGTAGGTGAATAAGGAGAAGATTAAAAATAAGAAACTGAAGGTGAGGGAAAAACAGAACTATCAGGAAGATAAGTAATTGTAAAGGATAGGTGGTTAATCTTCCTCACCTCCAGGTAAACTTTATTTGCTGCCAGAATGACTTGAAAATGACAATTTCATAATGATGCTAATAGACTACAAGCGTTCCTCAGGTCCCACAAAGAAATGAGATTGTGTTCACTTAGTGCCTTTGGAACATCTTACAGTAACTTATTCTGAATGAATGAATAAAAAGGTTTCTCTGAATATCTTCTAGCATCCTCACTCTACCTCTAACTTCTAAACAGACATGTGAAGCTCAATTTAGGGATAACAGTGTCTTTCCATCAGATGCTTTTGACAGATAAACACAGGATTTTCTCCAGGCTAAATTTTAGTAAAGGATTTTATCATTTTGGGAGAACAGAGTTTTATAATATACAAAAGTTTAAAAAACATATCTTTATTCTTAGGAAATATGTGGAGTTAACGGCTATGATGTATACAATTTATTCCCAAATGTTTCAGGAAAAAAAAATCATATACCAAATGACAAAACAAACAGGGCAAAATATTAGCCATGGGTGAATGTGAGTAAAGGGCATATGGGTATTTTTGCACTATTCTTGCAACTTTTCTGGAAGTTTAAAATTATTTCCAACTTGGTATATAAATTCAACAAAATCCCAATCAAAATCCCAGCAAGTTATTTCACAGATCTCCAACAAACTGATTCTAAAGTTTATACAAAACAGCAAATGACCTAGAATACCTAACACAGCACTGAAGGAGAAGAACAGTCAGAGGACTGACACTTGACTTCAAGACTTCTGTAGCACTACAGTAATCAAGACAGTGCAGCCCTGGTGAAAGACTAGACAAGTAGATCAGTGGAACAGAGTACAGAGCTCAGAACAGACCTGCATAATTATGGTCAACTCATCTTTGACAAAGGAGCAAGGACATCACAAGGGAGCAAATACAGTCTTCTCAACAAATGGTACTGGAAAAACTAGATATCCACGTGCGTAAAAGTGAATCTAAATACAGATTTACACTCTTAACAAAAATTAACTCAAAATGGATCACAGACAAAAATGTAAAACACAAAACTATAAAACTCCTAGAAGTTAACAAAGGAGAGAACCTAGATGATGTTAGAGAGTGATGACTTTTTGGGATAACACCAAAGGCACAATCCATGAAAGAGATAATTGATAAGCTGGACTACATTAAAATTAAAAACCTCTGCTCTGCAAAAGCCAATGTCAAGGGCTTCCCTGGTGGCACAGTAGTTGAGAATCCGCCTGCCAATGCAGGGCACACAGGTTCAAGCCCTGGTCAGGGAAGATCCCACATGCCGTGGAGCAACTAAGCCTGTGTGCCACAACTACTGAAGCCTGAGTGCCTGGAGCCCATGCTCCGCAACAGGAGAGGCCGCTGCGGCGAGAGGCCTACATACCGCAACGAAGAGTAGCCCCTGCTCGCCACAACTAGAGAAAGCCCACGTGCAGCAACAAAGACCCAACACAACCAAAAATAAATAAAATTCATTCATTAATTAAGTTTTTTTTAAAAAAGCCAATGTCAAGAGAATGAGAAGACAGGATGAGAAGACTGAGAAAAAATAGTTGCAAAATACACATCTGACAAGTTATTACCCAAAATACACAAAGAACTGTTAAAACTCAACAATAAGAAAATGAACAATTCAATTTAAAAACAGGCAAAAGACATGAACAGAAACCTCACCAAAGAAGATTTACAGATCCAAGTAAGAATATGAAAAGACATTCAACATCATGTCATTAGGGAACTGTAAATTAAAATAAGACACCACTTCACACCTATCAAAATGGCCAAACTCCAATTCACCGACAACAACACATGCTAGTGAGGATGTGGAGCAACAGGAACTCTCATCACTGCTGGTGGGGACACAGAATGGTGCAGCCACTTTGGAAGACAGTGTGTCAGTTTCTTATAAAACTGAACATCCTCTTACCATACAATTCAGCAATCACATTCCTTGATATTTACCCAAGTGAATTAAAACTTACATCCACACAAAAACCTGAATGTGGAAGTTTATAGCAGCTTTATTTATAACTGCCAAAACTTAGAAGCAACAAGATGTCCTTCAGTAGGAGAATGGGAAAGTAAACTGTGGTACATCCAGACCATGGGCTATTACTCAGCACTAAAAAAAAAAAAAAGAGTTATCAAGCCATGAAAAGATATAAAGGAATGAGCCTCAAATGCATAATATGAAGTGAAAGAAGCCAATCTGAAAAAGGCAAATATCCTATGAATTCAACTATATGACATTCTGGAAAAGGAAAAACTATGGAAACAGTAAAAAGATCAGTGGTTACCAGGGGTTAGTGGGGAGAGGGGGATGAATAGGCAGAGCACAGAGAATTTTTAGGGCAGTAAAACTATCCTGTATCATACTAACATATGGATACATGTCATTGCACATTTGTCAAAACCCATAGAATGTACGACACTAAGAATGAAACTTAAGGTCAACTATGGACTTTGGGTGATAATGATGTGTCAAGGCAGGTTCATCAATTGTGAAAAATGTACCACTGTGGTGTGGGATGTTGACAGTGGGGAAGACTGGGCAGGGGGATATATAGGAACCCTCTGTACTTTCCATTCAATTTTGCTGTGAACCCAAAACTGCTTGAAAGAAAATAAAGTTTATTAATTTAAAAAAATCATTACAGTATTTTCAGGGAAGGTTTAGAGTATTTTAATTGCTACAGTAAAGACTGAGAGATATAAATATACAAATTCACTAGCATCCCTATAGAAAAACAATATAACTTCTTAGAAAAGAAACTGAAGAAAGTTGCTTAAGAATTAATTCAACAACAGGTGTACAGGGATTTTACAAAAAAAATTCAAAGTCTTAAGAAGCTGTGCAGATAACTCCTAAATCCTACTTTAGCTCAGCATCACCTGGGAGCTTGTTAAAATGTAAATTCTTGAGTTCCACCCCAAACCTAATAACTTAGAATTTCTGGAGTGGGGCCTGGGGATATGTATTTTAAAATGATCCAAAGGACTAAACTTTGAGAAGAACTGTGATATCTCTCTTAAGCACCAGAATATGATACTCAATTGCTACTCGACTATCCCAGAGACCCAAAACTCAGTAAGTCACAAATTGATATAATCTTTCCCTCCCCTTCAAACTTGTTCATCCTTCTTTTTTTTTTTTTAAGGAGCTAATAATACCAGCAAAAAGAGTGGTGTCAACCACAATTCCTCAATCTTCTTAATGTCTTTTATCTAGTCAATCACCAGGTCTTTCTGAGTCCACTTCCTTACGTTGTTACCGTCTGTATACCTTCTTCCATTCCCTGGACACCTCCAAGGTTCAGGTGATGATTACATCTAGCCTAGGTTATGGCAACAACTCTTAAATGGCTGTGCTGTTTCCTAGTCTCACTTCCAATAAATCTGTTTTCCAAACTGCAGCTAGAATGACCTTACTAAAATGCTCGCCTTCCTGCCTAAAATCTTTTGATGACTCCTTATTAGCCTACGGATGAACTCTAAGTTCATTAATAGGACCTATAAAACACCTGCATGATCTGACCAGTGCTTTCCCTAACCATCCTTAATTCCCACCATTTTCCTCCTTACACTTTATACTTTTGCTCAATCTAGACTGAACTTCATACTCTCATTTTATTAGTATGATCTTTATACATGCTGTAACTTTGCGGTTTTGTTTCAGTTATAAAATATGAATGGCTCCAGTCCTGTAAAGATGGAGTAAGTACACTCCAACCTGGCTCTCCCACTGAATACAAGTGAAAACCATGAACAGAATGCATAAAGCAGCTAGCTGAGAACTCTAAAAAGTAAACGGGGAACTTCCCTGGTGGCGCAGTGGTTAAGAATCTGCCTGCCAATGCAGGGACACAAGTTTGAGCCCTGGTCCGGGAAGATCCCACATGCCGCGGAGCAACTAAGCCCGTGCACCGCAACTACTGAGCCCGCGCACTGCAACTACTGAAGCCAGCGCACTCTAGGGCCCATCTGCCACAACTACTGAGCCCGGGTGCCAAAACTACTGAGCCTGCATGCCTAGAGCCCGTGCTCCGCAACAAAAGCCATTGCAATGAGAAGCCTGCGCACCACATTGAAGAGTAGCCCCCTCTCGCCACAACTAGAGAAAGCCCATGCACAGCAGTGAAGACTCAATGCAGCCAACAATAAATAAATAAAATTAAAAAATTTTAAAAATCTATTTTAAAAAAAGTAAACGGTAGCAAGCTGCTTGCAGAAGGAAGCCAGAACACAAAGTAACACTGAAATGGTGATGAGTTTCTTGGGTTTTTTTCCCCCCCTCCAGTCTCTCCAGGCCTAAACTCAAATGCAGCCTGAAAGCAGGAACTGGGCAGCAGGTGTGAGAAGAAAGAGCTCCATGAGAAGCCTCTATTTCTGTTCTTAGGAATGGGAAAGGGGAGTCCATACTGGTTAGAGAAATCTTATTGTTTGTTCATTTCTGATTCTCTTCTGCCCAAATCCAAAGCATGTTGCAACAGCTGTGGCCATACAGGCAATTAAACCTCTAAGGCAGGGTAACCTTCCTCACTCAGCAGAAAGATCAATGGTCCCAAGAGCAGAGAGGTAATACCCCCCCCTTTTTTCTTTTTCTCTCCATCCCCTCGCTGCATGGCTGCAGAGGCAGACAAACTTGCAGGAAGTGCAGAGGGGAACCTACAGGCCTGCCTTTCTATCCAGAAGGCCTGAAAGAGGGGGCCTGGGAGCCAAAAAGGCAAGGGGACATGGTGAAAAAGGGAGCGCAAGAAGATGATCCCATAAAGTTGTGTATGAAATTCTGGGCTCCTCCCTGAGCTGTGCATGCATGGATCTGACCCTAAACAGCACACCTAAAGCTGTGAGAACTGAAACAAAGGGGAACCCGCTGCCTAAGGGGAACCCAGTGCCCAACACCACTAGGAGGTGCATATGGGGACAAATAAGAGAGACCTGAGAAGGCTTTGAAAACTGGACTGTCATTGGAACCACATTCACAGAAGACAGGTTAGAACTGTGGCTTCAACTTACGCATATCGACAGCCTGCTTAAAGTTAACATCTCAACAGGATTTAAATAAGACCCAAAGTCTTCATACTTAAAAAAAAAAGTTACAAGTCAAAGTTATAGGACATAGAGAGAAACAAGAATTTCATCATCCCACAGGGGAAAGACAATCCAATTATAAAACAAATTTATGGAGTATTTATATATGGACAGTGCATTAAAATGAAATTAAGCAAAACTTAATTTTGATGTGAAAATATTTCAGTGATGTAGAAAACATCCCTATACTTTATACATGATAGTGAAGTACTGTGTAGTGAAATATCAAGGTATCTGTAAATTACATTATTCAGCAAAAAAAGGGATGAGGTGAGGCAAATACAGTAAAATGTTATCCATTATTAAACCCATAACTAAGACTGTATAGATTTATGCAAAGATAGAAAAATAGAAAAACAAAAACTAGAGAACCCAGAAACATGCGCAAAAACTGACACTTAACTTATGACAAACCAGTGAAGGAAAGGACAGACATGTCAATAAATGGTGCCTCGAGAACTGGATGTCCATGCAGAAGAGACCAAAACTGACCACTAAGTCACATGACACACAAAAATAAATCCAAAGTTGACCATGGATCTAAATGTGAATGCAAAGTGACGTTTTAAAGAGAAAATCTAGGAAAATGTCATCATGACCTCATGGTAGGGAAAGATTTCTTAAACAGATCAAAAAAATATATATATATATTGGGACTTCCCTGGCGGTCCAGTGGTTAAGACTCCGCACTTCCACTGCAGTGGGCAAGGGTCTGATTCCCTGATCAGAGAACCAAGATACCGCATGCTGCACGGCACAGCACAGCCGAAAAAAAAGAATACTAATCATAAAGGAAAAGACTGACAAATCTGACTATACTAGAATTAAGAGTCTCTGTTCATTAAAAGAGGTTTTAAGGAGAAAAGCCAGCCACAGGTAAGAGGAGGTGTTTGTAGTGAATATAATTACAATGATTTGTATCCAAAACATACAACTCCTACAAAACAAGAAAAAGATGGAGAATCCAATAGATAAATGAGCAAAAACCTTCAAGAAGCACTTCATAAATGAGGGTATCTAAATAATAAACATATGAAAAGGTGCTCAACCTCATTAGTAACTGGGGAAATGCACGTTTAAACCAGAATAAGCTACCACTGCACACTCTCCTGATGGGTGAAGAGCATGATGCCTGGCAGTACAGGGCATTTGGTAAACATGGGGAGCAGCAAGAGGAACCCCCTTACTGTGTCTGTGGAAGTGTAAGTCAGTAAAAGCACTTTGGAAAACATTCTGGCATCATCTAATGTGTGAAAGAGATACATTATCCTCTGACTCAGCAATTCCAGTCCTAGACATAAACCACAGGAACCCTGTGCCAGGAGGTACCAGGACCCAAGGACAAGAGCAACATTGCTTACAATAGCCCTAAACTGCAAACAACCCAAGAAGCCATCAATAACAGAATGGATACAAACTACTAGATGAGTATGCAAAATGCATGAATATTAAAAATAATTTTGAGAGAAGCAAATTAATATATACATTATGATCCCCTCTATATAAAGTTCATAAACATACAAACCTAAACTAGTGACTAGAAACACCAACAGTTGATAAAGCTATAAAGAAAACCAAGGAAGCTACTACCATTAAAGATTACCTTTGCAGGGGGCGAGGTGGGGGGTGGGTGACTGGGACAAGCACCCGAAGAGCTCTTAGGGACCTGGCAGTGCTGTGTCGACTGACCTGAGTGGTGGTTACATGGGTGCCTTATAATAATTTAAGCTGCACATTTACGTTTTATGCATTGTCTGGGAGCTATTTCCCTTTTCCAAAAAGGTACTGGAAGAAACACACAAAAATTCTAAGAGCTGTATTAAAGTAGTAGAATTAGAGGCAATTTTTCCATGTTTCCCCTTTACCTCACTTCCCTTGTACATAGTTTTATGGGTTTTATTACTTTCAAAACATTTAGAAAAGAACATTTTTCTTCAACTCATCCTTTCACGAGGAAGTCTCTGGGCACTTGTCCCACCTCGTGACTTCAGCTCACACAGGGCTCTTTCCACATCCTTCCTCCTGAAGGTCTCGCTCTCACAGCCAGAGCTTGGTTTTCAAGGCATCCTCTGTTCCCTCACTAGTCCTACCATTAGTTGCTTCTCCATAAACATAAGTATTCCCCTGTTATCTCGAGAGGACCACTCCCTAAAGGCCAGTATACTTCCATTAGAGGTTTGCTTCAGAATCAACTATAGAACTTATGGAAATTGTCATAAACACATATAATTTAGGCTCCAAAGACCTTCTATGTCAGAATCTTCAAGCACGGTGCATGGCCGTATTTATTTTTAAAGAGCTTCACCAGCAATTTTATTTCAACCTAAGGTGAAGAAGGCTTTCAGAGCCCTTCTCAATCAACCTCATTGCTTCTGTTTTTCTTTCTTAATATAAGATTCCCACATCCCTACTTGGAATTTTTTTCTAAGATATATTCCAATGGTTTGTTGCACCTCTTCACTTGGAAATACCATCCTCTACTCACACCATGCATATCTCAAACTAATTCACCACGTTTTGTTTTAAACTGACCCTTTTCCTGTCTTTTATATTTCTATTACTACTATCCCTATCCAAATTACCCAGGTCTATAACACCAACTGGAAATTCCTTTCTTCTCATCGTTGAACTGCGAACTTGAGGACCTCTAACAAAGTTATTTACAGACCCAATTTATCTCACTATGCCATGCCTTCTACTCTCTGAGGCATACCACCTAAGAGAAAGTCTTAACAATATTAAAACTTCAATAAATATCATTAAAATAGGGACCTCCCTGGTGATCCAGTGGTAAAGAATCCGCCTTACAATGCAGGGGACGTGAGGTTCGATCCCTGGTCAGGGAACTAAAATCCCACATGCCGCGGGGCAACTAAGCCTGCGCGCCACAGCTACTGAGCTCACGCGCCTCAACTAGAGCCCACCTGCCGCAAACTACAGAGCCCACACACTCTGGAACCCGCGCACCACAATGATGAGCCCAGGTGCTGCAACGAAAGATCCCACATGCCTCAACGAAGATCCCGCATGCCAAAATTAAGACCCAACACAGCCAAAAATAAATAAACCTTTTTAAAAAATTGTTAAAATAACACATGACTGAAAGAATAAACCCATCAATTAACCAAAGTGTAATGAATCACTTTTTCAAGAGGGTTAGAACAGCAGTATAAAGAAAAATATATATACCTTTTAATTTAGACAATGGAAACATATAAGTCAATTTTTAAAAAGAAAGGGAAGAGAAACCAAAGAGAAATAAAATTCAGAGTCCAGACAGAGCTAATAATGAAAAGAAGGGACACATCTATCTGTGAGAAAGTGAGGAAAGGATGAGAACTGAAGGCAGACAGGTAAGTGAGTGTGAGTGGTCCCCTTGCTGTGGGCAAGACTTTACAGTCCCTGTATCTCCGGTACCTTTAAAGGAAAACTTTCCATCCAGCATATAACAAAGTACTGCTTTCTCATTGACTGGGTGGGTTGTTATTTTAAAAACTTCCCCACCAGCTTCTAACTCACTCACCTGAAAACAGACCTCTGCTCGCATCTTTCCCCAGCCACGGCTCTTTCCCTTGCTCCAGTAAGGAAACCACATGTGGCTTAGAAATGTTAAGACCTGCTTGCGGAAATGAAATAAATTCACAATTAGTCCCTGAATCCTTACGAAAGAGGGGCCGTTATCAGAAATGCCAGATGTAAGTATGAAAGATTTCTAAAGATTAGGTGAAGTTCTAATTCCCCTCTTAAAAGCTAATAAAGGACTTCCCTGGCTGTCCAGTGGTTAAGACTCTACACTTCCACTGCAGGGGGCTCAGGTTCGATCCCCTTGTCAGGGAAGTTCCCATGCCATGCAGTGCAGCCAAAAAAAAAAAAAAGAAAAGCTAAAACAAACAAACAAAAAAAACTTACCTCCCTTGGGAATGTTCAGCCAGGTAATCAAGATTCGCAACAGCCATCCTAAAGGTCAAATTCTGACTGAGGGGAGATGAGAAGAAATACCTACCCAGTGAGACCAGGTGGCCATAGTTCTCCAACATTACATGTCTGTACAAGTCTCTTTGAGCAGGCTGGAGCCATTCCCACTCCTCCCGGGAGAAGTCTACGGCCACATCTCTGAATGTCACTGACCCCTGAAATGACACACAGACATCTGCACAACCAGCACCCATGCTCCCAAAGGCTCTGATCAAGGAGTGAAATGAGTCCCACTGTGTATGGTGGACAGTGTATACAAGTAGCGCAATGACAGTTTTCAAGATTCTGAGTAATTATTAAGAGTATAAGGAAGAGACTAGTTGTTTTGTTTTACTGTATAATTGGAGAAAAGACGAAAAAATATACATGCTTTGTCCTGAGATAATTTACAATTTTGTGGAAGATAAAGGACTATACATGTGAACAACATGAATTTCTGGCTTTGGTTGCAAAAATTCTTAAGATCTCACCACGCTTTATGAATAATGAAGACAACCCCTTTACGTGTAATAGGGAGAGTATATTTTCCTTAATACCAGCCTATTTTAATATGATCTGGCAAGAATTTCTTCGTAGGCACAACTGGCTGTAGCAGACAGCAGCAGCTCCCGATTAAGGGGTACACATTCAAGTTTACCACAGCTAACCCCGTTTCTGAAGAAATAGCTGTGATACTTAGCAATGTCGCCGAACAAGACGCTGAAGGCTACAGTACAAGGGCCTCCCAGGGTGGAACCTGCAGCTTCTTCCCTTGGGTTCAGGATGAGTAATAAGCCCCTGTTTGCAGCCTGGTTTTGCAGCACCTGAGTGACCCACATAGCTGTTAGGCATGAACAGGGATTTTTAAAAGTCCCAAACTAGTAACAGCCCCAGAGGTATGACAGAGTTATATTTTACAGTTTAAAAAAAATTTTAAGTGCCTATAATCTGTTATAGATTACTGACTAATAAAAGAAGCTGTTTCCTAATGTAAACAGTAGGCTCTCCAGAACGGAAGGAAACTGGACTTCCAGCAAAAGTTGAAGAGCCTCTGGCTTTGGAGACAAGTATGACAGAAAGTAGGACAGAGAAGTGACACTAAAACCAGATGGACTAATTTGGAAGGGCTGGTCTTCTTATCCCCGACCTCTGTGAAGCACAATTGCCAGCCACGCATTTAGCCTCCACCAAAACAACAATAATCAGGGTTCCTTGCTAGAGAAACTTCACGTCTTGCCTAAAAAATGAGCTCGGTGAGTTCGGAGATTTTGTTTTGCTCCCCGCTGATCCCCAGGACCTAGGAAGCGCCGTGCAGGAGAATCACGTGGAAGGACTGTTAACGTGCAGACTGCCAACCCGCACACGCACAGGTTCGGGTTCACAAGGCTGGGGTGAGGCTCGAGAATACCCAAGTCCAGCAAGTTACCAGGTGATGCCGACAGAGCTGATCCAGGATCACGCACTGAGACCGCTGATGCAGGCGTGAAAGGAGACGCCCAACGGAAGCAGGAGTCAGCGAATGAACGGCAGCGGGGGCGAGGGCAGAGAGTGAAGCCCTCCACGTTCCAATTCCGGGGAAAGGAGGCGCAGGACAGCCCGCTCTAAGACCCGGCCGCCCGGTCAGCGCCCGCCCCGCGACCGGCCCCGCCTGCCCTCCCACGTCCTCTTAGGCGCCAGAAGGGCGGCAGGGGGAGAAAGCCTGTGTTCCCTGTCCGGAAAACACAGTCGCGCTGAGGAAGAAAGGAAACACCAGCTCACCTGAGACATGGCTCACGGCAGGGCCCGCGGAGAACCGAGCGTGGAAGGCGGAGCTGGCGGGGAGAGCGACAAGCTGACGCGCGGGCCGGCGCCCGGGCTCCGCATCCACCGCCCTCGTCACGAGGGTCTGGGACGCCCGCGACAGCTCCCTCCCCGCCGCGGCGGGGGCTCCGAGCCTGGGCCCGACCCGCGCCCCCAGCGCCGCTGCCTTTAACGGAGCCGCAGCTGGGGCGTCTCCTCCGCGCTGCTGGCCGGGCAACCAAGGCTTCCCAAGCTCGGGGCAGGACCACCGCCCCCGGCCCCCCGGGCCCCGGCGGGGACAGGCTCGGGCAGGGCGGGCCCTTCCCTTACCTCGGCCCGCGCAAGCAAGGCTCTCGGCTCTGCGACGGGGACCCCGAACCAGCGTCCCGCAAACTGCGCCTTCCGGAGCCTCAGAGACCGACCGCGACCAGGCCGCGGGCCTCAGACAGCTCTCCTTCCCAGGACCCACCGCGGCCTCGGCGCGTCGCGGGCAGAGTGCCCGCCCCACCCCCTACAACTCCCAGGACACCCCGCGCCCGTGACAGGGAGAACGGGGGGGTCTCAGACAACTACACTTCCCAGGGTCCACTGCGGCCTCAAACTGAGGCCTAGCCGTCCACGCTCGGACTACAACTCCCAGAACCGACTGCGGCCCCAGCCGTTCCATTCAGGACCTCCAGCCCTGGCCACGGCAGTAGCAGGCCCCGCAGCCCTGAGGAGTCACTACTCTCAGAGCCTGGAGCCCCGCGGGGCGGCCCAGCCATGGCGGCCTGGACGGCGACCGCCCGCACGCTGAGGCCAGACTGGCGACCTGTCCGCATGAGCAGAGGAGGCAGCCGGGCTCCCCTTGCAGCCCTGCCGTGGGAGTCCGCGATTCCTGGGGGCTTCCTTCTCCCTGCGCTGGTGGCTCGGTCCCGAGCACGGGGGAGGTCTGGGGACTAAGCACCTACAGAGCTCCAAGCCCAGGGGATGGGAGGCCGGGTGCAAGCTTTGTATTGAAATGGAAGGGTTAGGAGAGAGACTGGGCCCGCTGAATCATGGAATATTGTTCTAAGTGGAGCCAACAGTTTATGAGTTTATGAAAAAAAGATTAGAGACAACAAAGGAAAATGTGTTATCAAACAAACCTTGTGTCCACTCACCTGCCCGCAGTAAAGCCGATCTACTGACACTGGGTTGTGATGAAGGAAAGTGCAGCGTTTATTGCAGGCGCCAAGAAGGAGTCCAGGGAACTAGTGCTTAAAAGGCCTGAACTCCCAGAAGGCTTTCAGGGAAAGGTTTTTAAAGACGGGATGAGGGAGGGGGGGTTGTGGGGTGTGTGATCGGCTCTTGGACCTTCTTCTGATTGGTTGGTGGGGAGGTCATCAGGAGTCAACATCATTGACCTTCTGGTTCCATCTGTTCTTCGGTCTACGGTGGGCAGCCTACAGTTTACTTCTCCCAGCTGGTAGGGGTTTCAGAGCTGCAAAACAGCTCAAAGGACACGGCTCAGAATAGTATCTACAGCCCTTGAGGAGGAACTAAAGTTCCTTGACTTTGTTGAATAGCTAAACTATTATTATTTTGTCTTGCTTGACTATTTTCCTTTCTTTCTGCATTTTCTCACTTCTCTGATTAAATTTGTTCTTTGGAACTTGGGGAAGGCCTAGGAGGCTAAAGTTTTTCTACAAATAAGAGGCAGGTGGAGAATGAGGTGGGGCGGGGAGAGTCTGTCCTGGGAAGGCCCCATGGGGTCCTGCTTGGTTACAGTCCAGTATAAAAGCTGGAAGAGAAAAAAGGAAGAAAGAAATTCACTGGCCTGGTGAAAAGAGGTCAAAGGAGAGGTGGCTTGAAAGGAAGAGACTGAAAAAGTAAGCATCCTTGTGAAGGAATGTTCATGCTGTGAAGTGACAAGACAATGAAGAGTTTTAAAGAGGCTGTGACGTCTCATGTGCAGTGTGGTGCAGAGTGGTAAGGGTGAACCAACAGGAAGAAGGACTTGAGCCAGGAAGGCCACTGAAGGCAGTGCTTCTGTATCCTGGGGCCCGGGAACTGGGGCTACGGAAGACTGATTCAGGAAACAATTTAAAAGAAGAATGTAAAGGACCTGGTAATGAATTGGATACATGGAGGAACTAGGTTTCTTGCTTGGGTGAAATGCTTCCAGAAGTACATTCTTTAAAACCGCTTCTACCACTGTTATCCACTCTCATGACTTCAACTTCCACTTATACAACTTGCCCAGATATTTTGGTTAATCATCGTATTTCACTATGACGATAAAACACAGGATAAGACAAGTTTAGGATAGAAGAAATGGATTCATTCGGGACATGTTGAGATCAGCGTGTCCGTGTTTAATCTTAACTACTAATCTTGTCCAAAATATTATTTCTCACCTGCAATCTTGCTATAACTTCATATCAAATTCCTCCAAATCTTTTCTTTATACAGAAGTCAGCCTCACGTTTATAAAAGTAATTCCAAATATATTCCTCTGCTTAATATAATACGATGGCTTTTGATTGGTCTGAAGTAAAGGAAAAAGTCCCTAACATGGTCCTCAGTACTCAGCATGATCTTACCCCTGTCTTGTCAAGCTCTTCTTATGGTATTTCCCTCCTCTCTGACTGTGCTAACCTTCTTTCCCTATATACCATACATCGCAGGACCTTTGAGCATGTTAATTTTCTCTAACCCTGAAAAGGTTATCTATCCCTTCATACAATAACATAATTAGTACATTTCAGTTTATCCTTCATATTTCAGCTCAAGCAACTCTTACTCAGAGAAGCGTTCTCTGATCCCAGTGTGATCTCCGAATAAGGTTCCTTTGACTGTAAACTCTCCTTGAATCCTATACTTATTCTCTTTATCATTTACAATAATTTGCAATTGTATTTGTAATTATTTATGTGTATTTATGATTATTTGTTAGTAATTATCTTCCTCACTAGCTTATAAGCACTATGAGATACACCCATAGCTAGCACATTGCTTGCCACAGAGGGCTCAATGAATGACAAATGGACAGCACCAAAATTTAATATTGTTGCATGGTGAGTGAAAATATCTTGCTTTAATGTACTTTTTGCGATACTAAACAACTGTTTATTGACTAGGTCTTATTTATCTTGTGTGAAATACCTGTTCATGTCCTTTGCCTGTTTTTCCATTAGGATCCCTGTGTTTTTATTATTGATTTGTAGGAGTTCTTAGTGTGGTGGGATTTTACAACTTTCATATGTATGTTTCAGATACAGCATATTCTCAAAAGTCATTACTTGTATATTCCCTTTGGGGTTGTGTGTGTGTGTGTGTGTGTACATGCAGTAATTTGAAATTTTTATGCAGTCAAATCTATCAGTCTTTTCCCTTCTGACTTTTGAATTTCTCTCATTTAGAAAGGGTATCCACATACCAAATTTTAAAATACACCCTATACTCTTCTAATACTAAATCCCCTTATATCTGGGTCTCTTTCCTCTGTTTTGTTCCACTGATCTGTTCTTCTATTCCTGTACATATCATATGGTTTTAATTACTATAGCTTTCTGGGAGGGCATGTACCCTCTTTTTCTCTTTTCTAATTTTTCTAGGTTAGTGTTATGAGTTTGCCTCTCTGGGTAAATTTTAGAATCATCTTGCCTAATTCCCTATGCAAATTCACTAGAAATTCAGTTGTGACTATTCAATCTGAAGACAGAAACAATGCATTCCATATAAGGGGACAACTGAATGACGGTGGATTTCTCATCTGAAACCATGGTGGCCAGAAAGAGATGGCATAACATTTTTCAAATGCTGAAGAAAAAAACAAAACTGTAAACCCCTAATTCTCTATCTAGCAAAAATGCTCTTCAGAAATGAAGGGAAAATATAGACGTCCAGATGATGAAGACTTTCAGATGAAGGAAAGCTAGGAATTTGTCACCAGAAGGCCTAACTGTAAAAGACTGGCTAAAGAGGTTCTACAATTATAAAGGAACTGGTAACAAAAGAAAAAACAACAGTGGAAATAAGGGTAAACATAATGGACTGTCCTTCTCATGAGTTTTCAAAATCACATTTGATGGTTGAAACAAAAAATTATAATACCATCTGATGTGGAACTTAAGACAGTTATATTAATGCATGGGGAGGGTAAAGGGACTTAAATGGAGGTAAGGTTTCTGCACGTCAGTCAAAATGGTAAAATGTCAATACCCGTAGACTGTGTTAAGTAGGGTGTGTATATTGTAATACCTAGTGAAACCACACACACACACACACACACACACACACAATACATAGAGACACACTCAAAAATACTTTGAATGATTAAAAATAGAATTCTAAAAAATGTTCAAGTAACCCAAAGAAAAGCAAGAAAATGGAAGAGGTATGAGAAACAGGAAACAAAAATTGTAAAAAGTCCCAACGTATGTTCATGTACAGAAACAGTACACACACCTATTTAGATGTGATTATACTATATATTTTTTGCTGTTTTTCCTTCTCTTTCACAAACGTACTAAAAATTCTCACTGATTACTCTTTCCTCTGCCTACAGCACTCTGTAGGGTCTCCACTCAAATTATCTTCTCACAAAGTCCTTTCAGAACTACTCCATCCAATTGCAGCTTCTCTCACACTCAAGTTATTCTACATCATATTGGCCTGTTTTGTTTTTATCATAGTATTTATCTTTACTAGATATCTTCTTCTTTTAAAATTTTTTAATGATTATTGTCTACCTCCCCTCATTAGAATATAAGCTCCTGAGAACAGAAACCTATTTGGACCTTTACCTCATTGCCTAGAACTGTGGTACATGATAGGTAGTACATGGTATGTATAGGCTCATAAAATATTTTTTGCATAACTGAATATATTCAGTAAGTATCTTTGTAAATGTGCATGCTTGCATTGTATCAATTTATCATAGGTTAGTCAAATAGATAAAAGACTTAAATGTTAAAAATAAAACTATAGGCAAGTAACAAGACAATTTTATAATCTATAACATTAAATTTATGAGGTGAAATCTATGCTTTATAGTTGATCTCAATATATGTTTGAAGAATCTTTTTCATCCATGATATTAAAAGTATTCATATAATTGTATATGATGCTTTTATTGTTTCTTATATTGCAATTATAAAATTATCCCTTTTGGAATTTCTATTTTTTAGTGTGATGTAGGGATGCTGTGTTATTGTTTTGTCCAAAATGTTTGGTTGTAGGTCCCCAAAACATGTATTGAATAAAACATCCTGCTCTTAATTTTTAAATCAAATTTCTTCAGTGGCCCAGAGATCACATAGGGACAAACCAGAAGTCTTCTGTTCAAACGGGCTCCCAGACTCTGTCACATGAAGCTAACTTTTGAACATATTTTTTAAGAATAAGAATATAAATATATCCCCCTCAGGTTTCTCCTTTTATTGACTAACTTTTTCCTGTTCTATGGCCATAGTTTCAGCAGCAGGGATCAGAAGCAAGAGACAAACCAAACCTTATGAGCACGGTGTACACGTTTTTATGGACGCATGTTTTCATTTTCCTTGGGCATATACTGCTGAATCCTGTGGTCAGTACACATTAAACTTTTTAAGAAACTGCCCAACTCTTTTCCACAGTGGTTGTACATTGTTTTACGTTCCCACCAGCGATGTATGAGCGTTCTGGTTCCTCACATCACTGCCAACACTCTGTACTGGAGTCTTTTATGTCTGGCCATTCTCAGCTTAATTGTTTCTTCTAAAAACATGAGACAATCCAAATGTCCATCAATAGGTGAATGGATGGACAAACTGGCATAACCATACAGTGGACTACTCAGCAATTAAAAAACAGACTACCGGGGCTTCCCTGGTGGCGCAGTGGTTGAGAGTCCGCCTGCCGATGCAGGGGACGCGGGTTCGTGCCCCGGTCGGGGAAGATCCCACATGCCGCGGAGCGGCTGGGCCCGTGAGCCATGGTCTCTGAGCCTGCGTGTCCGGAACCTGTGCTCCGCAACGGGAGAGGCCACAACAGTGAGAGGCCCGCGTACCGCAAAAAACAAAAAACAAACAAACAAACAAACAAAAAAAACAGACTACCAATACACACAGCACCATGCACAAATTTCAAAAACATCAGGATGACACAAAGGCTTACTTATTGTATAGTTCCATTCATATGAAATTCTAGAAAAGACAGAAGTAATCTACAGCGTTGGATGAGAGATCAATCGTTGGGGTCAGCGGTGGAAGTGAGATCTGACTGGGAAGAGGCATAAGGGAACGTTTTGAGTGATGGAAATGTTCTACATCTTGGTGGGAGTGGTGGTTATACAGGCACAGATATTTATCAAAATGCATGGAACTTGGGACTTCCCTGGTGGTCAAGTGGTTAGAACTCTGCACTCCCACTGCAAGGGGCCCGGGTTTGATCCCTGGTCGGGGAACTAAGATCCTGCACGCCGCGTGGTGCAGCAAAAAAAGAACAAAAAAGCATGGAACTTGAACTCTACATTAAAATAGGTACACTTTATCAATCAAATTTATTTTAAAAATGTGGTTCTGAAGAAAGAATGAAGATGGATACACTAAAATTTGTTAAAGGGACAATCTTTAAAATAGCAGGTCTAACCCCGTAGAAAGCAGCAATTGATCAGAGCCTGGGCCCTGTGGAGGACAGATCTATCGTGTTTTATAAGAGGTAGCAAGTACCCAAGATGCCCTGATGATGCACACATGCCTCAAAAGGTGGGAGGTAAAGCCCCCAAAGACTTAGGAGCCTGATATCAGTGAGGTTTTTAGAAGTTTAGTGAACCAGCAATGCTGGGACAGCCCTCTAAAGTAAGGGATGAGGTACTAAAACTCACACCCCACACCACAACACTTTGAATGTGGAAGGCAGTTGGGGACACGCTTGGAAATTCTATGTGAATAATTTGTGGGTATCTTGGAATGCTTCAGTTTTGAGCGGAGCCCAGAGCAAGAGCTCGGCAGCAAGGCCCAGGGCCTCATCCTCCAGATGAAGCCACATGATGCCGCAGCTCTTGCTGTGTTAGGACCCGAGGCAGATGGGATGCTGTGAGGAGTCTTCTTCAGTCTCCAATAGAGCTACAAAGCCCTCGGATTCAGTAGCAAGGCCATGACTTCTGTGGCAGAGAACGACTCTGCCTTGGAGAAACAGATTCCGGCATGCCACGCCGGCATGCTCTAATGACACCAGGCCTCACTGCTGTGCAGTCATTGACCAGTGACGGCCATCCTCAGGTGGATTATCGGGTTCGTGGGCTGCTGCTGCAATTCATCGTTTTGTGGAAATGATTTATTTGGGACCGGGCCCTGGAAAGTCCAAAAGTAAAAGGTTTAAATGGGGAGTCCAGACCCCTGTGTCCCTCGTGGGGGGCTCCCTATGGCCACCGGCCGAGGAGGAGACAACTCAGGCCTGGCTCACAGATGCATCAGCACCATCTGAAGGGACCACTGATGTGCAGCCCCCATTCTGTGAAGACCCTAAAGGACAGTCTTAAGGGAAAACTTCCCAGTGGTCAAAGCTGTGAGCAGGACTCTTGGAACCGCGCTTCATGGAGGAGGAGGGGTGGCTGGGAACGTGGATATGGACCAACTGCTTGGTAGAAGTAACTGACTCAGCTGGTTGTTAGAATCCCAACAGGAACAAAACTGGGACAGCAGGGACAAGGAAATATGAGGGAAAGGCCATGTGGCTGAGCTCGGCACTTTGCTCGTGGACATCAAGCATGTGGGGTTCTGTGTTTCACACTGATGCCGAGAAGAGGCAGAGAAAGAAAACGGGACAGGGTGACTCATCTTGTGCAGCTCCAACGACCCATTTTAAGCAAAGATAGTGTAATAATGGGATGGTGATCACGGGTAAGTCCACCAGTATTAACATTCATCTGCTTACACAGAAACAGTCGGTAAAATGGCCTGTGGACGGCTCCTAAGTTTTACAGTATGTACTTGTGACCCAATGACAGGGTCTATCCTCAGGGATATCCAGCTTCTACACTTTTTATTACAAAGATAAGACCTTCATAAGCTGTCCCTTTATTTTGGACCTTAAGATCCCATGATCAGTTAACCACTTCCAAAGGTCTCTATAGGTCCAGCAATTCTGACTACCATCATGGCCTGAACCCACTGCAGTTATAAGAGGGGCGGGGTGGGGGAGCAGCCATTAGCGAATGACCGTAACGGAGAGACCCTTAGCTCGGGACCGTCAGCCTGGCGGCTCGAGGTCCCACTGGGCCAACAGTCAGACGCGCAGGGGTCATGGGTCAGAGAGTGCGGTGAGAGGTGGATCGCAGCCTTCTCCCCAGGGCTCTCCGGGTCCTCCAGCCTTGGGGCTGGTGGGTGAGCTGAGGGCCAGCAGGGTCCTGGGAGCTTGGCTCCCTCGGTGATGATGGCTGGGCAGGGTCTGGGGACCTGGCCCTGAGGGCGCCACCAGCTGAGATCTGCCTCTTCAGCCGGGCCTGGGTACCGGCGGGAGGACCCAGACCGGGTGCTGGACGAGCACGCCAGGGCAGGGTGACCAGCCCGTGCAGGGACCCTTTGCTCACAGGCAGGACCTGGGCCTTGGGGGCGAAAGTCAAGCCTTGGGACTTTGAACAAGTAAACGAGGGATAATGATGTTGCTTTGCTCATGGGATTTGTTAAGGATTAAAAGCCGCCAGGAGGCTTAGAAACAGAACAGAGACTAGCTAGCTTCTGTTTTGTTAGAAGTTTACCGGAACATCATGACCTGACGGTGACCTGACCTCAAGAACAAAGGGTCTGACACCAAGAAGTCTGCAACAGCTACCCAGGCCCCTCCCTCACCTTTCCTGTAAAAGGGCTTTGGGGAGAGCTTTCCAGGAGTTCAGGGTTTTTAAGGCATGAGCCACCCGTCGCCTTGCTTGGCCCTGCAATAAACCTTCCTCTGCTCCAAATTCTGACGTTTTGTTATTGTTTGGCCTCACTGTGCTGTCGGGTACATTGACTTATGTTTGGTGACACAGTAACCATGCCCACCTGGCTTCTCAAAACTAAATTCTGCTACCAGGACTGCTCCCTCGCAGAATCCTACACTCCCCTCTGATAGCAGGGGTCTCACTTCAGCGGCAGCATCTTCGCTCTTCACCCTTAGCCGATAAGCACATTTTCTTTTATAAGATTCAATTTATCAAAAATTCTAGACCTGGCATAACGTTAAAGCAAGCAGATGCGTGGTTAGGGCTGGTATGGGGGCGGCTTGGAAAACAAGCACATTGTTACAGGATGCTGGGACTCCCATCTCCCCGTAGTGTCTCAGTGTCCGGGTAAAAGAAGTGTCTTCTGGTCCCTCTTGGGGGTCAAAATTGTGGAGGAATTGGTGAGTGAATTACTCGTGATAAATCTAGATCAACAATCATATTTCTTTAAATACTTATGCAAGGAATTTCTGCTGCCTTAGGATTGGCCTCTACCATGTCCAGCTTTCAGCTAATTAACTGAACAGAAACAAAGGTACTGACAGATCAACGACATCAAAATCTTGTTCATTGTAAAAGCTAATAAATAAACTTCTGCCAAGATGGAACAAGAATAAAAGGGAATTCACAAATATTGTTAATGAAAAATTCAGGACTTCCCTGGTGGCGCAGTGGTTGAGAATCCACCTGCCAGTGTAGGGGACACAGGTTCAATCTCTGGTCCAGGAAGATTCCACATGCCGCAGAGCAACTAAGCCCGTGCGCCACAACTACTGAGCCTGTGCTCTAGAGCCCATGAGCCACAACTACTGAGCCCGCGTGCCGCAACTACTGAAGCCCACACGCCTAGAGCTCATGCTCCGCAACAAAAGAAGCCACCACAGTGAGAACTTCACACACCGCAATGAACAGTAGCCCCTGCTCACCGCAGCTAGAGAAAGTCTGTGTGCAGCAACAAAGACCCAACGCAGCCAAAAAAAAAAAAGAGGAATTTTTCAAAAAGAAAAATCAACATAACTAGATACAAAGATTCCAAAATTAGTAAGAAAATACCTGTAACTTGATGTCAATAAATGTGTAAATGACTAGAAAACCAGCCTCCCCAAACTTCCTGAATAATCTATAAAGTAGTGTGTAGCAAAGTGAGTCCTATGCTACCTTTGTGGTAAGTTGTTAACCGTTCACAGGGTGTCGCACAGCCTCTGGGATGCGTGTAGTGCATCAGGTTCCCAGGCTGCTGGCCACCTCATGTGCATCCTGCTTGACTGGAGTGATTTCACTGCCTCAGTGGAGCACGCTGATGTTCTATGCACGTCCAGATAGTCTGGATCTCTTCAGACTATACTATGACAGCCCTGGGATAAAACTGTGAATGTGTAATGCTGTCTGCTCCATGGTAATGCAAACATTTTCTGATCCTTTTTCCTGAGCAGGATAAAAAGAGCGCTCTTGTCAAATCAAAGGCTGCATGCCATGTACCCAAGGGCACGTAAATCTGCTATAGAAACAAGGCCATGTGTGCAAGTTGGACCACGACTTGGCTATGGTCTAGCTTAGTGTTTAGCCTATAGCCATTCTCTAGGATACATCGGGCTTCTACCCGGGCTATGCTACCGAACCAAACAGGGACATGATAGGGACAACCCCCCAGGCACCCTTCAGGTCTTTAAGAACAGCACTAATCTCTGCCACCCTCTCTCTCAGCCCCTACCTGGAAGGCAGTAGTGTTTTTCTTTAAAAAAATAATAAATTTATTTATTTTGGCTGAGTTAGGTCTTCATTGCTGCACGTGGGCTTTCTCTAGTTGCTGTGAGTGGGGGCTACTCTTTGTTGCGGTACGCGGGCTTCTCATTGTGGTGGCTTATCTTGTTGTGGAGCACGGGCTCTAGGCACGTGGGCTTCAGTAGTTGTGGCACGCGTGCTCAGTACTTGTGGCTTGCGGACTCTAGAGCACAGGCTCAGTAGTTGTGGCTCGCGGGCTTTACAGCGCAGGCTCAGTAGTTGTGGAGCACGGGCTTAGTTGCTATACGGCATGTGGGATCTTCCTGGACCAGGGCTCAAACCCGTATCCCCTGCGTCGGCAGGAGGATTCTTAACCACTGCACCACCAGGGAAGTCCCAGTATTGTTTTTATTTACTATCTTATCTGGGGAGTAAGTTTCAGAGCCATCCATCTGGCCTTCCCCACCATGGTGGCCCTTAACCAAAGTCCAGGGATCCAATGCAAGGGTTACTCTAATTGCCAAGAATGTCCACCCCGTCCAACAGCACAGAGCCTCTCTCACCATGGCTGATTTGGCCACTACAGAGTGTCTAAAATAAGAGGCCAAGACTGAGCCCCAGTACAGCACCATTCCTTGGGGAGACAACTGGCACTTGACTATGTTGACCCTCAAAAGGCTGGTGTGTTTCTCATAGGAGAGACACATATTCCAGGTATGTGGTTTCTTTCCTGCCCACAGGGCCTCAGCCAGCACCACTATCCAGAGGCTTATGAAATGTCTGATCAGCCAGTATGGGATCCCACATACGCTGCATCAGACCAGAGGACCCACTTTGCAGCCAAAGGGTGTGCAAGACTATGCCCAGCACAAAAGGACCCACTGGGTGCACCTGTAGCTGCTTGTGCAAGAGAGCTTTGGAACAGCCTAGTGAAAGCACAGCTGAAGCCCCAGCTCAGAAGCAATATTCTGTCAGGACAGGGTGCCACCATTCAAAGTGCAGCCTATGAACTGGACAAAAGCCCTTTATACGGTGCTGTGTCCTCAAAGTAGAAGAACCCATGGGTCTGGGTGCTGAAGTGAGGGTAGGCCTCACCTACCACCGCTACCAACGACCCTCCAGGGGCCTTTGTGCTTCCAGTACCGTCCACTCTGGGCTCTGCAGAGTTAGAGGTCTTGAACCCCAAAAGGGACACACTTTTCACAGGGACAGAGCATCTTCCACTTAATTATAAGAAGCCCATGACCGACCTGGGGACTGTGTGCCTGTACCCAGGGACCATCAGGTGAGTGAAGCCGTGGTCTCTGCAGGGGTGTGTGACACACCATGGGGAGAACAGGCTGCTGCTACAGCTGGGCCAAGAGGAGTCTGAGTGGACTCGGGTGACCCACCGAGGGGCTTCTTGGGGCTTCCTTGCCCACTTGTGAAGGTACCTGGAGAAACTCAGCAGCTGGGATATGAGAAGGGCACGGTGACCAGGCCTCAGATGCCCCTCAGATTCTCGAGGACCTGGCTCATGCTGACGCCAGCATGCGTTGTAGCTGTGTGAGAATCTGGAATGGGTAACAGATGAGAGGAAACAACTGCAACAGGAGAGCTGTAGTTTGTCCTGATCTCCCTTTTGTTCGTCCCTCTTTAGACACGCCCAGCACTGGGAAGGGATGCTCTGTGCAGTCGTGGAGATGCACCACCCAGGTCCCTCTTCAGGGAGCGACCTTCTGCTCAGCGGCAGGGACGCCTCCTCCCTCGCCAGTGCGTCCAGAGTTGGCCTCAGGGGGAAAAGAGCCGCTTCATCTGAGGTCACTCCCTTCCCAGGGCAGCCTGCCTCTGCTGACTGACCACTCAGGGCTGTAAGGGCCTGAGCATCCTGGCCAAATGTGAGATGCTCTTACAAGTGATGCTTGCTTCAGCACCCCCGCTGGCCTGGCCAAGGTCTCCACAACCTGCAGTGCAGTGTCACTTCTTCCTCTGGCCAATCCTTTCCTTTTATTCTCCCATCACTTCATGTTGATCCTCAATAAACATCTTGCACCCCAAACTTCATCTCAGTATCTGCTTCCAGAAGCCCAAACTTACAACACGGCCTGACCTCGCTGTTAGTTGGGTTGTAACAAACACAACTTGAACCAGCTGAAGCAAACATGGGGATTTATTAGAAGGACGTTTGGGATATCTCACAGGACAATCCAACAACCAAGGCAGGAAAAAGGGCAGAGATGAACCCGGACATCAAGACAAGAACCAGATCCTGGGGCGCAGCCAGGGTGCTCATGACTTTGCTTCCATGGTGGCTTCACTCTTCTCTCTCATTGCAGACTACACTTCCCCATGTGGTAGAAAACACAGCCACTGACACCACCCACATTTATGTACTAAAGCTTCAGTTGCTAAAATTATACAGACAAACAAGATAGTCCCAGCTTTCCAGAAGCTTTCTAATGGAAAAGGTAAAACATGCAATGATAATATCACCAGCGACAAATACGTGTACACGTTCACATATGCTGAATAGGCATTAACAAGTAACAAGGGCATTTCACTGGCAGTAGATTTGCAAAAAGCATACGATGAGATTGTAGAAATCTCAAGGAACTGTGAGTAGTTCAAGAAAGCCAAAAAACTACTGTGTAAGAGGAAAGATAAAGTATTCAGAAATGATGGGTAAAAGTCCTCATGTACCACAGGATATTACACCTTCAGTCCACAATTAGCCACACGACACTTCAGCACAGGAGTATATAATCAGAATTGCATCTTAAAATAACTACTATGTATAAGTGTGGAAAATGGACTAAAAAAGGATGAAAGTAAAGGGGCAAAAAATATGCATACAGCTGCAAGGGTCATGGTTGAGTTAGTTTATCAGCATGTAGGCCAGGACTAGGTGCTCAACATCTGAAAGCTTGTTGGTACCATGTTTGTAGACTAACAAACTCATTGAAATTGACATCCTGGGCACATACTGCTGGAATAAATGACCAAATGACTGAGGTCTCAAGTGTAGAATCCAAATGTCTATGAATGTATATTCTGCTATGTAATACAGGTATTGGTAGATAAATCTGGTATTCTTTAGGTTCATTTTATTTCGGGGCTCTACAAGTGCTGTTCTTGAAACCAAAATATCAGGAACACATGAACCCATACAGATAACTGTCAGAAGATATCAAAGCCCACAAAGAAAGGCTGAACACAAGGCAGTCCTGAGACAGGTCTCAAAATTCACAGACGGGACCTCCAGAAGATCCACTACTTAGTAAAAGGGATACAAGAGAAATTGTGCTCTGCAGGATCGTCCCCAGGCCAGTGGAGGGAACTGGGTGGTGAAAGAGGAAAGGAAAGGAGATGCTCCCCCTCATGTATTCAATCTCACTGTAATTTATTGTGCTTCATGAAACTGCAAGTAAATCCAGTCTAACTTTAAAAGTGACTTTCCTCTTGATGTGTAGTTTGTGGTAGGACTCAATGACAGGAAATGTGGAGACACATTTTTTTGTGGTTTACCAAGGTAATTTTAAAACACGACACTAAGAATCTCCAATTTCAGAATCAGAGCCCTCTTGTGACCCTTCAGAAGAGAGAGCTCCCAGTGAATTCTACACAACACACCTGGGTCTCCACCTCAGGTACTTTGATAAACAAAACCTCTGCTGCCAACATCAGCCCTCCTGATGACTAACAACAGACCCTTAGAAAACACATTTGCTCTTGGGATTCAATCAAGAGGTTAGTGCTGAAGTTCCATCAACTCATAAAGGAAGTTCTAAGCTTAAGTACTTAGTAGTTAACAGAATAATCTAGAATAGGAGTGAGCAAAATTAGAAAGTTTTTAGACAACAGACTCCTGAGCTCAATCCAAGACCTAACAAATCAACCTCTAGGCTGAGGAAAGAGACCCAGGATAGATGGAAAGGAAAAAATGGAAAAAAACCACAAAGTAAGACACCACAGTGTAACTACTTGTTCCCCCACCTGGTAAAATGACCTTCAGGTATTAGGGAGAAAAGTAGGAAGTCCATAAATTTGAGTATGAATAAAAATTTGGGAAATGGGACTTCTAAAAATTACCATGTGGAAAAAAAGGATAATCTGGCTGTTGAAATTCTGGAACAATGGGTCACAAAATTATTATCATTTATTAAAAGTCCCAATTTTCCAACCATGATGTAAAATTGGTAATTAGAGGGAAAAATACTGCTAGAATCAAAGGTACCATACACCACACTGATAAAACAACTTATGCATGAGAGAAGGCCTGATTTTTACAAGTTTGGAAACAAGGCCAATCCTGGACTTTTCTGAATTTCACCATCACACAAAAAATACAGTTGACTTTGTCAAGCAACATTATAGAGAGATTACTACAAAATTCTAAATAAGCTCAGGAATAGTTCATGCATTTTCAAAAGGAACCACACTTATAGCAATGGTAACTTTCCCGTGTGCATGATGTAACAGGTGAAAGGCCAGTGAAACACAAATATTTCAAATGATGAAATAATAAAAAACCTTTTTCCTAATACTTGTCCACTAATCACAGAAATCTGCAGGAAGGCAAAATAGGCTTCCTTGAATACGTCAAAAATATACTTCTCACCACAAAATTCTCAAATAACTGGTTTCTGCATCTAATTCTTTTACAAGATATTTTACAGAACACAAAAAACATAATAGCAGCACACAGTATCCATGCTATTTCATCACAGTAAGTTAAAATACAAGTTGTACTTGGGTGACATGGCACTTACGATACCAGGGGGCACCGCACTCTGTGAGGAGAGGGTCCCACCGTTTAGGGTGAGCTCAGAGTCCACACACCTCCTCTCCTCTGCTCATGAGTCACTTGTGCTGTTCTGCGGTTCTGCCCTTGAATACTTGTCAACCAGGTTTTTGTATAAACTGCTTCTCAGACTCTGGGGATGCAAAAGACTTTATATAATGTTGGCTTTTGTTACTAAAGAGAAAGGTCAGTAACAACAATAGACCCTTTTATAAACCAACAAATCATAAGGAAAAGGAAATGTGGTGATACTACCCATGCTACTTACTGAAAAACAAGACATGTATGAGTTACTATTTTTATAGTAACATTAAAACAGAAAAACCAGTGGTATGTGGTGTGTCTTAAAAGACATCAGAGGCACTACAAGGCATGTGCATCTCATGCTCCCAATTACATTACCATACACAATTCCTAAATACAAAACACATTATGTGACACAGGAAAATAAGCCACAATTACATACCACTGAGAAATTTCTCATTTAGATATTCCAGTGACTCAATTTAGTCACATATTTTTAAAAACATACTTCTGCCTAAATATCATTTAGAATTGGGTATTTTTGGTACCCATGTCTATAAAGAATGCATGGCTTTCCATTATAGCATTATTTCTAGGGGCACATATTCCTAATGTTTTTAAATTGTTAGGTTTACCCACAGAATACAATATGGTGGGGTTACTTGCTGAAGATTGTCCCATATTTAGTATTTTCATCGATTTTCATTCCTGAGGGCATCTTTTTGTGTACAATGAGCTTCATTTCTTGATGAAAATATTACCTCACTTGCTGTGTTCATGAAGTTTTCCTTAACTCACTGGACTAGGATTCATTCCCAGTGAGGATGTTTCTGACAGCTAATGAGATCTGATCTCTGGAAGCCTTCCTGATATTCACAGCATTCTTCTTTGCTGTTAGTTCTCTGCTGTGTAAGGTTTGAGTATGGTTTGAAAGGTTTTTAAAATCCACTGCATTTCATAGGGTCATTCTCCTCTATGCATTTTAACATGTAATAATAAACACGTTAATCTGCTGAACCTCACTTAGAGTCCTTTCCCTAAACGGGGACTCAGACATGTAACATGATGCGACTATTACCTGGAAGATTTACCATAACTGCATCCTCTTAAGTACAATGCAGTTAAGATCTCTGTCAAAAACTAGTGTTAATGCCATTCCTAGGACTTCTTTACTGTATGAGTTCTCCGATGATTAATAAGCTGTGACTTTTGAGAGAAGGCTTTCCCACATTCACTACATTGATAAGGTTTCTCTCCGGTATGAATTCTCTGATGATTAACAAGCTGTGACTTCTGAGAGAAGGCCTTCCTACATTCACTGCAACCATAAGGTTTCTCTCCTGTGTGGGTTCTCTGATGTGGTATGAGGTGCGACTTCCGAGAGAAGGCTTTGCCACAGTCGCTGCATTCAAAGGGCTTCTCTCCTGTATGTGTCCTCTGATGATTGATGAGACTTGACTTCTCCCTGAAGGCTTTCCTACATTCACTGCACTCATAAGGTTTTTCTCCTGTATGAGTTCTCTGATGTCTAATTAGTTCTGATTTCTCAAAGAAAGCTTTCTGACAAAGACTGCATCCATAAGGTTTCTCTCCCGTGTGAATTCTCTGGTGAGTGTTGAGCTGTGACTTCTGGGAGAAGGCTTTTTCACAATCCCTGCATTCATAAGGTTTTTCTCCTGTGTGTGTTCTCTGATGAGTTGCCAGACTTGACTTCTCGCCAAAGGCTCTCCCACACTCACTGCATTCATAGGGTTTCTCTCCTGTGTGAGTCCTCTGATGTGAAATGAGATGTGACTTCTGACAAAAGGCTTTCCCACACTCACTGCACACATAGGGTTTCTCTCCTGTATGAATTCTCTGATGATTAGTGAGGCTTAATTTTTCACTGAAAGCCTTCCCACATTCACTGCATTCATAGGGTTTTTCACCTGTGTGAGTTCTCTGATGTCTGACAAGCTGGGATTTCCTACTGAAGGCCTTCCCACATTTAGTGCATACAAAGGGTTTCTCTCCGGTGTGTGTCATCTGATGTGATAAGAGGTGTGACTTCTGGGAGAAGGCTTTCCCACACTGGACACACCCATGAGGCTTCTCTCCTGTATGTGTTCTCTGATGGTTAATGAGACTGGACCTCTCTCTGAAGGCTTTCTGACACTCACTGCATTCATAGGGTTTCTCTCCAGTATGAATTGTCTGATGTCTAATGAGCTCTGATTTCTCAAAGAAGGCTTTTCTACAATTGCTACATCCATAGGGTTTTGTTCCTGTGTGGGTCCTGTGATGTGTGACGAGCTGTGATTTCCTGCTGAAGGCTTTCCCACATTCTCTGCATTCAAAAGGTTTCTCTCCTGTGTGAGTCCTCTGATGATTGATGAGATTTGACTTTTCACTAAAGGCTCTTCCACATTCAGTGCATCCATAGGGCTTCTCTCCTGTGTGTGTCCTCCAGTGTGATATGAGGTGTGACTTCCGGGAGAAGGCTTTCCCACACTCACCACATTCATACGGTTTCTCTCCTGTATGTGTCCTCTGATGGGATGTCAGCTGTGACTTCTGGGAGAAGGCTTTCCCACACTGGCTGCAACTGTAAGGTTTCTCTCCTGTGTGCGTTCTGTGATGTGTAATGAACTGTGACTTCTGGGGAAAGGTTCTGCCACATTTACCACAGCCATAGGCTATTTCTCTTACGTGTCTGCTCTGATGTTTAATGAGACTTGATTTCTTACTGAAGCGTTTCCTACATTCACTGCATTCATAGAGCTTCTCCCCTAAATGGGTTCTGTGATATATGATAATCTGTGACTTCTTACAGCTAGCTTTATCATACTTATCACATTCATAGTATTTTAACCAAGTATCAGTTTCCTCAGTCTTGGTATGGAGAAACAATTTATCAAATACATTTAAGTCAGCTGGTTCTGTTTTTCCATAATCTGCTTTTGGAATAAGTAAATCTATATGATGTTTTAAAATTAATCCACCTATGTCACCTTCACTGTTTGATTTCCTTAAAGGAACAAAGTTCATGCTCAGATTGAAATTTTTTCCAAGTGCATCACATTCTTGATCTTGTTTCATATTTTTAAGCTTCTCTTGGTTATCCTTGTGCCAAGTGATGTGACCATTTACTTGCAAGACTTGTTCTAGGAAAAAAAAAACCCTGTGAACCCTTCTATAGTTGTGCTTACTGAATAAAACCTAGAAATGCTATCTGAGGGAATGAATGCCTTTTAAAGCTTAGTTTCCCAGTCTGAATACAATGTCTATCCTCTAGGTACTGAAAAAAATTTAAATGCTGTAAACAAGAACAGAAAGCAGACAGTAGATTGAATGGAGTCAACCACCAACTTGGGGGGAAGGAGGAAACAGATGAACAGGCCACATGGGCTCACTCCGTGGGTCCTCAGCCTCACCTACTCCCTCAGCTACACTCAGAGGACACTGCAGCTCAGGCTGACTGTGGGGCCCGCCCCAGGTGCCCACATCTCTCCACCAAGACCTTCCATGGGCTGCAAGTGCACGTCTGGGCCGTGTGCAGGCATGCTAAACACTCTGGAGCCCTAATGTTCCCTGCAGCAGTGCTCAGTCACTGAGAGACAGGAGGGTTACGGTGATACCAGCTTCCTGGTCCCTCAGAGGGTTCCCAGCAGCACACCCTTTGTGCATTCCTCCCCCGCCCCATCTCACTTCCCCTTCTCCCACTAACACTGTGGGGTCACAGCCCCACTAAGTTCTTGCACTCAGGTAAGTATCTCAGGGTCTGTTTTTGAGGGACCTTGAAGTAAGTCAATATCACAGCAGGGAAAGAGGAGGGAGGTACAGCTGTTCAGAGTACTGCTGGATGCTTGGTGGTGCCACATAAGACAACTTGCAAAAGGAGATGAGAACCTGGATCTATCTAGCAATTTGGGAAGTTCAAGATTAGGCACAGTTTTAAGTGGGAATAGAGAAGTCTTTAAAAAGATATTTTCCAAAGGGCAAAAAACTTAAATAATAAGAAAACATGTTAGGAAGAGATAATTCCAGGTACTCCATGGTGTCTAAGCCACAGAAAAAGCACACCGGAACCTAATTTAAAAAGGGAAGATGGGACTTCCCTGGTGGCACAGTGGTTAAGAATCTGCCTGCCAGTGCACAGGACACGGGTTTGAGCCCTGGTCTGGGAAGATCCCACATGCCATGGGATCAACTAAGCAACTAAGTCTGTGTGCCACAACTCCTGAGCCTTCGAGCCACAACTACTGAGCCCACATGTCACAAATACTGAAGCCTGCACACCTAGAGCCCGTGCTCCGTAACAAGAGAAGCCACCACAATGAGAAGCCTGCGCACTGCAACAAAGAGAAGCCCTCGCTCTCCACAACTAGAGAAAGCCCACGTGCAGCAATGAAGACCCAACGCAGCCAAAGATAAACAAATAAATAAATTTGTTAAAAAATATTTAAAAATAAAAAAAGTGATTGTGCTACATTCCTTTAAAAAAAAAGGGGGAAGAAATGGACCAATGGTTTGGGAGGAACGAAAATCCATTTTCTGACATAATGAGACTGAACAGAGAGCGCTTCATGCCAGAGATGCCCAAAGTGAGGGAAAATAAAGCCCCGATGGACAAGCACAGGTGTCTCTGATCACAGAAGGAGGGAGGACAGAAGAAGCTTAACCACATCAGGGGACAGAACACCTAACGAGAAGTCAAAGTCCCAGATGTGACAGACAGGGAATAACATCATGGCCCAGACCAGCTGGAAATATTTCACTTCAAGCTATGAGCAAAGAAGCCACATGTAAATGTGCTTTACCTGAGTAGCTCACATCAACTGTTCTGAATCGCCATCAAAGGTTGGAGATTTTGAGACGAGCTCTCTAAGGCACATTTCAAAGATACTGACCCGTACCCAGCTGAGACTGAACTTCCACCTTCTCCCCTCGGTCTGGTCCTCAAACACTCACCTGAAGAGTCTGAACCTGGAATTTCTCCATCTCCTGTCCACGGCTCTTCTCCGTGCTCCAACTTGAGGATGACACCAGGTTTCATAACTTCATACCCTGTTCAGGGGAAATCACAAAGTCCTTGGCCCCCACTGCTTGACCTCTGGGGCCTCTGAAGAATGAGCAAGGTTTGGCATTAGTTGACCCAGTGAAGCCACCCATCTGAATACCAACAGAGTAAGTAATTCTCAGAGGAAAGGTAATGGTCTTCCCAGTGGCTAATAAGGTCTAAGAATCTTTGACTTCTATAATTCAAGTCCAAAACCATACACCGTTCAGAGACTCTGTAGCCGGTCTGCCTGGGTTCAAATCCGGGCTCTTTCATTTACTAGCTGTCAGTCCTTGCAAAAGTTACTTAACCTCCTTTGCCTCAATTTCCTCATTAGAATAAAAGAAAGAAAACAAGGAAAGTAACACACCTGCCACATAGGATTGCTCTTATGATTAAGTGAGCTAATATATGCACGATATGTGAAATACAGTTAATTACATGCTTCAGGAGCTACCACTACCAGTTACTATTAGCTTCAGAGGCTGCACAATGAAATTAAGACTTCATTATTGGAAGGTGAGATCCAAATACTTTCCCTGGAGTCACAGTCCAAGAATTTTGATCTCCTAAATTTAGGTGCAAAATCATTAAAAAATTTGGAAGTCCCAGAGCTCTCAGCAACTAAAAAAGAACAAGCAGGTACTAGACACAATATGAGGTCCTCTGGGCAAGTTTCCTTTTTTTTTTTTTTTTTTTCCCATTTTTCGGCCACACTCACGGCTTGCAGGATCTTAGTTCCCCAAACAGGGATCAAACTTTTGCCCCCTGCAGTCAAAGCACAGAGTCCTAACTGCTGGACTGCCAGGGAATTCCTAGGCAGCTTCTCTTACCTAGTGACACGAGGCTGCTATAGTTCTCCAACATGACATCCTTGTATAAGTCCTTCTGACAGGGGGCCAGTAGTTGCCATTCCTTCTGGGTGAAGTCCACAGATAAATCTTCAAATGAGAACGACCCCTGTAAGAGCACAATCCCAGTGAATCAGAAGCAGGTATCACTAGGTGATGTGGGAAAGAAGTACCAGAGCTTGAGCACATCATTCTCACCAAGGCAAGTTACAGAATGTCTACTGGGTCCTTACTTTTGCACTCTTATTTTGTGAGATAAAATGCCATTATGCATTCTTTCATCCTTCCACTTACATGAGAACTGAAATACACGACTTTAAATCTTCCAAACCACCAACAAAATATTTACTGAACCTCAAATCTGGCACCAGAAGAGATGGCAGTGAAAGACAGATAATAAAATAGTATCCTAAGAAACTGCTCAGTTTGTAGACAGCTGCAAACATGTACACCTATAAATAAAAGAAATTGCTTTAAGAGCTGAGACAGAAAGACAGGGAGGACATGACATGGGTCAGGAGCAGGGAGCATGGCACTCCACCTGTGGTCACATCAGCCTCTATTGAAGAGGTGAAGCTTGAAACGAGTTTTAGGAAATTAGTAGTGCTTTCTACAGAAAAGGGGATGCAAAAGCATTCTGAGAGACAGCAACTCCAATATGGGGCCCCGCACTGCTGGGGCTGAGGTGATACAAACAGTTCAGTCAGACAAGGTCACAGGGCGTGGGGTAGTGACTGGACTGCAGGCCACAGTGGAGGCAGGGCAGACGTGGTGACCACACCACCTTCTTGCTGCCGACAGTTAGCCACTAGAGCTTTTACAGGATGGAAGTGATACAACCAAATTTAACTTTTAGAAAGGTATCTGGATTTTAGATCAAGATGGAGTTCTGTCCCAAAGTCTCCTAAGACGACAAGAAAGCACAAACACTCTTTTAAAAGTCCAGAATACCATCAGAAAATAAGAAACAGCACACCACAGACTTTGAGAGTAGCAAGGGAATCTGAAAGACAGTCCATAGAAAGTATCCATTTTGAGCAACCAAGAGAGAAAAACTTGAGAATGGACAGAGCTCAGGTCACTGCAAGACAAAGCAAATGCATGTCATGGGAGTCCCAGAAAGAGAAAAGAAAGAGCATGGTGAAAAAAAAAGTTTCAAGAAATGGGCTAAATGAGGCTAAATCCTCCCCCAAATTTGGCAAAAGATATAAGCCTGCAAATCCAACAAGCTCAGTGAACCCCCCAACTGGATAAACAAAGAAATCCATGACCAACCACATCACAACCAAACTGCTACAAGATGAAGACAAAATCACATCACTTATAGGGAACAGTGATTCAAATGACTGCAAATGTCTTATTAAATAGCAAAGAGGCCAGAAGGAAGTGCTGAAAGGAAAGACCTGCTAAGCCACAATTCTGTAGCCAGCTTAAATATTCATCAGGAATAGTATGACAGGGACTTCCCTGGTGGTGCAGGGGTTAAGAATCCACCAGCCAATGCAAGGGATGTGGGTTCAATCCCTGGTCCAGGAAGATCCCACATGCCATGTAGCAACTAAGCCCATGCGCCACAACTACTGAGCCTGACCTCTAGAGCCTGCAAGCCACAACTACTGAGCCCGTGTGCCACAAATACTGAGCCCGTGTGCCTCAACTACTGAAGCCCGAGCACCTAGAGCCCGTGCTCCACAACAAGAGAAGCCACCGCAATGAGAAGCCTGCGCTCCACAATGAAGAGAAGCCCCCGCTTACCACAACTAGAGAAAGCCTGTGTGCAGCAATGAAGACCCAATGCAGCCAAAAATAAATAACTAAAGTAAAATAAATAAATTTCTATTAAGAAAAAGGAATAGTGATAATACTTTCTTATGAAGAAAAACTAAGAGAATTCAAGGGTAGCAGACTTGCTCTAAAAGATTTACTAATGGAAAATCTTCAGATGGACATGATACCAGAAGGCAACTTAAAAAAATCGAGAATGAAGAAAGAACAGAAATGGCAAATATATGAGCAAATAAAATACACTATTCTCCTTTTCAGTTCTTTAAATATGTTTCATAGTTGACAGCAAAAATCGTAATGTTTTCTGAAGGAGTTTTCAGTGTATGCAGGTGTAACTGTGTAACACAGTTACGATATAAAGGAAAGAGGGTGAGGGGCCTAGACAGTGGTGAGGTTTCTACATTCCTATTGAAGTGGCAAAATAAAATTTAAAACTTTGCACTTCAACCAACGTAATTGAAAAATGAAATGACAAGCCACAGACTGAAAAAAATTATTTGTAAATCCTATTTCTGATAAAGAACTTGACTCAAGAGCTTATTTTAAAAACAATAATAAAAGATAAGTAACCCAATTAAAAAACAGGCAGAATATTTGAATACATTTTAATACAGAAGATATAGAAATGGCTAATATGCACATGAAATGATGACCAACATCATTACTTATTAAGGAAATGCATATTAAAACCACAATGAGACACCAGTTCATGTTCACTAGAATGACTATAATCAAAAAGACACAATAACAAGTGTTCAAAAAGTTGTGGAGAAACTGGAACTTCATACTGGGAGAAATATAAAATGTTCAGACACTGGAACTGTGGCAACTTCTTTAGAAGTTAAATATAATTTTACCATACAACCCAGCAATTACACTCTTAGGTATGTACCCAAGACAAATAGATACATGCTCATACAAAAACTTGTACATGATCCCAGAGGAGAAGAGAGAGAGGACCTGAGAAAATATTTGAAAAGATAACAGCTGAAAATGTCCCTAACCTGGGAAAAGAAACAGTCACCTAAACCAAGAAGTGCAGAGAGTCCCATACAGGATTAACCCAAAAAGGGACACACCAAGACACACTGTAATCAAACTGACAAAAAAATAAAGATGAAGAGAGAATATTAAAAGCATTAAGGGAAAAGCAACAAATAACATACAAGGGAACTCCCATAAGACTATGAGATGATTTTTCAGCAGGCCAGATTTTTCAGCAGGTCATATATGGCATGATATATTTAAAGTGATGAAAGGGAAAAACCTACAAACAAGAATACTCTACCCAGCAACACTCTTGTTCAGATTTGATGGAGAAATCAAAAGCTTCACAAACAAAAGCTAAAAGAATTCAGCCCCACCAAACCAGCTTTACAACAAATGTAAAAGGAACATTTTTAGGTGAAAAAGAAATGGTTACAACTAGAAGCAAGAAAATTGTCAAATAAAAAAGCTCACCAGTAACGGCAAACACACAGTAAAGGGAGGAAATCATCTACACACAAAGCTAGTAGGAAGGTTAAAATACAAAAGTAGTAAAATCATTTATATCCACAACAAGCAGTTAAGGGATACATAAAACAATTAGATGTAAAATATGATATCAACAACAGTAATCGTGAGGGGAGAAGAATACAAATGCAGGGTGGTTTTCTTTTTTGCGGTACACGGGCCTCTCACTGTTGTGGCCTCTCCCGTTGTGGAGCACAGGCTCCGGACACACAGGCTCGGCGGCCATGGCTCACAGGACCAGCCACTCCACGGCATGTGGGATCCTCCCGGACCGGGGCACGAACCCATGTCCCCTGCATTGGCAGGTGGACTCTCAACCACTGTGCCACCAGGGAAGCCCCCAAATGCAGGGTTTTTAAAATGCATTGGAAATTAAAAGATCAGCAACTTAAAACAATCCCGTATATATACAGTCTGATATACAAAAACCTCATGGTAACTGCAAACCAAAAAATCTATAATAGATACACACACAAAAAAGAAAAAGGAATCCAAGCATAACACTAAAGACAGTCATCAAATCATAGGAGACAAGAACAAAAGAAGGGGAAAAAAAGACCTACAAAAACAAATCCAAAATAATTAACAAAATGGCAATAAGAGCAAACATATTGATAACTACCTTAAGTGTAAATGGACTAAATGCTCCAATCAAAAGGCACAGAGTGGCTGAATGGATAAAAAAACAAGACCCATATACATACTGTCTACAAGAGACCCACTTCAGATCTAGGGACACACACAGACTGAAAGTGAGGGGATGAAAAAAGGTATTCCACACAAATGGAAATCAAAAGAAAGCCAGAGTAGTAATACTTATATCAGACAAAATAGACTTTAAAATAAAGACTGTTATAAGAGACAAAAAAGGACACTACATCATGATCAAGGGACCAATCCATAAAGAAGATATAACAATTGTAAATACATATGCACCTAACGTAGGAGCACCTCAATATATAATGCAAATATTAACAGACATAAAAGGAGAAATCGACAGTAACACAACAATAGTAGGGGACTTTAACAGCCCACTTACATCGATGGACAGATCATCTAGACTAAAAAAATCAATAAGGAAACACTGGCCCTAAAGAACACATTAGACCAAATGAATTTAATTGATATATACAGAGCATTCTGTTCAAAAGCAGCAGAATATACAATCTTTTCAAAAGCACATGGAACATTTTCCAGACTACATGCTAGACAACAAAACAAGCTGGATAAATTTAAGAAAACTGAAGTCATATCAAGCATCTTTTCCAACCACAATGTTGTTGAGACTAGAAATCAACTACAAGAAAAAAACGGCAAAAAAACACAAGCACATAGAGGCTAAACAACATGCCACTAAACAATCAACGGATTACTGAACAATTCAAAGAGGAAATGAAAAAATACATAAAGACAAATGAAAATAAAAACACGACAACCCAAAATCTGTGGGATGCAGCAAAAGCAGTTCTAAGAGGGAAGTTTATAATTATACAAGCTTACTTCAGGAAACAAGAAAAATCTCTAATAAACAACCCAATCTTACACCTGAAGTAACTAGAGGAAGAAAAACAAAACCCAAAGTTAGTAGAAGGGAAGAAATCATACAGATTAGAGCAGAAATAAAACAGAGACTAAAAAAAATAGAAAAGATCAACGAAACTAAAAATTGGTTCTTTGAAAAGATAAAATTACTCATCAGGAAAAAACGGGAGAGAGCCCAAATCAATAAAATGAGAAATGGAAAAGAAGTTACAACCAACACCATAGAAATACAAAGGATCATAAGAGACTACTACATGCCACTATATACCAATAAAATGGACAACATAGAAGAAATGGACAAATTCTTAGAAAGGTACAATCTCCCAAGACTGAACGAGGAAGAAATAGAAAATATGAACCAACTACAAGTAATGAAATTGAATCAGTAATTTAAAAACTCTCAATAAATAAAAGTCCAGGACCAGATGGCTTCACAGGTGAGTTCTATCAAACATTTAGAGAAGAGTTAATACCCATCCTTCTGAAACTATTCCAAAAAACTTCAGAGGAAGGAACACTTCCAAACTCATTCTATGAGACCATGATCACCCAGATACCCAAACCAGACAAAGATGTCACCAGAAAAAGAGAATTACAGGCCAATATCACTGATGAACATAGACACAAAAATCCTCAACAAAATACTAGCAAACCAAATCCAACAAAACAGTAAAAGGATCATACAACATGATCAAGGGGGATTTATCCCAGGGATACAAGAATTTTTCAATATCCACAAATCAATGTGATATACCACGTTAACAAATGGAAGAATAAAATCAACATGATCATCTCAACAGACACAGAAAAAACTTGATAAAATTCAACATTCACTTTGATAAAAACTCTTCAAAAAGTGGGCATAGGGGGAACATACCTCAACATAATAAAGGCCATATATGACAAAAATCACAGCTAACATCATACTTCATGGTGAAAAGATGGAAGTATCCCCTCTAAGATCAGGAAAAAGACAAGGATGCCCACTCTCACCACTTTTAGTCAACATACTTTTGGAAGTCTAACCACGGCAATCAGAGAAGAAAAAGAAATAAAAGGAATCCAAACTGGAAAAGAAGTAAATCTGTCACTGTTTGTAGAAGACACGATACTATACATAGAAAGTCCTAAAGATGCCTCCAGAAAACTACTAGAACTCATCAATGAATGCAGTAAAGTTGCAGGATACAAAATTAGTACACAGAAATCGCTTGCATTTCTATATGCTAACAACAAAATATCAGAAAGAGAAATTAAGGAAACAATCCCATTTACCATCGCATCACAAAGAATAAAATATCTAGAAATAAACCTACCTAAGGAGGTCAAAGACCTGTAATCTGAAAACTATAAGATGCTGATGAAAGAAATTGAAGGTGACATTAACAGATGGAAATATATACCGTGTTCTTGCATTGGAGAAGTCAATGTTGTTAAAATGACCATACTACCCAAGACAATCTACAGATTCAATGCAACCCCTATCAAATTAACAGTGGCATTTTTCACAGAAGTAAAACAAATTAGTATTAAAATTTGTATGGAAACACAAAAGACTCCAAATAGCCAGTAAAGAATCTTTAACAGAGCTGGACAAATCATGCTCCCTGACTTCAGACTATACTACAAAGCCACAGTAATCAAAAAAGTATGGTACTGGCACAGAAACAGACATATAGATCAATGGAACAAGATAGAAAACCCAGAAATATACCCACACACTTATGGTCAATTAATCTACAACAAAGGAGGCAAGAATATACAATGGAGAAAAGACAGTCTCTTCAATAAGTGGTGCTAAGAAAACTGGACAATTACATGTAAAGGAATGAAATTAGGTTCTCTAACCATATACAAAAATAAACTCAAAATGTATTAAAGACCTAAATGTGAGACCAGATACTATAACATTCCTAGAGGAAAACATAGGCAGAACACTCTTTGACATAAATCGCAGCAATATTTTTTTGGATCTGCCTCCTAAAGTAATGGAAATAAAAGCAAAAATAAACAAATTGGACCTAATTAAACGTAAAAGATTTTGCAGAGCAAAGGAAACCAGAAACAAAATTAAAAACAACCCACTGGGACTTCCCTGGTGGCGCAGTGGTTAAGAATCCTCCTGCCAATGCAGGGGATACGGGTTCAAGCCCCGGTCTGGGAAGATACCACATGCCACAGAGTAACTAAGCCCATGTGCCACAACTACTGAGCCTGCTCTCTACAGCCCACGAGCCACAACTACTGAGCCTGTGTGCCACAACTACTGAAGCCCACGCACCTAGAGCCAGTGCTCCACAACAAGAGAAGCCACTGCAATGAGAAGCCCATGCACTGCAATGAAGAGTAGCCCCCGCTCACTGCAACTACAGAAAGGCTGCGTGCAGCAACGAAGACCCAACACAGCCAAAAATTAATTAATTAATTAAAAAGAAAAAGACAACCTACAGAATGGGAGAAAATATTTGCAATCAATGTGACTGGCAAGGGCTTAATTTCCAAAATATACAGACAGCTCATACAGCTCAACATCTGAAAAAAAACAAACACCCCAATCAAAAGATGGGCAAATGACATAAATAGACATTTCTCTAAAGAAGACATACAGCTGGTCAAAAAGCACATGAAAAGATGCTCAAAAAGGCTAATTATTAGAGAAATGCAAAACAAAACTACAGTGAGGTATCACCTCACACCAGTCAGAATGGCCATCATCAGAAAGTCCGCAAAGAGTAAATGATAGAGAGGGTATGGAGAAAAGGGAACCCTCTTGCACTGTTGGTGGGAATGTAAATTGGTGCAGCCACTATGGAGAACAGTATGGAGGTTCCTCAAAAAACAGGGTTACCATACGATCCAGCAATCCCACTCCTGGGCATATATCTAGAAAAGATGAAAACTCTAATTTGAAAAGATACATGCACCTCTATGTTCATAGCAGCACTATTTACAATAGCTAAGACATGGAAGGAACCTAAATGTTCATCGACAGATGAATGGATAAAGAAGATGTGGTACATATACACACAGTGGCACACTATTCAGCCATAAAAAAGAATGAAATACTGCCATTTGCAGCAGCATGGATGGACCTAGAGATTATCATGCTGAGTGAAGTCAGACAGAGAAAGACAAATATATGATATCACTTATATGTGAATCTAAAAAAAGTAATACAAATGAACTTATTTATAAAACAGAAATAGACTCACCAACATAGAAAACTTATGGTTACCAAAGGGGAAAGGAGGGGAGGAATAAGTTCAGAGTTTGAGATTAACAGACACACACTACTATATATAAAATGGATAACTAACAAGAATCTACTGTATTGCACAGGGAAATATACTCAATATCCTGTAATAACCTATAATGAAAAAGATTCTGAAAAAGAATATATATACACAAATACGTATAAATGAATTACTTTGCTGTAACCTGAAAGACGACATTGTAAATCAACTATACTTCAATTAAAAAAAAACCAACAAAATGTGTAAATATTCCAAATCCATCAAGTGGTGAATGGATAAATAAAAAGTGGTATATCCTTACAATGGGATACTATTCAACAATAAAAAGAATGAATTCCTGACATATGCTAAAGCATAGATGGACCTCAAAAGTACTATGCTTATTGAAAGAGGCTAGACACAGAACGATTACACATTTATATAAATCCATTATATGATATGCCCAAAAGGAAAACCTATATAGAAAGTAAGCAAATTAGTGGCTGCCTCAGGCTGGTGATGGGAAGAGGAACTGACGCAAATGTCACAAAGATCCTCTTGGGGTGATGGAACCCTTCTAAAACTGGATTGTGATGATGGTGACACAACATAAAGTTACTAAAAAAAAACAAAATCACTGAATTGTACACTTAAAATAGGTGGATCCTACTGACATCATAGTACAATAAAGCCGTTAAAAAGATAATATAATATTAATAAATTTATGCCAACATATTTGACAACTTAGATGAAACAGATATATTTCTTGAAAAATAATCTACTCAGAAGTGACACAAGAGGGCTTCCCTGGTGGCACAGTGGTTGAGAGTCCGCCTGCCGATGCAGGGGATGCGGGTTCGTGCCCCAGTCGGGGAGGATCCCACATGCCACGGAGCGGCTGGGCCCGTGAGCTGTGACCGTTGGGCCTGCGCATCTGGGGCCTGTGCTCCGCAGCGGGAAGGGCCACAACAGTGAGAGGCCTGCGTACCGCAAAAAAAAAAAAAAAAAAAGTGACACAAGAAAAAAGGTCTGAATTAGTCTGTAACTGTTAAAGGAATTAACCCTCACATTTTAAAACCTTCCTTCAAAGAAAACTCAACGTCTAGATAGCTTCAAAGGTGAATTCTTCCCAACATTTAAGGAACAAATAAAATGATCTCACATAAATTCTTTTAGAGAACAGAGAAAAGAGTGCAAACTTCTCAACTCATTTTATACGGCCAGCAGACCTCTAATCCCAAATCAGATAGGAACACAACAAGAAAAGAACATTACAAGCAAATAACTCATAGAATCAAAATTCCTAACAAAATATTAACAAACTGAATCTAGCCATGCATAAAAAGTATAACATAGCCTGACCAAATGAGGGTTCCTTCAGCTGTGCAAGATACCGATTCAGAAATCCCTGTCATATTAACAGAATAAAGGAGAAAAGCCATTATCACCTCAAAATGAAGAAAAGGTATACGGTGAAAATCTATTCAGTGTAAAATACTATCAACAAACTAGGAATAGAAAGAAATTTAATCTGATAATCATAATCTACAAAATACGTACAGGTAGCATCATACTTTATGGTAAAACACTGAGTACTTGCTCTCTGAGGACCAGAACAGCACTGTCCAGCAGAATTTCTTGTGACGGCTAAAATGCTCTATATCTGCACCATCCAATACGGTAGCCACTAGGCACCAGTGTCTACTGAACACTTCAAAGGTGACTAGGCACTGACTTTTCTATTTTATTTAATTTTAATTAATTTAAATGTAAAGAGCATGTGTAGCTAATGGCTACCTGTTGGATAATAAAGACTGTCTGGTCTTCGTCCCAGGTTCCTGCGATGGAGCTTCCTTTGTAATTCGTGGTGGGCCCCTCCTGAGTTTACGGAACACGTAACTCATGGTGGGCTCCTGGAGTCTCCAGGTGGGCACTGCCCATGCTGGAAGTTCCAACCATTTGCTTGGAGGGTTGGGGCTTTGAGGCAGACGCTATCAGCCCAACCTCCAGGCTGGAGGCTGAGTTCAGTCACATGGCTGTGATTTTATCAATCACACCTACAAAATGAATACCCAGTAAAAACTCTGGATACTGCTGCCTCATGTTAGCTTCTTGGGTGGTAAACAGACATGGGCCAAGAGGGCGATGTGCCCTGATTCCATGGGGAGAGGGCGCAGAAGCTCCATGTTTGGGACCCTGCCAGACCTCACCCTGTGTGTCTCTTCATTTGGCTGATCCCAACTTGTGTCCTTTATAATAAAACTGCAGGGGCTTCCCTGGTGGCACAGTGGTTGAGAGTCCGCCTGCCGATGCAGGGGACACGGGTTCGTGCCCCGGTCCAGGAAGATCCCACATGCCGCGGAGCGGCTGGGCCCGTGAGCCATGGCCGCTGAGACTGCGCGTCCAGAGCCTGTGCTCTGCAACGGGAGAGGCCACAACAGTGAGAGGCCCGCGTACAGAAAAAAAAAAAAAAAATGCAGTTTTAAGTATAGCACTTTCCTAAGTTCTGTGAACAATTCCAGTGAACCTGAGGGGGTCATAGGAACCCCTCAAATTTGCAGCCTATTGGTCAGAAGTGCAGGTGGCCTGGGGACCCCGAAACTTACAGCTGGCAACTGAAGTGAAAGCACTCTTGTTGGGGATGGTGCCCTCACCCTGCAGAGTCTGCACTAACTCCAGGTGACTGGTGTCAGAGGTGAGCAGCTGTGATATGCTATGTAGTGGACAGTGCAGGCCTAGGGCGAGGCAAGGGTGTTCCCAACGCCACCTCTAGTCCACAAGGTACTGCAGGTACAGTACTGGCCAGGAGGTCAGTACAATATAATGCAAGGAAAGAGTATAAATATTGAAAGGAAGATGTAAAACTGTCATAGATGGTATGACTGCATAAAGAAAATCCAAAAGACCTTAAAACAATTAGAATTAGTTAACTGTGGATATTCTTCTTTCATAAACATCAAAACTAGTCAACTGGTCTCACAAAGATAAGCTACAATGTAGAACCTTCAACTATATCAATGAACTTCTCACACTGTTACATTAAAATATATTGTTTTATCTTCCTCCTTAAATGGATCATTTACCCACTAATGATTTTATAAATCATGCATTGGTCATGTGGAAAACGCTGGTTCCCTGAGTTTACATCTTCTCATAAAAAAATGGCTTTACCAGTTAATTCTGTAAACATTTAATGCAGAAATAATTCCAATTTTACTAAACTCTTATAGAATATGGAAGCAACTTTTGATAAACTTTTTGATACTAACATGACCTTGATAACAAAATCCAATAAGGGTATTGCAAGAAGGGAAAAGCAAAGGCCTATTTACACATGAACACTGATGTGAAAATCCTAAACAATGTTACCAAACTACTATATTAAGCAAAACATAAAGAAAAAAATATATCAAGCCCAAGCTGGAGTTTATCCCAAAAATTCAAGGTTGATTTAACATTTTTTTAAAAAGTCACGGATATTTACTACTTTAACAGATTAAGAAAAAACATAGTATCACCTCGATAGATGCAGATAAAGCATATCTGTAAATGGAAGAATGTATATAACAAGAACTACAGATAACAGAAAAATCCAACAAAGTTAGATTAAAAAGCACATTTACAGTTTTCAAAAAGAAGGACTAGATTTCATAAGAATATAAAAGTAAGAAAAAGAACAAACAGATGAAACAAAGAACAAATGAACACACCAAATATTGAAAAATAATCAACAATTATTTGTTATAGAAAGTCTCATCAAACTAGGAAGTCAGTGGAATTTTTTACCAAAAAAGAAAGTATTGCTGATATTTTTATAAACATGGAAAATCTAAACAAATCTAAAGAAGAATTATTAGAATTAGTAAATGGGCTTACAAAGTTCCTGAATACCAAGTCAATATGCAAAAATCTAGTATATTTTCATGTTTTGGCAACAAACACTTTTAAAACTAATGACTACATTTTAAGATACTAATTGCAGTTCTGGGGCAGAAAATGTACAAACTGACCCTTGATATATCTTGGCATGCTAGAAAGCTGCATTCTAGTTAATAAAGAAATGTTACAAGGAGGGTGTTACTATTTTGCAGCCCCTAATGAAATAATCCATCTGGGCAACGATCATTTAAAGCCATCAACAAGGGACTTCCCTGGTGGTCCAGTGGTAAAGAACTGCCTTCCAATGCAGTGGACGCGGGCTCGATCCCTGGTCGAGGAACTAAGATCCCACGTGCCACGGAGAAACTAAGCCCGTGCGCCACAACTACTGAGCTCATGCGCCTCAATGAGAGAGCCCTCATGTTGCAAACTACAGAGCCCACGCACCCTGGAGCCTGCCCAGCACAACCAGACAGAAACCCGATCAGACCGAGCGCCCTAACAAAAAGATCCCACATGCCTCAACAAAGAGCCCGTGTGCCACAACTAAGACCCAACACAACCAAAAAAAATAAGGAGAATAAAGCCATCAGCAAGACAAAGAGAGACAAGTGGGCTTTATGGACCTCCTGAAAGAAGTACAACCACAACCTCTGAAGCACTCTTGCCAAAAAGTCACACTTAAATCTGATCAAGCCTCAAAGTGGAACCTCCTGTGGTGATGGAAATTTTCTTTACCTGTGCCACCTAATTCGTGGCTGTCCAGTCTGTGGCTACGGAGCACTTGAAACGTGGCAACTGTGACAAAGGGATTTCATTGAATTAACTTAAGTTCAAACAGTCATATGTGGCCGGTGGCTTCGGGACTGGAAAGCGCAGCTCTGAATCTACCAATTCACAGGAAACACAGACGGCAGAACACACCAACAACACTGGGGGGTTTAATCAGTCAAACGAGGACATTATCCACCACGCCACTTAGTCAAAGCCTTCAGACCGTGGGAAACTACAGATAAACGGCCTGGCTTCCTCAACAGATAGTTTGGACAGAAAAAAATAGGCAGAGCCAAGATTCAGAGGCAGATCAATCAACTGCACTGTATGAACTTTACTTAGATTCTGATTCAAACAGAGGACAGTTTATGAGACAACTGGAAATTTGATAATGGCTGGATTTGGTGATATTGAGAAGCTACCTCAATTGGAGAGAAGGCTGCAATTGCTAAGTGACAGAAGCAAAACACAAATGAGTATACACAACAGCAGACAAAATCAAATGGCAGTGTTTAAGGATAAACACTTAGGAGTAAAATTATACAGAAAAGCAAGGAAATCGTTACAAAAGATGGAGTCCTGGCTCCGTCTGTCAGGAGGCAGAAGTTGTGATTGGGAAGGGGGCACAGGAAGGGCCTCATTTGGGCTGGGAATGCTCTATTTCTTGAAATGAAATGGTGGCTTCATGGGTATTCATTTGATAACACATTAAGCTGTACTTTTACATTTTATGAACTTTTCTCCATGTGAATTCTGCTTCACAACTAAAGAGGTAAATAAATAATTTAAATAATTACGGGGACTAAATTCTGCTTTGGCATTTTCCCCGTGGGTCACACTCTGTGGAAAACTATGAAAAATGGCTATAATACCATGTATTTATTACAATCTTTCTCCTAAGAACATTACCCACTATATCATTTATTCAAAGGCTTCACCAAGGAATGACCAAGAAACATTTACTTTCTATGAAAAATCAGTTTGCTTTTTTCTTTGGATAATGCAATTCATATAAACATACTCATTACACCTGTCAAAAATTTGAGAACCAGGTTTACAGCTCAAATTCAATAATTATGTAGGACAGTAAGGCTTATAAAAATTGAAACTTTAAGAATTTCTCGGGCTATCCTGGTGGCGCGGTGGTTGAGAGTCTGCCTGCCGATGCAGGGGACACGGGTTCGTGCCCCGGTCCGGGAAGATCCCACATGCTGCGGAGCGGCTGGGCCCGTGAGCCTTGGCCTCTGAGCCTGCGCGTCCGGAGCCTGTGCTCCGCAACAGGAAAGGCCACAACAGTGAGAGGCCCACGTACCGCAAAAAAAAAAAAAAAAAAAAAGAATTTCTCGAGGCCCTATAGTTAACATATCGCTGCTTCAATTTTGTCCCAACTTGGATCTTCCATTCTGAGGGTATTTTCCCCTGATTTCTTAACCATTTATTCTTTCCTTTTTCACTAGTGGTCTTACACACCTCTTCTAATTCCCTGGAAAAATAATGAGAAATAAACATGAACTCACCTGTAACATGGTCATTTCTGCTGCAAGATGAGTAGCAAGTCTGAGATTTGTTCTGTCCTGCAGCCTCTGCTTCTGCCCTGAAGCTCTGGTGTGAGGTCTTTTACACTAGGAATGACTTTCTGCTTCTGGGAACGCGTTTCTTATCTCACACGAGCAGCCTTATTTGTGTGGAACCAGGATCTGTGGACTTGGGGACAAAAGAACTTCAACTGGTATATTCACGCTGCACCAAAAATCCTTTCCTCTCTTACTAGGAACTAGGAATTCATGATCATCTAAGGCCAGACTGTGTTTCCTATATAACTGAAACAGGACTACCAGGGACAGAAACAGAATGTAACGTAAAAGAACAGCAAAAGTCTCTACACACAAATAAAGAAGGACCAGAAGTAAGTAATTCTGAGATCCAGTCAGTGTGCACTGAGGACAGTGCGGAACAGGTGCTGTGAAGGACATGATAGCTCTGTGTTAGGCAGATGGAATTTTGGAAAGCTTATGTGATTTGTATTATAACAGATCTGAGTTTCAATCAACCCTTTCCCTTTGCTGCCTTTGTGACTTTGGGGAAAAAACGAATAGGAAACTAAGGTTCATTTTTCTGAGCCTTAGTTTCCTATTAAAATTTTCTATAACTTTCCTAATTTATGTCTGCCAATCCTATCATTTTCTGAAGGAAGTGTGTTAAACTCTCCCAGTATGATTACAGATTGGTCAGTTTTTCCTTGCAATTCTGTTGATTGTATGCTTAAAGCTATGTTGTTTGATGCACAGAGGTTATATACTTCTGGAGGATTACTCTTTAATCATTATGTAATGCCACAGGGATTCTGAGGAATAAATAAGATATTAAAAGCAAAGTGACTAGTTCCTTGTAATAATAATAGCTAACATCTGAGTGCTTTCTATATATAAGACAAAATACTAAGCACTTTACAATTTAACCCTCACAGGCAACCCAAAAGGCATTTAACAAAATCTCCATCTTATAGAAAGAAAACTGAGACTTAGAATGTGCCCATAATTGCACAATTATTAAACATCAGAAATGGAATGTTATTTCTCTTTCTTGCTACCTCTTGTTCAAGGTATTTAGTACCAAAATCATGTCAGTTGTGTGTATTCATGTACACATATGTATACACACACACACACACACACACCATATATCCTGGAATTAGCTCTTATTTCCATGCAGACATTCGGTCCCCTTAGTTCCACAGAAATACAAATGAAGAACAGCCTGCTCATCCCTACGACTAAAAAGCAGCACTTAAAACACCAAGCTCTTCCCTTTCATGTCTTCCTGTGATTCAACCTTCAGTGCCAACTCAGAAACATATATTGAAGTTCCTCCCGGTTACATAAGAAATGATTCCTTTATATATCTTAAATTGTGAAAATATACTCATCTTAGAACTGGAGCTGGTGCACATCAGCACTAAACAAATATAAGCCATAATTATTATTACAAAAGTAAAACATGATGGCAAAACTTAGAAATGTATGTAAGCTAAATAAGAAACAACTATAACCTATGACCACACATAACCACTCTTAAGAGGTATATGGTCACATTTACAAACTGTTTTTGTTTTCTTCCCGCTATGCAAAGCATCTTTCCAGATCAACAGACATAGTTCTGTTAATATCAACAACTTTCTTATTTAAACAAATAAAAAGGTAGAAAGTCAAATCTACGCATAACAGAAAAAAATACATAAAACATGCAGAAATATACTTGACAAGAAATATGTAAGGTTCATAGGAAACAAACTAAAAACACCAATGAGGGCTGTAAGAAGAGATTTTGTACACGCACAATTTGGTCTTGTCCTGGGACAGAAAGATTTCATACACTAAAAAGAAGTCAGCCCCGAATGATTTATATCTTTAGTCAACTCCAATCACAATTTCAAAAAGCTTTTCTTTAACAAGCAATTCTAAAGTTCACCTGGAAAAAAAAAGGTTCAGGAACAGCTTTGGACACTTTTGGAAATACAAAATAATGAGTGTAAACAGGCCCATGTAATATTAACATATATTATAAAATTATATTATCAAAAAAGTATTTCACACTGCCTCCAGAAAAGATATATAGATAAATAAAGCATAATGGTCCAAATATGTCAGGATTTACATGCAATAAATGTGGCATTTCACACGCAAAGTAAAACTGGATTACTTAATGAACAGAAGTGATTAACACCTGAGAGAAAATAAAGCTAGTTATCTATCTCATACATTACAACTACAGTTGACCCTTAACAACTTGGGGGTTAGGGGCACCGACCCACCCGCTCATTCGAAAATCCTCATATAATTAATTTTATAGTTGGCCCTCTGTATCAGAGGTTCCATATCTGCAGATTCAACCAACCTCTGATCGTATAGTACTGTAGTATTTATTGAAAAAAATCTGCATATAGGTGGACTCATGCAGTTCAAACCCGTATTGTTCAAGGGTCAACTGTACTTCCAGATGGATCAGAATTTAAAATAACGGAAACCATGATAGTACCTAAAGAAAACACAAGTGAATATTTGTATAATTTGGGGGGAAATGTCTCCCCAACACATGATACAAAGGCAAAAGCCATACAATTTTATTTAAAAAGTCAATAAATTTAACCATTAAAAAACATAATAAACTCTGAGTGGTTCAAGAAAAATCAATCATAACACACACACACACACACACACACACACACACACACACACACACACCCCAGACAAGGAAAATATACCTACAGTGAATATGTCATTTCCTTTGCATTATGCTTTCACGTCATCTCATGTAATAAAAACTCCGGCATTCTGACAAATAAAACTACGTTTACATTCAAACTATTTCCTTAAGCAGACAGCCAAATTCACAGTGTGATTTTTAAATTTCCTTTGTAGCTTTGTCAAAAACTATTTGGTAAAGTTTAGCTGGATTTCAGCAAAAACTTATCAAGAGTAGAGACACTCATGTCAAAATGAGGCAGATTTTGCGGAGAACACAGAGTTGAGAATGTGAGGTGGACAGAGCGTGACACGCCATCAGTGTGGTAGTTTTAAAATATTTCTGATATGTTACTTGCTCAGCACAGTACAGATTGGACCTTATTTTCCTTTAATTTAAACAAATGTTTTTGCAAGTTGGCCCTGGAGGGAGAAGTTCTCCCTGAATGCTCTTACACTTGACTCTTATGTGTCCCTTCAGCAAATGGAAGCCTATGCCCGCCCTTCGTTGTACAATTTGGCCCCTTTTAACTTCACGGGTGTGACTTTACCTCGGGAGTTTCCTGCAGAGCACTGCAGCTCTCCCTGCCACGCACTCACATTTACCTGCAGGGGGAAGGGGCACCTTCATCATCATCCTGTAGCTCCCACTCAGCATCAAATTCTGTGGAATTGTAAAGGAAAGGGAAAGAATAATGAAAAAAATAAAGTTAACTTACACCTACTATGTGCCAGATGTTCTACACACCGTACTGTCTTTTTTGATGCATTCAGTTCTCATCACAGAAGAAGCAATAAGGCACAGAAGTTCAATAACATGCCAAAAACAGATGACATACACAGGAAGTGGTCCCATGCAGCCCACTCCAGAGCCTGTGATCACAGGCCCTCAACAACTGTATTGGGAGGGGTGGGCAAAGGCCTTGGGAGTCCCTGTTTATAGTCCCAGTACATGCATGACACAGTCCCCTGTCCAGAAATGACGGCACCAGGGCAGACTAAGGAGAATAACAAGAGAAAGATAAGTTCTCAGGGGCAAGTTGAAAAAAACTCCCCTGGTAAGTTTAGACTCCCCACTTGGGACAAAATATTTCAACTTAACATATCTGTGATATACTCTAAGGGCTTTAAGCAGGATTTGCAGCATATTCCCAATTTTGTTTTTTTTTTAAGGGAACACGTAAGGTGTATTCAAAACATACACACGTTTCTTGACTAAAATAAATGCACAAAATGTTAGCAGTGACTGTTTCCTGTTGATGGGATCATGAATGATTTTCATTTGAATCTGTTTATCAAGATACTCTAAATTAACTACAGTGAACATATTTTAAAGTCCTTAACCCAAGAAAACAGGCAAACAGAGCAGTTTCAGTCCAGCACCACGTGGTTGAAACAAAGTAAACAGTAAATAATAAATAAAATAAACTAATGTACGTTTTGATGACAGCAAAATCCACCGGACTAGGGCAGAAAAGGTCACTTCTTTCCATTCCCTCATTTTCAGATGAAAAGCCTGAGACCCAGAAATCGTGAATGGGCTGTTGTTCCAAGGAGCAGACGTGGGTCCAGGTCAGAGACAAGGCCTTGAGCCAGCGCGGTGCCCACCCCGCCAGCTACTGTCGAAGTTGTTTGGGGGTTCTCGTTAGTGGAGGAGCCTCGGAAAAACCCTCCTGATAAAGGCAGAGGCGAGCTGAGTCGAGCCAGGGTGGAGGGGCGACACAGGCCCTGCAACCGGGTCACGCCGCGGACACTCTCCGGACGCTCCCCGACCCGCCGTGGGTCCCGACGCTCCGACCGCGCCCGCCCAGGGCTCGCGGCCGGGGACGCGCAGGGACGCGCGTGGGGAGGCACCGCCTTTCCAAGCCGGCCTGGCAGGAGAGGCCCCGGCGCGACAAGCACCAGCCGCGGCGGACGAAGGGCCTCCCCCCGACCCCGGGGGCCACCGGTGCCCACCGCACCCCGGCCGCGGAGACCCCGGCCCAAGCGCTGACGCCCACTGGCGGCCCTGGCACGACCCCCAGCCCCTCCCCCGCGGGCTCCCTCAGCCCCAGCCGCCCGCCCCACAGGAATCCAGCCCCGGAACCTGCAAAAAAGGCCTCGGAACCACGGACGCGCGGGACCGGGACCCACGTGACCGCCCCGCCCCCAGCCTTTGCGCGACCCGGGCGGACCCGCGGGATCCCAACGGCCCGGAGCTGGGCTGGGGGACCGCGCGCGCGCACGAGCACGCGGACACGCGCCCACTGGCCTCTCACGTGGCGGTGGACAAAGAGAAGGGCCAAACCTGCTCCGTGCGCTGCGCGTGCGCGAAGGGGAGGAGCCTCCGAACTACACTTCCCAGGAGGCTCCGCGGCACGCGGCGTGCGGCGTCGTAGGAGCGCTGGTCGCCTAGAGACCCGGGCGGCCGCAGCCAGAGCGAGCTGTGGGAATGCGCGTTCGGGGGAAACGTAAAGATTTTTAAAAGACCGGGATTTTTAAAAGACCGGGAATCCAAATCAGGGAGATTGATAAGAGATAGGTAGGTATGTAGACAGATGTGATAGAGAATTGGCTTAATAATTCAATTGAAGAAAACAAAAAAAAAGCAGATAGTAAAGAAGAAAAAAAGGGACGTTAATTTATAATTCAAGGGTTGTGGGGGGAGTTATTATAAGTCACTCTAATTGTTTTAAAAAGAGAGTGAAGGGTAGGATGAAAAAAGAGGAACAATCACAGATACATAGGAGATTGAATGAAAATCCGATTTGTGTTAATAAATTCGAAATTCTCTGTGACACAAATGATTCTTAAAGGGTAGATGTGTCAAATTCGACCCAAGAAACAAAAAAACCCAAACGTGAATGGAAATGAAGACAATGTCAGAGATTCTCCGCCGAAAAGCATCGTTCGCTGAGTTTCCAGTGAATTCTTTCAAACATCCAGTGATCAGAGAACTCGTATTTAAATAGGTACAGAGGAATTAGAAGGGAAATCTTCTATTTATGTAATAGCATAAAGGCACCAAAATGGACAGATGTATAATTTGAAAAAGAAGCACAGAAAAAACTTGATTATTGCTGGCCATGCAAAAATACTGAGAAATTATCAACAGATAATTTTTGTCGACTATTTGGCAATATTTTGTAGAAATAGAAATATTTTTGTAGAATAGAAACCAAGTGGATTCTATTCTAGAAATATGAGGGTGATCAGGATATACGTTAATATAAATAAATAAGGGGAAATAGAATTACCTCAATAAAATGAAAAAAATTTTTAATTGAAAAAATACATTCTAGACTTTAAAAAATAAATCAGAAAAAGTTGTTTCCTAATTTAGCCTTATGAAAGATACAGACTTCAGCCATGAAGCCAGTATGCTGCTTAAGTGTGGGATATAAGGAGGAGTTAGGAACAAGGTACTAATACCAAGGATTAAGATTTTTAAAACTGGACTAACGCTGGGACTTCCCTGGCGGTCCAGCGGTTAGGACTCCACACTCCCACTGCAGGGGCACATGTTCAATTCTGGTCGGGGTACTAAGATCCCAGGGCCATGCAGCACAGCCAAAACAAAAACACACAAATAAAATGGACTAATACTTAAAATGCAGAACACAAGTGTTACCGAATCCAAGCTCATGCCAGTCACCACACGACAGGCCAGTAAATCCAGAGGTGATTTGCTGGGGCAATGAATAGCAACTTTATTTGGAAGGTCAGCAGACGGAGAAGATGGTGGACTAGTGTCCCAAAGAACCATCTTCCCCGAGTTAGAATTCAGGCTTCTTTTATACTAAAAGGGGAGGAGTGTGGTTGGTTGCTGCAAACTTCTTGGTGCCCGAATCCTTTGTTCTTGCAGCTGTCCACCTAGGTCCAGTCACAATGTTCCTTTAAACCCCCAACAAGACAAATGTTATTCTCTGTTCTGCAACTTTTTATCTCTATATGAATGGAACAGTGTTACACTCTTAATAAGTATAGCAATGTTATACTCTTAATTCTCAGAACCTTGAGAAAGGGTTATCCTGTAAATTTCAGGCTATAGGCCGCACTCTTAACTTGTATTATGGCAAAAGCAATAGAATATAAAGCTTAAAGTAAAAGAAACAGATCAAATATGGAGTCAGATTTGTTCTTCCCTATGATACAAGGATGTGTGTCAACGATCACTGCTGAAGTAAACACATTTTTACACCATTTGGGGGTTTTATTCCATAAATTGTCAATTATCTTTGCCATTTTTCTATTGTATTATCTATTCATGGAGACGAATGTATATTGTTTACTAATCCTCAGTATGCAATATATATTTTAATTTTTTTCTGTCTATTCCTGGTCTTCGAACTTTGTTTATAAAATAGTTGATCCCATAGGCTTTATTTTTGACATAAATTTTATCTAGCTTTTCCTTTATGGTTTCATTTGTGGTTTACTTATGTGTCTTGTTAAGAAATCTTTCTACATCCTGGTATCACAAAAGATTTCCACGTATTATCTTCTAATAGTTTCAGCATTTTGCTTTCATATTTAAGTTGGAATCTGTCTGAAGTTGTCTGTGTGCATGTAGTGTAGATATTGATATAATTTCATTTTTTTAAAAATATTTATTTATTTGTTTGCACCAGGTCTTAGTTGCGGCTCATGGGATCTTCACTGCTGCGTGTAGGATCTTCATTGCAGCATGCAGGATCTTTAGCTGCAGCATACAAACCCTTAGTTGCGGCATCTGGGATCTAGTTCCCTGACCAGGGATTGAACCCGGGCCCGGTGCATTGGGAGCTCGGAGTCTTAGCCACTGGACCACCAGGGAAGTCCCTGTAATTTCATTTTCTTTCCACATGGAAAGCCAATTTCCTCATCCCAAGTGCATTCAATTGCTAGAGCTGCCATAACAAAATATCACAGACTGGGTGGGGTAAACACCAGAAACGTATTTTGTCACAATTCTGGAGACTAGAAGTCTGATTGCACGGTGTTGGCAGGTTTGATTTCTTCGAAGGTCTCTCTCCTTGGCTTGCAGGTGGTCGTCTTCTCCCTGTGTCTTCACATGGTCCTCCCTCTGTGCATGTCTGCGTCCTAATCTCTTCTTCTTTTTTTCCTCCAGTTTTATTGAGGTATAATGGACATACAGCACAGTATAAATTTAAGGTGTACAGCATAATAATTTGACTTACTTAACCCATGGAATGATGACCACAATAAATTCAGTGAATATCCATCATCTCATATAGATACAAATTTAACGAAATAGAAGAAATTTGTTCTCGTTGTGATGGGATCTCTTAGGCTTTACTCTCTTAGCGACTTGGAGCAGTATTCACAACACACAGCGGTGCTGATTCTGTTTACCGCGTCACACATTCCATCCCTAGTACCTATTTGTCTTATAACTGGAAGTTATAAGTTAGTTTCTGTTACACAACACAGTGATTCTGTTACTGACTTCAGTCCTTGGACACTTTAATAAACAGAAATTGGTAAGTGGCCAGAGGAGGAATTCGGGCAAGGCTTTACTGGGACTCACAAACAAGAACAAGAACAACTCACAAACAAGGCTTTACTGGGACTCTGCAAAACAAGAAACAGGTGCCCTTGCTTGCTTTCTGAGGTGGGGCAAGCTTGTCCCCTAAATAGGGTGAGGGTAGGGGCAGATCAGTGGGTCGGGCCAGAGGAGTGGCATAGGTGGTCTGCCCACCCCCTTGGTGCAGGGATCATGCACAGTACCCTGCTTTTGCTCACTGCACCTCAGAAGCATCAGGTGGTTTTTAGCCTTTTAGTGTCTTATTCATAATTTGCCCCAATTGTGCATGCATGCAGTTATTTTTAGTTCCTTATGGTTTCTTTGTATCTGTTGCTCAAGGAAATGTTTGTCCAGGTTCCAGCACTGCAGCAAAGGGTCCCAGATCCCAGGTGCCAGCCTGTCTCAATTCTATATTTCTATACATTTCAAAATGATCACCACAATAAGTTTAGCTACCATCTGTCACCATACAGCACATTATATAATTATTGATTATATTCTACACACGGTATATTTCATAACCATGACTGATTTATCTTGTAACTGGAAGTTTGTACCTCTTAATCTCCCTCACCTATTTCTATCCTCCCCCACCTCCCTTGCCATTTTGAAGGAAAAAAAAAGAAAACTATTAGAACTAATAAATGAATTCAGAAGAGTGGCAGGACAAGATTAATATACAGAAAATCTGATGCTTTTATATGCACTAATAATTAACTATTGGAAAGAAAAACAAGAAAACAGTCCTGTTTAAAATTATATCAAAGGAGCTTCCCTGGTGGCACAGTGGTTAAGAATCCGCCTGCCAATGTAGGGGGCACAGGTTCGAGCCCTGGTCTGGGAAGATCCCACATGCTGCAGAGCAACGAAGTCTGTGCGCCACAACTACTGAGCCTGTGCTCTAGAGCCCAAGAGCCACAACTTCTGAGCCCACGTGCCACAACTACTGAAGCCAGCACACTTAGAGCCCGTGCTCCGCAACACGAGAAGCAATGAGAAGCCTGTGCACTGCAACAAGGAGTAGCCCCTGCTCGCCGCAACTAGAGAAAGCCCACGTGTAGCAACAAAGACCCAACGCAGCCAAAAATAAATAAATAAATAAATAGATTTTAAAATAAAATAAAGTTATATCAAGAGACTTCCATGGTAGCCCGGTGGTAAAGAAACCACCTTCCAATGCAGGGAACGCAGGTTTGATCCCTGGTCAGGGAACTAGGTTCCCACATGCTGTGGGGCAGCTACACCTGCACACTACAACTACAGAGCTCATGCGCCTCAACTAGAGGACCCATGTGCCACAAACTACAGAGCCCATGTGCCCTGGAGCCTGCATGCCACAACTAGAGAAGAGAAAACCTACGCCAGAGCTAGAGAGAAGACTGCGCGCCCCAACGAAAGTTCCCACATGACTCAACGGAGATCCCGCGTGCCACAAATAAGACCTGACTCAGCCCAAAAAAATAAATAAATAAAATAAAATTATATCAAAAAGAGTAGGGCTTCCCTAGTGGTGCAGTGCTTGAGAGTCTGCCTGCTGATGCAGGGGACACAGGTTCATGCCCTGCTCTGGGAATATCCCACATGCCGCGGAGTGGCTGGGCCCGTGAGCCATGGCCGCTGAGCCTGTGCATCCAGAGCCTGTGCTCCACAACGGGAGAGGCCACAACAGTGAGAGGCCCACGTACCACAAAAAAAAAAAAAAAAAGAGAGAGTAAAATACCTAAGAATAAACTTTACCAAGGATGTGAAAGACCTATACGCTGAAAACTATAAAAGACTGATGAAGGAAATTGAAGAGGATGCAAAAAAATGAAAAGATATCCTGTGTTCATGGATTGGAAGAATTAATACTGTTAACATTACACAGTGCAGATTTAATGCAATCCCTATCAAGATATCCATGACATTTTCCACAGAACTAGAACAAATAATCCTAAAATGTATATGGAAACACAGAAGACCCCAAATAGCCAAAACAATCTTGAGAAAGAAGAATGGAGCTAGAGGAATCACGCTCCCTGACTTCAGACCATACTACAAAGCTACAGTAATCAAAACAATATGGTAGGGCTTCCCTGGTGGTGCAGTGGTTAAGAATCCGCCTGCCAATGCAGGGGATATGGGTTCAAGCCCTGGTCCAGGAAGATCCCACATGATGCAGAGCAACTAAGCCCATGCACCACAACTACTGAGCCTGCGCCCTAGAGTCCATGAGCCACAACTACTGAGCCCACGTGCCACAACTCCTGAAGCCTGCGTGCCTAGAGCCTGTGCTCCACAAGGGAAACCACTGCAATGAGAAGCCCACACACCACAACAAAGAGTAGCCCCCGCTTACCACAACTAGAGAAAGCCCGTGTGCAGAAATAAAGACCCAATGCAGCAAAAAATAAATAAATAAATAAATAATTTTAATTAAAAAAAAACACAATATGGTAGGGTATTCCCTAGTAGTCAACTGGTTAAGACTCCACACTTTCACTGCTGAGGGCCCAGCTCAATCCCTGGTCAAGGCTACTCAGCGTAGCTCCCACCGCCCCTCAAAAAATAAAAACAAAAACACCAGCATGGTACTGGGACAAAAATAGATATATAGATCAATGGAATAGGATACAAAGCCCAGAAATAAACCCACACACTTATGGTCAAATAATCTATGACAAAAGAGGCAAGAATATACAATGGGGAAAAGACTGTCTTTTTCATAAGTGGTGCTGGGAAAAATGGACAGCTATATATAAAAGAAAGTAGAATATTTTCTCATGCCATATGCAAAAATAAATTCAAAATGGATTAAAGACCTAACTGTGAGACCAGAAACCATAAAACTCCTAGAAGAAAACATAGGCAGAACACTCTTTTGCGTAAATCATAGCATATTCTTTTGGATCTGTCTCCTAAGGCAAAGGAAACAAAAGCAAAAATAATCAAATGAGATCTAATTAAACTTAAAATCTTTTGAACAGCAAAGAAAACCATCAATCAAACGAAAAGACAGTCTACTGACTGGGAGAAAATATTTACAAATGATATGATAAGCAGTTAATATCCAAAATATATAAACAGCTTGTAAAACTCAACATAAAAAAAAAAAACTCAATTAAAAAATGGGCAGAAAAAAAAAAAAAAGGGCAGAAGACCTGAATAGACATGTTTCCAAAGAGGATATGCAGGTGGCCAATAGACACATGAAAAGAAGTTCAACATCGCTAATCATCAGTGAAATACAAATCAAAACCAACAATGAGATATCACCTCACACCTGTCAGAATGGCTATCATCAAAAAGACCACAAATAGCAAATGTAGGTGAAGATGTGGAGAAAAGGGGACCCTTGTACACAGTTGGTCAGAATGTAAGTTGGTACAGCCAGCATGGAAAACTGTATGGAGGTTCCTCTAAAAACTAAAAAGAAAAGTACCATATGATCCAGCAATTCCACTCCTTGGTATATATCTGATGAAAAGGAAAACACTAATTTGAAAAGATACATGCACCCCAATGTTCATAGCAGCACTATTTACAATAGCCAAGATATGGAAGCAAGGTTAAGTGCCCATCAGCAGATAAAAGGATGAAGAAGATGTGATATATATACTGGAATATTACTCAGCCATAAAAATTAGAATGAAATCTTGCCATTTTCAACAACATGGATGGAAATACAAGGTATTATCATACCTAGTGAAATAAGTCAGAAAGAGAAAGACAAATACTGTGTGTTATCACTTATCCATGGAAGCTAAAGTATGAATGAATATAGCAAAACAGAAAGAGACTCACAGATACAGAGAGCAAACTAGTGGTTACCAGTGGTGGGAGGGCGGGGAGAGAGGCAAGATAGGGGGAGAGAATTAAGAGGTGCAGACCATTATGTATAAAATAAATAAGCTACAAGGATATATTGTACAGCACAGGGAATACAGCCAATATTTTATAATAATTTTAAGTGGAGTATAATCTACAAAAAATTTTAGTCACTATGTTTTACACCTGAAACTAAAGTAATATTGTAAATCAAATGTATCTCAATAAAAACAAAACATAATGAAACAAAAATATAAACAAACAGTGAAAAATAAAGTGATTATTGATAGGTCTGTACTTATTCCCATTTTGTTATTTGTTTTCTGGATTTTCAAATTATTTTGTATTTTTTTCTTTTAGTTTCTTTCCTTGTGGTTTGATGATTTTATTTTGTAGTATGCTTGTGTTCCTTTCTCTCTAGTTTTTGTTATCTTTTGTAGGTTTCTGATTTGTGGTTACCATGGAGTTCATACATGTTACCTATAATGATATCCACTTGTTTTAAAATGATAGTCATTTAAGTTCAACACATTCTAAAAGATCTACATTTTTTTATTCCCTTCCCCCACATTTTGTGTTTTTGATGTCATATGTTACATCTTCATATCTATCCCTTAACAGTTCACTGTACTTACAGTTGATTTTACAATTTTTGTCTTTTAAGCTTCCTACTAACTTATTTAAGTGGTTGATCCTCAGCCTTTACTATACATTTGCCTTTACCAGTGGAATTTTACTTTGCCTATAAAATTCTTACTTCTTGTTTTAGCCTTTTCTTTTCCACTTAGAGAAGACCCTTTAACAGCTCTTGTTGGGTCGTTTTAGTATTGATGAACTCTTTCAGTTTTTGCTTGTCTGAGAAGTTCTATGTGAATATCACATTGTCTTACTATTCTAGCTTAATAAAAACCTCTTGTCCTCTTGTATCTAGGAGGGAAAGCTCCACTGATTGTTATGCATGTTCATTATTGTCGTGTATATCTGAGACCTGTAAACATTAATGTAAATATTAGAATTTGTTTATCACATTTCAAGAAAAAAATATTTTGTTTTGATTTAAATTATATTAAATATATATGTATAATAATTAATATTTTACGATATTGACTCTACTCCATTAAGATACTATATCTTTCAATTTTCAGTTTTTTATGAACTTTTATAGAATTTTAATTTTATTATTTTATTAATAAATTCTCAGTTTATATAGTTTTTTAAAGATTTATTCCTAGAAGGACTTCCCTGGTGGTCCAGTGGATAAGACTCTGCCTTCCCAATACAGGGGGCTGGGGTTCAATCCCTGGTCAGGTAACTAAATCCCACATGCCACAACTAAAGATCCTGCATGCCACATCTAAGACCAGGTGCAGCAAAAGTAAATAAATAAATAAATATTTTTTAAAGATTTATTCCTAGATAGTTCTAATTTTAAATTCAACATTGTATCAGATGTATTCCTAAGTAGTTTATCATTCCCAGTGATATTATGAAGACAAGCTTTTTTCCCCCAGTATAATTCCTTATTGCCTATTAATTGTGCTATGAACTGAATGTTTGTGTCCCTCCAAAATTCATTTGTTGAAATCGTAACCCCCAATGTTGCGGTATTTGGAGATGAGGCTTCTAAGGAAATTAAGGTTAAGCGAGGTCATAAGGTCATAACCCCGATCCCATAAGGTTAATGTCCTTATAAGAAGAAACACCAGGGAGCTGGCTCTCCTGGTAATCTCAGAGAGGCAGCAGTGAGTGGTGGTGTGAAGCGAGATCTTAATTCCCTGCCCAGTAATTGAACCTGGGTAGCCTGGATGAAAACCAGGAATCCTGGACTTCCCTGGTGGTGCAGGTGTTGGGAATCCGCCTGCCGGTGTGGGGGACGTGGGTTTGAGCCCTGGTCCGGGAAGATCCCACATGCCGCAGAGCAACTAAGCCCGTGCGCCACAACTATTGAACCTGCGCTCTAGAGCCCGCGAGCCACAACTACTGAGCCCGTGTGCCACAACTGAAGCCTGAGCTCTAGAGCCCGTGCTCCTCAACAAGAGAAACCACCACAATGAGAAGCCCGTGCACCGCAGCAAAGAGTAACCCCCGCTCGCCGCAACTAGAGAAAGCCCACACGCAGCAACAGAGACCTGGCGCAGCCATAAATGGATAGATAAATAAATAAATATAAATTTATTTAAAAAAATATATAACAGGAATCCCAGCCACCACACCCCCTGGCTCTTGGCCCCAGTGAAAGACGCGTTTCTCATGGAGGCAAAACTGTAAAAACAGGTGCAAAGTTTATTATTAGAGACACAGTACAACAAGTGCGAGAGCACACAGAGAAACAGCTTGTTCAGTTAAGACAGAAGTAGGGCAGAGACGCACACCCGGAGAGCAAGGGTGTGGTCGTCGCCCCTAACGAGGAGAAGCCCAGTAAAGAGGCAGTAAAGTCACTTATATAGGGCAGGTCTTCCAGGTCTCTGTTCACTTCTGGCCAATTATCTGGTTTCTTTCTCCGCACCTGCCCTGCCCTAGGACCCTCCCCAGCATGTGTGCGCAGCTTCTTTCCAACATGGATTCTAGCCCAGAGGCCTATGGGACGGCCTTAACATCACCTATTATGGGGTGGTGCCCCCTCCTTTTGACACCCACGGAGGCTTTCTGTGCATGTGCAGTGTCTCCCTTGTCCCAAGGATGGGAAATGTATGACCTCTTGATCTATTACTCAAACAGGGGTTAGCCCCTCTCTGTTCCTGCCATGACTGTTATCTTAAGGCGTCCACAGGAGACGAAGCCTGGCTGTTTACCCGGTTTCTGTTGTTACTTCCATTTCAGAGAGCAAACAGGAGGCTGATTTTAAATGTCTAACCTGGAGCCCACCTATCTCCTATCTCAGGAACTGCGAACAGGAGGCTAGTTGTAAGTGTCCGGCCTGAAGGCCACGTTTTCCTGCCCCATGAAATGTAAACGGGAGGCCAGGTGCAAGTGCGTAGCTCAGGGTCCGTCTGTCTCTTGCCTCACTGGCACGCACACCAAGGAAACCCATGTGGGGCCACAGTGAGGAGGTGGCGGCTATTCACGAGCCAGGAAGAGAGGCATCACCCAAACCGACCCTGCCGGCACCTTGATCTTGGATATGTAGCCTCCAAAACTGTAAGAAAATAAATTTCTGCTATTTAAGGCACCAAGTCTGTGGCATTTTGTCACAGGAGCCAGATCAGACTAAGAGAGATGGTGTACAGGAAGAGAACTGATTTGTACCCAGCAACAGTGCTAAATCTCTTTTCAGATCTTGCTTCTAATAACCACAATTCTTCCTCTTTCTTTCCAGTCCGTATAATTCTTAATTTTCATTTTTTGTCTTCTAGTGCATTGATTAGGGTGCCAGTTCAATGCTTAAGAGTATGAGAAGTAGGGGGGTCAACTCAGTTGTTCCTAATTTTATAATGTTTCTAAAGTTTTACTTTAAGTACGATGTTTCCTGTAGGGGTTGGTAGCTATTCTTTATTATCTTAAAAGGAAGTTAGTTTCCATTTTGAGTTTGTTAAGGACTTGATTATTAAGAATTGCTGAAATGTACTGAATATTTTTCTTTAGCTATATAGGTAGTTATGTTTCTTTATTAACCTATTTCTACATTAAGATTAAAATGATGCATACATTAATAAAGTCTAGTATTATCTTGAACATATTATTTATTTACTTATAAGGTTGAACAATATGAAATTGTCCTTTTGTGGGCTGGTCCAGTTCCTCTTCTGCATAATAGATGACAATTTAATGGCTTATTATATCGCAGAGTTTCCTGGGTCAGAAATTCAAGACAAGCTCAGCTAGGCGGTTTTGTCTTGGGGGTCTCTCATGTGGTTGCAGTCAGGTGATGGCCGGAGCTGGAACATCCGGGTGGTGTAGGCGGCTCCTGCTCTTGCCGTAGCCTCAGCCCTCTTCACTGGTCTTTTCGTGTGAGCTGTTTGAACCTCATCACAGCACAGCAGCCTCAGGGCAGTTGGACTGCTTACCCGGCTGCTGCAATCTTCATCAGGGAGAGCTTCTGAGAACAAGGTGTGAAGCTGCATTTCCTTTCATGACCTGGGCTTGGAAGCCACACAGCTTAATTTCTGCTGCAATCTGTTGACTATGAACAAGTCACCAGCCCATCTGGATTCAAGGGGCAGGGTGCGTAGACCTCTCCTCCCTGTGGGAGGAGTGGCAAAATCACATTGCCCCTTGTAGAAGAGGATGCTGTGTGCGAGGTGTTCTTGTAGCCATCTTAGGGAAACAAAACTTACCACAGACTGCCCTCTGGCTTTGACCATTGACTTCCGCAAACCATAACCACCTCCTGCCCCAAGACCCCAAACGTCTCATTCCATCGCGGTGTCAGGTTGAAGTCCAAGACCTCATTCTGGAAATCAGGCCCTGTGGCAGGTGAGGGTCCTCAGGACTGCTCCCCTGGGTACCGCTCTTTACGTGCTATTCTCAGTCTTCGTCTTACAAACCTGAAATATGATAGTGGGGCAGACAGAGGAAGACTTCTATAGATATTCCTATTCCAAACTGGGGACAACATGAGTCCTCACACAGCAGCCGCTGGTCCACAGAAATTCCAAATCCTGTTGGGTACGTGTTACCAGTTAACTGTTTAGGGTCCGGTCCTGCTCGCGTGGAGCTCTCTGTACCTCTTAGCGGCACCTTGGGGCTTGGTTCTGCCGAGCCACGCTTCCTTATCCTAAACATCCACGTTTGCCAGAGTGTCCTTCTCAGCCTCCTTCCTGCCCAGACAACGTTGGGAGCCCAAAGAGCTCTTTTTATTTTGTCCAGGGTTTGTCTTTTCAAGTTAATATGGCTGGGTTTTTTTTTTGTTTGGGGTTTTTTTTTTTTTTACAAAGTATATTTTATTTTATTTATTTTTTGTAAGACCTGCTCACTGCAGTGTTACAGAGTAGATGGGGGGATTAAAGGAGGAGTTATTGGAGAGCTCAGAACCCTGACCCTTGAACCTCAGCCCCGTAGCCACCTCCTTTGCTTCCTGGGCACCCTCTGTCCAACTGTGGTGACAGGGATGCGAAATCCCTGCAAAATGTCAAGATTGTATTTCGTGTCTTTTATAGGCTCTGCTCTGCACCTGCCCCCCTCCCTGATCTCCTCGTTTTATTGAGATCTTTATAAAAATTTTATTTTATTGAAGTATAGTGATTTACAATGTCCTGTTAATTTCTGCTGTACAGCAAAGTGACTGTTCTCTATATGTACATATCCATACATATATTCTTTTTTTGAATTTTATTTATTTTTTTATATGGCAGGTTCTTATTAGTCATCAATTTTATACACATCAGTGTATACATGTCAATCCCAATCACCCAATTCATCACACCACCACCCCACCCCCTGTCCCTTTCCCCCCTTGGTGTCCATATGTTTGTTCTCTACATCTGTGTCTGTATTTCTGCCCTGCAAACCAGTTCATCTGTACCATTTTTCTAGGTTCCACATACATGCGTTAATATACGATATTTGTTTATCATTTTCTCACTTACTTCACTCTGTATGACAGTCTCTAGATCCATCCACATCTCAACACATGACTCAATTTCGTTCCTTTTTATGGCTGAGTAATATTCCATTGTATATATGTGCCACAACTTCTTTATCCATTCGTCTGTTAATGGGCATTTAGGTTGCTTCCATGACCCGGCTATTGTAAATAGTGCTGCAATGAACATTGGGGTGCATGTGTCTTTTTGAATTATGGTTTGCTCTGGGTATATGCCCAGTAGTGAGATTGCTGGATTATATGGTAATTCTATTTTTAGTTTTTTAAGGAACCTCCATACTGTTCTCCATAGTGGCTGTATCAATTTACATTCCCACCAACAGTGCAAGAGGGTTCCCTTTTCTCCACACCCTCTCCAATTATGGCTGGTTTTAAACTTTGTGGTGTGTATATATGTGTTTATACTATCTTTCAGTTTACAAGTAGCCTTCACTTTTCCCACTTCTTGCTGGGAACCCTACAATTAGCCATGCTTCTATCCTAATTTTGTCCTGTATTTTCCTTTCTACTCAAACATGTCCCAATTTCACCATTTTTCTTTATTAGACACTCATGTTATCTCTTTAGTTAGCATGCTTGCAACCTCAAGTAATGGAAAATATTCTTGGGAATTGAGGCTATAATGAGACTTTCCTCAAAATGATTCTCTCCAGATCTGCAACTGGGACCTTACAATTCACCAGCTGACTCCACAGTTTGCCTCATTGAGAGCTTGTTGACTTACCTCAATTCTTAAAGATGAAGCTCCCAAATTTCTGTTTTGAGAGTATTTGAGGAGTTTCATGGATGTACACATGAGTTGTTGGGAGGATACATAGGAAATGGGGGGGAAATTTTTGTGCGCTTTTTAATATAACAATTTGGCAAAAGCCACATCTTCAAAATATCTCTTAAAGATAAGACTTTGTCTGCCTTGGGCTCTCTGTGAAGGTTCTGTATTAACACTGACAGAAGCTCTGTTTTTTATGAGAGCATTCACAGAGGCTTTCCCATAAGGTACTTAGAAGGTTTCTCTTTTCTCTGAAGAGGTACACGAGGCATCCCCTTAGGTCTTTCTGAAACCTTGCCTAAGGATTTTACAGTCCCTGAGGACCTTTCTCACTTTGAGAACATTTTAACTGGCTGAAAAGACTGTACTGGGCCACTGTCATTTCCTCATGGACTGGTTCATTTTTTAGCTCCTCTCTCTCCTCTCTCATTTTATTATAAGCAGTGAGAATAAACCAGGTAGCACAGTAACACTGTGCGTAGAAAACTCTTAGCTTGGGACTTCCCCGGTGGCGCAGTGGTTTATAATCCATCTGCTAATGCAGGGGACACGGGTTCGAGCCCTGGTCCGGGAAGATCCCACATGCCGCAGAGCAACGAAGCCCATGCGCCACAACTACTGAGCCCGCGTGCCACAACTACTGAAGCCTGCGTGCCTAGAGCCTGTGCTCCGCAACTAGAGAAGCCACTGCAAAGAGGAGCCCACACACCACAACAAAGAGTAGCCCCCACTCGCCACAACTAGAGAAAGCCCGCGCACTGCAACAAAGACCCAACACAGCCAAAAATTAATTAATTAATTAATTAATTTTTAAAAAAAGAAAGAAAACTCTTAGCTCTACCATTTGAGGTCATTATGTTACCGAACCAAACTTGGGTCCACTTGCCCCGCACAGCAAAGCCAATCTTCTGACACCAGTTGTGGTGAAGGAAAGGGCAGCGCTGACTGCAGGCGCCCAACATGGGGCCAAGCAAGGAGCAAGGTTGGCTAGTGCTTGAAAGACACCAACCCCTGATGGCTTTCAGGGTAAGGTTTTTAAAGACGGGATGAGGGAGGGGGGCTGTGGAGTGTGATCAGCTCGTGGACCTTCTTCTGATCGGTTGGTGGTGAGGTAATCAGGAGTCGGCATCGTCAACCTTCAGGTTCCAGCCGTTCTGGGGTCTGCGTACTTGTGGGCAGCAGACAGTTAACTTCTCCCACCTGGTGGGGGTCTCAGTATCTGCAGAACAGCTCAAGGACACGGCTCAGCATAGTATCTACAGCCCTTGAGGAGGAACTAAAGACCTTTGACTTGAACAGCTAAAGTATTATTATTTTGTCTTGCTTGACTGTTTTCCCTCCTTTCTGCATTTTCTCACTTCTCTGGTTGTATTTGTTCTCTGGAACTTGGGGAAGGCCTAGGAGGCTAAAGGCTTTGCACAGACAAGAGGTAGGCAGGACACTGGTCGGGGTGCTGTCCTGTTCTGGGAAGGTCCCACAGGCTCCTGCTGGGCTACGATTAGGTGTGTATCTATTTTCCATGTCCATTAGGCGACAGTATTGAGATACTTTCTGCCACTCATAACAAAGTCTCCTTTTGCCCATGTTCCCATAACACTCTCCTTATGTCCCTTCAAGCCCCCATCAACAACTTCCTTGATGACCTTCAGGCTCTGCTAACACCCCTCCTAAGGGCCCTTCAGGCTTTCATTAACATTTTCCTCAAAAGTCTTCCAGATTCTGCTCACCACCCAGTGCCCAAACCAGTGGCAGATGTTTTAAGGTTTTGTTGCAGTAGCACCCAACTTCCAAGACCAAATTTCTATTCCAGTCAGTACTGCTGCCTAAAGCATGTCCCCAAACTATAGCATATGTAACAACAAAGATGTTACATCTCTCACGGTTTCTGTTGGTCAGGAGTCCCTGGAGGGTTTGGCTGCTGGTTTTTGGTTCAGGGTTCCTCGTGCAATTGCTGTCCCCTGGTGGCTGGAGCTGGAAAGGGTGGCACTGGAAGATGTGGGGCTGCATGGGCATCTCTTTTTCTCCATGGAGCCTCAGAGCCTCTCTACATGGTTTCTCCACCGGCACTCTCTGCGGTTTCTCTCTGAGCACCACAGCCTGACAGGCTGCTCACAGGGCCGCCAAAGCTTCAAGAACACGTGTTCAAGCAAGGAAAGCAGAAGCACTTTCTCCACATTCTTTTAGCTACAAACAAGTAACCAGCCAACAGGACTCTCGGTGGGGGGAGTGTCACAGTCACATTGTAGAAGAGGATGCCAGCTGGGACATGTTGTCACAGTCAACTTTGGAAAACAAAATCTGCCACATGTGTCAATAACGGGTCCATTGTTGATTTCATATAGTTCCACCTAATACAGACATATACAAATGTGTGGGGGAAGAAGCCTGGATTCCATTTTATTCAGTTTTTCATCTATTAGATTGACCTCTACTTTTTTTTCTACTGTGTCTATCCAATTTCGGTGTGAAGGTTATACAGGATTGTAAATGAATTTGAGAGTAATCTATCCTTTAACATTTTTCTAGCACTGCTGTATAACATAATGATGATCAAGTCCTTCACTGTTTGGTAAAATTTTACTGTTCAACAATCTAGGCTTGTTACATTTCATTGAGGGTTTTTTTTTTTCTTTCATTGAGGGGATTTTGACTACAGTTCAGTTTCTTTATTTGTGATTGATTTAATCAATCTCACTTTTTCCTGCTTGGTCAATTTTGGTAATGTATAATTTACAAGAAAATTGAAAATTTTAATCTAAATTTTCATATTTAGTGGCACATGGTTATTCTTAGTATTCTCATATAATTAAAAAATTTAAATTATCTGTGTTTATGTCCCCTTTTTTATCTAATATTAGTTACAAGTACTTTCTCATGAATGTCCATGAATCTATCACCCAGTCTGAGAAAAAGAAAATTACAAATCACTTGCAGTCTCTGTCTGCTGTGCCTCCTTTCCAACTCACTGCTTTCTCCACAGAGGCAGACACTATCCTAAATATTTTGCTTATCATTATCTTGCTTTTTCATTTCATCATCTTATCACCTACACATGTGTGTCTAAATAATATATAATCCATTTCACTTTATTGGTCTTTAACTATGGTATTATATTATATACAGTCTTCTGAGAATGACTTTTTTTTTTACTCAATACTATGTATCTAGGATGTAAACATGTTGTTTATTCAATTGTAGTTTATTTCATAGTTATAGCATAGTATTCTATTGATTGTATATAATAGTTTATTCATTCTACTTTTACATCCTTATTAGATTTATTTTAATTAAAAATTTTATCAAGATAATTGCAAGTTCACCTCCAGTATAAAATAAAATACAAAGCAATCCCTAATACACTTTGCCCAGTTTACCCCCAGCGTTAACATTTTGCATAACTACAGTATAATATCACAGCCAGAGTACTGACATCAATACAATCCACAAGACTTACTAAGATTTCCCCAGTTTTACTTACACACAGTTGTATGTGTATATGTATCAAGTTCTATTTGATTTTATCACCTGTGTATGTTTATATATCGATGACTATAGTCAAGATACAGAACAGTTCCAACACACAGAAAATTTATTGTGTAATTTGATACTTTTGAAAATGAATTCATTTTATTAAATCCTATTTTATAAAGTTTTTCTGGTGTGTAGAAGTAGAACTGACTTCGATATACGGACCTGACATCCAGTGACCTTGCTAAATTCATTTTTTCTTCCTAACTGTATTATTTATAAATGATTTCATGCTGCCGAAAAGTTGAAAAAATGTCACAAAAATACAGAATTTAAAGAATTGTAAAGAATGTCTGATTGGTTCAAGTAGATGGACGTGCACTCACCGCCTCTTGCAAGAGCACCAGAATCACAAATAACTGCTGAACAATCATCGACAGGAAGACACTGGAACTCACCAAAAAAGATACCCCACATCCAAAGACAAAGGAGAAGCCACAATGAGACAGGAGGAGGGGTGCAATCACAATAAAATCAAATCACATAACCGCTGGGCGGGTCACTCACAAACTGGAGAACACTTATACCACAGAAGCCCACCCACTGGAATGAAGGTTCTGAGCTCCACATCAGGCTTCCCAACCTGGGGGTCTGGCAACGGGAGGAGGAATTCCCAGAGAAACAGACTTTGAAGGTTAGCGGGATTTGCTTGCAGGACTTTGGCAGGACTGGGGGAAACAGAGACTCCACTCTTGGAGGGCACACACAAAGTAGTGTGTGCATCGGGACCCAGGGGAAGGAGCAGTGACCCCATAGAGACTGAACCAGACCTACCTGCTAGTGTTGGAGGGTCTCCTGAAGAGGCGGGTGGTGGCTATGTCTGAGCGTGAGGAAAAGGGCACTGGCAGCAGAAGTCCTGGGAAGTACTCCTTGGCGGTGAGCCCTCCCAGAGTCGGCCAATAGCTCCACCAAAGAGCTGGGTAGGCTCCAGTGCTGGGTCGCCTCAGGCCAAACAACCAACAGGGAGGGAACTCAGCCCCACCCAACAGCAGACAAGCACATTAAAGTTTTACAGAGCTCTGCCTACCAGAGAAACACAGGGAGATTGCCCAAGCCTCGTAGATAGCCTCATCCACCAGAGGGCAGACAGCAGAAGCAAGAAGAACTACAATCCTGCAGCCTATGGAACAAAAACCACATTCACAGAAAGACAGACAAAATGAAAAGGCAGAAGACTATGTACCAGATGAAGGAACAAGATAAAACCCCAGAAAGACAATTAAATGAAGTGGAGACACGCAACCTTCCAGAAAAAGAAATCAGAATAATGATAGTGAAGATGATCCAGGACCTCAGAAAAAGAATGGAGGCAAACATCAAGAAGATGCAAGAAATGTTTAACAAAGACCTAGAAGAATTAAAGAACAAACACCTAGAAGAATTAAAAAACAAACAAACAGAGATGAACAATACAATAACTGAAATGAAAAATACACTAGAAGGAATCAGTAGTAGAACAACTGAGGCAGAAGAACGGATAAGTGACCTGGAAGACAGAATCGTGGAATTCACTGCCATGGAATAAAATAAAGAAAAAAGAATGAAAAGAAATGAAAACAGCCTAAGAGACTACTGGGACAACATAAACACACCAACATTCACATTATAGGGGTCCCAGAAGGAGAAGAGAGAGAGAAAGGACCCAAGAAAATATATGAAGAGATTATAGTTGAAAAACTCCCTAACATGGGAAAGGAAATAGCCACCCAAGTCCAGGAAGTGCAGAGAGCCCCAGGCAGGATAAACCCAAGGAGAAACACGCCAAGACAGACAGTAATCAAACTGACAAAAATTAAAGTCAAAGAAAAATTATTTAAAGCAATAAGGGGAAAATGACAACATACAATGGAGCTCCCATAAGGTTAAGAGCTGATTTCTCAGCAGAAACTCTACAAGCCAGAAAGGAGTGGCATGGTATATTTAAATTGGTGAAAGGGAAGAACCCACAGCCAAGATTACTCTACCTGGCAAGGATCTCATTCAGGTTCGACAGAGAAATCAAAAGCTTTACAGACAAGCAAAAGGTAAGAGAATTCAGCACCACCAAACCAGCTCTACAACAAATGCTAAAGGAACTTCTCTAAGTGGGAAACACAAGAGAAGAAAAGGACCTACAAAAACAAACCCAAAACAATTAAGAAAATGGTAATAGGAACATACATATCAATAATTACCTTAAATGCCCCAATCAAGAGACACAGGTTTGCTGAATGGATACAAAAACAAGACCCATATATATGCTGTCTACAAGAAACCCACTTCAGACCTAGGGACACATACAGCCAGAAAGTGAGAGGATGGAAAAAGATATTCCATGCAAATGGAAATCAAAAGAAAGCTGGAGTCGCAATACTCCTATCAGACAAAACAGACTTTAAAATAATGTTATAAGAGGGGCTTCCCTGGTGGCGCAGTTGTTGAGAGTCCACCTGCCAATGCAGGGGACGTGGGTTCGTGCCCCAGTCCGGGAAAATCCCACATGCCACGGAGCGCCTGGGCCCATGAGCCATGGCTGCTGAGCCTGCGCATCTGGAGCCTGTGCTCCGCAATGGGAGAGGCCACAACAGTGAGAGGCCCGCGTACTGCAAAAAAAAAAATAATAATAATGTTATAAGAGATAAGGACGGACACTACGTAATGATCAAGGAATCAATCCAAGAAAAAGATATGACAATTATAAATATATAGGCAACCAACATAGGAGCACCTCAATACATAAGGTAAATGCTAACAGCTATAAAAGAGGTAAGCAACAGTATCTCAATAAGAGTGGGGGACTCTCAACACCTCACTTACATCAATGGACAGATAATCCAGACACAAAACTAATAAGGAAACACAAGCTTTAAATGACACAATAGATCAGATAGACTTAATTGATATTTATAGGACATTCCATCTGAAAACAACGGAGTATGCTTTCTTCTCAAATGCACATGGAACATTCTCCAGGATAGATCACATCTTGGGTCACAAATCAAGCCTCAGTAAATTTAAGAAAATTGAAATCATATCAATTATCTTTTCTGACAACAATGCTATGAGACTAGAAATAAATTACAGGGAAAAAAATAAAAAAACACAAACAAATGGAAGCTATATAATACGTTACTAAATAACCAAGAGATCACTGAAGAAATCAAAGAGGAAATCAAAAAACAGCAAGAGACAGACAAATGACAATGAAAACATGACGATCCAAAACCTATGGAATGCAGCATAAGCAGTTCTAAGAGGGAAGTTTATAGCAATACAATCCTACCTCAAGAAACAAGAAAAATCTCAAACAATCTAACCTTACACCTAAAGGAACTACAGAAAGAAGAACAAAGGAAACACAAATTAGTAGAAGGAAAGAAATCAGAAAAATGAGAGCAGAAAAAAATGAAAAAGAAACAAAGAAAACAATAGCAAGGATCAATAAAACTAAAAGCTGGTTCTTTGAGAAGATGAATAAAATTGATAAACCTTTAGCCAGACTCATCAAGAAAAAGAGGGAGAGGACTCAAATCAATAAAATTAGAACTGAAAAAGGAGAAGTTACAATGGACACTGCAAAAGTACAAAGCATCATAAGAGACAACTACAAGCAACTCTATGCCAATAAAATGGACAACCTGCAAGAAACGGACAAATTCTTAGAAAGGTATAACCCTCCAAGACTGAATCAGGAAGAGATAGAAAATAGGAACAGACCAATCACAAATAATGAAATTGAAACTGTGATTAAAAATCTGCAAACAGGGCTTCCCTGGTGACGCAGTGGTTGAGAGTCTGCCTGCTGATGCAGGGGACGTGGGTTCGTGCCCCGGTCCGGGAAGATCCCACATGCCGCGGAGCGGCTGGGCCCGTGAGCCATGGCTGCTGAGCCTGCGCGTCCAGAGCCTGTGCTCCGCAACGGGAGGGGCCACAGCAGTGAGGGGCCTGCGTAACGCCAAAAAAAAAAAATCTGCAAACAAACAGAAGTCCAGAACCAGATGGCTTCACAGGTGAATTCTATTAAACATTTACAGAAGAGCAAACACCCATTGTTCTCAAACTCTTCCAAAAAATTGCAGAGGAAGAAACACTCCCAACCTCATTCTACGAGGCCACCATCACCCTGATACCAAACCCAGACAAAGATACTACAAAAAAAGAAAATTACAGACCAATATCATTGATGAATATAGATGCAAAAATCCTCAACAAAATATTAGCAAACAGGGGCTTCCCTGGTGGCGCAGTGGTTGAGAGTCTGCTTGCCGATGCAGGGGACGCGGATCCATGCCCAGGTCTGGGAGGATCCCACATGCCGCGGAGCGGCTGGGCCCGTGAGCCATGGTCGCTGAGCCTGCGCATCTGGAGCCTGTGCTCCACAACAGGAGAGGCCACAACAGTGAGAGGCCCGCATACCGCCAAAAAAAAAAAAAAAAAATTACTAGCAAACAGGATCCAACAACACATTAAAAGGATCATGCACCATGATCAAGTGGGATTTATCCCAGGGAAGCAAGGATTCTTCAATATTAACAAATCAATCAATGTGGTACACTATATTAACAAACTGAAGAAGAAAAACCATATGATCATCTCAAGAGATGCAGAAAAAGCTTTTGACAAAATTCAACACTGATTTATGAGTAAAAACTCTCTAGAAAGTGGGCATAGAAGGAACCTACCACAACATACTATAGGTCATATAGGACAAACCGACAGCAAACATCATTCTCATTGGTGAAAAAATGAAAGCTTTTCCTCTAAGATCAGGAACAAGACAAGGATGTCCACACTCACCACTATTATTCAACATAGTTTTGGAAGTCCTAGCCATGGCAGTCAGAGAAGAAAAGGAAATAAAAGGAACACAAATTGGAAAAGAAGAAGTAAAACTGTCACTGTTTGCAGATGACATGATACTATACATAGAGAATCCTAAAGGTGCCACGAGAAAACTACTAGAGCTAATCAATGAATTTGGTAAAGTTGCAGGATACAAAATTAATGCACAGAAATCTCTTGCATTCCTATACACTAACAACAAAAGATCAGAAAGAGAAATTAAGGAGACAATCCCATTCACCACTGCAACAAAAAGAATAAAATACCTAGGAATACACCTACCTAAGGAGGTAAAAGACCTGTACTCAGAAAACTGTATGTCACGGATGAAAGAAATCAAAGATGACACAAACAGATGGAGAGGTATACCATGTTCTTGGACTGAAAGAATCAATATTGTAAAAATGACTATACTACCCAAAGCAATCTACAGATTCAATGCAATCCCTATCAAATTACCAATGGTATTTTTTACAGAACTAGGGAAAAAAATCTTAAAATTTGTATGGAGACAGAAAAGACCCCGAATAGCCAAAGAGGTCTTGAGGGAAAAAAACAGAGCTGGAGGAGTCAGACTCCCTGACTTCAGACTATACTACAAAGCTACAGTAATCAAGACAATATGGTACTGGCACAAAAACAGAAATATAGATCAATGGAACAGGATAGAAAGCCCAGAGATAAACCCACGCACCTATGGTCAACTAATCTATGACAAAGGAGGCAAGGATATACAATGGAGAAAAGACAGTCTCTTCAATAAGAGGTGCTGGGAAAACTGGAAGCTACATGTAAAAGAATGAAATTAGAACACTCCCTAACACCATACACAAAAATAAACTCAAAATGGATTAGAGACCTAAATGTAAGACTGGACACTATGAAACTCTTAGAGGAAAATACAGGAAAAACACTCTTTGACACAATTCACAGCAAGATCTTTTTTGACCCACCCTCTAGAGTAATGGAAAGAAAAACAAAAATAAACAAATGGGACCTAATGAAACTTAAAAGCTTTTGCACAGCAAAGGAAACTATAAACAAGACGAAAAGATAACCCTCAGAATGGGAGAAAATATCTGCAAATGAATCAACAGACAAAGGATTAATCTCTAAAATACATAAACAGCTCATGCAGCTCAATATTAACAAAACAAACAACCCAATCCAAAAATGGGCAGAAGACCTAAATAGACATTTCTCCAAAGAAGACATACAGATGGCCAAGAGGCACATGAAAAGCTGCTCAACATCACTAATTATTAGAGAAATGAAAATCAAAACTACAATCAGGTATCACCTCACACCAGTTAGAATGGGCATCATCAGAAAATGTAAAAAAACAAATGCTGGAGAGGGTGTGGAGCAAAGGGAACCCTCTTACACTGTTGGTGGGAATGTAAAGTGATACAGCCACTATGGAGAACAGTATGGAGGTTCCTTAAAAAACTAAAAATAGAATTACCATATGACTCAGCAATCCCACTACTGGGCATACACCCAGAGAAAACCATAATTCAAAAAGACACATGCACCCCAATGTTCATTGCAGCACTATTTACAATAGCCGGGTCATGGAAGCAACCTAAATGCCCATCGACAGACGAATGGGTAAAGATGTGGTACATATATACAATGGAGTATTACTCAGCCATAAAAAGGAACGAAAATGGTCATTTGTGGAGACGTGGATGGACCGAGAGACTGTCATACAGAGTGAAGTAAGTCAGAAAGAGAAAAACTAATATCTTATACTAACACATGTATGTAGAATCTAGAAAAATGGTACAGATGAACCAGTTTGCAAGGCAGAAATAGAGACACAGATGGAGAGAACAAATGTATGGACACCAAGGGGGAAAAGTGGTGGGGGGAGGGTGGTGGTGGTGTGATGAATTGGGTGATTGGGATTGACATGTATACACTGATGTGTATAAAATAGATAACTAGTAAGAACCTGCTGTATAAAATAAATAAAATTAAGTTAAAAAAAAAGAATTGTAAAGAATTCCTAAATACCCTTTACTTATACTTCCCCAATTTTATTGCTTTACCACATCTGCTTTCTCTATAAAAGAACATATTTTTCGTGAAAGGTACGAGCATGAGTTGCAGATGTGAGTCCTCTATACTCCCCAGTGCTTCAGTATCTCCAAGAAGGTCATTCTATTATCTAGTGACCATAAAATTATCAAATTGAGGAAATTAACATAAATGTCGTACTATTACCTAATACACAAAACTTATACAAATTCCATCAATTGCCCAGATAATGTCTAAGAAACAAAATTTGTGTTTGGTGTGCAGTGCCCTGTCTCTTTAGCTCTTTTTTCACTGGAGCAGCCTTTCAGCCTTTTTCTTCTACAACCTCAACGTTTTTTAAAGTGCATGCCATTTTCATGGTAAATGGCCATAACTTTTGTTTGCTAGATATTTCCTCACAATTTAGATTCAGGTTATGCATTTGGGGCAGGAATACTACAGAAATGACATTGTGTCCTTCTCAGAGAATTACAGCAACAGTTCCCTGATATTTGTTTGTACCAGTAGTGGCAATATTAGTTTTGATTGCTTAATTAAGGTGGTAAATGCCAGATTTCTTTTTCCAACTGTAATTAATAAGTGTCTTGTGGGCAGATGTTCTGAACCTAATAAAATAACCTCTCATAAAGCTGTCACTCAAAAAAAAAAAAAAAACCAAAAAACTGTCACTCACCCAGTTTTAGCATTCATTAATGATTCTTGCCTAAAACAAGTATTACTGTGCTGGCTACCAAATGGTCATTTCCTTTCGTATTTATTGATATTCAACTGTTTAAAAAGAGTTTTCCCCTCTTCCCTAGTTGTTTATACATTTATATATCTATATATCATTATGGATATATGGATTGTTATTTTATTCTTTGGGTTGTAACCTGTTATCATTATTTATTTAGTCCCAGTTTTGGCCAGTGTGTTAGAGCTGCTTGCAGTGTCCTTCGGGGCTTGTTCTGTGGCCTAGCATGTGCTCTGTGTGGCACAAAGTTCCATGTGTGCTTGGGGAGTCTGCTGCAGTGGAGTAGAGTGCTCCACATGTCTGCTAGGTCCAGCTGGTTTAGAGTGTTGTTCAAATTGCCTGTTTCCTTGCTGAATGTCATGGGTTGAATTGTTTCCCCCTGAAAAGAGATGTTGGAATCCTAAACCCCCACCTCAGAATCTGACCTTATTTAGAGACAGGGTCTTTACAGAGATAACTATGTTCAAATGAGGTCTTTAGGGGCTTCCCTGGTGGCGCAGTGGTTGAGAGTCCGCCTGACGATGCAGGGGACACGGGTTCATGCCCCGGTCCGGGAAGATCCCACATGCCGCGGAGCGGCTGGGCCCGTGAGCCATGGCTGCTGAGCCTGCGCGTCCGGAGCCTGTGCTCCGCAACGGGAAAGGTCACAACAGTGAGAGGCCCGCGTAGAGAAAAAAAAAAAAATGAGGTCTTTAGGGTGGGCCCTGAACCAATAGGACTGATATCCTTATAAAAAGGAGAAATTTGGACACGAAATAGACACACATAAGGAGAAAAATGATGTGAAGACACAATGGGAGAAGACGGAGACCTAGAAGTTGAAGAGAGAATCCTGGAACAGATTCTCCCCTCACAGTCCTCAGGAGGAATCAACCCTGCTGGCACCTTGACTTCAGACTTGTGACCTCCAGAACTATGAAAAATATAAAAAATAAATTTCTGTTACTTAAACCACTCATTTTGTAGTACTCTGTTACAGCAGCCCTTGCAAACAAATGAAGATTTTGGCTGGAAAACAGGGTGCTGCTTTAGCAAATACCTAAAAATGTGGAAGTGGCTTTGGAACTGGTAGAGGATGGAAGAGTTTTGAGGTACTTGATAGAAAAAGCCCAGATTGCCTTGAGGACACTGTTGGTAGAAATACGAATGTTAAGGTAGTACTGGTGAGGTGTCAGACAAAAATGAGGGACGTGTTATTGGAAATCAGAGAAAAGTGGCAGAGAACTTGGCTGACTTGTGTTCTAGTGTTTAATGGAAGGCAGAACTTGTGAGTGATGAACTTGGATATTTAGCTGAAGAGATTACTAAGCAAAGTGTTGAAGGCATGACTTAACTTCTTCTGAGAATGTATTGTTAAACATAAAGGAACTAGATCATGAAGATCTGGAAGACTCTCAGCTTACTCATATCGCAAAAAACGAGAAAGCAAGCTCAGGAGAGAACACCAAGCATGTGGCCAGACGCTGCTTGCTCAAGAGATTATGGGTGTATGGTTTGTGAATCCAATTAATCATCTCAGCAGAAATGCTACCAACTTGGACTGAAGGGAACAGAGCAAGGTTGAAATGAAGGAACTTTGTCAAACTTCTGAGATTCTACAGGCAGGAAACAGGCTGGAAACAGGCTGTGAACATAGGTTATCCTTAAAGCAAAGGGAAGAATGACCCTGAGGGCAGGGCCACTTCCTTGGTTCCAGAAGGTGAAGCCTCATTTTTAATTCCAGAGGGCTGGCCCACCATCCAGGGTTGAAGGGGCAGGGCCACCACCCCAGTGGGCTCAGAGGACAGAGTATTTAGCCAAAGAGGGTTATTCTCAAGCCTTAACATCTAATGGAATTTACCCTGCTAGTTTTTGGACTTGGTTGGGACTCATAACACCCTTTTTCCTGATTTCTTCCTTTTGGAATGGGAATGTCTATCCCATGCCTATCTGATTATTGTATTTTGGAAGCAGATATCTTATCTGGTGTCACAGATTCACAGATGAAGAGGAATATTGCCCCAGGATGAATCATATCCCAAGTCTCACCCATACCTGATTTAGATGAGATTATGGACTTAGAGTTGATGTTGGAGTGGATTAAGATTTGGGGGGATGTTGGGCAGGGGTGAATGTATTTTGCATGTGAAAAGCATATGAATTTGGTGGGGTGGGGAGGGGCAGGAGGGCAGACTGTTATGGGTTGAATTGCATCCTGTCAAAAAAGACGCTGGATTCCTAACCCCCAGTATCTCAGAATGAGAAGTTAATTAGAGACAGGGTCTTTACAGAGATAATCAAGTTTAAATTAGATCACAGGGTGAGAACTAAGCCAATATGACTGGCATCCTTAAAAGAACAGGAAATTTGGACACAGAGCTGGTAACAGCGAGGCATGGGGTACTGCAAGAATAAGCTGCCTCCTACAAGGTATGGTTCACTTTTTCACTGAAGGGAAGGGCCTCTACATCAGGAGTTAGTGGGTTCTGTGGGTAATACCGTGTCTGCCTCAACCATTCAACTCTGCCACTGCAGTGCAAAAGCAGCCGGACAGCAATACACAGATTGTGTCTGCCTGTGGTCCAAGGAAACTTGATGGATGGACACTGATATTTGAATTTCAAATAATTTTCTCATTTCATAAAAGTTTGGCTCTTTTTAACCATTTAAACATGTAAAAGCTTCTTACTTGCCATCCATACAAATATGGGCTGCAATCTGTATTTGGCCTGCAGTCTGTAGTTTGCCAATATCTAGACCATATCCCCGAGTGAAGAGCATACAGTGCAAAGTATACCACGAGTTTGCTAGGCTGAGTCCTCGGATACTTCTCAGATATCGCTACTCCAATTATCAATTATCAAGAGACAACTTTTCTAATGCATGTTTACATAAGGGATTAGTGCGCACTTAAGGTAGATGACTCTAATTCAGCAAGCCAACTGTGTATTTGGTGTCCACCATCTCAACGCTACAGCTCTGAGTAAGCAATTATTTCAGCAATGTCAGAGCGTGGCTGAGTTCAGTACTCTGCCTTGAGATGAGATTCCAGGCCTTCAAGTCTGTCCTTGTTGTGTTTAAGAGCCGATGTAACCAGAATGAGCCATCTCATCTCCTGCCCCAGATTTCCTCATTAATTTAAAACTCTTCTAGGACAATAGTTCCTCAGTATTCCCAGAATCTTACCAACAGGGGCCACAAGGTTCTTGGTGTACACAAGCAATAACACTATTTCATACTATGTACTAAAAAGTATCCACCTTGGAATATAAACAGGAATCTGAAAGACTTTCTTCTTGTCTCAGGAAAAAACCTAAACCACACACCCAGCTGTTCTTCAACAGTTTACTACCTACAGCTACTCCAGAACAACGACTTACCAGTTAAAGCCCTTCAGTGACAAAAAATAGGAACTCATTCTGCTTAACTTCAGCAGAAAACAATATTTATTGAAAAGATGAGGAAGCACACAGAAGACCAGAAAACCAGGTTCAAAAGGGGCAGTATCCAAAGTTATTCTGAGAAATCAAAACAGCAAGAACTAACTGATGGTCTCAGTAGAATTCTGGGACAAGAATGGGTTCCAATATTTCCCTGCTGGTTCATGGGAGACTGAAATCGAGATGCAAACTCCTGGAAAAGAGGCTCCCATTTCCCAACAACGGCAGAGTGCTCACCTGTGACTGGTGGAAAGGACACCCTGAAAGACCCACCGCAAGGGTGCACACACACAGGAGGGGCATTTCTTCAGAGAGATCTAAGCCGCTCTTACAAATCTTGCAGAACAGACACTGAACTGGTAAATATAATCAATGTTCATTATGGTGAGTGCTCTTAGGAAGCACCCCTGTTAACAACTGCCAGACCCACTTGCTGGATATGTAAATTCATTTGGAATGAGAACTGAATCCTTTCATTTATTAAAAACTATATTATTTTAGTTATATTGCTAAGAAATAAAGAGACAACACTGATCCTTAGCATTTAATGTGGAGAATATTAGAGGGTGTTATTCCACAAACTATCAAATATAACAAGTTACATTTTAAAATAAAATACCAAAAATTTTTAAAACACTATTCAGTGTTACTCAGGAAAGTCACACTCCATACCCCTTAACCTTCAGAGTATGTTCCTTGTCATTTTCCTGCTATTACTCTAGATACATATTAAAATAAAAAACAACTTTACTCTCTACCAAGACTTTCTTCAGCACCACATCTGGAATGCGACTCCCCATGTAACACAGCTTCCACGGGAAGTGCTTTCTTGATTTATTAAAGTTACAAGGGTTTCTCAATATGATTCCCCATGTTAAATCTTCATAATCAGGCTACCACTTCTGATACAGTTACTGCTCTGTACTCCTGCAACTATTCTCTTGTATATAAAGATTTGTATGACTTACTTCTGAAAGCTTTTGCACATTCATTCCAAATATGATTGGCCTCTCTCTCGTATGACTAATTTGATAAAAGAGTATTTTTAGGACTTCCTGCCTCTATTATCCTCTGAAGTCTCCTGTGGATCAGCTTCTGTGAGAATGATTCTAACATCTACTCCGCTCTGATTTCTCACTTGTGAGTTTTTCGATGTATACGAAGCCCTGAATTCCAGCAGAAGGATTTCCCACATTCAGAGCATTTCCATGGCTTCTCTCCTGTATGAACTCTCTGATGTTCACTGAGAGACGACTTTTGAGTGAAGGCTTTCCCGCATTCACTGCATTTGTGGGGTTTTTCTCCTGAATGAGTCTTCTGGTGTATCTGAAGTGACGCCTTCCTAGGATAGGCTTTCTCACATTCGCTGCATTCATAGGGCTTCTCTGTTGAATGAGTTCTCTGATGTATAATTAGCTGTGATTTCCCACAAAACGCTCTCTCACAGAAGCTACACTCATAGGGTCTCTCTCCTGTGTGTGCTCTCCGGTGTATAACGAGGTATGACTTGCTGCTGAAGGCTTTCCCACACTCACTGCACCCATAGGGCTTCTCTCCCGCATGAGCTCTCAGATGCGCGGTGAGCTGTTCCTTCCTACCGAAGGCCTTCCCACATTCACTGCACTGATAAGGATTATTTCCTGTGTGAATTCCTTGGTGCACAACAAGTTGTGTCTTCATGCTGAAGGCCTTCCCGCAATCCCTGCACTGATAGGGCTTCTCTCCCGTGTGCATCCTGATGTGAACGAGGAGATACGACTTACTCCTGAAGGCTTTCCCACAGTCACTGCATTTATGGGGTTTCACTCCTGTGTGAGTTCTCTGGTGCACAATGAATGGGGACTTCAGACTAAAGGCTTTCCCACATTCACTGCATTCATAGGGTTTCACTCCTGTATGGCTTCTCTGGTGTAAAATCAGCTGTGATTTCCAGCTGTAGGCTTTCCCACATTCACTGCAACCATAAGGTTTCCCTCCTGAGTGAATTTCCTGATGGACAATGAGCTGTGACCTGAATGAGAAGACTTTCCCACACTCGATACAGGAGTAGGGCTTCTCTCCTGTGTGGACTCTCTGATGAGCATTGAGGTTTGACTTGGCACTGAAGGCTCTCTCACATTTAGTGCATTCGTATGGTCTCTCTCCTGTATGAATTCTGAGATGTACAATGAGCTGTGATTTACAACGAAAAGCTTTCCCACATTCGTTACATACACAGTTTTTTTCTATACTATGAGTTCTTTGATGCTTAAGAAAATATGATTCATCATACCCATGAAACTGATCAGGATTCTGTCTTAGATAGCTTCTGGCTGAAGCTAAGTTTTGTGTCAAGCTTTTTCCAAGTGTATTATATTTAAGGAGACTTTGTCTTGAAGAAATGTGGCTTTTGCTCAGATGAAGCTTTCCAAATGCATTACAAGCATAGCTTCTCTCAACACTTTCGAGTTCATCTTGATTTTTCTGGTACCATTCTTTCCAACCTTCTAGAAAAAAAAAAAAACACCATATATTTAAAATCATAACACAAACCGAATATAGAACTAAAGGTCTTTAGAACTGCCATGTAATGAGTGTTTTTCTTTTGGTCCAGGCCTCTGACACACTGGTTCAAAAGAAATACTTGCCAAGTGCACACACATCACATAACCAAGCATGAGGGCAAGGGGAAGTGAATCAAACCAAAATAAGTCCCTTTACAGAAATGGGTAGCCGATTAGCAGTGATCAAAAATGTTTTTTTAAAAATAGAAGTTTAAAAAATTTAGCCTGCACTTAGAAGCCAATGCCAACTATTTATGCCAATTTTATTATTGCAGGAGTTTACTCATAAAGTTAATTCACAGGATACAGAATAGCTAGGCATGACCTGTAGGTAGGTACAAAGAGACATTAAAAGAGAGACTGAGTGAGCCATAAGGAAAGTAAGGCAAAAGCATTCCAAACAGAAGGAAGAGCAAGTGCAAAGCTCCTGGGGAAGGAACCTGCGTGGCATGGTTAAGGAACAGAACAAAGGCCAGGACAGCTGAGACCCCCTGAGTGAACAGAGTGACTCTGAGTGAACAGAGTGAAGGCAGGAACCAGATTAGGCAAGGCCCCGTACACACTGTCTGTGTGTCAGCACCCGTCAGATACATAGCCTCAGTCACCCCCGTACACGACTGCTGTGCTGGGGGCCTCAGTAGCTGTCCTGCTTTCTCAGGACTGCTTGCTAAACACTTTTCTCCCCAAAGTGGTGGGAAACTGGAGGAAGAAGAGCAATTTCAGAAGTGCCTTCCCATTTCTGCCACTGAGAATGCAGAGTGGGAAAGCCCAGGGGCACTCTCCTGCAAGCATATAAAGCTGGGACCAGAGCACACGAGGAAAGGAGAAGGAGGATGGCGATTCTGCTGTTACAACACTGGGAGGAAAAAAGCTTTGATTTTCAGGACAGAAGAGCCTTTCCACAGTTACAATACAGAAGAGAAGCCCAAACTTGGACAACTCAAAAGGGAAGAGTAAGCGGGGTCAGGGAAATAAAAGCAGGGTGATAAAAACCACCTAAGATACAGGTGAGATTAGGCTAGGTTTCAGAATTCTTTTAAGAAAAGAGCCCAAGGGACTTCCCTGGTGGTCCAGTGGTTAAGAATCTGCACGTACACTGCAGGGAGCATGGGTTCCATCCCTGGTCGGGGAACTAAGATCCCACGTGCTGTGCGGTGTGGCCAAAAAAAGAAAAAGAAAAGTGCCCAAGAAAGTAACAGATGTAATTTCCAAGTGACTGGTGTGAGAAGAGAAAAGGAAGCAATGAAATCTCCTAAAACAGTCAAGGGGAGAGAATGAAATGAAAAACTATGGGTAAAGTCAAGGGACTTAACTGCAGAGGCAAGAGAGAAAACAAGGCCCATGACTACGGGAAGGAAGGCAGAGAAAAAAGGTGCCAGAAGGAAGGAAACTAACCCAGAAAGCAACCTTTCAGAGCCACGGGAGGAAACCGAGGGCCCCATCCTTACCTGAGGACTCACGGGCTCATCCCGAGTCCACCCGGTGGTTCAAGGACTTCAAAGAACAGTTCGCGCACACAACACTCCCTGAGTGCCAGCCCCGGTTCACTCCAGACCTCCCCTCTCCATGGTTTCTGCTCACCCACCTGGACAGCTCTGACGGGAAACTTCCGCGTTTATTATCCATGGCTCTTCTCCTTGCTCCAACTTGAAGACTAAATCAGGTTTGGTACCATGATACCCTGTTAAGGGAAAATCACAAAGGATGTGGGCCAAACTGCTGGGGACTAGAAAAGGAAGCTAGGAGCTCAGAAAGGAAGCAGCTCGTTTGCACTTGCAGAAAGATTACAATGAGGGGGTGAAGACAGAATAGGGACTAAGAACGTATGACCTCCAGAGCTCAAGTCCATAATCATTAATTACTTCAGAGACCCCGGGATAGAACAACAAAAGAAAAAGCAGTGGCAACTTATGACTCACGACCTGAGCCGAAAAGAGAAGCTGTACTTACCCACAGACACCAGGTTACTATAGTTTTCCAGAGTCACATCCCGGTACAGGTGCTTCTGTGCAGAATCCAATAATTGCCATTCTTCCCAGGTGAACTCCATAGATATATCCTTGAATGACGACAATCCCTGTAACAATACACACACCATTCCACAGGCTGCAATTATACTGGGAGACATGGAAAAGATGTAGAGGACCCAGGAAAGGAGAATGTCCCTCCACAGACTGCATCCTGAACCCACCACTTGCTTTGAGAGAGAATTAAAAAATAATAATAATAAGTGAGCCTCCGTGTGCTAGATACTCTTTTGGGTCCTGAAGACTTCAGGATGAGTGAAGCCCACTCTGGCCTTCAGAAGCTTTTAGTCTTGTAGAGGGAAATGAACAGCTATGCATGCAGACAAAATAAGGTGTTTCCAGTCTGATAAGAACCTATTCAGGGAGACCTTGCACGGGGTGGTGAGCACGACTCGAACTACAGGCACCAGACACACAAGGTCTGACCCTCCGGAAGTGCCTGCCATCTGGCCGGCTGCTCAGCCCACCTGAGTCTCAGTGGGAGCGAGCACATGAAGAAAACATTCCAGGGACTTCCCTGGTGGTGCAGTGGTTAGGAATCTCCCTGCCAATGCAGGGGACACAGGTTCGAGCCCTGGTCCGGGAAGATCCCACATGCTGCAGAGCAGCTAAGCCTGTGCGCCACAACAACCGAACCTGCACTCTAGAGCCCACGAGCCACAACTACTGAGCCTGCATGCCACAACTACTGAAGCCAGTGCACTCTAGGGCCCGCGTGCTGCAACCACTGAGCCCACATGCCACAACAACTGAAGCCGCGCTCCTAGAGCCCGTGCTCTGCAACGAGAGAAGCCACCACAATGAAAAGCTTGTGCACCGCAACGAAGACCCAACGCAGCCAAAAATAAATAAATTTTTTAAAAAAAGAAAGAAAGAAAAGAAAATGTGTCAAATAGGTGACTTCCCAGTCTTCTTCCAAGAAAATAAGTGGTCCACAACCGAGTCAACCAGGGGACACCCAGCACAGACTGTGAACCTAAAGCCCAGGTCGCGGAGCCACAGGCCACAAACCAGTGCAGGGGGGTCTGCTCCCCGAGGTGCGCGGGTCCTACCAGGTGGCCCTGCGGCAGTGTCAGCCGTGCAGCCTGCATGACTGGTGCTTGATGCCTCTGAGAACTACCCAGTGTACTCACAATAAATTCCTCTCACAGGACCAAAAGATAGCAGCAAGCCACAGACCCTCAGGGGATCATTCAATAAGTGCTTATTAGGCACCAACTGTGGACACAGTCCCTGTCCTCAGTGGGTTTCCATTCCTGAAGGGGAGATGCCAGTAAACACACAGCCACCTAGCACGCAAGCGGTGACAGTGCTCTGACAGGCCTCCAGCAGCTTCATGGGAGAGAGGCGGGGAGGAAGACACAGGCGCTATCTCAGATGGGTCATCAGGAGCCCCCTGCTGAGGCGACATTTGGGCAGAAACACAAGCAGTGTGAGAACGAGCTCTGAGATTTCTTCGGGAAGAGCCTTCCACGCAGCATGAAAACAAAGGCACAGGCCTGCAGGGCTCAAGGACGTGGTAAGGACTTGGATTTCATTCCACAGGAGGAGAAGCCCCCGGAAGGCCTTGGACAGGGTGGTGCACTCTGACCCCCACCTGAGACCATTCTGACTGCCACGGAGAGGGCAGGGGTCCTAGTTCCAGTGAAAGATGAAGGTCCCTGGGGCTGGAGTAAGAGCACTGGGGTAAGGAGCCGTGGTTGGGTCCCAGGCATCCAGTGAAGCCAGAGGCAGAGACGCCCCGGTGGAGACGACAGCGCAGAGAGAGAGAGAAGGACGTCGAGGAGAAGGCAAGGATCTGGCCAAGCAAACGGAAGACACTGCCCTCTACAGGTTGGGAAGCCTGCAGGACGAGAAAGGGAGGGATGGGGGCTGAAGACAAGGAAGCAGCAGCTAGAGGAGCCCCGACTGACGCCCTAACAGGCTCCTCCCCAAGAGCGCTGCCTGCAGCGAGGGGGACCCCGGGGAAGACACAGTGAGTGCAACTCTGGGGGAGCCTCAGAGGCCAGTGGAAATACAGGGTAGAGCCCTGTCACAGGCTCCAAGCGATCCCTGTCGTGCTGGGGACTGACCGCCAGATGACAGGAGCTTCCCATCCCAACCCACGAGGAACTCCCACAGGGACAAAAAGTGAAGTGGGAATAAAGAGAAGAGCCTCCCATCTCCCACAGCCTGAGTCGGGGAAGAAGAGGGGTTGGAGTGTAGCCTGGACTTTCCAACGCCTCGAAGTTAACTGACATCCAAATACTTGGCTCTTGCCAAGATGACTGCCAGGGCCGGGGAGGGACAGCTGACAGGGCACGTCTGAGGTCGTGATGGAGAAAAATGAAGCCATGACATCAAGCCCAGGGCATTCATGCAGGGGGGAGGAGAAACAGGAAGCAAGGCCTGAGGCAGATGCCACAAGAGCAAACACAGACCAAAGAGACAGGATGGAAGAAGAAAGGGGTAGAGCAGAGAGTGTATTTTATTTTAAGCCTTTTGCTATTTTTAAGCTTGATAAGAATAAAAACAAAATACAAAGGAAATACTACAAAAAAATTTAATTGGGCAAGCATAATCAAGAAATAAGGAGACTTCCCTGGTGGTCCAGTGGTAAAGAATCCGCCTTCCAATACAGGGGAAGTGGGTTCGACCCTTGATCGGGGAACTAAGATCCCACATGCTGTGGGACAATTAAGCCCGAGCTCCGCAACTACAGAGCCCGCGTGCCCTGAAGCCCTCGCACCACAACTAGAGAGAAGCCCGGGAGCTTCCCTGCTGGCACAGTGGTTAAGAATCTGCCTGCCAGTGCAGGGGACACGGGTTCGAGCCCTGGTCGGAGAAGATCCCACATGCCACGAAGCAACTAAGCCCGTGTGCCACACCTGCTGAGCCTGCGCTCTAGAGCCCGTGAGCCACAACTACTGAGCCCGTGTGCCACAACTACTGAAGCCCGTGTGCCTAGAGCCTATGCTCTGCAGCAAGAGAAGCCACCACAATGAGAAGCCCACGCACTGCAATGAAGAATAGTCCCTGCTCCCCGCAACTAAAGAAAAGCCCTTGTGCAGCAGTGAAGACCCAACGCAGTCAAAAATGAATAAATAAATAAAATTAAAAAAAAAAAGAGAAGCCCGCGTGCCACAAGGAAGAGCCTGCCCCACAATGAAAGATGCCGCAGCTAAGACCTAAAGCAGCCAAAAAGATAAAGAAAATAAATAAATTTTAAAAAAAGAAAAGAAAGAAAAGAGGGAATGACCAAGACAGGGTGCATAACTCTAAGATAGAAAAGGGATTTTAAAATTCATAAACGATCACTATACACAAGCAGTTCTGCTATAATGTGATGTTACCAAAAAAAAAAAAAAAAAAAAAATCACCACTATGCAAAGTCTCCGGCTTATGGGAAGAGCAGGGTTGGGGTGTGACACCTTTGTAGCACACATGAAAAAAGAAAATCAGGAACCTTAATAAAAACAGTAGCAGTTTTATACATGTTTGATTTGAGAAATACTACCATAAATATGGCACTGTACCTTGAAAAACGCCTGACGTTTGGGTGTCAGAAGGGCCGTAGGTTAGTATAAAGTGGTGAAAAGAGGCTTGCCTGAAATCAGTCAGAAAGCTCACATTGTTCCCTAAGATATCAATCATGTTGAAACAAATTTACATCCTTAAAGCAAACATGATAGCAGAACTGACTGTATTTACAAATTTCTTCCAGTAAATTTGAAAACTTAGAAGAAATGGAAAATTTCCTAGGAAAATAAAAGTAACCAAAATTTGCCCAGAAAGAATTAGGAAGACCAGACTGACTAGCCCATGGTCATAAAATAAACTGAAACAGTAATCAAAGGTATACCCTCTCCATAAACACAACAGTCCCACACTATCTTGAAAAGTAAGTTCTATCAGCATCCAAGGAACAGAAAATTTCTCCCATATCTAACCTGATGTAGAGCCAGGAAATGATAGGAAACCCATCACACAAAACCTGTATAACCCTACAGAGCAGGCAAGGACCGCACAAACTGTAGTCCAATCTCATTTATTAAAAATACCTAGATAAAGACACTAATAGAGTAAAACAAATCCTGTACATATATACATAGCAAACTATGAATGAAGTTTATCCAGAAATTTAAAGGACAGTCCAAACTTTAAAAAAACAAAACACAACCGTATCAAAGAAATAAGTAACGTTAGTACATTAATGGAGGACAATCATCTCAATAGATGAAATAAAGTACTATGAGGAAATTTAACGCTTTTAAAAATCGGAATTCAGTTTGTTACAGGTAAAAGTAATTTCCCTAAGCCTATAAAAAAAATCATACTTTGTGTGAAACTAAAATCAGGAACAAGACACGGACGCTCACATCAACTCTGCTAGTCAGCACTGTCCCAGAGGACCCAGCACAGCAGGAACAAAGCAAAATGCCAGCGATAAACACTAAGCAAGGAGAAGAAACTACTGTCATTATTTACAAACATCTGATTTTCTGACTAAAAAACCTAACAGAAACAGCTGGCATAACATGAGAACCGATAAGAAACATCAGCAGGGTGGCAGTTAAAAAAAAAAAATCAACATGTAACAGCTCTTTCATACATCAACGGTAACCAACTTGAAAATGTAATAAGAACCACAACAAATCTAGAAAGTACTCAGGAATAAAGCTTAAAAATAGAGAAAAACAACGAAAAATACACATGTGATGAAATACATAAATGCAGAGGCAAAGAAAACACAATAGCCCAGATATGGAAGCAACGTAAGTGTCCAGTGATAGATACAGAATATGTGCTACACAAGCACACACACACACACACACACACACACACACACACACACGAACATTACTCAGCCATTAAGGAAAACCCAAAATCTTGCCATCTGTGACAACTAGAACTAGAGGGTATTATGCTAAGTGAAATAAATCAGACAGAAATACAAATACCATATGACCTCACTTATATGTGGAATCTAAAAAATTAAATGAATAAACAAAACAAAAACAGACTCATAGACACAGAGAGCAAAAGGGTGGTTGCCAGAGGTAGAAGGGTGAGTGAAATAGGTAAAGGGGATTAAGAGGTACAAACCTTCATTTATAAAATAAATTAGCCACGGGGATGCAGCATAAGGAATATGGTCAATAATACTGTAATAACTTTGTACTGGGACAATTACCAGCCTTGGGGCAGTGATCATTTCATAATGTATGTAAATGTCAAATCAGTATGTAGTACACCTGAAGCTACCATAATATTGTATATCAACTAAATTTCAAACATTTTTATATTTTTTAAAAAAAGAAAAAAAAACAGAGGCCTGAGTAGTCGAGTAACATTTATGATATGTACACTCAATGTGGTATAAAGATATTAATTTTCAACAAATTAATTTATAAATTCAATGAATTCTCAATCAAAATGCTAAGAAGATATTTCTTTTCTAACACTTATTCACAATAAATAAAATCATACGTTTGGACTACCGCTGCTACAACTAAAAAATTAATGGTAAAGTACAATCCTCATGAACATCAGAGACCCACGGAAGCAAGGAGGACTAAATGAACCAAATTTCAGAGAGAGGAGAGCTCTTTCCAGGTGAGCTAAGAGCTGGCTGGCTGTTTACTTCGCCAAGGGCATTTGTCCAGCCTGAGAACAGGTGGGACGGGGTCAGCTGAGACAGAGGACGACACCAGGAGAAAGAGAAACCAGTGGAGCCTTCGATGTCCCCCTGGACAGCAGGCTGTCCCCCTGGGGCATTTTCTGAGTGCGGTCAGTACAGGAACTGGGCGGGAATGGCAGACTGACTCTCCCATAGTCTCAAGGCACTTAGGACACAAAGTACTGCGAGGGAGGAGCCTGCGATCGGCACACCCCGCTGAAAATACAGGTGAACCGAGTCGAACTAAAGCAGCACCCCAGCCCCAAACCAGCTCAATGTCTGTTTAGATGAGGTGATCAGTCACTCCCCAACTGCACAACAGAGGAGAGGGGAAAGAGGCTCTGGTAGAAAGTAACATTGAACTTCAGTCTCTGTGGCTGTTCCCTTTATACCAATTCATGTACACACACACACAAGTAAAGAGAGAATGACAGAGCTAATCTGGGGAATCTGGGTGAAGGGTGTGTTTTTTTTTTTTAATACAATACAGATTATTTTATACTATTCTTGTAACTTCTCTAGTTTGGAAATTATTTCAAAATAAAACATAAAATGTAATAAACTTTAGGGCTTTCCAGATGATCCTTTGCCTACTGAAAGGGCCCTACACAATCTGGCCTTGCTCTCGCACGCTCCCTCCCCATTCCTGCCGCACGCCTTCTTTCCACTAGACAGGGCACCTGCTGGTTCTCACCTTAAGGCCACTGACTTAGCTGCTTCCTGTTCTGTGCCCCCATACTCCCATGATTATCCAGCTGTCATTCAGATTCTGCTTAAATGCTGCCTCAAGACAAGGTTGCCAGTCTGAAGTAGCCACCCAGCCTCTCAGTGCATGAGCATTCACAACTTTGTTCATGGTGTTCCCCTGGTATGTCTTACCGTCTCCCATACCCTTCACGGGGTCATGGGCCCTGTCAGTCTTGTTCACCCCTGCATGCCCTAGAAAATTACCTGGCATAATAGTCAATAAAGGTTTGCTAAACACGTGCACTCAAAAACAAGGAAATACTGTCTACATTTGTTCAAGTCTTTTAGGTCTTAAGAGGCAATAAGAGCACAGGCTCTGAAGACACTCTGCATGGGTCTGAATCTCAGCTCTGCCACCCTCGTGTCCTTGTTCCCCTTACTAGTTTGGGACCTGGCAGGCTCCCCAGTTTCCTCAGCTGTAAAATGGGGACATACTTGCCTCACAGGGCCGTGAGGTGCTAATGACATCACACACACAAAGTGGCTAGGCCAAGAGTGGTGCCTATTAATATTATTCAACAGTTGTGAAGTCTTCTTTTTTCAGGTCCTGTACCCTTATGGTCACTTATTTTATCTTTTCCAATTGCTATTGCAAATACGTTTTCTCTCGTTGTACTCTCTGTATAGTTATTGTTTAAAAGCAAAAAGTTCATTGATTTTGAGGTTAACTGTACCCCTCCGGCCGCCCCGGTGAAATCCCTCCTCCCCTGACACCCAAACTCTTCCTGTCACACTTGATCACCTAAAAAAGTGTCTATACTATTACTAATCGCTTCTCTACATCCTGCTGCCCACAGTCGCATGCAATCCCTTCGTCTCTCAGGAACTGACCACCTGCACCACCCCCGACATTCTCTCTGCTCTGGAAAAGCTGCTTAAGACCCACATTCTGAAGTCCAGGCGGCACCTTTCGGCCTCATGAAATACTTCTGAGGCATTTCGTATCATGGCTTCTAGGAAGCTCTCTTCTCAAATTTGCAGCGGAAGAAACCACTCTCCAAATGTTCTGTCACCTCCCTTGCACCCCAGCCCTTCGGCACCGCCGTCCTGGTTGCCCCCGAGTCCTCTACTGGTCCCTCCTGGGGCTCTACTCGTCGTACCCTGCGCTCCCCCGAACACAGGCGCCTTTAATCTGCACATGTTAGTTGAAAACCCCTACCCAAGCCTACAGACCCGACGACAGGCACTGCGCTTCAAACACCTACAAGCCCGCTCGGCCCCCGGATACCTCTTCCAACAGTGTTCTCCAGGCCGGAAACACGAGCAGCGCGCCAACGGCTCGGTCCACTGGCCCTCTCCCCTCGCGACGCGGATCCTTCCGGCTCTGAGCCCTCGAACCCGCCCGCCACCCTGCCCAGCGACCACCCTCCACAAGGGACCGCAGCTCCTCGAAAGCAAGAAACGTACGTAATTCTTCGCACTGCCAGCGCCAGTCTCAGCGTCAGCACACAAAGACACTCGGTGTATGAGCATCTCAACAAGTGAATGAACAAAGAGGAGGTTAATTTCCCTGATGGGGCCCGAAAGGGCTGGACACGAAGACAACTCCGTACTTGTGTGTGAGAAACCTGAAACGACAGAGGATCACTTCCTTCACGAGGACCCTCGCTGCCCTCAGAATTCAGGGGCCGCTGTAGACCATAAAACAGGGTACCTGCCGAAGGACAGGGCACCGGACACAAAATGCCCGAAGACGAGGAACGTTCCTGGAGACCCAGGCGGACGGCGGCGAACACGCGAGTTCAGGCCCTGGCGTGGCCGTCACGGGATGAACACGGCTACGCTCACGGCCCAGTCAGCTTGCGCAAGGGAGAAAGTCCCGACTCACCCAACACGAAGCTGTCCGGGACCTGCTGGCCATCCCGCGCTGTTTCGTGCAGGGTCTCCCGGCTGCTCCCACCCCGCCCACCCAGCAGGGGCTTCGCGCCCCACGGAGGGAGGGTCCGCGGGCACCAGGCACCTGCCCGTCGGGGCTGAGTCCCTCGCAGGGACGCGGGCTCCGGGACCGGGCGGAGGGAACCGGGGCGATGAGTTTGTACCGTTCCGCAGCCGTGAGGCGGGAGGGACCGAGGCCGGGCTGGCCGCCTCCACGCCCGGATCGACCGTGGGGGTTCAGGCGGCCAAGAGCCTGGTGCGCACAAGACGTTCCGGGCCAGGGTACCTTCGCGTCTCCGCCAGCTCCGCGGCCAAGGAAACAGTATGTCCCCGGCCCGCCTCTGTGCACAGTCGCCCCGCAGGCTGCAGCCCGCTAGGCGCGTACTCCGCTGAGGCGGGGGTGCGGCGCACGCGGAAGTACGTCACGCGACCAGGAGCGGCCGGCAGAAAACGACATCTCCCAGAACACTCTGCGGAGGAGGCGGAGGGCCTGGGGAGAGCGGCGGACGCTGACGGGGAAGGCGGGCTGGCTGGCTTTGCAAGAGCCCGGTGTTCCTCCCTGCCAGCGCCGTCCCGGGCAGAGTCCCTCTCCGTGCAGGGGCTGGCGCTCGGGTTTGGACGCCACACCGGGTAGAGTTCCGACCGGAGGGCACAGCGGAGAAGAACACCGTGTGAGGCTGCAAGCTGCAGTGCACAGGGTTATAAAACAGTTGTGAATATCGGTAGATGAAAAGAGAAATAGAAGTACATCACTAATGGGAGACATGAACATGCTAACTCTCCGTCCGAGACAGAGCAAACAATAGCCGACTGAAAAAAAACGCACAACCTAAACGTTGAGACTTAATGTTTTATTTTATGGCCAAAACTGAGGACTTAATCTTGGGACACAGCATCTTAGCTCTGAGGGGCTGCTCCAAAGAGGCAAATGGGGAAGCCAGGATATTATAGGAGTTTTTGCAACAAAGAGCAGGTAGTCGGAACATCAAAAGATTACTGTTGATTAAAGAAAACCACACATCTCAAGTTAAGGAATTCAGGGCTTTTTCTTGTTGTTGTTGTTACTTTTACCATAAGGAAGAGATTTATTTATTTATTTGTTTTGGTAACTTTTACCATTAGGAAGAGATTTTTTATTTTTATTTTTTTAATTTTTATTTTATTTTTGAATTTTACTTTATTTTTTTATACAGCAGGTTCTTATTAGTCATCCATTTTATACATATTAGTGTATACATGTCAATCACAATCTCCCAATTCATCATACCACCACCACCACTTTCCCCTCTTGGTGTCCATACGTTTGTTCGCTACATCTGTGTCTCAATTTCTGCCCTAAAACCGGTTCGTCTGTACCATTTTTCTAGGTTCCACATATATGCGTTAATATACGATATTTGTTTATCGCTTTCTGACTTACTTCACTCTGTATGACAGTCTCTAGATCCATCCACGTCTCTACAAATGACCCAATTTCGTTCCTTTTTATGGCTGAGTAATATTCCATTGTATATATGTACCACATCTTTACCCATTCGTCTGTCGATGGGCATTTAGGTTGCTTCCATGACCCGGCTATCGTAAATAGTGCTGCAATGAACATTGGGGTGCATGTGTCTTTTTGAATTATGGTTTTCTCTGGGTGTATGCCCAGTAGTGGGATTGCTGGGTCATATGGTAATTAGATTTTCAGTTTTTTAAGGAACCTCCATACTGTTCTGCACAGTGGCTGTATCAATTTACATTCCCACCAACAGTGCAAGAGGGTTCCCTTTGCTCCACACCCTCTCCAGCATTTGTTTTTTTACATTTTCTGATGATGCCCATTCTAACTGGTGTGAGGTGATACCTGATTGTAGTTTTGATTTTCATTTCTCTAATAATTAGTGATGTTGAGCAGCTTTTCATGTGCCTCTTGGCCATCTGTATGTCTTCTTTGGAGAAATGTCTATTTAGGTCTTCTGCCCATTTTTGGATTGGGTTGTTTGTTTTGTTAATATTGAGCTGCATGAGCTGTTTATGTATTTTAGAGATTAATCCTTTGTTGATTCATTTGCAGATATTTTCTCCTATTCTGAGGGTTATCTTTTCATCTTCTTTATAGTTTCCTTTGCTGTGCAAAAGCTTTTAAGTTTCATTAGGTCCCATTTGTTTATTTTTGTTTTTATTTCCATTACTCTAGAGGGTGGGTCAAAAAAGATCTTGCTGTGAATTGTGTCAAAGAGTGTTTTTCCTGTATTTTCCTCTAAGAGTTTCATAGTGTCCAGTCTTACATTTAGGTCTCTAATCCATTTTGAGTTTATTTTTGTGTATGGTGTTAGGGAGTGTTCTAATTTCATTCTTTTACATGTAGCTTCCAGTTTTCCCAGCACCTCTTATTGAAGAGACTGTCTTTTCTCCATTGTATATCCTTGCCTCCTTTGTCATAGATTAGTTGACCATAGGTGCGTGGGTTTATCTCTGGGCTTTCTATCCTGTTCCATTGATCTATATTTCTGTTTTTGTGCCAGTACCATATTGTCTTGATTACTGTAGCTTTGTAGTATAGTCTGAAGTCAGGGAGTCTGATTCCTCCAGCTCCGTTTTTTTCCCTCAAGACCTCTTTGGCTACTGGGGTCTTTTCTGTCTCCACACAAATTTTAAGATTTTTTTCCCTAGTTCTGTAAAAAATACCATTGGTAATTTGATGGGGATTGCATTGAATCTGTAGATTGCTTTGAGTAGTATAGTCATTTTCACAATATTGATTCTTTCAGTCCAAGAACATGGTATACCTCTCCATCTGTTTGTGTCATCTTTGATTCTTTCATCCGTGACATACAGTTTTCTGAGTACAGGTCTTTTACCTCCTTAGGTAGGTGTATTCCTAGGTATTTTATTCTTTTTGTTGCAGTGGTGAATGGGATTGTCTCCTTAATTTCTCTTTCTGATCTTTTGTTGTTAGTGTATAGGAATGCAAGAGATTTCTGTGCATTAATTTTGTATCCTGCAACTTTACCAAATTCATTGATTAGTGCTAGTAGTTTTCTGGTGGCATCTTTAGGATTCTCTATGTATAGTATCATGTCATCTGTAAACAGTGACAGTTTTATTTCTTCTTTTCCAATTTGTATTCCTTTTATTTCTTTTTCTTCTCTGATTGCCATGGATAGGGCTTCAAAACTATGTTGAATAATAGTGGTGAGAGTGGACATCCTTGTCTTGTTCCTGATCTTAGAGGAAATGCTTTCAGTTTTTCACCATTGAGAATGATGTTTGCTGTCGGTTTGTTGTATATGGCCTTTATTATGTTGAGGTAGGTTCTCTCTATGCCCACTTTCTAGAGAGTTTTTATCATAAATCAGTGTTGAATTTTGTCAAAAGCTTTTTCTGCATCTCTTGAGATGATCATATGGTTTTTATTCTTCAATTTGTTAATATGGTGTATCACATTGATTGATTTGTTAATATTGAAGAATCCTTGCATCCCTGGGATAAATCCCACTTCATCATGGTGTATGATCCTTTTAATGTGTTGTTGGATTCTGTTTCCTAGTATTTTGTTGAAGATTTTTGCATGTATATTCATTGGTGATATTGGTCTGTAATTTTCTCTTTTTGTAGTATCTTTGTCTGGTTTTGTTATCAGGGTGATGGTGGCCTCGTAGAATGAGATTGGGAGTGTTCCTTCCTCTGCAATTTTTTGGAAGTGTTTGAGAAGGATGGGTGTTGGCTCTTCTCTAAATGTTTGATAGAATTCACCTGTGAAGCCATCAGGTCCTGGACTTTTGTTTGTTGGCAGATTTTTAATCACTGTTTCAATTTCATTATTTGTGATTGGTCTGTTCATATTTTCTATTTCTTCCTGGTTCAGTCTTGGAGGGTTATACCTTTCTAATAATTTGTCGGTTTCTTGCAGGTTGTCCATTTTATTGGCATAGAGTCGCTTGTAGTAGTCTCTTAGGATGCTTTGTATTTCTGTGGTGTCTGTTGTAACTTCTCCTTTTTCATTTCTAATTTTATTGATTTGAGTCTTCTCTCCCTCTTTTTCTTGATGAGTCTGGCTAATTGTTTATCAATTTTTTTTATCTTAAAGAACAAGCTTTTGGTTTTATTGATCTTTGCTATTGTTTTCTTTGTTTCTATTTCGTTTATTTCTGCTCTGAACTTTATGACTTCTTTCCTTCTACTAACTTTGGATTTTGTTTGTTCTTCTTTCTCTAGTTCCTTTAGGTGTAAGATTAGATTGTTTATTTGAGATGTTTGTTGTTTCTTGAGGTAGGATTGTAATGCTATAAACTTCCCTCTTAGAACTGCTTTTGCTGTATTCCGTAGGTTTTAGATCGTCATGTTTTCATTGTCATTTGTCTCTAGGTATTTTTTTATTTCCTCTTTGATTTCTTCAGTGATCTCTTGGTTAGTTAGTAACATATTGTTTAGCCTCCATGTGTTTGTGGTTTTTATCTTTTTTGCCCTGTAATTGATTTCTAATCTCATAGCGTTGTGGTCAGAAAAGATGCTTGATATGGTTTCAATTTTCTTAAATTTACTGAGGCTTGATTTGTGACCCAAGATGTGACCTGTCCTGGAGAATGTTCCATGCACACTTGAGAAGAAAGTGTAATCTGCTGTTTTTGGATGGAATGTCCTATAAATATCAATTAAATCTATCTGGTCAATTGTGTCATTTAAAGCTTGTTTTTCCTTATTAATTTTCTGTTTGGATGATCCGTCCATTGGTATAAGTGTGGTGTTAAAGTCCTCCACTATTATTGTGTTACTGTCGATTTCCTCTTTTATAACTGTTAGCAGTTGCCTTATGTATTGAGGTGTTCCTATGTTGGGTGCATATATATTTATAATTGTTATATCTTCTTCTTGGATTGATCCCTTGACCATTATGTAATGTCCTTCCTTGTCTCTTGTAACATTCTTTATTTTAAAGTCTATTTTTTCTGATATGAGTATTGCTACTCCAGTTTTCTTTTGATTTCCATTTGCATGGAATATCTTTTTCCATCCCCTCACTTTCAGTCTGTATGTGTCCCTAGGTCTGAAGTGGGTCTCTTGTAGACAGCATGTATATGGGTCTTGTTTTTGTATCCATTCAGTGAGCCTGTGTCTTTTGGCTGGAACATTTAATCCATTCATGTTTAAGGTACTTATTGATATGTATGTTCCTATTACCATTTTCTTAATTTTTTGGGGTTTGTTTTTGTAGGTCCTTTTCTTCTGTTGTGTTTCCCACTTAGACAAGTTCCTTTAGCATTTGTTGTAGAGCTGGTTTGGTGGCGTTGAATTCTCTTAGCTTTTGTTTGTCTATAAAGCTTTTGATTTCTCCATTGAATCTGAATGAGATCCTTCCTGGGTAGAGTAATCTTGGTTGTAGGTTATTCCCTTTCATCACTTTAAATATGTCATGCCACTCCCTTCTGGCTTGTAGAGTTTCTGCTGAGAAATCAGCTGTTAACATTATGGTAGTTCCCTTGTATGTTGTCATTTTTCCCTTGTTGCTTTTAATAATTTTTCTTTGCCTTTAATTTTTGTCAATTTGATTACTATGTGTCTTGGTGTGTTTATCTTTGGGTTTATCCTGCCTGGGACTCTCTGCTCTTCCTGGAATTGGGTGGCTATTTCCTTTCCCATGTTAGGGAATTTTTCAACTATAATCTCTTCAAATATTTTCTCGGGTCCTTTCTTTCTCTTCTTCTTCTCGGACCCCTATAATGCAAATGTTATTGCGTTTAATGTTGTCACAGAGGCCTCTTAGGCTGTCTTCATTTCTTTTCATTCTTTTTTCTTTATTCTGTTCCATGGCAGTGAATTCCACCATTCTGTCTTCCAGGTCACTTATCCGTTCTTCTGTCTCAGTTATTCTGCTATTGATTCTTCTAGTGTATTTTTCATTTCAGTTATTTTATCGTTTTTCTCTGTTTGTTTGTTCTTTAATTCTTCAAGGTCTTTGTAAAACATTTCTTTCATCTTCTCAATGTTTGCCTCCATTATTTTTCCAAGGTCCTGGATCATCTTCACTATCATTATTCTGAATTCTTTTTCTGGAAGGTTGCCTATCTCCACTTCATTTAGTTGTTTTTCTGGGGTTTTATCTTGTTCCTTCATTTGGTACATAGCCCTCTGCCTTTTCATCTTGTCTATCTTTCTGTGAATGTGGTTTTTGTTCCATGGGCTGCAGGATTATAGTTCTTCTTGCTTCTGCTGTCTTCCCTCTCCAGTGCTTTTTTTATGTATGGGAAGATGCAAAGTCTGGACTCACTGAAATCATTCTTTTGATATGCACCTCAGCTATCTGGGGCCAGGATCCTCCGTTTTCTCATCCTGAGTTTCCTCAAGGCTCACAATCAGGGCAGCTGTAATGTGATGGCTTGATGGCTGCAACATCCTTTGTTTACTGATATGGCAGGCAATATTTAACTATAAATTAATAGCATAATTTCAAAAGGTCTTTCTGCCTGAAAATCTTTTTTTTAAAAAATCTTTCTATTCAACAAATTGTGAGGGAAATACAGAAAAAACCGTATACAACCCGGTACAAGAATTTGTGGGAGAAACTTAAAGCAGTGATGACAGGGAATTTCATAATCTTAAGTAATTATAACAGTAAAAACAAAACAATAAGTGAGTTGAATTCTCAAAAAGCTAAAGAACAAAGTAAATCTAAAGAAGGCAAAGGAGAGGAACTATTAAAGATAAAAGCAAGAAACTATCCAAAATTAGCAGGAACAGAAAAGACTGAAATAATACTATGAATCCACTCAAAGTAACTAACAAATATAGAACACTGTCTCTAAAGATTGTTAAATATGCAAAAATTTTACATTTTTACATGTGCATGGATCATTCTGCAAGATAGGTCCTATGTTGGACCACAAAAAAGTCTTAATAAATTTGAAAGGATTGAACTCATAAAAATTATGTTTTCTGACAACAGTGGAACTAAATTAGAAATCAACCCCAGAAAAATTGTAGGAAATCCCCAGGTTTTTGGAAATTAAAAAAAAAACATTTTTAAGCAATCCCTAACTCAAAGAAGAAATCATAGGAAAATTAGAAAATACTTTGAACCAAATTAAAATGCAAATGCAACATATCAAGAAGTCTAAATCACTAGAAATTCAAATCCTGAGCTCTTTCCTTTATTCCACTTACCTCCCATTTAATCCTCCCTTTCTATTTGAACCCAGACCTGCTCAGTCACTGTTATGGTTTCATAAAATTCCCAAGCAAATTGTATTTGTAACAAGTCCCAAACACATTCTATGCCCGGTTCTCTGATTGAAGGAAACTCAGCACTTAAGATCTTTCTTAGGCTGTCCTACCATTTGGTTTGCCATTTTATGTCATTTAAGTAAATTTAAATGGATAATCCCTAATCTTACTGTCTTTCCAGATCTTTCCATATTAGACCTTAGTCTCCTGTTAATCCAAGTCTCCTTATTCATAATTATGAAACTTTTGTTATGGTGTAAAGCTGCTACTGCCTTAAAACAATGCAGAACTATTTTTAGGGAAGAGGGTCTAGGATTGCTATTGGGTATGAGGGAACGGAAGGAGGTCTTGGAAAAGTGAGTGAGAGAAATAGACATCTGTAAGAATAATTAATGACAGTGTATAGACAAGAGGAGACCAACGAGGACATTTCAGTGTGTAGGATATGACAGAATACAACACAAAGAAAACCATTCTGTTCATAGAAGATTAGGGACAGTAATCGGGGCAACTGCATGCAAGAAGGAAGTAGAGCTGCAGCAATGAATAAATACATACCTTTTTGTTTCTATATTTTTCAGTGATTTAGCTTAGGTTGTTGTTGTTTTTTTTAATTGGCATGGAAACTGATGCTGGAAATGAGGTGGGAGGTGGATGGGCTCTGGGGCTGAGCAGCTGGAATTTGTCAAGCTGAGTAAATTGGGGTTTGTCTCCCCCTGACACTTCAAGGAAAAAGTTAATGGCAGGAGCTGAGTTCTGTTGGAGTAAAGAGATAAATGACCACATCTACCACTCCGGAGGTCAAGGAGACCTCCCCAACTGCACAAGCACAGAAAGGCTCCTCAGGGGTCAGAAAGGGAGGGGCTGCTATCCCATAATAGGTGCAGTCTATCTCCCAGAGACCTCCACGGTGGAATCCATCTTGGCTAAAAATGCGCGCACATGGGAAGGGCCCTGGGCCAGGTCAGATGTTGGAAACAAAGCAAGATTATTGGCCAGAGGAAAACAAAGACTCAGAAGCACTGCCCTCAGTGATTTAACTCACCTCTCTGGCGTGCTCCTCATTAAGGAGGATGCATGCACTCTTTTCCTGGTGCGTATTTCTGCCTTGCTTCTGCCTTAAGTAAATAAACTGCTTCTCTGTGTACTCTCCCATATGTTGTGCTGTGTCTCTAATAATAAATTTTGTGCCTGTTTTCAAGTTTTTGTCTCCTTGAAAAACTTTTGTTTTCAAAGGGGACAGGAGCCAGGGCAGCTCTGCTTCTAGCCTCTAGCTTCTGGTGGTCTAGTGGTTAGAATTCCTGGTTTTCACCCCAGCTACTCAGGTTCAATTCCTGGGGAGGGAACTAAGATCCTGCTTCAAGCCAACACTCACTGCTGTCTCCCTGAGATCAGAATCACCATGCCTAATTAATGCAGTAAATTTGTATTAGGAGTCGTTTGGATACAAATGCCAGAAATATAGCTCAAACTAGTTTAAACTAATAGAGAAAATGTATTAGTTTTATAACTGAAGGGGACAAGCAGTGGGCTTCAGGAATGGCTGGACTCACAGCTTCATTCGCCATTACACTACTTTCTCCCTTTCTCTATTCTTCCCAGTTGGCCTTTTCTCATGTAATATCAAAGTAAAACTCACCCTACTTTCATAATCGTTCGGGAAAATATGCGGGGATGGACTCTCATAGGGTCAGATGCCCATCCCTGAACAAGAATCACAATGACTGATGGTCCAGCCCTTGCCCATTGTATAAAACCAATACTTCATTGTCTGAAGCTTTACTGAACCCACATAGACTAAGCATAGGAGAAAGGTTGTTTCCCAAAGAAAAACTGAGATGAATTATCAGAAGAAAGGGAATGGATGTAGGGAAGGCAAAAATAGATTTTCTCAGGTCCTCTAGTTCTAGAATTACTGACTCCCCTGATACATGAATTCACCCTGTTCCATGGGACAGTCACAGCATGAGGAAGCACTGTACACATTTTGAATTTGCTCAGGTCATATTGCAAAGCCTCCAAATTCATTCTTATCTATCCCAGTGAATTTTGATCCCACCATATTTATGAACTGTGGTAGGACTTGTAATTTGAACCATGTAAATTACTCCTATGGCCTTCATATCAAATATCATTCTTTGTTTCCTCCTTGTATATCTTTATTTTTTTCTCTACTTAAATTCTAAGCTTCGGGTAAGAAAGTGCTCCTATTTATTTTGCTCCCCATTTTGGAAACAGTAGTTTCTCTTTAGATATTGAATTGATTGGTTTATTTATATGGAAGATGCCTAGAAAAATTATTTCTCCATTTTTAAAATTGTCTTTTTCATAATAATTTCTTCTCAGTCTCAGCTTCCCTGATCTTCCATTCTCTTTCTGTGCTTTTATTTTGTGTGTGTGGGAAATCTACTATATAAGCCTAGGACTTTAATACTAAGGGACTCAGCAAAAGATGAGACAAATGTATTTCTCTAACAGACACTTATAAACTAACTGGAACAAGAAGTGTACACAGGTAGCAGGTTGAGTTTTGCAGGAAGCGGACTTTGTAATGGAGGTTTATGAGCAGGTGATTTGTAAGGGAATGAGGGAAGCAGGACTGGAAGGAAGGGAAATTTGAACAGAGATCCATTTACAAAGGAGGCCTCAGCTAACCCTGCAAAGGTCTCTGAAGCGGGCCCTTCAGATATATCCAGAATTGAGGCAAAGGGGTGGGGACTTTGTACCCCTATATTGACCCGTTGTTGGATACAGGCTGTCCCCAAGGAGGAGGCTAATCTTGGGTGAGGCAGCTCCTTCAGCTGAGGGCAATTTCTTGAGAGGGACTCATTTGTGGCCTCTTAGAAGGCACCACAATTGGTAGCTGGAGGGATCAGTGTCTCAGTCCTTAAGGAGGTTCTGTGTCGCACACCAGAGCACCCATGACAACATACAAGGCAGTAAGCCTCTGAGATAAGATTTTGCAGAAAAATCAGTCTATTGTTACAAAGTCAGCTTTTAAAAAGAACTAGGGGGACTTCCCTGGTGGCACAGTGGTTAAGAATATGCCTGCCAGTGCAGGGGACACGGGTTCGAGCCCTGGTCCGGGAAGATCCCACGTGCCACGGAGCAACTAAGCCCGTGTGCCACAACTCCTGAGCCCATGCGCCAAAACTACTGAAACCTGTGCTCTAGAGCCTGCGAGCCACAACTACTGAGCCCGTGTGCCTACAGCCCATGCTCCACCATGATGAGAAGCCCACACACCGCAACGAAGAGTAGCCCCTGCTCGCCACAACTAGAGAAAGCCTGCGCACAGCAACGAAGACCCAACACAGCCAAAAATAAATAAATAAATTTATAAAAAAGAACCAGTTGGGGCTTCCCTGGTGGAACAGTGGTTGAGAATCTGCGTGCTAATGCAGGGGACGCGGGTTCGAGCCCTGTTCTGGGAAGATCCCACATGCCGAGGAGCAACTGGGCCTGTGAGCCACAACTACTGAGCCTGCGCGTCTGGAGCCTGTGCTCCGCAACAAGAGAGGCCGCAATAGTGAGAGGCCCACGCACTGTGATTAAGAGGGGCCCCCGCTTGCCACAACTAGAGAAAGCCCTCGCACAGAAATGAAGACCCAACACAGCCATAATAAATAAGTAAATTAATAAATTCATACCCCCAACATCTTCAAAAACAAAAAAAAGATTAGCACATTAAAAAAAGAAGGAACCAGTTGTAGGACTGTTAACTAAATTGCTTACTTAAAACACAAAACCAAACCTTCTTTGACACTTAAAAAGGCACTACGTAGTTGATCCAACTTACTTAGGAAATCAACTGATTTATCACAATAAATTAGCACCAAAGGAAGCTAGGTGAAAAATGAATACAAAATTAATAATTTTCACCATATCATCAACAAATTGTAACCAGGTGTTGGGCTCATTACAAAGAGTGATGGAGGCGCAAAGAACAATGTCAAGGTCGTCAAGATCGAGACTCTACAGGGTATCATAGTTAAGATGTAACTAGAGGGGCTTCCCTGGTGGCGCAGTGGTTGGGAGTCCGCCTGCTGATGCAGGGGACGCAGGTTCGTGCCCCGGTCCGGGAGGATCCCACATGCAGCGGAGCAGCTGGGCCCGTGAGCCATGGCCGTTGAACCTGCGCATCCGGAGCCTGCGCGTCCGGGACCTGTGCTCTGCAGCTGGAGAGGCCACAGTGGTGAGAGGCCTGCGAACCGCAAAAAAAAAAAAAAAAAAAAAAAAAAAAACCTTAATAAAAATAAAAATACTTTAAAAAAAAAAAGATGTAACTAGCAGCAGTAAACACTCTAAACTTTCACTGACAAAGAGGATGAAGTACATACCTAAGTGCTCAGGTCATCTTGTTCTGTTGATCTTGAGCAGAAGTTGTCCACTTCATGCAGTCATCTGCTTCTGAAAATTTCCTAACACCCTTCAGTGTGAGGCCTCCAGCTGGTACTGTTTCCCAGTTATTTAAGAATGACAAGTCTTGGGACTTCCCTGGTGGTCCAGTGGTTAAGACTCCACGCTCCCAATGCAGGAGGCCCAGGTTCCACCCCTGGTCAGGGAACTAGATCCCGCATGCCACAACTAAGAACCCGACACAGCCAAATAAACGAATAAATATTAAAAAACAAAAACAAAACAAAAAAAGAATGAGCAGTCTTTACTTGAGACCAGGATCAACAACCTGGAGATTTAATGTTGAGTTTGTTAACAATACCGTTCATGTAAAGTTAAGACATAAAATGTATGACATATGATAAACACAGTCTGCGTGTAGTAAAAGTATACATGGAATGGCAGGCTATACAGCACATTCATTGCAATGATTGCCCCAAGAGGAATGGTAATAGGAAGAAAGAGACTAAAGGCTCAGAGAACAGCAACTGAATATACAGTGTTATAATTTTTGTTTTTTGATTAAAGAAGGATCTGAATCAAATATTACCAAATATTTGGTAATATTCATATTACCAAATATGAATATCTGATCATTTGACTGTTTATGATCTCATTCTCTATACTTTCGTGTATTTTTAAAATATTCTCAATTTAAGAAAACAATATTGGTGATAGTTTTATGATTTCTAATGATAATACTTCTTACAACTTTATCCATTTATGAGACATTTCACATGTTGTGGTAGTAGTATCTTAACACTTCTGTGTGCTTTTTTTTTTTTAATGGACATTCTAGGACATTCTCCCTGACATGTGGGATCTTCCCAGACCGGGGCACGAACTCGTGTCCCCTGTATCGGCAGGCGGACTCTCAACCACTGCGCTACCAGGGAAGCCCTGTGTGCTTTTTTTTTTTAATGGACATTCTAGGTTGAATTTATTTAAAGATTTTTTAAATTTGAATTTGAATTTGAATTTATTAAAGATTTTTCAGTATTTAATTAGATGATGATGCATGATCCCCTTTAATCTACTGATATGGTGAAAAGTCCTGCAATGACTTCTACTTGTTTATGATATGTTTTTAAATGTATTGCTTGATTCCATTTACTATTTTTTTTAATTTTTCACATGAATATAACTGAAACTGCTTTACACTTTGTTTGTTTTTTTAAATTTACTTTTGGTTATGGTATAACTATTTTGCTATCTTTGTGTTAAGAAAAGGGTTCGGTCTAGATTTTTCTAGAAATTGTTTGGTAAGATTATACTCCTTGATAATGTGAAAGATTCACCAAGGAAAACATATGAGTCTGTAGCTAAGAACTGTTTTTTAAATTTTATTTTATTTTATTTTTGGCTGCATTGGGTCTTCGTTGCTGCGCACGGGCTTTCTCTAGTTGCGGCGAGCAGGGGCTACTCTTCGTTGCAGTGCGCGGGCTTCTCATCGTGGTGGCTTCTCTTGTTGCAGAGCATAGGCTCTAGGCCCGCGGGCTTCAGTAGTTGTGGTTCGCAGGCTCTACAGCGCAGATTCAGTAGTTGTGGCGCACGGGCTTAGTTGCTGTGTAGCATGTGGGATTCTCCTGGACCAGGGCTCGAACCTGTGTCCCCTGCATTGGCAGGTGGATTCTTAACCACTGCGCCACCAGGGAAGCCCACTAAAACATTTTTAACCATCACTCTAGGTCTAAAAAGATATTATTTTCTTAAGTTAATTACCTAACTATTCCTTTAAATCACGTACTTCATTAAGTTCTAAATTTATTAACATAGTTCCTAGATTACGTATAATTGAGCAAAATATTCCTTCACAAATATTTTAATTTGTTCTTTTTGGCTGATTTTCTTTTTTCATTACCAATTGTTTTTGCTGTTTCTTCTCACTTTTTGATAAAAATCTCTAGTATGATTTTATATTTTATTTTAAAAATTGGATTTATCAAGTTTAGTTTTTTCTATTTTAATTCCTTTTATATTCTGCTTTTATATTCTTTAATTTACTTCTCTTCCCGTAATTACATTTTATTTCTCCCCAAATCCCTCATTTCATTTATTTTCATTCTTTTTGTTAGTACTGTTGGACTGGATAAAACGTACCTATACTACTACTTTGATTTTATAAATTACTTTTCTCTATGATCAAAACTGGAGCACATTGAGGGGTTGGGGGGAGCGCAGGCTACATCCCACCGTCTGAACCGGGAGCCCCAGGCAGCCGCAAAGAGGTTGGCACCAGTAAACCTCACCCCTGTTCATCAGGGAGGCGTGCCGCGGAGCCCTCTGGGAAATGTAGTTCTAAAGCGAACGGGGCTCCGGGAAATGTAGTTCTGCGCGGACACTCCCGCGGCCCGGCCGTGTCCGCCTCGGCGCCGTGGGCCAAAGGGGTAAGGGTGTGGGGGGCGGGGACGGGACGGGGGGGCTGCGGGCTGGCGGTGGCCTCAGCGTCCGACCGGGGCCGCGGTGACCCCGGCGCGGACCGGCTCGGGGCTAAGCCGGCGTGCGCACGAACCGGCTCCCGGAGCCGGGTGCGGGGAAGGCGCGAGAGGACGGCCCTGCCGCGCAGGCGCCGATTCCGGTCCAGGTCGGGGGGCGCTGTGGGGGAGGGGCGTGGGGCGGCAGAGGGGAGGGGCCGCGGGGGCCGCGGGGCGGCCGGGCAGCGGGGAGGCGGGAGGGAGGGCGACGGTGGGGAAACGCCTGGGGGACAGGGGTCTGGAGGGGCGGGTGTGGGCGGCAGTGATGTGGGAAGCAGGAGGGAGATTTGGGGGGCAGGGCAGGGCCTCCCGTGGTGGTGGGAGAGGAGGGGCTGTGCGGGGAGACGGTGGGGCTGATGAAGCTGGGGACACTTGGCGGGCGAGGTAGTGGAATGTCTGTGAAAATCAGTAATTCGGGGCCAGGGAGGGGTGAGTGGTTGTGAAGCCGGCGGAGGGAATTAAGTGGATGGTGGAGGCCTCTGGGAGGGGCCTTTGGGGGGACCTTAGCCTCGGGGGCTGGAGGCAGCAGGCCCTGGGGGTGAGGGAGCCCGGAGGCTCCCCTCGGGAGTGAGTGGAGGGCTGTGCGGGGCCGGCGTGTGCCCTGGGGATGTGGGTTCGGGTCTGTGTGCAGCAATAGTTAAGGCTCTAGCCATCCATGATTTGCGTGCTTTTGGCTTGGCGACGGGGCGCGAAGGGATGAACGACGGGGCTCTGTGGGCGCGTGGGGGGCATGTAGAGGCCCCGGAGTGGTTGCACTGAGGAATTCGTCGGCAGGAGGGGCCGCTGGTTGCTGCAGTGTTGGACTGTACCTGAGCCGTGTGCTCCTGGGAAGATCCCCCCCTCCTCGGGTTCCGGGAAACAGCTGGCTGCAAAGAACCCCCTTCCCACATGATGCCCTTGTTTACCTGTGACAAGGCCGTAGGTAAATATGACGCAGCCCCTCTCATCTTTTGCCTCATCAATGATTAGCTGAACTGTTTGTTCTCACTGATCAGAACGCTTAGAAACCAAATTTGGTTCAGCTTCTCTCCTTCCTGCAGTTCCCTGAACTCTGGGCAGTAGACTTGAGCAGCTGCAGCCCGCCACTGCGCCCAGAACTGGCCGACCTCCGGTGAGATGTCCTCTCGTCTGCTGTCTGGTCCCCCGCCCTTTGATCCAGCTTCCCCACACTCTGCGGAGATGCTGTGCCTCTTAGGGCCGCAGCGTCCTTCCTCTTCCAGCATCCCTCCCCCCCACCCAAGAATAAATCCTCGGAGTAAAACATTTCTTTGCTACGTCTGTGTTTGGTTTGACTTGACAGTTTGATGGTAGCTTTTTCGGTGGAGGGCAGTGACCGGGGCGGCCCGTGTTTGGGGACCTTGTGGCTGAGGTATCTGGTCGGAGGCCGCGTGTCAGTGGCTGGGGTCTGCACACAGGTTGACGAGTGGCCTGTTGGGGGCTGTGAGGGGGAAGTGGGGGTGGTAGTTGGCGCCGTTGGAGGGGCCGGGGGTGTTTGTGAGGAGCTGGGGGCCCTCGCAGGGTGATGAGCTCCGGGGGCGTCTGAGTGGCGGGTGAGCATGGCGTGGGCTGGAGAGTGGGTATCTGGAGGTGAGTGGCTGGCAGCCCCGTGTGATGAGGGCCTGGTTTAGGGGGCGGGTGGTGGCGGGCTCTGTGAAGGTGAGTGGGTGGGCACTGCGAGAGGGAGGGGTTGGAGTTCTCTGGGGGTCCTTTGGGACTCAACATTTGGGGTTCCACTGACTCAGTGTCTAGTCAGTGGATAGACCGTGGAGGTTACCGAGTGGGGTTTGGAGGAGCCAGTGGTGGGGTTTCTTGGCCTTGGCATTGAGAAGCCTGTGGAGGTCAGACGGCTCTGGGGTCATAATCAACCAGGTGGTCCGTAAGGCGGCCTGTGGCTGGTGCGCAGGGCTGAGTGACGGAGAGCCCGCCGTGACCGGGAGTCAGGGGTTCTGTGGGTGTCTGATCGTGGGTTGGCTGTGGAGAGACTTTGGGGTTCTTTGATTCACACACTTCTGTGGATTGGTTTTGTCACTGGTGGTTGGTGATGGGGGGGGCCTTGCTAGAGGAGCCGATGGGGACTCACAGTGTGTGTAATTGACGGCCCAGACCCCCTGGGGGGGCATTGGGCACATGGGCTTTATGGAGTCGATGGTTGTGTGTCCTGGAGACTCGTGTGTCCAGTGATCTGGGGGCTGCGGGTTCTCGGGGGATCAGTCAGTGTGATTGAGGCGGTCTTTGGAACCGCATTTGAGGGGCTTTGGGTGTTGGTGATTGCGGGGCCTTTAAGGGTGGTGTTTTGGGGTTTGGGTGAGTCCTTCGTTGGCCCAGGCAAGACAACGTGGTGACTTCCGTTCAGTAACCGTGTTGTCCTTTGCTCTTTGGCCCCTCTCACCCGGCGTGTGCACGGCTGTGTTGGTCAGTGATGGCTCCTTTTACTTGAACATTGCCTTGTTGAAAAGTACTCAGAGACCCCACCAGCTAGGAGTCCCCCCCACCCGCTTGCTCCAGCCCTTTGTGTCGATGCTCGTTGCCGGGCGTGGCTGGCCTGTAGCCTTCCAGGGCCGGCCCCGCCTCCTCAGAGCTCGGCTCAAAGTCATCTGCAAGGAGTGCCCTCCACCCACCCACTCCTCTGGCGCATCTGAAGTTTCTTCTGCGCGCTCTCACAGTCTGAAATTATTTTACTTACTTGTGTGTCTGTTTCCCATCCTAAAGAGCAGGGACTGTCTGTCCTGTTTAGTGGTCTCCCCCACGTGCCCGGAACAGGGCCTGGTAGTAAGAGGCCTTCAGCAAATTGCTGCTTTCCTGGCCCGTAAATGAGACTGTGAGTGTGTGTCTAGGTCTGCATTAGTGTGTGAGTGGGATCTGACGTGGATGTGAGAGCACAGTGCAGGAGTACGTTGGGGTCCTGGGGGAGGAACCAGGGTGACCGTTTGGGGTGTTAGTACAGTTGGCACGTCCCCTTTTCCAGAGGAGAAGCTACAGAAGGTCTCCTGTGCATCAACCCAAAAGGGGTCCAGACAAGATAGAAGCTTCCAGGGCAGGTGGGCCTGTGTCTCAGGGGGCCTCAGGTTTGGAAAGCAGTGACTCTGGGCTCACTTTTCACTGGGCCTCCTAGACCATCGGGACCTGCCCGTGCCCAGGAGCTCCCTGTGCATCTCGGGAAGAGGCGCTTCTCCCTTGGGTGTCGCTCTCTGCTCTCCCAGGACGTTTTTCGTGAGAGACCTGTTCTCGTGCACCACACTGTTCACTGGTCTCAGGAGAGTCCGGTTTCACTCAGGGAATCTGACCTTTGTGTCTGCTGCCCCCCACGCGTGGGCAGAACACATGCCATCCTTCTCCATTCCCACTTGTAGAGGTCTTCCTGCCCTGGACGCCCTCGCTCTGCCCTCTGCTACTGTTTCATGTCAAATTTCAGAATCCAGCCTGTCTGTCCAGATGGGCTGGTTCTTGACTCTCTGAAGGATCTTCAGCACCTGGGGAGCACTGGGACCTGCCCTCCCTCCCTGGCCTGTGTCCTCCCTCGGTTCGTTAAAGGACGAAGAGGGAGATGTTTAAGGCCCTCGAGAGACGGTGCCAGGAGCTGGTCCGTGGTCCGCCTGGCGTTGAGTAGCATTCCTGGGTTTCCTTTCCTCTTTCCCTTGCTGACCGAGGGTGTGGGGCTCCCGAGCGGGTGGTCTGATTCCAGCCCTCAGCCCAGCTCTAGGGGTGGGCAGGAAGGGCCTCAAAGGGGCCAGTGTTCTCTCCACTCTTGTTAGCTGCCCGGGAGCAAAACCTGGCAGTCTGCTAACACCAGGGCGTAACTTGCTTCCCTCATTTGTGGAGGACGAGTCCAGCCATCTCTCTTTGTTCCACTGGGACCCTGAGGATACCTCCCTCCTCTCCCCCCATTCTTTGTTAGAACAAGGGGCTCCTGCTCTAGATCTCCTGTAGCTATTACGTTCTCTCCTTGCTCAGCTTACTTCGCGGAAAGGTGCCCACTGGCCATCCACCATGTCGGCCTTCCTCTCAGCCTGTCCGCCTGTGGGGACCAAGCCGGGAGAACAAATTGCCACAGGTCTGGACCGCAGCGCTAGGCATCTCGGATGGGAGGTGGAGTTTGTCCCTCGGGCCCCCAGGCTTACCGGTAACTGTATTTTTGGATATTTCCTTTCAGGTGTACCCTCATGAAGGAAGTCACATCCCTGTGTGACCCTGCTGTGAGCCCGTGGAGTCCTTGACCCTGATCCGGTATCCGGCTGGTGTAAGTGCCTGGTTCACTCCACAGCGGTGGAGACATTGAAAGTGTAAGTATTTGTGTGCATGAAGGCGTCGTGTTTTTTGTGACTGTGCTGATCTTAACTATTGGTTCATCTGTTCTGATAATTCTGCCTCAGGTGATCTCTGTAATGCAGTTTGTGATCTTTTAAAAAGTTTTTAAAATAGTGGTTGTACTCATTTATTTGGTTATTTGGCTCGTTGGGGAAATAATTTCAACCAGTCTCTGCCAATCCAGAAGACTTTTCCACAAAAGTAGAAGAGAAAGAATAGGTGGTGGTTGTTTCTTAATTTTTTTTTTAATTAAAAAAAAATTTTTTTAGCTGCACGCGTGGCATGCAGTTTCTTAGTTCCCTGACCAGGGATCGAACCCGTGCCCCCTGCAGTGAAAGCATGGAGTCTTAACCACTGGACCACCAGGGAAGTCCCTTAGAATAGTTTTATTATTGAATAAAAATTGAACCAGAATTTGATGCCCACCTCAGGCAGTCTGCTAAAGACATTGTGAGAGACAGGAAGAGATCGTGCCCTTTTCTGTAGCTGGGCAGGTACAAGCCATTATACACACGATCTCAAGATAAGTGATCATTTGTCACATGTAGTCCCTCCTAACCTTGCCTGGTAGTGGGGGTGGCTACTGTGTTGGCTACTTGCCTTCATCCAAAGGAAAAATACACTTGTCATACCTTTATGATGGGGGGTAATTTTACAATTTGGAGCCAGGTGCCAAAGTCAGGCTGGTTAGGCTCCTGTCCTCCCAGAGACCCAGAGAGAGGGCTGTACCTTCCTGGATGATTTTGGAGACGGCTCCCAGGTCCTTAAGAAAGGCATTCTTGAGTTGTTAAACTTAGTTTTAGGAAAGATTAACCTACATCCCAAAAGGGCAGAGAAAGACTTTGTAATTCTCTAGAGTAAATACTCTTTGAATAAGGTTCTGGGGAGTCTTTTTCTTTTTAATTTGTATTTGCCCTCACAGGCTCTGAGCTGTATCCCCCTAGAGGTGTTATCTGCTTTCCTACTCTGATAATTGCATTAGGGAAGGGCTGAGGCCAGGCCTTCAAAGTAAAGGGAAGGCAAGGGGCTCCAGGGCCAGCAGTGTGGACCTTAGAGCCACTGGATAGCCCCGTACCCACCACTTGTCTGAGCAGTTCCTCCGATCAGGGATCAGAGACCCTTAGGAAGAAGCAGGTGTGGAGCAGTTTCCTTGGGGTCCATGGGGTGGTGGGAGACAAGTGCCTGAAGGCAGCTGGGCCCTTGCCGTTTCTGTGATTCCTAAACTCAGCAGGGACTTTGAGCTGCCTTCTACTGTGGCCTAGGCTGTTCTGCTGATTTCCGAGGGAAGGGAAGGCAGTATTTGCGCCAATGTGAGCTGAGAAAGAAAGAACTGAAAAGATTTCCTTAGACCTCTCTTCTCGCTGCATCTGCTCTGGGCTGTAGCGCGGCCGGCTCAGCCAGAAACCCACACCCGAGCGTCAGCTTCACCACGGCCTCCATCTCCCCCGGGGTCTCTCCTCTTCTTTTGGCCATTTCTTTTAGTTCCTCTGATCTATGCTTTCCTTTTGCTCCAGGGCTGATTTTGGAGTAGAGAGCCAGCACCCCAGGCCATTGCCTGTTCCCTGTCCTGCCTAGAAGTGAGTGGCGTTTTATTCTGTAGTACCTGTGCCAGTGGTTTCATCTAAGTGCCCCCGGGAAAAGGTGCTGCAGGGTGAGTGAGCCAAGACTGCATTTCCAGGCTTTGTTGCCGTCTCTGCAGAGTGCTTTGAGGTGGTGGGGCTCCCCTGGGGTCTTTGGTTGAACCAGTGAGGCAGGTGGCTCCCGTCGGGCATTCCCAGATGGGAGCCAGGCTGCAGAGCCCAGTGTGTGGTGCAGGCCTGGCCTGGCTGCGGTCGGCTCGGCTGACACACGCCAGTAGCTCACTTTCTATCCTGTTTCTTAGTGCTAGCACATAGCCTGTCTGAGTTCCCAGCTATAGAGAACCAAGATTGAGGTCCCCAAATGAATTACATCATCTAAAATAAAATTCCCACTGCACCTCCAGGCCATGGCCCTCAGGAGCACGAAAACTCATGTGAAATAAGAAAGAAGAGGCCTCAGGACTCGGGGTGCATTCCCAGTCCACAGACCTTTGACCAGAGGCCTTTTTCCAGAGCATCAGGACAGAGCAGAGCAGATTTCCCAGGACCGGGGGAGAATGGTCAAGTCACAGGTGAGTTATTTGTCCTCTAGCGGTTTTATCTGTGGGTGTGATGAGGCTCACAGGCATCTCTACAACTAACAGGAAAGGGCTAAATACATTTAAATTGTAACCGGAGAAAATACAACCTTGGGAAGGAAGATGTCAAAAGAAGTACAAGGTGGATCACAGAATCATACAAAAGTCTTAAAGTTGGGGCACAGATATAAGAGAATTAAGGCCCTGCACTGTTGGAGTTGAGCCGCAAGCTTCCTCACATGTTCCTAGAAGCCGCCACAGAAAGAGAAACAGGAAGAGTTGCATGGTTTCCTCCATCAAAAAGCAGACCATTTGCTCGGTGGGAGCAAACATCTCCTGATGGTTTCCTGTAAAGAAAGCGTTTTACTAGCTGTTGATGTAGATGACGTGGCAGATGACATCCTGTAACGGATGAACACATTTCTGAGGCTGCTCCTCGCAGGTCCTCGGTGGGCGCGGGTGTAAAGAGCACAGCAATGGGCAGCAGGCCTGGGTCCATGTCCCACCTGAGCTCTGGGTTTAGGGAAGAAACCTGAATCATCCGGCACAACTGATTGTTACAAAACCTTCAAATGGCCCCATATATATTCCCTCAGTTGGAATTTCGATACATTTTAGGTAGAACTGTTTTTGCTTCTGCTGCACAGGAGGGTGTCTGCCCAGTTCCTTTTCCTGACCTTTTTTTTGAGGTATAGTTGGTTTACAATGTTGTGTTAGTTTCTGCTGTACAGCAAAGTGGTTCAGTAATATATATAAATATATATACACTGTTTTTCATATTCTTTTCCATTACGGTTTATCCCAGGAGATTAGATATAGTTCCCTGTGCTCTACAGTAGGGCCTTGTTGTTTATCCATTCGAGATATAATAGTTTGCATCTGCTAGTCCCAACCTCCTAATTCATCCCTCCCCCCACCACCCCGACTTTATTGACTCAAGAAACGACTGCGGTGTCCCTTCACTTTTCTTCTTCTTCTTTTTTTTTAATTAATTAATTTTTTGGCTGCATTGGGTCTTCGTTGCTGCGTGCGGGCTTTCTCTAGTTGCAGTGAGCGGGGTCTACTCTTCGTTGCGGTGCACGGGCTTCTCATTGCAGTGGCCTCTCTTGTTGCAGAGCACGGGCTCTAGGCACGCGGGCTTCAGTAGTTGTGGCACACGGGCTCAGTAGTTGCGGCTCACGGGCTCTAGAGCACAGGCTCAGTAGTTGTGGTGCAAGGGCTTAGCTGCTCTGCGGCATGTGGGATCTTCCCAGACCAGGGCTCAAACCCGTGTCCCCTGCATTGGCAGGCAGATTCTTAGCCACTGCGCCACCAGGGTAATCCCTCCCTTCACCTTTCAAAACAATTCCCACCCACCTAGCTGACCTCCTCCCTCTTTTCCTTCCTCTGTTCCTTTCTTTCTTTTAAAAATCCCGTTGTTTACAGCAGCGCACAGCACTGTAGCTTTTCCCCTTCGCTGCTGTGTTCTGTGCCAGGAGCTCAGCAGAGCTGAGAGGGCTGAGCTGCCAGGTGTCAGAGTAGCTGGTGACGGCGCAGCCAGGGTGGCAGTAGCCGAGAGTGCTGGCACGAGTGAGAGCTGGATGCCGCAGAAGGCGCCGACTCCCCATTACCTTTTTCTGAGGAGTGAACAGTGCCCTGGCCACTTGTCAGGTGTGTCAACACAGGTGTTTGCTGCCCAGGGAGCCCCGAACAAAAGGCTCCGGCAGATTTGTGGACTTGGGGGCCAGGAGGAGGGGAAGAGGACGAGGGAGTGGAAAGTACAGGGTACTGGGTCAGAGTGCGGACAGTGTCTTCAGGTCCCCCCTCTCACAAGGGGGTCTTAGAGAGGCACCTGAGAAAGGCTTCTGCCAAAGGCCTCAGGCAGAGACGCAGGCACACGAGATCCTCACCGGCCCCTTGGAGGCCATGGCACGCAGGCTGCACCCCAGGTCTGGGGGCAGGAGTGGGGACAGTGTCCCCCAGGAGCCCTGCGGGGTAACCCTTTGGGCCTGCCTGTGTTTGGACCTGAAGGTTCACATGTAGGTTTTTAACCAGGAGCCAGACTCCTCAGCCCATCCACTTGATTTTTCAGGACCTGAGTGAGAAACAGGCAACCCCATCATGGACCTGAACAGGTCAGACCTAGAGGGGCCGAGACAGGAACCAGGGGGTTCATCCGGGGCAGCCTCTCAGCCTGCATGTGGTCTCAGCCGTTTCCCAATCAGGAGGGCATGTGTCAGCCCATCAGGAGGCTGCTCAAGTGGCCGTGTGAACCTCTGTGACCTGGCACAAGGCAGTGGTTCGCATAGCACAGCTCTGGCAGCAGGCGGAGGCTGGCCTGAACGCCTGCCAGGGCTGAGGCACCGGGGTCACACGACTGGGCGTGCGCACCAGAAGCACAGTCCCAGAGCCTCCAGGCAGCACGTGCTTTCATCAGGCAGTTAGGCTAACGGCCCCAGCGTGGCTTTCCGTTGCCCGGTCTGATTAATTTACTTCAGTCCTTGGTTTCCGAGGGGCTGCCTGGGACGCTGAGTTCCAGGCCATTTGGTTTGTCCAGGCCCTGCCACCTCATGGGGTGCAGACGGCATCGGGCTGTTGTGTGGGAAGCACGGGGGCTGAGGCGCCCTGTGCTGCTGGCCAGCAGCCCCGTCGAGCAGGCAGGCTTCGGTCTACACCCAGAGCGGTCATGGGCGCGGAGAGAAGCACAGCGAGTCATTTTCTTTTGTTTCTTGTGTTTTTTCCAGGCGGAAGGAAAGTTTTCAGGAGTAGGTCTAAAACACAAAGGTCGTTAATGTCTTTCTCCCTCCCCTGTGCCTCCCCTGGTGCTGGGCTTTATTTTCCTTTCTCTCTGGTCATCATCAGTGTGTCCCATTTAGTAATCAAAACTTTAAAAGAAATCATCTCCGTTTCTATCCAGACCCTTTGTCTGGAAAGACACGTTGTCCCTATACAGAGGAACAGATATTTTTACATAATTTAACCAGAGAGATAGAGCGCATGTAAGAATTGCTTAGCAGAAACTCCTGAGTTTTTAAAAGATTTGAAAGTGGATGTACAGGATCTGGCAGTCACTGAGTCTTCAGGACGGGGTCGTAGGGGTGGAGGCTTTCGTGGGGTCTTCCGCAGAACATGACGGGTCAGTGACTGTGAGAGGAGGGCTGTGACTGTGGGCAGCCTGGCCGAGCCCCGGCACCGTGCAAAGGGCCGCTCCCTTCTGAGCTCTGTGCTCCAGGCTGGGGTCGCCATGAGCCTTCCTGTCAGCCCCTTAAGCCTGTCCTCAAATTGTCCATTAAAACGCTCACTCAGCCCCTCTGCAAATACGGGGCTATTATCAGATGCAGTGAATTCGAACAGGAAGTAAATGTGGTCAGGTAAGGCCTGGAGTGTGTGACCCGTGCCTGGGGAGCCCATGAGGATGGCCAGACCAGACCCCAGGAAAGTGTCAGGGTCCAGTGAAACCCTCTGGTTGGGACCAGAGGACCAGTGAGGTCCATGTGTTGAGAGCATTGTGGCCCGCTGGCAAGGGAGCCTGTCCCTGGGCAGTGTTTTGGGTCTCGTCCAGTGTCTGGAAGGCAGGACAGCTTTCTGCGCTGTTGTGGCACCTTCTGACGACACGGCAGCACACGTACATGGGCCCAGCCTGGGACAGTATCGGTCTCTGTGGTGTCTTGTCCTTTGCCCAGATACCAGTGGCACCTTCTTTGAGAAACACTGCTTATTTAAAGACAGACTATTCCAACTTCTTATTCTATAGATAGATGGGTGGATAGGTGAATGAATTCATAATGATGAATATTTTAATAACATTTTTGTTTTCCTCTCAAAGTATAATGCACGACTAGGACATTATATTACTTACCCATTGCTATGTAACAAATTATCCCAAATCTCAGTGGCTGAAAACACAAACATGTATCTCAGTTTCTGTGAGTTAGGGGTCTGACAGCTGCTCACCCATTTGGTTCTGGTGGAGGGTCTCATGCGACCCTGTCATCAGGATGTTGAGAAGGGCTGTGGTCATCTCATGGGGCGGTAGGGAGGTGACCCCCTCCAAGCTCACTCACGTGGGTGTTGGCAGGCCTCGGGTCTTTGCCACATGGGCTTGTGCACAGGGCTGCCTCGCCATGTGGCCCAGGGAGAGCAGGAGAGGGTTCGCAACGTGGAAGTCACATGCTCTTACACCTGATCCAGCACTTCTACCCTGTTCCATTCAGTGGAAGTGAGTCAGTAAGTCCAGCCCATAGTCAGGATGGTGGGGATTAAACGAAAGCATGAACCCCAGGAGTTGGAGATCATGGGGCCAACTAGGAGGCCACCTGTCACTGTAGAGAAGAAAGCCTGTATTCAACAAAGAGAATGACTTCCGATTTAACAGGCATTATGCTTTTTTAGATATCATTTGAGGATGTGGCTGTGGACTTCACGTTGGAGGAGTGGCAGCTGCTTAATCCTACTCAGAAGACCTTGTACAGGGATGTGATGTTGGAGAACTATAGCAATCTAGTTTTCTTGGGTAAGAACATTCTTGTGTGACACAGGGCGCACTCAGCAACTGTGGGACCCCTAAGATATTACGGATTTCGGGTTTAAGTTTCAGATGTCAAAGGATTTTTTGATTGCTACACCCAGTTGAAAGGCTTTTATTTGCTTGTTTTGTTTTTTAGCCTCTGTAGTGAAATCTTCTTTATATTTAAGAGTCCCTCAGCCCAAGCAGTTGGGACTCTCTGTGTTTCCAATTGACAGGTTATCAAATGATCAAACCTGAGGCGATTTTCAAACTGGAGCAAGAAGAGCCGTGGATATTAGGTGAAGAAATCCTAAGTCAGAACTTTCCAGGTGAGAAATAATCAGGTATATGGCAGATAGTGAAAGTTAGGTCTCGGGTTTGGATGACAGGTTGGTACTTCTTAAATGTTATCTGTAAAACCGTGTTTAAAGTTCCTCCGTCCTTAGAGTTGACTCAGGACTAGTGACACAAGTCCTTCCTGACTTTTCATGTGCTCTCCATCCTGGTCTCCATGTCAGGATGCGTCCCCTTTGACGGAGCTGGTGATGAGGTGTGCCCCGTCTTCCGTACCCGGCAGCACAGTCATTTAGGACCTGCCTTCTTGGATACACCCCTTTTGCTAGCTTCCCCAGTCCCACCTGTACAGGTGGGCTTCCTTCCTCTTCTTTAAGAATTCATAGTTTTTTCCTGTTTGAGGTGACACTGATTGCCTTTGAGTTTCCTTTATTAATTTTCTTTTCTTTGCCTAATTGGTCAGATTTCTATTTCAAACCCACATAGAGTAGAAGGTGAGTCCATGGATACAGGAGAAAAGTCTAACGCCTTAAGCACTCTTCTGGCCTCCCTGCAGATAAGAACTTCAGGGTCAGTGTCCAGGGCTTCTTTCTGGTGCCTTTGGTATTCAGCTTATAAAGCTTCTTATTTATCCCTTCAAATAGTCTGCTGGGTTTAAGACCTGCTCTGTGATACTTTAACGCCATTTGTGTTGAAGACCCTCACGGTGTGGCAGCATCTTATCTCTGCAGTTTTTCCTGTGCCCAGAGGTCCTGGTTGACGCCACTCAAAGTAGTTCTTTCCTCATGTCTTTCACGTTTGTTTCTCTGCATGTGGGCCTTTGGTTGTCCTACACTTTCCCATTTAGACACCCTCCCCTTCTTCACTTTAAGCTCTTTTTCCACCTCCAGGGAGTGTTCCCTGACTCCCAGCATTTTCTGAAATCTCTACCCACTGAGCAGTATTGTAGGAACTCGGGTGTGATCACACATTATCTGTAATTCCTTAACCAATTAGGTCTTAAGGTTTTTTCCTACATAGAAAGATGGTGAGTAACTTCCTCTTCTCTGTTCTGTATGGAATTTATGCTGTGTAATTACTAAATACTTCATTAATTGGTTGTTGTGAGGCCAGGTATGGCAGGAGCTTTCTTATTTATCAAATATTTCTTTAGTACAAAGGTTTTCGTCTAAGTAAGTGTTTCAGCGTACCTTAGGAACTACTTCAAATTACAGATGTCTAGGCACCATTCATGCGGATTATTAGGACTGGCTATGTGTAGTTTAGAAAAGCTGTCAAGATAGACTTTATGTTCCCCCATTAATTTAGAACCACTGCTATTTTGTGGAATGAGAGGCGTTGAGATAAAATACGAGTCATGAAATGACCTTGCAGGACAAGAGAATTTTAATTTAGAAGAAAATATAAAACTAATTCAGTGTTTGAACATGAAGCATTTGTGTCAAAATGCGAAGTTAACTCTCAAGATTAACTATATAGAAAGGAATTGCTTTAGAAGTTTAATGACAAGTGAAGAGTACTTATCCTATATGTATTGAGGGCTGATTATGCGCTATGTAGTGGGGGTACCTCAGTGAAAAATACAAACCTGTTCCCTGCCCTCAGGGTTTACATTCTAGTGCGAGAGACAGAAGCAAGGTGATTACCTATTTGATACATGCTATGAAGGGAATAAACAGGGTGTTTGTTAGTGTGCCCTTAAAATAATGTGAGCCAGGAATGCTGGAAGCTGGGCAGGGAGAGCACATGCAAAGGGCCTACAGCAGGAAAAGGCCTTTGGGGTTTGGGATTGGGAGGAGCCCAGTGTTGTGAGAGGGAGTGGGGGCTGGAAGGAGCCGGCACACAGGGGTGCGGAAGCCGTGATAAACGTCTGGGTTTATCAAAGGTTTCTAAGCAAAGGGTTAAAAGGCCTGAGTACATTTTCTAAATATTACGTGTTGCTGTGTGGAGACTAGAGTTGGGAGGAAGCAAGCCTAGAAGTGGGAATATCAATTGAAAATCGGGTGAAATTAAGGCAGAAAGGACAGGAGTGTAATGGAAACAGAGACGGGGAAACACATGTGTACCCGCACCTGAGGTGGCACCAGTGAAACCCGGTCCACGTGTTTGCCAAAGTGACAAGACTTTTTAAAAATTTCTTAAAGATTTTTTGGTACAGTTTAACTTCAATATTGTTTTATATCATTTAACTTATTAATTTGGATATATATCTTAATCTTATTTCCTGATTTGATTTGAATTAAAATTTGTAATTTTTCTTTAACATTTCCTGAAACAATTTTCTGTAAACCATTCAGGTGGATCTCACACTTCTGTGTCTACAGACGACTTTGTTTTTAACCCCCTAACTTCTCTCTCTAGTCTTTAAAATACCCACGAATAGCATTATCATCCACACTCACTGAAGCTCGGATCGTTGAATCCTTTGTTCTCCTCCATATCGGGCTCTAGTTGGTTCTTCCTCTGAAATTCTGGTATGTCTGAGAGTTAGATGTGGATTTTTTTCCCCAAAAAAATATTATCCTGCAGAAAAGGAGCGATAGCCTTACATCTGAGATCTTGCCATATCTTTCATCTTGGGAGTATTACCTCACAATTCCTAGTAAAGAATATCGTGAACTAAACATAAATGGTCATATTGTGGAGATCACAAATAATTGTACTTACAGAGTAAAAAAAAAAAAATCTGTCCTAATGTTATGCAAAGAATACTTGTGGTTTAGAATAATTTCCATCATATACAGATGCAATATATAGATGATCAATTCAACTAAAATGTCAAAAACCTAAATACAAGTGTTGATGTTGAGCTCTGGAGAACTCTTGGATAATTCCAAAAAGTAACTCTCATGATGGTAAAATTACTGATATCAGTGATTCGGGTGAGGATCTTGAATGAGAATGTTTTTTTAATGTACCAATAGTACAGCAAACTGACGTACCTCACCTTTCAGACATGAAGTTGATATCCTGCATTTGCTGTGCATCATATTCAGTGTTTCTTCCTGCCTGACGTTCAGCACTGTGTACTAATCTTGCTCTTCTGTGTACTGTGATTCTCAGCCTTCTCTGATGGGGTTACTTACCTGCCTTCCTCCCTGATTTCTGCTACTCACAGCGTCTGGGCACACAGTAGATGATCAGTAGGTCATTGTGGAATGAGTGCTTAACCACCCCCAGAAATTGCTTGTCTCTTTTACCTCATCGTGATCACTTGAGTATATTTCATTTTTCCTTATTTGAAACTTGTGTTTATAAACATTTGTAATTTCAAAATCTGTTTTCATTTCTATTAAAATTCTCAATGCCTAATAAGTAGACATTGTATTTGGGAGAATTTTTTTTTTTTATGGACTGGGATCTTAGGCTCCATTTCAGAAGACTTATTCAATAAGCATAATCATTGGGGAAATTTACACAGTATGGTTCATTTTTTCCTTTTTAGAAGAAGTCTGGCTAGATAATAATCTCAAAATGTGGCACCAGGATAATCAAGACAAGCTTAAAAGTATGGAGAGAGGCCATGAATATGACGTCTTTGGGAAAATGTTTCATTCAGGCATTAACTTTGATCATTTAGGAATGAGATCCCATAAATGTGGCACAGGTGAAAAAAGTTTGAAACATCCTTTTGATTTTCTTATTCCAAAAAGTAACTGTGAAAGAAAAAAACTTGATGAGCTTAATAAGAAATTACTATTCTGTATCAAGCCTGACAAAACCTGTGGTGGAATAAAATACTCTGATTGCAGTAAATGTAGAAAAGTCAGCAGTAAAGAGCCAGGGCTCATTACAAACCAAATAGCACATACAGGAGTCTGTTTATGCATGGAATGTGGTAAGGTTTTTAACAAAAAGTCACAGCTCATTATACATCAGAGAACTCATACAGGAGAGAAGCCCTATGGATGCCATGACTGTGGGAAAGCCTTCTCCCAGAAGTCATTACTCACTATTCATCAAAGGACTCATTCAGGAGAAAAGCCATATGGGTGTGGTGAATGTCAAAAAGCTTTCAGCAGGAAGTCACTGCTTGTTTTACATCAGAGAACTCATACGGGAGAGAAGCCCTATGGCTGCAGGGACTGTGGGAAGTCCTTTAGTAGGAAGTCACAGCTTCAAAGGCATCAGAGAACCCACACAGTAGAGAAGCCCTATGGCTGCAATGACTGTGGGAAGGCCTTCTCCCAGAAAATAAGGCTTATTACACATCAGAGGACACACACAGGGGAGAAGCCCTACAAATGTAGTGATTGCGGAAAAGCCTTCTTTTGGAAGTCACAGCTTATTACTCATCAGAGGGTTCATACAGGGAAGAAACCGTATGCATGTAGTGAGTGTAAAAAAGCCTTCAGCAGGAACTCACTCCTCATTAGGCATCAGAGGATCCACACAGGAGAGAAGCCCTATGAATGCAGTGAATGTGGTGAAGCCTTCATCAGAAAACCGCAACTTGTCAAACATCAAATGACTCACACAGGAGAGAAGAACTATCAGTGCAGGAACTGTGAAGAAGCCTTCTTTAAGAAGTTAGAACTAATTAGACATCAGAAAGCTCATTTAGGAGAAAAACCCTATGGATGTGTTGAATGTGGAAAAACCTTCTTTGGGAAGTCACAGCTCCTGACACATCAGAGAACTCACACCGGAGAGAAACCTTATGAATGCGGTGCCTGTGGGAAAGCCTTCACCCAAAAGTCCAGCCTGGTATCTCATCAGAGGACACACACAGGGGAGAAACCCTATGAGTGCAGCGAGTGTGGGAAAGCCTTCAGTGAGAAGTCAAGCCTCATTCACCATCAGAGAACCCACACTGGAGAGAAACCCTTCGAATGCAGTGAGTGTAGGAAAGCTTTTGCCTGGAAGCCACAGCTTCTTAGGCATCAGAGAATTCATACAGGGGAGAAACCCTATGAATGCAGTGAGTGTGGGAAGGCATTTGTTCAGAAAGTACAGCTCATTAAGCATCAGAGAAATCATACAGGAGAGAAGACCTATGGATGCAGTGATTGTACAAAAGCTTTCTTTGAGAAGGCGCAGCTCATTATACATCAGAGGATTCATACAGGAGAGAGACCCTATAAATGTGGGGAATGTGGGAAATCTTTCACTAGAAAGTCGCACCTTATGAGGCATCAGAGGATCCATACAGGAGATAAATGCTATAGATGCAGTGAATGTGGGACAGCCTTCCACAGGAAGGCACAGCTCCTGATACATCAGAGAAGTCATATGCTGTAGACACGGGGCGGGTGCGGTGAGTATGGGGAGTCTGCCATCAGGTGTGAGGCCCCTCACACTCCAAGGACACGTACAGGAGAGAAACCCTGTCACTGCAGTGACTGTCTCACCATACAGAATTCAGAAAGAGAACTTTTTTTAAGTAGGCAATATAGGAAAGCCTTCTCCCAGAAAACAAAACTTATTACATATTGATGGCTCCTCAGTGTGGAAATCTTATCAGTATTGTGATAAGTACAGACCTTTCAGTCAAAAGTGACAGCCTGTTAAATACTTAGAAGACCTAAACAGGAGAAAAACTCAATTGTTATAACAAGTAAGTGAAAGATTTCACCGGGAAAGGGTAACTCAGAGTACACTAGAGAATACATACACAAAGGAAATACTGAGTATTATATATTAGAGATCTCATGCAGAGGAGTAGTTCTAATAATTTGAAGAATTTGATAAGCATGATCCTATTAAAATAATTCTAAAAGGAAGATGTGTGCATTGTATATAAATTATTATAAGAAAATAGGCATCTTAAAGTGGTAGCTGTGTTTTACGTGTGAAAACTTCTGCTTTCTGCTATGGTGCTATAGGAAGAACCAGATAAACTCTACTGCCTTAAGCAGCTAGAAACCGTACCATTTATGAAATAGTGGTTTTTTAGACATATGTCAAACACAGGTTTGTGATCCCTGGCAGGAGGTGGACAAGGTGAGGAGAGCCCCACGACTGCCCAGCCTAGACCCTGGGGGCAGCATCCAGGCTGCAGGTCAGGGAGGGGAATGAACGTGGTCCTGCTGGACTGAAGAGAGTTGCCGAGTTGGTGTCTGGGGAGCCCTGGTGGCTAGAATTTGCAGGGAAAAGTGCTGGATAGGAAGGAGCTTCCCAGAGAGGGCCTGCAGAAATCCTCAATGAGTCCCCCCTTGAGTCTGTGGGCTTTAGTGCTGATTCACACGTGTGTGGAAGGAAGCTGAGACCATGAGAGTGGCACTGGGGAGCAGTGAGCTGGGCGAGCCCTGGAGCTCAGCGCAGGCGGAGACAGTTCACGTTCCCACCAGCCATACAAAAGCACGTGGGCATCAAGAGAGTTCCCAGAACAATATTGTCTTGGTGGGGAGGGTAACTAACCCTAGATTAAAAGCTACTCTACCCACAGTGACTGACGTCCAAACACTTACCTGGCATGCCAAGGGGCAGGAACATATGACTTGTAACCAGGAGGAAAATCAGGCAGTAGAAAGAGAAAAGACTGAAGTGATTGGAATTAGTAGACAAGGATGTTCAAATAGCTATTGTAAGTATAAAGTAGAGGAAAACATGAATTTTACGACACATGAGTGGAAGATATATTTTTAAAAGCTCAAATGGAACTTCTCAGGATGAAAACAACATCTGTAAATTAAAAAAAACTGGATGGAATTAAGAACATATTAGACATAGAAGAAGGAAAACAATGAATTTGAACAGTAAGTATAAAAATTATCCAGGTGAATGATACACACAGAGAGAAAAAGACTGGGGGGAAAGGAGAACAGGGAATTAGTTACTGTGGCGTAACACACATGGAATGGGAGGTCCAGAAAGAGAGGAGGGAGAAAAAGGATTTGGATAAACGATGGCTGAAAAATATCCACATATGATGAAAAGTATAACTCGACATATTCAATAAGCTCAAAGGACCCAACACCTAAGAAACATAAAGATGCCAGTGGACATCATCGTCAAATTGATGAAAACCGGTGTTAAAGAGAACGATTGTAAAATGTCTGGAGAAAAAGACACAACACGTTCACAGAACAAAGAATAACAACATACTTCTGGTCAGAAACTATGCAAACTAAAAGACAGCAGAGTGACATCATTAAATTATGAAAGATATAAAAGAAACCCCTGCAACCTGGAGTTCGGTTGCCTGTCGAAAACATCTTCCAAAAGTGAAAGCAAAAAAGACTTCAAAGAAACAAAATCAGAGAGAGTTCCTGCCATAAGGAAACACTGAAGAAAGTTTGGGGTCAGCAAGAAAAGAACACTCTGGAAATGGTGAATGTGTGGATGAATATGAAAGATTTTTTTTCTCATTTAAAAATCTTTCAAAAAGTTAATGAACTGCTTAAAACCAAAGTAATGACAACATACTTGGGGTTATGATCTATTTAGAAGTAAAGTGTATGACTACGATAGCACTTAAGTGTGAATCTGTAAAAATAGTTGAACAGACTGTGTCGTCTGAGACGGGCTCGGGATGACTTGTGTTTGTAGCAACTGCACGATGGAAGCTGTCTGTGTTACGGATCTGTGCACGTCGCCACACCCATTCTCCTTTTTCTGCTCTGCATGCCCAGAGGAAGTGCACAACTGCTTCCTAGGGTTTCTGCTCAGGTTCACACAGGGAGGTATGTGTCAGCCCTCCCTCCCTCCTGCTGGTCTACAGACACCCAGATGGCTGCAGCTCCCTGCTCGTCAGATGTAAGGGTGTTAACTGCTTCTGGGGGCTTCACCATCCCTCCTGGTTGGTTTTCTTAATTGTGAACACAAATCTGTAAATAGTCCCTTTATTAAATGTTCCTGAGTTAATAATTTGAGTGTAACATTTGTTTTCTGTGATGTGTTAAATGATGAACGTTTGACTAAATTTTGAGTATCAGTTACTGGTCCACGGGGCATAGACTGACATCTGTCAAGATTTCTCACACTCTGGGCTTCCCTGGTGGCACAGTGGTTTAGAGTCCACCTGCCGATGCAGGGGACACGGGTTCGTGCCCCGGTCCGGGAAGATCCCACATGCCGCGGAGCGGCTGCGCCCGTGAGCCATGGCCGCTGAGCCTGCGCGTCCGGAGCCATTGCTCCACAATGGGAGAGGCCACAACAGTGAGAGGCCCGCGTACCGCAAAAAAAAAAAAAAAAGATTTTTCACACTCAACATCAGTGTTTTCTCTTTGTGTTTTAATAATTCAGTAGAAATTATAACAGAGTTCTTTGTGGTTTTTGTTTTGTTTTGCTGCAAACGTAAATGGCTCTGGAGATCATTACCATCTGCTCCATATGCCAGTGGTCTTGCGGTTATTACTAGACTTTCTTCACGGATAGAAACCGAAATGTTTATGAGGTCTTTATGCTGCCTCTGGGTTAGCTGAACGCCTTACAAGAAAGCGTTGTTATTTATGTTAAATGTGTACAGACAAGAAAAAGGTATCCCATTACTGAGTGAAGAAAGAAAGGAATGATGTACTGTACTTCCGTGTACTCTCAGTTTAAAAACTTGTGCTGCACAATTAAAATACTCTTATTCAATATTCTGCTGTTTTTATTATAATTCACGTAATCTGTCACCCGTAGACAAGATTTCCCATCTCAGGAGTCAGAATCACCCCAGAGAAGCTCTTCAAAGTCTCCACACCAGTTCCCATCACAAACACCATGCCAAATTGAATATCAGCTTTTCTAAGATTAAAACAGAGGTGCTTCAGGTATAACCTCATGAAGCCTAATAAATTAGGTGGAAGTAGACTGTTAGAGAGGCCCGGTGTGGACCACACTCCCCTGTCATTTATCAGACCCCCCCCCCCCCCCCCCGCCCCGTCTTTCTCTCCTGCTGACATGCAAACCTCACTTGAAGGGAAATAATTGCCGTTAGGCTACACAGCGGCATTTTCTCTAACGGTTGGATTTGCATGTCAATCTGCATTTTGAAGAAGCTCTTCCTGCAGGTTTTCCATTTCATATAACTCCAGGAGGTACTGTTCACAATGCAGATTGTGTTAATAAACTTGTATATCACTCTGGTCCTGTCTTTATGGAAATAGCTAGTGAATGAAATAAATCTTTTGAGGTTTGGGCATAATTGGAAAAGAGCATTGTGAGTTACCTGTAATAGTTTCTCTGTGTTCTGTTTATGATGTAAAGTGGCTTCCACCATCGGAATTCTCCCCTGGGCCCTTATTTGCCACATGGTGAAGGGAAAAGCCATCCTCACTCTGATAATCTTAGAAAATTTCATTTGTCTCCTGATGTCTGTCTGCAACTTAGAAGCAGGCAATGTAACATGTCATGATCAGCTCAAAAGAATGAAATTTAACTAAGTTAAAGTAAGCTTTTCTTCCACACAGCACAGATCCTTCCCAACACCACACACCCCATCGCCACATCACCTCACCTGAGTAGTGGATTTGTTCTGGGGCCAACTCTGCAGATTTAGTGATACCATGTATTCTGTCTTTTCTTTGCGGGCTCTTTACAGCTCGTTTCACAGTTGTTACACAACTCATCTGGGTAGTCTTGACACCTTGTCATTGAGACTCTTATTTTCAGAACGCTAAGATGAAATAAACCAGGAACACCAAATTTATTTAATACCTAAATGCCTAAATCATTTTATTTAGGTATTTAACAATACCTAAATCGTTAAAGGTGCCCAGCAAAGAGAATGTAGCTATGAAGCAGTCACTGGTGAAATGAGAGAAACACAGGTGACATTTGTAATTTGAAGTTCTCAAAGCACTAGAGTCATTAAAATCATTCATTAAAAAACACATCAAGCTCAGACTCACAAAAAGCTGGGGGAAGGGGATTAACCCCTAATCCTCTGAGGTTTAAAAGAGTAGGATACTCATAGCTGTACCAAGAGCATAACTTTCAAGAAAAATAGAGATGAGACACAGAGTCTAAGACGGTTTACCCACACCTGCCCTGCGCCTTCTGAAGAGGAGGGTCTGGGCAGGGCCGTAGACAGTTCATGTTGGAAACTCCATCAGACACCAAATCCACGTCCCCACGAAACACAGGGGCAGTGCTGCGAGAGCGAACACAGCCAGGCCTCGATCCCACACCCCACGTCCGGGCTGTCACTGTGAGAGACAACAGTCCTCGGCTCCTGTCCTGCCTCGATGGTCCACTAGCGTCAGTCAGGTCCCGTCTTTGACTCATGCCTGAGTGTGGGTGTTAAGTCTCACGAGTTCGCCTTGTTGAGAGGCTTCCCGATGGAAGGAATGAGAAGTCCCCGGGCGTGGTCAGTGCAGTGCTGGTGGCAGGTGAGCTCTGTGCCTGGCACTTCCCGTGTTTCTCTTACTGTTTGCTTGCTTAGTGTTTAGCTCCACGCTCACTCTAAGCTACTTTGGTACCAGGGTCCCACCAGGTGGCAGGGCTGGGTTTGAACCCCTCTGTCTCCCTAGAAATGAAGTGCTCTTTGTTACACTGCTGTTAATTATGCTGTTTTCATCACTGTATAAATCAGCTAATTTCTTTAGATATCTCAAAATCCTTACCGGCATTTGTCACAAACTAAAGCTGGAAAGACTGGGGGTCTGAAAGAATTAGGATCACAAAAGGCATACCTCATTTGCATTATTAGCCATTTTACTATTGCATAGGTTTTGACAAATTAAACTTTTTTGAGCTCCAGTTTCCAATCTGTACAACTAAAATGGGGTTATGTGGTCTTGCGGTGTCTGGCCAGTCCATTCATCCTGTGCTGGGGGGCCGGAATCCTGCCCCCCCCCCTCACTGCAAATGCACTGCTCTGGCCTGCCTGACCGCGGCCATATTCTGTCCTGTCAGCCAGTGACGGCCCAGGTTTTGGGCATGTGAGTCAAGAAGTTGTATTTACCAAGACCCTATAAACGGGTGCCAAGTGGTGGCCTCCCTTGGAGGGTGGAGCTGCTCTGTGCATCCTCCCTACCTGGAGAACCCGATCTTCAGCCGGGGTGGAGGGTTCTAGACTTAAAATGAAGCAGAGACATGACTAGGAAGGTCCCAGTGATGTCATCTGAGGTCTGGACCCACTCGTCCCTGAGGGAGCTACACTCTCAAATTCTCTGTCTCCTAATCTTCTACTTTAGTTGCATTCTGTCTCTTGCAATCAAAAGAGTTTTGACTAAAGTAGGTATTACACCTGCCTTAGCTATTTGCAAGATTCTTCATAAGATCAAAGTAAGAAATAAATAATGCATAGGCCTCTTTTTATTCATTTTTAAACACTGTGCTAACATGCATATAACATAAAATATACCACCCTATCTTAAGTGTGCACTCCAGTGTGTTAAATATATTCATAATATTGTGAATATATTACCATCATCCATCTCAATAGCTCTTTTTATCTTGCAGCACTAAAATTCTGTACCCATTAAACTCCCTGAAGCCCGTCCACCAGCCTCTGGTTACCAGCTTTCTACTTTGTCTGTACCTCATACAAGTGGGATCCTACAGTATCTGTCCTTATGTGACTGGCTTATTTCACTGAGCATAATGTCCTCAAGGTTTATCCATGTTGTAGCAGGTGTCAGAATTTCCTTCCTTTTAAGGCTGAATGACATTCCATTGTATATATACATCACATTTTGCTTATCCTTTCATCCATTGATGGACACTTGGGCTGTTTTCCACATTTTAGCTGTTGTGAATGATGTCACTGTGAACATGGGTGTACAAACGTCTCTTTGAGACCCTGCTTTTAATTATTTAGTTATTCCCAGAAGTGGAATTACGGGATCATGTGGTAATTCTGTTTTAAATTTTTTGAATACATAGGCCTCTCATCATTCTGAAATACACGTTCTCTGCCTTTCCCAAGCTGCAAATCCTTCTGTCACTGGTAACAACATTCCTCCAGTCTCCCATTCTAGAAATCTCAGCCTTTTCCTTATTCTTGTTCCCTGATGTATAGTCTGGAACCAAGTCCTGTTCTTGTTTCAGTACATCGTGTTTAATTTCATGTGCATTCCCTCTCCCACTCCCTCTAATAATTCACTCGTGTACAGTTGCTGTCACCTAAGGAGCAGGGCTAACAGAGGGTGGTGGTTCAGATGGCTGGTCTGCCTGGGCTCAGGTCCTGGCCACGTCACTCAACATATAACCTCAGACATGCCTTCTCAGCTCCTCGGTTTCCTAACACATGAGGATGATCATAATAGTACATGCTACGTATGATTGTTAGGAGGGCTGAATGCAATAGGAAGTGGAAAGCCTTGTATATAGTGAGGGCCCAATAAATACCGTTATTAATGAGCCTTATTGCTACTGCCCGTTTCCCCTAGTCCTGAATGTGAGTCAGAAGGGCCTCTTAGGGCCATCCAGTTTAATCTTGCTGTTATGTAGGTAGGAAACAGAGGTGGTAACAGATGTCACTGGGGAGCCAGGACGTGAACCTTGCGTCCCAGTGCCCGCCTGTGCTCTGCCGTGTCCCCCACATGGACCTTTCAGTTGCGCCTCTAGAATCATACCTGGTCTTCATTCCCAACTTTTAGTACCTTATTGTAACTTGCTTTCTACTATGATCTGAATATTTGTGTTTCCCCCAAATTCATATGTTGAAATCCTAAACCCCAAAGTGAAGGCATTAGGAGCTGGGGCTTTGGAGGTGTTTAGGCCATGAGGGCGGAGCCCTCCTGATTGGAACCAGTGCCCTCATAAAAGACCCGAGAAAGCTAGATCATCTCTTCCCCCAGGTGAGGGTACACGAGAAGTCAGCGACCTGCCGGGGGGGGGGAGGGCTCCCAGCAGAACCCGACCACGCTGGCACTCTGGTCTTCGCCTTCCAGCCTCCAGAACTGTCAGCAATAACTCCTGCTGTTTATAAGCCACGCAGTCTTGGTGTTACAGCAGCCTGAATGGAGTAAGACCATCCAGACTGCCGCTCTGCTGTCTACTCAGCCACAGCTGGCATAGACTTTTCCCAGCCAGGTTACTGTTGGTATTAATCTCCTGCTCAGTCAGTCCCCAGCGCCCCTACTTGCAAATCTACTCTCTTCTAATTTAAACCTTTCCCAGCTTTCAAGTTCCACCTTAGGGCCATTCCCTGGGAATCTCTCCCTCCCTTCTCAGCCCTTAGTGATCTCTGACTGAGGCTCCACATCAGACTCTCACACCTGGGGCAGCTTTTTTCTCTCCTAGTTTCCCATCTGGTGTGTTTACCTGCAGTGGGGATGTAAGCCTGGTCCTGGCCACAGCCTTTCCTTTGGGGTCCTCCACGCCTGTTAACTTGTTTCCTCCTTTTTAACCCTCCTGCTTTAGGACAATAAACAGCAGTCATTTGGTTCATCCCCATAGGCCGTTATGTGGGTGCATTTTTCAAAGCTTTGGTAAATGTAATTAGAAGTTTCAAATAATATTAAAAGCTAGTGAGTTTTATTATGGTGGTAGGTATGTAATTACGCATTTGTCAAAACGTACACACGTTGATATAAAAAGAGTGACTTTTAGTTTATATAAATTATATCTCAATAAATCTTTACTTAGAAAATACCTAGTGGTATTCCTATCATTTGGAGTGTGGTTAGCCAACTGTACCAGTGCAGTGGATGTAATATGATTTCAACTGCTTGTCCTAGAGGAGTGTGATTAAAGGCAATTACTTTCTTTTTTGTATGTGTCTATTTTCTACATGATGAACCATGATCACATCTTGTTATAATTTGAAAAACAATCATTTTGTTAACAATTAAATAATTCTCCTTGTTCTTAATCACTGGAAAACAAAAGTGCTCAATGAAAAGGTGCAATTAGAACAACTGAATTCATTCACACTTACCCTAAAAGGAGCAGCCAGGGCCAAGGAGAGGGTTGAACAGAAGCTGGAGTCCTGGGGCTAGTAGGTGAGGCCACACGGGGACAGTAAGGTGCTGATTCAGGCTCTGGAAGAAACGGAGAGACAGGAACTAGTGGTGGAAGGGAAGGCTGAAGCTACTAGTAGTGGGTGTTGAAGATTTTGCCCACAGGCTTTGAAATATTTTTAAACAGCACATTAATTAAATTAGCTAAATGAGAAGAACAGAGAGAAAAATCACTGATATAGAAAAATAAACATGTAATAGAGATTATCAACAAAATTATTAACATTCTTTGAAAATGCCAATTAAATGATGAATCTCTCAAAAAGGTTGAGAAAAATAAAAAGTAAACAGCATCTAATGAAAAAAGAGTTTTGAAAAATTATTAGAGGAAACTACAAAATATGAAAATTTAGATCAAACACTTTTTTCAGAAAATATAGAGAAGAGATCAAACTCACTTTGAACATCAATAAAGAAATCCAAAATAACTTTAGCAAACTGAGTCTAGCAATATATTAAAAACAACAGTGACAAGTAAGTTCACACTAGGATTGAAACAGTTAACTTTGGAAAAATCTATTACTACTAATTAACACATTCAGATGAATAGATTTAAAGATAAGAAATAGAAGAAGTATGTGATAAAATTCAATTCCAATTCTTTCTTTAGGAAAAAAAAATGCTTGGGATAGAAAGGAGCTCCCTAAATCTGCTCCCAATCTGGCGTTTGGTGCTCATCAGATGTCAAACTCAGTGAAGAAACCTAACCTATTTAAAATCCCTTTAGTTAAAAAATTTAAACAAGACAAGAACTATCACCATGGCTTTAAGTTTTTATGTTCATCAAACATACGCATGCTGTTATGCACTGAATGTCTATGCCCCCCACCACCCAAATTCATGTGTTGAAGCCCTAAGCCCCAAAGCGATGGTATTTGAGGCAGGGCCTTTGGAGGTAAGGTGGTATGAAATCAAGAAGGCGGGGCCCTCATGATGGGATTTGTGCCCTTCTAAGAAGAGGCACTGGAGGGCTTGAGCTCTCTCTCTTCCCCGTGAGGACACAGTGAGAAGGCAGCCATCTGCCGACCAGGACCCAACCACCCTGGCTGGAACCCTGATCTGAGACTCCGAGCCTCCAGAACAGTGAGAAGATCAGTTTTCTTGTCTAAGCCACTCATTCTATGGCATTTTGTTACAGCAGCCCAAGCTGACAAAGACACATCATGCACTTGGTTTATGGAGGAGATCACCATGTCAGTTATGGGACAACGTGCTTTACCTCTGCTGTCCATCCTGCTTCTGTGATGAGGCACCAGCCATAGGTTTGTTATCAGGGTGAGGGGTTGGCTTCCACAAGTGCACACTCTTCCCACCTCCTCGTGCTTCCAAAGTAGTACCTTGTCACTGTGGTCAGGGCAATATTCAGCATTGATACACTGTGATTCTGTAAGCACATTTTCTTATGAGTTTGAATGCATTGCTCCATGATCTTGCTTCCAGCAGGAAGCTTTTCTGATTCCTAATCGTTTGTATGTGACCTTTTTATTCCTGCAAGCCCATTAGATTTTGATTTTGTGCCCAGTGTTCTGGTTTTTCTCAATGATATGCATTTGTTTTGACCAACTTTTTTCTTTTTTGGGGAAAAAAACCCATTTTGTTTGGAAATAATTTCAAACTTACAGAAAAGTTGTAGGAGTGAGAACAGTACATAGAACATCTGAATATCCTTTACCCAGATTCACCTATTGTAAACAATTCACCCCCACTTTTGCATTATTGTGTTATGTATTCTCTTTCTTTCTCCCATATGTGTATGTGTGTGTGATGTTATTTGAGAATTGCATAAATGTACCTTTACCCTTAAATACTTCAATGTGTATTTCCTAAGAAAAGGATATTTTCTTACATAACCCCCTTACAGTTATCAACTTTTAATAGTGATACAATTCTGTTAATCTATTGTACATGTTCAAATTTCGTCAAATGACCCAATAACAAACAAAAATATGTACACAGAGATAAATCTAGATATATCTTATTGGTTCTGTTTCTCTGTTTCTCTAATACTCAACCCAGTTTAAAAATGGGCAAGAGACCTGAACAGACACATCACCAAAGATGATATAGAGATGGCAAATAAGCATATGAAAAGCTGCTCAGTATCATACGTCACTAAGGAAGTGCAAATGAAAACAACAATGAGATACCACCAGGTACATATAGAATGGCTAAAATCCAAAACACTGAGAACACTAAATGCTGGCGAGGATGAGGAGCAACAGGAACTCTCATCAGTGCTGGTGGGGATGCAAAATGATGCAGCCACTTTGGAAGACAGTTTGGCATGTGTTTTAACAAAATTAAACATGCTCTTACCATGTAATCTAGAAGTCGTGCCCCTTGGTATTTATCCAAATAAATATGTCCAAATGAAATTTCATGAATATTTCATATCCACATGAAAACCTACACATGAATATTTATAGCAGCTTTTTTCATGAGTACTGAAACTTGGAAGCAATCGAGATGTCCTTCAACTGGTAAATATATAAACAAACTGTGTGCATCTATATAATGGAATATTATTCAGAAATTTTAAAATGAGCTGTAAAACGACATGGAGGAATCTTGAAAGCACATTGCTAAGTGAACGGAGCCAATGTGAAAAGGCTACCATATGATTTCAACTATATGATTTCAACTATATGACACTCTAGAAAAGGTGAAACTGTGGAGACAGTAAAAAGATCAGTGGTTGCTGAGATTTGGGGGGGCGGTTCTAGTTATGGAGAGAAGTGCAAATAGGTAGAGCATGGGAGATTTTTAGGGCAGTAAAACTAATCATGAGACTGTAATGGTGGATACAACTTTGTCAAAACTCGGGGAATGTAGAACACAAAAAGTGAATCCTGGGGTAAACTATGGACTTTAATAATAATCATAATGTATCGATATTAGTGCATCAATTGTAACGAATATACCCCAGTAATATAAGATGTAAATATAGGGAAAACTGTCTGCAGATGGGGGAATGGAGTATAAGAGAACTCTCTGTACTTTACAATCCATTTTTATGTAAAACTGACACTGCTCTAAAAAAAATGGTCTATTAATTTTAAAAAAACCAAAACTGAACATGGGCCATAAAAAAAAAATTTTACAAGTTGGTCTTACTCATGGATATAGATTTTTAAACCCTCAATTAAATGTGAACAAAAGTGGGGCTTCCCTGGTGGCGCAGTGGTTGATGCAGGGGACACGGGTTCGTGCCCCGGTCCGGGAAGATCCCACATGCGGTGGAGCGGCTGGGCCCGTGAGCCATGGCCGCTGAGCCTGTGCATCCGGAGCCTGTACTCTCCGCAACGGGAGAGGCCACAACAGTGAGAGGCCCGCGTACCGCAAAAAAAAAAAAAAAAAAAAAAAGAACAAAAGTGAATCAGGCAATATACATGTATCTATAAATATGTGTTTTTATATGTACACAATAGACATATTTTTATGGACTTACATTTGATCATTTGGGTTTATCCCAGTACTACATAGGCAACTGGACATTAGGAAATCTTTTAACATAATTCACCAAATCAACAAATTATAAAATAGACAAGAACTGTATGACCCTCTTAATAGATGCAGAAAATAACATCCTAAAACTTTTGATATTCAATGTTAAAAAATGAAAAGGAAAGAAAATTATTTTTCAAAGTAGGAGTAGAAAGGAACTTCCTTAACCTGAAAAGGTACTTGTACTAAAAGCTTGCAATACATACCATTCTAAGATACAGCCTTTCCAGTCAGGAAAAAATCAAATCTGCCTGGTAGCACTGCTTCTATTCAACACTCTTGAGAAGAATTTCCCGTGCAAGTCAGAAAAAGTATTGTTCACAATAAAAAGTGATTAACAAATGTAAATATATTAAAATTCAAATTTGCTGTACAACAAAAAAATCACCATAAGCAAAATAGAAAGACTAGCATCACGTCAGAAGGAGCTTAACAATAATTACAGGGAATTAGTATCCAGAATACATTAAATAAAGACCTCCTGTAAATCTATAAGCAAAAGTCAGAAAACTAAATAGGCAAAAGCTTTTCACAGAACATGTGAACAGGGGAGTAATGGGAGCCCTCATCCATTACTGGTAGATACGCGTCCACAGGAGGACAAGGAAATATGTGTAGGATTGTTCCTTGAAGTAATGCTGAATCAGTTGCAAAAGTAAAAATTACTTTGGATCAAGAAAGTAAACACTGGGTTTCCCTGGTGGCGCAGTGGTTGAGAGTCCGCCTGCCAATGCAGGGGACGCGGGTTCGTGCCCCGGTCCGGGAAGATCCCACATGCCACGGAGCGGCTGGGCCCGTGAGCCATGGCCGTTGAGCCTGCGCGTCCGGAGCCTGTGCTCCGCAACGGGAGAGGCCACAGCAGTGAGAGGCTCGCGTACCGCCAAAAAAAAAAAAAAAGAAGTAAACACTGCCCCCCCCCCAAAAAAAAGAAGTAAACACTGCCCCAATTATGTCTGGAAGGACAGACATAAATTAAGGCACCTGCAAAGTTAACAGGAAACAATGTTTCTCCCTAGGACAAGCTGTAAATTTTCATCAAGCCCTCTTACAGTGATTGCTGCTTTCTTCCTCACCGAGAAAACTTTATCTCTAAAATCATAAATCATCGTAAACTGTGCCCTTTGAAAATATATCAGTAAAAATGAAATATCTCACTCTTGCCTGGGGGATCTAAATGACTTTGACTCAGAGAAGCAAACTCTTTTCCAACCCAGGGGCAGAGCTTCAGGTAAGGGGTGTCCAGACACAGCCTTCCACAGTCATCTTATCTTTGTAGTTTCTTAGGAAACCAGACCCTGGACCCACTTGGCATTCTGGACCTGATATTGTTCCCTTTACACACAGCCTTGTTGTGCTATCAAAACACTGCTTCATGTAAAGTTCACCCAAATTTACCTTTCACCTAAATACTTTCATTATTGATCTCTTCCTTTGGACTGATGATCCATACGCTTTCTCAGGCGTTTACCTTCCCTCATTGCAATGAGTCAATAAATTGAACGTTGTTGAACTACAGATGTGCACCTGGTGAGGGATAAAGTCTCTAGGCTGAGTAGGCTAGGAATAGTAAAACCAAACAAAACTCAAAACAAAAAAAAAGCACCAAATATCTAACGATCAGCATAAATTATGGTGTATTCATAAACTGAACAGTATACCATAGTTTAAATGAATGAGCCGTATCTATGTTCATCCATATAGGTAAAACCTAACGTTGAGTTTAAAAAAAAAATGAATTAAAACAGTGTTACATCTTACCTATCATTCATATGAATTAAAAATAAAACAAAAAATAAATAAAACAAAATATCTGCTGTAGACTGACTGATGTGTCCCCTTGAAATTCATAAGTTGAAACCTACTCCTCAGTGTGATGGTGTTTGGAGGTGGGCGCCTTTGGAAGGCCATCAGGTCATGAGGGGGAGCCCTCGTGAATGCGATTGGTGCCCTTACAAAGAGGCCCCAGGGGTCTCCCTTGCCCTTTCTGCCATGTGAGGGCACAGAGAAAAGATGGCCGTCTGTGAGCCAGCACTGGGGCCCTAAGGAGACACTGAATCTGCTGTGCCTTGATCTTGGACTTCCCAACCTCCAGAACTGTGAGGAATATACTTCTGTTGTTTACAAGCCACCCAGTCCACGGCATTTTGTCATAGCAGCCCAAATGGATTAAGACAACATCACTACATGTAGTCTGTGTAGTAAAGCTATAGATGCTCTGAGTAGAAAGACGCAGGATGAATTAGAGCCGCCTCTCCTTGCGCTGGGAGGGATGGCTAAAGGGAGTGGGACTGATGTACTGGGGCTAATGAATAGCTGATAACAATGTTTTCTTTCTTTTGTTATTATTTTTTTTTTTTGCGGTTCGCGGGCCTCTCACTGTTGTGGCCTCTCCCGTTGCGGAGTACAGGCTCCGGATGCACAGGCTCAGCGGCCATGGCTCACGGGCCCAGCCGCTCCGCGGCACGTGGGATCTTCCCGGACCGGGGCACGAACCCGTGTCCCCTGCATCGGCAGGCGGACTCTCAACCACTGCGCCACCAGGGAAGCCCGTGGGGTGCTTTTGACAATGCAGATTTCAGGCTTCCCACTATTTCAGACTCTCCAGGGGGTGGGCTCAGGGGAATTTTAACAAGCCCTTCAACTCCTAATTTATCCCCCCCCCCCATCTTTCCTCTTTGGTAACCATAAGTTTGTTTTCTATGTCTGTGAGTCTGTTTCTGTTTTGTAAATAAGTTTATTTGTATCATTTTTTAGATTCCACATATGAGTGATATATGATGTTTGTCTTTGTCTGACTACTTCACTTAGAATGATAATCTCTAGGTCCATCCATGTTGCTGCTAAATTTTCAAAGAACTAGATTTATGTGATACATAAGGACTGATTTATGTGCTGCATCGTCGACTGAAAAAAATGCACAACCTAAAAGTTGAGAGTTATGTCTTATTTGGTGGACATTCTGAGGACTTCAAGCCCAAGACACAGCATGTCAGATAACTGTGAGAGACTGCTCTGAAGAGGCGAGGTGGGGGGCGCCAGGATACATAGGAGTTTTTGCAACGAAGACCAGGTAGATGGAACATCAAAAGATTACTGTTGATTAAAGAAAACCAGATACTTCAAGTTAAGGGATTTAGTGCTTTTCTGTGTATGGGAAGATGCAAGAGTCTGAGGTCACTGAAGTCATTCCTTTGATGTGCACCTCAGCTCTCTGGGGCCAGTGTCCTGTGTTTTCCCATCCTGAGTCCCCTCAGGGTGCACTGTCAGGGGTGGGGGGTGGCTGCAGCAGGTGACTGCTAGATGGGGGGCATCCTGTTTCTAGCCTGAGTTCCCTCAGGGCTCACCATGGGGGCAGCTGCAACGTGATGGCTTGATGGCAGCAACATCCTTTGTTTACTGTTATGGCAGGCAATATCTTTCTTTCACACATTTATTTCTTCTGCTTCCCAGACGTCTATTTTGTTTCTTCCCAATGTCTTTACTGCCTAATTCATTTATTTCCACGTTTTCCTGTTAAAGTAGTGGGATACTCCACTTTGCACTATGTGATCTAAAATTCTTGCAACAATACACTCAGGAGGGTGTTTCCTCTTAGTTTCCCCCCACCACCGTCACTCTCTGTGCTTCAGGTCAGCTCCATCTCAAGACCCCCGGCGTCTGACGCCAGGGGGGTCAGACGGGCTGACGCCAGGTCCAGACATCCATCATCGCAGCCCGCCCACCCGCGCAGAGGAGGCAATGGGAGCTCCCGGCCAGATGCGCCGCGGAGCCCTCTGTGAAATGTAGTTCTAGAGCGAGCAGCGCTATGGGAAATGTAGTTCTGAGCGGACACTTGCGCGGCCCTGAGGCGTCAGCGTCGCGCCCCGGGGGAGAGGTCAGGTGTGGGGGGCGGCGTCCGCGTTTGCGGGGGTCCCGCTGCGGGCCCGCAGCATAGCCGTGCGGCCGAGTGAGGCGGCCAGTGAGGGTCGGATCCGGGGGTTCTTGGGGTGAGTGGCTGAGGACTGCGGAGACTGGGTGATTCGGGCCCGCAGGTCGCGGGCCTGGAGCGTGACAGCTGCGTCGGGCGCCGTGCGGGCTTGGGGAGGCGAGTACCGGGGCTGCGGGGGTGGGTGATTGGGACGAGCTGGCGTGGGGAAGGGGTTTTAAGTGATTGCGGACGTGCGAGGGCCGGTGTGTGGGGATCCGTGGGTCCGCAGACAGTGACTGGACGGCTGTAGTGATAAATGATGTGGGGTGCGCAGTACTGGTGCTTGAAGGTTACCTGAGTCGGTCCGAAGGCGTCAGTGATGCGGCACCTGGACCTGGGGTGCCTTCTGGAGGTCGGTGACGGCGGCCTGTGTGGAGAGCAGAAACTGGGTGCCTGTTGGGGTCGGCAGAGGGCGACGAACTTGCCGTTTGGAGGAACCATGACCTTTAATGTTTGTGGGGTGAATGATTGGGGTTCTGTATGGTTTGGGGATGGCTGGGGTTTGTGAGAGCTCTGTGAATGGGGAGACCGGATCTCATTGTTGGGGGGAGAATTTTTCTCAGTAGCTTATTACTGTGCCGTAGGGACGAGTGGGTTGGGGGCCCTATGGGGGTCAGTGCTGGGGCGGGGAGTGCGGTGTGTGTAAATTATAGGCTCGTGGAGGAAGCTTATCTTATCCCTGGTCGAGGAACTAAGATCCCACATGCCGCGGGGCAACTAAGCCCACACGCCACAACTAGAGAGAGAAAACTGGCACGCGCCACACCTGGAGAGAAGCCCGAGCGCCACAATGAAAGATCCCGCGTGCCTCAAAGAAGATCCCGCGTGCTGCAACTAAGACCTGAAGCAGCCAAGTAATAATAATAATAATAATAGGACTTCCCAGGTGGCGCAGTGGTTGAGGGTCTGCTTGCTAGTGCAGGGGACACGGGTTCGAGCCCTGGTCTGGGAGGTTCCCACATTCCGTGGAGCAACTGGGCCCGTGAGCCACAACTACTGAGCCTGCGCGTCTGGAGCCTGTGCTCCGCAACAAGAGAGGTCGCAATAATGAGAGGCCCGCGCACTGCGATTAACAGTGGCCCCCGCTTGCCGCAACTAGAGAAAGCCCTCGCACAGAAAAGAAGACCCAACACAGCCAAAAATAAATAAATAAATAAAATTTAAAAAAATACTAATAACAAATAAATAAATAATTTTTACAAAAACATGAAGAAGCCTGTGGGGGTGGATGATTTTGAGAGTCGGTGATGGGAGCTGTTGGTGTACGAGGTAGGGCTGTGGGAGGGCCGGGATGGGCCACGTGGGTCTGAGTGGGAGTCGCAGGGCTGGTTGGGGGCGGCCTTGGTGGAGTAAGTGATGAGGGCCTTACGAGTGTTTGCCCAGGGTGTGGGATTGAGCGAGGGGTCTTTGAGGGTAATGATTGGGTGGCCTCGAATCAGTGATTGGAGACATGGGACACCTGGATATCGCGTGTTGGTTGGTCTGGGGGCTAGTGAATGGACTATGGAGAGAAAGGGGTGGGGGGAGCCTGTGGGCGTGAATCATTGAAGGGCCTCGGCAGCTCATGTTTAGGGAGACCTTCTGGGAGCTGATGGCCGGGGGACCTGGGGAGGTAATGCATGGCAGGGGCTCAGGGTGAGGGGTTAGGTATCATTTGGGGGTTAGTGACTGAGACGGATTGGGTGGCCTCTGATAGGCCAAAACAACAGGTCTCTGAGTATATTTATTGGACTGAAAAAAAATATGTATATAAAAATATGTTTTCACTATATAGCATTAAAGCCAGTTCACAAAGTTAGAAAGACTATAAGATCACGTATTTGTTTCTACCACCCTTTGAGAAACTGCTTACCTTGAAGTAGCGGGATTATGGGTAATTGTTTCTTTATTTAGCTTACATGTATTTTCTGATTTCTCTATAATCGTATTATGCAATAATAAGAGCACTAACTAGCATTTATAAAATGTTTGTGTGCCAGTCTCAGTTCTAAGCTTTTTACACGTATTAACTAATTTAGAACACCCAAGAACATTATGAGGTTAAAATGAACTCTGTTGTATTTTGAGGAGAAACTGATGCAAATTATTCACTTAATGAATTGTTGGATTCAATTTCCTCTTTTATTCATGCCTTTAAAAGTGAAATTGATGTTCTCCTTTCCCATTTGCTATATGTTACACACACACACACACATTCTTTGTCTCTCTTCCTCACTTACTTACTTTCAGAGAGAATGATGGAAAATGCCCAATTTTCCAGGCCACGCACCCTTGTGAGGAAAATCACATTCTTCCAACCTTCCAGAGTGCTGTGCTGTGGAAGCTTGTGTGAGACAAGGGTTCTGGAATTCAGAGGCAGCCTTTCAGAGACCATGCACACTTGCGCTCACCCCTCCCTCCACCCACGTGCAGTCCTGTGTTTGGACCGTGCTTCTTCTCTTGCTCCCACGTAAGGACAGGCCAGGCCAGAGGGCCCGAATCCTCTCCAGCACAGAAAGAAGGGAATGTGGGCCCCTTCGAGCTGAAGAGTTGATGGGGACTCCAAGGCAAAGACAAGATTCTGACGTACACATTCAAGCTCCAGAAACCCTTCTCATAATCATTCTGTTTTCCACTTCTTATCTTAAGGGTCCTTAGTGGGCACTTTCGTGTCCATATCACCTTTAATTCTTGTAAGCATCCCACGTGGTCTGTGTTTCCATCACCATTTAAAACAAAACAAAACACACCAGGCTTAGTGAAGCGAAGTGCCTTGCTTGAAGTCACATGGCCAGCAAGAGACAAAGCTCAGACGGAACCTTATTTGTTTTATTCCATATCTCATGTTCTTTGCCTGAAACACATTCACTCCCAAGCACCTAATTAAATGTTTTGTACCAAGGGGTCTTGAGATATTTGTAGAGGACCTGTTAAGTCTCACAGATGATCATGGAATTCACAGGGCTTTTTGGAGTTTTTGCAGAGCTTTTGGGTTAAACACTGCTACTGGGACTTCCCTGGTGGTGCAGTGGTTAAGAATCCACCTGCCAGTGCAGGGGACACGGGTTCGAGCCCTGGTCCAGAAAGATCCCACAGGCCGTGGAGCAACTAAGCCCGTGCGCCACAACTACTGAGCCCACATGCCACAACTACTGAAGCCGATGCGCCTAGAGCCCATGCTCTGCAACAAGATAAGCCACCGCAATGAGAAGCCCGCGCACCACAACGAAGAGTAGCCCCTGCTCGACGCAACTAGAGAAAGCCTGCTCTCAGCAACGAAGACCCAACACAGCCAAAAATTTAAAAAAAAAAGGCACTGCTATTAATGCTGTGGGGTACCCTCTGCATACTCCAGTCCTTGTTAGCTCTGTTTAGAGTCTATAGAAAACCCAGTCTGGGCTTTAAATGAAGGTCAGTTTCCAGCAAGATAGGGAGATTTAGATGCCAAAGAGTATGCCTCAACTAAAGAGAATTTAATTTGCTACTGATTCAACAGATTCCAGTTTCCATGAACTAATCGGCTTATGTGAGATGGAGGACGCCCAGGACCAGGGATTCATCCTTGGTGAAGAGTCCTGGCCAGAGCCCTCTAACTTGAGCATTATGACAGAGTCCAGAAGATTCACATGATAGGGCAGAGCCTAGATTTGCTGGCCGTTTCCCAAGAGCAGCAAAAAATGACCAAGGCCCAGGTGAGTAACTTATTTATTTATTCCTCAATTGTGGTTTCATACAATTCACCCATTTAAAGTGAACAATTTAATACTTTTTAGTAAGTTTAGAGGGTTCTGCAATCATCTACTTGTGCAGCCACAGTCTAATTTTTTTTTTGAAATGGCACAGTGGAAACTAATGTGCTATTTTTACATTAATTAATTAATTTTGGCTGCCTTGGGTCTTCATTGCTGTGTGCGGACTTTCTCTAGTTGCGGCAAGCAGGGGCTACTCTTCTTTGCAGTGTGCGGGTTTCTGATTGCAGTGGCTTCTCTTGTTGCGGAGCATGGGCTCTAGGCGCGCGGGCTTCAGGAGTTGTGGCTCACGGGCTCTAGAGCACAGTCTCAGTGGTTATGGCACAGGGGCTTAGTTGCTCCGCAGCTTGTGGGATCTTCCCTGGCCAGGGCTCAAGCCCGTGTCCCCTGCATTGGCAGGTGGATTCTTAACCACCGTGCCACCAGGGAAGCCCCTAATGTGCCATTTTTTGTTTTGTTCATTTTCCAGAGCATACAAACTTTTTCCTTTAGAAATTAGAGTGGAGGTTTATCATTCAGGTTTTTTCTAGAGTTGAGCTGAATTACAGTGAGTTCACAATTTAAATTAGCTTAGGTTCACCTATGATTAGCCCACCCGTAGCTGCTTCCACTTACACTGCCTTTTGATCTTTTCAGTATTTGAACTGAGAGGGAGTTGGACTGCAGTTTCAGTTAATTTTGGTTCACCTGTGTATTCAACTCTGGAAGACTCTTGGAATCCAAACATTGCAAAAATATGTAGGACTGTGCAAATTTTCTCTTTCCACCTGTTGAAAAAAACAAAAAGGTTAACATAGTAGGCCTGAGACTGCTGTCTTTGAAAGGGTGTTTGCAAGGCAGGCCTCTGGCAAGTCAGCTTGTGGAGAGTTCGCTGCACTGCCGTGACAGGCTCCCTGACTGATAAAAGGGTGCCAGTGGGCCCACAGAGGCCTTCTCCGAGGTGCCAGACCACCTCACTAAGGCAAGCATTGCAGTGAAGCGAGACCAAAACACGAATTTTTTGGTTTTCAGTGCGTATGAAGTTATGTTTACTCTCTACTGTAGTCTATTAAGTGTGCAGTGGCATTATGTCTCAAAAAACAATGTACATACTTTAATTTAAAAATCCTTTATTGCCAAAAAATGCCAGCCATCATCTGAGCCTTCAGCAAATCGTAATTTTTTGCAATAATCACATCAAAGATCACTGATCAAAGATCACCATAACAAATATAATAATAATGAAAAAGTTTGAAACATTGCGAGAATTACCAAAATGTGACACAGACCCAATGTGAGCAAATGCTGTTGGAGAAATGGTACCAGTAGACTTGCACGATACAGCGTTGCCACAAAGCTTCAATTTGTGAAGAACACAGTATCTGTGAGGGGCTGTAAAGCGAAGCACAATAAAACGAGGTCTGCCTGTACTGTATAAACAGCATGGTGTATGGTGGACACCTGCTTTCCTTTTGGAAGCTGCTGTGTGACCAGCCTCCATGACACATCTTGCATGCTGAGTCTCTACTGGTCTTTCCTGGGCAGAAACATCAAACAGAAGTTGCTGCATTCTCTTTGCTGGGGTGGAGTGTACTCTGTGTGGCCCCTCATAGGAGGGAGAGAGCACAGGTACCGTGCACACAGGCTCCTCCAGCACCTGCCTCTTTCTCTTTCCTCACTGATCTGCTGTGTGTCCCTGCTGTGTTGCTATAATCCATCTTAGCCATGAGTACAACTGTGCCAAGTCTTGCGAGTCCCCCTACTGAATTACCGAGTGTGCGTGTGGCCTTGGGGACCCCTGAAACACCACTCTTTTACCGCTGCACTTTCTTGGCAAAATTCCAGAAGAATGCCATGAAAACCTGTTGGGTAAACCATTTATTCCTGTTAGGGACTCTTCTAGATTCCAGCTTTTCCCATCAGTCCTCACCCATGTCTAAACTTGGTTAATTTCTCCTCATTCTTGTTAAGTCCCTCTGGCTTATGGCACCTTCTCCTCTGACTGACCATATCCAGAACAGACACCTGTCCCCAAGTATAGAATCTGCCACAGTTCTCTGATAACCTATAGAGAGCTTGCTACTCCCTGAAACTGAATTCCTCAAAACTTCCTTGTATCCATATGTCTCCGCTGGCCCTATAGAAAAGTATAATGAGTGTCCAGGTTCATGGGAGCAAGGGCCTTTTGTATCTTTCTACGTGTTAATTCTGTCTCCAATCTTAGATGACTCTTTGGATAGGTATAAAATTCTTGGTTGACAGTCATTTTCTGTCAGTGCTTTAAAGAAACTGTTTTACCGTCTTATGGCTTCTAATATTGCTGTTAAGAAATCTGTCGGTTTAATTGTCATTACTTTATGGGTAATATATCTTTCTCTTTAACTTCCTGTGGGATATCATGCCTTTATCCTTTTGTTGAAATGTTATGATTCCTGAAATTCACGTCTTTCATCACTTCTCAGTTGTTTTACCTTGGAATATTTCCTCTTTCCCAGTTTCTGTTTTTTCTTTGGGAATTCCTTTTGAGGTGAATATTGCACTGTCTCATTTTGTCTCTGTGCCCAATATCTGCTAGTTCATATTCCCAACCTCTATGCTGCATTCTCTGTACATTCTTTGGGTCTGTTTTTGTTTGTTTGTTTGTTTGTTTGTTTTTTTGCGGTACGCGGGCCTCTCACTGCTGTGGCCTCTCCTGTTGTGGAGCACAGGCTCTGGACACGCAGGCTCAGCGGCCATGGCTCACGGGCCCAGCCGCTCCGCGGCATGTGGGATCTTCCCAGACTGGGGCACGATCCCGTGTCCCCTGCATCGGCAGGCAGGCTCTCAACCACTGCGCCACCAGGGAAGCCCTGCCTGGTCATTTTTATAGTCTCTTTTTGCTTATTTACTTTTGTGATTCCCTAATTTATTTATTTAAACCTTTCATCTAATCCTTTTATAGTCTGTATCTGATCATTGTAATATCTGGTGTATTTGGGCCTAAATCTGTTGCTTATCATTTGGGTGATCTTTTCCCTCATAATGGCTTCGTTTTCATGTGGGTTTGGTGATCTTTGTTTGTGAACTGTCAATAACATGTGTTTAATTTTAAGCTGGAGGACTCCTGACTGAATGAATTGGGGAACATTTTCTTCCAGAGACAACTTGTATTTGATTCTGCTAAAGTCCAGGGGGAGGTACCTACTACCTGGGACCCTTCCCACCCCCTTTTGGAATCCTGGTTTATTGTGTGAATCTAAGGTTCAGCAATTTTAGTACTGGCTCAAGGCCCAGTGTTCTGGTTTTAAAACTGATATCATCATTTATATTGAGGGAAAATGCTTTTTCCAATTGCTTAAAGTTTACCCGACTCCAAGATCTGAGAAGAGCAGTCCACCAAACTTACAAGACTCCCTTTCCTATGAGCCACTTCATTAACATTATTTTTACTTGAGAAATAAAATATTGCCTGCCATATCAGTAAATAAATGATGTCATAGTCAATAGCAATTGCAGCCCTCCAAAGGTGAGCAGTGAGCCCTGAGGGCACTCGGGAAGGAAGCGAAGAACACCTGCCGTCTAGCAGCATCAGACTCGACAGCCGCTCCCCAAGGTGAGCCCACATGCCAAAATAAAGAAAACAAATAATAAATAAATATACTTTTTAAATTTTTTTAAAAAGAACATCTTTAGTTTAAAACCAAGAAAAACCGGTTTGGGAAGCCTTATTTGTGGTCTTTGCTTCCCCTCAGTGGGTCTTACAAATGCTAATAAAAACATTAGAATAATTAATGTTACCAGGAAAAAAACCCTGTAAGAAAAGTCTAGATACTTTTTCCAGCAAGATAGAAATTTTAAAAAGGACTTCTCTCAAATGAATAAAGAAATCTTTAGATGGTTATTTAAAATGGGATAAATAAAACAGACATTTATGTGATTAAAAAACAATGTTTTGATATTACACTACCTAAGGTTAAATGGGCCAAAAGGCATCCCTACTGGTCCTCAACATTAAAAGCCAAACAAGTCCACTCTATTTACCCCAGTTTAAATATATATATAAAAATATATATTTAAAGGGCTGAAGAAAAAAACATTTACACTGAGCCCGTGCTCCTAGAGCCCATGCTCTGCAACAAAGAGAGGCCACCACAATGAGAAGCCCACTCACTGCAACGAAGAGAAGCCCCCGCTCGCCGCAATTAGAGAAAGCCCGCGTGCAGCAACAAAGACCCAACACAGCCAAAAATAAATTAAAAAAAAAAAAGTTAAGTGATGGAAGTTTATTGAATAGCTAGGTTATTCACACAAAAAATAAGATACTAAGACATCAGTTACTAAACAGAGAAACTAAAGGTATTTAGGACTATTAATGAATATGTTTGGTGCCGCACTGAGATGTTGTCTATAAGAAAACAAATGTTTTTCGAAATTATCACTGACATTTATGTTCACCAATCTACAGAATCCTAATGTAAAAGTTCATAATTGCTTATTTCTTAGTTTTCACTAGAATTTCAGGTTTTTAAGAGCTGAGGATTCTGATTTAAATATGTAATTAAAACTAATAGAGGCTGCTTCTGGTTTCCAGACAGTCTGCTCCCCTTCTCTCTCTCCGGAGTGTACTTTCACTTGGCTTAATAAAACACTTGCTGCTTAAAACTTCTATATGTCTCTTGATTGAATGCTTTCCTTTGGGAGGACAAGCCCTGAGGAATTGCTGTTCTGCCTATAACGTTTTGGTGCCGTGACTCAGATTGCTGCCAAGATATAGAGAAGCCCTTCTGCTCAAGCTACTTATGGTTTACAATATGGTAATTTACACCTGTGGGTAAAATTAAAACACTTTCTTTTCTCTCTGCCTGGTCCCTCCAGAAACTGGAGACCCTTGAGTTCTCAACAGCCTCATCAGATGGGCAACTGACCATCCATCCTCAAGATTCACCCTTAGGATGTATCCTAAAGAATTGGGCTAAGTTTGATCCCCAAACCTTGGGGAAGAAGCAATTAATTTTCTTTTGCAACATGGCATGTCCACAGTACAAGCTAGGAGGGGGAGAAATTTGGCCTGAATATGGGAGTTTAAACTCCAATACCATTCTGCAGCGTGACCTTTTTTGTCGAAAGTGGAGCGAGGTCCCTTATGTCCAAGTCGTCTTTGCCTTGAGGGAAAACCCCGAACTTTACAGGACTTGCTGGGTAGACTCTGCTGACTTGGCAATGCTTAATTTGCTTACCAAACCTCCTCCCCCTCTCCTGGTGATACGAAGCCTTAGCCGACAATAAGCCTTGTCCATTGGCGCCCTCTTCTGGGGAAAAGAAGGAGCCTCTTACACAAACGGCCTCTTCCCCACTGTACCCAACGCTGGACGCCCCCCCGCCCCGACCCCGCGCCGAAGCTTTGGCCCCTTACCCGGGGCCCCATAACTCAAAACGTTGCCCACTTCAGGAGGTAATAGGGCCCTCCGAATTTCCCATAAGGATCAAAGTTCCTGTTTCTATGCAGGGTCTCAGATAAAACAAGATCTAGGAAAGTTTTCAGATGACCCTGAAAAAAAATCTAGATAAGTTTAGGCATCTAACTATGACCTTTGAGTTAACTTGGAGGGATGTTTATATCATCCTTGCCCGGACACTCTCTCAGTCAGAAAGAACAACCATATACGAAGCCACCGCTCAGCTGGGAGACGGCTACCACGTGACAAACCCCCAACAATTTCCCAGGGGAACTGTGGCAGGCCGTTCCCCAGACGGAACCCAATTGGGACTATAATACTTCAGTAGGGCTGGCAGCCAGGGACAACTCCCTCTTCTGCCTGGTTGAGGGAAAGAAACAATGTAAACTAAAACCTGTTCATTATGGGCAAGGATGACAGGAAAATCCCACTGCCTTCTGTGAGCGGCTGAGGGAAGTCTTTATAAAACACTTAGACCCAGACTCAGAGGCAGGGAAACTGGTTTTAAATGACCGTTGCAACACTCAAGCTGCCCCAGACATAAGGAGGAAAATACAAACGGTGGCCCTAGGACCTAGCACTCCTGTCTCAGAACTCCTTAGGGCTGCCTCCTCTGTCTTCTACAACCAGGAGAGAGAGGAGGAGAGGGAAAAGAGAAAGAAAAACGCAAGGCTAAGAGGCAGGCCCAACTAGTGGCAGCATTACAGGTCCAGCAGCCAACTCCTGGTTGCCCCCAGGAGGCTTCCCCCTCACCACCACCCCAACTCCCCCGGCAACTGGCATCGCTGCGGGAAACCAGGACACCGGAAGACAAACTGCCCGGAGGCCAAAAAACCCCTATCAAGGTACCTGGCATTGCTAGCTGGATCCATCACACAGGGTCAAGCCACGGGTTGCAACTGCTGAGGAGAAGCCCTCCAAGGATCCTCCAGACAACTACACTTGTAAGGCCCTAGAGAACGTGAGGCTCCTCTTTAAAAAACAAACAGGTAAGTAGCTCCTCTTAAAACCCTCTTAACACAACATAGCTGGGCTCCAGTACTGGGCTGCTGCCTGACAATAGGACTTCTCATATTTGTAATTTGACTTCTCTGTCTTCCTCAAGAATAGACCCCAAATTGTCATTTTTAACTTTTGCCTTGCTTCTCAGTTCCTGCCAGTCCCGAGTTCACTGATACAAACCCCTACCAGGGGGTTCTCAAGCAGGCACAGCACTTCCTTGTGGCAACCAGTTCTACATATTCCAGTTACTGTTGGCTATGCCTTGACAAATCTGTTGGGGGAAGTGGATCCGCCTATCTGACAACACCTTGGGGATAGGCTTTAACCTCAGCCAACTTAGACTATGTTGTACACAAGTGCCCTTCTGTCCAGATCCCCGAGGCTGTTTACCAATACTTGTTCCAATCACAAAACCAGCCTCAAGGATAGAGCCTCCCAAGAGTTTCACTAAAAAAAAACCAAAACAAACAAACGAAAAAAACATGGTCTTGGCTGTCCTGGCTCCTTCCTTTTCTGGGGCCCCATGCTTCCATCTTCCTTTTGCTCCTGTTCTGGCCTTGCCTACTAAACTTCCTAACTAAATTTCCCTCCTCTTGCCTTCAGGCAATGACATTTCAGATGGTCCTCAGCCAAGGATATCAGCTCACCAACACTCAAGAAATGACGTCATTCTACATGGGACCTTTGGATCAACCCCCCAGGACAAGTGGACAGAGACCTGACATGACAGCCAGCAAGAGGAGGGACCCTAAACCCCTCTACATCCCTCTTCAGTAGGAAGCATTTTAGTATACAGTAGGAAAGTAGAATGCATGTTTTCAGTAAAGAAGGTATGAGGAATGGAATTACACTTTATTGGGGGAAAAAAAGGAAGTATGTCTTAGAGCTGGTTGGTTTTGGATGGGAAAATAAGGGATGAACTAATATGGAAACAGAAAGTGATGAAAGATTGTGGAAAGGAACCCTGAAGGGGGAAAAAAAAGGTTTTATGCATGATCAGGATTAATTAAATTTAGAATGAAGTTAAGTAAATGGATTTTGTTGTTGTACAAGACTGGAATTTGAACGAAGTTTCTTAGAGTGCTCCTTTTTGATAAGAGGTTGTGTGAGTTTCTGTCCCCTTAAGTGACCTGTATTTGTTTTTTAAATCTTTTTGTGATTTTGGTTAAACGAATAAGTATTGCTTCATAGAGACCTATGATCCTGTTGTGTTTTAAAACCTTTTTGATATTTTTAACAAATTTCCCAAATATCAAAATCTAACTTTTAGCCTCCAACTGACTCTGGGATGCTTTGAAGGAACCCTGAAACATCTCAGAGAGAAATGCTAAACTCATTAAATTTATTTGTTATGTTAAAATACTTGAGAAGCATTGTCAAGAGACTGGAGATGAACCTTAGGTTACAGTATATGGATAAATGCCATTAATATAGATATCCCAAATTTTATATGGAATTCCTAACATCTGATACGCCCTGATATAATGTTATCAGTCATAAGTCTAGTTATTATCCTACAATGTTATATGTCACAGAAATATCCAAGTTTCTTGCCAATTGCATTGTACTCCAATCTTTAACCATGCTATTTTAAGTTTTGTCCTTTAAAGACAATCATTATTTTACACTGATGCTTTTACAAAATGAAGATCTTCAAGAAGACTCATAAAACAGATTTTTTTTAAACAAATATAAGTTTCTGATAGCCTCTAGATAATACCACTGAACTAGGTAGCAGTTCAAATAAACTGCTTTAATGACAAAACTCTAATGGAAAACCTGATGACAAAACTCTAGTGGAAAACCTGATGACTTCATCCAGATCAACAGAAATTAATACATGGGACAAAATGAACTGATAAATATGGCTTATAGCTTTATGACTACTTGGAAAATACACTAGCTTTAATCTTTGTTTTCCAAAAAAACCTTTCCTGTCATGCCATGACCTACAAGTTGTATTCTAGTGTCAGTGCAATGTACGATGTTAATTTGAGAGATTGCTCATCTGAAGAAGGTTTACAATTACGTTGCCTGGATAGAAATAAGCTTAATTAAATATCGTAAAAACACATGAGAAATTCTTCAGTTAAAATGTTAGTATAAAATGTGGGTGATGGCTAAAGATTTGATTCTATTTTGAGAGCTATTTTTTGTTTCACAGTTTTCCTTGTTTTAATTCATCTAGGGAATTCCCTGGTGGTCCAGTGGTTAGGACTCCACACTTTCACTGCCAGGGCCCAGGTTTGACCCCTGGTCAGGGAACTAGGATCCCACAAGCCATGTGGTGTGGCCAAAAAAACAAACAAAAAAACATAATTCACCTAAATATTTCACTCAGCGTGTTTGTGTCTGATATATATACATATACGTTATGTTCTTTAAGATATATACATACACATATATAAATAAACAAATTATATATGTTATACAGAAATAAAATAAAGACCAATAGTGTACTATTACACTTAAAGAATTAAAATATTTCATCATGAATATTACTCATAATTAAAATTATATGGGAATAATAAATTTTTTACATTCTGTTGGATGCCCAAATTATAAAAAAATGATTCATAGATTGTTTCATTGTAATTCACATCCACATTAGTATTTTCATGTATACAGTAGGAACATTCAAAGTTGTTTGTCATATGATACTTCTGCATTTGTTTGAAATCATAATGTAGCACTAGACTCCTGAAAGCCATCAGTAAGATAGCTTTAAAAATCAGTCCTCACAATAAGAATGGAAAGAGTCTCACATTTACAGATTTCTAGAGAGTAAAATCATTCACCAGTTTTTGGTAATTGTTTTAATCTGTGTCCTCTGGGAAGAGAGACTAGGAAGGCATCTTTTAATAACCCACAGGTAGTTATCATGTTTATAATTAAGTGCATGAAAATATTTCAGAGCTATTCACTGAATTTCACAACATTTTGTTTGGTCATTATATACATTTTTAAATTGATATATTTATTTTATTTTTGGCTGCGTTGGGTCTTCATTGCTGCGCATGGGCTTTCTCTAGTTGTGGTGAGCAAGGGCTGCTGTTTGTTGCAGTGCGCGGGCTTCTCATTGCAGTGGCTTCTCTTGTTGTGAAGCACAGGCTCTAGGAGCACGGGCTTCAGTAGTTGTGGCACGTGGGCTCAGTAGTTGTGGCTCACGGGCTCTAGAGCGCAGGCTCAGTAGTTGTGGCACCTGGGCTTAGTTGCTCCACGGCATATGGGACCTTCCCGGCCCAGGGCTCGAACCCATGTCCCCTGCATTGGCGGGCAGATTCTTAACCACTGCACCACCAGGGAAGTCCCTTGGTCATTATATTTTATATGCACTAGACTGCATGTGAATAGTTGATATTAGCAGCTAAAGTAAAAATTTATATATAAAAAATGACACACTCAAATTGCATGTAAGTATAGAGAATTTAGAACAAAAATGGGGCATCAAGACATTCACAGCCTTCTGAAATCAGCCGTTCTGCCTGGGTTTGCTCTGCTGGACACAGTGGGCACATCTAGAAATCACAGACAATTTTATGCTATGTTAGGCCATATTAGTCTACAATATTCAATTTTTTCTGATGAAGTAAATGAGTGAACATTTGAAAAAGGTTGGATGCATTCAAGGTATGTTTTAATATCCTTTCATTTCCACAAAATAAAAATACATTTTATGTACCCTATATTTATGAAGAAGTTTTCAATATTTAAGTCATTTTCAAATTTCAAGTAATTCACATAATTAATTGCATACCAAAACTATATTTGTCCCTGGTTAAAAAATACTTGATTATTTTAGCTACTAAATACTAAAGTTTGGTTAGTATCTACCAAACGTTTTAAATCTAAAACGTGGCTTGCATCTTAGAAAATGTTGACAAGTGTTAATACTATTGATTTTCAAGTTTTAAATGGTGTGTTACATTTCAGTGTACACTTTTCCTTTCACAGAACTGTGCAGTGTTAATTATTTTGGAAAAATGTCTCTGCACATGTGCTTATCCAGTTAGACCCTTTATGACCGTTCCCTTAATTCTTATCACAAAAATTGGACAAAGAAATTCTGCTATGCAGTTGATAAGCTGGTGATCGTATAACAGTTTTATAAAGTTGGATGATGAATTGGTCAGGAGCAGTACGACTGTGCAGGTGTGTCAAGGTCATTGATTTGACCTCGCTCTTGGTTGGGTTCGGTCTCTTCGGGGCAACAGCAGATGCCCACCTCCCACCCCCATCTCCCACCCCTGTGCAGTGATGTATCACCTGACTTTCTTGGCCACAAATATCCAGTCACAAATTAGCCTCTTTACCTTACTTGCCAAAGAGGAGATATTGTTCTATAGTATGTGAAGAGCTGCAGGACAACAGCCTCTGAATTAGAATTTAAAATATGTTTTCTTCCTCTATATGGCAAGGCATGTGAATACACCCATTTTCCCTTGAAACGGCCATGTAAGTCAACAGAAAGCAAGAAATACATTTATACTTTTGTTCCATTTGCCTGGTTCTCTACAGTTTGAGCTGTAATAGAATTATTCTAAGATCAGCTTTTGATATAATATTGTTTTAAATTTTAGTAATTCATAGTTAACAGCACTAATAATAGAACCGGTTAGAACCATGTACCAGTTTACTGCTAGAGGGATCATCCCCAGGGTTTAGTGATCACTAATCCCTCTTTCACGTTATCCTTCTTGTTAAGTAACATCAAAGAGATAGAGAAGAAATTCTGGGAAACAAAGAATGTGGGACCTCGGGAGGGTGAGAAAAACCCTCAGTTCCACAAAAGTTCCGGAAGATGAGAGGTGGCTTTCTGAAGATGAAGTGTAAACCCAGAGGGAATTTTTTCCCCAGAGCGCAAGCCCAGGGCGCTCAGGTGAGAACCTGGGGCGCAGGTGGGCACAGGTGGGCGAGGTGTCACACGTGCTTTGCTCACTCATTGTCAGAGTCAGAGCCAAAGTCACTTTGTTCTCAGTTAAACTGCTTTTTCTGTGCTGTGAACATTTCGTATAAAACGCTTTCCATGTTTGAAATTTCCATTTTGTATCCGTCTCCCATCCTCCTGGATGTTCTCCAATGTGACGTGAGCAAGCTCTCGGGCGCCGACGCCAGTCTTTCCTGCCCTAGGCCTCTCCAAGTTGGCATCTGGCCATGAGGGAGGCTCGGCACTTCCCAGCCCCGAGCCCCGTGGGACTGACATTTAAGCAGTGACATCTGTTCCTATGGAGGGGAGGGTCAGGGTCAGAAAGCAGGAGACAACGGGGAGGGGCCTGAAGCCAGGGCTCCCTGGCTGCCTGGACACTGACCCTACCTCAGCTGAAGATCCCACATACCACCAACCCAGGGTCTCCTCATCCCCCAGTCGAGCTCCCTGTGGCTCCAGGATTTTCTTTCTTTCTTTTTTTTTTTAAAAATTTATTTCTTTTTGGCTGCATTGGGTCTTTGTTGCTGCACGCGGACTTTCTCTAGTTGCGGGGAGCGGGGGCTACTCTTCGTTGTGGTGCACGGGCTTCTCATTGTGGTGGCTTCTCTTGTTGTGGAGCACGGGTTCTAGGGCGCGCAGGCTTCAGTAGTTGTGGCACACGGACTCAGCAGTTGTGGCTTGCAGGCTCAGTAGTTGTGGCTCACGGGCTTAGTTGCTCCGTGGCATGTGGGATCCTCCTGGACCAGGGCTTGAACCCGTGTCCCCCACATTGGCAGGCGGATTCTTAACCACTGTGCCACCAGGGAAGTCCCTCCAGGATTTTCTGACAGGTGTTTCCTCCCCTCCTGCTTCTCCCCAGTACCAGATTTAAGAGCGGACAGCACGACAATGGCAGCGGATGGGCTGCAGGCCCCCACCTCACTTCCTGCCCCTACTTTTCATTGAAGCGTGGGAGAAGGAGAAAAGCTGCCACTGAAATGCAGGAGCTGGTACCCTGAGCCTGACTTTCCTGGGGGCCTCTAGCATGTCTACGTAAAACAGTACGTCTATATGCATCTAATCATATCCACAACAGTTTACCGTCCAAACCTTGCTCTGTGTGCTCACGTTTTAAACGTTCTTAAGAAACGAGTCTGTGTTGAAGCCCCAGTGAGGGCTGACACTGAACGGGCAGGAGGAACCCCGGCTGCAGGGCCGACAGCTACCCAAGCCCGAGGCTGTAGGGCTACACGACAGCCAGCACCAGGGCGGGGGTCGGGGTGGCTGCTGGTCCCTTTAGAGGGTCAGAACCGCCTCCTCATCCACGGGACTGCGGTGGGCTATCAGGGGACCTCTGGCTGGGCAGGGGGCCCTGCTGCTGAGGCCTCCTTGGCCCCCCGGGGCAAGTGTCCTCCTGCCAAGGATGCTCTCGGGCTTGCCACTCAGCCTCCAGCTGTGCTGAGGCAGAGGCTGAAGGCCACGGGCAAGCCATAGGAGGCAGTGACTGTGGCACTGCCCGCCCTGCTTCTCCCTCGGGGAAGCAGCTCAGCACAGGGGTCACGAGATGGCTGCCCCTGCTGGCGCCCGCCACCAGCCCCAGCTGCACTCCGCGGAATGAGGAAGGGAGTGGAGTCCCTGCAGTCTGCTCGCACAGGCTTGGGGGGCTGGGAGGCAAGGGTCTCCGGTCCCTTTGCCTCTGCTGTCGCGGAGCAGGGCCTCCAGTGCGTGGTCTGGGCGTTCACAGCGACTCAGCTCGGGCTCAGGGTGGGCGTGGCCCCCAACCTGCAGTGGGTTAGAAGTCGGAAGACGAGCCCTCACAGTGAGACCTGCAGGCTGTGGTCGCCACACGTGAAGAACTGGAGGCCAGCACTAGCCCACGAAGCTGCCACCGCCAGTCCCTCTAGCACACACGCCGGGGGCCCGCGTGCAACGTCTTGCGGGCCCCACTGGAGCAGTGAGAGGCTGCGGACCCCACCCCGTGCCAGCTCTCCCACCCGGCCGGTCTGCGAGCCGGGCGCCGAGTCTGGAGAAGCTTCCCCTTCTTGCCCAGCCCCAGCGCAGTGCTGAGACCCTCAGGCTGCAGCTCCCGTGAAACGAGAGCAGAAGGGCCATTTAGACGTCTCAGAGCGAGGGTGGGGACTCAGCTTTGTGGCTTCACAGCTTGTTTACACCCCACTTCCACTGTTCAGACTGGTGCTGGAGAAAGACCACAGGGTCACAGGTAGGTATGGGAGCAAAGGGGGCAAAAGAGACCCCAGGCTGCCAGGATACAATCCTTTGTTCTCTTAGGGAGGAAGTAGGGCCCGGAGAGGGAGTGACTGGTTGAGGACCGCAGAGCAAAGACCACAGAAAAACATCTCTGAGGGGTGTGGCCACCGTGTCGGGCAGCTGTGCCGCGCTGACCCTGCCCTCGTGTGTTCCCTGCTTCAGCCAACCCCTCTCCAAGGGAGGCTGGTTCCTATCAGGGGCGAATGGGATTCATCAGTCTCAATATGGAGGCTGGTGTGCTCGTTGCTACTGAGGTATCATTAGAGCTAGGCTGTCTTAATGGACAGAGCTAGGAAACAGACACACATAACCTCGTATATGTGACCATTATAAATCCCTGCTATAACTAATTCTAATCTAACCTCTTGCAACTGCTCTCCCCTTCCCTCCTCAGTGTCTGTATCTCCTTTCTCCAGTGGGGAAAACTGTGGGTCCCAATAATACTAATCACTGCTCAGTTATTTAATCATGTATTCAGTTACATAATACAAAAATAATTCTAGAATTCTACACCATACTACTGCAAAAAACAACCTACTAGTAGCTTTCAGAATTCTTTGCAGTTATTTCTGTCTTTGGCCTAAGCACATATAACAAAAGTATCGTATTGATATTTCAATCTACTTGGCCTGGTTCTTTTTATTTCTCCTGTGTGACTGTAGTGTTCATTTGAAACACAGTGAAGTCCACGCCCTTATCTTTGTATTCAATTTTAAATGTTTTAAGCCCAACCTTGTTTATTTTGTTTTATTATTGAATATATAAAAAGTTCCCAAATCACAGCTGTCCAAAATGTATACTCAGATGAGTTACTCTTCCTTTTATCTTTCCACTATTTCAAACCAGACCCATCACTGGCTGATAGAGCTCACCTCTCTGACACCCCTGTCCCCATCTTGTGAGCCCAAGGAATCTCATCACAGCCAGCCAGGTTTCTGTCACTGAGCTTACCGACCACCCACTTAAATTCCAGCCCGTGGGAATGCAGCACTTCTTTCCCAAGAACATAATTAAAAGTAAAATTAAAGCAGAAATAAATAAAAGCACTGATTTCAGTGTTCCTGGGAGGTCGCTGCTCCTGCCTTCTCTGTGCAGTGATCCCTTGGCATCCCGGTCCTCGGGGCTCTTCGGGGATAAACCCGGGTCTGGATGGGGGTGGCCTGGGGCAGAGCGGCTGCCAGATCGACAGCAGTACATGAGCGAGGCTGAACAACACTGAAAGCCTAGTGGGTTTAGGAAGGCAAGCAAAACTTTTAAATCTGGCTCACAGAGAATATTTTCTTTCCCTTTATCAACGCTCAGCTAGTGCCTTCTGGGTTCCATCCTCCGCAGGCGTGCTACGTAGAGACCGGTTTCAGCTTAGTAACTGACCGCTCACGTTTTCCATTGGCCAGGGCGCCCACGCCCCACTGGCGCAAGACGCCATTGGCTAAAATCCTTGTCCGTCTGTTGGCCAATTCCGCGCCTCTGTGTTGCCGGGAGACAGCATCCTGCCCAGCAACGGGAGGCGGACAATTGCCGTTGGCCTAGGTGCTGAGGTTGGCTGGGGCGGTTCCCGCTGCGGAGGCGGCTCCCCTGCCGCGCTTTGCCTCAGTCCCCGTCCCGGGTCCCAAGGGGTGGAGAGCTGGCGGCGCGGAGGGCGGAGGATCTGCAGGGTCCGCCGTGTGGGCGCCCCGGGGGCGGCTTCGGGCTGGCACCTGTGCCCCGCAGCGGGGGTCCGCCGTTGTCCCGGGCTCGGGGCGGCAGCCCTTCCCAGCGCTGACGCCGCACCGCGAGGGTCTGTGCAGCAGGGCTCGGGCTGGGGCGGGTGTCGGCCTGCATGGCCCCTCCCCCCGGCCCCAGCAGGATCTGTTGCCCACTTTCTTAAAGATAGGAATCCTTCCGCCACTTCCCTGGCCCCTCGGAGTTTCCAGGGTCTTTTGTGCTTCTAGCCACCTATGATGGAAATTCCTGTGTCAGGCCAAGTCCGTTCCTGGGTAGCTTCCTTCCTCTGCCTGATCTAACAGATGGGTCATTTGTCTTCTTGGCTTTGTTTTCCCTGTTATTTTGTGATTTTTGCCCCATTTTCTTCCTCAGCTTGCAATTGACATGTAGGAACATACGCCACCAAATTAAAAATTTTCACTGATGTATATTGAAATTTTATTTATTATTATTCTCACCTACAAATTTTTTTAATATATTGTCTCTCAATTCATGGTATAGCAAATTGGCAGATTTTCATTTCTAGAGGGCATTTGACACAATTTGTACATTTTTTCTTACAGGAATTGATTTACTTACTTCTAAATTTTTCTCACCTATATTTCATCACCTATTGTCACTTAAAGAAAAGCTTTTGTGCTTCTTGTAGGATGGCTGGGCTTTTCTCAGAGACTGGGTAGGGCTGGGGTAGAGGAGGTTCGAGGTGGGAAGTGGCATGTGTACATTCCCAAAACGGCTTTTATAAAAAGAATAGTTAAGAATCACTAGTAGAAGTGGAATATACATCAGTAATTATTGAACTCAGTGAAATACCATTTACCTGTGGCTTCCCTTTAAGATTAAGGAGTCTGTGTTGCCATGGTATCTGGAATTTATCTGAATCCTGTGTTGCCTGATTTTGTAGTCTCTGGATTCTCCCTCAGTGTCTCTGGTCACTCAGAGTTTCTTGTTTTCCTTAACTCTTGGACATTCACAGGAATTTCTCTGGAATGGGGACACTTTCCTCTCTGTTACAGCAGTATTTTCCCAGGAGTTTCCTGATTCTATTTTCACAGGTAGGTCAATCTTTTCCTGATTTGGGTTACTTTTGTGATTTTATCTCATTTTCCACCTCAATTTATAATTAGATTTGGGATACAAATGACAAAGTATACACTTGTAAGTAAATATTATATTCATTAGAATACTAAACCACACTGACAGTAAACAGGTAACAATCTTTTTAATGGTTCCATTAAAATTAAACAGAATCTCTTCAACTAAAACTTCCTAGCTATCCTCAAATAATGTTAAAAACCATCCCATCCAAATATGAATTACCTTAAAATGTATGCTTTTTTAAAAAAAAATATTTATTTACTTGGCTGCACTGAGTCTTCGTTGTGGCATGTGAGATCTTTGTTGCGGCATGTGGGATCTTTAGTTGCGGCACGCAGGATCTAGTTCCCTGACCAGGGATCCAACCCAGGCCCCCTGCATTGGGAAGCGTGTAATCTTAACCACTGGACCACCAGGGAAGTCCCAAAATGTATGTATGTATTACTATTTTATTTTATTTTATTTGCGGTACACGGGCCTCTCACTGTTGTGGCCCCTCCCGTTGTGGATCACAGGCTCCGGATGCGCAGGCTCAGCGGCCATAGCTCACGGGCCCAGCCGCTCCACGGCATGTGGGATCTTCCCAGACCGGGGCACGAACCCGTGTCCCCTGCATCGGCAGGCGGACTCTCAGCCACTGGGCCACCAGGGAAGCCCTGTATGTATTATTAATAGTAAGATTTTGGTAAGTCAGTGGTGTTGGTGAATGTTGAAGCTTGGTGTATTTGGGAAATTGGCTTCTGAAAAATGTGTTTTCATTGCACTGATCAGAGATAACATATTGTGTTCACTAATTATGATGGGAGTGGCCTTCTAGAGCAGACGACTGCACTAATACAATAAGCATCTCTGCAGAATAAGGAGGCGATTTTTAGATAATCTTTAAAACTGGAACTCTTCCTTGGAGCGAGGGTGCATTACTCATAGAGTGGGAGCTCTCCTGCCTCAGCTCTGAGCACTAGAGTAGGTATTTCCTACCTGTCTGGCATTTCCTACCTTGCTTACGGCCATGTCTGACCTCAAGTGCAGTTGACCATTCTTGAGGCCAACTCTTACCCTCCCCACTCTGGGGTCACACAGCCTCAGGACCATCCAGGAGTCTCTGCTGTCTTGGGTGCCCCCGAGGCCTCTGTTCCCACTGCCTGAGTTGCGGTTGCTGTGTGCACATGGCTTGGCCTCTCCCGTAAAGTCACAGGCTCTGTGGGGAACAACAGCATCTTGTCCACTGTCCTGCCTTCCTGGTAGCACAGCTTCCTGACGACCACTCATGCAGAGTGTCTTCTGTAAAAGCAGAGTATTTGGCTTGTTTTCTCAAATGAATAATTCCTTGGTGGGGAGGATGCACAGAGGTAAACTCGCCCATTGATTTTACCAGGTGGTGGGACCTACATACAACATCTGGTGTTGATGGCCTATGATTCTTTGTGAGAGTATAGCCAGGCTGAAACCACCCTATGGGTAAACATGGAGTTGGCTATGAACCCTGGTCTCAGTGACAAAGAGTAGACAAAGATAAATGTCTCCTTCCTCGAGGTGTCTCTGATTTCTTTCCGTCTTCCAGATTCTCTCTCATTAAACTTTTCCTCAGAAGGAAAAGTATTTTTTCTCAGTCAAGCCTCTCACTTTGTAAGTCTTATACATGAGTGAATTTTAATTTCACCCTGTATAGCCTTCAAAATAACTCTTAGTTTTCATTCTGCAGTTTTTTTTTTAATTTCTTAGACTGTCAGATATTAATCACCTGAGGCATGGTTTCCTCGGCCCAGTCTAATCTAATCTAGGTATCGGCATCCAGTTGCCCGATGTAGAAATGACCAGTTAGTGACAGGATGGCTCTGCCTTTGTGTGTGTTTGGCCCACATCTGCAAGAGCCACTGCTTCCTTTCAGACAGTGTGCGTTTCCCATCCATGCTGAATGCATTTAGATATTTTCCAATGGCCTTAAGCCAAGCAGTCTGCGAATTTACTAATGAAACACCAGATTCATTAGTATGTAAATTATGGGTTCATTTTTACGCCCAATTGTAAGTTGGCTTATAAATTCATAAGCTTAATTCTGTTTTAGAAAGCTATTATTTTTTTGTCAAGAAAGTTAAAAGCTCTTACAGTTTGAGTCAGGTTTTTTTCCTACTGCTGTGTTGACCTTTAAGTGATACACAGATACTGAACTTAGGTTAAACCTACAATTTGTTGAATTTTACATATGTATATACCCATGAAAATATTAAACAAAAAATTTTATTGGGGTATAGTTGCTTTACAATGTTGTGTTAGCTTCTGCTGTACAACGAAGTGAATCAACTATATTTACACATATATCCCCTCCCTCTTGGGCCTGCCTCCCACCCCCCCACGCCACCCAGCTAGGTCACCAACTGAGCTCCCTGTGCTATACAGCAGGTTCCCGCTAGCTATCTATTTACACATGGTAGTGTATATATGTCATTCCTCATCTCCCAATTTGTCCAACCCTCCCCTTCCCCCGTGTCCACACGTCCATTGTCTATGTCTACGTCCCTATTTCTTCCCTGGAAATAAGTTAATCTGTATCATTTTTCTAGATTCTACATATATGTGTTAATATACGATATTTGTTTTTCTCTTTCTGACTTACTTCACTCTGTATGACAGACTCTAGGTCCATCCACCATTGGGTCTCTACAAATGACCCAATTTTGTTCCTTTTCATGGCTGAGTAATACTCCATTGTATATATGTACCACATCTTCTTTATCCATTCATCTGTCGATGGACACTTAGGTTGCTTCCATGTCCTGGCTATTGTAAATAGAGCTGCAGTGAACATTGTGGTACATGACCCTTTTTGAATTATGGTTTTCTCTGGGTATATGCCCAGTAGTGGGATTGCTGGGTCATATGGTAATTCTATTTTTAGTTTTTTAAGGAACCTCCATACTGTTCTCCATAGTGGCTGTATCAATTTACATTCCCACCAACAGTGCAAGAGGGTTCCCTTTTCTCCACACCCTCTCCAGCATTTATTGTTTGCTCTTCATTTTCTAGTTGCCTAAGGTGGTATCTTAATGATTTTGGATCTTTTTTCTTTTCTAATATATTCATTCAATACTATAAATTTCCTTCTAAGCACTGCTTTCACTGCATCTCATAAATTTGTTGTTGTTGTTAATTTTTATGTCAGGTTCAGCAGCTGAGAAATAGCATACTTTTATATATATATATAAAATATATATATTTAATTGGGGTATAGTTGCTTTACAATGTTGTGTTAGTTTCTGCTGTACAGCAAAGCGAATCAGCTATATATATATATATATATATATATATGTATATATATATATATCTCCTCTTTTAAGTTGTACTTTCACTTTCATTTAGTTTGAAATATTTAAAAATTTCTCTTGAGAGAGTTCTTCTTTGACCCATTTGTTATTTAGAAATTGTTTTGCTTGTTATTTAGAATTGTGTTGTTTAATCTCCAAGTGTTTGGAGATTTTCCAACTATCTGTTGGAAAATTTCTAGTTTAATTCCATTGTGGTCTGAGAACGTATTTTGTATGATTTACTTTCTTTTAAATGTGTTCGACTGTTTTATTGCCCAGAATGTGGCATATCTTGGTGAATGTTCCACATAAACTTGAGAAGAATGTGATTTCTGCCCTGATTGGATGATGTAGTCTGTAAATGTCTATTAAGTCCAGTTGATTGATGGTGCTGTTCAGTTCAACTATGCCCTTCCTGGATCTGCCCATTACTGATATGCAGTGTTGAAATCTCCAAATATAATACTGGATTAATCTATTTGTCCTTGCAGTTCTATCAGTTTTTCCCTCACAAATGTTGATGCTGTGTTGTTAGTGTATATACGTTAAGGATTGCTATATCTTCTTGGAGGTTTGAATCCTTTAGCACCATGTAATGCCTCTCGTTATCTCTGATAATTTGCCTTGCTCTGAAGTCTGCTTTGTCTGAAATTTATGTAACTACTCTCACTTCCTTTTGATTAGTGTTAGCATAGTATAACTTTCTCCATTCATTTACCATTAATATATCTGTGTCTTTATATTGAAAGGTTTCTTGTAGTTGACACAGAGTTAGGTCTTGGGTTTTTCTGGTTTTCTGTACTGCTTCATGGTTTTTTGTTTGTTTTGTTTTGTTTTTAATTCACAAGGACAGTCTCTGTCTTTTAACTGATGTAGTTAGACCATTAACAAAGTGATTATTGATATAGTTAGGTAAATATCTACCATATTTGTAGAATGTTTGTTACTGTTACTGTTACATATTTGTTACTGTTTTCTATGCATCGCCCTTATTTTTTCCTTACTTATCATATTCTTTTCTGCCTTTTTTATTTTAATAGAGCATTTTATAAGATTCCATTTTTCTCCTCTCTTAGCATATCAATTATACTTAAAAAAATTTTTTTTGTAATGGTTGCCCTAGAGTTTGCAACAAACATTTACAACTAATCCAAGTTCATTTTCAAATAACACTGTACTGCTTCATGGTAACACAAGACTCTTATAACAGAATATTCCCAATTCCTTCTTCCTAGCTCTTATTACAGCTATAATTACTGACTACATTGTTGCTCTTACTTTGAACTGTTACCTCTTTGAAGAATAGAAAAATAAAGGTTTTTGTTTTACCTTCACTTATTCCTTCTCTAACTCTTCATGTAGATCAGAGTTTCTAACCTTTACCCTTTCCTTTCTCTCTAAAGAACTTGTTTTAACATTTCTTGCAAGGCAGGATGACTGGCAACAAATTCTCTCAATTTTTGTTTGTCTGAAAAAGTCTTTATTTCTCCTTCACTTTTGAAGAATAACCTTGCAGGGTATGGAATTCTAGTTCAGTGTTTGGTTTTTTTTTTTTTCTTTCAATACTTTCAATATTTCACTCCACTCTCTTCTTCCTTGTGTGGTTTTTGAAGAGAAACCTGATGTAATTCTTATGCTGATTCTCAATAGGTGAGGTGTTTTTGGCTTTTGTTCCTTTTCCTCTTACTCACCTCAGGATTTTCTTTTATTGTTCTGTTTTCTGCATATATGACATGTCTAGTTGTAATTTTTTTGGTACTTATCCTGCTTGGTGTTCTTTGAGATTCCTGTGGTTTGGTTTCATTATTTTGGAAAATTCTCGGCCATTATTATTTCAAATATTTTTTTCTGTTTTTTTCTCTTTTTCCTCCTGTTGATATTCCCTTTACATGTTAGTCCATCAAAGTTCTTTGATATTCTCTTTCATTTAAAACTTTTTTTCTCTTTGCATTTCTGCATTGGAAGTTTCTGTTGGCATATTTTTTCAGGCTCACTGATTCTCTCCTTGGATGTGTACAGTCCGTTGATGAGCCCATCAAAGGCATTCTTGATTTCTGTTAATGTTTATCTCCAGCACTTCATTTTGATTCTTCCTTAGAATTTCCATTTCTCTGTTTATATTACCCATTTGTTATTGCATGTTGTCCACTTTTTCCATGAGGCCCCTTATAATTCCAAAATCTCTGCCGTGTCTGAGTCCGATTCTGACACTTACTCTCTTCAATCTGTGTTTTTGTCTTTTAGTCTTCCTTGTAGACTTCTGGTTGAAAGTGGAACATGATGCATTGGGTAAAAGGAATTGAGGTAAATAGGCTTTTAGTGTGAGGTTTCATGTTTATCTGGCTAGGAGGCAGGTTGCTTATTGTTTCCTATAGGTGTAGGTGATGATAGAGGCTAAAATTTCCTCTTTGGTGTATTTGTTTTTGTCTCCCCTTTTGTCCTTGGGTTTCCCTAGAGACTACTTCTTTTCTTTCTTTTTTTCTTTTTTTTTTGCAGTACGCGGGCCTCTCACTGTTGTGGCCTCTCCCGTTGCGGAGCACAGGCTCCAGACGCGCAGGCCCAGCGGCCACGGCTCACGGGCCCAGCTGCTCCATGGCATGTGGGATCTTCCCAGACCGGGGCACAAACCTGCATCCCCTGCATTGGCAGGCGGACTCTCAACCACTGCACCATCAGGGAAGCCCAAGAGACTACTTCTTAAGTAAGGTCTGAGCTCTGCAGTTCTTGCAGCTGTACCCCCTCTTATTATACAACGTCCCCATTGGTGTATTGTTAATGTGTGGGGCCGGGGAAGCAGTCTATCTGCTTATGATTAGGTCTCAGTATTTATTTAATCTGTACTCCTGGGCTGTGACCTTTACAGTGCTTCTCAGATTGTTCTATTCCAAGCTCCCCCACCTCAGGTGAGACAGGAAGGCTAGAGAAGACTGGAGTTGGGTATTGCCCTTCCCATGTGTGGCAGGCAGGCTGGAGGAGGCTGAGTTGGGTTCTCTCCTTCCCCTCTGTCAAGTAGGCTCCAATAAAACCCCAGTAGGTTAGGTTCTGGTGGAATAGTTTCCCTTGAGGGCAGACTTTTGTGAAGGAGGACAGAATACTCTGGGTATATTCAAAATTTTTACTTTTCTCCTGCCCCTACCAGGAGCACAAGGGGGTGTTTGGTTGCTGGGAGTAAAATTAACAAAAGTGTGAGGACCCCTCTAAGACTGGCACCCCTGGAGTTTTTAACTTTCAAGCTTGTCCACACTGAGCCTCTGGCCATTTTCCAATTAACGTGTAAGTTTTAATATCCTGGTACTGGCTCCAGTAGTGGCTTCTGCTCCGGTAAGTTTTGATTCCCTGTATTTTTCTGTCTCTACAATTTTGGGGTCAATTATCTGTTAGATCTGAGAAGAGCTGTTGATTTCCAGCTTCTTCAGCTTTTTTCTTGTTGTGAGGCTGGGAGAGATAACTTGAAGCTCCTTACACCTTGGACTGGAATCTGGGAGTCAGTTTTTTGTTTTGATAGTATATGGGTGGGCATGACAAGTTTGCCTGCAGGTCAGATTGCCAGCTACAGCTGTTGAATCAGTGCTGGATGAGGGGGCAAAAAGAGCACTGGCTGCCCCATGAACTCCCTGTACCTCCCAGGGTCTAAGGGTCACCCTGCTCCAAATCACCAATGTTGTTGCTCTCTCTCACTGCTACACAATCAGTGTATTCAGAAGTTACAACTTTATCTTTTCAACAATTAACCCAAATTCATGCCCAGACTTTTCACATGAAGGTGTGGATTGGGACAAAGGCATTTTTCCAAAAATTTCAGAGACTCACTGTATCTCCCACTTTGCCCTATGTGGGCCAGTGAAAGGGAAATCAGAAAGCAGTGTACCCAGCCAAGTGATTATTATTCTCATGATTCAAGACTGTGTCACTGCAACAAGAAAATTCAGCTGAACGAACCAGAATTAAATTTTATTTTCATCCCTTATGATTCCTTCTGGATAGCCACCTGCAAGGCATAACACTCAGGCTTGCCCGTTGTTGCTCGAGGGTGAAACAAGGAAGCACCATGCCCAGGAATGGTCAAGGTGGATACCTAAATTTTTAAAATAGTCTGTATAACCTCACATATCTCCCTACCACTTTTTCTTGAACATTATCCAGGAATCAGGCAAATGGAGATGATCCCTATTTAGAAACAGCAGAGTTCGGTAACTGGGGTAGACAGAATAGTGGCCTCCAACTATGTCCACTTCCTATTCTCTGGAACGTACATGGCAAAAGTGACTCTTCATACGTGACTAAATTATGAACCTTTAAATAGGGAGATTACTCTGGATTATCCAGGTGGGTACAATTTAATCACAAGGATCCTTATAAGCGAAAGATGGAGGTACTAGACAGTAACAGAGATACAGCCTGGTAAGAAAGACTCAGCGGGGCACTGCTGGCTTTGAAGATGGACGAAGAGGCCATAAGCCAAGGAATGCTGGAAAAGACTAGGAAACGGATTCTCCCCGAGAGCCTTCAGAAGGAATCCATTCTGCCAATACCTTGATTTTAGCCCAATGAGACCCATTTTGGACTTCTAGCCTCCAGAACTGTTAAATTTGTGTTGTTTTAAGCCACTAATTTGCAGTAATTAGTTACAGCAGTAATGGGAAATTAATACAGTAACCAAACAACCCAACTCAGGTGAGTAGAACAGGAAATGATGGAGTTTGGCAGGTCCCTTGATTACCTTGACTGTAAGGCATTGTTGTATAGACTTTGTTACAAAAGCTGGACCACCGTTAGGTGGCAAATGGGCCAGACAATCAAAAACATGATGAGAGCTTAGTTTCGTTTCATTTCAAGGGCCAAGTCAATGTGTCCAGAATTAGCTGGTAACACGTTCTGAAAACGTGTCAGCAGTGGTGAGACATCACTGGTAGCCCTGAGAAGGGGTCAAAGGACAGATATAGTTTTCCAGGAGTAAGGAGATCAATGCCCCAAATAATGTGTCCTCTTTTAACACAAAACCAAGGGGCCAACTTTTGGCAGGAGGTACAAGGCTCCCTCAGTGGACTAGGCATAAGGTTTGCCACCTCCAAGTTACCTGCTGGCTTCTACATCAGGAGCGTAAAATCCTCCACTTCTGCCAGTCCATGATGGGGGATACACGGGAATTTCCATTGTGATGACTACTGCAGGTGGTAGTCAGTGATCAGGGAGAGGCAGGCTTCATAGCTTAATTCTGTTTGTTTCCATCAAAGATGGGCGTCTATGCAACTGACCTAGACAGTCTGATAGGCAGCCACAATTTGTTTTTACAGTCTGCAGCCCCAAAGAATAACGTCTTTAATCTGTCAGTCAGCACTCTTCAAAGTGACAGACCAGACAGCTAGACCACTGGCGGCAATTCAAGGGCCAAAAGATCAAAGTGAGTGTTGGCCAGAGCTATGAGAACGGCCTCAGTTCTGTCCGCTGAGGAGACTACATCTGCTCTCGTATCTACATACCTGGAGAGCCACTGTGGCCTGCTGGACACCGAAGCCAAACCATTAGTGAGTTAAGTCCAGCCTTTAAGGGAACATCTGTGAAGCAAGGACCCTACTGACCCAGTGAATGTGCCTGAGGTGACGCAGAGGGGCAGAGAGGATAAGGTTTCAACCAGAGAGTAGCTGCCAGTTCTTGTAAAGCTGAGCTGCTGCTGGGGCTACACCAGCTGTGATCCCAAGAACAGGGCTTCCATTTGAACAGAAAGGCCTGATTAGCCAGGCACCTACTGCCCCCAACACCCAAAGAGTCTGCTAGGGTGCTGTGATTCGCTTCTTTTCCCCCTAAACCAAATTTCTTCAGAGGAATTTTAAATTCTGGCCTTTCCTGTGTCCTGAATCTGAGACGGACAGGAGAGATGCGCTTTTTTAAGACTAAGTTGACATGGGCCTCTGGCCTGAGTTAGCTCACTGTCCCCGAGGTCTGGAAGCCTGTCACCCAAGAAGCCTGGGCTGTTCCTTCGGCTCAATGTCATCCTGGTTCCGCAGCAGGTCGGCCTTGTGTAGACTAACACAGGCCCTCCAAACACTCCTGATGCCAGGCTAGGCCCTGGTTCAGAGAGCAAGTGCAATAACCTCAGTCCCCCACGAAACAATACTGAAAAACAGCCTCAGAGAAAGAATGGTTACATTTTTTTATCTGAAGAAAAAAAGGTAAAAATTACAAATGACGTTTAAGTTACACAAAGGAGTACAGAGCGAAAGATGTCTCCCTCACTCCCTTGACTTCTGCTCTCTCACGAGGCAGCCACTGCTATTTTCTGTCCTTTCACATTATTTTTATGAGCGCACGAACACATCTGTCCTTTCTACTTCCATCTCGAGGTCCCCGTCGGTCAGGCATGGCCTTGTTACTCTGAACCGCGCGGCCCGGGGCCGCACGGCGCCCCGCCGCGACTCGGTATCTGGCCGACCCGCACCTCCACTCCCACGCGCCCGGCACGGACGACCCCAGGGCATCCTCCCCGGGCACACACACCGCAACGCCTCTAGACCCCAGGAAGCGGAATCGCTGAGCCACCGAAACGCGCGTTTAAAACCGAAAGACAGCATCACCCCCTCCAAGAGGTGCAGACCCGCAACCGAGATGCTCGCGCTCTCCAGAGCTCTCCCAGGGCACTACCAACTTTCCGATCGCGGGGAAACTGGCACCCGAAAGTTTCGACTTGCGTTTACCTCGTCATCTGTAAGGCGGGTCGTCCCTTTGCATATCTAAACGCCCTCTGCACTTCCAACACCGCTTTGGGAATTTGCTTCGGGGCCCAACGCCCAAATCACTCCGTCCCTTTTGCCCCGATTAACATGGCGCTGACCGCAGCTACTTCCGAGATCCTGGAACACCAAATCGTCCCGGCCAGCATCAAAGAGGGCGTCCAGGCCCGCAGCCTCCAGTCTGCGCACGCTCTGCTCGCCTCCACGCGTCCACTGTCGAAGGCAGTCCGCCAGGTTCCGCTCTAGCCGCCGCGCTCGGTGGTTGCCACCACCAGCCAATCACAGGGCCCGGACGCCGCTGGCCCCGCCTCACGGATCAGCTGAGGGATCCGAGATGTCCGTTGACAGCGGCGGCGGCGGCGGCGGTGGCCGCGCGGCCGGTTCCGGGTTCGGCGCGGGGCGGGGGGTAAGAGGGCGGCGGGCGCGGGCGGCCGTCGGGACCCGGGTGGGGGGCTGGCGGCGCGGGCCGCGGCGGCGTGGCGCGGGCGCCGAGGAGGAGCGGCGGGCCGCAGCCTCTGCCTTCGCGGGCCGGGTCTCACCCGACGTTTCCGGGTCTCGTCAGATGTGAAGCCGATGGAGCGGCCGGGGGAAGGCGAGCAGCCGCCGCAGCAGCAGCCGTGGGGGAGACTTCTCCGCCTGGGCGCCGAGGAGGGCGAGCCGCACGTCCTCCTGAGGAAACGGGAGTGGACCATCGGGCGGAGAAGAGGTGCGGGGCGGGGAGCGGGCATGGGGTCGTGGGACGGACTGGGGGCGAGCCGGGGACGGGTCCGGGCACGGGGGTGGGGACCGGGGACCCGGGATGGGGGCGGGCGACGGGGTCCGAGTGCTGGGGGACTGGAGCCGGGACCTGAGGGCGGGGGCTGGGCGAGACCGGGCCCACTGGGCTGTGGGAGGCTCCTGGGCGCGGCGCGTTCTGCTGCCCGGTTTTTCCGGGGGAATGGGCCGTCGTGTAACAGCTGCCGTTTATTCACGTATTGGTCGGCCCAGTTACTTCTGCGTGTTTCATGCAGGTTATTTAATTTTCACTGCAACGTTATGAAGTAGGTGCAATGATTTATCTCCTGGAATGCGGTTTTCTCAAGGGTATTACTACCCAAAGCATCTTCTCTGACCTTAATGAAGTGAAATTAGAAATAAGTTAGCAGAAGGAACACCGGAAAATCCACAGATATGTGGAAATTAAATAACACTCTTAACCCACCAGTGGGTCTAAGAGGAAATCAAAGGGGAAATTAGAAAATACTTTGAGATAAATAAAAATTTAATGTACCAAAACTTAGAGGATGCAGGTAAGCAGTGCTCAGAGGGAAATTTATAGCCGTAGGCAGCTACATTTAAAAAAAAAGATCTCAAGTCCCAGCTCCTAGAATAGAGCTGCTCAAATATTTGTTGATGTAATGAACGTGGGAAGCTACGGCCTTGAAGAAAGTCCTGTAACTAGTGAGAGGAAGAGCCCCACCCCCCCACGCTTGCTGCCTCTAAACTCCTAGCGGCCATCTGGTGATTTAACCTCCCTTGTAGCTTTCCTACTGGGAGTGAAGTACACTGATCAGGCCAACAAAATATTTCGTTTTTCTGCAAATTAATAAGTTGTCACACTGACTTTATACTTTAAGCAAGAGATAATGAGAAAGATTAGTGTTTAAAAGCAAATGTTCTTTGGTTTCATTTTACCCATCATCATGCACCTGTACCTGTTTTTGGTTGGGGTTTTTTGGGGAGGCAGTCTTAAATCCCAATATCAAGTTAATTTTTTTTTTGTTGTTTTTACAACTTTAAAAATAGTTACATATCATTGGAAACTTTTCAAGATGTATTGTCTTTACTTGGTGTGAATGGAAGTTTGGTGAAGAGCAGAAGCCTGGAGACCACCACCCTCATGCCCCCTAGGCCACCAGCATCACCACCACCGCATAACCTGCTTTGGGCCAATTTTCCTTCTGGTGCCTTTGTAGCTACTTCATGGGGTCACTGTGAAGATTAAAGGAGATCGTGAGTGAAGTGCTTAGAAGGAGCCTGCCTAAGAGTTAGCACTTAATGTTAGCCATTGTTGTTATAACACAACACTGTAGTATCATTTGACATGCTGATACAAGGAGCAAAAATGTGTTGTTGAGTTGACTCTTAATGGAAGTCCTTTCCTTGAATATATTAACCTTCCCAGCAAAACGTAGTTCGCCTGGGCTGCCGTAACAAAATACCACAGATCACGAAGCTTAAACAGCGGAAGTATATTTCTCACAGTTCTGGAGTCTAGGAAGTCCAAGATCACGGTGACAGTCAGTTTGTTTCCTGGTGAGAACCCTCTTCCTGGATTGCAGGCAGCTGCCTTCTCGCTGTGTCCTGGCCTGCTGGACCAAGAGATCTTTGGCGTCTCCCTCTTATAAATGCCTCAGCCCTATCAGATGAAGGCCCCACGCTAATGATGTCATTTAGCTTTTATCATTTACAGGCCTTCTTTCTAAATACAGTCACTTTGGGGGCTAGGGTCTCAGGTTGTAGAACTAGATTTATTTTAAAACTATTGCACGCCTGCTATATACAAGGCCTTATTTTGAGGAAAAGGGAGAGCTGAGTTGACGTGTGTGGAAGGATGCAGGGGTTCTCGCCTTCCCAAAGAGCTTCCCATTCTCGGGGAGTGGCAGAGATGTGTACCAACCATGGAGAGAGTAGCCAACTGAACGACAAGCAGGGCAAATACCAACAGTAGAACTTTAGCAAAGGTATTTCAGTTCTCAGTTGGAATGCAGATGTTCAGGTGTGGGGAAGCCTAGTAAAACCCCACTCCGGTGACAAAGCCTGGTGACCAGCCTGGGTCTGGGGCTGCAAGGAGACCATCTAAGAATGCCGTCTAAGGGGAATCACACTGTATTGCAGCACAGTCTTTGGGTCTGGCTGCCTTCCCTTGGTTGGTGCTTTTGAGGTTCATCCTTGGCAGTTACATATATCAGTAGTTTTTTCCTTTTTGTTGCTGGATGATGTTCTGCAGTGTGTTTATTAATTCACCACCAGTTGACGGGTACCAGTACTGCTTCCCACGTTTGGTTATTAAAAAATAAAGATACTGTAGGGAATTACCTGGCGGTCCAGTGGTTAGGACTTTGCACTTTCACTGCCGAGGGCATGGGTTCAATCCCTGGCCAGGTAACTAAGATCCTGCAAGCTGCGGGGCGCGGCCCAAAATAAAATAAAGGTACTATAAACCTTAGTAGCTATGGTGCAAACCTGTTATAAGGAGATTAGTGACTCAGTATTAAAACACTCCTGAAAGCTTTTATTCTTTTTTTTTTTTTTTTGCCGTACGCGGGCCTCTCACTGTTATGGCCTCTCCCGTTGCGGAGCACAGGCTCCGGATGCGCAGGCTCAGCGGCCATGGCTCACGGGCCCAGCCGCTCCGCGGCATGTGGGACCTTCCCGGACCAGGGCATGAACCCGTGTCTCCTGCAACGGCAGGCGGACTCTCAACCACTGCGCCACCAGGGAAGCCCGCTTTTATTCTTTTGATTTAAGGAGAGAACAAAGCATTTGAGGGTTTTCCTCTTGGATTTGATGAGGGTATAACAATTGTATTGAGCTATAGATGCATCCCCCTTCTGTTTTAAATTTTCTTAAATGCTTACATGTGCCTATGATAATTTACTCATTCGTATTTTCTGTGACTCTGTCATTGCTTTAATTTTGTGATGATTTATGAAAGCTTAGGTTACACAGAAGAAATTAAGGACTAAGATACTGAGGATATTTAATAAGCCCCATAGTTTTTTTAAAGTTCTGTAATACTTATCAGGCTATCTGCATATGCGTGCATATTGTAAAAATGTCACCAAGAAGCAGCTGATGTGTAGCTGGAGGTGTTGATGGCGCATATCCTCTAGGTAAGGAGGAGTCAGAAAGGTTCAAGACATAGTCCCTGTCCCTTACTTTGGATTAACACTTAAATGCTTTTTTAAAAGTTTCTTTGTACTTGATTAAGTGCTGTCTCCGTAAGTGGGTACAACATGGGTCTTGACTTCCAGCCGCATGCTTTGTTTAAGCAAAGGGCGGTATTATGCCCGGTACCCACGGTCGTATCCAGCACGCCCCCCTCACTGTTTTAGGTTGTGACCTTTCATTCCCCGGCAATAAACTGGTCTCTGGAGATCACTGTAAAATTATAGTGGATGAAAAATCTGGTCAGGTGTCGCTGGAAGATACCAGGTAAGCTCTTTCTGAACTTCTTTCCTCTTGTAGCTTCAGGAAGCAGACTTGAAGCCAGTGAGTGCAGAGAAGAGACAAGGGCCTGCTTTCTATAGCTCAGTAGTCCGATAGGGTCTCCGGGTATTGGAAGATGTATTTTCTGGTTTCCAGGATGGGCTACTTAGTGACACTTTGGTGTCTGTGACCGTTCTTAAATGTATTCAGGTTAAAGCAAAAATAGCTCAGAAATAAGACTTAAAAGGCAGTGATACATTTTGGGTTCTTGCAAACCTATTCAAGTTAGACTTCCCCAAATCAAGAAGTCTTTCTTTTTTTTTATTATTATTATACCACATAAGTAGTACATGAAAGTGAAAAGCTTTCCAAAATTCCACTCACCCACACAATACATACATATTTATTTTGTATTAATGAGATTATACTGTTATACTGTGTATCTATTTTACTTGGAATGTTTGCAGAGTGCTCATCACGTCCGTATGTCTAGGTCCATCTCGTCTTTTTCATTATTATATAATAACTTGTCAGCTCCCTTACTGATGGAAAGTTATTATTTTGACTTTTTCTTATTATAAATGACCCTGCAGTGACTCTCCTCCAAAACTCTTTCCATTCATGTCTGATGATTTTCCTGGGGTAAGTTTATGGGAAGGAATGCTGGGTGGAAGGTGTGAGTGGCGGACGGCCATCCAGCAGTGTGTTGAGAACACGCCTTTCCCACAAGGTGATTTTTTTTATTGTTGTGAAGGTCAAGTGCTATGAGATTCTTTGGTAAGTAGCAGTTTGAGGGATAGAAGACCAGGAATTTGGTTTTATTAGGAAGAACGGATGCTGCTTTTCCTCCTCTGATAGGTAGCAGGTCAAGTCCTGTATTTCTCAGCACAATGTACAGTAACAGTGCTGGTTCCAGAGTCTTCTTTCTGCCTCAGGCCCTGGCTCTCCCACCCTGGCCACAGGATAGTATGTGCTTCCCAAGGCTGCTGTAACGATTACCACAGGCTCAGTGGCTAAAACAGCACAAATCTGTGATCTTATAGGCCTGGGTGGTCAAAGTCCATCTCAGGTCTCATTGGCGTCAGCTCCTTATGGGGGCTCCAGGGGAGAAGCCATCCTCTGTCCTTTCCAGCTTCTAGAGGCTGCTGCCTTCCTTGGCCGAGGTGGCTGGAGGGGCAGGGGTGTTCCAGGTGGGAGGAGCCGCAGGTGCAGAGGCCCCGAGGTGCAATCAGGAAGACCCCGACGTCCACGCTGGAGAGACTGGACGTTAGCCTGAGAGCAGTGAAGAGACACCGAGGGGTTTAAACGGAAAAGTGAAATCAGACTTCTGGGTTAGAAAGAGCTTGAGGATAGGTCGTGGGGAGAGCCTGGCAGCAGAGGCCGCGGCAGTGCTGCAGCAGCTCTGCTGGTCTCTGTAAGTGGGGCTTTACTGGGAAGGCAGCCCAGCCCTCCAGGGACCTGCCACCTGTTGGTTGCAGGAGTTGGGACGGAGACAGCCTGACCGCGCAGCCTGAACTATTTCCTGCCTGGCCCTTTACAGAAGTCTAAAGTAGTGGCAGTCTGCTCAGAGGGAAAGGTGACGACGCGTCTTCAGCGCTGGGGGCCTTAGGAGTGGGGCCGTGGAGTTAGGGCCCATGTGGACTGAGTGCCTGAAATTGGAAAGGGGCGGGGAGGGCTTGCTCAGTTGCCGAGTTTGGCTTTTGTCCGGTGCGCTCTTCCCCTTGCCTGCGGGAGCCGCTCCTCAGGGAGGTGCCTCCTGTCCCGCCTGACCGAGGTCCCGGTGTCTCCTGGCCGTGCCTTCCCATCAGGCACTGTGGTCCCTGATTAATTGGAGTGACTTCCCAGCAGCAGGGACCGCGCTATCTTCTGCTCGGTAGCCCTGCGTCGATTTGCTTTTGCCCAGAGCCCATGTCGTAGGAGGGTCAGTGCTCATGTGAGGAGTGAACTGAGCTGGGCCGCGGCTGCCGGAGCAGGGTTAGGCCTGTCGACAGAGCGTGGTGCAGAAGCAAGAGAGAAGCTGGGAATCAGAGCACGTGCTGCTGGTGGGCGTCCAGGGCTCCACCAGGAGGAGAACGTGGGGCTGGCACAGCGGAGGCGTTAAAACACTTGACACACCATTGGGCTGTGCGTGAGGGGGCAACAGGCAAGGTTCTTCTCAAGAGAATTATAAGGTGGCACGAGTATTTACATCATTCCTATGAGTGTTCTGTCATTTGCAAAGTGGTAGTATTGAACTGCTTTCCTACTGGCTGTAGAAAAGGAAAATTTTAACTCCGAGTTGTTTTAAGTAGGATAAATTGGATTTTTGTTGTCCCTACAGCACCAACGGAACAGTAATTAACAAGCTGAAGGTTGTTAAGAAGCAGACTTGCCCTTTACAGACTGGGGACGTCATCTACTTGGTGTACAGGAAGAATGAGCCAGAACACAGTAAGGGAGGGGCGGTTCCTGGGCTGGACTCACGGGTGGTGCAGCAGGGACCTGCCACAGCGGGGAAGCATTGTGGGAAGAGGCTGTTGAAGCAGGCATTTCCTGAAGGAATGTTAGTGCTAGCTGCGTCCCCTTTTTCGTTCATGTACATTCTTGGTGTGGGTAGCGTCTGTTGAAGAATGGGAGTGTTGACCTCGTGGACTGAGCCCCAGCCATTCTTAAGAAATGCCACTGTGGCCGTGAGCCACGGTCTCGATATGGTAGCCAGGGAGACGGGGTGCGGGGGGGCGGTGAGGAGGGCACCTGAGTGAGGAGAATAAGGCCTAGAATGGGGGCTGGAGGCCACGGACAGCTCTGCTTTGGGAGGCTTTACGGGAAACAGCAAAGGATAGATGGGATATTCCGTGAGGGCTTTTCCAGCTCTGAGCATCTGCGCCTGTGTTGGCGGGAGAAGAATGATGCAGGACAGGGAGAGTTAGGGGAGTCCTTCGAAGGTTACCCCGGAAATAGGAAGAAGAGGGCGGGTATCCCCTAGACTGTCCTCAGCAGTCAAAGCCAGCCCCCGGCCACAGGGAAGGATCTTGTGTCCGGTCCTGGTGGTTTGAAATGACAAGACACAGGCTCACTCCTCCTCATCGCTTTGCTTGCCTTAGTCTGCCTCCTGACGCCGGATGGTTTTCTGAGGCTTATTTATTTTAAGTTTGGTTCAGATGTTTTGGATCACTTGCTTTAAAAATCCCTTAAACTGGGGGATGTGGTTACTAGCTGAGAAGTCGAACTAGTCAACAAGGGCAAAGTGACCGTGAGGTGATGGGAGGGAGCAGAAGAGAAAGATGGGCTCTCTTGACGTGTGGCAAACGCCACTCCGGTTCGGTTAATTTCCTTCAGATGTGGCATACCTCTACGAATCCTTCCATGAAAAGCAAGGCGTAACGCAAGACTCCTTCGGTAAGTGAGATTTTCGCAAAGGAGCGGGTGCATGCGTTGACTCTTCATCCGCTGGAATGTATTCCTGACGCAGCGGCTCCCCCTGCGCCCCGACTGTGTTATGCTCCTGCTTCTTTGTGCTTACAGAAGCTAATAAAGAAAACGTGTTCCACGTGACCAAAGATACCTCAGGTGCAGGGCGAGGCGACGACCCCCAGGATCCCCAGGTCCTGCCATCGCCACCCGCCACTCAGGTGTGCTTTGAGGAACCACAGCCATCAACGTCCACATCGGACCTCTTCCCCACGGCCTCTACCTCTTCCATGGAGCCCACCTCTGCAGGGCGAGGGCCTCCCTCCAGCTCCGGTGAGATGGGGATCTCAGGGTGGTAGCTGCGTTGCCCTTTGTTCGCTAATCCTGCCTTGCATTGTTATGGAGACAGACAAGCCACGGAGGAGTTCAGAGGTGGTGTCAGGCATCAGGCTGTCAGTAGTAAGATTTCTGTAGGAGTAAATGTCTTGTTCCATCCCCAAGAGACAGGCTGAAGGCCAGGGACTACAATACTGTGGTATTCTTCACAGGTTATAATTCATATATTGTAAAAATCACACAAAGTGAACCCTTCCGTTTGTTTGTTTTTTAACGACATCTTGGATTACCTGCGCCTGGTTTGAATCAGTGATGCTTTGAACTGCTGTCTCTTCTTCTGAGGCAGGTGAATCAGGATGTCTCTTGTTTGTCCCTCTCACAGGCTCGAGAGGTGCAGACGTCTCCCCAAAAGGGTGTGGTCCATCTGTGGCAAGTGATGAAGTCGTCATCTTCCCTTTGGCTCTCCCAGCAAGAGAGGGGGCGTCCTTTTCTCTGTCGGAACCCAAGGACCAGGAGGACTTGGAGCCCGTTAAGAAGAGAGTAAAAGCAGGTCAGAGTCCAGTGGTTGCGTGTAGCCTTGGCGCCCCGGCAGCACCGTCCCATCTGAGCCTGTTGGGGCCCCACCATGTGCAGAAGTCGGAGGACCCTGTCTTCAGCTGACACCTGTGGTACCTCAGCATCTTCCAGATGGCAATCTGGGCCTTTTCTTTCCTGTCTGCACCGTCGGGATTGAACTGTGTTTACTGTCAGGATATGCTCTTGGTCTGGAGACCACAGTCTGGGGTTGCAGCTCTGTTCCGATACAGCAGCCAGTTTTTAAGAGTATATTATCTTTAAGTGATAGTTTGAACCTTCACGTTAAAGGTGATTTTGAGAAAAATCTATACTTTAAAAGTCAAAGTTAAAAAGATTGTAAAAACTTTTGGGAATGTTGTTGGGAGGACAGTAGCTGTGAGGCAGGCCTGAGAGCTTCCCCTGGATTGGGGCAGTGTGACAGGAGGGAGGGCCTCGGAAAGAAACTGCATTATCTGATGTATTGAGTGGAAAATTGAGTTGATTGGCCTGGGGAGGTGTGGGATGAGTCAGCAACAGGTACAAAAACATAAGTATGAAAATGGAGCCACTTTTAACTCTATGAGAAATGAAAAATTGTATAAGGAAGAAAACTATACTGTGTGAGCAGTGAATATTTAAGCATAATAATATAAATACAATATACTGAACAAATAATTGTGTTAGAATAATATTGGGAAGGAGACCCAGAGGGGCAGAGTCCTTCTCTGCTTTAATGGATGTCAGGAGATGATGTCTAAAATCCATCAGCCTAAACGTAGCATGACAATTCAGAAACACAGAGGTCCGGACCAGAAGAAACAGAAGACATGAAAGTTGTTTCCCCAAAGGAGGGAGGGTGAAGCTGAGGACAGGCTGGAGCAGAGGGCTGCTGCTTTGGTTTTCTTTTAAATATTTGACTTTTTAAATTGTAAGTATTTTTTTAATTAAAAATAAATTTAATCTCTGATTATAAAAAAAGTAAAACACACTGGCAGAAAAAAAAAAATTTAAGCTCCTGGTAACATTTGAGGGTCTGTATTTTCCAGCACTTTCCTGTGTGCATATGGGTCACATTTTTTGTTTGTTTAAACAAAAATGACTTTACACACAAATGCTATTTGACACCTGGCCTTTATCTCTCACCCGTGTATCCTGAGTGTCTTTTTTATGCTGTTAACTATTATAAAGCAAAACTTAAACATACTGGATTATGAGACTTACTTTGAACCTTTGTAAAAATGCCCTTTAAAATACAGTGAGGGAATGGCCATCATCAAAAAATGTACAAACAATAAATGCTGGAGAGGGTGTGGAGAAAAGGAGCCCTCCTACACTGCTGGTGGGAATGTGAATTGATACAGACACTATGGAGAACAGTATGGAGGTTCCTTAAAAAACTACAAATAGAACTACCATACGACCTAGCAATCCCTCTACTGGGCATATACCCTGAGAAAACCGTAATTCAAAAAGAGTCATGTACCAAAATGTTCATTGCAGCTCTGTTTACAATAGCCAGGACATGGGAGCATCCTAAGTGTCCATCGACAGATGAATAAAGAAGATGTGGCACATATATACAATGGAATATTTCTCAGCCATAAAAAGAAACGAAATTGAGTTATTTGTAGTGAGGTGGATGGACCTAGAGTCTGTCATACAGAGTGAAGTAAGTCAGAAAGAGAAAAACGAATACCGTATGCTAACACATATATATGGAATCTTAAAAAAAAAAAAAGTTCTGAAGAACCCAGGGGCAGGACGGGAATAAAGATGCAGACTTAGAGAGTGGACTTGAGGACACGGGGAGGGGGAAGGGTACGCTGGAACGAAGTGAGAGAGTGGCATGGACGTATATACACTACCAAACGTAAAATAGCTAGTGGGAAGCAGCCGCATAGCACAGGGAGATCAGCTCAGTGCTTTGTGACCACCTAGAGGGATGGAATAGGGAGGTTTGGAGGGAGAAGCAGGAGGGAGGAGATACGGGGTTATATGTATACATGTAGCTGATTCACTTTGTTATAAAGCAGAAACTAACACACCGTTGTAAAGCAATTATACTCCAATAAAGATGTTAAAAAAACAAATACAGTGAGGGGACTTCCCTGGTGGTCCAGTGGTTACAACTCCGAGCTTCCATTGCAGGGGGCGTGGGTTCGATCCCTGGTCGGGGAACTAAGATCTCACATGCCCCTCAGCGTGGCTAGTAAATAAATAAGTAAAATTTAAAGATTAAAAAAAAAATACAGGGAGCACTGGGTCTCCTGTCCACAGGTTAAGACATCTGTAAAACCAAGAGATGGAGTGCACTTCCTCCATGGTCATGATGTTGAGAACGTGTCCCTTTCCCTTGCAGACGGGGAGCCCGCCCTGAACCTGCCCCTGGTCACGGACCCGGGCGGAGACCCCCACAGTACCCTCGACGTCAGAGCTGCGACCGTGAAGCCAGACAAGATGGAGGAGACTCTCACGTGCATCATCTGCCAGGACCTGCTGCACGACTGTGTGAGGTGCGTGCGCAGGGCCCGCGGGGCCGCAGACGGGGCTGGCCTCTGCGTCAGGCCCAGGACCTGCTGCACGACTGTGTGAGGTGCGTGCTCAGGGCCTGCGGGGCCGCAGACGGGGCTGGCCTCTGCGTCAGGCCCGCTGAGGTTACCGTAGCCGTTCTCCTTGTGCGGCTGACGAGCTGAAAGCCGGGCCCGGTGACCGACGCTGCACAGGAGCCCGCGAGACGCGTGCAGTGGCTCTGACCTCAGTGACGCCAGGTCCACCTCAGCTAGAGCAGGGGAGCTGTACCGAGTGGCCAGCATCTCGTGGTTAAGGAAACACGGTAGTTAAGGTGGAGCGAAGGTGCCAGAACAAAGATCTCTCTTTGCTTCTCTGTGGGAACTTAAGAATTTGTCCACAGTTCGGCATAAACGCGGGTCTTTGCCACCCACACCCAGTGTCTCCGCTCTTCCCGTTCCTGGTGGCCCTGGCCCCCAGTGGTCCCTGGCCCTCCTGGAGCACAGGTTGCCGCGTGGCCCCAGTCTCTTGTAGCTGGCAAGCGCACAGATGAAGCAGTTGTAGCCGAACGCCGTGTTTTTGCGCAGGGACTGCTTCTCAGGAGGGTCGTGGAAGGCAGGCAGCGTGCCCCTGCGTGAGCCGAGGTGCAGCCCCGCCAGCCACAGGCCCCACCACGGCGTGGGTGGGGCGCCCCAGAGCACAGGCCTGAGGCCCTGCGGAGCCGAAAGATCGGGGGGCGGGAGGCGGGGGGCAGTTGGCCCATTCTTCTGTTTTTACCCAAACCTCAGTCTGAGCAGGGCCACGTCCTCCTTCAGGGAAAGAGGCAGCATGACTCTGGGTCCCTGCTTCTCACACCCAGTGCCCGTCCTGTGCCCTCAGCCTGCAGCCCTGTATGCACACCTTCTGCGCTGCCTGCTACTCGGGCTGGATGGAGCGCTCTGCCCTGTGCCCCACCTGCCGCTGTCCAGTGGAGCGGATCTGTAAAAACCACATCCTCAACAACCTGGTGGAGGCATATCTGCTGCAGCACCCGGACAAGAGGCGCAGCGAGGAGGACGTGCGCAGCATGGCCGCCAGGAACAGGATCACGCAGGACATGCTGCAGCCCAAGGTCAGGAGGGCCTTCTCCGACGAGGAGGGGAGCTCCGAGGACCTGCTGGAGCTGTCGGACGTGGACAGCGAGTCCTCGGATGTCAGGTGAGCCTCGTGGGGGCGGGGCGGGCGGGGCGGGTCTGACCACTCCCCAGGACCTGCTGGTCTGGGCCGCTGCTGAGGTGCGACGCTGTGGCCCAGGTGACTGTGGTGAGGCTTGCTCACGGCCCTGCCTCCTGCGACAGCCCCTTTTTTTTGGTATATGTGGAATATTTATTCTATTATTTTGTTGCTTATCTGTATATTTTTTCTAGTTTATTACGATATAACTAACATACCGCACTATGTAAGTTCAGGGTGGACAGCATAGTGCTTTGGTTTAATTACTGTGAGAGGATCACCACAGTAAGTGACACCCTTTTGTTTGCTGAGTCATCATCAAGTGCCTTGATTCACAGGCTGAGACAGACTCTGCAGAAGCACACTCACTCTCTGTAGCTTGTCTAGTGATCATATGTCCTGCACCGTAAGTTGCAGTATTTATCATCTGTTAGGATGTTATTGTAGAAAAGCCACAGTCACCTGGCAGAGGGTGCAATCCTAGGAGACAATTTTTTTTTTTTTTTTCGGTATGCAGGCCTCTCCCTGTTGTGGCCTCTCCCCTTGCGGAGCACAGGCTCCGGACGCACAGGCTCAGCGGCCATGGCTCACGGGCCCAGCCGCCCCGCGGCATGTGGGATCTTCCCGGACCGGGGCACGAACCCGTGTCCCCTGCGTCGGCAGGCGGACTCTCAACCACTGCACCACCAGGGAAGCCCTAGGAGACCTTATTTTATCTGCTGTAGAATGTTGGGTTTTTTTTCATAAATTTATTTATTTTATTTATTTTTTGGCTGCGTTGGGTCTTCGTTGCTGCACACAGGCATTCTCTAGTTGTGGCGAGCTGGGGCTACTCTTCATTGCAGTGTGCGGGCATCTCATTGAGGTGGCTTCTCTTGTTGCGGAGCACAGGCTCTAGGCCCACGGGTTCAGTAGTTGTGGCTCACAGGCTCTAGAGCACAGGCTCAGTAGTTGTGGCGCACGGGCTCAGTAGTTGTGGCTTGAGGGCTGTAGAGCGCAGGCTCAGTAGTTGTGGCGCATGGCCTCAGTAGTTGTGGCTCGCGGGCTCTAGAGCGCAGGCTTCAGTAGTTGTGGCACGCAGTCTCAGTATTTGTGGCTTGCGGGCTCTAGAGCGCACGCTCAGTAGTTGTGGCGCACGGGCTTAGTTGCTTCACGGCACGTGGGATCTTCCCGGACCAGGGCTCGAACCCATGTCCCCTGCATTGGCAGGCGGATTCTTAACCACTGCACCACCAGGGAAGCCCTCTGCTGTAGAATGTTGATGTTTCCAGACTTGGAAGTCCAGGGTATGAATTTTTGTGTTGAGGCCATAAAATTTAAAAAGACAAAACAGCTACCCCGCTCCTCAGTTTATTATCTTTGTTTCTTTCCCCCAAATTTAGCACATAATGGTCAAACAAAAAGAAAACCAAAAATCACTTTTGGTTTGTGTGAACATTTTATTACGTATTTATCTGGCCATACACACGTGTAGTCATACATACTTATATTTTTACCGTTTAAAACATTTCTTTGTAATATTTTGAATTCCGAACAAAGCTGCAGTGCATGGCGTGCATTTACAGTTCAGTGCACATGTCCAGTCATTTCTTGGAGATAAGTACATGGAAGTAGGATGCTCAGGTCAGTAGTCTCACTGAGGGGACGCCTTGCTGGATCTGGCATCTGTCATGAAATGCCTGTCAGAGAGTCCTGGTGTTGGTGCCCCACAGGGTATGCAGAGGGACAGCAATGATGCCTGCGACACTCAGAGTAATGGGACAAACAGGTATCTTATTCCCATTTATATGTTTTTCTTACATATGAGGCTGAATGTCTTCAGTGTTTCTGCATTTTCTAGTCAGGTCTCGCCTGTCCTTCCCATTGGTGGCAGGCTTGGGCAGGCGTCCTCTGACTGAGATGAGGGGAGAGTCCGTGCGTCCCTTTCCTGCAGATTCTGTTTTACCATCTGCAGATTTGAAAGCTCAGCTGAAGTGCGTACAGCTGGGTGAAAGCCCCTGCTGACAGCGGCATCCAGCCCTGGCGTGTTCTGCTCAGATTTTAACAAAAGGAAGGGTGTGCACTGGGCGGGCATCAAACCTGTGAGAGCGCGTCCTGCCCAGTGTGGAGACAGGGTGGCTTTGCCCCCAGGGATGGCTCAGTGGGGCGAGGGGCAGGGAGAAGACATCTCAGTACCCTAGGAGTGGCCGAGGGCTCTGGGAACGTGCGGGAAAGGGGGGCTGGGAGGTGGCGGGGAGGAGAGCCTGCCGACTGCTGCTGTGCAGGATGTGCGCCGAGCCATCCTTCCCTTCTGCACACACTGGGTGCAGCACCTGGTGCAGAGCTGAGGCATGCAGGCAGGACAAGGCCGGTGAGCGAGTATCTGGGTCTTGTCCCGTCACCAGGGCTGGGCCGTCGTTGCCACCACCCTTACACACGGCCAGAGCAGGTGTCTCCTCTTTCCTCCAAGCTCCGGGTTTTCTTCCCTTGCAGTCAGCCGTACATCGTGTGCAGACAGTGCCCCGAGTACCGCAGGCAGGCGGGGCGGCCCCTTCCCTGCCCAGGGCCCGGCAGTGAGCCAGGGGCACCTCAGGCCCCTGGGGATGCACCATCGACGTCCGCCAGCATCACGACAGGTGAGACAGCCACACCTTCCATGCTGTCCCGACCATTCGGGAAGCGGGTGGCACTTCTGCGGGCTCCTCTCTGCTCGAATGGCTCGTTGCTTCTCATAACCTGTTTGGAGCTAAGAAACCAAATAATTAACTTCATTTGTGGGCCTCGGCTCTTGGACACACCCAAGGATTCAGTCCTGATTCTAACACTTACTCCCCGCCCAGCCCAGCCCACTACCTCAGGGCAGTCGGCATCCCCCGTGGTGCTCACACCAAAGCCAAAAGGACCATCACACACAGGCCCCTCCAGTGAGGGACTGGCCTCTTTCCAGCAACAGGACATGATGTTACCAGAGCCGCCCTGAGCTATCTGTTCGATGCCTGTTTCAGTGGGCAGGTCCCCAGGTGCCCTCGAGAAAGGGAAGGTGGACACGTGGACTGTGGTTTGTGGTCCTGCGTTGTAGGGCCTGGCCTCTCTGCCACCGTCAGCCTGAGCCTGTCAAGAGGCCACTGACCTAAGGATTGCGACCCAGAGCCGCGTTCTTAACCATCTTCCACGATGCTGTGCCATGGCTCTTGGGGGCTTCCTTGTGGGCCCCTCAGGTAGGGATGGCTGGGGCAGCGTGTGGAAGGCCCCACTGGGACCGTAATGCAGTGTGCACAGGCAGAGCCTCGTGCGGTGCGTGAGTGACGGGGGGGCCGGGCCACGTGGACACAGCTCCTGGTCCAGGGTCAGCCAGCAGGGACTAGAGAAATCGCTTTACTGTTCTCTGGGCTGTCCTTCCTTTATGGGAAATGGTAAAAAACCTTCATGTGATCTTTGAAATCTTGCTACAACTACTGAACCAGGAGATAACTTCGGTCATTTTTCAATCTATTTAAACTTCTTAGTTTGAGTGGTAGACCGTCACTTGGCTGTAGGAAAATAGGCCTGAGTTCTGTCCGCATTTTCTTGTAGGTCTGTGTCCTCGTGCATACCTTACAGCTGCCCCTCTAGGTGTGGTCTGAGCCGCTCTTGCTGCCCGTGTGCTGGCGGCACCAGCCTGAGCGTCCTATCTGTTCCACAGCCCAGGACTACGTGTGTGCCCTGCAAGGAAGCCACGCCATATGCACCTGCTGCTTCCAGCCCATGCCCGACCGGAGGGCGGAGCGCGAGCGGGACCCCCGCATCGCCCCCCAGCAGTGTGAGTGAGGGTGTGGGTGTGCGCCGTCTCCCCGGCGCCCCTCCCCACCTCGGAGCCGCTCCTGTGTGTCCTTCCAGCTCAGGTTTCAAGAGTGTCGTGGACTTCTCTGTGTGGTGTGAAGTAAGGGCGCAGCTCTGTTTCCACCTGCGTCGTCAGGTGTCTCTGCGGGACCACGTTGAATAATCTATCTTTTCCCACCGGTTGATAACCCCGCCCCCGTCATACACTAAGTTTACACACACGGGGGGCTCTCTTTCTGGATCTTGTATCTGACGTGTGTCCCCACAGTAGTTCTCCAATGTGTCATTTTATTCTATTCTATTCCATTCTATTCTGTTCACTGTGTGGCTTTCTGGACCGCAGATCCCTGACTAGGGATTGAACCCGGGTCCAAGGTGTCACTTTAAAGTCTAACGGATTAACTACATGGTGCTTTAATTTACAGTCTTTGGATCACTATGAAAATCGAGCTTGTCATTTATTTACCAGTCCCTTGAGCCTTCTCCTCGCTGGATGGCGTGACCGGTGCTTGTGCTCTGTGTCCGCAGGTGCCATCTGCCTGCAGCCCTTCTGCCACCTGTACTGGGGCTGCGCCCGGACCGGCTGCCTCGGCTGCCTGGCCCCGTTCTGCGGTAATGCTGGCCCTGCCGTCGATCGCCGCCACCTTCCCCTGTTCTCTCGTGCACTTGAGGCCAGTGCTGGGCTAGCCGTGTGCCCGAGGAGGGAGAGGCCACGTTGGTCACCATGAGCTGGCCCCTTTCCCTGGTGGTCTGCGTAGGTTTGCGAGCGTCAGTGAGGGGGACGCTGAGTCATGCACAAGGACCACCCCCACTAAAAAATCGTGTCCGGACTTCACGACCCCAGACCAGGGGCTGCACAGACTGGCTGTTTCTGGGGGGAGTGGAATGGAAGTCCTTTTACTTTTTCTCTGTTTGAAGTTGTATTTTGTCATGGAACTTTTTATTCTTTGTAGACTCCGTAATGAAGGAAATTTGGTTATCTTAACTGTTGGGTGAACGGTGCTTTTGTAAAGTGTGTATGAAACGGATAACACTGCTTCCGTCCGTCCTGACAGAACTCAACCTGGGCGACCGGTGTCTGGACGGGGTGCTGAGCAACAACAACTACGAGTCGGATGTCCTGAAGGTACAGGCGCGGCGAGGCCAGCGGGAGGCCTTCCAGGGCCCGCCAGTGACCTCATGACCCTGCACTTCTGACTAGTGCTGCCACTGTATCTGCTTATCCCTATACTCCCCCCAAATAGGTATTCCTTCACACCCGCCACACAGGAAGCCACAGGAATTGTGTCCCACAGTTCCAGCTCCTGCTCGGCCTGCGCGGAGTGGGGCAGGGCGCGGCCGGCCCTCGGGTGGAACCAGGACTGCCCCTCGCTCTCTTCCCGCGTTGCAGGGGGCAGCCGGCTTTTAGAACTTCAGTGCTTAACGTGCACATCAGTCCCTTGCCAGGAGCCTTGCCTTCACCTGGATCATGTGCGGCATCGGCCGCAGGGTGAATGGCGGGCACCTCAGCACGGCGGTACTCAGGCTAGATGTCCACAGGGCCTTTCTTGTAGGTTTGCACAGAAGGAGCCAAGCAGCTCCACGTGTCTTGAGGGCAGAGCACAGATCCAGACCCTGGCTTCCTTGTCACGTGGTCATGGGCCTGTTCTGCACTGTGGCCACTCCGGCCAAGGTTAGGTGTCTCGCTGCTCCTGTGGTAGGAATGTCTTTGCAGAATTTCAGAGAGAGTGTGTTACCTCTTACGCTCGAGGTTGTGAAGCTAGCCTGCCTTTTGAGACTCAGAAGAAGCACCTTGGACAAAAATCTTGTGCAGTAGTGTGTGGATGTGATACCACGTCTGTCCCAGGCCTCCTGGTCCGCGAGGCTACCTGGGCCGTCCAGGCTGTGGTCCTGGAAGCAGGCCCCCTAACTGCACGCAGTGCTCGCCCTCTGCAAGTGCCCACCACGTTTAGGTGCTTGGCTTTACCCACCTTCCAGGGCCTTTTATGAAATGTCAATCCTTTTTGCCATTTTAGTGTTTCTTTCTCCAAGCTTGTGTTTCTTCTCTTGCCCGTTTCCCTGTTACAGAATTATCTGGCCACCAGGGGTTTGACGTGGAAAAACATGTTGACTGAGAGCCTCGGGGCTCTGCAGAGGGGAGCGTTCCTGCTGTCTGGTAAGCCGCGTTGTGCCTGCTCTCCCGCACCGACAGCGGTGCTTCCCAGGGCAGCTCTGCCTCTGGTGAACCAGCCACACCCGCCAGGCCGCACGCCGGCAGTACTGCTTGTCGGCTTCCCACGCTCACACCTGAGACCTCCGCCCACCCTGGCAGACACACACAAACGTCCTACTACTCTTGGGTTTCTTTCTTTATGTTGGGTTTGAGTCGACATGACATATTCTGGAATCTTTCCTCGCACAGGGGAGGGAAGGGGCACAGCTGGAGAGGTGTTGGCCCTACCGCTTGTCAGCGTTGACATCCTGGGGCTTGTTGTTCCCAAACCCTCGCGGTCCTTGGTGCCTGTCCCTCAGTGCGTGGGTGACTCAGTGAAGGCTCGCCCCCTCTCCCAGGGACACCCAGTGTATTGTGAAATGTGAATTCTTGTCACTAAGGGAGGGTGCAGAAAAATCAGCAAGTGATTTTTTTTTTTCCTAAGACATGAATTATTATGAAAGACTTGAGAGGTTTGCTGGGAACCCTTCTAAGCTGTTTTTGGACACATTCTAGTGAATGTCTTGGGTTTTCTCTGCTGCGATGGCTCTGTGTGGTTGGGTCTTAAGTCCTTGTGCTTTTTAATGGCTATTTTTATAAGAATGACGTGGTTCACAAAGAAAATGTAAGTGGTGCAAGGAAGTCTGAAGGATAAAGTGAAAATCGTTAGAAATCCCATCGCCTAAAAATATACCCAGTGATAATACTTTCACGATCACCCTTCCAAGTACATGTACCCATGTGTGTGTATAATTTGTATGAATGAAATCCTATCGGATATGCTTTTAATAAGCTATTCACTCACCAGTATATCTTGGATCCTTCCTATGTCACTAAAGATCTATACCGTGATTGTTAGTTAGCATCCTGATACCGTCGTTCATGTAGCCAGTTCGTTAGCAAAGGATATTTCAGTTGTTTCCAGCTTTTCACTGTGTGAAACAACACTGAAGCTGCCAAGCATGCAGTCCTGTAGGTTTAACAGTTGTACCCTTAGGATAATAAACAGGGCTGCTGGAGGCACCGTTGAGGTGTGCCTGGGGCCTGAGGGCCAGCATCCCCTGAGCCCATCAGCTGCGTGTTTGCCTTCGAGGCCTTGTAAATATGAAAGAGGCAAATGGTGAGGTATCATTGTTTTATCTGCCATATTTGATTATTAATGAAATTGAAGATCTTTTTGTTTTACGGGCCATTTGCTTGTCTGTGTCCTTGGTCCATGTTTATGTTAGGCTATTTGAACCTGGGAGGATGGATTTGTGTGATATCTTTGTTAATTAAGGGTACAACACATTGTCATTTGTGCTGAAAATACGTTCTCTGCTATTTCATTAGTATTTCGTTTTTGTTGTACGTGTTTCCATTGTGATGTTTAAACTGTAGGCAGTCACATTTACAAATCCTTTCCTCTGTGCCGTTCGGTTTTCATGTTGTAGTTGGAAATAGCTCAAGAGAAGAACATTCATTCCTCTTAGTACTTTTCTAGATTTTTTTGAATATTTGAATTTTTAATCCATGTGGAATTATTTTGCCATAAGGAAGTAAGTTGGTATCTAGGTTGGTTTTGTTCTCGTGTTCCAAACGTCCAGCCCTTTGTCTCCGGCCAGTCTGTGGATCATGCACTGGTCCCCCAGCAGTTTGCAAGGCCGCGTCTGTTTTGCCGCCGTGCTTGTAAGAGGCTGTGTTCCTTCTAGATTACAGAATCACCGGGAACACCGTGCTGTGCTACTGCTGTGGCCTGCGGAGCTTCCGCGAGCTGACCTACCAGTATCGGCAGAACATCCCTGCTTCTGAGCTGCCGGGTAAGGAGACCCCCGCCCCTACCCCCACCTGGCCCACAGCTCACTTCTCTTTGCATTGGCTCCTACTCTCCTTTGCAATAGCTAGATAGCCTGTGTGGGCCTTTGCTCTGTGTTCTTAGCGGACGTCTGCGTCGGCCAGGGACACGGGCGGGTCTCAGGGCCGTCCCTGCCTGGTGCCTGCTCAGGCTCTGGGTCTCTGAAGCAGGTTGCTAAAACAAGATGCCCAAAAAACGTCCTATGGGCAACCGGAGTCATCTCATTTCTAACCTGGGTTTTCAGTTGAACCTTTTTTTCCATTCCTGGAGAACAGTGCAAGGAAACGAGCTGTGAAGTGTGACGAAGCGCTGTGCGTTTGAGCTGCAGTGTCTCTTTGGCCTTGGCTTAAATTCACTAGGCTGAGTCTGTGAGTGTGGTATGTGTGTCACACGTGTTCACTTTTTTCTCTCCCTAGTGGCCGTAACGTCCCGTCCTGATTGCTACTGGGGCCGCAACTGCCGCACTCAGGTGAAGGCCCACCACGCAATGTGAGTGCGGCACGGGGGCGGGGGCCGGGCCGGGGCTGAAGGAGTCCCCTGCAGAGAGGCAAACCCACGCTTTCCCTACAGGAAGGTGCTCTTCTTTAAGCGTTTTGGCCAAGTTGATATCGCAGCTTTTAGGGATGTGCGTGAACTAGTCAGCTCTCTACTTATAAACTAATTTAGTTGTCATGCTTTTATAAAGTCACATAGTATATATCAATAAAAAACCATCACTTAGACACTCTGCTTTTCTGTTATCTCATTTCATGAAACGTTGGCATACAAACGTTCACCTCCCGCTCCACCTCTATGTGCCCAGCGCACAGGCGGCCATCCCCAGCCCACACGTTCAAGGTTTAGCACTCTCCGAATCCATGGCTGAGGTCACTGAGAACTCCCATCCCGAGCCACGCCGCCGTGCACCTGGGTCTACCTTTGGTGCCGTGATGGCTCGTAGGCTCTTGCTGGGAGTGTCCCATGGGGTCTTTGGAGGCTTTCACGTTGACATGCACGCTGCCACGCGCGGTGGCCCATGGGAGCAGGCTCGCCTACGCTTTCAAACCGTAAGGGAAGCAATCACATAAATGAGTCCTGAGGATGGATGCTGTGTGGGGCAACTGTAACCCCAGACAGCCACTTGAGGCTCAAGTGGAAGTACTTGAGAGAGCGCCCCTGGCTTAGGAGTCATCATGAGGGCTCCGGAAAGGCGGCTGCCTCTGAGGGAGCGATTTGGCGGAATAAAAGGCTTGCTTTGTATGCGAGCATTAACTGTGTGGAAGAGACCATTTTATTCTAAGAAAAGAGATTTCAGCAGTAACAGGCTAACCGTTCTCAGTAAACACTTGGGTCAGGGCAGCAAAGATACAGTCGTCTTCTTGGAGAGGAGGTGGCGTCAGCCCCGCCAGGTCACCCGCAGTGCCTTGGGGATGCTTTGAGTCTCTGGGAATTACCTAAATGTTCCACTTACATTTTAAAATTTAAAAAAGGAGAAAAGAGGCTGCGTTTGGGGCTAGTTTCTTTGATGGTATGAGAGACAAGCCCTTGCAAACCCCCAAGCACAGGGTTGCTTCTCCTGTAGCTCCCCCAGGCGCAATTCAGAATTCCTTTGTTGAAGGTGTCTCTGATGCCCTCTTGTGTATTTCACCGTTGTCTCCCTGCAGGAAATTCAATCACATCTGTGAACAGACGAGGTTCAAGAACTAAACATCCAGGGAGGCAGCACAATGGCTTGGGAGTATTGCCAGTCAATGACAGTGTCTCAGAAAATACTGAATACAGACGCTTTAAGAGCATTTCACAGTGCCCCTCAGGGGACGCCGGGGGTCTCTGCTTCGGGCACTCTGGTGCGACCTTTCTCTTGTGGAGTGAGACCCTCTCGGCGAGAACCCCTACCAGTGCGCCCAGAGCCCTGGGCCAGAGCAGGAGCTGTCAGCCGTCCCCTCCTGTTGAAGACGACCACAAGGTTTGCTCTCTGTACCTTTCGCACAGCCACGGTCAAAGCAGACGTCTCTCTTCAAGAAAAGTGCCCTGGGAGAAGAAGGGGAATTTGTCAGAAATGCTGTGCTGTTTGAGGGAAGGGAACAGAGTTTCCAGCTGGGGCGCACACAGCGGCTGACCTGTGCACTTTCATAGGTTTGGTGCTCATCTCCTAATAAGACTTAAATATCGCAAACTGTAGCACAAATGATATAACTTATAATTTACAAGTTGACTAAAATGGGAGATAGTATGATATTTGAAAGAATAAGCATATGTTTCTGTTTATAAAAGAAAAATCATCAGACGTCCAGGGACCCCAGCTCCAAGGGCATGATTGGGTCACTGCCACGCCGGGCTCCTCAACACAACTGCAGCCCTGCCAACCTGTCCCGCCTTCTTCACTCCTCCCCTGCGGCCGGGGCCGGGGTGGCCCAGGGACCTGGGGTGCAGGTCGTCCCTGGTGGTGCCCCGGCCTGCCAGTAGCAGCTTCTTCCCACCGAGAGCTTCCACAAGTCCTTGCCCTTTCCGCCTGCTATGGGTTTGCCGTGTCATCTGGAATAATACTTGAAATTTTATTGTTTAAAAAAAAAAAGTTTTTTATCAGTTGTTGAAATCACCCATTAACGTTTGTTTGCAAAATTGTACCTTTTTTGCTTCTTCTCAGGAATACGATTTTCAACTTTGTGTTGCTCTTGATACAGACTCTGAGAAGCAGCGCTCCGTGGAAGAAGGCCTCCTTCCTGCGTTCTAATAAACAAGCCGTGTCTGTTTCTCTCCCCGGCACGTTCATTCGTGTGCTGGTTGTGATGTGCTCCCTCCTGTCACGGTGGGACCGGCTGCAGGCGTCACTGGTTACCTGCTGACTAACAAAGAGCCCACCCGGGGGGCTCTACTTGGATTAGCCTCGCAGGCCCTGCGGGCGCGTGTGACCTGGGGTCAGGGCCCGGGTCTGAGCATTTGGGAAAAGGCACGGGTTCCCTTGGATCCGCCAACCCCGACTTGGTCCCAGGTTGAAGGCACGGCTTTGTGTCTAAGCCCCGGCCTGGCTCGTGCGGGCACGAAGCTGCCCTCCACGCTTAGGACCTTGACTCATCACCCCCTTCACTTCTGACCCTGACCCCTCCCTCAGACTAAGAACAGAGACGCAGGCCCCGTAGCAGATGTAGCAGCGCTCCTGGCCAAGGCTTAAACACGCAGCCTTCCGTGGGCTACGCTGGATCCGTCAGCGAAGGGCAGGGCATGCACCACGTCAGACTGCTGGTCCCCGGTGCCGGCCCGACTGCAGTGGAACTTGGATTCCCCACTTCTGACAAGCACACCGGGGTCAGAACGGAGCTTGTCAGCTCTGACCTGAGGCAGGAGCCCGGGCCGGGGTGGTGGTTCTCCAGGCTTGCTGACAAGCTGTTTTACGGGGCGCACCATGCGGTGTTTCTGCGACTTTTCTCTACTTCCTGTTCCGTGACACACACACCCCCGCCCCCTGCCGCATCCAGCCCACAGTGGGTTGGAGCCTGCTGTGTGCTCGTGTCCTGGTGGCTCAGCTCGTGCCCGATGACTCCCGTGTGCTTGTGGCCGGCTCCTTGGGCCCAGCCCGCGTCCTCGTACAGCCTTGCTCAGCCCATCCCCAGACCCGTGTCCCTCTTGGGCTCCTGGTGCCCCCGTCAGACGGGCTGGCCCTGCCTGCGCTTCCCATCTGCTGGGCATCCTCCAGGGGCTGCACACTTGCCCTTCCTGGCCTGTGGGTTCAAGCTCCCAGGCAACCACCTGGAGTCCTCTTCGGGCCAGCCTCTGTCAGCGCTCCTGGTGTGACCAAGGACCCAGCAGGTCATCTTAAATACCTCATAGCTAACAGGATTGGAATCACAGGCCCAGATCTGAGAGCCCCAGCATGACATCGGTGGATCTTGCCCCAGGGAAGTGCCCAAACAGAGAGAGTGGATTCTGAGCCAGGCCTCTATCAGTGGGGGCACTGCAGCCAGACCAGTCTTCATGCAGCCAGCAGAGAAGACGCCCAGGAAAGCTCAGGTTCTGAATCAGGATTGCTGCTGCAGAGGGCACCAGCAGCCCAGCACCAAGCAGCTGACCTGTGCTCTGGAGGAAGGAAGAGAAAATGGGGGATGGATTGGGTTTGAAAGTCCAGAGTGAGCCTGACTTCCAGCGCGGCTGGATGCGAGACCCTTCTCTTCCTGTGTGTGGTGGCCGCTTCCCAGACCTCAGCCTTCCTCCAAGCTGACACAGGTGAACTGGTGGCCTCCCCACCAGTTCGAACAGAAGCCTGTCCCTGACCCCCAAGCTGATGAGCAGCGGGACCCAAGCCTCTCACCGCCTTCTAGCCGCCAGCACCCCGTAAGCAGGTGGGGCTGGGGGAAGGCAGGCTCCAGTGTCACCAGCGAAAAAGCAGACTGACTGCTGGGCCAGGCAGCCCGCTAGAGCTCAGCCCGTCCCAGGCCTGACGGTGACGGGAACCGTGCTGCTGGGTCTCGGTTACTCCCCCGGAAGTGCCGGCCTGCAGTGGCATTCGTAGCTCCCTGCAGAATCAAGTCCGAGGCCCTCAGCACACAGGGCTGCCACCCAATTCGGCCTCTGTGGCTCTGTCTCCTCATTCCCACCCCTTCCCGGCCCCTCTGAGATGGAAGCCATGAAGTACACACCGTGAGGGGTGTTGAGGACCCCCCAGTCGAGCCGTCCAGCGCTCCCTTGGGCGTGCCACGTGCCGGTTCATTTCTCTGTTGCAAATGGATGTCCTTTCCATCCTGTTCCTCGGGATGCTGGCAAAGCAAATGCAGCAGAGATGAGCTGTGCGCGTTCCTTCCCACTCTTAGCCTCTGCCCTGGGTCCCAGTGGAGCTGGGAAGCTGGAGGGAGGCCCAGCCCCGCGGATCTGCCAGCTGAAAGTCCTGACCTGCAGAAGGACCTCGTGGCCAGCTCCCAGGGGACAACTGTCACCATCTCAGGAATGACTCCCACTGGTAACTGAAACACAGCCCTTCAGAAAATTGTATAAACTTGGAATTCTCAAGTTATGATTAAACAAAGGTAATAAGCACTCAGGACTCAGCCCTTCTTGATAAACGTGCGCATCTGGCTGTTCCCTCTGCTCCCGAGGGCGTCTACGACTGTACCTGTAGGTTCTCTGCGGTGCTGCCTTTGATCCGGTCTGTGGACCTCACTGTTGGTAGCTTGAAACTGGCCCCACTAGGAGTATTTACACCATGGAAATGGGTAATTGCTGCAAATCAGGGTCATTTTGTTGTTTTCTGGAGAGAAGGTTGTTAAACACCAGCATGCCACTGCCCCCAACCAGTATAATCGTGAGAAATAATAGTTGTTTGAAGCCACTGTGGTTTGGGTTGGCTTGTTACATAGGAATGAATGGTGCTACCACGGCCCACAAAGGCCCAGCACTGGGTGGCCCCCTCCCCTCCCTCAGCAAACCTCCCCAGGGTCTTCCGTAGCTAGACCCAAACCTGGGCCCTCGCCCGGGCTGCCTGGCGATGTCTCCTCCCCACTCAGGGCTTGGCCCAGACCCGCTCCCTGGAGGGGCCTCCCAACCAGCCATTCTAGCATCAGCCTGTCTGGCTTTCTTCCTGGTGCCGACCATTGGAAAGGAAACGTTTCCTTACTATTTATCTCCCCTTCACAATTCAGAGCAGGACAATTCCTGGCTGCTCCGCTGGTGTAAACTTGGCTGAAGCGTCTGCTGCCCGCTGGCAGTCGGGTGCTCACAAAGACCTTGCTTTGCACCCCTCTCCTGAGGCTCTTCTCCTCTCTGTTGAGCCTAGTGTGTTCTCTCATTTTGTTTTCTGTGTGTTTCCTTCTGGAGATGGTGATCCTGACCTGTATCCTCATCTCTGGTTCTCCCCCACCCACACGGAGCAGCCTGGCAGGACGAGTGTGGGAAGCCATGTTGAGTGCTGACCCAACCGTACGTGGTGCTGTGGGCGGCGCTGCTCTCAGTAGCAGCTCTGTGTGCCGGTCCCTGGGGCCTGCATAACATGCACCACAGATGGGGAGGCCTAAACAACAGACACTTCTGGTCTCGCAGTTCTGGAGATAGGTGTTGCAGGGCTGGTTCCCTCTGAGGCCTCTCTCCTGGGCGTGCAGACGGCTGTCTTCTCCCCGTGTCCCCATGTGGTAGTCCCTGTGTGTGTGTGCCCTGATCTCCTCCTCTTATAAGGACACCAGTCACATTGGGTTGGGGCCCACGCATATGGCCTCATTTTACCTCAGTCACCCACTTAGAGTCCCTATTTCCGCACACAGTCACATTCTGAGGTCCTCAGGGTTAGGGCTTCAACATGTGAATTTAGGGTGGCAGAGGCAGACACAGTTCAGCCCATAACACTTTGTCATCAAACATCAAACACCACAGGGTTTTATAAAGTCAGGTGGGTTTCCTTTAGGCAAACCCCACACCCTATATACTATTAACACCCCGTGGCAGGCTGAATAATGCCCTCTGCCCCTGTCTCCAAAGACATCCGTGTCCTGACCCCTGGCCCCTGTGAGTGTTACCTTATCTAGCAGAAGGGACTTTGCAAATTAAGGACCTTAAGGTGAGACACCTCTGGATTGTTCTGTGGGTCCTCAGTGCAATTGCAAGGGAGGCAAGAAGGGCAGGCAAAAAGAGATGTGACAGAACCAGAGGCTGGAGTGACGGTTTGAAGGCAGAGGGAGAGCCGCAAGCCAAGATAGGCTGTGGGAGCTGGAAGAGGCAAAGGAAACAGCTCCTCCCAGAGTGTGGGGAAGGAGCAACCCCACGATTCTGGACGTCTGACCTCCAGAAGTGCGAGAGGGTGAGTCCGTGTTGTTTGGTGTGGCTTGTTATAACGGCCACAGGAAGCTAAGACACACCCTCACCGTCTTCTCCTTTGGTTTTCAGTCTTTAGGAAGGGTCCAGTGTTTGCCGAGGCTTTGCAGGAGGGGCTGGAGAACTCTCTCTCACCTGAGCCCCCAGCGACACCTCAGCTAGTTGATCCGTTGCAGGACGGGGCTGAGCCTCTGCCCCGGCCAGCAGGGCCACAGTCTCAAGGTGCCCGCAACCCACGTCCACACTGCCTGAGCCACCTCTTCAAACACCAGGCAGATGTCACCCCTGCTTGAAAGGTGCCAGTGGCTTCCCCACTCTGATGGACCCTGTGTGGCTTGCTGCCCCCCCGCCTCATCTCGGACACCTCCTGCTCTGGACGTGCGATTCCTTCCCTTGTAAAGCTCCGGCACGCGCCGGCCTCCTCGTCACGCAAAGTCAGCTCAAATACGACTTCCTCAAAGAAAACACTGAAGTTTGGGATTAACATATACACACCAGTATATACAAAATAGGTAAACAACAAGGACCTACTGTACAGCACAGGGAACTGTACTCAATATCTTGTAATAACCTATAAGGGAAAAGAATCTGAAAAAGAGTGTATATATATATATATATATATATATATATAACTGAATCACTTTGCAGTACACCAGAAACTAACACAACATTGCAAATTAACTACACTTCACTTTTTTAAAAAATAAAGTTAAAAAACAGGGCTTCCCTGGTGGCACAGTGGTTGAGAGTCCGCCTGCCGATGCAGGGGACACGGGTTCGTGCCCCGGTCTGGGAAGATCCCACATGCTCTTCCCACATGCCGCGGAGCGGCTGGGCCCGTGACCCATGGCGGCTGAGCCTGCGCGTCCGGAGCCTGTGCTCCGCAAGGGGAGAGGCCACAACAGTGAGAGGCCCACGTACCGCAAAAAAAAAAAAAAAAAAAAAAAAAAAAAAAACCCAAACCCGTGGCTCTCCTTGCTGTCCCACAATTACCTGCATGACGCCTTTTCTTACTTTCTTCATGAGTGGAAACTTATGTCCACACAGGCTTTTGTGTGGACATAAGTTTCATTTCTCTGAGATAAATACCCAAGAGTGCAGTTGCTGGGTCATATAATTAAGTATATGTTTCATTTTTAGAGAAATTGCCAAGCTCTATTCCAGAGTGGCTGTACCACTGTACATTCCCATCAGCAACATAGATAAGAGATCTAGTTTCTCCACATCATTGCCAGCATTTGGTATTGCCGCTATTTTATTTTGGCTGCTCTGATAGGTGTGAAGTAATATATCAAGGTGATCTTAATTTGCATTTCTGTAATGGCTAGTGATGTTGAACATCTTTCACAAGCAAGCTTATTTGCCATCCATATATCCTTTTTGGTGAAACATGTCTTCATATATTTGCTTATATTCTAATCATTTTTTTTTAATTTTATGTTTTGAGAGTTCTTAAAATATTTTAGGTACCAGTCCTTCATGTAGTTTGTAAATATCTTCTTGCAGTCTGTGGCTTGTCTTTTCATCCTCTTAATAGAGTCTTTCTCAAAACGAAAATGTTTAACTTTGATTAAGGCCAATTTATTGATTTCTTTCTTTTGTGGATTGTGCTTTTGGTGTCATGTGTAAGAACTCTTCACCAAGCCCTCAGTCCTGAAAATTTTCTATTTTTTTTTCTGTAAAAGTTTTATAGTTTCACACATTTTTACACTTAAGTCCATGATCATTTTGAGCTAAAATTTGCATTTGCAGATGACATGATAAGCTATGTAGAAAATTCCAAGGAATTTACAACCAAAAATCTCCTAGAACTAATAAATGAGTTCAGCAAGGTCTCAGGATACAAGATCAACACACAGAAGTCCATCACATTTCCATATACTGACAGTGAACATGTGGAAACCAAAATTTAAAACACAATATCATTTACAGTCACTCCAAAGAAAATGAAATACTTAGGTATAAACTTTAACAGAACATGTACAGGATCTGTATGCTGAAAATTACAAAATGCTGAGAAAGAAATCAAAGATCTTAATAAATGCAGAGACATACCATGTTCACGGATTGAAAGACTCAACATAGTAAAGATGCCAATTTTCCCCAAATTGATTTATAGTTTTAATGCAATTCCTATCAAAATCCAACAAAGGATATTTGTGGACACAGACAAGTTTATTCTAAAATTTATCTGGAAGGACATGGACCCCAGAATAGTTAGAACAGTCATGAAAAAGAGTAAAGTGGGAGGAATCATCTAACCTGATATTATGGCTTGCTGTAAAGCTACCGCGGTGAAGACTGTGCTGTTGGCAGAGGGATAAGCATGGTGATCAACGGAACGGTGCAGAGATCCCAGAAACAGCCAACAAGCAGCCAACTGATTTGACAAATGTACAAAAGCAAGTTAATGGAGGAAGAATAGACTTTTCAATAAACAGTGCTGGAACAATTTGATACCAGTAGACGAAAAAGAAAGAAAAATATCTTCATCTAAACCTCATGCCCTATGCCAACAATTTTCTTTCTAAAGATTGAAAAAAAATACATATATATATATATATATATATATACATATATATATATATACACACACACATATATAAATAAACATTGCTATGGCTCCAAGGCAGGAGTCACTTTTGCATTTGTACCTGAAAGACAAGGACTAGCGCGGTAGAAGGTTAGGTGCTCAGGGGCCAAGGCCAGGGGCCAGCGCCACCTCCGAGCCACACGGACCCAGCCCCCGCCCCGGGTGCTTACTAGCCACGCCCCCAACACGGTAGGGGCGGGGCCAGGACGCCCATACACTGACAGCTGGGGCGGGGCGGGGGCGGGGATCAGAGCTTAGGCACGCCACTTCCGCCGGAAGCTCAATTGCCCGGCTTCCTGTTGGAGTTGGTCCGGCAGGTCCGGGAGCTGCGTTTCTGACAAGGGAAAGAGCCCCAAACTCACTCTTTCAAATCGGCCTCGGGCCAATTGTGAGTGGGCTGGGTCTCGACACTGCAGCTGGAGCAGTCCCGCCCCGAGGGCGGCTGCTGGCTAGCAGAAGAGGACCTTATCTCTTCCGGAACGGAGGCTGCGCGCACTGGCTGTTTCCGGGGGGCCGGACTCCGTCGCCGCGCCGCGCTCCGCCTCGCGCGGGGCCACGTCTCCGCCTGAGCGGCCGGGCGGGGCGTTTGCAGCGGCTTCCTCAGCGCCGGGGTGAGGGTCGCGGGGTGGCTCCTGGGCAGGGCCTCCGGCCGGGGAGGGCGCGGGGAGCTAGGGAACCGCGGCGCGGTCGGAGTGGGGGCCGGGCGAAGGGCGGCGGTACCGGGGCGGACGCGGAGGGCCGGCTGCGGCTCCGCCTAGAGCGACAACGCCCCGCGCTAGTCCGGCTTCTCACCGTTGGTAGCCTCCGGGCCTGGAAGCCGGCCTGTGTAGCTGTTAGGGAACTGGCTTCATAAATATCCATACATTCGAGCCCTTCCGGAGCGCTGTCTACCCGTGCCGGGGAGTGATCTGTTCAGAGGTGCCCACAACTGCTGTTGCTCTTGTTCTTTTGCAGAACTTCTGTCAGGATGACATGTGTGACATGGTGTCGGGTGGTTAGTGTGAAGCCTGGTTTAAAGAGCCCATGTGCTCTCAGCCTCTCAGTCCACCTCGATTCCATCTCGATTCTGGGTGCTTAGAGGCGTTTCACTGGTGCAGTGATACCTTCCAGAGGCAGTGGGGTCAGGCGTAGTCACTAGTCTGCAGGTGATGCAGGTGAACAGCTCGGCCTTCATTCAGCAACTGTTTGTTGAGTGTCGGTCGTGTGAGCGGCACTGTTCATTGTAGGTGCTGGGATCCAGAGCCGAAGTCGTGTCAGGGTCCCTGCCCTCACTGAGCTCACGCTGTCGTGGAGGGATGCGGAGGATAAATGAGGTCATTGCTGAGAGAGTATTGGGCGGTGCTTGGGGTGGGTCTGTAGGAGACCCCGTCGGCGGAGGTGACTTTTGAGCCAAGGCCTCTGTGACAAGAAACTAGCCATGCAAAACTGTGGGATAAGAGTGTTTCGGGCAGAATGAAGAGCAAGTGTGATGACCCTGAGGGAGGAGTACGTTTGGTGTTTTGAGGTAGAGAAGTATGGCAAGTATGTAATGAAAAAGGAAGAAAATGATAGGGAACAAGGATGCAATGTAGGGAGGGGTCAGATGGTATGCAGCATCCTAGTTCGTGGTGAGAGGCTTAGATTTGATTGTCAGTGTGATTGAAAACCACTGGGACGTTGTAAGCCATTTACAGGTGACTCGTGGATTTTTCTTTTTTTTACATTTTAAATTGTCCCTTAAATATTGCAAATACAACTTTTTATTGGAGTGATAGCCTTCAGTTCCAGTGGACCTTGAATGGCAAGAAAAGGAAATAAAAGTCATCTGACATTACTCAGATTCAAAAGTAACCTTTTTTTTCTTTTTAGCCAGTTGCCTTAAGCAGCAGTATAATTTTTAAATTTAACTAAACTTACAATATTATGTTAGTTTCAGGAGTATAACATAGTAATTTGATGGGTTGTTTTTTGTTTTTTTGGCCATGCCGTGCAGCATGCGGGATCCTAATTCCCCAACCAGGGATCGAACCCATGCCCCCTGCAGTGGGAGCACAGAGTCTTAATTACTGGACTGCCGGGGAAGGCCCTGATGTTTTTATAAGTTAGACTCCATACAAAGTTATTATAAAATATTGGTTATATTCTTTGTGCTGTACATTGCATCCTTGTAACTTATTTATTTTATACCTAGTAGTTTGTACCTCTTAATCCCCTTCACCTACTTTGCCCCTCTCCCTTCCCTTCACCTCTCTGGTAACCACTAGTTTGTTCTCTGTATCTGTGAGTCTGTTTCTGTTTTGTTATATTTGTTCATTTGCTTTCTTTTTAGATTCCACAGTGATAACATACAGTATTTATCTTCCTCTGTCTGACTTATTTCACTAAGCATAATGCCTTCCAGGTCTATCCATGTTGTCGCAAGTGGCAAAATTTTGTTCTTTTTTTATGACTGAGTAATATTCTGGCGTGTGTGTGTGTACCATATCTTCTTTATCAAAGCAGCATACTTTCTTTTTTCTTTTCTTTTCTTTTTTTTTTTTTTTTGCAGTAAGCGGGCCTCTCACTGCTGTGGCCTCTCCCGTTGCGGAGCACAGGCTCAGCGGCCATGGCTCGCGGGCCCAGCCGCTCCGCGGCATGTGGGATCTTCCCGGACCGGGGCACGAACCCGTGTTCCCTGCATCGGCAGGTGGACTCTCAACCACTGCGCCACCAGGGAAGCCCAGTATACTTTCTTGAATGAGAATATATTCAGTTGGCTTTTACCTATTGATTTTGACAAAAAGCAATTGAAGGGAAAATAACACTAATAATAATAGCTGCTATTTATTGAGCTCATGGGACGTGTGCAGTTAATCCTGGCACAGATTTTTTATTCTTTTTCTCATCATCTTACTGATGAGATCGCCAGCTAAGAGTGGTTAAGAAATCTGCCCATGATCTCACAGGTGAGGGTCGGGGAGTCAGGACCTGCAGCCAAGATGTCTGATACCTGAGTCTGTCCTTTACATTACACTGCTATATGGTGACATTAGGCTTTCCGGGTTTTCACTTTGGCCATGCTCTGTTGTTTTTCTTTTCTTTTTGGCTGCCCCACGTGGCTTGCAGGATCTTAGTTCCCCCACCAGGGGTCGAACCCATGCCATCAGCAGTGCATGTGCTGGTGGTCCAGAGTCCTAACCACTGGACCACCAGGGAATTCCCATGCTCTGTTGTTTCTGATTGCTGATAGGGACATCTTAAAGAAGATGGGGTAGATGGAGCTGTTAATGTGCATATACCAAATCCATGTAATCTTCTGTCTGGGGGAAGCTGGAAGTCACATAGGTGCCTGAGATGGTAGTTTCTTGATCTGAAGTCTCTTGATGTCAGACAGTGATGGACCTAGAGTTACACGCACTTCGCAAAGTTCTAAGTGACGGTTTGCCTCATCTCTTCCCTCTGGGAAACAGCAGAATGCACGTGGTCAAAAACAGTACTGTGATTAGGCTGATCTCTGCTTTTTAATCACAAAATGGAGTGTGCATGTTACTACTAACAGCTTCCTTGTGATGTGCTCCCAGCTGTCTGACCCTCCTTGCCCTGTGTTTGTCAGCCGTCTGAGATAATGAGGCCCTGGACAACTGAATCATGCTAAGTAAAATTCACAGGAGGCTGAGGATACACGGAGAATGCCAGGGTATTATGGACAGGGAGAAGTGTCCCTTCACCAGGGGCTGCTTCTGGTGGTCTGTGAATTCCATCTCTTGTCTGGCTTCAGGAAGAGCTGCATGTGAACAGGAGCCACCTTCATAAGTTACCAGAACAAGTCACAGTCACAGGGTCTCGAACTCTCGGTGGCTGCACCATCCATCTCTGGAGGGGGTAGGGCTCCTTGGGAATCAGAAGGCTTCTTGTTTAGTAAGAAATCCAAATAAAGGGAAGCCAGTGAGCGGAGTGTGTGTTGGCACTGGGCTCAGACGGCCTGATTCATTTGTCTTTGGCCTGCCTTCCTCAGTGGACGTGAACATCTAGGCCAGTGTTCCTCTTTCCCGCACAGTGTCAGGGTCAGGTGTGGTCACTGCTTGCCTCGGTGGCGCATTCTCTGTGGCTCCTTGGCCGCCCCTGTGCCCTCCCTCCTTTGGTTGGCATGTTCCGTCTTCCGTAGGTAAGTCCAGTCCCACTGGCTGTCGCGCTCTTCCTGGTCACTGTCACTGCTTATCTGCCTGTGACCATTCACGTACAGCTCTCCCAGTTTATACCTCCCAGGGTGTTCTTTGCCCTCACTAGAACTGCGGCTCCCACCTGCGTTTAGTAGAAACAGACTTATTCTGTATTTGACAAGGCATTGTGGATGACCAAGGATGCAAATACTGTCATCGTTTTGTTTTGGAACCACTAGCTTGGTTGTTAAGGGGTGGAACTTGGTGAGGCAGAGATTTAAGTCAGTACCCTGTGCTGAGCACTGCTCTGTGCAGGGGATGTTCCGGGGGTAGGGGCAGACTTGGAGTCGTGATTTCTGCATCCAGGATCTTACAGCGTGATGGAAGAGATAGGCACACACACACTGCGATGTGATATGCTTGCAGGGGGTATCGTGATGGCAGAAGCGAGTGGGCCACGTGCTTTACCTGAGGCCCAGGAGGGACTTGAGAGCGGTGCCTGATGGTAGACATGGAAGGGTCCATGGGTATTTGCCTGGAGTCAAGGAGAGAAGGGCATTGGCAACAGTTACCCATGTTTTCACACATTTCTATCCGTGGTCCTCTCAAGTACAAACCCTTAGAACTAGCTCTACACTTAATAGTAGACATAGGGAATCCCCTGCTTGTCCAGCGGTTAGGACTGCGCCTTCCCTGCCGAGGGCCCAGGAACTAAGATCCTGCAAGCCGAGAGGCGTGGCCACAAAAAAAAAAAATTGGCCATAGCCTTTTTATATTCGTAACAGCACTGTTATTGATCCATGGTATCGCTGGCCTGTCGGGCGCCGGGTTGCAGAGGGGAACGTGTGGATGATGGGAGCTGTGGGCCAAACACCACTGGGTTCCCGTCGCTGGGCCTCACCACGGGGTAGACCAGGTTGTGCCAGCCCCAGGCTGTGTGTTCGTGGGTGACAGGGTGACAGAGGACTGTGGAGAAGCAGGCGCACCTGCCTGTCCAGTGAGAGTCGGCTCCTGATTAGGCTCTTCAGAAATGTCTATGTGGGATTTGTAAGCTGGGGAGGAAAGTCATGTAAATTTTTGTCCTGAAACCTGCGATAGTATCCTCATTACACGTCAGATGTGATAACCAGTTGCCAGACTTCGGGCAAAGTTTTGCCACCTTAAACTCAGCCTGGCAGGATGGGCTGAAAGATAGCAGATCCTGCGAGAAATGAAGGATGCGTTGGTTACCTGCTGTGACATGCTGTCTCTGCCCCCATCCCGGGACGGCTACTTCCCTCTGTCCTCACCCCCTGTGCTTTCCTCCAACAGTGTCCAGTTTACCACGTCCCACGCCATCGCGTCTTCCATGTTGCCCTCTGGATCTGAGCTGTGGCCTGGGCACTGACATGCCAGGTCTCCTGGGGCAGTGGCTTGCCCTTTGAGCCCTGGGAGCTCTTGGGCCTGTGTGTCCAGTACAGAAGCCACTGGCCACATGTTGCTATTTACACACAAATTAGTTAAATTTAAATAAATACAGACTCAGCTCGTCAGTCACCCAAGGCCCACCCCCAGCTCCGTGGCCACCTCTGCCGATTCTAGCGCCGACTGTGGAGCTTCTCACCCTGGCGGGACGGTCTTTAGCCGGCGCCAGTGCAGGCGCCCTGTAGGGATGGGCCCAGGTGGAGCTGGTTCAGCATTTTATCCTCAAAATCTAGGATGTTGTAGGTGCTCAAGGATTATTTGTTGAATGAATAAATCTATATTTGTTTATTATACAGATGCAAATTGGGAACCAAATGTTAGTCTTGGAATTGTTACTTCAAGTCTGGCAAACGAAGTTTCATAATACCTTTTTTCTCTTTTTTCTCCTGTCAGGTATCATGATATTACTTGGTTTGATTTCAGGCCATTTGTGAGACTTTAAATCTTCCGAAAATGGCAGCCCTGGTGCGGCCCATCCCAGGAGCTCTCGGCCATTGCTGATGGCAGAAACCAAGCTCGCTCGCAGTTCACTTGCAGCCCCTGACTGTCAGCCCAGCCCGTGTCACCCTAGCCATGGACGGTGCAGCGGCCGTACAGGAAGGCCTGCTGGAGGACAGACCCGGCAGTGGGATCTCAGCTTGCCCCGAGGCCCCCCCAGAGCCCACTGGCTCCCTGACATCACTGGACCAGTGGGATGAAGCCCAGTGTAAGTCACCAGTTACTCTGTGTGCTGCTGACTTTCTGCCTTCAAACAGGAGAACGTGGGTCAGCGTGCATTTTGGAGGAAGCCTGTGGTGTCTAAGACCGTAATGAACTTTTTAATTCATTCAGAGTGTGTTTTTAGTAATCAGATGAGGGTTTGGTTTTGTTTTTTAGTTGATGCCAACCTTGAATCAAGCACCACGCGTGTTAAATAGAACGGGAACTTTGTGGAACTTTCTGCTCCAGCAGGACAGAGCAGCATGGTTATCGTTAAGGCTTCTGTAGGTCTTCACTGACACATCATTGTGCCCTAACATTCTACCTTTTTGGTTGGTTGCCAGAATTTTACTAACTGGGATCCAGAAATGGTCCACTAGTGATCTGAGGATTATTGGATCACATTTGCATGTTAGCTGATGTGTTATTTGTGCATCGGAAGTACAGGGTGAATTACCCACTCCATTCCATGCCCCTTCCTGGTCGGTGTGTGCTTGAAAATCGTTACCATGTGTATTTACTGATTTACTAGCAGAAACTGCATTCCTGTTCTTGTAAAACAGTGCTCAAGCACCTGAAACGGCTTTGCTGGTCACTGCTCCTTATACGCCGGGTGAGGCCAGTGTGGCTCGGCCCGAGACCAAGAGCTCTACAGTGGGACGGCTCCTAGGTCTGCCACTAACAGCAAGGAGCCCTCAAGCAAGATCCTTGATTTATCTCAGTCTCACTCTCCTCTTGAGAAAACGGAAAGATGAATGGTACCTGCATCTCGGGATGGTCGTGAGGGCCCATGTGAAATGCAAGCACCTGGGAAGCACCCGGGAAGTGGTGCTGGCCGTGTGTGTGTGTCGTCATCGTTATTTGTTTATCCATAATTAGCCTTGTGTTTGGAAACAATCAAGTCTTATTATTTATTGGGCCTTCTTTTAGCTTTCTTTTAAAGTGCAATATGATGCTCAAAAAATGACTTTGTTTTGTAAACAGGAAGGTTTAGAGACTCTCCTAGATCCGTAAGTAAGCCTGTCAGAAAGCAGAACTGACCCGATTAACTTGGATCTGAGATGCAGGATTCCTCCCCCGACCCCGACCCTGACCCCAGCAGGAGACTGAAGGGCTGTTTGTGTAAAACAACAGATGGTTGTTTCAGGGTGGTGGTGGGTCTCCCCGCTCTGCTTTGTGTCTGGGGTGCCCCGTTTATATTCTGGTTTTCCTTTCAGAGAGGCATGACAGTAGCTATGTTAGTTGGGAGTCACATTTCAAGTGACAGAAACCCATTTTAAATTTGCTTGGGCACAGAGACAACTTCCTGGATGCATACTGGGTACGTCATGAGAGCCAAGTGATGCTGACCCTGTGCGAGGCTGGGGCATTGCAGTGCTGGGGCCCTGGCACCTGCCTGGAAGCCCCTCCACACGTCTCCCTGGCTCTTTGGCTGCCAACTGGCCGGTCTGTCACGGGGAGAGTGCTTTCTTTCTAGTTTCCTTTTGGCACAGAAGTAGGTTTCAGTTAGAGCATAAACAAGTCTACTCGTAACAGTGTTAGTGGAGGAGAGTGAGCTTGGTAGCCGTGTATAGTCACCACTGGTCAACTTGGCTTTGTATCCGTCAGGTGTTTGTCAGCCATGAGCACGGACTCTGGGTTCTGCGCTCAGCTTTGCCATAATCGTTCTCAGCAGCTGTTCTGACTCTGCCTTTGATTTCTCATTTGGAATCAGCCCGTTGAAAACGTTAGGCTGTGACACGGGCTAGCACTGCTGTTAACAACGCCTGTTAGAAACATCGTCAACTGGGTTTTAAGCATGTGTAAGGTTTTTTTGCTATTTTTTAAAAAACAGACTTTCGTAAGATTTCTTGTTGGTCTTGTTTAAATGCAAAGGAAACATTACTACTTAAATTCCACAGCCGTAGCGCGCAGGGTGAGGAGGGTGTCCTGCAGGTGAGTGTGTCAGGCTCTGCGAGGTCGAGTGACTTGTCCCACCTCACCGCCCACAGGAGGGGACGATCCTGCTGTCCTCTCAGAGTGAACAGATCCATGGCATGTGGAGATTGCTCACGTATCTAGATCCCCTCTTGTCCTGCTTGAGTTGTTAAAACCGTGATGGCCCAGCACACCCTCTTTTCCAGGTGCCGGTGTCGAGGTAGACAGAGCTTCAGATGAAGGAGGAAGCCAAGGGGACACCTGTCTGAATGGGCCGGCGCCACAGTTCCCAGACCCTCCGCTGTCAGTGGGTCCTGAAGCCTCTCCAGGTGTGGCTGATTTCCATGACAACCTAAGGAAGTCTCAGGGGACTAGTGCTGAGGGCAGTGTTAGAAAAGAAGCTTTGCAGTCCCTCAGACTCAGTCTTCCTATGCAAGAAACGCAACTGTGTAAGCATCTTCCCACTGGGCTCTTCCCCCCTCTCCCCCCACCCCCGGGCCCTTGTCACCCACCATCCTTCAGAGGCACAGGCCCTGCACCCCCCATCCATTTGCTGTTTTATCACTGTGGTGGGTCGTACATTTAACAGTTAGCTCCATTTCAGAGACAAGATACACTTCATCATGGCCTGATGGTGACTTGGGCTTGAGGCCCAAGTTTAAAGGGCCTGTGCATGCGTGTCTTTTGTCACCCTGGGTGGTGAGCAAGCAGCCAGTGGGGTTTTGATCTTGACAGTTACACTTTTTTTTTTTTTCCTTTGCGGTACGCGGGCCTCTCACTGCTGTGGCCCCTCCTGTCGCGGAGCACAAGCTCCGGACGCGCAGGCTCAGCGGCCACGGCTCACGGGCCCAGCCGCTCCGCGGCATGTGGGATCTTCCCGGACCGGGGCACGAACCCGTGTCCCCTGCATCGGCAGGCGGACTCTCAACCACTGCGCCACCAGGGAAGCCCGACAGTTACACTTTGAAGGCTTTCTTTTATGAGTTACTTTAATCAGTGTACATTTTGTGCAATCCCTGGGGATTCATGGGTGAACAAGTTGCAAACTGGCAGCCTCTGAGCCCTAGAAACCTCCAGGCCTTTTGCTAACATGTAGGTTTTCATACACGGACTTGTGTGATTTTACTTAATGGGATCATTTCACACGTGCTGTTTTTAAGCCTCATCCTCCCTTTAGTACCTCCTCCCCTCCCCTCCCGCCCAGGTCGGCCACATTCTCACATAGTCCTTTACAGGCGTCTGGAAACAGCCAGGTTTGGGGGCCGTTGTTTTTGAAATGGGGTTAATGTCCCTCACATTACTGTGTGCTTTCCTCGCCTAGCTTTATCGCATGGATACTGCCCCACATCAGCTGATCAGCTGGTGCAACTCCGTATCTATTCTCTTAAGGCTGGTAGGAGCCCCGCGTGTGGCCGGCAAGAGCCACGTGACCAGTACTGCAGTGAGCATCTCCCCATGCATGTTTGCAGCATTGGTGCTTTCGTTTCTGTGGGCTCCACCCTAGAAGCAGAATTCATGGTCAGAAGCAACAGCTGTGTTTGCCTCCATCATGTGTGGTCACATTGCCAGGGCGCTGATGTCCTGTGAGAGGACACAGAGGCTGTTTCCTCTGAGTCTACCAGTCTGATGGGTGTGCTGTGATGCTGCCTTGATAGTTTCACTTGCAGCTCCCACTTCCCTGGTTACTAGAGGGTTCTTCACAGGCATTATTTTGTTAGGGCCACAGCGTACTTTAAACATCTCTGTAAACTAACTGTTAGCATGTCAGCCAAGATGTTGTGTGAAATCCTGGGTCCTGACCTGAGGGGTATGTTAGCTCTGGCCCGAGGTACCCACCCGGCTCGCCTGCCCCCAGCCCAGCCCCGAGGCCATGTCTCTGGTGCTGCGCTTGCTGATTTGGGTTCCCTGCCTGAGGCCACAGCTCCTAGGTCTCTGCTGTCTGGACCACTCAGCGTTGTGAAAAGTATGAGAGACCTCTCGAGTGATGAGTGCACAGTTAGTGACAACACTGCTGAATTCCTAGTGAAATTCAGCAGCAGCTACGTACCTCCTAGGATCCACAGTTGAAGATGCTTCCGCCCATAAAGGGGCTCAGTTACGGCGTTTCTCTGCTCCCGTCAGCCTGCTGTCTGACCCCCCTGGGGAGACCTGGGGCTCTCCTCCCTTTCACTCGCTGTTCGGCCCTTTTCTTACCCAAAGTGAAAGGTTTGGATTTTAGATATTTAAAATTTTGTTATTAGCCAGAAAGTTGTCAGAGTAGTTCCCCTCCTGTCCTTGAGCAGAGACCCTGGACTGGAGTCGCCTCAGGCAGGAAACTGAGGTGAGGGGCCCAGACATAACTGCATGAAGAAGGCGAGTTCAGCGGCCGTTGTCCAGTCAGGATTGCTTCTCACGTTCCTCTGTACTGTCAGGGAGCGGACTTGGAGCTTGGTGAGAACCTCAGAACACTCACACTGGCACCAATTTCAAGTTCAGTTCTTTTGTTACTAAAAGGCACAGGTTGCCTGTGTCCTGTTTTATTTATTTATTTTTTAAATTTCAGGCTAAATATATATTAATTAATTTTATTTATTTTTGCTGTGTTGGGTCTTCGTTTCTGTGCGAGGGCTTCCTCTAGCTGTGGCAAGTGGGGGCCACTCTTCATCGTGGTGCACGGGCCTCTCACTATCGCGGCCTCTCTTGTTGCGGAGCACAGGCTCCAGACGCGCAGGCTCAGTAGTTGTGGCTCACGGGCCTAGCTGCTCCGCGGCATGTGGGATCCTCCCAGACCAGGGCTCGAACCCTTGTTCCCTGCATTAGCAGGCAGATTCTCAACCACTGCACCACCAGGAAAGCCCTGCGCGTGTCCTGTTTTACCAGCCGGGTGCCCATAGGGGGCGATGCACTCGTGGCACGAGCACGGCCCCTGTGCTTGGCCAGTGTGTCTGCCACCAGGTGGGTCCTCTCTGTGCTCAGTGTCCAAGGCTCGCAGTTTTCTCTCCATCTGCAAACACTTCTTTCAAACTAGACAGCCGTGTGTCGTTCAAAGCTAAATCGTATCGGTAATAAAACACAAAACAGCCAGGCTGCCGTTCTGATTGGTCCTCTGTACCCTGGTGCATTGTGAGTTTCTAAATGGCCATTTCCCCACCTCAGGCTCAACAGAGGCTCCAGTGCCCCTGGAGAAGGAACAGCAGGTCCGACTGCAGGCTCGGAAGCAGCTGGAAGAGCAGCTCAGACAGTACAGGGCGAAGCGCCAGCAGGAAAGAGTGAGTCTCCCTCTCTCGGACGAGCTAGTGGAAAACCTCACGTGTGAAAAACAGCAATTGGTCAGACATAATTCCAGGATCTGCTGTTTATTTCTCTCTCGGGGGGGGGGTGGGCTTCTGTGCTTCTCTGCAAGGATCATTTTTGTCACGTAGTTCCCACCCTTTGGTTCCCACCCCGTCTGGTCCTTCTTCCCTCTAAGGCTGCCTTTAGAAAAGCAGGGGCAACAAATACTTGGGCAGAACTGCTGTCTGTGCTTGAGCGGCCAGTCCTGGGTTTGGCTTGTTTACTGTATAAGTGGCACAGTTTCTACTGAACTTTGCTGTGCAGTGTTAGAATATGTGCCACGCCCCACACACATGATAAGTATGTCCATATGCTTTGCTAAAATCAGTTGTGTTCAGGTATGAAACTCTCGTTAGGATACCAATGAAAGCAGTCTTTTTAATCACATTGAGTGACTCTAAGAAAGGGGGGTATGAAGGTTCATTTCACTCTTCATCCAAGTTTTCTGTGGACTTGAAAAATGTCAAATTAAAGGAATTTAAAACTAAACAAACTTAAAAAACGCTTTTGGGGATTGATTTAGTAGTGACGGGTCCTCATCAAGGTTGGCCATTTGTTTTCCCAAGAGAGAACCTTGGCTTTTCGAGCGTCGGGGCTCTGAAGCCAATGTAAACGGACTGGAAGGGACAGCACCAGGCTCTGCACTGACAGAGGCTCCCACCCGGTCAGGGGCTTCTAGGGATCTGTCCAGATGGCCTGCCAGAAAACATTACAATGCTGGTCAATAGTCAGTAGTAATTACGTGTGCTAGGCACTGTGTTAAATTCCCCACGGACTTCATAGTGAGGCTCGGACAGGTAAGGAACTTGCGGTAAAGTAGCAGAGCCAAGATACAGACCAGACAGTGTCTGTGTGCCGAGCTTGTCCACAGCTTGCCTCCCAGGGGTTTGCACCACAAGTCAAGCTCTGCCTGGGTCATCCAACGTTAGGCAATGTGTCAGGAGTTCAGTGTGAAGTTTCACATCATTTCCCATCTTTAAAAATTATATGCATGCATATATGTGTATAAAACCTTAGCCTCAGTAAGATAACTTCTGTCCAGCTGCTGGGCTCATCACACACTGGTCTGAGCAACCTGACAGGCCCACTTGCTTGGTCACTCCGCCTTCCCCGCCCCACGCCGCACTAAGGAAGGCAGGCAGCAAGATGCCGGCTACTTTGGCCCCCACCTGTCCCCAGCTCTGGAGACCCTCGGGGCAGGGCCGGCTGAGGAGAGTGCAGCCTGGCAGGTGCCGTCCTCATGCAAATCGGCATCTGCGTGGGTTCTCCCCATGACCCAGGGGAGCTCAGAGCTGAAGTGACCGCCAGTGCCCCCGGCTGAGCTGGGACTTGAACCTGCCTATCTGAGCACAGAGCTGTGCTCTCCACTGCTGTGCTTGTGACCCATCAGCATGGCCTGTCGGTTCATGGAGTAGCATAAACCGAGTGAGGTTTTCTTTAAGAGTACAGGTTAGTTCAAAATGGGAGAATCTGTTGATAGAACTCATCATAATGGTCGTTCCATGTGGCAAGACTTAATGACCATCTCAGTAGGTGCTGAAAAGGTATTTGATAAAACTCAGAATTCTCGATTCAAAAAATGCAAAACAGGCAAGCAAAAACAAACTAGGAGTAGAAAGATACTTATTTAGGAATGTAGTTCAAACCTCATGTTTAAATGGTAGACATGATGGATGAAAGTCCTCCCCTGTTTGAGAGCATCTCCACGCATGTGCCTTCACGTAGAGGTGGTGATAATTTTTATGCGGGGGAGCCCCCTCTCTGCACTGCTCTTCACACGACCTTTCTCACTCCCCTGTCCTTAGCTCCTTCTCCATCAACACAGTGGAGGCCCTCCTCATCCTTCGTGACCATGTGTATGTACCAGCATTGCATTAACCAACCCATAGTGATTGACTTTAGGTGGTTTCTAATTTTTTGAAATTGCAAACAATGTTGCAGGGAATGTTTTGTGTCTTGGTATACTTTTGTGGGTAAATCCTTAACTGTCAAATTATTGGGTAAAAGGCTTTATGTTAGTTGATATATATTGCCCTCCACGTAGGATGGACTGGTTTACATTCCGGTTAGCAGTCTGTAAGATCCTTGGTAGCATTAGAAATAATGAAAATTGAATGTTCGTCCTCTGATAGGTGAAAAAACCCAGTACTTCCTAACAGTCAGCGCCTCTTTGCGTGTTGGCTGTTTGGGTGTCTTTGTCGGTCTTTGTCTGTTTTTCTGTTGGTTGTCTTTTTGTTATGTTGGTACTGTATATGAGGAAGTTATCCCCTTCTAGTATTTTTGCAAACAATTTTTTCTTAGTTCGCCGTGACTTCTTTTCTGGCATACTTTTTGCTGCACATCAGTTTATTTGTTTGTTTGTTTTTGGCTGTGTCGCGCAGCTTGCAGGATCTTAGTTCCCTGACCAGGGATCGAACCCGTGCCCACTGCAGTGGAAGCACAGTCTTTTTTTTTTTAATTCAATTTAAAAAATATTTATTTATTTGGCTGTGCCAGGTCTTAGTTGCGGCACATGGGGTCTTCATTGCTGAGTGCAGGCTCTTCGTTGTGGCATGCGGGATCTTTAGTTGCTGAACGCGGGCTCTTCAGTTGTGGCATGTGGGCTCTGAGTTGCAGCATGCAGGACCTAGTTCCCTGACCAGGGATTGAACCCGGGCCCCCTCCATTGGGAGTGCGGAGTCTTAACCACTGGACCCCCAGGGAAGTCCCGGAAGTGCAGTTTTAACCACTGGACCGCCAGGGAATTCCCTGCACATCAGATTTGAATGTTTACAGTCAGAACTTTCAGTATTTGCTGTTACTTCTTTTGGGGTTCATGTCATATTTGAGAGGATCTCCCCGTTTGAAGGATATAAGTAAATTCACCTCTGTTTTCTTCTTATGCTATAAGTAAGAGATGGTATAAAAAGTATTAAAAAGTTGTGGTTTTTTCTGTGTAAATCTAATCCACTTGCAATGTTTTGGATGGAGGTGAGAGGTGGGAGTGAGCCTCTTTGTGGACAGCTGGCCAGTTATCTCAAATTGCTTATTTTGTAGTCTCTCTTTTCCCCACTGGTTGGAATGCTACCTTATTGTGGTGCTTCTTAAATATCTATAGACCCCACCTATGCTTGGACCAGTTCCTGGGCTGTGTTCTGTGTCATCAGCCCACCTACTCTTTTCTCATTCTCAGTGGATCTAATCATGGCAGCTTTATAGTGTGTGTTACCATCTGGGAGGCCTGGCATGTCCAACGCACCACGCCCCTAACTCTTCCTTGCTGCTCTGGCTCATTTATCCTTCCTCTTGTATCCCAGCATCGTTTTGAGATGCTCCTCGCCCACCTTGTTCCTTGCCACTTTGGGATTGCACTAACTTTGTAGAGTAACATAGAATATTAATCGTAAGAGAAAGTCATGTTGATTCAGCGCCAAGGAATGGTGTCTCCCCTCATCTCCAGCCTCATTCAAGGCCACTTGGGAAGTTCTAGCTAACATGAAGATATGAGAAAAAGAAGTAAGAGATATAAATATTGAAAAAATAGGAGAAATGTTATTTGCAGGTGTTGGTAACACCTTGGAAAAATGCTGGAGAATCAACTGAAAAATTGCTATCATTATAAATTTATAAAAATATAAAATTATTAAAATAATTGGGGTTTAGAAATTGTCAGTTTCAAATACAAATATGAAAAATCAAGTTGTCCTAGTATCACCAGTTATGAAATTAGTGGGAAAAGATAATATTTATAATATCAACAAAATAACAAAATATCTAAGTATTACATTTAAATGACAACAAAAATGGTTTAGACTCTAAAACACTACATAACTTCCTCTGTTGAGGGTCAGGCAACAGATATAAATAAATGGGGGGAAGTGGCTCATTATCCCCTCAGTAATTATAAATTTAAGGTAGTTCTAATTCAACAGGACTTTTTTCTTAACTTGAAGAAAAATTTCAAGGTTTATGTAAAAGAATTATCATGGGAGGATAGCCAGGAATATTGTGTGAAGCAGATGTGAGGAGGAAGGACGTGCTCTGGTGGGTGTTTGGAAACGCCGTCGGGTCAGAGTCAGGCGTGCGCTTGGCTCTCACCCGGGGCCCCGTGGAGGCAGCGAGTCACAGAGCACGGGACGCCCGTGCCGCGGCCGCGTGCAGGGAGCCCTCGTTGCGTAATCGGCGTGGCCTCTCTGGATGGCGATTTCTGAATGCTGCTTGTCAATTTTAAACATAATTTTTGTACTTTCTTTTCCTTCTCAGTCAAGTCAACCTGTAACTAAAACGAGACCTTTTAGCACACTTGATCCTGAACTCATGTTGAACCCAGAAACCTTACCGAGGGCCAGTGCCGTGGCTATGACCAAAGAATATTCCTTCCTGCGCACCAGCGTCCCTCGGGGGCCGAAGGTGGGCAGCTTAGGGCTCCTGGCACATCCTAAGGAGAAAAAAAGTTTCAAATCAAGCAAAATTCGGTCTCTGGCTGATTACAGAACTGAAGATTCAGACGCTCGGAATTCTGGTGGAAATGTTCCGGCTCCGGACTCTGCCAGGGCCTCCCTGGAGCAGAACCGAGGCAGTGGGACGTCAGTGGTGTCTGAGCTCAGCCTGTGTCCCGAGGCCGATGACCGCCTGGAGGATGCGTCCCTGACGGGGGACAATGTGTCCGAGGCTGACGGGACCGAGAGTGACAGCTCCTCCTATAGCAGCGTCTCTGCCCGAGGGACGGCCGGCCTTCCAGTGAACACGGGGGGCGTGCGCCAGGCCCCCTGTGGGGTCAGCAGCCAGGAGATCGCCGCCAGCGCCCTGGGCCAGCTGCCCTCCATCTCGGATGTCCTCCAGGCCGCAGCCGCCGAGCGCCAAGAGCAGAGGCAGAAGGTCAATGGGGAGACGCGGCGCCGGGCTGACAGCATCTGCAGCAGGTGGGTGACGCCGGGCCTGCGAGGCACTGCCTTCCTCTCCGAGTCCCCCCTTGGTCTTTAATGCTTCATTTATATGCACTCTGTCTCTTTGTAAGAAGTGGAATTGGGTCGAATGAGTAATCACCTGCAGTGTTAAGATATTCTGCCTTCCAGGATCTGTGTAGACCTGTCTCTAAAACTGCACAGATGTGATGGGGGCTCATGTCTCCATGAGGACATTCTGGCCATGTGGTGGCTGAAAAGGCCATGCTGTGGGCGGGGGTGTATCGGTAGCATTCCTAAGAGCTTTGGCTCGCTACCTAAATCTTTTTTTTTTTTTTTTTTGGCGGTACGCGGGCCTCTCACTGCTGTGGCCTCTCCCGTTGCGGAGCACAGGCTCCGGACGCACAGGCTCAGCGGCCATGGCCCACGGGCCCAGCCGCTCCGCGGCATGTGGGATCTTCCCGGACCGGGGCACGAACCTGTGTCCCCTGCATCGACAGGCGGACTCTCAACCACTGCGCCACCAGGGAAGCCGCTAAATCTTTTTTACTTACTTATTTTTTTTGAATTGGGGGAGAGGAGCAGAGGGGTGTGGAATTTGGAGAGTATGGATGGTGTAAAGGAAAGACAATGATCGGTCATCTTCCCACTGCCTGATCCTTTGTGCCTTTATCCTCCAGCGTGTCCATGGAAAGCTCTGTTGCTGAAACTCATGATGAAATGTTGCAGGTTCTTAAAGAAAAAATGAGACTCGAAGGACAGCTGGAAGCTTTATCATTAGAGGCTAGTCAGGTAATGGAGATTTGATGGATGTATCAATGTGCCATGTCTTTGAGAAGAATGTGCAGCTCCTGTTCGTGCGTACAGCTTTACACGTGTCTTTAGGAATAAGCTTCAGCAGCAGCAGCAGCAGCAGCGCAGCAGCTTCGTCTTCTGTAGCTGTACATTTTTGTCCACTTGATTTGTCAGCCACAGAAAGAGGTGTGCTGGTTTTCCGCTCTGTGTGGTTTCTCCTTGTATCTCCGTCAGGATCTGCCTGGGAGGCTTCCTAGCTCTGCTGTCAGAGACCTAACAGTCCATGGCAATGAAATCTTTGGGGTGGATTTCACCTTTTTCTGGCCTGGTGAAATTGTCATCTTTGCCCCTTTAGTACTTCTTTACTTTTTCTGATACGAATTTTGCTTTGTCTGGTTAGCATATGCCTAAAGAATCATTTTCCATCCCTTAATTTTCAGCTTTCCGATCAACAATTAGAGTAACTCAGTTCAGCTGCCTTTGATCCTCTGCACTTGGCACGGAGACGGGGGAGAGCACAAAGCACTGGGGGGTGTGAGATCGAGGCAGGGGGCTCTCCCTTCCCCTCAGGAGCCTGCGCTGTGCGGGCGGGGGAGCCGTGCACACGAGAGTGCTTGCTCTGCTGAATGTGCTTCTCACGTCTGATGACTTTTTTGTTCACACGGTCCTGGGACACAGACTCTGTACATAAAACTCTAAACTGAAGAGGTGATTACCGAGGTGTCGGGGTTAATTTTAGTTGCACACGATTTTCACTTTGTCCTCCTGTAGAACGTGACCTCAGCAAGTGCATGTCCACCTCCCCTGAGTTTGACGCCCTGAACAATCGAAGCACCTTAGCTGGCTTTTACTTTACCTCCTTATCCTCCTGGGATTTGATTTGCTCTTCAGTTGTGTCCAAGCCAAGATCTCTGTGGATTGTTACGGGTGCAAAACTTTTTGGTATTTCTGTGAATATGCTGATTATACTTATTACAAAATCTTACTGCGTTTGCTCAGTTAAGTCACTTTTTTGGGTATTCTTCCGTTTGTTGAATTTATTGTCTTCACGACATCGGTCTTCTGCTATTGCGTGTTGACGTGCAGCTGTCTGCTCTTCTTTGCATTTTGAAATCGCTGTACACACCCTGATAGGCTGACTTCAGGGTGGGTGGGAGGTGCTGATGAGTGGGTAGGGGTCGTGCCCTTTGCTCAGTGTCTGTTCTCAGCTGCCCCTGGGGCCTAGGGCTTCTCGAGGCCCCACCTCTCCTCTCCCTGCTGGGTGCCGCGGACAGTGGTCCCCGCGGCCCTGCCACGTAGCACAGACTGTGCCTCAGGCTGCTCCGTGGCCGGCAGGCCTGGCCGCAGCCCCTCCGAGCCTCTCCTGGGTAATGGCACCCTTTCCCCACAGATGTGTTCTGTGGATTTTGTTTTCCCCAGCTCTGAATCTGGCTGCTCTTCATCTTTTAGAGACCCCTCAGCACTCCGGGTATTCTTACACTGTGTGTTTGTGCATGCTTGTGCGCTTTTTTGTTTTTTGGACAAATATGTTTTCCAGCGTCCTTGTGGGTGAGTGGGTGCTTGCAGAGCTTTTCCCATGTGCTGTCCTGCCCAGGTGCCACCGTGCGGAAAGCAGGCAGACTCTGTATTCACCCCTCCTACCTCTTGCGCCTGTTTGGAGAAACCCCTTCTTTTTGGATAACTGTAATGCTAGAGGTGACTGAATGTTTTGGAAAACATGGTGCTTTCCTGTAAAGTTCACCTGTTGGACACGTTCCTCTGTCTCATTGGCTGTGTTTTGGCAGCCCTCTTAATACGCAGGGTGGAAGCGACTTATTTTCCTGAATGTCAGCGTGGCTGTGTGTGGGTCTTTCCAGGCACTTAAAGAAAAGGCCGAGCTGCAAGCGCAGCTGGCCGCCCTGCACACGAAGCTGCGGGCACAGCTGGAGCACAGCCACAGCAGCCAGCAGAGGCAGGACTCGCTCAGTTCGGAGGTGGACACCTTAAAGCAGTCTTGCTGGGACCTCGAGCAGGCAATGAGCGCTCTGCAGAACATGCTGGAAGCCAAGAATGCTAGCCTGGCCTCCTCCAACAGCGACCTGCGGTTGGCAGAGGGGCAGTACCAGAGACTCATGGCCAAAGTGGAGGAGATGCAGAGGAGCATCCTCAGCAAGGACAACACAGGTGAGCATCCCGCGTCTGCATGTCTGTCCCTCAGTCGCGCGCAGGCTCCCAGGGGCTGTGCCCCTGGTAGGGGTTGTCTCGTCTGCTCTGAGGACTGACCTTTGTCACATCAGTGTGCTGGGGGTTATCCTCCCTTCTGATTTATACAGGAAGTGTCCACTTGCCTAAAGTAGTGTTGTTTTTGGTTCAGCTTGAGGAATTCTGCACGTTTTTGCATGCGCATCAGGGGGGCGGCTTAGGTCTTAGAAATGGACTGTGGACCCCTGACTGTCAGAAGTAATCGTTTCCACTCTTCTGCCTTCTCAGTCCATTGGTGTTTGGGGGCTAGATCTGCCTGCTTATTCCAGAATTGCAGGCGCCATTTAAAATATTTGAAAGCATCACTTGAGTAGTAGATCTTTATTTTCCCTTCCATAAGTTCAGGTTTTGGGTCTAGCTGGATCCCCGTGGGAACCCCCTCTGGAACCATAGACAGATGGAACAGTGGAGTCAGGGAACATTGCTGGTGGGCCAGGCACAGCGGACCTGTGTGTCCTTCCCTCGTGCTTTCTGCTCATCCTGGGGGCGCGTACTCCATTCCCAGAGCCCACGCTCCACACACGGCCGGCGCCAAGAAGTGTGGTCTGTGGGCTCACGACATCTCACTGTGCTGACGGGAGGAGGGGGAGAGGGGGTGGGAGAATGGCGCTCAGAGCCCAGGACGTGTCAGCCCAGACCCGGTCCTCCAGTGCAGGCTGCAGAGATGACGTTCTTGTCCCCAAGGTCTGGGCGTCTGAGCGACGTGAGTGGGGTGCGGCGGGGCTTCTGTGAAGGACCACGGTGTCTGCCGACGTGGAGTCTTGGCCGTAAGACTTGTGAGACGAGGTTTCAGGTCTGATGAAATAAAGGAAAAGTGACAAACCTCTGTGCAAAAACTTTATCCGGATCCTGGGCGGGGAAAGCACCAGCTGAGAAATAAAACAGCCAACTGACTTTAGTCTCTGAGCATTTTATGGTACCCAATCCCTTAAGAAAATTATAAAATCCAAGAAGTTCTGTATTGCTCTGGGTTGCAAGGCATGGCCAGACCAGAGCTCGGCAGGCATCAGACTGACCTGCACCCAGCGCAGTGCCAGCCTCCCCACGCCTTGCTGTCGGTGTGTCTGCTGGCTGGGGGATTTGGGGATGCGGGGGAGATGCTCCTGTTGCCATCCTAAAGCCCCACTGCTCTGAGGCACATCTATCCCCAAGGATTTCACATCAGGGGTCATGGATCCTATCGTGTTTTTTCGTTCTATTTTAAAATTTTGGAAACTATCATTAGGATCATAAGTGTTTTCTTAAATACCTGGTGTAATTTATTTTTTAAATAATTGACTGGTTTTGTTTGCACTATGATTTGGGTTTCTGCTATGATTTCCTGTCTGCTCCCCTTCCTGCCCTGCCCTCAACAGTGTTGACCATATCAGCAGACCAGCAGGGTTTAGTGTGTATACCATTCCTGAGCTTGTTGATGACTCACAGACGTCATCATGCCGAAGTCTTGAGCCAGAAAGCTCCCATGGCAACGTTGTGGACACACAGTCGATCTCATTGTTTGTAGATTTGCTAATTGTGAATTCTCCGATTCACTAAATGTATTTGTACCCCCACCAGTACTCACAGCTTTTTCTGGTCATTTGCAGATAGGTGCAGAGCAGAGAAGGGTTGCGGTCACCTGATGTGCAAAAAGGCTCAGCCTTCCTGGTTCAGCTCTTGTACCACAAGTGTCCTTTAATGGTCGATTTAGTGCCACGTTTTTTACATTTTTGTGCTTTTTGGGGTGGCTTTGCTCTTTACGATTAACCCCAAACACTGTGTGGTGTTCCTAAGTGCAGGAAGGCCGTGATGTGCTTTGTGGAGAAAGCATGGGTGATAGACAAGCTTTGCACAGGCACGAGGCACAGCGCTGTCGACTGTCAGTTCAGCGTTAATGAATCAAAAGCAAGTGGAGCAAGGTGTCTTTCAGCAGAAGCACACGCAAAACAAGGCTGTGTGTTGATCAGTTGATGAGCAGTGACCAGACCCTAACCGGGATGCCCGGGACCTGTGGCTCGGCGCTTGAGGTTGCATGTAAGGCGTCGTGCCGAGGAGGAGGGGACCCAGCGTGCGCCGCTGTCTGCGGAGCCGGCTTGACGGGACCTTTGGCGCGGCCGGGCTCCCCTGAGCGTCTCTGCTTGCTTGTTTCAGTGCATGACCTGCGGCAGCAGATGACAGCCTTGCAGAGCCAACTGCAGCAGGTGCAGCTGGAGCGCACTACGCTGACCAGCAAGCTGAAGGCGTCCCAGGCCGAGATTGCGTCCCTGCAGAGTGTCCGGCAGTGGTACCAGCAGCAGCTTGCTCTGGCCCAGGAGGCCCGGGTCCGGCTGCAGGGCGAGATGGCCCACATCCAGGTACAGCCCCTGCCGTGGCCAGCGGCTCATGCTGCACATCTGGTGTGAACACTTGCTTTTTCCCTAAATTGAAGCGACTTTTCTGAGTTTAGACTTCACCCATAGGTTGTTTGAAAATCTGCTGAGCACCCGTCTAGCCCACACCCCACCACGTGGGCAGGGAGGCCCTGCGGGGAGGGGTCACCGCCTTCTATGACCTTCTGACACAGGGAGTTTCACAGCTTCTGCTTGAGCATTTTAAGTACTAAAATCCCCCTCTCTGGGACGTCCTGTGTTCCTCGCTCCGAGTCGTACATCCCGTCCCCTCTCTGGGGTCGCCTTTTGTCGTTGGAACCCAGCTGTCAAATCCACACCTGCGGGGGTCTCGGGCCGCTTGCTCCCCGGCTCTCCTGCGCCATCACCGCCTCCTGTGGTGCGTTTCTTACGTGCACAGAGCGCGGCACACGCCACCTCCTGGCAGAGCTCTCCAGCTGCCTGGTCACCAGATCCTCCCAGAGAACACTAATTTCCCATATCCTCGCTTTCTTCCTGTGTTGTTAGGGTACCAGAGTGTCAGCCTCTAATTCTGCGTGAGTGGGAACAGGTGTGAGTCCAGGTCTGCAGGGTGACCGGGGCCGAGGCATGCTCTCGGGAGCAGTAGGCAAGATGCCGAAATGCACTTTGCTCCAAATCTCAGTGTTTGGACTACTTGGACCGATTGTGAGGGTGCTGATGGTGCCTTGGTCAGCCTGTCTTCTTTTTGAATTTTGCTGTGGGTTTTATTTTATCTCCCCACTTTTTTTTTATCCAAGTAAAATATCGTACCTTTTTTGTTACAATATTCAAAACATTGAAACTTTACTTCTCAAGTAGAGGATGTAAAGTACTAACTCCACCAAATCCTCCTTTTTAAAAAAATCTAAAGTCTACAAATATACAAAATAGAATTTTAGGGCTTCCCTGGTGGCGCAGTGGTTGAGAGTCCACCTGCCGATGCAGGGGACACGGGTTCGTGCCCCGGTCCGGGAAGATCCCACATGCCGCGGAGCGGCTAGGCCCATAAGCCATGGCCGCTGAGCCAGCACGTCCGGAGCCTGTGCTCCGCAACGAGAGAGGCCACGACAGTGAGAGGCCCGCATAACGCAAAAAAAAAAAAAAAAATAGAATTTAAAAAAATTTGTTGTATCTATTTTTAAAATAAATTTATTTATTTTTGGCTACGTTGGGTCTTCGTTGCTGCATGCAGGCTTTCTCTAGTTGCGGTGATCTGGGGCTACTCTTCGTTGCGGTGCATGGGCTTCTCATTGCGGTGGCTTCTCTTGTTGCGGAGCACGAGCTCTAGGCACGCAGGCTTCAGTAGTTGTGGCTCACGGGCTCCCGAGCGCAGGCTCAGTAGTTGTGGCGCACGGACTTAGTTGCCCCACGGCGTGTGGGATCTTCCCGGACCAGGGCTCTAACCCATGTCCCCTGCATTGGCAGGCGGATTCTTAAGCACTGCGCCACCAGGGAAGTCCTTATGTTGTGTATTTTTTAAGCTAGAGGACCTGGCTTAAATACGTCCTTAGCATAAATAAGCGTTTGTTCTACTTACCATGTGCTTGGAAATAATGGCAAGTCAATGCAATTTGGAAGCTGTCGTGCATTTATTTGAGGCATGAAATATTTAAAGAATCCAGATTTATATCCTGAGCTAAGTCAGAAATGGCATTTGGAAGACAGCAGTGGAGAAAGAGGCCCAGGGAATGGCAGTTTGAGAACCATAACTGCTTTTTTCAAATTCCTTTGACACCCAGGTCAGCGTTCCTTAATCCAGGTCAGCGTTCCTTAATTACCGTGTGTGGCACATTTTCACCCTCTTTCTCCAGTAACATGGAAGCGTCCCAGGAATGTTCAGGTTGGAGAAGAACGCAGGGTAGTCTTTATTCTTTTGTTGCCTTGAGATGAAGTCCCGGCGAATGACGCCTTTCCTTGCTCTGGGCAGCTTCCATCTTAGACCCTGAAGCTCACAGCTTCTGGTCGCATTGGGCACCTGTAGGTCTAGGAGCGATCGCGTCGGCTCTGGAAGGGACGTGCTCGCAGGTCTGCATGGCCTGGGTCAGACCGGGGCGGATGCCAGTGCCACTTCCTGGGAGTGGCCAGGGTCAGCCTGGTGCGTGACCAGGACAGTCGGGGACTGAGAGGGCAGGGCCTAAGGTGTGTCTGGCCATGGGTCAGTTTATCTGATGGGCAGATTCCTGGCTGTCCCTGCCGCCCAGTTGAGGCCCCTAACCTCCGGACTCAGGGATGCCCCTTCAGTGGGAACTGTCACGTAGGTCTTACAACAGACCGCACCATCGTGGGGGTGATGAGCGCTGACTTCTGGGCTGCTGGCTGGCTCCTCTTAAGTACACAGAACACAGATGGCCTGAGTGTCATGGTGGCTGCCAGGAGGGTGGGCAGGGAGGCCCTGCGGGGGCGGTGGTCCTGGGGAGCGGCCCTCCCAGGGGCCAGCGCTGTACAGAGACCCTCACCCTGGTGGCCTCAGGGACTGGCTGGGCTGTGCTTGTGCTTGGAGTCTAGCAACCTTCGACTTGTGGTGTTTTTCTTTGAAGATTGGACAGATGAGCCAGGCGGGCCTCCTGGAGCACCTGAAGCTTGAGAATGTGTCCCTGTCCCACCAGCTGACGGAGACCCAGCAGAGGTCGATCAAGGAGAAGGAGCGCATTGCCGCCCAGCTCCAGGGCATCGAGGTGGGGCCGTGCTTCTGGGGCTGTGGGGTGTCAGTGTTGTCTTGGGGTTTGGGGGTTTGGGGTTTTTTTTATACGTAAACATTAGTACTACATACGTGCGTACGTATGCATATCTTTAAAAATACTCCTTTGAGCCATGTGCAGTGACTTAAGGTTTCGGGATTCTGTTCCTCGTGTTCCCTGTATGCTCATCCCCCCTCCCTCATCTCTGCACGCTCAGAGGTAACCTGGGCCTTCCTCTGAACTGCCTAGTTCCGGCCTCAGCCTGCGTTACCATTTCACGCTCCAACAGCCACGTGGACTGGTTAGGACCGTGTCCAGCCTCCTCTGTGGATTATCCCAGGGTAGGGAGATGCAGTGGCTTTGACCTGTGGTCTTTGTCAGCTGTGAGACCCTGGACTTAATATCTTAACTCTCTGGGCTTTGTTCCCTTTTCATTAAATATGGATAATAATACCTACTTAATAGGCTTGTTGGGAAAAGTAAAGAAGAAAAGGGGTACACGGCATCCTGGCATTGTGTACCGAGAACCTCACGGTCACACAGAAGGTTGGTGTTCTGTGACTGTGGTCTCCCATATCCCCACTTATCTGCACGTGCTCCTTTGTCCTCACGGATGACGTGGATGATGAAAGACAGTTGTGTTGTGTCAAACACATGCTTCAAGGGCTCAGTGTCAAAGAACTAAAAAAATTCTAAGTTATAAGCTAATGTTTTTTCCCTAAGAAAACTCCTAGATGTTGCGTCTTATCTACATAGTCAGGACGTAAGGAATGCCATATTTACCCCACGGCCCCTGGTCTCTAGTCTTACCAAGTGGCATCCGGAAGTAATCTTGTGGGACTTCCCTGGTGGTCCAGTGGTAAAGAATCCGCCTTCCAGTGCAGAGGACCCGGGTTCTATCCCTGGTGACGGAACTAAGATTCCACGTGCCGTGGGGCAACTAAGCCTGCGCACCACAGCTACTGAGCTCGCACGCCTCAACTAGAGAGCCTGCGTGTCGCAACGAAAGATCCTGCATGCCACGACTAAGACCCGATGCAGCCAAAAATAAATAAATAATCTTTAAAAAAAAAAAAAAAAAGGAAGTAATCTTGTGAAAGAGAATGTGCCGTGCATCACCCCGAACAGCCTGTCTTCACGCAGGTGGCGGCGGTGGCGGCTGTGGAGTTTCATTCACCACTTTATCCCAGTTCTTAAAACTGGGCTGTCTGCTTGCTTCTCTCTTCAGCCAGGCCCGAGGGTCAGCAGGGGAGCCACGGGTGGAGGAATCGGCTGGTGGCCTGTCTTGGCAGTGGGAGGGCACCAGCTTTCTGCCCCCGTCCCCTCGGGCCCTCTCTCTGTGGGTCATGGACAGGATGGTGACGGGGACGATGGCCTCTCTCCAGGGTGGTGGGCTTGCCCGCCGAGGCTGTAGCTACAGGTTATCCTGCTTTTTAAAAAATGCTCTGTCTTCTGGGCCCAGGCTGACATGTTGGACCAGGAAGCTGCCTTTGTGCAGATTCAGGAGGCGAAGACGATGGTGGAGGAGGACCTGCAGAGGAGGCTGGAGGAGTTCGAAGAGGAGAAACAGCAGCTGCAGACGACGGCGGCCTCGGCGGCGGCCCTGGAGCAGCAGCTGGAGCAGGCAAGCCCCTCGGGCGCTCTTGTCGCCGCCCTGGGGCCGCGGCCAGCCTCACGGGGCTCGTCGGCGCTGGTCTGTCCGTCGCGTCGTCAGACCCGGCGGGGGTTCACTTCAGCTCGTGGTCTTCTGTGCCGCAGCTTTACGCAGAAGGCTGCCTCCAGAGCATCGTCCAGACTGTTTAAAACCCAAGCACGGCAGAAGTACAAACTCTTGGGACACGCGGTGTTTTCGTTCAAGCGCGGTTACATTGACTACAGTTCCTTTTTTCCTAGGTGAAGCTGACTTTGCATCAGCGAGACCAGCAGCTTGAGGCTTTGCAGCAGGAGCACCTGGACCTGTTGAAGCAGTTCACCTCGACGCAGGAGACTTTGCAGAGCAGGGAGCAGGCCCTCGGGGACCTGCAGCTACACCACGACGAGCTGCAGGCCAGGCTGGATGAGCTGCGGGGGGAGGCCGCCGCAAGGGACGACGCCATCCGTTTCCTGCAGAACGAGAAGATCGTCCTGGAGGTGGCTGTGCAGGCAGCCCAGAGCAGCAGGGAGGAGTTTGATAGAGAGGCAGAATGCCTGGAAGAGGGTGCCCAGGACACGCCAGCAACTTTAGAGCAGTTGACACAGGAATTAGCCATCAAGTCCAGCCAGGTAATGCAGTTTGCTGTCACTTTTTTACGCGTGAAAATCACATGTACAAGAAGTAACGCTGATTGTTTGGTCCTTTGTTTTGTTCTTTTTTTGAAACATGGAAGAACGCTTCCGGGGGGGCCACAGCAGCTGATGGGGTACTTCCGGCCCTAGGCTAGTGGCTGGGTGTGTAGACACCTGGCTGGGACCTGGGAACCGAGTTGTTTGGGGCTTTGAAAGTAATCTGCCAAGAAACACCAGCTCCAGTGCACCTGTGAGGGGGAGCTCAGACCTGGGAGAAGCAGCGTGGGGCTTTGGTTCTTTCCTTCCTGACTGCCTGACCCAGTGCAACGCCCTGGACGTGTCGGCATGCCGGTGGGTGAGGGTGGGAGACGGCCGAGGGTCCGGGTGTGTGCGCACGCGACCTAGCACGCCACACCCGGGAGCTGCCATGCTATGATGTGGGTGAACAGTAAACAAATACAGACGGAACGAGAAAGCTGCAGGGTGTGGAGGAAGTAGAGTTAGTGTTGGGAGTGGTTTTGTCTTCGAATCCAGCTCCATGAGCGTCGAGGACAAGAGGAAGTCGGCACGTTTTCCCTCCAGGAAGTAGGTGCGATTTCTCTTCAGGTGCTGACCCGTCTGTACCCTTCTAGGACAGGAGGCACAGAGGCAGGTCTGTGCACCCGTGTCCCCCTGAGGCACAGGGCCCTCCCGGAGCCATCCGTGTAATGTCTGCACACGTGTCCCTCACAGGTGGAGCACCTGCAACAAGAAGCTGCCTCCCTGAAAAAGCAGGCACAGAAGACAAAGGAGCAGTTTCTTCAACAGAAGGTGAGAACGTGGGGTTAGCTTGCTTTCTGTGAAACAAGTGCATGAAGAAAATCCTGTACGTTTAATCTCTTCACTGGAAGGAAACAATTCAAGAGGAAGGTAACAGCTAGACTCCAGCTTTTTTAAGAGACCTCACTGATTCTGAGACACACTCCTCACCCCTCCCGTTTTTATGCTTCTGAAGTCAGGTGCATTTTCAGGGTGGGGTTGGCATCCGGATCATGCGGACATGCCCTGCTGGGACATCAGAGTGAGTGCGTGCTGCTTCCACAGCGGCCGGGACTCCCGCGTAACGTTGCTTTGAAAAATGTCGCCCCACGACCCAGCACTGAAATAAGGCTCTTCACATTAGTGAAGCTGGTTCTGCTGTCTGAGGAATGAGTGCAGAGCGCCACCAAGGGTCTGAGGAAGGGGCAGCCGAGGACGTTGTAAGCGGTGGTGGGTTTTATCACTTGAGATGCGAGCGGAGTGCCTGTCAGAAGCCAGGCAGGGCAAGTGGAGTGGGAAGGAGTGGCCGCATTCCCCCGAGGAAGTGAAGCAGTCAGGCCCCCAGCGGCTGGCATGGCTCCCCTGTCCATTACCCAGTCCTGTTTAGGTGTGTGTCTCAGTGAGTGGTATCACGGATTTGGTGAAATACATATCTTCAGCCCCAGAAAGTTATATAGATAAGTGGTGAGCATTTTTGTTTAAACGGCTTGACCCCTTGGAAGACCCGCCCCGCGGGCTGCAGCTTCCGGCCTGTTGGGCAGGTGATGGTGGAGGCCTACCGCCGGGACGCCACCTCCAAAGACCAGCTCATCGGCGAGCTGAAGGCCGCAAAGAGGAGGCTGGACTCGGAGGTGAAGGAGCAGCGGCAGGAGGCCGTCAGACTTCAGGGGGAGAAGAGGGCCGCGGAGGTGCAGCGCTTGCACCTGCAGAGGGAGGCGTCGCAGGCCCGTCAGCAGGTGGTGGATCTTGAAGGGCATCTCCAGTCCACGCAGAGGGAGCGCGACGAGATGGAGACGCACTTACAGGTCTGGGGACGCCTTTGACTTGTGAAGGTTCAGCCGAACGGGCCTGGGGCTGTACGGTGGGTGGGGCGGGGCCTGTGGAGCTCAGATCCAGGCGGAGGAGAGCTGTGGGGGGGGGTTCCTGAGATGGTCCGAGCGGGCGTTTGAGTGGGCGCTGGAGAGAGGCAGCAGGGGGCACGGGGACGTGGGCTGGGCCGCCTGCAGCAGCTGCTTTGGGCTCCGGGCTTTAAGGGCGGTGGGGCCAGATTTGCTGTGCACGCACCAGGGCCCCCATGGCCGGTGGAGTCTGTGAGAGACAGTGGTGGCTGTGCCGCTGAGGGTGTCTGGCACGGGGCCAGGGAGAGGGAGCCCTCAGGCCGGATGCCTGCAGCTGAGGAGTGTTTCTGAGGCAGGCGGCAGACCTGGGGAGAGCTATGGCAGGGTGTCAGACTGAGGACTGCATCTTAACGTGTGACGTGTCAGAAGTCCCACGGAGGGCCGGGCAGGGTCCAGGGAGGCAGGTAGGCTGGAGGCCGCAGCTGAGAGCCATGAGAGTGCAGGCAGGACAAGAGGGCCCGGAGGCTGTGGGGAGCCAGGGGCTGGTGGGACCCCTGCAGCTGTGGGACGCAGGGCTCGCGGCTGCGAGGGCCGAGCCGGTCCTGGGGGGACGGTGCTCATTGCACAGGGGGAGACGGGGCAGCGGGCAAGTCCAGGAGGGGGGCGTGAGGCTACCCCGAGGTGCTGGGAGAAGCTGGGGAGGGGACCGGGCGGGAGCCGTCGCCTGAGGCGTTCTCGTTGGCAGCTCTTCCCGCCTGTCCCACCAGCGGCCTTGACACGGGTGGTGCAGGACCCTCGGCCTCCGTGCAATGACCGCTTATCGCGGGGTCCTTGGCCAGGGTCTTCCTCAAAGCCCGTGCCCTGCAAGGCGGCCTTGAGAGGAAGCCAGTCCCACATTTGGGCTTCAGGTGGAAGGCTTGGCACTCCTCATTTTGTCTCGTCCTCCCTTTATTTGAAGTCTTTGCAGTTCGATAAAGAGCAGATGGCTGCTCTTACGGAGGCCAACGAGGTGCTCAAGAAACAAATAGAAGAGCTGCAGCAAGAAGCCGCAAGGTACGCGGGCGCGGGGTGCGTGCTGGCGGGACGCCGGGCGGTGGCTGTGAGCCGTGCGGGCCCCCCAGCACTGTCTGTCCAGCCCTTGCCGGTCTACAACAGGTGGACTAGGAAGTCAGGGTCCACGTTTAAAGCTGGAAAAGTGATTCCGTCGTGATCTGACGGTTACACGTGGCTGTGCTAACACATCCTTTCACAAACACTCCCCATTTGTTTTTGTTTTCATTTGACTTTTCGTGTCAAGCGCCTGTGGCAGCGCCCTTCGCACCCCCAGTGCACTGCCCAGGGTGGACACCTGTGCCCGTCCTCACCCGGCCCGCGCCAGGCCTTTCACTCCCATTGCGTGTCCCACACCACTCTGCTCTGTCAGCCGCTGATGTACTGTGAGCCTGAGTGTTGGGTTCCTCGCTGCTGGTCAGGAAGAGCGCTGGAAGCTTCCATTTGGTAGGAGAGGAGTCTTCTCTGTCTCCACAAGGTGGTTTAAGCAGCTCCGAGAGGGGAGCAGGACAGACGAAAGCACGGTGATGGGCTCTGTAGGGGATACCCACCGACCGCATCCTGGGGAGCTGGGTTCTGGGCAGCGCAGTGCTGGAGAGGGTGGCGCTGGGGGCAGATGAGGGTGGAGCTTGGATGGAAACGCACTTGGCCTTTGCTTGGTGTGGCAAGTGGGTCGGAGGTGAGCTGAGACTTCCTTCTGTCTCTGCCACGCCCCAGGGCCATCACCGAACAGAAGCAGAAGATGAAGCAGCTGGGCTCAGACCTGAGCAGCGCACAGAAGGAGATGAAGACCAAGCACAAGGCCTACGAGAACGCCGTGGGCATCCTCAGCCGCCGCCTGCAGGAGGCCCTCGCGGCCAAGGAGGCGGCCGAGGCCGAGCTGAGCCAGCTGAGAGCCCGGGTGGCCGGTGGCGGCAGTGACCACACCCTGCACGTGGGTAACCTGCTTACTCCGCTGGTTGCGGAGAATCGGTGCAGGGGGCTGCAGGGGCATGACGTGTACGGGCACCTCCCCTCCGAAACCCTTCTAGGAGGGTCTAGAAAGGAGGTGTGTGGGCAGCGTTTCTTCAGAATACCTCGCGGTAGCAATGTGACCGGGGGCTCTGACGCTGCGTTTGACCCCTGCGAACGCGTGCGGGGCGCTCGCCCTGCTGGCCCCGGCCCTCCTCATGTCTGAGGAGGAGGTTCTGTGAGCGCCACGCGTGGGGTGTGAGAGGGCTTGGGGTGAGGGTCGAGGGGTCCAGGACAGCCTTCTGGACAGGTGGCGTCTGAAATGGTCTTGCGCGACGGCGGGCATCTGAGCAGAGCGCTGCTCCTGTGTGCTGGGTCTGGGGGCACGGGGCCAAGTAGGGGTCTGGCTGGAGGGGCTGGGAGCCAGGGTCGGGGGGTTTGGAGTGGAGCTTCCATGTGACAGAGAGCGAGCCGAGACCTGGCCACCATCCTGTCGGGACGACCTAAGGCCAGGAGAGGCTGCGACGGTAGCTGAGGTGATGGGAGCCAAGTGCAGGAGGCGGTGGGAGGCGTCTCGGAGGCCAGCACCAAGGCGGGGTGGGTTGCTGATGGCTCTGCGACAGACGGCCCTTGAGGTGGACAGCATGTGCGACGTAGTGGAGGGAAGTGCCTGTGAAACGCTCAGGTCCAGGAGGAAGAGGGACCTGCACGCGGTGAGGGCTGAGAGCCGCGGGAACTGCTCTTCCCCCCATGGCGTCCTGAGGCGAGAGAGAGCCTTTTGCTTTGGGTTATTGTTTAGGGTGGGGGACCGGCAGCAGGGTGGGCACGCTTGTGTGTGTGTGTGTGTGTGTGTGTGTGTGTGTGTGTGTGTGTGTGTGTGTGTGTGTGTGTGTGTGTGTGTGTGTGTGTGTGTGTGTGTGTGTGTGTGTAGGGGGTGTATGCACGTGGTGGAGGCTCTCAGGTCTCCTCTGGGCGTCACACTGTCACTCTGTCAGTCACGAGTGTCCTGGTCCCCAGATCCCTGCAGTCTGGATCTGACCACCTCCTTCTACTTTGGCTAGTGGGTATAAAATTCTGTGTTTTGTTTATCACCCACCGATTTGAGTCATTTCCCTTATGCTTAGTAATCGTATTTTTTTCTCATCTTTGTTCCTCTCTCCTCTCAGTTTAAGAATTCGTAAGTTGGAGGACACTGTAGCATAGCGTGGTCTCTTGTAAAATACATAAATTCAGTATTCCCTGTCACATGCTTACTTTTTACATTGGGAGCGGGAGAACTTACTCAATTGCAATTTCCTTTTTACTTTAAAATCTCTCACTGTTTAATTCTTTGACTTACATGGTACCAGCAGCGGGTGTCACTGCCATGCAGTCTGTCACCCCCTTGCTGCACAGCCGGTGCCAGCTGGGCAGAAGCACAGCCTGGGAGCCAAAATCCTGGTTCAGCCTGTGCTTCGGCCCTGGTGCGGTGGGGTCTCAGGCAGCTCACTCACCTTGCTGATCCTCAGTAAAACGGAGGCCGAGGAGAACCAACAAGGACCTCCTGTGCAGCACAGGGAACTCTGCTCAATATTCTGTAACAACCTAAATGCGAAAAGAATTTGAAAAAGGATAGATACAGGTATATGTAACTGAATCACTTTGCTGTACACCCGAAACTAACACAACATTGTTGATCAACTCTACTCCAGTATAAACTAAAAAGCAAAAAAAAAAAAAAAAAAATGAGGCCGATGGGGCTTCCTTGGTGGCGCAGTGGTTGAGAATCCACCTGCCAGTGCAGGGGACACGGGTTCGAGCCCTGGTCCGGGAAGATCCCACATGCCGCAGAGCAACTAACCCCGTGCGCCACAACTACTGAGCCTGCGTGCTGAGCCCACGTGCCACAACTACTGAAGCCCGCGTGCCTAGAGCCCGTGCTCCTCAACAAGGAAAGCCAACGCAATGAGAAGCCCGCTCGCCGCAACTAGAGAAAGCCCGTGCGCAGCAACGAAGACCCAACTCGGCCAAAAATAAATAAATTTATTAAAAAAAAAAAATGAGGCCGAAATGAGGTAAATGGTAGAGCCTCCCTCATTAGGACGGCTCTGTGGAGAGACACCTGTGAGGTGCTTAGATCAGCGCCTGCCCCACAGCAGCAGCAGGAAGAGTGTGCGTGCGTGTGCATTTGTGTGTGTGTGTGTGTGTGTGTGAGCGCGTGTGTGTGTGAGCGCGTGTGTGTGCACACGCGTGTGGCATTGGTTACATCGTGCCTGGTGCAGCTTAGTTGCCACAGACGGTAATTGGTAGTTCTTATCTTTCTGTGTTTTCAAAGCATTAAGTGAAAAAGTGAGTTTGTGAGTCATTACTGTGTGGCTACCCGGTAGCTGACTGCGTCCTGTGAGGGAGAGGGAAGACTGCAGAGAGCCGATCACCTTGGTTGCAGCCTTGCGCGGTCAGTCCGAGCCGGGCTACGTGCTGGGACCCGTGACCAAACCCACCTTCCGTCCCGGCCCTCAGGAGCGGGTCCAGGCCCTGGAGGCGGAGCTGCAGGCTGTGGGCCACAGCAAGAGGATGCTGGAGGGGGAGCTGCAGGAGGTCATCGCGCTGACCAGCCAGCAGCTGGAGGAGCAGCGGGAGAGGGTGCTGGAGCTGGAGGACGAGGTAGGCGGGCGCCGCGCGGCCCCATGTGCAGGGCGGTACTGCTGGCCGGGGCGCTCGGCCTCCGCCCTGCGTTTCCGGGGCCGTCGGCCGCTTGCCCGGGTCTCTGAGCACCCGCCCTGCTGGAGCCGCGCATGCACGCGCTGCAGCGGGGCCCGCTGTGCCCGCTGCCTCTCTGGTGTGGCAGACGAGACACCCGGCTCAAAGGGGCTCGACCCTTTAGAGGAACTCCACGTAACTCTCAGCCCCAGACGGTCATGGCTTTGGGTGGTGCCACACGAGCAGCGTGGTGGTGTCACCTAGGGCTCTGCACAGGGTCCCAAGGTGGCTGTCGGGAGCTGCGGGGCTGCGTGCACCGTTGACAGTTGTCTCTCACTCTCAGTCCGGGCCCGCCTGGGCTCCGACCCTGGGTGTGCTTCTCTGCAAACCCACGGTCCCCGGGGGAGGGCTGGGCTGTCGGCTGTGGGTCCACGAGAGAAGGGGCGTGGCCGCGGCAACCTTCCCAGCTGTGAGACGAGGGCCCTCGTGTCCGGGGCAGTGCTCGCCTGTGCGTTCTTGCTGGTGGTGTTAGCTGTTCAGTTCCTGATGTGCGAGCGCACCATGAGCCAGAATGGGCAACTCCCTGATGTCACGGTGACTTTGGTTTGTTTCAGCTGCAAGAGTCCAGAGGCTTCAGGAGGAAGATAAAGTGCCTTGAGGAGTCGAATAAGAAGTTGGCTCTGGACTTAGAGCATGAGAGAGGGAAGCTTATGGGCCTTGGACAGTCCAGCGCGGCCCTGAGGGAACACAACGGCATCTTAGAGACAGCTTTAGCCAAGAGGGAAGCAGACCTGGTCCAGCTGAACCTGCAGGTATGGAAACTCCTTTGCAGCAGGAAACTTGCTGCAGGCGGGGCAGCCCTCCGAGGGCTTCGGCTGTGTGGTCTGCACTTGGTCATCACAGCCACCTGCAGGGTAAAGGCCAGAGAATCTGCTGGAGTCGCAGCCCCTCTGCCAGCCCTGAGGCGGGGGTGGATCCGGGGAGCCTGTGTCTCCCCGCAGCTGAGCTGTGGAGGGACTAGGCTCAGCCCATGAGGTTCCTTGTGGGTGGGTGACTCCCGGAGGGTAGAGGGGACCTTTCCCAGCTCAAGGCAGTCATGCTGTGCGTAAGGGACTCTGACCCGAGGGCCTCCTGTGATTCAGCACCGGGGTTCAAATCCCAGCGGGGCTCTCCCTGCAGACCCCGTTGTTAGCTCCTCCTCTCTGCAGCCCCTCTGGGCGTTCCAGGGAAGTCTTCAAATGGTGTTCAACAGCCCATCCCAGCCCATGCCTTGAATTCACCAGATTTTAGAGCGCTTCCTTAGTTCCCACCACTCCTGCCCCTGGCAGCCTTGCTACGGAGGCGATTGCGTTGATAACCCTGGGTTTATATGCATCTTTTGGGTTCCTAACGAGATGCTTGAATATGATCATATGATTGATGATACTCCTGTGACCTGAGATTTCGGTTTTGCACACGGCGTTCTCCAGAGATGGGACTCTCACTCCTTTCCTGGCTTGTACCCTTGTTGGCAACATGTCATGATGTCTTGAGCCCCCGTGACACTAGACTCCCCGGGCGCCACCACCCCCTCCATCTCCATTGGCACTGATCAGAGTGGCCCCTGCTTGTTCCCAGGGCTCTTCAGGCTTTGGAAATCTGACGTCCTTCCTTCCTTACCACTCTTGGAACGTGCTGTAGGTGCAGGCAGTTTTGCAGCGCAAAGAGGAGGAGGACCGCCAGATGAAGCAGCTCGTCCAGGCCTTGCAGGCCGCGCTACAGAAGGAAAGGGTGACGGTGCACAGCCTCAAGGAGCAGGTGTGTGTCTTCCAACCGGCTCCAGATTGCAGCCTCATAGAGCCTCTGGAATGTAATTTTTAAATGTCTGAAAACTGAGTATTAGTACCCTTGACATGAGTTCCCTTCCAGGAACTTAGCGTGTGAATACCTTTACTGACGTGTCCAAGGACAGGGTATCGTCATGGGGTTGACGACAGCGAGGCTGGAGAGGGCCCCCTCCCTGTGCTCATCAGTGAAAGAGTGTGTGCCGTCGTGCAGCTCTAAGATATGTGCACAGAGCTCCGTAGCTACGTATTTTGCTGGGGAAAGATGCCCTGCACGTAGTGTGGAGTTAAAAAGCAAACTGCAGAGTAGTATATGTTTATTTGTGTTAAAAATGCAACCCAGATAGGTGGTTCTGGAGACCCGTGGCCGTGTTCTGCATTTGGAGCAGTCTTCCTGGCTCATGTGTTCACCAGTGCATCAGGTGGCTCATCCCGCAGAGGGCCCTGCCCTGGCCACCCTGCGAGCTAGAGTGGGCCTCAGGCCGTGCACTTGAAAATTTTTACTGTCATGATGCCTCGTCTGTGGTTTCTGTAAAGCTCTTTCCTTGTTAGACTGTCAGCTTCCTGGGACGAGGTCTGCGGCTTGCTTACCCTCATGTCCCCAGTGCCTGCACAGAGCAGATGCTCAGAACATGTTTGTCATTGGCGCATTCAGGCGTGTGTAGGTGCATGTGACCTGGGCTTTGCCACATTCTTTAAAAATTTCTCCACGAAAGTACACTAGAGATAGAAGGAGATAGTTCTTTATTTCCTGGGTGAGACAGTAAGACATTCTTTTAAAGTAGGACTAGTTTTAAGATACGTTAAGAATATTCTAACGTGAACAATTACTGGCTTGTTCTTGACCCACGGTTGCCTCGCCTGCAGCTGACATTTTATCCTTGCGTGGAGTTGCTGCACGTCTTGTGGTTCCGAACTGAGTCAGCAACACTCCCTACTTTTCTATCCCCACCTTCCTATCTTTTGCTCTGTACTCAGGTATCACTTAATAGTTTTATCCTCACCTTAAAGACGTAACTAGGAGATTTTTAACTAAAGGTGCTGGAGGGATAATGTATATTTCACTTTGATTTCTTTTTTAAGGGCAGTAATTGTAAGTGATGCTTATTTATTCCTCTGAGTGCGTTTGGTCTGATTGTCTTGATTGTAAAAATAGTACACGTAGTAAAAATTTTTAGTGTGCACGGAGATTAAAGTACAGATCATCTTGAATCTCTACCTAGTGACAACCACGGCTAATGTCTTCTATTGGAGTTTTTTTTCCATTCATGTATGAGTTCTTTCTATATTCATCTGTAATATACTATAAATATTTTTACTAAACTTCTTTGAAATGAAGTGCTTGCTAGTGCAATTAGACAAGAAAACTAAACTGTTGGAAAGGAAAATGGAAAATTTCGTTACATTCTGAGAATTTGTTTGTTCTCTCAGAAACCTTGAGATAAACTGTCGTTAACTATGCAGAAAGCTAGTTGCGTCCTAATGGCTGACGAGCAATAGCTTTCTTACAGTTATTAGATGGTATGTGATGGAGAGGCGGGTTCCTCCCAGATACGTGAACTGTGAATGCATGTATTGAGAAGCATGCAGATACACTTGAGGAAGACTGACCACTGCTCAGACCAAGGAAGCTGGGCACCTCTGTTCGCTCAGCAGGCGCTGCTACCGCGTTGCATGCTTGAGGGCCCAGCGTGTGTCCAGTACTTTCATCCTTGATGGGGACCTTGGAAGGCTTTGGAAGGAAGGCCTGCAAGAGCAGCTAGGATGCAAGGGGTTGGGCGGCGGCCTCCACGAACCCGGGCACGTCCTGTGAGGCTGCGCCTCTGTCCTCGATGACGCCGTGTTCTTCTTCCCAGGTTGCTGCCGCCCAGGGGGAAGCGGGGCACAACCGCCGCCATTTTAAGGCCGCCACCTTAGAGCTGAGCGAGGTGAAGAAGGAGCTGCAGGCCAAGGAGCGGGAGGTGCAGAGGCTGCAGGCGGAGGCAGATGGGCTCCAGTGAGTGCGAGAGGGCGGGGCCGGGCGCCACCATCCCCTCCATCTCCAGTTAGTGCCTTCAGCGCACCAGGGCCCCGGTGTCCTGGCAGATCGCTGAGTACTCTGCAGGCAGATCTGAGAAGGAGAGAGAGATCCGATTGCTGTCTCAGGATGCCGCAGCTTCCGTCTGAAGCTTTGGCCTTGATGCCGTGTGCTCCCACTCTGTGCCCTGCTGGTTCTTCTCTGAGAAGAGATCTTGAGCCCTCTTCTCAGAGAAGACCCAGCGCAGACAAAAATAAATTTAAAAAAATAAACAATGAATAAATTTATTAAAAAAAGGCACACAGCTCTCCCACTCAGAGGCTAACGCCCCCGCCCCTTCCCTGAGGGTCCCCACCGTCACACGTGGTCTTCGAGGCGCCTCCCCAGCTCCCCTCGGGCTTCCCTTCGTTGTGGTGCGCGGCTCCCGTTGGAGTGGCCTTGGCTCGCACCCGTGCAGGCACATGTGTTGGGCACTGCACGTGCATCGGTCCCTGCCACCATAATCCGTGAACTGGGCTCACAAAGCGTCCCTCCCCGGGGGCTGTGAGGATTCGTTGAGCTAGTGCATTGCAGAGCTCCTAGAACAGTCCCTGCCCAGGGGGAGCAGTATGGGAGTTCTTGTCATGATGCGTGTCCACCCGGGACAAGTAACGTTCAACTAACAACATTTTTGAGTGGGAAGGTAATTGGAAGAACGCTGTAATTTCACTCTTCCTTGTTTTTTATGCTAGGATTCAGGAGGGGAAACATTCCCAGGAAATAGCACAGTTCCAGGCAGAGCTGGCAGAGGCCCGGACCCAGCTCCAGCTCCTGCAGAAGCAGCTGGAGGAGCAGCTGAGCAAAGAGCCTGTAGGAAACCAAGAGGTGACCCGCCGGGGCGGCTTTACATCTCCAGTTAACAGGACTTACAGAGCTAGACTCTGCTGGTTGACACTTTCACTTCATTCTCTGCCTTCTTGGAAAGGGATATTTATTTTTTCTAAGTATGATATTAAATGATACGCAGAGATATAGTTAGAGCAATGTTATAATGCAGGAAAGCCATTTTAAAATTCTTTTGGTTGTGTGACTTTTTCCCTTCTCTAGATGGAAAATCTCAAATGGGAGGTGGATCAGAAAGAGAGAGAAATCCAGTCCTTGAAGCAGCAGCTGGACGTGACTGAGCGGCAGAGTAAACAGGAGTTGGATGGGATACAGCAGTCAATGCAGGTACGCGGTGTGTACAGGGCGTGCACGGGGTGTGTGGAGCGTGTGCGAGCCCCTGGCGGCACTGCAGCAGCTCCTCCCTGGGCTGTGCCAGGCAGCGTGCTAGGTGTGCGGCAGCAGCTCTCAATGGCGTGAACGCTCCCACCAAGCCGTTCTGCAGACGCTATCCCATTTCAGAGAGAAGCCCAGGCCAGGCAGCTGAGGGACGCTGAGCAGAGGCCAGAGCCCCAGGGCCCCACCCTGGGCTGAGCTGTGTGGTGTGTCCCGGAAACGGGATCTCATTAAGTCCGAAAAATGAGACGGTTCCATTCGCCAATCTGTGATAAGCTTCTCTGTGAAGAAATCTAGGCACAGTCTTGACTGCTCGAGGAAAGGGTCGGGAACGTGACTCTGACTGGGATTCCTGCTTGTAGGTGGACAGCTTGAGATAACCAGAACTGACTTGTATTCTGTCTTAGGAACAGTTAGGCTTATTCTAGTAGCTGATCTTGGAGTTTAAACAAGGGTTGGGTTCACTGTCAGATGTGGACATGGGAATGTTACCGGCCCCTCGGTAGAGGCTCTGAAGTGTGGATGGGAACGTTGAGGACAGGACTGTAACCAGATTCTCCGCAGTGTAGACCCTTGGAGAGGAGTGGCAGGGGGAGGGGAGCGACTCATGAAGGCTGAGAGTTCCAGCCCCTTGGAATTGTGATGTACGAACTAAGATTTGTGCAGTGTGTTTAAGACCTTTCAGGTTTTTTTTTAAACTAATGTGAGTTATACATTTACCACTTTTTTAAAAAAAATTATTGAGTTTATTTATTTTTGGCTGCATTGGGTCTTTGTTGCTGTGCGCGGGCTTTCTCTAGTTGTGGCGAGGTGGGGCTACTCTTTTTTTTTTTTTTTTTCTTTTTTGCGGTACACGAGCCTCTCACTGTTGTGGCCTCTCCCGTTGCGGGGTACAGGCTCCGGACGCACAGGCTCAGCGGCCATGGCTCATGGGCGCAGCCGCTCCGCGGCATGTGGGATCCTCCCGGACCGGGGCACGAACCCGTGTCCCCTGCATCGGCAGGCGGACTCTCAACCACTGCGCCACCAGGGAAGCCCGGGGCTACTCTTCATTGCGGTGCGCGGGCTTCTCACTGTGGTGGGTTGCAGAACACAGGCTCTAGACTCGCGGGCTTCAGTAGTTGTGGCTCGCAGGCTCAGTAGTTGTGGTGCACGGGCTTAGTTGCTCTGCAGCATGTGGGATCTTCCCGGACCAGGGCTCGAACCACGTGTCCCCTGCATTGGCAGGCAGATTCTTAACCACTGCGCCACCAGGGAAGCCCAAGACCTTTCAGTTTTAAAAATCTATGACTTTTTTACTTTCTTTAGAATATTAAATCTGAGCTGGAGATGGTACGGGAAGATCTGTCCCTGACCCAGAAAGATAAATTCATGCTTCAAGCTAAAGTGTCGGAACTGAAGAGCAACATGAAGACACTGCTCCAGCAAAACCAGCAGCTCAAGCTGGACCTGCGGCGGGGAGCAGCCAAGACGGTACTGGGCCACCGGGCGGCTGGTGGGGCTCCAGGGATGTGCTGGCGGGAGGCTGGCAGGCTTTCCAGTCGGTCAGCCAGTCACAGAGTTACATTAACCAACACTGAGTGACGGTTGTGTGAAGATAGATGACGATGGGATGTTCTCCTTGGACCACAGGCCAAATCTTTTTAATTTAGAGCTTTTTCCAACAGAGTGTTTGCCTCTTTCTATGAATTTAGATGCCATTTTATTGTACTATGCTTTATAAAGCAAATGAGGGCGTGGTTTGCTTGTGTTAACAAGAGCCCCTGGGCCTCTAGGCGAGACCAGCTGGGACACAACAGCTGCCAGAACAGGCTCAGGGGCCCGGGGAGCCCGAAGCAGCCGTCGTGAGCTCTGTTCAGGTTATCTGTTTACCCACCGTCTGTTTTTCTACCAGTCTGTGTAAATATTTTGCAGGTGCAAAGAAGTCGCTTAGATTCAGAGGTTTATTTAGCACGGTTTGTTTATCTGTGGAAAAAGTTTGAAGTCCTAGGAAGGGGAGTCTTATGACTTGGAAAATTGACTTAATTTCTTAGGGAAACTCAGAGGCAAGGCCATGGTCTCTCTGGAAAGCTCCCACCATGAGCTCTCATTTAGGGGGCTCTCGGCAGCTCCGGCCTCCTGAGGAGCCAGGATTGTAGTGTTGCTTCATGCCTTAGGAAGAAGGTTTTCTATTCAGCCAACATTTCTTGAACCCCCGTGGCTGCCAGCTCTGCCGATTTAGAACGAGTGGAAAGTGCTTCCCCAGAGGCCCAAGGGGAGCTGGGGAGGCACCTCGAAGACCACGTGTGATGGCGGAGACCCTCGGGGAAGGGGCAGGGGCGTCAGCCTCCGAGTGGGAGAGCTAACTGTGTGTCTTTTTTCTTTTTTAATAAATTTATTCATTTTTTATTTTATTTATTTATTTTGGCCATGTTGGGTCTTCGTTGCTGCGCGGGCTTCCTCTAGTTTCCGGTGAGCGGGGGCTACTCTTCGTTGCAGCGCGCGGGCTTCTTATTGCGGTGGTTTCTCTTGTTGCGGAGCACGGGCTCTAGGTGTGCTGGCTTCAGTAGTTGTGGCACGCGGGCTCAGTAGTTGTGGCTCGCAGACTCTAGAGTGCAGGCTCAATAGTTGTGGCGTGCAGGCTCAGTAGATGTGGCTCATGGGCTTCAGTAGTTGTGGTACATGGGCTCGGTAGTTGTGGCTTGTGGACTCTAGAGCGCAGGCTCAGTAGTTGCGGTGCACAGGCTTAGTTGCTCCGTGGCATGTGGGATCTTCCCGGACCAGGGCTCGAACCCGTGTCCCCTGCATTGGCAGGCGGATTCTTAATCACTGTGCCACTGGGGAAGCACCTAACCGTGTGCTTTTAAAAACAGAGAAAGGAGCCGAAGGGAGAAGCCAGCTCTTCCAGCCCCGTGACGCCGGTGAAGATCCCTGACTGCCCCGTGCCAGCCTCGCTTTTGGAGGAGCTGCTGCGGCCCCCGCCTGCCGTGAGCAAGGAGCCCCTCAAGAACCTCAACAGCTGCCTGCAGCAACTCAAGTATGACTCTGCTCTGGGTTCCGTCTCGTAGTCTTTACAAATAAGCTGCAGGTCTCAGTTGGAAGAATCTTCCCTGTTGCCAGCACCGCACCGTGGTGCGCTCGCTTGGCGAGCGGCTCCGTAGTGTCTCTTGGCGGTGGGCTGGTCCCACCGCCAAGGGAGGTGCCTCTCCCTCCATCTCCAAGGTGGGAGCTGACCGGGGCTAAATGACCCTGCACACCAGGCAGTGGGAGGCCCGTGTCTGAGGCAAGGGCAGGTGTGGCTCTGGCCCTGTGAGCGGACGCCCTGCAGGACAGACCCTCGGCTCTGTGTTTCCCACGTTCTCCCCAATCGGCCTGTCGGCCTCTGTGTGGTGCACAGGAAAATGGCCAGAGTCTCTTCCGTGCTGTTCCAGGAGAGAGGCTCGACGGGCCCCCGAGGGTGTGCGTGAGCGACCTGCCGTCAGGGCCGGGTCCGAGGTGGCCAGCTGTCTCTGGGGGGGGACAGCGCCCCCGGCTGTCGTCTGACCGCGCACCTCCCCTGTCTCCCCAGGCAGGAGATGGACAGCCTGCAGCGCCAGATGGAGGCTCATGCGGTCACTGTGCACCAGTCGTTGTCCTCGTGGACGCAGGGGGACCCCGCCAGCCCCTCCCGCCTGGGCGATCACGCCAACCCCAGAGGAGACACGGAGCAACACGGGCAGAGCGGGGCCACGAGAGAGCACTTTGGAGCGGTGACCGCCGAGCATCCCCACCCCGAGTGTTTGTAGCTGACTGCAGGAATGCTCTCTCCTCCGTGTTATTTATTTGACTGTGTGCTCTATTGTCTTTCTAAGAGATGGAAGTTAAGTTTTGCATTGGCCGTTACAAGGAGTAAAATAACAAAGCGAGAGTCGAGAATTGATGACAGTCATTTGCAGGTCGCAGCCAGCTTTTCCCACGAAGTGACCAAATCTTAAAAACCTAATCTAGGGCTCAGCGAGACATTTTGCATGTGTCTGAAGGGTTATCTGCGGAAGGAGGCATCTTAGGCCTGACCGTAGACGCTGCTCTTGGACGGCCGCTGGCGGAGGCGTTGCGTGGCTGCGTCCGGCTTCTCACTTTCCTGTCTGATTCAGAAAGAGCTTTCCTCCCTGCAGGAGTGAGACCTCGTTTGCACCTTTGGTTTTTATTTTATTTTGTTTTGTTTTCAATAGCCATCTCTCCGTAGAACGTATATATAAATACCGGAAATCATCATCTAATCTTTAAAAAGTATATGCTCGTATTATTTAAGAATGACCCGAATTGTCTTTTTATTGATTGCCTTTTGAAAATCTGCAGTTAGGAAGTAACGTATGTGTAGGATTTAGGAATGTCAGAAAATTATGTTTTAAGAAATGTAATTATTTTATTTACCTTCTAAAGCCAAATATTCTTAGGCAGAAGTTCTTTGTTATTTTAGTTTCACTTAATTTTGAGGGTCTTTCCTTGCCATGAGTGCACAATGCCCACCTGTTTGACCCCTGGCCCTGCATGGCCTCGCTCACCTTGGCCAACCCCCGGGCAGGCCTGACGGCCACCAGGACGCCCACATAGACACCACGGTCAGCACACGCTGACCTGATGCATGAGGCATGGGGAGAGGCCTCAAGAGGTGGGGGGGGGAGCAAGGAGGAGGGGCAGGGCCAGGGCTTCCGTGGGCTCCAGACCAGGGAGCACTTTGCCCTGTGTGGCAACGTCCACCAGCGCCTGTGTGGTCGTCAAGAGATATGCTGGCCTCTGTGTGGTGACACCCTTCAGAAGGGGGAGAAGGCCCTTGACCCTCTCATCTGGAAAGCAGCGAAAGGGGCAGGTCAGCATGAGAGGGTCTCCCGAGGTTTACCTGAAATCAGACACCCCAAGTGTGCGAGGTCCCGCCTAGAGTGACTGTGAGACTCGAGGTCTGTAAGCTTGCCCCTAGTTTGCTAAGATGATCTAAAATAACGTTTATTGTTCCAAGTTAGAGAAGAGAGAGAGAACGGGTCTGTGTGGCCCCCTGTGCAGGTCGGCTGGTCTGAAGATGAAGTGTGCGGTGTTACTGATCAGGCCAGACATGCTCGTATCACCGCATCACCTGGGTCTCTCTTGTGGAGAAGACAGCGTGGTGTTTTTAACCTGCTTGTGTTCTCTCACAATATGCTGTTAGAAGGTTCATTGATAATATTAAAGTAACATTAATCACAAAGATGTTTAGTGTTTAAAAAAATTCCCCAGCAAGTATTGGAACGTCTAAAATATGTATATCATTTGTACAGGGTTAATCTTGGAAATTATACTTGAAAACTTTATTCTGCTCTTCATTTTAAGTTGGAAATCGTTTTTGACAAAATTGTTTTTGTACCATTGGAAAAGAAAAATGGTAATTTATGTTCTTATTTATTTTGGCTGCGATATCTTTTGTTTTAATTTTAGAGCCGCTTTCTCTCTCCTTGCTGAGGTCTTCCAGAAAATCACAGTGTATCTTCCTTAGGAAAGGATAAAGGAATCCTGAGTATATCCATCAAGAGAAAGCAATCTCTGTTCCCCACCCCTTTTTCCTTTGTCGAGTCACCTCTGCGTGTGTACGTGCGTCTGCGCGTGTGTGCGTGTGCATGTGTACGTGCGCGTGTACGTGCGCGCGCGCGCGCCTTTAGCAGCAGTGCCTCGTCTGGGCTGCTGCTGTCATCCTGTGCCAGCTTCATCCTCTAGTTCTGTGCGCGCCCGGCCTGCCTCTGGCCTGAGCGCTCAGGCTGCCCCCCTCCCATGTCCTGTGTGTGCCCCTCGTGCTGTCACGTCTGGCCTGTAGTTCCCCGCCAGGGGCCCTTGTGTCCGGGCTTCCTTAACAAATCACCCTGAAGGGGGACGTTGGACTGAATCGCCGGCTCTTCGTTTGCTGCGGGTTTTTTCTCTGAGGGGCTTTACTGGCGCTCCTGTCTCCCAGAGCTTGATTCTTTAGGGAGCAGCATTGGAAATATTCTTCCACTGTGGGCAGAAGTGGGAATTAGGAACTTCCTCATGGAAAACAGCAGTCCACTCTGGAGCACGTGTAGAAACACGTTTGCTGTTGCGCTGTATTTGTGTATGTTGTTCATCCTCGTGTCCTCACTGGAGAGCATGTCAGCTTGGACACTTCGTGATGTTATGACTTGATTTTCTTATGCTCCTAAAATAACTTACTGTGAGTGGTTGTTGTTGATTTTTCCACGGTACACGTCAGATAGATGCCACGGATCTTTTAGACTTACATGCCTTTGTTCTACTATTTGGAAGCTGTAACAGGCAGTGTCTTTGATGAGATGTGAAACTGGCTCACACTCTGGCCTGGGGTCCAGGTGCCAGGGTGGGCCTCGAGGAAGACAGCCTGTGGAATGCTGCATTAGGAAAATTCTCATTCAACTGCTCCTCGGTTTAAAGACTTTTCTTGGTATAGGGATACTGCAAAAGCCATGGGCCTGCAAGGGCACCGTGACATATATTCCTACTTTTCTGAGTATTTTTTTAACGAAAATTAAATGTCGCGTGTAAAGATTGCCAGTAGTGAAAGGGACCAGCGGATCTGAAAGAGAACTGTCCTGGAGCATCCCCAAGGGCCGTGATGTGCACAGGGCGGGGCTTGTGAGAGTCTTCTCAGAGCCTCACTCAAGTTCACTCACTCCCCGCAGGGCGCCTCTCAGTGTATGGTGGTCTCAGGTTACAATAGGATCCTTGACAGGAATGCTTCAGAGGATCTAGAAAACTCGGTGGTTTTAAGTTATTCATGTTTAATAAAAATTTCCTCGTTAAAAGGGAGTCCTCAGGTTGGGGCTATTCAGGGGAAAAGTGTCACCATGCACAATGAATTGTAACTTAAAAAGCATGTTGATTTTTTATAAATTTAAGTGTGCTTGGGAATTCCTTGAATTTTGTGCAATAAACTATTTTTTGTTAAAGATTTTTATATTTCCTTGGGGTGCTTTCATTTTCATATATATATTTTTTCATAACTGGGAGTAACTTTTATCTCATGTTGTTACCAACTCTGTTCAGATAACTGAAGAAAATTTTATTGTTCTGCCAGAGTTTCAGATGGTCGTGAAGTCTAACTCCTTGTGGCTGCTGTTGACCACAGCAGGAGCAGGAGCGTAGCGTCTCGCCGTGTTGCTTCCTTCTTCACCCGCACTTCACTTGTTACCACACGCCAGTAAGTACGGAGGTGGGAAGCGTTCACAGGAGTAACGCTCCTTCACGGGGGACCGCTCCTGAGGGTGCGGACGCACTGCACGCGTGCTTCCGGTGTCGTCCAGCCCCCAGCCTCCGCTGACTGTCCCTCGCCTGCAGCAGTGGGACCGTGACTCCGAGTTGCAATCTTGTGGCTCCCCAGTCTCACCCGCCTTCTTCATCCGTACTTCATTTTTGATCAGCGAGAGTAGACCGGATGTAGATTCTCCAGTTAAATGTTATCACTTAACCAGCATGGTAAAAAACGTACAGAAAAGGAGCAGTAAACCAGTGGTCACAGAATTCGATTTTGTGGTGGGTTGGACACATGTTTTCTTGTTTCCCCACCTCGTGAGCTTCTGTAACCAAGGGTCAGGTATTACGTGTACCACCCAGACCTAAATGAAGATGCTCTGACCGCCGCCTTTCGTGGCCTTAACTTCCTGAAGTACTGAGGATGCAAATTTCCTTTCCTACAGTAATCATGAAGAGGGTGATTATATGTATCGGAACTTTTTCCTTTTCCTGTAAAGCTGCTAAACACTTGCAGGCGCTAAACTAACGAGTTGATGGGTTTATTTTTAAGTTGTCTCTCCGTCGGATAGCTGTTCCGTGCTGCACCCTCTTAACGGTAGTGCAGTGGGTGCTACCGGAGTGGTCCAGGTGCAGACTCCCGGGCAGCTGCTCCCCGGCTCAGAGGGGGTGCGAGTATGGGCAGCAGTGCGCACTGAGTGTGGCCCGAGGACTTGGTCTCAGCCCTTCCGGTCACGCGGTCTCATCCGTCCTGCAGCCGGCTAGGTGGGGACAGAAGTAGGATTCTTTATGCCACCGACGTCCAGTGTGGTAGACAAGCGTGCTAGCTGTTGGGAGAGTCTCTGAGCCTTTCCCTAAATGAGGAGGAGTTCTTAGCAATCAGTAACTGCCCGCCCCAGAAGCAGCATTTATTGGAATCCTTCTGCTTGCCTTCATGCTAGCTTTCACGTCACGAAGAGTGTTGCGGGTTCTCGTAAGAAGCATTCTTTGGCAATGACTTTTTCCTGGAAACACGGGAGCTGTGACACTGGGCTGCTGACCCCTTTGTCTGCCTGTTCGGTGGGGTGCGGAGGGCGGCGCTCCTGCGCGCCAGCCCATCTCCAGGCGGAGTGGGCACCCCCTCCCGAACAGCGTGCTTCTGGCTCGGGCCGGAAGCACCTCGAGGTTTGCGCGCTCGGCCCTCCTTCGCCTGGTCTGGCACTTGCTGGAGAGGCAGCACTCGGGGGTAATTCTCGGCTCCTGGGGCCTCAGGGCCTTTGTTTCGTCTGTGAGCTTTCCGTGTGCATTTCTAAAGACCTGATGGACATTGCGGAGCGATTTTCCCGGTGCTTAAGCCTTGGTGTGTTGAAAGCTGGAACGCCTCATTTCCATCCAGAAAAGAGTCCCTTCCTTTGACCGACTCTGATCGTGATACAGTCCCCTGGTCTCTAAACCTCAGGGTTTCCCACCCTCGGCACCGTTCTCGCCGGCCCAGCCTGGCCCACGGCTTCTTCCCTGTCTCTGTTCCGTGCCCCGCCTTTCTCCGCATCAGCCGGAGCCTGGCTTAGCTGTGGAGGCAGCCCCTTAACGCTGTCCAGCCTTCAGGGTCGTCGTCCTCCCGCTGCTGCCCAAGCCTTCCAGTGGCCCGAGTGCCGCGCACATGGCCCAGCCTCCCAGCCCGCTACCATCTGGCCAGGAGCAGCCTCTCTGGCTTCCCTTCTTAGCTGGTCCGCGTGCACTGGGTGGGCTCTGCAGGCCCCGCCAGCACTCGCCCGGGACGTAGATGTGCGCCATGGGGCAGCAGGCACAGCTCCTCAAGCCGGTGAGATGGTGCACGGCATTGACCGGCTGCTGCGAAGCCCTCCCGCATGGCGACAGCCTTGTCCTCGGCCGGCGCTCTGGTCAGCGTGAGCACCTACCTGAGGAACAGTGCCAGCAGCTGACCCACAAGGGCCGGCAGATGGGGGCAAGCGATGAACCTGTCCGCTCAAGCCTCTGGAGACTGGGGTGACCTGTTCCTGCGATGTGACTCGGCCTCTCCTGGCCAGTCCGCGTGCCCACGACAGGCCAGGAGTGCCCTGGCCTTGCCCGGACGTCTTGCCCGCTTCGCTTGCCCTGAGCTGCCCCTGCCTTGTCTCTGCTCGCTGAGCACGTGTCTGAGTCGGGCTGGCGCTCACTGTTCCTAGAGCTATCTAAGAGCAGCTCCGCAGGAGGAAGAAGCCTGATTCGCAGCGTTGGGTGATTCCCAGGTGTAAATACCCCACTGGGGCACATGGGACGCTCCCACTGTGCAGTCATTGCAGCTGGGAAGGGGTGTGGGCTGTCGCAGGTAGGGCACTCTGGCCCAGCAGACTGTCCCCTAGGGATGCGACAAGTGAGCAGAAAACAGACCTGGGTCAGCTTCGTAAAACCTTCCCTGATCCCAACCCCGAATGACCCTTGAACCTGTGTGCACTTACAGATAGGTGTAAGTTTATACAGATAGGTATAAGTTTATACCACTTTACATCACGTTTCTTTTCAGCAATGTTATTTCTGGAGAGTCCCTGTTTCTCCTATTAGATTACAGGGCATCAGGGGCATGGGGAACACTCAGCAGGTGGATTTCATTGACAGTGAGCCTCAGTTAGCCTAGTTCAGTAACTGAAAGACGTGTAAACAAACACCAACTGGGTTTCCTTCCGCGCTAATTTGGTGTAGAAATGGTGGCTACATATAGTACCACAACAAAACACTGCTCACAGAGCACTCATGAATTAGGAATAAATACCCTTCAAGATCTCTTAAAATTCTGCAAGATCCTGACAGCTTTGTGTAAAATAATCCCTTTGCTAATCTGCAAAGGAAATGTCCAGGCTCCCTTGCCACTGCAGCTTCCTCAGTGGCTGCATCTTTGCCATCTCAGGGCTCCGAGGATCTCGGTGGCTTCCTGCTGTGGCCGTCCCTCGCCGCTCGTAGGGCTGCACTTCCCCTCTCGAATCACCTGGGATGGGCTGCTTTCCTGACCAGACCCCCACCATGTGCAACAGCATGCACATTTTTCCTCCTCTCATTGAAGGCTATTCACAATACATGTGAAAGTAGACCTCCCCCCTCGGTCTCCGGGGCTGGCTCGGACCCTGGCCCTCTCGTGATCTGGGATCAGGAGTGAAGTTAGGAGACCGACTGCAATCAGCAATTAGGTTAAACCTGCTCCTTTCCCAAAAGACCATCAGTTCCCCTAAACTTAATTCCTCTTCATTCGTGGAAATCCACTTCTACCTGCAGGGGTTTACATCTCAAATTCTCTCATTTCTACCTCACAGGTGAATAGTGGCCAGTATAGGGTTGGCTGCTTTTTTTATTATTATTTTTATTGGAGTAGAGTTGCTTTACAATGTTGTGTTAGTTTCTGCTGTACAGCAAAGTGAATCAGCTATATATGCACATATATCCCCTCTTCTTTGGATTTCCTTCCCATTTAGGTCACCACAGAGCACTGAGTCAGGTTCCCTGTGCTATACAGTAGGTTCTCATTAGTTATCTATTTTATACATAGTATCAATAGTGTATATGTGTCAATCCCAATCTCCCAGTTCATCACATACCCCTGCTTGCCCCTTGTTCTCTACGTCTGTGTCTCTATTTCTGCTTTGCAAATACATCTATACCATTTTTCTAGATTCCACATATATACTTTAATATACAATATTTTTCTCTTTCTGACTTACTTCACTCTGTATGACAGTCTCTAGGTCCATCCACGTCTCTGCAAATGACCCAATTTCGTTCCTTTTTATGGCTGAGTAATACTCCATTGCATATATGTGCCACATCTTCTTTATGCATTTCTCTGTTGATGGGCATTTATGTTGCTTCCATGACCTGGCTATTGTAAATAGAGCTGCAATGAACATTGGGGTGCATGTGTCTTTTTCAATTGTGGTTTTCTCTGGGTATATGCCCAGTAGTGGGATTGGTGGTTCATAGGGTAATTCTGTTTTTACTTTTTTAAGGAACCTCCATACTGTTCTCCATAGTGGCTGCGCCAATTTATATTCCCACCAACAGTGCAAGAGGGTTCCCTTTTCTCCACACCCTCTCCGGCATTTGTGTTTGTAGGTTTTCTGATGATGCCCATTCTAACTGGTGTGAGGTGACACCTCATTGTAGTTTTGATTTGCATTTCTCTAATGATTAGTGATGTTGAGCATCCTTTCATGTGCTTCTTGGCCACCTGTAGGGTTGGCTTCTTAATAGTGGAATTGTGTTTCCCCCCACCCCTGCTTTTATCCCAGTCTCGTTTAATGGAGTGTAGACTGCATTAGATGGTGGTGAGGAGAATCCAGCCATAATAGCATACCTATTGTTAGCTGGATTCCACAGAAAATCGTGGTATTAAGATACTGGTTAGGCTGGTAAAGGCTATGAGACCCCGAAATTCAATGGCTTAAATGAGAGGTTTCTCTTTCGTGTAACAGCCGAAGCAGAAAAACAGGCCTGATGAGGGCAGCTTCTGGTGCCGAGGACACAAGCGCCTTCCAACCTCCAGTCTCATCTGTGGCCTCGGACAGCTGCTCCAGGTTCCACTTGTTACTGTCTGCATTCTCCCAGGTGGAAGGCACGTCGCACACCCTCGTTCAAGGGTGTCACTCACTAGCTGTGTACACCGTCTGTTGCCTCCACTAAGTCACCAGGCCACAGGATGTGTGTTTGTAGCAGTGTGTCCAGCTCCAGCTGGGACTTTCTGTTATCAAGAGGATGGATGCTACTGGCAACGGCCTCTATCGCAATACACAAGCTCTCAAATCAGTCCCCTGTGCTCTGAATTCCTGGGATTTATGATTACTATAACAAAATCCCTCATGATGGGGGCTGACCCTGCTATCCTTGAAAGGCATGTATATATATACAACTTTTATGTTTTTTGAAGTATGAAAGAAGTGGTAATAACAGCTAACGTTTATGAAGTCCTCACCTTGCTCTGTAGCAAGAGCCTGGCACATATTAATCCTCATCTCTGAGACAGGGGCAGTTATCCCATGTTATCCCTGAGAAAACTGCAGCACAGGGAGATGAAAGAATCCACCTACAGTTACCCAGCAGGCAGGGAAGGTCTGCCCAGGGCCTGGCACTCATCACTGCACAGTGGCACAGATTCACAGCAAGGTCAAGACTGGGGAGCAGCTGGGGACTGAGGTCTGTTCTCAGGTACTTAGAAGTTAAAAACAACAAATGGTAAGATTTCATTCTAACATGGTGCTTGCTCTTCCTTTTTATTTATTTAGGTTGCGCTGGATCTCACTTGTGGCACACGGGATCTTTTTTTAGTTGCCGCATGCGGGCTCTTAGTTGCGGCAAGCATGTGGGATCTAGTTCCCTGACCAGGGATTGAACCCGGGCCCCCTGCACTGGGAGCGCGGAGTCCCACCCACTGGACCACCAGGGAAGCCCCTCTTCCTTTTTTTTTTTTTTTTTTTGCGGTACGCGGGCCTCTCACTGTTGTGGCCTCTCCCGTTGTGAAGCACAGGCTCCGGAAGCGCAGGCTCAGCAGCCATGGCTCACGGGGCCAGCCGCTCCGCGGCATGTGGGATCCCCCCGGACCGGGGCATGAACCCGTGTCCCCTGCATCGGCAGGCGGACTCTCAACCACTGCGCCACCAGAGAAGCCCCCCTCTTCCTTTTTAAATGTAGACAGAATTTACACTAAAATAGGCACCGATTTTAAGTGTATATTTTGGTGAGTTTTGACAAATGTCAACCAATGTGTACCTGTATTACTATCAACACAATAAGATGCAGAGCGTCTCTTTCACAGTGAATGTCCCCTCATGTCCCTCCCAGCTCACCACCCCACTCAGGCAACCCCTGTTCTGATTTCTATCACCATAAGCTCTGCCTTACCACTTTTGTGTGGGGTTCTTTTGCTTAGCGTGGTTTTCAGATTCAGCCACCTTGTTGCTAATAATAAACCTCCATAGGATTATCATATGATGATTCCAAATTCGTTTATCCATTCTTATGGGGTTTATCCAAACATCTGGGTGTTTCTCGTTTGGCTATTATGAATAAAGCTGCTATGAACATTCTGTGAACTTTCTTTTTCACACCTAGGGCTGCACTGCTGAACCATAGGGAGGCCTACGTTTAACTTTACAAGAAACTGCCTCATAGTTTTCAAAGTGGTTGGCTCATTATACACTCCTACCAGCAGTGTATGAGAATTATAAAACTGCTCCACATTCTCACCAAAATTTGATACTGTCTTCTAATTTTAACCATCCTGGTGGGTGTAAAGTAGTATCGTTCTGGGTTTAATTTGCATTTCACCCATCCTCAAATTCACTGATTCTTCTGTTGTGCTCGATTGACTGTTAGTACCATCCAATTTTTTTTAACCAAGGATGTCAATTTTATTTCTTTAGGTTTTTTTCTATTTAAAAAGTTAATGTATAAATTACACAGTAAAATTAACCCTTTTTATTGTACATGCCTGAGAGTTTTGACAAGCATATGTAGTTGTGTGACACTACCACAATTAAGACGAAAGCTTCCAGCAGTCTTTAAAATTCCCTAAGCCACTTTATAGTCAGCCCCTCCCCCGCCCGCGGCGACCACTCCCCTGCCTGTCCCTTTGCGTGAACGTCCAGTGAATGGGGTCACACAGCGTGGAGCCTGACACCTTAGGTACAGCTGTGCATCCGTTTCTGGGAAGCCGTGGGTGCCCACAGGGCTAGGGTGGTGAGAAAGTAACCTACTCCGGCTAAGAGAGTAATCCGAGCCCGATACGCCAGACGCAGAGACGAGTGTGCTGCAAAGTTAACAGGAGTCACGCTGCGGCTGGAAAGTCGGCTTGCTTCGGCGGAGAAACTCGTTCTCTAGAATCCCAAGCTGTCAGAACCTCTGCTGTTTGAAAGTGTGTCCGTGAGAGTAACATACCCGACGTTCGCCTGTAGGATCTTGGTCGCTTTTACCTGCCGAAGCAGCCAAGTTTCCACCCAGCGCAACACAAAGCTGGTTGTTTCCAGGGAAGCCGGAGCGGTTCATTTGTGGTCCCGCCGAGACCGTAACCTGGGCCCGGCCAGCCTGCGGGCTGAAGCCCCAGCGCGGAATCCTCGCGGACCGCATGGCCGCGCGCCGAAGCCCGCCCGGGACGACCCCCCCCCCGGACACCCCGCCCCGGGCCTCTGGGACCGCTGGACCCGCCCCGGGGGGCCGTCCGCCCGCCCGAGGACCCCGCGTGCCGGCTGCCCGCGCCACTGCCTGACAGCGTCCTCACCGGCCCCGCGCCTGCAGGGGCTGCGGTCGCGCTCCTCCGTCGGGCCGCCGGGCGCGGAGGCGAGCGCCCTGTCTCGCGCGTGCAGACCCGGCCCCGCGCCGGCCGTCCCCGTGCGCGGCGCCGTCAGGCAGTGGCGCAGGCAGCCCGGCACGCGGGGTCCTCGGGCGGGCGGACCTGGGCGGCGGCGGCGGCTGCGGCGACGGCAACGGCGACAGGACGAACGGCGGCGATGCTGTGGCCGCGGCTGGCGGCGGCCGAGTGGGCGGCGCTGGCCTGGGAGCTGCTGGGCGCCTCGGTGCTGCTGATCGCGGTGCGCTGGCTGGTGCGGCGGCTGGATAGGCGGCCGCGGGGCCTGGGCCGGAGCGGGCCCCCCGACCCGCCCTGCGCGGCCGCGGGCCCAGTCCCTGATCCAGGTAAGGCCGGTCCGCCGGTGGGCCCGCGCCCCTCCCCGGCCTGGATCCTCAGCCCCCTCTTCCCCAGGCCGGGACCCCCTCCCCTCCCCTCCCGCCTCCCGGGGCTCTCCTCCCCGGCCTGAGTCGGGGGTTCTGGGAAAAGACCTGGAGTAAAAGTCACGAGTCCTCCGCGCACAGACGGTGGGAGAGAGTAGAGGGTGGGAGCCTGGGTGCCGCGTCTGTGCGCAGTTTTGCTGGTTTGACCCCCTGATTTGACTGAGAAGACCGTGTGCGCCCTGCGCGCTTCCGGAACGCGCCTTCGTTCAGTTTTCATTCACCCTCTTACCCGCAAGTCTGGTTTCTTCCTGGAGGATAAGCAAGAGCTCCTCAAGTACCCTGCTAAGATGAAATTTTATTAGCAGAAAGCATAGTTGATGACCTACCTTGAACTCTGAGGGCTAAAGCCGTCCTTATGGGTGACTTGGTTTTTACAGCTGAGGAAACAGGCTCCAGGAAGGTCCTGCTCGGCAGAGACGACACAGGTCCAAGGCAGAAGCCAGGTGGGGACGTAGGCCTGTTGACACGAGGTCCAGCTTGCCTTCCACCCTGTTGAGATGCTGATTGTCCTACCTTCTCTCATCCCCTTAAGAAAGTTTCAGGTGGTACTTTTAGGAAACAGCATGCTCAGTTGTCCAGTTACACTGTCAACACCGTGCCAGAGAACCCAGCGCAGGACGCCAGAGTCGAAAGGCTTGCAGACCCTAAAGCTAAAGGACGTGTGAGGCCAGTGGGGTCTGGGGCTACGAGATTAGAGTTTCGAGTGACTTATTCATTAAATTCTTTTTTAATTTTTAGCTTTCATTTCTAAGTCATTAATACAGAGCAAATAAACACATGTGAAAAGATGTTCGACATCACCAGCCAGTAGTGAAATACAAATCGAACTTACAGTGAGATACCACCACACACCTATGAGAATGGCTAAGATAAAAAATACCGACGACATTTGGTAATGCTGGTGGAAATGCTGAGAAACTGGGTCTCATTTACTGCTGGTAGAAATTTTAAAGGTGCAGCCATTCTGAGGTCAGACTGCCAGTTTCTCAAATAGTCGAACCTGTACTGCACTCCTGCGCATTATCCTAGAAGGACGAAAACTTATTTTCACACAAAAACCCATATGCGATTGTTTATAGCTTTATTTGTAATTGCCAAAAACTGGAAACAGCCCAGTTGTGTCTCGAGGGGTGAATGGTAAAACTGGCACCTCCGAGCTGTGGAATGCTGCTCAGCAGTGAGGCAGAACTGTTGATCCATCAGCAGCTTGGGTGGAGCTCAAGGGCATCGCGCTGAGTGAAAAAAGCCGGTCTCAGAAAGTCTGTAGTGTACAATTCCATTTATGTAACATTCTTGAAACGGAAGTATTATAACGACAGAGGACAAGTCAGTGGTTGCCGAGGGTAGGGGACAGTGGCGGAGGTTGGATATGACAGTAAAAGGTCAGCAGGAGGGAGATCTTTGTGGTGATGGAACAGTTCAGGAACCAGTCATGTCCATGTGAAGCTATACGTGTGATAAACGATCATGGAATTACATACAGAGAGCCACAAGAGGAGAGTGGCTGCAGAACCTGGTGAGGCCACGGTCTAGTTCGCTATGCTGCGCCAGGGTCAGCTGCCTGGTTTGGATGACGCACTGCAGTGTTTACGGTGTGCCACTGAGGGAAGCCACGTGATGGGTCCACGGGACCTCTCTGTACTGTTTTTCAACTTCTTGTGTTTATTATTATTACAAAATAAGCAGTTAATGAAATCCACTTAGGTTCCCCAATGTTAGTATCTTACATAATCACTACAAGTAGGAAAGCCAGGAGGTATTATCCAGTCTGCAGACCTACCTCAGTTTCCTATACCTGTACCTTTACATCTCTGTCTATCTATCAGTCAGTGGATGGAGGTCTGGCAGACACTTCTAATTCCAGCCCAGGGTCAGCAAACTGTGGCCCACGGGCCAGATCCTGCCCGCACCTGTTTTTGGAACACAGCCATATTCTTCCTTCTGTGGCTCTTGAGTGTTTGGGGGGACTTAGGCTCACAAAGACTCAAAATTTACTCCCCAGCCCTTTACAGAAGTTTGCTGAGGGCTTCTCCCTTCTCAGTGAGGAGACTGGCTCTCATTAGCCACAGTGTATCCAATTATTTGCTGGTTCCTAGAGCACACATAAGATAGCTTCGGAATTGCTCACCTATACCACTGTGAAAACCCACCTGCCAGCTAGAGTATAGTGTTTGTCTGTCCTTCCTCTGTCTTTACCCTTAGAGGACGTGGTCACGTGCTGTTATCTTTCAGTTAGTACGTTCCTTCTCTCCCACTCATTATGATACGAACTTGTAACACCCTTGAGCGAATTTGTTTTGGTTTGCGTTCCACTTGGGGGTCTCCCCCTGTCTATTTGTTTATCCACGTATTTTTTGTGTATGTGAGTTAAACATGCTTCTAAAGGTCAGAACATGTAAAGGCGTATTCAGAAGTGCTGCTCCCCCTGCCCTCTGTCCTTACTGTCTGGTTCACACCCTCCCCTGAAGCTAAGCAGTCTCATTATTTTCTGCTTTATCCTTTGTTTCTTTTCCACACGTGAGCAGATACTTGTTTATTGTATTAAGAATATTAGTAACAGGGTGTCCCTGGTGGCGCAGCGGTTAAGAATCCACCTGCCAATGCCGGGGACGCGGGTTCGAGCCCTGGTCCGGGAAGATCCCACGTGCCGCGGAGCAACTAATAAGCCCGTGCTCCACAACTACTGAGCCTGCAAGCCACAACTACTAAGCCCATGTGCCACAATTACTGAAGTCCGCGTGTCTAGAGCCCACGCACTGCAAGGAAGAGCAGCCCCCACTAGCCGCAATTAGAGAAAGCCCCGCACGCAGCAACGAAGACCCAACGCAGCCAAAAATTAAAAAAAAGAAAAGAATATTAGAAACAGAGTGTACATGTTTGTCTTTATTCAAGTTGACTTTCTAGCATGCTATGTATTCTCCAAGGCTGATAAGTCTGTATTACTTGATAACTTCATAGCCCTAACTGACATTAATGGATAATTTGTCAGTGTCAAACACATCCATTATTTTATCTAATTCTCATTACAAGCTAAGAAGTAGAGCTGTTGTTATGTCTTTTTTATAGATGAGGAAACTGTGGCTTAGAGTTACATAATTTGCCCAAGCTCACCCAGTTAGTGATATAATGTAATGTAATTGTTCCATTTGGGGCTTGCTTGATTACAAGGACAGAACCCCCTCAGACTAGCCTGTCTTAAAAAGGTAGCTTTTAGGACTTCCCTGGTGGTGCAGTGGTTAAGAATCCGCCTGCCAATGTAGGGGACATGGGTTCGAGCTCTGGTTTGGAAGGATATCCCAGGTGCCACAGAGTAACTAAGCCCGTGCGCCACAACTACTGAGCCTGTGTTCTAGAGCCCGCGAGCCACAACTACTGAAGCCCGCGTGCCTAGAGCCCGTGCTCCGCAACAAGAGAAGCCACGACAATGAGAAGCCCGCGCACCGCAACGAAGAGTGGCCCCTGCTCGCTTCAACTAGAGAAAAGCCCACTTGCAGCAATGAAGACCCAACACAGCCATAAATAAATAAATAAATAAATAAATTTACTGGAAAAACAGGTAGCTTTTGAGTAAACACACAGGGAGGGTATGCAGAAGAGAATATTACCAGGATTGGGTGGATTCCTCTCTGTTTATTCCTGGCATCTGCCCTAGTCGCCCCTACCCCTCAGACTTTGCCTTGCATGTGGCTTCAGCCTGTCCTATACCTTTCATATCAGTTCCTTATCACTTCTGTTGCCCTTATACCCAATATTCAGAGACTGCCCTTAGGGGTGCTCCCTGAGTGGAATCCTGTGGTCAGTTGGCCTCCCCCTTCATGTTCTTTGGCAGCTCTAGAGGGGGCTGTGCAATACATTCACTGTTTAAAATAAGTAATAGCCATTTTTGAAATCTTGGAGGGGGGAGGGTGGTATCATAAAAAGTTATTAAAAAAGAAATATGCAGAAATTTCCATCATCCAGCTGCAAGTATTAGGTATTAGTATTTTGAGTCTTGTTTTATCTGTCACTGCCCCCTCTGCTTTGCTCTCCTGGAGTAATTTAAAGCCAATCCTGGGATATCCTATAATTTCATCTGTAAACACCTCCTAAAAGCCTCTACTCTAGCTTCACTGATAAACAGTATTAACACGTCCGGTTCTTTCTTGATCGCCTCTTCAAGTCTGTCTTCTTTCTCACCTGTCTTTCAATCTCTGTTGTTACTCAGATCCCATTCTTGTCTTACTGGCCATGTGTGTTCCTTGTTATCCCTGGGTTATAGCCACCGCCTATGGGCTCATGACTCCCGGAGCTGTTTTTCTCACTCTGAGCTTCTCTTCTGAATCTCAGACTTGAAAATCAGAATGCCCACTTGATGTGCAGTGGGTGTTTCTAATGCTCAACGCCTAAATCCCCATTTGTTCTTTCATATTCTCTGCCTTGGGCAGAATCTCTTTCTAAGCGTCCAGGCTGGAAACCTAGGTATTATCTGTCGTAGGCTGACTGCAATCCCTCAGACACCCCCCCACCCACCGACCCCAGCATCTAATCTGTGGTCGAGACATCCTTTTTCTCTAGTCTGAGCACTCATCTCCAGCCCCATTAACTGCAGCAGTGGCCTGTACCCTGTCATTTCTTACCTTCTCCCCAATTCTGGCTGACCATGCTTAAACCTCTACCCCATAGATTTAACTGCTCTTTCTGTAAATATACTGATTAAAGCTCCAGCTGCAGTTCACATCCGCTTGCTTGGTGGCTGAATAACTTGAACAAGTTTACTTAGCTTCTCTGATTTAGGATCTCCATCTGTACAGCAGGAGTGAGCAGTGGTGAAAAATCTCCATGTGGAGTTATCGTGAATTTTAAATAATTTCGTGCAGGCAGGGTGCTTAGGACAGAGCCAGGCATGTGGGAAGCCCCCCAGACGTTAAACATTAGCTGTTTGTTTTCAGTATTAGCAAAATGACTGTGGAGCTATCTGTATGCTCTTCTGTGTAAATCTTTGCATAATTTCTCATGACTTATGAGATAAAGTGCAAATGTATCCGTAGGATAACTTTCTGCAGTTGGAGTTTTGACGCATATTATCCAGTTGCTTTCCTGGGAATTTGTTCCTAATCACACTGCAGGTGACAGCTGATGGGTGTGCCTGTTTCCCCAGCATGCTGACCTCCCTAGAATGTTGGTGTGATCAGATCATGTCATGACACTGGGCTGTAAGATTCTTGTCCGAATGAACCAGACACTGCCTATCTTAATCTTGTTTAGATTGTTATAAATCCGGAAACAAAAACCTAATGAAAATTCTCATAGAAAGTTCATAGACTCCAGAGAATGTGGGGAAATAGTGGATTGAAATGAAAATTTGAAGCCAGCTTTTTTTTTTTTTTGGCTGTGCCATGAGGCTTGCAGGATCTTAGTTCCACGACTAGGGATTGAACCCCCTGCAATGGAAGCATGGAGTCCTAACCACTACCGCCAGGGAATTCCCTGAAGCGAGCGTTTTTGCCACTTTTTAAAAAATTGAAGTATAGTTGATTTACAATATCATATTAGGTTCAGGTTACAGCATAGTGATTCAGTATTTTTAGATTGTACTCCATTAAAAGTTAAAGTTATTACAAGATAATGGCTATAATTTCCTGTGCTGTACAATCTATCCTCGTTCCTTGTCTAGTTTATACATAGACATCTCTTAATCCCATACCCCTATCTTGCCCCTCCCCTCTCTTTTCTCCCCACTAGTAACCACTAGGTCCCTAAATCTGTGAGTCTGTTTCTTTTTTGTTGTATTCACTAGTTCGTTTTATTTTTTAGATTCCACACATTCGTGATTACACGCAGTATTTGTCTTTCTCTGCCTGACTTACTTCACTCAGCATAATACCCTCCTTGTCCACCCATGTTGCCGCCAATGGCAGGATTTCATTCTTTTTTATAGCTGAGTAGTATTCCATTGTGTGTACATGCCACATCTTTATCCATTGATCTGTTGATGGACACTTAGGTTGCTTCCATATCTTGGCTATTGTAAATAATGCTGCTATGAACATCGGGGTGCACATAGTTTTTCAAATTAATGTTTTTGTTTTCTTTCTAAGAGTGGAATTGCTGGATCATATGGTAGTTCTATCTATTTATTTATTTAATTTGGCTGCATCGGTCTTAGTTGCAGCACTTGGGATCTTTATTGCAGCATGCGGGACCTTTCGTTGCGGTGCATAGGCTTCTCTCTAGTTGTGGCGTGAGGGCTCAAGAGTGCATGGGCTTAGTTGCCTGGCGGCATGTGGGATCTTAGTTCCCTGACCAGGGATTGAACCCACATCCCCTGCATTGGAAGGCGGACCACCAGGGAAGTCCCTATTTTTAGTTTTTTGAGGAACCTCCATACTGTTCTCCACAGTGGCTGCACCAATTCACATTCCCACCAACAGTGCAAGAGGGTTCCCTTTTCTCCACACCCTCTCCAGCATTTATCATTTGTAGGCTTTTTAATGATGGCCGTTCTGACCAGTGTGAGGTGATATCTCATTGTGGTTTTGACTTGAATTTCTCTAATAATTAGTGATGTTGAGCACCTTTGCATGTGCCTGTTGGCCATCTGTATGTCTTCTTTGGAGAACTGTCTATTCAGGTCTTCACCTCCTTGGTTAAGTTTATTCCTAGGCATTTTATTCTTTTTGATGTGATTTTAAACGGGATTTATTTTTTACTTTCTCTTTCTGGTAGTTCATTATCAGTGTATAAAAAAGTAACAGATTTCTGTGCATTAATCTTGCATCCTGCAACTTTGCTGAATTCGTTTAAGAGAAGATGTACTTTACAGCCATCAGACTGATTTTTGTTGTCTTGGGCCTAGGTGAAATGACAATGGATACCATCTTGGCTCGATTGAAACTCCTGAATCCAGATGACCTTAGAGAAGAAGTTATCAAAGCTGGATTGAAATGTGGACCCATTACATCAACCACAAGGTTTATTTTTGAGAAAAAGTTGGCTCGGGCTTTATTAGAGCACAGTACACTGCCTTCGCACCCTCCAGACCACGCCACTGCAGGTGCCCCAGCCCTGGGCCAGGACACACAAAGGGTTGTGAAGTCTGCGGTAGGGAGCCCGGCTGAGCGGGTCAGCTTTTCTGAAGACAGAGATTTTGGTTATAGTGTGGGCTTGAATCCTCCGGAGGAAGATGCCGTGACGTCTGAGACCTGCTCAGTGCCTTTCAGTGCCTTGGCCGGGGTCGGCAGCCACGAAGCCATGCTGCGGGCCTCTGCAGAGCCGCCTCTATACTATGGGGTGTGCCCAGCGTACGAGGACGCCCCGGCGAGAAATGGTAATGTGACCAGCGCCGTGGTTCTTACACAGGTGGTGCGTGGACAGCAGGGGGAGAGGGGTTTTGAAAATCACAGACTACAGAGGAGAAGAAAGAAGACTTTAAACACCATAATCTTATCACTCCAAATTAACCATTGTTAGCATTTTTATATAGTATGTTCCTGAATTTTTTGTAAATCTATATAGAAAGTTTTAGAAATTAAGAAAATTGGATTCTGTGGAGATATACTTCACTTACAGATATTTATGGACTGGTTCCATTTTTTGATTAACCATCTCCCTCCCTTTTTTTAAAAATAAATTTATTTATTTTTGGCTGCATTGGGTCTTTGTTGCTGCACGCGGGCTTTCTCTAGTTGCGGCGAGCGGGGGCTACTCTTCATTGCAGTGCGCGGGCTTCTCATTGCGGTGGCTTCTCTTGTTGTGGAGCACGGGCTGTAGGTGCACGGGCTTCAGTAGTTGTGGCTCGCGGGCTCTAGAGCACAGGCTCAGTAGTTGTGGCACGTGGGCTTAGTTGCTCCATGGCATGTGGCATCTTCCTGGACCAGGGCTGAAACCCACGTCCCCTGCATTGGCAGGCAGATTCTTAACCACTGCGCCACCAGGGAAGTTCCTCTCCTCCTTTCTCCTTTTTCCTTTTTTTTCAAATTCACTGTAACCTGACCACCTCTTATATTAATGAATGCAAATGGCCAATGAAGGTATAAATAATTTTCAACATTAAAGAGTTGTAATTTTAAACAAGACTAAAATAGATAGGATTGGAAAGAAGTAATGAAAGCTTGATGTTGATCAGAATGAAGTTGCATTTTGTAAAACAAAGTATATATGATGTATACATTTTATAGTCTGTAAAGTAAAAGTGAAATTTCTTCCTCCCCACCAGAATCTTACTCTGTAGAAGTAACCACTTAATAAGTACTTTTGTGTATCATTCCTCACCCTACTTACTCTGTTTTATTCGTATATATAAATTTACATTATTTTTATTTTTAATATATTTAAATTTAAGAAAAAATATATCTGTATGTATGTACATTGTTTTTATTTTTATAAAATTGGTAACTATAAGTGTCCGGTCAAAAGGTATGCATTTTTAAAGCTTTGAGGGCTACTGCCCTCCAAACGGTGTTACCATTCACTGTGGATGAGAGAGTAACTTTTCCAGTCTCTCTGCTATACAATATGGAATGTACATTCTTATCTATCTAAAAACAGAAAACGGGCGTCTTGTTTCTATTCCATCAACCATACTGCATGTTATTAAACTTCCCTTTTTGTCTTTCAAATAAGGGAAATCTCTATCTTGATTTAGGTCTATTACCTTTTTTTTTTTCTTTTTTTCCTTGTGTATTTCATTCCTGTGACTCATGTATTTTGTAACTGGAAGTTTGTGCTTCTTAATTTCCCTCAACTTTTCCGTTAATCCACCCACGCACCTCTGGCAACCACTTGTTTTCTGTATCTGTTACTCAGTTTCTGTTTCGTTTGTTTTGTTTTTTAGATTCCACATAAGTGAAATCATATGGTATTTGTCTTTCTCTGTCTGACTTATTTCACTCAGCATAATACCCTCCTTGTCCATCCATATTGCCGCAAATGGCAAGACTTCATTCTTTCTTTCTTTCTTTATTTGTGGCATGCGGGCCTCTCACTGCCGTGGCCTCTCCCGTTGCGGAGCACAGGCTCTGGACGCGCAGGCCCAGCGGCCATGGCTCACGGGTCCAGCCGCCCCGCGGCATGTGGGATCTTCCCGAACCGGGGCAGGAACCCGTGCCCCCTGCATTGGCAGGTGGACTCCCAACCACTGCGCCACCAGGGAAGCCCCTATTGACCTTTTTTTTTAAATAAGTAAATAAATTTATTTATTTATTTATTTTTGGCTGCATTTGGTCTTCGTTGCTGCGCGCGGGCTTTCTCTAGTTGGGGCGAGCAGGGGGCTGCTCTTTGTTGCGGTGCACGGGCTTCTCATTGTGGTAGCTTCTCTTGTTGCGGAGCACGGGCTCTAGGCACGTGGGCTCAGTAGTTGTGGCTCGCGGGCTCAGTAGTTGTGGCTCATGGGCTCAGTAGTTGTGGCTCGCGGGCTCTAGAGCACAGGCTCAGTAGTTGTGGCGCATGGGCTTAGTTGCCCCACGGCCTGTGGGATCTTACTTCCCTGACCAGGGATCAAACCCACATCCCCTGCATTGGAAGGCAGATTCTTAACCACTGGACCACCAGGGAAGTCCCTAGTCATAGTTTTTTACTTACTTTTTAAAATTATTTTTATTTAGATCGTTAGTCCAAAAATTCTACTTTTTGGTATGGAATAGTATACTTGGATATAAAAACTACATATACAGGTACAAGATATGTATCATTTATATCCGTGTACATACATATGATCAAAGTTATTGTGTTCTTTTCACTAAGTAAACCCTTTTTTCTTGAAGATTAAAACTCTGAAATATTAATAAGAGAAAAACCAGACCACTGGCTAACAGTCGTTAGTTACCAAACCCAGGGCTTCAAGTGTGAACTAAGTGACGGTGGCTGCAGTTCCTCGTCTCTGCTTTTCCCACACAGAAAGGATTCACGTTTATGAAGACAAGAAGGAAGCCTTGCAAGCTGTCAAAATGATCAAAGGATCCCGATTTAAGGCTTTTACAAGCAGAGAAGATGCAGAGAAATTTGCTAGAGGAACTTGTGATTATTTCCCTTCTCCAAGCAAAACCTCTTCACCACTTTCTCCTGTGAAAACAGTGCCGCTCTTTAGCAGTGGTGGGTTAAGAGGTAAATTGTCTGGCATTACTGTCAGATTTACTCCTGGGTATTTTGTTCCCTCTTTCCTGGTAACTAGTTCTCTCCACCTTTGAGAGCAGCCTGGTTTGCTGGGAACAGAGAGCTGAGGCCCAGGCCATGGAGCAGCTGGAGGAGGGTGGGTCAGTAGGCTGGTCTGGGTGGAAGTGGCAGGGGCCAAGTGGGTCAGGCAGCTGCTGAGGGGACCGTGGGAGAAGCCGCAAAAGGGCCTCCATCGCCTTCTGTCCTGTCCCCTTTGTCACACTCTTGTCCCTGTGGCCTGTTGGGTTCAGGGCCTTTTTACGTGCTGAGACCTTTCTACTTCCCCCCGTGAAGCTACACTTCCTTCTAGGACTGTGGCACCTGCTTGGCTGCAGACGATTCTGCGGTGGCTGAACCGTCCAGCCAGAAAGCTGGCCAGCGCCACTCCTAGCTCAGGACCAGGGTCTTGTGAGGGGCCTTTGCTGTCAGCATCGTACAGAACCCCGGCATCCGAGCCTCGTCTGGTCCCCTCCACTCCATGGGCTCACGGCTGCTCTGCTCCCCAGGCTGGCTGGGGCTCCCGAGGATGCGCCTTTCCTTGCAGACGGTTGGCCTTGGATCGAGAGTCCGTGTGCCACCTCACGGAGGCCAGAGTGATTTGGGGCGCTTAGAGGCCCCTCACACTTGGTGAAGGTTCCTCAAGATAGCCTTCCTACCTCCGCAGGTGTCGTGATTCGGCAGAAGTCCCTCCTGGCTCCCTGCCTTTCTGGGGGGCGCTCCTGGCTCTTGGAAGGCCCCTCGCGAGTGTGGGTGGCGTCCTGGCCGCGTGCCCTCGCACTCCTCCCCCGCCTTCTCCGCAGAGCCCTCCCCTCGCTGCCGCGGGCTGGGACACACGTCCGTCTGCTGTGGATCAGCTTGTTTCTTACTTTTCACTACAAGGAGATCGTCAGCCTCTGTGGGAAAGATTTTCTTGCCCTCAGTGAAGCGCATAGTGGATGATGAGAAAATGTGAACTTAAATGTTCTTAAATTCTGTCTCTTAACAGATGGGTTGTACTTGTCTGATTCAGAAACAGCAAGCAAAGAGCGAGCAAACAGTTACAAAAGTCCTCGTACACAAGATCTCACGGCCAAACTTCGGAAAGCTGTGGAGAAGGGAGAGGAAGACACCTTTTCCGACCTTATCTGGAGTAATCCCCGGTATCTGATTGGTTCGGGGGACAACCCGACCATCGTACAGGTAAGCCTGCTTCCAGCATCATAGCATCAAGACTGCGGTGATGAAAGTGAAGCCCAAAATCTGTGGTTTTGTTCCAGGAAGGATGTCGGTACAACGTCATGCATGTTGCTGCCAAAGAGAACCAGGCTGCCCTGTGCCAGCTGACCCTGGAGACGCTGGAGAACCCCGAGTTTATGCGGCTCATGTACCCGGACGACGAGCCGCATATGCTGGAGAAACGCATCTGCTACGTGGTGGACCTGTACCTCAACACCCCTGACAGAGTGGTGCGCCTCGTAGCCGGGCTCAGGGTGGAAACAGTGTTTGGGTGTTTATTTACCATGTCTCTGCACTGCGTCAGCTCAGAGGAGATGTGCGTTTGTTGAGGTCAGAGAACTCAGAAAGATACGGTTGGACCCAGACCCGCTCACACGTGAGAAGTGCACCCCGCTGGCTGGCGCGCCGCGGTCCCAGCTGGGGTGGAGCCGTCCCCAGGACACGTCCCTCCTGGCCTTTGTTCAGAGAGTCCCAAGCTGATAGGAGGGTGGGCGAGTGCCACAAAGCTAAAGGGAGAAGGACGTAGGAAGGTTTTGGTGCCTTGTAGTCTAGTGTCCTAGATACGTCTTTCTTTAAATTTTTATTTCATTTACTTATTTATTTTGGCCGCGTCAGGTCTTAGTTGCGGCATGCGGGATCTTTCGTTGCGGCGCCCGAGCTTCTCTCTGGTGCGGCATATGGGGTTTTTCTCTCTCTCAGACGTGTGGGCTCAGTAGCTGCAGCATGCGGGATTAGTTGCCCCGTGGCACGTGGCATCTTAGCGCCCCGACCAGGGATCGAACCCATGTGCCCTGCATTGGAAGGCGAATTCTTTACCCCTGGATAACCAGGGAAGTTCCAGTGGGGAGATGGTGCACAAAGCTTAAGTAAGGATTCTTGAAACAGAAGAGTTTTTACATATTTATATGAGGGAAAACCCAGAGATGGCTGAGAACCAAGGATCGTTTCTGAGAGAAACCTAGGGGTGTGAGAAGTCGTGGTGGGCAGGAGAGGGAATTTTCAAAAGCCTATTGTATTATTTCGTAACATACTGAATATGATACATTGAACCCCAGAACTGCAAGCAAGAATAACTTCTCAATTAGCAAGAAAGAAAAGGGGGAATGGAGATAAATTTGGCCATGCTAGCAAAATTAAAGAAGGGCATAAAAGAGAAAACGGTAGCTACATGAAAGCAATAGTAAGTGTGAAATAGGGCAGAAGGAACCAAATCCAAGTGTATGAGACTAAGTGTGAACACAGTAAGGCTGTGCGACACTTCAGTCGGGAAGTGGAGCTCCTACACGCGATGCAGGACATGTGCCCGGCGGGAAATACAGTCTTCTCTTAACGCCGGCAGCGCTTGTTGAAAATACGCATCTGTGGATCCACAGAGACCGCTGAATAAATTCTGGAAACTAGATGTTACAGGTCACGTCCCCTGACCATAGGCGCTAAGAGTAGGAATCGCCTCAAGCGCCTGGACTGTGTAGCAAGGCCGGGGGCTCCCCAGAGGGTGTGGTGTGGAGGAAAAGCGGGGTCACCAGGCGTGGCGGGAGGGCCCACAGCCCGCCGGCTGCGCGGGAATGGGGCAGAGGCTGGGGTCAAGTTGGCGGGGCTCGGAGCAGGTTAGAGAAGGACGTTGTGTGGGTGAGGGAGAGGGGTGGCCAGGAGGAAAGGGGTGTGGGGGGCATGTTGCGGTCTGATGCCCTGAACGCCGAGTGGACGCGGCCGCCCCGATATGCAGCGGCCCCGGCCCCGTGGGGCTGGCCGGGAGCTGTGCCGATGCTGGAGCCTGGGCCGCAGGGCTGGAGGCGACTCAGGTAGACCATGGACCAGGAAGCGCCTGACTGGAGCATAGCTCTGCTCGTTCTTCCTGTGCCGTCTGCAGCTGTGGAAGGCCGGCCGGAGGTGCTGACAGGGCCTGGGTGGCCCACGGAGCCCCGGCGGCTGACTGTGTGGGAGAGGGAGTGGTGGTGCCGACAGGATGTTGAGGTAGCGAGATGCCCCTAGAAGGTGTGGAGCAGGGATCGGAGCCGGCCTGAGGGTATTTGCTTGCACAAGGCCCCGGGGTCGCCTAGTGGAGTGGGGGCTGGAGCTGGGGGAGAAGCTCTGGGCGAATGCAGCATGGCGTCCGGAGGGAGGGACCTGAGGGCTGGAACGTGCGGTGGCCGCAGGTGGACTTGAGCGAGTTCTGTTTGGGATGAGCTGCCTCTGAGCCTGAGGCTGTCCAGGTGAAGGTGCCGGAGGTGGTGGTTCCACAGCTCGGGGGCTGCTGGCCTGCGGACAGCCCGGGGAAGGATGCCACCAGGGACAGGTCCGCACTGGAAAACCTCGTGAAGTCAGGAGGGGAGAGTTTCGTTTGCTGCAACACTAGCGACTAGAGAAAGTTCTCAGCACAGACCGGATCGTGGTCTTTGCTTCATTCTGGAGGTTGTCTTCATCTGTTTATTTTGCTTTTGTTTGTTTGTTTTTGTTTGTTTTTGTTTTTGCGGTACGCGGGCCTCTCACTGTTGTGGCCTCTCCCGTTGCGGAGCACAGGCTCCGGACGCGCAGGCTCAGCGGCCATGGCTCACGGGCCCAGCCGCTCCGCGGCACGTGGGATCTTCCCGGACCGGGGCACGAACCCCTGTCCCCTGCATCGGCAGGCAGACACTCAACCACTGCGCCACCAGGGAAGCCCTATTTTGCTTTTTGAACATTGATTTTAAGACATTGTACAGGGCCCTGAGTTGTTAAAGCTGCCGTTTGCTGAGCAGGTGTTACACCCTAGCTCTGTTGTAAGCTTCCCACAGGCACTAGACACGCAGGAACTGGGACGCTGTGCCGGGCTCACGCCCTGGCATGAAGTGGGTGTGTGCCAGCATGCCAGTTGCTTTTCAGTTATAAAAGCACTGTCTTCTTATAGTCTTTTATTTTTGAGTGTTTTTGTTTGATTGTTTGTTTTACTAAATACCTATTTTTACCTTAAAGCAACCTTAGGAAGCAAAAAAGTATGTATAAGAAGTAAGTGTTCTTCCTTTTCATCTCTCTCAGGGCTACGACACACCATTACATTTTGCTTGTAAGTTTGGAAACGCAGATGTGGTCAATGTGCTCTCTTCACACCCTTTGATTGTAAAAAACCCAAGAAATAAATATGATAAAACACCTGAAGATGTAAGTACCTATTAAAATGCTATTACTACATAGTGTTAGAAATGAAAATACATAAAATTACAGTCTGCGATCACAGCTGTTGTGACCACGCAGGTAACTCTGTGTGACTGTGTGTGCCTTGTGGCACACCTTAGAGCCCTAATTGTTGAGTAAGATGCACTCTGTGAAGACGCTGCCTCTGTAAAGCCAGGAGGGAGTGAACTGCCTGTTTGCTGATTTTATTTTCCTGAAACTGGTGGTCAGGTTGTTCTCAGCAGCTCACTGTCTTTTGTCAAGTTCCCTCTGTGAGTCCTTCAGCTGACCAGGGTCAGAGAGAGCAGAGGAGGTGGCACTCCCGCTGCTGCTGCTGCTGGTGAGGATGGTGGTGATGAGGATGGTGCTGGTGAGGATGGTGGTGACTGACTGATGGATGGTGGAGATGGTGATGATGGTGGGGTAACGTGCTGGTGAGGATGCTGCTGCTGCAAGTAGCTGACATGTGTTGAGCTCAGTGTGCACCAGGCGCTGTCCTGAGCCCCTCCCCAGTGTTCTCACCTGGCCCATACAAGCCTTAGGAAACAGGCCTTGTCATGATCTGTCAGCAGTTGGGCACATGTGCCTTAGAGAGGGCAGAGGTGCCTCTGTGCAGTGAGGTGGAGAGGAGAGTGGGCCTGAAAAGAACTGGAAGATGGTTAATTTGTACCAGGCATTGGAGTTGTGAGCTGGCCTGGACCTGCCAGCCCTTTGGAAGTAGAATCTGTAAGGTCCGATTCTGGCAGTGCCACTTCCTCTGTAGTTGCTGGGATTATGTAAGTCGTGCCCACTTCTGTAGAAAGTTTAGAGTACAGGTAAAAAGGATAAAATTTACCGGACAATTCCGCAACTCAGAAATTACCATTATTTTGCATAAATCTGACTCAACTTTTTGTGTGCATGGGTATGTGTATTTTCTCAATATAAAGTGCTATTTGGTAACACGTTTTTAGAGCGTTGGACATCTCTCACAATCAGTTACAGAATTTAAAAGAAAATACTTGCACTACTTGAAGGGTCCACTGTGCGGTTGTAGTTTGTTTCTGTCACAGGCTGGCAGGAGGTGGTAATTTTGTGGTTCCTTCCTTCTTATTTTAAGGTTATTGGTTCTTTTGTTTTTTTTTATTGTTTGTAGCTAAAATGTTCACAGTTCTCTAATGGCTGAGAACATCGATTCCTGTAGTTGCAAGAATAAAACTTGTGTTCGTGTTAGATGGGAGTTGTATATCAACCCAGCCAAACCATAGCAGACAGGCTCCTAGCCAGGGAGGCGCCCAGACCGAAGGTGCGGGCGTGTCTGCATCTCTGCTCTGACTTGATGGTGTACCTTAAGATTTCCTTTCCTTGCAGAAAATTAGGAAATGGAGAGCAGCATGAAGAAAGAAGACAAAATTCGCCTGTAATCTCAGAGCTGGTTCTTCTTTGTCCTGGCCCCTCGAAGCCGTTACAGAACGAGAAGGAGGGCTCCGCTGTTCCACACGCGTTTTTATTGTGGGCTTTATGAGATGCTCAGCGTTAGGACACTACCCTTGTTTCACCGACTTTACAAGTTGCCCTTATGAAATCATTTTAATGATAAGATGTGATCAATCAGATTTAGAGCGTTTACGTACTCTGTTTTTTTAAAACAGGTTATTTGTGAAAGAAGCAAAAATAAATCTGTGGAACTGAAGGAGCGGATTAGAGACTATTTAAAGGGTAAGTGGGGAGTGGGCGCCCGAGGTGTGGCCCATGGTGGGGCAAGTCCTGGGCGGCATCTAGGCCAGGCCTTGTGTGCAGGAGTGAAGCAGGGGCTGCTGGGAGCCTCCGAGCTACCCTGTGCTGCACCTCCCGCTCCTGGGAGACCGACTTGTCTGTCATTTGTCTGTTGCTCACGGCCTTGCCCCTCGACCTCCGCGGCCCTCTTCCTCGGGCACAGCCTGCAGGGTGGCGGGGAGGTGGGAGGGGCCTGCCTGGAGCCCCTTGGCCAGCCGGTCCCCCGCCCTGCGGCCTCGCCGCCCCGGATCGCCACACTCCAGGCCGAGGGCCTTTCAGACCGTGGCCTGCGGGGCAGCGCTTCGCACTCGGCTTTCGGGGCCTGGCGCCTCTGGACCCAAGCTCCCGACTCGCAGGCCGCAGGGGCGCGAAGGCAGCCAGGGGCGGGAGGCATTTCCCAGCCCTTCCTCTGCCTTGTTTCCGGGCAGTTTGAGGAGTTGGCCCCGCGCGCTGGAGGGCCTGGCCTCGGATGCTTGAGGCTCTTCGGCCTCCCCCGTCTGCCCGTCCTTACTTCTCTCTCGGCTGCCATTCCTACCCGACTCCCCGTTGGTCTCCGTTTAGTGCAGGGGTCGGCCAGGCCTGCGGTGGCGCCCAGCGGCCACCACTGTCGCTCGCCCGATGTCTCTGGGCCTTTCCTGCCCCCCGCCCCATCCCTGTGGCCTCGCTGCCTTTCTTCTTTCCAGGTTGTGATTCTAGGTCTGTTTGGAGACGGGTGTTCAATGATACAAAACTGTAACGTACGAAACAGAAGAGGGAGCTGGGGAGGGAGGGGGTCAAACGTGTCTTCTTTGTAATGTTCCTCTGCTTGGCTTCCGCTGCTCTGGTTCACAGGTCCTGCCTCGTAAGAACCTGGGGGTGAGCAGGTGTTTGCCGCCCCCCCCCCCTTCTTTTTACTTCCCTGCAGAGGAAGAACGCAGGGCTCGTTATGTGCAGGAGTCTGGCGTGGACTGGCCTCTTGCCTGGGTCCTTTGGCTCCGGGGCTGTGGCGGCCTTTTCATTCACCGTTAGCATCGCTGACTCATGTGCAGAGCCCGTGGGGTAGCAACCGCGCTGTTGCCCAGGCTGGTTCCCAGGTGCCTGACATCCACTGGGTGTGGGGCTGTCCACGCAGATGGTCCAGCCCTGGTGTGTTTCCTCTCCCAGGTCACTACTACGTGCCCCTCCTGAGGGCAGAGGACACGTCTTCTCCCGTGATCGGGGAGCTGTGGTCTTCAGACCACCCGGGCGAGGTCTCTCACATCAGCCACGGTGGAGGTGGCCCCAGAGACCCCGTTCTGACCCTGCGAGCCTTTGCAGGGCCCCTGAGTCCGTCCAAGGTGAGCATCTGTGGAAGCTTCTGGAATAGCTCCTGGCCATCCCACCAGCATGCTGGGTTGTTCCAGCCTTTTGCTTTGTGTTTGGTCCTGGAGACCAGGACCCCAGAGAGTTGTCAGTGAGGCTTCAGAACTTCCCTGGAGAAACGAGTGTCTTGACCCTGTTCTTTCTTTCTTTCTTTATTTTTTAACATTTATTTACTTACTTTTAAATTTATTTTATTATTTTTATTTTATTTTTGGCTGTGTTGGGTCTTTGTTGCTGCACATGGGCTTTCTCTAGTTGCAGGTAGCGGTGGCTTCTCTTGTTGTGGAGCACAGGCTCTAGGCGCTCAGGCTTCAGTAGTTGCGGCACGTGGGCTCAGTAGTTGTGGCTCGTGGGCTCTAGAGTGCAGGTTCAGTAGTTGTGATGCACGGGCTTAGTTGCTCTGCAGCACGTGGGATCTTCCCACACCAGGGCTCAAACCCATGTCCCCTGCATTGGCAGGCGGATTCCTAACCACTGTGCCACCAGGGAAGCCTGCCCCTGTTTTCATTAGCCAGGGCAGGTATGTGATGAGCCGTGCTTCCGAGAAGCGAGGTTTGCCTGGGCTAACGCTCCTCACACCAGCGTCACCTGACTCCCCTCCCCCAGGTGCCCATGGCCCTTCGCACACCATATTGCCCAGGTGGCTAGGCTGTCCATTCCAGGGTCCTTGGATTTGTACTGTCACTAGGAAACTTCCATTTGCAGACTCCGGTGTTCACCTTCCAGACTGAGGTACTTCATACACTGACCTGTATATAATCTTTCCTCTTAAAAGAAAGTTGTGGCTTCCCTGGTGGCGCAGTGGTTGAGAGTCCACCTGCCGATGCAGGGGATGTGGGTTCGTGCCCCGGTCCGGGAAGATCCCACATGCCGTGGAGCGGCTGGGCCCGTGAGCCATGGCTGCTGAGCCTGCGCGTCCGGAGCCTGTGTTCCACGACGGGAGAGGCTGCAACAGTGAGAGGCCCGCAAAAAAAAAAAAGAAAAGAAAGTTGTAACTATCGATAGTTAGTTCCCTGAAACTATAAAAACGTTAGGATTAGATTCAGCTGCATGAAATACCGAAAGCACAAATATTTATTTTCCTGTCACGTGATGGCAAGGTGACTCAAGGCCCTTGGGGTGACAGCTCTGCAGTGTCTCCCTCGGGGCCTCCTGGGTCAGCTCTGATCCTCAGCCCAGCCCAGGCCTTGCCAGGGTCCCTCCTGGCCTCACCGGGACGCAGCCACGGCCCCTTAGCTCCAGGGCAGTGGGCATGTTGCGCGCGCTGGGTTGGTGGGGGAGGGCTGCCTGGTGACGTGGATGCCTAGCGCAGCTTAACACACTTCTGTTCTAGGCAGAAGATTTTCGCCGACTCTGGAAAACCCCGCCTCGAGAGAAAGCGGGCTTCTTCCACAGCGTCAGGAAGTCTGATCCGGAGAGAGGCATCGAGAGAGTGGGAAGGTACTTAAAGGGCACGAAGTGACAGAGGGCCAAGTGCTGGTGTCACCTCGCGTGCTGTGCCCTCGTGTGCTGACTGGGGCTTTCAAAACAGCAGTTCCCAGAAGGCGTTGACTGGAGACTTTTAAGGCCTTTTCACTAAGGTCTAATTCCTTGCGAACGTGCCCCCTGCAGCTTGTGCAGCAAAAGTCTCCGTGAAAACAGTCCCTCCCGGGGGTGGGGTGGCCGAGGGGCATGACAGTGTGTGGGAGAAGGCGCCGCACCGCCATGGAGAAGATCAAACACAAGAGGGGGGCGTGGCCAGAAGCTGCTAGTGAAAGAGGCCCCTGAAAAGTGTTTTCCACAGTTCAGAAGCTAATTTACAGTGTGAGCAAATAAAGCTCAATTGAATCATTTTAGAACTTTTTCTCAAAATATGTGCCCAGCCTTAGGTTTACGACTTGAAAGTGAAAAGGACCTCTAAATGTTCATGTCTGGCCCAAACCCGAATCATCTCCGACTTTGTACGGTTTCGTGAGAACCGAAATGTCCTGTTAGTGGAGTTTCACCGTTTGCCCTTTTTTCGATGCTCGTGAGTGTCGGTGTGAGCACTACACTTCGGCTGGCGTCTCCTTTCTCCCCGTGACCCTGGCTTGCTCTGTAACAGGGTCCTGCCCAGTGAGGGGGTGCTGCTTCAGGAAGTGGAGTGCACTGATTCAGCCCCAAATTTAGGATAACATGGAATTGTAGCCAAGGTTGCAGGTGCCGTTTTGGCACTTCCAGTGTCAAATGGCCCTTTTCTGTTTAGTTAGTTCTGTGAGTTTTTCTTCTGGTCTCACAACTGGTTAATTTGCTTTATTCTTACAGGCAGCTGGCTCATGAGCTGGGGTATCCCTGGGTCGAATACTGGGACTTTCTGGGCTGTTTTGTTGATCTGTCTTCCCAGGCGGGCCTGCAGAAACTAGAAGAATATCTCACCCAGCAGGAAGTGGGCAAAAAGACCCAACAAGACATGGGGGAAAATGCCGCCTGTCTGCAGGAGGACGCCTCAGCCCTCGGTAAGAGCATGCAGTGCGTCTGCGGCCGGCGGGACTGGCAGCCCGTCCTGTGGCCGCATCCGTGGCAACCAGCCGGCTTCCTTCTCCTCTTCCTGCCTGTGAGGGGGAACAGCTGGGCCTGGAGCCTGGCATTCTGTCTGCGGGCTCCTGCTTGCCTTTCCCAAGGCATGTTGCAAGTGGTTTTCTGTCGTGGAATCTGAGGAGGGAGGAGGCTTGGAATGCGGGAGTGACTCGTCGCAGGGTTTGCGCTGTGCGGGGTGACACCCCACAGCCGCCATCCATACCGTCTCTCCCTCACAGGCCGTCACAGGAAGTGCAGCAATTCCATCTCCGTGAGGGCGTTTCTAGATGAAGATGATGACATGAGCTTGGAAGAGATCAAAAACCGGCAAAACACAGCCCGAAACAACACCCAGCCCACGGTGGCTGCTTTTGGAGACTCGGGGTGTGACATCCTTCCCTTGGAGCAGAAGACAGACCTCATAGAAGCCTCAGCCCCGACCAGTCCCCGCAGCAGCAAAAATGGGTTTTGCAGCCCCCCGAGTGACAGCAAGACCCTGGGTGGGAAGAGGCCAAAGGCCCCAAGTGGGGAGGACGCCTTCCTGTCACCTGTCTCCGGCTTGACTGTGGAGTTTGATAAACTGAATTTGCAGAATCTACAAAGTAGCTTTTCTAATAAGACACCCCGTCCAACTGTGAAAACTAGAGATAAGAGGATCCTGACATCAAGAGTGAACCCAGCAGAAAGTGACATGTTAGGACCTCTTGCTGCTGACAAACTCGGGAATGACCAAGGAAGGACAGAGCACGGAATGTCAGCTGGAATGGCTGACATGTGCCTGGACCCCGACAGTCCCACGCAAGAGGCCCGTCACGGTGGCAGTTCTGAGCCCTCGGGGGTCCCTGCCTCGAAAGAGTCCGTCCAGAGCCTCTTCCTTTTTGGGTATGAGTCGGGAAGCACACACACGTCGAGGGGCAGCGGGCACGGGCGCCACTGTGTGATTCCCAGACAGTTCCCTCCACCCTGGCCTGCCTGACGAGCACTTGTGGTTCCGTCTCCCTCGCGAGTCTATGTGGCTCCTCGGGTGTCCTCCAGGCCGGTGGGAGATGGCGGTCTCCTTGCTCACTCGTCCTTGCAGCCTCTTTGCTTCCCACAATCACTGAGCTGTCCTGTGGGTTTAGTTTGTTTTTGGAAGAAAGGTCGTCTTGGGGTCGGTCTCAGTTGCCCGGCTGATGGCCCGTCCCACCTTCTGCTCCATCATCCTGGAGGGGGGGTACGCAGAGCGCATCTTCCCAGCAGGGCTGGGGCCGGAGTCTCCTCCTGCGGGCAGTGCGTCCCCCCGCTGCCTGGATGTCGGCCGGACCGCCGGAGCCTGCGGTGGCGGTGCTGGGGCCTCACACACGCCTCTGTTGCTCTGCTGGTTCTGAAGGGGGCGGTGGCGCCAGGTGCGTGTGTGGTCACGGCTGTTCTGCTTCTCTCGCACCTTCTAGAGAAGAGCCGTCAAAACTGGATCGCGATGTTCTGGCGGCCCTGGAGTGTGCGGACGTGGACCCTCACCAGTACCCGGCCCTGCACAGGTGGAGGAGTGCCGTGCTGCGCTACTCGCCCGCGGACAGACAGAGGTACCTGCAGCCCGGCGGACGGTGTCGCCAGGTTCACGGGGGAGCTCCCCGCCCTTGGCCGGGGGTGGCGGAGCAGAAGGAGTGCTGCTGAGAGCTGAGGGGGGCGGGGTGGGGCAGCCAGGGTTCCGCTCCGGTCCCGCGCCCCCCGTGCGGGACGCAGTAGTGTGAGCTTGCAGTCACGTGGGAGGCGTCTCTTCCCGGAGCCCCAGTGGTCCCCGGGTCGGGGGCGCGGCTCCGGTCTGTGGCCTCCGCTCTCCCCACCCCGCCCCGCCGTCCCTGCTGACCGCCCGTTCTCTGTTTCCTCAGCTGGCCCAGCCCCTCGCTGAAAGGGAAGGTGAAGTCTCAGCTGCCGGACATCGGTGGCCCTCCTAGCGGCGGCAGCCCCGGGCGCTGCAGCCCCGGGCGCTACAGCCCCGCTCGCAGGGGCCACCTCCACCGGATGGCGCGCCTGGCCCAGCTCGCCACCTTGTAGGGCCCGTGCGCGCTGCTGGGGCGGTCAGCTTTTTCTTTGGGTTTAAAAAAAAAAAACAAAAGGAAAAAAGGAACAAGGAAAGGTAATGTGTTTATTGCTAAAGTTTCACCCAGAGAAAGAATATCAGTCCTCATTTAGAGGGTGAAAGAATTTTAGAAGATGCAGGTGTCCTGTATAAAATGTCGCTTTCTGATACTTGGAGAGAAGTGGGTGAAAGCGAACTCAGACGCAGATTTCCTGGAAACCGTCAGTGTGGTGGCGACAGGCTCGTTAGCTGCCCCAGGGGCACAGGAGGGCACCAGAGAGGCCGGGGCGCCCCGCGGGCCCCCGTCCCCCGAGAGTAGCTGCATTCACTTCAGCTTTGTTCCTAAAACACAGGTGACTTTCGTGCCTCTTCCTTTCCTGGGGAGGGTCTTTGACTTCCTGGCTCGTGACAGAAAAGCCTCTCTGCTTTGCTGCTCAGCCCCGCTGGTTAGACAGTGGCGAGGTGAGCATCCAGGAGTGAACGAGCCTTCAACGTGTTGGGGACTTGCAGCGACACTTACAAGTTGAGTCATTTAAGTGAGTGACCAGAGGATGAAACGAGCTTTTCTCTTGGAAAAAGTCTAGCCGTTGGGAGCCATGCAAAGAGTCACACACAGCTCCCTCACCAGCGGTCCCTGGAAGGCGATCTCCTTTTCACCAGCACTTGACCTTTCACAGTGCACCTTATTTAGCTGCCAGTGCGGTGGTAACAAAATAATCTGCAAGGCGTTGCCTAGTTTCGAGATGTAGCCCGTAGTTTAGGACACGTTCCAGCTGGGTTTGCTTTATGAAAGAGCATTGCGTGTTGGTGCAGAAAAGAAAGGTTTACTTTGGAGGACGTATCTGATGCCAGCCCCGTTCCTTTAGTGCAGTTTGTCGTCCCTCCCCCTTGGCTGTACCTACTGGAGGGTCTGCGCACAGAGCTTTCTGTGCCAGGACGCTGCAGCTGAGCCGAGGGCTGTTTCTCTGGGTGTCACCGACGACTGCTCACAGCGGTGTTCTGGGGACACTGCCAGTGTTTTATCCAAAGTGAAAACTTCTAATGCTTCTGCGGAGTCCAGTGCCTTTTGTAAACCGCTTCTGGTTTTCCCGAACTTACTTTTTGAGAATATACAGTGACAGCAAGTAGACGTGAGATTTTTTAGTTGTAAATATTCTGAATTTAAATTTATGTAAAAAAAAACCCAGAAACTTATTTCTTTCACACGATAACCAGAGGCAGGTCAGGAATATTGGAACCAAGATTTGGATTTTAAAATTCAAAAGGTTGTTACACAGGGTGTTTTCACTTGTGTAGCAGACGACTTAAGCCTAAGACAGAAAAATACATTCTGTTCTAAAAACCAAATGGCATTTAAAAGACATCTCTATTCTCAAAGAAATCAGAACACAGATGTAGTCATAGTGATGATCTGTTTTGTCTAAAATTTGACCGTGCCGTCCTATATATTTTTGTAAATATTCAGATGGAAGCTAAAGTGATTTGCCCGTACTTTGCAGACTTCTGCTCCTGTTTTCTGAGGTTTAGGCCTTCTTTGATTGTTTCTCCATTTGTTTGTATAAGAAGTTGGCCCCGGTTCCACTGAATGCATAGTCATGTGTCCTGTGGTGATTTTGTCTTTTTAAAACTACTTAATGAAATAAATTATTTTTAAAACCATGTGATCATCATTCTGAGCTTTCAGGAAGACCTCTCTCGCCTGTGCCCAGGCGAAGTGTCCTTTTTAGCAAACTTTTAAGCAGTGTTTTGGTTAAACGCAACATTGATCTGAGAGTGGTTTATCTGCTGTTTGGGGCCCTTTCCTTCCTAACAACACGGTTGTGAAAAACCTTGGCATCAGTTCAACTATCGAATATTTTATAACTGCCCTGGGAAATGGGGAACCTTTTTCTGACATCGACAGTGTGTCGCTTCTTCAGTTGGGAAGAGGTGACAGGAACCGTCTGAGCGGGGGGCAGCGGCTAAGGTGCCACGGGCTGCATGCAGGCGGCTCCGGAAGGTTCCCCGCTCCTGGATCCAGACGGACCCTCCGGGATAGTGTTTGGATGTTTCCAGAGGCCTTTGCGGCTCAGAGGGAATAGCTGTGGGGTGACTGCCTCGTCAGGCGTCCCCAGCCGGGTTTGCCCCCCAGGCTGCTGGAACCACACAGGTCTGTGTGCGCGCAAGGCCCGCAGGGAGGGGTTTCTTCTTACACGTGCCCTCGGCCTCCTTCCTCAGCCGTCTCAAAAGAAAGAAAATATTTTGGAACAAACAAACAGCAACACGGTCAGTAGGAACCACTACTGTTCCCACTGCTGTCAGCTCAGGATCCCTCCTGTCACACGGGCTCTTGGGGTGGTTTTCCACCTTGGTCAAGCTTAGGATGACGTTCCCGACGTTTCAGAAGTTCTCGGTCATCTGTCCTACCTCGGGGCGGTTTCCAGTGCGACCTCCCTGGGCCCCTGTAACTAACTGACCCCGTCCAAACACCACTGTCCTGCTCCTGGGCTCCTTTCCTGTTTCTAAAATGCTGCCTTGCTTCTCAAAGGTCAAGTGTAAAGGGTGGACACGCCACGGAAAAGCCAGGTCTGCAGACAGGACAGCAGGGTGGCCGCGCAAGCCCGAGGGTCCAGGGGCCCAGGGCCCGGCCGCGGGGCCTCACAGCGCCCGGGGCCAGACACGGTGCCGCCTCTGGCTTTTCTGGTCTCAGCCGTTAGCACAGCCCCTGGGTAACTTGTCTCAACTATTTCGCAGAATGGTGTGTGCCTGCTGCTTTTACTTACCGAGCTCACTGTCCTGGGTCAGGGCCTCTCACTGAGGCCCCTAGCGGGCAGACACCCTGCAAAACTGTCAGCCCAGGGCGCACAAAATACTGGGGAAAGAGCCTTCTGCCCAATCTGTCTCAGCAAGTTTGCGGCTGTTATGCTGCTCAGGCGTCCTGCTTCCTTTAACACACTCACAATTAGTACTTTGAAAAACCAGTAAAACACAATTTCATTTTGTAGGTATTTCCAAAATTGACAGAAATGGATCGAATATCCCAATTAGTTGCACCGATTGCAAAAATGTTCACAACCACTTCATAGAAATTGTACTTCCGTCTAAATAAATGGAGATTTGGGATGGACGTGTTGTATCTAAATATTTTAATCCACAAGCATAAAAGATTAATAGCCACAGGTAAACAAGGACTGAACTGTCAGCCAGACACTTTATTGAAACAGGGCCCCTCCTGGTCCGTCACTGCCCAGCCCCTCCCACGAGAGCAGCAGGTCGAGTCACCTCCCTCACCTGCTAAGGTGCCCCTCCTCTGTGTCGGAAAGGCCTAGCAACACACGTGAGTTCAGATCCAACAGTGTCAGGGCTGTGTGACTCGGGAGTGAGAAATGGGTTTTCAAAACAAGAACCAGATGAGGAAAATCTTCAATCGATGAAAACTTAAGTGACAAAGAGTTCTAGGAAATGAAAAGAGTGTAAAAAGCAGCGAAATAAGTTACGAATGGAAGAGCGCTGGTGCCCACCTCCTCCTGCCTGACGGGCTCTACTGACGGACAGCTCGCTGCGGCGTCTGCCGCGGCCCCTGTGGGGACGGCATCTGGGGGCCTCGTCCAGTCCCTGAAACAGGCCTGCTCGTTCCTGTTCCTGAAACAGGCTCATCCTGGTGGACAAGAGTGAGGCAGAGACACTGCGAGAGACGAAGCTGATCTGACCTGAGTGCTTCCCTTCTGCATCCTGGGCCAGAAGCTCAGCGCTGCAGCACTGCTTCGTGGATCCTTCTCTCCGGCTGCTGCGCCCTGGAGCCCTGGCCCTGCGGCGCGGCCTGTGTGGGGGCAGGGGAGGAGCCCGCGGTCTCGGTGGCACCCACACCAGGCCGGCATGAGGCTGAGGAGGAGAGCGGGGCCTCGAGGTGGCCCTCAGGAGCGAGAGATCTTGTCAGGAGGCATGAATCCCGTGTCCCCGAGGGTCCTGAGCGCCACTCGGCCATCTGGCCGGACTACCAGGTGCGTAATGCTGCCGTTGTTGAGGGAAAGGCGGAGCCAGCCTTCTGGAGGGAACTGCAGCGCCCTGGAGGAGAGAGCACAGGCTGGGAAGGGGCCCACCCCAGATGACGAGGCCTCAGGGGACTTCCCTGGGGCTGGGGCCAACACCTGCAAGTCCCTCCCATTTTCAAATGGGGTTTCTCAGAGGAAGGAACTGTCGGGGGTGGATGCCAACCCATCAATCAAACAAGGGGGAGGTGACAGCCCAGCCCCTCTGGGACGGGGGATCAACCCAACTCAAGGCTTGCATGTGAGTCACAAACACACTAGTTAACAAATGCATGCAACTGAATTGTTCTTCCAGTGTCACCAAAAGGGGACGGGGGGCAGCCAGAAGGTGCGGCAGGGGCAACCCACAACCCCGGAGCATTTCCATGCGCTTAACGCTTCTTAGGCACAGTTGGTATCTGCTGAAGAGCCCAGCAGGACTATGGCCTCCGTCTGAGCCACCGGACCCCTTTGTGCCCCAGGACACTGGGGTGAACAAGCGGCACCCCTGTGGCTCGCCTTCAACTGGCACGCCCTCTGTCGAGAGTTTTGCCGACTTGAAGGATTAACTACCTACACGCTGATTTTTCAAGGCTCAGCGTCACCCTCACCGCTTTCAAAACTGCCCTAAGTTAGGGAGCAGAGCGCCCTCACGTGTCCTCGGGGCACAGGCCGCTCCCAGCCCTGACGTCTCCGGCCGGCCCTCAGCACTGGGGTCAGTGCTGTCCCGGGATATGGGAGGACGCGTGTTCACACAGCCCCGAAGTCGCCCTGAGCGGCACACGGGCTGGGGCTGCCCCCGAAGCCCAGCCCCTCCTCCCAGCAGCTCTCAACCCGGCCGGGAACCTGGCGCCGCAGCCTGCTCCTCCGGCGCAGGGCTGCTCGCCCCGGGCCACGCGGGCGGCTTCTGAGGGCAAGCGAATGGGCCCTCGTGAGAAGGGGGACCCCCTCAGCTCCTGAAGCACCTGCGGAGCACCTTGAATGGCCCCGGGGGAGGCTGGGTCCCCACTTGCACTAAGTGGGATGTGGTCAAACACACTAGCACCCAGCTGGCCTTCCCAGGTCCAGGGCCCTCCGTGACTCTGCCCGGGGCTCAGCGCAGGCATCACTGTGAGGGCCCTGCACCTCTGGTGCCAGGACGAAGGGACCTGGTTGCCCCACGGACACAGGAGCCCCGCAGGAGCAGCTGGAGCTGCCAGGGACTAAGGCGCTCACAGGTTATCACCCTGCACAAAACAGATCCGTGGGTCCTTCGTCACACACGTTCCAATTAACAAACAAAGGGACATACGAAACCATTAAGCGAACGCCACGCACAACCACGGGGGCAGGAGCCATCGACAGGTGCTGAAACCAGCTGGGGGACCTCAGGGAAACGGGCGCTCGCGTTGCCTCCTACAAAGTGGGACTTCGCGTTGGGAATGGCAGCGCACAGCGCCTAAACCAAGCGACCACGGTCAGCATCGCCCGGGAAAGGCCGCCCACGGGGGGCACCTCAGTCTGGTCTGTTCCCAGCAAAAACATGCAGTCGTGAGAAAGCCGTTCTACCAGACCACCGGCTGGGCCTGGCGGGCACCATCAGACAAGAGGAGGGGGAGCCGCGCTGGGGGCACAGGCCGGCGGGGGAGGGGGGAGGCGGGGCCGTGATGGGGTGGGGCAAGGCGGGGGGCGGGGCGGGAGGCCGGCGGGGGAGGGGGGAGGCGGGGCCGCGGGCGCCCCGTTGGGGCCTCACCTGCACACGATATAGCGGATGACGTTGGCGTGGCAGATGAAGATCTCGTAGCTGTCCTCCTGCTGCTTGGTGTCCGCCCGGTGGATGTAGTTCCGGAAGGCGGCCTCGATCCGCGCCCCGTCCTCATAATACTGCTGGGGGCAGAGGGAGGGATCGTCCGTATGGAGGCAGCGCGCGGGCCCGCCGCCAGGAGCCCAGGGGCCGCCAGGAGCCCAGGGGCCGCCAGGAGCCCAGGGGCCGCCAGGAGCCCGGGGCCGCCAGGAGCCCAGGGGTGGAGTGGAGGCCGCTCCCGGGGAAGGCCGCCCGGGGGGAGTTTTTACCACAGCCTCCGGCTTCCAGTGAGACACGGGGGGGTCAGGCTCGATGGGGGCGCCTTCCCTCAGCAGGTCTGTGCTGACCTTGCAGACGCCTGCGGAGAGACACAGGACTCAGGGCCCCTTCAGGAGCAGCCGGCCCGGGGGGCGCCTGGCACTCACCTGGCAGGTGTTTGCTGATGATGTCAGTGGTCTCTATCGCACGGGTCATGGAGGAATGGACGATTTTATTAAACTTCAACCCCAAGCTTGCAAGTCGGAGACCGGTTAGTTCAGCCTGCTCACGACCTTGAAGGTGGAATACACTGGAGAATTACACGTCGCCGGAGTCCCTGTTTGTTTACTTCACAAATACTTCAGTCCTTACCAAGCACCACTAGGTTTGGGGGACAAGACGGGCAGCCCCTCCCGGGGCTCAGGCCTAAGGAAGGGGTCAGGCTTTCAACAGGTAAAATCAATGAGACAAACCAGCCACCTTCAGCCCCATAAGGAAGAAACACTGAAGACAACGGCCATGGTGGAGGCTGGCTGAAGTTTGGGTGGGGTCCTGTTTACTATTTCTGGGTCCCCCACACCATTCCTACTCAACTTTGTCCAAAGATTGGGTGTCAGTGCGCCAGTGACCACCTGCCGCTCAATCACCACCGCCAGGTGTTAACACGTGAGGACGGACAGCCTCAGCACTGCTGCAGCCTGGGCGCAAATACAAATGCCTTTCCTCAAATGTATCTGAGAATCCAGTCGAAACGCCCTTGGAAAGTCAGTCTCAGCTGGATGCAGCTTGACTTCCGCCCGGGCCTGAGGACAGGCCAGCAGCCCCTTCACACAAGTGGCTGCTATCTCATTCACCAGAGAGATTTTTTTTAAATGTAAACTCTATCTCCAACCTCCCTGCCGTTTCCTTGCTAGGAATTTCTCCTACAGACACATGAGCACAAAGACCGAGGCGGTCCCGCCCGGCGGGGGCGGCTGAGACCCGCCACCGTTTATGAGGAAGGCTCTCCAGCAACGAGGTCAAGCCAGGAGGAGCACCGGGCGGGGCGCCTCCGAGAGCCTCGGGCCTGCGGGCAGGATCCACCTTAACGAGGACGTTTTCAAAGCCTGTGTCAGATTTGGCTGATTATTACTAATAATGACAAGGCTCGCATCTGGGTCGAGAACACCCGACACAGGTCCAAAGAGGCCCAGCGCCCCAAGGGCACCTCCAAGGAGGCCCAGCCACGTACCCAGGGGCGTCAGCGTGCGGTCCTTCTCCAGGGAGGCGTCCACGTGGTACTGCGAATGCCTGATGAGGAAGATGTGCCGTGTGGCCTTGGCCTTGTAGTGGTCCAGCCTGGACGCCAGCTCTTCTTCTCCGGGCTCCAGGTTCCTCTTCCGCAGGTTGACCAGGGACAGTGGTTCTCTCCTGATGCAGAAATACGAGATGGTGTGTCCTGTGCCCCTGCTCACAAGTCACCCCCAGTCTTTCTGACAGAGGGGCTTCCTGGGTTGGTGAGGCACAGGGGAGGAGCCAGCGCCCCCCTTCTCTTGGCGCCAGGCCCGCCCTGGGCGGCTGGATGTGAACAGAACAGACAGGCGAAGCTATTGTGCTGCCCACGTCCTTGTGAGGAGACTGACAGTCACAGCAAGGGGACCAGGGACGCAGAGAGGAGGAAGGAGTGTCTGTGGAAGGGCAGGTGGGAAATGCCCACAGGGTGGCCTCACTGACGGGGACGCTGTGCTGCCCAACAGTAGCCGCTGACCATGTGGCTACTTAAATTCAAAATCATGAAAATTAAATACAATTAAAACTCCATTTCCCCAATCACACTAAACACATTTTCAATGCTTGGTAGCACATGGGATAGTAGGCATCACATCGGACAGTGAGGAAAATGCTCCCGTTACCACGGAAACCCCCTGGATGGCCCTGCTGGAATGCTGGGAGGGAGCTGCAGCAGAAAAGATGCTGAGACACCAGCAAGTCTGGTGAAGACAGGCACTCTGACGGCTCATTGGCCTCAAGCTAACAGAAATTACATGCCTGTGAGACCGGCAGAGCTGGGAAAAGAATGTACTCAGCTGAGGCAGTGCTGGAAGAGTAAGTTTTGAGGGGAATAATGGTGAATTCACGGGTTCTGCTTGGGCCGTGCGAACCTGGGGAACCTGGGGTGCCTGTAACATGGCCAGGCCGATGCCACACTGGCGGTCACGTGGGAGCTGGGGCTGAGCCAGAGAAGACATCTGGGACCTACAGGCACAGATGCAGGAAGCCTGGCTCCTCAGAAAGAGGCCGGAGATTTCACTGGATGAGGCCCTGGAACTTTCTAGCATGGACACCACCCCCCTCACCCCCCCATAAATCTAGACTTGGCAAGTAAATACAGCAATGTTGGCCTCATACAAGGCTGGAGTCCGGCTCTACCTCAAGTCAGTCCTTTAACCTGAGTGACTCTGTTTCCTTAAAAAGGCCCAAGAAATTCACAAGATTGTACTGATGTTTGAAAAAGAGAATATGACCCCAGTCTTATCCCAATTGAGGAACATTCTATACAATCCCTGATCAGCCCTGCTCAAAACTGTCAAGGTCATCAAAACAAGTCAAGTCTGAGAAACCGTCAAAGCCTGACTGTCCTGTGGGATCCGGGAAGACACAACGGACAACATGTAAAAACTGAGGAAATTTCAATAAAGTACGGACGTCAGTTAAAAATATCGTATCTATACTGGTTCACTGATTGTGACAAGTGTCCCATAGTAGTGTGAGGTGTTAACAACAGAGGGAATTAAGTGTGGAGTATACAGGTACTCTATCATCTTTTTCTGTAAATACAAGATGATTCTAAGGTAAGTTTATTTTTCAAAAATTAAAGGTTAAAGAGAATACCTATTTAGTTCCCGATACAACTAGGCCAGCAATAAATATTGGATCTGTGCCCCACACTCAAGATCTTGTGTCAAGGAGTGAAGAGCTGGGACTGGGTAAACCATCCCACAACCCAGAGCAGGGCTGTCCAATAGAAACAGAACACCGGCAACATACGTAATTTAAAATTTCCAAGTGGCCACATTTACAAAGCAGGAAGAAACTGGTGAAATTTCAGTAACTCACTTTATTTACTCCAGCATACCAAAACTACTATCGTTTCAATACAGTATTTTAAGATCTGCACTGCTCTGGTTTTTAAATTTAATTAACGTTAAGTAAGACTAAAAATTGCTTCCTGATCACAGGAGCCACACTCAAAGGGCTCAATAAGAACACTGACAGCGCGCGGCCAGGTGGGACCGGGACCCCTGGACCTCACGTTCCTACTCAAGATGGCTGCTGGTCCTGTCCCCGCGAGGCCGCCTCGCGGAGGCCCCTTCCAGGGCCCATGTCCACCTCGCCGTCTCAGCTGTATCGCAAATATGGGACCAACGTGCCGTCACCCAATCTGAGGATTCAGAAGTTGGGAAACGGAAACAAGGACAAGAGCCCTACAAAGGTCCAAGCCCTCCGTCTAGGACTGAAAACGACCACTTTGGGCTTCCCTGTGCGCCAGGCACTGTCCCTGGCATCACGGTGCTCCTTCCTCAGTACGACTCCCTGGGCAGACGAGGAAACTGGCGCTCAGAAGAGGGGTCGAAGGACGGCCCACGTCCACAGCCACCCTTGTGGCCAGAACCGAAAGAGAAACCCGCACGCAAGCCTGCCCCGCCCGCCCCTCCGCGGAACCGACCACACCGACCGGCCGGGACGGCCGGGGCCCGGGAAGGCTCCCGCCGCCGGCCCCGCACCTGTCCCAGTTGGGGTCCCAGACGCCGGGCCCGGGGCGCGCGGCCCCCGCCCACGCCGGCGGCTCGACCACGCGCGGCTCCGCGTCCCCGCCCGCGCGGGGCTTCCCCACTGCCACCGCCGAGAAGAACACCGCGGCCGAGCCCCCGGCCAGGCCGCAGGCCGCCAGCTGCAGCGCCTGCCGGAACGCCATGCCGGCCCGTCCCACGCGGGGCCGCGTCGACTCCGCGCAGGCGCCTTCGGGCGCGGACGGCGCGCCGCAAGGGACAGGCTTGGGCGGGCGCGCGCTTCCGGCCGCCGGGCTGCGCGGGAGTCGCCGGGATGGCCCTGCCTGCCGCGGGCGACTTCCGGGAACGAAGGCGGAGCCCGGTGGTAGGCGGTGGTTCTGAGACCCTTCCCTCGACCCGCTGCGGGGGGCCCGGGGCGGGAGTCGTTCCTGCCTTCGAGCAGCTAGTGCTTACGCGGCGCCCCCGGGGAGCCGCTTGGGCGGGGGCGCAACGGGAGGACCGAAGCCGGCGCCGAGCGGCTGGGCCGAGTCAAATGCGGGAAGAGCCCATGGGGAACCCGTGCCCCGCAGATGACTTGGGGTTCTGGTTTAAGTGAACTGGGAAACTCCCGCAGGGTTTGCTGGTTGCCTTGTTTTTACTGTGGCAAAATACACATAACGCAAAATTTACCATCGTAACCGTCTTTTAGGTGTACAGCTCAGGGGCATTAAGGACATTCTCTTTGTTGTGCAAGTGTCACCACCATCCCTCTCCAGAACTTTCTCATCTTCCCAAACTAAAATTCTGTCCCCGTTAAACACTTAACTCCCCATCCCCTTCCCTCAGCCCCTGGCACCCACCACCCTACTTCCTGTCTCTGTGAATTTGCTCCAGGGACCCCAAAGAAGTAGAGTCAGACAGTATTGTCCTTTGCGGACTGGATTATGTCACTTAATGTCCTCAAGGTTCATCTGAGTCGTAGCATGTGTCAGAATGTCCTTGCGTTTTTTTTAAGGATGAATAATATTCCATTGTATGGATGGACGACATTTTGTTTATGCATTCGTCCATCAATGGACATTTGGGTTGTTTCCCAGTTTTAGCTACTATTGTGAATAACACTGCTGTGAACATGGGTGTGCAATATCTCTTCAAGTCCCTGCTTTCTGTTCTCTTGGGTGTATACACAGAAGTGGAATTGCTGGATCATCTTGACAGACTTTTAAATGGGGAAGTGATACGATCTGATTTACATTTTTAAGTCACTCTGGATTTTGAAGAATAAATGTATTCCACAGAAATACCCAGACCTCTGCTTAAGCATGGTGTCTTGAACCCATATATTTATGTCTCCTTCTTCCAGAAGGTCGCTTATTAAAATGATAGCAAAAAAATTTAAAAAGACAAATCTACAAGGACATACTTGAGTCCACAGAAGGAACAAAGCCAAGAGATCAGCTGACAAAATTTTGGAAGCTGTAAATCAGATTGTTATTGATCTGAGGAGATGGAATATCTGTCGCCTGCACTGAGGGAAGCCAAGAAGCAAGTTCATCTATTCCGGTGAGTCTGGCAGAGCCTGGCCAGTTACAGTTACTAGCCCCACCTCTGAGCTCTGAGGACACAGCAGGACTGACTGAAAACCTGAGAGGTTGCACTCTTCGTCCCCTCCATCACCAGTGTATTCAGGTGACTACCTCACCTCCAACATGGCAGAAGACTAGAGAACTTTCATTACAGAGGATCTGAACCAGAAGGCCTCTGGATCTGAGAACACCTGACAGGTGAGACTGGGCTGCAGTAATAAAGATGAAATTATATGAAGTTCACATACTAATAGTAGGACTCTAACCCCTTTTCTCCAGTTAGCCACAAGAATGTTGGCCACTGTGCTTATACCATGCTCCCCTACAGCCACCACTCTCCCTGCCCCACCCCCCAACCCTGGGCAAGAAATGAAAAGATTCCTCTCTGGGTAAACTGACCAGCCCAGGAGAAAATACCTCAGTTATTGAAAATGGGTGGTCCCCAACAAAACTGGGTCCCAGGCTTCCCTGGTGGCGCAATGGTTAAGAATCCGCCTGCCAATGCAGGGGACACGGGTTCAAGCCCTGATCCAGGAAGATCCCACATGCCGTGGAGCAACTAAGCCCGTGCGCCACAACTACTGAGTCTGTGCTCTAGAGCCCACTAGCCACAACTACTGAAGCCTGCACGCCTAGAGCCCGTGCTCCGCAACAAGAGAAGCCACTGCAATGAGAAGCCCATGCACCGCAAAGAAGACCCAACGCAGTCAAAAATAAATTAATTTTAAAAAAAGAAAAAAAAGATCAACATGGACTTCCCTGGCGGTCCAGTGGTTAAGACTTTGACTTTCAGCGACTTCCCTGGTGGCACAGTGGTTAAGACTCTGCACTCCCAATGCAGGGGGCCCGGGTTTGATCCCTGGTCAGGGAACTAGATCCCCCATGCTGTAACTAAGGAGCCGGCAAGCTGCAACTAAGACCCGGCACGCTGCAACTAAGACCCGGCACAACAATGACGACAACAACAACAAAAACTTCGTCTTCCAGTGCAGGGGGTGTGGTTTTGATCCCTGGTCAGGGAGCTATGCCTCTCAGCCAAAAAACCAAAACATAAAACAGAAGCAATATTGTAACATATTCAATAAAGACTTTAAAAATGCTCCACTTCAAAAAAAAATCTTAAAAAAAAAAGAGAAAGAAAAGGATCGATAGACATTTCAGGAAATCCCGATAGGGTAACACAAAGATCAAACAGGGGAAAAACAAAAAGCAAAAAACCCTGAGAAAATAGAAGCAGCACGCGAGACAGAAAAAAATTCAAAAAATATATAATTAGGATCCCAAGAGATACTGTATCCATGAAATAAGGATGGGAGGCAATCAGGAAGCAATGTTCTAAGAATGAAAAAGCAGGGAGGGAGGGCTAAAGTAAATGACCAACGGGAAAGCAGACCCCGCTGCTGAAAGGGTGGCATACAGGGCCGCTCAGCAGGTCAGGGCAAGCCCTGGTCTAGAGGGGCCCGCGTCCTATGGGGCCAGGTAGCCAAGCAGTAGTACTGTGATATATGTTACCACAATTTCTTAAACGTTTTAAAAAATCTGAGGGCAGCCCTCTGATCACCCATTTCTTTCAAAGCAACAGCAATTATTCTGAGAAATTAAAATCACCACTGAAAAAACTACGTTATAGTTTATTGTGATCCTAATTCAATCCAAGGTGAGAGGTGAAATCATCTCTACTGTATTTTAAGTTTCTTAGGGGAGCACCACCTGAGGACAGGGACCACCTTTTTAAAAACGGATTCTGACATTCAGAGATTTCTGTTTCTCCATCCGTCATTTTAGGGTCATCTTGAATCACATGATCTAGAGGCAGGCTGGGTTGTTCCTGCTCTCTCACCCGCACCCCCCTCCCCCCTCCCCCCACGTCATCAGTGTGTCTGAGGACCTCTCCCGGTCATCTGCACTTCCGCAGAGAGGCCAGGTAGGTGTGCCAGAACAGAGCTGCCAAGTCGGCACAGAGCACCCGGAACTGCCGGAGAGAACACGGGCTGCAGCAAGAGCAGGGCCCTGGGCACACTCATCAGGCACCCACCCCCCAGGACAGAGCTCAGTCGCGGGTCAGTCACGCACCCACTGCCGTACCTGCTGAGCCTTTACTGCGTACAAGGCACTGTGATGGGGCCCAGCAGAGAGGGGTGAGGACAGTCCCTGCCTGATGGTGTTTACGGGACAGCAGGGAAAATACTCCTTCACTGAGCACTTCGGCTCCTGGCTCAGCCTCTCACCCCAGGACCAGTCATGCAGGCGGCCTCACCCGGCTCCTCCCTGACAACCCCACGACCTGCTCTTCACCCTAACCCATCCTATGCCACTACCCTGCTTCTATGATCTGACAGGCATACCCCCACCTGAAATCACCTGTAGTCAATTACTGGGTCTCCCAGGCACATAAGCTCCATGAAAGTAGCAGTCTGGTCTATCTCATTAGTCACTGTAGCCCCAGAGTCTAGAGCAGCAGGGCATACAGCAGGTGCTCAATACATATGTGTTGAATAAACTCCCTGCCCCTTAAGCACGCGCCGGCAACCACCTTTTAGGAAGGTCTCTAACCCCAGGCTTGCAGCACTGTCCCTACACTAGTCAGAAGGACTCCATTTTCCAGCCTCTCTACTTTCCCTGCCATAGACCCTTCCACGTCCTCAGCCGGTCTGTCTTCTCATGTCTTTACTTCATCTTCTGTATGCCTTAGAACCACAGTGCATAGCCCTGGTTTCCTTCCCTTCTTGTTCCTCAGATGCACTCCCTGGAAAAACCTAGATCCTCCTGCCTTCTCACCTGCCTCAGGCCCCAGGCCCCTGCACGTAAGTCTTCAGCCTCTCCTGGCTCCCCCGTCTCCAATCAGCTTCCTCTCCTATCCTCCGCAGCACCAAGGTGACCACTTCTTTACTCCCCTCAAAATACCCATCCCCCCAAGCCTCCCCACCCCTCCCCCTCCCAGAGGGAAGACAAGGTGTGGCCGGGGTCCCCAGTGAACAGTGACCTCCTCTCTCTGCTGTGCTCACAGGGGAGGCGAGCCTTCCACCTGAAGTGCCTCTCTGCTTACGCTGCAGTCCCACGCCCACCCCCGGCACTGGGGCAGCCTGGGGTGCCACCTGCATGCAGCGTGGCCACTCTTCTCCTAGCTGCAAAACCTTCTCCTCCCCTGGCCCACGGCTAACTGCCATTTTCCCCTCTGCTTCCCAACAGTCCGAGAGACTTTTTGAGACTTGTAGTTTATCTTCTACCTCCCCACCCACTCATCAGTTCTCAGCCATCTGGCTTCAGCCCCATCGAGCCACTGAAGCTGCTCTTGGGAAGGCCATTTTTAAAGCCAATGGAAACATTCCGATTTTTATTTTGATTTAACTTCCTGCAGCATCAGCTATTGCTGTCCATCGCTGCCTCTGGTTTTCTGCTACCCCTTGGGGGGTGTGTGTGTGATTACCAAGCCCGTCCCCTCCCTCTTCCCACCCTTGCAAGGTACCGCTTTCCCAAGGGGGCTCCTGCGCCAGGTCTCTTTCTCTCCTCTCCCTAAAGCAGGATGGAAATCAGCCTGTATGAGCTAGTTTCAGGTAGGTCACTTAAATGGTGTGCAGAAAAGGGTTAGCACAGCAGGCCTGAGGCCTGGGAATCCCTGGAAAGGCCTGTTTGAGAGGCTGGTGCTCGGCTGGTGTCTAGGAACTTGGATTTCATGTGGGGTTCCTGCCTTTCCTCCCGGGGTGTAGGGAACTCTGGTGCAGGGGGCGGTGCCCATGTGTCCAGCCCCCATTAAACCCTGGGCAGAAACGCCACGTGCCTGCGTTTTGCGGGTGGGTGAGGGCTTGCTCTGTGTGGTCCTCAGGGGAGGGAGGGAGGGAGCACAGGATGCCAGCAATGGATTCCCAGGATCCAGCTGTGCATCCTGGCTGCGTGGCCCTCATAAACTTGGGCTGTGAGCCCATCCACCCGGCAGTGGTCTTGGGACCCAGACACAGATGGGCTGTACTGCGTGTGGAGGCAGTGGACACCGGCAGGGCCTTCAGCAAACCGGAGGGCGGCCTCACCGCAGCCTGCCTGCGGCCTGCGGTCCCGCTTGCAGAGGTTCCCCACCCAGACGCTCCGACCCTCAGCTCAGAGCCCCTTGCCCCGCCCCGCTGTGGCCCTGACGTCCCCGCAGGGGATCCTGCCCTCCCGCAGCTTCGTGGGCGTGCGGGCTGCAATCCAGCCCTAGAAAGCCGAGCGCTGCCCGGGAGCAAAGGGCGCAGCGTGGACGCCGCTTGGGAGGCCCCTCCTTCTATGTCACTTTGCCTGCCAGAATCCAGACCGGTAACGATTCCGGGCGAAGAGGAAGGCCCCAGGAGGAATCCGGAACGTGGGGTGACCCTGAGGCTCGAAAAGAAGGCTGGCGGGGGTGGGCTTTGGGGGAGCTCGAAGCCCCTCTCTGGCCCCGCGGTGCCGGGCTGGCCTTACTTGCAAAGGGACTTAGTTGACGTTAATAAACTGCACTGGAGTCCAGACTCGCCAGTTCATCTGCAGCGCCGGCCAGAATCCTCTCTTCATCTTCGCAGTGAAGGCGGCCGCGTCCTTCCCCTGGAGAGTGGGGAACGCAGGGGGAAACGCAGACCGTGAGCAATACCGGGGCCCCAAAGCCTGACACAGTGATTTCTTTAAAACTGCAGTTTGTTCCATTTACATGGACACAGCACACACGTGTGCTTGAGCGGCGGTGCAGCAAGGAGCTAACAATCCAGCAGGAAAATCCAGAGCAGCGCTCACGCTGTGCGCGACCTTCGCCCAGTGACCCGAGAGCTGAGCTGACGATGCGATTCACGCTGCCGGTCTGGGCACCAGAACTGCTCTGCTGATGGCTCAGCTGTCAATTCTTTCCAAAATAATCTCCAAAGCTGATGCATTTCCAATCGAAAGTTGTCAGGAGCTTTTAAAAAATGGACCCCAGTAAACTGATTCTAATTGTCATCCGGAAGGATAAATGCATAAGAATAGCCATCTTGAAAAAGAATAAGAAAGGAAGGCTTACCTTACTAGAAATTTTTTAAAATGCTGTAAAATTATGGCAATTAAAAAGTCTAGTAGCAACAGCCCAAAACAAACCAAATCACGGAAATGTGGAAATGAATAGAATCCAGCAAAGAACAAAGAGCCCAGATAATGGCCTGTACACATGGGAATGAGAATATGATAAAGTTAACATTTTCCTATACTGGGGACTGTTCAATAAATGGTAACGAGACAGTTTGCTATCTAAGTGGAAAAAACTAAGACTGAAGTATATCTCTCACTATATTAAAAGCAAACACATAATACTAGAGGAAAGTATAGGGGAATATTTCTATTATCTTTTGGCCTATCAAAATGTACAAAAAAAATCACAAGAGTAGAAGAAGAAAATATAGGAGAATATTTCCATTATCTTCCTTTAAGGAAGCCTCCAAAGGAAAAGAATGACAGATTTGAATGCATGAATTTTTTAAACTCCTGTATGGAGAAAGCCACCATAACACCCTTTATTAATATAACTTATGCAAACAATTTAACTTTATATGAAGTTAAAAGACAAACACCTGGGACTTCCTGGTGGCACAGCGGTTAAGAATCCGCCTGCCAATGCAGGGGACACGGGTTCGAGCCCTGGCCCGGGAAGATCCCACATGCTGCGGAGCAACTAAGCCTGTGCACCACAACTACTGAGCCTGCGCTCTAGAGCACGCGAGCCACAACTACTGAAGCCCGCGTGCCTAGAGCCCGTGCTCCGCAGCAAGAGAAGCCCCTGCAATGAGAAGCCCACGCACCGCAACGAAGACTAGCCCTGCTCGCCGCAACTAGAGAAAGCCTGCACGCAGCAATGAAGACCCAACGCAGCCAAAAGTAAATAAATTAATTAATTAAAATAAAAAAGTGTAGGGAAACAAACTTCACACAGAGGGAAAAGCCACAAGGGTTAGGAGCTCTCAAGAGTCACAAAACCTGTGTCTGAATCCTGACTCACGGACTCGTTACACGACCTCAGGCCAGTGTTTACCCTGCAAATAACTGAAGGCCTCAGCGTCCACGACCTCAGGCCAGTGTTTACCCTGCAAATAACTGAAGGCCTCAGCTTCCTCAACCGTCAGGTGGGGTTGATGTGAGGCTCAAAGACCTGAAGCACTGGATGCAGAGCTTGGAACAAGGCAAGTGCTCAATAAATGTCTGCTGATGCTATTATTCTGCACCACTGCAGGGAGGACAGAAAACGACAGCCTTTTTGGGACAACAATTCTAGGAATTAACCAAGCAGGAATCCTTACACAAAAGGGACAGGCATACGGTGGGTGGAACGGTCTGCAGTCTGTAACACAACGTCTGCATCACAGAATGCTGGATGCAGAAGCACCTGTAGCGTGTGTGCCGTATGGATAGTGCGGTCCCACGTGTCTCATGATGTGGTGGGTACTTTATGCACTTTGGTAATATTTGCCATATACGTAGAGGCAAATGTTTTTGTTCTTTAATGCAAATATACTCCCTTCCTATTCGGAAGGAAAAAAAAGGGAGAAACTGCTGTGGTACCCTCACTCCTAATATGGGCACCCTCTACTTTCTCCTACCTCTGATTTCCCAAGGACTTCCCAAATATTTCTTTTTACTATCAGGGATTTATTAGCAATCACAGTGAAGTTTAAACATCTTTTCTACTGCCCACCAGGGTCACTTTAGACAGCATGGGTGTTCTCCTTACTGATAAGAACTTGAGGTGAGGTTTCAAAATAAAACCCAAGTGAGAAGCATTCACCTGCTGTGACTGGTTGAACGAATTACTTTCAGGGCAGAACATGACACGTCTCGGGCACGGAGGTGGAGAGGGGATGGTGAGGGAGCCAGTTAGTGGAGTGAGGTTGGGCAAACACACCTCCCAGGTCTTCCGTTGTGATGTTAAGTCTACACTGGTAAGTTGCCTCTTCAGAGCACTTGTGATGTCCAGACCCTGAGTGACCACAGGCTTCTGCAAGGCCACTAGGGGGCTGGAACTTCTGTGCCATGGATCTCTCTGGCAGTCTGGTGAAGCCCATGGACCCACTTCTCAGAATCATGTTTTGTAACGTATAAAATAAAATATGTGGGACTACAAAGAAACCAATTATACTGAAGTACAGCTATCAAAATATTCAGAAAAAATTTTATGACAGACCAGTATATATGCTTCTTTACTAACACATTCAGTGCTGAGACTTGCCAGCAGGTGTAAGGAGTGATAAGCATCACTGATACTCTGGGCTATAACTGTGACAATGGACGTGTGACAGCCCACTCTCTGGGACGGCCACCGCAGGCCAACAGGTGCTGCTAATACGACTGTGCTTTGCTTCTGACGTTCACAGAGGACAATGTGAAACTTAAGTTTGAGTGTAAAGTTCACAGAGCCTCTGCATTCCAACCACAGCATCCCTGTCCAAAGAAGAGCTGGCCTGCATGAGTGCTACATGGCAGAGGCCAACCTCCAGGGAGTTCACGATGAGGAAGAACGATGACAGGAAGGCGGGTGCGAAGAGGAGGCGGCCCAGCAGCAGCCTCGTGACGCCTGCCGAGGGGGCCTCGGGAGGGATCCAGTCCCCACGAAGAGGTGGAAGGAGTGACCCAGCGGCCCTGTGAAAAAGAACCTGAGGCCTGCGGTGGGGCTGAGCTGGACACACGCATCCTGGGGCCAGCTTCACCCCCAAACCCCAGACCCTAAACCCTGAGTCCCTCAGCACTGACCACACAGGTCTGTGTGGCCCTTCTAGAAAATACGCTTTCTATGACTCCTCTCCAGGCATTCTTTTTTGCCTCTGACAGACCAGGCTCCTTCCTGACCCCAGCTGTCACATGGCTGGCTCCTTCTCAACACGTTGGCTTGGAGAGTTCCTTCCGACTGTCCTGAATAATGAACCCACCACCATCACAGCCACTCTCTACTCCAGGCCCTGTCTCATTTTCTTCAGAGCACTGATCACTGACTGTCACGGTCTCATTTGCTTAGTTATATAGTGCCCTCTCTTCACCCCTAGAAGGTAAACGCCACAAGACAGGATCGCATCTGTCTGTCCACTGCTGTGTCTGCAGTGCCTAGAACAGGGCCTGGCTCAGAGAAGGTGCTCGGTAGATAATGGGAGCATCCCTGGTGTCAGAACTTGTCATCAGTCTCTCTTGGATCATTATCAGGGCTGAAACCTGGTGCTGTGCACTGGCTTGTCTGTATCAGGATTATTCATTGCAAAGAGCACAGAGCACTCAGGAGAGAACTGAACCCAGCCACCACGCCTACAGGGAAAACAGACCTGAGGCCCCACAGAGTCCAGAATCAAAAGATGGGCGAGGGCCCAGGGGCCTCCCAGCTCGGCAGTGAAGAGTCTTTAAACGAGCAGTTCTCCCCTGTCTTTCCCCACCCTTTCACGGAATGTTAAGTGGCCCAGGGCAGGGCTGCTCAGGAGGAAGAGAACGGAAGTCTTGAGGATGGAAGATTGTGATTGGATGACCTCCCAGGTGATTCTGATACACTCCCCCTCTCTGGGGGGATTAGGACTTTAAATATGTTATGGAAAAAGCTGAGGTAACTCGAGTTAGCATGCTTACAAAATGTTATTTGTGAATTCTGAACTGAAAAAAATCACTCTTGTTGCAAAAGACTTCAAAATAATCCATCTATACAAACACTACTGTTCGCCAGAGAACTCAGGGTGGATTTAATAGGTAAAGCTTCTGAATCTCTGTGCTTCTGCGATTCAAAAAGTGGTTCAGAAACGACAGTTTTCAGGATACGTACGTATTTCTCTTCTGGATGTTTATGCCATGAAAATAACAACAGAAACTAACTGGCCATATTCGAGTCTGTTTTCCTCTTTCAGGGTCTTTGGGTCTTGAAGTCTGATTTTAGGTTCAGGTGACCTATCTGCTCTCAGGTTTCTCAGCCCAATTACAATGGCCACCCTCACCCATGCAATTCAAAACAAAAACCAAATGAAACTATAAAATAAGTGAAGCTAATGTTATCCACCATTCTGACTTTCTCCCATGATGACTTCGATGCTTCTTAAAAAACTTTTTCTGAGGTAGATAATTCCAGGTCTTGATATCCTAGCTTTGTCACACTTAGCCTGCTACTGGGTAAACCAGCCCCTTTATGGAACTCACCTGTAAATGGCATAGCTGAGAGGCCCTCTGACATCTAGCTTTTGAGAGCAGTCTTCTTTTTCCTGATTCTTCTCAATCAATTGGGCCAGGAAGTTCCCAAGTGCTGACAAAATGCCACTGTGGACAGAGAGGTATTCAGAAAACGTGCAGGAGGGCGTCTGTTCTTGCACGTAATTAGCATGGCGGTTCTAAGAACATGCTGGGGAGGGGTAGAGATGAACCCTTATCAGAGCAGCCGAAATGTGAGGTCCCTACATGAAAAGGTGGAGACGGCAGAATTTAATATACACACACAGGAGCACAGTAAGATTTCCATCTGGTGGGTGGTATCAGTGTCATATCCTGATTGTGATGTTATCCTATAATTTTGCAAAAGGTTACCATGTGTGGTTATAAAAGGGCAACAGGAGGGATCCTTATGATGAAACTTTTCTGTATTTTGACTATGGTGGTGGATACACAAACCTATACATGTGATAAAACTGCATGGAATTAAACACACAGTCACTCATGGACGAGTACAAGAAAAGCTGGGGGAATCTGAATATGACCTATGGGCTGTATCCATGCCAGTGTCCTCGTTGGGATACTGTACTACAGTTTTACAGAATGTTGCCAATGAGGAAAACTGGGAAAAGTATACAAGGGATCTCCCTGTATTATTTCTTACAACTGTATGTGAATCTACAATTATCACAATAAAATTTTCAAATAAAAAGGTGGAGACAGGCCCAGTTGCTCAAAGGCTTGGTCTACAGCTGCGTTCTGAGAAGCTCTCTAAGCTATAAAATCCAAAATTCTTAGAAGGGACAGTAAGGAGCCTCTTGAGCTGGTCCTTGGCTACTTCTTTCTCATCGTCCCCCTTGCTCACTGTTCATGTTCTCCAGGGACACAGACCCACCTTCCACTCCACCATTACTAGCTAGCTCCTCCCTCAGGACCTCTGCACCCGCTGTTTAAATGTCACCTCCTCAGATAAAAACTGCCCTGACCACTTTATCTGTGTTATACATTTATCTGCTTTTTGTCTAGTTCTTTACTAGAATACAAGCTCCGTCAGGGTAGGAACTTACTTACCTTAATCACCGCTAATGCTCCCCACACAGGAAGCAGCTGTGCACAAGTATGAACGGCTAAATTAATAAAAGGGGACAAACTTATAAAGTCGACTAATTGAAAGTAATGAAGGGGGGATGTCTCACAAAAAGCTCAGTACTCCAAATCAAAGGGCCGACCTAACCGAGCACCGAGAGCGCTGTGTCGGCTTTCTCCCACGTGCAAAGCTGCCAAAGAAAACAAGCCTTAACACCTCCCACCCCGTCCAGGCTTCCCGCGCACTTCCTAAAGGCGTTCACCTCAACCCATTCTAGTTCATTCTAGTGCTCAAAACAAGAGCAGGTACTAACAAGCCTGAAGGTAGCAGCGGACGCCGCGCAGGCTGGCGGGTGACAGACTTCTCCCCCGGGGCCCCATTCACCCCAGACGGCCGTCACCTCCGGGGCAGAGGGGCTGGAGGCCCCGAGGTCTGCAGGGTCCTTCGGCTCGTACACTCCTTTAGTCTGGTCCCTGGGTCCACATTTTAGGATGTCTAAGAGTTACGGTTCGGAACCGAATATACAGTACGGCACGTGCTGAGCTTTCTGGTTAATTTAAGGCCTCTGGAGGGTCGTTTTGACGCACCAGATTTTGCCTTTCACGCTCAAACCCCCACGTTGGATGCACCTATGGGGCTGCGTCACCGGGCCGTCCGAGCTCCGGCCCCCCCCGCCCAGGCCCGTCCCCTCCGCCGCCGCTCCGCGCCGACCTGGTGGTCGCCTTGGTGAGCACCGGGTAGAGCCGCAGGAGGCGCAGGTACTGGGCGAGCGCCCGCCGCGGGAATGCCCCGACGTCGGCCTCGGCCCTCAGCTTCGACGCCGCCGGCGCCATCGCCTTCCCGGCGCAGCGCGGGCCGGGGACACCGACCCCACTGGGCTCCGGGTGCGGGTCAAGGGGCTGGGACGGCCGGACATTTCCCGCCCCGCCGCGAGCCGCAGGGGCCTCCGGGACACACCCCTCGGCGCGCCGCGTGAGCACCCGCGCACTTTTCCGGGAGTTCCTAACGGGCCACCTCCGCCTCGGGCGCCGGCGGCGATTGGAGCTCGGCGGGGCGGGGCGCATCGAACCTTCTGATTGGGCGATGGTGTGCTTCCGGTCTCTCGCGAGAGTTGGTGGGAGCGCGCCAAATTTTTACGGGGAAGCTGCGGCGGAGGAGTTGGCGCCAGCTCGAAGCTATGGTTCTGAGGAACAGCGGGCGGCGGCGCGCGGAGCCGGGCTCGGACGGCGAGGCCAGCCGGTGAGGGGGGGGCCCGGCCCCCCGGGCGGGGGGCGGGCGGCACGGGAGCTCCCCCTCCTCAGCGCGCGGGGCTTCCGCGAGCAGCGGCGAGAGCGCCTGGGGCGCTCCCCACGGCCGCCCGACGTGGGCTCCGGATTAAGAGTCAGGCGTCTCTCCGCCGCCGCCCCTCGTCCCGGTGGTGCCGCCTTGTCGGCGCCGTGTCCGGGGCCCTCGGCGAGCGGCCTGGCGGCGGCTCAGCGGGGACTCTGCGTCTCTGGGACGGGGCCGTGGGGAGGGACGCGCCGGAGCGGGGCTCGTGCGGGGCTGCGCTGCGGGTGCGTTCTCCTCGGGGGAGAAGCCCGGGGCCACGCCAGGAGCGCGCCGAGGCGGTGTAGCCTAACCTGGGGTCGGCGCCCAAGCCCCGGGCGCGCGCTGTGGTCGGCGCGTTGTGTGCTCGAGTCGCGGCGGTGGAGGCGCGCAGCGTCGGCCTCCCGGTCCCGCCCGCTGCCTGGCGCGGGCCCGGCGGCCCTGAGCGCGGTGTGGCGCCGCTGCCGAATAGGAAGAGCCGCTGTGGACTTTGGGCGCAGCGCTCGGACAGTGTCGGTCCTGTCGTAAGCGGTCAGTAACGGTGGTTGTCTTTGTTACGGTTGCCTCCGTCGTTCGGGTTTTGTACTGTCACGGGGTTAAAAGTGAGTTATGCGGCTCCTGAGAAAAGTTTTGAGAGGCGGTGTGGTCCAAGTGAGCAGTTTTCGAGTCCACTTAATCCAACACTTGATGCCAAGATAGAACCCAGGGTATTTGGAGGAACGTATTACTAGTACAGAGCGCCGCACGCCCGGGAGCAATTCTCCGTAAGTAGCACTTCATTCAGTCTTGACTGGGTAAAGATCTGGGCCTCAGACTGAAGTTACCTGTGTTCTCTAGCAGGGCCTGGAATACAGTTTTTCTGCGGTTTTGATTGAAGGTGGATCCAGAGATTTTAAAGCCATACCGTGCGGTGGTGTGTTGGTTTCCCACTGCTGCTGTAACAGACGACCACTTAGTGGCTTACACTGTACCAGTGTATTCTCAGGTCAGAAGTTCTAAAACTCAAGATGGGGCAGGGCTTCTTTCGTTCTGAAGGCTTGAGGGGAGAATCTGTTCTCTTGCCCTTTGTAGTTCGTAGAGGCTTCTTCCTCCACCTTCAAAAGCAACACTGTCGGATCTCCAGTCTCTCGCTCTGATTTCTGGCTCCCTCGCGTAAGGACCCTTTATGATTGCAGTGGGCCCATCCAGGTGATCCCCATCTCAAATTCCTGCACGTAGTCACACCTGCAGACTCCCTTTTGTCACGTAGGATAACACAGGTTCCTTGCATTAGGACATAGACGTCTGAGGGGGGAGGGTTGTCAAGTGTCCTGCCTACAACAGGTGGCTGTAATCTTTTGTGAAAAATAAGGATCCTAATCTTGAAATAGGTCATTCTGTTCTTCAAGTGGAGGTGATAGACCCAAGGACTACCTTCAGGCAAAGGAGTTTTTCTTAAACAACTCTCTGACCACTTTTGTTTATAAGTTAATAACTAGTGAAATGTGTTACAGTAATTAAAGACATGAATTCTGCACAGGCTTAGTTCAGATCTTTTTTTTTTTCTTTTTAATCTGGTCTCTATTTTGTATATTTAGCTTTCTTAGACTGCTTCCTTTCTTGGATTGCACATACATATTTTTCTCTGCTCACTGGTTTATAAAGTAGCTCATTTATTTACATTAAGACAAAAAGGCAGGACTTCCCTGGTGGTGCAATGGTTAAGAATCCACCTGCCAACGCAGGGGACACGGGTTCGAGCCCTGGTCCGGGAAGATCCCACATGTCGCGGAGCAACTGAGCCTGTGCACCACAACTACTGAGCCTGTGCTCTAGAGCCCGTGAGCCACAACTACTGAGCCCTCGTGCCACAACTACTGAAGCCCACGCAGCTAGAGCCCATGCTCCACACAAGAGAAGCCACCGCAATGAGAAGCCCTTGCTTGCCGCAACTAGAGAAAGCAATGAAGCAATGAAGCACAGCAATGAAGACCCAATGCAACCAAAAATAAATAAAAAAAAGACAAAAAGGCAAGGGATATCGATTCTTAGCTGTACATTTTTGAGGAGTGCAGAATATAGTTGGCTTAGCTAATAAATAGGCCTTCTGCCAAAAATATATAGGGTCCAGAATCTCAGAACTGCAGTTTAAAGAAGAGACTAGCTTTTTTTTTTTTTTTTTTGGGCTGTGTTGGGTCTTTGTTCTGCACGTGGGCTTTTCTAGTTGCAGAGAGCGGGGGCTACTCTTCGTTGCAGTGCACGGGCTTCTCATTGCGGTGGCTTCTTTTGTTGCGGAGCACGGGCTTTAGGCACGCGGGCTTCAGTAGTCGTGGCACGAGGGCTCAGTAGTTGTGGTGCACAGGCTTAATTGCTCCGCGGCACGTGGGATCTTCCCGGACCAGGGCTCGCACTGGTGTCCGCTGCCTTAGCAGGCCGATTCTTAACCACTGCTCCACCAGGGAAGCCCTAGCATTTGTGTTTTAAGTTGGGATGCTAATAAAATAATTGTTCTGTTTTGAAGATAGATAAGCCATAATTACTCTGGTCGATCTAGATGGGATCACACCTGTGGAGTTAAAGATTGTGAACAATTTGGGATCATCCCAGCCTCTGGAATCAGAACAGTTTTGGATAGTTCTGTTGGTGGAAAGTCTTCGTCAAGTACTTAATTTAAGGTTTATGATCAAATCTGTATGAAGAGTTATTTACAAAATCCTAACCAGAGAAAGGCTTGGGAAGTTTGAAGCAGATGTACTGAGCTGAGAAGTGATTTCCCTTCTCAGTTGAGATAGTTCCTCTCACACAGAACAATATTATATCCCCACTTTTATCCATATGTGGTTCTACTGACATCTAGACTCAGGCGTCCCAGAAGATACATCGTGTTTTTAAGGTACACTTTATTCTGCCACAACAGGTGAGTTTCTGTAACCCCAGTTTGCTCATATGTAGTTGGTAAACAGGAGAATATCAGTAACATGTGGAGATTATATTGGTTCATTTGCAATTTTCTCTAGGCAAGGGGGTTGGAATCCGCAGTAGGGAAGGAAAGAGCTCTTGGTTGGAGTGTTGCACAGACATGTGCACTGTTGGCTCTGTTTGAAGAAAATTTCATCTGAGCGCCTGCACCAGGGCCTCCCTCCCATCTCGGGTGGCAGGCTACACTTTTCTCCTGTGCTCAGCAGTCATAAACCAGCACCTCTCCTCTCATGTTGTGCATTTAAAACAAACAGCTCTTTAAAAACGTGGTTAATGACGTTGCCGTGTAGAAATTAAAGCTACCTTACAATGTTTATAAACCAGGTAAAAGAGAAAACGGCCTAGCCTGGGTCACTGCTGTCTCTATACACTCAGGCACTGCAGACCTCCTTGTTGCACTTTGCTAGTGTGAAATGCGCTTTCCCAGATGTGCTGTAGCCACCTCAGTGTGTGTAGGAGTACTGTGCTTTATTTACATGTGCCTTGCACAGGGTAGTACCTGAAAAGCGTTCAGTCAATATTTTTCCAACTCAAATTACACGACTTGAAAACACAGATGAATTAGTTCATTCAAGTTATTTCAAATAACTCTGACATTACAGAATTTTACCTTGTAGATGACAAAAAACAGATATTCCCCTCTGTTTCTATTGATCTTCAGTAAATATCACACATACTATATCAAGCACCCACTCAGCTACAAAAAATCCTATCCTCACATCATATGCATCATGTGATTTAATCATCACTGCTCCTTTTTGGTAGAACTAGACTCCCCTCCATTGGTCATTCATTTTTTCATACATAATACTGTGCTGCCAACTTGGCACTTTTCAAAGTGCTTTTACGTTCATTGTCTCTAATGCTCATGAAAATCCTGTGTGGTAGATACCGTTAATTGCATTTTCCAAGAAACAAACTAAATTTGGGAACTAACATTTAAAAAATAAAGAAACAACTTTTTATTTTGAGATAGTGGTAGATTCTTATGCAGTTGTAAGAAATTACACAGAGATCCCTTAACCCAGTTTCCCCTAGTGGTAACATCTGATGTAACTAGAGTGCAATGTCACAACCAGAAAATTGACGATACAACCATGCATGCACACTTATCTATGTGTGTGTGTATTTAGTTTCGCGCACTTTGTGTATTCATGACCACCGCCACCGCAATCAAGACGCAGAACAGTTCTGTCCCAAGGATCCCTCGTGCTACCTTCTTATAGCCACAGCCACCTCCCTTCCCCCATTCGTGGCAGCTACTAATCTGTTCTCCATCTCTAACTGTTATTTTAAGAATGCTGTATAAGTGGAATAAAATATGCAGTTTGGGGGAGTTGGCTTTTTCACGCAGCATAATTCCCTTGAGACCCATCCAGGTTATTGCATGTATCAGTAAGTTTGTTATCAATGAATTGTATTCCATGGGAAGGATAAAACATGGGTTAAATATTCACCTGTTGAAGAATATCTGGGTTGTTTCGGCTTTTTGTCTGTAATGAACAAAGCTGCAATGAACATTCACATGCAAGTTTTTGGTATGAGCACGACTTTTCTCTGGGATAAAAGCCCAGGATTGCAGTACTGGACTTTGTGCTTTTTTTTTTTTTTTTTTTTTTTTTTTTTTTTGCGGTACGCGGGCCTCTCACCGTTGTGGCCTCTCCCGCTGCGGAGCACAGGCTCCGGACGCGCAGGCTCAGCGGCCACGGCTCACCGGCCCAGCCGCTCCGCGGCATGTGGGATCCTCCCGAACCAGGGCACGAACCCGTGTCCCCTGCATCGCAGGCGGACTCCCAACCACTGCGCCACCAGGGAAGCCCTGTGCATTTTTAATATCCCACGAGGCAGCAGTGTCCAGCCAAGATTGTTGTTTTTATTAGTGTTCTGGTTGCACAGGTAAACAAGTTTTGAGGGTTCTGCCCCAGTCATCTTTTTCCTGAGACCTGTTATCTTAATGAGCTATTTTGCCAAATGTGAGGTTTTTCAGGGATGCTCCTACCATGTCACAAACGAAATTCTTACACTAGGCAGACTGAGGGCTGCGGGAGTAGATAGTGTCATGATCAGCGGAGACCGGATTTCTCTCCTTTCACTCAGGGACGATGGCCCCTCTACCTCTGTCTCGGCACTCAAGCGCCTGGAGCGCAGTCAATGGACAGATAAGATGGATCTGCGGTTTGGTTTTGAGAGACTCAAGGAGCCTGGTGAGAAGACAGGCTGGCTTATCAACATGCACCCTGTAAGCACCTGTGCTTTTCCTCCATCTTCCTCTTTCCATTCAGGAGGGTGGCTGCACCCCTTGTGGCATAGCCCTTGTCTGAAGAGTAGGTGACCCCCAGTGGGAACCTGTTGTCTGGGCAATACAGGTAGAGATGGGATTGTTCGTAGCTCTCCTGCTTTCCTCTCTAACTTCTTTGGGTCATAAAGAGGCCACTGGGAAGACTGAGGTAAGGGGCATCCCTGTTACCCATAAGAATAAAGCTTTCAAAGATGAGGGGGGAACAGAAATTCCCATTTGGAGGCTGTTATGATGCGGTTCTTGTGAATGGGGCCAGTAGTGTTTATGCAAAAGGGTAGAGAAAGATTTTGTTTTTAAAGTGCTCAGTTTCCCAGAGAAGGAGGAAAAGGCTCTTGTGCTGTGTAGAGGATAACTTTGTGCCCATGTTGACTGCTTCTCTTGTAGACGGAGATTTTAGATGAAGATAAACGCTTAGTTAGTGCAGTGGATTACTACTTTATTCAAGATGATGGGAGCAGATTTAAGGTAAGCCCTTGACATCCAAGAAGCTAACAACCACTCAGTAATGAGGCATAGCTGGGCTCAAAATGGCAAGTGTCCTTTTAGCTCTGCAACTGTGAGGAGAGGGATTGGGAGGCTTGCGGTGTGCAGTTTCCTGAAGCCCTTTAGGGACATGGGCCCCTTGGAGCCGCATTAGTCACCACTTAAGTTGTCCTAAGAGAAGCTAGCTCAGAAAGACTGAAAGATGAGCAGCATTGTGTCTCTTAGACTCTTGCCCCTGTGATATGTGCAGGTCCTAATTTTCTATTGCACTGTCTCTCTTAAGATATGTCAAGGTCAAGGATGCATTGGATCTAGGCTAGGCTATATCACGGGTATAACAGCAAACAGCCTGTCTTCATTTTTCTTCCTTTTTTCTTTCTCATCACCCCCCTGAATGGGTGTGACTCTTGCAGGTGGCCTTGCCCTATAAGCCATATTTCTACATTGCAACCAGAAAGGTAAGTCTGTGGTTCATGGCATCAGGTCAAACGACCTGTGCCTCGTTTTGTGGGGGGATTTAAAACTGGAAATAAAGAGGCTTCAAGAGAAATAAGCAAGGAAGGAAATAGATTTTACTAATGGGAAGTCCTTTCATTCTGATCCTGATTTAGGGTTGTGAGCGAGAAGTTTCGTCTTTTCTCTCTAAGAAGTTTCAGGGTAAAATCGCTAAAGTAGAGACTGTCCCTAAAGAGGATCTGGACTTGGTGAGTATCACCCAGCCCTTTCAGGGTAAATGAGGCCGGGTCCACCCTGCCCATGGGGTGAGATGGGAAGAGGACAAGTTCCACACCTGTGGGACAGTATAGATGATGGGCTTTGGTGACTGTCCCTGTATCCTCTTAGAGAACTCTAGTGGCATAGTTGGTGCCACATGCAGAGTTGAACACGGTGCTTTGGAGTTGCCAACTCTTCAAATCATTTATTTACCTTTGAATCGTCTCGCCTTATTTCCTCTCCCCAATGTAGTATTTTTTTTCTCTTTGAATTCATGAGCACCATCTCTTCACTCTGTAGCCAAATCACTTGGTTGGGTTGAAACGAAATTACATTAAGCTGTCCTTCAACACCGTGGAGGACCTTGTCAAAGTGAGGAAGGAGATCTCCCCTGCTGTGAAGAAAAACCGGGAACAGGGCCACACCAGTGATGCCTATACGGCTATGCTCACCAGGTAAGCTTCATTCACATAAGCAGAGCAGCCAGTCAGTCCACAAGGACTGTTTCCCATTTTTCCTACGTTTACAAGATGGGTAGGAGGTGGGAAAACTCAGCAATAAAATTACCTTAATGATTGGCTCCATTCAATGTGGAAACAGTTTTGAGCAATTAGGTAGACTTTCTTTCTTCTTTCTTTTCTTTTTTTTTTTTTTTTTTTTTTTTTGCGGTACGCGGGCCTCTCACTGTTGTGGCCTCTCCCGTTGCGGAGCACAGGCTCCGGACGCGCAGGCTCAGCGGCCATGGCTCATGGGCCCAGCCGCTCCGTGGCATGTGGGATCCTCCCGGACCAGGGCATGAACCCATGTCCCCTGCATCGGCAGGCGGACTCTCAACCACTGCGCCACCAGGGAAGCCCTGGTAGACTTTCTTATATGTTCCCTTTGTGTTAAATAAATGGTGGATTCCCAGGCTGTATTTTAGATGTCCCTTTTATCTTACATAGAGAGTAGATTTGTGGCTCCAAATTTAGTTGCTGTAACAGACATTTTAGATTTCTAATCCCACCATCTTAACACAGTCTGTTTTCATGGTTTTTAGTAAGTGTTAAGATGTCTGCAATTTTTATTAAATACCCATATTTGCATAGCACATCTTCTCCAGAGATCCCTGGGTATTATACAGAGAAATTTAAATATAGGACAACAAACACTGTTCATTAAATATTTAGACAGCAACAGTAATAAGAAACAGGGTAAGAGATTAAGAAGAAATCTTGGCTAATTAAAAGTTGTGATGACTTCCACATACAGATGGCCAACAGGCGCATGAAAAGATGCTCAACATCTCTATTAGGGAAATGCAAAGCAAAACTACAGTGAGGTACCACCTCACACTAGTCAGAATGGCCATCATTAAAAAGTCTACAGGGCTTCCCTGGTGGCGCAGTGGTTGAGAGTCCGCCTGCCGATGCAGGGGACATGGGTTCGTGCCCTGGTCCGGGAAGATCCCACATGCCGCGGAGCGGCTGGGCCCGTGAGCCATGGCCACTGAGCCTGCGCGTCCGGAGCCTGTGCTCCGCAACGGGAGAGGCCACAACAGTGAGAGGCCCGCGTACTGCAAAACAAACAAACAAACAAAAAACACTACAAATAACAAATGCTGGAGAGAGTGTGGAGAAAAGGGAACCCTCCTACCCTGTTGGTAGGAATGTAAATTGGTGCAGTCATTATGGAGAACAGTATGGAGGTTCCTCAAAAAACTAAAAAATAGAGTGCCATATGACTCAGCCATCCCACTCCTGGGCCTATATCCGGACAAAACCATAATTCCAAAAGATACATGCACCCCTATGTTCATAGCTGCATTATTCACAATGGCCAAGACATGGAAACAACCTAAATGTCCATCGACAGATGAATGGATAAAGAAGATGTGGCACATGTATACAGTGGAATACAACTCAGCCATAAAAAAGAATAGAATAATGCCATTTGCAGCAGCATGGGTGGACTTAGAGATTATCATACTAAGCGAAGTAAGTCAGAAAGGGAAAGAAAATACTATATATCACTTATAATGTGGAATCTAAAATATGACACAAATGAACTTATCTACGAAACAAAAACAGACTCATGGACATACAGAACAGACTTGTGGTTGCCAAGGGGAAGGTGGGGGGGGAGGGATGGATTGGGAGATTGGGGTTAGCGGATGCAAACTATTATATATAGAATGGATAAACAATAAGGCCTACTGTATAGCATAGGGAACTATATTTAATACCCTGTGGTAAACAATAATGGAAAAGAATTTTTAAAAGAATGTTTATATATGTATAACTGAATCATTTTGCTGTACAGCAGAAATTAACACAACATTGTAAATCAGCTCTACTTCAATTTTTAAAAAAGGCACACAAAAAGTTAAGATGACTTCAGAAGAACTAATTGTATCCTCTGACAAAAGTTGATCAGTTTGGGACCCTGAACATTTCTGCACACTACCCCCCCACAGTGGCCCATTAATTACTTTTCAGAATATTGCAAGTTGTAACCAGAGACCGAGTCCCCAGAGGCCTGCCTTCTCTAAAACCCATTGCCTTTCTTTCCCCCCTTAATAGTCCATTCGGTATTTGAAAGCTTAGTGGGCTAATATTGGAGTGAATATTCTAGTGACAATGATTCCCTCTTTGATATGGTAAGAATAATTATGATACAGAAATAGTCACTGTTTACCTGTCACTTCACCATGCCTACAGCTTTGTGGCTAGTACCTCATGACACTCTTGCAGGGTGGGCCTGTTACTGTCATCCTCGTTTTCTTGATGAAGAAATAAGCTCAGTGAGGGTGGGTCACATCTGTAGACATGCCTCCCAAGTAACAGTTTCCTTTCTTTGCTCTTTTAAATGGGGTGTAACTTACGTCCTATAAAATGAATGTCCTAAGTATACTGAATTTCCTTGTGTCTGTGGCCTGCTGCTTGGTGGGGTGGGGTTCATCCAAGGTCATTCCTTACGAAGGGCCTGTCCTGATCATCTCAGCCACGTTGTAAAACTTTAGTGTTTTCATTGTATGGACACTGGTCTTCCCCCCTCCAGCCCCTAGCGGAGCATAGTTGAAAAAGCTGCTGTCTTTATTTTGCAGTGTTCTACAAGGGGGCAGTGTGATTACTGACGAAGAGGAAGCCTCTAAGAAGATTTCTGACCAATTGGACAACATTGTGGACATGCGAGAGTACGATGTGCCCTACCACATCCGCCTCTCCATTGACCTGAAGATCCATGTGGTGAGTGGGCTATTGCATGTGGGCAGTTCCTGATAGCCAGGAGGTGATACTGAAGGATAGATCCATAGAGTTGACTTCCTTGGACAGATGTAGAAGTCTTTAGTTAATGCACCACACGTCCTGCAGGCTCACTGGTACAACATCCGGTACCGAGGAAGTGCCTTTCCAGTGGAAATTGCCCGCCGCGATGACCTTGTTGAACGACCCGTAAGTACTACTTGTATTTCTTCCATCTTAAACTTTCCAGTTGTTTTTGGAGAGTGAATTCTGTGCTGAAAGGTGAATTTGATTCAAAGGTTTGTTTGCTTCTTTTTCCTCAGATACCTTCTTAAAAGAATTATGGGGTAGTTGTTTTTTTCATCAGTTTCTGACCTGACAGTATAATTTGACTTTGCACACAGACATCATCACGTGACGTCAGTATTTGAGCTAGGCTGGATCGGAACATTTGAGGGAAAGCTCTGACTTCCATTTTGGGTGGTTAATAGTAAAGTGATACGTTGAAAAGTGGATTCATAACTGGTTTGGGGACAGCTTTGTGATCTTGGGAAAGTCTATATACTCTGTTTTCTCACATCCAAAATGAAGTTGTCAGTTCTGTATCATAATCTCCTGTCAGGGTTGCCATAAAGGACAAAATGAGTGATGCATTTTAAAGAGCTTTGAGACTCAGGTGTTCTGTAATTCTAGACTTTTCCTGTGAACAGCTACTCTAGCATTTTTTCATATGTTTAAGTTTTCATATCCTCATGGTATTCTGGACATAGGTCATTCATCCCCAAGATGCCAGTCCCACTTCCTCCTGAACCTTTCCCGGCAGCAGCTTGACTCTTACTTTTAGTAACTGGCCGTAGAGGTGGAGGTGGTGGGTGTCAAGAGGACCACAGGGTCTCCAGAGCTCAGCTTGGTTTGTGGCCGACTTAATGCTACATTTTGTCCCTTCAGGACCCTGTGGTTTTAGCATTTGACATTGAGACGACCAAACTGCCCCTCAAGTTTCCCGATGCTGAGACTGATCAGATTATGATGATTTCCTATATGATTGATGGTCAGGTGAGTGGTGCCTTCTGGGATGTAAGCTCTCTGTGAACAAGGACCATAGCTGGTCCCCAAACCAGAACAGTGTCCACCCTTGGTTAGTACTTTTTTTGTGAATAATGAGTGAGTGGAGTCCACAGAACCTGTTCTAACATCCAGCCACACCCTGCCTTCCAGGCAAATCTGAGGATTAGGTAGAGTGTCTCTTCTTGGGAAAGCCAGGGCGCTTCAAGCTGCTGCAGAGATTTCGTAGCGAGAGTCTCTGGGCTGCGTGTGAGAGGTGTGTCTTTGGCTTTGTGTCTCTAACTCATACTGACTGCTAATGAACTTCCCAGGGCTACCTCATCACCAACAGGGAGATCGTCTCAGAAGATATAGAAGATTTCGAGTTCACCCCCAAGCCAGAATATGAAGGGCCCTTCTATGTCTTCAATGCGCCTGATGAGGTAGAGGTGTCACTTGGGAAACTGCCTGATGTTTGGGGTAGAGTGGGAAGGGGAGGCAGGCCTGGTGACCCTCTTAGGCCTCAGCATTCCTCTAATCATAGCAGCAGCTGGACTCAGTCCCCAGTGGTTGGTCCTCGTTCACCTGGAGGCCCTGTTGGGTTGGAAATAACAGGCTTACGTGAGGTTGCTGCTCCTCAGCTTTGGAGAGCTGCCTGGAAATCGCTTGAAGGAGAGTAAAAGCAACCCTCTGACTGCTAAGATTTGTTGAATTCAGGTTCATCTAATCCAAAGATGGTTCGAACACATCCAGGAGACCAAACCCAACATCATGGTCACCTATAATGGGGACTTTTTTGACTGGTGAGTCAGAACGGGGGTGGGGGGGGGAGGAGCACCGCTGGGTGGCGCGGGCAGGCTCCGCACTGCGATTGAGAGGAGTTCGCGTGAGGCGTCCCCTGGGGGCAGTCTTCCCGGTCTCTTAGGAATTAGAGACTCACTGCCCCACGTGCTTGTCCATCCTCTCGTCATTAGGCCGTTTGTGGAGGCCAGAGCAGCGGTCCATGGACTGAGCATGTACCAGGAGGTTGGGTTCCAGAAGGACAGCCAGGGGGAGTACAAAGCACCCCAGTGCATCCACATGGACTGTCTCAGGTAGGCCCCACAGCTCACCTGGCAGCTGGTCACAGTGTCTCATGAGGGCTTCCTGTGAGTGAGGTCCAAGGTTCCCTTCTCGCACACGCTGGTCCTGTCCACAAGAAGTAGCTCCCATCATCTGAGAGAACAGTGGCTGCCGGCTCTGCCCAGGTCCCGGGATGTGTCTTTCATCATTTGTTCATCCTTCATTCAGTCAGCACACACGCTGAGCACTGGTCCTCAGGGTGTGGAAACCAGACCAGAAAGAAAGACCTGGTAGAGTGAGGCCCGGTGCTATGGGAGCTCGTGGAGGGGCCTTGGCTTCCCACACGAGGTTGGGATGTGGTAGTCAGGCTCGTGCATGGTGTCCAGGCAGGCTGGGGTGTCCAGGCTGAGGACAAGTGTGCAAAGTGGCCCAGAGTGCTGAGGGGCAAGGCTGGAGTGGAAGGAGGTCTCGTGGGCTTTCTGTGCCTGGTGGGGAGGGGTTTTTATCTTGGTGGTCATGGGGAGCCATTGATGCGTTTTCTCTTTAGCCCTGGTGTTACGGCACGTGGATTGAAGGGGCAGGCTGGGTCATAACGTGCACAGGAGTGAAGAGGGCTGGACTAGAGATATTTGAGAGCCGAGGACTTGGGGATCTCTAGATTTGGGGATAGGTGCAGGAGGCATGGCGAACTCTGGTTCTCAGGGCTTGGGGTGGGCTTATGGGGGAATAGAACACAGCTCGGGTTCCGAGTAGCAGCAGGCCTGGGAGCCCTACCCACGTGGAGGGCCTGGAGACTGTGGGGCACTGTGATGTGGTTAAAAAAAAAAAAAAAAGGTGATAGTTGATAGATTCTCAAGAAGAGAAGTAAAAGAGAAGCGGGCACCCTCAGTGGAGGCAGCAGCGCCATGGAGGCCCCAGTGGGGCATTTCTGAGGGAGAGGACGGCCCACAGGGCAGAGAGGCCAAGGAAGGTGAGATTGGATGCTGCCAGTAAGAAGATGTGGGTCCTAGAGAGACAACGGTGTGTGTCATGGGGGAAGAGGTGGAGATGGGCGCGAGGTGGCCTGGAGTGTTTCTGTGCTAAAGGGATGGTGCAAGAGGATGAGGAGAGTTTGACGACAGGGTGTGAGGGGCGGGGAGAGCAGGGCAGAGCCTGGCTGTAGAGGGGACAAGCCGTGGAGGGATCCAGAACGCCAGAGGGCGCAGGTTCCTGCCTGCCCCCCTTTGCGTTTCTCTGTGAGGCTGAGAGGAAGGCCGTGGGGCTGGAAGGACCGGCTCTGGCATCTCCTTGTTGGTGGGTTTGTCTGTGAAATTGACTGGATCCGGGTGAAAGCTTTTTACAAGGGGCCTGCACCACGTGACGCCTTGGAGATCTTTGGGTGCCCATCAGGACCCTGCATCTTCCTGTGGTGTGTCCGGCTTTGCAGCCTCTCACAGGTTCCTGGGCTTCGTCTCAGAATCATTTCTGGCTTTTGCTCTTTCTCATTCCCAGGTGGGTGAAGAGGGACAGTTACCTTCCCGTGGGCAGCCACAACCTCAAAGCAGCTGCCAAAGCCAAGCTGGGCTATGACCCCGTGGAGCTGGACCCCGAGGACATGTGCCGGATGGCCACTGAGCAGCCCCAGGCACGTGCCCTGCCTCGCTGAGTCGCCCTTCGGCTGGCGGTGGTGGCCTGCTGGGCGCCTCATTGACCTTACTCTCTGATATTCTCTCCTTAGACGCTGGCCACCTACTCGGTGTCAGACGCAGTGGCCACATACTACCTGTACATGAAGTACGTCCACCCCTTTATATTCGCCCTGTGCACCATTATCCCCATGGAACCCGATGAGGTCAGTGCCTCTCCTGGCCCGCTGCCTGCCAGGGGTGGTCCCAGGCAGCTGATGCGGACGCAGCCGTTGGAGTTTGGTGTTTGGCTTAAAGCCTGGCGTTTCCCCCGTAGGTGCTGCGGAAGGGCTCCGGGACGCTGTGTGAGGCCTTGCTGATGGTACAGGCCTTCCACGCCAACATCGTCTTCCCCAACAAGCAGGAGCCAGAGTTCAGCAAGCTGACAGATGATGGCCACGTGCTGGATGCCGAGACCTACGTGGGTGGCCACGTGGAAGCCCTGGAGTCGGGCGTGTTCCGCAGCGATATCCCCTGCCGGTTCCGGATGGTGCGCCCCTCCTGAGGCTCCTGAAGCTGGGCCTCTTCCCGCCAGTGCTGTGGGCGGACCCAGGAAGGACCCAGCCCACAAGGGCTGAAATAAAGCCCTTGCCCCTTGGGCCCCTTGCCAGCCGTCCTTTGTCTGGCCTGCCCTTTAGGGTGCTGTAGGGCGAGCACTTGGCTCCTTCTGGAGCATTCTCTTTGTAGCGTCCCACCTGAGGCAGGTTACTTGGTGCGAGGGCATTTTCCTCTCTTACTCATGTCCTCTCTTGGTTGTTTGTGTTAGAATCCTGCTGCCTTTGACTTCCTGCTGCAGCGGGTGGAGAAGACCATGCGTCACGCCATCGAGGAAGAGGAGAAGGTGCCCATGGAGCAGGTCACCAACTTCCAAGAGGTGACGCACGGGGGGCTGGAGGGGGGACAGTCCGCTTACACGTCTCGCCTTGCACATTGGCTTCTTTCATCGGCATGTTTATTGTGCACCTATGTTTATTGTGGCGCTTGGGCGCCGAGACAGAGGACACGGGGCCTGGTCTGGTCTAGTTAGGACAGGAGAGCGTGGTGCTCGCAGTGAGTGACTCGATTTGGTGAGGTGGGAGAATTTCACAGAGATGGCGAAGGCTTTTGGGACAAAGTGGTGTGATGTGGGAGAGAGGAAGGCAAGTGAAGGGTTTCGTGCCAGTTTACCTGAACTGTATTTTGTAGGCAATGAGGAGCCATTGGAGGATTTTAACTTTTTATTGTCAAGAGACTTTAAAAAATGATGGTAGGAGTTCCTACAAATTATAGGGCAGAATATAGTGACTGTAAAGTCCATCACATAATGGTTAGAAAATGCCATATGCAAAGCGTGTCACATGACTGGAGGCCCCAGGCGCCTCCCACTTCGCTGTCCTGTTCCTTTGGATGCGGCACATCTTGGGTCTCTGTCAGGTCCTGCTCAACACTTTAACATATTCAGCTACTTTAGTACTTTGCAGTTCTTACCATTTCTAGGATTGATTTCAAGAAACGCCTTATAACAGATTCACCAGGCAAAATTCAAACAAGAACGTGTGCACATGCTCTGCAAACTATGAAGTACTGTGCAGCTCTTGTCAGCTGCAGCTATCATGTACTTTGGGAACTCTCTGTGAACCAACCTGAGAAGGGAGTCTAGGCTGAATAACAAATAGGAGTTAAAGAACAACTTGAAAGGAACAAAGTTACTACTCTTTTTTGAGGGGTTGGTGTGGGTGTGGGCGCAGCAGGCGGGATCTTAGTTCCCAGACGACCAGGGGTCAAACCCAGGCCCCTGGCAGTGAGAGCACTGGGTCCTAACCACTGGACCACCAGGGAGTTCCCAAAAGATACTACTTTCACGTCCAAGAACCAATGAAATGAGTGAGGAGTGAGGCTTAAGGTATGCTAACTGGAGGGACTCCAGACACCTTAGTGAATCTGGATGTGAACTCTTTCTAGGTGACAGGTAGTACGTCTTAGTAGCTGTCTCCAAAGTCCCTGAAACTTCTCTATAGGATGGCCCAGGGTCTTTAGGGGAAGGGCAGCAGGTTCACCTTTTTGTTCCTGAGTGATCATCCGGGCAGTGGTATGATGACAGCTGGTGGGAGGTGTCAGCTGGGGGCTCACAGCGACGTCTGGCCTGTCCAGGTGTCATCCTGTCATCCCAGCCTTCCGCCCCTTATTTGGGTCGTCTTCATCTTCCCTCCAGAGCAGCATTTCAGACCTTGCCTTAGCACAGAGATGGATGGGGGATTGTTCTCCAAATGGCTCATTTGCCTGAGATTCAGTTAGAAACAATAAGTATTACGTTTCTGGTATTTCCTGTTCTCCTTGATAGATGTTCCTTTTAGTCATTTTTTCCTTACTAGCTTGAGTTTGACTTCTTTGGAGGGTTTTAAGGAATTTTTTAATACTAAGGGCAATTTTGCATTCAAGTGATTTTCTAATGTGACTTTACCAAAGTTAATGTATTTCATAAAATATGGCTACCCTTCTGATTGATGTTTTTCTTCTGGTTAATTTTTGCATAATTTAGATGTTTTCCAGTTTATACTTGAATGTCTAGAGATTGGCAAACTATATAGCCCATAAGGCCTGTTTTTGTACAGTCAGCAAGCTAAGAATGGTTTTCATATTTTTTAAATGTTGTAAAAAAATATGTGATAGATTGTGGCCACAAAACCTGAAGTATTTATTATCTGGCCCTTCACAGAGGTTTGCCGACCCCAGATCTAAAGGTTTTTTTTTTTTAGCCAGCTTGTCTAAGAATGCCAGTGTATTCAATTAAGTTATCTAATGAGTGTTAGATAACTCCTAAATACAGTAGTTCTCAAATTTTAGTGCTGCATATACATTTTGGATCAAATAAGTACATACCTAATGTTCTGGTTTAACTAGGTGTTACATTTGGGGAGTGAATAAAAATAAAACAAATACGCGGCTATCAGAGCCTGTTTAGCCTTTTATAGTTTCAGTGACTGTTTTTGTTTTTTAGGACAATATTTTTATTTCTAGAAGCTCTATTGGTTCTTTTTCAAATGTGCTTTATTTCTTTAAAGTGGACTTTTTCTCTTGCTGTTTTATTTTCTAATTTTAATTTTTTTTTGAAGTATAGTGATTTATGTTTCAGGTGTACAGCAGTGTGATTCAGTTATATATATACATATATATATATATACACACATACGCATACGTATGTACATACATTTGAATATATTCTTTTTTTTTTTTTTTTGCCTGTGCCGCATGGCTTGCAGGATCTTAGTTCCCCAACCAGGGATTGAACCCATGCCCCTGCAGTAGAGGTGCAGAGTCCTAACCACTGGACTGCCAGGGAATTCCCTATATATATATATATTTTTTTTCATATTCTTTCCAATTATAGGTTATTACAGGATATTGAATATAATTCCCTGTGCTATACAGTAGGTCTTTGTTGTTTCTCTTCCTGTGTTTTAGATTTTTGGTCTTTATTGTCTTTAATTAGCCTCATTTTAGCATGTTTGCTCCAGGAGGTTACTTCTCTGACGTTCTCAGGGGTCTCCTCCCACTGTGTCTTCTCTCAGTCACGGTGGGTGTTTTTTCCCCATGCTCAGCAGTTTTGGAATGTGAATTCCTCTTCAGTAGGAGGACTGTCAGGTAATTTTACAGTTTCTTCCTGGTTCCACAAAAGTGACACAGGCCTGATGTCCCTTCTTATCTGGTTCCTTGGCTGGAGGGTCTCAGTCTTAGTGGAGAGTTTAATGCAAATCACAGACCTCTTAGCACCCGTGATGACAGATGCTCAGGGAAGATGCTTTCTTTGCCCAGAGCCCAGAATGCACATGGTTTTGTTGAGCAGACTTGTTCTAGTTTATTCTTTTATGGAGGTGGCCTTTGAGAGTCCTGCCTTTATTTGGGGCTCTGTGTTTTGTCTCCCTGTTGTGTGTAGCCTGCCCCTCCCTGAGGAGGCATGAGAAGTGTGAAGGAAAGAGCTCACAGCACAGGCCTGAGGCCGCTGACCTCGGAAAGGCCTGCTGCTCGGCTGCCCTTGGCGTCTGGGAACTCGGGTTCCAGCAGGTTTCTCGCTTCCCTCTGATAGGAAGGCCGCACGGAAGCTCAGTTGCTTGTGCAAACAAGGTGGTCTGTGTGAGCACCTGCTTTCCTTCTGGGATTCCGGGTTTTGGTCCATGCAGGCAGAGCTGCCTATGTGAACGGCCCCCAGTAAGAACCCTGGGCAGTGGGTCTCCACGAGCTTCTCTGGGAGACAGCGCTTCTCATGTGTTGTCATGGCTTGATGCTGGAAGAATTCAGCTCATCCAAGCTTGAGCCTGGGCTCTCCCCAGGCGCCTTTTTCCTTTGCTGATTGAGCTCTGTGTCTTTTCCCTGTGAGTCACCAAACCTGGGGATGGTCTTGGGGACCCCAACACAGGGCCCGGCCCTGCCAGGCACCCATTGAGTCAACTCACTGCTCTGGTTTTGAGTCTGCTCATCACTTTTGTTCTCTGGGGATGACTTAGAAGCTCAGAACTGCATTTACAGGGATATTTTTCACATTTCATTTAGGATTTCTAGGTGTTTGGCATTAGGAGGGTTTTTAAGCTAATAGCCTTGGCTGGAAACAGAATCTGATTCATTGGTTTATAAAGTAATGCTGGAAACAGTCTAGCATCACAGTTCAGAGCAGGTGTTTGGTCTAAGAGGGCCCGTTCTTGAGCCCATACTCACCTCTTGAAACTTCTCATCCATCAGATGAGGGATTGCTGGGATGTTGGTGTTGTGTCACACACCTGCACCATGGGGGCACTCGGGGCACCCAGGAAGTGTGGCTCTTGATAATCTAGCTGGGTCCCCTACCTGCTAGCAGATGGGCCGTGCCATGTGAGGCCACAGACTCTGCACTTTTCTCCCGAACCCCAGAGTTCTTTGGGGTGGAGGCTGCTGCTTCCCGTGATGCTGTCCTGTCTTTTCTTGCAAGTCCCCTGCACATCCAGGGCCTGGTGTTGGTGCCTGTCATCTGTCGTCCGTCTGCAACCCATGGTGCTTTCTCTGTCACTCTGTACAGTCTCCAAGTTTTCGTCTTGGTCGCCAGCCTCCACTTCTTTCCCCTTTCTCTGTAGGTGTGTGATCAGATTAAGGCCAAGCTCATCTCCCTGAAAGATGTTCCTAACCGAATTGAGTGTCCCCTTATCTACCACCTGGACGTGGGGGCCATGTACCCCAACATCATCTTGACGAACCGCCTGCAGGTGAGAGAGATTCTCACATCAGAATCAAGCTCTTTTGCCCAAACCCTAATTGCTCCCTTCCTGTCCCCTCACAGCCCTCTGCCATGGTGGATGAGGCCACCTGTGCTGCCTGTGACTTCAACAAGCCTGGAGCAAACTGCCAGAGGAAGATGGCCTGGCAGTGGAGGGGCGAGTTCAGTGAGTGTCCGCCCTGGGTGGTGCTGCTCAGCAGGGAGCCCAGCAGGGGCTGGGTCTCTATCACACACTCTCTTCCCATCACCCCTCCCAGTGCCAGCCAGTCGCAGCGAGTATCATCGGATCCAGCACCAGCTGGAGTCAGAGAAGTTCCCTCCCTTGACCCCAGAGGGCCCAGCCCGGGCCTTTCACGAGCTGTCCCGCGAGGAGCAGGCTAAATACGAGAAGCGGAGGCTGGCAGGTGAGCAGTTGGGACAGCGCGCATCTCCACAGACTGCGTTTTCTCTGACTTGAGTCTTCGTTGGGCTGTGCTGGTGTGTCACCCCTTGAGGTCAGTCGAACCAGTTGTTGAACTAGATGAGACCACTGGGAACTAGTTCTTCCTATAGGCTTCTTTTTGTCATTTATCCTTCGGTGCGTGTTCAGCTACCAAACCCTCCCTGTGGTCTTCGTGTGTTTGGTCCGTTCATACGGGGCTGCCGTTGCTTTGATATGCTTCGCTAGCACGTCTTTCTGAGCTTTCTGCTCCTTCGCATTAACCTAAAAAGCCACGTTTGTTGGCATCCATTGCCTAGCTTTCTTGGCTGTGTCCAGGAGGCCTGTCTGCTGTGTGGAGTCTCACGTGCCCCCTACTCTCAATTGTGCCTCAGATTACTGCCGGAAGGCATACAAGAAAATCCACGTGACCAAGGTGGAAGAACGTCTTACCACCATCTGCCAGCGGGAGAACTCCTTCTATGTGGACACAGTGCGTGCCTTTCGGGACAGGCGCTACGAGTTCAAAGGTCTCCACAAGGTGAGGCTGACCTTTGTGAGGTCGGAACAGAGTCTAGTTTCTGAGGTGAAAATCCTTGCTTGGCGCTGTCTGGATGTGTTACTCCCCACCTCTGGGCTGGTACCTGCATTCAGACAATAAATGTGCAGTTGTTCTTAACTTTGAAGAATTAAGGGCCTGGGGCCTCGCAACTATTCTGAATGATTGCTTTTAAAGTAATTGTCTAGAGCAGTGGGTCAGCAAACTATGGCTGGGCCAGTCATTTTTATAAATAAAGTTTTATTGGAACTGAGCTGCATTTGCCCGCAGCAGAAACTGAGGCCTGCATGTGTACAGTACACACCATGTGGCCCTTTACTTTGCCAACCTCTGACCAGGAGGAGTGAGGGGGGTGTTTTTACTGACATGTTTGATCCAGGATTAGGATTAGGATTAAGGGAAATACATAGAAATACATAGCAATACCTCAGTTGTAATATCAACAAATAATTGTGTTCTATTTAAGCAAATCATTTTTTTCTGAGAGACCTTCCTTCACTGCTAGACTCAGTGAGTCTTCACATCCTACCCTGCCTTGATAGACTGTCATCATTGTGCTTTATTATCATTTTTAACTTTTTTGGCTTTTTATTATGATAAAATATACACAACATGAAATCTAACATTTTTAAGTGTACAGTTCAGTGGCATTAAGCAAATGCACATTGTTGTGCAGGTGTCACCACCATCCCTCTCCAGAACTCTTCATCTTGCAAAAATGAAACTCTGTTCTACCTTAACAATAACCCTCCATTCTGTACCTTCTGTGGACTTTGGTCACTCTAGGGACCTCATATAAGTGGAGTCCCACAGGATTTGTCCTTCTGTGACTAGGTTATTTCTCTTAGCCTAATGTTGTCAGGGTTCATTCACGTTGTAGCTTATGTCAGAATTTCCTTTTTAAGGCTGAATAATATTCCATTGTATGGACATAACACATTTTGTTTATCCAGTCATCCATCGGTGGACAGTTGGGTTGCTTCCATGTTTTGGGTATTGTGAATATTTCTGCTGTGAATTATTCACCCATGGTGTACAGGCATCTCTTTGAGATCCTGCTTGCAGTTCTTTTGGGTATATATCCGGAAGTGGAATTGCTGAATCGTATGGTAATTGTATTTTTTTTCTTAAAGGAGAAAAATTTTATTTTACTTTAAAATTTTTTAAAAAATATTCAATAAGAGCTTCAGAACTCTTTTTTCTTTTTTAAATTAATTAATTTATTATTTTTGGCTGTGTTGGGTCTTCGTTTCTGTGTGAGGGCTTTCTCTAGTTGTGGCGAGCGGGGGCCACTCTTCATCGCGGTGCATGGCCCTCTCACTATCGCGGCCTCTATCGTTGCGGAGCACAGGCTCCAGACGCGCAGGCTCAGTAGTTGTGGCTCACGGGCCCAGTTGCTCCGTGGCATGTGGGATCTTCCCAGACCAGGGCTCAAACCCGTGTCCCTTGCATTGGCAGGCAGATTCTCAACTACTGCACCACCAGGGAAGCCCTACTTCTAAATTTTTAATTAATTTATTTGGTTGTGCTGGGTCTTAATTGAGGCCCGCTGGCTCCTTAGTTGCGGCATGCGTGTGGGATCTAGTTCCCTGACCAGGGATCGAACCTGGGCCCCCTGCGTTTGGAGTGCGGAGTCTTAACCACTGGACCACCAGGGAAGTCCCGGTAATTGTATTTTTAATCTTTTGAGGAACCACCATACCTTCTCACTTTATTTTAATTAAACTATTGAGTTACTTGTTCATCTGTCTGCCTCCTCAGAGTGCCGAAAGTGTAGTGACTGTCTTGTTCTTTAGAGTCTAACATATTACCTGGCACATAGTAGGCACTCAATAAATTTCTTAATTTTTTTTGTTCTTTAAATACCAGACCTTTAAAAGAATTTCTTCTCACATTGGACGGGGAATTTGCTGAAATATTTATGACCTTCTTTGCATTTCTTTATCAGTTGCTCTTACTAGGGACCTCCTGAGTAGCTCTTGTTTCCCTAGTTAATAAGACACAGATGGGCCTGGCTTCTTGTCCTAGGGTACCTCAGGACGGCCATTCGCATCGCGGAAGCTTGGCAGTGCGGTGTTGCCGGCCCCCCACACTTCCTGTTAGCTGAGACTCGCTTCATTTCGATGGAGCAGGGGGAGCTAAGCTGCCAAACGCCAGCCTCACAGCTGCTGGGGCTGAGCTGGGGGAGCTGAGCTGCCTGTCGGCCTCCTTGAGGCTCAGCGTCCCGGGAGGTACAGCCTGTGTTGACACGAGGGCCAGGTGTCACCGTGTCGAGCCTCCCACCCCGACCCCGGCTGGCACTGGGCGCTCCTGGAGTCCTGCGTGCCCCCTCCCCACCCCCTCAGCACTAACAGCCTGATGTCTTCCCGTGTGATACAAATCCTGGGAAGCCTTTCATTCGCTCAGCACGTTTACGGAGTGCCTGTTATGTGCCCGACATTCTTCTAGGTACTGAAAAGGTATCAGCTGGGGGAGTAAAGGTGAAATGTTCTGAGATGCAAGGAGAATGTCCGGTGTTTGACCACTGTGACAGCATGTAGCCTAGCAAACGGAAAGAAATGCTGCTCGGGCAGGAAGTGAGTTCATACGCCCCCGAGCGTCCATGTCTGTCACCGTCCCTAGTGGCTGTGTCTACTTTATTGAGGTAACATTGACGTGGGATAAATCTGACCCTTTCAGGTGGGCAGTTCTATGGATTTTGACAAACGCATACAGCTGTGTAACCACCACCACAGTGATGAGAACATTTCCTTTGCAACCAATTACAGTAGCACACGGTCCTGGTTAGTGTTGCGGTGTCCATCTTCCACCGCTTGGTCTAGTGTCTGGTAAACAGTTGTGTGTTCATAAGTATTGGCTAAGGGGTAAATTGTTATTCTAAGATGTTGCCTCTAATGACGTGCACTTTGCTTTCAGTCAGTGGTTTGTGAGTTACGTAGTTTGAGAGACCCTGTCACTCAGCTTGTCCAGTCTATTAATAAGAGAGTAAATGGAATAACAGGACTTGGACTGGGAGCCCCTGGGCCTCTAGTGGAGCGAAACCCCTGCCTCTGTCACTGGTCTTCAGGCGTGGATTTCATCCCCTTCTCCAGGTAGCTGCCGGGTTCTGGGTTCTGTCCCAGGAGGCTGAAGTTGCCCCACGTCTGAGGTGTCCAAGTGAGTTGTTGCTGTCATAGAGTATTTTCTCCTAGGCCATAGTCTCACAAGAAATAAAAATGTAATATCAATATATTCCTTTGTGTTCAGCATTCCTTTCAGGATATCTGTCTTACATGGGGCAGTTCTAGATTGAAGGTGATTCTGGATTGGTGAGAACCAAGCGTGCCGACCCTGTGAGGAACAAGTTGACGTTTCCGTGTTAAGTTTCTCGGGTGTGATAGCAGTATTGAGGTTCTGTGGGAGAGTGTGCTTGTTCCTGGAAGTTGTATGCTTAGGTATTTAGGGGGCTCTGGTCATGAGAGCTACATCTTCCCATTGTTTGTGCCGAGAGAGAGAGAGAGAGAGAGAGAGAGAGAGAGAGAGAGAGAGAGAGAGAGAGAGAGAGAGAGAGAGAGAGAGAGAGGAGAGAGAGAGGGAATGGAATAAAGGAAATATGGCACAGAATATCAACAGTGGCCCCTCTTGCATATGGTCTTCACTCTACTTTTTTTCAAGTTTCCTATAGACTGGAGATTTGCAACATAGTAAACCTTGGGCCACTGGCCATAGAGAATGTGAGCTGTAAGAGTGGGGGATGATCACCTTGTGTGGGTCTCAGGTGTGGAGAAAGAAGCTATCTGCGGCGGTGGAGGTGGGAGAGGCAGCGGAAGCAAAGCGCTGCAGGAACATGGAGGTCCTGTACGACTCCCTGCAGCTGGCTCACAAGTGCATCCTCAACTCCTTCTACGGCTACGTCATGCGCAAGGGGTAGGCTCCTGCCCGGGTGCCTGGTGGGGCCGGTGGGGCTAGTGGACGAAGGGAGGAGCTGAGATGCGTGGGGCCCATGGGCACGAGTGAGAGGGGAGAGGCAGGGCCCCAGTTCAAGGAATGTGGCAGAGCAGGTCGGGTAGGGGTGGAGGTCACGCTGGCTCAGAGGGTCCTGGGCATCAGCGGGGTCAGTACTGCTGGGCGTGTTCTTCTGAGCATCCTGGGCTGCAGACAGCGGTGTGGTAGTTTCTGGCATACGACCAGTGAGGGGTGTAAATAAAGCCTTCTGAGAAGTCGAGAAAGCCAGGGCCGGGTGTCCTAAAGCCCCATAGAGACTGTGCCCATGATCAGAGGCCAAAGGGAGATGAGGCAAGGTGGGGCCTGTGTCCATTGGACCGACAGCCAGGTGGGTGGGGGCCTCGGGAGAGCAGGTGATCGAAGGTGAGGCCTAGCCCCTGTGGTTGGAGACTGGGAGGGTCGGCATGGTGGCCTGGAGAAGGGGAAAGGTGGTGATGGGGCCAGGGACTGGTCTGAGGGGGAGAGGCCTTGATTCTCTGTTGCTGCTTTTTAATGGCAGAGAGGGAGGGGCTGAGAGCAGGGCTAGAACCGGAGCAGAGTTCCCTGGGGCAGGAGGGCCTGGCCTCAGGTCGCTTGACACCTCTGAGACCCGGTGTGAACACTGAGCCAGGTGGGCTGGTGTTTTCCCTGAGAAGTCAGGGGATGAGAGTGGGCTTTGGGAAAACGGAGGAGGCGTGAGACGGTGCTGGGGAGAGTGGGAGGGGACTCAGGGACACACGGCCATCTGGCTGGTATTGAGAGTCCTGCTGAGCTGAGGTTGTGAGCTGTTGCAGTGGCAGCATGTGGCATCCTTCCAGAACTTTCCTGAGCGGAGCCCTGCACCTTGAAGTAGGAACAGAGGAGTGTCCTCAGCACAGAGCTAAATTCAGCCTTAGTTCTTCCCTGCTTCAGATGTCCCCTCCTCCCAGCCCCAACTCTAATGACCCTCTAGAGGGAGCCCCTCCCACCCCCTCTGCTGTGACTGTCCCTCCCAGGGCCCGCTGGTACTCCATGGAGATGGCTGGCATCGTCTGCTTCACGGGGGCCAACATTATCACCCAGGCACGGGAGCTGATTGAGCAGATTGGGTGAGTGCTGCACCTGGTCAGCTGCTGAGGCTGGGTGGGCCGCGGCCTGGTGGGGAGGCCGGATGGCTGGGGGAGAGAAGGGACAGGTTGATGAAGATAGAGCTGGAGAGGGGCAGGTGTTTCGTTCTGTGGGTTCACGACCGGGGGAGCCTTGTCCACCGTAAGGACTTGACAAGGGGGTTCTTGCTCTGTAGGCGTCGATGTCCACCATCCATGTGGTCTCATTTCTCTGTTTCCCTGAAGGAGGCCCTTAGAGCTGGACACAGATGGAATATGGTGTGTCCTGCCCAACAGCTTCCCGGAAAACTTTGTCATCAAGACGACCAGTGTGAAAAAGCCCAAGGTGACCATCTCCTACCCTGGGGCTATGTTAAACATCATGGTCAAGGTGAGCCTGCGTCTCCAGTAGGGGGCTACCGTCTGGGCTTGGCTTCCTCGTGCCACTGCTCTGACGGGGATTTGGGAAAGGGGGCTGGGCTGGCTGTCACTGACATGCTCCCATCCTGACTTCAGGCCTCCCTGTCTCCAACGTTCAGATTGTTTTTCTCTAGCCTGAGCATCTGTCCAGAAAACGCTATGCTCAAAAGTTACCTGAGTCTACATCCGCCTTCAGCGTAATACCCAGACTTACAGAAAAAATGCAAAAATAGAATAGAGAATTTCTGTATATCCTTCAGCCTGCTTCCCTTAATGTTAAGTAAGATCTTTTATAAACCGCAGTGTAATTGTCAGAATTAAGAAGTCACCTTGGCACCACACCGTAACTCAACTACAGCTGTATTTGGATTCCCCTCTTTTTGTGCACTGCGTTTGGGCGTCCTGTCTCCTTAGTCCCCTCCAGCCTGGCAGCCCCTTGGTCTCTCTGGTCTGTTATGACCAGGACACTTCGATACTGGTCAGGTGCTTTGCTAACTGAGCCTTAATTTGAATTTGTCTGTTGTTGTTTGTTATTAGACTGAAGTTATTTGGGGTTTTTGGAGGAACACTCCAGAGTACATGCCCCGTGTTAGCATTCTGTCAGGGCATGGTGTTGGGACCTGCACTCCCGCTGCCTGCTGGCTTCCCAGTGTCGCGTTATTGGAGTGAGCCAGTGAGTCCACACTCCCAGGAGGAGTGGCAGAGTCTGGCCACATAGCAAAGCCACCACTGTAATTAGTAAAGACAGTGGAGGAGATACTTTCGAGATTCTGCAGATGTGCCGTTTCGCTTGGAACCTTCGCCCCCTGGTTTTAGCGCTAGCAGTGGTCTCAGCAGTGGTTACAGCAGGCATCACTCTGCCCAAGGCGACTCTAGTTCCCTCATTCCTTGAAAATTATTCATCGGAACCTTCTGTAAGGAAGAGCTGCCACCCTTCCCTCCCACTTACTCCCTTGCTTGTCTCTTTATTGAGTCATTTGTTAGGTCAGTGTGGGTTTGCGCATGTTTGTTCTGTTGGGCCACAACCCAGTTCTGTCCTGGCATGTTTTGTTACTCAGCTTGTTCCCCTTTGGCCGCTGGGGGCTCCTCCATATTCACCCGCGTGTCCTCGAGACATGCCCCATTCTGGGGTTTGGGTTTGGCTTTTTTTGGAGTACTTTCTTACTTCCTGGGACTACAAGACACTCCAGCCTCATCTTGTATTTCCCCTGTCCCACCCTGGAATCAGCCATTTCCCCAAGGAGCCTGGCTTCCTTTTATTGGAGAGTGGTGTTAGAAACCGAGATGGGGTCTGAGGTGTCACTGCTGCTCACAGCAGATTGGCTAGGAAATGTGTGTGTGTATAATAACCCTGCACGCATGAATGTACGTTTATTTCTCTCTTTATCTGCACATATATTTAAAAATATATAACCTGAGTCTATTGATATATCCAGCTCCAATCTATTCTCTTTTCCTTATTAGTAACTTCTTTCTCCTGTTTCTAGTTTTCCTAATGTATTTATTTATTTGTTCAACCCTAGTATTTGTGTAAAATAGGTTCAGAACCATGTGTCTGTGAGCAGTAAGCTCACCAGCTGCAGTCGAGCGTTTTATCTTTAGTCTTACACCACCCAGGCAACACAAGGTTTGCCAGAGTTTCTTAAGCCAGCCCTCTGGCAGGGTTCTGTCATGCAGCGATAATGAAGTTAAGCTCGTTTGTCCCAGTCTGCAGGCTCTCTTGGGGTCACCCTAGATCCTGGTTGAATGTTTTTTAATTTGCTTACAGTAAAATTCACTTTTTACAGGGTGAGGTTCTGTGGGTTTTGATTCACACATAGAGGTGTGTGTCCACCACCACAGCGCAACACAGAATAGCCCACTACCCCAGAGGTTCCTGGGTGCTGCCCCTTTGTTGTCAGCCCTTCTCCTTACACCCAAGCCTGGCTCCCCAGCATGTCCTTTGTGTGCTAGTTTTGCCTTTTCCAGCGTGTCCTATGAAAGGAAACATGCGTGTGACTTTCTGGACCAAGCAGGATGCACTTCATTTTATCCACGTTGGACACGTGTCAGAACTTGATCCCTTTCTCTTGCCAAGTGGTGTCCATTGTATGGAAGAGCCCCAGCTCTTGGCTGATCTGTCCACCCCTTGGAGGGCAGCTGGTGGTTTCCAGGTTTGGACGATCACAAGTGAGGCTGAGCCCCTCTTCATTCTTGCTGTGCAGGAAGGCTTCACCAATGAGCAGTACCAGGAGCTGGCTGAGCCTTCCTCGCTCACCTATGTCTCCCGCTCAGAGAACAGCATCTTTTTTGAGGTTGACGGACCCTACCTTGCCATGATCCTTCCAGCCTCCAAGGAAGAAGGCAAGAAACTGAAGAAGAGGTAGGAATCCCACAGACTTTATGCTTAGGAAAGGAAATGGATAGACTAGGTTTAACAACTCCTCCAGGAAGTGGACCAGGAGCCAGGATGGGAACAGACCTCAGTTCTAGTTTTTTGGCCTTTTTGATTCAATTTGGAAAGCTGTTCTCGACACTGATGCTACCAACTCTGTTCTCCACCTGTTATATTCTGGTTCTACAGATGTCATTTTTAGTTTGGAGAAGTCATTTTTAGTTTGGAGAAGCATAAACCTCAGGATGGAGAGATGTTTGCTGCTTGATGGATGCTGGAGGGGTGGGTAAGAGCAGGAGGAAGGCCGAGGGCGAGGAGAAGCAGCCAGCATCCCAGGCTTTCCCTCTCTGCTGTGCTTGCCTGTGTTTCTAGGTATGCCGTATTCAATGAGGATGGTTCCCTGGCTGAGCTCAAGGGCTTCGAGGTCAAACGCCGTGGGGAGCTGCAGCTGATTAAAATCTTCCAGTCCTCAGTATTCGAGGCCTTCCTTAAGGGCAGCACCCTAGAGGAGGCGTATGGCTCTGTTGCCAAGGTGGCCGATTACTGGCTGGACGTGCTGTACAGCAAGGTAAGGCCACCGTCCTCACCTGGCTCTGAGGGTCCTGCAGTCAGAGAGGGTCCTGGTGAGCAAGGTGACAGGTGAACTCAAGGCTAATAATTCTGATGGGCTCCCACTACTTCCTTAGTTCCAGGGCCTCTCAGAATCCCCCCTTAACTTCTATAACCAGTGACAGAATTCTGTGAAGGAAACAAATAGCATGATAATGAACGAATTGTAAGCTGTTTGTCCTCAGATAGGCCCCCTGGACTCCTCATCGCTGAAGGAAGCTGCTGGCTCCTCAGCTGGTCCAGGTGCTGTCCGGCTGGCCTATGCCTCTTCTCCCTGCTGGTTCCTCCTTTCCCCATCTTTCTTTTCCTTTTAGGAGAAAAATCAATTCTCTGTCTTTTCTCTTTTCTGCAGTCTCTGTGCTAATGGCTCAATAAGCGTTTCTTGATACTTTTCTGCACACTTTGATAAAAGGCACGGTTTTGTGTGTGGTGTAAGTGTTGCTGTGTGCTGGTGTGAGACAGCCCTATTACACTGCTGCCTTCAGCTCATCAGGCTGGAGAAACGCAGACTTTCACTTGGAGGAAAGTCTCGGGTAGCCTCACGGTGGTGCTCCCTTCCTTCTGCGTGACGTTTTGCCCACTGCCTCTTTCTCCAGGCAGCTAACATGCCTGATTCCGAGCTGTTCGAGCTGATCTCTGAGAACCGTTCCATGTCTCGGAAGCTGGAAGATTATGGGGAGCAGAAGTCTACGTCCATCAGCACGGCCAGGCGCCTGGCTGAGTTCCTGGGGGATCAGATGGTGAAGGATGCAGGGCTGAGCTGCCGCTACATCATCTCCCGGAAGCCTGAGGGGTCTCCGGTCACAGAGAGGTAAGGGTTTCCAGTGTTAAGGAAGGAATTCCTTAAGGGTCTCGTATGCTCACATTGAAAACCTGCATCTGTTGTGGAACCTCTGTCCTTCCATAGAGAGATGAGCTTCCTTAAACAGTACAGGGAGGGATTTCCCTGGTGGTGCAGTGGTTAAGAATCCGCCTTCCAGTGCAGGGGACCTGGGTTCGATCCCTGGTCGAAGAACTAAGATCCCACATGCCGTGGGGCAACTAAGCCCGCATGCCGCAGCTACTGAGCCCGTGCGCTGTAGAGCCTGCTCGCCGCAAGAAAAGATCCCCTGTGCTGCAACTAAGACCTGATGCAGCCAAAAATAAATAAATATTTAAAAAAACAGTGTAGGGATAGTCTGGATTTAGAAAAGGGAGGAACTAGGCCTCAGACCCCCTGCAGATCAGATGACAGGAAGGCTTTCTGGGGCCCTGGTGGGACCCCTGAGAGAGCATGGTGAGCCCATCCACCTGGAGCTCGGAGAATCTGGGTTCTTGGGAGACCAGACTGAGAGCACCCTCTCAGTCAGGCATAGGGGAGTGGGGATGTCTTGGAGGGTCTGCTACGATGGGCCCCATCACAAGGTCCATTTCAGGTTTAGGACAGGACTCCGGATCACTCACACCCCCGAGGAGACTGATGCTGTGCTTTTCGAGTTGGGATGATTGAATCACAGCTACGTGTTACATCACTGATAGAGCAAGAAAAGCAGACTGCAGGGCGACACATGCAGTGTACTTCCACCTGTTTAAGTTTACACACATAGAAAGTACTCTTATTTTTTTATGGGTACACAAAATAGTTCTATAAAGCATGCATGGGATTGATAAACACCAAGAAAAATGTGGTGTTTACTTCTATATGAGGAGGGTCAGGAGAGCTGCACTGGGGACTTCATCGTCATCTTTATTTTTTCATCCATGAAATAAAAACGGCAGGGCCAGTTTGATAGGACTGGGTGGTGGGTGCACAGGTGTCTGTTGTGTTCTTTCTAAGTTTCTTCATGATATTTCACAATAACAAATACTTCCTCCAATGAAAGAAAGGGGTGGTGACAGTTGCCCTATTGCTTTGCTAATGATGTGAAAACTGGCTTCGTTTTCGGGTGAGCAGGCGGCTCTCTAATATTTTACCCAATGAATAATTACATACATGCACATGAGTATATAACTTATGTAAGGACACTTGTATAAATAGCTCTGTTAACAGTGGCCAAACACAGACCAGATGGCCAATGGTAGGGGATTGTACATTAAACCGTGGTATTTTAATATGATGAAGTATTCTTTAGTTATTAAGTATGATAAACATCAGATATAGTTTATCTGGTGTAGTTTATACAAACAACTACAATGAATAGAAACATAGGTTACAAAGTAGGTCATAATAACTTATTTCCATGTAGAATATGTGTGTACTTGATAAGTGCTATGACCTGGTTTAGGGAGGTTTTCACATTGTTGAGTTTTGTGTCTCTTCTTGCCCAGGGCCATTCCACTCGCCATTTTCCAGGCAGAGCCCACGGTGAGGAAGCACTTTCTCCGGAAATGGCTTAAGAGTTCTTCCCTTCAAGACTTTGATATTCGGACAGTGAGTGCTGGTTTTTTCCTACTCTCAGAAGTTTAGGAGGAAAACTAGACAGGGCAGAGTATCCCTGACTCAGGTCTCCTTTTTGGCTGGAGACTTCACTCTTGATTTCCTCCTTTCTGTTATGTAATGAATGAGGAAATAGTTACATTTTAGGGCAAAACTGGAGAAGCTAAATGTTGGGGAGGCCCGTTTAACTGTTCTCTTGGATGGACCAAGGCTTGGGGTCTGGCACAGGCTTCCAGTGCTGGCTTGGCCCCCTACCAGCTCTGATCCCGGGAGAGTCGTTTACACTCTCCACTTCAGTTTCCTCCTCTGCGAAACGGGACCTTTTACCTTAGAATTTCTGAGAGGGTTAAGTAAGACACATGAAGCATGCCGCCGCTGCTGCTTTTCTCTCGCACACCCCGCTTGTTGCTGGCTTCCTGCGCGCTCAGATTCTGGACTGGGACTACTACATCGAGCGACTGGGGAGTGCCATACAGAAGATCATCACAATCCCTGCGGCTCTGCAGCAGGTGAGGTTGAGAACTGGTGGAAACAGGGCGCAGTGTGACCTAAAAGCTACAGAAACCTGGGCCTGGCCCAGACTAACAGCATCAGACAAGTGATCGATCTCACCTTTATGTAGGTGAAGAACCCAGTACCACGTGTCAAGCACCCTGACTGGCTGCACAAAAAACTGCTGGAGAAGAACGATGTCTACAAGCAGAAGAAGATCAGTGAGCTCTTCGTCCTTGAGGGCAAGAGACAGGTAATGGGGCCTGGCCCAGGCCAACAGAGGCTGTGACGGTTGGTGCTGGGCAGTGTCCCACGGGCACACAGGGCACCAAAGTCTCCACACTGCTGTCCATAATTTTGGATGCTTCCTTCCATTCAGGCATTTACAATGTTTTTTTTCTTTCTAAAAATGTACACATTGATACTTTATCCTTTAATTCCTCCCAATGTTCTTCTTTTGTGATAAGAAACTTTGTGAATCATCAGTTTAGGGTGAAGAACTATGTGTAAATGGAGGATATACTAATTAGACTCAGTAACTTGGAATGCATCACTATACCTTGAGACCTCAGTTGTCTAAACTGTAAAAAAAAAAAAAAAAAAAAAAATTCTGTTAGAAACTCCAAAAAATACTGAAGACAGTATAATGAAAAGCACAGCTAAAATCAGAAGAGCAAGAAGAAAATTCTGAGGTGCTGAAAATGGAAAGTGAGCTTCAACCAGAGCAGTAAACAAACTCACCTGCTAAAAGCAGACTCTCAGGTTGAATTTTTACAGTCTAACTATCTTATTTATAAGAGCTATACTTAAAAGGGCTCAAAATGATTAAAAGGATGAAAAAACATACATATCAGGTAAATATTAACCAAAACAAAGCTGATGGAGCTACATTAATGCCAGACCAAAAAACTATTTAGGCCAAAAAATACTAGTAGGGATAAGGGTGGAATCAAACTATACTGAAAACCACAATTCACTAGAAATATATAGCAATTCTAATAGCTTAGTTTCAAATTAATTAATGTAAAAATTACCTAAGGTAGAAGAAATTGACATCTAAGCAGTTTGGGATTTTGACACATCTCTCTCAATTGATAGATCTAGCAGACCAAAAACTAGTAAAAATGTGTACAGTTGGAATGACACAATTGCTAACTAGATTTAGTAGCTAACTAGATTTAGTTAACAAATAGAACCTTGCACCCAGTAATTAAAGGATACACATTCTTTTCAAGAACACCTAAAATAAGACTGTCTGTATGCTGCAAAGTGCATTGCGACAGATTCCAAATAATTTATATACAGACCATATTGTTTGGAAACTAAAAAGAAACACATTTATAAGTAACTCATGGATCAAAGAAGTCACAATGGAAATTAGAAGTACTTACTGAATGAAAATACTATCAAAATTTGTAGTATGCAGCTAAAGAGGACTACAAATAACACATAATCTATTTAAATGCGTATAATAGAAAAGAAAAACCAGTAGAAAATTAAGTAAGCTTATAGCTGTGAAAAATTCGAAAACAGTAGAGTAAACCAAGAAAGTAGAAAGAAAGAAGTTATAAAGGCAAGAGCAGAAATGAACGAACAAACAGTAAAACCAAAACCTTGATCTTTGAAAAGACTTATGAAATAGACAAATCTTTGTCAAGATAGGTATTTCAGGTTTTGTTTTAATGAAAACATTATCATTGCAGATATAATAAAGCCTGAAAATAAATAAGTAGTTACCTTTCCTAAACAATTGGAAAACTTAGATGGAATGGATAGTATCCTAGAAGAATTATTCAAATTAACCTAAGAAAAAAAGAGAAAAACTGAATAGAACTTTAACCATTAAAAAATGAATCATAGGGCTTCCCTGGTGGTGCAGTGGTTGAGAGTCCGCCTGCCGATGCAGGGGACACGGGTTCGTGCCCCGGTCCGGGAAGATCCCACGTGCCGCGGAGCGGCTGGGCCCGTGAGCCATGGCCGCTGAGCCTGCACGTCCGGAACCTGTGCTCCGCAACGGGAGAGGCCACAACAGTGAGAGGCCCGCGTACCGCAGAAAAAAAAAAAAGAATCATAATTAGAAAGAAACAAACACTGGACCCAAATGGTTTCTCAGAGGGATTTTACCGAACTTTTTAAACAAATTATTCCAGAGAATAAAAAAAGAGGCTCCTTAGCTCATTTGGTAATCTTGATAACACTTGTTACCTTGGTAACAAACTGACAGGCCAGGAAAAGGAAGGAGTGTTATAGGCCATTGGCAGTAACAAACAACAGGTACAAAAATAGTAACAAACTAAATTTTGCACCGTATAACAACAGTAACATTGTGTACAAGCAGGACTTATGCAAGGAATGGCAGGTGTTAACTTCAGAGATCTGCTAATTCAGTTAATTTTAGGAAAAATCTGTTCATCATCATCATCAAAAGAGAAGACTTATGGGATCATTTCCAATAGAGGCAAGAAAGAACATTTGATAAACTTTAATGTCTGTTCGTGATAAAACTTTGAGCAGGCAAAATCATAAAAGATGAGATGTTTCTCTGATAAAGTCTCTGTCGAAACTCAATAGCACACATCATATTTAATGGCACATTAGAATCATTAAAGTTGAGGAACAGGAGATGGATGCCTGTTACCATCACTTCTATTCAAAATTGTTTGGAAGTCCTGGCCAGCATAATTCAACAAGGAAAAGAAGTTAAATTTTAAGGATAGAAAGGCATAAAACTCGTCATTTGCAGGTGATACAATTGTTAACACAGAAAATGTAAGGAAACCCAGGAATTGTTTTAACTAATAAGACATTTCAGCAAGATCATTAGATACAAAGCTGATATATAAAAATCTGTAGCTTTATCTTATACTAGAAACAATTAGGATTTTGTTGTTGTTGTTGTTGATTTTTGGCTGCGTTGGGTCTTTGTTGCTGTGTGCAGGCTTTCTTTAGTTGCAGTGAGCGAGGGCTACTCTTCATTGCGGTGTGTGGGCTTCTCATTGCAATGGCTTCTCTTGCAGAACATGGGCTCTAGGCGTGCGGTCTTCAGTAGTTGTGGCGTGTGGGCTCAGTAGTTGTGGCTCTTGGACTCTAGAGCACAGGCTCAGTAGTTGTGGCACATGGGCTTAGTTGCTCCGTGGCATGTGGGATCTTCCCGGACCAGGGCTCAAACCCATGTCCCCTGCATTGGCAGGCAGATCCTTAACGACTGTGCCACCAGGGAAGGCCGGCATGCAGGATCTTAATTCCCCAACCAGGTATTGAACCTGCGCCTCCTGCAGTGAAAGGCGGATTCTTAACCACTGGACCACCAGGGAAGTCCTGCAAAAAGTTTTTTCATGTAACTTGAAAGTCTAATCCTAAAATTCATATGAAGAACAAGTATAAGAAAAACAAAAACAATTTTGAAGATTAACAAGAGGAAGCTTGTCTTAGTATGTAACAAGACACACAAGAAAGTCTTATTAAGGCAAGACCATACAGCAGTAGCGCTAATAGGTACCCTAGAAACAGATCCAAATACGTATGGGAGCTTGGTCTGTCACAGAGGTAGCGTTATACATTATTAAGGAGAACGGAGTGCTTATTCAATAAATGATACTGGGGGAAATGTTTTTTCATATTTCAAGAAGTAAGTAGCTATCTCACACTGAGTATGAAAACAAGTTCCAAATACAGATCTAAACTGAAAAAGAAAACAACTGTTTAGAAAAAAACACAGGAAGCTATCTTTATGATGCTGAGGTAGAAAGAGCTTCTTAAGGCATGCATAAAAAACGATCACAAAGGGAAAGACAGATACATTCAATTAATTAAAATGTAAATTTTCTGTAGTCTGAAACAAGAATGGCAGAACGTTGGTATTTATTGAATCTGAGTTATAAGAACCATGGATATTCATTACTTTTGTAATTTTTATAATAAAAAGTAAAAAACACACACTTTTATAGTACAGAAGTCACCATAAAGAGACAAGTCATAATTCGAAGAAGATATTTGGAATGTACGAAAGTTAGGAATGGTCCATAAGCATGTGTATATTTTTCTGTTGCTATGTAGCAAGTAATCCGAGAACGTAGCAGCTTAAGTAACACAGGTGTTTTTGTTTTTTTGTTTTGGCTGCGCCGGGTCTTTGTTGCTGCGTACGGGCTTTTTCTAGTTGTGTCGAGCGAGGGCTACCCTTCGTGGCAGTGTGCAGGCTTCTCATTGTGGTGGCTTCTCTTGTTGCGGCATGCAGGCCCCAGAATGCATGGGTTTTAGTAGTGTTTGCAGCGCGCGGGCTCAGTAGTTGCAGCTCGCGGGCTCTAGGGCTCAGGCTCAGTAGTTGTGGCGCACGGGCTTAGTTGCCCTGCAGCATGTGTGATCTTCCTGGACCAGGAATCGAACCTGTGTCCCCTGCATTGGCAGGTGGATTCTTAACCACTGCACCACCAGGGAAGTCCCACAGGTGTGTTATTATCTTGCACTTTCTGTGGCCTGTGGTTCTGGAATCTGGGGACAGCTTATCAAGGTCCCCTGGCTTAAGGTCTCCCACAAACTACAGTCAGGTGTCATCAGGACTGTGGTCTCATCTGAAGGCTTCCCCAGCAACTGGGGAAGGAGGTGCTTCACTCTGGTAGCTGGTGGCAGGATTCACGAGTGGAGCCGTCCTCATTTCCTTGCTCCATGGACCTATCCAGAGGGCAGGTCACAGCCTGGCAGCTGACTTCAGAGCAAGCACTGGATAAGAGCCAGAGTGCCAGCAGTTCAGAGGTCACTGTGTTTTATAATCTAATCTCAGAATGACATCCTGTCACTTTCGTTGTAATCTGTTCATTTGAGGCAGGTCACTGGGTCCAGCCCACACTCAGGAGGGAGTCATACAGGGGCATGAACAGCTGGAGGTGGGGGTCATCAGGGCCATTTTAGAAGACTGACTGCCCCAGGGTCAACCCCACTGTCAGTTAGGTAAATGAAAAATGAAGTATTTAGATACCACATCACACCAAAAAATGACTATGGTGACACCAACTATTAGCACATGTGGGAAAATAGGAGCTTATCTGTATTTCTGGTGGGAGTGTGAACACAAGGTCTTCAGGCAGCATGTGGAAGGATGGTTGTTGACGAACCCAGTTTCTAGTTCTGAAAGAGTAGAAATTAACCATTCTTCATTTTAGAATGTCATGGATAGGTAAGCTGATTTATTTGCATAATGGAATATCCTACAGTTAGAATGAATGGACAGTGTCCACATGCATCAATAGGGATCAATTTCAAAAATACGTTATTGAGTAAAACAAGTTGCAGTGGGTTGTGTACCATGTGTCTCTGTTCATATAAAACTGCAGCTTAAAGTAATGGTATATGGGTTTATAGGTATGGAGTAAAAGTTCAAAATGTGTGGGGAGTGGTAGGCACTGTGCTTGGGGGCTGGGAGGGAGAAACAGGGGGCCTTTACCTATTCTTTGCAGTATTTTATTTCTTATGAAGAGGAGAGAGTTCTGAAGCAAGCACAGAAAAATGTAAACATTCACTTCATAATGGTGATGCCTGAGTGACATTTTCTGTCTGACCTTTTCACTCTTAAAAGTTTAAAAATAGATTAGTCTGTAAATGAATACGTTTGCATACAAGTATTTTACCTTATTCAGAGGTGCACTTACGGTGATTTCTAGAGAGAGCTGTTCTAAGGCTCCTTTGGCTCTTTGCAGGTGGGCGTGGCACAAGCTTCAGAAGGTGCCCAGAGCCTTGGCGCCCCCGACATGGAGGACTTCGGCCTTGTGAAGCCGCTGCACTCGGCAGTGCCCGTTGCTACCAAGAGGAGGCGTAGCCACTGGGAGAGCCAGGAGGAGTCGCAGGACCTGGAGCTGACGGTGCCCTGGCAGGAGATCTTGGGGCAGCCTCCGGGGCTTGGATCCACCCAGGCAAGAATCCTCAGGGGGAGGAAGCAGGGACGCTGGTCAGGCCTGACCTGTGACGAGCCGTCTCCCTGCAGGGTCTGGGCCCTGAACTGGGCCTTGACCCCTGAGCAAGTTGGCAAGATGTACCCAGTTCTTACAGAGCACTTGGGGACTGTGGAAGGGTGTTTCTGTTTCACTCGTGCTCAACTGTATTTCCCGTCTCCTCCTCTTGCCCTATCCCAGGAAGAGTGGCTGGTCTGGCTCCAGTTCCACAAGAAGAAGTGGCAGCTACAGGCTCGACAGCGCCTCGCTCACAAGAAGAGGCGGCGTCTGGCGGGGCCAGAAGGTGCACCGAGGCCTGGGACCGTCCGAGAGGGGCCCTCCACAGGGCTGGGGGGCTTCTTGCGAAGAACTGCTCGCAGCATTCTGGACCTCCCGTGGCAGATCGTGCAAGTGCGGACAGCTAGCAGTGGGAGGGCGGGACACCCCTGAGGGCGGGAGCATGGCTTATGGGAACGAAGGGGTATCTGGATGGCTCACGATCCTGGGGACCTGGTCTGGAATGGAGCAGGAAGGGCAGGGCTTTACCTTTGTGCCTCTGTGACAGGGCCTGGTGCTGGAGGCCACCTGGGAGATGGCCTGTCCACAGGTATTGAGTGCCTTCTGTGACACGGTGAGACACGCACTGTTGTGCGACCTGTGTTTCCTTTCAGATCAGCGAGACCGGCCAGGCTGGCTTGTTCAGGCTGTGGGCTGTCATCGGCAGTGACCTGTATTGCATCAAGCTGAACATTCCCCGGGTATTCTACGTGAACCAGCGGGTGGCCAAAGCGGAGGAGGGCCCTTCCTATCGGAAGGTACGGGGGGCAGCTGGCGTTGCTGATCACTGAGGTCAGCTGTCTGCTCAGCCTCTGAGGTTGTCTGCACTATGGAGGAGGCCACGCAAAGACCTAGTGAGCTTTGTGACCTTGAGCGAGGTGTTCTGGAGCCTCCATCTCCTGAGAACCTTCTTGGGATGCTGTAAAAATTAATTGAAATGGTGCTGTGAAGCGCCAAGTGAATGCTCGATGATGGAAGCTGTGGGTGTCATTGTCCTTGCTGCGCCGTCCTCTTGCATCTGACGTCCATGTAGCAGGGGAAGGACTGGGTGGACATTAGTCAGAGGCTGCAGGCTCTGTCTCCATAGGCTCTTTTGATGTTAACGGCTTCATTGGGGTCTAATTCACATGCCATACAGTTCACTCATCTAGTGTACGATTCGTTGGCTTCTAGTGTATTCACAGAGTTATGCAGCCATCTCCACTGTCGATCTTAGAACGTTTTCATCACTCCCAAAGAAACCCCGGGCCCCTTAGCGGTCTCTCCCTCTCCCAGCCCTCAGTAAGCACTGGTCCACATTCTACCTCTAGATTAGCCTCTTGTGGACATTTCACGTACGTGGGGTCCTACAGCAGGCGTCCTCCTCTCAGCTGTGGTGTCTTCAGAGGCCGAGCTCCCAGTCAGCTCCACCCAGAGCTCGTTCACTGAGCAAATGAGCACGTTTCTTGGTTGGGTGCTAGGAACCGATTAACAGGTTGATGTCTAGTTGAGGAGATGAGATTCGAGTATTGGTAACTGGCAACTAGACAGAGGAGCCTTCTGGAGAAGGTGAAACTCGATTCTGACCAGAATATTCAGCAAAATATGGATCTAGAGAGAGGACAGGGTGGGTGTTGGGCAGCAGAGGACAGATGATCTGGAATTCTGTAGCTTTCTTGGATGTGATGTGATGTAAGTTTGTAGGAGGACATCCTTCCTTGTAGGATATTTTCCCCTTTGGGCACCCCTCTCCTGCTCCCTCCTCGCCAGGATTCCCACACTCCTTTCCTAGTCTTCTGTCCAGGAAAACATGGCTTCTCTTGCGGTTTTTGCTTCCTGCACCCTTAAGGTTAAACCCAGGAGAGAAAAGAGGAATATAAAGCGGGAACACCTGCCCCTCACAGTCTGGGAGCTTGTCTGCTTTTTAGAAGCCTCGGGCAGCTTCTTGAAGTTATGCCCAGACCTTTTCATTTTACTCATTGGGAGAGATGGGCTGTAGGGGTTTACTCCATGGTTGTGGGCACCAGAGGTTCTAGGCCTGTTTAAACGATGCATGGCTGTAAGAGTGTGCGCACGTGTGTTTGCCTGTGCATTGTAGCACACATTACGACTTAGCTCAGTTGTGGGGTGAGATCTTCGCCATATTGTGTCACCAGGTGAATCGGGTCCTTCCTCGCTCCAACGTGGTCTACAATCTCTATGAGTACTCGGTGCCAGAGGACATGTACCAAGAGCACATCAACGAGATCAACACTGAGCTGGCGGCGCCGGACATCGAGGGCGTGTACGAGACTCAGGTAACTGTTTTCCCAGCTGAACTGTGCAAGGATCTATCCGGATGGAATAGAGGGAAACAAACCCCACAGAGGCATGGACAGGCTAGCAGCATTGGCTGTGGACTTCATGGACACAGTGAATTTCAGCAGCATGTCTGCCGAAGATGGCCACGGGCCTGTGCTCTCCCCCGTCAGCCCTCACACCACTCTGCCCCCCTTCCAGGTTCCGTTATTGTTTCGGGCCCTGGTGCAGCTGGGCTGTGTGTGTGTGGTCAATAAACAGTTGGTGAGGCATCACTCAGGCTGGGAAGCAGAAACCTTCGCTCTTGAGCACCTGGAGATGCGCTCTCTGGCCCAGTTCAGCTACCTGGAACCAGGTATGGCATGTGCCAGCCGCCCTTGCTTGACCCACCTCCTGCTTATCTCAGGGTGACAGGCCATATCCTCCTGCAGGGAGCATCCGCCACATCTACCTGTATCACCACGCGCAGGGCCACAAAGCTCTCTTCGGCATCTTCGTGCCCGCACAGCGCAAGGCGTCTGTGTTTGTGTTGGATACCGTGAGTTCTGGGCTAGGCTGTGGGCGAGCCTCGCTGGGGGAGGAGCATATCCCTGGGCACGGAACTCTCGCACCCCTGACCCCACTGCTGCCTTGTTTCCAAAAGCCTTCGCCCAGCAATTAGAAGTGGATCCGCAGAGGTAGCCCGGCCACCCATGTCCACTCCGGGCTGCCCACTTCCTTCCCTGTAGGGAGAGGCGCCGACCCAGCCCTTGTTTGTCTAGGTGCGAAGCAACCAGATGCCCAGCCTCAGTGCCCTGTACTCAGCCGAGCACAGCCGTCTGCTGGAGAAAGTGGGCCCTGAGCTCCTGCCCCCCAGCAAACACACTTTTGAAGTTCGGGCTGAAACAGACTTGAAGGTCATCTGCAGAGCCATCCAGCGCTTCCTGCTGGCCTACAAAGTGCGTGCCGTCGGGGTCCCACAATGCGGGAGCCCCCTCCCTCCTTCCCTCCTTCCCTCCCTCCCCCGGGCCGGGTCCACTTAGCTGTCTCCTTCCCTGCGCCCAGGAGGAGCGCCGTGGGCCCACACTCATCGCTGTTCAGTCCAACTGGGAGCTGAAGAGGCTGGCTGGCGAAGTGCCCGTCTTGGAGGAGTTCCCGCTAGTGCCTGTCCGTGTGGCTGATAAGGTCAGCTACGGGGTCCTGGATTGGCAGCGCCACGGAGCCCGGCGCATGATCCGGCACTACCTCAACCTGGACACTTGTCTGTCACAGGCCTTCGAGATGAGCAGGTGAGCCGAGTGGAGGGGTGTCTCTGCCCATCTTGGTCGTGGCTGGCCTCACGGGTCTCTGGTGGCAAGTCAGCCTTCCCCGCTTCCCTGGTCGTTGTCCCCTCTGGGGCTGGCTGACCCTGTGCCCCTGCAGGTACTTCCACATCCCCGTTGGGAATCTGCCAGAGGACATCTCTACGTTTGGCTCCGACCTCTTCTTTGCCCGCCATCTCCAGCGCCACAACCACCTGCTCTGGCTGTCTTCCACATCACGGCCTGACCTGGGCGGGAAGGAGGCTGACGACAACCGCCTTGTCGTGGAGTTCGATGACCGAGCCCCTGTGGAGGTCAACAGTTCAGGCTGTTACTCCACAGGTGGGTGGGTGAGGCGCTTGGGGGCCTGGGCTGCTGCCTCTGCCGCTTGTTGCCGTTCTGTGCTGCTGGGAACGCTCAGCCCTGTTGGGCCGAGAGCCTGGGAGCCGAGCCTGCAGGGCTCTGCGGGTGTGTGCTCTGCAGTTGGCCGCCCCCAACAGCAGCCTCAGGGATTTTTCTGAGATAGTGCTTGCTGGGGTCAGGCTCCGCACCCAGGAGGGGTCAGTGCATAAGCGGTGGTGTCTGTGTGCAGTGTGCGTGGAGCTGGACATTCAGAACCTGGCTGTCAACACCATCCTGCAATCTCACCACGTCAATGACATGGAGGGGGCCAACAGCATGGGCATCAGCTTCGATGTGATCCAGCAGGCCTCCCTGGAGGACATGATCACGGGCAATCAGGCTGCCAGCGCTCCCACCAGCTACGACGAGACGGCCCTCTGCTCCAGCACCTTCAGGTACCCAGGGGCTTGCGACCCTGAGAACATCACCTGACCTTTTCTTCTTCTTGTGCCCTCTCCTCTCCAAAGGCCGAACAACAGTTTGGGTTCTAGAAGGAGCAGTAGAAATCCTTTTATCTTCTGTCCTTGTTTCGGAAACTAAGAGCTAAGACAGTGTCAGTGGGGTTTCCCTCCGCCTTGCCAGAAACCAGCATAGGGCCAGGCTCCTTCCTCTGCTCATGGGTCTTTTGCTGCCCTCCAGGTATGGGTTGACAGTTCCTGTGGCCAGAGGCGTGCCTGCAGGAAATCGCCAGTTTACTTGGGGTGCGGGTGTGTATCGAGTATCTGCTGTGGGATGCACAGCAGGACATGCACAGTGGGTTAAGCCACACAGAAGGGGGTGCGAATTGCAGCGGTGACACGGGCAGGGAGCACGTGTGCTCTCCACAGCCCACCGGGTGATATGACTGTGGCCCGTTGTAAAGATGAGGAAACTGAGGCCCCGTGCTTGTGGTCGTGCTGCAGTTGAGGGGAAGGGTTGGTGCTCAGGAGCAAGTCTTGGGATTCAAGAATGGTTTTCTCCAACCGCCACTCCTATTGCATTCTCACAGAAGGCGGGCAGAGCTGGAAGGAGCAGGCTGCAGGCCAGGGGGCTGGTGGAGAAGAGGCTCAGGGCCCGAAGGCACGGTGTGGTCAGGGCCGAGGGCTGCTGGGCAGGGAAGTGGCCGCTGTGTCCCGAGAGGTGCTGGCAGCAGAGCTGCCACGGGGCGGGGATGGCTGCGAGCCACCTGGGGCGACACAACCAGGGCAGTCGTGGTGAAGCAGATCGTTAGGCCCATGACTGGCCCAAGGGAGGAGGGCCCTGCAGGTCTCTGTGGTCAGTCTTCTCCTGGTTCTCCCAGCAGGTGAGGTGCCTTCTTGTGGGGCACCCCCGTCTTCTCAGCTCTGTCCTGGCACCAGCCGTAGGGAAAACTTGGAAGGTTGTGTTGAGTGTGGTGGTGTTGAGGGGTGCAGATGAGTCACAGAGGGCCGAGGAATGGATCTGAACAGTGAGAAGGGAGGGGGCAAAGGTGACAGCAAAACAGGGAAGAGCTGGTGCCAGCAACAGAGGGGGCGCCCTCTGAACCCCTCCTGCAGGATCCTGAAGAGCATGGTGGTGGGCTGGGTGAAGGAGATCACGCAGTACCGCAACATCTACGCCGACAACCAGGTGGTGCACTTCTACCGCTGGCTCCGGTCCCCGTCCTCGCTGCTTCACGACCCCACCCTGCACCGCACGCTGCACAGCATGATGAAGAAGCTCTTCTTGCAGTGAGTGCTGCCCGTGGCCTTCTCCGGGCTATGCTGATCCCTCAGTCCCCAAGCCAGAAAGATGGCAGTCAGCACCTCTGGGAGTCAAGAGCCCACTTGAACCATAGCGATCAGATGGGTCCCAGGAAGAGCTTAGCTGCCATCGCAGCTTCCAGAGACACGCTGTGCGATGCATAGTCTTTGTTGCTTTTTCATAAGTCATTGTACACTGTGCTTACTGTTCTGCACCTCGCTTGCCTTCGTTGACAGTAGATCTTAGAGAGCTGTGTGTGGATGTGCCACGCTAATGGACATTTAGGGCTTCCACAACTTTTGCTGTCACAGTGACCAACGTGGAGTGGCCTTGTACGTGATGAGGTCGTGCAAACATGTCTGTAGAATAGTCTTCAGGAAGTGACGCTGTTGCAGATCTGATCGATATTATCAGATAAATCTAGATGGGTGAACACCAATTTGATCGGTATTATCAGAGAGCTCCCTGTAAAGGTCGTACAGTTCATTGTGCTATTAGATATGGTTGGGAATGTATGTCCCCACTCCAGGCCACGCCGCCATGCGGGGTATTATTGCCAACCAGATGGGATAAAATGCTCTCTTGGTATACCCTTAATATGCAGTCCTTATTATGAATGAAATTGGACTTCCTTTTCATATCCTTCGCCCATTTTTCTGTAGATTTGGGGTTTTTTTTTCCCTCATTAATTTGTATGAGTTCTTTCTAGATAAAAATTAGCCATTTTTCTGTGATGTGAGTTGCACACTTTTTCCTCAGTCTTTGTCTTTGGTTTTGTTTACGGTAGGGTTTTGCAATGCAGACCTCTTTGTTCTTTGTTGCTTCTGGGTTCTAAGTATGTTTTCTGCTTCAGGACGATCAGCTTTTTTCTCACAGTGTCTTCTGGTCTTCTCTGGTGTCTTGACCGTTGATTCTGAACTTGGTCTGCAGGCTCATTGCTGAGTTCAAGCGCCTGGGGTCATCAGTCGTGTATGCCAACTTCAACCGCATCATCCTGTGCACCAAGAAGCGGCGGGTGGAGGACGCCCTTGCCTACGTGGAGTACATCACCAACAGGTGTCAGCATTCCTGTACCCTTCATTCATCTGTGTCTTATCTGATCCATTCACCTGCTGCTGACAGCCTTAACGTGTCTCGTAGCATGGCTCTGTTGGTAACGAATGCTTTCTGCCTTTGGGTATCTGAAAAAGCCTTTATTTCACCTTTGTTTTTGAAGGATATTTTTGCTGGGCATAGAATTGCAGATGGATCTTTTTTGAAAGTCTTTTTTTTCCTCTTTGTTTCTTTTTGGATAATTTCTGTTGTTATGTCTTTAAATTCACTGATCTTCTGCAGTGTTTAATCAGCCATTAATCCCATCTAGTATATTTTTCATTTCACACTGACAGTTTTCATCTCTAGAAGCTTGGTTTGGGTTTTATACATCTCTAGAGTCTACTTAACATGGTCAGTCTTCCCTCTGGTTTAACACATGCAATACTGTTCTAATAACAGGTTTTTTGTTTTTGTTTTGATTAATTTATTATTATTTTTGGCTGCGTTGGGTCTTCCTTGCTGCGTGCGTGCTTTCTCTAGTTGCGGCGAGTGGGGGCTACTCGTCGTTGCGGTGCGTGGGCTTCTCATTGCGTTGGCTTTTCTTGTTGTGGAGCACAGGCTCTAGGCACGCGGGCTTCCGTAGTCGTGGCCCGCGGGTTCTGGAGCGCAGGCTTAGTAGTTGTGGCGCACGGGCTTCGTTGCTCCACGGCATGTGGGAACTTCCCGGACCAGGGCTTGAACCCTTGTCCCCTTAATTGGCAGGCGGATTCTTAACCATTGCACCACCAGGGAAGCCCCTAATAACAGGGATTTTTTTTGTTTGTTCGGGTTTTTTTTTTTTTTGCGGTACGCGGGCCTCTCACTGTTGTGGCCTCTCCCATTGCGGAGCACAGGCTCTGGACGCGCAGGCTCAGCGGCCATGGCTCACGGGCCCAGCTGCTCCGTGGCATGTGGGATCTTCCCGGACCAGGGCACGAACCCGTGTCCCCTGCATCGGCAGGCGGACTCTCAACCACTGCGCCACCAGGGAAGCCCCCTAATAACGGTTTTAATTCCTGTTCTGCTCGTTATTACGTCTCTGTCAGCTCTGATTTGTCTTCAGTTGATAGATTCTTCTCCTTATTATGTGTTGTGTTTTCTCTGCTTCTTTGCACACCTGGTGATACAGGATGGGATGCCAGACATTAAGAATCTTGGCTTGTCCGCTGGGTACTTTTGCATTCCTGTAAATATTCTTGAGCTTTATGTTATGTTACTTGGAAACAGTTTGATCCTTTGGGGCATTTTTTGAGATGTATAGGCAGAGCCAGAGCAGTGTTTAGTCTAGGGCTCATTATTCCCACTGTTGAAGCAAGACTTTGTGAGCACAGCTGCACGTGCCTCTGAGTTACGAGGTTCTGAGAGCGGCGGGGAGCAAGCACCCCAGGCCTGGTGTGGTTTTCTCACACTTGCGCGTGATCCATGCTCTGCTGAGTGGGGTTTGCTCTGTGCCGCTCTCGCCTCTCAGCCCTGCGGCGCTGGCCCCTCGTGGCTGGACGCAGATGCCTCCCTAGTATCATGTTTCCCGTGTTCCCTAGGAACTTTGAGGGATGGTAAAATGTGCGTCTACTTTATATTCCTCTTTAGATAAGTAGAGGGTCAAACAGATAATAAAAGAAGTGGGGAGAGTGGGAAAAAAGGGGAAAACTGTTGATTTCATTTAAGCAATTTCTGTTTTGATTCTTTTAGCATCCATTCTAAAGAGATCTTCCATTCTTTGACAATTTCTTTCTCTCGATGCTGGGAATTTCTTCTCTGGATGGATCCCTCTAACTATGGTGGAATCAAAGGAAATGTTCCACCTAGTATTCACTGTGGACAGGTAAGAGGTAACCAGTCTTAGAGAGCAGAGGTTGGAATCTGAAGCAACTTTAGGGGTCCACATTGGTCCCTTCAGTGCACACTTGAGGGTCGCAGGCCGAGTGCCAGGCACACGGTTCTAGGCCCCGGTCATGTAGTCCTTGCTTTCACGGAGTCTGTGAGGGCAAAGATCACGAACAAGCAAACAAGTAGATGTATACGCCAGTGTCAGCAATGATGAGGGCTCGGAGTAAACAAAAAGCAGGGTAGAGATAGAGAGTGAGCCACGGGGGAGGGGCCGATTTGGATGGGGAGGTCGAGGAGTCCTCTGAGGGGGTGACGGAACTGCAGTGTTAGGCTGCCGTGAGTTACAGGACAAGCAGAGACAGTGGTCACAGGTATGGGCAGAGAGCTGGCCGGGGCCAGGCCACTTGGGCCTGAGGGCTGTGATGGACACTTGGCTTTCAGTGATGGGGAGATTCTGAGTGGGGGAGTGTCAGGGCCTGACTTCCACTTGGATCCTGAGTGGACAGCACCGCAGGAGGTCAAGGTCTGAGTGGAGCCCGGTTAGTGTCGGCCCAGGGGAGGATATGTGGGGCAGGGTGGAGTCAGGGAGAAGGACTCTGGTGGGCATTGCAGGTGGAGTGGATGGGCCAGCAGAATGAATGTGGGGTGACGCCCGGGGGCACAGGGGCGATGTCTGGGCGAGTAGGTTGTAGGTGGGCCTGTGCTTGGGTGTGTGAACCCCGATGGACGGGACAGGAGAGCGAGTATGGGGAGAAGGGAGCTGTGCTTGGCTGCGGCGTGTGGTGTTTGCCGAGCCTGACGTTTGCTTGACGTGCACAAGGTGGAGATGCAGAGGTCAGGTGGTGGCAGGGGCGTCAGGGGAGGGGCTGGGGGTGGGAACTTGGGGTCATCCCAGCTGCTGAGCCTGGCAGCTGGGGCTGGTGAGAACACCTGGGGGTGAGCGTGGGTTGAGAGGCCTGAGTGCCCCCAGGGCAGGTCCCCATGGAGGAAGCTGCCAGTGGGTAGGGGAACTGGGGGGATGGGGCCTCAGGCATCAAAGGGAGAGCGGCCCCAGAAGGAAGGAGCCGTGCTGCTGAGAGCAGATAGGAAACAGAGGCTGCCCTTGGTGCTGGGGTTGGGAGGGCCACTGAGACCACGATGGGAGAGAAGGAAGTGCAGGCCATGTAGACGAATCAAGGGAAGGCAGTGGTGGCTGCTGCTCTGAAGGATGGCGGCCGTCAGAGTTCAGATGTTGAACATTCTTGCCTTCCTGGGAGGTGGGAGTTGAATAATTTTAAAGTGAATCCTCTGAAAGAGCAAACGAGAGTAGCAGTCAGCTGTGTACTGAGTGCTTCTGTGCACCAGGCACGTTCCATAAATGACCTTATTCTTAAAGCTGTCCCGCAGGAATCTCACCTGGGCTTGGGGGGCGAACAGGGCACCTGTTGGGCGGTGCTGCTGTGTGCAGACGTGACTGGGGTTGTCTCTGTGTCCCAGCAAGACTCCCCCGAAGAGGGCAGAGCGGAGGGGGAGGAGCCTGAGGAGGAACCTGAGGAGGGAGAGGAGGAGGGAGGTGCACAGGAGCTGGATGTCGAGGACCTGCTGGAAAACAGCTGGAACATCCTGCAGTTCCTGCCGCAGGCAGCCTCCTGCCAGAGCTACTTCCTCATGATCGTTTCAGGTGAGTCGTCCACACTCTCCATAGCGCCTGAGCCACGCACTGGGAATAACGTGGCCCTGGTGGGAGCACGCCCAGAGTCGGGGGCCCCTGAGGGGCGCCCTGGCTGCACAGCACTGTGAGAGGCAGGGAGGAGACCCTCGGCCCTCGCAGAAGCTCACCGTGAGGAAGGCTGCCCTTCCCGGGGCGTCACAAAGGCTTCGTGGCCCTGCCCCCAAGGTTTGTGCGCGTGCACGTATAGTGATCAAGGTAAACCCCAAGTAGAAAAGTTTAGACACTTCCTGAATCGACTGCCCCACTGGCTGGTCCTTGAGGCTCAACTTACGGTGTAAGAAACGCCTATATTTCATCTGGGTCTAAAGGTTTAGTGTTAGTAACACAACATTTTAAATCAACTATACTCCAACAAAATTTTTTAAAACGAAGGAAAAGTTTTAGTGTTACAAATCAAATTATTTAGCTTGATGTGTAAACGAAGTGTGTAGATTAAACACCTGTTATAATTCAGAGCTAATCATTAGAACAGTTGATGAAGAGCATCATAAATTAAATCACAAATTGTCAGCAGACACATAGACGTAGATATAGGTGCACCCACGTACGTAGCGACAGAGGTAGTTCCATTGTGGTTATTTTATATTTTATATTTATATTTTGTCGACTTGTCTTTGAGCCCTTTGCTTTCTTAAGTTCTCTTCTGGAATGTGTGGGCCTGGTGGAGACTTTGGAGAAGTGTACTGTGCCTGGGGGTCGAGGCGAGCCCTCTGTCTTGCCGTCCAGTGTGAAGGTTGACACGTGTTGCCTGAGCTTGGGCGTCAGCGAGTGCCCTGCGTGTCCCCATTTCTCTGATTGACTTTGGCTCATCTTAGTGCAGCAAATAGAATCATCGCTACTAATGACATTTCAGCCAGTCTGGCCGGCAGTGTGACTAGCCACAGGGTGCCCCCGGATTCTGGGATGTTGGCGGCAATGGCAAATCTCGGGGCCTGTGGCCTGAGCCTGCCCTCTCTCTGCAGCGTACATCGTGGCCGTGTACCACAGCATGAAGGAGGAGCTGAGGCGCAGCGCCCCGGGCAGCACCCCTGTGAGGAGGAGGGGGGCCAGCCAGCTCTCCCAGGAGGCCCAGGGAGAGGCCGGAGCCCTTCCAGGTGAGCGCCCTTGCCACGGGGGGCCACCACTGTGTGCTCCTCAGGGGTCCTTCCCTCGGTGTCGCGATCGCCGTGCAAAATAGGGAGCAGGCATCGTGTTGCTTCTCTTCCCAGGAATGATCACCTTCTCACAAGATTATGTGGCGAACGAACTCACTCAGAACTTCTTCACCATCACACAGAAGATTCAGAAGAAAGTCACAGGCTCTCGGAACTCGACTGAGCTCTCAGAAATGTTTCCTGTCCTCCCCGGTTCTCACCTCCTCCTCAATAACCCCGCTCTGGAGTTCATCAAATATGTGTGCAAGGTGAGGACACTCCCATTGACGTGTGTGCAGGTCACTCCTCTCTTCCAGAAACACCCACTGCGCCCACTCCATGCAGCCGCTGTGGGAAAGACCTCTGTTCTCACTCCGCTGAGGGGGCACAAGTCAGTGAGGGACAGGTGAGCTCAGAGAGCACAGGTGCTGAGAGGTGGGCTCAGGGGTGGGGCAGGTGAGGAAGGCCCTCTGATGGGGCCTGGGGCTGAGAATGAGACCACTGTGGCTAAGAGGGTCTGGCCATGGGCAGAGGGGATGCAGAGACCCTGGGGAGGGATGACCTGGTGGTGCTGGTGAAAGGTGAGTAGTGGAACGGCAGGTGCTCATGGATCACGTGGGGCTGGTGGGCCAGACTAGGAACTGGACAGGGCTCCCAAAACGTCTGGGCTGCTGTGAAACCTAAGAGGAGAGCTTGCTCGGATGCTAAATGCCTTTCTGGGAAAGGCAGGCTGCATCAAACGATGGCATAATATTACCAGATGAGGACCCAGCCGGCGTTATCCCTTACGGAGCATTTTCCTGTCCGTTAAATTACCTCCCAGCAAATCACAGTTTCACAGTGATCAATTGGCTTCTGATTGTGGTGAAGAAATGGTTTAGTGTACCATTTTAATTCCTTGGTAGACTTCAGAATTTTTAAGTTTTATTTTTATTAAAGTATAATTTACAGGGACTTCCCTGGTGGTCCAGTGGCTAAGACTCTGCCCTCCCAGTGCAGGGGGCCCGGATTCAGTACCTGGTCAGGGAACTAGATCCCACGTGCCACAACTGAAGAGCCCACATGCAGCAACGATGATCCCGCGTGCCGCAACTAAGAGCTGGCGCAGCCAAGTAAAGAAATAAATACATGTTTAAAAGAATAAGTATAATTTACATACAGGAAAATTCACCATTTTAGTGTGCATTCCGTGAGGTACCCAATCACGCCTTCAGGATACAGAACCAGAGTCCCCACCCGTGGCACGCTCTGATCTGTCTGTCCCTGTGTTCATTTACTTTTTGAAAGTTGCATGCAGTAAAAGTCACTCTCCGTGCAGTGCAGTCGTTCGAGTTTTCACACATGGATAGGGCTGGCCAGCAGCAGCCAGGTAGGTACACAGCGGTCACCACCCCAGAGACTCCCCCACGCTTCCCCTCGGGCTCAGCTCCTCGCGCCTGCAGCCCTGGAACCGCCGATCTGTTATCTGTCCCTGCGTTGTGATCGCTTCCAGAATGTCACACGAGTGGAATGGTTGGTCATGTAGCCTTTTAGGTCTGACTTCCTTCAGTCAGCAGAATGCACCTGGGGCTCCTCCATGTCATTGCTTGTCTCAGTGCTTCGTTCCTTTCCATCGCTGAGTCTTTTTCTCCCTTGTTGTGTGGGAGAACCGCAGTTCCCCGGTTGAAGGACATTCAGGTTGTTTTCACGTTTTTGGTGACTGTTAGTAAAGCTGCTGTAAACATTCTCATAGAGAAGGTTTTGGGTGAACATAAGTTTCATTCTTGATAGAAACCTAGCAGGGGACTGGCTGGGTCATGTCGTGCTTGTTTCTAAAGTGGCCCCGTTTTGCCACTTTTCAGGCCTCTCATCAGCGGTGTATGGCTACAGTCCAGCTGCTCCACAACGCGCTAGAACTTGGTGGTGTTGATTTTCAAGATTTTATCTGTCCGGATAGGTGTGCAGTGGTATATCACTGTGGTCTTAACTTGCGTTTCCCTAATGCTAATGATGTGGAGATTGTATGCATGTGCGTGTTTGCTCTCCATGTGTTTTTGGTGAAATGTCCAGAGCTTTTGCCCATTATTAAAAACTGTTTCTTTTTAAAATAATTTTCATTGGAGTCTAGTTGATTTACAATGCTGTGTTAGTTTCAGGTGTACAGCAAAGTGAATCAGGGTTGTTTTTCTTATTGTTGAGTTTTGAGAGTTCTTCATATATTCCGTATATAAGTCCTTTATCAGATCTGTGACTTCCAAATACTTCCTCCCAGAATTTGGCTTGCCTTTTCAAAATTCCGTTTTTCAGTGAGCAGAGGGTCTTAACTTTTATCTAATTTGTCACTTTTTAAGGGTTGAGCTTTTGGTGTCTTATCTGAGAAATCTTTGCTTTAACCAAGGTCACAAAGTTTTTCTCTCATGTTTTCTTCTAGATTCTAGAAGTTTTATAGTTTTAGGTTTTATATTCAGTCTGTGATTCATTTTGAGTTAATTTTTGTGCAATGTGCATGTTATAAATTGAGGTTCATATTCTGCATAAACATAGCCAATTATTCCAGCATTATTTGTTGAAAAAATCAGCCTTACTCCATTTAAATATGTTTGTGCTTTTTTCAAAACTTAACTGGCCATATATATGTGTGTGGGTCTGTTTCTGGGTCTCCATCAATCTGAATATCTGTCTGTTCTCCAATACCACACTGTCTAAATTTCTGTAACTTTATCAATATGTCTTGAAACCAGGTAGTGTGAATGCTTTAACTTTATTCTTCTTTTTCAAAATTATTTTGACTATTTTAGTTCCTTTGCCTTTCCTTATAAATTTCAAATCAGCATATCAATTTCTACCAAAAAAAAAATCCTCTTGGATTGTTGATTGGAGTTGTTTGGAGTCTTGGATTAATTTAGGGAGAATCGATATCTTAATGTTCAGGCTTCCAATCCATGAACCACTATATCTTTCCATTTATTTAAGTTGTCTTTGACTTCTTTCATCAGTGTTTTTGGAGCTTTCAGCATAAAAATAGTGCACATATTTGCACCTCAGGTTTTTATGGTTTGGGTGCTATTGTAACGGCACTGATTTTTCTTTTTTTTTAAATTTCGCTGCGCTGGGTCTTAGTTGCAGCACGCCGGATCTTCATTGCTGCGTGCGGGATCTTTAGTTGCAGCATGCGGGATCTAGTTCCCTGACCAGGGATCGAACCTGCGCCCCCTGCATCAGAGGAATGGAGTCTTAACCACTGCACCACCAGGGAAGTCCTATCCTGAGAGTTTTAATCATGAATGGATGTTGAATTTTGTTAAGGGCTTTTTCTGTGTCAATTGAGATGATTGTATTGGTTTTTATTCATTAGTCTCGATATGGTGAATTACACTGATTTTCAAATGTTGATCCAGCCTTGCATTCCTGGGGTAAATCCCACTTAGTCGTGGTACCAGTGGGTTCAATTTGCCAGTATTTTGTTGAGGATATTTGAGTCTGTGTGTGTGACAGTTTTTTTTACTGTAGTTGTACTGTCTTTGTCTGGTGTTGGTATCAGGGTGATACTGGCCTCACAAGATGAGTTAGGAGTGTTCTCCCTCTTGTGTTTTCTGGAAGATACTGTGTAGAATCAGCATTACTTCTTCCTTAATGGTTTGGTGAATTCACTTTCATTTTTTTCTGTCTCTTAATTACATCCAGTGTTCTCCCTATGTAAAAGACATGTATAATGTATATATTTTAAATAATACTGCCCAGTAGGCTGTCGATCCTCATTATAAATGTGCTTGCAAATCCACCCACTTTGTTTCAGATCGACCATAAACGCTCCTCCTAAAGAAGTCTTCTAGGTGCCGTTTGGTTCTGTGCTCTTGGCATTGTGCTAGGACAGGAGTTGTAGGGCTGGGAGAGGCCAGTGAAACATGCCAGTGCTGTCTTCTCTTGTTTACAGATGGGGGGTTAACGAGTCTCCTGTGGCTCTGCAGGAGCGACTTCCAGTGCCAGCACTGCGGGCACTGACACACACGTGTGCTGCAGAGGCGTTTCTCGGCTGGCCTGGGAGCCCCCCCACCGTGGAAGGTTGAAGTCAACCCCTTTGCAGTGAGACTGTAGAGCTCTGGTAGACTTAGGACTGCCTGTCATTGAGGAAGAAGGAGCCAGTAAGGAGAACACGTAGAGCACACTTCGGTGTGTCCCAGAGTTCCCCGGAGCTGACAGAGACCACAAGGCCTGGGGGCAGGGCCTCCACTCCACTCTTATGGCCCCGAGTCGGGGAATCACTGATGTACAGAAGGCAGGAAGAGTTGAGATGATGCTGAGAAACAGTAGCTTAGAGAGTTGGCTGTGGGGTTTTCTGGTCCAAACAGCAGCAGGGAGGCCCCGGGAGCTGTCCCTGATGTGGGCTCTGTTCTCTGCAGGTCCTGTCTCTGGACACGAACATCACAAACCAGGTGAACAAGCTAAACCGAGACCTGCTTCGCCTGGTAGATGTCGGCGAGTTCTCGGAGGAGGCCCAGTTCCGAGACCCCTGCCGCTCCTACGTGCTCCCTGAGGTCATCTGCCGCAGCTGTAACTTCTGCCGGGACCTGGACCTGTGCAAAGAGCCCTCCTTCTCTCAGGTGGGCCAGCTCCGTCAGGCCCCTTGCTGGTAAAGCCAGAATATCCAGGCATCAGTGGATCAGGGGGTCCTGCAGTACTCCCTATCAAGTGACCCCAGTCTCCACCTTTACTGGGCTACACCTCCTGGGCCCCCAGCTAGCTTTGATGTGAATTAGAAACAAACACCCTTTTCAGGCCACTCAGCTGCCACATGCCAGAGCCTTGTCCTGGTAAACACGTAAGTGATGACAGTGGTGATGTGAGTGTGCCCTGGAGCTGTGAGCAAGCAGTACCACAGTTCTCACCACGAGCTTTTCTCTTTCCATCCCTTCTCAATACTGGGGCTGAGGAAGGTGACCTGGTCCCTTTCCTTCTCTGCCTAGGATGGGTCTGTGCTGCCTCAGTGGCTCTGCTCCAACTGTCAGGTAGCCTACGACTCGTCAGTCATTGAGATGGCCCTGGTGGAAGCCCTGCAGAAGAAACTGATGGCCTTCACCCTGCAGGACCTGGTGAGCAGCGGGGCCTGGTGCTGGGGCTTTTCTGCACCCAGCCCGACCGCCCCTCCAGTTGGTGGAGGGTTTGTTGATAAGCAGTTCACACCCACGGGAAACTAGAGGTGTACACAGGTCTCAACATCGTTACCTGGTCCTCCAAGGTAGCCACCTCTTGGGTCAGGCCTTGTCCATGAGCCCAGGTGACTCATTCATTCCTACAGCATCTGTTAGGCACCTACAGGGGCCAAGTGCTGGCTTCATGGACCTTTTTTATTCTAGTGGAGGGAGATACACAGTAAACAGGACAACTAAGTGATGGTAAGAGTAAAGAGAACCAACAGGCAGTGTGTGAGCAAGAGGGAAGCTTTCAGCATTAGTTGGAGGAGGGGTCTCACCAAGAGGGAACATCTCAGCAAAGACCCGAGGAAGGTGTTGCGGTCCAGACAGGGAACAGCTGGTGCCTGGTGTGATGGATGGGGGAGCCCCAGACTCAGAGTCAAGGGTAGGGTGTCCACCGGGAGGGTGTTGGGAAGCAGTTGGGATGTTTGGATAAAGCCCATTATCGAGTCTCAGATTTTATTCAGAATTGAGGTGAAGGCCATGGGGGAGGGAAGCCTGTCAGGTGCCAAGCGACTGGCCAGCCCTGGCCTGGGCCAGGGAGGCTCCTGACTGGGGCTGCTTCTCATTGCAGATCTGCCTGAAGTGCCGGGGTGTGAAGGAGACCAACATGGCCACGTACTGTAGCTGTGCCGGGGCCTTCTCCCTCACCATCCACACCAAGGTGGGGCCTCCCGTGGACAGCCAGCCCTGCTGCCCCTCGGCCATTGGCTCTTTCTGGGTCTCGGCCTTGCATCTCTGTGCCTCCTCTGGGACTAGTTCTCACTGTGACTGGTCATTCCTGTAGGTCTTCATGGAGCAGATCAGAACCTTCCAGAACATTGCCCAGCACTATGGCATGTCGTACCTCATGGAGACCCTGGAGTGGCTGCTGCAGCAGAACCCCCAGCTGGGACATTAGCAAGCTGGGCAGCGTCCCCATTCTCTTCTCTGACTACCCACATCCAAGACGGGCACCCAGGAAGACGACCCTCAGGGAGCAGGTCATGCAGCCCAGAAGAAGCGTGAACCAGCCAGAGCAGGAAGTGGCTCCACCTCCAGGTTCCCGGGGCCCAGCCTCGGCCAGGGCAGCCCTCTCTAGGCCCAGCCTCGGTCGGGGCAGCCCTCTCTAGGCCCGAGAAGCGTCTCCAGCGAGGGGTCCCAGGGCTGCCTTCTCGCTGGATGAACACCCCTCTGCTGCTGCACGGCCCTCCCTGCCCACGCCTCTGCTGCCCTGAGGTGCCCTTGGAGGTCTTCTGTTTGAGCCGAGCCCCTGAGGGTGTCTGGAAGCCAGACGCAGGGCGAGGGGCACCTGAGTGGGAGTCTGCAGCCCCAGCTCTCCAGTTCCTTGCTTCCGGGAGAGGTGGCTGTCCTACAGTCCACGCCAGCGGCATGCGGGCCACATCCTGGGGACCCTGGCTGAACCTGTGGAGACCTGGGCGTCTCTCACACACTGAGTTCTGGGGCTTGGGCCCCTCTGTCTGTGGAGATTCCCAGTCAGAGCAGCCTTTGCCGGAGTGTCCGTATCATGGCGTAGTCACCTCGTCGGCAGCAGCGAGACTGGGCGGGGGGCGGGGAGGCTGAGGAAGGGGAGGATCTCAGGCTGGGGCTCAGCCGCAGCGGGGCGTGGCACCTCTCCCTCTGAATCTGCCTGTGCTGTGAGGGGGCCGCTGCAGCAGGAGGCCTGAGGGCCCCGGGGAGGGAGGAGGCGCGCCATTATCGCGGACTTCGACATCGTATGTTAGCACCTGGATTCTAGAGAAGTATTTCTTCACATGCCAGACTAGGTTCTTTCCTTCAGGTCTAAGAAGTGGTTGGGAGAGGATGGAGAAGAGGGCAACAGCAGTTTTATCGGGATTGAGGCAGTTCTGTTCTTGCTTCTCAGCCTCAGGGATCAGTACAAGACCTGTGACCCCAAGGCAGAGAGGGTCCTTGGGCTGTACCCCCTTTAAAATGCGACACTCACCACCAGCTTGTTCAGGGCCCTGAACAGAGGGGAACAGAGATGTGCCCCTTGCTGCACAGAGATGTGGGCCGTGCTGTTTTCTCCTCCCGGGTGGGGCTGAAAGAGGAGAATGGGCCAGGCTGGGGGACCCTTTGCTGAGCATGAGTTCTCGCTCCGTTCTGCCAGCAGCAGCCCCAGAACATAAGATCAACTCTGTGCACCTCATTTCTAACTAAGTGCAACTGGAAGCAAAAGAAAACCAGCCAAATTGGCGAGAACACAGACATGTTAAAAGTGAATCACAGGGGCTTCCCAGGTGGCGCAGTGGTTGAGAGTCCACCTGCCGATGCAGGGGACGTGGGTTCGTGCCCCGGTCCGGGAAGATCCCACATGCCGCGGAGCGGCTGGGCCCGTGAGCCATGGCCGCTGAGCCTGCCTGTCCGGAGCCTGTGCTCCGCAACGGGAGAGGCCACAACAGTGAGAGGCCCGCGTACCGCAAAAAAAAAAAAAAAAAAAAAGTGAATCGTAAATTCAGAAACCCCAAACGGGTGGGCAGTGGGGGCCCCACTGTTGGCTGTGGAGCCTGGTTTAAATTTGTTCTCGTTATCTCAATTTACACTTTGGATTTTCGTTTTAATTTTACACTTTGACATTTCCTATAATTTTCACTGTGTGTATGTTTGTGCACTGCGCCTGGGTTTCTGGAAGGAAGGAAAGAAGACTAAGTAACTGACGTCTGTCTGTCTGGGTTTGTTGGCCCCTGGGTACTGCCCACCAGGCGCATGCAGGCCCGGTGACTGCAAGAAACCTGACTCGGCTTGGAAGGGGATGGAGCCCGTCAGCCCCCAGATGGAGATCAAATCAAATTAGGGCCGAGTTGGGGAGGAGGAGGGCTAACGGCGCTTCCTGGAAGCAGAGCCGGAGAAGTCCCAGGGGAGCACGGAGGAACGAGGAGGTGGGGCTGCGTGTCTCGCCCACCCCCCCACCCCACTGTGCTCCCTGCAGCGGGGCCGGGGGTGCCAGTGGAGGCCAGCTTAGGGGCTGGGGGCATCTGGGGCGGTGGAGGTCCTAGGGTCACTCTCATGCTTGGGGATGGGAAACCTGAGCCCCTGGCCCTGGTTCTTGAGCTGCAGCCCAGCTCCAACTGGAAAAGCTGGTTTCTCTAAAACTAGAGCTGGATGTCACAGGCATTTGAGTGACCCAGGGAGCTGACGAGCATAGGAGAATCTGCAGGGGGGCTGGGTGGGGGCTTCTCAAGGGTTTGTGGCTCCAGTGAGTGGTGCTAGTCTCGTTGGCAGGTGGGGAGGCCAGCTCTGACTTTGGGAGTGACGGGGTCACAGGTGAAAGGATCTGTGGGAGGGACTATGCCTCCTCAGGTCTGTGCACCATCATACCCGTTGCTGGGGAAACCACCGTCCAATCAGGTCGTGGTGTCTTCAGAGCAGGGCCTGGCCAGGCAGAGCTGCTAAGTGGAATGACCACTGTAGCATCCAAGGCCGTAACCAGATTACCGGTAGGCCTGATCCAGCTAGTGCCGGCTTCCCACACTCCTCCAACCTCGTTCTGCCCTGCCCACCCCTGTTCCCCAGCACCGAATTCCTTCCTCCACCCCAATCCCCATTTGAAATAGAGCCGCAGGGCCTGGGCAGGCATTTTGGTGTGAGCCTAAGCTTTCGTTTTCCTTGGGTACAACTCTCATCGCCTCCCTCCTGGCGTTCTTCCTCCTTGAGAGGTTTGGGGTCTAGGAGGAGCCTTTTCCTGTATTTTGAGGTTTGGGGCCCGGGATGAGCCCTGCAGGAAGCTGGTAAGTAAGTGCACTGCCTGAAGGACATGCTGGGATGAGTCTAGGGGTCCTTGTGCGCTCTCAGCCTGTGTGTCCCCCACCTCCACTGGCCCCCAGGTCAGACACGACTGTAGCCTGGCTGGACGTGGGGGCAGCAGACACATCCACACACTCTGCACGCAGGCTGGCTAGAGGGGCGATACGGAGGTCCAAGCACACCAAAAGAGAGACCCCGTGCGCAAAGACCTGCCATTGCATGTTTGTCTTTTTAAGAGCCTGAACACGCTTTTCCCTGAAGACGAGGCCAGGAGGGTCTGGTCACAGCTTTATTGGATTCTGGATGTGTGATTTCCTGGCTATGAGGTGAGTGAAGGGTCGGGGTGGGGGTGGGGGGTGGGGGGGAGGAGCAAAGAGCCTGGGAGGAGAACAGCTAGGGAGAAGGTGGAGGTGGGGACTTGCCCCCTACAGGCCCCTGGGCAGTTGGGGGACAAGACGGACAGGCCGGGATCAGGTGCCGTCCCCTTCATGTCATCCCACTGCCTGGTCGCACGGGGCCCTTTGGCTGCTGGTTTTGCTGCGACGCAGTGTTGAGGTGTGTGGGCAGGGCCCAGGTCCAAGGTCCAAGCCATGCTGCCCTGGGGAGTGGGGCGCTCCTGGGGCCACAGACTTCAGGGGCCCCCAACAGGCCCAGGTCTTCAGTGCAGCACGACAGAAGGTGGGAGTGGGCTCAGAGCTGGGCCAATCCTCGGGCGTCTGTGAGAGCGCAGTCCTGTTGGGAAGGCTCAGAGGTGCCAAGCCCTGGTCCTGCACCCCGCTTGGGAGCATCCACCATCTGCTCAGACGGGGCAGAGGTGGGGCAAGGCAATGGGGGTGGGACAGCCCAGGCCTGGCTCTGCCCCTCACCTTGCGGTTGGCCAGCCTGGCCTGGGTCTGCGGAGCAGGGATAGGGTGGGGGAGGGCCCTGGCCCAAAACAAGGGCCAGGGTCACAGGCCAGCTGCCTGAGGAAGGCCCTGGAGTACACACCTTGTCAAATTTCTTATGGCTGTAGACCTTGTTTTTGTTCATGAACGTTAGCAAGATCCAGTCGCACAGGAAGGAGCCCTGAGACCAGCAAGACCAATGCGTTAGAGCCTGGCACCTGCCCCCCCGTCCCCCCACCCCCCGTGACCCTAGTGTGCATCCCTTACCACCCCGATAGAGGTCAGCGCTGTGGCCAGGTTAATGATGGTGGGAATCAGGCTGAACTTCCCTGCCTGGAGGCAAAGAGGCTGCCTGAGATGCGGGAGTGGGGCTCAAGGGAGGCGTGGGGTGTGGTAGGAGAGATTGAGGCTGGGCCAGCCCAAGCCTCAGGTAGGCAAGGTGGGCTGGTTTACCTGTCCGTGCACGATGACGTCAATTCGGATCCCGTAGGCTTTGATGAGTGTGCGGGTGGTGGTACCGTTTACTTTGTAATACTTGGCGAACCTAGGGCGGAATGACCCGGAAGCACGTCAGAATCTGGGAGGGAATGACCCGGGTGCAGGAAACCTGGCCACCTGACCCTGAGGAGCATGACGGGGGGTGCACCTGTTGCCCAAATGGGGCAGCTCCAAGACTCAGCCGACCACTGGCGCCCCTGAACCTTTGGGCACCTGCCCTGTTGACTCCTGGACCTCCACGGCTAGGGCAGACGAGGACCCAGTGTCCCAAGGCCAAGGTACCTGAAGTTGTAGCCAGATGAGGCTGGGACATGCTTGGGGTCGAGCCTCCGGAAGGAGTATTTGGGGTTGCACTTTGACGCCGACAGGTCCAGGTCACAGTCCCAGTTGATAATGACCCCAATTACACCACCCTGTCCAGAAGTGGGCACAGACACGGGGTCAGGGTGGGCTCACAGAGAGGACCTTCAACAGCCCCAAGGTCCTGCTGAGGCTATGTGTGGGGTGCATACTGTGAGGCACCCAGGGCAGCTCAGGGCAGAGAGCTGGGGAAGGGGGCTCGTTGAGTGCCCTGCTTCTGAGGCACACGGCACAAGGGGATGCCAGGAGTCAATAATTTAGCAGGAGCCATGCACACCCAGATGGGTCAGACGATCGTGTTTCTCTTTCCTCTGCCCGAGCAGGGCCAGGGCTGGCCAAGACTGCAGACGGACTCGGCTGTAATGAGACCCTTTGTGTGCAGGTGGGAGCCAGCACCTGGACGGACAGCTGTCCCACCCACTCTCCCTGGTGCCCTCACCGAGTGTGCCAGCTGCGTGAAGTTTTCCCCTGCCTGCTCCACGATGTAGCCCAGCTTGAAAATGGGGCAGTAGAGGTCAGAGACCTCATGGAATGTGCAGTGTTTCAGGTAGCCATCCTTCCGGTTCTCGATGTTGCCCCTAAAGACAAGGCCTAGTGGCATCAGATGGGGAGGGAGCAGAAGCCATGCACCCCCAAACAACACATTCCAAGAGGCAACCCCCCCTGCAGCCCATCCCTTGTCGCCACGCGCTAATGGCTCTTACTTGGAGAACTGGAATTTGGGGTAGTGGATGCTGTTCTTGATGAGGATGGTGAAATTGGGGGCCATCTTACCGAGAAACTGGCTGAGGAGGCACAAACCGGGTGTGTTTAGTCTCCCCTTCTCCCGGTCCCCCAGGCTCCCCTGCTGCGCTGCCCCTCCCGTCCTTCTCCCCCCACACACCCCGACTCCGGTCAGGTAGGAGAAAGGAGCAAAGGAGCTTGGCCCCAGGTGGGTGGGGACAGCGGGTGTGCACACCTGACTGAGGCCCCGTCCTCCACCGGGCACCAGGCGGACACCTCGCAGGTCTTGGAGGACCCGTGGTAATAAGGCACACAGCGCCCGGTCCGCAGGCCTGTGGGCAGACGCGCGCTCAGGTGGCAGATGCGCCCTCAGGGGCGCGGCCCGCCCCCGCCCCCAGTTGGCACACACTGACCGTTTCCCAGCATGTCCAGCTGCCCAGCCACGCAGTCCTCGTCCGAGTCGCACGTGGCGTTTCTGACCCTCATACTCTAGGGAGGAGGCTGCTTGGTCAGGGGCCCGACACTCTTTTCCCCCAGGCACAGCGGACCAGGCAGGGCCCCTCCCTCCCGCCCCGGCTCTGCTCTCTACCCGACCTCACCTCGGCGCAGGTTCCGAGGGTCTGGAAGGGAGTGACCTCGATCCTGGTGATGATGCTGAACACGCTGCCCCCCTGGGCTCAGAAACAAGGGACGGTCGGCCGGCGCCGGGCAGCTCGGCCGCCACTCGGTCCCACCCTCGGGGTGCTCGGAGGGGGGGGGGCGGGGCCCGAGTGGCGCACCTCGGGGGGTTTCACGTACTCCTCCACGTCCCACACTTTGTTCTCGGACGAAGTGATGCCCTTGACCTTGGTGATGACGGAGCTCTCGGGGCCCGTCTCCCTGTCCTGGTAGCTCTTTTGCACGATGAACACGTACCTGTGCGAACGGGCAGGGCCGGCTCTGGAGGCGACCCCGCGGCAGGCCCGGGACCCCTCCCCTGCCGAGTCAGCTCGACTCCGGCGGGATCGAGGCTGCGTCACCGTCTCTCGGGGGCCGGCCGGGTAGGCTCTGCGGCGCCCGAGGGGCCAGCCTGGCGGCGGCCGCCGGCATTCTCCTCGCCACCTACCCAGAGCGGCCCCTCCAACCTGGGACGTCCCGGTGGCGCCCTCCCGTACGCTCCTGACCCCGCTGGACACCCCCTGCCGCCGGGTCTCCCCCCGTGCGCACCCACCACACGAAGTAGAGCAGAATGAGCAGCTGCACCGTGCGGTACACGATGCCCAGGCGCCGGTTCTTCACCACGATCACCTTGGGCGTCTCGTAGTCCCAGAACGCGGACCAGCAGCTCCGGGCCAGGCGTCGGGCCGCGGCCGTCCCCGCGGGGGTCTTGGGCTCGGCCGCCGCCATGGCCCCGAGCTGCTGGGACAGGAAATCGGGCTGGGGGGCGCCGGCGTGGCCGCCTCCCGGGCGTGGCCTCGCGCTCCCCGCCCTGTCCCGCCTCGCCCCGCCCCAGGTCGGTCCCCGAGCCGCGGGGGCGCCGGGCGTAGACACGCAGCGCACCTGGCAGGTGTCGCCAGGTGGGGCCCCGAGCGGGCAGGGTCGGGGTCGCGGCAGCCGTCGCCCCCAGCCCGCTCAGGGAGGGCGCGAAGACGGTGCAGGCCCTCGCGTCCCTCGGGAGGACACTTAAAACTCGGGGGGAAGACGCGGCAGAGCACTGCCCGCCTCCTCTGCGTCTCCGCCGGTGTCTGATGCGCAGCGCGCACTAAACCCGAAGAGCAATCCCTTTAAAAAAATATATATGTGTATTTACCCAATTTTGTTGGGATACAACCGACGCGTGAAGTTTTGTAAGTTTAAGGTGCACAAGGAGATGATTTCCCAAGAGCAATCCTTGATTCGTGTCCGCGGTTCCCCGCAGCTCGGCAAAGGCACCCCTGCCTCCAGGGTTCAGACAAAAAATCTGGATCTCTTTCTTTGCCCTAACAGTCCTCTTGTTTTTGTCTACAGATACACGTCAGGGCTGTTGGGTTCTAGCCCCTTCCCCCCCCACACAAAGCGCCCCGCCGCGTTTCTCACCTGGATTTCCGCACTCTAGGCTTCTACCCATTTCCGTCTCTTGTTTTGTTTCCTATACAGCTCGGAGGAAACATGTTTTTGTTTTTACTTTTTGTACCTCTACCCCCACCTCATTATTTTGGACCAAATCCCAGACATCGTACTATTTCACAAAATGATAAATGTTTTACACACTTTTGAGGTGAAATTCACATAGCATCTAATTAGCCGTTTTAATGAGCAATTCATTGAAGTTTAGCACACTCACAATATTGTGCAACCACCATCATCTACTTCCAAAACATTCTAATCATCACCAGATAAAACCCCATGCCCATCAAGAACTTCCCGTCCCCCTGCTCCTTGCACATACTGGCAACCACCAATCTACCTTCTCTCTATGGATTTATCTACTTTGGATATTTCAAATAATGGAATCGTAGAATATGTGCCTTTTCGTGTCTGACTTCTTTCACTTGGCGTAATGTTTTCAAGGTCCATCTGGGTTGTAGCATGTGTCAGTACTCCACTCCCTTTTATGGCAGACCAATATTGCACTGTATGCATATTCCACAATTTATCTGTTCATCCACTGATAGACATTTGAGCTTTTATATTTTATATTTTGGCTACTGTAACTAGTGCTGCTATGAGCATCCGGGTACAAGTATTTGAACAACTATTTTCAATTCTTTGGTGTATATGCCTAGGAGTGGAATTTCTGGGTCATATGGTAATTTTGTGTTTAACTTTTTGAAGAACCATCAAAATGTCTCCCAAGCAGCTGAACCATTTTACATTCCAGTTAGCAGTATACAAGCATTCCAGTTTCTATACATCCTTTTCAACACTTGTTATTTTCCACTCACTTATGGCCATCCTAGTGGGTGAAATTATATAATTTATTTGGATTAATGTCTATTCAAGTCCCTTGCCCATTTAAAAAATATTTATTTATTTGGCTGCATCGGGTCTTAGTTGCAGGATCTTTCGTTGTGGCACCCGGGCCCTTCGTTGCAGCACGGGGGCTTCGCTCTAGTTGTGGCATGCAGGCTCCTCTCTAGTTAGAGCACAGGCTCAGTAGTTGCAGCGCACAGGCTCTCTAGTTGTGGCATGTGAGCCCTAGAGCATGCAGGCTTAGTTGCCTCGTGGTATGTGGGATCTTAGTTCCCAGACCAGGGATTGAACCCATGGCCCCCACATTGGAAGGCAGATTCTTAACCCCTGGATCACCAGGGAAGTCCCACCTTGCCCATTTTTTAATTGGGTTAAAAAATTTTGCTGTTCAGTTGTAAGAATTCTTTATGTATTCTGGATAGTAGACCCTTATCAGATATATGATTTTCAAATATTTTGTCCCATTGTAGGTTGTCTTTTCACTTTATTGGTAATGACCTTTGATACACAAAAGTCTTTATTTATTTTGCGGGATTCAGGCCTCTCACTGCTGTGGCCTCTCCCATTGCGGAGCACAGGCTCCGGACGCACAGGCTCAGCGGCCATGGCTCACGGTCCCAGCCGCTCCGTGGCATGTGGGATCTTCCTGGACCGGGGCATGAACCCGTGTCCCCTGCATCGGCAGGCAGACTCTCAACCACTGCGCCACCAGGGAAACCCAGAAGTCTTTTATTTTGATGAAGTCCAATTTATCTATGTTTTCTTTTGTTGTTTCTGCTTCTGGTGTCATTTCTAAAATCCACTGCCAAATCCAAGGTCATGAAAATTTACCCCTGTTTTCTTCTAAGAGTTTTATGATTTTAGCTGTTATATTTAGATTGTTGATCTATTTTGAGTTAATCTTTGCTTATGGTGTGAGGTAGGGCTCCAACTTCATTCTTTTGCACGTGGATGTTCAGTTGTCCCTGCACCATTTGTTAAAGAAACTATTCTTTACCCACTGAGGGTCTGGCATCTGTGTTGAAAATCAACTGGCCATAGACATAGAGTTTATTTCTGGGTTTTCTATTCTATTCCATTGTCCTATCTGTATTATCCTTATGCCAGCACCATACTGTTTTGATAACTATAGCTTTATAGAAAATTTTGAAATTGGAAAATGTGAGTCCTCCAACTTTGTTCTTTTTCAATATTGTTTTGGTTATTCAGTGCCCCTTGCAATGCCATATGGATTTAAGGAGCAGCCGTACCATTTCTGCAGAAAAGGCCATTGGAATCTTGATAGGGATTGCATTGAATCTGCAGTTTGCATTGGGTAGCATAGCCATCTTAGCAATAGTAAGTCTTCCAATACATGAACATGGGGTGTCATTACATTTATTTACATCTTCTTTAATTTCTTTAAACAACGCTTTTTCATTTTTCTTATACAACTCTTTCACTTCCTTGGTTAAATCTATTCCTATGGTTTTTTGGTTTGTTTTGGATGCTATTGTAGAGAGAATTATCTTCATTTCGTTTTCTGATTGTTCATTGATGGTATGTAGAAGCACAACTGATTTTTGTGGGTTGAGCTTCTACCCTGCAACTTTGCTGAACTCATTTATTAGTTGTAGTAGTTTTCTTGTGGATTCTTTGGGATTTTCTGGATATAAGATCCTGTCATCTGCAAACAGAGACTTTCTTTTCTGATTTGGATGCCTTTTATTTATTTTTCTTGTCTGATTTTTCAGGCTAGAACTTCCAGGATTGGTGTTAAATGTTAATTTAACTTCCTTAAATGTTAACTTGTAAAATTTAGAAAAGGAGGGAACACATCTCAACTAATTCTATGAAGCTAGCATTGCTCTGTGGAAAAAAAAAAAAAGGAAGACATCACAAGAACAGACTAATTCCTTAAAATATAGATGCAAAAATTCTCAAAAAATGGGCTTCCCTGGTGGCGCAGTGGTTGAGAGTCTGCCTGCCAATGCAGGGGACACGGGTTCGTGCCCCGGTCCGGGAATGATCCCACATGCCGCGGAGCGGCTAGGCCCGTGAGCCATGGCCGCTGAGCCTGTGCGTCCGGAGCCTGTGCTCCGCAACGGGAGAGGCCACAACACTGAGAGGCCCGCGTACCGCAAAAAAAAAAAAACAAAAAAACAAAAAAAAAGCAAACCAACTGTTAATTTAATATCCAAAAATTAGTTATATACCATATCAACAAAATAAAGGACAAAAACCACATGATCATCTCAGTAGATGCAGAGAAAGCATTTGACAAAATCTAAAACATTTCTTCATGATAACAACACTTAACAAACTAGGACTAGAAAGGAAATTTCTCAACCTGATAAAAAATAGTATCTACAAAACACCCACAGCTGATATCATTCTTTTTTTTTTTTTTTTTTTTTTTTTTTGCGTTACGCAGGCCTCTCACTGTTGTGGCCTCTCCCGTTGTGGAGCACAGGCTCTGGACGCGCAGGCTCAGCGGCCATGGCTCACGGGCCCAGCCGCTCCGCGGCGTGTGGGATCATTCCTGGACCGGGGCACGAACCCGTGTCCCCTGCATCGGCAGGCGGACTCTCAACCACTGCGCCACCAGGGAAGCCCTGATATCATTCTTAATGGTGAAAAGAATAAATGCTTCTCCCTAAGATCAGGAATAAGAAGGGGTTGTCCTCCCTTGGTGCCTCTATTCAACATTGTCCTGGAGGTTCCAGCCAGGGCAAGTAGCAAGAAAATGGGGACAAAATTAAAATAGAAATAGAAAATCCTAAGGAATCCACTAAAACGTATTAGAACTAATAAGCAAGTTCAGCAAGGTTGCAAGATGCAAGATCAATACGTAACCGAGTAGGACCCTGTGGGTCCTTCCTGGGACAGACCCTCCCCTGTCCTCTGCCTGCCTCTTGTCTGTAGAAAAACTTTAGCCTCCTAGGCCTTCCCCTAGTTCCAAAGAACAAATTTAATCAGAGAAGTGAGAAAATGCAGAAAGAAAAGAAAACAGTCAAACAAGACAAAATAACAATATTTCAGCCATTAAACAAAGTCAAGGGCCTTTAGTTCTTCCTCAAGGGCTGTAGATACTATGCTGAGCTGTGTCCTTGAGCTGTTTTGCAGATACTGAAGCCCCCACCAGATGGAGGAAGTTAACTGTATGCTGCCTACACGCATGTAGACCCCAGAATGGCTGGAACCTGAAGGTTGATGATGTTGACCCCCAATTACCTCACCACCAACCAATCAGAAGAAGGTCCACGAGCTGATCACCCACCCCACAACCTCCCTCCCTCACCCTGTCTTTAAAAACCTTTCCCTGAAAGCCTTCGGGGAGTTCAGGTCTTTTGAGCACGAGTTCCCTGGACTCCTCGCTTGGTACCTGCAATAAATGCTGCACTTTCCTTCATCACAACCCGGAGGCAGTGGGTTGGCTTTACTGTTTGCAGGCGAGAAGACCCAAGTTTGGTTCAGTAAAAAATATATAGGGGGCTTCCTTCCCTGGTGGCGCAGTGGTTGGGAGTCCGCCTGCCGATGCAGGGGACGCGGGTTCGTGCCCTGGTCCGGGAGGATCCCACGTGCCGCGGAGCGGCTAGGCCCGTGAGCCATGGCCGCTGGGCCTGCGTGTCCGGAGCCTGTGCTCTGCGGCGGAGGAGGCCGCAGCAGTGAGAGGCCCGCGTACCGCAAAAAAAAAACAAAAACCAAAAAACATACATACATATACATATATATATATATATATATATACATATATATATATATATATACATATATATATATATATATATATATATATATATATGGAATTCCCTGAGGGTCCAGTGGTTAAGACTCTGCACTTCTACTGCAGGGGGGTTGGGTTCAATCCTTGGTCGGGGAACTAAGATCCTGCAAGCCAGGCGGTGTGGCCAAAAACAGAAATATATAAAAATCAGTTATATTTACAACACTTGCAATGAGCAATCTGAAAATTAAGAAAACAGTTCCAGGAACTTCCCTGGTGGTCCAGTGGTTAAGAATCCGCCTTCCAATGCAAGGGATGTGGGTTCGATCCCTGGTCGGGGAACTAAGATCCCACATGCCTCGGGGCAACTAAGCCCCCCATCCCCACCCCGCACTGCGACTAAGACCTGACAGCCACAAATAAATAAATAAAAAGAAAAGAGTTCCATTACAATAGTATTCAAAAGAATAAAATACTTAGGAATAAATTTAACAGGACTAGTGCCCACCTTATCTGAAACCTATAAAACTTTTTTTTTTAATTAAAGAAGATCTAAGTAAGTTGGAAGACAGTCCATGTTCATGGATTGAAAGGCTTAATGATGTTAAAATAGCAATTCTTCCTGAATTTACCTACAACCTTAGCACAATCTCTATTAAAATCCCACGTGGCTTCTTGGCAGAAATGAATAAGCTGATCCTAAAATTCATATAAAAATGCAAGGGATCCAGAGTAGCCAAAACAATCTTGAAGAAGCAGAGTGAAGTTAGAGGACTCGCACTTCCAAATTCAGACCTTACTACAAAGCTACAGTAATCAGAACAGTTACCATAGGACCCAACAATTCACTTGCACTTACTGGCATAAGGATAGAAATGTAGATGTATGGAGCTGAATTGAGAACAAAGAAAGAAAATATAAATATGTAAACCAGAATAAAATAAATTGATTTTGACAATGATACCAAAATAATTCATTGGGGAAAGAGTAGTCTTCCGACAAATGGTGCTGGGACAACTGTATATCCACATGCAAAAGAATTAACTTGGACCCATACCTCACGCCATATATGAAAATTAATTCAAGATTAAAGACCTAAATGTAAAAGCTAAAACCATAACACTCTTAGAAGTAAACATAGGTGTAAATATTTGTGGACTTAGGTTTGGTGATGGATTCTTATAAATGATAACATAAGTATAAGCAAATAGAGAAAATAAATAAATGGAACTTCACCAAAATTTAAAAAATTTTGTGCTTCAAAGGACACCATCAAGAAAGTAAAAAGACAACCCATAGAATGGGAGAAAATACTTGCAAATCATAAATATGATAAGGGATTGTACCTCAAAAACTCTTACAGCTCAATAATAAAATGATAAATAACCAATTTGAAAAAGGAGCAAAGGATCTGAATAGGAAGTTTTCCACAGAAGATACACAAATGGCCAGTTAGCATATGAAATTCTACTCAACAGCATCCACTAGTAGGGAAATTCAAATCAAAACCACAGTGAGAGACCACTTCACACCCACCAGGATGGCTGTAATTGAAAAGAAGATAATAACAAGTGTTGGTGAGGATGTGGAAAAGTCAGATACTTTTTATGTCCAGTGGGAATGAACAGTGGTGCAGCCGCTTTGGAAAACTGTCTGGCAGTCTCTCAAAAGGTTAAACCTAGAGTTATCACAGGACCCAACAATCCACTTCTAGGTGGAACACCCAGAGGACACGAAAACGTGTCCCCACGGGAACTTGTACGTAAGTGTTCACGGCAGCATTATCCATAATGGTTAAAATGGGAAAGAGCCCAAATGTCCATCAACTGATAAATAAATAGTATGTGGTATATCCATACAACAGAATGACTCTGCAATGAAAAAAATGAAGGACCTTTTACGTTACAATGTGAGTGAAGCTTGAAAACATTTTGCTCATTGAAAGAAGGGAGTCCCTGGAGACCACCTGTTGTATGAATCCACTTATATGGAGTGTGCAGAGCAGGCAGACCCACAGAGCTGGAAAGCAGATTAATGGTTGCCGGGCGCTGGGTGGGGGGGATGGGGAGTGAGGGCTACAGAGTCCTGGGACCTCCAGGGGGCCACGGTGGGGTGCGGCCCTGCTCCCTCGTTGCCTGCGACCTGGAGGCAACAGAGACCCTTCCCTGGGGTGTTGCCCTGCTCCTGGGCCCACGGATGCTGCTGTCAGCAGAGGCGGTTTCTCCCTGTGCCTTGAAGGGGAGTGGCTGGCCAGTCTGCCCAGCACGGGTTACAGGAGCACACAGTACAGGGCTCTCCACTGGCCAGGGGCTGGTCGCTGTGTGTGGCCCACTAGTGGCCTGACCCCAACAACCGCGGCGTTCAACATCTGGCACTGACCCCACGAACAGTGGTCGTGAGGGAGGAGAGGTGTGAGCAGCTCCGAGAGGCTGTCACACAGTTCAGGAAAGAAGAGAAACTGGGGAGAAGTGATAAATGGACCTGGTGGGCCCCAGGCAAGAGGATTTTTAAAAAGGTTCACACCTGGGGCTTCCCTGGTGGTGCAGTGGTTGAGAGTCTGCCTGCCAATTCAGGGGACACGGGTTCGAGCCCTGGTCTGGGAAGATCCCACATGCAGCAGAGCAACTAGGCCCGTGAGCCACAACTACTGAGCCTGCGCGTCTGGAGCCTGTGCTCTGCAACAAGAGAGGCCAAGGTAGTGAGAGGCCCGCGCACCGCGATGAAGAGTGGCCCCCGCTCGCCGCAACTAGAGAAAGCCCTCGCACAGAAACGAAGACCCAACACAGCCAAAAATAAATAAATAAATTTATATATTAAAAAAAAAGGTTCACACCTAAAATGTCAGGGCAAAATACTGGCGTTTCAGGGATAGAAAGAAACCCACACGAACAGGGAGATTTCTCCCCTGCAGGTCACCCTCCTCCCCCTGGGCAAAGTCCTGCCCGGCCAGCTGTGGCAGGGGTTCTGTCTTCTGAAAACGTATAATGTTTTTTCCTTATCTTTTCTCAGAAGAAAAGGTATGTTATAAAATCTCGTTTGTCCAAGAATTTAGTGATTTCTTTCACTGTTTGAGAAGAGTGTTATGATCATGCTGAGGACGACAGGACAGCTGCAGGGTGCCCCCAGGAAGGTGGCTTTGCCGTGTGCACCCGCCCCATTAGAACTCTCCCGTTAGCAGCCTCTCAAAGTCAGTGCGAAGCCTGTGTCTGGACCCCAAACGCTCATTGTGAGGTTCAGGTGAGTTGTCTTGAAGCGTCCTGGAAGGAAAATTAAAAGTGGAAAGTCCTAATGCAAACTTCAGGCTGGGAGGAAACAAGCATGGCCCCAACCACAGAGTCAGTGGTGACAGTTAAGGTGTCAGTTAAAATCTACAATCTGCATAAACATATTTAAATAAGTTAAAGAATTTTATCAAAAGCTTTTTTCTGCATCTATTGAGATGATCATATGGTTTTTATTCCCCAGTATGATAATGTGGTGTATCATACTGATTGATTTGCCAATATTGAAAAACCCTTGCATCCCCGGGATAAATCCCACTTGATCATGGTGTATGATCCTTTTAATGTATTATTGGAGTCAGTTTGCTAGTATTTTGTTGAGGATTTTTGCATCTGTGTTCATCAGTGATACTGGCCTGTAATTTGCTTTTTTTGTGATATCTTCATCTGATTTTGGTATCAGGGTGATGGTGGCCTCATAGAATGAGTTTGAAATTTTCCTTCCTCTGCAATTTTTTTTGGAATAGTTTCAGAGGATAGATGCTAACTCTTCTCTAAATGTTTGGTACAATTCACCTGTGAAGCCGTCTGGTCCTGGATATTTGTTCCTTGGGAGTTTTTAAATTACTGACTCAGGGAATTCCCTGGTGGTCCAGTGGTTGGGACTCCGTGCTTTCACTGCCGTGGGCCCAGGTTCAATCCCTGGTCAGGGAACCAAGATCCGGCAAGCCATGTGGCGTGGCCAAAAACACTGCTTCAATTTCAGTACTGGTAATTGGTCTGTTTATATTTTCCATTTCTTCCTGGTTCAGTCTTGAAAGATTGTACCTTTCTAAGAACTTATCCATTTCTTCCAGGTTGTCCATTTTATTGGTATATAGTTGCTCTTATGATCCTCTGTATTTCTGTGGTGTTGGTTGTAAATTCTCCTTTTTCATCTCTGATTTTATTGATTTGGACCCTCTCCCTTTTATTCTTGATGATTTTGGCTAAAGTTCTATCATATTTTTTTCATTTTGATATGTTTTATTTAACCTAATACATCCAAAGTATTATTGTTTCTTTTTTTATTACATAAAGAATTTAATTCATCTATGTATATACATTTTATATAATATTCTTTTCCAGTATGGTTTATCATAGGATATTGAATATAGTTCCCTGTGCTATACAGTAGGACCTTGTTGTTTATTCATTCTATATATAAAAGCTTACATCTGCTAACCCCAACCTCCCACTCCATCCCTCCCCCACCCCCTCCTCCCCCTTGGCAACCACCAGTCTGTTCTCTATGTCCATGAGTCTGTTTTTTGTTTCACAGATAAGTTCATTTCTGTCATATTTTAGATTCCACAAATAAGTGATATCACCTGGTATGTGTCTTTCTCTTTCTGACTTACTTCACTTAGTATGATAATCTCTATTTGCAAGATTTATCAGTTTTGTTTATCTTTTCAAAGAACCAGCTTTTAGTTTCATTGATCTTTTCTATTTTTTTTAGTCTCTATTTCATTTATTTCTGCTCTGATCTTTATGATTTCTTTCCTTCTACTAACTTTGGGTTTTGTTTCTTCTTCTTTCTCTAGTTGCTTTAGACATAAGGTTAGGTTGTTTATTTGAGATTTTTCTTGTTTCCTGAGGTAAGCTTTTATTGCTGTAAACTTCCCTCTTAGAACTGCTTTTGCTGCATCCCATAGGTTGTGGATCATTGTGTTTTCATTTTCATTTGTCTAGGTATTTTTGATTTCCTCTTTGATTTCTTCAGTGAGCCATTGGTTGTTTAGTAGCATATTGTTTAGCCTGGACACATGTTTGTGTTTTTTGCAATTTTTTATCTTGTAGTTGATTTCTAGCCACATAGCACTGTGGTTGGAAAAGATGCTTGACATGATTTCAATTTTCTTAAATTTACCAAGGCCTGCTTTGTGGCCCAGCATGTGATCTATGCTGGAGAATGTTGCATGTGTTTTTTTTTTTTTTTTTTGTGGTACGCGGGCCTCTCACAACAGACTGTTGTGGCTTCTCCTGTTGCGGAGCACAGGCTCTGGATGCACAGGCTCAGTGGCCATGGCTCACGCACGGGCTTAGTTGCTCCGCAGCATGTGGGATATTCCTGCACTGGGGCACGAACCTGTGTCCCCTGCATCGGCAGGCAGACTCTCAACCACCGCACCACCAGGGAAGCCCTGCATGTGCTCTTGAGATGAACATGTATTCTGCTGCTTTCAGATGGAAATCTCTATAAATATCATAAAATTCAACATCCATTTATGACAAAAACTCTTCAGAAAGTGGGCACAGAGAGAATATACTTCAACATAATAAAAGCCATATATGACAAGCCCATAGCTAACATCAATGGTGAAAAGTTGAAAGCATTTCCTCTAAGATCAGGAAAAAAAGACAAGGATGCCCACTCTCACCAGTTTTATTCAATGCAGTTTTGGAAGTCCAAGACATAGCAGTAAGAGAAGAAAAAGAAATAAAAGGGTTCCAAACTGGAAAAGAAGAAGTAAAACTGTCACTGCAGATGACATGACACTATACATAGAAAATCCTAAAGATGTTACTAGACAACTACTAGAGCTCATCAGTGAATTCAGTAAAGTTGCAGGATAAAAAATTAATACACACAAATCTGTTGCATTTCTATACACGAACAATGAAATATCAGAAAGGGAAATTAAGGAAGCAATCCCAATTTACCATCGCGTCAAAGAGAATAAGACACTTAGGAATAAACCTATCTAAGGAGACACAGACCTGCACTCTAAAAACTATAAGATGCTGATGAAAGAAATCAAAGATGACACAAACAGATAGAAAGATATACCATGTTCTTGGATTGGAAGAATCAATATTGTCAAAATGACTATACTACCCAAGGCAATCTATAGATTCAATGCAACCTCTATCAAATTACCAATGGCATTTTTCACAGAACTAGAACAAAAAATTTTAAAGTTTGTATGGAAACACGAAAGACCCCAAATAGCCAAAGCAATCTAGAGAAAGAAGAACAGAGCTGGAGAAATCAGGCTCCCTGACTTCAGACTATACTACAAAGCTACAGTAATCAAAACAGTATGGTACTGGCACAAAAACAGACACATAGATCAACAGAACAGAATAGAGAGCGCAGAAACAAACCTACACACTTATGGCCAATTAATCTATGACAAAGGAGGCAAAAATATACAATGGAGAAAAGACATTCTCTTCAATAGTGGTGCTGGGAAAACTGGACAGCTACATGTAAAAGAATGAAATTAGAACATTCTCTAACACCATACACAAAAATAAACTCAAAATGGATTAAAGACTTAGATGTAAGACCGGATATTATAAAACTCCTAGAGGAAGACATAGGCGGGTCACTCTGACATAAATCACAGCAAGATCTTTTTGGATCCATCTCCTAGAGTAATGGAAATAAAAACAAAAATAAACAAACGGGACCTAATTAAACTTAAAAGCTTTTGTACAGCAAAGGAAACCATAAACAAAATGAAAAGACAACCTGCAGAATGGGAGAAAATATTTGCAAATGATGCAGTTGACAAGGGATTAATCTCCAAAATATACAAACATCTCATACAGCTCAATATCAAAACAAATAACCCAATCAAAAAATGGGCAGAAGACATAAATAGACATTTCTCCAAAGAAGACATACAGATGGCCAACAGGCACATGAAAAGATGTTCAACATCACTAATTATTAGAGAAATGCAAATCAAAACTACAGTGGGAAAAAAAAAAACAAAACTGCAGTGGGCTATCACCTCACACCAGTCAGAATGGCCATCATCAAAAAGTCTACAAACAATAAATGCTGGAGAGGGTGTGGAGAAAAGAAAACCCTCCTACACTGTTGGTGGGAATGTAAATTGGTACAACCACTATGGAGGACACTATGGAGGTTCCTTAAAAAACTAAAAATAGAGCTACCATATGATCCAGCAATCCCACTCCTGGGCATGTATCCAGAGTAAACCATAATTCGAAAAGATTATGTTCATTGCAGCACTATTTACAATAGCCAAGACATGGAAGCAACCTAAGTGTCCATCAACAGATGAATGGATAAAGAAGATGTGGTACATATGTACAATGGAATATTACTCAGCCATAAAAAAGAATAAACTAATGCATTTGCAGCAACATGGATGGACCTAGAGATTATCATACTAAGTGAAGTAAGTCAGACAGAGAAAGACAAATATCATGTGATATCACTTATATGTGGAATCTAAAAAAATGATACAAATGAACTTATTTACAAAACTGAAATAGACTCACAGACATAGAGAACAAACTTATGGTTACCAAAGGGGAAAGTGGGGGAGGGATAAGTTAGGAGTTTGGGATTAACAGATACACACTACTATATATAAAACAGGTAGACAACAAGGTCCTACTGTATAGTACAGGGAGCTATATTCAACACCTTGTAATAATCTATAATTGAAAATAATCTAAAAAAGAATATATACATATATATAATTTTTTGGCCACGGGGCACAGCATGTGGGATCTTAGTTCTCTGACCACGATTGAACCCGTGCCCCCTGCAGTGGCAGCGTGGAATCTTAAACACTGGACTGCCAGGGAAGTTCATATATATATAAAATTGAATCACTGCTGTACACCAGAAACAAACACAACATTGTAAATCAACTATACTTCAATTTAAAAAATGGTTAAAAAAATAAGTTAAAGAAATTAGTTTTAGGAGGACTGATTTTTTTCTTTTTTTACTTAAAAAGGCATTTTACAAGTGAAAAAAGCAAGTTATTCAATTGAATTCTAATTCTTTGGTTAAAAAGAAATGTTACTCTCTGACAAGGATAGAATTTTAAAAACGTATAAATAACAATGTAAAAACAGTGAAGTTATAAGTAAAAGTTCAAATAGATTTCCTTTTCTAAATAGCTTTATTGAGATAAAATTCACATGCTATACAATTCACCCATTTAGAGTGTATATTTCATTGCTTTAGTATATTTACAGAGTCGCGCAGACATCACCCCTGTAAGAAACCATATCCTGTCACCAGCTGCCCCTCCTCACCTTCTGCCATCTCCCGGGGGGTCGTGTCCACTCCTGGGGGCTGTGTCCGCTCCTGGGGGTCGTGTCCACTCCTGGGGGCTGTGTCCACTCCTGGGGGTCGTGCCCACTCCTGGGGGGTTCGTGTCCGCTCCTGGGGGGTCGTGTCCGCTCCTGGGGGGTTCGTGTCAACTCCTGGGGGTTCGTGTCCACTCCTGGGGGGTTCGTGTCCGCTCCTGGGGGGTTCGTGTCCGCCCCGGGGGGTTCGTGTCCGCTCCTCGGGGGTTCGTGTCCGCTCCTGGGGGCTGTGTCCGCTCCTGGGGGTCGTGTCCGCTCCTGGGGGGTTCATGTCCGCTCCTGGGGGTCGTGTCTGCTCCTGGGTGGTTCGTGTCCACTCCTGGGGGCTGTGTCCACTCCTGGGGGGTTCGTGTCCACCCCTGGGGGGTTCGTGTCCGCTCCTGGGGGGTTCGTGTCCGCTCCTGGGGGCTGTGTCCGCTCCTGGGGGTTCGTGTCCGCTCCTGGGGGGTTCGTGTCCACTCCTGGGGGTCGTGTCTAGTCCTGGGGGTCGTGTCCACTCCTGGGGGCTGTGTCCGCTCCTGGGGGTCGTGTCTAGTCCTGGGGGTCGTGTCTAGTCCTGGGGGTCGTGTCCGCTCCTGGGGGGTCGTGTCCACTCCTGGGGGGTTCGTGTCCACTCCTGGGGGGTTCGTGTCCGCCCCTGGGGGGGTTCATGTCCACCCCTGGGGGGTTCGTGTCTAGTCCTGGGGGTCGTGTCCGCTCCTGGGGGGTTTGTGTCCACTCCTGGGGGATTCGTGTCCGCTCCTGGGGGTCGTGCCCACTCCTGGGGGGTTCGTGTCCGCTCCTGGGGGGTTCATGTCCGCTCCTGGGGGGTTCGTGTCCGCTCCTGGGGTTCATGTCCGCTCCTGGGGGGTCGTGTCCACTCCTGGGGGCTGTGTCCGCTCCTGGGGGTCGTGTCCACTCCCGGGGGTTCGTGTCCGCTCCTGGGGGTCGTGCCCACTCCTGGGTTCAGCCCTGGCTCTGGTCACTCCTCCTCCCACGCTGACCTGGGCGTCTCTGGGGTGATGCTGGCTCCTGGGCTGGTCCCCCGGGACTCAGTGCTGTGAGGCAGCCACGTTGGGGAGGCGCCCCTGCCATTCAGCCACCGTGGACAAGCGGGTGGAGAAGTCGCGGCTTCGGGTCACTCCGCCAGCCCGGTGCCATCTGACTGCCCTTTGCCGCATGAGTCCAAGCGAGAACCACCCTGCTGAGTCCAGTCAGCCCACAGGACCCGAGAGGCAGTCACCAATTGCCCTTTGGGCCGCTGAGTTTTGGGGACCGCTAGGCAGTGGTGGACCCCTGAAACACTGTGTGGAACTGAGCCCTTCACACCCCCGTCCCCAGAGCCCAGAGTGGGCCTGGGTCCCTGGTGCCCTCGCCCCACACACCCAGGCAGCACCCCCTGCAGTGGTCCAGCAGTGCCAGCCTCTCGTCCTGTCCTGCGTGGTGCCCAGAACTTTCTGAGACACCCTCTGGTCCTGTGAAGGTTCTTGTGCCAGCTCTCCAGGCCCGACCCTCCCATCCGTCCCCAACTCCCAGGCCCACCCCCTCCTCTGCCTGGACCTCTGTCCTGCATCCCACCACCTGGGGATTCCCCACTTGGGGAAACCCGGTCCTCCCTCCCAGCATCCCCACCGCTCCCTTAGAGGCATCTTCCACACGTTATGTAATCTGTCGACAGGTCCATTTCCCACACGAGGCCAAGAACCCCCTCCGAGGCGATCAGGTGGCTGCGGACACTCAGTCTTCTTCCGCAGAGCCTGGCTTGTCGTCAATAATAAATAAGTCAGGAAATGTAACTGAATGAACACTGTGTTCAGACCACCCCGTGAGAACAAACAGGGCTGCGAATCAGGAGCCCCCCCAGGCAGGTGGGTGGGGACCCTGAGAGTGCAAGAGGTCGGCTCCAGGGACCCTGAGGGGTGCTCGTGGGGAGGCAGGGCGGCTGACCGGCAGTGGGACGTCCCACGGGATGGGGCAGGGGCTGGTCCTGAGTCGGGGCGGGCAGACCCGGGGGAGCTGCGGTCGCTGGCCTGGGGCCGGCCGTCTGGGCCCACGGCTGCAGAGGCTGCGGCTGGTTCCTGGGGTTCCCACGTGGGCCAGCGTCCTGCCTTCCTGTGTGGCCCGGCCACCGGCCACTGTGTGTCCGGTTTCTCCTGAGGAGGGAGGAGACTTCTCGAGAGGGTGAAGGCGGGAACAGAGGCGGGGCTGGGAGCTGCTCCCGCGATTCTGCGGCAGCTTTCCCCAGGCTCCCTGGAGCCTGGCTCCTGTGTGAATCTCTGTTTGGGGGCTGGGAGTCTTTTCCGGAAGCCACAGCCTGGCCAGCCTCACTTCTACACAGAGGAGCCGGTGGGACCCAAGATTCAAAGGTAGGGCCGCTGAGGATTTGAGCCGTTATCAGCTCCCAGAGGGCGTTTCTCTGCAGGGAATGTCCACTCTCACACGTTTGCTGGCACGTGTTATTCTTCTGCGTGTGAGCGCTGGGCGGCCTGCACGCGAGCGCTCGTCAGGGCTGTACCTGTGGGTCACCTCTCCTCGTGGGCACCAGAGGCTCAGCCGCCTCCCCGCTCGGAGAATAAGTGAGGCCGGGTGGGTATGGGACCCACACGAGGGGCTTATGCTCTAAATATGGTACCTGTGGTTGTATAATCTAATTTATCAGGATGTGTAACGTTTTGGGCAAGATTTGGCATCGGGCTTTTGTCAGATTGAGACGCTGTGGCATCACACCTGACGTTGATGTCGGAAGGCAAAACCGTGGAAAGATGCCTGAGCCGAGAGACTTATAAACGAATGTCCGAGAAACGAGATTCTATCCATAGAATAGAGGATATTTCAGAACAAGCAGGGGCTGCGAATGCGTGGTTCTTCAAGCTCAGGACCAGCTACGCCTCCAGGGCCCTGAGCTTAATTCTGGTAAAATGTGTACAGTACAGAATTCACCACCTTAACCATTTTTTAGGTGTACAGCTCAGGGGCGTTAAGCGCCTTTTCACGCTTTCAAGGTGCAACCTTCACCACCCTCATCTCCAGGACTCTTTCATCTTCCCAAACGGAAACTCTGTCCCCATAAAATAACACCCCCCACCCCCAGACCCTGGAAGCCAGCCTCCTGCTTCCCGTCTCTGTGGATTTCACTCCTCCAGGACGGATCACATGGTGGGAAGCAACCACACAGAATCTGTCCTTTGGCGCCTGGCTTATCTCACTGAGCATCACGTCCTCCAGGTTCTTCTGTGTTGTAGCAGGTGCCGGAGTGTCCTTCCTTTTTAAGGACAATAATGTTCTATTATGTGGACAATAATGTTCTATTATGTGGACAAACGTATTATGTGTCCATGCATCGATGGACCCTCGGGCTGCTCCCCCCTCGGCTGTTGTGAGTGATGGGCTGTGAGCACAGGTGGGCTGTGACCTTCCATGAACTCGACTTTCTCCAAGGGGTACGGCGTTCCCGCGCCGTGTGGGCTGTCTGATTGATCAGGCACATCGTAACCAATTGCGTAAACTGGGTCTGCGAACTTTTCAAGGGCCTAAGAAAAGGTTTGAGACCAGAAAATATTTTTTTCCTGGCTTAAAGTACAAAAAGAACACTGCAGGTTTGAAAGTTAAAGGTGTTCAAGTTGTGATTGAAATTTAGCTCTTACGTAGTTGTGACATAATGATTATATTTGATAGGTTTGATATGATGTGGGAACAGGGTTTACAAAGTTCCTACAATGGCTGTGGGGTTGCCATTTATCTTGGAAACTGCTTGTACGACTCAACTGTCTGGTGTCATTTTCCTTGAGTCGTGTGATTTGAGGCATCCGAGACCTCTGACCTGCTATGAAGGAAAACAAGTGAGTTCCCGCGCTGTCCCTGGAGCCTGTGTCCGGTGGCCCTCACAGGTCAGCAGCAAGGCAGAGCGCCGTGGTCAGCACAAGGGCGCTTGTCCAGAGCTTGCCCAGCATGGGGGCTGGTCCACCACGCAGGGGAGGAGACGGCCAAAGAGACAGGCTTCAGAGGGAACCAGCCTTGCCCACACCTGGCCTGCCAGGCTCCAGGATACAAGGCCGTCCTCGTCTGTGGGGTTGTTATGCAGCCTGGCAGACTGATACGGGCATCCCGTGTGATGGGTCAGGGGGCACATTTGGCTTCTCAGGCTGGTCCTGAGTTGGAGGAGGGGCAAAGCCAGGGAAGCTGGGGTCACTGACCTGGGGCTCGCATCTGGGGTCACTGAGAGTTTTGGCCAGCTCCCCAGGGTGGCTGCTCCAGGCTGTGGGTCTGTCTGTAGGTTCAGTCTCCCAGGACCAGAGAGTGTGTCTTGGGTTCCACCGTGGAAACACTTGTCCTCCTCCCAAGGGCCGATTCTGAGTGGAGGGACAGGATCCTGGGCGGGGCCGGGGCCTGGGAAGTGCGGGCGGCAGCGCCCGGTGAGGCCCCAGGACTCAGAACAGCCCACTCACATCTGCCGACCTGCGATGGGGTTGCAGGGAGACCTGCAGACACACTTGGACCTCTGCCGGCACGTAGGACGCACGTGTGGGAAAGGTGTGTCCCAGCTTTGCAGGTGCTTTTTTTTTTGAGGGGAAAAGTTTAAAACACTGTTGTCGAACACACGTTGAAATAGACTTTGAGGTGCTTTTTCAAAGGTAAAATTTAAAAGAGAAATGGTATTGTTGTCACTAAGACCTGCATCCTCTGCTCTCTTTTCTCTGCCTCTTCATCCCTCTTCGGCATCCGCAGATCCAAATAGGGCTCTGAGTTCATGCTATTGTGTCTCTTTTGAAAGAGCGGAACTCCAGAATGAAGTGCTTTAGCGCTGCTTCTGTGGCTCCTGAGCTATGGCTTGCTGTAGACAAATCTAACTCTAGAATTACAGGAAACCAAAACTCACAGAAGTGCTGTGTCCTGTGACTTGCCATTTTCATTAACAAAAGCATAAACGAAGCCACTCTGAGATGTTCTGTGTTGCTCAATTCTGTCCTGACTGAAGGCACAGGGTAATTTCTGGATATTTGCATGGGGCCAAAAGAGTCTGTGCTGACAGACAGGCATGGTTCTGGAGCAAATACCAGCCCGGTTGTTTGGACAGTGTGCTCTGCGTGAGGTGCAATGCGCAGGAGACAAACCAGACCCCTGCCCGCCCACCCCCAGGCACCCAGCACCGCTGCCCCACCAGGCCCCCGCCCACGACGACCTTCCTGGTCTGAGGATCTGCCCCAATCGGGCGGGCTGGGGGGGGCACCAGGCCACCCCCCCCCCCCATCTGTGCTCCACCCGGCTCTGCTCTCCGGAAGGCTCTGAGGGCTGGGCCTGCTCCAGAACAGGTGCAGGAGTTTAAAATGCAGATTTCCACAGTGCTTCGCCAGGCAGATGACCCCGTGCTTCACGGAATCATCTGAAAACCGACGGTTCAAAGGGGGCCCACCCCTCATTTCACAGGGAGGGGAACTAGGGCCCAGAAAGGCCCGGCGGTCTCCCCAGATGCCCCGCAACAAATAAAGTGACCTGGGACAGTCTGAGGGTGAGGGCCGCGGGCCCTGAGGACACTCGTCCTGTCACATCGCAGGGTCCAGAGCTGGAGACCAGAGGGGACCGCTGCCAAGATGGGCCCAAAAGAGAAGCGAGGAGAGATTCTGGGCGCGCTAACCTCAGAGACGCTCTTGTCTAAACCAATAAAGGGCTCGATCGCTCCCCAGAGAAAGGCTGTTGAAAATACATTTTCCACTCAGTGATAAAGAGAAATTTGCTACCAAGCCCTAAAGTGACACAGAGGACCCTCAGGTGCATATTAGGAAGTGGGAAAAGCCACCTGAAAGGTGACACACTGCACAGCTGCAACCCTGGGACGGTCTGGAAAAGGCACAGCCATGGGGACGTGAAGGGATCAGGGTCGGGGTGGGCGGTGCCAGGGCTGGGGTATGAACAGGCAGAGCACAGAGGAGTTTCTGGGCAGTGAAACGACCCCATATGATTCTCAAGCGTAGGTACACTTCATACGTGTGTCCAAGCCCATCGCATGTACAACACCAAGACCGAACCCTCATGCAACGGTGGGCTTTGGCTTATAATAATTATCAAAATCGCTGGCTGGGTTGCAGCAAATGTATGACACCGGCTAAGACACTGATAATGGAAACGGAGGTGGGGCAGGGGCGTGTACGGGAACTCTCTGCACTTCCTGCCCAATCTTGTAAACAAAATCCCTCTAAGAAAACAATGACTCTTCATGTTTAAAAATCCATCTGGATGGAGAAAGCCTGGGAAGGGGAGGGGCAGGAGCCCTGCGGGCGGGGCCTCTCGGGGGCCAACAGGCCACGCGCCACGGCCAGCACTGGGCGTCTGCTGCTGCTCTGGTTGCGGCCCGCGACCCTGGTGACGACGCGGGGGACGCACCCGCCACGGTCCCACAAGGTGAGCTACACGTCCCTGCCCCCTGTCGCTGCACAGTGCAGGGCTGCCCGCACCCAGGCCCGCGGGGCCCCTGGCTCCCAGCCCGCTTTCCTGCCCCGGCTCTGTGCTCCCTCTTCTGTCCCCCCTCCCACGCCCAGCCCGTGAGCGCGCCCGCCTCCCAAGGCTCTCAGGCCCCCGGGACAGCTGACTCCTGACTCACACCCAGGCCCGGCGCCAAGTACCCAGTCCAGTGGCCCCTGCGACCTGGGACAGAAGCTGCTCCAGGGACCCGGCGCGGCGTGGAATGGCAGGGGGCGGGCCCAGGGGAGCAGGGGGGAGGGGGCAGCGGGTGCCGGGGCGACAGTGATCAGCTCGTGTGCATCGTGGTGTGCCAGCGGAGACAACGCGACCTGGCTGTCCTGGGGGCTGTGTGTCACCGCCCTGATCCCCTCGTCCTGCCTCGTCCGCGGTGGCCCCTGCACAGGAGCAGCAGGGAGGACTCCGTGCCGCACGGCCCCCTCCCCGGGGCCCTCCTGTCTGCTTGGTCTCTGGGCGGCTCCTCCTCTGTCCTCGGGTCTCACCCGCTGGGCCGCCCCGACCCTGAGCCCAGACGCCTTTATTCTCAGCCCTTGAGAGCTGAAGTGACTTACCCAGAACGGTAAACGCGGAACAGCGGCTCTTTGGGACCCTCAGTAGTTTTGAGCTTGTGAAGGAGATTTCTGAGAGCCGAGTGGAGGGCCCCTCACAGGTGGTGGGCGGGCGGCAGGCCTGGGCTTCAGTCCAACTCCTTGTTGGCTCTGTGATCCCGGGCAGGTCACCTACCCTCTCTGAGCCGCAGCGTCTCACCTGTAAAACGTGAGAGCGTGGGGAGGGGCTGGAAGCTTCATTCGTGGCACCCCTCCCTGCCCGCTGCTCGGCCGCACAGCCGCCTCTTCTGTCCTCTGTGCCTCAGTTTACCCTCTGCCTCCCTCCCCCGGCTCTCCGTCTTCTGGACCCCCGTGGTCTGCGGATGTTCCAGCACAGTGTCAGGCGGGCGAGCCAAGTTTGCAGGGTGGGGGAGAACACGGGGCTGCGGCGGGCACGGGGGGGGAGCCATCGGGGAGGCCTGCGAGGAGTACTCAGAGTGCCAGAGCGGCGGCTGCGTCACCAACAGCCTGAGTTCCCAGAAGTTCTGCAGCCCCCAGGCCGTCTTCCAGCAGTGCCTGTCCTGGCAGAAGGTGTGCCCTGCCCGGGCCGGCGAGGGGCGAGAGGCCAGGGAGGGCGGACCCTGGGAAGGAGGGCTGGGGGCCTGGCAGAAGGGACCAGGTCTCCTTTTCCCGTAGCCGAACGGGCACACCTGCCTGGACCACACGGAGTGCTGGAGCGGCTGCTGCGTCACCAGCAGCTACGGGCTGCAGACGTACTGCACGGCCAAGACCATCTTCCTGCAGTGCGTGCCGTGGTGCAAGGTGAGGCCAAGGGCCGCGGGGCCGGAGGGGGGCGCCTGCTGGCTCTGACCGCTGCCCCCAGCCCAACGGGGACTACTGCACGGACCACAGCCCCCAGCCCAACGGGGACTATCGCACGGACCACGGCGAGTGCCGCAGCAAGTGCTGCGTCCAGCCGAACGAGGTCGACCCCCACCGCTGCGTCCCCCGGAGCGGCGTCCTGGTCCAGTGCCTGCCCTGGGTGAGTCCTGGAACCGGGTCCAGCCCGCCTGTGGGGCTAACTCCAGCGAGTGGCCTGAGGGCGGGCGGGCGGGCGGGCAGTGACCTGGAAGTGGTGTGTCCCCTCCCAGGAGAGGCCGCCAACTGCCTCTGCAGATCGGCCTCTGTTCCCGTTTCCTGAAGCAGAGCCCGGATGAGGTGTCAGAAAAGGGCACGGGTCACGGGGGGTGGGTTCTCAGGTCTACCAGGGTCGCAGCAGGACACAGCGCTGGATGGCCGGGGAAGGGCCAGCACAGCGGCGGGGGGCGGACCCACGGGACGGGGCAGCACCGGGACTCACTCCTGTGGGGCTGGACGAAGGGAAGGACTGTCTCAGGGGCCTCCCCCCCATCACCTTCCCCAGAAGAAGGAGCTCAGTGAGGCGGCCCCCCAGGACGCAGGACCTGAAGACACCACGGAGGACGGGGTAGGGGGGCCGCAGAGGGAGGTGGGGCACGGTGACCGGAGGGGCACGGCGAGCGGCTGGGAGACAACACTCTGGTGCCCGAGCTCAGACTCCGGGACCCGTGACTGCAGTCTGACGGAAAAGGTGTGTCGGGGCCCCGAGGGTGAGAGCCAGAGCTTCCTGAGCACGCCCACCTGGCCCGTCAGCACCCAGAGCGGCGGTGGGTGCAGAGGTGCCACGACAGTGAGTCCACGGGTGTCCCGAGGGTGTCGGAGACAACCAGGCCGCTCCGCCGGCAGCCTCGCCCAGAGGCGCGGACTGTCGGTCCCGAGGACAGTGTGGCCCTTACAATCCAGCTGCCCGAAGGCTGCGTCTCCCCGTGCGTTTCCTAATTTTGCTGTGTCTTCTAGTGACTTGGACCCGGTCTGTGCCCTGGAGACCTGCCTGGACCCTGAGCCCCGCACGTGTTCAGGCTGCTCTTCCCGGGATGGTGAAAACCTGCAGGTATCAGACGTCTAGCTGTGAACTCCTGAGACCGCCCGCATCCGGGTGGCCCCTACTGGAACCTCGAGGTGATAACTTAGCATCAGCAAACCTCCCGACTGAGTGAGTGTTTCTGTGGACGTGGAGACACCGGGTCTCAGTTCAGCACCGTCCTAAGGAGCCCCCTTCACCAGAGAGCGAGTCTCCCCAGAGGAAAGGGCAGGTGCAGACACGTCCCTCCCCCGCAGGCGCACACAGATGACTGGTCACTGCAGGTAAGTCATCAGTTGGCCGTTCCAACTGGAAAGGCTCCCCTGACCTTGCGGATGGCGCAGTGAGGACATTGGAGCCCGCTAAAGACCCCTGGGGGGGGGGGGCTCCCACTGGTCCCACCTTCCCCTGGAGCAGAAGTGCTAGCTGATCTAGAAACTGTTCCCTCTGGTGGCTTCTCGGGGCAAACACCAGAGCCGCTCCTCTGCACCCAGAGTGCCAGAAATGTCACTGTCACCTTCCTCTGTGCCCAGCACCCACCCCGCAGACACCAGGCTGCTTGTCTGGGCTCTGCTAAAACAATTCTCCACCCTGTGCCTGCCCGCTTCTGCCTGCTCCTCCTGGGCTGGAGATGACTATGACAGTACTTGCAGAGTAAGTCACGAGAAGCCGTCGCTCCCACCCTAATAGTGAGAACAAGCCAGGTAAGCCACAAATTATAGTTGTTTTTTTTAAAAAAAGAATAGATTTAAACGTAAAACATAAAACTGTAAAGCATTTAGAAGAAAAAGAGGAGAATAGTTTCATGATCTTGGATTAGACAGAGGTCTTAGTCATGACCAAACACCACACATAACAGAAAAATTAGATAAATTGGATTTCATAAAAATTAAAAACTTTTGTTCTGTGATAGACAGTTAAGAGAATGAAAAAACAAGCCACAGACGAGAAGAAATGACACATCTGACAAAGGACTCGGATCCAGACTATACAAAAAACTCTCAAAAGTTAAGTGAAAACAACTCAATTAAGGGACATTCCTGGTGGCGCAGTGGCTAAGAATCCGCCTGCCAATTCAGGGGACACAGGTTCAAGCCCTGGTCCGGGAAGATCCCACGTGCCACGGAGCAACTAGGCCCGTGAGCCACAACTACTGAGCCTGTGCTCTAGAGCCCACGTGCCACAACTACTGAGCCTGTGTGCCTAGAGCCTGTGCTCCGCAACAAGAGAAGCCCCTGCTCGCTGCAACTAGAGAAAGCCTGCAGGCAGCAATGAAGACCCAACGCAGCCAAAAATAAATAAATTAAAAAAAAAACCCAATTAAAAACAAGACAAAAACTTTGAACGGACATTTCACCGAGACAATATACAGACAGCTCAGACGCACGAGAAAGCTGGTCCGCCATCGCTAGCCCCGAGGGAAACGCAGAGCAGGCTGACGTCCAGCCTGTGATTAGACGGACCAAGGGCCGCCAGGCTGCAGAGCCTGGGCACCCGCGGCGGACGGGACGTCGGCGGCCTCGCGAGCAGCGGGGGGCGGCCGCGCACACACTCACCAGGTGCGCTGAACACCTGTGTCGCACCCTGACCCGCTCAAGCTCTTCATTCTTGCTCCTGACGCTGCTGCGTGAGTGGACAAACGTGGTGCATCCCCGGACGGGAGGCCCCGCCGCCCGAGGAGGAGCGGCCTCAGAGGCCACGCCCGCGAGGCCCCATCCACGCGATTCTCCAGAAGAGGCTGCAGGCTGGGGGCGGCACGACTGGCCGCAGCAGGGCTCCCGGGGGCGACGAGAGGCCAGGCCCCGGTTGTGAGGGGTGCGTCAGTCTGTGGCCTTCCTCACGGCTCACCCGACTTGGGGAGACTTTACTGTCGCTCGTGAGCCCCACGTGAAACGAATCTGGTGGAGCCCTGGGGACGCTGGTGTGTTTGAGCTTGTGCGGCAGGGAAGCAGGACGGACGTGAGGAAGCAGGCAGCCGCCACAAGCTGAGGACCCCCGCGGCTGGCCGCTTGGCATGCAGGGCTCTCGGGGAGATGGGCAAGGAGAGGACGCTTGGACCAGCCCTGGGGTCGGGGCCGCCCGTGGGTCGTGGGTCGAGGTTCACCGCAGAGCGCCCCCCTCCCCCCAGGGTCCTCTGGGCGGGCGAGTCTGCAGGAGGCCGGGCAGGCCTCGGGGCTCCGTCCAGCGTCCACCAGGCCGCCCTCTCCCCCGCAGGCCACCACTCGTCCACCTTCTGTCTCTGCGGCTTTGCCTGCTCAGGACGCTCCGTGGAGACGGACTCACACGATCCGGGGCCGCTGTGGCTTCCTTCACGGATCACGATGCTCTCAAGGCTCATCCACGCTGTCAAGTGAGGCAGAACTTTGCTCCTTTTTGTGGCTGAGTAACATTCCACCGCGTGGCTGCAACTACATGCTGTCTACCAGCATCCGTGGAGGGACACGCGGCTTCTTTCCATTTCTGACTCTTCTGAGTAAAGTTGCTGTGCACATTCCTATACACGTCCTCTGTGGACACAGGTTTTTAATTCTCTGGGCCTGTACCAGGAGTGGGACTCTGGCTCATACAGTTACTCCACGTCTCACCACTTAGGAAATGCCAGATTGCTCTCCACAGCACCTGCGCCCTGTCACACTCCCACAGGCGCTTCGCCCACACCCTGCACGACGCTGCTTATGGTCTGTCTTCTTGGTCCTATCCCAGTGGGCGGGAAGTGGATCCCAGAGTGACTGCAGCTCGTTCTTTAAAAACAACAAAACAGGACTTCCCTGGTGGCGCAGTGCTTAAGAATCCACCTGCAGGGGACACGGGTTCAAGCCCTGGTCCGGGAAGATCCCAGATGCCGCAGAGCAACTAAGCCCGTGCGCCACAACTACTGAGCCTGCGCTCTAGAGCCCACGAGCCACAACTACTGAAGCCCGCGCGGCTAGAGCCCGTGCTCCGCAACAAGAGAAGCCACCGCAATGAGAAGCCCGCGCACCGCAACGAAGAGTAGCCCCCGCTCACTGCAACTAGAGAAAGTCCACGTGCAGCAATGAAGACCCAACGCAGCCAATAAATAAATAAATAACAACAACAACAAAACCGGGACTTCCCCTGGCGGGGGCACGGGCTCAATCCCCGGTTGGGGAACTAAGATCCCACATGCCCGCCCGGCGCCGCTCCCAGCAAGGCCAAAAATAAATAAATAAAATAAACCCAGCAAAACCAGAAGGATCGCTCTCCTTAGCTCAAAATACTCTGGAGACTCTGGGGTAGCGGCGGGACCTTCGCTGTGGCGCAGGGTCCCCCGCACGGCCAGCAGTGTCCGACCTTGTCCCCGCCTCGTTCCCTGAGGTTCTGCCCACCGACCCCTCCCTCCCCGGGAGCCGGTCTCGCGCCGCAGAGCCACGGGGCGCCCTTAGCCGAGTCCGTACTCAGACGCCTGGTTCTCAGCGGGACCCCGGCCACCCTAGTGCCGGCCCCTCCGTGTGTCCTCAGGTGCGGGGCCTTCCGATGCTGCGGACGCTCCGCCTGCTTCATGGTGCTTCAGCTCCTGGGGCGCTGGGCCCGCCGCGCGGGCGTCTTGCCGGTTCTGTTCTTCGATGCACCCACAGCGACCCCACCCGCCGGCACCCCGCGGGCACAAGGGAAATTCCGCCCGCGGCCGCCAGGTGGCGCTGGGGGTCGGCAGCCGGCCAGGCCCCGGGGCGCCCCAGCGGCTCGCTCCTCCCGGGATGCGGACAGACCCCGACGTTTCCCCTTTGCAGCAGGAAAACAGCAGTTTGCCCACTGGCTGCAGGCCTCGCGCAGGTTAGCCCGGGTGAGCGCCGCACGCGAGGGGATTCCTGGCGGGGGGGGTCCCTCTCGCGGGGATCGGCCGGAGCCCGCGCTCCTCCCCCTCCAGGAGAGCCTGCTCCCCTCGAGGCCGGGCACTCCTCGGAGAACGTGGTGTCCGGGGCGAGCTGCCCCCGCGCGCACGGCTGACAGAGCCTCGGGGCGGCGTGGGCGCCGCGTCTTCCCCGTGTCCCCACGTGGTGCTCCCTGTGTCTGTTCTCAGGACACCCGTCCTGTGGGATTCGGCCCTACCCTAATGACCTCGTTCTCCCTCAGTCACACATTTAAAGGCCCCGTCTCCACGCAGAGTCACATCCTGACGTCCCGGGGTCAGGGCTTCCACCTGTGAATCTTGGGGACACAGTTCAGCCCGTGACACCCTCCAAGTCGTTCTAGAAACACCGTAGATGGGTGGGAAGAGCTGCCGGGCCCCAGGCCCTGGGAAGGGAGGGAGAGGAAGCGGCGGTTCACGGAGGGGCCCCGGGTGGGGTTCTCATCTGTCCCCTTGAATGTCCTCCGCGTCCCCCCCCCCGCTGGCCTCCTGCCATCCTGGGCGGCCCTGATTTGATGGCAGACTGAGGGCTCCTCAGAGGAGGGACCCCGGGATCCACCTCGGGTCCAGGGCCAGGCAGAGCAGGAGGAGGGGGTCTGCAAGGGAGCTGGCGACAGGTGACCCGAGGGCCACTTTCCACAGGGGCTCACGGGGGTCACTCGATGGTGGTGGCCCCGCCTCTGAGGCCTGGTGGCTGGGCGGCCGCGGGGACTTTGCCGCGGTGCCGGGGGCCGGGGGCCACGGTCCCGGGCACCACCCTGCGGAAGAGACTTGGGTGATTCTTCGTCCAGAGCAAGTCGCACAACGTCTCCCACGTCACGGGGAGGACGGGACGACCTCCTCTGCAGACGAGAAAGCGGTCTCCACGGGTGCCCCCAGGCCTCCTCGCCCCCAAGTTCACACGCAAAATGCTGCGGACGCCTGTCCGCAGTGGGCAGGAAGTGGGTCTACAGTTTTCCTGACTTTTTTTCTTCCCCCAAACTTCTTATTCTGTAGTCACAGAATGCAATTTTTGAAAAACTGTGGTAAAACACACGACATAAGAATTTCTCTCTCAGCCATTTTAAGCGCACAGCCCAGGGACATTCAGTACATTCGCACTGAGCGACCGTCCACCACCATCTCCACAAATTCTCATCTCCCCAGACGGAAACTGCCCCCTCAGACCCCTGACACTTTGGCAGGCGTCCAGCGCCGAGCAAGGCCGAGCCCGTGGCCCGCGGCCGCCCCGCCTGTGAACGGTCGGTGCCGTCCCTCTATCCGCGTGGGGAGGGGTGAAGCCGCCTCCCTGCTGCAGGCTCTGCCTGGCGGTCACTGCTCAGCGCGGCCACTTCCTGCGCTAAGAAGCTCTGGCTTAAAGCCCAGTGGGTCACGAAACTATCGATAATTCCCCGGAACGCGGGGCCACGATGGGGAGATGGTCAGGGGACGGGAGCTTCGCGCTCGGGACAAGTGGCCGTCACTGGAGACACTCCGCGTGGTCTCCCCCAAAACTCTGATGAGAAGTGACAAGAGGTGTCGGCTCCCTGGGTAGGGTTTCGGATTAAGTCTCTAGGTGGCTGATCCCCGAGGTGCTGCGGGCTGAGCGCAAGCATGCCCCTGGAAGCGCTTTGTGGCTACGGTAACGTGGCTGGAGAGAAAGCGGGCGCTTTGTGGTACCGATGCGGCGAGCGCCGGCGGCTGGAGCCTCGGGGGCGGCGTGGGCCCTGCAGGACCCGCGGGCAGGGAGCCCCGAGCACTGGGAGGCTTGCTGGGGAGAAGGAGGGCGGGGGCGCTGCGTCCTGCGGGCGTGAGGGGCACGGGAGGGAGGGAAGACCCTCCCTGCAAAAGCCAAAAGTTTGGCTTTTGCAAAATATAATAGAAGAGACAAACCTCTGAGAGTCTGACTGACGAAAGAGGAGACACCGGTGAGCCCGAGGAACGTGAAAGACAACAGTCTCAGAGGAAAGACAGTTGTAAAAACTGGAAGAAGCGTGCTGTGTGGACCCATTCGCTTGATGCGCCCACATTCCTCAGAGAGCAGACCCATTCCCAGGAAGATAAAAACTGCCCAAACTGTCTCTGAAACCAGGTAGTAATGCTGAAGAGACGGGTTACCCCCTAAAATCAGAAAAGGTCAGTGCCCCTGCCTGGCCGGGGGCAGGCTCGCCGGGACCTCCTTGGGGGACAGATGTGGTCACAGATGAACGCAACATCCTCAGAAAGATGGCGGCAAGGTTGCCAGGCAACGCGTTAAACGGCCACGGAGGCACAGGAAACTAAGTCTCAACTTCCTCCTCAGGACTCGGAGAAGCAGAATAAAATTTGGTCACCAAAGAGCTGTTGAGGGACTTCCCTGGTGGCGCAGCGGTTAAGAATCCGCCTGCCAACGCAGGGGACACGGGTTTGAGCCCTTGTCCGGGAAGATCCCACATGCCGCAGTGCAACTAAGCCCGTGCGCCACAACTCCTGATCCCACGAGCCACAACTACTGAGCCCCCACGCCACAACTACTGAAGCCCGCGCGCCTAGAGCCCATGCTCCGCAACAAGAGAAGCCACCGCAATGAGAAGCCCGCGCACCGCAACAAAGACCCAACGCAGCCAAAAAAAAAACAAACAAAAACACCACACCTGTTGGGTTGAAGTGGTCAAGTGTGCAACTTACAACCATTTTAAAATCGAGTGCCTGGCTCGAGGCAGCGGGGGCCAAGCGGAAGAGCGCGGGTTCGCTTGGTCAGACTTGGCCATTTCGCAAGGACTTGAGTGCGTAAGCACAAAGGCGGTTCAGCGGCAGGACAGCTGTTTGTGCCATGTGTGACGTTATCCGACTCAAAGAGAAAACCCACACGGCCGGCTAACAGATATTGAACACCTGTGTCTGATTTAAAATTTTTAAAAAGTGAGCTAACGAAGAAAACCTGGTGACTTAACATCAAACTACCCACTATATACGGACAGCACGGGGGGACAGCACGAGGGGACAGCGAGAAGATGCTGGAGGACAGCCAGACTGTTCTTGCCTGAAGACGACCTCCCAGTCTACCTGGAAAGTAAGAGAACCAACAGAAAGGCCGTTGGAACTGGTAGGAGGTTTGGTCAGTACCTTGGTCAGGAGAGGTCCGGTTGTGTTGCCATGACGGACAGCCCCACGTCTCAGGGCTCTGCTCTGTGCTTTCCCACCACGGGCCCCACGGTGCAGCCCGCTTGGGAACAGTCCTGGTTGCCGAGGCCCCGGGGGACGCCACACCAGCGATCGAGCGTCCCTGCTCAGAAGCAGCTTATGCCCTTCCGCGGCTGACGAAGACCAGGGCGAGTCCCACAGCTCCGCCCACACACGGGGGCCAGTGGTACAGCCCTCCTGTGCACTTGGAGGCTGCGGGGTGCTCGGCGAGCAGCACCAATGCCACAGGAAGGGAGAGAGACCCACGGCAGACACGCGAACCAGGAGCTACTCCGCACTGTCGTAATGAGCAGCGCGACACGCAGCTTTACCGCAAGCGGCAACACCGAGGAGTACACGCGAGAAGCTGCGAGACAGCGGAAGAGAATTGAGACCTTCGCCAAGAGACCGGAAAGGAAACTTAAATACATCAGTGAGAGTCCTGTGGTGGATCAGGAAGGATCAACATTGTAAAGGTGTCAATTCCTCCCAAACTCGTCTATAAATCCAATGCTATCCCAATATAAAAGTGACAGGAGAAAACTAACAAAATTTGACAAGCTAACCCTAAAGTTCACATAGAGAAACTGTCTGCAAGAACAGCAGCAAAGTCTGTGCTCATAGCCTCCCCCAAGGCTTCCCACCTGCTTCCTGGGCCAGGAGGGCGACCTCCTGGGCCCCTCTCTTTCTCTTTCACGTGGTTTACACCCTTATTTTACCGGAATATTTCTTCCAGTGGCTTGCAAAGAAGAGACGCAGGGAATGAATGTCTGTCTGAATCCTTGCGTGTCTGATACGTCTTTTTCTTGACTGGTATTTGGCCAGGATGTTTTAAAATCGCTCCTTTAAAATGTCCCACTGCACTTAGCTTTCTCCCCGCCGCCCAAATTCTATTAGTTGGATGAGGGACATCCTGGAAAGGCCGTCTAAGTCGTTCACCTTTTCTCACATTTTCAACTCACTTTTTGTTTTACCTTCTAGGGGATTTTATAAACTATAAATTCTATCTTTTAATCCTTTTATTGAAAAATTTTGACAATCATTTAACTTCACAGACGCTTCCTAGGGGGTGGCACTCCAGCGTGGACTGTGGGTCCCTGGAGGTTGGTGCTGCCTTACAGACAACGGTCCCTATGGGCCACTTTCGTAGACTACGGCCGTTGTTGGGTGATGAGCCAGCACGGAGGGCGCCCCCCAGTGGGCAAATTCCGTTATTGATTTTGCTCCATCAAAAATCATACCCTTCTGGATGACACTCCATTAGAGAACAGGATCCCTCGAAAAGGACGTCCCTTAGGGATGGCCTGCCCCAGGGCAGATACCAGCACTACCCTGCAGGTGACATACTGCTAGGGGCCCTTGTCTGGGAAAAGGCAAGCAGCATAGGCCTACTCCCCTGGTCCCTATGGTTCAGTGCAGACTGTGTCCTTTGGCTTTAACTCAAGTATTTTATTCCTTCACGTTGATATCCCTGGACTCCCAAGTGATCTTGGTCAAGGGCAGACCCTGAATTGCACCCACCCTGCAACTACACCTATGGGTGGGGTCCCAGAGCCCTGGGCGCCAGCCGGCTGGGCCTCTGCTTCTCACTGCCTGCTCTGCAGGGACCCTGCAGCGGGGTGGGGGGCAGCCCAGGGTAGGCGTGGCCATGAGCCTCCCCAGTCCATCACAGGAGAACTGAGACCAGGGAAAACCAAGATGTGCAAGAGGAAGGCACTGCGGCCCGGTGGCGCTGGTCCCCGGGAACCAAACCCCTTTGGAGAAGCCCCTGGCTGGTGCTCCAGGGTGCAACGGTGACCAGGAGCTTGTCCCTGGGGATGAAGGGCACCCCCAGCCCTCCATGGGGACCGTCATGGGCTCAGAGGCCCTGCTTAGGCCCTGGCTGCTCACCCAAGGAGGCCAGTCCACTTGGGGTACAGTGCCAGGGCCCCATTTCTAAACCACGGCCAGGGCAGGAGCCCCCTCGCCCTTCTCCTCCAGCGGGTGGAGGCAGCCAGCTGTGCCCCTGCTCCCCTCCCTCCTGAGCTCTCCCCTCTCCAACAGCCACCACCTGCTCTGCTGGGGCAGCGGGGGGCAAGGCCCGCCCCGCCCTGGACGTGCACCCCAACAGCCGGTGCACAGAGAAGACCAACCCAGCGGACAAGTTCCATACGGGGGTGATGTGGCAGACGACAGGGTGGGGACCACGTGACCAAAGCGGAGTTGAAGGCCCAGCTGGAGATGCAAAGGTCAGAGAGATGAGCCTGAACGGCCTGGGGGAGCGGGGCGAGGCGAGCTTGGCGACTTCGAGGCCGGTGCTCCACTGGGCAGCCCTGGTGGTGGCAGCAGCCAGGGTGCGGGAAGGAACTGAGGGTGGGTGCGCGACCCCCAGCTGTCACAAAGCCCCACAAAACACTCAACCACCTGTCCATCCAAAATCAAGGCTGTATTTTCCTTCATTGGTTGATGTGAGAACAGAATGTTTAAAATAACCGGAGTCTACAGCGGAAACACAGGGTTGAAGATACAGAACCGAAGAAAGCGAACAGCTACAGATGGCCGAACCAAGGCTCAAACGCCGAGGACACAGGTGTGGATGCCAGGAAACAAGGTACGCTGACGACAGGGCATGGTGACATTCACGGGGTTATGAAAGTAAGACTGAAACCAAAAGGAAATCATGCCAAGGCCTTGGCCGGTGGGAAAACATGAGACAAACGTCTGCTGATGTCCTCCGTGAGAAGAGAAGTTATTTCTTTTGTGCCTTTAGCCTTTTCACCTCCCAAACCCTACTTGTCTGGGGTGGATCCCGAGGACACTGCACAGTCAGCACAAGGTGCACACACGTCCCAGGGCCGCTCCGTGGTCCCCCCGGCGGCCCGGCCGCCCTGAGCGCTTGCATAGTTGAAGGACGGTGCTGCAGTTAAACGTCTGAGGGCATTTCCAACTGACAGCGGGTGGGTTTTTGTGACCACGTTAAACAGATAACCAGAGGAGTTTCTAGAAACCGTTTTTATAAAGTCTACCTAAATTAAGAATTTAATAACATCATATATTTATATTAACAGACTATTTACACTGTGTTTTTTTTAAAAAAACAAACCGAAAAAGAAACCCTTCTACACTTCTGCATAATAAGGCAAATAAAGTTTTGTACATTATTAATTATCTTAATATATATCTGTAACTTCGGTTCCAAGTACCAAGGGAGGGCCAGGGCCGGGCCTGAGTGGGGACCTCACAGTGCGCTGGACAAAATGACCGTTTTCTTCTCCATAAATAAGACAAAAAAACCCCCTGGGGCTCTGAGGCCATTAAATCGCAAAAGCAAACTAAAAGTTAAAAAGCAAAAGTCTTTTTTGTTTCATTTAAATGTCTAAAGAGCACAAAGTTGAAAAAAATACAAATCTATTAAAAACGCTTCTCACCTGTGGGAAAAAAGGTACAAACTTGAATTTTTTTTCCAGTAGCCTCATCTCAAGCTCGGAAAACAAAAGACCACCCCCAGAAGAGCTGTGTATGACACCCCCAACTCCGCAGGCTGCGAGTGGAAGAGCGAGCATCGCCCCAGGACCGATGGAACTGTGCTTAAGTTCTAGAAACAGACGTTTAGGTTAGTCGACAGCAGTGCGTTCGTTCGTGGAGGAACCTTCGCAGGTGCGGCAAGCGCGGCCCCGCGGCCACTACCGCGCCTCTACCTCCTGGGGGTTGCGCGACGGGGAGTAGTCGCGGGCCTCGCCGGGCGCGCGGGCCCCGAGCGGCGTAGTCCTGCTCCGCGGCGGCCCCGGGGGCGTGGGGGGCCCGGCCGCGGCCACCAGCGGGGGCGGCGCGCCGAGCGAGGCGGCGGCGGCCGGCGGGGTCCGCGCCAGGAGCCCGTTGTGCAGCGCGGCGGCGGCCGGCGCGAGGCGCGGGTAGTGCAGGGCGCCCAGCGCGGGCAGCAGCGCCGCGCCGTCCAAGTGCGCGGCCCGGGCGCGCTCCAGCTCGTCGCGGCGCGCTTCCCTCAAGCGCTCGGGGCTGTAGTCGTGCGGCTCGCGGTCGCGGTAGGGGCGCTCGGGCGGCTCGAGGAGGGCGGCGGGGCCCGGGGCGAGCGGGGCGCGGCGGGGCGGCTCGGGGCCGCGGTAGGCCTCCCGCGGTGGCTCCCAGGCGAAAGCTGGGCGCTCGCGGCCCGCGAGGCCCGGGCCGGGCTGCGGGGGCGCGTCGCCGTCCTCCCCGCGCTCCTCCTTGACCTTCACGTCGCTCTGGGGCCGCTCGGCCGCCGCCTCGAGCGGCTTCGCCGGCTCACGGCCCAGGAGGCCCGCCAGGCGCAGGCCGTCCCCCAGGGCCGCCTTGCTGGGCTTGGCGCTGTCCTCCCGGGGCGGGGAGCGGCTCTCCTTGACGCGGGGCTCGGCCTCGCGCTCGGCAGGCACCCCGGTCCGGCCCGGCTCGCCCTGGCCGCGGAGCAGGAGGCCACTGCCCAGGTGGCCCACGGCGGCCACGGGCGAGGTCCGGCTCAGCAGGCGCGTCTTCTCCAGGAGGTCCCTGGGAGCGACAAGACAGCCCCCCTCAGCCTGGCGGGACACCCTGCAGCGAGCTCCCCCGACACCAAGCTCCCACCTCAACGTGACGAGGCCACTGCCCGCCGTAGTGACCTCAGGGTCCTTGCGTGCGTGCGTGTGGGGTCCGCTTAGCACCCCCGCCTCCCGTGGAATCATTGCTATTGAGACCCCGTCAACACGTGGTGACCACAACCCACGTCCCCACGAGTTACCCCACGCCTGTTTCCCCTCCACAAGCACCACGGACACCGACTTTGCAGCGGAACCGCAGAGCGCTCCACGGGGACCCAGGCCGCTGAGCCCCTGAGCCCGGACAGTCCTTCGCTGAGAAACTTAGGGCAGTTCCACCCATGCCCCAGACCTGCTGCAGGGACAGGGTCCTGCAAATCCTTCCTCATGCGGAGCGTGTGGCCTGGCTGCGGTCACCATAGTTCCACCCACCCCACTGCAGGCTACTTCTCACCCGAGGCGCCACCCTGTTGTTTTTTTTTTCACCCTGTACTTCTTAGTCCTTTGCTCCTGAGCTAGGAGCACGATGGGCACGGCCCCCACCTTGATGAAGGGCTGGGAGGGCAGCTGGGCTTGACTGGGTCAGATCCGAGGCTCCTTTTCCCCTTGGGAGTCCCCAGGTCCCCCGGCCCCCTGACCAACCCTGTGCTGCACCTGGCCACCATCACTCTACTCGAGCCCCACCCGCTTGACCCTGAGATCCCCATGGGGGACCTGCAACTCCCCGGGCTCCTGACCCGCTGTGGCGACAGTGCTGTGGCTGTAGGAGGTGGGCAGGCCCTGGGCTGCTCCCTGGCACCCTTCCTGGGTTCTGCGACACATCCCCACCGTCTTCCAGGCTGATTCTAGGTCGTCTCCTCTCTCTCCTTGCTCTGCGTCAAGCTCCACCCTGTGCACCCAGTGCCTGGCACGTAGCACTACCCATGAGTGAAATGCTCCACATTCAGGATTGGGGGGACAGGACCTGGGTGGAAGGGCCGGACAGGGAGCCCTCTGTTCCAGTCCACGGGGCGGGCCACGACTCAAGAACACTCAAGCCCCAGCCTCTGCCGTTCACCTGAAAACGTGGCTACCACCTCCCCTGCCCTGGCCTAGCTCTACAACGCATGGGGCTGGGGGTAGGGAAGCACGCACAAGCTCAGCCCCCATCCACCTGCCCACAGGTGTACCTCCCAGACTCGGGCCCCCTGGTGGCTCAGCGGCCCCCTGCAGCGTGCAACGGCATTCTCTGCCCTGCTGATCTGAGCTCCCTCGAGGCCCCGCTGTGGTCCACAAGCCCACGGTCCCCGCCAAGGCCTCGGAGGGAGTGAACCCCCGCCCTGGATGGTCCCTGCCCAGACCCTGCACCAGCAAGGGTCCTCTGTGCAGACAGAATGGAGAGTGCTTGGGTGTGGGGTTCCCTTCCCCTAGTCTTCCCGGGCCCTGAGGATGCAGACTTCACAGCCTCCCAACCAAGGAGACTGAGGGCAGAGCTCAGTGCGCCCCGCGGGCAGGTACGCGCGGCTCCGCTGAGCTGCCTAGGGGCTGCGGGGGCGGGAAGCCGGCAGGATGGGAGAGCGGAGGGTCCCCACTCACCGCTCCTCCCTGCTCTTGTCCAGCTCTCGGTCGTGGTTGGTCAGGGCTGAGACCTGCTCGGCGTCTACAGGCTTAGGCCACGGGGGTGGCGTGGGAAACGAGGGCGGCGCCCGGTGCAGCCGGTTCCAGGCCTCGCGGGGGCTGGGCAGGCCGTGCAGCGTGGGGCCCTCCTTGGGGGCAAAGAGGCTGCCACCGGGAGCTGGGGGGTGGGTGGCGGTGGGAGCGTGAGGCAGCGTTGCTAGGAAGACGCACACACATGGAGATTCCCGACCTCAGACCCGCACGTGCCCCAAGGAGCCGGCAAAAGGGGTCCGTGCGCCCGGCGTCAGGGCGGCCCCGCCCCACGCAGGCGTGCGCGCGGAAAACACATACGCGTGCCCGTGCGCGAAGTGACGGCGCATGCGCGGGCGGGGGGGGGGGGGGACGCAGTCACTCACTCAGCGCGTGGCTGCCCAAGCCTCCGAAAGCGTTGCTGCCCAGGCTCCCCAGGCCCCCGAAGGTGCTTGATCTGCTGAAAGGGTCTGTGGGGGTAACGAGGGCTCAGGGGTCTCCACGTGCGCACCGGACCCTCCCCCCACCCCGTGGCTCCCGAAGCTGGCAGGTGCTACCTCCGCAATCGGAGGGCTACCCGGTTCTTGGGGTCATCTCCCCACCCACCTGCATCCCCCCAGCCCTGAGGTCAGCACAGGCCAGCCAGACCGCACGGACCTCAAGGGGCACCTACCCGTCAAGTGACCAGTGGGCAGGAAGCTGCCAGGATGCGCTGAGGGTCCGAACAGGTTGGTGGTGGGATGGGCAGCACCTGAGAGGGGGACAGGTTGATGGAAGCCGGAGTGCACCCGGGGCCTCGACTGCGGCTCCTTCCAAGGGTGGGTGCGCCCCGGGCGGCTGTTCCTCCCACTGCAGGCATGTGACCAAGTAGGAGGTGGGCTTTCATCTCCCCGGAGCCTGGGGGACCCCGAGGGGGTGGAGCAGAGAGGCAGGTGCTGACAGCAGTGGAGCCCCCAGAGGAAAAAGGGCAGAGACACGGCCTGCGATCGAGCCTTCAGGGGGCTCTCCCGAAGCCAGCGGCCCTGGAGTTTCCGACCAGAGCTACAGTCCCGGTCACCTAACGGTGGGTGCGGCCTGGGTGCTGGCGGACACTGGCCCGAGTCACGGCTGCCAGAGGCCGCAGCTCGTCCTGTGGTGTCCCCTGGCTGCAGGCCACAGTCCACAAGCGTCACGATGGCAACAGCCCCGGCTCCCCCGACGCCCCTCAGGACCGAACCTGGAGGGCAGCCGGTAGGCCCAGTCTGGGGACGGGGCCTGTTGAGTCAGGGGCCGACTCTGCCGCTTAGGGTGCCCCATCCCGTAGCCTAGAAGTGAGTGCCTGGTGAGACCAGTGACGGCGCCCCCTCGTGTCCCTCCAGCTCCCTCCACCTGTGGGGACCCCAACAGTGGTGCGCTGTGTGCGTCACAGGTGGGCTCCTCCACCCACACGCACGCAGGTTCGAGTCCCCAGAGAGCTCCCAGCTAGAAACTTGACCTCACCTCCAAGCGACCTTAAGTCAAAGTTTGGAAGCCAGCTGGCCCCAGGGCTAAAGAGGGTGGTGTATCGACAGGGCCGTGGGTGGGTGAGGAGCACAGAGGGGCCCAGGCCACAGCCTGTGGGCTCTGGCCCAGATGGGAGGCCCTCTGCTTTCTGAGGGGCCCTGACGCCTGGCTGGGGTCTGGAGGCCATCAGGGTGGTGGAGCCAGGGCTGGGAAGAGGCGCCACGCTCACCAAGACGGCCAGCGTGACACCCGTCGTGCCAGTGTGCCGACGGGCTGCCCGCATGGACCACGTGTCCATGTGCAAGGGGCAGCGGGTGGGGGTGAGCGTACATGAGCTTGGAGGAGGGCGGGGGGAGGTGTCCGAGGAGCAGTCAGGGAGGGCTCTCTGAGGAGGTCACGTCCTTTGAGGGCCTGACAGCTGGGGAGGAAGCAGCAGCAGCCCCGGAGCGAGGGCTCAAGGCCGCTGACCTCGGAAAGGCCTGCTGCTCGGCTGCCCTCAGCGTCTGGGAACTCGGGTTCCAGCAGGTTTCACGCTTCCCTCTGATAGGAAGGCCGCACGGAAGCTCAGTTGCTTGTGCAAACAAGGTGGTCTGTGTGAGCACCTGCTTTCCTTCTGGGATTCCGGGTTTTGGTCCATGCAGGCAGAACTGCCTACGTGAACGGCCCCCAGTAAACCCTGGGCAGTGGGTCTCCACGAGCTTCTCTGGGAGACAGCGCCTCGCCCTGCTGTCACGGCTCCTCGCTGGGGAATGAAGTGTGTCCTGGGGCCCCTGGGGCAGTGCTCGGGAGACACCCACCCATTTCCACCCTCCCCCTCTTCCTGGCCGAGGCTGCAACGCATACAGCCGGGGCTGGAGTGTGACGTGTGCCGAGTCCTGGGAGCACTGCGAGCCTGGGGTAGTCCCAGGGACCCTGACGCCGCAAGGCTGTGGCGCGGCTGCTGGGGGGCGGGGCGGGGGCGAGCACACGGGTTCCGAGAGAAAAGCCAGACCCTTCCTGGGAGGGACAGCGGGAAGGACGCCCCAGAGAGGAGGGCATCCTGGCCAGAGTCCACGCGGGGCTCAGGTCGGCTGGGGGTGGGGGGGAGTCTCCGCAGGGGGAGAAGCTCGAGGAGGGCAAGGTTGCCAGACCCCACCAGCTACGGCCGGAGAAACAAGAACGCTGCCCGAGCAGCTGGAGGGAAAAGGTGAGAACGCCTCCGCCCGGCCGCCCCCCGGCCTGCACGGTGGCCGAGCCCCCAGCGCCCACGAGCCAGGCCGTCTTACCTGAGCTGGAGAGGAGGGGCCGGGCCAGGTCCTGCGGGTAGTGGAATCCGGCGAACACGCCCGGGGCAGGGGGTCTGCTGAACAAGTCCAGCTTGGCGCCCGTGTCCAGTTTGTGAGGGCCCAGCTGCATCTGCGGGACAGAGGGTACGCAGGGGCTGCCAGTGAGCTGCCAGCAAAGTGGGACACCACCTGCTCCTGGCCTTGCCCAGTGAGCGGACAGACAGGTTAAGATTTATCCTGACGACGTTTCAGCAGATGCAGAATAACCGAACGCCATGTGTGACTGACACAGGAAGGTCCTGACTGGGGTGTTCCACTCCTTTTCACGCGCTTCTTGAAAGCTGGTGTGTTTTACACTTAAAACACATCTCAATTTGGATGCGACATTTTCACTGGAAATACCTGGTTTAGATTTTGTAAAATTGAGCTGGAAACGTACATCCCACACCCAAGCCGTTCCAGTTTTCCGATGACTAAATTTACCTTCAGTGTTAAGATTCAAATTTAGTGAAGTTAAACAGAACTACGAAGCCCGTCCCTGGTCACAAGGGCCGCAGGAGGCACGGGGCGAGGTGAGTTCTATCTGCCGAGACGGCAGCGACAGAGCGGGAGGCTTGGGCCCTAGCTGGGGCCGCTGCCCCACCTCCTTCCCTGTGCCTTCTAGGTGGCTCTAAGCATCTGCATGTTGAATTGCACAATAATCTGTCGTAAATCCCTTTCTGTGACTGGTCCTTTGTAGCACATTTAGAACGTGATGAGTTAAAAGTATTGTGCGTGGGGTAACGCGTTATCTGAGACGGCAGACGAGAGCATGGAGACCCTTCTGCGGTACGAGGGCAGCGCCCCGGCCCGTTGCCCCAGCTGTGGGTCCCCAGGTCTCCCACTTCCCTGTGTCGCTCGGCCAGGGCGCCTGGTACCACCTGCCGGGAGGGCGACGGCCTCGAGCTGGGTTCCCGTTCACCACCTGTCACCCCCCCCACCCCAGGAGCACGAAGGCTCCGCGAGCGCTTTTGGTCATCTTTGCCCCTGGCTAAAAACCCAGGCACACAGCAGGCCCAAGTGCTAATAGACACCTGGGGGGAAGAAGGGGACAGGGCCGACGGCCCACTGGGAGGACTCAACTGATGGTGGGGAGGCCCGCAGGGTCAGCTCCTCCCAAACCCCTGCCTGCGTCACCCTGGGTGGCCAGGTGGGAAGTGGCCTTGAGTTCCCCCCACACTGCTGTCCTGTCCCCTCCCCACCTCCAACCCCTCCCAGCCCAGCACAGCGCCTGGGCGAGGGCAGCCTCTGGAGCACAGGCCCGGCCGGCAGCGCGAGCTGTCAGGCTCACCTTTATCTTCTGCTGATGGTGGTAGATCTGCCAGGCGATCTGCACGTGCACAGCACACCACTTCCCGGGCTTCTGCGACAGGGCGGGCGACGGGCTCAGCTTTGAGGCCAGGACCTCCTCGCTCCCCCCCCCGATTCCTGCTGTCACAGTGCACCCCTGTGGCCACTCAAGAGGCACCCAGGGTCCTCCCTGGCCTTGGACCTTCCCTGAGGTCCCGCCAGGCCCCTTCCTCCCAAGGTGAGGCAAGCAGGCATACACACACTCACCCTGACTGCTGTCCGGTATGGGTCTGACACCTGCCAGCGACAGAGGAAGAAGCATCAGACCCAGGCTCTGCAAGCAGCCCAGCCCCGGGGGGTCGGGGGGAGAGGACTATGTGGGCCTCCACGAGGAGCCACGCCGGCGGGAATGCCCACCAGAGAAGGAAGGAGGCACGGGCACCGCTGCCACCTACCCCGGGGGCTTTCTGTAGGAGGGTGTTAACAGCACTGGCCTGGCCTGTTAGCTCGAGTGGGTTTGAAGTCTGAGGGGAGAGACGGACAGGGCACGAGATGACTTTGCAGGCCCCATGCCCAGGTGGCATGAGAGCCCCCAGGCGCCACCCAGGGGCGGCCTGGCATCCCACCATATCCTGTCCGGAGGTTTCTGAAAAGGCTCTTGATCGACGTGCCTGGGCCAGGGGCTTCCCCAAGGGCCAAGGCAGTCCCGCTTCAGGCAAGGTGAGCAGAGCAAGCCCAGTCCCTGGTCCTGGGGCGTAGGGGGTGCTTCCTGCCTGGGCCTCCTGCAGCGAGGATGCCCCTGTGCTGCCGCCATCCAGACCCCAACCCCGAACGCTGCCAGGAGGTGAGAACGAGCGAAGCCAGGCTCTCCCGGCCCCATGGGGCACAGAGGGCCCCACCAAGGGTCAGGATGTTCTGCACTGAGGTGAAGACCCCTTGGGGGCCACCCAGGGTCACGACACACGCAACTACGTGCGAGGCGGCTGGAGCTGCCCCGGGACAGCAAGGGCTGGCTGGGGGCGGGGCGGTCCTGCAGAGCCCACCCACAGTGCCCACCCCCCTCCTTGGAGCAGCTGGTACCTTGGGCTGAAAAGCACCCTGCAGGGATCCAAAGGGACCTGGGTGTGGGAGCAGGGCGGGCAGTCCTGGGACGGCTGGAGGGAAGGGCGGGAAAAACTGCAAGAGAAGGTGGGAGGGGCATTCCAGGGGCCTCGCTGGACGCTTGGACGCCCGGGGCAGGGACGCCGGGCCCAGCCCTCTGGTCCCCACCCCGTCACCCCTGCACTGGGTGGGAGGTTACACGGACACGGCACAGCCCCGCCGCCCTCCACACCCCTCACCCTGCCTGGAGAGCTCAGAGCGCACAGGGACACTCACGTTGGAATGTCGGAAGTAGGGACTGTCCAGCTTGGGCGTGTACTTGTCAAACTGGAAGGGAAGGAGGCAGAGAGTGAGGCCTCCGGCCACGCTGACGCCCTCCGCTGGTCAAGCACCCACCCACGCCCTCCAGCCAGGCAGTGGCCAGAGCAAGGCTGGTGGCCTTCAGCCAGCTGTCCCCTAGGCTCCCCGAGCGTGCTGCCCCTTGGCCTTCCCTGTTCTAGTGGTCCCAGCACGGGAGGCGCAGACTCGCCCATCTGGTGTCTGTGGCCATGACTGGGGCGGGGGCGAGAGCATGGAGCCCAAGGCTGGTGGTTAGGCTGCAGGACGCACCGAGGCCACTGGCAGACTAGTGAGTGACCAAACAAAGCTGGGTGGGAGCAGAGGGGACCCTGCCCCACAGCAGCTGGCTCAGGGCATGAGACCTCGAGGACAAGGAACATGGGAAGAGTCCTGGCTCCCGTGGCCCCTCAGTCTTGTCGGGCCTCTGGACCTGCCGCCCTGCTACCAGTGGAGACACTGAGGACCCCATGTGGGGGCAACTGGCCCCACGGCCGTGTGGACACGCGGTGCTCCGCAAGCCCGAAAGAACGGCTCAGGATGGGGAACCTCAAGGCATGACCTGGGGCGGGCGGCGGGGGGGGGGGGGGGGGGGACGAGAGAAGGAGCTGGACGGATGGCCGGACGGAAGGGGATGGTGTCAGCCTGCATGCGTGCAGAGAGCGTCTGCGTGTGCCTGCTGCGTGTCCTGCGCCCGGGCCGCCCCCGCCCGCCCGCCCGCCCGCCGGCACGCAGCCTACGCACCGGCGGGGGTGCGGCAGGCGGCAGGAGCGGCGTCGGGGGCGGCCCGGCAGGGAAGGGGGCGAATGTGTGTTGGTGCTGGTGTGTGTGCTGGTGTGTGTGTTGGTGCTGGTGGAACTCCGCCCGCAGCAGAGCTCCCGGGCCCAGGGGGGCGCTCTGGACCAGAAAACGCGCGTTCAGCTCTTGCCTGAGCAGCTCGTGATCTACAAGAGAAAAAGAGAGAGACAGAGAGGCACGTCGGCCGCGGGCTCCCGGCGGGGCGAGGCGGATAGTCACCTGCTGGCACTCCCGGTTTCGGCAGGCCAAGCCGTGGTGGCCGCTCGCTACGTGCGGGCCCCAGGGTGGAGGTAAGAGAGGTGCCTGTGACCAAGTACCAATCAGAATCCCCGAATGAGGCTGGCAATACATGATTGGCTGGCTGAATGAGATCAACAGGCTGGCATCTAAAGGCAAGAGAGAACACCGTGAGCCACCCTGGGAGCCCCCGGAGACAGCCCTGAAGGGGAGCCCTGCCCGTCCCAGCACCCCCGGACCAGTGTCCTGGTCCCATCCTGGGGCACTGAGCTGCCCCAACCCAAGCTAGGCCGACAAGACTTTAGAAAAAAATTGGAGACCCACAGAGAAATCCTTAGTGACCTAAGATTTGGCCGTGGGGAAGCCCCTGCTGGAATCAGGCAGGGAGGGAGAGGCCAGGCTGGGCCAGGCCAGCTGCTGTTCACCTGGGGCCCCTCTCCTCCACCATTCAACCCTCCTCCCCTCCCCCACCCGCCCAGCAGCCCAGGGACGGTGGATGGGAAGAGCCACGGCAGGCCCTGGGAGCCCTCACTGCCATGACCACGGAGCAGCTCCGGGTTGCACCAATCCCCTGCCTCAGACTGCCCGACCAGGCCTGGCAAGGGCTCAGAATGGAGCAAGGGATGTCTGTGTCCGTGTACGCGCGTGTGAGCACCTGTATCTGTGTGTGTGTGCGCGCACGCACACACACACATCGGAGGCCCTGGCAGGAAGCTTCCTCTGCCCTGGGCAAGGTGGCCTGCTAGCGCTATGGGCTGCTGGGGGGCTGCCGTCCAGCTGGGTGGGGGCTGGCCCCTCCCCAGGAGCCGCTTCCCTCCCCCCCGGGGATTAGGATCCCACAGTGGAGGGAAACAGTGACCCTACTGCCCCACCAGCGGCGCCCGGACCTACCGGCGGGGTGTCCTGGGATGACCAGGCTGTTGGCCGGCAGCGCCGGGGGCGGGGGCAGTGTCGGGGGCGCGGCGAACATGGCCGCCGCGTGGTGCTGGTGCTGGGCCTGCGAGCGGAGCGCCAAGTGTGAGGTAGAGAGGTGGGGGCCCGGCCCGTGAGGCGACAGGGACGCGTGCTTCGCGAGCCCCAGGCTGGCGCCGCTGCTGGCGCTGCTGCTCCTGCTGCAGGGAGGGGCGCTCAGTGCCCGGCCGGCGGCGCGCCCCGCGCGCCCACCTGCGGCTGCGCGGGCCCCGCCCCGCGCCCACCTGCGGCTGCGCGGGCCCCGCCCCGCGCCCACCTGAGGCTGTGCAGGCCGTTGTGCGCAGCCGCGCCGGGGCCCGGGAAGGCGCCCGGGGGGAGAGGCACGTGCGTCGGGAGGGAGGCCCGGGTCTGCAAGGGCGCGGGCGGCGGCTGCGGCGTGAGGCGGGGCAGGCCCGGGGCTTCCTTCTTGACGGGTGGGCTGGACGGGGCGCCGGGCGCGGGGCCGGCGGAGGGCAGGACCGGCGCGGGGCTGCGCACAGGGGGCAGGAAGGGCGGCTCGGTGCTCAGCTCGCGGCTGCGCTCCAGGCCCGAGACTTTGGGCTCCGCCCCGGCCTTGGCCTCGGACTTCTCGCCCAGCGTGGGTCCTGCGGAGAGAGGGGCCGGAGTGAGCCCGGGTCCTGGCTCACTGAATGCCCTCCAGGACTGTTTCCCACGGGGCGACGCGCGGCGCGGAGCTCCCGCCCACAACACCTCGGTGCCCCCGCCCCCCAGGCCACCTGCCCCGAGGGCCGACCCGCAGGGAGTGTCCTGCACCTCCTGCCCACGGAGATCCCAGCGCAGGGGCTGTCCCGGCCCCATTTTACAGAGGGAGACGGAGGTGCACGAGGGAGCCGGGCCAGGCAGGGCGCTGGGCTCCCAGCTCATTCTGTCGCCCTTCCTTCCTCTGGCAGGAGCTTCACTTGTGCTAGCGGCTGCTCCTTCGGGACCCAGCCGGTGACCCCTGGCCTAAGCCCTCTGGGCCCTTGCCCTGGGGGAGACTTCCGGATGACACGCCTTGCCTGGTCTGTCGGGAGGAAGCTGCTGCGGGCCAACACTGCCCCCCTCCTCACCGCCCAGAGCCTCTGCTCCCCTCCGGGCTGCGGGTCTGCCCTTGGGCCGTGAGCTCCAGCCAGCCGGAGCCAGACGCCTGCTCACTTCAGACCCTCCTTTTGAAACTGCTACAAGGGAGGCCTCAGGTCACAGCCCCAGCGGCCAGGCGGAGGGCAGCACCACCCACGTGAGCAGCTTTGCCTGCACGGGGCAGCATCCCGGTCCCCAGGAGGAGTGGAAATTCAGGTCGCTGGGCTGTGGGCTGACCCCGCGGCTGCCACGCTGAGTGAAGAGCTGGCCACAGCCTCCCCTGCAGCTGCAGGACAGTGTGACCCAGGCTGGCAAAGAGGTGAGAGGTCTGGAGCCTCTGGGAAGTCTCCTTCCCTAGGGCAACACCTCCCTCTGCCTTGGGTCTGTTTGCTTAGGGACGCACGTACAGAGGAGGCCATTGCCACCACTCCTGCAACAAGGACAGGAACAGAGGACCGCTGGCTTCAGCCCACTTGCTGCTCACAGCTGCCCAGGGACACTAGCCCCTTGTCCCCTCCTGTCTCTCGCACATCTCCACACGAGGCCCTCACAAAGTAAGAGCAGCCATCAGAATGGGAAGAGGCAGGCATGGGCCATGCAGACCTGGACGCGACCCCACGTGCACCACGAGTGCCCCAGACCTTCTGGAGACGCCTGGAACCTTCTACGAGCCTCCTGCCACTGGAAAAGCATGAGCACTGCTACTCATCACCCCCCCGCCCTCCGCCACTAGGCACCTCTCTGGGCACCTCAAAGCCCAGAGTTCCCTGAACTCTGCTGAATCGTAACCTCCAAACCTGTGGCTGTGACCTTATTTGGAAAAACGGTCTTTGCAGCCGTAATCAAGCTAAGAATCTCAAGATGAGATCAGTTTGGAATCGGGTGGGCCCTAAATCCAGTGACAGTGTCCTTGTAAGGGACAGAAGAGGAAGAGGCCTCGTGAAGACGGAGGCAGAGACGGGAAGGATGCAGCCAGAAGCCAGGGACGCCCAGGTTTGCCGGCGATACCAGGAGCTGGAAGAGGCAGGAGGGACCCCTCCCCCGGAGCCTCTGGAGGGAGCGCAGCCCCGCGCACACTGGACTCCAGATTTCTGATCTCCAGAACCACGAGCAGGTGAACGCCTGTTGTTTCAAGCTGCGCGGTTTGTGGTCATTTGTTGAAGCGGATACGCCCTACGTTAATTCCGTGTGAAATGCCAGCTCAGCGTGCCTGGCTCCTCGGAGCCTCTGGTGGGCCGCCTTACCCAGGCTCCCCAGCAGGCGTCTGCTCGGCTGCGATGCTCTGACTCGAGGAAGGGGCTTCTTGAGTTCAAGGCACGTAGAGGCCATGCCCGGCTACCAGGCCAGCAGGACCACAGGGCTGCGGGTGCCCCAAGGCCTGTCCTGTGTGGTCACATCCTGAGGGAGCCCTCCAAGCAAAAGGGTCCCTTCTCTGCGCTGGGTCCAGTGAAACCCCCTTCCCGGCCACAGCCCACAGCCGACAGGCTGGGTCACGAAGGCCTATCCTGGCCTTGATGGGACCGTGGCCAGACATCCACCCTCCAGAACAGTGCCTGCCGGAAGAGCTTTGTGGGACAGTGAGATGCTGGGTACCTGCGCCATGCCACTCGGGGCTCACTGGCCAGGGCCTGGGTGTGCTGGCGGGGCCGCATCCCGAGCCGGGAGCTGCTGGCCACCCCGGGGCCCCTGAGCCCGGGGAAGTGCGTTCCTCACGGTCCCGAGCGGTGCAGGGACCCCGCTTTGGGAACCGCCGCTCCAGCACTGCCCAGCTCTGGCCGAGACACTGGCCCCGTTCTCAGCTTCCCTTGTTTCCTTGGGGTTTTCCCCGGGGGTTGGCGGGGGGGGCGGGCTGCATCCCTCAGTAAATGACAGCACCCAACTCCTGCCTGAGGCTCTGCACCTGAAACCCAAGACAGCCTAACTTGGGGGCCGCCACGGACTTCAGGAATGTGTCCTGTCCCTTCCTAGAGGCCAGGAGCCCAGGGACACACGTACCTTTATCGGCTGCCGGGGCAAAGAGCTTCTCGGAGCCCACAGACGCCTGGAAGAAAGAGAGGAGGGTCAGAGGCCAGAGAGACCTACAGCGCTGGGGTGAACCTGGCCCTCACCCCCTGCCCCCGGCACCCAGGAAACAGGTCTGGGCAGGTTCTGCGCACACAAGGGCCGCCCAGCCTGGCAGAGCACATCCTTCTGTGCCCACAGCCCCCATGGAGGAGGGTGACCACGCCCAGGCCCAGCTGCAAGTACTCGGACACAGGTCATTGGCCTGTGATCAGAGAACCCAGGACGCCCCACTCGGCAGGGATGCAGGGGCTCAGCGGGGCCCTGCTGGGTGGGGAGCTAGGACTTGGGGATCGGGGCTCCGCTGGGCCTGGCACTGGAGGTGGCAGGGTGGGGGCAGCAGAGCTGGGATGCCCCCGCCCCCCAGCCCCAGGCTGCAGGACATCACCTGCCACGCCCCAGACATGCTGCGTCCCAGGTCTGGGGACCCCGGCCACCACTGATGCACTGAGTATCCACGTGGAGTGGGGCCAGCCCACTTCAGGAGGGAACGTGGCAGTTTCTGACAGGCCCCTGGGCCGCTCGGCCTCTCCTCTCCTGGGGAGACGCCCCTGTGTGTGCAGGGCCTTGGGAAGGACAGGGAGGATGAGGGTGTGGCCCACCCGCTGGCTCGCGGCCGCAAGCCCGTAGGCTGTTCTGAGCGGACCTTTTCTTCCTAGCTGGTGTTGTTTTCAAACAGTTTCGCTGAGATATGATTCACATACCATGTAACACGCCCACTGGAGGCACACAGCTGTGAGCAACCATCACCTCAACCTGTTTTAGAACATTTTCAGCCCCAAAAAGAAACCACATGCCCTTCAGCTATCAGTCACCCCAATCCTCGCATCTCCCGCCGCCCCGGGCACCACTACTCTGCTTCCAGTGTCTCCCGATGCCCCCATCGTGGACGTCCTCGGGGAGAAAGCAGACAGTGGTTGCTGTTGGCGTGGGGTGACTGAGTACCAAAGGGCATGAGGCCTCCTCCCAGGACGTCCACTATCAAGAAAGACAGAAAACAGCCGGGGCTGGCGAGAAAAACGTGGGGAAACTGGAACCCTTGTGCGTTGCTGGTGGGAATGTTAAACGGTGCAGCCGCTGTGGAAAACGGTATGGAGGTTCCTCAAAAAATCAATCACAGAACTACCGTATGATGCGGCAATCCCACTCGTGAGCATATGTCCAGAGCACTGAAAGCAGAAGCTCCAACATGTATCTGTCCACCCACGATCACAGCAGCATTATTCACAAGAGCCAAAACGTGGAAGCAGGGACTTCCCTGGTGGTCTAGTGGCTAAGACTCTGCGCTCCCAATGCAGAGGGCCTGGGTTCGACCCCTGGTCAGGGAACTAGATTCCACATGCCAGCAACTAAGAGCCCGCCTGCTGCAACTAAAAAGATCCCACATGTGGCAACGAAGATCCCGAGTGCCGCCACTAAGACCCGGTGCGGGCCAAATAAATAAATACTTTAAAAACCCCCAAAACCAAAAAAAACAACAAACGTGGAAGCAACCCAAGTGTCCATAAACAGATGGCTGGATAAACAAAATGTGGTGTATACACACAATGAAATATTAGTCAGCCTTGAAAAGGGAGGAAACTTTGACTTGGCAGCAACGTGGATGACCTTGAGGACGTGATGCTCAGTGAAGCAAGCCAGTCGCAAAAGGACAGATCCCGTGTGCTTCCACGATATGACGCCCCCAGAGCAGCAAGTCCACGGAGACAGGGAGCAGGCTGGCGGGTGCCGGGGGAGGGGCGGGGCATTAGTGTTTGACGGGGACAGAGTTTCAGTCTGGCAAGATGAAGCAATTCTGGAGCTGGATGGTTGCACAGCGATATGAATGTATTTAATGCCCCGAGCTGTACACCTAAAATGGTTAAGATGGTAATTTTGTTATGTGTATCTCACCATGATAAATAAAAACCTTAAAGAAAAAAGCGTGAAAGAGCTCTCTGGGGGTGATGAAAACATCCTCTGTCGGACTCTGGTGGGGGGTATGTAGTGGGATGTATTTGTCGAAACACCAAACTGTACACTCAGAACAGGCGCGTTTTGTTTGCACGTAAATTGTGGTGCAAGAAAGTCAATCGTGAGACGGGGACTGAGGTGAGAACAGACTGACAGGTGAACAGAACAGAAACAGGAGTCCCAGACAGTGACGCACACAGGAGGCCCAGCGCAGGCAGGGCCCGGGTCTGTGGGAAAGGGCAGGAGCTGCTCGGACTGAGGCTCCCCAGGCCCGTGTCACTCCAGGCCTGCTGACAGCAACGTGCAGAGCGAACCGTGAACAGACCGCTGCGCCCCTTACACTCGTGCTGGGCTGGGGCCTCCTGCCTAACCACGCCCCGAAACCCCGCACTGGGAAGAAAACAGGTGGCAAACGCAGCCCGAAAACACAGGCCCACGCTCCTCGGGCTGGACTCGGACCCGCACCAGAGGGGAGTCCCCAGCGGAGGATCCCCCGCCCAGGGGAGCGGGGAGCTGAGGCCCGGCGTGCCCTCTGCAGGGAGGCTGTGGCTTTACCTCTTCCTAAGGGTGTTCCCGAGGCATCCTGCGTGGAGCAGCCTGGATCGTGGCCTTGCCCGAGGAGACCCCCGGGGGGTGGGCGGGGATGGGTGGGTGAGGGGTCCACCTGAGCTGGGGGTCCGCGGGGTCAGGACGGCATAGTCAGCAGCGCCGGCCCTCCTACCGCTCAGGGCCAGGATGGGGACACCTCACGCCGGCTCACTCTGCACTAGGCATGGCCCCAGCTCTGCTGGGAGCTACGGCCAGGGGCCCCCAGAGCCCTGTATCCTCCCGCAGAGGCCCATGAGTCACCGTTCCTCCCACCCAAAGAACCCCAGGCCTAACAGGACTGGACCCTCGCCATGACCCCAGGAGGGGGTCCTGTTGACACTCCCACTTGAGGCCACACAGCCCGAGTGACAGCTGCTTAATTACTAGCTGGTCTCGTTAACACTCTCGCAAATTAATTCTCCACACAGCAGCCGAGAGTATCTTTAAAAACCAAACCAGAACAAGTCACCCTGGACTGAAAACACTCCAGTGCCTTCCCACCGCCCCAAACTACAGTGTGAGCTTCTCCCCCTGCCCCGAAAAGGGTGTGGCCGGCCGGCCTGTCTGGGCCCTTGACCCAGTGGCTTCGGCCAAGTCCCCACAGGCCTTCCCAGACCCCGTCAGTCTGAGGGTGCCCCGCCCCCACTGGCGCACGTTTAAATCCTCTTCGCCTGCTGCCCTGCACCAGCGGGAGAAGGGCATGAGTGGGCAGGGCTGGCGCCGCCCCAATGAGATGGGCCAGAGCAGGGGCAGCCACTCTGCTCTCCGGAGGCCGCCCCCTCAAGGTCTCCATCACCTGAGGCACCGACAGCCCCTCCGGGCCTGGGGGTGGTGCTGACCGTGCAAGCAGCCCACCCCAGTGCCTCATCGGGCGCTATCAGCAGGTGCAATGAATGAGCTCAGCCTGCAAGCTGTCATTAGCTCCCAGGGCTGTGGTCGCTAGGCCACTGGGAGGGGGAGGGGCTACTCCACGGCAGGTCGGCGTGTGTGCCAGCCCTCACCTGATACAGCAGGGCACCCCGACCCACCAAGGCTGGGGTCGCAAAGGAACGTGGTAGAGGCGTCACTGTGAGAAAGTGCGTTTGCTCCTGCGGGGCAGGACTGCCCTCGGTCCCAGACTGGGGGTGGAGGGAAGAGCGGCAAGTCCAGTTAAGGCTGCAGGCGCCGCCGCTGCCCTGCCCGAGAGGCCCAGCTAGGCCAGTTCTGGTTCACTTCAAGGCCCCAGAGCCAGGAGGTGGCGCCCCAGACACTGGGAAAGTGAAAGGGGAGCACAGGAGGGAGTGGAGGGGGGCGAGGAGCGGCGACGGGGAGCGTCTTCCCTGGCCCTGCCAAGCCCTGGGATGCCACCCGGGCAAAGAAGGGAGGCAGGTGGCAAGGCCACTGTCCCCTGTCCGTCCGGTCCTCACAGCCACACTGCCCAAGTTAAAGTTTGCTCAGGGAAGCTGAGGGATCCAAGTCCCCACAGGGGTCGTGGGCAGGGACCTGGCAGGCTTCCACCGCACGGCAAGGGCCGGGATACCGGGCCAGGCACAGCCAGGCCCACTGGAGAAGTCTCTCAACAAACAGCCACAGGCACCCTTAGCTCCCAGGACCTCTGAGGCCGTGGCTCAGGTTCCAGCCCTTCCCAGCACAGGCACAAAGCCACCCCTGCTGGGACTTGGCCCAGGTCGAGGTCCCTCGGTTCTTTCCCTTCCAGGACAAGGGGTCCGGAGCCGGCCAGCTGACCCAAGGCGGGTGGGCAGCCCTAGCGCAACCACCAGATCTGTGCTAATAACTTCCCGAGGATTATCCACTGGGACTTGACCCAGGCAGCGCCGGCACCCTCCAATCCTGGCACTGAGCCGGTGTGGGTGTGAAAGGAAAGGGTCACTTCAGGCCAAAGTGCAGGTTGGAGGTCCCCGGGCTGCAAGTTCAGGGTCCCCGTGGAAGAGGCCCGCTCCGTACGGAGAATGTCAGGGTCAGCACTCTTTCCCCGGAGATACGCAATCCCGGCCGCGGGCGGAGGTCAAGGCGCGCTTTGTTTGCGAGGACCCAACCTACGGGGCAGCCTCGGGCCAGACACGCGGCACAGACTCCGCCGGCCGCGCCCCGCCCCAGACAAAGAGCTCCAACTCCGGGCAGGTGAGCGCGGCGGCGGCCGGGAACCCGGGCGGCCGAGCCCGCGCCAGGGCGCAGACAAAGGCGCGCGTCCCCCAGCGCCCTGCCCCGCCTCCGCCGCGGGCCCCCCAGCGCCCTGGCCGAGGCCCAGGACTCTCTGCGGGTCTGCCGCCACGTGCGCCCCAGGGGCACAGGCGGAGGTACGTGGGGTCTCCGCGCGCCCGGCTCCCGTGAGAGACGGAGTGAGCAGAGCGCCGGGGGCCTCTCCCGCTCCCCGTTCCTATAGAAGGGGCGGCTGCTCTCTCAACCCCGGCCCCCAAAGTCCCGAGTTCCTCCCCGCAGCCACCAGCGCTCACTCACCGCCCGGGCGCCCCGGGTCCGGCGCGCTCTGCAGGCGACCGCTGCTAGTCCTCGCACCGGAGCCGGAGTCGAAGCTGGGCGGCATGGACGCGGGCCACCGCCAGCCTCGGCCCGTCGAGGTGGCCCCTCTCCCGTGGCGCCCTGCCTAGCCGGAACCCAGGCCGGGGGCGCGCGGGGCACGCATGTCCGCCGCGCCGACTCGGCGCGCTCCGGGCGGCTCTCGGTGCGCACTGGGCTCCCGGACGCCGTCGGGCGCGGCGCAGGGCCCACAGGCGGCGGGGACGGAGGCGGCAGGCTCACTGCTGGCTGGCGCGCAGGCGGCGGCCAGGGAGCGCGGCGGGGCGGGGCGGGGCGGGGGCGGGGCGCGGGCAGGCCCGATTAATCCAGCCCCGAGACGCAGATCTGCCCGCACGGGGCCGCGGACTTGGGTTCGAGCGTTCGCCGTCCCATCCCCGTCACCAGGTCAGAGCGCGCGGTGCCAGCTGTACCGAACGCTGTATGGGCCGGCTCCTCCGACGCTCACAGCAACGAGTATGGATGGCTCCTACGCCCAGTTTACAGGGGGGAAAACTGAGTCACGGAGCGGCGAGGTCGAGGAGCTGGGACTTGAAGGAAGGACAACAGAGCCCCCACATCTGTCCGATGTAAGCTCCGCCCTCAGTTTCACCATCTGCGAAATGGGGATGCAAAGTGGGAGAAGGGGTCCAACTAGTTACTGTAATTGCGAGTACACGCCAACCCTGACCACTACTCCGGAGCCACCTGGCCGCTCCGTGGGCTCAAACCGAGTTCAGATCCAGGGGGAACAACCGCCCCTTGAGAAGGCCGAGTATCTGCCCCACATGGATCCAGGCCCACGGGGTGGCACCTAACATTCCAGAGCGCGCAGGTGCAACACCAGGACGCCAGCAGCACAACTCCCAATCATGAAACTTGCTGTAAAACAATCCACGGAGGGTAAGGGGGCCGAGGGGCTCCTGGAAGGAGTTTGAGAGCCCACCTCTAAGCTGCTGTGGGGCTAAGGCCACCAGGAGGTCAGCTCTGGCGAGGCATCCTGGGACCCACAGCTTAGAGCCCAGGTTCAGGGCCTGCAGACGCCTGCCCTAAGCTGGGTGATCAGAGGCGGGTCCATTCAGCGGGGAAGCGCGCAGCCATTCAAACGGGACCCTGGGACACAGCTCCAGAGCCTCGGGCACTGGGACAGCGCTCCCTTTTCAAAAGGCGGCAAAACACAGGCAGACACATGCACTCACACAGCCCACAGTTAATCTCCAACCGTAAAAAAGAAATGGCCAACGGTGCCAGCCTCTAGGTGGGGCTTTTAAGTCCTTTTGTTCTGTTTGAATTATTTACCAATTACATATATTCCCCTTACCCCGCCCCCATAAACATCATACCACGAAACCCTGTTTCCTGCCATAAAAACAGCACATATGTGGCACCGTGCTGAATGGCTTCTAACCATGAAATCACTGGGCCCTCACGCCTATCCCTTGAGGACATACTATTGTCATCTCCGTTTTGTTGATGAGGAAACTGAGACAGAGAAGTGAGGTGACATGCTGGAGGCCACGGAGCTGGTATGTGGCAGGGCTGGGATTGGAAACCCGGCAGTCTGACCCTGGGGTCCGTGGGTTTAGCCAAGACGTGCTCTTCCTCTAGGAGAGCAGTAGAGACTGGTCCTGGGACGTGGGATTCTGGCGGGAGAACCCTGACTCCCAGGCTGGGGGGTGGCTGTACCTCAGGGGTGGGTGTCTGCGGGCCCATGTGCCCCCGTGCCCACTGCACCGTGCCCCAGCAGGGTGTGAGCTCTTGCACTTGGCCCAGCTCCAAGGCCTCTGGCAGCGAAGGGGAAAGGTGTTCATGCAGTGGGGTGTCCTGATCTACCCCTCTGGGGTCAGCAGCAAAAGGGCCCTAAGCCCAGAAGTCTGTGAACCTTACACAGCAAAGTGGAATCAAGGTTGGTCAGTTGACCCGGAGATGGGGAGACGATGCCATGGGCACAGCTTAATCTCAGGGTCCTTACTAGTGGGAGGAGAGACGGGAAGACGCTGCCCTCTGGCTGTGAAGATGGAGGAAGGGGCCGGGAACCCAGGCATGTGGGCGCCTCTACAAGCTCAGAAAGGCCGGGAAGGGATTCTCCCTGGAGCCGCAGAGGGGCCGGCCCAGCCCACAGCTTGACTCCCGCGGGGACACTCCTGTGGGACTTCTGGCCTCCAGACTGAGAGATAATAGTGTCGTACTCGGCTGCCGAGTTGGTGACAACCTGTCACCGCAGCCACACTCAGCTACACTCACAGCCAGGACCCCGACCAGGGGACGGAATGCAGAACAAGCCGCCCCATCGGCAGGCCTGAGTCAAGCTCACAGCCTAGTGGGAGAGAAGGGCCACACACAGGGAGCCAGGGAATACGAGTGCAGATGGGGTGGACAGACAGTAAAGGGCAATGTGAAAAGCAGTGACGGGCACTGATCTGATGGCAGCTGGGGGAGCCTTCCCATGAGGCGCGTCTGAGCTGAGGCCTGAAACATGAGAAGGACCAGGCTACGCTGAGGGGAGCTCAGGGAAGAGCCTTCTGGGGCGGCCACAGCCAGTGCAAAGGCCTTGAGGCAGGAACAACCTGGCAGGGCCAGCCAGGGAGGTGGGGTGGGGCACGGGGCCTTGAGGGCCATGAGAGAGCTTGGGCATTTGTGTTGAGCAACAGGAAGAGATGTGTGTGGGATCTGAGGAGGAGACGGACGATGAGGTCTTTAAAAAGACCCCTCTGTAGGATCCGCCACAGGGCTGGGTGGGGCGCAGGGAGCTGGGCTAGGAGCTGCAGTGACAAGCAGGCATGGGGATGACAGGGGGCAGGTGGTGGGGCCCCTCCAGAGGTGGGGACAGGGGCTCTCCCACTGGAGATGTCAGCTGGCAGTGGTTACGGAGCTTGGAGCTCTGGGGGCGGTGACCCTGGTGCGCCAGCTCAGGCCACCTCCCCCAGTTGAGCAGCTGAATCCTCGGGGCCCCAAAGGTACACTGCATCATCATGTCTCCTCCGGATGAGCAGCCGGGCTGCACCCAGTCTCTCCCAGCTACCTGGAGACCCCACCCCTGGCAGTAAAAGTTTCCTGGAGCCCGTGGCGGTGGGGAGAGCGGGTGGCACCTGAGGGCTGGGCCAGCGCCGGGAACCAGCGGGAGCTTCTAGCAGCTTCTCCAGCCGCAGCCCGGCCTCGTCTCCCGGTCCAGACCAAGCCCCTGGGTCTGACCATCAGGTCATGGTCAAGGTCTCAGTGTGCCCCCCGGCTCCTCTCCCACCACAGCCTGACCTTGGAGGAGCCTGTCTTCCCGTAATGACGCGGCTTCACTTCAAACATCATTCTTAAGACCACCTTGGGCTCTCATGGTCCTTGAAAAGGCCGCAGTCCTTGCCAGGCTACCTCTGAGCCACGGCACCGCCCTCTGGTTTGGGAGTAAAGTCAGACCTTGGGCAGGACTGGCTTTAATTCTGTTTAGAAAGGAAAGTGGCTGTGATGTGAAAGATTTAATGAGGTTAGAAATCTAGAAGGAAACGGGGCGGGACTAGATTACCAGGAGGGACATCCCTGTGCGACTTCCAGGCCAAACAGAGGTAACCCACTCAGGGCCCGCGCGTGGTGGGCAGGGCCGACAACCAATCTTAGAACCACATCTGTCATCGTTACACAGAGCAAGGGGGAGGTGTCGTCACAGGGGCCATGGAGGGGCTCCACCCACAGCCGGGGGGCACTGGGAGTGCCCACCCCACGGCCAATCAGCCACGTCAGTTGCTGGGCTCCGCTCGGTTGGGCTAAGGCGCTGACAGCTGGCCCGCTCCCTCGTGGCTGCCTCTCTGGGGGGCAAGTGGATGCAGGGGCTGCAGACGAAGGCCTGTGGGCCGTGTGACAAGGACACCTGCCGAGACAGGGTCCCATGCGTGTGAGAAGGCCAGTGTGGCTGGGGGGGTCACTGGGGGGATGGGGGCCAGGCTTCCTGGGCTGGGCTCCCCAGCCTCGGTTCATCCTTGCCGAGCTGCGACTGTGGCCTCACACAGAGCGACCCCGTGGCTGTGGACCGGAGCGCAGACGCTCTGGGCCAGGCTGGCGGGCTCAGCGGAGGGGAGGGCGTGCGAGGCGGGGCGGGGTCCAGAGGGTCCTCGCTAGCTGGGCATGTCCATCATTGGTGTCCAGTGTTGGGAAAGAAGCAAAGGCCAGAAAAATCTACAAATGCTCACTAATGGGCCGACCAAGGGTGAACTCAGACCCCGCTCAACGCTGGCTCGCCCTCCTTCCTGACCAGAAAATGCAAGTTCAGTGCAAAATGGCAGAGGGGTAACTGCAGACTGTGCCGAAGATGTGAGGGTGCGTGCAATTGGGAAGACCCTCTGGAAAGCCTTGGAGGAGGGAGGATCTGATGGGCTGGGGAGAACAGCCGCGTGGATGCTGCGTGAGGCTGAGTGGGGCTTCTAGGGCGCAGGAGGCCCCGGGCCCTCTGCAGCCCTCAGCGCTGCGGCCACGACAACCCTCTGCGGTTTGTGCTGCCCGTGAGGCCGCTGCGAGCAGGCCAGGGCAGCCCGCTGTGGCGGCTGAGTGTGGCCCCCAAAGACATGCACACCCAGAACCTCAGGATGTGACCGTGTTTGGAATTAGGGTCTTTGCAGCTGTGATTCAGGATCTTGGGGTGAGTGCACCCTGGATTGGGGGCCCAAGTCCTATGACTGCATCCTTCTGCACAGAGGAGACACAGACACGGGGGTGCGGGAGGGAGGCCACGTGACCACGGAGGTGGAGATGGGAGCGATTCCACGAGCTAGGGAAGCCTGAGGCCACCAGGGGCAGGAAGCCTCCTCCAGGGGAGCGCGGCCCTGCCCACACCTTGATGCCAGGCTCCCGGTCTCCGGGACGTAGGAGAACAACTTCCTGTGGTTTAAGCTGCCCAGTGTGTGGTACTGGGGTCCACTGAGTGTGCGGTGGGCACCCTGACCAGCCCATCCCTGAGGGGAGTGGGTTCTCAGCTGGTGTCTAATGCAGAAGCCATGAGCTCCAGGTATCAGGAGGGGCGTGTGGGCACTGAGCGCACCCGTGTATGTGCACACGCGAGTGCCCACTGAGTGCACGTGTGTGCGACACTCCGTGGGCGAACACGCGCACGTGTGCGGGTGTGAAGGCGTGCGTGTGTGTGCGCGTGGGAGCACGCGCGTGCGCGACGCAGGGCAGGGACGTGCGGCGGCTGCCTGTCCCCAGCCGCGTCTGCGTCTGCACGAAGGCCACGGAGGCCTGGCTCTCTTCAGCCAGAGCAACGGCAAAGCCCTTCCTCTCGGGGCGGCGCCTCCGGTCCTGCTGGGGACCCGGGGGCACAGCGCCGTTGTGGCGCTGATCCAGCTCTGCACAGTGGCAGGGCCGGGGTGTGCAGGGACGGGGTGGGGGGTCTCGGCCGCCCTCTAACCCCTGCCCCAGCCACCTGACTGGTCCTCAAGCTCTGACCATTTCTGAAAGCATCTTCTTGTTCTACGTGCTTAGCCTCTGCCTGTGCCCTGACCAATCCGTGGTTCCCCCAGGTAAGGACCACCCACCTCGCGAGCCTGCACCAGGCCCCTGGCGCCCCCGCCCAGTGAGGCCCCCTCCGAGGCTAGCAGGGCAGATGTCGTCTGAAGGTGCTACGACCCCTCCAGGCACAGAGGGGTATGGACACCCCAGGGCCAGAGGACAACCTCCCTGTAAGCGCCCAGGCAGCCCGGTGCATCCCTGCGGGAGCCCGGGGAGACCTGGAGGTGGATGCGGGAGCTGCCCGGGGTCCTGCTCAGCTAGTTCTGGAAAGGCCAGGGCAGGGGAGGCAGCAGGGGCAGCTGGCCCCCACCGTGGAGGCTTCCTGCCTTCTCCTCCAGCCTCCCGGCTCCTCCTCGGCCTCAGCGTTCCCATTCAGCTGGAAGGTGCAGGTGCAAGTCCCGCCCGGCACTCAGGTCTGTGTGACCCCAGCAGGAAGTTAAACTCTCCGCACCCAGCTTTCTGCTGAGCACAGCGGGCACTCCCACCTTCGCTGCTGTGCCGGGCCTCACGCTACACGGCGCTCGTGGACGGGGCCCCTCGGGTCGGTGCCCACCCCCCATTCTCTGTCCCTGGCGGCCATCACACCTGTCTCACGTATGCTGGGAAACCCCTCAGGCTCCTCAGACCCAGCACCTCCCAGACTGAGGCCCTCCCCTACCTCTATCCCGTGGCGTCCTGCGGCCCCCCACGTGCCCAGGGCCGTCCCAGGGGAGCAGTGGGTTCCCGAAGGCATCAGCGGGTTCTAGCGTCCCAGCCCACAGGCCCTAGTGGGCCTGGATGGACCCAACGTGATCACAAGGGGCCTCATAAGAGGGAGGCAGGAGAGTCAGAGAAGACGTGACCTCAGAAGCAGAGGTCAGAGTGACGAGGGGAGGAGGCTACGAGCCCAGGAACACGGCAGCCTCCAGAAGCCGGCCAGGCAAGCAACCACGTTCTCCCTGGAGCCTCTGGAAGGAAGCAGCCCTGCTGACGCCTTGGTTTTGGCTTAGGGAGACCCATTTTGGACTTCTGACCTCCTGAACTATAAACCTGAGCTGTTTTAGGCCACGCAGTCTATGGTAATTTGTTACAGCAGCTGTAGGACACAAGCGCCTCTCCCACCCCTGCATCCATAGCCCAGGCCTCCGCCCGCGCCTGCTGGGACTCTTGCAGTAGCCTGACGGTGCCTGACTCCCCCGAGGCCTCCGGTCCTGGCAGATCCTCACTCTGTACCTCGGGTTCCTCGCTGAGGTGGGGCTGCAGGACAGATGCCGCGTCAGAGGGTTATCTGGGGCGGAATGAGCTGACGCGTGCAGGGCCCAGGAGGCGCGGGCTACATTTCAGTCATCGGATCGTGGTCCTTGCTGGGACCTATGTGCCGCCCCCGTGCCTGCCTGGGACCCTCAGTGAGCAAACCGCCAAAGGCCCTTCCTCTTCCTCGGGCAGCCCTGTGGGAAGACACGCTCTGGTTGGAGCAGCCCTAGGTCACGGTGCACAGCCCGGAGCCCCTGTGAGGACACCCTGGTGAGGTCACCGGTGTAGGACCCCCTGCACCGGGGAGCACCAGCTCCCTACACCTCTGTCCCCCCAGCACCCGGCCTTGGAGGGGGGCCCGCGGCTGGGAGAGAGGAAGACGGGTGCACCGCCTACAGACTACGGGAAGGTGTTCTCGGGAGCGGGGCCGGGCTGGCACACGGAGGAAACCTCTGTGAGCAGGGACGCTCCGAGGGCAAGCAGGGGCGTCCTGCGGGAACTGGGGGCAGCGGCGGTGGCATGGGAGGCAAGTACCAGCGGGATGCAGAGGGGAGCTGCCCCGAGACGGGCGGCAGGGACGCACGCCGGGCGCTGCGCGGAGCTGCTGTCGGGCTGTCGTGCCCTTTCCTGGCTGCCACAGGGACCTAAGGGGTGGGTCCAGCGAGCCTCGTGTCAGAGGCGAGAAGGCGGGGGCTCAGAGGAGGCCCTCGTCAGGCATCAGGCGTCAGCGCCTGGACCAGCGTCCGTGCTCACTGCAGACTGAGGGCCCCGAGCAGCGAGGCGGACCCGGGGCCTGGGGGGTGGACGCCCGCCCGGCCATCTCAGCAGCAAGCGCCAACCCCCCAAGCCCCAGCCTCCCCCCCGGGCCACAGGCACCGCCACAACCCCCGTTCGCAACGCTTAACTAGAGAAGAGCGAGGCTCGGGGCTGCAGGGCTGCCCTCGGAGGACACCCGGCCCTCCGGCCAGCCACCTGACGGCCCCATCCCCGGCCCTGCCCGTTCCCGCAGCCCAGCGCGGGGAGCACGTCCTGGAGGGCTGGAGGGGCGAGCCTGGCGGGCAGGCCAGACAGACACCCCTCAAGAGAGGGCTGGGTGCTGGCCGGGCTGCTCAGGCAGACGGCAGCCGGCCCGGACCAGCAGGCTGCCTGACGAGCCCCACACAATTTTTCACCCCGTATTTTTCCAATAAAACAACAGTTAGACACCAACCGCAGCCATCTGGCCGCCCGGCTCCGGAGCCTCCTGGCAGCTCAGGCCGCCTTCCCCGCCAGCACTGAGCGCCCAGAGCAGGGCCGGGGTGGGGCGTGGGGAAGCATGTAGGGGTTCTGTGGCGAGGGGAGCGTCTCAGGGGGCGGGGGGCCTGCATCCCGGGCGTGGGCTGCCCCCGGGGCAGGGCCTGGTCCCGCAGAAGGGGAGGCGGCGGAGAGGTTTTCCATCTGTCTGTCTGTCCCTAAGTCTGCGCATCACCCTCCGGGGCTGGGCTGGTTGGAGAGGCCTCGCGGGTTTCCGGCTGTCCGTGTCTGGGAGGCACACTGTCCTCAGCATGTCCGCACCTCGAGCCAAGAGGCAGAGCCCGAGGCCGGTGGGCAAGGGGCGGGTGGGCCGGCAGGAGCCCGGGGCCGGGGAGGCAAGCAGGGCAGGAGGGGCAGCTGTAGGCCCTGGAGGTGCAGCTGCTCTCAGACCCTGACCTCAGATGCTGGCGGGCGCGGGGGCGCAAACCGGCCAGGAGATACGGAGCCCTGGTCTTCCCGCCGCCCTGCCCAGGAGGAGGCCTCCTTGGGGCTGCCTGCCCGGCACGCCATCCCCAGCGCCCAGCACGGGTGTGGAGTTAGTGCCCACAGACCCCCGCACGGGGCTCCGCCCTCACTCTCCCGCCCCACCTGCACACCTAGCTGCGTCTCCGCAGCCCGGGGGCCTTCTGACCGCTGCTTCCAGTCTGCTGTGCACCAAGAAGTGTGACAAGTCAAGCTTGTCCCAGCTTCGTTCAGCCTGTTCGCGGCCAGGCTCCAGGGGAGGCCAGGGCACTGCTGTCAGCGGACGGTGTTTTCCTTGCCACCTGTGCTCTCGCGGCCTCGGAAAGGCAGGGCTCTGCCCCGGAGTGCAGCAGAGGGCGGACGCCTCTCTCTGCTCTCCCCGCCCTAGGGGGTGGGGAAGGCGGGGGATGGTAACTTTGGCCGAGGTCCCAGGCAAGTGTCCACCCTGGCCCTCTGACCTGCGCCTGCTTTTGGACGGGCCCAGAGGAAGTTACTCATTGCCCAGAAACCCAGCTCGGGTAAAGGACAGAAGGAACTCCAAAGGTCTCTCCAAACCCACCACCCCAACTCAGACCCAAACAGCCTCGAGTGACCGGGGGTCACTGCCATGGAGGAAACAGAGCGGTCTGGACCGCAGGTGACACCCTCGGTGTCTTCGTGTCCCTGGGGAGCACTGCCAGGGCGAGGCTGTGTGTCAGGGACCTCCCAGGAAGGTGGCTCCCCACCACACTTGGATCAAAAGCTGAATTTCTTGCCATGACTTTTTACAGTGTGGCCTCTCTGAGCTCAGCCACTCTCTCCCTCCCTCCCTCCCTCCTTCTGCTTCGGCCCCACTGGACATTTTACATCAACATCATCCCTGCCTCACCACGCAGGAGGCGATCAGTCAGGTTGTAAGATCAATGATGTGGGAAAGCGGAATGCAGATAAGATGGCTGGTGCTACAGCTGCTTCTGTGGATCAAGAGGTGGCTATGAGGAAGGAAGCCATATGCCAAGAATGGCCAAGCAGAAAGACAGAGAAGCCTGATGACCACAGACAGGCCATGCCAGCCGGGAGGGTCCACATCTGGGCCTTTAGGTGAGAAATGCAAACTCCTTCTCTAGTCCAGTTCCATTACAGCTTCCTCCCTGACACGGGGCCATGTGGTAGACAGTTGGCGTGTGCACCTTGAAAGCCAGGACAGAGGTAGGGAGTTTATCGCGTAGGCAACAGAGGTCTCTGCATCCTTCTGTAAGGGCAGAGATGTGAGCTGGCGAGCAAGGAAACTGTGCCACGCCCAGAGGAGAGCTGGTGAGGGCAGGGTGAGGGCAGCTGCAGCCTCCAGACCTACAGCCCAGGCAGCCACGCAGGGCCTGGCGAGTCACAACAGCCCAGCCAGTGCTGATCACACACATCCCCGTCCCGGCGGCAGAAATACCAAGATTTGTCCATGCTGGCTGGTGAACAGCCCTGGGGCCCTAGCGGGGGCCCTATCCCAGGGGGCAGCTCTGGGAAGCCCCAGGGCCTCCCCACCACCAGGCAGCTCTTGGGCTCCGTCCAGGCCCCCTTCTCCGAGCGGCACCATGGTCCGCTGCATGGAATCTCGGCCTGGCCTCTGGCCTGCATCTCCAGCTGTCTGGAACACACCCTAGTGTCCCAGAAGCCCCATGTGCTCATGGGGAAGGCAGACGTGGGTGACCGGGGAGGAATCCTGTACCTTTCCCTGGCTCATCAGCTGAGAGGCTCTCTGCAGCATGGCCCGGCTCTGCCCACTTCAGGGGGCCCATCGCCCCACAAGTGGCAGGCCCAGTCACCCGGTGCTAGCTCAGAGCTCACCATAGCCCAGCAGAGGCACCCCATCACTCACGGAGCAGGTGGCGACAGTGGGAGGCTTCTCTCTCCCTCCCCCTGCCTGGGCCCCCCTAAGGCCTGCCCGCGACGGAGCCAGGGGTGGTCACATGCCCATATCGCCTGTGCAGCCCACTGGGGGCCCACCGCCATGGCCACGCCGGGCGCCAGTCACCACGGGGAAGACTGGGCTCTGCCCCTCCTCCTGGGGAGCCCTGGCCGCCGAGGCCCGGTGAGAGTGCCACGGGGTCAGCCCTGGCGCAGAACCCCGTCTCTCCCAGCAGAGGCCTCCGCAACTCGGACCCTGGCCTTCCCAAAGACCCTCCGAGTGGGGCTCTTCCCTCACGCTGCACGGGGAGTCGTCAGGAGGAACTGCTGGTTCCAGACCCCACCCCAGACCCGACCAGAGCGAGCTCCCGGGCCACCCCCGGTGACCGCGCCTGCTGTGCCCATCAGCCCTCGGCCAGGCTGAGCTCGGGGCCACGGCCAGGGCGCGGGTGGGCGTGAATGCAGAGGAGGCCAAAGCCACGGCCTCCGGCTAGCCCTCGGTCACAGCCTGCTGGCCTCGGTGCCCGGGGTTGACGGCCCTGGGCAGAAGTTCTCGGCGTGCCTGGTCGGAGCTGCCACGTGGGGCTGTGCCCTGGCTCGGCCCCTTCCAGCGCCTGGTCTCCACTCCAGGGTCCTCGCTCTGGCAGGAGGGGTGGACCGAGGGGTGGAGGGTGAAACATGCCAGACCCAGCGCTGACCAAGGGGCCCCTGGACAGAGCAGTCAGCTGCCTCAGGGTCTCAGAAGCCCCTCCCCACACCCCCTCAAAGCAGCCCGTGGCCTCAGAGAGCGTTTCCTGCAGATCTGCAATTAAAGGAGGTGCTGAAGGTGATGGCCCAGCGCAGCACTTTCCCAGGCGCTGCGATCTAGTACATTAAAGACATCAGGAGTGGGGCTTCCCTGGTGGCGCAGTGGTTAAGAATCCGCCTGCCGAGGCAGGGGACACGGGTTCGAGCCCTGGCCTGGGAAGATCCCACACGCCGCGGAGCAACTAGGCCCGCGAGCCACAACTACGGAGGCCTGTGCTCTAGAGCCCACGAACCACAACTACTGAGCCCGCGAGCCACAACTACTGAAGCCCGTGCGTCTAGAGCCCGTGCTCCGCAGCAAGAGGAGCCACCGCAATGCGAAGCCCGCGCGCCGCGACGAAGACCCAACACAGCCAAACTAAACACATAAACTTATATAAAAAAGACACCAGGAACGACAGCTCCTGCGGAAACACGGCACCTGTCCCAGCGCCCACCGGCGGCCCGACACCCTGTCCACTCACAGGACGGCTGAGGGGCAGCACTCGGGACCACAGACACTTCCTAGCTGCCCTGCCCTCTGGCCACCTTCCCCGGATGGTCTAGACCGCAGCAAGGACTCCACACAGAGCTTCTGGGCCCCTCGCCTTGGGCGGCGCACCCCCAGCTCAGCCGCCCACACCTGCTCCTCCTCCATTCGCCGCGCGACTCCTGCCCCCTCCCGGCCCGTGGGATGAACGCTCGCCCAGCCCAGACCCGTGCCCTACCTCATGAGGCTGGGTGTCCGGACCCCAGGCATCCGCTGCAGGCCTGCCCTGACCCTGAGCACCCTGCTAGCCGGCCTGGGTTCTTTCCACACTTGCTCATGTGCTCATAGGCTGCTCTGTGCTTGAGCGTGAAGCCTGTACGAGGGGGGCTGGCCGTCTGTCCGTCCACAGCTCCTGCCCACGCAGGTCAGGACACACCACAGAGGCAGCAACTGAGGCTCTCACACCGCACAGACCCCTCCGACGGGACCACGTTCCAGTTCACAGAAACTTGCCTAGACGCCAGTTGGTATTCAGCTGCCCTTCCATCCGCCTCACACGAAGAGCCCTCATGCACACTGGCCCCGCTGCCTGGACACTTGTCCTCCTTGGTGCCCAGCGCCACCCCCGGGGGGCCCCACCCCGAGGACGAGGGGCTCCACCACGGCGGCGCGGCCACCTCCTGCCGTCTCACCACCGAAGGCCCTTCAGGTGGGCTGCTAGCTCGTTCACCAAGAACGGCGTGCCCAGCCTGCCCAGGTTCCAGCTGTGTGACCTCAGGCAGGTTCCTTACCCTCTCTGTGCCTCGGTCTCCACTTCTACATCAGATGGCGACAGTCCCTGCCCCACAGGGCTTTGGGGCGGTGAGTGCCAGGCGCCTGCACCCGCTGGGTCTCACGCCTGTGCCTGCTGCTGCTGGGCGCTGCCCCTGAGAGCCAGTCCCGAGTGGCGCGCCCAGCTGCATCCCTGCCCACACAGAGCTCAGCACACAGTAGGTGCTCTGCAAGTAACTGCTGAGCCAAGAGCTCCTCCCCTTCCCCCAGGACACACAGGGCCCTGCAGATGGCCAGGACCAAGGTCTCCTGCACCCCAAGGGCCAAGGCAGGAGCTGCGGAAAGGAACGCAGAAGGATGCCGGCACCTCCGGGAGGCCCCTCGGCTGTCCCTGTGCTAACTCTCTCACTGCATAAATCCCGAGTTAGTAGAAACTTCATTGTTCCTGAAAAGCGGGGGGTAGGAGGGAATTGCGAGGGGCCAGGCGCTGTTGCTATTAGCGGAAGTCTCTGTTTTGGGGTGATATTTACGGCCCCCAGCATGGAAACGCAACAGAGTGTGGCCCCCGCTCTGCCCATGGCTCCCCCATCCCAGGGAACCCTGGACTGAGACAGCTGCTGACAGGCCAGGAGCTGAGGCCCGGTCCTGCAGTCCCAAGGGGCCCGGGCAGTGTCCCAGGTCCCAGCGTGGATGTCTACCGCATCTGGTCCTCAGCCAGGTCAGGGAGGCGACAGTCACCCGCACACCCCACAGGAGAACCACGACCTTTCTGCCTGGTGTCCAGGGCCCTGCCTGCTGGGGTCCAGGTCAGCAGGAGGGGCAGGTGAGGGGGTGGAAGGCTTACCTTGTCATCCCCGTCGCTCTCGCTGTCGCACTGCAGTGGGGGGAAGAGAGAGAGAGAGGTGAGTCAGCGCCCCACAGGCGGGTCAGGTGCTAGGGGCTGAGAAGGTGAGAGTGTGGGAGGGGCCTGGGCTGGGGGGGAGGGCCAGAGGAGGCGGCTCTGGCCGCTCCACGCCCCGACTTGGGGCCTCAGGTCTGGGATGGGGGTGTCCCCAGCCAGCAGGACCAGGGGCCCAGGCACCGGGAGCCGGGAGGGATCTGGGGGCCTAGGCAAGCCCTGGGTGGGGGCTTCATCGAGGACCTGGGCAGGGGGCCGGTTGTGGGGTAGGCGAGGCAGAGGTGAGACAAGGAGTGCACGTGACCGGGCAGATGCAGGCCAGCACCGGCACGCCCCAGCAGGCCCGAGCTCCCCGGTAACCCCAGGAAACACGTGGAGCAGCCCCCCGCCCCCTCAGGCTCCCTCCCAGGTGCGGAGCTCTCCAGGCAGCGGGGGTGCCGCGGTGAGATGCGAGGGGCCCCTGGCTGCTTACGAGGCCGAAGGACCAGGGCTCAGGGGAGGGACTCTGGGCACCGCCTGGGCAGGGAGACAGAGAGGCCCAGCCTCGGGTGGCCTGAAGGGGCCGCAGGGAGGGCGGGGGGCAGTGAGGGCTGGGACCCGTGGAAGACGAGCAGTCAGGACAGCCTGTGCTGCAGGTGCTGCCTGGCGGGGTGGGGGCCACCTGCTCCCCCTGCCCTCCCTGCAGGTGCCCCAGCAGAATCCGCTCCACGTTGTAGCGCAGCTGGTTAAGGGAAGATTGTGAAAATCGTGCAAACAAATCCTTGTTTTCCATTTTCAGTGAGCAGAGCTTTAAAAAGAAACCACAGCAATTTTCCCCCTAAAAGAATATAAACCATAAAGAATCTCTTCCCAGCAACTGTAATTGTGACACGTTTATGTCAAGTGAATTACGCTGCTGAAAATAAATCTCCCCGGGCCGCACAGCAGGGTGATGGGCCCCAGGCAGACATGAGGACGTGCTCCACAGACACGTGCTGTTTCGTGGGGCCCTCCACCAGACCCGTTCTGCGATCGCACACGCCCTCCGCGCCCTGGGGCGAGGGCCGGGCCGGGTCCAATGACAAGAGTTCACCGAGTGTGGCGGCCTGCCTCTGCTTTAGCAGGTGGAGAGTGACCCTGGGGACAGGGGGATCTTCCTGAGGCTGACAGCAGCCCCGTGGACCCTCTGGCCCCCAACCTCGCACTGCACCCTGCAGGCTGGCCCAAGACCTCCAGGGCGCGTGTCCCCTCACAAATGGCAGAAGGGACCACGGGCCCAGTCTCCTGGCCGTACAACCACGGTGAGAGGCCAGGTCCACCCCTCATGGCTGGCTGGCTCTAGCAGGGTGGCTGAAACCCAGAGACAGAGCAGGAAGGCGAGAAGGGGAGGTGGGAGATGAGGCTGGAAAGGCGAGTGGCCAGAACGTGCAAAGCTTCACTGCGCAGCGAGCTTGGACTGAGCTTTGTCGTGCGGCCACATGACCGGCACTTCCGGACGCTCTCTGTGCCAGCAGGGAGGGGTGGGGGGACTGGGGGCTCGTGGCCTGTGGGAGCGCGGCCTGGAGGGGGGCTGTGGGGGACAGGAACCCCTCTGATGCTGCAGAATTAGCTGAGCTGCCAGACACCCCCAATCAGGCCTCTTTATGCCTAACTAGCCCTTGAGGTGGAAACTGCAATCCCATCAAACCGTCAGGGGGCCGGGCCTTGGGCGCAGCGCACCTGTCCCTTGGGCAGCCTGGAAGCACCCCTAGGCCTGGCCCTGCTCCACCCCAGGCCCGGTTCCATCCTTTCTGCGCTTTCGGACGGTGCCACTGGTGACAGCTAAATGATCTGACGTCGAGGAGGGGGTGAGGGTGCTTTCCAGCGAGTCGGAGCCTATAATTAACCAAAGAGCTCACCGTTTTCAGGCAGCACAGGCTGCACTGCAAATGAATTCACGTTATTAAGTCCCACTGAATTAACGTTTAACTGCAATACAGTCGGAATTGAATGAGGCAATTAATCAGGACAAAGAGAGAAAAAGAGCCCCATCTGTCTTGTGGGAGCTGCCTGAGTGGGGCGACCTTCACGGGGCTGCGCTGGGCTGGGCGGGTCCTGGAGGGCGTCATCCTGGTGTGGGTGCGGGTCCAGGCGGGGAGTCCACAGAGCAGGGGACAGCCCCTAGGCCCCAAGGGATGTGCTGGGTATGGTGGGAGCCCAAGACATGGGCTCTGGAGCAGACGCCTGCTCTGACGCTGTGCTGCCACCTACGCTGTGCAGCCCTGGGCAAGTACCATGACCTCTCTGTGCCTCAGTTACGCTTCTGTAAAACAGAGCCAACAGCCCACCTACAGGATTGTTGTACAGCTTATATGAGTGAATACATGCAAAGCACTGGGACAGTGCTGGGTGTGTACTCATCATGATACACCGTGTGGTTGTATTTTCACCACCACCGCCACTGCCACCACCATCATCACCGCCACTACCACCGCCATCATCACCGTCACCACCACCGCCACTACCACCACCATCATCACTGTCACCATCACCACCACCATCACCACCATCATCACTCAATATTATTACTGTCTTCCAACTAGGCCAAGAATGAGGGTTTCCCCTTTGGAATGGCTGAAGGCCCAAACCTGAGCGTTTCAGGGAGGCGTCTCTGGGCCCTGGAAGTACCAGCTCTTGCCTGACCCTGATGGCCGCTGACCAGAAAGGCAGCACTGCTTGGCCCAGATGCGAGCCCAGTATCAACTGTACCCTTCCCTGCTCGCCCCCAGCTCCAATCCCGCTCCGGAGGCAGCACGCCCCCCACTTGCCTACCAGTTCCTCCCAGCCTGGTCGAGCCAGCAAACAATGAACCAGTAGGACTACTCATCCAGGACCAGCCCCTCTGCCCCTCCTTCAGTCAGCCCAGAGGGTTACAGTCCTGAGTGCACCTCAGCTCACCCAAGGGACCTCAGACCCCGTCAGCCTGAAGCCTGGGCCATGTGACTCTAATGAGTGGCTGGGGAGAGGCACCCCGCTGGGAGCTCAAGACCACCCCGTGTAGGTCAGAGGCAGATGTGAGCTCAGGGTCCCGCATCCCAAAGCCCCAAAGCTCAGCTCTTCCACGTCCCAGGCCACCATGTCACTCACGCTAATAGATGTGACGTGGGGATGCCCAAGGCTTAACTGCGTGTCGCCCACGTTCACGGATGTGATGTGACGAGGGACCCATCCATGGGTGGACATGGCCTTGAGACACAGCATGAGAAGCCATGAGCTGGATGCGGCTTTGTTTGGCCTAACTGGCCTAATTTTCAAAAAAAAATTCGCTGCCGGTTTTCCAGTTGGCACAGTGGTTGAGAGTCCGCCTGCCGATGCATGGGACACGGGTTCGTGCCCCGGTCCGGGACGATCCCACGTGCTATGGAGCGGCTGGGCCCGTGAGCCATGGCCGCTGAGCCTGCGCGTCCGGAGCCTGTGCTCCGCGACGGGAGAGGCCACAACAGTGAGAGGCCCGCGTACCGCAAAAAAAAAAAAAAAAAAAGAAAAAAAAACTTCGCTGCTAATATTTTAAAATCTGGAGATTTCTCATGAGACCCTGCGTCTTACTGGGAATGCAGAGCCACGTGCCCACATACAGCCCCACCCAGTGCCAGGCAGGGCTCCGCTGGGCCCCCGCCCCGCCTCTCCTGACGTCCAGGGCCTGAGTGCTGGCCCTCGTCGCATGCTGGGGACAGAGCCCCCGGTGGGTCCTGGAGCCCGGGGCTCCCCTGCCTTCACTCTCGGTGATGGTGGCTGCTCGTTTCACCTCTCTGAGCCTCAGTTCTTCGTCCGCCGAGATGGGGGGCCTCCGTGCTGCGGTGGCTTGGGGTTAAATTAGTCAGTGTGGGTGGAGAGCTCAGAGCAGCAGCTGGTTGGCAGTCTGGGCTTCATAAGTGTGAGCCGCTGTCGTCGTCATCTCCACCTTCCTCAGTGTCACCCCCATCATCACCGTCATCTTCATCATCAGCACTGTCACCTTCGCCGTCACCGTGATGTGCCCCGGCCCCTTCCTCCATGTCACCCAACCAGCCCTCGGAGGCACCTGAGCCATCCACGGGCCTGGGCACAGACACTGTCGCCGGACAGTGCCTGCTTCCCTGGGGGCACCTGCACAGCAGGTCTGGAGAGCTTGGCCTCCGTCACCGAGACCCTTCCAGAAACCTGGGCAGCTACCTGCTTGGGGCGAGGGCGGCTCACAGGCCTCCACAAATTGACACGGCTGTTCAGCAGCCGCAGAGACGGGCCTTGTTCTGCTCTCAGAGCAAACGTTAATTACCGCTGCGTCACAGCAGCGCTGAGGAAGGCTGCCTCTCCCACTCCCCAAACAAAGGCATGAAAAATTCCTAGGCAGGGAGCCCTGCTGCTGAGCCTGTGCCCCCAGCAGACGTTCCAGCACCCAGGGCTGGGCCAGTCACCCATGGGGTGGGGGTGTCCCTCCTGATCGCTGCGGAGTCTCCACTGTGCAACGGAGGCACAGGTCGAGGGGCGGCCGGGGGGCTGCTGGAAGGAGGGTGTGAAACCGCCCCGGCCCTTCTTCTCACTCAGGCGGCCCCCCCTCCATCCAGGGGTCCAGCAGGCTCAGGGTCAGTGTGGCCTGGCGCTTGGAGGCAGGGGTGGGCCGGCCCCTGCCCAGCAGCAGGCCCTGACTGCAGAGCTGCTGGGGGCCAAGGAGGGCCGGCCCCTCCCCCCGGCCTGGGCCGGGCTCCCAGTGGGCACCGTCACCTGCAAAGGCCGGAGCAGCTGCAAACTGAAAAAGTAGGCAGGATCCGCGGTCTGTGCGTGAGTGGAAGGTGACAGGACGTTCTGTTCAGGCCACCTGAGCATGACAGCGAGGAAGGTCTGAGCTGCTGGGCAGCCGGTGCTGACCCCTGCCCTGGGTCGTAGCCACGTGGCCGGAGGTGTGCCAGGGGACGCCCGGGGAAGCCCCGGTGGCACAGTCCTCGGCGTGGGCAGCGCTCGCTGGGCATGTTCTCGTGGGTCATGTGTGCCTTTTGCACGCCTGAGCGCCAGGACATGGGAGTCGTGCTCCGAGGCATCTCTCACGTGAGCACCTGGCACCCTGTCCAGGGCTGCTCTACCCTAGCGTGTCCCGCCAGATGTCCCACTAGTGTGTGGCACCTGAACAGTCAGGCGACCTGCCGTGGGGCCACGCGGGCCCAGGAGCGGTGGCTGTGTGGACGGTCCGTGCCTGCGCTCGGGGTGCCCGCCCTTGGCCCGCACATCAGCTCCAGCTTATTAAACACTCTGCTTTTTGGAGCCGCTTTGGAAGAACTGGGGGAGAAGAGAGGGGCGTCACTGTCTGGGGAGCAGAGGGACCCCAGCCCGGGCGGAAGTGTCACCTTCGCTTCTGCTGCAAACGCCCTATGAGGATGTAGAACACATGCCAGTTGAGCGACTCAGCGAAAATACAGAGCCAGGCGAGGCGCTGTGAGCCCCGCTGGGCCGCGGGCAGCCTGGGAAGAGGCGGCGCTGTTCGGTTACGCTCTGCAGTGGGAAGGCCACTTCTCATCCTTGTATGCGCACCTCCAACATGTAAAGGAGCACCGCGGCTGAGGGTTTCAGCCAGGCACCCCCTCCCTGTCAGAAGTAGACCCTGGGGGCCCTCGGGGGCGGGGGTGCCAGGAGGGCAGTGCTGGGGCCTCTGCTGTCTCATCTGCGGAATGGGGTGCCCATGGGGTTGTCGGGTGGCCGGCTCTGCAGTGCTGGGAGTTGGGCTCACGGCTGGGGAAGGCTGGTACCACCCTCCTTTCAAGGGCGGCCGCAGCCACCAGTGCTCACCGTGGCATAAGCCCACTTCACAGATGAGAAAGCAGAGGCTCAAAGGTTAAAGGGATTTATTTGCGGCCACATGGCCACTGAGCAGGGGCTGTGAGCTGGGTCCGGGCCCCAAATGGCCCTGTGCCACTGTCCACCTGCCCTAGAACCCCAGGCAAGCCCTGGGACCGCAGGGCTGGCAGGAGTGGGGGCAGAAGAGAGGCAGAGGCCCAGAAAACCACAGGGCACGGGGCTGATGCTGTGTTTGCTCACTGGGCTTGCTTCCACACACTTCACTAGGCCCCGCCACAGATCTACCTGCTTATGGACGGGGAAACTGAGGCAGAGCGGTTGGGAGTCCTCCTAGGGCATGGCTGGAGGGTGGGTGAGCAGGGCTCCGGAACCCACAGTCTTAACCTGGCTCATATCGTCAGGGCCCCACGCGAGCGACTCCCTCGTGGTGGCCAAGACTGGACTGAGGTCCCAGTATTGTCCCTCAAAGAGCCCCTGGCCCCCTCGGCCCAGGAAGTCACAGTCGGCCCTGATTAACTAGGCATGATGCCTGGATGGTGGATCCTGAAAATCCCATTCTTGTCTACTCAGCTAAGTCACTTTTTCTGAGTGTTTAGGCTTTAAAGCAAAACAAAGCACTAATTACTCAATTAACGAGCAATTAAGTTACTGCATCCTAACAGCCTGAGCCTGGACTGCCTCTGTGAGCAGAGAGAAGGTGGGGAGACCACCGAGCAGGGATGCGCTGTGGGGACGCCATCCGTCATGGGGTGCAGAGGGGACAGAGGGGCCTGAGTCCGCCTGGGCCAGGTGCTCAGCCCACACGGCCCACCTGCCTGCCCCAGGCCCCTCCGGGCCAGGAGGACTGAGCCCCGCAGCCCGTTCCCCTTTCCCCGCTTCTGCCTGAGCACCTGTGCCTCGCCGGCCGGGAGCCGGAGCCAGAGGTGGCAGTGGGTGGAGCTCTGGGGGCCACAGCGCCGCCAAGCCTGGCTGAGAAGAGATGGCCCTGCAGCCTGGCCGAGGGCTTCGCGGGGCCTGAGAGCCAGCGGGGTTGGGGGGCTGCGGCCCCTCCTGCACTTTCAGACGCGGCTGAGAGCTGCCTCTGAGGGAAGCCTCCGGGGACACGGTGCGGGTCTTGCTGGCAGCCCGGCTTCATCCCAGGCCCCAAGTCTGAGCTGTCGCTGTGGACGCCGCGGCTTCCGAGCGGCCAGCGTGTGGTCTGTCTTCAGTGGGGAGAGTCTGGGGTGGAGCCGGTGCCCAGTGAGAGGGGAGGCGGGCACAGCAAAAGCCGCCCCTCCCAACCCGCCAACCTCAGGAGGACCTGGAACAGAATTCCAGGCCTTCCCACGCCTGGCCTGTGCAACTTGGCCTGCTGCCCCGCCCCCCATTCCCCTGCCAGGCTGGCCTTCCCCACCCTTTCCTGAGCTGGGCTTGGGTGCAGTTCTCCACAGCTGCCTATGCAGTCCTGACCTCGCCCTGCAGCCATCTTCAGTTAGTTGCTCATTTGTTTATCATCAGCCTCCTTCCAGTGAAACCCAAGTTCCCTGAGAACAAAGATCTCATTCTGGGACTTCCCTGGTGGTCCAGTAGTTAAGACACCCCGCTCCCAATGCAGGGGGTACGGGTTCAATCCCTGGTCGGGGAAATAAGATCTCACATGCCACGCGGCAAGGCCAAAAAAAAAAAAAAAGTACAAAGATCTGATTCCTGCAGTCTAGCGCGGGCAGGGAATGAGTGACTGACTGAATGACTCGGGGGGTACACACAGACCCCGGACAGCAGGGGCAGGGAACGAATGAATGAATGACTCGTGGGGTACACACAGACCCCGGACAGCAGGGGGTAGGGAGTGAATGAATGAATGACTCGTGGGGTACACACAGACCCCAGACAGCAAGGGCAGGGAGTGAACCAATGAATGACTCGGGGGGTACACACAGACCCCGGACAGCAGGGGGTAGGGAACGAATGAATGAATGACTCGTGGGGTACACACAGACCCCAGACAGCACGGGCAGGGAGTGAACCAATGAATGACTCGGGGGGTACACACAGACCCCGGACAGCAGGGGGCAGGGAACGAATGAATGAATGACTCGTGGGGTACACACAGACCCCAGACAGCACGGGCAGGGAGTGAACCAATGAATGACTCGGGGGGTACACACAGACCCCGGACAGCAGGGGGCAGGGAACGAATGAATGAATGACTCAGGGGGTACACACAGACCCCAGACAGCAGGGGGTAGGGAGGGAATGAATGAATGACTCGGGGGGTACACACAGACCCCAGACAGCACGGGCAGGGAGTGAACCAATGAATGACTCGGGGGGTACACACAGACCCCGGACAGCAGGGGGTAGGGAACGAATGAATGAATGACTCGTGGGGTACACACAGACCCCAGACAGCACGGGCAGGGAGTGAACCAATGAATGACTCGGGGGGTACACACAGACCCCAGACAGCACGGGCAGGGAGTGAACCAATGAATGACTCGGGGGGTACACACAGACCCCGGACAGCAGGGGGCAGGGAACGAATGAATGAATGACTCGTGGGGTACACACAGACCCCAGACAGCAGGGGGCAGGGAGTGAATGAATGAATGACTCGTGGGGTACACACAGACCCCAGACAGCAAGGGCAGGGAGTGAACCAATGAATGACTCGTGGGGTACACACAGACCCCGGACAGCAGGGGGTAGGGAGGGAATGAATGAATGACTCGGGGGGTACACACAGACCCCGGACAGCAGGGGGCAGGGAACGAATGAATGAATGACTCGTGGGGTACACACAGACCCCAGACAGCAGGGGGTAGGGAGTGAATGAATGAATGACTCGTGGGGTACACACAGACCCCAGACAGCAAGGGCAGGGAGTGAACCAATGAATGACTCGTGGGGTACACACAGACCCCAGACAGCAGGGGGTAGGGAGGGAATGAATGAATGACTCGGGGGGTACACACAGACCCCAGACAGCACGGGCAGGGAGTGAACCAATGAATGACTCGTGGGGTACACACAGACCCCGGACAGCAGGGGGCAGGGAACGAATGAATGAATGACTCGTGGGGTACACACAGACCCCAGACAGCAGGGGGTAGGGAGTGAATGAATGAATGACTCGTGGGGTACACACAGACCCCAGACAGCAAGGGCAGGGAGTGAACCAATGAATGACTCGTGGGGTACACACAGACCCCGGACAGCAGGGGGTAGGGAGGGAATGAATGAATGACTCGGGGGGTACACACAGACCCCGGACAGCACGGGCAGGGAGTGAACCAATGAATGACTCGGGGGGTACACACAGACCCCGGACAGCAGGGGGTAGGGAACGAATGAATGAATGACTCGTGGGGTACACACAGACCCCAGACAGCACGGGCAGGGAGTGAACCAATGAATGACTCGGGGGGTACACACAGACCCCGGACAGCAGGGGGTAGGGAGGCAATGAATGAATGACTCGGGGGGTACACACAGACCCCAGACAGCACGGGCAGGGAATGAACGAGTGAGCATTTGGATGACTTAGGCCCTGACAACAGGCCGCTCCCACCCTCCTCCTCCCCTCACGGGTCTCGAGGGTCGGTATCCAGAGGGCGCTTTGGGTGTCACACAGAGGGGGGCTCTGCCTGTGCTGGGGGCCGTACCCACAGCATTGCCTAGCGCCTCACATAATTCTGGAATGTTCACAAAGCTGACAGCCTGCTCAGTATCACCAGAGCCTTGACCCTGTTACGAAAAACACAAAGTTACTTTTCATTTTCTCCCGGTGCAGCTCCCACAGATACCAAGGAGAACTGGGGCATCTCCTTGTGGGTAACTTTTCCAAGAGCGATGAGGACGCACTGCAAGCGCCCCATGGCCTCTGCTCTGCGCATCCGCGCCAGGACTCAGGCCTGGCACTCACATCACGAACGAGTCATTTTCCCCCAGCAACTTCTCTTCCCATCAGTTTCACCAAGGGCCGAACTCTCTGCTTTCTAATTCTGTGCTGGGGTTATGTGGTCCCACCGTGAGGGGCGATGCAGGATGCGGGGACAGGGGGCGCGGAGGGCAGCCCCGTCCTTCCGGGGAGCCCTCCCTGAGCCCTCCGCGCAGGCTCCGCCAGCCGATTAGCAAATCTGCTGCCCCCAGACGGGCCAGACGTGTCTACCCCTGCAGCCCCCATCCTCCGCTCTATGCCTCATCTGTCCCCACCAGCAGCTCCTGGCAACACAGCAGCAGCCGCATCACCGCTGAGAGCCAAGAGTGACATCCGCCTCATTCCCGGGGCACACGTGACGTCCCCAAATCTCCACAGGCCTCCCGGGCCACCAGCTCCCCTGACATCCCCCCGCCACTGGCCGGCCACACTGCGACTGCAATTACACCTGCACGTACACACGTGTACTCACGCTGTTGTGTACACGCACACACCTGTACACGTACCTGCACACATGCCCAAGCACACACACACCGACACACAAACGCTCACGTGATGGCTAGGGTCCCACGCACTCCGTTCCCCTTAGGAGCGCCAATGCCACAGGTACCCGGAGAGGCCGGGCCCCTCCTCCGAGCCTCTCCTCGGATGGCACCCTTGCACCCCGAGCCTCAGGGCACCCTCCACATCCTCTCCCCTTCCTGCTTCATCCGCTCCGTGCAATTTTGCTGACACGACACTCCTCTGACTTGCTTCCCCTCTTTCCCATCTGCCCCCCCCTCCATGGCCTCCACGAGAGCGGGGATTTCTGGGTTCTCTTCAATCCTCTGACCTTGGGGCCTGGAGTGGTACCTGGCCCACAGCGAGGGCGCCACAAATACTTGGGGACGGCCAGCAGTCACCGCTTTAGGACCCACTTCCCGCCCGAGCTGCGGGGGAGCAGGCGGGGCCTCGCTGCAGCCTTCGGCTCGCCTCAGGGGCCTCGCTGGGGCCTGCTGGGTCCATCCTTCCTCCACGCCTAGGACGCTGGGTCACACCAAACGTGCTCTCCCTTTCTCATCAGCGGCTCTCCCCGCAGCCCTCACTGGGCTGGAATAATGAACGATCCCATGTCAGGAATGAATAAAAGATGGCCCCTGCCGCCCGCCGCTGACCTTTTTGGAGTCGACTGTATTAACATATTCTCCTGTTGTCAGACTCAGAGCGCTAACTGCCTTATGAATCATTTATCAACACAAAAAGTCTTAACCAGAACGGTGTTAACATTAATTCCTAACCTTCTGGGTCCCGGCAGCCCCGCCTGTTCCACATAATTGAATTTCACTCCCAGCGGCCTGCCTGTCACCCACCCACTCCCCAGAATGACCGTCCCTCCAGCCGTGGCTCCTGGCACATGTGGCCGTGGCCTTGAGGGGTTCCCTAGAGCATCGGCGTCCAGGCTCTAGGGACAGGACCAGACTGGACGAGAGTCCTTGGCTCGTGCGAGGGGGGCGGGGCCTCCAGGGGCCCGAATTGCTCAGGGTCTGCTGGCACCCCAGGCTGGGCCAGGAGGGGCGGGCGCCCGCCGCATCTCGCCTCTGCAGCCGCCCCGCAGGCCGAGGGGGCGGGACGGGTGGGGCCGGGGGTAGAAGCTGCCGCCTGTCCAGAGGGGCGGGGGAGGAACCTGGGGAGGGGGCTGTGGTGGCCCCCACGAGCCCTCCCAGAGCCCACTGCAGAGTGACCACGCTGCCCAGAGCTGGGCCTCACCGCCCCCCCGCCCCCCCACCGAAGGCTGTGCTCTGGAGAGGTCCGCAGCCAAGCGCCCCTGAACGCCCGCCCTCAGAAACGCTCATGGTGAGCGCTGCTGCCCTAAGCAACTAAGTCAGGGCAACTGGTTACTTAGCAACCGTGACAAACACACGAGTGAGAAGCAGCTCGCTGGCCTGGCGAGGGGCGTCCGGAGGCGGCAGGGCCACACCGCAGCAGGCCCTCCCATCGAGGGCAGAGGCCCATCCCCTCCCCTCGGACCTGGGCTGGCGTGGCTGAGCCGACCAACGGAAAGTGGCACACGTGCCACCAGGCCAGCCCCAGGGCTGCCTTGGCCCCCTGAGAGCCCCGAGCCGCCCCACTATCCCACAGGGAGAGCCCCGTGGAGGGCCTCGAGCTGCCATGGAGAGGGTGGGTCTGCGCCCACCCAGGAGCCAGGAGTGTGGGTGAGGCCACCTGCAGCCTGCCGCCCAGCTATGGGGGCAGAACGCCCAGAGCTGAGTGCACAAAGCAGTGGGATACGACGAGACAGCTCTGGGGGCCAGTGGTTTCTAGAATGTCCCAGAGCCTTCCACATGGAGAGCAGGGGAGGGGAGGGACCCCGTACGGAGGCCAGGGGCTCGGCATCGGGATGGAGGTGCCTGCAGGGCAGGGGCTGGTACGGTGTCCGGGGTAGCTTCTCCTGGCAGTGCCTGCTAAGTGCCCAAGGGGGGCCCAGATCCAAGGCCCCCTGAAGGCCTGACCCCGCAAGGCCAGCTGCGGGCGTTCTCCCGTCAGCGGCTCCATAACGCTGGGCGGGCTGGTGCCTCTTCGTGGGTCTGCTGCGGTTTGAAATAAAATAATGGGGGGTGGGGGGGAGCCTTTTAAAGATGGTTGCAAAATGCCACGGAGACTTGAGGTTTTCTCACGAATGAATGCTCTCTTGCCACTAAATCCGACCCTTGCTCAGACAACAGCACAAGATACACAAGGGTGACACACCCGTGTCAAACCCGAGGCCCGGACAACCCAGCCTGAAGCTTCAGGCCCCCAGCGAGCAGAGGGCCTCCCAGCCTCCAGTCCGGCTTGCTGACCACTCCCCAGAGCTCCCATGGAGCCACCCACCCAGAGGAGTGCCAACGCCTGATGTGTTTGGGCAGCTGGGACGAGCCTTGCTGAAGCCATGGGCTGGCGGGCCCCTCCCTTCCTCCTTTCGGGCCCCTGGCGCACCTGCACCCCAGCTTGGGTGCCCTTGGCCCGACTTCCCTGCTGGCTCTTCCTGGGACGCTGCCCCTAACCGCTGGCACAGTTGCCCCCAGATGCCCTCCGCAGCAGCCAGCACTCTCTGGAAGCACCTGCCGCTGATGTACCTGCTTTCTCCCACCATCTCCCCACCAGGGAAGGGACCCCAAGACTCGCTATCCTGTGCCCCCAGGGCGGGCGGCGCAGAGGCCACAGGCCTCAGTGGTGCCCTCGGCAGACACGTGGAGTGTGACAGCGACCCGCCGCACGCAGAGAGTAACAGCAGGCGCCTGGCAGGCTCGCGGGTTCTCCCCGCAGCCCTGTGGGGCGGGTCTCGGGGCTTCACTGTCTTACAGATGAGAAGACTGGGGCACCGGGTGGCACCCAGCCCGGCGGCTTCACCCCCTCTCCCGACCTGAGACCCTGCTAGGCCCTGCCCAGCGGGCCGCTCAACCCCTAAGGCTTCGCAGGACCTCGGACTGGCAGTGCAGCCTCCAGGCGGGCAGGGGCTAGCGGCCTCTGGCTCTGCCATCCCTGGTCGACACCTGGGGGCCACACTTGGCCTTCCCGGAGGTGGCTCCAGCGTGTTCCTGACAGAGCAGAGCCAGGAGCCAGAATATTCAACCGGAGGGCCAAGCCGTCCTGCCGGGTCACGCGCCCCGAGGCCAAGGGCTCCCAGAGGCAGGGGGCCGCCCAGGTCTGTGCCACCCCAACCGGACTGTGACCCGTGGGGGCTCGCAGACGGCCTCCCCGCAGCACACGCTGGGGCGCTGCTCCTTGAGAGGACGAGCAGCACACAGCGGTGGGGCGGAGGGAGCGACGCGGGCTCGGGGCCAAGAGGTTGGGCCAGGGACCCCCGGGGAGCACGGGACGCCTCCTTCTCCCACCCCAGCGTCTGGCCGGACAGAGGGTGGCCGCAGGAGGTTTCCTGGCCGGGAGGCCGGGTTCCCAGGACCCCGGAGGGGCCCAGACGCTGGAGCCCTCAGGGGGAGGGCATGCTGCCCTGGCCTGCCTGCTGCACACCCCGCGCCCTGGCAGGCTGACCTCTGTGCGGGGCAGCAGAGTCAGGGGCCAAGGACCCGGCTGCCTGCAGAGGATGGCCACAGACAGAGGGGCCCAGAGTGCGCCCACGGGAAGCCCCGGCAGGCAGACCTGTCAGATGCGCACGGCTCCACTCGGGGCCGCTCGTGCCGGGAAAATCCCGAGCCCTTGACCGCTCCTCCGTCTACACCAGCACCCCCTGTAAGGCTAGCACCCACCCCCCATTCCAGCACCCCGTGCCTGCGCCACCTACGCCTACAGCACCGTGCGGGTCACCTGCTTCTCTTATTTATCACTCTGTCCCTGCTCTATCTGGGGCCTAGACCGCTCTTAGGAAGAACCTGCTGCCCCGGCCTAGAGAGGCCCCCCACCCAGTGCCCGCTCCCAGGAAGCTGAGCAGAGGCCCTGAGGGCCATTCCCTTCCTGGTGCCACACCCACCGACCCAGGTCAGCGACAAAGAACGGTCCGGCTGTCCTGGGCGCTCTCCCCTCCTGGCCCTGGCTCCCAAGGCGAACACATCACGGTCTGCTTCCCTGGGAATAACAACCACGGATGTACCCACATGCCTCGTTCAGAACCCCTCACAACTGGCCGATGAGGCGGTGCTGACCCCCCTGCCCCAAGCCAGGCCAGGAGAGGTGCCGGATGACAGGGGCAGCGGGACACAGGCTCTCCATCAACCCACAGGGAAGGACTTCCGTGTCCTCTGCCTGGTCGAATGTGGGGCACAGCTGCACCCCAGGACCCTGAGAGGTGGGCCAAGTGAAGGACAGACGATGGAAGAATGGACGAACAGACGGATGGATGTATGGGCAGACGGTGCCTCCTGACAGAAGGCTGGCTGGGCATGGGCTGGGGTTGCATCACAGGTGAGGACACTGCCCACCGCACACCCGCCGTCCCTGGCGACCCCTTCCCAGCAGGCGGCTGAGGACTGTCCTGTGCTCGGAGGTGGGACGAGGATGCAGTTCCCGGCTCCAGGGAAAGCCTGACAGGCTTTTATTGCTTTTGTACAAATTACGGCTGCTCGGAAGTGGCCCGAGAAGCAGGGTAACGGATGTTGTAAACCCGCCTCATAAAGACGGAGCCTGCCGCGGGCTGCGAGGGGGCAGCGGGGCGGGTTAGCGGAGGCCCGGGCCGCCAGAGTGTGCAGTGGGCGCTGCAGGGGTTGAGGGCGCTGAGCCGCTCCCGCGGTGGGCACGGGGGCAGGCAGGCTTCAGGACGGCCCAGGGGCACCCCGGGTGCCTCTGCCAGCCAGCAGGACTCTGCTGCTCGCGTCCACCAGCCGTCCCGCCCCTGAAGGCTCACGAGAGCCGAGTCCCCCGCCACGTGCTGCACCTCATCTCAGCCACGATCGCCCCTGGCTTACGGGCAAAGCTAGCAAGTGACCTGCAGGCGGCCAACCAGGTACCCCGTCCCCGGGGGCCACCTGCTCTGCCCTCCTGAGCCCCAGACCGGGGCTCCCAGAAGGCAGGGCTGTGCCGCTCGCTCCTGCCAGAGAGGGTGGCAGGGCAGAAAGCTGAGTGTGGAGCCGGGAGCCCCGACGAGCACGTCCGGGAGGAGGGCCGGCAGGAGCCACAGGGTGGTGGGCGCGTGCACACGCGGGGCACGGGACACGGCCCTGCCGTCGTGGCTAGAGCGCAGCTGGCCTCGGCCACCGCCGCACCTCACAGGGTTGCGCGCGGGCTGATGCCAGTGTCACATGCGCGTGCACGGCTGACTTCCCCAGCGGAAGCCGCTGCGCCCCCGAGTGTGAGAGGCCTCGTCAGAGTGGGGAGGGGCTCCTGTGCTTCCCCAGGCTGCCCAGGTGCCTGCACCCCTCTCATGAGGTGCTGACACTCTGACCAGAGAGGGGAGGCACCCACAGCCTCTCCCCACGAGCCTAAGGGGTGCTTACGACAACACAGCCTCAGGAAGCCACGCCGTGCCACCCGGAGCTGAGGCCACGCCACCGCTACTGCTTCCTCCAAGCTCTCGGGACCCTGGTAACCAGCCACCACGCTGGAGGAAGCCCGACCAGCCCGCCGGGGAGGCCCACGTCAGAGGAGCTGAGGCCACCAGCCATGAGCTGGCACCCAGCCCCAGAACGGGGAGGAAAGGAGCCTCCCGTGACCCCAGATGTCGAGGTGTTTCCTCGACGATGAGCCCCGGCGGCCCCCCTCCCCGCCCCTCCAGACAGACGTCCTCGGCAACAGCTGGCTGGGCACAGCGCCAGCCTGGGCCCTGCCAGCCCTCGTGTCGGCTCTGTCTGGGCCACGCCAGCTGCTAGTTTTAACTCTGCCCTACTGCCCAGGCTCCGAGGGGAAGGGACCAGCCAGGGGCGCGCCACAGGCCGCAGCAGCCCCCCCCCCCCCCGTGGCCCTGGGGCAGGGCGCCAGCTGGGCCTTGACACGTCTTATTCACCCACTTGCGCCAGGAACGCGAGGTGTGGAGGTCCCTGAGACCCGGGGCTGGCGCTGCAGTGCAGGTGATGTGAGACTGGCAGGCTCTCTGCAGCCCCAGCCCAGCCAACAGCTCAGAGTTCATTTCCGGAAACCCCCTTGAGGCAGTCACGCCCATCAGCTAACCGTGCCTCGTCGTGTGTGTGTGTGTGTGTGTGTGTGTGTGTGTGTGTGTGTGTGTGTGTGTGTGTGTGTGTGTGTGTGTGTGTGTGTGTGTGTGTGTGTGTGTGTGTGTGTGTGTGTGTGTGTGTGTGTGTGTACGGGGGCCACCCTGGCAGGTTTGGCAGGTGGGGTCCCGCCCGACCCAGGCAAGCCTGGGCATCCTGGAGGCCAGAGTGCAGGCAGGTGCCCCCTCCTCCCAGCCCTCCACCACTCTACTGGGAACCAGAGTTAGAGGCTCACTGACCGCCCCCGCACTGTTCCCGACACACGACACACGTGGGCCCCGCGGCAAGGGCCGCTCCTTGTGTGTGCGTGTGTGTCAGGGCCGCTCCGGTTCCGCAGCGCTCACCGCCTCCACAGGGACGCTACTTATCCCCGGGGCAGGGGCGTTGGCTGTTTGATTCCTTCCCAGCCTGCCGTGAAGGGCGGTGCAGAGCAGACCTCAACCCAGGCGTCTTGAGGGGAGGAGGGAAGAAACAAATGCACCCAAGCCCAGGGGAGGGCGGGAGGACGGCGGCTCAGCTGAGACTGGCCAGTGAGGGCGGGAGAGGTGCCAAAGGCAACCAGCTGGGTGCTGCGCCTTGGGCTCAGGCGGGCGAGGTGGCGGGCAGGCTTCCTCCCGTCGGTGACAAGCAGGGGCCGGGGGCGGGCGGGGCTGGGCGGGAGGGGACGGCAGGGACGCCGAGGTGTGGCCAGGGCCGGGGGTCCCTTAGCAGAGACCCCTCCTGACAGTGGGCGCTGCAGCGGGTTCTCTGCCCCCGTGCCTCAGCGCCCTCATCTACAGGGTGGGCAGCCATCGCCAGGATAACAACGTTCACCCCGAGGGTGGCATGGGACACCTGCCCCGGGTCAGCACGGCGTCACTGCCGCTTGGCGTCCTCCACTCCCGTCCCCGGGCAGCACACTCGGGGTGGGGGCAGGGCCGGCCTCCCGCCCCGGCGGGAGTCTAGATGCTCATTTCTCTTTAATACAGGAAAGCCCCAAGTCCCCTGCTTCGGCGGGAGACGAGTCCTCGTGTCCTTGGTTGCAAGCAGTCAGATTAGGAAAATCACTTTCTGAGTAATTTGATGGCACTAATGAACCTCTGATGGCGGGCAGGGGAGGCTGCACGGAGCTCTCAGGACACACGCTGTTGAGGACGAACGATAATTGGGGATTTGCTGGGGATGAATCTCGGCAAATTAAACTTTTTTAAGTACGGTCTATAAACCAGGTCAGGTGACAGACGCCCCCCCCCCCCCCCGCCGCCCTGTCACCTAGTATGGGGGTGGGGGGACGCTGTCAGGGAGAGGCAAGGACAAGCGTGACCCCTGCTGGGCCTGAGGCCCCAACTGCAGACACGCACAGACGGCAAGGGACACACAGGCCAAGGTACACCCCTACACGCAATGCCACGTGGCCAGACACACACACACACGTACTGCAGAATCACAGCTGTACACGCACAGATGCACCCGTGCCACGTCCACTCACAGGCTCCCGGATGGACACTTACATGCAGACACACACGTGTGGCACACACCCACCTGCTACGAACACAGACACATCCGGGCACCTCCAGACAGACATGCGAGAGGACAAGACCCAGACACACATACAGACGGCCAGAGAGAAACACGTAACGCTTCTACGCGTAGGCGTGCAGCCGCCTGGCCACGCAGAGACACCGCCTCCAGGCGCGTGCATGTGACCGACATATGTCAACACACAGGGGTACACGACACACACTCCCCTTTCACTGAGAGCCACACACAGACACGGCCCCCAGCCTGAGTGGCACCCTCAGGTGTGTCTGAGGCCTCCACAGTGAAATCTGGGTCTAGAGGCAGGACTGCAGCCGCCCTGAGCTCAGCCCAGCTGGCCTCCAAACCCCAGCCCCCTGGCTCCTGGCAGAGCCGCCTGCCTGCCCCCAGCCCCGAGCCGCTGCCTGCTGGGCAAGGGTCCTCCGGGCCCATTTCCATTCCTCCAGCTGCAGGGGCAGCCCCACCTGCGACCACGCCAACTGGGCAAGAGTGCCACCAGGGCCGGGTTGACCACGCATGCCCTGCAGTGCTGGCCGGCGCACGTCAGGGACCTGCGGACACATCTGCTCACGCCAGGGCCTGGTGCGCACACGCAGGCTGCCGCAGACATGGCTCAGGAACCCCACGGCTGAGCAGCAGGCTGGGCCCCTGCTCGCCACCATCTGTCACTCCTGTGCAGCGGCGGTACGGAGCTAAGCTGCAAGCAGCTGGCATGTTAATTACAGGTTCTTCTCCAGGAAACATTCAAAGCAGCGTTCTGGGGAGAAACCACGAATGACACATGGTGATTTGGAAGCAGAAGGGCCGCCCAGCAGCTCTGGCAAGGAGACTTGGGGCAGGGAGACCCCAGCTGCCCCGGGCATCTCAGAGCCAGCCGGAGGCTCCACACTAGGCGTCCCTGGGCCCAGCCTCTCGGGACTCCTGGACCCTCGGGCCGATGCAGGCCGGTGGGTGTTCTGGCTCCCATTACCGTGCCAGCTCGCCCCCATGCCGACCTGCGCCACACTGCCCACCATCTCCCACAGCCCTGGTCCTGGCCCAGCTCCTGGCTGGAATGTCACTGCCAACACAGTCAGCTCCAGGGGATGCTGGTGTGTCAGGTCCGCCCAGGCCCACGGGAGGAAGGGACAGCACGGGCCACCAACCATGACTGTGACCACAGATGAGAGCACCAAGGCTGCCCAAGGAGGGCAGAGGCCTCCCCAGGGAGACACCCCTTGGTGGTACCCGGGACCACCACCCAGAAGTGTCCAGCCCCCCCAGGTCAAAGGCTCGCAGACGCTATGGCCTGGCCCGGGCTTAGAGGCAGAAGGCAGAGCTGCCTGGGCCAGCGGACCCTGGGGGTCGGGGAGCTGGGGGAGAGGACGGCCAGGGATCCATGGCTGTCCCTGCCACCCGGGGAATTAATGGGTTAATTACACACCCTATAAAAAGCCCCCGTGATTTAGAGAGGCTGCCTGTCAAACCCTGGAACTCTGGAACTCGCAGTAAATCAGGGGCTGCGGGGATGAGGCGGGCGGAGCCCAGGCCCCTGCCCTCCAACGAGCCAAAACGGCTGTAAATCCGCAGAAATGGCTTTTACGGAGCTCTGGGTTTATGGTGTCATTAACAGTCCTCCTGATACTTAAGAGGAAACGAAATGAAGTCGTGAGGAGGGGGCTGGGGGACAGGGACGGGACCCCCCTTGGCTGGAGTATCAGGCGGCAGCAGGCCGTCCCCCTCCTGCCCTTGGGCCCCAGACGACAGCTAAGGGGCTGGGGCCTCATGTCCCGGTCCAGACTCTCCGGCCCGGCCAAGTATGGTCCGGGAGGTGGTGTCAGGGCGCTGGGGGGCAGCTGCTCCACGGGTGGGACCCCTGACACCAAGCGCTGCCCCACAGGACCCAGAGGCAGAGTGTCCGGCCCACCCGCACTCCTCGCGGGCCAGGACCCCAGGAGGGATGCTCCCTTGCCGCCTCTGCCCACTCTGGCCCCACCCCCAACCTGCACCAACCCCCCCTCCAGCCTGGGGGCAGCGCCTGGCACAGTCGGGACTCCTGAGGGCCGGGGTGCGGGGAGCAGACAGCAGAAGCAGGGCGGGAGACTTACGGAGTAACCTCTGCCTGAGACCGCCTGCGCCGAGCTCTGCAGGGAAGGAAGAAGGACAGTCAGGAACCGGGGGCAGCCCCTGATGGCCACCCTCTCCTCCGAGGACCTGAGCGGGCAGAGACCGGCAGCCCCCTCCGGGGTCTTTGCTGGAACTCTGGCCTGGGGCCACGCCGAGCACCATGGAGCCCAGATCAGCCTGGGGCCTGGCTTGAAGACCCACACCAGGAGCCTTCCACCCCCAGACCTGGAGATGTGGTCCAGCCCAGCGGGGTCTCCCCACGTTCCTCGGGGATGGGCTCAGCCCTTGGCCAGATCTCAGCCCCTCCCAGAGGACCAACCCCACCTTTCCACACGGGGTTCTGGGCCAGGGGTCGACCCCCTCTCTGTGCTCAGGTCGACCTTTCCCTCACCACCCACGAGCCTCCCAGGTCACAGGGTCCAGCGGGAAGCCTTCCTGGGGGAGGAGCTGGGGCCTCAGAGGTCAAGATGTGGGGGTCAGCTGTGGCCTGGAGGCTGGCAGCCACCCCAGAGGTCCTGTGAGGGCGACCCCAGCGATGCTCGATGGCGCTCCCTCTGGTTCAAAAGGGCATTTCGGATCTGACGGGAGAGACCAGTCAAGTGCATTTCACCAGCTCCCCAGGGCTGGCGGTGGTCACCAGGGCTGAGCCCTGAGGTCCAGGAGGACAGGACATGGTGACCGGGCAGGTGTGTGTGCGGGGGACATTGGCGCAGTCAGCGAGGGTGGGCTTGTCTGAGGTTTGTGGGACCCACAGACCAGGGTCCAGCCCGCACTGAGGTCCAGATGCCAAGATTCTTCTGGGAGGGGTGACCACTGCAGCCTGGACCGCTCTGCTCTGCTCAGCTGAGGCCAGGCCACCCCTCCCCTCCCCAGGCAGACCCTGGCGGCCCGGGCCAGCCCCTGGGGTCTGCCAGGCCGAGCTCACCGCAGTGGGGGTCCCTCACCACCAGGGCTGGCCCAGTCCCAGGCCCTGCGGATGGGGGGGGGGGAGGGTGCCACAGTTGCCCCCAAGCTTGCGCCCTCACGCCGCCGGCGCTGTGCTCAGAATCGGTCTCCGTTCATTTACCCCGGCTGGCAATTAGAGGAGTTCGAACTAGGGCAGCCCCCGCGGCCCCAGACAATTACCAGCCTATTTTCCCATCTTGTGGCAACAAGATCGGAGCCCGGCAATTAGGCCCTCCTCCCGGCCTCCCGTGCCCGCCCTCCCCCAGCCCCCATTTAAATGATAATGAGAGACGGCTCGTTCCATTTAGCCCTGCAGAAAACCCAGCTCTGCTCTGCCGCCACTTCTGCAGCTGGGGGTCAAGAAGACAAAGGCCGCTTCCCGGAGCAGCGCCTCCTCCTGGGGCCCCTTCTGCCTGAGTCCTCCCTCCCCCTGGGGCCCCTCTGTCCCCACCCTTAGCCCTTACATCACCTGCCCATCCCCTTCTCCATGGTCCAGGGAGACCTGGGGGCCCTGGAGGGCTACCCAGCACCCCCACTGTGGTGGGCCAAATCCCAGCGGGAGCTCCTGTGTGTTGCCTGCCTGGGTCATCCGCACACTGGGCCCCAAGAACACCCACCCCGGGACCTGAGCTCAGGGACCCGTCTCTTAGGCAGGACACCGAAGGGTGTCCCCAGACCCAGGCCAGCTTGTGCCTCGGCGGCGCACCCTCCCCTCCGCGTGGCCCCCAGTGGCTGCCTCAGCAGAGAGCTGGACTGCTGGACACCCACGCCACTGCCAGCCCGAGCTGACAGGCTGGTCCGCCTGGGCAGGTGGGAGTGCTTCCAGCTTGTTCCCTGCAGTTCCAGACCGACTCACCGGGCCAGGGACACTCCCCCTGCCCTTCTTAATAAACACATCTGTGGGAGTCATTCCCCATCCACATCCCTGCCGGCTGCCAGCCTGGCATCAACCCCGAGCCTGCCCCCAGCGGGATGCAGGACCTGCACCCCAGCACGGTCGCCTCCGTGGGCCCCTGCCAGTGCCTCATGGTTGCTCCTCATTTAAATCCCTCCTAACGGGGAAGCCCTAATTAGTGAAAAATCATGTTTTAATGAAGGCAGATGCTAACTGTGAGCACAAAACCCTCAACTGAGACTCTGGGCCCCTAAGCAAACGGCTTGCAGTGTCTGAAGGTTGGGGGCTGGTCTGGCAGTCGCCCCAGGGACCCAGAAATGCCCCTAAGCAAACGGCTTGCAGTGTCTGAAGGTTGGGGGCTGGTCTGGCAGTCGCCCCAGGGACCCGGTGAGCGGCTGGGCTACTCACGTCACTGAGCTGGTCCCGAGAACTGCTCCTCCGGGAGCTGGTGGCTTCTCGGACGCTGTCGCCGTCACTGTTGTGGTCGCCCCCTCTGGACACGGTGACCTTCATCTGGGGAACGGGAGAGACGGGCTCAGCAAACACCCTGCAGGGTGTGGCCGGGGCACAGCCAGGCTCGGCCTCCTCCCTGCTCCGCGACCCCCTCCCCGCTCCGCGACCCGGTCCCTCTGGGCTGAAGCCTGGGGCGGGGGCGCCAGGGGTACAGCCAAACACTTACAACCCACTACCGCCCATTCCTACCCAGAGTGGGAAAGAGATGCCTCAGAGAGCAAAGGGCGGGCACTCAGCAGCATAAACTGCTACCAGCTCTGTCTGTCCTTTCCTCCCGCTGGCCCAGTGGACGGCTGTAAAGAGTCCCGGATGGCGAGCGGGCCAATGGGCCGCCCTGCCCTTTTCCACTCCACCAGGGCCGGTCATGGGGCGTCAAGACAGGCCGGCGGCAATTCACCCCCGCTCCCGGCATGCACATCACTCCCGGGCCTCTTCAGTCCTCACCACAACCCAAGGTGGGCAGTCAGGGCTGCGAGGTCTGCAGAGCCACTCCCCGCTCTGTGTCCTAGGGCCATTACTCAACCTCTCTGTGCCTCAGTTCTGTCATCTGCAGAACGAAGCAAGTAGTGCTCGCTAGGACAGGTGCTGCCACGTCATATATCTGCCAGAATTTCTGTAGACCTGGCGGGCCCTCAGCTCTTTGCTCCTCACACAAAAGCCCTGTTAGATGCTCTGTGCCCACTTTACAGACGAGGAAACCAAGGCCTAGAGAGGTTAAGTGACAGTGTGGAAAGTGGACGCAGAATCCCGCTTGCATCTTTCTTTTTACTCGGAAATAGTTTCAAACCTCACAAAACTGTGGGGCGGGGATGCACATCACAGCCCCAGACCTCCACCCTTCCTGGCCCAGGAAGTCACCACCCCTGAACCAGGCCAGCCTCCACCCATGTCTTGCCAGCTCCTGGTGCCCTCCTGGCAGGACCCACTGAGCTCGGCCATCCCACCACCTCCCGGTCTCTCCAGCCTCCCTGTGTTGGAACATTCCCACAGCTACGTCTGGACACGCACCGACAGCCTAAACCTTCGTCTGCATGTCTGACGTCTCCTAGCAGCACACCGAGGCCGTGGTTTTCGGCCTGCACGCTGCCTAGCACCCGATGACCCCTGCTCCAGGGACGGCCCCTGTCCCTGTGGGGCAGCTTGGGGGCCGCGCAGGGCGTGCGAACGTCCTGCCCTCCTATCCACCCCCAGGCCTCCCAGCCCAGTGCACAAGCTCGCGGAGCTCAGGAGTGCTCAGAACCTGCACCACGATGGGGTCAGGCAGGCCCCGTCCTCCACACCCAGCCGTTTTGTCATAAGCATCCTTCAGCCCCGGAGACCCCAGGCAGGGCGGAAGGCCAGGACGGGTCAGCAGGGTGCACCAGCTATGCTCTGGAATATTCTCGAGTCCCCAGGAAACGCCTTATGGCCTGCGCCCTTCTTCCTGCAGAGCCCAGGGTGGGCTCAGCCAGAAGCTTCTCTCGAGGCAGCCCCTCAGAGCCCCTGCTCCCCAGGGCCAACCGAAGCCCTGAGATGGGGCACAACTCCCCAAAGCCACAGGCCCCTACGTTGTGCGGCCAGCAGAGTGTAATGACAAACACAGAACCAGTGACCACCCACAGCCCGGGCCCTGGGTGCAAGGACCCAGGGGAGGGCAGCCCCTCTTGGGGAGCTGGAACAGCCACAGCCGGGGGAGCCCACGCCTCAATACCACCCTCGCTCCCCACGGCAGGCCCAGGGTGGGGTTCCAGTCCTCGCCCAGGCAGGAGCACCCCCGCCTCACTAGCTCCATCGTGCCCAGCCAAGCGGTGAACGCGCAGCCCCTGGGCCAGCGCTGCCTCTTCTGACTGTGCTTGCGCTTGTCTCCTCATCTGTGAAATGGGGGTGCCGACAGAGCTGCACAGGCACTATGGGGGTAAGAGGCTCTGCTTGTGAGCCGGAACCCTTCTCCAGCACCGAGAAGCCACCAGGTGTCCCTGCTGCCCCGCAGGGATGGGCCTTTCTTGCCTCTGGACCCCGTGACAGGTCTCACCAAAAGGAGGGAATATGGGAGCCTGGGGGACCTTCCTCACGGCCTTGCTGGTGGGGAGCCTCTGCAAGAAAACAAACGCCCTAGTCCAGTGGTTTTCAAAGTGGGGTCCCTGGACCTGCAGCGGCGGGACCCAGGAGCTCGTTAGTGCCAGTGCGCACTTTCAGGCCCACCGCAGACCCGCTGCGCCATCAGGCCTCGGGGGGATTCTGCTGCGGCTCCAGTTGGGACTCACAGCTCTGATCATTAGTAATCACCCCCATGAGCCCCACATTCACTGCTGGGGACAGTATTTTGGGTTGGGCTCGGAGCAGGGTCCCTGCCCAAGAAGAAGAAGGCTGGACCCAGGGACACTGCAAGGACAGGAAAGGCCTGGCGCAGGGCCGCTGTGTATAGTTGTGCAGGTTGCTCACTGCACAAGGACACCCAACGAAGCGGGAGGGGAAGCAGAGGCTGAAGAACAACCCCCACACCGCTGAAATGTGAGGAGGGAGGATGCCACATTCCACATCATGCATTCACACAAGTTGTCTCCTCTCTAAGCTGGGCCTCAGAGAGGATGCCTTATCCTGACTCCTCGGTGGTGCCCTGCAGAGGGGGGCAGGCTGCGGTCTGTCATCCTTCCTCAGGCAGTTGGTTTTAGCTCTGAAAGCCCCATTTCCCAGAAAATCCTGTAAAACTGAGTCCTGTGCCCTGGGAACCACCCCAACCCTGGACTGGGACGGCTGGTCACCTTCTCTTCCTAGGCCAGGACCCCAAACAGCCCAAGCTCGGGTCTGGCTGTCCTGTAGCCCTGTCTGCTTCCTAGCGGCTCAGAAATGCTGCTAGCCAGCTATGCCAGAAGGCCAGGGATGCCATGCCTCCATTTCTAGCTGGAGCTGGAGAGATAACATCAGATTCCCTGGGCACAGATTGTCCTGGTAGGGCAGCTGGGAGGCCCTGTGCCTGTGCCCACCCCTGGGCCTTGTGGTCTATCCATCTGCCCATCCATCCATCCTTTATCCATCCATTCTCCCTTCCACCTATCCACCCATCTAGCCACCCACTCATCCATCCATCCATCCATCCATCCATCCATTCACCCTTCTACCTATCCACCCATCTACTCACCCAGGCATCCATCCATCCATCTATCCACCCATCTACCTGTCCACTCATTCATCCATCTGCCCACCCATCCATCCACCATCCATTCACCTATCTATCCATCTATCCATTCACCCACCCGTCGTCCACCCATCCATCCACCCACCCACCCAAGGCTTACCGAGTGCCTATGAGCTGGCTCTGTTCTGGGCAATGAACACAAACAGACACAAGCCCCGCCCCCTGAAGCCCACAAAGAGGTCAGCACACGGTCGGCAATGGCCACAGGTGCTTTGAAAGGACTACGGCAAAGAAGAGCAAAGAAGGGTCGCCAGGGAGGGCCTCACTGAGAAGGTGACACTCTGAAAGGTGAGGAGGTGGGTCACGAGGCTATCGGGAAGGGTAGGGGACGGCACTGCCGGGAGCAACGAGGCTTTCCTCGAGGTGTGCAAAATTCCTGAACACACAACAATCGGCTCGTGCAAGGTGGCACACCACCAGAACGTGTCCTCAGGCTGGCGGGGCCAGCACTCCCCTTTAGACGGGTGGATATGTGGAAGCAGGGCATTGCTCTCCAGCTGGCAGGGTCAGGTCACGGCCCTCAGAAGGGTGGGGAGAGGACACCACCCTCAGACTGAGGCACCCCAGGAGCACCTGGGGTCCGGGGCTTTCCGGCCAGCAGGGCTCCCCTCCCCGCCCTGGGTTCTGTGGCACATCCCAGGAGGAAGCGTCTGTCTCCCGGGCCGGCCGCCAAGCGCACTTGGCCACAGGGAGGCAGCATGTGGTTCCACTTGGTGATCAGACCCCCAGAGCGTGGGGAGTGGGCGGTCAGTCCAGGGGGTGCGGCTGAGACGGGGCTCAAGAGGTGGGACCCAGCGGTGTCCCCAGGCTGCCCCTCAAGCTGCACACCAGGTGGCTTCCCCCCTGGTGGGGGGAGGAAACGCCCTGGGCCTGGGATGCCCTGGGGCTGGCTGGGGGCACCCGGCACGCCTCTCTCCAGCAGTTAGCAGGCTCACGAGGACTCCAGACCCTTCACAGACCAGCGCCCACCAGAGCACACAGATACGAGGACGACTGAGAGCCCCTGGACGGCCCCGCGTGAACCCACCCCGGCCTCTCCTGCCCACATCCCGACCATCGCCCACCTGCTCCTGACACCTGCCCGGCGCCCCGCACGCACACCACCCTGCCGAGACCCTCGGCTGAAGCAGGGCGCACACAGGGCCCCCGCGACCCATGGAGCCCTGCCGCGCAGACGGAGCAGAGGCGCCCTCCCTCCGCACACCCGACTGCTGTGCGCACGCAGATGCACGCGCCACCTCTGGCGACAGTGGGGTGGCGGCCCTGGAGCTGTGCAGTGCACAACCCGGACAGCCACACGCGACAGCCCCTGCGGGAGCTCACGCCCCACCAGACGGTTCTGCCCGCAGACGAGCGCCAGCCCGTGGAGCTCGCAGGAGTGCACACGAGCACACACACATTCTCAGGGGCTCTGGGCTCTGCCCCATGCCTCTCCCCCCTGCCCCCCAGCGGTGGGAGGTGCCCTCTGACCCACGGCTGGTGTGCACTGGCCTCCAGGATAAGGAGAGACCCACTTGGCCTCCACACCTGCGGGCCTGGGAGGGGAAGGGGTGGAGGATGGCCTAGTGCAGACCCTGGGGAACCCTGGAAGGGGGCTGCGGCTGAGGCCACCCAGAGTCTCCTTCAAACCAGTCGGGGGACAGGCTCTGGGGGGTGGGGCAAGGGTCAGGCACATCCCAGCGAGAAGGGAGTCGGGAACGGTGCCGCCATGGCCAACTCCACTACACGCCTGCAGAAACAGGCTCACGACAGCCCAGGCACCCCATCCCGTGTCCGCTCAGCGAACACGCACAAACACGCACGTGCACACTCCCGGCCTCTCCGTGCCGGGGCCACATGGCAACCCAGGCCTGCAGCGGAGGCCCCTCCTCCTTCACTCCCCACTCCTCCCAGCACCCCGATTTCCTCTCAGGGACCAACCCCTGTGCAAACCAAGCGCTCCTGGGCCCCCCAGGTGACTCCCCTGGGCACCTCAAGGACGTCTGGGCAGCCATAGGTCAAGCCCATGGCCCTGACTGGCCCCCGCGGGCTGGACTGGGAGGCCGAGCTGCGCTCATCCGTGAGAACCCATCTGCCTTCTCGCCCCCACTCGCGGCCCCTGCTTGTTCCAGCCGATCCCCAGTGTCCAGTGCGCTCTGTGGGCTCCGAAGCCTTCCATGATCCCTCGGAGCAGGTGCCCGGCACAGCTAAGTGGGGGGCGACAGCCTGTCCGGTCCACCTGAAGCCTGGACTGCAGCTGGGTCCGAGGCCCAGGCTGTGCCCCGCCCCCTAGCCCCTCTGTCACCCCGGCTACATCAGTACCCCAGGGCTGTAAACCCCAAGCTCTGCCCAGGAAGCCCCTTGCCGCCCAGACTACTTGCTCTGTACCCCGTTCCCTGTCGTTCAGGGGGCCACCTGACCCCACTGAACCTGCACCCCCTCCGGCCTGGCACGTGACAGCAGTGAGGACATCACATACTTTACTCTGTTCAGCCCCCCGCCCCCGCCCTCCGAGCTCCACGTCTGTGCTCCACCTCCCACTCTGGGAAGCCTGGGCTTTGGGCAGGGCCATAGGGCAAGGCTGGCCCAGGGAGGGGCCCTTCTCACAGACCGTGCAAACACACCCACGAGGGGGCTGGTGGGCGAGTCCGACGCTGGGGTGGGCGAGGAAGGTCAGGGCCCCCGCCCCACCCGACAAGGCGGCCTGCACGGCCTCTCCTCCGCATGCGCACAGCACCCCCCCCCCCCCAGCTCCGCGTGGAGGACGGTCACCCCAAGTGCAGCATTGCCGGCTGGCGTCCGCGACTGACAGCAGCGCCTGCTGGTGAAGTGTGGTACTGCAGCCGCCGGGTGACCCGGGGAAGCGGGAGGGAGGGGGCCGGTTCTCCGGGCTGCGAAGGGGTGGAGGCTCCAGAACCGTGGAGTCAGCCCTAAGGAGCCCCGGCTCTGGGCGTGGGCCCTGCTTCTCCCAGGATCCTTCCCGACGCTCCCTCCACTCCTGCGTCACCAGGTGTCCCTCTGAGAGCGAAGCAGGGTCGCTGGACCGCGAGTGCCCAATAGGCAGGGGCTGTCCTAAGTCCCCACTACCTGGCATGGGGCCCGGCACAGTGGGGAGGGTCCCACGGCCAGCACAGGGTCAGCGAGCGAGCTGCTGCCCTCGGAGGCTGGCCACCCCTCCCGCTGCTCCACGTCCTTCCCCAGGACTCGGCCGGGTGGACAGATGGGTGACTGATGGATGGATGGACAGATGGGGGATGGAGACGTGCAACAGACTGTGTACGGGATGCTGGCTGAGTTGAGGCTACACCCCGAGGAGCCAGCAGGCTCTGGGAGCTCTACGTAAGCAAGTGCATGTGAGTGTCCGCGACGCCCTGAGTGTGGTCCCTCTTGCTGGGGGACAGGGGTGGTGTGCCGTGTCCTGCCCCCAGTCGTGCCAGTGGACTCTGGGTGTGTGTGCCACCAGAGCAGGGTCCTCTGGGCTCCATCTCACCTCCACTCAGCCTGCTCCACTGCTGGCCCCATCTGTCTGCTAAGTCAGGCCGCAAGCACCTCCCCGCAGCCGCCCAGCCCTCCTCCAGTGTGAATTTTGAAAAACATAACTCAGCTCACGTCACTGCGCAGCATAAAACCCCCAAGTGGCCCCTCTGTGGGCAAGTGGCATTCACACCTGCCCAGGCCCTGCGCCACCCCCATCCCAGGGTACTGGCCAGCTGGCTCTGTCACTCGGGCCTCAGCTCGGGTCACCTCCTGGGTGAGGCCACCCCGATCCCCTGGTCTAAAGCAGCCCCCTTCCGTTTCCAGGCAGGCCTGTTGTCACCCCCAAATCTCCCCACTCCTGTCATGCCTGTCTGGAACTCCAACGGGTGTCGTAGCCACCGAGGCATTCCCGGGCCCAGACAGGGACTGACAACAGAGCCCAAAGAAGTACACGCCGAACGGGCTGTGACAGCACGGCGGGCCGGGGGCGTGGGGTGGGTGCCGGCCGCGCCCAGGCGTCCACTCCCCTCCGCCCTCCTCTCAACAGCGCCCCTCAGCAAGTCCCCCATGCTCCATCCGCGTGAGGGTCCTGTCTGGGGTGGGGGCCCACGTTGCAGGCCCTGGGCACAGGCGCCAAAGCCGCGGAAAGGCCAAGCACTCTGCCCTTAGGCCCTGCCAGGCCGCCGGATTCCCCCTGCAGGATGGGGCCAGGTGAGCCTGCCAAGGAGGCCAAAGCTGAGCCTCGCCCGGCCAGGCCTCACCCAGGAGGCAGGAGGAACCCTTCTACAGGGAGTAACGATAAAGCAGCAACCACGGTAAGCGCAGCAAACGAGCGGGTCTAGCACGGACCGTGCACGCCAACTCAGCTTTTCATCTCAGCAACCTGAGGCGCATGCAGTATTGACAGCCCCACTTTACACATGAGGAGACAGGCCATCTGAAAGGAGGAGCCCTGCCTGGGGCCACTGCAGAGCCCGGGCGCCTAACCCTGGAACTGCACCTCCGCGTGTGTGGTCCCAGCCAGGCTGGCGCAGAGCCCACGATGACGATGATGACGGCATGATGGGGGGGGAGGGGGAGAGGATGAAGAACGACCCAGGAAAGCCCCCCGCGGCTGCCCGTCCCCACAAGCTGCAGCCCGGGCCTCAGAACAGGTGGAGGTGGGAGAAACCATGCACATTAAAGGAGCCAGGCATTTACAGCAGCTAGCCAGGACCCAGAATGGTTCTGACTTTAAGTTGACTCACCGAAAACCCTTAGGGAGGGGTGTCATTACCCCACTGTACAGATGAGAAAACTGAGGCACCAAGGGGTAGTCACCTGCCCAAGGCCACACCGCTAGTAGGTGTCAGAGCTTATTCCCCACCACAATGCTCATCTGCCAGAGGCCAGGTGTGAATCTTCTGGAAGGACTCTACCTGGCCCAGTCTGGAAACTGTCTTGTAAGTGATCAGAAACACCCCTAAACAAACTGGCAAACAAATGTGGGCCCGGCCGACAGGTGTGATGGTGAGGAGGACGGACGGGCCAACGTGGGGTGCGCCCAGGACTCTGCAACTCTCTGTCTCACTCTCGGCGTTTACCGAGGCTTCAGGGGCCCAGCCCTCTGCCAGCCTCGGGGTTACCAGGCCTGGTGGAGGGGTGCAGATGAGAAACGGGTCATCACCACACCGTAGAAGGGTGAGCTGAAAGAGAGGGGCACGGGGGACTTCCCTGGTGGTCCAGCGGTTAAGAATCCGCCTTCCAATGCGGGGGACGCAGCCTGGGTCCCCATTCGGGGAACTAAGACACCACATGCCGCGGGGCAACTAAGCCCGCGCGCTGCAACTAGAGAAGCCCACGTGCTGCAACGAAGGCCCAGCACAGTCAAAATAAAAATTAAAAAAAAAAAAAAAAAAAAAAGCGGGGGTGAGGGGCACGGGCACAGGGGAGGGAGGGCGTATGCGGAGGGGTGGGCGGCGCGGGAGCTGAGCCACAGGGTGAGTGAACTGGGAGGCAGGCTGAGGCGGGGGGAGCAGGGGGAGCTCAGGCCATATCCAGGAGCCAGGACTTCCCGAGGGTGGAGGGGACCTTCCAGAACGCTTTCAGCAAGGGAAGGGCATGCTCAAATGAGCTCCTGAGAGGAACCTCGCTGCCCGCAGACAGGCAGGGAGACGGGGGCGGCCAGCTGCTGCTGTTGTCTTCCACGGAAAGGTCAGGGTCAAGGGCAGAGACTCTGGAGCCGAGCCAGCTGGTTTGAATTCTGGCTCAGCCACTTTTCCCGCGTGTCTTGGGCAAGGTACAGAGCTGCTTCCTCGTGTTGTTGCTGTTGCTGCTTGTTGTTTGCTTCAGCGCCCGCGTCTGAAAATGGCACTGGCAACACGCTGCCTCGCAGGCGTGGTCGCTGAACAGTCCCTGGGCCGACTGCGAGGTCAGCTTCTCTTTGCTGGTGAGATGGCGGTGGGCTGGCCGTGACGGGTAGGCACGGCACCCGGTGACAAAGTCAGTTTCTTTAACAGGTGCAGGACTATTCAGATCACCTATTTCATCTTATGTCGGTTTTGGCAAGTTGTATTTTTCAAAACGTTTGTTCACTTCACCTAGGTTGTTCAATTACTGGAATAAAATCGTTTCTGCGCCATCCCTTCCACGTCTGTAGCACCTGCAGTGCTACTACCTTTTCCGTTCCTAACACTGGTAATCTGCGTTCTTTTTTGCTTGATCAGTCTTAACTAGGGAGTTCTCAATTTTGCTGATGTTCTCCAAGAAACAATTTTTGGCTTTCTTTTCTCTGTCGTTTGCTTCCTGGCTCACTAATTACGCTCATTTGCATTGGCCCCTTTCTTCTTCAGGATTCCTTCCTCTTCTCTTTCTAGCTTCTTCAGGTCACCGATCTTGAACCCGTCTTCCTTTGTAACACGAGCACTGAAGCTAGAGGTCTCACCCCGAACACCGCTTTAGCTGCAGCCCACACACTCTATATGGTGAATTTTTGTTTCCATTTGAATTTTCTATTGAAACCCTGCTCATAAGGACAGGTAGGAGGCAGAAGCAAAGGACTGGCCTGGGTAGGGGAGTGAGCAGTGGAAGGTGGCTCCCCGTTTCTGGCCCAATCACTGGGGCAGACGCAAGGCTCCCCACTGAAGTGCGGGGAAGCTTTAGAAGAGCTGTGTTCTGGCTTGTTCTCACTCAGTGCGGGGCTGTGGCATCTGAGTGGAGGGTCTTGGCCCTGGATACACACGCCTGGTGCTCAAGGGGAGGTTCTAGGCTGACACGCGCCCGGCTTTGCGGTCCAGTGGTGAGGGGTCAAACCAAGGCTGGCTGAGCGAGAGAATGAGGAAACCAACAAGAGGAGCAAGTGTGGGGAGAAAGTGAACTTGGGAAGCTCACCTCCCCACCCTGCCGGTTCTGAGACACACTGGACCAGTCTGAGGCCAGTCTCTACTGGGAAGGGCTGCATAAGGGCAGAGTAAGATACACGCTGCCTTTCCAAGACTTGGTACAAAAATACTGGAATATCCCATGGATAATTTTCATAGTGACTACATGTTGAAACGATACTACTTAGAATATAGCCGTCCCTCGGTGTCCGTGGGGGACTGGTTCCAGGAGCCCCCTGCAGATACCGAAATCCACGGTTGCTCAGGTCCCTCATATAAAATGATGTAGCCCAGTCAGCCCCCTGCGTCCGTGGATACACAGAGCTGACGGTACATGGATCTAAAATATATTAGGATTAATTTTGTCTCTTCTCTTCATACTTGTAATGTGGCTCCTATTACAGTCCTATCAAAGAGTGTGCTGTTCCAAGCGTCACCTGCAGGGTCAGGACCTGCCTTTGACAAGGCCCCTGGGACCCCCCCAGGGGTTTGGGCGGTGCACCCCTCAGTCTCAACCTCCCCAGTCCCACCCCTGGGATAGGTTTCTTGCCAAGCCCCCCAGGCAAGGGCAGGTGGCTGGACATGGACACCATCTTCCTTAGACACCACCACCCCCGCTCTGACAAGTTGCTAGGGGTGTCTTGCGGTCAGTGCAGCCCCTGGCTGGGGGCAGGCGGGCCAGCCAGACGTCTGTGCACACCAGACACACGCTTGCCTCTCCTAACATACTGGGGGACTGAGTCACATTCCGTGTCTGCAGGGACAGAGGCTTCACGGGGCGCAGGTGATCTGCTTCAGTCGGGACGCATCCTCAGTGTCGGCGCCTTAGGTGCTGACGACGTCCTCGTGCGGGGAGCGGCCGGTCCAGGGGCCTGTCCTCCCCAGAGTGTCTGCCACGTGATGGAGTAGATCTTGTTGGGAGTGACCAGGCGTTCACGTGTGGAGCACCTCTGTGCTCAGAAGAGGTGCGTGCACACGCACACGGGGAAGGCCTGCGCACGGCAGCAGACAAGCAATCCTCCCCAGGAAACTGCCAGCCGGGACTGGGCGTCCCAGGTGGACGCTGGAAGTGGCGTGTGGTCCTCTTTGAGGGCCAGGGACTCATCAGGGGTCGCCCACGCTCACCTCCCGGGGCTGCCCTGCCACCCACTGGCTGGATCCCAAGGGGTCTCCTTAGTAAGCACCTGCACAGTACGCTCCATCTCTGGCCGCTTTTGGACGGACCACCTGGTCACCCCTCCCTCTTCAACCTGGCAGCAAATCACAACCACCACTGCCCTTGCCCATCACAGGTTTAACAGGGACCAGGCACCAAGTCAGGGGCTCCTGCCCAGAAGGTGCCTGTCCCCTCCCCACAGCCCAGTCTGCAGAAGGGGAGGTGGGCTGCAGGGCCGGAGGAGAGGTCCCAGTAGAGCACTGTGCCCAGGCTCTGGTCTCCGTCCGAGGGCTCCCTGGGGCAGCATGGGGCCTCCCCCAAAGCCCCACGACACCCCCAAAGACTCACTCCAGCCCCACCCACCAGGCTGGGCTGCCCTACTCTCCCTATGACGGGGTGGGCCACACCCCACACCCCTGGCCTCGGGGCCAGGTCAGTTGCCAGGGCCCCAACCTCTGCCACCAGGCCACGCAGAGCCCACACAGCTGTGTCCTTTGGCCAACAAGGTGAGTCATCAAATTAGAATTAGCCACCAAAGTTTCAAAACTCACTGAATCCACAGAAAAACCCAGGTTTCCAGTTGTTCGCGGAAACAAAGATCTGGCCACACTGGACCTATATTTTCTCATGGCAACACGGGTCCCCCAGGACACGACACACGCAGCCCAGTCCCCTCCGTGGCCAGCGGGTGCCTCGCCAAAGTGCACGTCCCTCAAGGTCCCAGCACTTTGAACCTGAGGCCAGCTGCAGCCATGCGGAGCCCCGTAGGGGTTAGAGGGCCCCTGCAGGTTCAGGCAGAAGCCAAGCCCCTTCCTCAGCAGCGATCACACAGGGAACAGCCCCACCCCAGTCACCTCGGAGCTCCCCCACAGTCGGGGCCCTTCCGGAGGGGAAGAAGGAGGGCGGCCCCAGCCGTGGTGTCCCTGTGGGCTCAGCCCTCTTCCCCACCCCCCTTCTGCCATCAGAGATGGTGCCCCGACAGTCCTGTCTCCCCCACTAAGTGGCACCCAAGCACTGCAGCCAACATGCCCAGAGCAGAAAGGCCTATAAAGGCAGCAGCTGCACCCGTCCAGTCCTGGCCTGCCTGTGCCACGCCCAGACAAGAGCACGGGGCCGGGGGCGTGGGCGGTGCAGAGATGCTCACGCTGCCCCTTGGGTTGGGAGTTCAGGGCACTGGGAGGGAGGGGGTGGCCTGAAGCCTTGCCACCCTCACTGCATGACGACAGGGAACAGTGGGAATGAACGTGAAGGGCCAACAACAAGACCTCAGAAGCGCCTTCAGTGGCATCTAGAAAAAGACCCCTTCCAGAGCCGGGGCTCCGAAACAGGACAGGTGGAGCTGATCCATCAAGGAGGCTGCCAGGGAGGCCTGGAGGGTGATTATGGCGAGCTGAGTCCCCCCAAGCCCACACCACGTGACGCAGTGAGCCAGGTCCAGGCCAGGCACCCCCTCCCCTGGCTGCTCTCCTGCAGCTCAGCCGGAATGGAATGAACGACAGGCAAGTCCAGATGTGCAGAAAACCACTTGTCAGAGTAAAGCACTTCCAGTACGACACACACTTCGTTAAATTACAAACACTGATGCTGTTATAAAAATAATGGCACAGCACTTTTTATTTTCTTTAATCAGAAAAATAAGCCCCATGTTTCTGGGAGGGAGACCAGGTATCTGTAGGCTCTGCTCTGGGTGTCAGGACCCCCCGAGGGCCAGGGTCCTCATGACCAAGCAGGGAGGAAGGCTCGGGTCTGGAAACCGGGGGGCACCTCCGTGGCCTCCATGAACCGGGTCGGTATTAGAGGTGGCTGTCACAGCCGGGTGAGACTGGGCGCACAGAGCACTGCGTGGGAGCCTGGCCAGGGCACCCCTGGTGGCCGACGCTGCTCTCCCACCTTGTGCCCAGGACTCCAGGAGCACTAGTGCGGGGCTGCCCTGAGCCAGAGGTCAGGGGCAAGGGGTGGTGGCCCTTGAGCGCAGGTGCGGGTCGGGTGGGAGTGGGGGGAAGCAGAGAAAGGTTTGTAGTGTGAGGTCTGTCCTGACCGGGGACGTCCTAGGGGGCCCGGAGCCGGAAAGCTGTAGGGGACGAGTGGGATGCTGGGAGGGGACATTCTGGGAATGGCCTCAGGCCCTGCAGGCTTTCTTGGTCCAAAGCTGGGGGGGTGGACAGGAGACTGCCCCCAGCTTCAGTGCTCAGTCACTGGGGTGGAAGAAGAGTCCTGAGGGGGAGCCTCTTGTCTCACCAGTAATTGCTACTCAACCACAGACAGCCCTGAGCATCCCTCGCGTCCCCTCTCCACAGTCACAGGACTCTAGAGCTGGGCAAACATCACCCTTTGCAGAGGGAAGCAGCAGGACCTCAGGCCTGGCTCTGGTTGTGCCCACATTCTGCCTGGTGGGGGACGGGAATGCACACTGGCCAGATGGGGTGGGGCCCAAGGAGGGCAAGGCCTACAGCTGGCACGCCCCCCAAAATCACACGCGCACACACTCCACGCACAGGCAGACACGCGCCGTGTATATGCGCAGGCAGACTCACACGCTGGCTGGGCCGCACACCCGGGCGTGGAAGTCCAACATCCAAGGACATGTGGGCACCTTAGAGGCAGAGAGAGCTGCTAAAGGACCCCCAGCCCACAGGCCTGAGCCTCGGGGGTGGCTGTGTGCCCTCTCCCGGGCGCGTGCGCGTCACAGAGCAGCGGGCACGGCGGGGGCCAGCCTGGCGGGAGGTGGGAAGGCGCTGTGGTCCTCTCCTCTCTTCCCGGCGTGGGGGGCCTCGGCTCGGTGGTGGCCCTGCAGGGGCTCCCGTCTCTGCTGGGCCTCAGCCTCCAGCCGCACACGGCCCGGCCTGTCCGGAGAAGGCCTCCGGCCAGTCTGACAACACATCTCGGGCCACAGGCTGAGGGGGCCTTGGCCCGGCCCAGCACAGCCACACCTGGGGTGGTCTGGGAAAACGGGCGTCAGGCTCCAGGGCTCACAGATGGGGCCTGGCGGGCCACTGCAGGGGTGGAGGATCGAGTCCGTCGTGACCTCAGGGGCCGGCAGGGTTGGCCTGGGGCCAGGAGGGAGAGCTGGGGCTGATGGGCCCGGACCAGGTCCAGCAGGGACTGCCGTGGCTGGCTCGGGGGCCCCAGGAGAGGCCGGCGGGGCGGGGCTGGCCGGCCCAGGAGTGACGGGCGCTCAGGTATAGGGAGTAACGGCTGGGGCTGGCAGGGCTGGCTCGGACCCAGAAGTGACCGCAGGGGCTGGCAGGGCTGTTTCGGGCCCAGAAGTGGCCGCTTTCGTCGGCACGGCTGTTCTGGGCCCAAGAGTGGCCGCTTGGGCGGGTGAGGCTGTTCTGGGTCCATGAGTGGCCGCTTTTGTCGGCACGGCTGTCCAGGGCCCAGCAGTGAAGGCTTGGGGGGGCCAGGCTGCTCTGGGGTTTCGACTAATTGCTGGGGCTGACTGAGGCCCAGGAGGGACCGCCGGGGGCGGCTGGGCTGGCCCAGGAGGGACCTTCGGGGCTGGCATGGGGCTGGGGACAGCCGCCGGGGGCAGCAGCACTGGCCCGAGAGTGAGCTGGCGGGCCGGCGACGTGGGCGCAGCACGAGGAGTGACTGTGGGGGCCGGCACCGCTGTCCTGAGGATGCCCTGCTGGGCTGGCCACGGAGACACGGGCCCATCCACGACCGCGTGGGCCAGCAGCGGTGCCAGAGGGCCAGCAGGGACCGACAGAGGTGGCACGGGGCCAGGACAGACCGCAGGGGCCGGCAGCGGTGCCACGGGGCCAGGATGGACCGCAGGGGTCGACAGAGGTGACACGGGGCCAGGAGGGACCGCAGGGGCCGGCAGCGCTGCCACGGGGCCAGGAGGGAGCGCAGGCGCCGGCAGCGCTGCCTGGGGGCTAGGAGTGCCCAACGCGGCTGGCGGGGCTGAGCCGGGAGTGACCGCTGGGGCCGGCAGGGCTGATCTGGGGCTGGAAGCAGCTGCTGGGGCCGGCAGGGCTGACCTGGACCCAGAAGTGACCGCCGGGGCTGGCTGGGCTGTCTTGGGCCCAGAAGTGACCGCTGGGGCCAGCTGCGCTGACCCGGGAGTGGCCGCTGGGGCTGGAAGGGCTGCCCAGGGTCCGGGAGAGCCCGACGGGGCTGGCAGCGCTGACACGGGGCTGGGAGTGACCCCTGGGGCTGGCTGGGCTGGAGCTGCTGCTGGCGCTGGGCCGGGCCGTTCTGGTCCCAGTGGTTGGCTGGGAGCGGCCCCCCTTCTGGGGAGCACACCTGCATGGAAGAAAGAGCACGTGTCCACCTGGGCAGGTGTGCCTGTAGACCCCCCATCCAGCCCAGGCCCCTGAGACATGCTGCCCCCTCACCAGCATTCCAATCCCCAAGGGAGTTGAAAGTGGAGTGTGAAACACCAAGAAGAACCCCTCTCTGAAAAGAAGGCGCAAACCAGTGAGTCCCTGGAGAGGAAAACAGCTGTAGTGCTGAGCCGACACCTAGGACAGAACCCTGTACCCTGGGAGAAAGCCCCTGGCCCCAGTCTCCCTGCCCCATGCCAGCTGGGCTCTGGGTGACAGCAAGGATGGCCCCTCCCAGCAGGGCTGCTCCTTGCACCTGGTCCACCAACCACAACTGATGTGACTCCCTCCCTGTCTCGCAGACCCACTGCGTTTCGCGTAAGTTTAGCACATGGAGAGCACCCAGCAATGAGCCTGGTCCCCACGCGTTACAGACACGCTGGACACCCCATAGTCGGCGGAGCCTGACAGACGCAATGGGGAAACGGGGCCAGCCTATCAGCGGGTGCACCCTCCAGTTCCGCCTGAGCCAAGCACCCCCTGCCCCCAGTTCCTGGGTTCCTGGCCTGGTTTGCCTTTCTCTGGCTGTGACCCCCACCCCCCACCCGGGGTGTCCCCTGCCTCCACTCAGCACCCTCAGACTTCCGGCAGGCGGCTGCCCCCGGCCCCAATCCACGTATGCCCCTAACCCCACCCCCGACAACAATGGAGCGCGTTGCCAGGCAGGCCCAGATGCCGACGGGTGGTGTCCAGGTGCTGCCGTGGCCCCCCGGCCGCCCGGGAGCCCTTGATTCGGAGTGGGAGGGCCCAGCGCTCACCTGCTTGGTGGGCTGCAGCGGGGCCTTCTTCTCCCCTCGGTCGCAGGTGGGCTCCAGGTCCTGCTCGGAGCTGCCTGCCTCCAGGGGCCGCCCGTTCTCACCAGGCTCTGCAGTCGGGCAGTTTTCTGATTCACGGGGCTTCTTGACAAGGCGACGTTCCCACTTCTCCTTCCGCTCGTGTGGCTTCAGGGCCATGTCCTTCTGTGGGGTGAGGAAGGACAAAGCCAGTTAATCGGCAGTGACACGATTCCAAGTGTTATCCCACCAGTGACACCATGAGAGACCACGTTGTGCCGAAGGTGGGGCCCTGGGCATGTGACAGCACCTACCTGGAGGTGCCACTCCCCGCCACCCCCCTGCAGTGGGCTGTCAGGCTGCCACACCTCGGGAAGGAGCCTCCCATCCTGGGAGGGCCACATGAAGGGGAATGAAGGGAGATGGGTGAATGCGTAGGCGGCAGACGGGTCTGATGAGCGTGGGTGGGCCTGTCAGGACTGGGGGTTTGGGGAGGGTGACTGGGGTGAATTTCCCGAGGAGCCCAGCCAGTAACGTGGGGCCCTGATCCTTGGCCCAGTGTGAGGCCTCACCCAAGCTCAGCAGGAAGCAGCTGCTGAGACTGGTGGCTGGGCTGGCCTTCAGGAGGCATGGCCCATCCTGGCACCCTCTGGATTCCTGGTCTGAGACCGGGGCGAGCCCTGGGCTGAGGGCCATCACCGCAGTAGCTGGCTGCAGGCAGAGATGCTGCAACTCCAGCTGCCCCGTCCCCTGGTCCTGAGCCACCCGTGGGTTTATCAGCCCAACTCGAGGATGCCCAACTGGCATCCTGACCCAATGGGAGCCCGTCTTGGGAAAGCAGTCTCCACGTCAGCCAGGTGTGCAGAGCTGCAGCGACCCCAGACGTCACCCCTGGAGCAGGGAGCTGGGCCTGCCTTGTTCACAGCTGTGCCCAGTGCCTGGAGCCGGGCCTGACACACAGTGGGTGTCTAATAAGCACGTGCTAAAACGATGCCGGCAACGGCAGCATGGTCTCCCATCCCCACGGGCGGCTGGGCCTCTGCACTGCCTGCACAGCTCCTACTGTGCAAAGGGGGCCTGGACCCACCACCACCCGCAGCTCTGCCAATGTGCCCAGAGATGCCTGGCATTCACTGGTGGTGAAGAGGGAAGGTGCACCCACCGGCCTCTTGCTTGGGTCCATGGGGGAACCAGGGGCAGCGCCAGCGCCACTGGGCTGCTAAAGAGAGAGCTAAGGAAATGCCAACAAGGGACCCAGAAGGTTCCGAAAGTATCTGCCCACGAAGGAGGGGAAGAGGAAAGCCTGAATGAGGGCAATGGTGACTTATCCCAGGTGACACCCTCACGGCCCCCCAGGAAACGTCCCTAAGCCACTTAAGCAAGTGGCAGGAAGGACCAATGTCCCAGCCTGCTGTGGGCCCCTGGACTGGCGGCAGGGAAAGGGATGTGCTGTGCTTGCCGCGTGGGCTCCTCTGACCTGGAGCCAGCAGCTACCTCAAGACGACTCCCCACGTCCCTCCTCCCGTCCAGTGAAGGGGGGCCACAATTCCCAGAATTCGAGAGGAGTGCCAATGAGGTCAGCCAGACTGGAGCTGTCCCTCCAGGCACGGAAGCCCCCCAGCTGCCCCGCCTGGTGTGGCCCGTGGCCTGGCCTGGGAGCAGCCATGTCCAATCGCAGGCTGACTGACCACCCCCCTCGGCGGCTGCACACAGTCGTGTCTGCACAAGGCGGCGGCAGCAGATCCCCCTCGTCTCCCAGGCCCAAATGCATGGGCACACAGACCTGCGGCTCAAGCAGGATCTGGGGAGGGAAGGGCCATCCACAGCCTCTCAAGAGGGGGCATGTGGCACCCCTTGACCTCTGACCCCACACCAAGGGCTGGCGTACTCACCTTCCTGCACGCCCTGCATCCCTGCCCTGTCCCCAGTGTCAACTCAGGGGCTGACTCAGCGTCAACCAGGAAGAGAGAGAGGGATGGTGTGCCAGTGGGGTTGGGGGCTCCTAAAGGTCAGCTGAACCGTGAGGCCGCAGGCAGGACGCTCGTCCTGGTGCATCTGTGAGGTCAGACACCCTTCCACGCAGAAGCACTCCCACCACACATGGATCTGCCCAAAGTTCCACAGGCTTCTGCCTGAGCAGCAGGTGGGACCCCAACGTCCTGGATGCAGGATTGACCCTTCCCCATGCTCACACTCTGGGCTATCAGACCCCAGGGACACCCACAGGTCATCTGCACTTCCGTGGCCACTGCCAGAACCCCAAGGGCACCAGCTCATCTTAGCCCGAGGGGGTCACTCTCCCTCATGCCCTGCCGACAGAGCCCCTGCTGACCCCAGGACTTCCCAGCACCGGCCCTGCTCACAGGCCAACTCATTAAACTGGCAGTGAGCGCCGACTCGAGGCTAGCCTGGCTCCAGGCACCTGGGACCAGATCAGGAGGGAGCTGGCCCGACAGGCGAGTTGGCACGACACCCAAAAAGACAGGAGGGTAACACAGGCAGGGAAGCGGAAAGGAAGGAGCCACTTCAGGAGGCTTGGGGGCGACCCCTGGTCAGAGCCCAGGGAGCCTCCCTCAGGGAGCAGCCAGTGCAAAGTCCCTGAAGTGATGAGGAGTTCCATGCTCCCCCTCTGGTGCCCGTCTCCTCAGGACGGTGATGCCAGGAGGGAGGTTCTACTGGTCAGCAGCTGGCCCAGGATATGCCCACAGGCTTCCCTGGCGAAGAACGCTGAGGCTGTCCCTCCGGTGACGAGGAAGCACTGGTGAAGGTGGCTCGCTTTCCACACGCAAAGTACTTAATACGTATTGACTCCTGGTGTGCCCGTGACGCATGAATGTCAGCCCCCTTATAGACAGAGGCCAAGGCCCAGAGAGGTCCAGAGATATTCCTGGTCACCCAGCCCACAAGGGTCTCACTGCTAACAGGCTGCTCCCACACAGGCCCCGGAGAGCAGCGAGGCCCCCAGAGTCCCTACCTGTCCACCCTGGATGTCACCTCCTGACCACGGGGCGCCAGTCTGCAGGGCTGTTACCTTAGAGCCTCACTGCCCACCCGTGGGTGCCCACCTCCACCCAGCCCCATCGTGGTGCAGAGGGTGGGCCCAGCAGGCTGCGGTCAGAGGCCCCAGGGAGACACAGGGCAAGTCCCCAGGCACCACGCTGTAAGGGGTGCATGAGTCAGGGCCCTCAGAGAAACAGGCCCACAGCGTGCGGGCGCAGGCGAAGCTCGGTTAGAAGGCGGCGGCACGACCGTGCAGGCGACCCGCTGCGGGCGGCCTCGTGACCCCAGAGGGCCGCGGGAGTAGTTCCAGTCTGAAGGTGGAGGAAAGGCCCCCGTCAGACAGGAGGAGCCCCCTCTTCCTCGGAGCAGGGCGGGCCTCCTGGTTCCACACAGGCCTTCAGCAGACAGGACGAGGCCCGCCCGCATGCAGGGGACGCCTGCCGCACTCAGTCTGCGGTGGAAATGCAGCCCCATCCACACAGCCTCCCGTCCGGGGCCAGGCTGGCACGGGCAGGCGCCACCTGAGGGGCCCCGCGGGCGTGGGGAGGTGGGGCTTTGAGGCAACCCCGCCCTGCACACCCGGGACCCTGGAGACCCTGGGGCCCCGGGCAGGACGCGAGTCTCTGGGCTGCAGCCGTTCTGGTCAGGCCCCGGGCCCAAGCCTGCCCTGACAACGGGCCTCTCGACTCCCACACCTCGGAGCCCCCCCACCGTGGGCCACCTTGACCTTCTCATCGCCACAGAAAGTGGCAAGTTATCTCCCCCGACCTCCCCATGGGCCACCTCCTTCCGGAAAGAGTAACTAACCATCCTGTCCCCGTGCGACCTGGTCCTGGGATGCGCACGTCCCGCATCACTGCGGGGTGAGCCTCGCCTTTACAGGGCAGGAAGGGAGCAAGGACCCGCCTCAGGGTCTTTCTAGGGCCACCCGAGGCCACTTCTGACCTACTTGGCTGAAGTCACAAAGACTGCTTCTAGCCCGGGGGATGACCTCTGAGCTCTCATGTCTGAGCCCTGCAACAGAACAGGGCTGCCTGTGGCGCGTCCGAGCAAACACAGAGAACGAGTCCACTACTACCCATGAATCTACAGGGGCAGCCTGCCCCAGGGGGACACCTGGGACCTGTCTTTCTAACAAGCATTTGTGAACAAAGAAGGACAGGGAAGGGCAGACGTGCAGCGAAGCAAGCGTGGTGCTGACTCACGTGGTGAGCACCTCAGACAGACCCGCCCCTGCCGCGCTCCGGGACCCACCTCGGCCCCTCCACAGGTTCTGGAAGGGCCTCAGGAAAATTCTAGGTCATCTCTCCAGACACATCTGGCCACCGCATCGTTCATGTGGTAAAAAGGATGCGTCTGTCAACCACAGACTGTTCTAACTCGTCACATCTTCTGTAAACCTGTTTTTGGCATTCTGTTGTTTTTCATTAAAAACAACTAGATTGTCAGAATCTTTGAAACACCAGTGCCTCTCCCCTGGCCTGGACTCAGTCCAGCTCCATCCTGGCCACAGCCCACAGTGGCAGGTGGGGACCAGGGCGGGACCTCCTGCATCTGGAAGAATGGGGGGAGCAGGAAAGCCACCTGCCTTGGCCGGGCTGAGGTGCACCAGGCGTGGGCCTTGTGCAGACGGAGGGGACGGCAGGACCACCGGCTCTCTCCTGGCTGCCGCAGGCAGGAGGCCTCGTGCTGCACACGTCCTGGCTCCAAGCGAGGCCCATAGTGTTTCCCGCTTGAAGGTTCGAGAGCATGAACTCTAAGCCAAGGGCCCTGCCAGTTTCCTCTCCTGGAAGGAAAATCGCCACCTCAGCAGGATTTCTCTGGAGCAGGGCTTACCAGCGTCCAGATGCAGCTGCCCCTACCCCAAGCCACTGCCATGAGAACGACCGCAGAGCTCCCTGGGCTTCTGTTCTGTACCGCACTGCTAGTGAGCGCGAGCCAGGCCTGAGCTTGGTGCCCGAGGCTGGGGCTGCCCTCGAGGGCCTGTGACACCAGCCCCACGGGGGTGTATCTGGGCCCGTTTTGAAGGCTCAGCCATGCTTGGGCACACGCAGTGCCAGAGTTCTGCCCTCACTGGCCTCAGTTTCCTCATCTGTAGTCTGGCGCGGCAGCTGTGCCCAGGCCTGCAGGGAGGAGCGAGGCTGAGGCGTGCGGGGGTTTCACACACAGCCACGCTTCTGAGCCACACTGCGGGCCCCCACTGACTTGAGGCAGTGGCCCTGCAGCGAAGCCCCCCGCAGTAGCCAGGCCCTCTGACCCTCCCGGACCACGGGGGCGGGGGTGGGCACGTTGCTGTGAAATCAGACTAGATCTTCCTGCAGCGATTTTACGTGACCACCTGTTAACCCCCCTAAACAGGATGACTATGCAGCACCGATACAATTTCTGACTCGCTTCTGTAAACCGACCGTGGAGAGATAAAAGCAATTACAACTAGTAAACACAGACTTGGAATGATTCCCCTCACCGGGGGGCTGAGGCTGCCTGCTCCCACCTGGATCAGGCCCTTTCAGGCCCCCAGACCCTGCAGGCAAAGGCGCGGCCACACCCCTCTGGCCAGGCGGGGGCCCCTCTACTGTGTGAACCACGCTGGGGTCTGCTCCCCAGTACCTGGGCCCCAGCCCATAGAACTCACCCCTCGTCACCAAACTTGGGCAACTCTCGCCGCCGGGGGTGAGAAGGCAGATGGCCCACCTGGGCCCTCACCACTGCCCCCCACCCCACCTGTCCCTCCACTTCCCAGAGGAAGGCTTTGTGGGATGTCCATGTCACCCTAGGACAGGGCCAGGCCTGGAGACCCATCCCCGTAAGGGGCCAGGAGGCTGTGGGTGGCGGAGGTTGCCTTCTCCCAGAACCTCTGGACCTGAGGGCCCCAGCAGCCCTCCCGACTCGTGGTTCAGGCACCTGCTCTCCATGGTTCCAGGAGCTCACGCCACATCCCACCCACGTCCAGTCTGAGTGCGGCCCCACCCACTCTACCTTCAGAGTCTCAGCCATGGCTCACCGGGCAGGCTGTCATCCCCCGACCTGGATGCCCTTCAGAGCGCGTCTGCCCCAGGGCCTTGGCGCAGCTGCTCCCTCTGCCCTGGCACCCACGTGGCTCACTCCCTCTCACCCGCAAGTTTTGCCTCCAACTCCCCCTACCCCACACAGGGTAAAACCGCAGCCCCCAGGCCCCGCCCCGCCTTCCCCACTCCTCAGAGACTCAACTGCAGGTGCTCCTTTCCTGTGGTCGGGGGAGCAGGTGGCTTAGCGCAGGGTCTCTCCCCAAGCGGGAACCCCCTCCCCTTCCCCCTGGCCAGATAGGAGGCAGCTTCTGCACCACCCACCAGCAACTGGTGCCTGACACCCCCAAGTGACCAACTCTCCACGCCTGCCTGGGACTAAGGAGGCTCTGGTGACGACGTGGGACTCCAGTGCCAAAATCAGGGAAGTCCTAGAGACACTGAGGAGGCCCCGTGAACCATGACGACAGCATCTTCCTTCATTTAGACAGCCTTCACCAGAGCCCCTCCCTGCCCACACAGTGGGCTCGGGGCCAGGATGGAGGGGTGAGAAGGTCCCTTTGCCTGGCCTGACCCCCACCCCGGGCCCTGCTCCAGGTGCAGGAAGGCCGGGGACACCTCCAGCACCTGCCGCTGACCTCTCTCAGGGCTTGAATGCTGAACTGGGAGCTGTCCCGGCTGTCCCAACCCTGGCGTGGGGACCAGGTCCAGTCACCACCTCCAGCTATGCTGCTGGGACAGAACTGTCCTCCCTGACCCGTCCACCGCCTAAGTCACATTCACACCACACAGGCACCGCTGCCCGTCTTCTCCTCAACCCCACGCCCAGTGTGCCAACCCTCCAGGCAAGTCATGTTGCCTGAGTCACCTGGCCCTTGAGGACCATTTCCTGAAGGCCTCACTGACATCTCAGCTGCTCCGGAAGCTTCCAGAACCTGCCTCGTTGCATCCTGGTCCCTCTGGGTCCGTTTCCCGCTGGCCCGCTGAACACCTGGTGAGGCCGGCATGGCTAGATGGCAGGTGGTCAGGGAGCCGGGAGTCAGGAGCCGGGCCTCCAGCAGGACGACCACGGCATCTGGAGTGCTTTCCGAGCGCCAGCCCCCTGCACGTGAGTGGGGAGCCCCTCCGGGAGGGAGGCCCTTCCCAGGCCCTGTACCCACCCCTTCACATATCCAGTGAGCCCCCGCAGTGTGCCGGGACAGAGAAGTCACCTGGAAACAAAACACAGACCCACCCCATTGCTGAAGACAAGCCAGACGATGCCTGGCGGAAGAAGGCGGCCGCCTGCCCAGGTCTGCGCCCTGTGGGTCCGCTTGAGCCGCCACCCAAGACCACGTCCACGTGTGGGTCCCCCACCGCGACCCTGGCCGACGGCCTGGGCCACCCTCTGCCCCGCACTCGACTGGGATTTACGGTCACAGACACTGTCCTGACAGTGACATTGCGAGGTCAGTCTGTCCAGGCCCCTCTCGGCATGACCGCCAGCTCCTCCACGCCAAGACAGCGCATCCCACACTGTCTTGGCCCGGCAGGGGAAGCTGTGGGGGCCGGGGCCGCTGCTGCTGAAGCATCTCGTGCCTGCCTTCCGTTCGGGGGGGGCACAAAGAGAAACAAGCTCAGAGAAGGGCCTCGAAGAGGAGACGGGGAGGGCGCAGGACCACGCGGCAGGTACTTCCACCTTGTCACTCCCTAGACGAGGAAACTGAGACCCGGAGCAGGCACAGGGCTGGCAGGGGCCACACGTGAGGAGAGGGAGACACTCACTAGCTTCACTGGCCACCTCAGCTGGCTGGGAGGGCCTCGGAAGAAGCATCCTCAACTTGCTCCTGGGTGACGGCGAGAGCTGGGCAAAGGCCCCAAGGCAGACGTTCCTGGGTGCAGGGACCGAGGTGAGGAGATGGGTAGGGCCAGGCCTCGAGGGGAACGTGGGTTCATTCCGCAGATGACAGACAGGGACCCCTAGGGGATCTGGGCCAGGCAGAGATGTGATCTCTGGAGCCAGGGGCCCCTGGCTGTATCCAGACGAGTCTATGAGCATTCCTGTCTGACAAATCCTCACTGGGCCGCAGGCGGAGCCAGGGCTGAGGGCAGGCCAGGCAGCACGTGGGAAAAGCATCGGCTAGGGGCCTGCCAGGGTCTGAGGACCAGCATGTGGGTCCAGGGCTGGGGGGCAGAAGGGACAGCTGTGGTGTGTGAGGTCAGCTGAGTGATGGGGTCATGGCAGACCCACGGTCCCTGTGGGGATTGGCTCGTACAGAGACGGGAGCCCTGGGGCCACAAGAACACCCCACCCAAGGCTGCAGAGTATTTGCAGGGAGGGTGGCAGCTGCCAGGCACCCGAGGTGGCACAATATGTCAGACTGGGGGCGACCAGTGGGACAGGGCCAGGGGAGAGGATTCAGGACGTGGCTGATGGCCACGCAGGGCTGGAGCTCCCATGGAAGCTGGTCTGGAGGACCCACCAGGAACCTGATCCTCACAGGGTCAACTCTTGACTCAGCGTGAAACTGCGAGGCCCCTCCCTCCCAAGGACAGGAAAGGCAGGGTGGCCAGACACGCAGCCCTAGGCCAGAAAGGTGAAGCCCAGGCTGGACAGGTGGGAGCCCTGCCGCTCTCTGGTCACATGGCCTCCACCCCCAGCCCCCAAGGAGCAGCACAGACCCACGCCCTGTGCCTGGCTCCCATCCCGCGCTGCCACTTGCCAGCCCTGTAGACTCAAAAAGTGACTTAACCCCCATGCCTCAGTTTTCTCGTCTATACAATGGAACAGCAAGCACCCACTGCAAGGGCTGCTAGGAGGATGAAGTGAGCCGAGGCCCCGGAGGCCGTCGCTCCTGTTTCCGTGGCTCTCGGCATCACCACAGACGGGCCGGACTCGGGCCTCCCACTCCTTCCTGGCAGTGGTGTGTGAGTGGCGGCCCCCTGCCAGGGCCACACGTGTGCCTCGCGCAGATGGCGGCTCTGCTCACCACAGTCACCGGCTGACGCTAAGCTCCCACCAGAGAACCCTCCCTTGTCTGGGACCTGCAGGCACCTGCGGCCGGTCAGCGTGTGCTGCTCCGTGCGGCGTCCAGAGGGCAGCGACCGCCCCAGGTGGCTGCTCCAAGGAAGGAGCAGAGCCGGGGCCACTGAGACGCTTCCCCAGGCCAGGCTGTGACCCGGCAGTCCCTGCCCTCACATACATTCCGCGCGCACCAGGATCCCATCAGCTCGCCCGCCACACTTACACAGAGTCCTGGTGAGCTGAATGAAGGGAGTAGCGCAGTGTGTTTTCCTTCCAGGACTACTGTGGGAAACCAGGGCACTGGAAGGTTCTCCACACCCAACTGGAGCCAAATACATCTGCCCCAAGTCCCCAAAGCACTTGACTCCATGCAGGTTTCAGATTCCAGCTCCCGAGGGAGAAAGCGCCTCAGGTGACCCCAGTGACCACCCACATCCCCACCCTCACCCCAGCCGACTAGCGCCTCACCCACCTTCCCCAGGCGTCTCCACCTGAGAGCCCCACCCGTGCCGGCTCCTGCCCAGCAGCCGCCTGGCCTGCACGGCGGACGCTGTCATGACAGCCCGTGACCTCCACCCAGCCTCCGGCGAGTCTAGTCACCTATCTGCCTGGAGCCAAGCCCGCAGCCAGCACGGGCACGGCCACTGCTTATCGATGCTTAGTGAGTCAGGAGAGAAGGACGGGTCAGAGCCCTCCCTGGTGGCCAGCGGTTGCTGCCAGAGGCCCGGCAGCCTCATGCGGGCCTGCCTTCGCCTACCTTGGGGCCACCGCTGCCTGGGCCGCAAGGAGCGAGAGCGACGAGAGACCGTGCCGAGCAGCCGTCCAGGATAGGGAGGCTGCCAGGGCTGGATGAGGGGGGCCACGGCTCAGCTACGCAACCCACGGTGCTGAAAGCCTCTGACTGGGAGGCGGGCCGGCTGCCCAGGGGCCTCACGAGGCTGCACCTGGGGACACATCCTCAGGGGCACCAGGGCCAGCAGGTACGCCAGTCACCAAGGAGGCAGAAAGGGGCTCTCGGCAGAGGAGTGCGGGCCGGCAGGCAGGCGGGCAGCACGGCCTGGGCAGCAAGACCTGGGCAGCAAGACCACAGCAGGCACCTGGGCCCTGCCCCAGGTGAGTGGCAGAGGCCAGGCCAATGCTTCACTCTCCCCATCTGCACAGGGCCCCCGTGACCATGGCTCCCCGCTCCCAGGGCTCTGCGCAGAGCACGTGAACCAGACGGGTCAAGGCCAGGACGGTGGTGTCCCCCAGCGGGTGTCTCACTGCGTGCCACTGCTGTCACTCTGGCGGCCCCCAGCTCACAGTGACCCCACGCCCACGGTAGGGGTGGTTTCCAAGCGCCAGCATCCCTCCTACAGAAGGCCGACTCTGCCCGCCTGACACGCATACCTGGGCCCCCAGCCCTCCGCAGCGCAGACATGCGCACACTGCCCAGAAGCCAGGGTGGGGCAAAGGGAAAGCGGGGTGCAGCTGCCCCCGGGCCGCACCACCGGGGCAAACTCAGCTTGTGGGAAGGGGAGGCTGCAGGCCGCGGGGGCCCACGACGCTCTGCCCCAGGCGCAGCACAGCCTCCAGGCGCCCAGGAGAGGGTGGCAGTGCGGAGACGGACGTCCACCACCTTTCCTGTCGTCAGCCCCCCGCCAGCCTTCACAGCGTGGGTGGGACACACAGGGAAACCAAGGCCCAGGAGAGGGTGGCGGTGGGGAGCCGGACGTCCACCACCTTTCCTGTCGTCAGCCCCCCGCCGGCCTTCACAGCGTGGGTGGGACACACAGGGAAACCAAGGCCCAGGGGCCACAAGTGCTGTGTGTGCAAGCCCCAGCCATGGGAGCAGGGGAGTGGGCCAGCGTGCCGGAGCGCAGGAGATGGCCCTGGCCCCCTGCATGGGGCTCAAGACCCTCACCTGTGCTCAGGGGCAGGCGAGGGTAACGAGCTGAACGTCCGTCAGGACTGTGGCTGCCTCCACGCTGGGTGTCACCTGAGTGTTCGCTCTGTGATCCTACTGCCCGCGATGGATACGTGGTGACGCGGGGGACGCAGCTGAGCCCTCCCAGCCTGGTGCAGCCTCGGGCTCTGCAGTCTGGCGTCGATCCCCGCGGTGCTCAGAAGGGACAGCCCTTCCCTAGAGGTGGGACAGCCGGCCCGGGCCACAACGTTGCTCCTGCAGTGCAGGAAAAGGCTGCCCCTTCGATGTCACGCAGGACCACCCTCTGCCTCTTCCCATCTGCGGACTGGGACTGTGGCGGGCAGATCCTGGGCGAGGACTTGTCCCCCCGCCCAGCCTCAGTTTCCCCATCTGAAGACTAGAAGGCAGCCTGGAGGAGGTGCTCTGGCCTGGAGGCTCAGACGCTCTGCAAGCTGAAGGCTTCTCCGGCTGCTGGCTCTCCTCACAGAGCCCAATCATCTGCGTGGTCTCAGCCCTGCTTCCCCGTCAGAGGGCTGGGCTGGACACGTGGCCCCGCAGGCAAACCAACAGCATGGGCTTCCATCCATGGGCCGTGGGGACTACACCCCAGCTCCCTGAGCACCCAGAGCCAGCACAGACCACGTGCTCTCCGCCCCTGTGGGCCGCTGAACCCGGCGCGCAGACAGACCACCACCATTGAGCCTCCTGATGTAGCCGGGGGTAGGGGGCGTCTCGGCACCCCTCACCGACTCCCCAACCCCCCACAGGGCCAGGTCCAGACCTGATCCCACCGCTCAGCGGGCGTGAGGCTTGCCTCCCAAGCTGGAAGAGCGCCGTTATTTTTAGGGGAAATGCACAGCAAGCCCCTGGGCAGCCCCCCGCGTGGAGTGCAGCAGGGGCAGGGCTCCCCAGGCACGACTCCACGTGCAGCAGCTCACGTGCAGCCTCGGGGTGTGCTCTGTGCTCATAAGAGTAACACGTGTTGGTCAGCGTGTAGGAAACAGAATTAGAGGAAGGCAGTCACCTGCGACCACAGCTAAAATGTGGGGTCTCTTCCTTTCCATCTCTATTCCCGGGTACACACCTCCCAGACATGTGTACAGATGTGGTAAATAACCTTTTCCTGCTGCACAAAAGGAGACACAAGACTGAAAGCGTGGTTACAGCTGCACAACATGCTCTGGAAAGGCCTCGGGCTGGCGAGAGTGGTCACTGAAGGAGGCTGAGTTTGGACCTGACTTTTTTCAAAATACACCTTGTCATAAAGCTTGACTTTTGAAGCACGTAAAAGTGTTTTGCTGTTCGAAAAGCAAGTTAACAAAGAATCACATGGATGCCCAACCAGAAGAGTGGTTCTAGCGGCAAATGCTTTCTCTCCAGACCTGCAGAGACGGAGCTGAGGGCAAGGGCTGGCGGCCCTGAGGGAAAGCCCCAGGAGGCGCACAGTAGGTCTGCTCGGCACGTCCTGACTGCCTGCGAGGTGACTCCCGGGAGACCTCGGGGCCCGCACAACCTGCCCTGCGGTCGGAGGGCAGATCTGCCATAAGGAAGAAAGGTTGAGAGGACCTGGGGAGAGAACCACAGTGCAGCTCTGGCCTGCCCCCAAGGGCCTTCCCATCACCTCTGGTCAACACACTGGGAGGTGGAGACATCACAGGAATCAGAGGGACAGCAAGGGCTGTCCATCAGTCTGTCCCAAATGTCCCTGGTCAGTGAGAACAGAAGAAAGAGCCCCAGTCCTGCCCAAACCACAAGACCGCTGTCCCACTGCTACCTGCTCACTGCCCCCACACAGATAGATGCAGACTCAGAAAGCCGATGGGGACCAGGGCTCAGGTGTGAGACCCCCTGCCCAGACTGGGGCCTGCATCCTCAGGACAAAGGCAAGGAGAACTTGAGGGACACTGGCACCGCGCACAGGTCCCACCTCCTGAGCAGGGCCACATCCAACATTAGGTTATGCTCCAGGGGTGGCAGCCTGTGTCCGCATGGAGGCCAAGACGGACCCCCAAGGGCTTGGCAGAGCTCTGAGGCCAGGCAGGCTGAGGCCTCAACGCTCACGGTGCCGGGCCTCAATGTCCCCATCTGTGCCGTGGGGACACGCAGGCCTCAGAACAGCACCTGGTAGAGCACACTCATCTGCTGAGTGCTAGCTGTCACTATCAGCCTCATTATCAACTATCTGAACTCTGGGGGAAAACCACTACACTTTAGCAAGAAATGAGGCCAAACAAGCGGGGCTGGTCGAGAAGTTATGACTCGTCCAGAAGCCCCGTACTTTCCAAGGCAGGCAGGCTCCTCCCTGGCTCAGAAGGGCAGAGAAAGGGGCACGGAGTGGCCCTGGGGTGGTGCGGCTGTGTGAACGCCAAGCAGAACGCAAGCTCAGTCTCACTATGACCCGGCCGGGCTGGTCTGAGCCTGCAGAAGTCCCCTAAAGCCGAGGCTGCACCTTCCGGCCCCTGATGCAGAAGGGGCGCAGCCAGAGCCACTGCGGGCGGCGTGTGGACCCGACAGGTGCGCCGAGTGACCCTGGGCGCAGCTTTCCTGAACCTCAGCTTCTCCTCTCACTGGTTCATTCCACAAACACGTATGGGGCACTAGGACCCCGCAGGACACACACACACACACACACACACACACACACACACACACACACACACACACACACACACACACACACACACACACACACACACACACACACACACACACACACGGGGCCTGCTCTCTTTCAGCTACAAGTTCTGGCGGGGAGCATCACAACAGAGCAGACAGCTTCGGAAAGAGTGCTAACTGACAGCAGAGAAAGTTTGTGAAATAAGACGGGGAGATGGACAGCTGGGGGGAAAGGCACGCTGCTTCAGGCCATGCCCGGAGAGGGCCTCTCAGAGTGACATTTGCGTCTGAGACAAGAAGGCGCCAAACAACCCAGGCAGAGGGAACTGCAAGTACGGAGGCCCTGAGGCAAAACCCGAAAGGGGCTGATATGCCGGTGTGAGAGGATGTCAGGTGGCAGAGGCCAGCTGATGGGACGCAGGGCTTCGGAGGCCGCAGCAGGGGTTTTGTCTTTTCCCCACGGGGCAGAGCGGGTACACTTCTGGAAGGTGGGTGGTGTATCCCCTCAGAGGCCGCAGGGCAGGACCTGGCTTGTACAAAGGCAGAAAACTCAGCCCTGGGACCTCCCCTGCCCAGTACGGAGCCAAGGCACGTGCCACCACACCCCACCAAAGCGCGTTCGCTGAGGACCCCTAGGCCCAGGAGGCATCTCAGGCCTCCCAGATGTGCACAACAGACGATCCTGACACAGGTGCCCCACCTCTGTGCATCCATGTGCCCAGACAAGAAGGGGCAAACCTGTCCCTGGGCCACCTCTCCCTGGCTGCCAGCACCTGACCCTGAGGCTCTCTACGGACCCGGGGCACCCCTGGGAGGGGGCTCACTGCAGAGACCTGTACTGTGGGGACTTCCCTTCCCCCAAAGCTCAGCCTCTGTGACTGGTGAGTCCTAGGCCACTGGCCCCCAACCCCCAGGAAAAGGGGAGCTGTTAACTGAGCGTTCCCTGGGGCCCCAAACCCAGCGGGTGCTGGTCCCCCAAAATAAGTGCTTCCTGGGGCCCCTGGAGGGTGCAGGGGCGGGCTGGTTGGGGCTCACGGGACTCCGCAGCCAGGCGGCATTCCTACCCAGGCCCAATCGGTCCACTTGCCAACTCTGACAGCATCCATTTCCTTCTCCACTCTCTTGGCTCCAGGCGAGAAGGGAAGCATTTGCTCAACAAATACTGTCCATGATACCTCAACCAGACAAACAACTTTTTTTTTGCCATCCTATTAACCACGCAGCAAACAGCGGTCGCAGAGAGAAGAATAAAACATGACCCTCCCTCTCCCCGTCGAAACAGAAACCTCAAGGAGGAGGAGAGGAACAGGAGGAATTCCCCATGTATCCATTTTATCACGGCCTCCACCAAGTCCAGCAGTGTCCACCTCCCTAGCACATCCTGAACCGAATCAAGTGACATTTTGGCAACAGAAACACAATTGAAAAAAGAGCGGCTGAGTAGCCAGACAGCCCCCAGTTCGGACAGTGTAATTTAGAGATTTTTCCCCCCAGCACCTCAAGACACAAACACACCTGCACCCAATGCACGTTGCCGGGTCCTCCAGGAGCAACCTGCCGGGCGCGCGGGGCCCACGCAGCCCGGGGAGCCCTAAGGGGTGGGTGTGCCCATGCCCCAGGGGCTTCCCGCTCGCGACCCCGCGGCAGCATGCTCGCGGGGGGACCACCTACCTCCAAGGCCTCCAGCGTGCTGAAGCTGGCGATGGCGAAGCCATCGATGACCTCTTCCTCCTGCGAGCTGGACTCGCGGCGGCGGCGGCGCGGGGGGCGCGCGGCGGCGGCGCGGGGCGGGGGCGCGCGGGGCAGGCCCGTGTTCTCCTTGCCGGGCCCGGGCTCGGGTTCGTCCCCCGACGACGCGCTCTGGTCGCGGGCGTCGCGGGCCGCCTCCCGGCGCCGGCCGCGGTCCCGCTGCGCGCGCGAGCGCCGGCTCTGGCGGACCTTGGCCTCCATGGCGCGCGGTGACCTTGCGGCCGCGCCGTCGGGCTCCCGCTCCGCTGCCGCTGCGCTACGCGGCACCGCCGGGCTCGGTGCGGACCGCGCCGACTCCGGCCGTGGGCGGCGGCGGGCAGCGGGCCGGGCCAGACATGCCGCGCGGGTGGCCTCAGCCCCGGGCCCGGCGCGGCCTGGGCGCCTCGGCGCGGGAGGCCGCGCGCATCGGCGGGGCGGCCGGCGCTCAGCGGCCGTCGGCCGCGGACCCGGGGGCACGCCCCATGCGCGACTGGCGGCGGGCGGCTGGCGGCGGGCGAAGGCTGGGCGGAGGCCCGGTGGGCGGGCGGGGCGCGGACCGGGGCTGAGGCGCCTGGGCTCGTGAGGCGGCGGTGGCAGCGGCGCCCCGAGCGGATAACAACTGACGTACTTCCGCCAGGCAGCCGGCGCCAGAGGAAGTGGGCGCTTCAGCAGGGCCGACACGAGCCCCGCGCCGCCCTGGCCCCGTCCTGGCCCCGCCCCTCCTGGCCCCGCCCAGGCCGCGTTCTGCCCCTCGGCCTTGCCCCACCGCCCCGCCTCCGGCCCCGCCTCGCCCGAGCCGCGCTCCGCCCCGCCGTCATCCCGCCCCTCGGGGAAGGCAGCTGGGAGGCCGACCCGCTTCCCGCCCCTCCGCTCGCACCTGGGCAGGCGTCCCTGAAAGTGAGAGGTGTGGGGAGTTGGATCGCTGCCCGCTGTTTCAGTTGCGGGGTGGGGGGGGGGGGCGTCTTTGCGCCTCCCCAGGCGCAGCCTCGTTCCGAAGAATCTTTAAATGGGAGCGCATGAGCAGAAAAGTGGGGGCCTCTCCACGCTCACCGTCACCCCCTTCCGCCCCCGCCCCCGCAGGGTGAGCATGGATGAGGCGTCCTCGTCCCAGCCCTGATGCGAGGGTGGGGCGTCCTCGCCGCCACTCCTGATACAGGGGAGGGTAAGGGTCTTACTCTGCTTGTGGAGGGGCACAGACCACCTCCGCCCCGAGTGGGGGCGTGTGAAAGTCGGGTGACAGTTTCTCGGCCCCTCACTACCCTGCGCCCCAGTCCAGGACTTCTTCACGTGTCTCCTGCCCCTGTTCCCCCGGGAGCTTCCTGCAGGCTGGTCTTGCCCCTCCACGGCTTCCCCGTGCTCTCCACCGGCCCCTGCCCAGGCACCCCAACCTCTGGGTTCTAGTCTGGAAAGGGGGAGTTCTACACGAAGTGCAGCCCCTCTCCCTTCTCCTGGGTCAAGTTCCCCACCTCACCCCTCTGGGTGGGAGGCCCAGGGCGTGCCTGGTTGGCACAGAGACAGCAATTTGGGGTGCAGGGGCTGCTCCCCATCCAGGGCTGCACCAGGGCAGGAACGGATGAGAAAGGGCAGCCTGAGAGTTGAAAGCTAGGTCTAGGAGGACCTTCCTCTTTCACGCATGGAGACTGGTGAGGACCGACTGCAGGTCGGGAGGGGCCAGCTGTCTTCCTCAAATCTTAAGGTCATCAATTCATTTAGCACACATTTACCAAATGCCCTCCATCCCAGCGCTGTTTGTGATGCAGTAGTCGATGAGACAGATGGCCCTTTTAGAAGTGAGAGAGCATGAACGCAGCCAAATAACGTAATATGGAAGGGCAACTTGAAGAAAACTGACAGGGAAGTGTCACAGGAAGTGCGCATGGGGTGGTCCCGGAAGGCCTCCGAGGAGTGGCAGTTCGAGCTGAGACCCACCAGATGAGAGGGGGCCAGCCAGCAGCCAGCCCAGGGCCCCAGCGTGCGCAGGGCAGGGAGCTGTGTGGTCTGGGTTGTCACAGGCTGTTGGCAGGGTTGTCCCTGGGGGTGGCTGGGAAGGCTGCTCTGCAAACTTCTGGATACGGGGGTGGTGGGGAGCTCAGACCTCCAGACCAACCGCCAGTCCTCCCAGGCCCATCCTGCCAGGCTCCCTCTGCTCTGGGCCCTCCCCCCAGCCTCTCCTAGCCTCTCTGACTTCCCCCAGCAGCATATCCCTTTTGATTTTTCAGAGCCTTGTTAGGAACGCAGAGAACTTTCTCTGCATTCGTCCTCCCCTAATTCCCCTCTGAGGACAGAAGGCCAGAAAATCTGTGTTGGGGGGTGGTCCCAGGGGAAATCTTTCGGGTTTCATTTGGATCTAGGCCCTTGGGCCTGCCTGCCCATCCCCAGAGGGGTCTCCAGGCCCCATACCTGCTCCGGAGGCCTCAGAGACCTGCAGCCTGGGCTGCTGAACTGACCTTGGGGACTGTAGGGGCTTCCTATGGGCCCTTCCTTGTCACCCCTTCCCCACCCTCCTAGAGCAATGCTTGGGAAGGTCCAGCTTCTAGTGTTGAAATTTTCAAGTGTAGAAATGACTGTGTCTGCTCATCTGTTCTTGAAGACGCTTGGATGTGCGTTCAGGGTGAAGGATGGGGTCTCTGTAGATGCCCTGTGGGAACTCCTCTCTGAGTTTCTTAGCTCTCCTGGGGAGCACCCCCTCCCCCCCCAGGTGTTTCCCTCCCTCGATTCATTTCCAGGTGGCTGGCCAGCGCCTTAGGGACCAGCTGCCGCCATCTCCTCAGGATTCTGGGCCCAGGGAACCTCCCCTCTGGAGAGGGGCAGGGTGGGGCGATCTGAGGCCGAAGCCTACTCTCTCGTTTTGACCTGTTTGCTCGCACACACATTTGCTCTCTTCTTGCTGGAGAGACATGGGGGGGGGGTGGCTTTGGAGTGCGGACACCAGCAGTGGCTAAGGGATAGCTTCTACACCATGCTAGTGTTGGGAACTTTCTAGATCTATGCTGTCCAGTCCAGTAGCCACCAGCCATACAAGGCTCTTGAGCCCTTGAGATGTGGCTCATGCAGCTGAAGAACTGAACTGTACATTTTATTTATTAACTTTAATCTGAAATGAAACAGCCCCTTGCGGCTGGTGGCTACTCTGCTGGGCAGGGCAGATCTAGGACCTGGGCTCCAACCTCAGCTTCTGTCATCGGACTGTGGGCAGATGGTCTCACTTCTCTGCATCAGCTGTCCCTTCCGTAAACCCTGGGTGGGGGCGTGATGACGACGCTCCCTGTGGTGGGTGGTCTGAACTCCACCTGGAGTGACACAGGCAGGAGGCTTGTTACCGTACCAGAGACTCAGCTGGTCCTGGAGATTTGCCTTTCCAACAAGCGGGGCTGCGGGTCTGGGGACCACAGGTTGTGCGCCCCTCTTGTTCACATGAGAAAGGGCTTCTTCGCCTCTTGCTCCGCCTCCCCCGAGAGATGCGCCCCTTGGGACCTGGCTCTTGATGACCTTGATTTCCTCCCTCTTCTCTGCCTTCCCACAAGCTCCCTCCACGCCCCTGGGGCTCAGCTTTCTGGTCCGCAGCCAGGCCAGGTCTCTCCTGCCTCATCCCATCCCTGAGGACTCATCCCTCCCAGTCCAACAGGGGAAAGGGGACCCTCCCCAAGGGCAGGACGCTGCCAGAGAGAAGCCCCCGATCCCACCCCCAGCCTGCTAGCCCATTGCCGTGAGGCCAGAAGCCCAGCCTTCCCCTGGGCCCATCCCCAGAGCCAGGCCCTCGCCCGGTCACCACACACAGCAGAGCGCCCTCCCCAGCAGAGCTCTGAGAGGCACTGCTGAAAGTTATTTGCTTCCAGGTGGCCTGTCAGCCCCATCAGTCTCCACTGTTTGGGTTTGTCTTAGAGTCACTGCTGTTCTGTCAGGCTCTGAGCAGAGGTAATTGGTGTGGAATTGTATTCAGAATTCAGTTTGCCCTCACAGGGCCGCTTCAGGCCCTATAAATCATCAGAGTCAGCTGCTCCTTTGGGGTTCAAACATACTTTTCGCTTGTAGGGTGACAGCCAGAAAATGAGTTCCTGCTAACAGGCCAGCCCCTGCTGCCCCGTCTGTGAACAGCTGTTTGCTCCAGCACGGTGAGAGATGATGTTGGTTTCCGCCTTCCCAGTATCCATCCCACCTCCTTCTGGCAAGCGTGCCTCCGTAGCCTCCTTCCATGGGTGCAGTCTGGGAGGGGTGGACAGCCCACTGCACGCCCCCCCCTCTCCTGGCCCAGGAATGGGCAGGTGTCCTAGTTCCTGCCATATTAATGCTGTGTGACAAACAGCCCCTGGAATCTCTGCGACTTGGAACATAACTCTTTCTTTCTTGCCGGTGGGGCTGCAGGTTCCTGGAGGGGCTCAGCTTCAGACTGTGGGTCAAGTTCAGGTCTGTTTCAAGGGTCTCTCTCTGGGACCCAGGCTGCAAGACGTGAGCTACCTGGGGCATTTTCTTTGCAAAACTCATGGGGCCAAGCCACACTGCACAGGCACTTTGAAAGTCTATGTTTAAGCCTCATCATGTCTGCTCACGTCCTGTCCAAAGCAAGTCTTTCAGCCAAGACTGCCACCCATGGGGCAGGAAGTTGAGGCCACCGCTCCAGTGTGGGGAGGGGAGGGTGGTGCTGTATTCTCGTGTGTGTGTGTGTGTGTGTGTGTGTGTGTGTGTCCCTGCTACAGGAAGGAAGTAGAGATTTGGGGACCATATTCCCATTTGTCACAACAGGGGCCCAGGCTACGCCAATCCAATGGCCTCTGACTGAAATTAGACTCTGTCCTTTTTTTTGGCCACGCTGCAAGGCTTGTGGGATCCTAGTTACCCCACCAGCGATGGAACCTGCGCCCCTTGCAGTGGAAGCGCAGAGTCCTAACCACTGGACCGCCAGGGGATTCCCTAGAATCTGTTTTGAGCAGGGTATCCAGGGGATTGGAATTTGGGTGTGCTCATCCCAAGTGTGCCCCCCCAACTCATTCCTGCTGCTCAGGACCTGCTCTGTGCTTGGGCTCTGAGCCACTGCTGCTCGGGGGCTGCCCAGCTGTCCTGACCCCCTACTGCCCCACCCTGTCCACAACCTCCCTCTTCATCAGCCCTAACTCAGATGTCACTCCTCCCCGAAGTGCAGTTGGGCGCTTCGTGCTGGGTTCACCCAGCTGAGTGGGAACATTTCTCAGAATTCCCCTCGCCGAGTGGCCGGTCAGGGATGCCCACGTGAGAAGTCCGTGCGCTCTGGCAGGCGGAAGTGAGAGCGAGAGCTGTCAGTTCATCTCCGGGGGCCCTGCAAGGCGCCCGGCTTGCCAGCGTCACCCACGGGGTCAGGACCCACCAGCCCCCGTCCCCGAGAGGCTCAGGCAGCTCTGGGCTGCAGCCCCGGGGGCTTCCTCCATCTCCTGCCCCTCCTGGAGCCCCGAGGAAGGGCTTGGCTCGCCGGGACGGCTGTGAGAGGTCCCTCTGGAGCGTGGGTTTGTCCAGGCTGTATCTTAACAGCTGCTGCCCGGCCTCCTGGCCATGCTAGAGACACACAGGCAACACCCCGTAGCGCTGTCCCGCCACCCCTATCCGCCCATCGCAGAAGGCCAGGCTTTGGGGCCCAGTCCCACAGGCAGTGTACCTCCCTGGGCCCAAGGCCTCTCCAGGCACAGGCTCCCTCCTGCCATCTTGGTACCCTCTCCTTCGTGAGTGCGTCAGCTCCAGAAGAGCAGCTGTGGGCCTGACTCCGTGCCGCACACACTGGGGGCCCTGAGTATCCTTTGTCTGGGGCGCCCCAGGAGTCCCGGCTTCCTGATTCTCCTTGGAGGGTGTCTTCCAGCAGGTCCAGCCTTGGAGGAGTGGAAGGCTCATGCAAGAAAGGGGTGTTTGGGGACTTCCCTGGTGGCGCAGTGGTTAAGAATCCGCCCGCCAATGCAGGGGACACAGGTTCAAGCCCTGATCCGGGAAGATCCCACATGCTGCAGAGCAACTAAGCCCGTGCGCCACAGCTACTGAGCCTGCACTCTGGAGCCCGCGAGCCACAACTACTGAGCCCACGCGCCTAGAGCCCCTGCTCCACAACAAGACAAGCTACTGCAATGAGAAGCACACACACTGCAACGAAGAGTAGCCCCTGCTTGCCACAGCTAGAGAAAGCCCGCATGCAGCAACGAAGACCCAACACAGCTAAAAATAAATAAATAAATAAATTTATAAAAAAAGAAAGAAAGCGGTGTTTGCAAGGCAGGGAGATCCTGTCTGCACTGTCCCTGTGTCCCCAACATGGCCCTGAGCGGTATGCACAGCAGGTTGGGGGTGGCAGCCTGTGGGAGGGAGGACAGGGCCGCAGGGACCCCTGGGGCTTTTCCACTTGAAGTGGACAGAAACCCAAACCCAGCCTGGCTTCCTCTGCTGTGGAGCTTCAGATGTGCACCTGGGCCTCAGGTCGGGCTGGACTCAGACTGGCTTCACCTGGGAGGTGAGGGTTGCAGCAGTCTCATCCTGCTAAGTTCAGGTCAGCAGTAAAGAGGCAGTCTTTTCAGAGCCTTCAGAGGGAGCACAGGCCTGCTGGCACCTTGATCTAAGACCTCTGGCCCCCAGAACTCGGAGAGAGTGAGTTTCTGTTGCTTTAAGCTGCCCATTTTGTGGCCACAAGAAATGACTACAGGCTGCTACCCTGAGGGGGGTGCGTTGCTTCCCCTACCAGCACCCCCTCCTAGAGGCCCCTACAACCTCGCCTTGGTCCATGGAAGGGATGGAAGTGGCCATGTGCCCATTCTGAGCCTAGACTCAGGAGACCCTGTGTGTTTCCACTTGCTCTCTCATGCCTCTGCCAGGGCCGTGAGAAGGCCGTGCCCAGGCTAGCCCACTGGACCCAGGAGGATAGGGAGGGTGAGACACACCGAGGACTGAGTGCCCTGGCTACAGTGCTGGGCACGCCCATCCTAGAGTGAGTCCGGCTGAAATGAGCAGTCCAGCCAATGTCCAAACACGTGAACCATAAACACTTATTGTCCAAAGAAGCTGGGATCTTGGGGCTGTTTGTTACTCAGCATGTTGTGGACTAGCTGACTGATGCAGATGGCGATGAGGAGGGTAGAGGGGACGTGCAGCCAGGCTCAGAGAAGACCTCACAGAGCTCCTCAGCTACAGCTGCGTGCCTCAGGCATGGACTGTGATGAGCCCAGCGGTCAGGGACTGAAACGTTTCTGCTCTGCCAGCCTGTGGGAACCAGCTGTTGGTTCTGCAGTGACTTTCAGGACATCTGTGTGTGCAGCAGAGGCAGTGGTGACCTCGAGGGGCACAGACTTGGCCCTCGGGGGCCTGCAGTCAGTACTGGAGGTGGGTAGTTAGCAAGTCATTACACTCGAAGTTACCAGGTTCTGCCACGGCTGGTTGGCTGTGGGTGTGACGTGAGGAAGCACAGGCACCTCTCTCAATGAGTGTGACAGTGAAGGGGAACATGGTGTGGGACGGTACCTGGAGAGAAAGGCAGGGCCGGGAGAAGCTCGCCACGGAGGGGGCACCATGTGGTGGCGCAGCAGTGGTGATGGTGGCAAGGGCACTAACAGCCATCGCTTCTTGAGAGTTTATCCGTCAGATGTGGTTCCAGATCCTCTTCCTGCATTAACTCATTTAATCTCTTCGTTGAGCTAACACAAGACTCTTTGCAGGTGTTCTTATTACAGGTTACCGTCCTTTTCTTTGTTTGTTTTGTTTTGTTTTGTTTTGCGGTACGCGGGCCTCTCACTGGTGTGGCCTCTCCCGTTGCGGAGCACAGGCTCCGGACGCGCAGGCTCAGCGGCCATGGCTCACGGGCCCAGCCGCTCCACGGCATGTGGGATCTTCCCGGACCGGGGCACGAACCCGCGTCCCCTGCATCGGCAGGCGGACTCCCAACCACTGTGCCACCAGGGAAGCCCAGTTGCAATTCTTAATTGTCTCCAGCTAGAAAAGTGCAAGGCTCAACGCATTCTCATAAAATGTTACGTGTTCCGTGTTACCCATGTAACAATCAAGAAATAGAACGTTACTTACAGCATTGGCTTTTATTTATCTTACTCGATGTTTTATTGATACGACATGATTGCTGCAGTTCCAGCCATCATGGCCTCACTCCAGCACCCCATGAGGAGAGGAAAGCAACAGTGATGCCAAATCCCAGGAGTTCTCATCACCAGAATAGTGTGTCTCATGGCCATTAATTGTTGTAAAGGAAGCTGGGAAAGTGAAAAACTGGCAAAGGGGGGTGGGTTTACTAATGACTGTCTTCCACCAAATATGATTTGTCATAAGGCTGGGGTTGGGGGTCAGACTTTCCTGTGGTCCTGGGGTTTCTGCCTCTGAAGGAACAAAATGGGGCTCTGTGAGCCAGGAAGGGGGGCATGGACGGCTATTTGGTGGACAGCGGGCATCGTCCATCGTCCATCGTCCATCGTGCAGCACGTCTTTGCTGCTGGCATCCTGATTTTCCTCTGGGGAATCCCTCCTCTCCTGTACTCAGTCCATGAAGTTAAAGAGGTGTTAACTTCACCTCTGGCTCCAGGTGTGAGCGTGTCACTCAAGCCATGCCAGTTGCAGCATCCCGTGCGCAGTGACTGGTCCAGGGGTGGGCACATGACCCAGGGCCTTGGTGGTGACCATGGAAGGGAGGTTCCCTCTTTTCTCAGGTCTTGGGGGCAGGCAGGTGTCAGCTGGGGTCTTGCCATCACAAGGGGAGTGCCTGCCAGAGACTGGATCCCACATGGAGGACAACTGAGCAAGGAGACTGAGGGGACTGAGATCTAACGACATTTTTAACTTCGGATCCAGCTGTACCTGAAGCCAGTTCTATGCATGGACTTCACATACACGTGATTCAATATATTCCCTTTTTGCTTAATCCAGTTTGAGTCTTCCGCCACAAGCACATCTTGCTGAAAGAGTGCATCTGAAACGACCCCGTTACCTGTCAAAAGCCCACGAAAGCCACAGCAAAGGGGATGGGGCCCGGGTTCTCTGGTTCCCTGTGCCTTGAAGCCTGATACTTCCTCCCAGGGTCCTGGCTGCCCCTCAGTCAGGGCTGATGCCACCCACCACCTCCTCAGGCAGGGAGTGGCCCCTGAGGCGTCCGGCCCCGGCAGCTCTCAGGCACCCGTGCCACGCTTGGTTTCTTTGTTTATCCAGCAAACACTTCCTGAGCTCCTTGGAACCCTGGAACTTCCCTTCGGTTATGGAGAACCCAGAGGAGAGCAGGACAACGTTGGATCTGTCAGGTTTTCTTTGGCTGTTCTTGCAAACGGCAGACACCCAAGTTCAGGTTCCGCTGACTCGGGCCAGAGGAGCCTATCGAGCGCATGGGAGGGAGGTTGAGCAAATGAGCCCTGGAGGGCGGGGTGGGGGCGCTCAGGAGCCACCGGAATGGGGTTCAGGTGCACGTCCACGCGGGCTCCGAGGGGTGGCGGCTGCTCTCGGAGCTGTTTCCCTCTCCACTGCCTTGAACTGTGTGTGAGCACCCAGGCCTTAGCCACGACAGGCTAGCTCACGGTGCGAGTGGAGCTGGAAGCGCAGCGCTTCTCACAGGCTCATTCCATTCCTGTCCACGTGGTCATTCAGGAACCCAGGCCGGTGGAGGGTCTACCGTCTGGAACGGTATCAGTTGCCCGAGCCGTGTAAGAGGGAGCTGGGAGGGGAGGCCCCAACCCGTCCTGCGGTGGCCCTGAAGTGACACAGGGCAGAGCAGCCACATGGGTCCCCAAAACATGAGAGGGCTGGGAAGTGAGAGGAGCTCGCAGGTATTTGTAAGCAGTAGGTGTCTCTCCAACAGCGCTTACGCGTCCTGGAGTGTGGACAGGACCCGATACACACCAGCCGTTGCGCTTGTAACTATCTGGACTCGTACGCAGAAGCCCTATTTTCTAGTCCTTCAGAGATTACATGAGGTCTCGAGTCTCAGGTTAACCCAGGTCAGTGTTATTACCGAGCACCTGCTCTGCTGGGCTCTCTGTGGGACACATAAGACTCCATCCTTGCTTAAGGCACAGTGTCTCTATTTCAAAGATTCTGAACTTGACCTGAATTCTGCTGTGGGCTCACTTTTTTGGCAGGTGGAAGGTCAAGGCATTTGAACACCTTTAGGCAGAGCCCGTGCTCCCCTGCCACTATCCTCACCACTCCCTATTCCCTTCCACCATGTGCTTTGCTCATCTGGTTCCTGCCTGTCTCCGCAGATATCTGTTGCCCCTGGATTTCCTTATCTGCTTGTCCAGGTTACTCTTTAAGCCTTGTTTCAGGTGGTTCCAGAGAATTGATGATTAACCTGACCTGAGCTGACCTTTAGAGATTTGGGCTGAAAATTGTCACTCCAGATACAGGCTGGAAAGCCTAAGTGCTGAAGGTTGGCATCTCCTGGAGTTGTGCAGTGCACAACCCGTGTGGGTGTACACGGCGACCCTTGACTGGAAGGGAATGAGAGACGGGCCAGTTCTGGAACCTGGCCACCATGGTGTGAGGAAGCTCAAGCTGCTGCCCATGGCCACAGCCTCTTCTCCCTCCTTCCCTCACCCTTCAGACCCTGCATGGCTCATCCTCCACTTATCACCTGCCCTCAGGGCTCAGCAGACCCTCACATGGACCCACTGGGGCCCCTTCCGTCGTGAAGAACCTAAACCCAACACAACTGGCGGACGTAGAATGAAAGGACTTTATTCATGTTGCTGAAAAGGGCAGACCCAGCTTGACCTAGGGTTTCAGATAACCTGCCGAGACCCTGCCTCCCTCCACCAGCTCCGGTGTCCCCTGTGTCGGCCCTGTTCTTGGCCAGGCTCACACCCTGGGTGCAGGTTGGGGCAAAATGGCCCAGAACTGCAGCTGCCCGATCGCACTCTGCCCGGGCAGTGACCCCAGTGAGATGGTCCTAGTGAAATCCCGGGGTTCACTCTGATTGGACTCTCGTGGGGATCCTTGATCAAACACTGTGACTAGGGGGATGATGACAGTGACACTAATAGTTAGCAGTTATTGAGTGTCATCAATGACCAGAGTGCCATCTAGTTACCTAGACGTTTAATTGTCATAGCAACCCAATGAGATCAATTCCTTGTTATCCTCATCTTATCACTGAGGACACTGAAGCACACAGAGGTTGAACAACTTGACCTAGAAGTCACATAGCTTTTAGTCATGATCCGGGGGTGATGGGTCCCAAATTACCACCCTCACCTCCATCATCACCACCCTCACCTCCATCATCACCACCATCACCTCCATCATCACCACCCTCACCTTCATCATCACCACCCTCACCTCCATCATCACCACCATCACCTCCATCATCACCACCCTCACCTCCATCATCACCACCCTCACCTCCATCATCACCACCCTCACCTCCATCATCACCACCATCACCTCCATCATCACCACCATCACCTCCATCATCACCACCATCACCTTCATCATCACCACCCTCACCTCCATCATCACCACCCTCACCTCCATCATCACCACCATCACCTCCATCATCACCACCATCACCTCCATCATCACCATCATCACCTTCTTCATCACTACCCTCACCTCCATCATCACCACCCTCACCTCCATCATTACGACCATCACTTTCTTCATCAACTGTTTCACCATCTTCCTCCTCCTCATTGTCTCCACCCCCATCATCAACATCCTGAGAGTGAAAGTGGAGGCGGAGGTGGTGATAGTGGTGAGGGACGCAGGGAAGACTTCTCTGGCACTGGGGTCTCCAGCCCAGATGTCAGGCAACAGTGCTTTGCCTGCATGGGGAGAGTCAGGGGGGCACGTTGGAAATATCACGGCTTTGCTGAAGGACCAATATATTGGCTTCAGTCTCACTCTTTGCAGTGTCACTACTCATAGATGTGATGTGCTGGGGAGACATGGGGACTTGCTCACAGTTGGGGTAAGTTGTGGAATTTTCCTCCAAGAAGGCAGAGTTGGATGTGGAGTGACTCCTTCCCAGTCCCTCAAGCCCCACTTGGAACACCCACACCAGGTCTTGCAGGAAGTACTGAGGGCCACGGGCTCCTATCCAGGGTGATGGACACACAGTCTCCCACCGAAGGCTCCTTCTGGCTGAGCCCAGGCAGAAGCCAGCCTGGGAGGCTCCACCTGCCGGGTCAGGAATGGGCAAGGAATGAGTCCCAGGGCAAAGAGCTGGGCACAAGTTGGAACACAAGGGTGGAAACAAGAAAGAACCTCCTGGCTGGCTGTGCACAGACAAGTCTCTTCTTGCTGCGGTGAGGCAGCAGCTCAAACCTCTGTTAAAGAGACAACGCTCGGCCCTTCTTGCTTCCCTGGGCGCCCTGACATTTTTCTGAAGATGGGAAAGGCTGACGTCACAAGGAGATTCTTTTGACGTCCTCCTGATGACACAGTGGAGGATGCTCTCACAGTGAGAGCCATTGTAGCACCCAGTCCCCACGACACAGAGACCAAAGCTCCCGGGGGTGGTTAGTTTAAAGGCACACAGGACACAGCCTGCCTGGAGGGATCTTCTTAGGACCCAAAGAGTGTTAGTGAGGGCTCTCCCCAAAGAGACAAAGACCCAACCCAGTCAGGCATGAATAAAAATGGAGCTGTGCTACCTCAGGCAATGGGAGGTGCCAGGGATACTGGTTTCAGGTATGGCTTGAACCAGAGGTCAACCCAGGCCGACACATCTGAGTCTCCCGGGCTCTGTGCTCAGCCATTTGCCTTTGCTAGGCGTTTGCACGTATCCAGGAGTATCACTGGTTTGACTAAGGTTACCTGCCCAGACCTGGACCAACCTGTGTGACACAGACAGAGGTAGGGGAGTGACACCTGCTGACTGGCCAGACCTGGGTTTGACCAAGGTGAGGGTGGGGCCCCTGAGTCTGTACTCACAGGAGGAGGCTGCTCCTCAAAGCAGGCTGGGGTGCCATTAGCAAAAAGGGGGAGGGAGGTGGGCAGGCAGAAAGAGCCCTGTCGCCCGCAGTGGGGCTCCCCTGGCCCTGACGGATGCAGAGGGGCCCAGCATCGCCTGTCCCTCCCAGGGAAGGCCTCTGGCTGTCCTCAGTGAGGCCCGCTGGGAGCAGGTCCCCAGCCACATGTGTGCTCTGGGCACTGGGCCAGCAGCCTGGCCGGGGGGTCCCAGGGGAGCGGGTGTCGGGCTGCCAGGCGGCCCACACGCTCTGGGCTTTTCCATGGCAACAACTGGGCCAGCTGGCAGCTGGGCAGGCGCTTCACGAGCCTCTCAGAGGACGTGAGGCCGCGTCCTGCGTCCTGATGAGGGAAGAAGCCAGGCTTGAGGGTGTGGCCCACAGCGGCGTTAGCGACACGGCTGGCAGGAGGTGGAAGGAGGCCGGGGGCTCCCAGGAGGGCCAGGCAGGGCTGGGCCAACTGAAGCTCATCTCTCACCCATCTCGCAGAGTCTCCTGGGTGCAGATGCAGTGGTTCGGAGCCTGGCTCTGAAGTCATTGCGTGGGTGAATGACCTCCAACGCTGTGCACACAGCAATCTGGGCCTCAGTTTCCTCACCTGTAGGACACGCAAAATCATGCCCATGTCGTAGGGTTGTTGAAAATCGTAGGTTTAAATGAAATGGAATGAGTCAGGCACCCTCCACCTGGGCCCTCTGAGGAAGGTATAGAAAAGAAACAGGCGCCAGGAACCTGCCTCGAAAGAAATGGTGGACGACGGCCTTCAGGCAGACGGAGAATGATTTAGGCCAGAGCTCAGGTCTGCAGAAGAGAAGAGAGCTGGAGAAGGAATAAATGAAGGCACAATAAAATCTTCGCTTTTTCTTATTCTAGTTGTCCTAACACGTAACAGTTTCTTCAGAATGATCCCAGCACAATGTATCGGGGGGTTATAGCTTATGGGGATGTGAACAGAGCAGTGTTCCAGGAAGGTGTGGACATGCCTGTGGAGCCCAGCAGTGTTATTGGAAGTGGACTTGGATTGGTTGTGGATGTACATCGCAGACTCTAGGGCAACTACCAAACATTTTTTTTTTCCACAGGAAGTACAGTTGCCGTGTTGCAAAGGGACACAGGTGTGTTTGGGGCGTGGGCATCCACAGGTGGGGCTGGCACAGGAGGAGCTGTCCCACCTGGGGCTGAAGGGCGGAGGGGAGGGGACAGACATGGGAACCGAGGGAGTGAGACAGACACACGGGGAGGGAGAGAGGAGGGGACCCTACGTGGGCAGGGTGCCCGCAGGGGCTGTGGTCCAGATAGGTCAAGGGCGGCATCCAGGGGGCCTCCCTCTCTTGCCCCTGGCCCTGCTCTCCTGTGGACGCTCCCTGGGCTGGACTCAGTGGTGGCCGGAGGGCAGGGAGCCCCTGACTTGCCCTGTCCGGGTCCACAGCAGGATGGGGAAGTGTGGGGCAGGGAAATTCCAGGAAAGGCACAGATGGTGACCCGCCCCCGTTCTCAGTACCCGGGAGCTGCTAGACGCCTGTTTGTGTTCCTGGGCTTTACTTCCCCGCCCCCCTCGGGGGGTCTGGAGCCTGAGTGAAGGGGCCAGGATTTTGTCCTTGGGCCTGGGCTTTATTTCCCCGCCCCCCTCGGGGGGTCTGGAGCCTGAGTGATGGGGCCAGGATTTTGTCCTTGGGGGCTGTGCGCTCATGGCGGGATCTAGTCCTCAGGATGTCTCAATCACCATCTTTTCAACGACCTCAAACAGATGCTCTGCCCCCCAGGGAGAGACGGCGGCGTGGTGTGCCATGAGCCTGCCCAGCAAATTTAATCAGCCACGTTACTCATCTAACACAAGCAATCCTTCTCCACCCCACAGCCTCCAGGCGACCACAAGCAGCGAGTAGAAGCAGGGATGTAGCCAGAGGGTGGGGACAGCCCAGGGCCATTCTGGGCCTGCAGGGAGGCCCTGCGGGAGGCTCCTGGCACCCACCAGCTGTTGGTGACAGCTGCTTCCGTCTGTCCCCCCACCCCAGGGCTCTGTCAGAGGGTTGTTGTTCAAACAGATTGATTTTGGCAAAGCCCGTGGGATGAATGTGCTCTCACAACTGTCACCGGGCGTGCGGTTTCCCGGCTGCTGGAGGGAGGGCCACGCCAGAGGCACTCCCTCGGTCTGGAGGCCAGGAGCCCGATGCGGGTCTCATGGGGGCCAAGGGGTCGAGGAGTCGGCAGGCGCCCCAGGCAGCCGGCTGGCCCTGCTCTTGAGCACTGCTTGCAGTCAGGCCCCAATCCTCACCCCAGTGAGACACAATAAGTGAGTCAGATGGGTGACAGTCGGTGGTGAGGGCTGGCAAAGACAGGGCCCAGGGGGCTTAGGTCACAGTTAAAAAGGAGGCCAGGGGCGGGGGGGGGGGGGGCGTCAAATAGAGGCCTGGGTGAAGGCCTGAGAGCGGACCCTGCTGTGGCAGTGGGGAGAGCGCGTGAACGCGCGGCCACCACTGGGTGAGGGGCAGAGGCTGTGAGTACGAGTGGACGACGGCGCAGCTCCCAGTGAGCTCAGCCTATGTGACCTGGGAGTGAACTGCGGCCGGGGTCAAGGTCAGACCGTGCACTGAGGGACCCTCGGCTCACCAGAGGCCACCTGGCGCTCCCAGGGCCGGGACGGAGCCCTCGGAGCAGGAAGCCCCTGCAGCCTGGGAGGACCCGCCGTCCACATAGATGCGACGGAAGGTCATCTCCGAGTCTCACGGGGCCAACGCTTTCCCTGGGAAGCAGCAAGGGGTCAGGTGCTAGCAGAGGGGTCAACCCGCCCCCTGGCCTTTCTCTCTGTCACGGTGACCCAGTGCCTGGGTCCTCAGGCCCAGACAGTGCTCCTGGAATCTGGAAGGCACCCCTGCTTCTCCCCGACCCTCACATCAAACCGGGCAATTGACTGATTCCAGCCGGTATTGATTAAGCCCCCGCTCTGTGTCAGGCTCTCTTCTCGTTACTGGGACGCAGCGAGACAGAGCACAGAAGGTGCCCCGTGTGAGTTTTGGAAGCAGTTCTGCTGGCCATCGTGTGAGCGTTAGCCACCCTCAAAGTTAGGGGGAGCCTAGTGCACACAAGAGCCCTGCTTCTGACACCGACTACGAGTCCAAGGCCCCTGAGATCCCCTCGGGTTGGACAACCCCCTGGGAGGACTACCCGAGCCCCCTCAGGGCTCTGTGCTCACGGTCCTGGTTCACTGCAGGGAGGGGGCGTGAAGTACCCCGGCCAAGGGAAGGGCGCAGGACAGACCCCGGAGATCCCTGACCACGAGCGTCCGGTGTCTTCCCCGTGGGCCCTGACGTGCGACAGCACACGCACGGGGTGCTGCCAGCCGGGGGCTCCCCGCCTCGGCGTTCCGATTTTACCGGGGCTGTGGGACCCACGTGGCTGCCCCCAGTGTCCAGCCCCCCAGAGGGGGAGCGGATGCCACTCAGCCCAAAGCCCCGCCGTGACCCCCATCGGGGACTCTGACGGGCCGCGGCCCCGCAGACGGCGCTCCCATCAGGACGCCCGGGGCCTCGGGTCCCTCCTGGAGCCGGACAAAGGCCAGCCCTCAGCTTGGGGGGGGCGGGTTAGCTCTACACCCGCTGCAAAGTGTCTCTGGCTGCAGCAGACTGAGAATCCCCGAGGCAGGGTCAGAACGTGCTACCTGCCACACAAGGTCCTTCCATGAGGCAGAGCCTCACGGCTACAACTGCCAACAGTGCCATCTGGGTCCCGTCACTGTGCCCTGGGCCAGGGCGGGGGCAGGGGGCACACTAAGTGGCCACACGGTGTGGGGCTTCCACGCTGCCCCAGCGCTGTGCCTCGGGCTCCAGCTGCCACTCCCTCGGGTGGCACGGCTTGGGTGCCCACTGTGTGCTGGTGTTCCGGGCTTGGGACGCAGCCGGGCTGCTGTGTGTCCTGTCCAGTGTCACACGGAAAAATGCATTAGGAAGACGGTAGGGAACGAGGGTACTCAAAGGGCAGAGCAGGGCCGGCTGAGCAGGTGCCTTATCTAGAGGAGGTGAGGGAGTGAGCCACGTGATGCCCGGGGAAGGTCAGCGGGGGCGAGCAGGCTGCCCGGCGGGGAGCAGTGGGGCGTGTGCGCAGGCCCGTCACCTATCGCTGCTGTGACGCGGCCTCTGAGCCAAACGGGCGCCGCGGAGGGCGTGAGACCCGGGAGGTAGGAGAGGCGGAGACAGCGCCTCGTGTGTCAGCTCGCCTGGCCGCGGGCCCCTGCCGCAGAGGCCTCGCCGGCGTCGGGCCTCTCCAGTCCGGAAGGGCCTGAGTAGCGCCCAACGTGCAGGCAGGAGGACGCCCCCCTTCTTCCCGCCTCCCTGGCGATCAGGGACACCTCGTCTCACCTCCTCCTGCCCTCGGACCGGGCTTCACCCCGTCGGCTCCTCTGGTTCTCAGGCCTTAGAACGCGGGCCCATCTACCCCACCGGCTGTCCTGAGCCGCCGGCTTGCAGGCGGCAGGTTGTGGGACTTCCCAGCCTCCATAATCACGTGAGCCCATTCCTAGAATGAATGAATGAATGGATACAAGCAGGAGGCCGGCTAAAGCCACTGCAAACCTAGGCAGCAGAGGCGGGGCTGGGGACGTGCGTCTGGATACGAGTCCTTCTCGTCCTGGTCGGATGCACTTGCTCCGAGCCCATGTCCCTGGCCCACTGTGCGCGCCGGCACCCAGCTGCCGGTGACGCGCCAGCACGCGCCAACGCGCTGGACGTGGCCGGGAGGACAGGAATTGGGAAGGCGCCAAGGTCCTCCTATCGACCTAGGAAACCAGGAAGGAGCAGTCGTCTCTCAACGGGGGGACGCTGTGTGAGGGGCAGGCTTGGGGTGTCGTGCTTGCTTCCTGGGGCTGCTGCAACGAAGCACCACAAGCCAGAAACAACAGGAATGCGTTCTCTTACCGTTCTGGAAGCCCGAAGCCTGAAGTCAAGGTGTGTGCAGGGCCACGCTCCTTCCAGAGGCTCAGGGGAGGGTCTTCCTGCCTCTTCCAGCTTCTGGGGGCCCCAGGTGTCCCTGGGCTTGTGGCCCCATCACTCCCGTCTCTGACCTGCACCCAGCTGGACTTCCTCTGCCCAACCCTCCTCCCGCCCTTTTCCTCTCCGGGGTGCAGGCCCCTCCCAGGCATCTTGCTTACTTACCCAGGGCCCGGGAATAGGACCTGGATCTGTCTGTGTGGGCGTGGCCTGTCTCTCGACAGGGATTTCCCCTCCTTCACCCCAACATGGACTTTGTTCCAGGAGAAAACGTCTAACGCCAGGTGGCCATCCAAGCACCTGCAACAGCAACGCTGCTCAGCTGCAGGCTGTCTACGGTCCTTCACCTGCACTACGGCCCTGGCTCTCAGGCCGCCTCCGAGGCTGCTGGCGCTGTACCCATTTCACGACGAACATGGGGGCCGGAGAGGCAAAGCGACTTGCCTGAGATTCTCAGCAAGAGGTTGTGGTGCTGAGGTCCAAACAGAGGCTTGTGTCCTGCTTCCAGGCCGGATCGCAAAGGGGAGGGGACAGGACCAGAGCCGCTCCTGGGGGAGGCCCACCGGCTCCTTGGGGCGGCAGGCAGGAGGCTGGTCATATTTATTCTGCTTGAATAACAACGGCTATGACATGAAAAGAGCTAAGAGCTATTTCCTCTGCCCGAGACAGGGACTCACCTAAACGGCCGTGAGCGCCCTCGTGTCCGCCACGGCGTCCCCAGGACAGAGGCGACTGCGGGGTGCCAGCTAATGCGCTCGTTCACTCGTCACTTGAATGGGCGAGTGCTGACTGTGGCCTGTGGGTCGGGCCCTGTTCTGGGCACTGGCGGCAGGCAGAGCCAGGCACAGAGAGGCCCTGCTCCCATGGGGTTGTCCTGCTCCAGGGCTCTCGGGGTGGCCGCCATGGGCAGAGCAGGACGTGGCCCTGCCCTCCGTCCCTAGAATGTCCAGCCTCACACGTTGGCGAGAAATAGGGTCCTCCTGCTAAGGCCTCACCGGGACGGGTGACCCGATGGAGGTCAGGCAGGCTGGGGTGCAGGAGTGGGAGGCCAGGCTGAGGTGGAGCGGGGAGGGGAAGGCCTCTGTGCAGGTAGCACGGGGACATCCGGGTGGCCTGGACCCGCTGGCCAGAGTTCAGCTGCCCTTCACACTGCTGGTCTTTAAACATCTGTTCAGATTTTGTTAAGCGGTGGTGGGGAGAGACAGGTTTCTATTTTGCTAACATTTCATTTCTTCCCCAACACTTGTCATGAAAAATTTTCAAACACACGGGGAAGCCGAAAGAACGTTCCAGTGCAGACCCACAGCCCATCGTCCAGACGCGGCTGCACCATTTCCTGTGCCTGCCCTCCACTCAGCTCTCACCCGCCGTCCAGCTGGCCGGTCACCTTGGGCAGCTGCAACAAGCAACCACAAACTGGGGGCCGCATCCAGCAGACTTTATCCTGTCACAGCCGGGAGGCCAGAGCTCTGGGATCAGGGGTTGCAGGGCTGGGCCCTCCCTCCTGCGGGTTCCAAGGCGAATCTGGCCGGGCCTCCTCCGGCTCCTGGAGTTGCCAGCATCCTTGTCCTGGGCTGGTGGCTGCGTTGCCCCGTCTCTGCCTGCGTCATCACGTCACCTCCACCTCTCTGTGTGCCCTCCCTTTCTCATCTGATGACCTCTGGGGGCCACCGAATGGTAAGTGAGAGAGCTGGAACTCAGGAGAACAGGAGCCCAGGAATAAACGAATTCGTAGATGCAGGCGTGACACGGGCGGCGCCAGGCGGAGGCTGCCTTAACTGTAAGTCTAGAGCCAGCTCTGTTAGGGCCTCTCGGGGACGGGACGAGAGACGGGGGTGGCGGAGGGTGACCCCGACTTTCATCCTGCTCCATCTTAGACTTCATTTCTGAGCATATAATACCTAGACAATGACGGCAATTAAATGCAGATTAAAATTTAACTTCGAAGTGTGACGTACAAATAGGAGAGACAGATGCGAACACCAGCACCTCGATGTCCCCCAAAGCCAGTCCTGGGCTGGGGGCCGGCGGGTGGGTGCCGCCAGGTGGCCTGGCTGCGGGTGCCGGAGGCTGCTGGCCTGGGAGAGCTGGCGGCACGGGAGAGGAAGTCCTTTTTATGGGGGTCCCAGGCTTGCCGCATTGGGGCCCCGAGGAGGGCTGCCTCCCTGCCTCTGCCTCCTGATTCCTGTGACCATCAGCCCATGGGATGCAAGCCCGGCCCTCCAGCCCTCTCAGCAAACATCGGACTGACGCGGTTTGATGGCCAGAGACACCCGACCCCTCCACGAAGCCCTCCCCGGGGGCACCTCTGGGCTGGTGGTGTTGACTGCGCCCCAGTCAGCAGCTCAGGGAGAGACCTCGCAGCCAGGAGAGGAGGCTGGGGACCAAACAAAGTGAGATTTCAGTTTCCAAAAGGGTGGAGAGGATGGGGGCCAGGCCCTCGGACCTCTGAGATGGATGTGGCCTTGGGCACAATTCCGGGGCAGACCTCGAGAGGACACTGGAGGCCCTGGGAGAGGGAATAGTCACCGGGTGGCAGGCTCCCCTGCTGCCTGACAATCACAGGAGCTCACGGCTCAAAGCCACCCGGCCCTCTTCTCCCCACGAATCCCCGTCTGGGGGGTCAGGTCTGGGCAGATGGTTCCTTTCGGAGGTTCCGGCGAGAGTCCTTTCCTTGCTTTTCCAGTTTCTAGAAGCTGTCCTCATCCTTGCCTCCCACCCCTCTGCAACTTCAGAGCCAATCCTTCCAACCTCTCCTTCTGCCGTCACGTCCCCTTCTCTGACTGACCCCCCACCTCCCCTTATAAGGACCCTTGTGACGACACTGGGCCCACCCCCATCACCCAGGACAATCTCCCCATTTGAGGACCAAGGCCCTTTGCCTCATAAGGTAACTATTCACGGGTCCCACGATTGAGACCTGGCGTCTCTGGGGGCTGGGACTCCTCCCCCCACCCCTGTACTAGACCAGCAAGGAATAAGGCGGCTGGGGAAACGTGTGTGAATCTTAGCATTTGGCCAGACTTCCAACCTGTTCTGTGGCGAACAGCAAACAAGGCTGGATGCTGAAGGAGACAGTGACCGCTGGGCCGCGGGTCGCCGCCTGCTGACAGATGGACTGTGCCGGCCGGGCCGCCCCTTCGCCGGTCCTGGAGGTGGGTGAGGACCCTTAGGGGACACTCCTCAACCTCGTGGCTGGAATCCACGGATTGTCCAAAAGATTCCACTCAGCTGCGACAAGGGAATGCCCATCCCCTGGGGACGGAGGTCTGGGTGTCAATCCCAGCTCCGCTGTCCTTGCGCGTGGCCTTGGGCAACTTACTGACTGCGCTGCTCCCCCGGTTGCTCACCAGGAACACACGTCTGCCTCAGATGGGGGTGTGAGGATTACAGTGAGTTGATTCACGTGTAGCAGGCGAGTCTCTAAAGATGCCGGCATAGCATCTCCCACTTGCTGCCCTCCGCTGGTCCTGGTGGGGCTGCTCCCTGCCCTGGAACCGGGCTGGCCTTCGTGATTACCTTGGCTGACACAGCGCAGTGAACGTCGGGCCATGTGCTGGGCTGTGTGACACTGATGCTTGCACTTGGAACCAGCCGCCATGCTGTGGGGAAAGCCCCAGCAGCTCACGTGGGGAGGGGCCACGTGGGGGGGCCACGTGGGGAGGGGGCCACGTGGGGAGGAACCAAGGCCCTTGGCCCCCAGCCAAGTGGATCCTCCCACCCAGCTGAGCTGCCCAGGTGTGGAGCAGAGGCAAGTATGGTCACTGAGCCCTGCCCACCTGGCAGGTGCATGAGCAAAAGAACTGAGTGCAGTTGGGTTGAACCACGGAGTCTGGGCGACTCGTCAGGTGGCGACAGAGAACTGAGGGCCCGCGTGAAGCACTTGGCTCGGTGGGAAGGTGCTCAGTAAGTGCATGGGGCGCAGGTGTGGGCGCAGGGCGCCTGGCCCTCACCTCCCGCAGCTGAGCCCCACGTGGCTCAGGGTGTGTGGGTCGTGGGGACCCCAGCCGGCATGTCAGGCGGGGCAGGGATCTCCCTGGGGTGACGTTGCCCCCGGGGCATGTCTAGAGACATTTCTGACTTACGCACCGAGGCAGGAGTGACACCCGCTCTACGTACAGCCCCTCCCTTCCTCCCTTCCCACTTACGGGCGCGGTGGTGGCGCTGGGCCCGCCTGATCACCAGTATCATCTTATTCTGAGGCCAGCAGATTAGCAACCTTCATCCCCTGCCGTGTCTGCTTCCAGGGATTCAGTGCAGCAGTAAGACCTCATTTTAACTTGATCACATTGGAAAGATTTTTTCCAAATGAGGTCGCACTCACAGGTGCTGGGCACACACTCTTGGAAGGCCATTCAACCTCTCGACCCGTAACAAGGCCTTAGATGAGTGCTGACGCCCACCAGTGCTGTGCTACGCTGGCCGCAAGGTCGTGCAGCGGGAGGCTTGGGGTCGGCCTTCTTATCCTCACGGGGCTTCCCGCACACCCCCTCGGCCTCCAGAGGGCCCGGCCTCAGCTGCTCGGCTGTGCTGGGAAGGAAGCCCTTTCCACGTGCTGCTCCAGGTCTGTCGGGGCTCTGCTGGGGCGTGGGGGGTGTGGAGCGGTGGCCTCTCGCCTCGGCTGGCTGGCCCGGGTCTTCTGTCTTCCCCGGAAGCCTCCCCTGGGGCTCTCCGGAAGCGGGGGCCTCCTGAGGCCTGGGTCCGGGGCTCGAGCGATGACACTCCCTGGTCTGACCATCTGGGTGGGACACAGGCCAGCCCTGATTCCGGGGGAGGGGAAGTATACCTCCCCCCGTCACCTCGATGGGAAGGCTGTCACAAGTCACGGGGCGTGGGTGCAGGGGTCCGCGGCGCCCTGGCCGTCTTCGCCACCGGCTGCCGGCACACAGGCGGCCTCGCCCCACAGCCCGGTGGGGCGTTCGATTGTTCTTGTTCTGAACTTCAGGAAGGGTGTGTCACACACACACGTCACCTTAGGCCACCCCAGTCAGGCAGCACATTCACACACTACACTGACCATTCAACGCTCACACACTCCTTCACACACATGCCCACACACTCCCGCACATATGCACACACGTTCGCACATGCTCACATACAGACCCAGAGTCTTATTTATCAAGCCGTAACCGGTAAAACCACACACACTCCTATTTATTCCAAATTAATGGCTCCCCTCCCCCGCGTCGCCTGTCGGAGCGCTGGTGCAGGGCCGGGGGCAGCAAGCCCTTCAGGTTCCTCCTGGCGCCCCCTGGCTGACCCCCAGGCACATCCCTGCCCTCTGCCCTGGGCCGGCGAGACCCTGCCCTGCTCAGCGCCCTCCCTCTTCTCTGAGCAGTCCCCCCACTTGAATAAAAGCCAGTCTTTATAAATGGCCTGGGGGACCCTGCTCTCTCTCGGCCTCCTTGCCCCCCACCTTCCTGTGCCCTGGCCAGGTGGCCTCCTCAGGCTTCTGTGCTGACAGCTCTCTCTGCTGGCACTCTTCCCTGGGTGGCAGAAGGCTGAGTATCTGGTCCCCCCGGGGCCTAGGAACGGGGACAGAGCCTTCCGAACGCTGGGCGCTGGCCTCGCAGCTGCCTTGTGGCCTCACATGGGGCTCCGACGTGTCCATCTGGGGACGCCGGTTACTCTGTGGACTGAGCCCTTGTCCGGCCCTGCCCTGCCAGCTGCAGGTGTGTCCCCTGCTTGATCCCTTGGATGACACTGGCACAACTGAGTAGCTGGACAGATGTTCCCTTAACCCCTTCTCACGCAGGCCGGGGAGCAGACCGGAGAGAACGCCCAGACTGGCTGGGAGCTCGTCCTGACCCCCAAGGCCTGCTGGGCAGGGCTGGGCGGGCGCCCCTAAACCTGCCGCCCAGCCACCCAGAGTGAGCTGGCGGGCTGGAGCCAATCCAGACTGCAGCGCCTTTGGCCCCAGTAAATCCTCCCGTGGGAGGCGTAACCAGGCCTGAGGCGTCTGCCTGCTCAGCTCGGCCCACAAATTGCAGGTATACATTTCCTAGCTTATTGCAGGGACTCTGGGCTTCAATTAAATCAGCCATCCTCCTGCTGCTGGGCGTGCTGAGACGCCTGCTCTGGGGCCCTGCCAGCTGCCGGCTCTGCCTGGGACCCTCAGCCCCTCCACACAGGCCACGCGCCCGACGCTGCTCAGGCGGTGGGGTGCCGCTGTGAGCAGAGACAGAGCCCTGCCCTGGGGGCGCCATCCGGCTAGAGGCACATGTGGCCTCACGAAGCCACATTGTGTGCCGCACGGAGGCCAGTGCCTCACAGTGGGGCTCAGTATGCCCAGGACGGCTGGTTTGCTTTGGATGACCAGGAAGGTGATAATAGAATTCAGTGAGGAACGAGCCCCGGGAACGTGGGGGCAGAGGGAGCGGCCCATGCAAAGGCCCTCGGACACGAAGCCGGAATGCTGGCCACACCCTGCGGGGACGCGTGGCCGGAGCACAGCGTGGGGAGCCGGTGGCTGAGGGAGCATGCCTCCAAAGCCGTTTATATGGACTGTGGTTTCATAGTGTGCTGCGTGGGAGAGTGTCCCCCCAAATTCATGTCCACCAGGACCTCAGAATGTGGCCTTGTTTGGAAATGGGGTCTTTGCAGATGCAACTAAGTTAAGGTGAGGTTATATGGGATTAGGGTGGGCCCTGAATCCAAAGACTGGGTCTTTATAAGAGGAGAGACAGAGACGGAGACACAGAGAGGAGAAGGACCCCTGAAGATGGAGCAGAGATTGCAGGAGCCGCGGGACGCTGGAAGAGGCAGAAGTGTGAATAAACATGCATATAGACATACGAATAGGGCTTCCCTGGTGGCGCAGTGGTTAAGAATCCGCCTGCCAATGCGGGGGACACGGGTTCGAGCCCTGGTCCGGGAAGATCCCACAGGCTGCGGAGCAGCTAAGCCCGTGCACCACAACTGCTGAGCCTGTGCTCTAGAGCCCATGAGCCACAACTACTGAGCCCACGTGCCACAACTACTGAGCCCGTGTGCCATAATTACTGAAGCCCACTCATCCTAGAGCCCACGCTCCGCAACAAAGAGAAGCCCCCGCTCGCGGCAACTAGAGAAAGCCCACACGCAGCAACGAAGACCCAACGCAGCCAAAAATAAGTTAATAAATAAGTAAAGTTATTAAAAAAAATACACAAGCAAGTACCGGGTGCGGCCGTGGAGGGACAATAGGGCTCCCTGATTGGGAGAGATATGGGTACTCTGACGGGCGGTTACTTTGGGTTTCTGTCTCTTAGTACAGGGGCTCAGTATGGAGGTCAGCAGGCAAATTACATGGACCCGGCCCTTCTCGAGAGCAATTTCATAGTGGTTCAGACCCTTCTGACCTAGTGGTTTCACTTTCAGAAATTATCTTCATGAAATAGCCATAACTACTTCCTTGTGGGTATATGTGTCCATATTCTAGAACTTTCTGGAAAAGGGAGAACCTGCATGGGCTCTGGGCTGAGAAGGGGGAGCCGGCAGCCCTGACAGAGAGGGCGTAGGAGCTAAGCTGCCCTGACAGCAACCTGACCGGGGCTCTGGGGTCAGCCTGGGGGAAGGCGGCCGGGGATGGGGCCCGTCACATCCTCACACAACCCCTCATACACCTGCATGTGCCCCCCGTGGTGGGAGCTGCTTGGGGTGAGGCTGGGCCTGGCCCTGCCCCCCACCCCCCTCCACACCTGCCCCTGACGGCCCTGCAGCCCTGGATGTCTTTCCCAGGGACCTGAGGGCTGCAAGGAGGGGCCGGCAGGAGAGCACAGCCCCTCTGTGGGTGCTGCAATCCCCTCTTCCAGGCCTGGCCGCCCCTCGCCAGCGGTGGACGTCCTGCCCTGTGACTCGTGGGCCTGACCTCTGGGGCCGTCATCCATCCGGCCTCCGTGCACTTCAGCCTGTGGGGACCCTGGCCTGGCCTCTGAGCCTGCCCTTGGGGGGCCTGTGTCCTCAGAGCCGCGACACGAGCCCGCCTGGCTGTCCGCTGGGCCGCTGCACATCCGGTGGAAGGAGGGATGGGTGTGCCCCCCAAGCGCCCCTCCCCGCCTCCCCTGCCCAGTCTCTCCTGTTTAAGAGAGCGTTCAGCTCGTCCTGACACTGCAGAAGGAAAACCAGTGAAATCCTCAGCGAATGCCCCAGAGAGTGAGCCCTGGGAACTCCTTATTCAGACACTTCTGACCCGTGGCAGGAGGCACCAGAGAGGATGTGATCCTGGCATGGGGGTGGTGCAGGCGGGCCCTGGAGACTCCTGGGCGGTGCCGGGTGGCCCTCACTGCCTGCTGCCTTCCCGAGCTGGTTGGGCTCACCCTCCTCCCTTTGGCCTCTTGAGCGGGGACTGCTCAGTCCTGCCTGGCCTCCTGGGGACCCTTTATTCCATTGGGCGAGGACTGCCCGGCAGGCCTGGCCTCCTCTCTGCTGGGTTCTGCGTGGCTTCTTCTCACAGGCCGGGGGCATCTCCCAGGGGCAATCAGGCCTGGCCCTTGGCTCCTGGGGGCTCCTGGGGGCCCTCCCATGGGGGCCGCTCGGGTGTCTGTGATTGTACTTGCAGTGCCTGCCTTGAGCGCCCTCCCCGACAGGAGAGGCGGGGCGGGGGGAGTCTGACCCCCAAGACCCAGATATCTACACCCCTTATGTCAGCCCAGGGGTCCCCGGGACAAGCCTCCCGTTCAAGGGCCCTTCTGGGAGATCCAGTTCCTGGGTGGTGAGCTCAGAGGGAGTCACTTGTCACCTCCTGGAGATCTCTGGTCGCCAGTCCAAGCTGAGTGGAAGCATGTTACACTTGAACTTTGGAGAATTTACCGGGAGGTTGACTCTGCACAGGACCCCTGGCCCAGCTCGGCCGCACTCAGCACCTGTGGCCTCCGCCTGAGGTTCCTCTGGCCTCTCAGTCCCCCGCGGCCCCGGGGCTACGGCATGAGCAGCGGGCGCCGGGATACAGCTGGAACGCTCGCCTGGCAGATGGGGGCCACGGCTTCCGGCAGGTGCTCTGAGCAGCGGCCAGTGGGTTAACACTGGATTCTCTTCGCAGAGCTGGTGGGGTAGCACTTCTCCCGGGGGCTTAGGACTGAGCGATCCTCTGCAGAGCACTTATGGGCTGTGTTCCCAGGACCCGAGGGAGTGGCCCTGGGGGTGGGTGGAAGGGTGCCAACAGCACAGAGAGGGAGGTGCTGTGACCTTGGACTCAGGGCAGGCATCGGGACCCCTCGTGGGAGCTGTGGCTGCAATCTGTCAGTCAGGAGCCTCTGCGGGGTGCAAACAGAGGAGTGGGATGCGGGGGCAGCCAGCAGAGGGCTGGCAGGGCCAAGGGCAGCAGCGGGGAGGGAGAGGTGCCCTGGTGACTGGCAGCTGCATGGGGGAGGGGCAGAGGGCCTTGGCCCTGCCAGCGTGGAGGGTCCTGAAAGAGGAAGCCCTCGTCCCAGCAGCCTCCCAGGTCCTGTGGTTCACTCGGCACACTGGCTCCGACAGTGCCCATCCCAGAACTGGTCACGCGGCCAAGGAGAGCCATGAGCCAACACCTTAGGCCTGGGTTAGTGCCCGAGGTGCCCCACTCAGACAACACGGCCGACGGGGGAACCTGGGGCATCCTCCTCCCGGGCGTGGGGATGCTGGGCGGGAGCATTTGCCGATGACCATGTGTTGGCAAAGCAGACCCAGTCCTGCCCCACACCTGCCGCTCAGGAGGGCCTTCAGCGAGTTCCCGGTGATGGAGGGCACCTTCCAGGCCTTTTCTCTGGCCGTGGCCTGGGCCTGTCACCCCTGGTGAGTCCTCCCTACCAGGCTGGAGCGGGGGTGGTCTTGAGCCCCGGGAACTCGGCGATCCCACCCCGCCTTCCCCGAGTCCTCGCCAGGCACTCAGGACCCAGCAGTGCGTAAACCAGGGACACCTCCACCCTCAGTGGCTGCCCCTGTGCAGGAGATGGACCATAAGTAAACAAATGCACATTATGCATGATTGCTGGAGAGAAGCGGGGCTAGGGCGAGGGTGGTCTCGGGGACCCGCAAACTGCAGGTGACAAGGAAGGCATTCGATACAATAGCTGAGCCGCCCTTGAATGAAGCTGCACCTGAGCCCTCACCCCAGTGCGTCCCTCATCCCAGCGTGTCCCTCACCCCAGCGTGTCCCTCATCCCAGCGTGTCCCTCACCCCAGCGCGTCCCTCACGCCAGCGCGTCCCTCACCCCAGCGTGTCCCTCACCCCAGCGTGTCCCTCATCCCAGCGTGTCCCTCACCCCACCTCATCCCAGCGTGTCCCTCATCCCAGCGTGTCCCTCACCCCAGCGTGTCCCTCATCCCAGCACGTCCCTCACCCCAGCGTGTCCCTCACCCCAGCGTGTCCCTCATCCCAGCATGTCCCTGACTCCGTCGTGGGCCTGGAAGGCTCCCGGTGTCTCAGTGAGAAACCCCATTCTGGATTTCATGTCTGTCCCTCCTTCTGCCTCAAGGAGCATGCCCAGCCGTCTCACCTGCGGCTGATTGCTGACGTGGCGCACCTGTTCCCACTCAGGGCTGCACACCTGCTCCTTCCTGGTCTCCAGGTGGAATGGCCGTTGGCATGACGACCTTTCTCAGTGGTCCCGTCTCAGGTCCCGGCGAGACCGCATCCTTTGGATGAGTCAGCATTCTGGATCTGGAGAAATCGACTCGGTGATCCACGCAGGAAGCGAGTTTAACACAGGTGCAGAAGACACACAGGGAGGTCAGAGGCCAGAGCATGACAGGCTCCCTGTGCCGGGGCTCAGGCTGGTGAGGGGTGACTGAGGCTGCCTTTGAAGGCAGAGCCCTCGGCTGTTCCCCTGCTGGCTCTGGGCGCTCTGCACGCCTGGAAACACCTGCACATTTCCTGCTTGTGTGGGGTCCTCAAGCCAACCTCACTTCTGACACCCACTGCAAGTCTGGTGGTCCCTAAGACCACCCTCAGTTTCAATGATTTGCTAAGTCTCACAGGGCTCAGAAAAGCTGCAATGCTCAGGGCTACAGTTTATTACAGCAAATGGTACAGGTTAGAATGTGCAAAGGGAAGGAACACACAGGCCCAAGTCCCAGAGAAACCAGGCGTGGGGTCCCGGTCCTGCCCTCTCCGGGGAGTCGCATGGGCAACGCTGGAGTCTCCCAGCTGTGATGAGTGACAACACACGCAGTGCCGCCGACCAGGGAGGGTCACTGGGACTTGGGGTCCAGGGTTCTCACTGGGTTTGGTCACATAGACATGGCTGCCTGCCCGTGTGGTTGCTGTTAGCCTCCCACCCCTCTGGAAGTCGAGCTGACGCTGTGTGGACAAAGGCCTGACCGTAAATCACATGGCAGCAGAGACAGTCTGGTGTGGCTCAAGGCCCCAGGTAAACAGACACTCTTATCAGGCAGGACCTCCCCAGGGCTCAGAGGTCACCTCCCTGAAGCTGGCGAGGGCCAGTCCTAAGGACCTTGGGAGCTTGCAGAGTGTGGACAAGCGGGACCTTCTGAGTTAACCCTTTCCTGCCCACGGCGGCTATGAGCACAACTTCTGCTCTGCGTCCAAGCCGGGCATAGGAGTGTCTGGGTGGCCAGAGCTGGGTCCCGTGCAGCGGGGGTGAGAGGCGGCATCTGGACCTGTCAGCATAGACGGTGGGAGACAGGGGCAGCCCCTCACCACCCCTTCGCTTGTGGCGACTTGCCTGAACGCAGGAGGGGGCTTCCGCTCCCCCAAGTCACGGGAGGTCCATCCACTGTTAAATGATGGATCCAGAGGCTCCCACGTGAAGGTACGAGGTCCTGGTCTGCCTGTGTGTGTGTAGGATCTGCCTTTGTCTCGTTCTGACCCCAGAGGAGCAGGCTTCGGGGACACTCCTCTTCCCCGCCGCCTCTCTGCTGGCCACGTGGGTAGCAGCGACATCAGATTCTTCCAGGCCGGGAGACCTGAGCCCATCGGAGCCTGATGCCCTGCACGTGGCCACCTGCTGCTCTGGCATCGTGGGGTCTCCCTGGTGGAGCGGGCGGGGGCAGGACAGCATCCCGCGTCCCTGACAAGTCGACATAGTTGGACAGGCTGGTGTGACTGTGCAGCCCCCGTGGGTCCCTCCCGCTCTGCCCTCCCCGCTGGGGTCTGGGCTGCCCACTGCCGGGCACCCCTCACTCCCTGAGGCGTTCAGGTCTGGCTCCCCCCACGCCCATCCGCTGTACTTGGGTCGCCCCCCTGTGCCGGGTCCCCTGGCCTGCCCCCATGCTCAGCCTCGGCTGCAGCGCCCCGTCCTTCGGCACCTCGGTTTCCAGCCCCGTCTCCGGAGCCTTGTCCGGTCGTCCCCCTTCTTCCTCTGCTGCCCCAGGACCGCCGCCTTCTCGCCGTCCCCGCCTCTCCCGCCTGCTGCCCCTCGGCGGGTAACCCTCATGGTCCCTCTTGCACGGGTGTCCTGACCCCGCCATGCTCTCCCTTCATCACGCTTTGCTGAAAAGCTATCATTCTGGACGCTCTCTGCATCGTTCAGCTGAAGTTGGCAGCGGGGGACATAAGGACAACAATCGTTCTCACTTTAGATTCACAGCCACCGACCCTGGGAGTGTCCGCAGCTGTCAGTCCTGCGTTTCCCAGTTCTGTCCTCTCTCCCGGCGTCCGTCTCTCCTCTTCTCCAACGTCAGGCACCCCTCCCATCCTCACTCTCGCCCCCCACCTCGTTTCCTACTCCAGCAGTTGCAAGAGGACTTCCCCAGCCCTGCACCCCGTGTCCGCCCGCTTCCTGATCTGCCGGGACCCCGCCTGCCCGCCTTCAAGGGGCAGCTGCCGGGATCCTCTGGCTTCCTGCGCCCGGGCCCGCATCCCTCACCTGGGCCGCATGGTCCCCCAGCAGCAGCTTCCTTCTTGCATCGTCCACAGTCTCTCTCTAGGGGCTCTTCCATCTACACACATGACTCTCCCTCAACACCCCCAGCTTCTGTTTTTCTTCCCCTGGCCTGCTGTCTGTCCACGGCTGAGCCCCCGCTCCCTGCATCCTCTCTGAGCTCATCCTTACCCTGTTCATGTATTCCGGCCACACTGTCCTCCTGCCTGTACCCACTTGGCTGCCTTGCTCCCTCCTCGGGGCCTCGGCCGGGAGCCACCTTCCGTCCAGGACTGAACAGCACAGCTCTCCCCCTGGGCTCCTCTGATCAAAACACCACCTTGGGTTGGCCTCACAGAGTGTCACCCGAGCAGTGCATGGGCCCCCCCACCCAAGGGACCACACTTAAGTTTAATGCTCTGCGGTCGCTGCCTTGAAACGTCTAATGATTTTGTCTTTGAGCTTGTTTTGCGAGTGGGGCTGGATGGGATGGAGGAGAGTGCCCCTCTCCCACCCCAGGGCCCCAGGCCCTGGTTCCCTGCCCTCCACGGGGCCTGGCGTGGGCAGAGGGATCAGATCAGGCTGGGAGCCCCCCCTGCAGTGTCTCAGCGCCGGGTGGCGGTGGCCGCCCCACACGGATGGCGGCACGGCAGCAAGCCTGGAGGACGCAAGCCCCTCGGGACCCTGATCAGGGAAGCACGTGCGTCCCAGCACGGAAGTCTACATTCCTCGGGGGGTCACCTGTCTGAGTGGTCTGTTGGGGTATGGGCCTCTGGGAAGGGGAGACACCTGGCCCAACACCCCCAGACCCTGGCTGGCTGTCAGACCATCAGGAGGAGGGGACCTTCAGTCGTCAGGTCCGAGCACACGGCCGTGTGGCAGGAACAGGCCCCACAAACGTCCCCATGCCTGGCACCCTCCCTGGTATCAACCACGCCTTCCACCTTCCGTAATTCTGAGTGTCTGGGGCCTCGCTGACCCGGAGGGATGGCCTCTCCCAGGTTCCGGATTCCAGGAGGCTGTAAGCCACTCACCTGAGCGCCCCTGTCATGTGTAACCCAGCCAGCCCGATCCTCACCTCGACCCCCCCCCGCTGTGGGCTCTCACCCCCAGGGCAGGGCCAGCCCCGCGCCCCAGAGCCCCAGGAATGGCTCAGCCAGCCACTGCTGGGCTCCCCTGAGGCATCCTTCCCTGGGAAGCCCAGTAAAGGCTCTGAGCCCGGTGCACCCCACCCTCTGCCTCCTGACCTCCCCGTGGCCCGTCCTCCTGGGAGCTGGGAGTAACCCCCTCCCATCAGCGGACGTGGTCTCCTGATCCGCTGGCCTGGTGGTGCCTCACATTCCCATCAGTACTCTGTGCTTTACAACGTCCCTCAAAGCTTTGGGGGGTCCTCTCTTCCCCCTGCGACTTCCCTTGGTCTAGGTTGTGTTTTCTCCTGGGCCGGCTGAGGGACGAGCCACACACGTCACGTGAGTCTGGTGACGCTGCCCGTAGATTCCATGCTGTGGCATGTGCACTGCCTGATGCAGGAATGAAGAGTGAAATTCGCGCTAATAGTGTCAACATTTTATTTAGTTAGAATGACATGAAATAGCAAGTGAAAAACACTATGACAGAGAGAGAGAATCAGCGGAAGAAAGAAAGAAAGCGAGAAAAAAGAAAAAGGTTTAGTGCCTACGACACCCTCCCCCTGTGTTTTGAGCAAGGGGCCTTGCTTTTCAATCTCTACACCGGGCCCACACAGCCGGCCCACAAGTGCTGTGTATCTGCGTGGAGGTTTGTTCGTCATCTGTTCCGTGTCACTGGAATGCAGGCTACCTGAGGGTGCGGACCTTGGCTCCCGAATCCCGGGACGGTAGACGGATGATTGGCTCGTGGCGTTGTTGGCGGGGGGTGGGGGGGGGAGGGATGCCAGAGGTGGTGTCGGCAATAGCGGTGCCGCTGTTTGGGGCGGTGTGGATAATGGCGTGGCTGCTGGTGACAGCGGGTGACAGTGGTGGTGGTGAGGGAAGGGGGATGTCCGCTTGGTTTGGGGTTTTTAGAAGATTTTTTTGCTGTGGACCATTTTTAAAGTCTTTATTGAATTTGTTACAATATTGCTTCTGTCTTATGTTTTGTTTTCTTTGGCTGCGAGGCGTGTGGGCGTCTTAGCTCCCCGAGCAGGGATGAAGCCTGCACGTCCTGCATCAGAAGGTGAAGTCTTAACCACTGGACCGCCAGGGAAGTCCCTGTCTGCTTGGTTTTTGGGAAAAGGACTCACGTGAGGACCCTCATCTCTGGTTCTCGCGTGTCCAGGCTCATGGCTCACTCCAGGCAGTGGTGGAGCCCTGCTGGGTTGCCTGTAACATTCAGGCTGCCAGCAGGAAACAGAATTCAAACAAAGAAACCGTATAAATTGACGATTTACAGACGTTCAGGCAAGGCTAGGGGATGCTGGGGTACCCAGGGACCGGCAAGAGCGGGAGGCGTTTCCAAAGTAACTGGGCAGCGAGCGCTGGTTACGTGAGTCCAGTGAGGGCTGGGGACTGGGAGGGGGTGCCCACGGGGCTGACTGGCCGGCCAGTGCAGAAGCCAGTGGACAGGGAGCCTGGGAAGTGCAGCCGTCAAGGCATCTCCGCACGGCGAGGCGGCCCAGGACAGAGAATGGATTGGGGGGGAGGGAGGGTGTATGCCACACTGACCGGCCGCACACCGACCCAGCCCAGGAAGGACCATCCCAGCATCCCGGCACATTTGCGGGGAAAGCCTGGGGCAACTTTGGGGACGGTGCTCTCGGAAAGTGATCCTGAACCCATTCACGGGGTTCCCATCCACCTTTGGGGGCACTGGGGTCATGATGTGGAAAGAAGGCAGATAGAAGCATCCCCACGATCTCAAACCCAGCTTCCGAAAGTCCGCCAGCTGATGCCCTACTATCCTGGAGCTGGGCACCCACCTCAGACCTCAGGGAAGGCCCATCCGGCCCAGACCTTGGCTCTCATGACCCCACGACGCTGAGCACGGTTGCTCACACCGTGATCAGGAAGCAGCGTTAAGGTTCCACCAGTTCATTTGTTCTCATTGTTTTCCCATAGCCCTCACTCCCACCCCGGCCCTCCTGTTTTGTTTCGCAGCAACCTCTCTGAGTCAGCCCACCAGGCCCCAGCTCCCAGCCAGCCCCGCCTCAAACGTGGCAAATTCCTCTTATTGATGACGTAAGCCCATCCCTGCAGTGACAGCATGAAGCCATCAAATTCCTCCAAAGGGAAGTTTGTAATGGGAAGGGTTTGGTGGTGAATAGGGCTGCTCTCCTCTCCATCCTGGGGCTGCGGCAGGACACGGGCCCTGGAGGAAGAGACAGCCTGGACCAGCAGGAACTCGGGGACGCTGGCAGGGCGGGAGCCCCTTGGAAGTTGTTCTCGGGCACCTGTGCTCCATTTCTCTGGAGGGTTTTTGGTTTCCTCTCCCTCTTCTGTACTTTGTTCCTTCTGCAGGCTGAGCTTGGGGCAGAGGGACAGATGCCTGGGGAGTCAGGGGACCTCTGCAGGGGGACCCGGGTGCTGGGGCCGGTGCCACCTCCCCACCCCAATCTGTGTACCCACTGGAGAAACGCCCGCCCTGGGTGGGCCGCGCAGCAGAGGAGAGGCTGTGCCCAGGACACTACTGACACCAGCTCTCCGATGGCAACAAGGACAGACTCCCGACCTCGGAGGACCGGCCCCTGCAGGTGCATCCTCTCTGTCCCCCCCCGCTGTCCCATGTTGCACATGCCTCAAGCACACACGTGCATTTGGAGAGGAGGACACACACAGACCCACAAGTGTACTTCAAATGTAGAAACCCCGCCAAGGTAAACATGGGCACACCTGCACACACACACTCACAAGGCTCTCACATATACACACACACTCAGACACACACTCTCACACGTGCGCACCTGCATGCCACACACTCACACACCCCGCGCACACGCAAACACCCCCCACATACACGCGCGCTCACACACGCACACTCGCGCTCGTGCCCACCCGGGCCCAGCTGCAGACCCAGACGCAGATGGCCACGCGTATTTCCGGACACTCACAAACACACGGGCGTCCAGATTCAGACTCACACGCCTGGCTCACGCACGTGCCTCGTGGGCCTCCATGCATCCATAAGCAGAGGCACACATGTGTGCACCACAGACACACCTGCATCTCCCTGTGCACGCGTGCTCACGTGGGCCCATGTGCTCACAGACAGATGGGCCCGAGGACGCAGGGCCACGCGCACCAGGGCCTGGCTCCCTGGCCTCTGGGGGGGTCTTTGCCTCCACTTGGATTGAACAACCGGCTCTGTTCTGGGACCTGGGGGTGGGGCGAGGGGCAAGTTCCACGCTTAAATGCCTTTGGCAAAACTCCCCAAGGCAGGAGCGAAGGCAGGCCGTGCTTCGGAGGAAAAGCCCCAAGCAGCTGCAGCCCAGCCCTGCTCTGGGCCCACGTGGCAACATCTCCCCGAGGTGGACAGCCACTGAACTACCAGCCCTGGAAATGCAGGAGGGGGCTGCAGGGCTGCAAGTGCTGAGCGCCCCCTCCACCAGGCAACCCAGGGAGCAGAGGCCTGGGAGCTGCGCTGGGGTGTCCAGGGCTGCGCCCACCCCGTAGCTGAGCTTCCCAGCCGGGGACCTGGGCTCGGCGCAGGGCGGCAGCAGTGTGTGCCCGGGGCCGGGCGGGGGCTGGCCTCCTGCCCTTGGCCCCATGCCCGTGGACGCCATGCTTCATGGCAACTCTCACGAGAACAGCCCTACCCACTGAGGAGCAGGTGCTCGCTAGAAGATTCCATCCCAGGAATCCCGTTAGGAGCTAGGGGGCCCCGGCGAGGGGGATTTCATTTTATTATTACTTTAAACTTAGCATCTTCACCCCGGCTGGGATCCGGCAGCAGGTCTGGGTGCAGGTTGAGTGACAGCGGATGCTTTCTTGGCCTCTCTCCAAGCGCGGCTGCCCTGGCTGCTGTGACGTCACCACAAACTGGGCGACCAGAAACAAGGGCAGTTTATCCTCTCCCAGCCTGGAGGCCAGACGTCCAAAATCACTGTGCGTGCAGGGCGGCTCCCCCGCAGGCTCCAAGAGGGTCCCTCCTGCCCTCCCCAGCTCGGGGGCCGCCAGCGCCCTGGGTGTTCCCTGTGCAGACACGTCCCTCCAGCCCGGCCTCCACCTGCACTCAGCCTTCTCCTCCCGGCATCTCTTCCGTGTTTCTGTTTTCTCTTCTTGTAAGGATACCAGTCACTGGATTTAGGTCCCACCTTAATCCAGGATGACCTCACCTTAACTAATTATATCTGCAAAGACCCTACTGCCAAATAAGCCGCATTCTGAAATCCCGGGAGGGGCACGCACGCTTAGGGGACACTCTTCAACCCGGTGCCTCGCACGTACGTGCTTACTTAACCTGCACGGTGCTCACGAGGGGTAGGCACCTTATCATCTGTAATTACACAGTGGAAACGTGCAAGAGGCCCTAAGCGACTTGTCTAAAGTCCCTAGGGAGCAGACACTTTTCAGCTCCCTGTCGTTGAGCTAACAGACCAGCCCAAGCCTAGCGGCATACAACTACGACAGCACTGATTCTGATCGTGAATCTGCAGTTCGGGCAGGGCTTGGTGGGCGGGGACAGCTGGTCTCTGCTCCACTCGGCAGGAGCTGGGGTGAGGCCCTCTCCCAGGTCTGCTGGGTCAGCTGGCTGTGGGCTGAGACCTCAGCTGGACCCTGGCCTCGCCACGTCCCCTGGGCTTCCTTACAGCTTGGCGGCTGGGTCCAGGCACAAGCATCCCGAGCACAGACAGAAAACCAGGCGGAGACTCTGGCCATAGACAACCAAGCCTCAGAGGCTGCGCATCCCTTCTGACGGCTCCGCTCGCCGAGGCCGCCACTGGGGCCCATCCAGTTTCATTCAAAGGGAGGGGAGTCGGCTCCGCCTCATGGCGACGAGGGGTATGGCAGGTTCTGGAAGAGTGTGGGGGACTGAAAAATATTGGGTTGGCCATTTTTGATGCAGTCTGCCTACAATCTGGGAATAGACGTGAGTTCCAAACCCAGGCTTTCCAGATCCAGGGCCCGTGCGCTCAAGCACAAATCGGTTTATTGAGCACCAGCTGTGCGCCAGGCCCTAGGGCAGGCACAGGTGCTTTACTTGGACCATCGCTGCCATCCTACAGCTGCCCGGTCAGGGGACAACATCTTCTGACACATGAACAAACTGAGTGGAGGCCTGCTGGAGGCCTGGCCCTCCACGCAGGACGTGGTCAGTGCAGACGTGGAATCCACGTGCCACCTGGACTCTGAAACAGAAGTCACACTCCAGGGCCTGTCAGGTCACACCCAGCTCACAGACACATTGGCCAACAGGATGCTTCTAAAAGTGGGATCTTCACCCCCAGATCCAGGCTTGCAGCTTCTCTCGAAGGGCCAGATGCGGGCATGCCGGTCGTTTCTACGGGGTGACGGTCAGCTGGTGCTGCGTGGAGCGGCTGCCCCGCACGTGGGCTCCTGGTCTGACGTGTGTCGGTCCCCACCACTCCCTGTTGTGTCACAACTGGCTCTTCATCGCCTTGCAACTCCTTTCGCTTTCTCGTGCGGCTTCAGCTGTGGTGGCCTGCCTGGGAGGATGCCTCAGCCAGATGAGAAGAGCATGGCGGTGTGCAGGTGTACACAGGTGTGCTCAGGTACATGTGCAGGTGTGCCCCCAGGTGTGTGCAGGCGTGCTGGGCGCCAGGCACTTCAGCATGTCTTACCCTAGACTCCTGAGGCCCGAGGTCTAGTGTGGGAGGTCAGCTGATGCCTTATGACCACCTGCCCAGGAAGCAGATGGGACTTTTCCCCAGTTCTCGGCCACGCCGCTCCGAGTCTTTTCTGGCCCAGCTAGGGCTGAGGGGCTGGGCCCAGGCGGGATGTTCTCACACTGCCACCTGGTGGTCTCTGCCCCGAGCGGCGCAGGGACATTCCAGCCCACCCAGGCTGGCCCCAGCACACCTGGGGCTCTTCCAGGCCAGGATGCAGACTCAGCGGTAGTCCCTGCCCAGAGCCCTGCTGGCAGGGGCATGTCTCACGGGTCACAAGACCTGGCCTGGCCGAGACGCCTCATCCCCCAGCCTCCTTCACCTTCTGCTTCATCCTCTACTGGGCATCGTCCTCCAGGAGCTTTGGGAAGAATTTGGGGACTGAAGAGGGCAGGACCCTCTGGAACACCTGGGCTAGAAGCACCCAGACCCTCTGCCTAAAACAATGAAAACGTGCCGCAGACGGGAGGCTGCTTCCAGAAGGCCGATGTCCCTGCAGCTGCCCCACTGAGGCCGCCACAGCCCAGGGAGGACCCCCTCCACTCCAGGCAGCACCCTCCGTCCCCTGGTGGATGCCTGGGCTGGCTCCTCAACTAGGGAGCAGGGTCACCCAGCCAGCGCGGGACGGGGAGTTGGCAGGACAGGCTGAGGCGGTGACTGGGTTTGTGTCCTTGCAGAGGTGGGAGTGGCTGCAGCTGCCCCTGACCCCAGCACTCTTTGGCTGGGCTGCCTTTCGAGCTTGGTCTGCTAAGGTGTCGCCCAGCGCACGCTGGCCCCTGATCCGTGCTGGGCCCACGCCCACTTCCGGCTGAGAGAAGGCCCTGCCTCTCAGCCTGCTCCTGTCCAACCCCACATGTCCTCCTGATTCATTCATTCATTCACCCACCCACTCATTCACCCAGGCCCTCCCTGCATCAGGGAGAACACCTGTGCAAGGCCAGTAAGCTTCTGGGACACCCATCCTGGAGAGGGAGTCGGGCACTGGGCAAGGAAGTTCACTACAAGTTAATTTCAGGGAGAGACGAGTGCCCTGAGATGGGCCGGGGCACGTCAGGCGGGCGTCCAGGAGGAAGAGCCAGCGAGCTGAGACCTGCGGAGGGGCACCCGGGCATGTGAAGGGGGAGGTGGGAATCGCCCAGCAAGCACAAAGGCCCCGAGGCAGAGGCCAGCATGGTTGATGCAGAGGACAGGAGGCATGCAGTCATGGAAGTGGGGAGATGGAGCTGCGGAAGCCCCTGGGGGTCCCCTTCCCTGCGAGAGCCCTCAGAGACTGAGTTCTGGGGCAGGACTGTTTTCTCTGGCCTTGGGAAGCGGGCCTTAAACCGCGTCCCCGGAGGACGGAGGCTGAGGTCTTGGATCGGTTTCCTCCGGAACCCGGTCTTCCCGGGGGAGGTGCTAAGCCGGGTCCGTGTCAGAGACGATGAGTTCAGGGAATATTGTGAAGCGAAAGGTGCACTAGGAAGCCAGGACTGGCTGAGACGAGTCCCTGTCGTCCGTCTGCATTTCTTCCCACGTAAATGCTTCTTTGCGTTCACGCGCTCTCGTGACACAGCCGCAGATCCCTTCTGGGCCTCAGGCAGAGCGGGATAGACTGTGAGGGCGAATCCACAAGGCAGGTAATCCAACCTCAGGCCTGGTGCTCAGCCCGCACTGTTGCCCTGGGCAACCACTGGAGTGCGGATGCTGTCTGTAACCTTAAAAACTGATTACTGGTCCTCCCCTTGAGGCTTCAGTCTTAAAGCAGATTAAGTGGGAGGGTTAGCCGGCTTAGGGCCTCAGGGGGCCCTCCGAGGCATCTGCAGCTCCCGTTTCACGCAGCGATTAACTCACTTAGGAGCTGGCAGATGTGACCGGGTGGGGTGATTGGAGCTGGGGCGCAGGTGGGCGTCTGCTCCCAGGGGGCTCTGGGACTTGGGGTTTCCCACACGCTCTTATCACTTCCTTCTTCTGCTGGGAGGAGGGTCGCAGAGTATGGCAGGGACCCCTGTCCAGAGTGGGTCCCGGTTAGTCCCATCTTAGGTCAGGACGACCCCTTCAAGCTGAAAGACAGTCAGACCAAGGCGCCTCTCTCGGTCTCACAGCCCAAAGCCCACTTTCAGCACCTTCAAAAAGCGGCCAAATCTGGCCACTCGCTACCACCTCCACTCTGCTCCGCGCCGCTGCCATCCAGGCCTGCTGGGCCCCGCCCCCGGCGCAGGCTTCCAGCTGACCCAGGAGCCTCACCTGCTGCTGCTCGCACCCCGGGGTATCCCTGCCCGTGGGGGGTGGGTGGGGCCTGTGACTCGCCTCCAACGAATAGAAAGCGGCCGAAGTGATGGGAGGTCCCTTGCCACGTTGAGAGCAGCCCTGTGGAGAGGCCCTTGCGACAAGAGGCCGAGGATGGCCCCGCTGAAAGCCAGCCAGGAGCTGAGCCCTCGGAGGACTGGTCCTGCTGGGAAGCTGTGAGTGAGCCTGAAAGTGGACCCTTCCCCAGTGAAGCCTTCGGGTTAGACCTCAGCCCCCCAACACCCAGCTGCAGCCTGCCAGGAGCCCTGAGCTGGGGAGCTGCTAAGCCACGCCAGGCTCCTGACCTGAGGAGATGTGAGGGCGTGGACTGGAGTTGCTTTAAGCTGCTACTTTTGGAGTCAATTTTTACACAGCCACAAATAACTGGTACATGCCCCACACCCTGCTCTGGGCCAGCAGCCAGACTGCTCACACACTTGTCTGCACACAGTCCCCAGGGCCCCCATCACACCCCAAGCAAAGGCCCGAGTCCTTGCAGCAGCCCACAGGCCCCACCTCATCATCACCCCTCGATCTGAACTCTCCTCCACCTTGCTCCCTCTCCTCCAGCCCCATGCACGTTGTGTTCTTCTTGGAGAGTCCAAGCTGCCTCAGGGCCTTTGCACTGGCTGTCTCGTCTGCCTGGGATGCTTCTCCCTGAGTTATGCGACTAGGTCACCCTCTCACTTTTCGCACGACCCCCTACTTAAACTTACCCCCTCCCACCGCCCCGTCCCTTCCTGCGTATTTGTCATCAGCATTCGGCACTCTGTTTCCTGGCTCCCCCTCTTGCTGCTAGGATGTGCACGCCATGAGAGCAGGGGTTTCTCTGTGGTTGCCTGTGTTTTCTCCCCTGCAGCATCGCTACGGTCTAGATCAATGTCTGACGCAGAGCAGATCCTCAATAAGTATTTGTTGAATAAATGAATGAACAAAGGGAGCAGAGGGCGAATCCAGCGGAAAATGGCTCTTTCGTGCGCAGCAGCATCAGGTGCTCCACACGTGTTTACTGAGTAGGTCTGTCCCACGGGATACAGGCGAGGACGGGAAACGCTGAGCCTATCAGAAGAAACTTAATCCTCAGGCTGACACTACCTAGATCTGTTCCGATAATGCTCTGATGCAGAAAGGCGGGCCTCAGAGCGCCAGCCCGCGGCGTCGGGAACCCCCAGAGCCCTCTGACCACCGGGCTGGCGGCAGCCGGCCGAGCTGTGCAGGGGGCCTCCACTGTTTTCTTTCCCTTTGCCGCGTTGTACAAATGTGTACTTTGCAACAACACTCCAATTCTTTTCTCCCAATTTTCTTCTTAAAAATCACAAGAAACATTTTTTAACCGCACAAGTTTATGTCTGAATCATTCTTGTAAAAAATTCTATAACAGCAAGTAACTACCCACCCAACCCCCCTATTGATGTGTGTTAGGGAACTGCAGGCACCATCAGGAGATGAGACGGGACCACAGGCTGGGCGGCAGAGGCCTCGAGCGGCCACCCTGTCACCATGTCCCCTTTTCCTGCCCACAGTCATGGCCGGATGGGTGGACAGGGTGCCTGTCAGCCTGGGCCCCTGAGTGAGTTCAAGGCGCAGGTGACCTGAGGACCTGGGAGACTAGTGATGTGAGTGAGAAGTGGGCCTTCGTCACTTTCCATCCCTGAGGACTGGGGGTCGTTTAGTAGGTGCAGCAGAACCTAACCAGCCCTGACTAATACTGAAAGTGACACCCAGAAACGGTGCTGCTGTAACAGAAAATAAACACTGGAAAGCATGCGGCACTGGCTTAGTCGGAAGATGGAGAGAAAGCTCCACGCTCTGCGGTGGGAAGTGTTTGGTCGGACGTGACTGCAGCGACTTGGACCTCAGACCGTGAACCTAGTGAAACCGTAGCTCCGGGGCGAGAGGCCGTTAGCGGTATCTGGTGGCAGCTGTCGGCTGCCAAACTCAGAGGAGAATTGGCCCGCTTGAAGCAGGAGTGAAAGTGAAAAAAGGGCTTCCACCAAGTTGGAAAAGCTGACTGAATTTAAGACCCCCCCAACTTAAACTCAATTAAAACACAGATATGACAAGAGCCAAGTTAAGGGTGTGGCATCGTGGCCTCTGTTAAAATCTCCCTGTGGCTAAAGGTGTGTCAGACACACTTTTTGGACATGGTGCGGGGGTGGGGAACGCGGCCACCCGCTGACAGAGGAGGGCGAGGTGCCCGACCATGCAAACCTGTGGGCGTTGGCAAGAAAACTGTGGGTGCTGTTGGCATCAGAGCTGACCAGGATTAGAAATAAGACACCGGCTAAAGTTCCGAGACAGCTGTGATGACAAAACAAGACCCGTTTAGGAGAAAAGAGGAATGGGTACGTTTGAGACAAACTTCCACTAACCGCGTGCGACCAGAGAACAGGCTGAGAAGACTGCTGTTCCTGGGAGGCGTCCACCCGAGTCCCACATCACACTGGCCAAGAGGACAGAGGAAAGTCCGGAAGCTCCCAGCGGGCAGAGCTGGGGGGCTGCTTCCAGGCAGGACCCGAATCTGGCCACCAGGAAGAAACAGGCACACTGCAGGGGCTCAGAGTGTCCGCCAGGAGGGAGGGCTCCTCTTCTACGACAGCTGCATCTCCGTCCTTCCTCCGCTTACGGTGGTTTTCCTGTCTCTGTTCCATGCAACATTGAGTGTGTGGAAGGAAAGGATTTATCTTTCTAGTTTTGGGGTCTTCAGATGCAGTGGGGCCCCATGTGGACAGGGTACAAAGGTACGAACCCCAGAGGTCCTGGTTGTATGTGGCTGGAATTTTGGGGTCCTCTTGCTTGGGGAGATGAGGGAGAATAGAATTAGCTGGCCCGGAGTCATTTGGGCTGTTCCCCAATCATTGGGCCTCCTTTTCCAGACACCTGGGGAGATTATGCTCCTCTGCTCGCTTGAAGTCTGGCCTGGCCATGTGACCTGCCTTGGACAATGAAACGTGACCATTTATTTTTTTATTTAAAAAAAGTATTTATTTATTTTTGGCTGCATTGGGTCCTTCGCTGGTGCACTTGGGCTTTCTCTAGTTGCGGCGAGCGGGGGCTACTCTTCATTGTGGTGCACAGGCTTCTCATTGCAGTGGCTTCTCTTGTGGAGCACGGGCTCTAGGTGCGTGGGCTTCAGTAGTTGTGGCACGCGGGCTCAGCAGTTGTGGCTCGTGGGCTCTAGAGAGCAGACTCAGTAGTTGTGGCACACGGGCTTAGTTGCTCTGCGGCATCTGGGATCTTCCCGGACCAGGACTCGAACCCTGTCCCCTGCATTGGCAGGCAGATTCTTAAACACTGCGCCACCAGGGAAACCCCATGTGAGCATTTAAAGGTCAGTTTATGGTGTTTCCTAGTTCCTGCTTTGGTGATTGTGGAAGCTTGTGTCAGCCTGGTTTCCTGGTCCCACGTGATTACCCAGAGCAAAGGGCCCTGCTAACCCACGTTGGACACAGAGCATGAGCGAGAGGTGTACCTGTGATGTGTTCAGCTGCTGGTGTGGAGAGTGTTTGTTACACAGCAGACCCTGTTCCAGCCTGACTGATACACTCCCCCAAACATGCATAGGTGGCTGTCTCTCTGCTCCTGGTTCAGAGGGAGTGGGCACAGGTCTGCTTCTCAGTGTGGTTCAAAACACCTTACTTCTACTGCGTCAGAGAGAATGAAAAGAAAGGCTCCAGGGTGCTCTGTGTGGTGTGGGCAAGGCTGGGTGGAGGCATAGCTCTGGCTGTGGGGGGCAAGGGGTCTGGAGGACTGGGATTATGAGGGTCCCAGGGCTCTGTCACGAGGGAGGGGCAGGTCTGATCCCTCATGAGCGTGTCCTGGACTGAGGCTGGTGGGTGCACAGTGAATCTTGCCCTCCCCACCCTCAGCTGGGGGACCCCACAGTCCATCAACTGCCTGGGGCGATGGACCCAGAGCCTTTCTCAGTAGCCCGCAGGTTCCCGAGTGACCACAGACATGGAGAAGTCACCGGGAGCCTCAGCTTTGCTGTGCTTTGAGATGCTCTGATTAAATTCCACCCACAGTGCGTCGTGTTCATCGTGTCATTAGTGATCAGGATGCTGTCTTATGTGCATCCCCACAGGAGACTGTTCCCCGGATGGAGCGTGGGTCTATTCACACGCAACTTCCATGCATCTCTAAAGATTACCACTTTAACAGCTCTCGGTACAGACACCAGGAGACAGTTACATCTGACAGAGCATAAATCTAATTCCCTCTGCACTCAGTTTTCTCCGGCGGCAGAATCAATTTCAGTCTGTCAGGATTTTATCCCAAAGTCTATTCACACCCGGCTCTTTCCCTCCACGTCCCAGCTCTGTCTCTCTCAAGAGTCTCCCCCCTTTCAGGAACTCAATCCTGCAGAAAAAGATGCCTTGCTGATACAAAGTAACAGCCTTTATCTCTATACAACGGAATCCAATTAGGCATGAAGGAGACACAGTTAGGCCGCAGCCTGGAGGTCGTGTCCTGGGATGCCGCCTGCCTGAGGCCATCTCACCTCTCAGGGTCTGCCCTGGGCCCTGTCTCCCTGCACCCTGCTGGGGTATGGTGGGAGGAGCTCTTTCCAGTGTCTTTTCTGGGGCTGTCAGGAGTTAGCACCATTAGTTCCAGGTGAATTCTTCTCCCTGGTGGGATGAAGCTTCTGCTGTTGCAACGGTAACCTCGAGGCACACAGCCGTGTCTGAGCGTATGCACACATTCATCATTCAATGCACACTCGGCCCTGAGATGTAGATGTACTGTTATTCCCATTTTGCAGATGGGAAACAGACACAGAGAGGGTAACTCATCCAGGACGACACACCTGTTAGGGGAACCACTGACTGAAACTGCCCGCCCTGGCCAGGCATGATAGTAACCACTTGCCTGAGTTATCTTACAACAGGGGCTCCCGGTAAGGAGCACGGAACTAACAAGCTACCACCAACCGGAAGAATTCGGGAAAGGTCAAAAGGAGCGGGGAAATGCCAGTCTGTATGTCCTACCAACTTCCCAGAATCCTTCTCTCTGGAATGCATCTTGGTTGAGCGATGTGTGCGTCACCAGCAAGGACCCTGAGTCAGAGTGATTGGCCAGAGGCAACCCGGAAACTAACCCCATCACCATAAACCCGAGACCGCGAGCCACGTGGCAGAGCCGTTCTCCTGGGGTCCCTCACCCTGCTGCCCTCCGCCCGGGCGCCCCTTCCCAACAAAGTCTCTTGTTTCGTCAGCACGCGTGTCTCGTCGGACAATTCACGTTCGCGCGTTTGACGAGAGCCCACTCTCGGGCCCTGGAAGGGGTCCCCCTTCCTGCAACACAGCTAGCGAGTGGCTGAGCAGGCGGTGCTCAACCAGAGCAATTCAGACTCTTTCCCGCTAGTCCTTGTCAAGGTCCCCACCCCATCCGGGGGCAGATCACGGTCCTGACTGTACTGCTGTCCCAGCTTCTGCTAACAGCCCCAGTGTCTCCCTTTAGAGACCTCTGCCTCCTGAGCCCAGAGGTCCTTGCGCCTGGACACACCCCCTGTCCAGCTCTGCTGATTGGCTCCCGCCCCAGGCCTGGTGACAGCACTCTCCTCAGAGCTGTGATTGGTGCAGGACAAGCCTGTGATCCGAGCTGCCTGGAGCCCTGGGTGGGGCTGACAAAGGAAGAGAGGCCTGGGGGCAGCAAGCAGGTGGGATTGGGTCACCTGGGGGAGGTCCTGGCTGAGGATGGAGCTGACCATGGGACAAACAGGGCTGTGGGGGAGAGAGGAGGGCAAGAGGGAGAGCGTGAGGAGAGAGGCAGAAAGAGAGAGAGGATTATGCTCTGATGACACTATTTGAACCCCTCCCATTCATCCCATCCACTGGCCGAATGAGGCCCGGTCAGCCTGGGTTCACTGCTGCTCCTTTTGGCCTAGGAGAACCCAGGGAAAAGAGAGGATTTTTTGAGCTTTAGATTAATTTAATCTCTTTATCACGTGATGATCACTTCGTTCCCTGTGGCTGGGTTTCCTCAGCTATGAAACGACGTTAGTGATGATGGTGATGATGGTGATGGTGGTGATGGTGGTCGTGATGGTGGTGATGGTGGTGATGGTGATGGTGGTGATGGTGGTGGTGATGGTGATGATGGTGGTGATGGTGGTGATGGTGGTGATGGTGGTGATGGTGATGGTGATGATGGTGGTGATGGTGGTGATGGTGGTGATGGTGATGGTGATGGTGATGGTGATGGTAATGATGAGATTGTGTGCCCTTAGTCTAGAGTAACAGGTTGCTGAGGTGAATTTTCTCTTGTTGTCTTAGAGGAGTAACTAATACCCAAGGATTAGAACAAAGGAGCCAAATTCCCCCTATTTGAAAGCACCAAGGAGCTACCAAGAGATGGGACTGGCTCAAGAGTGGCATATCCTGTCCTACCACCACCTGCCACTGAGTCTATGTAAAAGGGGCTGGGGAGGGAAGGGGGTCAGAGTCACGGACGTTTGGGGCAGTGCAGGATCCCCTCCCCCAAAGTGAAAGCAGAGGGCTCTGAGAGAATATCTCATGAGAAGTCGTGTCAAGAAGGGAAGGCTGCCACGCATTCCCTGGCTTGATGCTTTCGGAGTGAGGATACCTACCGGGCTACCCAGGTTGTGGCTAGAGAACAGTGTGGTGAGAATGTTCTCACCACATGCCATGTAAAGTTTGGGGACATATGTGAATATACTGGATTAAAGATGGCTGCAAAACCTTTGTGCTCCTGTGAAGAGGTAGAGTCGTTTCTCCTCCCCTTGAATCTGCGCTGGCCCTGTGGAGCTTGGCCAACGGAATGTGGTATAAGTGACCGCCTAAGGCTCGGTCTTAAGACAGCTCCCACCTTCTCTACTGGGGATGCTGTCTCTTGGATGCTGGCTGCCACGTAAGAAATTCAACCTGCTGGAGAGGAAGAAAGGTCCCATAGGAAGACTCTGAGCCACGATGGACTTTCCAGCCCCAGCCGAGCTCCCAGCTGAATGCAGCCCAGTGAGTGACCCCAATCAATGCCCATGGAGCAAAAGAACTGTCAAGTTGAGACTTGCCGAATTCCCAATCCACAGGATTGGGAAATAAAATGATTGTTTTAAGCCATCAAGTTTTAAGGTATTTCTTATAGAGCAATGAATAATCGCAGCAGTGGACAGAGACCAGAGCTCTTTCCTGGTCTGGAGTTGCCCAAAGGAGAGCCCTGTGCCATCAGAGCTTGGAGGAACCGTGACACACACATGTCCAGGAGGAAATGGGGTGATGCCTGTCCTGCCTCAGGCCTTGGGAGGTTGGGGAGGGGGAACCCTGAGGCTCCTATGAAGGGGTCCACGCAGGTTAGAGGTGGGACAGGGGCCAGGAGGCTGCCACTCTGTGGTGGACTGTGCTGTTCTAGAATCTTCCCTGCTCCTTCCCACGAGAGGATGCCACTCCCCACCGTGGACGTCAGCTTTAGCTGTTGGACTTGCTTTGGTTATTGAAAAATGAGGAGGGTGATGGACCCCTTACAGGTAGAGGTTTGAGAGCCGTCACCTGGCTCCGCTTTGCGTGATAGTGAATGCTCCAGCCTGGCTGCTTCCCCTGCCTGAGGACTGAAAAATAAAAGGAATGAAGAATAAATGGGAGAAAACTACAACCGACCTTCAACCAACATAGAAGGGAAGTGAGAAATAAAGCTATAGGTGCGAAGATCGTTTGTTACCGCAGCGCAACCTAGCAGGAGCTGATCAATACACATCCAAAGAGATGGGCTAACCTACCCTGGTAAGGAGTTGGAAGGATGCACCATAGGGTCCAGCGGAGCTATGGCTGCCCTTCTGAGTGGGTGCTCAGTGGCGGAGGGGTCAGGCATGGAGCTGACCACCACCCCTGCAAACACTGCCTCTCCTGGGCAAGGCTCCTTCTCTCCAGTCTCCTTAAAGCCCTCATCCTCAGGGAGTTCCTGCTTCTCTCATTTTCTAGGAAGCATTACCCCTTCCTTGGTCATTAAGGCCAAAGGCCTTTCTCTGATGTGATTTCTGCGCCTCCAGGGTCTGCTCAATCAATGGAGTTCCCCCTCCCTGTTTTCTCTGGCCCAGGAGGAGATGGAGTCTGTGGTGAGGAAGGACAGGAGTGGGGGGTGGGTGGGTGGTGGTGGTGGAGCCTGACTTTGCCCCTCCAGGTCGTGGGTTTTTACATCCTCAGCAATTGCTCACAGAGTGGGCACACTCCAGCTACAGGAATCAATTTCTTTAGAAAACCTTCGTTTTGTCCAGAGAGACATTCCTCCTACCGCAGTCACCGGGGTTTGCTATCACCAGGGTTCGTTACGCCAGGGGAGCATCAGCCCCCTCCTCACTGTCAAGTTCTCTCCCACTCCCCTGACACAGAGGGCAGGTGATATTTTTAATGTCTGTGGAATTGCTCACCTGCTCTGGGAACAGGGTCATCCCTCCATCTCTCTCCTGTAGTTTTCAGGTGGGCTCTCATCCAGGGTGGCCAATCAGAGCTCCCCCTACTCTTGATTGTCCCAAGAAGGACCAATCAGGGTCTACCCTGAGATTAGATCACGGATACCTAGGTCTCTTCATCTGGAATTAAAGGCTGTAAGAAGGAGGTCAGTTGGAGTTTACAGCCATCTCCTAATAGTGTTACCGAGTCCCAGCTCGCTCTGCGCACCGCACGACAGGCCAATGAATCGGAATGCGACTTCATTCGGAAAGCTGGCAGACTGAGAAGATGGCAGACTAGAGTCTCCGAAAAACCATCTTATCTGGGTCTGGATGACAGTTTCTTTTATAGAAACAGAGAGGGAGAGGCGGTGAAGAAGTAAAGTAAAAGGGCCACCAGTCTTGCAAAACATCTCCTGGAATGTCCAGCCTCGGGGAGGGGACGTGTTTGTTTCTTTTTTCTTGCAGCCGTACACAGGTGGGCAGGGTTCCCTGAGGCAGGCCATTATATATGATCACAATAACAAAAGCAACGAAAAGCTAACGTTAAAGTCCTAGAAATAGATCGAACACGGAGTCTGATTTAGCTCTTCCCTATTCCAGTAGCACATAGATATTGTTTTCAAAAGAGAAAAATGAAATAAAGAGAAGCAGAGACACGCAGACAGAGGTCCTGATGTGTTTGCCCCTCGCACGGGATGCAGACGATCTCTCCCTTGGCTTTTGTTTATTTGTGTGTTTGCTGAAGCAGTTTGAGTTGAGTTTCTGTCAGTTATAACCCATCCAAATCCCTACCCGCCAAGCTTTGGGTTTTTTATGGGCCGCCAAATGCAGGAGGCTCGTGGAGCCTGGGCCACCTGTCAGTTACAGTGTTAACGGCAGACACGCAGGACCGAGCACGGGCTGAGTGCATCGCACGCATCGCCTCATAGAGCCCAGGCACCGCGGGTGCCATGGCTCGTCCTCTATGTTTAGATGAACCAACAGGTGCACGGCTAGAGAGAGAGTGAGCCCAGGCATTCTGTCCCCCCCTCGCGGCAGCTCGGCTTACGGGAAGGGAGACAATTGGTTCATCTGATAGCAAGAGTGCTGAAGGGACTAAACCAGCCATGTCCAGGTTAGGGACGGGTTTCGGAGCTCTGGATGGAAACCAGACGGAATGCAGATCCCAGCTGCCTTGGTCGCGTGGAAGGTTTTCCATCTTTTTCCAAGAGAGGTTACGGTTTATCTCCCCTGTTCGGGGGAAACGCTTGTTTTCAAAATGGTAACAGTTCGGTTTCTGCGCCCGGTGCCCCTCCGTGGTTCACTAGGCTCTGAACCTACAAATAGAAAAAAGATTTGCGGTGGGTTAGAAGTTACACTTTAAGTATGAGGAACCACCCAGTTTCTTTTTGTGTTGATTCTACCTTACAGCAAACTAGCTTTCCTCCCAGATGCCAGCATCTCATTTCCTCTGCTCTTCTGAAGGCAGCTGTGGTCTCACTTCCTCTGCTCTTCTGAAGGCAGCTGTGGTCTCACTTCCTCTCCTCTTCTGAAGGCAGCTGTGGTCTCACTTCCTCTCCTCTTCTGAAGGCAGCTGTGGTCTCACTTCCTCTCCTCTTCTGAAGGCAGCTGTGGTCTCACTTCCTCTCCTCTTCTGAAGGCAGCTGTGGTCTCACTTCCTCTCCTCTTCTGAAGGCAGCTGTGGTCTCACTTCCTCTGCTCTTCTGAAGGCAGCTGTGGTCTCACTTCCTCTGCTCTTCTGAAGGCAGCTGTGGTCTCACTTCCTCTCCTCTTCTGAACGCAGCTGTGGTCTCACTTCCTCTCCTCTTCTGAACGCAGCTGTGGTCTCACTTCCTCTGCTCTTCTGAACGCAGCTGTGGTCTCACTTCCTCTCCTCTTCTGAAGGCAGCTGTGGTCTCACTTCCTCTCCTCTTCTGAAGGCAGCTGTGGTCTCACTTCCTCTCCTCTTCTGAAGGCAGCTGTGGTCTCACTTCCTCTCCTCTTCTGAAGGCAGCTGTGGTCTCACTTCCTCTCCTCTTCTGAAGGCAGCTGTGGTCTCACTTCCTCTCCTCTTCTGAAGGCAGCTGTGGTCTCACTTCCTCTGCTCTTCTGAACGCAGCTGTGGTCTCACTTCCTCTGCTCTTCTGAACGCAGCTGTGGTCTCACTTCCTCTCCTCTTCTGAACGCAGCTGTGGTCTCACTTCCTCTGCTCTTCTGAACGCAGCTGTGGTCTCACTTCCTCTCCTCTTCTGAAGGCAGCTGTGGTCTCACTTCCTCTCCTCTTCTGAAGGCAGCTGTGGTCTCACTTCCTCTCCTCTTCTGAAGGCAGCTGTGGTCTCACTTCCTCTCCTCTTCTGAAGGCAGCTGTGGTCTCACTTCCTCTCCTCTTCTGAAGGCAGCTGTGGTCTCACTTCCTCTCCTCTTCTGAAGGCAGCTGTGGTCTCACTTCCTCTCCTCTTCTGAAGGCAGCTGTGGTCTCACTTCCTCTCCTCTTCTGAAGGCAGCTGTGGTCTCACTTCCTCTCCTCTTCTGAAGGCAGCTGTGGTCTCACTTCCTCTCCTCTTCTGAAGGCAGCTGTGGTCTCACTTCCTCTCCTCTTCTGAAGGCAGCTGTGGTCTCACTTCCTCTCCTCTTCTGAAGGCAGCTGTGGTCTCACTTCCTCTGCTCTTCTGAAGGCAGCTGTGGTCTCACTTCCTCTCCTCTTCTGAAGGCAGCTGTGGTCTCACTTCCTCTCCTCTTCTGAAGGCAGCTGTGGTCTCACTTCCTCTCCTCTTCTGAAGGCAGCTGTGGTCTCACTTCCTCTCCTCTTCTGAAGGCAGCTGTGGTCTCACTTCCTCTGCTCTTCTGAAGGCAGCTGTGGTCTCACTTCCTCTGCTCTTCTGAAGGCAGCTGTGGTCTCACTTCCTCTGCTCTTCTGAAGGCAGCTGTGGTCTCACTTCCTCTGCTCTTCTGAAGGCAGCTGTGGTCTCACTTCCTCTGCTCTTCTGAAGGCAGCTGTGGTCTCACTTCCTCTGCTCTTCTGAAGGCAGCTGTGGTCTCACTTCCTCTGCTCTTCTGAAGGCAGCTGTGGTCTCACTTCCTCTGCTCTTCTGAAGGCAGCTGTGGTCTCACTTCCTCTGCTCTTCTGAAGGCAGCTGTGGTCTCACTTCCTCTGCTCTTCTGAAGGCAGCTGTGGTCTCACTTCCTCTGCTCTTCTGAAGGCAGCTGTGGTCTCACTTCCTCTGCTCTTCTGAAGGCAGCTGTGGTCTCACTTCCTCTGCTCTTCTGAAGGCAGCTGTGGTCTCACTTCCTCTGCTCTTCTGAAGGCAGCTGTGGTCTCACTTCCTCTGCTCTTCTGAAGGCAGCTGTGGTCTCACTTCCTCTGCTCTTCTGAAGGCAGCTGTGGTCTCACTTCCTCTGCTCTTCTGAAGGCAGCTGTGGTCTCACTTCCTCTGCTCTTCTGAAGGCAGCTGTGGTCTCACTTCCTCTGCTCTTCTGAAGGCAGCTGTGGTCTCACTTCCTCTGCTCTTCTGAAGGCAGCTGTGGTCTCACTTCCTCTGCTCTTCTGAAGGCAGCTGTGGTCTCACTTCCTCTGCTCTTCTGAAGGCAGCTGTGGTCTCACTTCCTCTGCTCTTCTGAAGGCAGCTGTGGTCTCACTTCCTCTGCTCTTCTGAAGGCAGCTGTGGTCTCACTTCCTCTGCTCTTCTGAAGGCAGCTGTGGTCTCACTTCCTCTGCTCTTCTGAAGGCAGCTGTGGTCTCACTTCCTCTGCTCTTCTGAAGGCAGCTGTGGTCTCACTTCCTCTGCTCTTCTGAAGGCAGCTGTGGTCTCACTTCCTCTGCTCTTCTGAAGGCAGCTGTGGTCTCACTTCCTCTGCTCTTCTGAAGGCAGCTGTGGTCTCACTTCCTCTGCTCTTCTGAAGGCAGCTGTGGTCTCACTTCCTCTGCTCTTCTGAAGGCAGCTGTGGTCTCACTTCCTCTGCTCTTCTGAAGGCAGCTGTGGTCTCACTTCCTCTCCTCTTCTGAAGGCAGCTGTGGTCTCACTTCCTCTCCTCTTCTGAAGGCAGCTGTGGTCTCACTTCCTCTCCTCTTCTGAAGGCAGCTGTGGTCTCACTTCCTCTGCTCTTCTGAAGGCAGCTGTGGTCTCACTTCCTCTCCTCTTCTGAAGGCAGCTGTGGTCTCACTTCCTCTGCTCTTCTGAAGGCAGCTGTGGTCTCACTTCCTCTGCTCTTCTGAAGGCAGCTGTGGTCTCACTTCCTCTCCTCTTCTGAAGGCAGCTGTGGTCTCACTTCCTCTGCTCTTCTGAAGGCAGCTGTGGTCTCACTTCCTCTCCTCTTCTGAAGGCAGCTGTGGTCTCACTTCCTCTCCTCTTCTGAAGGCAGCTGTGGTCTCACTTCCTCTCCTCTTCTGAAGGCAGCTGTGGTCTCACTTCCTCTCCTCTTCTGAAGGCAGCTGTGGTCTCACTTCCTCTCCTCTTCTGAAGGCAGCTGTGGTCTCACTTCCTCTCCTCTTCTGAAGGCAGCTGTGGTCTCACTTCCTCTCCTCTTCTGAAGGCAGCTGTGGTCTCACTTCCTCTCCTCTTCTGAAGGCAGCTGTGGTCTCACTTCCTCTCCTCTTCTGAAGGCAGCTGTGGTCTCACTTCCTCTGCTCTTCTGAAGGCAGCTGTGGTCTCACTTCCTCTCCTCTTCTGAAGGCAGCTGTGGTCTCACTTCCTCTGCTCTTCTGAAGGCAGCTGTGGTCTCACTTCCTCTGCTCTTCTGAAGGCAGCTGTGGTCTCACTTCCTCTGCTCTTCTGAAGGCAGCTGTGGTCTCACTTCCTCTCCTCTTCTGAAGGCAGCTGTGGTCTCACTTCCTCTGCTCTTCTGAAGGCAGCTGTGGTCTCACTTCCTCTCCTCTTCTGAAGGCAGCTGTGGTCTCACTTCCTCTGCTCTTCTGAAGGCAGCTGTGGTCTCACTTCCTCTCCTCTTCTGAAGGCAGCTGTGGTCTCACTTCCTCTGCTCTTCTGAAGGCAGCTGTGGTCTCACTTCCTCTCCTCTTCTGAAGGCAGCTGTGGTCTCACTTCCTCTGCTCTTCTGAAGGCAGCTGTGGTCTCACTTCCTCTCCTCTTCTGAAGGCAGCTGTGGTCTCACTTCCTCTCCTCTTCTGAAGGCAGCTGTGGTCTCACTTCCTCTCCTCTTCTGAACGCAGCTGTGGTCTCACTTCCTCTCCTCTTCTGAAGGCAGCTGTGGTCTCACTTCCTCTCCTCTTCTGAAGGCAGCTGTGGTCTCACTTCCTCTCCTCTTCTGAAGGCAGCTGTGGTCTCACTTCCTCTCCTCTTCTGAAGGCAGCTGTGGTCTCACTTCCTCTCCTCTTCTGAAGGCAGCTGTGGTCTCACTTCCTCTCCACTTCTGAAGGCAGCTGTGGTCTCACTTCCTCTGCTCTTCTGAAGGCAGCTGTGGTCTCACTTCCTCTCCTCTTCTGAAGGCAGCTGTGGTCTCACTTCCTCTCCTCTTCTGAAGGCAGCTGTGGTCTCACTTCCTCTCCTCTTCTGAAGGCAGCTGTGGTCTCACTTCCTCTCCTCTTCTGAAGGCAGCTGTGGTCTCACTTCCTCTGCTCTTCTGAAGGCAGCTGTGGTCTCACTTCCTCTCCTCTTCTGAAGGCAGCTGTGGTCTCACTTCCTCTCCTCTTCTGAAGGCAGCTGTGGTCTCACTTCCTCTCCTCTTCTGAAGGCAGCTGTGGTCTCACTTCCTCTCCTCTTCTGAAGGCAGCTGTGGTCTCACTTCCTCTCCTCTTCTGAAGGCAGCTGTGGTCTCACTTCCTCTCCTCTTCTGAAGGCAGCTGTGGTCTCACTTCCTCTCCTCTTCTGAAGGCAGCTGTGGTCTCACTTCCTCTGCTCTTCTGAAGGCAGCTGTGGTCTCACTTCCTCTCCTCTTCTGAAGGCAGCTGTGGTCTCACTTCCTCTCCTCTTCTGAAGGCAGCTGTGGTCTCACTTCCTCTCCTCTTCTGAAGGCAGCTGTGGTCTCACTTCCTCTGCTCTTCTGAAGGCAGCTGTGGTCTCACTTCCTCTGCTCTTCTGAAGGCAGCTGTGGTCTCACTTCCTCTCCTCTTCTGAAGGCAGCTGTGGTCTCACTTCCTCTCCTCTTCTGAAGGCAGCTGTGGTCTCACTTCCTCTGCTCTTCTGAAGGCAGCTGTGGTCTCACTTCCTCTGCTCTTCTGAAGGCAGCTGTGGTCTCACTTCCTCTGCTCTTCTGAAGGCAGCTGTGGTCTCACTTCCTCTCCTCTTCTGAAGGCAGCTGTGGTCTCACTTCCTCTGCTCTTCTGAAGGCAGCTGTGGTCTCACTTCCTCTGCTCTTCTGAAGGCAGCTGTGGTCTCACTTCCTCTGCTCTTCTGAAGGCAGCTGTGGTCTCACTTCCTCTGCTCTTCTGAAGGCAGCTGTGGTCTCACTTCCTCTCCTCTTCTGAAGGCAGCTGTGGTCTCACTTCCTCTGCTCTTCTGAAGGCAGCTGTGGTCTCACTTCCTCTGCTCTTCTGAAGGCAGCTGTGGTCTCACTTCCTCTGCTCTTCTGAAGGCAGCTGTGGTCTCACTTCCTCTGCTCTTCTGAAGGCAGCTGTGGTCTCAGGCAGCTGTGGTCTCACTTCCTCTCCTCTTCTGAAGGCAGCTGTGGTCTCACTTCCTCTGCTCTTCTGAAGGCAGCTGTGGTCTCACTTCCTCTGCTCTTCTGAAGGCAGCTGTGGTCTCACTTCCTCTCCTCTTCTGAAGGCAGCTGTGGTCTCACTTCCTCTGCTCTTCTGAAGGCAGCTGTGGTCTCACTTCCTCTCCTCTTCTGAAGGCAGCTGTGGTCTCACTTCCTCTGCTCTTCTGAAGGCAGCTGTGGTCTCACTTCCTCTCCTCTTCTGAAGGCAGCTGTGGTCTCACTTCCTCTGCTCTTCTGAAGGCAGCTGTGGTCTCACTTCCTCTGCTCTTCTGAAGGCAGCTGTGGTCTCACTTCCTCTCCTCTTCTGAAGGCAGCTGTGGTCTCACTTCCTCTCCTCTTCTGAAGGCAGCTGTGGTCTCACTTCCTCTGCTCTTCTGAAGGCAGCTGTGGTCTCACTTCCTCTGCTCTTCTGAAGGCAGCTGTGGTCTCACTTCCTCTGCTCTTCTGAAGGCAGCTGTGGTCTCACTTCCTCTCCTCTTCTGAAGGCAGCTGTGGTCTCACTTCCTCTGCTCTTCTGAAGGCAGCTGTGGTCTCACTTCCTCTCCTCTTCTGAAGGCAGCTGTGGTCTCACTTCCTCTCCTCTTCTGAAGGCAGCTGTGGTCTCACTTCCTCTCCTCTTCTGAAGGCAGCTGTGGTCTCACTTCCTCTGCTCTTCTGAAGGCAGCTGTGGTCTCACTTCCTCTCCTCTTCTGAAGGCAGCTGTGGTCTCACTTCCTCTGCTCTTCTGAAGGCAGCTGTGGTCTCACTTCCTCTCCTCTTCTGAAGGCAGCTGTGGTCTCACTTCCTCTCCTCTTCTGAAGGCAGCTGTGGTCTCACTTCCTCTCCTCTTCTGAAGGCAGCTGTGGTCTCACTTCCTCTCCTCTTCTGAAGGCAGCTGTGGTCTCACTTCCTCTCCTCTTCTGAAGGCAGCTGTGGTCTCACTTCCTCTCCTCTTCTGAAGGCAGCTGTGGTCTCACTTCCTCTCCTCTTCTGAAGGCAGCTGTGGTCTCACTTCCTCTCCTCTTCTGAAGGCAGCTGTGGTCTCACTTCCTCTCCTCTTCTGAAGGCAGCTGTGGTCTCACTTCCTCTCCTCTTCTGAAGGCAGCTGTGGTCTCACTTCCTCTCCTCTTCTGAAGGCAGCTGTGGTCTCACTTCCTCTCCTCTTCTGAAGGCAGCTGTGGTCTCACTTCCTCTCCTCTTCTGAAGGCAGCTGTGGTCTCACTTCCTCTCCTCTTCTGAAGGCAGCTGTGGTCTCACTTCCTCTCCTCTTCTGAAGGCAGCTGTGGTCTCACTTCCTCTCCTCTTCTGAAGGCAGCTGTGGTCTCACTTCCTCTCCTCTTCTGAAGGCAGCTGTGGTCTCACTTCCTCTCCTCTTCTGAAGGCAGCTGTGGTCTCACTTCCTCTCCTCTTCTGAAGGCAGCTGTGGTCTCACTTCCTCTCCTCTTCTGAAGGCAGCTGTGGTCTCACTTCCTCTGCTCTTCTGAAGGCAGCTGTGGTCTCACTTCCTCTGCTCTTCTGAAGGCAGCTGTGGTCTCACTTCCTCTGCTCTTCTGAAGGCAGCTGTGGTCTCACTTCCTCTGCTCTTCTGAAGGCAGCTGTGGTCTCACTTCCTCTGCTCTTCTGAAGGCAGCTGTGGTCTCACTTCCTCTGCTCTTCTGAAGGCAGCTGTGGTCTCACTTCCTCTGCTCTTCTGAAGGCAGCTGTGGTCTCACTTCCTCTGCTCTTCTGAAGGCAGCTGTGGTCTCACTTCCTCTGCTCTTCTGAAGGCAGCTGTGGTCTCACTTCCTCTGCTCTTCTGAAGGCAGCTGTGGTCTCACTTCCTCTGCTCTTCTGAAGGCAGCTGTGGTCTCACTTCCTCTGCTCTTCTGAAGGCAGCTGTGGTCTCACTTCCTCTCCTCTTCTGAAGGCAGCTGTGGTCTCACTTCCTCTGCTCTTCTGAAGGCAGCTGTGGTCTCACTTCCTCTGCTCTTCTGAAGGCAGCTGTGGTCTCACTTCCTCTGCTCTTCTGAAGGCAGCTGTGGTCTCACTTCCTCTGCTCTTCTGAAGGCAGCTGTGGTCTCACTTCCTCTGCTCTTCTGAAGGCAGCTGTGGTCTCACTTCCTCTCCTCTTCTGAAGGCAGCTGTGGTCTCACTTCCTCTCCTCTTCTGAAGGCAGCTGTGGTCTCACTTCCTCTCCTCTTCTGAAGGCAGCTGTGGTCTCACTTCCTCTCCTCTTCTGAAGGCAGCTGTGGTCTCACTTCCTCTCCTCTTCTGAAGGCAGCTGTGGTCTCACTTCCTCTGCTCTTCTGAAGGCAGCTGTGGTCTCACTTCCTCTGCTCTTCTGAAGGCAGCTGTGGTCTCACTTCCTCTGCTCTTCTGAAGGCAGCTGTGGTCTCACTTCCTCTGCTCTTCTGAAGGCAGCTGTGGTCTCACTTCCTCTGCTCTTCTGAAGGCAGCTGTGGTCTCACTTCCTCTGCTCTTCTGAAGGCAGCTGTGGTCTCACTTCCTCTGCTCTTCTGAAGGCAGCTGTGGTCTCACTTCCTCTCCTCTTCTGAAGGCAGCTGTGGTCTCACTTCCTCTGCTCTTCTGAAGGCAGCTGTGGTCTCACTTCCTCTCCTCTTCTGAAGGCAGCTGTGGTCTCACTTCCTCTCCTCTTCTGAAGGCAGCTGTGGTCTCAGGCAGCTGTGGTCTCACTTCCTCTCCTCTTCTGAAGGCAGCTGTGGTCTCACTTCCTCTCCTCTTCTGAAGGCAGCTGTGGTCTCACTTCCTCTGCTCTTCTGAAGGCAGCTGTGGTCTCACTTCCTCTCCTCTTCTGAAGGCAGCTGTGGTCTCACTTCCTCTCCTCTTCTGAAGGCAGCTGTGGTCTCAGGCAGCTGTGGTCTCACTTCCTCTCCTCTTCTGAAGGCAGCTGTGGTCTCACTTCCTCTCCTCTTCTGAAGGCAGCTGTGGTCTCACTTCCTCTCCTCTTCTGAAGGCAGCTGTGGTCTCAGGCAGCTGTGGTCTCACTTCCTCTCCTCTTCTGAAGGCAGCTGTGGTCTCACTTCCTCTGCTCTTCTGAAGGCAGCTGTGGTCTCACTTCCTCTGCTCTTCTGAAGGCAGCTGTGGTCTCACTTCCTCTCCTCTTCTGAAGGCAGCTGTGGTCTCACTTCCTCTGCTCTTCTGAAGGCAGCTGTGGTCTCACTTCCTCTCCTCTTCTGAAGGCAGCTGTGGTCTCACTTCCTCTGCTCTTCTGAAGGCAGCTGTGGTCTCACTTCCTCTCCTCTTCTGAAGGCAGCTGTGGTCTCACTTCCTCTGCTCTTCTGAAGGCAGCTGTGGTCTCACTTCCTCTGCTCTTCTGAAGGCAGCTGTGGTCTCACTTCCTCTCCTCTTCTGAAGGCAGCTGTGGTCTCACTTCCTCTCCTCTTCTGAAGGCAGCTGTGGTCTCACTTCCTCTGCTCTTCTGAAGGCAGCTGTGGTCTCACTTCCTCTGCTCTTCTGAAGGCAGCTGTGGTCTCACTTCCTCTGCTCTTCTGAAGGCAGCTGTGGTCTCACTTCCTCTCCTCTTCTGAAGGCAGCTGTGGTCTCACTTCCTCTGCTCTTCTGAAGGCAGCTGTGGTCTCACTTCCTCTCCTCTTCTGAAGGCAGCTGTGGTCTCACTTCCTCTCCTCTTCTGAAGGCAGCTGTGGTCTCACTTCCTCTCCTCTTCTGAAGGCAGCTGTGGTCTCACTTCCTCTGCTCTTCTGAAGGCAGCTGTGGTCTCACTTCCTCTCCTCTTCTGAAGGCAGCTGTGGTCTCACTTCCTCTGCTCTTCTGAAGGCAGCTGTGGTCTCACTTCCTCTCCTCTTCTGAAGGCAGCTGTGGTCTCACTTCCTCTCCTCTTCTGAAGGCAGCTGTGGTCTCACTTCCTCTCCTCTTCTGAAGGCAGCTGTGGTCTCACTTCCTCTCCTCTTCTGAAGGCAGCTGTGGTCTCACTTCCTCTCCTCTTCTGAAGGCAGCTGTGGTCTCACTTCCTCTCCTCTTCTGAAGGCAGCTGTGGTCTCACTTCCTCTCCTCTTCTGAAGGCAGCTGTGGTCTCACTTCCTCTCCTCTTCTGAAGGCAGCTGTGGTCTCACTTCCTCTCCTCTTCTGAAGGCAGCTGTGGTCTCACTTCCTCTCCTCTTCTGAAGGCAGCTGTGGTCTCACTTCCTCTCCTCTTCTGAAGGCAGCTGTGGTCTCACTTCCTCTCCTCTTCTGAAGGCAGCTGTGGTCTCACTTCCTCTCCTCTTCTGAAGGCAGCTGTGGTCTCACTTCCTCTCCTCTTCTGAAGGCAGCTGTGGTCTCACTTCCTCTCCTCTTCTGAAGGCAGCTGTGGTCTCACTTCCTCTCCTCTTCTGAAGGCAGCTGTGGTCTCACTTCCTCTCCTCTTCTGAAGGCAGCTGTGGTCTCACTTCCTCTCCTCTTCTGAAGGCAGCTGTGGTCTCACTTCCTCTCCTCTTCTGAAGGCAGCTGTGGTCTCACTTCCTCTCCTCTTCTGAAGGCAGCTGTGGTCTCACTTCCTCTCCTCTTCTGAAGGCAGCTGTGGTCTCACTTCCTCTGCTCTTCTGAAGGCAGCTGTGGTCTCACTTCCTCTCCTCTTCTGAAGGCAGCTGTGGTCTCACTTCCTCTGCTCTTCTGAAGGCAGCTGTGGTCTCACTTCCTCTGCTCTTCTGAAGGCAGCTGTGGTCTCACTTCCTCTGCTCTTCTGAAGGCAGCTGTGGTCTCACTTCCTCTGCTCTTCTGAAGGCAGCTGTGGTCTCACTTCCTCTGCTCTTCTGAAGGCAGCTGTGGTCTCACTTCCTCTGCTCTTCTGAAAGCAGCTGTGGTCTCACTTCCTCTGCTCTTCTGAAGGCAGCTGTGGTCTCACTTCCTCTGCTCTTCTGAAGGCAGCTGTGGTCTCACTTCCTCTGCTCTTCTGAAGGCAGCTGTGGTCTCACTTCCTCTGCTCTTCTGAAGGCAGCTGTGGTCTCACTTCCTCTGCTCTTCTGAAGGCAGCTGTGGTCTCACTTCCTCTCCTCTTCTGAAGGCAGCTGTGGTCTCACTTCCTCTGCTCTTCTGAAGGCAGCTGTGGTCTCACTTCCTCTGCTCTTCTGAAGGCAGCTGTGGTCTCACTTCCTCTGCTCTTCTGAAGGCAGCTGTGGTCTCACTTCCTCTCCTCTTCTGAAGGCAGCTGTGGTCTCACTTCCTCTGCTCTTCTGAAGGCAGCTGTGGTCTCACTTCCTCTCCTCTTCTGAAGGCAGCTGTGGTCTCACTTCCTCTCCTCTTCTGAAGGCAGCTGTGGTCTCACTTCCTCTCCTCTTCTGAAGGCAGCTGTGGTCTCACTTCCTCTCCTCTTCTGAAGGCAGCTGTGGTCTCACTTCCTCTCCTCTTCTGAAGGCAGCTGTGGTCTCACTTCCTCTGCTCTTCTGAAGGCAGCTGTGGTCTCACTTCCTCTGCTCTTCTGAAGGCAGCTGTGGTCTCACTTCCTCTGCTCTTCTGAAGGCAGCTGTGGTCTCACTTCCTCTGCTCTTCTGAAGGCAGCTGTGGTCTCACTTCCTCTGCTCTTCTGAAGGCAGCTGTGGTCTCACTTCCTCTGCTCTTCTGAAGGCAGCTGTGGTCTCACTTCCTCTGCTCTTCTGAAGGCAGCTGTGGTCTCACTTCCTCTCCTCTTCTGAAGGCAGCTGTGGTCTCACTTCCTCTGCTCTTCTGAAGGCAGCTGTGGTCTCACTTCCTCTCCTCTTCTGAAGGCAGCTGTGGTCTCACTTCCTCTCCTCTTCTGAAGGCAGCTGTGGTCTCAGGCAGCTGTGGTCTCACTTCCTCTCCTCTTCTGAAGGCAGCTGTGGTCTCACTTCCTCTCCTCTTCTGAAGGCAGCTGTGGTCTCACTTCCTCTCCTCTTCTGAAGGCAGCTGTGGTCTCACTTCCTCTCCTCTTCTGAAGGCAGCTGTGGTCTCACTTCCTCTCCTCTTCTGAAGGCAGCTGTGGTCTCACTTCCTCTCCTCTTCTGAAGGCAGCTGTGGTCTCACTTCCTCTCCTCTTCTGAAGGCAGCTGTGGTCTCACTTCCTCTCCTCTTCTGAAGGCAGCTGTGGTCTCACTTCCTCTCCTCTTCTGAAGGCAGCTGTGGTCTCACTTCCTCTCCTCTTCTGAAGGCAGCTGTGGTCTCACTTCCTCTCCTCTTCTGAAGGCAGCTGTGGTCTCACTTCCTCTCCTCTTCTGAAGGCAGCTGTGGTCTCACTTCCTCTCCTCTTCTGAAGGCAGCTGTGGTCTCACTTCCTCTCCTCTTCTGAAGGCAGCTGTGGTCTCACTTCCTCTGCTCTTCTGAAGGCAGCTGTGGTCTCACTTCCTCTGCTCTTCTGAAGGCAGCTGTGGTCTCACTTCCTCTGCTCTTCTGAAGGCAGCTGTGGTCTCACTTCCTCTCCTCTTCTGAAGGCAGCTGTGGTCTCACTTCCTCTCCTCTTCTGAAGGCAGCTGTGGTCTCACTTCCTCTCCTCTTCTGAAGGCAGCTGTGGTCTCACTTCCTCTCCTCTTCTGAAGGCAGCTGTGGTCTCACTTCCTCTCCTCTTCTGAAGGCAGCTGTGGTCTCACTTCCTCTCCTCTTCTGAAGGCAGCTGTGGTCTCACTTCCTCTCCTCTTCTGAAGGCAGCTGTGGTCTCACTTCCTCTCCTCTTCTGAAGGCAGCTGTGGTCTCACTTCCTCTCCTCTTCTGAAGGCAGCTGTGGTCTCACTTCCTCTCCTCTTCTGAAGGCAGCTGTGGTCTCACTTCCTCTCCTCTTCTGAAGGCAGCTGTGGTCTCACTTCCTCTCCTCTTCTGAAGGCAGCTGTGGTCTCACTTCCTCTCCTCTTCTGAAGGCAGCTGTGGTCTCACTTCCTCTCCTCTTCTGAAGGCAGCTGTGGTCTCACTTCCTCTCCTCTTCTGAAGGCAGCTGTGGTCTCACTTCCTCTCCTCTTCTGAAGGCAGCTGTGGTCTCACTTCCTCTCCTCTTCTGAAGGCAGCTGTGGTCTCACTTCCTCTCCTCTTCTGAAGGCAGCTGTGGTCTCACTTCCTCTCCTCTTCTGAAGGCAGCTGTGGTCTCACTTCCTCTCCTCTTCTGAAGGCAGCTGTGGTCTCACTTCCTCTCCTCTTCTGAAGGCAGCTGTGGTCTCACTTCCTCTCCTCTTCTGAAGGCAGCTGTGGTCTCACTTCCTCTCCTCTTCTGAAGGCAGCTGTGGTCTCACTTCCTCTCCTCTTCTGAAGGCAGCTGTGGTCTCACTTCCTCTCCTCTTCTGAAGGCAGCTGTGGTCTCACTTCCTCTCCTCTTCTGAAGGCAGCTGTGGTCTCACTTCCTCTCCTCTTCTGAAGGCAGCTGTGGTCTCACTTCCTCTCCTCTTCTGAAGGCAGCTGTGGTCTCACTTCCTCTCCTCTTCTGAAGGCAGCTGTGGTCTCACTTCCTCTCCTCTTCTGAAGGCAGCTGTGGTCTCACTTCCTCTCCTCTTCTGAAGGCAGCTGTGGTCTCACTTCCTCTGCTCTTCTGAAGGCAGCTGTGGTCTCACTTCCTCTGCTCTTCTGAAGGCAGCTGTGGTCTCACTTCCTCTCCTCTTCTGAAGGCAGCTGTGGTCTCACTTCCTCTCCTCTTCTGAAGGCAGCTGTGGTCTCACTTCCTCTCCTCTTCTGAAGGCAGCTGTGGTCTCACTTCCTCTCCTCTTCTGAAGGCAGCTGTGGTCTCACTTCCTCTCCTCTTCTGAAGGCAGCTGTGGTCTCACTTCCTCTGCTCTTCTGAAGGCAGCTGTGGTCTCACTTCCTCTCCTCTTCTGAAGGCAGCTGTGGTCTCACTTCCTCTCCTCTTCTGAAGGCAGCTGTGGTCTCACTTCCTCTCCTCTTCTGAAGGCAGCTGTGGTCTCACTTCCTCTCCTCTTCTGAAGGCAGCTGTGGTCTCACTTCCTCTCCTCTTCTGAAGGCAGCTGTGGTCTCACTTCCTCTCCTCTTCTGAATGCAGCTGTGTTGCCAAGTTGTTCTTTGTTCCTTTGCAGAAGCCGATGCGAGCGTTTGGTTGCCTGCTGACAGCACACTTCACCCAGCGGGTCCCCGTTTGCCATATGGTGTAGATTCTGCTTAAAGTAACTTCTGTTTTGCCTAAACATTTGCATGACTGTTAGCGCTTTGAAGTCAACATCTGTTCCTCTGCCTGTGTGCGTGCACGTGCGCACGTGTGTATGTGTGTGTGCAGGTGTGTAGGGGTGCAGGTGGGGCGGGGTGGGGGACTTCTGGTGGGACTTGCACGCACGGTCACCAAGGCTGCTCACAGAGCCTGGAGAGAGAGGTGTTTACCTGCGTGCCAGCCCGCCACATCACGGCTTCTCTTAATTAGCACCGGACAGAGAGGCTCAGGTAGGGAAGAGCAGCGCAGCCGTTTAGCTGCAACACCCTGATGACCCGGCCCGAGCTCCCAGGGTGGTCTCGTGAGTCTTGCCACTCAGGATTTGGCCGGAGCCAAGCAGACGGGTGCTTGCTGAGACCTGGTTGCGCTCTCCTCGCTGGGCCCGTTCATCTCCTCCTTCGTGTGTGTTTAGAGAAAAGCTGAACCCCGAAGGACCTCCCTGGTGAAGGCAAGGGCCTGGGTGTGCTCCACCCAGAACAAAGTCCAGCCTGTGCTGCAGCCGCGTCCTGGGAGTGTTTGGAAAACCTGTGAGTCTGGGAGGGGAAGGGCCAGGAGTGGTTGAGGTGGGTCTGGGGCCCCGACTCCTGGGATGTTCAGCCTCCCATGAAGAGGCTGCTCATCACTGGGCCCGGTACGGAACCAAACTTGGGTTTGCTCGCTGGTGCGCGGTAAAGCCAATCTGCTGACGCCAGGCTGTGGTGAAGGAAAGGGCAGCGTTTACTGCAGGCGCCAAACAAGGGGTCCAGGGCAGCTACTGCTCAAGACACCTAAACTCACCCAAATGCTTTCAGGGCAGCATTTAAAAAATATATATAAGTTTATTTTTATTTATTTATTTTTGGCTGCATTGGGTCTTTGTTGCTGTGCGCGGGCTTTCTCTAGCTGCGGCGAGCGGGGGCTACTCTTCATTGAGCTGCGTGGGCTTCTCATTGCGGTGGCTTCTCTTGTTGCGGAGCATGGGCTCTAGGCATGCGGGCTTCAGTAGTTGTGGCACGTGGGCTCAGTAGTTGTGGCTCGCGGGCTCTAGTGTGCAGGCTCAGTAGTTGCGGTGCACAGGCTTGCTCTGCGGCATGTGGGATCTTCCCAGACCAGGGATTGAAACTGTGTCCCCTGCATTGGCAGGCAGGTTCTTAACCACTGCGTCACCAGGGAAGTCCCAGGGGAGTATTTTTAAAGGCCAGCTGAGGAACGAGGTCCCATGGTGTGTGATCAGCTTGTGCATGGTTCCCTGATTGGTTGATGGTGAGGTAACAGGGAGGGGTCACAGGGGTTCACACCATCAATCCTCAGGTGCTAGTAGGTTTCGGGGCTGGCGCTCATGGTCACCAAGTAGTTAACTTCTTCCATTTGGTGGGGGTTTTAGTATCTGTAAAGCAACTCAGGAATGTGCATCAGATGCTGTTATCCGGGTACTTCAGAGAGGAGCTAATGCAGAGGATGTGGGGGAAGGTTCTGTCCCAGAAAGGTACTGGAGAGTCCTACTAGGTCGCAGGCCCTCCTCTAAGCAAAAGAAGGTGGAGGGAGCGACACCATGCCAGTTACGAAGCTCTGGCAGCTTCCACACATGCACTCTCGGGAGCCCTGAATTGCCAAGTAAGAAATTCAGACCACACGGAGAGACCAGGTGGAGAAGCTGAAGCCAAGTCCCCCTAAAACCGAGTGCCTCTGTCGAGTTTATGATGAACCTCTCCATCCAAAACGATTCCTTTTCTTGTCCTGCTCTTGTCGCCCCTCAAGACTGAGGAGTATCAAAGAAAAGGGGGAATTGTGACTGAGCAGGACCCTACGGGACCTTCCCGGGACAGACCCTCCCATGTCCTCTACCTGCCTCTTGTCTGTAGAAAAACTTTAGCCTCCTAGGCCTTCCCCCAGTTCCAAAGAACAAATTTAATCGAGAAGTGAGAAAATGCAGAAAGAAAGGAAAACAGTCAAGTGAGACAAAATAATAATAATTTCAGCCATTAAACAAAGTCAGGGACCTTTAGTTCCTCCTGAAGGGCTATAGATACTATGCTGAGCCGTGTCCTTGAGCTGTTTTGCAGATACTGAGACCCCCGCCAGGTGGGAGAAGTTAACTGTCTGCTGCCCACAATCACGTAGACCTCAGACCGGCTGGAACCTGAAGGTCGAGGATGCCGGCTCCCCTTTACCTCACCACCAGCCAATCAGAAGAAGGTCCACGAGCTGATCACGCACCCGGAAACCTCCCTCCCTCATTTTGTCTTTAAAAACCTTTCCCTGAAAGCAATCGGGGGTTGGTGTCTTTCAAGCACTAGCCAACCTTGCTCCTTGCTTGGCCCCATGTTGGGCACCTGCAGTCAACGCTGCCCTTTCCTTCACCACAGCCGGTGTCAGTAGATTGGCTTTGCTGTGCATCGGGTGAACAGACCCAAGGTGGGTTTGGTCACAAAGCCACGTGGACAAGCCACGTGGACAAGCCTCACGGAGAGACCCTTGATCTTGCCACAGAGGAAAAGGGCTCTGGCAACTCAATCTAAAACCCAGTCCAGAACTTACTGTCTTAGGAGGGACTCTGGGAGGGAGGAAGAAAGACGGTAGATGATCGTTGACAGAGGAGATACAAAGAGAAGGTCACGCCTGACTTCTGATGAAAAGTTATTGGGCTCCCGACAGGCAACAGGCCGTGGCAGGGGGCAGATGCGCAGGACGGCCGCGCGGTCTCCCTTGGGACGGTCAGAAGTGGCCTGAGCATTTGCAGTCTGGTACATGAAAGCCTGCCCACGGGGGCTGTGAATAGCATCTCCCCAGATTCCTTGGGAATATTTCCTCATGGCTCCATCCCAGCAGGAAAGGAGCCCAGGCTGGAGGAACTCACCCTCCCTTTCCTGCCAGACAAGCCAGGTCCCGTATGGGCTGCACCCCGCAGGCCTCCACAGCAGCCCTCTGCCCCAGGAACCCAAGGCACGGCCGCTCCGCCCCACGGAGTCCTGCTCCAGCCACGGCCCCCAGAGCCCCGGCGGAATGTCAATGGCTCCTCCTCTAGGACCAGGTGACCCAGCCTGTGGAGCGACCTTCTCCCTCTTGCTCTGTCTGGGACCCTAACTTATTGTCCTGCGAACTGAGAGCAGAATGTCAGCCAGCGGGCCAGGGAGCTGGCGGAACAGAGGAAGCGTATCGAGGACTGGAGTCCGAGACACTCTCAGCTTCGGCCAAGCCGGGAGCTTGCTCTACAGGGGCGATGCCGAGACTTTGCAGATGAGGCGCCTACAGGTGCCGCGTGCTCCGGGAGTGCAGCTGGAGCAAGGGTCCCGCCTGGGTGGGCTGCGGGGGGCTCGCTCTGCCTGTGCCCCCGGCGTCGCCCCTCTTGTTTCACCAGTGGGAGACCAGAGCCAGGGCTGGACTCGGGTTGGGCCGTGCCTCCCTGCTGACCCCGGCCTGGCTTCGGGCCTCCCGTTCTCGCTCTGCCCTTACTAACCGTGCGGCTTTAAGAGCGTTGTGGAACCTTCTGGGGCCTCAGTTTCCTCATCTGTAAAATGGAGAGAGTAATTGTACCCACCTCGTAGGGTTACTGTGAAGATTAACTGAGATAATCCACCCAAAGGACTTTAACTAATGCCAGGCGCAGAGGAATAGCTCAGCACGTGTTTGCTATTATTATTATTACTTGAAAAAGCTATAGTCGAAGTGGAGACTTAGAAGCAGGACGCGGAAGCCTTCTTGCAATTAGTGGTCATTAGTTATGTACAATATGTGTTGCTTTCATTCCCGAGTTTTAACGTAGGACGTGAGCCCCTGGGAGAGGCGGGGTCTTCCTGAGGACAGCTCCCCCCCGAGACCCCCAGTGTCCTGGGCTAGGGGGAGGCCTCCCCTGTGTGAGGTGCCCAGGGCAGGGCCCAGGGTCCGACCGAGCAGGGCTCCCCCCACCTGCTGCCCAGGAGGGGCCTGGGGCGGGCCGTGTGCGCGGACTCTGCCGCTTTCACCCTGTGAACGAGGCCTGTTAGGAGGTCGGCAAAGGCCCATGGGGCCCGCCGCCTCATTAGTTTTCCATTTGGACTCAGCTGCCAGTGGGAGCCTTCCCAGTGGTGCAGAGATGATGTTTGGTGTGCGCTCCACGCACAGCCCCGTTAAAGCCCCCCTTGATTTGCTGTCCCTGTCACTTCCTGTCACAGCAGCCTTCCCGGCCTAATCAGGGCTCTCCAACCCCTTCAGACCACAGCGGTTGCCACGGTGACAAAATGGCCCATCATACTCCCTGCCTACTTCAATAAATGAAGGATGGGCGGAGGTTTCCGAAGGATAACGGGCAGTTGAGAGGGAGCGGGAGAAGGGGTGCTGGGGAGGTGATGGGGGGCCGAGGGCCGCAGGCACCTCCCCTCCTGTCTGTCTCGGGGTCGGGACAGTGGGCTGGTACACGTTCAAAAGCCGGCTTTCCGGAATGTGCCGATGTAAACGTGCATGTGTGTTACGGTCCCGATGGGGGACGAGGGTGGCGCACAGCTCACAGATAAGGTCCACAGATGCCGTCCTCCTGACTCGGCAGCCAGCAGGTCCCCGCACACAACTCCTGCAGGTCTTCCCGACTCACCTGTGGTCAATCTGTCACGAGTGTGGCCGCAAGGTGCACGCTGACGCTTCTGCTCAAGTTCAGGAGCAAGGGGGCAGCCCAGCCAGGAGGCAGAACGTCCCGCGTCCCGTGGCAGGACACGCGTGGCTTCTTCGCTGAACTGGGCGAGAGCTGTAGAATCCGGACGAATACTGCAAGGCTGTGGGGGCTACTCGTAACGCAGTGGCTGCAGACCTCCTCAGATTTGACCCGCATGGTTCACCTTTTAAGCCCTAGACAATCGGCACAGTCCCCCGGCCCAGCTGGGGGTCGATGCTAATGACCGTGGTGTGAACACTCCCGCGGGCCCGTTTGCAGCTTCCCTGTGAGCGGGGAGCCCCAGCCAGCGGCCCAGGGCGCCTCCCCATGTGCTCGGTCACGAGGGTGCTTCTCCCTGAGAGACAAGTTCTCCACCTCATGCCTGGACTTGAATCTGGGTCACGGCCAAGGGCTCCGGTGCATTTGGGAAAACACTGACCCTCCTCACGCCTCCACCTTTTCCTCTGTAAAATGGGGGTAATTACACCTAAAAGTGATAATCAAAATATTTGGTGACCAGTAAAGCACCCAGCAACTGGAAGGGCACAGGTTGCAGGGAGTGGGTGGCTGTGCCTGCAGGGGGTCCTCGGAGTCCGGAGGCAGGGCGTGCTGGTGTTTGACCTCCAGGGTGGCCACAGCAGCCAGCGGCACGAGGGAGCCAGGCTCACGTCTGCTGCCACATCGTCCTGGGAGGCCGTGTCTGCAAAGCGCAGAGGGTGCTGCCGGGAGCACCCGGGAGGACAGCAGGCGGCAGGGGAGGCGCCTCTCCCCTCTGCCCACCCCCGCCCCCGCCGCTCCCCTCTGCCCCCCCGCCCCCGCCTCTCCCCTCTGCCCCCCCCGCCCCCGCCTCTCCCCTCTGCCCCCCCACCCCCGCCTCTCCCCTCTGCCCCCTCGCCTCTCCCCTCTGCCCCCGACCCCCGCCTCTCCCCTCTGCCCCCCCGCCCCCGCCTCTCCCCTCTGCCCCCCACCCCCGCCTCTCCCCTCTGCCTCCCCGCCCCCGCCTCTCCCCTCTGCCCCCCCCGCCCCCGCCTCTCCCCTCTGCCTCCCCCCTCTCCTCGCCTCCCTCCGCGTCTCTGTTCCTGTCTCTTTCTGTCTCTCTCTCTCTGTCCCCCGCCTCCCCTCGCCTCCCTCCGCGTCTCCGTTCCTGTCTCTCCCTCGTCTCTCCTCCTGTCCTTCTCTCCCCATCTCTGTATCTGTCTCTCTCTGTCCCCCTCCCCCTCCCATCTCAGGATGAGTGTGACCGGCTGGGCCTCGGGCCTGGCCAGCTGCCCTGTGCTGGCTCCACGGCTGATGGGACAGTTCGGGCCAAGGACCGGGTCACCCAGGGTCCGTCTGGCCCTCACTGTGGTCAGGGCCTAGGCAGTGGGAGGGAAATACTACGCGATGGGACGGCCAGTCAAGAACCAAGAGGAGCCGAGGTGAATCCGAGGTGGACAAGAGCTGAAGCAGGGCACTCGGCTGGCGGGGGCCCCTGAGAGTCCCTCCAGGCAGGCGGGTGGCGTGGAGGCAGCAGTACTGGGAAGGGGCCAGACCTCGGCAGAGGCCTGGGGTGGCGCCCCGGGTGCCAGCGTGTCCCCCATGGGGAAGGCGAGGCAGCCAGAGGCAGCCTGAGGTCCTTGTGGCCGAGTGGCCTCGACGTGCCTCACCTCCCGGCTGGGGGGCCACTGGGATGGGCTTCCACCTGCCTGCCAGAGGGCAGCAAGCAGAAATGGGGACACCAGCCTCCGTCCAAGGGGCAGAAATTGCAGGGCTCACCCTGGCTTTCAGCTGGGGGACCAGCTCCCTTGTCACTCCGCTGAGCGCCTGAGGCCTGCGGGCAGCCCACGTGACCTCTTGGGCTACGCTCTCCCCTGGCTGCCTTTGCTGCCTTGCTGCCCCGGAGGTTGCGTCTGGGCTCCTGGATGCCTGCCTTCCTTGGCTGTGCCCATCTCTTCCCATCACAGGGCTCCGGCCTCCACCCTCTCCCCAGGGTGTCCTCTGCTATGAAGGGCCCTCCCATTCTCCACCCACACCAGCCTTCCTCCCAGCAAGGCCAGCTGTGGTCTTGCCTCCTACAGGCAGGCTTCCAGGATTCTTCCCACTGGTGCCTTGTCTCCTTCCTCCTCCTCTAGGGATACCCAGCATGACGGGCCCCACCCTCGGGCTTCCTGGGGGGGGGGCTACTTTCTCCCTTCCGTGTGCTGTAGTGGGGTGACTGGTGTCCCCGCGGTGCACATCCATCCAGAACCTCGCCCACCAGGTAACTCACTCAATAGTATCTGCGCACGTTAGTGCAGGGAAACGTGCACCGTGCAGATGCCCAGGGCGGAGCATCTTTGCGGATGCAGCGCCCCTGACGGGTCTGCAGGCCTCAGGCTTTACCAGCTGCTGCTGTGCTCTGATGCACACCTTTTGGTTAAGTGAATAATTCACCACGACTCGGTCCCAGCCAGCCATTGGAGCAGCGCACCTGGCTCCCGGGGGGCCCAGGTGGGCCATGCTTCATGGCCCGTTTGGGTTCTGCCACCCCCCCATATCATCCCTCCAGTCCCCCCCACACACACCGCCGGAGTGAGCGCCAGGCCCCAGGGGACAGGAGCTCGCTGCCTGGTCCCCTGAGGCTGGGAGGCTGGGCTCTGCAGGTTCATCCTCAGAAACTTGACCCAAGCATTTATTAAGCACCTACTGTGTGCCGGGCACCATGTAGGAGCTGGAACGTGGCTGCAAGCCAAGGGACAAGCTCCCTGCTGTGTGGGTGCAGGCGGGAGGATGAACGGGGCAAACGTGTGGATAAGACGGAGGTGGGTGGTGCGCATCGCCCAGGATGGGGCCGGGCGTCCGATGGCCTCTCCTCGGCTGGCGGCTGGGAGCGCTGCAGGCAGACGCCTGTGATCTTAAGGGGCGCCTGAGCTGCCCTGCGCTGCTGTCAGATCGTCGGGCTGGTCTGAAGCCCTGAAGCCGAACGTGCCAGGCCATTGGCAGGTCCCGGCCGCGGAGGGCCTGGCCGTGTCATTTCGTCCCCTGCAAACCCTTGTCACCTCCATTATTCATTTGGAAAAGTATCGCGTAGACTTGGTTTTACAAAAAATGCAAGCAGTACAAAGAGAAAACGGAAAAGTAGCGTGTTTTCTGACGCTTCTGACCCCCTGCCCGGAGACGACCAGGTTCCAGACTCTGAAGGCAACATGGGCAGGGCGCGGCCAACAGCCCACTTTGGTCCCGGGAGCACCTGCTTCCCCCCTGCTCTGGGAGCCCTCACAGGCCGATGGGACAGGCTGGTGTTTCCAGATGCTTCCTCTCCTCCTCCCACCCTCCCAGGGGGCGCTTACGCAGCCCCTTCTGCCAGCCAGGCACCTTCTGGGTCCTGAGAGTATCCACCCATCCGGCCCCTCAGGGGCCCTGTGGTGTAGCAACTGCTGCTCCCACACCTGAAGATGAGGATGCCGGGCCCAGAGAGGCCGAGCCAGCTGCTATGGTCGCCCAGCCCACAGGAGGCAGAGCTGGGACCCTGACCCAGCGTCCACACTCTCAGCACCCAGGAACGCAGGCTGGCGCCCTGGAGACTGTCTCTGGGTGGAGCTGGGACAGGGGGCTAAGGGGTCCTTGACTCTCAAGGTGGACACAGGCAGGGCATCCTGCCCACAGCCCCCTGCGGCGTCCCCCCTCTGTTCCCTCCCCTCCGAGGGAGGGCGATTTTAGGCGAGCTGGTGAACTGACCGGGTGGGCCGGGTTCAGGACATCAGCACTCCTCGGTCTTCACGCGGGTGGGCCGGCCGAAGTCGTCTTTTCCGGGGGCCAGCATTCCCTGAAGTAGGGGCTGAGTTTTCACGCATGGTCTGAGATAGATTAACGGGTGCACAGGGAACTGCAGGGTTCCAGCCTCCCAACTCCTACCTGAAAGGGCCCCCAGGGGCCAGGAGAATCAGGGTGCCTCTCAGGTCATTGCGCTCACACGGGGACTCAGACACGGGGCTGGCGGAGGCATCCGGGCGGGGACACAGGACGGTGGCTCTGCACGGTGGTCCCTGCCGCCACCGGCTCAGGGCTTCTCCGGGGGCTCCCGGGCCAGCAGCAGCAGCGTCGGGGAGCCAGTTAGGACTGCAGCCCGCCTCCCCTCCCCTCCCCTCCCCGCCCTGAGTGGGTGTGGTTTGAAGAGGAGGGGCCCTCGCCGGCGGGTGCATGGGGGCGCTGGGGGGTCCGAGGGCTCCAGCCTGAGCTGCTCTCCTCGACAGGGGCTGGGCGGGCAGCCCACGGGGGATGCAGCTGTGTCAGCCGACAGCCCCTGCGGTAAGGGCTTGCTGACGGTGCGGGGCTCCAGCCGCCACGCGGCGCGGCCAAGCCCGACACCTAGTGGACAGCGGGGACGTGGCTCCCGGGGCGCCCTCACCCTGGGGACCCCTGAGCTCCAGCAGCCCCAGTGGCTCCTGCCTTTCCCAGCGCCTTCTGTGCGTGTGGGGTGAGGTGAGGAAAGGGCGGGTGCAGGCACTAGAAGGTGACCGCCATAGACTCAGGACCCTCCTCTTTCCCCAGGGAGCAAGCACGGCGGCCTGGCCGTCTGGAGACCACGTCCTGGCCCCAGACCCACGGGGCTTGGCTGTGCTTTTGCCCAAGTTTGCGTACGCCCAGCCTGGAGACGGCGGCTGGGACCCTTGTCCTTGCTGCGTGTGGGGGCGTCCTGTGGCCTCAGCTGGATGGGGGCAGGGCTTGTAGGGGTGGAGTCCCCGGCCAGGACGCTTGGCCTCCTCCCTGGCTCCTGGCAGCTGTCCCGGGACCTGCTCCTGCCCAGGTCCTCCCCAGACCCAGCCGCCTGGTCTGTTCCCGCTCCCACCTGGGCCTCCAAGGCCGTGGATATGCAGAGCCACACTCAGTCCCACCCGTGCTCTGGGGAAGCCCAGGTGATGGGCCCGCTGACTAGGACTGCCACGTTCTCACTGCGGCTCTGTGACCCAGCAAGCCGCCCAGCATTCCGGAGGCCCAGCGGGAGCAATGAGCCAGACCTGAAGGCCCTGGGGTCACAGCCCCCTCCCCTGACTGTGGCCTGACCGAGTGACACACTCCTGGACAGAGGAGGCCCCTGGCTGACACCTCAGCCCAGGGCTCGAGGTCGGCAGCAGCGAGTTACACTGACAGCGAGCCTTGTGGTGTGCCGGGAAGGCGCCTCACCTCTGTGCAAATGTGCAATTATCCCAAACCCAGCACTGCAGAGAGTCACGTAGATGGAGGGAAGGTGTGGGAAATGCCCGGCCGGTATTCCTCAGAGCCGTCGAGGTTAGGACAAACCATGGGAAGACAGCCTAGATGTGGCAGGGAGGCTGCTGGGTCCGGGACACGGGTCGGGATAAATCCAGATAAGGGCAGTGCCCCGTCCCTCTTCGTTTTGACCAAGAACCGTGGGAGGTGAGGTGTGAACCTACCCACAGGCATGGGTCCACCTGCCGACAGACAGGTGAGCAGGGCTGAGGTACCTGCTGAGGACTGGGGGGGGAGGGGGCTCCCAGCGCATGCAGGACCCCACGTGCCCACTAGATGGCAGCAGCGCTCTGCAGCCTGGACAACCTCCCCAGACCCTGGAGAAGGGCGGGGTGGCCGGGGTCAGGTGACAGATGGCCGGCCTTCCCTTCCAGGTAGGACATGTGGGGCCTTGATCTGGAGAGCAGCGGGGGGTATGGATGGCTTCCTCACCGAGACCCACGTTCCCCAGCTTTGGCACCGAGTGTCCGTTCTCTCTGTCTCTCTGATTCCTTGTCTTTCTGTCTCTCTCATTCTCTTTCTCCATCTGTCTCTCTGTCTGTCTCTCTCCTGATGTCCCGGCCCCTTTACCACACCCCGTACCAGGCCGTCTGGGCTGAATGCCAGGTTCCTACATTCGCGCCTTGGTCTCCCCATCTCCCCGGGGCTGAGAGCGGCCCTGCTGGGCAGGCTGCTGTAAGGACCACATGCGCTGCTGCGTGACAGTGCTCGGACCCTGGGCTGGGGGACGGGAGCTGACCCACGTGTGTCAAGTCCTTAAATGACACACAAGCCCTCCTCTCCCTCCCCTGGACACTGGGTCTGAGGCAGGAGATAGACGGGCTCCTGGAGCAAATGACTTGAGTTGGTTCCTTGTGAACCGATACTCTGAGACAGGAATAACAGGACAGTTGAGAGAGGAGGCTGGGCCCTGCCAGACGGAAGGTAAGAGACCACATATTCCTCATTCTCAAAGTCAGGGGACCTCCGCGACTACACAGGCGCAGAAAGGCTCCTTGGAGGTCAAAAGGGGAGTGATGCTAAGTGGCTAAATCTACCCAGAGGCATCTTCGCTAGAATCCATCTTGGCTAAGAGATGTGTATGCACACATGGGAAAATCCTGAGCTATACCAAATATGGACTTTGAACCAAGCACTGTGTTAGGGTTGGTTTGTATGGAGGAAGATGGTGGTGGGAGCTGGGAGCTGGTCAGGGGCGGCCTTGACACGCCCCCATCCTCCATGGATGCGGGCAGAGCCCCCCAGCTCCCCGCGTGGCCAGGCCCCTCTGCAGATCCATCCTCTGAAAGGCACCCACATGTCCCCCTACTGCAGACGTGGCCATTTCACAAGAAGAGGGCTTTGATCCAAGCTCACCCCCTGCCTCAGGGGAGGAGGCCGGGTCGTGTGGGCACCTCCGTCCACTGAGGAGACGCGGGGACACCATGGTGTGGTCCCAAACCGCTAACTGCCTCTGTTTGCAGGTTGGTCACGGTCGCTGCTGCCGGGGGAGGGGCGGGCGGGGCGCACAGCCCCCTGGGTGGGGGTTGAGGTTGAGTGGGTCTAGGGACTAGCTTTCCTGAAAAGAAAGCCTGAGAAAACTGTCCAGATAGAGTGAAGGCCCAGGAGTCCAGGAAAGTAAAGCGTAAGAATTTAATGAGTTTTATAAAAATCCCACGTTCTTCAGGCTAAGCGCCTCAGGAGCTCCATGAGGGGGAGAAGTGTTTCTTACGGTCAATACCTTGCGCACAATAAATCCAAGCCGCCTCTGGGGAGAAGTGCTTTGCGTCGGCTGGTCCTGCAGCAGGCTGCCTGCGTACGTGGGAGGGTGCTCCTGGGTCTGAGGGCTGGGGGTTCAGCTGCAAGGGGGCTGCACGAGAGGGCTAGCTCTGCCCGTGACCTCACCGTAGAGTGGGCCAGCTCTGCCCCGACCTCCCCCTGCCACAAGCCAGCTCTGCCCCGTGACCTCACCGTATAGTGGGCCAGCTCTGCCCCGACCTCCCCCTGCCACGGGCCAGCTCTACCCCTGACCTCACCGTATAGTGGGCCAGCTCTACCCCTGACCTCACCGTATAGTGGGCCAGCTCTACCCCGACCTCCCCCTGCCACGGGCCAGCTCTGCCCCTGACCTCCCCCTGCCACAAGCCAGCTCTGCCCCTGACCTCACCATATAATGGGTCAGCTCTGCCTCTGGCCTCACTGCCCTGGTTGAGGGGAGGCTGTGTCTCTTCGCACGTATTGTCCCCCATGAGATGTCCTCCTGCAGCCCCTCCGATCTTCACTCCTGGTTATTGCTGGGCTGTGATCTCAGTCAGCACTGTAAGGCTGGCCCCACTGCCGAGGATGCTATGAGATGTCCCTTGGTGGTCTGGGAGGAGCATCGCACATCCCTACCTTCATGAACCGACAGACCAGGACTACTGCACTTCTGCCAGTCACTTTCCTTGCCCCAGGGACCCTGGAGCTGCCAGAGAAAGTCCTGTGGAATGTAGACCCAACCTGCCCTAAACTCATGATTGCCAACTTAAAGGGCTCTGGGCACCGAGCAGTGACCTCAGTCCAGCTCACAGGGACGATTCCAAACCTCTTCTCTCCTCAAAACCCTCACTGTGCTCCCCCATTCCTGCTCACTCTCAGCAGGCGCCCCCTCCCACTTTACTGAAAACATTAAAGCACTAAGATGGAAAAGGTACCCGTGAGAGTGGGTTTGGCCGCACAAAACAGAAACCCAGCTAATAGTGACGTAACCGATAAAACTAGTGGTGTACCAGGGCATGGGGTGGCGAGTGACCTGTCCTGGAAGGGCAGGTATTTCATTACCATCATAATGGTAATAAGCAGACTGACTTTTACTTGGTTTTATGATTAGTATTCAGTTCCCTCCAGGAAATACACCCCTATTGCCTCTACACAGGGCAGGCTGCTCCCCATGCCTGAAATGCCATTGAATGAAGACTTTGATATTATCACACAAAAGTCTAAAGGTAAGCAATTCGGAGTTTGGTGAGGCAGCCCAATTACTCTGCCATGTCTGTTTCCATTTCCTCAGTCTCAGTGTGCTTGCCTCACGAACACAAAACGGCTGCCATAGCTCTGAAGGTCACATACTCATGGAATGACATTTAAGTCAGGAGAAGAGGGCTGAGTGGAAAAGGAGGTTTCCCCTGTCACGGTAAATATTCTTCTAGAACCTTCCAGCAGATTTCCTTGTAGTTTCAGTTGAACATAACTAGTGACCCTTAGCTGCAAAGGAACTTTGACATAGTGCATGTCCATCAATGGGAAATGGATTCTTGTTTTAATGATTGCGTAATGCTTAAATAAACTATGATTTACTCCACGGGGCTGGGCATTTGCTGTCCTGGACAAAATTGGAGCTCTATTTGCAAGGAAGAAGGAGGGTGATGGCAGCAGGAAATTCCATATTCTCTCCTGTTACACTGAAAGGAGTAACTCCTGGCAGCAGCCACCCTCCCTGGTCCTGGATCACAGCCCCACTGCCTCGTCAGGGCCTTTATCCCCCAAGTTTCCCTCCTTTCTGCTACCCCATCCATACCCCACCCCCACTCCCCGGAACTGGCTGTGTCCAGCTGCCTCACCCTCAGCCATCTTCACTCAGTGTCCCCGTGGAGCAGGGCCATTTCTCTGGCCCTTCACAGCCCACATGTTGAAGAGGTTGGCTCTGATTCCTGGCCTCCTCCACCCCCCACCCAGCCCCTTCCTGGTCCCCGGCTCACTCCTGCCGCCTTGCACGTGCCTCCCCTGCCTGGAATGTTCCATCCATCCCAGCCCCGTCTTGGAGCCAACCCCACTCGCCCCTCAAATCCCAGCTCAAACATCAACTCCCGCACAAAGCTCTGCCCCCCAAACCTAGACTCCCTCCGAGGACATCTTTCAATTCGGCATGAAGCCATTGATGAGATTATCGGTCAATCTCTCTCATCCTGTAGACCTCCCTTAGTTTGGTGGCTGCTGTCCCCGCACGTGGCTCAGTGGGTAAGCTTGTGACTGGTGGTGGGCAGGAGAGCAGGGGCCGGACCTTCCAGGGGGACCTGTGTCCAGCGCTCAGGGCTTCCCCACCCGCACGCAGGCCGTGCCCCTGGGGACCAGCGCTCCCCGAGGTGTCATTTATGTTTGCTGGCACTGAGGGTTTTCCAGCTCTCACATAAGAACTGCTTTATTCCCCCGACCTACTTTGTTGTAAAACGAGGCTAAAATAAACCTACAGAGTAAAAACCCCAGAGAGAAGGAAAGGAAAAAGTATATATTTGTCAAAGGTAGCTCTCATCTCCACCTGCAGAAAAGCATGCACCGTTTCCTCATCTTCCTGGTTGAAGCTGCTGTGCTCGGGGTCCCAAGATAATGTGCACCAGAGGGGCCGAGTGAGTCCCGACTAACGCCACCCTGGGCTGCACAGTGGTGATGGCAGTGTCCCAAACTGGAAACACCCGGGGTCCCTGAGGCCCCTGTTTGTCCTGGGGCTGCATAACACACACCACAGACGGGGTGGCCTAAACAACAGACATTTACGGTCTCACGTCCTGGAGGCTGGAAGTCCCAAGATCGAGGTGTCACAGGGCTGATTCCCTCTGAGGCTTCTCTCCTTGGCGTGTAGACACTGTTTTCTCCCTGTGTCCTCATACGGTTGTTCTTGTGTGTGTCTGCATCCTGATCTTGTCTTTTTATAAGGACACCAGTCACATTGGATTAGGGCCCACCGTTATGACCTCATTTATCTTGATTACCTCTGTAAAGACCCAGTTTCCAAATACCATCACATCTTGAGGTGCTGGGGGTTAGAACTTCAACCTGTGAATTTTGGGGGACACAGTTCAGTCCATAACATTAGCCCTGCCGGCACCTAGATCTCAGACTTCTGACCTCCAGACTGTGAGAGGTTACATTCCTGCTGCTTTAGGTCCCCCAGGATGTGGTACCTTTTATGGTCACCCCAGAAAACCAATACACCACCTAACTGGGAACATCTGTGTAGGGCTTTACATGAGCAAGGTATAAACTTTTATTGTTAAACACTGAGACTTGGGGTTTAGCCACCTCTGAGTAACAAAACAACTTACAGCTTGTGTTTGTCTCAGGACTGTCTGTTTCCTACCCACACCCATAGGGACAGGGGTCCCAGAGATGCAAATCACACCCCACTCCCGGACCCACTCGCACTGTGCAAAGTTCAGCCTGTTTGCTCTATTCTGACATACAGTGTGCGAGCAGCCAGACAGGAAGGAGGAACCCTGGGGGGAAAGAAGCCTTGGAAATGTCGACTTAAAAAATATTCACAACCTAAAAGTTGAGAGTTATGTTTTATTCGGCGGGAATTTTTAGGACTTCAGACCCTGGAGGCAGCATCTCAAGTAACCGTGAGAGAACTGCTCCACGGAGCTGAGGGGGGAGCCAGGTTATACACAAGTTCTGCAACGAAGGGCAGGTAGTCGGGACATGAAAGGATTATTGCAAATTAAAGAAAACCAGGTATCCCAAGTTAAGGACTTCAGTGCTTTTCTATGTATGGGAAGATGCAAGAGCCTGGGCTCACTGAAATCACTCCTTTGATAGGCACCCCAGCTATCTGGGGCCAGTGTCCCGTGCTTTCACATCCTGGTTTCCTCAGGGCTCACCGCAGGGAGTGGCTGCAGCCTGATGGCTGCTGGATGGCAGGTGTTCTTTCCTTCCTGAGATTCCCAGGGCTCACCGGCTCACGCTGGAGGGCTGCAAGCGCTGATGACCATGACACCCTTTGTTTACCGATATGGCAGGAAATATCCCATTTCTCAGAAACATCTCAGAAAGAAATTGGCCCTCATTTATTTTCAGACTGGCACGCTGGTCACTTTCCATTAGTTAGGCTGAATTTTCAGTGACTGGGGTCCTGAGGCCAGAGCTCCTACTGCAGGAAAGTGACCACTGGTGCTGGAATTCAAAATTCCTGGGGGACGGCAAGCCCAGCTCTGGCATTATTCGTGTCGGCATGACTCTGCGGCTCTCTGAGTTCCACTGACTCTGCTCAGACCCCAGATGAGCGGCAACAGGCAGCTGCCCGTCCCCAGGGCCTGGGGGCACCTGCGGCACCAGCGCCCCCTGGGGACAAGCTTCTAGTCACTGGTTTTTCTCCAGGTTGCGAGGTATGTGCTCCTGCTTCTTTGCATGTCTACTAATTTGCGATTAGATGCTGGACATCGTGCCGCAGTGACCAGATTTGTCAGCTTCAGCTCCCTGGTTGCTCTCTTCCTGACCAGCCCCGTGGGGTGTCCCCTCCCATACCCACACGTCTTAGTTTCCAGCCAGACTTAAGGGGAGACCTTGCAAATCCTGCATCCCAATCTCCAATCTCTGTGTCCCCAACCCAGCCAGCCAGCTGTGCTCTGTGTGGGTCCCTGGAGAGCATGGTCAGGGCCTGTAGCTTGAGGTCTGAAGACAGTTGTCTCGTACATGTTGTCTAGTTCTCTGCTAGTCGATGGCAGTGGGCACATCCGTGCCATTGCAGGTTTGAACTCTCCCAGGAAAATTGCATTCTCGTCCTTTGAACCTAGCAGTGGTTTCTGGCGGCAGTGAGGACGCAGGCCCTGGGGCTTGGGTGCTGCTGCCGTGAGCAACCTGTTGAGAGCGACCGTCACGAATCCTCCATTTTCCCCAGACGACACAAGCTGAGGCTCTGAGCCACGCACGCCACCCCGGACAGACGGCCGCCCCGGACAGACGGCCGCCCCGGACAGACGGCCGCCCCGGACAGACGGCCGCCCCGGACAGACGCCAGAGCGCAAGCGTGTGTTGTAGGGGCTTCCCCCAGGCGTCTCTAACTAAAGCCTGGCAGTGGGGGCCAGGGCGGGGAAGTAACAAGTCCTGTTGGTCTCCCTACAAGTCGGGGCAAATCGCCCCTGTGGGCGGAACTGGGGCTTCTCCAGGATCTTACTTGGAGGTGGCCCTGTGTGTCCTCGTGGTTTCCCTGACTTTGGCCCTCTGTGTCCTCGTGGTTTCCCTGACTTTGACACAGCTTGCGAAAGGCCGTACCAAACTGGGGGTCAGTGTAGTGGGTTGAATTGTACCCCCCCCCCAAAGGTTTGTTTAAGCCCCAACTCCAGATACTTGTGAATGTGGCCTTATTTGGAGAGAGGGTCTTTGCAGATGTAATCCAGTTAAGGATCTTGAGATGAGATCATCCTGGATTATCCAGGTGGACCCTCAATCCAACAACTGGTGTCCTTACAAGGGACAGAAGTGGAGATACAGACACACGGGGAGAAGTTGTACGAAGACAGAGGCAGAGACTGGAGGGATGGGGCCACGAGCCCAGGACACTGGAGCCACCAGAGCTGCAAGAGGGCAGGAGGGTCCCCTGGAGCCTCGGAGGGAGCCTGATTTCGACTTCTGGACTCTGGAGGCGCGAGAGGACAGAGTTCTGTTGTGTTCAGCCCCCCAGCGTGTGGTCATTTCTTGCAGCAGCTCCAGGAGCTGAACAGTCCCAGCCTCACCTTCATGGTTGGAGCCCCGCCCCGCCCCGGCCAGCAAGCAGCTCAGAAAGTCCCTTCCACGTGTGACGCGGCCCCTGCTGCTGCCTTCCCAGTGCTTTATTGCACCAACACCCTCAATGAGCTGCTAGATGTGAGTGACAGGGTGGACTCTGAAACTGTAGGAATAATAAGACCCAGTCCTGCCCTAAAGACATACCGTTTAATGCACCAGAGAAGCCCATGAACCAATGTGCTTGTACCCAGGGTGATGCCGACCTTTGCAACAGGTCCCAAGAGCTATTAATGAGATACTTATGTGTTTTGTTTATGTACCAGTTTGTTTCATTTTGGACACACTGAGGCATGCCTGTCGTCTCAGATCAGCCCTCCCTGTGGTCTCCGATGTGTCCCTTGTGGGGACAGCATTCCATGACCCAAGACAGATGCCCGTGACCACGTGCACCCCCAGCATCTACTGATGTCGTCACCTCCGTTGATCTGTGGTGAAGGTCCCCTGAAGAGGTTCTGGACCCAGTGCCCTGCACGGAGGTCAGCTGACCACATCCCTGTGGACACGCGGCGTCTTTATCTGCCGTGCTGACGCACTGCCGGTGTCCTCACGGGCGGCCCAGGGAAACACCACACTTCACGGTGATTCTTTCCACCTGCTTCTGCTGGGTGACAAGTGCAGGCAGCTTGTCCTCTCTGCCTCGATGGTCCCTCTCCAGTGTTTCCTGTCCCCCGTCCCCCTGCCCCGCAGTTCAGGTTGTGATCTGTCCTGGTAGGCTCGGGCTCTGTGAGGAACGCCACCTTTACTTCTCACAGCTCCCCAGGAGGGAAGTTGGGGATCACGTGCCTGTGGATCTGGAGTCTGGAGACGACACGCTTCCCGTCCCTTCGTAGCCGGTGTCTTCTCGCTGTGTCCTCACCTGGTGGAGAGAGGTGAGGGAGCTCGCAGGGCCTCGTTTATAAGGATACTATCCTGTTCCTGGGGGCTCCACTCTCACGACCCGATCTCCTCCTAGCACCCTCCCCTGGGGGTTAGGATTCGACATGTGAGCCTGGGGCACAGCCTTCGGCCCACGTCGCAGACCCTACCCACCTCCCCCATCTCACGAGCATTTCCTACAACCTCTGGAGGCTCACACGCTCCCTGTTTCTGCACCAGGGTTTCCTGCTTTCACCTCCTGGCCCTCAGGGTTGGGCGGGGCCCCGCGGCCAGTCTGCCCAGGGAGCCATGAGGCGACGCGGGTCACCTCTGGCGCATTTCGTTCCCGGTGCTGGTGCCGCCCCGCGTCCCTGGCCCCAGAGTGAAGTTGAGGCCTCAGCTGCAATGGATGTCCCGTGTGAGCACTTTGGAACCAATGCGGCTTGGGGTTTCCTGCCACCGTAGAGCAGCTCAGTCCACTCGGCTGACACCCGTCCCGAGACTGCTGAGGCTTTGCTGCGGCCAGTGAATGCTCAGGACGCCTGAAGTCCTCATCGTGAAGGTGAGGGCGCACGCTGCTATGGCCCCTTCGTGCGCGTGCAACGGGGGCAGGCGTGACTGGTGTGATGCAGTGTAGAAGTTCTAAGCTCAGAGCCAGGAAGATGACTCGATGGGCTCCAAGAAACACTCCCAGTTCTCATCGCAGCCCCGCCTTGACGCTTGTCAGGGGAAACACGTCAAATCTCCGCATGGGTTTCCGCTTCGTTGGCTGCAGCGAGCTCCGGAGTCAGGCAGGAGGCTGGCTCGGAGCCCCCAGCAGCTGTTCCTCCTCAGCCTAGGCGTGTCGCCCGTCTGCAGCTTTGCTGAGAAGCAAGAATCGTCCCGGTGTGAGGAGCTCTGAGCCCCTGCGCCTTCCTGTCTCCGAGGGGCACTGGCATCCCCCCTCTTCTCCTCCCCCTACCCCCCCCCACCCCGTCCGCCTACTGGCTCCAGGGCCCCCAAGAGTGCCCCACACGGTTATCAGTGGCCCGAGCTGCGGGGAGAAGCTGCAGTCTATTAAGATTTAAAGAGATTTCACGTAACGAGACAGGCAAGAGAAGGAATTTAATTTAGTGATAAAAAACTAATCAAGTCTCAACGTGTGGGCAGGGAACAGTGCCCGAATGGCCGATTGCTCTCACACATCCATTATAAAGCAATGGACTTGGGTGGCAGCTGGCTTTCCCAAACCGGAGGGCAGGGTCCCCTCTGGGGGCTGCGGGGCCGCGGGGCTGTGGCCACCCCGACACGGGCACAACGTGAGAACGATTTCTCGTGCAAAACCGCCGAGAGCTTGAAGTTTACTGCGGGGCTTCGAGAGCTTGCTTTGCTGTCCTCTCCGGCCCAGGCGCCAGGTCTCTGGTCTCACTTAGAGACTGTGTGGGATCAAGGCCGGCGCCCCCTGCGTTCTTCCAGTTTTGGGAATCACGTCTGTGGGTTTGTTTCCACGCCACAGCGCCCACCGTTTCCTCCTGCTGGGGCCTGTCTGCAATGGGCAGATGGGGAGGAAGGAGGGGATGGGGAGAAAGGAGGGGGTGCAAGTCGATAGCAGCCGTGGCTCTAGGAAGAAACAGGCTTTCCCTGGGGCCCAGGCTCCACGTTGTGGGGGTAGGGGGCGGCAGGAGTGTTGCCTGTTACCCCGACATCCTCCCTCCGTCCGTCCACCCCCTCCTCATGCTCTCCAGCCCCAGCTGGGGTCTGGTGCCCCGGGGTGGCTGAGCCTCGGGTCTACCTGCCAGACAGAACCCGCACCCTGCCTGGCCGTGGTGACCCCCAGGCTGAGAGCTCCCTGCAGGACGCCCTCATCCTCGCTCACCCTCCTTGACTCTGCCCGGGCCTCCCAGGTCGGTGGAGCATCTGGAAGGGCAGCTTCAGATGGCCCATCTCTCTGGAGAGGGGTGAGTCCCACACTGCTGAGGCAGACTCCTGGATTGGGGCGAAATCCATCAAAATGCGATTTTCAATGGCAGACCAGCCTAGACCAGCCTAGACCAGCCGAGTCCAGCCTAGATCAGCCTGGACCACCCGAGGTCAGCCTAGACTAGCCAAGGCCAGCCTGGACCAGTCTAGAGCAGCCTAGACTGGCAGAAGCCAGCCTAGAATGGCCTAGATGGGCCGAGACCGGCCCAGACAGGCCTAGACCGGCCCAGCCTGGTCTAGACCAGCTGAGACCGGACTAGACCGGCCAAAACTGGCCAAGGCCAAGACTGGATTAGACCAGCTGAGACCAGCTCAGACTGGCCCAGACCAGTCTAGACTGGCCAAGACTGGTTGAGAGCAGCCCAGACCAGCCTAGACCAGCCAGCATCCATCCTACCCCCAGACGAGTGAAGGGACCCAGGCTAGGCCAGGAAGACCACCCCACAGAGCCCAGTTTACTTGTGGACCTGCCGACTGGTGGACTAACTGAACACTTCTTGAAAACCTCCGCGTTTTGGGGTGACTTGTTAAGAAGCATGATTATGGCAGAAGATGACTGACTCCCCAAGGCAGAGTCAAAGGGGGCTGGGAGGGGAGCCAACCTCGCACCGCCTGTGGTGATGCACGGGGAGGTTTGGGAGGTCCTGAGGGGTCTGGTTGGGGCCACGTGGTCAGTTTTGCTTTGCCCGGGCACTTTGCACTCAGCAGGTGGTTCTAAAACGTCTCTTTGCATGAGGGTGGACTCAGGGGACCCTACTCCGTAGGTTGTGGTCTAGCTGCGCGTAAATGGGGGAAGCAGCGGGCGTGAGGATCTGCCAGTGGGAACGCAGGCGCCTGCTGCTTGGTTACCAGGCAGGGTGCATCTCCAGGGGCGGCCTTCTCCGCGGCCACCAGCACAGCCGCCGGGCTCGCCGCGTCTGCTTCTGCTTTTTCCTTCAGAGAACAGGTCTCAGGTTCCTTTTCGGGAGACAGTGCCAGCCCCTCCACTGCTCGTCTCCCTGCAGGAGGAGAAGTTACCGCTCAGTTCTGTCCTTGCAGGGCTGAGGGAGGATCTTAGGTTTTATCCGTGGGAAAACTCATTTGATTTTTAATGATTTTCGTCACGGATGTTAGCAGATTTTAGGAGGCTCTTAAGTGAATTGCCTAGAAATAAAGATGAGCTTCTCGGTTTACAGAGAAACTTAACCTGTCTTGACTGAAGACTTTGCTGAGATGTGGTCCCGGGAAGCGCTGAGCGGCCTGGCTCAGGAGCAGAGCATTGGAGAGCGTGGCAGAAAGGCTGCAGGGTCTGCTTTTTTTGTTGTTGTTGTTTTGTTTTGTTTTTTGCGGTACGCGGGCCTCTCACTGTTGTGGCCTCTCCCGTCGCGGAGCACGGGCTCCGGACGCGCAGGCTCAGCGGCCATGGCTCACGGGCCCAGCCGCTCCGCGGCATGTGGGATCCTCCCGGACCGGGGCACGAACCCGTGTCCCCCGCATCGGCAGGCGGACCCCCAACCACTGCGCCACCAGGGAAGCCCAGAGGTCTGCTTTTTAAAGGTGTGGCACGTGAGGCTACGTTACTGGTGGCATTTTGATCATTCTTTGTGTTTTAACGCGAATCGAAGTAAAGCGTACTTTTCCCTGATCACATTACAATAAACTTAGGTTTATTGTGTAGTCTGTGAAAGGAATAGGAGTGTGAATAAGAGAATAAGTGTTGCCCATAAGGCTATAACCCGGTGGAGATCCCATTTGCATTTCAGCGCGGTCAAACTGTGCTCCTTGAGTTCGCAAAATCCAGTCCGAATTCCACAGGACGTACTCTCTTAAAAACGCAACATATCCTGAATATCATGTTTCTTATAACAAGGTTTTAAAGATCAGAGAATATTCCTGTGCTGTAAATGGGTCCCGCTGGGTTGGCCAGCCTCTTGCTTTGCTGCTAGACTCTCCTCTCCCCGGTGGGTTAGCGCTGAGTCTGCTTAGGTGAGGCGCCCCTGTGGGGAGCTGCCCCCGAGATCAGCGGTTACAACAGAAAAGGGCCATTTCACACTCGTCTCTGGGCCCGGCACGCTGAGCAGCAAGGCCTGACTGCAGAGGGGAGGGGGCTCTGCCCCTCAAGGGCTCCGGAAGCTTCCGTTCACACCTGTTGGCCCCAGGTGAGACCGTGCCAGAGCCTTCCATCAAGGGACAGAGACGCATAACTCCTCTCAGAGGGCCCGCTGCTATCCGGGGACAATCATGCAATCTACCCTGTTAGAAAGAGCACCCGCTGTGATGAGCGTCCTTGTGCAGCATAATTGTGCCACATGTGAGCGTCCTGAGGCTGCTGCTACACAGCCCCACAGAGGGGCCTCCACACAACAGACATTTATTCTCCCACAGTCCTGGAGGCTGGAAATCTGAAATCAAGGGTCTGCAGGGCTGTGCTCTAGGGGAGGGTCTTTCCTGACCCTCCCAGCTTCTGGGGTGGCCGGCTGCCCTTGGCATCCCTTGGCTTGCGGCCACATCCCTCGTCTCGGCCTCTGCGGTCACACAGTTTCTCCCTGTGTGTGTCTCTGTGTCCAAATTTCTCTTTTAATAAGAATTCAGCTGTATTAGATTAGGATGACCAGAATGACCTCATCTTAACCAATTACATCTGCAATGACCCTATTTCCAAACAAGGTCCCCTTCTGAGGTACTGCGGGCTAGGACTTCAACATATGAATTTTGAGGGGACACAATCCAACCTACAAAAGACTACGGACAGGGAAGTTTTCTTCTCCTCACCCAGACTGTGAAGCACTGGGGCACGAGCCAGCCTGCCTCGGGGCCCCTCTGACCGAGGGTAACTCAGAAACATATAAAAGAAAATATTTCCTCTTGGGGTAGTGAGTGCTTGGGAACCATCACAACTGAATGTAACAGATTACCCCCACCCCCCAAACTAGCAGCCTAAATGACAATGAACAATTACTATCTTGCACATTTCTTTCTTTTTTTTTTTTTTGCATCAGAAATTCAGGAGAGGCCTGGCAGCGTGGCTCCAAGCCCACGGTCTCTCCTGAGGTTGCAGCCCAGCCGGCAGCTGGGGCTGCATCATCTGAAGGCCTGACCGAGGCTGGTCCACTTCCAAGATGGCATCCTCACGGGGCTCCTTGGGGCTGCTCACCTCCGCTGGGAGTGAGCAACACCAGAGGACATAGAATATGGTGAAAGCCAACACGTCCTTTATGATCTGCTTCTGGAAGTCACGCTCCACAGCTTCTACCAGATGTTACTGGTGTCACACGTCAGCCCGATTTAATGTGGGAGGGGCTCCTCAGGTGTGACCGGCGGGAGTGGGGATCACTGGGGCCGCACAGGAGGCTGGACACCACGGTTGAGTTTCATCCAGGTGGTTCAACCATCCGAAGCTGAGAAGGGGATGGATGATGAGTGCCGAGTGACCCAGGACTCCAGACCCTGAGTAACTGAAGACTGACCAGTGAGCAGGTGCTCACCTCGTCCAATCACATGCAAACTTCCCTCCTTCATCCACCTATAGTGCTGGCTTTCAATCTCTCATCAGGATAGCACCTATGAACCCCTCTTTCTAACACCCCAAACCCACGAATTTTCCCCTCGAATGACGGCTCAGGATTTCCTCAGGCTCCTTCTTTCTTGCCGGGCAAGGCAGTAAACTCAGCTAGTGTCCACCCTTCCTCTCCTCCTCCTTCCTCTCCTCCTCCTTCCTCTCCTCCTCCTTCCTCTCCTCCTCCTTCCTCTCCTCCTCCTTCCTCTCCTCCTCCTTCCTCTCCTCCTCCTTCCTCTCCTCCTCCTTCCTCTCCTCCTCCTTCCTCTCCTCCTCCTTCCTCTCCTCCTCCTTCCTCTCCTCCCCCTTCCTCTCCTCCCCCTTCCTCTCCTCCCCCTTCCTCTCCTCCCCCTTCCTCTCCTCCCCCTTCCTCTCCTCCCCCTTCCTCTCCTCCCCCTTCCTCTCCTCCCCCTTCCTCTCCTCCCCCTTCCTCTCCTCCTCCTTCCTCTCCTTCTCCATCTCCCCCTGCCACCCCTCCCCTCTTCCCTCTCCTTCCTCCCTGTCCACTCATGGGCTGCAGTGAGAGATGCTCCCGTCTTGCCATAGCTGCTGATGCCATGGAGGGTCGTCTGCTTTACTCAGAGCCTACCAATCTAAATGTTAATCACTTTTCCCCCAGAAATAGAAAACTCTATCCTACAATTCGTGTGGAATCTCAAGGGACACTGACTAGCCAAAGTGAAAAATCTTGAAAAAGAGAAACAAAGCTGGAGGTCTCACACTTCCTGATTTCAAAACATACTACAAAGCTACAGTAATCCAAGTGGTGTGCCATCGAGACAGATGTATAGACCAGTGGAACAGAGCAGAGAGCCCAGAAATAAACCCTCACATATATATGGTCAGATTATTTTTGGAAAGAGTGGCAAGACCATTCAATGGGGAAAGGACAGTCTTTTCAACAAATGGTGCTGGGGAAACTGGATACCCACATGCAAAAAAAGGAGGTTGGACCCTTACCTAATGCCACATACAAAAATAACTCAAAATGGATCAAAGACATAAATGTAAGACTTAAAATTATACAACTCTGAGGAGAAAACACAGGGGGAAATCTTCATGACACGGGATTTGGCAAAGATTTATTTGATACGATACCAAAAGGAAAAAAGAGATGAATTGGACTTCATAAAAATAAAAACACTTTCGTGCATTTTGAGAATGATAGGACACTATCAAGAGTGTGAAAGAACAAACCACAGAATGGGAGAAATTATTTGTAAATTACATATCTGATCAGTGATTAGTGTCCAGAATGTAGAAAGAACTCCTTAAAACTTAACCAAAAAACCCCCAAACTGATTCAAAAATGGACAAAGAACTGGAAAAGATATTTTTCCAAAGAAGATATTCAAATGGCCAATAAGCACATGAAAAGATGCTCAACGTCACTAATCATTAGGGAAATGCAAATCAAAACCGCAATGAGGTACCACCTCATACCCGTTAAGATGGCTACCTCAGAAAGAAAATAAATGTTGGGGAGAATGTGGAAAGACTGGAATCCTTGGACAGTGTTGGCGGGAATGTAAAATGGTGCAGCCACTATGGAAAACAATATGGTAGTTCCTCAAAAAATTAAAACTAGAACTAGAACCATATGATCCAGCAATTCCACTTCTGTGTAAACACCCAAAAGAATTGAAAGCAGGGTTGAAGAGATATTTGCACACCCATGTTCACAGCAGCATTATTCACAATAGCTAAAACATAGGAGCAACCCAAGTGTCCACGGACAGATGAACGGATAAACACAATGTGGTATATACACACACAATAGAATATTATTCAGCCTTAGAAAGGAAGGAAATTCTGATACATGCTGCAACACGGGTGAACCTTGAGGACATTATGCTCAGTGAAATAACTCAGTCACAAAAGGACAAATCCTGTATGATTCCACTTATATGAGGTCCCTAGAGCAGACGAATCCATGGAGACAGAAAGCAGGATGGTGGGTGCCGGGGCTGGAGGTGGGGATGGGGAGTTAGTGTTTCATGGGGACAGAGTTTCAGTTTGGGAAGGTGAGAAAGTTCTGGAGATAATGGTGGTGGTGCTTTCACAGTATGAATGTGCTTCACACCCCTGAAGTGTGCACTTAAACATGGCTAATTGTATGCTATGTGCATTTTACCACAATTAAAAAAATGTTAATCACATCTGAAAAAATACCTTCATAGCAACATTTAGACTGGTTTTGACCAAAAACTGAGTACACAGAGATGGAGTAGGGCCAGATTCCTGGAAGGGAAATTGGGTTCAGCTACCAAAACTGGAGAGGTTGGTGCTGAGCGGACAAACCCAAGGGGGAGCAGGCAGCTAAAGCCCCCGTGAGCGCGGTCCAGCCCCACGTGGGAGGTGGCGCTGGCGCTCGCCTTCTTGTTGGTGTTGCTGGAATCCCACGCCCTGGATGGCTGTGTCTACTCGCTCTGGGGAGGGTTTAGGTAAGACTCACCTTAACAAGGCATCCCCTCCGGTCCTGTCATCCCCACAAAGCCTGAGGGGACCGGAGGCGACCCAGTGAGAGAGGGGTGGGGAGCACGGAGGAAGGGCAGGTCCCAGTGGGCTGCGAGCCTGCCACACCTTCCCCTGCGGAGGGTGTGCCCGCAGGGCCAGCGACCACGACTCCAGGAGCCGACCCTCTGGGGGCCATGGATCGCTGTCCTGGCTTCCTCCTGGGGGCAGTGTCCCCGAAGCCAGCCCTTTGTTCCTCGGGCCAGTGGGTGGCACTGAAAAGCAGGGCACTGGTGGACACGACTCTGCCCAGAAACCTGTCCCAGCGACGGCTCAACTGCGGGCCACACGCTGTGCTCCGCTCCCAGCGCCCACACCCCTCCCATCCTCAGAGATTTCTCCCTGACGGGCAGGCTTGAGCCCCTTTCCTGGCCACGCCTCCGCTGTGCAGCCTTGGCGCCTGCGGCCCCGGGGGTTCTGCTAAGAAGGATCGTTTCTGTTTTCATTGAATGTGGAAATGTGTTCCATCCACGCGGTGCTGTTATCACTTAGTGTTGAATTTCAAGTAAAATAAAAATTGAAATTCCCAGCACTGGCTCACCTGCAGTCACGAGCTCGCCTCTGTTTGCCACACGGCGAGTTACGTGTTCGTGGAATAGTCACGCTGATGGGTTCAGAAATGTAATTATAGTGGGAAACGTAAATTAGCTGCTTTTGTGGAGCTGGATCCAAAGGTCGGGGGCTATGTGTCCTGTGTATGCGTCTCTGCACGTATGCATGTGCGCGCGCATGCGTGTTCGTGTATGTGTGTGCGTGTTCGCGTGCGTGTGTATGTGCACATGTTTACGTGCGTGTTAACACACGTGTGCGCGCGCGCATGTGTGTGTGCACCCGTCCAGCAGGTATTTACTGAGTGAAACTCTCCTCTCACTCTACCTCCACCTGTTCCTGGGCAGAGCAGAGTAAACCAGCAGGACAGGCCTCTCTGTTTGGATGGGGCCCTGGGCCTGGCCTCACTCTTCGTGGCTGCAGAGGTGGGTATGTTGGCATCAGGGAAGATGGAAGTCATCCCCAGGGACCCACCTTGGGATCTCATGCAGATTCTGCTCTTTGGGCCAGAACGAGTGAGTAGAGTAGTAATGGTGCCAAGCTGGGTGGGCTTGGGCCCCCGGGTGCCCGGGAAGGCTCTGTCGTGAACGGCGGCCTTGGGCCACTGGGCTGCCCTGGGCCTGGCCTCACACCTTTGAGGCAGCGTCCAGCCAAGCTGACAGCAGTTGGTGAGAAGGTGGCTGACACTTGGTTGCCAGGCAACCTTCCCCCCAGCTAAGCAAGCCCTGACTTTGCTCAGGCTTCAGGCAGCAGCAATGCACTCAGGGGAGGTGGTGCCTCCCCAGCTTGGCCTCCATGGGATGCAGCCAGTCTTGCAATTCAATTGGCCGCGCCGGAAATGGAGAGCCCCGAAGGGAACCGGCAGGCCACCCGGCCAATGGGACTCCGGGAAAGTCTGCCAGGAGCTGCTGGGAAATTGTCTCCCCTCTTATAAAGGACACAAGGCAAAGACTGGCTCCCGGAGGATTTCAGATGCTGACACGTGAAGATGGGCTGCCTGGAACTTGGAGGCGGCCTTGAAATCGCGAGGAGAAATCTTCATTGAGCCACAGATGGACCGGCCTGCAACCAGCCTGCTCTTACAGTCCCTCGGATAAGAGAGAATTAGTCCCTCGTTTTTCAGGTGCTTTCCAGCTGAGGACGTTCAGGTGGTTCCAGGGACAGGGAGCATCTCATGTGGAATCTGTACACTCGGTCCAGAGTCAAGGCTTGTTACCGTGACAGCATATTACCTTGTCCACTTTTCTACGGATGGCACGCTGGCCTCATCACAGGAGTTGGTGAGACCTCCGTCCTCCTCCATTTCCAGGAACGGCTCGAATAAGATGAGAACTCCTTCCTCACAGGCGATGCTTTGGCTGCCCACAGCGGAAGGAGGCACCCTCGGGGGGATCTCGTGCCGCGCTGGACACTTTCCTGGGACCCCCACAGATTCATCTGTGTATTCCTTTTTCAGTCAGAACTGCTCCTGGGTGTCAAAGTTTTGAAATGCAACCCCAAGCTGGGGCCGGAGGTGCTCTGGCCTCTCCCGCAGAGGACGGCGGGGGCCCTCAGCCAGCCTCTGTCTGTGTTGGCTTAGAAGAGCGCTAGTCCAGCTCTCATTTTATTTCCCTGGAAAACAGGTTGGACCAGATCAGCCGTTACAAAATGTCTGTCACGGGTCCAATCTGGGTCACTGGATATGTTTTTCTTTTTTCTCTCTATAGTGTGTTAAAAAGGATTTTAAAATCATGAAATTTTTCATAAAAAGCAGGGCGTCTGGTTTTCTTTAAAAGCCTGTATTCTGGCCAGGTGGAGCTCCGGTGAGAGCTGGCTGCCACTAGGTGGTGGCTACTGCCTTCTGCGGGGCATGTGCCCTCCGTCAGGCCACCGTCCCCACCACTCCACACAGCCCTGCCACCAGTCCGGGCATAGCTGACGTTTGCAATACCTGTGCTGGCTTTCCCTCCCCTGGCCTTTTTCTACTCACTGCCTCATTCGCCCAACAACTATTTCTTGAGTACCTGCTGCAGGCAGGCACACTCTGGGGCTAAACACACGGAGCGTAGACGCCTGGTCCCCAGAGCTTCCTTTACCTGCCTGGCACATCTGGGTTTATGGCCCTTGAGCCCAACTTTTTCAAGAGCTCCTGAGGTTTAATGGCCCGTGATCCTGCCCTTCCCTCCCCTGCAGTCACCGCACAGGCGTCCGAGATTGGCGGCCTGCAGGGGGCTGCGGGACCAGCTTCACTCACCTGGGCAGGCATTTGTACCCATAATGCCTTGGGATGCCGCCAGGTGTGGTCTTCAAGGTTGAGGGCATCATGCCCGTCAAGTCACAAAGGGTCAGGGAGGAGGAGACCAAGGCCCAGCATTTCCCCTGCTGCTAACCGCTCCCTGCATATCCTGTGAGGACCCCCTCTCTCCCTCTTCCAGTCTGGTGTTTCAGGTGACATCATCTGTGAACCCACAGGTGAGCATGTGATCGGGCCTGGTCAATCACAGTGTCACCTTCCTCTAACCATCCAATTGGCTCAGGGAAAGCCACGTGACCCAGGCTGAGCCAACCAGGTGCGCCCAGAGCTCTACCTCAGTGGTGGGAAAGAGGCTTCCTTTGTCTCAAGGGCTTGGACACTCTGCTGCTGGCATCCTGTCAGCAGGAGGGGAGAGCTGGGGTGGAAACGGAGCCAGTGCGGTGGGATCAGAGTCAGGAGAGAGACTTGGTCTCCTTGACACTGGTGGGGCGCCTGGATCAAGACGTGCCTGAAGTTCCTTCTGCGCCTGGGACTTTGGGCCACACGTGCCCACACGCACCCTTCTCTGCTTAAGCCACTTCCAGTCGGGGTGGCCGCCATTTACAGAGACCCACAACATTGTAAAGCAACTCTACTCCAATAACACTTATTTAAAAAGTAAAAAAAAAAAAAGCCCTGCTCTTTCAATATGAGGAAGTGAACGTCAGGGAAGAGAAGCCCACTGCCCAGGGGCTCGTGCTGAGCCATTGGTGAGAATCCCACCTCCCTGAGCCCCTGCTCCTGGCCTGCCAGCCCACGGAGGCCGGGGCTTCTCCCCACATCTGTGCCGCCCGGGAGCATGTACCGCGGCTGTGGACAGCCTCTCCTCGCAGCTGGTGTGAGGCCAGGCCAGGCCGTCCCGTGGTGAGGAAGGAGCGTCCTGCCGCCACTGACGAGTCACCTTGGATGACCCTTGGATGACCCCTCCTCCGTCCCCTGGCTGCTGCAGGAAGGACGTGGGAGTCCACACTCCACCTTCTGAGCCTCCTTCAAAGGCGGTCACAGTTTCTTGAAGTCATCTTTGCAGAACTGGCCTCAAAGCCTCAAGTTCAAGGCCCCCACCCCACCCCCAGTGAGCTGCTCTGAAATAAGAGGTTTCATCTGAGAAAGAAAGTGAGAAGGCTGTGCTGAGAACCTGTGATGTTTTCGGGCTTCTGGGCCCAGCAGGGGAGGCTGAGGGGCACAAATGTTCAGAGAAAATGTGAAAGCTCCTTTTGTTTGAATTACACAAATTAAGAGGAAGCGGGGCTGAGGCCCATCTGCTGGTGCCCACGGAAGCACCTCCTTTTCCACCGCACCGCCCGAGACAAGGGCGTGTCCTGTGCTGCCCGGGCTGCCAGCATCCGTGCTGCTCTCAGATGCAGACCCCCTCCCCAGCTCTGCCTTGTGCCTTCTCGGATGCCCGGAGGTGGTGGCCCGGCTCCTCAGCTCTGTTCCCTTTTCGTCCCAGGCTGAGCGAGGGAACTCCTGGGTCAAGCTGGAATGAGTAGCTCCCTCCCTTCCCATGCTGGCTGAGCCCAATCCAGGGCCAGCTCAGTACTCCTCTGTGCCCCCGCTCTCCAGAGATCTCCCACCAGACGAAGCCTGTCGTTCTCTTCTGTTGAGTCCTGATTACTTGGCCCTTCTCATAATCTGATTGGAAGCCTGTGTCATCAGGGTTCCTTGGCACTGACATGGCCACTGGTCAGGGGGCTGGGATGCTGAGACCAAGGCATGGGTGCAGGGTCACCTGCCCATGTGTCACAGTGTGTAGACCTGAGAGGGCTAGTCTCAAAGGCAGCACGTAGCATTTGGGATTATGTTCAGCTGCACCTAACAGAGACCTGATTAAGCAAATAGGGACACAGAAACAGCGTAGGGCTCGAACAACGGCTTGAGGATGTCAGTGAGAACTCAGACTCACGTCCTTCTCTACCACCCTTAGTGTGTGTCTTTTTTTACCTCATGGCTACAAAATGGCTGCTGCCCTCCAAGCTTTACATCTACATTCAAAACAGGAAGGAGGAAAAGGCGCCACACCTAAGTCAGAAAAAAGCTTTCCCAGAAATCCCCAGGAGATCTCTACTCATTGGGCCAAACTCTGTCACATGGCCATGCCTCACTATAAGGGCATCTGGGAAATGTAGTTTTTTTAAAAATTATTTATTTATTTTAGCTGTGTTGGGTCTTCGTCTCTGTGCGAGGGCTTTCTCTAGTTGTGGCAAGCTGGGGCCACTCTTCATCGCAGTGCACGGGCCTCTCACTATCGCGGCCTCTCCTATTGCGGAGCACAGGCTCCAGACGTGCAGGCTCAGTCGTTGTGGCTCACGGGCCTAGTTGCTCTGTGGCATGTGGGATCCTTCCAGACCAGGGCTCGAACCCGTGTCCCCTGCATTAGCAGGCAGATTCTCAACCACTGCGCCACCAGGGAAGCCCGGAAATGTAGTTTTGTACAGCTGTCCCACTGCCACCCAAACCAAATTAGGGTTCTCTTAGGAGGGGGAGACCGGATCTAGGTAGACAGTTGGCTGCTGCTGCCGCACACACTTTGGGGAGAAACCACATCAGGATGGAACAGACCATGGAATCAAGCAATCCGTCGAAAGAGGGGGCGTGAGGCCTGAAGTCAGCAGACCGGCGTGAGAGCAACAGTAGTGAATAAATGAAAATTGACATTTTTGGTTCCTTAAAAGAAGTTAAGAGACTTTATTTTTAGAGCAGCTTTACGTTTACAGAAAGTTGAGGAGAAAGTACAGAGAGTTCCCAGATAGACCCTCTGCGCCAATATCTCCTCTTATGAACGTCTTACGTTAGTGGGTACACCGGTTACAGCTGCTGAACAAATACGTCATTATTAACTGAAGTCTGTAGTCCAAGGATTCACCCTGTACGGTACATTCTATGGGTTTGACAAATGCATGGTGTCATGTCTCCGCCACCATAGTGTCATACAGAAGAGTTTCACTGCCCTGCCTGGACCAATGCTAACTCTGTGTTTATTTAATCTTCATAAAACCCCACGAGGAAGGTTGTATTATTGCACCCATTTCACAGAAGAGGAAACTGAGGCACTGAGATGTGAACTGTATTAGCCCAGGGCCACCTGGCTACCCAGGATTAGATTTCAGTCTGGCTGATCTGAGCCTGAATTTGGAGCCACTGCCCTGTGAAGAACCAAAGGAGTGAGACCGCGCAGGGGTGTGGGGAGGTGGGGGTGGGAGTGGGCCGCACAGGGGTGCAGGGGGGTACCCTGAGCCTGAGATGGGCCCCGAAGCGCTGGACCCAGGCGGCCCCCTCCTGGCGTCTCTGCGACCTCCAGTGCTGCTGGGGGGTGGGGGACCCCATCCCACCGCCCACCTGTCCACCCACCTGTCAGGAAGCAGTCTCCAGGCAGAGGGAGCCAGCCCTTCCGAACAGAGAGATGTCCCACTGTTCTGTTCTGTTCTCTGTTATTTCTCCTGCAGAGGCAGAGAACAGAAATATTTCAGATGTGAATTTATTCTTCTTTTCTGCTGCTCCAACTTACCTGTTCATTCTCCAAGGCAGGGCAGGGCTGGCTGAGTCAACATCGTACCTGACAGCTGCATCAACAGCGCTTTGTCCGTAATTACTACACTTAGTCCAGGTGTCATTACCCATAATTGGAGGAGGGAAGTAATCACGTTTTTGCCTTGCAGTCTGCAGCTGCGACTTAGACAGATGCACCGTCTCTTACTGCAGGAAGGTCCGGGACTCCCGAAGAACCTGGGAGGCTCGGGGGGCCGGGGCGCGTGCAGGTACTGTGCTGGGTTGACGGGGGAGGCTGGGGGGGGCGGGGCGCATGCAGGTACTGTGCTGGGTTGAGGGGGGAGGCTCGGGGGACGGGGCGCGTGCAGGTACTGTGCTGGGTTGGGGGGTGGAGCTGCACCCCTCGGCTCCATCCTGTTGGACCTTCTGGGGCTGCCCCAGGTCTGGGCTCTGTGGCACTGTCAGACCGCGCCCCCCGATCTGGCCGGGCATCCTGCCGTGCCCGTCCCAGGGGCTGTCTTCGCCTGCACATCCCGTGGACGCCTGCTGGAGCAGCACCTCCTATTTGCAGTAGGAGCTCCTGCCTTTGTAGGTGGACAGAACCATTACCTCGTGGTGTGGGAAGGACTCGCTTAGGGGGCCTCTCTTGTGATGGGAATGTAAGTACGCGGGCTCCCGAGGCGCTAGGGGGGCAGGACAGCGCCGCCTCCAGGGAAGTGGTAACAGATGCACGGAGCCAGGATCTCGAAGAAGGGGCGTGCGCGGGAGTGTGGAGGGCTGTTCAGGGAGAACGTGCGCCGATGGGCCCATTTTCCAGGCTTGGAATCTTTTTAGCAATTTGCCAAGATAACCTGAATGAGAAGATGTAGAGAAAGCACGTGAAAGCAAACGCATCTTGCTGGACAAACGCGCAGGCGAGCCCGCCAGGGGTCGGACACGGGTGGCTTCATTGTGTTTCTGTCGCTGCTGCCCCACCAGCCAAAGATGCGCCCCACCGCACCCCGCCCTACCCCCAGACCCCGCCCCCCCTGGAGGGGGGCAGAGCCATGCCTTGTATATGTCGGTTTGCTTCTGCCCACTTTCTTTGAGACTCTAGGTTATCACACATCCTCTGGTGGGATGCGTTTTCCAAAGATGGCTGCAACAGCATCTCCTTGTATCGGTCCCTGAGGCTGCTGTAACACAGTACCACAGACTGAGAAGCTTAAACGACAGACATTTATAGTCTCTCAGTTCTGGAGGCTGGAGGCCTGGCATCCAGGTGTCTGCATTATAGTCCCTCTCAGTTCTGGAGGTTGGAGGCCTGGCATCCAGGTGTCTGCATTATAGTCCCTCTCAGTTCTGGAGGCTGCAGGCCTGGCATCCAGGTGTCTGCATTATAGTCCCTCTCAGTTCTGGAGGCTGGAGGCCTGGCATCCAGGTGTCTGCAGGGCTGGTTTGTCCTGAGGCGTCTCTCCTTGGCGTGTAGACGGCCGTCTTCTCCCCGTGTCCTAGTCCCTTCTAATAAGGACATTTCTTAGACGTGTACAGAAATCGTGTTGTCTTAGGGCCCACCTTCATCTCAACTAGATCATCTACAAAGATCAGGTCACAGCTGACGTCCTGGGGTAGGACTCCATCGTATTTTTCTGGGGGACACCGACGACACTCCATTTCCCATGCTCCCATTGAGCGGTGGGGTCCCTGTCCCCTCCCTGGGTGGAAGTGATGTCACATGACTTCGGGGTTAGGTCATAAATGTGATGCTTGTCTCTGATCTCAGAACCTGACCTCCATGCTGTGAGGAAGCCCAGACGGCCCGCAGAGAGGCCACATGGGGGCAAACTGAGCCAACAGCTGGCACCAACTCAGGGCCCCCCGTCCACGCCGAGCCGCCCCGGCTGGTGCCCCGTGGGACAGAGATGACCCTTCCCTGCCAATCTGCACCCACACGTATGTTCGTGAGCAAAATAGATGGTTGCTGTTGCTTTATGTCATTAAGTGATTTGCTAGGTATGCAGCAGCAGGTGCGACCCCGAGTAAGTGATTCCAAACCCCCAGGGAGGCCTCAGGTGGGGAGTATGGGGGGGATGACAGGGGACAGGGTTCCTTCCAGCACACTGGCTGGCCAGAGTGGGAGTCTCCTTAGCTTCCTTCCAAACTAGCACGGCACCATGGTCTGGGGCCAACTGGTTGAGCCACAGTACAGAGCCCAGGTGAGGCCCCGTCAGAGCCTCTGCGGGTCTGGACCAGCAGCCCACGGTGTCCGTGGGACTGTGCAGGACCAGCGATCAACAGCGCCACCTCGTGGCACCAGGCATGCATCCCACTCACTTCTCTGCCCGTCCAGCCCTTGGAAACAGGGCTTTCCTTTGAACTGACACCCCCATCACTATGGCTTCAGGTGGCGGGGAAAGCCTCCAGGGAGATGCGCTGGACTTACTGTGACCACAGTGAATCATACGTCAATCCTAACTGACAGAAACTCAGTTCAACCTGGATCCAGCCCCAAAGGGCTCGTGTAACTGAAGGTTTAAGGACAGACAGAGCTTCAGGCATAGCTTTATCCAGGCGCTGAATCCATGCTGTCGGGAGTCTTCCGTCCCCAGCTCCCAGCTCTGTCCTCTCTTGGGTGGGCTTCATCTCCAGGCAGGCTCTCGCCGTGAGGTGGCCCCTGGAGGTCTCTCTCCCTTTCTCTCTCTCTCCCATGCTCGCTCTCTCTCAATAGCTGAAGCAAGGATCCTAGGGTTGCGTCTGACCTTGCCTGACTGGGTCATGTCTTCTTTCCTGAACCAGTCCCTGGGCCAGGGGGTGGAATGTGCTGATTGGCCAGGACCCGATCCTGGAAGCAGGTAATGAGGTCAACCTCACCCACAGCTTGGGTACCGAGAGCTGCGGGGACTCCCCCAAGGGAAGCTGTGCTGCCGGTGCCCCACAGGAGGGGCACTGGCTTCTGAGCGGGCAAAGCACAGGTGTTTATTACACAGGGAGTGAGTCAGGTGTGTGACTGATGGTTAGCTGGAAACAAAGGTAGGATGTGTAATTTTCTGTGCCCTAGGCTGATAGACGGTCATCGCTGTTACCTGTGTCTGGAAACGGGGCTTCCTGACTCCGCGTGGCAGAGTGCCCGACCTCTCTGCCCATCTCTTCTCCGTCCCCACGCTTTGGCCCCGTTGCGGTGGGACCAGGCCCTCCTGCGTGTCTGCCGGGGGCTCCGGCTTATACTACTGATGACAGTGTCCCCAGGAAAGCCCTTGGGCTCCCCCCTCCTCCTTTGCCCTTCGCGCCAGCCCAGGAACAGAAGAGGTCAGGAGATGGGAGGAGGTGGTGATTCTGCTTCACGGCCGCGGGGCTCCGTGGCTGAGCTGCGCCCGGCAGCGTATTCATGAAGACCAGGCACAGCCTCCTAGTTGCTTAATGATGGGCTTCATTAAAAGGGAAGATCAGCAACCAGGGTAATAAAAGCTCAAAGATAATGGAAACAGCTAAACCGCTTTGTCCTATAGGTAACATAAAAGGATACATCCGTCTAATGAATGCTTCCTTGAAGCCAAGCTTCCTGGCTCTTCCATACGGACAATGTGGGTTGAATTAAAAATGATCATATGTGCAGTGCCGTGTCAAGACCACAGACAGAAGCTTCAGGAAGGGTAACATGCCCACTCTCACAATTTCCCTGATTTGGGTGTGAATCCCTTGTTCGGGGACCAACCCCTAAGGAGGGAACCACAGAGAGCCTGTCTGTGTCATGTATGTCTGTGTGGCCTGTGTCTGCCTTTTTATCATTCATTCACTCATTCAACAAACACTTGTATTCAGAAGATACAGTGATGAGTAGGGATGGATATTTTGGTTTTCAGGGGGCCTTCTAGTCTAGCAGGAGAGACAGACACTGATTAAGTAACCACATGTTTACATTTCTATGAACTTTGGTAAGTGCTCTGAAAGAAAGCATATGGGACTACCAAGAGAAAAGCAGGAGATCCTGACATTCTGGGAGGGAGGCTAAGATTGGAAAGCTGAGCGGCAGCTAAGTTGATGGAAGGGAAACAGATGAGGCAGAGAGAACAGCACATGCAAAGGCCCTGAGGCAGGAGAGGGCCTGGCACATCCAAGGAATCACACGAGGACCAGGTGGTTAGAACACAGTGAGAAGGGAGAAGAGACGAGAGGTGAGGTGGGGGCAGCAGGCCTGGACCCCCGGGGCCTTGGAGACAACATCAAGGACTTGAGTATTATCCTTAAAGCAATAGGGGCTACTGGGACTGTGGGAGCAGAAGCAAACACGCCAAGCCGAGGTCCCGGGAGGACAGAGGGGCGGGGGAGGCCAGAGCATGGGAGATGCACTCAGCTGCGCCTCAAGGTAAATTCTCAGGAACACTGGGCTCGCAGAAGCGCCGCTGCTTCTCCATCCACAGGGATGTGAGACATCCGGAAGATGTGACAGCAGGAACCGCTGGACTTGAGCGATTCTGCTGGTGGGGAGGGAAGTGGAGGTGTGAGCCTGGGAAGACTCCCCACCCAGTGGCCACACCTGAGTGAACTACCTGCCTGAATACCCAGCGACCCACGGCTCCCACGGCACCTGCTAAACAAACACAGGTGCTTTCTCGTGAAGCAGGTCGCTGGGTTACCTGAGAGGAGGGAGACAGAACCTGACAGGCTCTCATGGACCCAACTCATCACCCAGTGGGAAGCAGGGCCCCAGAGAGGGCACCCCAGGAAGAGAAGCTTTGGTCTGGAGAGAGGTTTTTGTCCACCAGCAGCTGGACAGAGCTCAGGCTGAGGGGACCCGTGTTCCACACCAAACCCTCTGGAGCCCCAAGCTCTGGGCTGTCACACACCTGGGGGGTGACCGGTGCCGAGATGACTGTTGTCTGGCTTACCTGTGTCCAGTGGGCCATTTCTCAGGCTGGTCCTGACTTGTCCAAGATCTGAAAGGGCCGGGCATGTCTCCCAGCACATTCTCCTTCCTTCGTTAGATGTGTCTGCTCTGTCTCTGCCCGTGTTGTTCTAAGGAGGGCTCTCCACCAGGTGTGTCTCCCACCTGGGAAGGGAGGACGTGGTGCTGGACATCTCCCTGGGTGAGCCCAGCATCGCCATCATCACAGCTGATTGGCCAGAATGTGTCATGCGGCCATACCTTGCTGCAAGGGAGGCTGGGAAATGTAGTTTTTATCTGGGTTCTGTTACCAGGTTGCGGTCTGAGGAGACATTTGGAGAATGAACAGCTCTCAGACTTTGTTACAGAGCCCAGCCCTATGGAGTGTGGGTCTGGGGGCTTGGCATGGAGGAAGCCAGGGGGAGGAGACAGCTGGCAAAGGAAACCAGAGAACCCAGGCCCCGAAGCTCTGGTCTCCATCGCCCAAGAGCTCCACTCCACTCTTCCCTGAGTTAGACTTCACGAGGTAACACATGGTGCTTCCAATTAGTGAGTTCAGGTTGGGTTTCCACCTCTTACCAGCAAGAGTCTGGATGGCATGTGGGCCAGAGGGTCAGCCTGGAGCTGAGGCTCCACACCCTCCCCGTGACCCTGCAACCTCCCCCTCCCCCTCCCCCAGCCTGATGTCTCTGAGAAGCTTGGGCTCCACCCGGGCTGCTGTGGGACCCCCAGGGTGGCTCCTGCCGGCCTGTGCCGCGCTCACCCCTCACAAAAGGCCCTTTACATGGCCCTCACCCGGTACCTTCCTCTGCACCAACCGGGCACTCGAGGCCACACAGCTGGCGGTGCCCCACCTCTCAGAGCACCTTCTGTTCTAGAATCCCCAGGGTTTCTCCTCCGTGGGGAGAGTGTTTGGCAAAGGCTTTTCTTTCTTTCTTTCCTTCTTTTTCGGTTTCTGTTTTAAAGGGCTGAAAGCAAGCTGTTATGTGTCACTGGAACATATGAAAGGAAGCACGTATTTTCCACACACAGTTGCTCCCAATCTCAGGCCTCAGGAATGCAAAGTTTCAGAAAGTAAACAGCAGCGAGACAGAACGTTCCAGATGGCAGGGCTGAGTTGGTGGAACGGGCTCCCTCGGAAGCTGGACCGTTCCCCGTGGAACAGAAGCCGCCTGAGTCACTCTCTGCAGTGGCTGGGAAACTGCCGCTTCTCTTCTTCCTCTTCTCCAGACGTCTCCCCAGGAGTCCAACCAAAGCGGGGAAGGACCATGAGACTCAAGCCCAGCCACCAGTATTTCTGTCTCCTGGGGGCGGAAGTGAAATATGGGTGCCTGGGACAGGGCGGTTCTTCCTATGGAGGACGTGAGATTGAGAGCAGGTGGGCCACAGAGGGCTCCCGGCTGGATTCCCACCAGGCAGACCCATGAATGACCATCAGGGACAGACCAAGTTTCCAAAATTCCATCCGTCCAGGGGCCGCTCTGTTGGTGGGAACCGTTGACCCACTAACTTCTTCCAGCCCATCTAGTTTTCCTGTGACCACAGCTGAGATGGTTCCAAAGTCCTCGGAGTTCTGGTGGCTCCAGGGCACCCAAAGGGTGGGGTAAATGAAGGATATTGCCTGCCGTAACAGTAAACAAGGGACGTTGCGGCCATCAAGCCATCACACTGCAGCTGCCCCGACTGTGAGCCCTGAGGGAACTCAGGCTAGAAACAGGATGCCCCCCATCTAGCAGTCACCTGCTGCAGCCACCCCCCACCCCTGACAGTGCACCCTGAGGGGACTCAGGATGGGAAAACACAGGACGCTGGCCCCAGAGAGCTGAGGTGCACATCAAAGGAATGACTTCAGTGAGCCCAGACTCTTGCATCTTCCCATACACAGAAAAGCACTAAATCCCTTAACTTGAGGTATCTGGTTTTCTTTAATCAACAGTAACCTTTTGATGTTCCAACGACCTGGTCTTTGTTGCACAAACTCCTACGTATCCTGGCGCCCCCTCGCCTCTGCGGAGCAGCCTCTCACAGTTACCTGACATGCTGTGTCTTGGGCTTGAGTCCTCAGGGCTGTCTGCTAAATAAAACATACCCTCAACTTTTAGGCTGTGAGTTTTTTCGGTCGACAGTAGGGCGTGGGGTCTCTGTCTGCTTTTAAACACGTGGGGAGATCACATGGTCGTTGTACGTTACAGACCGACGGAACCCGCCGTGTGTTCTAAAGCTACTTTTATATAAGATTGAGAGTATTTAGGCGATGAAATGTCAATGGTGCACGTCGAGGATTGTTCCCATTGTTATGTTTACTGGTGGCAGATTCAAAGCACTGAGGGGGTGGTGGGAGGGATCTGAGGACCCTCGGCACGGCAGCATCGCCAGGCCAGACTTCAGGAATTCTGGGGGATGGGCCTGGCCTCAAACGGCATGAAGGGGTCCATCCCTGAGCGTGTGTAGGTCTCACTTCAGGCCACCAGACTAACTGAAAGGACTTCAGGTAAATCTGAAGTTTCATCACACACAATAGAGAAGAAAGAACTCCGTCTGTAGAAGAAGTCTGTGTTTTCAGGTTCCTTTGGCTTTGAGTGATGGAAAATCGACTTGAACTAACTTTGGCAAAGGAGGGATGTGTTGAAGGCGGTCTCGGGGACGCAAAGCAGGGGCAGATGGCAGGGCTTGGCTCTCCCGTGCCTGAGTCTCGAGTCTTGGGCTTTCAGCTCAGCTCCATCACACCGGGGTCTCCCTCCCAGGAAGGATGGGCTAACAGCCTCAGTCCCAGCGCCCTCAGGGTCTGAAGCCTCACTCTGTTGCCCCTGTGGAATAAAAACCTCCAAGGGCAGGACTTGGGCTGGGTTGGATCAATCTGCATGGATTATGTGTGGAAGTGGAGGCCGCCCTTGGAGCCCTTTGGTGGGAGGGAGGGAGGTCCCCAAGGGAAGCGGGTGGGTGGACTATGCTTGTGTCCAACATCTGCTCTGCCCCACGACCCTCCCCTGTGCCTGCATCCCCTGGCTCAGGCACCACGGTCTTTCCTGGAACCAGCCAAGAGTGCCCCCATGTTTCTCCAACGACAGCCTCCCTGTTGGCGTGCAGGTGCCCTTTCTCCACTAACGACTCTGATTGAGCTGAAGGGTCAGTATGCCTCAGCCTGGACAAATAGAGCTCATGTCTCCCTGCACATGTGACCCCTCCAGAGACAAGGACTCTGGGGTGACGACCCCTGCCAGGCTTGGCCAGACACTTCCGTCCCCACAGAGGTGAGCTTGGCCGAACCGGAGCCAGTGTAGAGGGGCTGTGCTGGGAGAGACATGCGTTCCTGGTGCTGGTTTTTGGATCCCTGATCAAGATGTGCCTGAACCCCGCCTGTCTCTCACTTCACAGTTACAGGAGCTCATAAATTCCATCTACTCTGCTCAAGCCCCTCTGAGTTGGGTTTTCTGTTATTTGCCACACATAAAGTCCTGACCAACCCACCACATATTGCCTCAGAGCATTATATCAGCAAATGTAAAATACGCTAGCTGCTGGTAGAGATGCACTCTGAAATTTCAAAATCTCAGAAAAATATTTACTTTCTGCATTAAAAAGCTCATGTCTCTATATGTACAATGGAATATCACTCAGCCATAAAAAAGAATGAAATAATACCACTTGCATCAACATGGATGGACCTAGAGATTATCATACTAAGTGAAGTAAGTCAGACAGAGAAAGACAAATACCGTGTGATATCACTTATGTGTGGAATCTAAAAGATGACACAAATGAACTTATCTATGAAACAGAAACAGACTCACAGACATACAAAACAAACTTATGGTTACCAAAGGGGAAAGGGGATAGGGGAGGGATAAGTTAGGAGTGTGGGATTAGCAGTACACACTACTGTGTATAAAATAGATCAACAACAAGGTCCTACTGCAGAGCACAGGAAACTGTATTCAATATCCTGTACTAAAACATAATGGGCAAGAATACGAAAAAGAATATATATATGCGGGTATATCTGTATCTATATCTGTATCTGAATCACTTTGTTGAATACCAGAAACGAACACAACATTGTAAATCAACTCTACTTCAATTAAAAAAAAAAAAAAAGTAAAAAAACCCAAAAAAGCTCATGTCATTATTCAGTGTAGGTCATCAGGGTCAGTGACCCAGGCCTCTCTTGTGTCTTGCAGCTCTGTCCTCCTCTGGCCCTCTGAATCCTCTCCATTCAGCCAGCGGTGGGGACAGAGCCAGGATCATCAGGTCCAGGCCTGGAAGGGAAGCCCATCATCTCCGCTCACACATCATTGGTCAGAACTCTGTCACATGGCTACACCTGGCAGCAGGGGAGTCTGGGAAATGTAGTCCAGCTGTATGTCCAGGTAGACGAGGAGAGAAGGCAGGCTCCGCCCAGCTTTGCTGCTGATCTGCCCGTCTGTGGGTTTGCTCCTTGCCATATGCCAAACTGATGCTCAGAGCTGGGCCACACCCCCTGCTCCCTCTCCAGCCTGGATGTCGAGCTGACCGGCCCCAAATTCCTCACTATTCAGCCCGTGTTATGTAGCATGCCTCACCTGGGACCCTTGTTAGATTGACAGAGGCACGTGGAAGGTTCTGAGAAAATCTGGTCACGTTTTTGTGGAAACATTCGAGGCACGTAGCAAAGGGAAGCTGTCCCCACTGATAAGCTAATAGATCAACTATTTCTAAGCGCAGCAGCAGAGGCAGCCCTGTCTGCATTATCGAGGACGTTCAGGGCTGCCTGGGGAGGGAGAGAAGCTTAGCAAAGTCATTTCAGAGCCTGGGCTGCTTCCTGATGACAAGTCGGGATTCCTGTTTTAATCATTGCTTGTCCAGCGGGGCCCAGACTCCCCGCCCCCGGGGGAAGCCAGCTTTAGAAGCCAGTGTGCAGCAATTGTCTTTCTCTGGACTGGTCTGGAAAACGTGAAAGGATAATAGTCGGCGTCACACAGAATTCTCAATGAGTCCCAAGCCCGCTCCTAGACCCGCTCCTCACATCTATCTGTTTACGTATTTTGATTCCTGCTCACTTCCTTCTTCCTTCCTGAGCTCGCTTGGGGAGAGGCAGGGAAGGAAGCATTTAGACCCACGGCATCGTCGGAACTGCTAGGCGTGGGGGTACTGGCAGGAGGAGAAGAGACTTAAGTTCATCTACTTGAGGAAGGGTTTCTTTGGGAAGGAATTGCGGTGCTCGTTCAGTCACTGTCCCTGATCCCCTCTGGCCTCTCTCCCGCCAGGACACAGAGTCTAGTACTGGGGGCCGTGGGGAGGCGTGTGGAGGAGAGAGGAGGGAAGGAGAGGGGGTCCTGGGCGTTTGACGGGCTGGGGGAAAGGATGGGGACCCTTGGTTCTTGGCCTGGGGACTCAGGGCATGGCAGCTAGGGGTCTGGGGGGTCTGACTTATGGTGCAACGAGAGGGTCAGTCCACCTGTGCTTTCACGTCTGTTTTTAATTATTTGCCGCGTCTGTAGGTCGGTCAGTCTCTTGGTGCCAGTTTCGCCTATGATTATTGGAATCTCCACCTTATTTATCCACTGGGGCAATTGGGAGCCTGCAAGGAAACAAGCTCTGCAGTGAAAGCCCCCATAACACATCTTGTCCTGCACACGTGTGTCTCAGGTGATGGCTGTTGTGGCCAGTGCGTGTGGACTGTGTGTGGGAAGAAGGTCCAGACTCTCTTTCATCCTTTCGCCTTCAGATTTTACAGATGAGAAAATCTGACACTTGTCTCTGGGACCAGTACTTCTGAAACAACAAGAAAAATAGTACCTGGGGGACCACGGCCATCTGACATGGTAACTTGGTCAGCTTGAGCTGAGCGGAGGGTGGCCAAGCAGGGGAGTCAGGAGGTGAAGGCGCAGGTGTCCTGCCCGAAAGCTCCACTCGCCCGGGGCTGTGAGTCTGGGGTCTTGGGTCTCAGCACGACTCCCTGGGGCAGAGGCACGGACGTGGTCCCGTGCTGCCTCTAGGGATGTATCAGGGTGTCTGGGGGGCCACCAACCTTTCCCAGCCATAACTCCCTCCCAAGGAAGCAGCGCTCATCCCCAGAGGGCACAGCTGGCTTAGCTGGAAACCTTCGCGGCCAGACCACCACGGTGAAGCAGTCCCCAGGGTTGCGAGAACATGCTGGTCCCTGTTGCCCAGGAGTTCCAACTAGAGCTGGGCGGGGCGGGGTCAGGGCAGAACCTAGACCCTGGAGTGTCCACCTCTTGCTGGTTCTGGGGAAGCAACTTGGGTCACAGTGTGTGCGTTATTTCATTGAGGCCGGTACAATTATCCCATTTCTCCAGGAAGGAAATTGAAGCTGAGAGGATAAAGTGACCTTCGAGCCCTGGGCTGGAACATTTCCAGAAATGTCTTCTGGGAAAGGAGCCGAATATTCCAAGGCTATTTTGATTGTAAGTGACAGAAACCCAACTCAAAATGGCAGAAGAGCAGGTTTATTGGTCATGAGAGTGGATTCAGGCACAGCTGGGTGCAGGGGTTCAAGTGCTCCCAGGGCCGGGACTTCCCTGGCAGTGCAGTGGTTGAGAATCCCCCTGCCAATGCAGGGGACATGGGTTTGATCCCTGTTCCTGGAAGATCCCACATGCCACAGAGCAATGAAGCCCATGCACCACAACTACTGAGCCCGTGTTCCACAGCTACTGAAACCCACACACCTAGAGCCCACGCTCCGCAACAAGAGAAGCCACCGCAATGAGAAGCCTGCGCACCGCAACGAAGACCCAACGCAGCCAAAAATAAATAGATAAACAAATGCCCCCGGGGCCTCCGGCTCCACCCATCGTCTGCTTCTCTGCTGAGCTCTTCACTCTCAGCGGGGCTCCCCAGTCGCTGTGAAGATGATCCCCGGCAGCTCCTCACCCATATCCCATCAGATGTGCAAAGCCCATGGGAAAAAGCACCATTCGCCAGTCTTCCACAAAAAAGTCCAAGAATTGGGTCGTGTTGACCTGTCTTGGGCCACGTGTCCACCTCCATAGCAGTCCTTGGGCCACGGGCATGGAATATGCTCACTGACCTGAGGAACCCTGGACTGCTTCAGAGCTAGAAGTGGGGTCTTCCTCACCTCAACCAACGGACTGAGAATAGGCGGCTCCTTGAAGAAATCTTGGACGCTCAGTCAATGCCAGACAGCTGTTAACAGAAAATGATGGCATGGGTAGCCTTCCTCAGCTGGACACGGAGCCGAAGAGAGATGCACTGTGTGAGCAGGGTTCACCAGCACGTCTTCCCCAGGAGGTCTCGGCTAGATGGGCGTTCTTTTCTTAGAACAAATAAATGTATTTATTTATTTTTGGCTGCGTTGGGTCTTCATTGCTGCGCGGGCTTTCTCTAGTTGCGGCCAGCGGGGGCTGCTCTTCGTTGCGGTGTGCGGGCTTCTCATTGCGGTGGCTTCTCTTGTTGTGGAGCACGGGCTCTAGGCACGGGCAGGCTTCAGTAGTTGTGGCACGTGGGCTCAGTAGTTGTGGTGCACAGGCTTAGTTGTTCCGTGGCATGTGGGATCCTCCCGGACCAGGACTCGAACCCGTGTCCCTTGCACTGGCAGGCGGATTCTTAACCACTGCACCACCAGGGAAGTCCCAAGATGGGTATTCTTAACACAGGGTTCCAATCCCACCTCCACCAACCACCACTCTCACCCCCACCAGCTCTGACCCAGTTGCGTTAACTTGTACTTGCATGAGCTGCCAACACTTGGATACGTTGAGAGAGCTCTGAAAGAGGTGAGAGGTAAAGAAATGAATCTGGTGAAAGAGACAGAGAGACACAGACAGTCTCTGTGTGAGTATATAGGGATATGAGTATGGACAGTGGTGGAGGAGGTGGAGATGATGATGGTGATGATGACAGTGGTAATAGTGATGGTGGTGGTGATGATGATGATGATGATGGTGGTGATGGTGATGGTGATAGTGATGCTAATGGGGATAATGGGACGGTGATGATGATGGTGATGATGATGATGATGGTAATGATGGTGATGATGGTGATAATGGGATAGTGATGATGATGATGATGGTGATGATGATGATGATGATGGTGATGGTGATGGTGATGGTGATGATGAGGGTGATGATGGTGATGATGGTGATGGTGATGGTGATGATGAGGGTGATGATGGTGATGATGGTGATGATGGTGATGATGATGATGGTGGTGGTGATGATGGTGGTGATGATGATGATGGTGATGATGGTGATGATGGTGATGGTGATGATGATGGTGATGGTGATGATGATGTTGAGATGGTGATGGTGATGGTGATGATGATGGTGGTGGTGATGGTGGTAGCACTTTTGCTCCTAGCACAGGAGATTTGAAGAGGGGTCAGTGTTCTATAAAATTGATCCCAAACTTAAAAGTCCACAGACCAGAAAGGTAAAGTAAATGGCCGAAGTGGGCCAGACGGGAGTGTGGCAGACTGGATTTGCATGTTCTTCTAAAAGGAGTGGTACTTGCTCAGCTCCATCTACTTTTTCCATGAGGAAATAGAAGCCCTAGGTGGCCACATCTCTCAGTACTTCTAGAGACACCAGAAGTCCTTTTAAATGTGAAATATTCTGGTTTGTAGATATTGGCAAATAACACGAATTTTTGAAGAAGTGTTGGTGGACAAAAGAAAGGTCTACTGGGAACATGTGAAGGCCCTCTTTGAAATGACTTTGCACTGGAGGAGATACAGAGTAGAGCCAGAGGGGCTTGGAGCAAGACCCTGAACCTCCACAGCCCCGGTCCAGGTGTAGGGGGCAAGGTCTCTCCCGGAGCTCCAGATCCATCCCCCTCATTTCCAAGGCCTGGGGGTCCAGATCCCAGGGTTCCCAGGGCACCCTGTTCTCCCTGGCTGGGTGGGAATCTCAGCAGTCTGCTATGTGAGGAGTCTGGTGTTCAGATTGAAACGGGGCTTCTCCAGGAAAACTCAGTTCCACAGCAGCCTGGGATTGGAGCCTGGGGGAGCGCTTACTCTTCTGCAGAGGTAATGGAAAGCTCTCTTGCTGGTTTCAGGAGAAATTCTGGTAATTTCACCACAAGGCTCTCTGAGAGCCCGCCAACCCAGCCCCTCAAGTGGAGACAGAGCCCGAAACAGGCGATCTTCTCCTGCTGGGCCGGGCCCGGAGGAGCGCCCCTTCCCTGGGCCGAGGCCACAGTAAGGGAAGGAAGTGTGGAGCAGGGAGGTAGGGCCAGAGAAGCTGGTGTGTCTCTGGCAGTGGCCGATGCAGCAGGCCGGGAGCTGGGCGCTGCACACTCATCCTGATGAATAACAGGATGGCTGATGTCTACCGGGCGCCTCCAAAGCGCCAGGCCCCATTGTTCACATGCCACAGGCGTTTATCCTTTAAATCCTCACAGCCTTAGGTGGAAAGCACCCCGTTTCTCAGACCAGAAAGGCCGTCAAGAGAGCTGAGGTGCTCCGCTCAAGGCCACAAGCCCCTCATTGGCTATCATGGGTCAGACTATGTCCCCCCCACCAAATGCACACGTTGACATCCCAAACCCCCAGTAGCTCAGAACGTGACCCCACTAGGAAACAGGGTCCTTGCAGATGTAATTAGTCAAGTTAAGATGAGGTCGTACTGGAGCGGGTGGACCCTCATCCACCATGGGACTGGTGTCCTCATTAAAAGGGGAGATTTGGACACAGACACGCACCCAGGGAGAAGGCCACACAAAGACGGACGTGGAGGGGGTGAGGCAGCAAGCCGAGGACACCGGGACTGCCAGCAGCCGCTGGGAGAGCCTCGGAGGACCAGCCCTGAGATCCAGGACACGAGGGGACGAATGTGTGCTGCAGGGGCCACTGTGCGAGGTGCTCGGTGGGGTGGCCCGGCAGACGAGCACAGCGGCACGTCTAGACCGGAACCAGGCAGGGCGGTTCCAGCCGGCTCTTCCTCTACCCCTGCCTCCCCAGAATGGGGGCTGTCACGCTCTCATAGGCAGGCTGGGGGCGGGGCAGAACCCGCACTGATTGGTCAGCCCTGAGCACATGTGCCCCAAGTGACCCCCCAGTTGCCGTTCACCCCTGTGTTCCACAGGTGAAATAGGTTAAGGCTGAGACACGGGCAGGTGAGGGGACTTGCCCGAGGTCACAGAAGCAAGGCTCGAACTCAGGTGTGTCCCTCAGTGGCTCTCGATGTGGGGTCTCCAGGACACAGAAGTCTCTAAATGTCCCCCATCTCAAAGGACACACCAGAGGCCTGCCCAGCACCACCAGGCCACCCAAAAGCCCTCAGATCCCCAATGCTGGAAGGAAGGCAGAGGCTCAGGGACAGCCCCCATCACATGGGAGCACACACACACACAAAGGGGCACACATGACACGACACATACATCGTCACATGGGAGCACACACACACACAAAGGGGCACACATGACACAACACACACACCATCACATGGGAGCACACACACATTGGCACACATGCCACACATAATACACAAATACATACACATCCCAGTACACACCAGCACACAACACACATTCATGCGCACACCACACGTGTGCACACGCACACACAAACACCAGGCACACATGTGCACACATGTGCACAATACACACAGGCTTGCACACACATTCACATACACACACGCACACACGTGCGGCACATGACAATACACATGTGTACGCACACACCACACAAACGCCGACACACAATGCACATCACAATACTCACACGCACGACTACACAACGCACATTCCTGAACACCACACATGTGCACACACACAAACACATGCACACACAGGTGTACACATATGCAACGCTTGCACACACACGCACACACATGTGTGCACACACTCCACACACACACACATGCACACACCCACAGAGTGCATTCACATACAAGCACGCATGTCAGTCCGGGAGCTGACAGCGCGGGCTCGGCTGTGACGGGGACGCCCAGTGAAGCGGTTCAGCACCTCAAGGCAGAGCCTCCAGGGCCCGGCGATGGCGAGAGCCACTCCGGGGCGAAGCTGCATGTTGGGGGCACCGTGGGGGCATCCTGGGAAAGTTTGCGCGAGGGAGCTTCGCACGGGGGCTTGCGCTGTCTCTGCAGCCACACCCGCTCCTTCCACTTCTGGAAACTGCAGCCCTCTTCCGTCTGGGATCGCTGCTGCCCCACTGTGTGAAGTCTTGGAGGGACCGGCCAGACGCCATTCCCTGCCCTCCAAAGAGAAGCCAGCTGGCCTCTGTCTCCCCAGCATCTGGCTCCTGAGCAGAGAAGGGCTAATGCTGGTCCAGCCAGAGGCCCACGGAGCTCCGCTCCCGATCCCGATCTCTGGCTCCACCCACTCCCGTCCAGGGGCCGCTGGCCTTTCTCAGAGCTCGGCTGTTCCCTTCGCCTCCTATGTTGCTCACATCTTCCCAGTAGATCCTATTCCTGCACTTGTTATTCGGGATCAGTGTCTGTGGCCAGCGAACAAAGGGCTCTGGGTAGATTGATGGCATCTGTGACCCCAGGAGCAGGCCCCGCCCTTCAGCCCTTTGCCTCCCACGTTGCGGGCCCCCCACTGTGACGCACGCCTTCCTCTGGCCACGGGCAGAGCAGCCTCGATGCAGACGGAGGCTTGAGACAGCCCTTGTGCATTTTCAGGCCCTCTCTTTCCTCTCCGTGAGCACTTCCAGAAGGTGCCCGGGCCAGCCCGCGGGGGAGCCGGGTCATCTCAGCCAAGGGTCCACATGTGCGGAGGGGAGAGCTGTCCTCTCGCGACAGCTGAGCCAGCCCGGGAGAACCGGCTGACCTCGCCATGGACAAACATAACTGTTGAGTGCGGCATCTGCTGCTCCGAGCGCCTGAGTGTGACTCAGCGTAACGGAACGCAATTCAACAGATGAGACAGAGAGAGCCACAGCATCTCCACAAGGTCTCATGACCAGCCCACCTGAACGCTTCGCCCGGACGTGACTCAGCAGGGCCACCAGTCAGGTAGACGGGAAGCTGCCTCCTCTGTGGGGGGGACGCGACCCCAGCCCGTCAGCGAGCTCTGCGCGTGGGCTGCTGCCGCAGCTGCGTGGGTCTCAGAGTCGCGGCGATGACAGCTCCCACACACAAAGCAAGTCCCAGTGAGCAATTTCCTTTGATAAAGTCGTTAAGAAAATTATATGTGGAACTGAAATTATATAACTGTTATTACAGCTTGTTGAAAAATTATTTGGATTTAATTGATCAATTAGATTAAATTATATAGTAGTGATAGCTGGCAACGGCCCAGGCCGGCGCTCACAGAGCTGAGAAGCCCACGCTCCGGGCTCTGGCTCCGGAAGCCTTGAAGCAGCACGGATTGCTTTTCTAATGAGGTTGTTACAGGTTATTCTAGATGGTTTGTTTAGAAAAAGGGCAGGCGACATGCCTGTGCCTGCACGGCCTCAGGACGTCCTGGGGACACCTGACAAGTCTCGCGGCAGCAGCACTGGCAGTTGGCTCTGTGACGCGCCCCCGGCACAGAGCATCCGGGCGTCACTGCCACCGTTCCCTGCCGGCTTCCCGTTTTCCCACCTTCTCCGGACACCCTTGCGATGGCCGAGCCCCCGGAGGCCCAGAGGTGGCCGTGGGGAGCCCTGAGCAGGCAGCTTTCTCGCGACGGTAACTTTGTATGCAGGTGGCCCCAGGGGACCAGCTCTGGCCGAGGCTGTGACCTCCTCCAGCCTCAGACCTGGGACCCGTCTTGGTGGGTTCCAGTGCCCGCTGTCTGGAGTGTCATGGGTGCGCCCGCGGGGGACACATGCGTGTGGGCAGAGGGCAGGTGAGGTCTGGGGGGGTGAGTCCATCTGCCACTCTCCCGGGTGCCACTCTGGCCAAATCCGATCCCATCGGGTCAGAGATGGGAAGAGCTGCAGAAATGTTTTCTCGGCCAGCACAGAAGAGCGCTGATTTCCCCTAAAAATTAACTCATGGAGTTACGACAGGGCGGAAAGCCAGGTGTCCTCCGAAACTTGGAACGATCCAGCCACCCACACGCCCTCTCTGCCATCTGCTCTGGCGCCCCCTCCTCTGTTAGCTCGGTGAGGAATTGAGGTTTTGATTAGAGCTCACCGCCAGCTCGCCTTCCCCAGAACCCCCGGCCAGCACCTTCCCTTCCTTTCTGGATCTGTGTTTGCAGACACCCCGAACCTCCAGCTGGGAGCAGGGCGTGGAGCTGGGCAGCTTCCCAGAGGTAAGTCCTCAGCCTCGGGACTCGGTTCCTACTCTTCCAGGAGCTGGTTAGGGCCCCCCCGAGACCCCTGGCTGCTTGACAAGAGGGCTAGTCTGGGGTTCCCTGGCACCTCCACTGCCCACCCCAGCTGTCTGTGTCCACTGGCTTCTCCGAGGCAGACCGTGCAGTTCACCTCTCCTCCGTCCCGGGAAATGGGAAGCAAGTGTTTATCAGGCTCCCCCCAAGCGCCAGGCACTGTCCCTGAGGCCCGGAGTCTGAACTGGAGACACAGCCCAGGCACACAGCCAGGATCCCGGATGCCTGCTCCGTGGTGACGAGGACCGTGAAGCACAGCGAGACAGACGCAGTGACTGCGGGGGCTCAGTGGGGGGTCGGGGCATGCTCGGGGGCGATGACACCAGAGCTCGGGCCTGAGAGGCGAGGAGAGAGTCGGGTGAACACTGCGTACGGCGGCCAGCAGGTCACGGGTGTCCGGGGCTGGGACTCTGAGACAAGCGGGAAGAATAGCTTCCTACTCGCGGACGCCCACCCACGCATTCCACCTCCATGGATGCATCACTGACACCCACCCCTGCACTCCGGAAGGGGTCTCCCCGCCCACCGGTTCTCGGGACTGTTCCGTTGGCCGGAAGAAAGCCGGGAGCAGGGCAGTGACGCCCCGCCCAGAGCCGGCCGTCCCGGCAGGTGCTCAGAGACGCCTGATTTACGAGGACTGAGTACATGCAGTTTGGGACCCGCTTGCTCCTTCACACTAACTGAAAGGAAAGGCAGCGGTGGGGGCACCGTGTCCGCGAGCGCACACGCGTGTACGAAAGGCTGTTGTAAATCTTCCTGCGTGCCGGCTCTGCTTTGTTGCCTATCTTGGGGGGTTCAGCTGGAAAACCAGAGTTGGGGAGACCGCCCAGAGGGGAGAGGAATGTCAGATGGCCCACAGGGGCGCCCGTGTCCTACCCCGACTCTCACTGCTTCCAAACGTCACCGAAAGTGCTGAGCTTTCCTGCTGTCAGCTTGGACAAAGTGCTTGGCAAGTAAAGATCTTTCTGGGATTCCCAGGGAGACCCCTTCTTAGAACTAAGAAATTACATCCTGGGTAATGTGTTAGTAAGAAAGCTTTTGTTGGGAAGACTGCACAGGCTGCGGAGCAACTAAGCCCGTGTGCCACAACTACCGAGTCTGCAAGCCGCAACTACTGAAGCCTGCGCGCCTAGAGCCCGTGCTCTGCAACAAGAAAGCCACCGCAGTGAGAAGCCCGCTCACGGCAACAAAGAGTAGCCCCCGCTCGCCACAACTAGAGAAAGCCTGCACACAGCAACGAAGACCCAACACGGCCAAAAATAAATAAATAAATAAAAGAAATTAATTTTAAAAAAAAAGAAAGCTTTTGTTAGCAAGCAGTAGAGTTCCAGCCCACACAAGTTTAACCAAAACAGGAAATGTACTGATTTATGTAACCAGGGGTTGTGTGCTGGACCTAGGGCTTCAGACATAGCTGGATCCAGGGGCTTAAATGATATCATTACAATTTACACACACACACACACACACACACACACACACATACACACACACACACATATACACACGTGTTTGTGTATTTGGTCTATTATAATTATTCTCAGTAGTTATGTTCTATAAAGTCACTGCAAATACTGAATCCGTGGATACTAAACTGCTGTTCTTAGGGGTAAAACAGAGTTGCGTTCCTGTGAGCTTCTGGTCACAACATTTTCACCAAATAATCAATACACCACCTTGTTTTATGTGCATTTCTGTTTAAAGAAATCTCAATTCATCTATGTTGTTGATTCAGGAATCTGGACTTCACGTCCGCAGCGCTGTGACCACACCAGAAAAAACCCTCTGACACGCACTTTCTCAGCGGCACGTCACAGCCTTCTTGTCCTTAGGACACTGGTTGGTGATTCAGCTCTGTGCTGAGGGCTGTCTTAAACAGTGAAATCACCCACTAAAAGCACAAAAATGCAAAAAACATGGCCCTAAACAGACATGAAGTGCCCTTGCTTACAGCCCCAGAGCTGCCACAAGACGGCAGCATCGCCTGGCTCCGCCCCTGCCAGGAAGACGCGTGTCGGGCCAGTCACGTCTCTCCTGCTCTGCCACGTCCCCGAGTGACCAGGAAGAACCATGAGAACCGATCGTGAGGTTCCACACAGATTCCAGTGGGCAGGCACACGCACAAGTGCGGAATCCTCCAACGACGGGGAGGGACTGCACACGTGTGGACGTATGTACCACGCATGGATTCCCTTCACTGTGTGTGTTCTGTGTGTGTGTGAGCGTCTCCCTCGTCCGCCCTCCCTCCCTCCCTCAGTTCTGCTGCCCTGGGCGTTGACTGTATTCTCAGGCAGGCTCCCTCCCAGAATTGCGACCAGGACCTCCAGGTGTGTATCTCACCCCCTTAGTGACCCCGGCAGAGAGAGAAAGTGCAGGCAGCCATCCCGGCCACAGCCGAGCAGGCGGCCCACCGCGCCCAAGGCAGAGAGAGTGGGGTCAGCCCAGGTGGGCTATGCGGGTTCTGGGCCCGTGGGTTAGAGGTGGGGGAGCCTGGCATTAGCCCGCCTCCCTGTGGTCACTGCATGGAAAAGGGCCCGCTTGTGGGGAAGAGAGGGCCAAGCTGGCCCTGGTGGGGAGGGCATGCCGGGGAGCAAGGTGTTAACCAGGGGCCGAGACCGTGGGGTGGAGGTGGAGGGGCGGCGCAGCTGCAGCCTCTGCCGGGGTCTGTGGCGTGAACCTCCCGCCATGGCCAGTTTCAAGCCCCAGCGGGATGTCACCCAGTCCCCGGCAGCCCTCGCTGCTTACCGGGCGGTCGCTCCCGGGTGAAGGGCGGGCGTGAGCCCCGTGCGTCTCCAGAGAAGCTGCCCCAGGCGTCTCGGACGCGGTGCTGATCCGCAGCGTTTTAGCACGTGCCGCTCTTGCCGACATTGAAATACTGAGAAATTTCACGTGGCATTTGACATTTCTAGTTTTCTTGAAAATTTTGGAACCTCTGACAACATTGGGGCCACAGTTGGCCGGAGATGAGATTTGTGAAGCCCTGGCAACAGTGAGGACCACATAAACATCAAATGGAATAAAGTCCCCTCCCCTCCCCCACTGGCAGACACCCCCCCCATCTAACCTCATGCCTGCGGGGTCCGCCACAGACTGCACAGGAAAACGGGATTTCCCTTATGCATTCTGATGTCCATTGTTATCACTGTTTATATTTGAAGCTTGTTTTAAAGTCCTGTTATGAGTTCCCTGAGCGCTGAAAACCGCAGGAGTTTGTCCTCTCAGTTCTGGAGGCCAGAAATCTGAGACCCGGGTGTCGCAGGGCCAGTTCCTCCTGGGGGATCTGAGGGCAGATCTGCTGCTGCTTCTCCCGCTCCTGGAGTGGCGGCCCCAGCCCTGTGGACCACGCACTCTGGTCTCTGCTCTGGCCTCGCCCGCCCTCCCTCCCGTGGGCCCCCATCCCCCTTTCTCCCCTCCCTTAGGGAGCCAGCCGCTGGCTGCCGGGCCCGCCCTCACCCAGGGTAATTCATCTCGAGATCCTCGCCTTAATTCCACCTGCAAAGGCCCGGTCTCCAAACGAGGTCGCCTCCACAGGCCCCGGGCTCGGCACATGGACGTGCGTTTGGGGGGCTGCCATTCAGCCCACGACGGTCGGAGGCCGCTGCGCCCCACCTGCCTCACCTGTTCTCCCGCAGGTGACTGCTCACAGCTTCAGCCAGGGCCCTGGAAGGCAGCGCAGAGACTTCAGAGAAGTCAGGTCGGCCCTGTCCACTCCCGGTCCCGGCTCGGGGTCCCCACAAAGCCTGAAGTTCCTGCTGCCCAGCCCCAGCCCGGCCTGCGCCTGCCTTTGCTCCTTTCTCCACAGGGGAAGCTCTCCCCCTCCCCCCCGGGGAGCCTCTTCCTGGCTGCGGAAGCCCCTCCATCCCGTGGCATCTCCGCCCTCGCTTCGCTCTCCTGCACGTCCAACCCGCCTGCTGGCTGCCTCCCAGCCGCGCTGCACGAGCGCGCACTCTGTCCCCCGACCGCCCACCGCAGGACAGAAAGCCTGACCTTCTCTAACGAAGCGTGAGGTGCCCTCCGTGATTGGAACCCTCCCCTCTCGTCCAGGACACGGTCAAACTGTGCCTTGGGCTGCGCGCTTCTGGCCCCCCCCCGTCTCGTCCTAACCGCCCTTTCCCTCTTTCTTGCCGCGGCTCAACCACTCCAGCCTGCTCCCGGTTCCAGAAGGTTCCCTGACCCCGCGCGGAGCCCATCCTCACCAGGTTCTCGCGGGATGACGCTTCCCTTCTTCACCTGTCAAGGCCTCCGGCTTGGCGGCTTCCTCTGAGGAGCCGGGCGCCCCGCCGGCTGCTCAGACCCCCTCTGCTATGCGCAGCCGCGGGCCCTCCCCAGGGCACAGCGCCCGTGCGCCGCGTGAGTGAGGCTGGGGCCCGAGCTGCCGAGGGTGTGGGTGTGTGTCTGGCTCAGTGAAGGGGCCGCGCCGGGGCCTCCACGGCTCCTCGGGCAGGGCCAGGGCCTCTGCATTCGGACGGGCCCGTGTGGGGTCACAGCCACCACGGGGCAGACGTCAGACTGCAGGACGGCAGCCCCGGTGGTGTGCGGTGGGGCGATGCTTGTGCGTGTGGGCCCTGAGAGGCGCCAGCAGCCTGATTGCGTGAGGTCAGGATTCCTGAGACAAGGGCGACGCGCCTGTATCCCGGTCGCCGGGGAGAGGCGAGCCCGCTTTCCGTCCCTGCCGCCCAGGCATGGCGCCCATCCTCCGTGCCCAGAAGAACCAAAGTCCGCGCAGACGTCAGGCTTTCACGCCGAGACGATGCGCTGCGGCCTCCTGGCCTCTGACCCTGGCCTTCCTTTCTGCAAAGCAGCCTTGGTGACTTATGCAAACCAGCATTTCCCCTCTCCGCCCGGCCGCATGCCACCCACTCCCGCCAAGTCAGTCAGGCCCTGTCGCCGTGGGGGGCACACGGGCACGTGCACACACACAGTCACACACACCACACTTGTGTGCAAGCACGCGCAGCACACACCCACTTGCAAGTCACCTCCACGTACACACACTGCACACACACTCACGTGCACACCTGGCAAAAAAGCGTTCCCCACCCCCTCCTGAAACAGCCCTCCAATCTCCTTGCACACCTGTCTGTTCACATCTCTGTTTTGGAAGCACACATGACTAGACGTGGTTTTGCAGTCAAAGGTGGTCTGTGACTGTGGGGACTTGGGTCAGTAGGGCTAGGTCGCCCCCAGAAAGCGCTCATTTACTCTCCCTGCAGCGGGAGAGGCAGCCCCGCCCCACTCCCGCCCCATGACGTCATGCTGTCCTTTCAGCCCCAGCTGGTCGAGCGGTTACGGTAATATTTATGGATGTTTTAATCTGGAGGTCTTTGGTCACCAGAGAAGTTGATTGTTTCCCCATAAATGTACTGGCCACTTGTCTTTCCTCCTTTGTGAACTCTCTTTCTGGGGTGGGCGCAGGTCTTCCTGCAGGACGTGGGGCAGCGCTGGCTGGAGGACGCCGCCAGCCTGGCTGAGACTTTCCAGCCACACCTCAGACTGGGCTCCGCGGCCCTGATGCTCCTCCCTCCTGCCGCCCCGCAGGGGCCAGACCTGCTCGGTGTGAAGACGTCCCTGCCCCCTCCGGTTTCCTCCCTCGCACCCTCTGCAGGCATTTCTTCCCATAGGTTTCCTGCACCTCTCATCTGGTCTTGGCACTGAACTGACACAGTCGTGTACCGGCTTCAGGCACAGATTGACCCAGAGGCTCGGTCACTGCCTCAGGGTCTTAGCTCTTCCCGTCCCGAGGCTGTAGTTTCCCCGGGGCTTGGCCACATGGCCCCTTGGGTTACTTCCCTGCAGCGGCACTGGCTGCACCGGGGTCACAGCTCACAGCCCCCAAATCTGTCTTTCCTGGTCATTCAAGCAGAAGTCTTGGGTCACCTCTGACCAGATCCAACAGCCTGGTCACTGTCCTTTTGTGAGCCGATCACGGTCACCAGCACAACGCAGCGTCTGATCCGCCCACCTGATGCCTGCCTGCCACGGGGTGAGTGCGGGGTGGGAGGGGAGCCATGCAAGCCCCTGGACTGTGGCTGAATGAGGGGTGGCGCCCCCAAACAGACATTATTCCAGAAGAAGGGGTGATGGGTGGGCGGCAAGAAAACAGAGGTCCTCCACAGGGCCGGCCACTCTCCGGGCCTCAGCCCCACCCCTCCCCCTGCAAGGCTGCCGACTGAGCAGTCAGAGGCCCCCTCAGATAGCTTCTGTTCCCACAAGGAGCTTAAAAAGAAGACCATGTTGGGGCTTCCCTGGTGGTCCGGTGGCTAAGACTCCAAATAAATAAATAAATATTAAAAAAAAGAAGGCCATGGGGCTTCCTTGGTGGCGCAGGGGTTGGGAGTCCGCCTGCCGATGCAGGGGACACGGGTTCGTGCCCCGGTCCGGGAGGATCCCACATGCCGCAGAGCGGCTGGGCCCGTGAGCCATGGCCGCTGAGCCTGCGCGTCCAGAGCCTGTGCTCCGCAACGGGAGAGGCCACGGCAGTGAGAGGCCCGCGTACCGCAAAAAAAAAAAAAAAAAGGAAGTCCTGCCATTCACAACAACATGGATGGACCCAAGTGAGATGATCCAGACACAGAAAGACAAACACCGTATGATCTCAGCCACATGTGGAATGTGTGTAAAATCTGAAATCAGAGAAGCGACAGAGTAGATGCTGGTTTCCAGGGGCTGCGGGGGGGGTGGGGAGACGCTGGTCAAAGGGCACGAAGTCCCAGTTGCAAGCGGGACCGCACAGACAGTGTGGAGACTGTGCTTAACAGCCTGCACTGTGTACTTGAGATTTGCTGAGAGGAAATGTTATTCTCACCGCACACACAGGATGGTACCTAAGTGGGGTGATGGGCGTGCTATTAGCTTAATTGTGACGATCGGTTCACAATGTACACGCGCATCAAACCATCACACTGTACACCTTAAGTATCTACAATTTTTATTTGTCATTTTTACCCCAATAAAGCTGGGGAAAAACCCCAATCTTATCGTGCGATTGTTCTGTGTCTACAACCTCCTCCAACTCCGCCCGACGCTGATATCTTTCCAGGTCAGGTGGGGCCACAGAGCGTGTCCCCGGGACAGGGGCCCCTTCCGGGGGCCTTCTGCTCGCTCCCAAGCCACTGTGTGTCCCCCAGCTTCCTCTGTGGTCAGACCCCGCCGTCAGCTCGCGGAAGTCCAGGCTGGACGCTCCCAGCCTCTCAGGGCCGTGTGTGGCACGGGGCCACCTTCGCTCACTCACCCGCGCCCCATGCCGCTCTGGGAGCCTCGGCCCACGAAGGTCTGATTCCGGCCGGCCTTGGCGACTGCGTGGGTAGCACACCGCAGTCATCGGCGGCCCACAGCTCCGCGCTGGGGCTGCTCCCCAGAGGCTGCAGCCTCCCTCTGCTTGGGCAGGACCCCGCGAAGGCTGGGCAGTGGGTCCCTGGAAACTGTGAATGCTGTATTTTCAAGTCAGCCTGCGTTATTAGACCCTGTCAAGGGACCCGATAAAGGCGGGCTGGCCAGCTTACAGGTCTACTCCAGGCCTGGGAGTCGATGGAAATGAAAACCGTTTAGACAGAGATTTTCTCCTCTGGCAGAAGGAAGAGTGTCCAGTAACAGCCTTTTCCAGCTGAAGTGTTCTCTGTGAGCTCTGAGCTAATTCTGCCTACAGCAGGAAGGGGAATCAAAGACGCCCCTCTGCAGATGATGGTAATTTCATGTTCCTCATGCAAAGATGTCTGTTTCTCTGTGATAACGCGCTGACCCAGGTCACATCACTTCCCCGCGTGACAGCAGCAGGAACCCTGGACAAAGGGCCTTCGTCGTGGTCTTCTGGGCCTCAGGAACTTGCTGAGCCCCCTTATCCCATCCTGGCAGCACACCGGGCACCTCGAAACGTGTCCTCCAGGTAAGGGGGAGGTGGCAGCCCTGGGCCTGCATGACTGAGGCCCCACACTCTGGATGTCTTGAGATCCACGTTCGCTTCCAACGAGGCAGAGCCTGCTGGCGGGGTGTGGACCTGGCATACGACTGCCCTTGTGCCAATCCTGGCTGGGCAGCTTCCCCACTGTGTGGCCTGTCTGGTCACTTCACGTCTCTGAGCTTCAGTTTCCTTGTCTGCAAATCGGTAGTGATAACACCATTACCAGCCAGCCGTGTCCAGGGATTCCTGGGAAGAGACAGCTGAGCTCAAGCACAGGGGCACGGGGCAGGGTGGTGAGGAAACAGCGCAGGTTTCCATTTTATCGACCAGTGGTGAGGGGAGATGGAGCGCAGCAGGAGATGATGCTGGGGACATAGCGGAGAGTGAGCGTGCAGAGGCCTGAGGCTTGCCGGGGCAGACTTTATCCTGGAGGCACTAGCGAGTCATGGAAGCATGTGAGGAAGTGTGGCACCCCTGCTGGAGCTGTGCTTTGGAAGGAATCCTCATGCCACCATCGATGACGGATGGCAAGAGGGATGGGGGTCACAGGGAACAACTTTTTTTTTAAAATTTATTTATTTAATTTATTTATTTTTGGCTGTGTTGGGTCTTCGTTGCTGCACGTGGGCTTTCTCTAGTTGCGGTGAGCAGGGGCCACTCTTCTATGTGCGGTGCGGGCTTCTCTTGCTGCAGAGCACGGGCTCTAGATGTGCGGGCTTCAGTAGCTGTAGCATGTGGGCTCGGTAGTTGTGGCTCATGGGCTCTAGAGCGCAGGCTCAGTAGTTGTGGCGCACTGGCTTAGTTGCTCCGCGGCATGTGGGAGCTTCCCGGACCAGGGCTCAAACCCGTGTCCCCTGCATTGGCAGGTGGATTCTTAACCACTGTGCACCAGGGAAGCCCACGGGGACCAACTTGAAGAGGTGATGAAGACCTGCGCTGTGTGGTCTGATTGGGAAGGAAAGAAAGGTGTGGTGCGGAATGAGGATTACAAAGTGCGGACCACCGAACCACAGGATGGGCAGAGACCGGGATGGGACCAGTCGCCTGGACGGACCCGGGGAGTCGGCGTCTCCCTCTCGCTGAGGTCTCTGCCATTCTGGTCTTGTATCCGCAGGCTTTTCTCCTACGCTCCACAGTATGGGAAGAAGATGCTGACTCGGGGCGTTCGGACAGAAGTGGAAGCGGGTGTGGATGCAGTCGGGTGGAGGGTGTTGAAGGAAGGTCTAAGGACGGGGCCCTGAGCGGCACCACACTTCAAGCCTGAGCAGGGAAGACCAGTCCCCACAGGAGACCCAGAAGACGAGGCCGGAGGCGCAGGAGGGAATCCGAGGAAGGGTGGTACCACCCTAGCTGGAGAGCAGTTTCCGAGAAAGGCGAGCGACCTGGTGTCAGGGCCGCCGAGAGAGGGGCTGGCTGGGCGAAGAGGCTCCACCCAGCGCACAAAGCCCGACTGGGCGTGTCCCCAACTCTACGTTCAGTGGTGTCACATTGCCAGCTTGAAACCAGCCGTGACGGGAGTACTTACACCACGGAAATTGGCAAACCCTGCACAACTGCTCTCTTCCGCCTGCAGAGCTGATTGTTAAACACGTCCCAGCACAGCATGGGAGGGGCGTGAGGGAGGAATTGAGAGCAGGTCCCTGAGTCTGGCAAGTACCTTCACGAGAGCCCTTCTGGTGGGAAGGCAGGGGTGCCACTGAAGGGGGAACCAAGGATGGGAATCCAAGCAGGAAGTAAAGGCAGCCGCACCAGGAAGCTTACCCACAGAGGGCAGGACAGAGGGACAGGGATTCAGGAGGCCCTGGTGGTCCATCTCCTCCACGGGGACCAGACTCCAGGTCGGCACGGACCACAGAAGGGGCCCCGTCAGCGAGAAGCAGGTGTGGGCCGAGCCACGCCCAGGCAAGGCGGGCACAGGTAGGATGGGGGTGATGCCACGTGGGGCTGGCAGAGCCTGCGGCAGCGTTCCCACCTGGGTGCAGGCGACCCTCCTCAACCCGCAGGGTGCTCAGCTGATGACAAGGCTCTGAGGGCGAGGACAGCCAAGGTCATGGGAAGCTCCCTCCCCGCCTCTTTCACTGCAAGGGTACCAAGCAGCCTGCAGCCTCTGGCCTTGGAGTAGCCTGGGTGCCCGGGGGCAGTGACAGCCCTGGATGCACAGAGCCCCAAGCAGAGGCCACGGGTGCTCAGGGCAGATCCAGGTTATACGTGTTGCTTTGGCAACAGTTTGCTAGTTGCAGTCACTGAAAGCTCCTTGCTCAGAACACAGGATGGGGAAGACACATCACCCTTGTCCTCCAGCTACAGGACGGTAGACATTTATGGGGGTTCATGAGTCAGGGGACCATGGAAGTTGTGCTTGTGGTGGATGATTGAGTGGTTCAGCCGGCCCCAAACCGTGGAGCAGCTCATGAGGTATATTAACTAGGGATGCAGGGCCGAAAGCCTGGCTAACGGCAGCTCAAGCGATAGCAGTTCGTTTGTTTCACGTAACAGGATTCCACAGGCCAGCAGCCCAGTCCTGGAGAGCTGCTCAGTGATGCTGTCAGGGACCTTCCTCCTTCACTTTTCTGTTTTGTCGTCCTTAATGGGTGTTGACCTTCATCCATATGCTTGTAGCTTCATGGTTACCAAACGGCTGCTGTCCCTCCAGGCATCACATTTGAGTTCCAGAGAGGACAAATGGAAGGGGGAAAGGGAAAGTCGGCCAGATCAGTAGAATCAGTGCCTTTTACTCAAGGAAGAAAACCTTTCCTACAAGCTCTTCCCTGCAGACTTCTGCCTACATTCTCGGCCACAACCGGCTAATATGACCACCTGTCTTAGTCCATTGGAGCTGCTACAACAAGATGCCGCAGACTGAGTAGCGTATAAACAGCAGATACTTATTTCTCACAGTTCTGGAGGCTGGAAGTCCAAGATCAAGGCACCAGCATTGTCAGGTGAGGGTCGTCTCCAGGCTACAGACTGCCAACTTCCGGCTGTGTCCTTACATGGCGGAAGGGGCGAGGGAGCTCTCTGGGGCCTCTTTAATAAGGGCACCAACCCCACCCTTGAGGGCTCCACCTCATGACCTAATCACCTCCCGAAGGCCCCACCTTCTACTAATACCATCACCTTTGGGGTTAGGATTTCAACATATGAAATTTGCGGGGGGGACACAAACATTCAGACCATAGCACCTTCCATAGACCTATCATGGGTTGGTTTCAACTAATCAAGATTTACTTCTTGGTCTGAAATAGGCGTTTGTGGCCAAGAGGCGTTTGTTGTTGCTCTTGCAACAGGGAAGGAAGGGAGGTTGGGTAAGCAACTGATGGCATCTGCCCCGCTGGGACTCCAGCCCAGGGTTTATGACATTAGACTCAGCTGCTCAAGTGGTGTAGCTGTTACAACCTAACTGCAGTCAGGAATGATGCCCACACAAACGAGACCCCTGGCTCCACCGGGGGTGATGGTCCTCCGTGCAGCTAGGCTTGAGCCATAGCCTTCCAGCAGCTGGGAAGTGAGAGCAAGAGACGTTTCATCAGACTGGTTAGGGAAGAGGTCCCCAGGTAGAGCGATTCCAAAACATGCCCACAAAGAGATGTTGTCTGTGTCCCTCCCCTCAATCTGGGTGGCGGAAGCAACACTGTGTAACCTCTGAGGCTGGGTCACAAGAGGCAGTGTGGCTGGCCCTCTAGGCAGGCTCGGTCCTGGAATTGGAAGTCACGTTGTGAGGAAGCCCTGGCCACGTGGAGGGGCCAGTGTGAGCGGAGGGGCCAGCATGGGTGTTCTGGTAGCCCAGCCCAGGTCCCAGCCAGCCACGGGCCACAGCGACAGCCACGAGTGAATGAACCTTCGGATGGGCCCCTTCCACTCCTTAATGCCGACTGGGGCCCCAGACGCCATGGAGCAGAGATGAGCCTGACCTGTGAGCCCTGCCGTGGTTGTAGACACACCTGCTGAATGACTGAATGCTGTCGATTTAAGCTGCTGTTCGGTGGTGCTTTGAATACCCTGGGGGGTTAATGATTCAGCAGCCCAGGCACCTGTGATGAAGAAACAAGTTAGCGTTATGGGCGAGTAGGAAACAGGAGAGATTAATCTTCAATATGATAAAAGGAAGAATATATTTTAGATAGCTTACTGGCAGCAGAGGCACCTGAGCGTAGAGTTTAAAGGCTGGAGCCAGGTGGCCTGGGTTGCATCCCAGCTCCATCTCCGATACCTGTGTGACTTTAGGCAGTTACTAAACCTCTCTGTGCCTCTATTTCCTCATCTACAAAGTGGGCATAATGGCTTCCCTTTGAGGGTTGCGTGAATGCACTTTGTAAAGCGCTTGGATGAGTGTCTGGCATGTGGTAAACGCTCTTTAAGTGTCTGGTAAATATATTACGAGTCAGACACGGAAGGCCTCCTAGATGAGGTTTTTGTTCTACGTGAGACCAGTGAGGAACAGACCTTTGAACCATTACTGTCGGGAAGTAGACAATGCCATTGTGCCGGAGCAGTTGTGAAGCTGGGTTATAGCTTCAGAACCCAAGGGCCAGACGTGATTCAGGCGGTGAGGACGCTCGCAAATTCGATCACCGTTTTAGAATGTCTTGGGGAGAAATGACAGCAGGAAGCGACACCCAGCGTCTTCCATTGCGATGGACGCTCCCTTCCACCCCATCTCCCACCAAATTCTCTTTCTCCTCCGCCCTCCCCGTCCTTCCTCTTTCTCTCCCTGTCCATCTCTCTCTCACACCCCCCGGCTCCCCCTCCCCACCCCTTGCACGCGCTTTCTGGTCATCCTGGCGCCACTTTCCTCTCTTGGCTCAGTGGAAGGTGCCCTCTGTGCCCGGAGAAGGAAGGTGTGGTCTGGCCTGCAGATTTCAGCCCTCGCTGCCTCCCCACCCACTGTGCACCCGCATCACCTGCCCGAGGACTGATGTGCCCATCTGGGGGGGGGGGGTAATGGGCTGCAGGCCCACCGGCTGTCATGGGGGGCATCCAAAGGGGCCCGTGGTTAGTGAACGGACCCCGCCAACATCTCTGTTGCCTCTTTAAAGCTGCTTAGCGTCAGATCTGGTGGCCTAAGTCAGAGGCAGGGGGAGACAAGACTGGAGTTGGGATCCTGGGGTGTCATTAGCTCCCCACTTTGTCTCTGGTCTGAACTGGAGCTGGTGGAGCGTTCCTGCAGCTCCGTGTCTGGGGGTCAATCTCTCAGCGAGAACTTGGCCCGCACAACCTCTGCCCTCGTCTTGGGCCCCTGCCAGCTGGGAATCCCCAAGGGGAGGAGCCCCGTCATTCAGAAGCTCAGCTTGCAATTCTCAGCGGATGGCGGCTCAGGAGCAATGAATCCTGTCTGAACCAAAATTCACCGCATGTTTTTTTTTTGCTTTAGTCTTCCATAAAATGGTTGCATTAATTTTTAATTTGACAACAATCATGTGTTGCTACCCTGGGGAGCCTGGTACTTGGGAGTGTGGGAGGAGTTTGGAATAAAATCCTAATTTTCTGGAAGGTTGCTGTGCAGATCCTGAGTGTTATTCACCCACATACCTCCAGATCGCCCTCTCCCAAGTGCACGGTAGAATTTCACTTCTACCCCAGCCGTCGGTGCAGGGTGGTCCACATGACACTCTCTGGACGATACGTTTTGAGTGGAAATAGCAGGTGTCACTTCTAGGCTGGGAGTTTAATGACCAGCGTGAGGCCCCCCTAAGCTCTCCTCTCCTCTCCCCTCGGCACAGCCGTAGGCAACGCTCAAGGCGGCTGCTCTCGGACGACTGGGTCCCGAGGTGAGTCGTCAGCAAACTCCCCTGTTGACCCCCGTGGATGTGCAGCTTGTCCGAGAAATAGCCCCGCATTGTCTGAGCTGCCGAGATTTGGCCGTTTGCTTCTGCAGCACCACCCAGGCTCTCCTGACTGATACGTTTAGATAATGAAACACCGCATGCCGTATACTCAGGCTGAATTCTGAACAGGAAACGCCCTCCTCTCCATGAGCTGGGAGAGAATCATCTAGTGAATCTTGAGTTTCAGTTTGTGGTCCACAAAAGACAAGGCCCAAGTCAGAGTGAATTCTGTTCAGACAAGAGTGTTGCCTCAAGGCAAACCTCGGGATGGAGGCTGGCTTCAAGGACATCAGAGGACCTAGCGCGTCCCTTCCTGGGGCCACTTTGTGTTTCCATGGTTCCGCCTTCCCGTGGCCTGCACCAGCACAGACGCCTGCCCGCCTCAAGGCTGTGACCACAAGACTCCCTTAGTCCCGTGGATGCCTTCCCACCTGGTATCCGCAATTCCGGTGAGGGTTTTCCCAGGCTGGCCAATCAGCACTGTGGACTGCAGGCTCCCTTGTGGCTTCTGAAGGGCTGGCATCTGAGGAAGCCCCCGGGAAGCCAGAGCTCTGTCAGAGGGAAGGTGGTCATGGTGGAGGGGGGGTGGTTCTCCTCCTTGCACGGTCCTGCGTTAGAGCCACATTACTGCAGCACATCTCACAACTCACTGCTGAGCATTCAGTCTATTTAAGAAATCAAATGAACACCAGTTGGTGGGACTGATGCGTTTCCGTCCGTGCAAAGTACCCCAAACTTTCCCAGGTCAATGTGCTTGTACTTCAAATGAAATGCAGCCAACTATGAATGCGTATTGGGGATGTATCATTTCCTGCTAAACCTTAGGATGCAGCCCAAGGTATTTACAGGAACAAAATAATGCTTCCTTCTGCAAACGCACTCTAACATCATGTTCAATGGACACATAATGAAAAGTGCTTGATTCTTCTTTTCTCGAGTGACAGTGGCGAATACATTGGATTCTGGAGCCAAATTGTCTGGGCTTGAAGCCCAGATCCATGCTTTGCCCTTGACGTGACCTTGAACAAGGCTTTCTCCCTCTCACTGCCTCAGTTTCCTCGTAGTTTAATTAGATCATGCCAGTTGCTGTCGGTCTTAATCGGCTAATGGCCGTAAAGGACCTAGAACAGGGTCTGGTACAATCTTACCAACTGTGGAAATGTTAGCCGTTTGTATTTTTATTCCAAAAGCCATCCTTGTAAAATGGGGAAACATCTTACAACTTGGCATTTTATAAACAGAAAAATACAGTATTTCTTAAGGAGGGACAGGGGAATGGCTATTTACCAAGAACAGACCAGTGTTTATCAAACTTGCTGCATGTGAGACTCTCCCAGAATGATGATGAAAAACAGAATCTCAGCTTCCTCTCAGGCGAACGCCCTGTAGCCAGCTGTGGCCTCAAGTCCCAACGGCTGCGCCCTTCCTGGTGATGGTTCTCTGCCTTTCTTGGACAAACTTCCTGAGAAAGAAAAGAAAGTTTTGACGAGGGAAAGGAGCAAGGGGTCTTCCGGCTTCTCAGGAGAATCTACCAAGAGGCACAGAACCTCCATGCTGGATAGGCTAGTATGTCTGACGTTTAGAAATGTATGCTTGCAAGAAGAGCACTGGACCAAGAGCCAGAGACCCCGAAGTTCCCCTAAACACTCATACATGGATACACACACATATACACACGAACACACACATAGGCACATGCCCACGGACACACCCATAAATGCACACATGGACAAATCCACACATGTAAACATATGTACACACATAAATGCACTTTTGGACACACAAATGCACATACGTGGACACACATATGAACACACACACTCAATACACACACAGAGGAACTTCCTTGGAGCTCCAGTGGTTAAGAATTTGCGCTTCCACTGCAGGGGACACAGGTTCGATCCCTGATCAGGGAAGTTCCACATGCCACGTGATGTGGCCAAAACCCAAAATGCACTCACAGAGACACACGTGCATACAGACATGTGCACACACACACACACACGCCAAGAGCTCCCTGAAGCCCAAGGGTCAGTATCTTATTCATCTCTGTATAGCGAGGGACCAGCACAAAGCCAGCTCTTTTTTAAAAAAATTATTATTTATTTATGGCTGCGTTGGGTCTTCGTTGCTGCACGCGGGCTTTCTCTAGTTGTGGTGAGGGGGCTTCTCATTGCAAGGGCTTCTCTTGTTGTGGATCACGGGCTCTAGATGCACGGGCTTCAGTAGTTGTGGCTTGCAGGCTCAATAGTTGTGGCGCACGGGCTTAGTTGCTCCGCAGCATGTGGGATCTTCCCGGACCAGGGCTCGAACCCGTGTCCCCTGCATTGGCAGGCGGATTCTTAACCACTGCGCCACCAGGGAAGCCCCACAAAGCCAGCTCTTAATGCATGTTCCCACAATTATTCACTCAACAAGTATTTACTGAGCACCAAGTAAACACGAAGCACTGGCGAGACAGCGTGAAGTCGACAGAACCCCTTGCCTCTGGCCGCTCAGTTTCCAACGGAGCCCGGCTGTCTCATCTATAAAACGCCGGCTTGGGGCTAGATTAGAGATGGGAGTGGAGACGCGGTGAGCCGGGTTTGCTCTCACCTGAGGTCTGAGGACCCCGACCTGGAGCACCCGACGCCCAGGGGTCTGCGCCTTTTCCCCCTCCTGGTGGATTTCGCAGTTCCGCCTGGAGGTGCTCCTAGGTACCACCGACTCTCAAGCGCGGCCCACCCGTCCTTGGACTCAGCTCTCCCCAGCCTTCAGCCCCAGAGGGGGGCAAGGGGAGGGAGGCCGGGAGTAGATTCAGTTTGGCCTAGGGAAGGGGGAGACGAGCCACCGAGGTGGCTTTGACCCTACTGTCCCCCCTTCTCCTCATAAAGACGCCCCCGCCTACCCCTGCTCATCCGCGGGGACTACACCGCCTTGACCAGGCGCTCCCCAGGACCCCGCTTCGGTCGGTCAAGTCTGGGGAGGGGGAGTGGAGAGAGACTGCGCGCGTGCTCCGCCCCCACCCCCCCGCCCCCGCCCGGATGCCCTTGGTCGGGGTACCCTGAGCGCGAGGCCCCGCCCCACCCTGCTCGGGCGCCGGGAGCGCGCGCCGGACCTTGCGCCCCGCAGGGGAGGTGAGGGAAGGGGAGGGTGGTCCCGGAGGGGGCGTCCCGGGAGGGTGGGCCTGCGGGGGAGGGTGCGGGCCCCGCTTGCATGCTGATGAGCTGGGCGGCCGCGTCACTCCGCACCGGCGCCGTGGCGGCGGGGCGGGCAGGAGCCGCACGCCAGCCGAGCGCCTGCCGGCCCGCACCTCCGTCGTTTCTCCGGGCCCCGAGGCCCGCCCCGCCGCCCCCGAGACTGGGCCGCGCCCCTCTGCAGAGGATGCCGGGTGCCCCCTGCATCCGCGGCCCCGGGCAGCCCCTGCGCGTGGGGAACCCGGGAGGCGGAGGGGCGTGCTGAGCCGGCGCGGGCGGTACTGAAGGGACAGCTCCCGGGGACAGGCGGCAGAGCGCGCAGCGGGTCCGCAGCCCCCAGCCCGCGGCAAGCCGGGCTGGCTCATGGTCCCCGAAGCAGCGGGCCAGACGGAGGCTCCTGCGGCCGCCGGGCCCACGGGGATGCCCCGCGGGTGAGGCAGCCCCCAGCTTCCAGCCGCGTTCATGGCGGTGGCCAGGAAGATCAAAACTTTGCTGACGGTCAACATCCTGGTGTTCGTGGGCATCATCCTCTTCTCGGTGTACTGCCGCCTGCAGGACCGCTCAGAGGGGCCGGTGCAGATCGTGCGCAGCGCCGACCGCCGGGTGCGCAGCCGGCACGCCACGGTGGGCGCGCTGGCGGAGCGCGAGGCCATCCTGCAACGCCTCGACCACCTGGAGGAGGTGGTCTACACCCAGCTGAACGGTGAGCCGAGCCAGCGCCCCGCTCGGGACAGAGGCGCTGGGCAGGGGGGAAGCGTCCCCGTGCTTGGGACGCGGCACTGCGGACGACCGCTAAAACCTCTGAGGACCCCAGGGGCCCGATGGCCAACTAGGGCTGGGGTCGAACTCCTGTCTCTTGGCAGGGAATTAGGCAGGAGGCCAAAAGCGATGAAGGCTCCTTGTGGCAGAGGGCACTGGCCTGCTTGGCCACTCACGCATTCACTCGCCCAGTGGACCCTTGCGTACCGTCCCCCCTCCCCCCCAGCACACATGAGGGGAATCCGCCTTGTCCCCCGAGGGGATGTGAGAGAACTTCCAGAGGTTGTAGGACCTGCGTTAAGAGCAGGCGGTGCCCAGGACAAGAGCTGTGATGCCCCGGGAGATGTGGCGCATCGGGGCTTAGCCCGGACTCACTCCCCTCCCTCGGGGAGGAAGTGCAGAGAGGTGGGGTGGTGACACTGCCCTTCAGAGGTGTCCTTTAAATGTTGGTGGAGAAAGGTACCCCCGGCCACTGGGCCCGTTCAGCCCCCTGTCCTGGGGATGCTCGGGGCTCCCTCCACAGAGTCGTGGGCCACGTCTGAGGCCGTGAGCCCGTGGCTCGTGGATGGAGAGACTCCAGGGCCTAGCAGGGGCTTGGCAGGTCTTAGTTACCCAGATGGACCCGGGAGTCCTTGGAAGCTTCTCCAGGAAGCCCAGCTCCTGGAGGTGGGCGCCTTGTTTCATCCCAAGCAGGTGTGGGTCACCCTGAGAGTCAGAGTGGGAGTCAAGGAGGGTGAGGGGAGGGGGGGGAGTACTTTTCCACTTGGGGATATGCAGCGGAGCAGAAGAAAGCGACTGCTCCCCCGTCGGTTCACTCGGTGCCGAGGTACGAGGAGGAAGGAGGAAAGTTAGTGCTTACCTCACTCGCGAGCTCCCCTGTCCTGTGCTATTCCGGTTTCTGCATCAGCAGACCCAGCAACACCCCTCAGGCAGCGTCAGTGACAGGCTCCGGCAGGAGCTGTCTGGGAGCCAGCTTGCACAGGCAGGGCCTGTTCTGCGTGGCGCCCGCCCGACGTGAGGGTCATCTCAGGATTTGCTTCTGGAGGCCCAGCTGGCCTCGGAGCAGCGGCTCTGAACCTGAGGCTGGGTGACGCCAGGGACGCAGGAGTTGTCCGCAGCCGTGCCCACCTGCTCGGGGAAGGCAGAGCGTCCTCTGGCTTCCCAAGCACCTTCTCACCACCCCCGAACTCCTGGTTTTTCTCTGGAGGTACTTTTGGTGGGCTCCGTGGCTTTTCTGATCTCTCCTGCTCAGCTGAAGCCACGAGGGCAGAACAGTTTGGTTCAACTGCCATTTGACCATTCCGGCAGTGATTCGTCTCCGGGAAGGCGGCCCCAGTAATAGCACACAGCTTTATTGAAGTGTCCTTGCCAGGGTGTTATGGTCTGTTTTATGGGGAAGCCAGAGGATTCTATAAAAACACTGGCAGCGTGTCGGGTTGTCACATCATGACGGCCAGCTCAGCACCGAGAGCCATCCTCCCCACCCTTCAGGGTGAGAAGGGACCAGGATTCTTGGAGGCAGAAAAAGCCAAGACCTTCGACAGACTTTCCCGACACTGATGGGAGATGATGAAGGGTTTCGGGAAAGTGGAGTGTTATCCCCAGGCCCACCCCAGCCTCTCCCTCTCCTGTCTCCCGGCTTCTCCCTCCTTCCTCTCTCCCTTCCCCTCGCTTCCCTCTTCCCCCTCCTCCCACCCTTTCTCCTTTCTTCTTTTTAAAATCTTTCCTCCCTCTTCCCTTCAGCAAGTCTCTTCCTCGTCATCAATGTCCCTCTCTCCTTCTCCTTTCTTTTTTTCTTTTTTATTTTTTGCAGTACGCGGGCCTCTCACTGTCGTGGCCTCTCCTGTTGCGGAGCACAGGCTCCGGACGCGCAGGCTCAGCGGCCATGGCTCACGGGCCCAGCCGCTCCGCGGCACGTGGGATCTTCCCGGACCGGGGCACGAACCCGCGTCCCCTGCATCGGCAGGCGGACTCTCAACCACTGCGCCACCAGGGAAGCCCTCCTTCTCCTTTCTTTACCCACCCCTTCCTCCAACCGTTCTGTCCCTCTGTCCACTCCCCCCAACCCCACTCTCTTTGATGAATCCGCCTTGCATCCCTCTCTTAGGCCATGTGCCTAGCATAGCATCTTACCCAGGGGTCATTCAGTATTTGTTCCTGGAAATGACAAGAGAGCCCCAATCTAGCCCTCACCCCAGGTCGGTCGCTAAGGATAGGACAGTGCAGGCGTGGGGCTGACCTTGGTCCACAGGAAGCTGTGTGAGAGCAGTGCTCACGCCTTCAAACCGGCACCGACTCCCGTGTTAAGGGTGTTGAAGCACGGCAAAGAGAGTGCTTCCTGGAAGAGGCGAGCCGCTGCCCTTTGCAGCTGCCCTTTGCAGCCGCTGCCCTTTGCTGTCTGTTGTGTTTTAGATCCAAGAAATATGAAATGGATTCCTGGAGTTTCTACTCGACACTAATTCAGCAGAGTTTAGAAAGGAGAGGGAGAAACCCAAACAAAATTGATTTGTTGCTTATCTTTCCTTTGCTTTGACTGCTTTCTAGAAATACCTCTCCCGGCTTGAAGGAGCTGGTGGGAAGGAAAGGCTGTCCCCGGGAGCAGGGCCCAGAGGCAGGGTATTCTCCCCAGCTCTCCCCACACCCTTTCTTTAGCCGGTCCAGTGACCTTTACTCGAGATGTCTTGTCGACCTCAGCAAAGGCTTATTAAGCGGTGTGTGTAGATTCCAATTCACAGGACCCGGGGGAAAATATTCTTTAAGGAAATGCAGTGTAGTCACATCCTGTATGTACACGAGAGTTTGCTTCTAAATTCAGTGCTCAAGGCAAGAAAAAACGTTTATAGACAGAAATCATCCTTCTGAATATCTTAAATTGCACATAAAATACAGCATCCCTGGTTCCGTTGCCTGCAACTGGCACAGCGAGTCTTTCCAAAGTGGAATTGGAGAACCTCTAAGCTCAGTGAGAAGGGAAAGAGAGTCCCATTCAGTTGATCGTATGTTCAAGCCCTTCTGCCTTCTTATGACCCCTTAGGAGCAGAGGCTGAATTCAAGCTGGGGATGGGATGGGAGGGTTTCCATTTGGGTTGGCTGGTTGGTTTTAAAAATTCAGACACGTGTGCGTTAATTCCCTCTAACCAGACCCACCCCAGCCCAAGTGCTTTACAGTCAGAGGTCAAAGCCATTACAGTTAGAAGTCAACGCCATGGGCCCATTGTACAGATGGAAAAGCTGAGGGCCAGTGAGACAGCAGGACTTGCCCCAGGTTGTTTAGAAAGTTAGTGATGGCAGCTGCTAAAAGCGTAATTGCTTCAGAATTATCTACATTTCTGCACTTATTAAAAGTTCAAGTTAAAATAACAGAAGGTCCAATTGCGCTCTACTGGGCAATGGCCTTGGACATCTCAGGTGCAGGTCCCCTCCCGCCAGCCCTGCCAACGTCACTTGCCCTCCACTGGGAAGAGGTACTTGCTGGCCCTGCTGTCTCTCAAACTAGACACATTCACGTAAGACTGGTACTGTTTTACCAGACTTGTGCACAACACCTGTTCTGCTATTCATCTCAGGGCGGGAATTTTGGTCTGTTTTATTCACAACTCTACATGCCCAGGGTCTAGGGAGGCACCCTGCCTATAGTTAGCGCCCCATAAATATCTGTTGGATGAGCGAGTGAGCGGATCTTTCTCTAAACAATTGTTTTTGTTTAGAATAAATTTATTTGAAAAGACACTTGCACATCACCACTGTACCCATAAGCAGGAGGGGACTGCGTGAATGAATGCGATGAAAACAAAATCACGCCCTTTAATTCCAGCGTGACGCAGCTGTCACCAGAGGCGCTGAGCCAGAGGCCTGCCCTCTCCTTGTTAAAAGGGAGATTCTCGCGTATGAGGGATATATTGGCATGAAACCAAGACTTTCTCCTCGAAGAAATCGGGAGATCGAGACAGACTTTAAAAGGCGGTAAGTCGCACGGCGCGAGTCGATGCTGCTTGACACCGCGTTCATGTTCTGCCAACGATCCTGTCCCGCGTGCCGGTCCTGCCAGGGTTCCGACCCCACACTTTGGGAAGCCCCGGGTCTGCATCAGAGCAGCAGAGGGGATGGTACGGGGGTGCGGGCATGGAGGAAGGGGGTGGGAAGAGTGCGGAGCTGGGCTGTCATGTTGCCAAGGGGCGTGTGTCCCCGAGGCTGCCTCCGCTGTGGCGGGGCCCAGGTTTCAGATCGGGAAGCTGAAATCCTACCAAGAGTCTGAGCGCCGTGAGTTTTAATAATCGAAGTCTGTAGGAGCTGGGGCCGGGGGGGCCCCCGGGGGAAGGTGAGAAGCAGAAGGGTGGAGAGAGTGCGTCCCCTTGGACTCTCGGGCCACAGAGGGAGCAAGTGTCTCCTCGTGCAGCCGTCTTCCCCGTGCCTGCTTCGGCGGTAGGCAGATGCCACAGTTGAGAAGCCGAATCTGGGGAGGCGTCCGAGGTTTCCCCACCTGCGACGGGGATTCAGACGTCACACGAGAGCACAAGCCACATGAGGGCAGCAGGTGCCTCAGACTGTGGCACCAGGAGGAGGAGGCGCCTCGTCGCACCGTTTACGCGACCAAAGCATGAATGACACCCTTGGGTGGAGCCTGCAGGAGAGCGTGGTGGAGAAGGGGCTGGGTGGGAGTCTGAGAAGCGCATGGAAGGTTCTTGAGGCCAGGGGGGGCCGGCCGCCTCACTGGACCACCCCTTGCCCCCGTGGCACTCCTGTGCCGGCCTGCCCACCCCTGAGAGCCGGCTTCTCAGGAGGGGTTTCCGAGCCCTTCTGTGCGTGAGTAGCTCCGTTCTGAAGACCACACTCCACCTGTAGGGCACGCGCATTTCATCACAAAGCTTCCCCTGTTCATCGTGAGTTTTAATTCCAGGAGGAGCTCCCCGCTGGCTCCGGGGCCTTTCCAGCTTGAGTTCATCCACCTCCATCCTCCCTGAACCTGCTTTACGAACTAAAATGTCCTGCCTCGCCCATCCCAGCAGTCAGAGCCACCGCGGCTGAAGGAACAGCTGCCGTCTGTTCGGGGTTTAATCACGGGTCCTGGCAGGTCTTGCTTCAAAGTGGCAGCATTTAACTGGCTGGCCCTTCCCCCCGCTCCGGGCCATTAATGGAGTGGCCTTATTCCCCTGCATCCGTCTCACATCTCCCCCACTGTTGCTGATTTACTACAGAAAGTGAGAAAATACTCGGTGCGCCCAACTGGAGCCCAGGCCTCCCACAGCCGCGGCCGGCGGGGTGTTTGACGAGAATCACCTCTTCCCTTCTCCTCCGCCGGAGCTGCCTGCAATTACATTTCACTCACCCTGAGAAGATTAAGAGCGCGTCGGTTTTGCTTTTTTTCCTCTTCTTTGCCTGTGATCCTCTGCCTGCTGGTCTGGCTCTGACCCCAACTGACCACTGGTGAGTCAGGACGACCGAGGCCACTTCCGGTCACAGAGGTTAGCGCTGTGCAGACCTGGGCCTCGGCATTTTCAGGGGACGAGAGGCAGGGGTGCTTCACCCTGAGATAAACACCCCGCACGTAGTTCCCTTGGGAGGAGCGGACCTCACCCGGGCTGGCTCTATCCGCAGACTTCTGTCTGCAGATCCAGCCGGCAGCGCTTCTAGGAATAATTCATGCAGGCGGGGATCCCCGCCTCGGGAGTGTGCCGGGGCTAAGTGATTGCATTTACGGTTCAGCTCAGCAATCTGCACATTTCAAAGTTTCGGCACCGTATTCTGAAAGGACAGCTTATCCTTCGTTGGCTGGAAACTCGACAAAGAAAAGTCTTTATCCATTTCCATGTCCGATGTCCCACTGAGGACATTCCCAGATGGGATCCAGGTCTTGGAACAGTTTGGTCAGCTTCTCTGTTCTGCTCTCAAAAAGCACAGGTACCCTTGAAGGGAGGCTGGCCAGGTGTCAAAGGAGGGAGGGGCAAGGCCGATTCACGGCGAGAGGGGTCCTGGGAAACTCCCCTGCAGGCGGAAGCTCTCCCTCTCTGGAATGATGGAAAAGCTCTTTCATCCGTGTGTTGTTCACTCCTCACGTGTCCCTGATGCCGAGTCAGGAGTGACTGAGCCACGGGTTCCTGCCTCTCGGGGCTGACGTCCCAGGGGGGAGAGTAGTGCTGGGATTTGGACCCCGGCACACTGGCGCCAGGGTCCCTGCCCTGGACCGCCTCCCTGGAGATGGACTGGGAAAGACATCAGCCCGGTCAGCTCGGTGGTGAGGGCTTATGCCTCCGGCTAGAGCGAAAAGGACTGCTTGTACTTTTAACAGGATGTAGTCCAGTCAAAGCCAGCTCTGGGCGCTGCCTGCATCTGAGACCCAGCAAGCCTCGATTCCATTTCAGAGAAAGAAAGTAACAGAAAGTGCCTGGGTTATGCAAGGGGCTATTTTCACACCATGTGAGCGGACTGTGGAAAATGTGTTAATATTCTATGTGCGTGAGCTCTTAGCAGTGGACGCAGGGAAGGAGGAAATCTTATCTTCCTCGGTGGGGCAGAGCTTTGCAGCTGAAATGTGGCCGCAGAGCCAGACCACCCGGGTAAGCAGCCCTGCTCCCTGCAGCCTCGGGCAGCTTCCTTCACGGCCTCGCTCTCAGTTTCTTCACCTGTAAAATGGGATGAAATACTGATTATCTCCCGGTGTCACCGTGAGAAGTAAGTGAGGGAAGCACGTGAGCTCTTGGGCGATGCCTGGCGCGTGGGTCTCGCTCAGCTGACTTGGCTGAGCTCCAGCTCTCTTTTCCGCTTGTCCACAGTCCCCTGACCTTCCCCCCACCGACTCCGCCAGCCCTGTGGGTCCCTTTCTGACGCAGCCCCACCCCTGCAGAAAAACGCATGGCCCCCAGGCATCCACGGGAAGTTGGGGAGTGGGGATCAGGGAGGTGGTTTCATCCAGTTCACACTTTATTCACAGAACCAGCGCTGGCTGCTTGCAGAGCACAGGACGGGGTGCCCACAGCTCAGGGCCTGGGTGCCTTCCTCTGAGAGTTTACAGCCAGGTGGCGGGGAGGCAACTGCCTGGCATTCTCTGTTCTCTAAGGCAGTGAGTGTGAGTGACAAGAAAGCACGGTGTTGATGGGCTGTGTTGAAGGTCAGGAGGGCTTCCTGGAAGGAGAGGAGTTTGGAGCTGCACACTGGAGTTGGATAGATGACCCAAACCCCAACTGGGAGACCGTGGCAGGTCAGTTCCCCTCGCTGAGCCACGGTTTTCCCATCTGTGAAATGGGGAGGGTGATCATCCTTCCATGAAAGGATTTTTTTTTTTTTTTTTTTTTTTTTTTGCGGTACGCGGGCCTCTCACTGTTGCGGCCTCTCCCGTTGCGGAGCACAGGCTCCGGACGCGCAGGCTCAGCGGCCATGGCTCACGGGCCCAGCCGCTCCGCGGCATGTGGGATCCTCCCGGACCGGGGCACGAACCCGCGTCCCCTGCATCGGCAGGCAGACTCTCAACCACTGCGCCACCAGGGAAGCCCCATGAAAGGATCTTGAGGCGATTAGACAAGATGATGCGTGTGAAAGTGCCTGACACATAACAGGTCCTCAGAAACGTGAGCAAAGACAGTGGAAGGAAAAGAATTGAAATGAGGCGGAATTGGGACAGATGGCTAGCATGGCGCCCGACATAAGAGTTTCTCAATAAATGTCCACTGGACGGGTGGATGGATTTATGGTTGGGGGGAGGCAGGGAGGGAGGGAGGATGTTTGAGTGGACAGGGGGATGGGTGGGGAGGTGGATGGATTATGGATGAATGAATATGGGAGGAGACCCCATAGAGGGTGCAAAGCCAAGCAGTGAGGAAGGGGGACGGGCATCTGGCATGGCTGGAGGAGGACAGAGGGCCAGGAAGGCGGGGGCCCTGCGCGCCCTTGTGGAGATGAACAGCTGGCCTGGCGCAGGTGTGAGGAAGACAGCCTCGTATCCGGCGTGGCCCTGGTGTAAGGGCGGCCCCGCCCTGTGGCACAGTCAAAGGGCGCTGGGCACTGCCTGGGGCTGCAGGAAGCCCTTGCTGCCCCCGCGAACAGGGCTGTGAGGCACGTGCTCCCTCCGGGGCTGCAGATGTCAGAGCAGACTCCTGGCAGCTGGGAGCGAGTGTGCCCAGAGAGCTACCCAGAGAAAATTCATGTGGCTCTGAGACCCGCGGAAGTCAACTGCTAAGCTCTAGGCCTTCACCTCCTCGCCTCCAAGGTCCCTCCACTGCTGGAAGGGCTAGCATCTCTGTTACTGACCTGGTGGCCTGTGGGGTCAGAAGGACCCAAGAAGCAGGGACCTGCTGGTCCTCAGTCAGCGCCACTTAGGGCAGGTGTCTTCACGCTGCACCCCACCTCCCTCCGGAAAGGCAGCTCTTCCGGGCCCAGGACTCTGCCCCCGACCTGGGGCCCTGCGGCTGGAGCGGCCTCTGGGGATTAGAGGGAATCCCTCGGGCCGGTGGGTACCACAGGTCCCCAGCCCTCTTCCTGGTCTCACTTCATCCCAGCGCTAGCGAGGAGCCAGGAGGCCACAGAGCTGTGTTCAGTGAACTTGGAGCCGTCGAGGGCGATTCTGAGGGTGGGTCGGGGACAGCCACTGCCGGTCTGATCTGTCCTGACTCGGCAGCCAGCCCGGCTCACAGCGGTTCTGCAGATTGGAGCCTGCAGGCCATCCCCCAGCAGGAGCTGGTCTGCCTACCGCAGCCTCGCCCAGCCCTCCGTTCCCGCCTCCGCCCGCGCCACGTAACCGTGGTCGCCGTACCTGCCCACGCCTGGCTGCGCCTGCGCCGCTCTGCCCGCGGGTCTTCTCAAAGGCACTTGACGGTGGGCCCATGACTCTCCTGTCTCGGTGGGAGTGGCTGGGATGCTAAACGTGGGGGAGAGAAACCCAAAGGGCGGGGAAATGCGAACAGCCCCTGTGTCAGGAGCCGTTCGACCGTGTGTCGCCAGGAGGACAAACGACCCGAGCGCCCGTCGTGCTGAGTGTCACGCGCGCCACCTCGTCCAGCCCCACAGCAGCCCTGGGATGGGGGCTCTGCCCCCGTCACCCCGAGGGAGGCACGCGAAGGCTGAGCGTCTCGCCTGAAGTTAGGACGTGGGCGAAGGTGGGGTCTGAATCTTGGTGGCTTCGCTCAGCCTCCAACTCAAACACATTCCAGCTTGATTTGGGGGGGAGGGGGAGTTAGACCAGGAGCAAAACGAGGCGTCGGACTCGGCCCCGGCCCGGCTCTGGGTCCTGGAGAGCCGGCGCCACAGCTGTCCAGGGGCTCGGGTCTGAGGGGACGCGAGTGGCTGATGTACATTTAGGGAAGCCCTTGAGCTGAGACTTCCTAGTTGACGCCAGCGCGGATTAAGGCTTTGGGGGTGTTGGGAAGGACTGAGTGTATTTTGCGTGAGAGAAGGATATGAATTTGGGGGCCAGTGGTGGAATGCAATGGACTCAATGTCTGTGTCCCCCAGATTCCTACGTTGGAGCCCTAATCCCAGTGGGCTGGTGTCAGGAGGTGGGGCCTCTGGGATGTGGTTGGGGGAGATGAGGTCATAAGCATGGCCCCCATGATGGGATTAGTGGCCTCGTAAGAAGAGGAGGTCGGGGATCTCATTCTCTCTGCGTGCACACGCCGAGGAAGGGACCCCTGAGGACGTAGCAGGGGGGCCGCCATCCGCAGGGCAGGGAGAGGGTTCTCATCAGGAACCAAATCGCTGTCTTGATCTGGACTTCCAGCCTCCAGAACCGTGAGAAACAGATGTCTGCTGTTAGGCCCCCTGTCCGTGGTGCTGGTTACGAAGCCCAAGCTGACTGAGCCGGGGGTCCCACGCCGTGGGGCGCTCTGCATCCTCAGGGTCAGCATGAGCTCTTACGCTCGTCCGTCATTCTTTGTCTGGAAGGACACTCTCTGCAGACGGAGCGTGGGGGCAACACCCCTGGCTCCAGTTCCGTTTCCTTCGGTGGGCGCCCTGCAGCGGCCCCTTCGTTCATGCATATGTGCCTTCATTCATTCATTCATTCGCACCTACTATGCACGAGGTCCTGGGGCTCTGGCCTGAGTAAGGCGGGCAGCCCCTGCCCCAGGATGTCAGCAGCTAGGCCCAGGGTGGGGCCGGGCCCTCTGTACCTGTCCAGTGGGGCTAGGGGCACAGAGCCAGCCTCACTCTCTGGGCTGCCCGGACTCTCGGCTCCCTGGGGACCTGAGTGTGGGCTCTGAGGTCTCCTCCTGCCTGTGACCCCCAGAGCGGGGCTGGCCTACGGGACAAGCATTTCCCGGGAGATTCTGCCGTCGGGACCGGAGCCCGATGCGGTGGGCGTGGGGAAGGTCGGGCCCCAGCCACCCTGACATCCTTGGGCAGCTTCGCTCAGAGCCAGGTCACCACTGAAGGGACAGGATGCCCAAATGTCCCCCGTACCCTCTCCCCAGCAGTGATCAGGCCCAAATTTGGGGCAGGTTGGCCCAAGAGCTGGCCGAGGGACATTCCACGGCCCATGTGCTTTACAAAGTGAAGGAGCTAGGAAAGGCATTTCGCCAGATGTTTCCAGTCATCGCTTATCTCCCAGGCTTTGGCCCCATAAATATTCATATTAGTTGAACAGGAGTATTATGTATGAAGATTCATCAAATACCAGATTAGTCTCAGTGAGAATATATTTTACAGGTATTGCCACGTCCTGCGAAATATTCATGGCTTCATAGTTTCAGAAGGGCAGTCCGCCTTCCCACTATTGACAATATGTTATTGCTTTGGGTCCCCAGGGAATCTTAAAAGACCTGTCTGTAATGAAATTAGCCGTTGTGTTTGGAGAGAGTGGCTAAACTGAAGCTGGGAGGGACGTTATCTTCGAAGGCGAACCAGGGGCTCTCGCTTTAATCTCCTCTTTGTAATCATCAAAATTAATAATCAGGCACGTTAAATCACCCCAAGTTCTCATAGGGGAAGGAAAGAGGGAAGCCGGGGCCACCGTTGCCACCCCTCATCCCCCCAACCCCAAGGTCACGGGCACTGGAAGGACACCACCTAGAGCCCGGCAGGTGACGGGCAGGTGACGGGCAGGTGACGGGGGATTTCTCCACTGCGCACTGTGGAGTCCCGCTTGCTGGGTGATGTTAGGAGAGGGGACTGAGGGCCTCTTTGATCCGAGGGCAGCGTGAGGACCCACAACCCGGCAGTGCCCGTCTGAAGCCTGTCTCTGTTCTCTCGAGTGTCCTGGTGTGTTTGCTGCGTGCTGGTCATCGTCAGGAAACACGGAGTTGTGGCCTCATTGGAGGCCTGGACGGGCAGGATCTTTGTCTGCACCATTCCCCAGGCCTCCCAGAGGCTGTATGCCCCACACGGGGGTCCGTCTGGCCCTCTGACTTCCTTCCCCCTGTGCCCCCAAGTCCACAGAGTTCAGAACATCCTCCAGGGAAAAAGCAAGTCCTGGATTCATCTCCCAGATCTCCACTGTTCTTCACGCTCATCCCAGTAATTTCTTCCCGTCTTGTCAGATACTTAGTGCTTTTTCACAATTGATTTTGTTACTTTGTTTTAAATCTTAGTGGTTTTAGGGCGGCGGGTCAGTCCGACTGGCCTGTCCTGTCCCTATGGGGACTCTGCTGACGGAGTCCCCTTCTCTAGGCCGCCAGCGGCCGTGTGTCCCCAGGGGTGTCCCAACACCGAGGCCGTACCTCACGGGCCTGTCCAACCCGGTTGCCAAAGGTGTCTTCATTCTGCTTCTTCCTCTCAGATTATCTTGTGACCGGCAGCCTCTCCATTTGGGCTGTTTCCTCTCTCAGAATATTGGCTTAAGTCGCTATGACAGATGGAAATCAGTGATTCAAAGAGAAGCTGGAAGCCTGAAAGCCACGCTTCCTTCCAAGTTGAAAAATTGCAGTCGCCCACGTAGCCCAGGTTTCTGTGCTGGAAGGAGTGGGTTGGCCAAGTGTGAAATGACTCTTCTGGGGAGAGGATGTTCCGGGGGGTGGTCCTCGGGAGCTGGCGGCTCCATCCACGTCCCGGGAAGGCTCTCGGCTCAGGGTGGGCAGCCAAGTCCTCCTTGGGTGGGAGGCCACTGGCTGGGGGAGGCGGCTTGGCCTTTCTTGTTGCAGTGTCCTCTTATTCCAAACTTGAGCCCCCTTGCCTCTCTGGGTGAAGAATTCAGAGTCCTGACAAAACCCCAACTGACATGACCTAACTGCACTGTGCTTTGTTTTTCTTGCGAACATGAAATCCCGAGGCTGGTAGTTGTCCTCAAGAGCCCAACCCCATTTGAATCGCAGCTCCCCACTTCCTCTCGTGTGGCATTCCACCTCATGGTCACACGACGGCTGCTCCAGCCCCAGACATTGAGTCCTAGTTCCAGGTAGGAGAAAGGGGGAAGGGCTGTAGATAAAAGGCAAAAACCAAAAACAGACCCCACATATACCATCTGAGTCTCTGCCCCTTTTAGACATGTTTCCCAGAAATTCCACCCAGCGAATGCCATTTAAATTTTATTGACCAGGTTCTGGTCACATGCCACTCCTAGCTGCGAGGTCAGCCCAGGGAGGCGAGCCTTTTAGCTGAAGGCATTTCTCTCCAAAACAAATTGAGGTTCTACTAATAAAAAGGTTGGAGAGAATAGATGCTGGCCAAGCAACCACAGGGTGTGCAGCTGGCCCTTTTCCCCCTCCTACCCACCCCTCCCTCTCCCCCTCCCCCTCTTCCTTCCCTCTCCTATGAGCTTCCTGGGGCCGCTGTAACAAATGACCACAAACAGCGTAGCTTTAAACAACAGGAATTTCTTCTTTCACAGTCCTGGAGGCCGGAAGTGTGAAATCAAAGTGTTGGCAGGCTGATCCCTCCTGGAGGCTCTGAGGACGTCTGTTCCAGGCCTCTCCCCAGCTTCTCGTGCCCCGGGCAATCCTCGGCAGTCCTTGGCTTGTAGACGCCTAATTCCAACCTCTCTCTCCCTCACCATGTGGCGTCTCCTTCTGTAAGTGTCTCTCTAAATCGTAAGGACGCAGGTCGTTGCATTTAAGACCCACCCTCATCCAGAAGATTTCATCCAAAGTCCTTACCTTAGTTACATCTGCAAAGACCCTTTTCCCAAATGAGGCTACTTTCACAGGTTTCTGCTGGACAGCGCCTCAGGGGCCACCATTCAACCCAGCACCCCTCTCCAACCATCTAAACCAGGGGCACAACCTCTCGACCTCCAGGGCACCGTGCAAAACCTGCAGGGACGGCGAGAGAGCAGAGGCCTGCCTGGGGCGGGGGTGGAGCCCATCGCTGCCCTGTGGAGAAGCAGGCCCCTGCGGCCAGCACGCCAGATCCTTCCAAAGAGCTGGAGTCAGGCTTCCACGTGAAACCCGCATGGGCTGATTTCCAAGAGCACCACGTGGGGAAAACACCAGGACCCACAGCAGCACCTCTGGGGCTTCTTCCCTGCTCTAGCCCCGCTGGTTCCTCCTGTTGGCTGGTCCTCTGCAGGGTCCGGACCGTCCGCATTAGCTGAGGGTCAGCGCCCGAGGGTCCCGAGGCGTGTCCAGCTGCCGGGCACCTCAGAACCCAGGCACCTTCGCTCTAGCCGGCTGCCCTGAGGTTCTGAGGTGCCCAGCAGCTGGAGAATCCCCGGGCCAGGGCTCATCTCCAGAGCACCTGGACTCCTGGGCCAGTGTACCCGGGCGCCTGGACTCCACCAGCTCATGTGGCCCCTCAGAAGACGCCTTCCGCCTCTCCACCCCCCAAACCTTTGGGTCTGACAGTCTGTGCTCCCGCCATCCCTGGGGCGCCACGGCTCACGTGTGCTGACGGCAGATGAAAGGGCTTCGACTGCCCAGCCCAGGGCTACTGGCAAGGGCTGGTGAGAGCAGACCATCCCAAGACCCCAGCTCTGGGGGCCTCCCCACCTTGGCGGGCAGGTCTCCAGGAAGCGCTCTGCCTGGTTCCCTGCCACATCCTGGGGACATCAGGGCCCCAGGGCAGAGGAGCGAGAGAGGAACCGCCCAGGACGTTAGCTTCCCCTGCTGTTGCAGCAGGTCTGTCTGTCGAGTTCATTTCCTGGAGTTGCGGTGACAGCCCACGTGTTGGGGACTTAACACCACGCAGATCTGTTCTGTCACAGTTCCGGAGGTCAGGAGCCCAAAATGGGTTTCCCTGGGCTACGGTCGGGGTGTGGGCAGAGCCACGCTCTCCGAAGCCTCCGGGGGAGGATCCTTCCCGCCTTCGCTGCCCGCTAAGCCTCCACGTCACAGGGCTTCCTCTCTGTCTCTGTCAAACCTCCCCCAACCCTCTCCATTCAGGGACACTTGCGATGGCGTTTAGGGCCCTCCTGGGTCACCCACCTCTGCCCATCTCAGGGGTCTTAACTTAATCCCACCTGCAAAGTCCTGTTTACCATTTAAGGCAACGTGTCCACAGGTTCTGGGGATTAGAACCTGGTATCTTTGGGAGCTATTACTTAGCCCACCACACTGGTCCTGGCTAACTAACAGATAGAGACCCTATTTGTTACTTAACTTATGAGATTTTTTCCCAAAATATGAATGAGTTGCTGATATGTAGAGAGATGAATCTGTACTGCTGCTTTCTCTCGAAAGTCTAGAAGAGCTGGTGGCTTTGGACCTGTTAGATCCGGAGCAGTGGTCCCCGCAGGTCGGACGTGTGCACCCACTCACCGCAGTCCCCACCCCTCCCTATTGCCCTATGACATATGCCGAACGACAGTCCCTATTTATCATGAAATGCCTTTGTCACTTTTCTCGGGGCACAACAAGAGAAAGCGTCTGGGAAACGGGCTCCAAACTCCTCCCCTCGGCTCCTGAGTCATCTCCTCAGTTGCACCTTCCTGCTGTCCTGCCTTCCAACCCAGAGTCAGTCCCCTTCCCCCCGCGTGAATAGGGTCTCCCACCCGCGCTCGGATAGAGACATCTCGCCACTGCGTCTTCCAAATTATCTCTTGTAATTAGAAAAGTGTGCTCCCTCAGGTCGTGGGAAAGGAACTTCAAATGATTATTCCATAAAAGTAGAACTGCTGTGGGCGACCGGCGGTCTTTCACATTAGTGCACGATCCCTGCCAGTTACCGCAGAGATGATGAATTTGAGACGGTTCACCAGGCCCTCAAACGGAAGATCTGGAAAGGGAGCCTTGCTTTCCACCCGACCTTGACGAGTTGCTTCCTACAGCTCGGGACCCACCTCTGGCCCCTCCGCCTGGGCTCCCAGCTATCTGGGCCCCTGGGAGAGCCACCCACCCACCAGGCCTCTGTGCTGGGGCCTCAGGCCCTGTTCTGCCTTGGCCAGCTCAGCTCCTGTTTACCTGGGCTGGGCTGGACTGCACCTGAGTGGGCCACCCATCCGGGCTGGGATGGAGAACACCTGAACGGGCAGCCTCCCTCTGTGGAGACCAGGATGGCCCTCAAAGCCCTTATTCTTGGTGCTCAAGATACCAGAGGAGGGGGCTGTTCTCCTGGTTATTAATCTTCCTGGGGCACATGCCCACCGTTGGCCAGTGTCCGGGGGATGAAGTGTCTCATTGGAACCCTGTGGCGGAGAAGGCAGGCCACATGGGTGACAGCCATGGAGACGGCCGGTTCCTGAAAGAACTAGAGAGGGTCTGCTGAGGTCGGGGGGAGAGAGAGGGAGGGAAGGCACTGGGTCACCCGTGCCTACAGGTCACCTTGCCCGCAGGGAGCCCTCACCCCCTCCCACCTGGACGCCACCGCCAGACCGTCAGACTCAGCACAGGCCCCTCTGAGCCCCCTCCACCCGATGGTTAGTGTTCCTGGCCCTTCTGTGGGCCCCTTTCCTGCAGGTTCAGAAAGCTCCCCGGAGGCTCCAGGAGGCCGTGTCTGAACCCCCAACCCCAGCCTGGGGGGGCAGCTGCCCTGTGTCTTCCCGTGAGCGTGGCTGACCTCAGCACACTGGCCCACGACTGCGTTTGTGTGACTGTCTCCTGCCCGAGGGCAGGCATTGCGCGTGTTCCCCCGGGAACCTACGCACAGCACCTGGCACGGGTCCTGGCATTTGAGATGCTTCATGCGTTTTTGGCGAATGGTTGAAGGGATAAACGCTACGGCCACAAGATGCGATTTTACGTTCGCAGTCGTGAAAAGTGATGCTTACGCAGAATTTCTGCGACATGAGAAAATGCTTAGGACGTAGTGACGAGAGCAGAATGCAGGCGTGTATATACGTCATGTGTATTTATTAAACTCAGTTGGAACTATTATATACAATCTTATAAAAACAATCTAGAGCGCTGAAATACTGATACTGGTTTTCCCTGTGGAGTGAGACCCTGGGTAGCCCTGTGGCGTGTGCGTGTGTGTGTGTGTGTGTGTGTGTGTGTGTGTGTGGCTTCAGAACTTTCTGCAATGAGTATTTATGATCTTTTCAATCAGGAGAAACGCACTTTCTAATTAGAGAAGTAAGAACGTATATTGCTGGCAACAACATAAAACAAATCTAAACTTTCTGGAAAGTAATTTGGCGCCAAGATCCACGAAAATATTTTATCCTTGACCCAGCGGCTCAATATCTGAATAAGGAAACAGACCTAAATGCATAAAATAAATAAACAAGTCAATGTACAGGACACAGGAACTGTTAAGTAAATGTTTAATATCTTGGTGCTTTAAAAGGTGATCATTAATTATAATTATTATCGAGTCACATATAACAGCATAGGAGACACTGACAATAACTTTAAGTGGCAGCAAAAGAAGGAGGCAGACTTGCCCCTTGGTGCCCCCCCGGCCCCTCCCCAAGGGCAATGCAGGAGCGGGGAGCCAGCGGGCACCAGGGAAGCCTGGGCCGTCCGATTCCCACTGAGCTGGAGAAGCTCCCTGAATGCCAGTGGGCAGCTCATCTTTGGGAGAGACGTGAGGCCCCTGTGGGTGTGCAGAGGGGCTCCATAGATCTCCCGAGCAGGGCTTGTGTTCAGTCTGGATGCTGTGACGGGGCTGCACCTGTTATCCACTGTCACCTGGTCGGTCCCCGTGCCATGCTGACTGTGGGTGTTCCCGGCACCATCCCTGCCTCTAACCTTGACTGGCATTCCCCCCCTACCCACAGAGGGAGCCCCTTACCTGGCTGGAGGGGAAGTGTGCGACCAGGAGCCCCGTGGACCAGCAGGTGCTGGGAGAGCCTCCCGTGGCTCACCTGTAGTGTGGGCCTGAAGCTCACCCTCGCGCCCCCACCTGCCTGGGCAAAATGAAAGCCAGGTGTATTTCACTAAAATGCTACCAGGAGGGTGCATCCTTCCTGCCCAGGGTGTAGTGCAGGACCTTCCTTTCATGAGATGGTAGTCATAGTGACAAGTAATTGTAATTAAAATGTCCTTGATGTCAAAGTGAAAAGCTGGTGGCCTTTCTGAGTCCCTCTAAGAAGCTTCTTTGAGATGCTTTGAAGTTTACAGAGGCTGGGCTCACCACCTGCTGGCTCTGGGGCCACGGCGAGCCTCGGTGGTCTCCTCCGTGAAGTGGGGGGATGAAGGCGCCTGGCACAGAAGGGTCCGTGGGGAGTAACGGAAGCAGGTGTGGGCAGCGCCTGGCACGGGCGGGCCAGTGCGGCAAACGTCAGCTCTGACCTCCAGTCCCAGAACTGCGTTGAGGATGCTGGCTTTGGTTTCTTTTGTCAGAAAAGCTGTCCGACAGAGGTTTCCGAGCTAATGAATGCAAATTTCCCATTGTTCTCAAAATCACGGCTATTCAAGGACGAAATGACAAGTTTGCGGCACCCTCCACTGGAGGAGGAGGTGGAGGGTTTCAAACAGGAAAAACAACCCCTCTGCTCCTGTTAAGGAAGCCGGTGCCTCTGGAATCTGCACCCACATCCGCGCAGGTCAGCCTGACAACGGCCTGAGCGTCCGTCGGATGTGAGGGACGCTGCACCTGGGCACGTGCCGTTCTCAGGATCCACCGGCTGCAGGTCACGTCCCAGCGGGCGGCGTGAGTGGTGGGTCTGTGTGTTCGTTTCCACAAGCGGATGGCTGAAACAAGAGTCATCCGTTCCCTCACGGTTCTGGAGGCAGAAATCTGCAGCCAACGTGTGCGCAGGGCCACGCTCCCTCTGGAGGCTCCACGGGAGAGTCCTTCCTGCCTCTTTCAGCTCCTGGTGGCCCCAGGTGTCCTGCGCTCGCGGCCACATCACTCCCAACACCGCCTCTATGGTCTCATGGCCATCTTCTCTGTGTGTGTCTGTGTCCAAAATTCCTTCTTCTTTTAAGGGGCTCAAGTCATTGGGTTAGAACCCACCCCAAGTCAGGATGCCCTCATTGTAAATGACTACATCTGCAAAGGCCTATATCCAAATAAGTTTGCACCCACGGGTCCCAAGCGTCAGGACTTGGGTGTATCTCTGGGGGCCACAGTTCAACCCAGAACCGTCTGGAGAATCTGGTTTCTTGCTCTTTCAGGGGCCCTCGCACCGAGGCTGGCTAATTGGAGCAGGAGCCCCAAGAGGCAGGGCAGGAACGAGGGCACTTTGCTGCCTCCCCACACCCCCACCCCCAGCCCTCCGGTCCCAGCCCCGCCCCTGCCCCACCCCGGCCCCGGCCCCGCCCCACCCCCGGCCCCACCTCTGGCGCCCCCCCTGGCCCCAGCCCCGCCCCTCCGGCCCACCCCAGCCCCACCCCCGCCCCAGGCCCCATCCCGGCCCCCACCCCCGGCCCCACCCCCTGCGGGCTGCTTGGTGATGCCGGGAGCTGAGAGATGTGAGGACAAAAGCCCAGTTGCAGACGTGGCTCCAGCAGGCCTCGGCAGGCCCTACCTGGCCATCGGTTCAGTGGGCCTCAGACCCCGCAGTAACGGCCGAGCCATCTTTAATCTTGACAATTTTCTTCTCTCTCCGTTTGCCCTCGTTTCCCGGGGGTACCAATCAATCCCGCCTCTTAGAAGGAATTCTTCGGGAGAAGAGATGTGAGTCAACGCTGGGACACGAGAAAAATGTGGGATGAGAGCTCCGGGAGCCCTGCGGGGAAGCACCGATGTGCGCGACTTTCCTTGAAAACGAAACGAGATCCGTGGGTTCTCAAGCAGGCGAGCGGTTACAGGTCTTTACTGCTCTGGAGACTACGACGGGGGCTATCAGAGACCCGCGGCGGGTAGCTCTGACCCCTTGCCTCCCCGCAAGGGTGCTCTGGGGGGCCAGCCTCTGAGAGCCGCTGCAGCCTCCTCTGGGTCGGCCGTCTCCGCAGAGCCAAGAAGGCCCAGGGTGAGGCCCAGAAGGTGCCGACCCAGGATCCTCCCCTTGCTTCCAGCCCCACTGGAGCCCCAAGGCCGGGTGCGCACCACGTTCTCGCCTGCAGTGCGTCTTGTACCTGTGGCGGGGTGAAAGGCGGTGAGCGCCTGTTCCACGGCAGAAGTCCTCCGAGTGGGGTCCCCAGCCGGCAGCATCAGCATGCCCTGGGGGCTTCTCAGAGGTGCCAGTTCTGCCTCCGGCCCACCCCGGACCTGCGGAATCAGATGCTCCGGGAGGGCCCCTGCAGTCTGTGTCCTCCAGGGGTCGCTGCCCACGTTTGAGAACAGCCATCTAAGGGCAGCTGTTGCTCCGCGGAGCCCCCGCCTCCAGGGCCCAGCAGGAGAGTGTCTCGGGGGTACAGCCCCTTGGGGTTGGCGTGCTGGCTCCCTGCCCACCCTCTCTGTCCGTCGGGCTCAGTCATTCATTCTCCATCCACTCTCCCAGCTCATGTCCCTCCGGGCTCTGTGGCTGCTGGGAGATCAGCAATGAAGAGCACGGACAAGGCTCCCGGGGCTTTGGTTCCAGCGATGGCCAGTGTCCAGCTGGTCCCACCAGCACGTCCGCAGCGGTGTTTTGTGGTCATTTGCGGACGTGGGCACCTGGCAAATGGCTGATTCAAGGAGCAAAGTCGTGGAGGACTTTAAGAGACGGGGACCCTGAAGGCGGGCGTCTCCTTGAAACTTGCACCCCAGGCACCTCACTCTAGTCCCAGCTCTGCCGTGAGGAGTGTCTGCAAGAGGAAACTGGACCCTGTCTCACGAGGCAGGTGATTCGGAAGCTCCGGGAGAGTCAGCAGCACACAACAGTGAAGCACCTTCCCTCGGCGCCACACCGCCTGCGTACAGAGGCAGGTTCTGGTGCTTGCAAACTGCGTGACCTTGAGCAGGTCATTGGACCTCTCTGTGCCTCAGTTAGCTCATCTGCAAAATGGGGTGAATTATAGCCCTACCTCACAGGGGTGTTGTGGGGAATGAATGTGCTGGTATCTGAAGGACACATGCTAGCTGAATGTTAACTGTTATCATTCTTGCACGTTCATCTTAAAAAGCTGTACAGAAAGTGAAGCTGCAAACCTAAAGCAAACCAAAATATGCAGACTTCGGGGAAATTAACAGAGTACCACAAAAGCAATCAATACTGCCTTGACATTTGGAAATTCTTCACTAAGTGCATGGGTTCAGTTAGTGATAGAATTCCACTTCAGTCCTCATGGGCCCTCATTGCTTGTCTCCACAGTGAATAATATTAACATAATCACAGTGTGGCAAATGTGGACTCCTCTCTCGTTTTGGAATCAACCCATGGACAAATCTGTGGAAAGCCCAGTCGCAGTTACAGAGCAAAATGTAGATGTTACAAATGATCTTTGACACCATAAAAGGGATGGCGCAGCTAAGCGGGAGACACAAAGGAAGTATGTTAATGTCTTTTCTTTTGCGATTCAACATTTTATTTATTTATATTGTGGTAAGAACACTGAACAGGAGATCTGACCTCTTAACACATTTTTAAGTGCACAATACAGTATTGTTAACTAGGCACAGTGTTGTACAGCAGACCTCTAAGTTTATTCAGAGGGGTGTGTGTGTGTGTGTGTGTGTGTGTGTGTGTGTGTGTGTGTGTGTATCCCTGGAACAAATATATATAACTGAAACTTTATACCCATTGAACAGCAACCCCAGGAGTATGTTAATTTCTCCTGTAACCTGGTAAGGAGTCCATAGACAGCAGCTAAAGTTGATACTTCCAGAAATAGAGCCTTAAGTTTCCTTTTAAGGTCACAAAAGTAACCACCAGAACAACTAAAAATAATAACATAGCTAAGAAAAATCAAGGGAGGCAGGAGCAGGATGTAGGCAGTAGGGAAAATGGACTAAATCCTCATCTTTCATGCCAGGAAGTCAAGGGAAATAGTCTCTGGCTGACAAAAACTAGACCCATAAAATTACTCTGCGTGTCCACAGTGGACAAAATGAGAAGGCCTAACACCAGAAAAAGTCATTTCCTTTGGAGAGAGGGAGAGAGCACGGGAAGCGCTGGCTCTTCATTTTATAGCTTTTTCTGGATGGTTTGAATTTCTCAACAGGTGCATATTTTGCTTTTGTAAGCGGAACCTGGTGTGATGGCCTCAGCCATGCTGCCGGGGCCCGGCTGCAGCAGGCGGTCCCACCCGGGGCAACCCCTCCCTCCGGCCACCTGAACGCACTCTGAGGCTGGGCTGCCATGAGCAGCGAGACTCTCTCTTCAGGTGTGGAAGCACATTTGCCTGTGGGAGACGTCTATTTACAAACCTTTCAGAGAAACTGCAAGTACAGTACAGACGTTTAAAAACAGCATGATTTTATATATATATATATATATATATATATATATATATATATATATATATAGCAGTATTAAGATAAGCGGAAGTGATTTGTGTCATGTGATTTTTCAATTTTACATCCAGTGAGTATCCTTCAGTCCTACATAGATACCAACGCTACATTTATCATTTACAATGGAGTATTCCCAGGACTTCCCTGGGGGTCCAGTGGTTAAGACTCTGCACTCCCAATGCAGGGGCGCGGGTTTGATCCCTGGTCTGGGAACTGGGGGAGGGGGGGGGTCCCTGGAGCCTGCGACCTTGGCTCTGGTGATCAGAGGAGCCCCCGGCTGTGTGGAGGATGGAGGTCGGCTCCCCACCCCCGCCCTCGCTGGGAACCGCTAAAAGACAAACTGAGGCATATTGCAAATTTTAAGATTATATTGGACATGGGAATTCCCTGGTGGTCCAGAGGTTAGGGCTCCGGGCTTCCACTGCAGGCGGGCGTGGGTTTGGTCCCTGATTGGGATCCCGCATGCGCACTGCCAGCCAAAAGATAAAAAGGATTGTATTTGGACAAAAATTGATTGGAATGGGGCAACCTAGAACTGGAAGTGGTTAGGAGCGCCCCACCCATAGCAGCTGGAGAAAGTATAGATTAAGCGCTGAAGCAAAGCAAAAGTGATCGTTAACTGGTATTGCTGAAAGCCCAGTTGTGAGTGGTTGGCTGAGATTGGCTGTGTGTGATTGGCTGAGAGTGGCTGTGTGTGGTTGTCTGTGATTGGCTGAGATTGGCTCTGTGTGGTTGGCTCTGTGTGATTGGCTGTGTGTGGTTGTCTGTGATTGGCTGAGATTGGCTGTGTGTGGTTGGCTCTGTGTGATTGGCTGTGTGTGGGTGTCTGTGATTGGCTGTGTGTGATTGGCTGTGTGTGATTGGCTGTGATTCTCTGTGTGTGATTGGCTGTGTGTGGTTGGGTTTCCGTTTCGTAACCTCGAGGCATTCACAGGCGTAGGTTTGGGTTTGTTTGCACGCAGGCCATGTGTTAGACCCCCCAGCCAAGTGGCCTCCTTGTTTAACTAATTTAAAAACCTAAGGAGGGAGTGGGTGTCACAAAAGAAGATCCTGGTACCCAGTGTGGGGCAGCGTGTGACATCAATGTTAGATATTTCCCTGAGTTTATACTTCTAGTGGCCTGAGCTAGGACCAGAGACTTCTCTATGGAAGCTATTAACTGCATCTCTGGGATGGGAATTCATCCCAACTCTTTCTGGCTTAAACTTCTGCTCCCCGGAACTCACTCCCAAAACCAAGATGCCCCAGAATCACCCATCCCAGAGAGAGCAAGGGGTGTTGTCCTTGCTTGACTGGCACTGCTCTGGTCCCTGGCATCAGGGGGGTGATGTCTCCTCTCCTGGCACAAGTGACCAAATAGAACATTCCAGAAAGCACTCCCTTGGCCTGGCCTTCTCAGGCACCCACACATGCACACACACCTTGGTCATCCCGGGAGGGCTCCTTTTCAGCCAATGCCACCTTCCACCCCGGTGGTCCCTGTTCTTGCTGCTGTCACCATTGAGTAGCTTCCTCTGTTCCTCCAGTTTTGTAAATAGAGTCGTACATATGTTTTCCTCTGTGTCTCTGGAGGCTTCTCGCTCAACATAATGCTTTTGAGACTCATCCAGATTGTTGCATATTTGGTAGTTCCTTTGTTTTTATCCCAAAGTAGCGTTCCATTGTGTGGATGTACAATTAGTTTAAATTATAAAGACCAACAATATCAAGGATTGGTGAGCAAGGCAGCTGCTTTGCATTTTTAAAGTTAATTTATTTTTATTTTATATTTTTAAAAAACCATGAGAGTTCCCTGGTGGTCCAGTGGCTAAGACTCCTTGCTCCCCATGCAGGGGGCCCGGGTTCAATCCCTGGTCAGGGAACTAGATCCCTCATGCATGCCGCAACTAAGAGTTCGCATGCCACAGCTAAAGACCCCGCGGCAATGAAGACCCGGGGCAGCCAAAATAAATAAGTAAATATTTTTTAAAAATAGCTTTTGCTTTTTAGAACAGTTTTGGGTTTATAGAAACATTGAGTGGCAGGTACAGAGAGTTCCCATGTCGCCTCACCCCCGCCCAGTTTCTCCTGTTATTAACACCTTGCATTGATGTGGTACATTTGTTACAATTAGTGAACCTGCACCGACGCATCGTAATCACTGAAAGTCCGCAGTTTACATGAGGCTTCACTCTCGGTGCCGTACATGCTCTGGGTTCGGACAAATGTATACGGACATGTACCCACCATTACAGAATGATACAGAGTAGCTTCGCTGCCCTAAAAGTCCTCTGTGCTCTGCCTGTTCATCCCTCCCCACAAACCCCGGCAACCACTGATCTTTATACTGTCTCCATAGCTTTGCCTTTCCTGCAGTGTCCTAGAGCTGGAATCCTGCAGTATGCGAGGAATTTGCTGAGTTTGCACCTGAAAAAAGGGCCTTTTAGGGTGAGGCTGGGAGAAGGGCGGGGGAAGGACACGGTCGGTCCTGGGACGTGCCTGACCCCCTCTTTTCTCCGTTCCGCCAGGGCTCGCCAAGCCCATCGGTCTGGTGGAGGGGCCGGGCGGCCTGGGCCAGGGCGGCATGGCGGCCACACTGCGTGACGACAGCCAGGAGACAGAGGGCAAGTTCGAGGAATACGGGTACAACGCACAGCTCAGCGACCGCATCTCCCTGGACAGGACCATCCCTGACTACAGGCCCAAAAAGTGAGTACGCCGCCCCTCCCACAGACACCTCCAGGCAGCGCCCCGCAGGCCTGGGCTCCTGGCACCCAGATGTTCACAGGATCTGCTGGACAGGCAGAGCGGAGGGAGGGGGACCCTGGCAGGTGGGGCACCCCCCATCCGTCTTCTCTGCTCTCGGCCATGGGCATCCTCTGCAGGTGCCCAGTACAGGACTGAGGCTGCTCAGGGACGGCGCCGCCCAGGAAGCTGGGCAGCGCCATCGCCGATGCTCCAGGTGCCGCGACCTATACAAATGACACAAGTGACAAGCGACACAGCTTGAAGCACAGTCTCTGCCAAAGGCGTCTGTCCTCCCGCCTTTGGTGCAGGAGCCGCGATGGGGGGCGGAGGTCCTGCTTGAAATGAGCGTCGCCCGTGTCTAAAAGGCGTTCCATTTCTGTCACTTGCCTGTAAACCCCTGTCCCCCCACTCCCAAAGCCACAGCAGTTGATTAGTCAGAAAAGTCGGACCCCTCGATGGCTGTGCCTTGCCTTCTGGTCACTCAGGACTCCTGGTCTCAGATCATCGCCTCCTGTAGTAAAGCAGAGGCGAGACTAGAACAAAACTCCGTGTTGAGTGGACCTCACTGCTTTACTAACTTCCGCCGAGCAGGGCGCCTGCACCCTGGACATGAAGCCAGGCTCCTTCCTGTGGCCCTGGCCGCAGGAACTCAGCCCGCCGCTCGCAACGTTGAACAGGACAGCACTTTCAGCAGCACCTTCTTCCTGGCAGGGGCCGCAGTGCAGGGCTGGGCTGGGCCGGGCAGCCGTGTGGTCAGAGTTGCCGCTCTGAGTCCTGAGTCCGCGGAGCAGCCTTCAAGGAAAGGTGGGTGGGGGGTGCGGGGGAGTGTCTCCTTTTAGCGCCTGTCTTGGTTTGCCCCTCTTCCAGTTGTGGCTTCTGAGGTAGGACTCTGGTTTGGGAAGTGGTCCCAGAAGCCCTGGGAGGGGGTGGGAAGGCTGACAGGGAAGGGCCCGGAGCGTGAGAAGGTGCATCATCGTTGCGGGTACAGGTGGTCGGCCGCGGATCAGCTCCACTGGGGACACAGGGCCTCGGGGCTCCCCCAGCCCAGGGAGGACCAGGGAGCGGTTCTCACAGACTCCCTGTTCCTCCAAGCTTGAGGGCTTGCTGTGCGAGGAGTGAGGTGAGATGCCCAGAAACGAGTTTCTAGGGCGCTGGGGCAGGGCCGGCAGTGAGCGCGGGGACCAGCGCGTCTGCCCAGGTTCCGTGCTCTAGCCGCAGCCGGGATGCGTGAGCTGCAGAGTGGGAGGTTAGGCCGTCTCGTGACTCCATTCCTGTCGCGTTATACCCAGAGAGCCTGGAGCAGGCGGCTCCCCCCGCCTTGACCACCGCGGCTCGTGATGGCGCTATTTTATTTTCATCGCATTTATTTTCATGGTTACCGTTGATTTAGCATAAGTGGTGCTGCTTTGCCTTTGCAGCGATGAAATAAAGGTGCCGTTTTGAATTTAAAAAATGCATTTAGGTGTAAAACAGGCCAATTTGGAGAAACATACAAAGTAAATAGTAACGCAGGTGGTGCCGAGATGTGACGGCAGTCACGGACGCGGACCTGAATGAGTCAGGGGCTCTGAGGGTGTGTGTGAGTGTGTGTGCACGCGTGTGCGTGTGCATGTGTTTGAGTGTGAGTCGCCTTCTGAAAGCCCCCGTTGTGTCCTGACTTTTGGAGGATGAACTAAGTTGCCCACCAGCAGGGTCAGCACAGCTGCTGGCGTTTAGCTCTGAGCGCCTGGGCAGCCCTGGTGCGGTTCGCGGGACCCCCCAAGGCCAACCTCAAGTTCAATAACTCACTAAAATGAGTCATAAGGCTCAGCAAAGCTGTTACACGCGTGGTGCAGTTTGCTATCGCTGAAGGACACCAGGCAGGAGTTTCCCGCTGGCCCTCATGGTGGGGCTCCCAGGGACGGTGCCTGATTACCCCAGCAATGAGGTGTGAGCACACTATGACATATTGCCAGCCGCGGGGCTCCCTCGAGCCTTTTGTTTGTTTGTTTTTTCCCTTGAGCCTTGGCGTCTGGGTTTTTACTGGCTGACCTCAGTCTCCAGCCCCTGCAGAGGTCAAGCCGAGACCCCACATGAATCCCACTGTAGCAAAGACCCCCTGGCAAGGCCCCAGGCCTCCAGGTGAAGGTGACGCTCTTCTCAGGCAGGATGTTCCAAGGGCTCAGAGGTCACCTCCCAGGAGGTGCAGGGCATGGATGAGCCAGACCTGTTGCCTTGGCCCCTTCCTGTGCACGTGGTCCTCGTGGGGACACCTCAGCTGACTTGGTACGGAAGTGGCCCCGTGCTCCACCTTCCTGAGCCACGCGGCACATCGCGTCACAGCACCCCGTCCCTGTGACTCCGGGGCTTGCAGCCCTGGACTTGGGTCGGAGGCAGTGGGGGGCGTTCTCCTGCTGCGTCTCCTCCTCCACCTCATAGCACTTGTTGTCATAGCTGAAGACAGCCCCTTCTTGCCCTGTTTCCCAGAGATCGTGTTCTTTTGCTGGCTCTGCGGAACCCTCTAGAACCCCTCCACGCTGCCTCTGCATGGCTGGACCCCTTGCCCAGTGGGCATTGGGCTTGAGTCCAGTCATGACCAAGTTATGATGAAGGTGAAGCCTCTCTGTGACCCCCTGAATGCCCCCAGGGCCCGCTTTCAGAGCAGTCCCAGCCCACAGGGGTCCAGCCCCCCACCCCCAGCCCTGGGCCAAGGGCAGGGGTCTCCCAACGGTCCTGCCGCATCTCCCAACATCAGAGCAGTGGTGCTTACAGAACAGATGTGCGTCTGCGTGCAGCAGACGCTTGTCGGTCGCCTCCTCAAAATCCAGTTCTCTTTCTTCGGGCAGTAGCTCCCTGTTTCCATGTGGGGACCCATGGAAACTTCCCACCCCTGCTGCAGGGTGGGTCACATGACCAGGGCTAAGCCAATCAGAGCTCACGGTCCACCAGCCACAGTGATTGGCTCAAGGAGATCACATGGTCTAGGCCAGTCCAGCATGAGCCTCGGAATTACCTGAGGCTACGGGGGCGGGGGGGAACCAAGATTTTCCTCAAAAGTAAAAGTGCAAGTTTAGGAGCCTGGGATCTGTACTATCTTATCATCATGAGGGGAGAGCTTGAGCTCCCAGGGCGCACTTGTGAAACCGAAGAAAAAAATCCGGTTGCAGGGCATGGCAGAGCTGGGATGTGGGGAGGAACTGGGTTCCAGTGCTATGAGCACCTGGATCCAGCTGTCCCTGAAGCCACTTGCAATAAATTACAAATAAATTTTAAAAATAAGTCCGCTAGACTCTGCAGTAAATTAGTATACACACATACACATATATACTTTAAATTTTTTGCTTAAGCAAATTTGCACTGGATTTTCTGCTTTTTAAGCTGAAAGGGCTCCACCCGATGTGTGTGGTGTGTCACTGCACACTCTCCTGTCCTCGGGAGCACTGTCCTCCCATGTCTTGCTGGGCCTGGGATTTGCTCAAGCAGCAGGAGCGATTCTGGCTTTCCCTTTGAGGATTCAGATCCCCCGTAAGAAACCTCAGCCTGCCGAAATAAAAGCTGACAGAGTGATCAATCCCAGTTGTCACTCTCACGTCACAAAAGAAGACATCAGGGCGAACTTTGAAAGAGCTGACCTTTACACTCTGCCTTAATTGATAGAAACCTGCTTTACAGAAACTCTGATTTGAAGGGGCGGAGCTCTCTGCCTCCCTGAATTAGAGAATGTGGATTTTATCTAGTTACTTACCTGGTTGTTTATATCCCATTTCTTCCCAAAAAAGAAGCGAGGAGGCTTTGGCGCCAGGCACATGGGCAGACCACCCCTCCTGCCCCCATGGGCGATGTGGCTGAAGAATCAGAAGTGGAGAGGGGCCTTCCCACGCCCCTCCCCCACGCCCCTCCCCCCAGTGCCCTCCTGTCCCACAGGCTCCGCCCGGGGCCTCTCTGGAGCTTACTCAACCCAGAGCTTCCCTCTGCACGCAGGGGGCTGCATCATGGGGATTTTTCAAAGCAGTGACAGCCCTCATGAGAGCCTCGCTTAAAACACGGGCTCCAGTCCCCCAGGGGCCTTTCTGACGAGGAGCTGGGGTCTTCTCATGAGCATGACCAGGCATCCAGTCTTCTATATTTGGAAGTGAGATCTTCCCTGACCTTTAGTCCTCCAACAGGAATTCCCCTTATTGCCTACCATTCTGGGGGCTGGGTTGGTAAGACTTAAAACCCAGTTTGAAACGGCTGAAGCAAAAAAAGGGAATGTATTGGCTCAGGCTCTGAAGGGTAGGCTTTCAGGCACGGCTTGATCTAGGGGATGCCGCTGTTACATCAGCTCTGCCTGCCTTCAAGTCGGGTCAGTCAGGATCCTGGAAGGAAATCGGTGACATCCTCAGGAGGGATGTGGGCAGAATCTAGGAACCCCACGAGGGCTGTGAGGCACCCAGGGAGCGCAGCAGCGGCTGAGAAAGCTGCTCAGTAACATACAATATCCTGGAGCCTGATGTTCTGCAGTGGGCGGCGTCAGAAGACTTTTCCTGAAAAAGGCCGTGTGTAAAAACCTCCCTGTTTTTCTTTACTCTCACAAGACTGCCACACTCACAACACTTGTGACATCAGATGTGTGGGGCTTTCCCACACCAGCCAATTCTCTGACACCAGCTGTGCGTCCTGCACTTCAATTCAGTTCTGACACCCTCTGCCTGCAGTCGGCGTCAGACCCGCAGGTGCAGGGCTTAGGTGCCAACCTCAGCTCCAGGCTCTGCCCCGGCACTTGTGACCCCTGCTTGGCTTCAGACACTTGCTAGGACTGCGCACGGAACTCAGGGACACTTGTGTTTACTGGCGTGTTCTAGAATGAGGACGCGATGAAGGACACGGGGGAGGAGCCGGAAGAAGCGCTGCGCAGCGGGAAGCCTGGGAGGGTCCCGAGCACACGAGCGTCTGTCCCTGAGGAGCCGGGGTATCCCACGCTCCTGGCACTGGATGTGTTTGGGGCCCAGAAACTCTCCAAATCCCGTACTTCAGAGGCTTCATCACGTTGGCATGATCCATTTTTAGCTTCGCTTTCAGCCCCTCCTCCCCAGAGGGTGGGGAGGAGGGGCTGAAAGCGCCAACTTTTTTTTTTTTTTTGCGTTACACGGGCCTCGCACTGCTGTGGCCTCTCCCGTTGCGGAGCACAGGCTCCGGACGCGCAGGCTCAGCGGCCATGGTTCACGGGCCCAGCCGCTCTGCGGCATGTGGGATCTTCCTGGACCGGGGCACGAACCCGCGTGCCCTGCTTCGGCATGCGGACTCTCAACCACTGCGCCACCAGGGAAGCCCAACTTCTAATCGTGCTTCGGTCCTTCTGATGACCAGCCCCCAACCAGGAGCCCACCCAGAGTTGCCTCATTAGAACAAAACTCCCTCCCGTCAGCCAGGGACTCCCAAGGCACTCGGAGCTCAGTGTGAACACTCCGACCTCGCCCATCGCCCTGGAGGTTCCAAGGGTGCGGCTCTGTGTCTGAGAACCGGGCGCAGAGACCAGTGCATGTTTCTCGTTACTTCATGAGCCAGACAGTACCTGTTTCAGGCTTTGGGGCCGCGCGAGAGCGGCCACAGCCAGTAGGTACATGAGCGGGCGTGGCTCTGGCCCCAAAAAACTTTATCTGCAAATCCAGGAGGCAGCCTGTTGTGTGGCGTGATTTCCCCGTCTTACCTTCCTCACGTCACCCGGTGTGACCGATCGTATTTTCCAAAGGTGGACGCAAACCCCTCGTCTGGAACCTTGCCCCGCCTGCATCAAGAGGTGGAGACAGTGTCCGTCCCCTTGCAGTCAGGGGGCTTTTGAGGCTGGTCATTCCATCGAGGAGGGCGGACGTGAGGCTGTGGAGCTCTAGGGCTCCCCGCCAGCCCGGCAGGCGCCCTGGACCAGGGGCCGCCACGTTGTGAGGAAGCGCCTGCGCGCTCCGGCAGAGCGTCCATGCGGCCGGGCGCCGAGAGCCGGCGCTCAGAGACCCGCCAGCCGGTGCCGCCTCAGCCCCACCCGACGGCCCGCTCCACAGTCCCTGACCCGGCACTGCCGGCCGACACCTGGCAGGGGGCCGCGGCAGGAAACGAGATGACGCCGACCCCGCGCTGAGGATGCCTGGCGCCCGCGGGAGGAGGCCTGAGGCTGGCGCTGCAGCGGGCTCGCTCGCGGGCACCGGGGGAGCCTTGCGCTCCGCAAACAGCAGCCGCTGCGCGTTGTCACACATCGGTGGCCGTGCCCGGTGCCTAGGGGGCCCTCAGGAAATATGCGTGGAGGATTAAATGAATCAATACATAAACGCAAGCTCTGTCTACGCCCGTTTGAAACTTTCAGTTTGGTTTCCTGAACAGCCTTTAGCCCCCGGAGCCCATCCATCCAATCTGGCAGGTGCAGTCATCAGAACACACGCGGGTGGAGGAGCGCGTGCGTGTGTGTGCAGGCACACGTGTGTGGGCATGTGTTCCCACCTCAACTGGCAATTCCATCCACTCTCAAACCAAAGTCCTCTGTGCCTCTCTCCATTGGATGCATTATTGATCTCCCTCTGCCTGGGGGTGGGCAGCTTTCCTGATTAAGCGGTGGCTTTGATTATGCCGCAAAGCACATAACAAAGGTCTTGATTATTAAGACTGGCCCACGGGATAATGGAAGGAAGACTGGCAAACCCAAATTAAACGGCATCGTAAAAATGAGCGGCCTCGTCCGAGGCCCCGTCCTGCGTTCCAGTGCAGTGATGCCCCCCCCCCCCCCCCCCCGCCTCGTTAGGGCTGGAGAAGTCTTAGTGCTGTGAACCGTCTCTGCTGCGCGTGGCTCGGCAGTCAAGGGAAATGAGTGTGGATTTAGCGGATGGTGATCGCGAGGCACTGGAAACAGGCACCGCATGCCACGTGCCAATCCGGCTCCACATGGGGGCTCTGATGCCACTGGCATTGAGGGTCTGCAAGTGGAGGCAAGGGTCCCAGATAACGGGATGGAAAGCACGGTGCTGTCAGGGAAACGGGCTGGTTTCTTTCCTCCTGCTGCAGCCAGTAGACCCCCTTCCCTTCCCACCAGGCCCAGGAGCCCAGGGAAGGAGATGCTTGGGGAGGGCGGGGGCCCCTCAGCTGAGGCTGCTCCTCCGCCTGGGAGGCTCGCCGAGGGGAACAGGCCCCACCCGCTCACCCTGCTGTGTGCCGGGCTCTTCCTTAGAGCCAGCTGGTCCCCCTGCAGCAGGGTTGGAGGCTAACAAAGCCAGACAGGAAAATCGGAGGCCACCTGCCCCGTGGCTCCGTCTCAGCTGGGGATTTGCTGGGAAGGGGGAGCCCACTCAAGGGCCCCGTGGAGGGTCCACTCGACGTGGGGCTGCCCCAGATCCCGTCGGGGGCCGGACAAACAAGTACCAGGGTCCCACCTCTCCCTTCCCTTCCACTGACCACCCTAAGGGCTCACTGATGATCCCCAGGGCCCTGCTGGGGGCTGCTGGGGCAACAGAAGACACCTGCGCTGAGCTGGACCCTGGCATGGGGCGGGTCATCGGCCTCTGGCCCAGCGACCGCAGGGACTGCCCTAGGGAGTGCCTGGAGGGGCTGGAGGTCGCAGGCCCTGAAGGTCGCACACTTGGGCCCCGATGGACCTCACTGCCCAGGCAGAGACACTCCAGGTGGGCGCAGGGGTCCTCTGCAGCACTGCACCCAGGGCTGTGTGGTCTGGCCACCCTTGCAGTCCGCTCGCTCTCCTGGGCACGAGCAGGCCTCCAGGCAGCCAGACGGCGACCGGGCCTGTGAGCGCGCGACCCCACGTGTTACTGTCCCACCGGGCTCCTATGAGGGGGGTGTGAGGGGCCTTTCTGTGCACGGGCCAGTGTTCTGTTTCTGACCGGCTTTTGCTCTGAGCTCTGAGGGTGGCGTGTGTGCTCATTTCTCCTTGAACACGTGGTGCAGTGATTCTCATGCATCTCAGCCCGTGTCTCTCCAAAGGTGCGTATGGGTCGCCCGCAGCTGTGAGTGAGGGCCTGGGTGTGGAAGGGTGAGTCTGAGACCCGTACTCACCCTTAGCTCCGCGCACAGGCTCCTCCAATGAATATGAGCCATTAATGTCTCCACAGAGTGCGGCTGTGCGTAAGGTGCCCGTGAGGGCGTGCGTGTGAAGGCATCATGGGCAATGTCTCCACAGAGTGCGGCTGTGCGTAAGGTGCCCGTGAGGGCGTGCGTGTGAAGGCATGATGGGCACGTGTAATGCGCGTGTGCACATCTATGCTGTGTGTGCAGTTTGTGTATTTGCAGTGTTTTACGTGTGTGCACGTGTGCTTGTGCACGTGTGTAGTATACGCATGTCTGGGTGTGTGCACGTACATATTGCTTCTGGGAGGTCTTGCAGCCAGCTGCCTGGACGGATGGGTGGACTCAGGCTGGGAAGGACAAGACCCCAAAGCAGGAGGCCCTGGCGTTCCTCGTTGCTCAGGTTTCCTCCTCTCCACCTTCCCAAGCAGCCCCTCTTGTGCGGTTTTCTGTGAGGCTGCGCTGTCTCTGTGCCCATCAGGATCCTGCCTTGGGCTGGCAGGAAGGCCAGGCGTTGGTGTGGGATGCACTGGTCTGGGATTCCAGGCTCGCACCGATGTTCCTGAGAGGGCAGGAGCGTGTCAAGCCAGCAGGCAGCTGCTGCCCAGAAGGCATCCCCACTCCCCGGTGACGTGCTTCCAAGAACCCTCCTGACAGCTGTTCCCAGACACGTCCCTCTCGGCTTCCGATGGTACAGCTCCTGGGTCTGTGCTCAACCCAGACCCGTCTCCTCTGGCAGGAGATGGATGCGTGTCCTGTTGTCACAGGCAAAGCTTGCTGCCCCCCCGGGAGGCCACTGCCACTTCATCCCCTCTCCATCCTGCATTTATTTCTCCAGCGGCACAAAGGGCATCCCCATAAATTTCCATCAGTGTCGCTGCCATGGCCCCGTTTCCCCGGAGGCCAGCTGGGACACGGCGTGCGACGCATTCCAGTCACGACCTCGGAAGTGGCTTCGAGAGCCCGTAACCACGCCTGGTGCTCTGTGGGCTTATAAATCCTCCGTGAGACGGCTTGGTGGTTGAGGATGTCCTGCTTCTCTGGCTCCAGATGGGACATGCGAAGCCGAGCCAGAGCCTCTCTGGGGCCCACAGCCCAGCCCCTCCTCTGGCCTTGACCTGAGGGGGTGGGCGTGAAGCCGGCCAGCCTGCGGGAGGCGTCCAGCCTGTACCCAGCACCATGCAGGAGGCGTCCAGCGCGTACCCAGCACCGTGCAGGAGGCGTCCAGCGCGTACCCAGCACCGTGCGGGAAGCGTCCAGCCTGTACCCAGCACCGTGCGGGAAGCGTCCAGCCTGTACCCAGCACCGTACGGGAGGCGTCCAGCGCGTACCCAGCACCACGCAGGACAGCGTGTGTCCAAGGAAAGGACAGAGCCGCCGGACTTTGGGGAACGTACCTGTCCTGGTTACGATCGCTGCTTAGTCGGCTGCGTTAAACCACGTTTTAATGTACTGGGGGGCAGGAGGTCAGGCGGGGTGCAGGGGGAATAGCCTCTCTGAGCAGTACTTCCTGAGACCTCAGCTGGGAAGGTGTGATGGGGTGCTCAACGGTGGGGGCTGGAATCATCTGGGGGGGCCAGCGTGCACACGCCTGGCAGCAGATGGACGGTCCACGCAAGCACCCACACGCGGACCCTCTGTGTGGCCTGGGCTTCCTCACAGCGCGGCGGCCTGGGCAGAGTTGCCTCTCTGGTGCCACATGGCCCCAGAACAAAGTCCCAGCACGCGAAGCCTCGCTGCTCTTCGTGGCTCAGCTCGGAAGGTGCGTAGCACCCCTCCCGTGGCCTGTTGGTGAGAGGCGGCAGAGCCCACTGTCGTGCAAAGGGAGGGTGGCAAAGTCCCAGGGGACTTGGCGGCTGTCGTCGCAGCGTCTTTGGAAAGCATGATCTACCACAGCACCCATCCCAGACTGTCGTGAGGTGACGTCTGAGGGCACAAGGGCTAGATGACATTCCGAGGGAGGATGGGATTCCCCTAAAAAGAATGGATGTTCTGTGTCACCGAGAATGCTTTCAGATGGAAACCTAGCAAGTCTGAAGCGGCTGCAACAACCCCGGGATTCCTGACCTCAGATAGTGAGAAGTCCACGGCTCGGGGTGGTGGGCAGAGTTGTTCATTGGTGGTTCAACGACATCATCAGGGACCTGAGCTCTTCCCACCTCTCTGCTCTGCCACGCTCAGTGCATTGGGCTTATCTCCTCATGGTCACAATATGGTTGCCATAGCTCTCAGCGTCACGTCTTCAGAGGCCAAATTTCCAAAGGGCTAGAATAAATATGTTCCTACATCTTGTCCCTCTTTAAGAACAGAGGAATCGTTCCCAGAGCCCCCTACAGACATCCCCTCCTGTGTCCTGGGCTGTCTGTGTGTCTCACCTTGCACCATGCAAGGCAAGGATGCTTTCCTGCTCCTTCTCAGAGCCCCTCCAGTGTTTAGTTTGCTCAGTCTTTGCCTCTCAGGATGGCGGGGACACCCAAGTCTCAAAGAATGGGGTTTGCCTAGAATTTAGCTGAGGAGGTTGGCAGCTGGCTCTCTCCTCCTCTCGAGGAAGCCGAGGTCCCAAGCTGGGACTGTCTGTGTCCTAGACAAGGACAGGGTTAGGATGAAGCAGCTGGTGTCATCTCTACCAACAATGTGAGAAAGCCCCCAGCTCGCCTGGACGGGGACGTCTTGAGACAGGGTGTGCAATGGCCAAGGCCAGACTAACGTCTGTGAGCACTGGACCCACTGGTCCCCTGTCTTCCCCTCTCGGCCTGGTCTGGGACTCTGGGGTGCAGCTGACTGGGCAGACCCCTCCTGAGGGGCGTTCACAAGTGTGTCCCTGCATCATACACATGTCAGGACCTGTGCAGGATCCGGACTGACAGAAGATCCATTTCAAATTGGCTTAAGCTGGAAAAAGAGAGAGAAAGGGAGAGACGGGGAGAGAATGTATTATTCCTGCAACTACAAAGTCTGGAGGAAGCACTGGCTTCGTGTAGACTTGGATTTGAGGCTCAGCTGATGTCACCTGGACCTGGCATCTCACCATCTCTCTGCTCTGCTATTGGCCTCATTGGCTTCATCCTGACCACTGGACGCAAGATGGATGCAGCTGCTCCGGCCTCACATCCTATCTCCCCAAGGCCCCAGCCAACCTCTCCATGTCTCTGTGTGTCTGTTCCTGAGCCTATTGCTGAGCTGCCTGGTTCAGACCCAGTCACATCTCCCCCGCTTCATCCAGGGGCTGGGATTCCACCCAGTGACTTAGAATGTGACAGTGGGGGGTGAACCACACATGTTATGGGGGACAAGGAAGAGACTGAGCAGGACCACAGCAGACATCCACAGCCTGAGACAGGATGGACAGGACTCCGGCTGGAGTTCGATTTTCAGGGGGAGGAAGGGACCTAGGGAGGGTTGCACTCCAGCTAACATCAGTCACCGGGCACGCTGGGCTGGGTGCCGGGAGCCTCACGATGCTGGAACGGTTGCCAAATCCCAGCCCCCCCAGGGCCAGACCCCAGATCCTAGACCAGGGCTTCTCACCGGGCGATTTCACCCCGGGGCACATTTGGAGATGTCTGGAGGCATTCTGGGGTGTCTCAACCTGGCTGGGGGCCAAGGATGCTGTTAAGCACTGTATCACACACAGGACGACCGCCACAACAGAGAGTTCTCCGAATATCCAGCCCCAACAGTCCATAGGGCTGAGACTGGGAAACCCTGGTCTGGGTGGATTAGATGTGGCTCAGCCAGGACTGGAGAGACCCCCAAATAAGCAGATGCCCCAAGTGGGGCGGGGGCACAGCCCTGTCAAGGGCTCGTGGGTGTGTGTGTGAGTGTGGGCATGCATGCGCCCGTGTGGTACGTGCACACGTATCCTCAGATTCAGCTCGAGGCTCAAGTGTAGACTTTTAACGTCTCCCTCACACAAAATCATTCAGAGCTCCGACACATGTCGCAGCTTTAAACGTGCACCTCATGCCCCACCTTTGATTCCACCAGGAGCTGTGAATGGAAGCTTCTTAGATGTTGTGGATTGAAGCCCATGGAGCGTCTGCCGTTCTAGATGCCGTGAAGCAGTGACCAGACAAACAGGGGGCCCTGCCTGGGGGCTCCCAGCCCAGGGGAGAAAGAGCAGAAGAGCAGTCAGTGACGTGGCCGTGGGGGAGGGCGTGCAAAGGCCCTGAGGCAGGAGCAGGACTGGCGTGCTCCTGGAGGCACTGGGGCCACGTGGGGCCATTGAGTGAGCAAAAGGAAACAGACAAAGAGGTCAGGTCAGAGGGGGCCCAGCTCACACATCCTAGAGACCACGCCCTTTCTCAGCGGACGGTGAGCGCATCCAGGAAGAGGGTCAAGGGAGAGGTGGGGAGACCACAGTCAAGGCCAAGGCTTTGCCAGAGCAGGTGGGCCAGAAATGGACCGTGTTCATCACTAAGGGGAGCAGGTGGGGGGCAGCAGGAGGGAGGGCTCAGGGCGATGTCGTCTGGTTCTCTCCCGACCTGTACCTGTTAGCTTCAAGTTTGAACGTAGAAATGTTACTCGGTCAAGTGGGAATCTTTAAAGTGTGTCACCCGTCTTCCTTCAGTTTTACGGTGACCAAGAGCCTCGGCGTGTGGGAATGCTCTGGGTGTCCCTCCACCTCCGGAGGCTCTGGGAGGGGGCGATGGGGTACTCCTGCCCCAGGGCCCGAGTCCCTCTGTCCCGGCCTCTGCCTCACTCCTGGGGCCCACCCTGGGTCACCAGGTTCACAAGCTCTCAGAGCCGCCCCCTTGCTGAACTCTGATTCTTTCCAATCACCATAAACGTGGTTTATTTTCTGTCGGACAGGAACAGGGCTTTCAATTACAGAGGAGAACCTTCTGGCTCCGCTCAGACCGACTTCTTCCAGGGCTGCAGTGTGGCAGCCAGTTTTGTTTCCCCCGCCCCACCGAGTGCCTCCCGGGCTTCAGCGCAGGGACAGTCCCTGCAGGGTGGGAGGACATTGAGCCCTGAAACTGAGGCCGATTCAGGTGCAGAAGGAAACCCAGAAACACAGCACCTCCTGCCTGGAGGAGGGACGCAGGGGCATCGTGGGACCGTCCCACCCAGCGGCCACCGGAGCTTGTGCGGGTGCAAAGGCAGGACAGGAGGACTCCGGCCTAAGGTCAAGTCCACGTGCGCTACTGGCCAGGTGCCTGGGGTCAGAGGCTGTAAAGAAAAGCTCAGCGGGAGGGTGGTAATCTTCCTTGTCTTCAGCGGGGTTTTAGGCGTGGGTTTCTTACTTCCTCACTGACGTCATACCTCCCTGTGTGTGAGGAACGTCCCCTTCGATCTGCTCAATATTTACCGATTGATTTTTAAGTTTTGGGCCTGCACCACTCAGCTTGCGGGGTCTTAGTTCCCCCACCAGGGATTGAACCCGGGCCACAGTAGTGAAAGCACCAAGTTCTAACCACTGGACCACCAGGGAATTCCCTCTGCTCAATATTTAACACAACCAATTTTTTTTTCAACTGAGAAGGGGATTATATTATAAGGAAAACAGATTATTTTTATGCAAATTTGTGGTGGACAAAAGTGAGCCATATATATTGCACGATTTCTAATTTAAACAACCTTTTGTAAGCTGCACATGTTTATAACACAATAAAGTGAGACAGCGCATCGCCCCATGGGAGACGTGCCCACACACTCCTGCCGCACCGGACGGCCCCGGTCCTAGCCTGGCTGGGCCCTCCTTAGCCTTTGGGTCTCATTAGGGTCTGAGTTGTGTCCCCCGACCCCAATGCACAGGTTGAAGTCCTGACCCCAGGACCTCAGGATGTGACTGTGTGTGGAGACCGGGCCTTTACAGAGGTGACTGAGGCAAAATGAGGCCATAGGATGGGTCCTCATCCCATAGGACTGGTGTCCTTAGAAGAGGAGATGAGGGCTTCCCTGGTGGCGCAGTGGTTGAGAATCCGCCTGCCGATGCAGGGGACACGGGTTCGAGCCCTGGTCCGGGAAGATCCCACATGCCGCAGAGAAGCTAAGCCCGTGCGCCACAACTACTGAGCCTGCACTCTAGAGCCCACGAGCCACAACTACTGAAGCCCGCGAGCCTAGAGCCCATGCTCCGCAACAAAAGAAGCCACCACAATGTGAAGCCCGCGCACCGCAATGAAGAGTAGCCCCCGCTCGCCTCAACTAGAGAAAGCCCGCGTGCAGCAACGAAGACCCAACGCAGCCAAAAATAAATAAATAAATAAATTTATTAAATAAATAAATTAATTAAAAATCACTCTCTCTGAACTGTGTTTACTGTGAACTGCACACAGCAGAGCTGCGTGTGGCTGCGTGAGTGTGTGCATGTGTAAGTGTGCCTTAGCGCATGTATGTAACTTCATTGAAAAGCCTCTAAAAAAAAAAGAAAGAAAAGCCTCTGGCGTTTTAAGGAGAGAGTGAGTTTGTTTGCACTTATTGTAGCAGCCAACGTACTTGATTGGGTGCCTTCTGTCTTACTTTATGTTTTGTTCCTTTTTCCCCATTTCTCTAGTTTTGAGAGCTCCCTTTGCCCCTTTGTGAACTTATTCCACTGTCACCGGCCTCATCCCACACCCAACGTGGAATATTTTCTTTCCCTGCCCCCCATCTTTTCCCCTCCCACAGCCCTACAGCCAAGATAAGACCTTGGGAAGAAGATACTTCATCCTTCCATTTCACCCTCGATGCTAAGGTGGGGCGGAGGCCACGATTAGACTGTCCCGTGCAGGCATCGCTCCCGCTTCAACAGCCCTCGTCTGGCACTAGCGCTCCGCCCTCCTGGGCAGCCCAGCACTGTCTACTTAGACCCCACTTCAGGGGACAGTGGCCGCCGAGCGCAGGACCCACCCAGTAGATGCCACCTGCCCCGTGACCGCCCGGGGCTCAGTAGAGCTGGGCCTCGGGAGCTGACGTGGCTCCGGGCTGGGCTCTCTCCCAGGCCCTCCACTGGGCTGCACCGCGAGATGACTACCATTCCTTTCATCTCTCTTCCACGCCTTCCAAGGGCATCAAGGAAGAATGCTCTGTGTGATCCCAGTGGGACTTTAACCCCTTAAAGTGCAAGTTCCCTGCCTTTCTGCAGGAGACAGCAGGTCAGGCTCAGAGCCTTGAAGTCCAGAGCTTCTGAGACACACGTCACCGTGCCGTTCCTCTCACCGTGCTCGGTCCTTTTCCATCTGTGGCATTGCTGTCGCCCTTCCACTGGGAGTAGGACTGAGAACTGGTCCCAGCGGGCATCCCGCGGGGGCACCAGGCTCCCACCTCCCCGTCACATCCCGACACGGACCACTGCCCCCAACCCCGTCTCTCCCGCAGGTGCAGACAGATGACCTACTCGGACGACCTGCCCCAGATCTCCGTGGTGTTCATCTTTGTCAATGAAGCCCTCTCGGTCATCCTGCGCTCCGTCCACAGCGTGGTCAACCACACGCCCTCCCAGCTCCTCAGGGAGGTCGTCCTGGTGGACGACAACAGTGATAACGGTGAGTGGGACCAGCCCGGCCCCCCGCGAGGGAAGCATGTCAGAGCCCTGGAGGTCAGAAGTCTGAATTCGGGCTGGGAGTCGGGCCACACCCCCTCCAGGGGCTCCAGGCGAGAGTCCTTCCTGCCTCGCCCAGCTTCTCCCGGCTGCCGGCATCCCTGGTGTCCCGGGCTTGGGGCCACACCCCTCCCACCTCTGACTCCACCTTCACAAGGCCTCTTCCCGGTGTGTCTGTGTCTCTCCTCTTCTAAGGACACTTGTCCTTGGAGTTAGGGCCCACCCTAACCCGGAAGGTTTTCACCTCAAGATCCTGAACTAGTTATATCCACAAAGATCCTACCTCCACCTGAGGCCTCATTCTGAGGTCCTGGGTGGGCCTGAGCTGTGGCAGGGTGCTATCACTCCTCCAGCCAGGAAGGCCCCCAGCGTGCTGAGTTCTCCCAAATGCTAATGGCACCTGGACAAAGCTGCAGTGGGAGCCTTGCTGGTGGGGAAGCTGGACTGGCGCTCACGGCCGGAACCCGGGCCCTTAGCGTGGCCCTGCGTCACCCTCAGTCCAGCCCAGCACGCTGTCCACACCCAGCAGGCACAGGGGCTCCGAGCCCCTAACAGGGGTCCGGAGGTGCCCCGCCTGCCCCCGTCTGCGGTCCCCACACCGAGCCCTTGGCGCGCTGAGCCGGACCTGCCGGCCCCTCCTCGTCCCCAGTCTCTCCCATCACAGCAGCCTCTCCTCCTAACCTCGGGAGTCGGGGGGCGGGTGGAGGAGAGCGGGGCGAGGCCTCCCAGAGCCCTCCAGGACGGCCTGAAGGAGCTCCAGCCCTGCATGTGCTCTGTGTCTACGCGGGGGGGGGGGGGGGGGGGAGCCCCGCCCGACACCGTCAAGGGAGCCGGGAGCGGGTGGCCGGCGCCGGCCTGCGGGGCCCTGGAGAGGGGGGGACAGAGCACAGGAAGGCCGGCCTGCGGGGCCCTGGAGAGGGGGGGACGGAGCACAGGAAGGCTGCTCCAGGAGCCCCTGGCCGCTGCGGCTGGGGCACCCCTGGGGCCACGGCTGCCCTCACAGGCGTGTCCACTGGAGCCTGGTGACTGAGGGGGAGGCATGGAGACAGGCTGCCCCGCACACGCCCAGCCGACCCGGCGAAGCTCCCGCCTCACTCAGGTGTCCGCTCGCTCTTCCCCTTTCTCTTCTTCCTGCCGGCTAGAGTCTGTCACTGTGGTGACTTACCTTGTTGCTTGCACTTTTGGCCGTTGGGAGCTTCCTCACGTAGACGCCTGCGCCCTCATCAGTTTTTTAATAATTTACTGAGTTGAAATTCTCACAACATAAAATCAACCATTTACAAAATAAGTGTAGAGTTCAGGGGTATTAAGTACATTCACATCATCGTGCGACTATCACCATCATCATCTCCAGAACATTTTCACTTTCCCAAAGTGAAACTCTGTCCCCATTAAACACTAACTCCCCAGAGCCTGTGCTCCGCAACGGGAGAGGCCACAACAGTGAGAGGCCCACATACCGCAAAAAAAACCAAAAAACCCCACTAACTCCCCGCCCCCCTCCCCAGCCCCTGGCACCCAGCACCCTGCTTTCCGTCTCCGTGGAGCTGTCTGCTCCAGGGGCCTCATATAAGCGGAATCACAGGACGTGTCATTTGGCTACTGGGTTATTTCACTGAGCGTAACGTCCTTGAGTTTCTCCACGTAGTAACATGTGTGAGAATTTCCCGCTTTCTCAGGCTGGATCCTGTTCCATTGTATGGATGGACCACACTTTGTTTATCCATCCATCTGTCCACGGACTGCCTTCCTTTCTACAGCTGAGTAATTCAGCCCCGTTTTCTGCTGTCTTTATAACACGTGCCTCTGTCTGAATCAGTCTGGCTTGATTGTTCATTGTCTCTCCCGCTGGAATGCAGCTCCGTGAGGTGGGCTTTTATCTCTCCGAGGTCCCCCCCAGCACCCCGAGCCCACGTCCAGCACCGGCGGGTCCTCTTAAATGTTTATGAAATACAGATCCAGGGCACACAACGACCGTGGGTCTCGGTGACCTCAGGCCCTCCCGAGGTGTCACGCCCGAAACATCTCTGTGTCCCCCGCAGTGGAACTCAAGCTCCACCTGGACCAGTACGTCAGCAAGCGGTACCCGGGCCTTGTGAAAATCGTCCGAAACGGCAGGAGAGAAGGCCTGATCCGGGCTCGCCTGCAGGGCTGGAAGGTCGCCACGGCCCCTGTCGTGGGCTTCTTCGACGCCCACGTGGAGTTCAGCGTGGGCTGGTAAGGGCGGGGCTGGGCCCCAGGCGGGGTCGGCGGGGTCTGCTGGTGCCTGCAGGACCCCCGCAAAGAGGATGAGCCTGGCAGGGCCGGGGGCAGCCGAGTCCAGCCACGTGGCCGCTCCATGTCCAGCTCCTGGACCCAGAACCTGTTTCTGATGCATATAGATGAAGACTGACCTGTATCCCCACCTTGTCCCCAAAGGAATTTGAATTGGCCACTCATTCCAGCAGGTGACAGTCAAATGAGGCTGCTCATGTGACCTCAGGCCAGGGGAACACACAAAGTTTGGGGGCAGTTCCTGCATGAACACGTGGTCTGTAGGGTCTCAGTTAATGGAGACCTAAGTCTAGGGCACAAGGTGGAAGCAATTTCTCATCCTTATGGAAAATTCTAGATCAAAGCGTCCACTCATTTTCTCCCACCCATCCATGCAGGGGTGAGGTGGGCTTCTAGTGAGAAACCCGGAGGGGGATGTGGCCAGGGGGGCGGCAGGGATACCTCAGTGACGCAGGAGCATCTGCGTGAGATGATCTAGAGGTGCCCCGGGGCCCGCCCCGCAGGAAGGCTGGGACGTCTTGCTTTCAGGGCCCAGCCCAATCCAGGCTGATCTCATCTTGGGCTTTTTAACTGAATTACATCTGCAAAGACTCTATTTCCAAATAAGGTCCCCTCCCAGGTTCCAGATGGACAAATCTTTGTGGGAAGACACCGCTCAACCCTCTCCCAGCTTCTGGGGGCTCCAGGAGTCCCTCCAATCTCTACCTCCGTCTTCACACGGCTTCTCCTCTCTGTGTGACTCTGTCTCTCCTCTTCTCTCTCCTAAGTACCCTTGCCAGTGGGTTTAGGGCCCACCCAGGTCACCCAGGATGATCCCATCTCGAGATCCTTAAGTTAGACCCACAGTGGGAGGGTCTGCAGGGGGCCCACATTGGGCAGGGAGTATGAGCCCTGCACCCAGGGGCAGCCTGAGCACCCATCAGAGGGGCTGCAGGGAAAAGTCAGCCCCGGGGTGGGTGGGCAGCTTGCCCTGTTTCAAGAGAGACTAAACCTCACCGTTTTTATATCAAATCGCCCACATTACACCTTCAAACTCTGTGAAGCCTAAACTAAGACGTTCGCTGAGATACTCCCCTGCGGGAAACGCGAGAGCTGCGAACGCCGTAAGGAGGTGCTCGTGGTGGACGTGCTGACCAAGTCGCACAGCGCCTGGCCGGCATCCCCAGCTGGGGACCACGAGGGTCTGGCCTTCGGTGTCTCTCAAAGTTCTTGGTTTTCCTAATGGCTCCTGCTGGTTGGACCAGGGCTTTTGTGCCTGGTTGGCAGGTGAGTGGAGCCCTCTCCTCCACGTTCCCTCCAGTCTCGCTGTGGCGTCTCAGTCACCCCAGGACCACGAGTTTGTTCTCAGCGCTGCGTCTGTCCCAGTACGTTCCTGACCGAGATTCGGCTTCTTTCTGCTTTGACTTCCCCTGCTGGCCCCCACTTCCCTCTCCTCTGCCACCCTCATGAAGCGAGTCTTCTTTTCCCATGACACCTGTCACGTTCTATCGTTAATGACGTGTTATGGTCTGCGCTCCCCACCAGGGTCACTCCATACTGTTGTGCAGGTTGTGCACTGCACAGCTGTACTCGGAGGCCTTTCTGTCCCTCTAACATACGTTAAACTCCCTGGAGCATTTGGAGGGCGTTTGGGAGAATCACAAGTCTACCACGTCAAAATGCAACTTTAATTTTCACAACTGAAAACCCAGTTATCCATCTGCAAATAGCCCTTCCCTCCAAGAATTGCCTCCACAAAGATCCTGCCTGATTAGCAGATGTGGCATTTGCAGAGAGCTTTTCACTTCTGAAGCACTCTGCTAACAGTAATTAATTAAGCCTCCTCATGAAGCTGAAAGGCAGGTAAATACCAGGCTGTCGCTTGGAAGCACAGGAAGGAAGGCGGGCCACGTGGCGCATCTCGCCAGGGTCAGAGAACTGCCCCAGCCCCACCTGCCCCCGCTGTCCCTGCCTGAGCTTGGCCCCCTGGCCCCCTGTAGCGTTCGTCTCTCTGGCTGCCCCGTCAGTGGGCTGCTCACGACCACGTTGAACTCCAGTTCGGTGACAGGCCCTCGGGCAGCATCTCATCCTTGCGGTAGACAAGGCCGTCTCTGGGGTCAAGCTGCACCTGCTTGCCTCTTGGACTCCTGCAAGGAGAATCCGCAACCGACAGCCCATGTCCTCCGGTCCCTCTCCTCCCCGGCTTCATTGCCTGCGCTGCCCCCATCTCGCCACTCCAGGCCCCTGGCCCGCTCCCCAAGTGCACCAGCACATCCCAGGAGCTCAGCACTGGCTGCTCCCTCTGCGTGGAGTGCCCCCCCGCCCAGCTCTCCCAACCACCTGCTACATCCTACACCTCCTTCTGTTCACCACCCAGGGCAACATACACCAGGCACCCTATTTAAAAGTGCAATTCCAAATCCTCCTTACTTGCTCTCTTTTTCCACCACAACAGCTATCACCTCCTAATATATTATATCATTTATTTATACATTATTTTCTGTCCCCTGACCCCCACCCAGTCAGGGCTACCACATACTGTTGTGTAGGTTGTGCACTGCACAACAGTACCTGGTAGCCTTTCTGTCCCTTCAGTGTATCCTAAGTTCCCTGAGGCATGGATGTTTTTTTCTTTTCTAGTTCGTGAATGTACTCCGGTGTGTTAAAACAGGGTGTGGCACATAACAGGTCCTCAGTTCATGCTTGTAAATGAACGTACGGCCACCCGTGCGGGGAAGGAGGGCCGGGAAGTGGGATGCGCTGGAGGGGGAGGCCGAGCTGTGAAGGGTAGGACTGAGCTGACCCACAGGGCCTCTGGAGCCAGGACGGACCCACAGAGGCGTCAGAGATTGGGCCCAATCCGTGTGCCCGTATCCCTGGTGTCCATCAGTCCTTAGCCACGGGCTGGCCCGGGAAGGGCGAGACCTCGGCAGGCGGGTCTGCAGCCCAGGCGACCCCGGGGCTTCCAGAGGTGAAGCTCTTGGATCCGCCGCCCGCAGGCGCCATCAGACCCGGGTGTGGCCGCCTCCCTGGAGGAGGCCCGGCTTCAGCCCCCCCACCTGGGGGAATGGGGCGGGTGCTCCCGGCATCCACGCCCTTCCCCATGGGCACGCACCGCCCCGCAGGGCCGAGCCCGCCCTCTCGCGGATCCGGGAGGACCGCCGGCGCATCGTCCTGCCGGCCATCGACAACATCAAGTACGACACATTTGAGGTGCAGCAGTACGCCAGCGCTGCCCACGGCTACAACTGGGGCCTCTGGTGCATGTACATCACCCCGCCCCGGGACTGGCTGGACCGTGGCGACGAGGCAGCGCCCATCAGGTGAGCCGACCCCGGGGCCCCGGGGCAGGGCTGCCGCAGGGGGCTTGGGGGCTGGAGGGACGGGGGTGCTCTCCTGCAGAAAGCCAGGGCCTGCGCCATGTGGGCAAGTAAATGTGGTGGGATGCAGCGTCTGCCCAGACGTGCAGAGGGACATGGTGATGTGATGGGGGAACTTGGGAGCGGCTCCAGTGTGTGACCTGAGAGGTGACGAGGTCGGGTGGGGGGGGAGAGGGAGGGAGAGGGAGGGAGACAGACAGACAGACAGACAGAGCTAACACCCAAAGAGAAAGAGCCAGTAAAAGAGACTGAGAAAAGGGACACCGACATGGAGAGAGCAGAACAGGGGACTCACCAAGGAAAGTGAGAGGGAACAAGAAAGAGAGACGAACAGAGGAAGACAGAGTCAGCGTAGGCGGCAGCGAGACCAAGGAACAAAACTGGGAAGGCGTCACGGAGTAGAGAGGACGAGAGGTGCAGAGATGGAGAGAGGGAGGGAAAGGAGACGGAGACTTAGAGAGAACGAGGGAGAGACAGACAGAGGCAGAGACAGCGCCACCAGAGTCAGAAACACGAGCCGGGGAGCAGAGCAGAGACCCGGAGACCACAGGTGCTGCGTGTGCCACAGAGACCCCAGGCGTTTCAGCAGACCCCAGACATTGTCCTGCAAAGCATTTATTTTATTTTGAATCGGTTCCCAAACATGAAAACGGAGAGATTTTCACATGTTAAAAATACACAACCCAGAGACTTCTCTTGTGGTGCAGTGGTTAAGACTCCATGCTCCCAATGCAGGGAGCCCAAGTTCAATCCCTGGTCCGGGAACTAGATCCCACATGCATGCCACAACTAAGAGTTTGCATGCCACAACTAAGGAGCCCGCCTGCTGCAACTAAGACCTGGCACAACCAAATAACTAACTAACTAAATAAAATATTAAAAAAGAATACACAACCCAGGACTTCCCTGGTGGCACAGTGGTTGGGAATCCACCTGCCAATGCAGGGGACACAGGTTCAAGCCCTGGTCCGGGAAGATCCCACATGCTGCAGAGCAACGAAGCCCGTGTGCCACAACTACTGAAGCCCGTATGCCTAGAGCCTGTGCTCAGCAACAAGAGAAGCCACCGCAATGAGAAGCCCGCGCACCACAACGAAGAGTAGCCCCCGCTCGCCGCAACTAGAGAAGAAAGCCCGTGTGCAGCAGTGAAGACCCAACGCAGCCACAAATAAATAAATAAAATAAATTTTTAAAAAAACCCACAGCCCAGCATCTTTATAAAAATGGGAAGGTGCACATTCTCCCAAGGCAGCAGTCCCTGGGGCTGAGAAGCAGTCCCCTGTCTAAACAGCGTGGTGGTCTCCAGTTCCCGAAATCCCCACCCCTCCCCATTGTCTCCCTGACGCTCTGCCTTCCTACCTGCGCTGTCATTCCTTGCACCTGGCCTGCTTTGTTTGTTTCCATCACCGACTGAGCTTCTGTAGTTTGCAGCCCTTCCTTCCACTTCCCTAGTCTGCTGAGCCCCTGGGAAATCTATGTTTCAAAATCTAGTGGGGCTACCACTTTCTCCTGGGGGCCCAGCAGGATGGAGGTATTTTTTTCCTGGAGTGAACGTGCATCTGCAGGATCTGTTGACCCCTTGCAGCCTTGGCCAGGTCCCCCCTGTAGAGGTTTGGATCTTAGGGCCTCGGGCTGGGACCCTCCTGCCTCATCTGTACAAACTGATGTGTCCCTGCTGAAACAAGCCACTCTGCCCGCAAGTGACCAAGACCATCCCTCACTGCGCCTCTGAAAGCTCTCTCTTCCCCTAGGAGTGTCTTACGGGGGCTTCCGGGCACCCACTCTCCATGAGCAAAGAGCCGTCCAGCGAGAAATTAAGTCTCAGAGCAGCCTGGATGCCCCGAGCTGCAGGAGGGACGCTCTGGACAGACTGTGCATCGTCTCGAGCTTTGCTCCTTATTACTATTACCTGGAGAGCATTTGAAACCCCTGATGCCCAAAACCCAAACAAAAAATGGGCAAAGGCCTCGAACAGATACTGCACACAGGAAGGTAGACAAAGTGCTAACACACTCACAGAAAAACGCCCCCCACGGAGTCACGCAGTGTCCCAGTGAGGGGCCCTGCACGCCTGCTAGAACGGACAGACAGACCAGTGGCAGCGGGGGCTGGTGACACGGAGCAGTCGGAACTCTCAGCGCGGCCGGTGCGAGAAGGCATCGGCAAGACCACTTTGCAATACTTGCAGTTTCTCAAAGAGGTAAAAACACTTCCTGTATGACCAGCCGCTCTACCCCAGGTATCTTCCCAAAAGAAATGAAAACGCACGTCTACAAAAGACACCTGCGAATGTTTGTGGTGGCAGCTTTATTCACAGTAGTCCCGAATTGGACCCAAATGTCCACCAACAGGTGACTAGATAAACGAAGCATAACCTATCTATGTAACGGGAGGCTTCTCAGAACTAAAAGGGAATAAACGGTTACGCCCGTAACAATGCGGGTGAAACTCAAAATGGTGAAACAGAGGCGAAAGAGCCAGATACACGAGAGCGCGCAGTGTGTGATCTGATGCACAGAGAAGCCCAGAGAACGCAGTCCCCTGGTGGAGGACCGAGGAGCCCTGCGTGGGCACATTCTCCGTCTGGACTGGGACGGGGTTACCCGACGTTCCCTCCGTCAGACCACTCGGACCACACGCTTTCAAGGGATGTGTCCTGTTGCGTGTAAATTTAACTTTGTTGAGTTGATTTTTAAAATGAATTTCAAAACATACAAAAAAGCAATAATTCCAATGCCCAAGCTGCTTACCATGCCAGTTAAATTAGCATCTCTGAGCCGGGACCAGGAGGATTCCAGCAACAGAGAAGGGCGCCAGCTAACGTGAGCTGAAGCGGCTCTGGGGAGGAGGCAGCAGGAAAGCCAGACGTCTCCCCGACACTGCGGACGGGTGTCCCTCCACCCCAGTCAGTCCCCGGAACAGAGGAGGCAGTGGCTGAACTTGGGCCGCAAACCCCTGCCCCCACCTTTCCTGGAAGCAGATGGGAGAAGGCGTCCTCCAGTGACCCGCTGACCTTCACAGAGGGGAAGGTCTGGGGACTCACCGTCCCACAGGGAGAATGTGCAAGGAGAGAGGCGGTCTCCGTAAAAGATGTTGGGGTGTTTATAAGAAGGCTGGGCGCAGCAGACAGGCGTGTCCACATCCTGACCCCCAGAGCCCATGAAGGCGACCTCATTGGGGAAAGGATCTTTGCAGATGCAATTGGGATCTTGTGACGGGGAGATTACCTTGGATCACCAGGCTGGGCCCTGAATGCCGTCATGAGTGTCCTTAGGAGAGACACACACAGAAGAGGAAAGGCCACGCCACTCTGGAGTCAGAGACGGGAGGGACGCAGCCAGAAGCCAAGGGACGCCTGGGGCCCCCAGCAGCTGGAAGAGGCAGGAAGGACCCTCCCCTGGAGCCTCCAGAGAGAGCGCGGCCCTGGGACACCTCGACCTCGGACTTCCAGCGCCAGGAGCTGGGAGAGGACACACATCTCCAGTCCGACACACCTGACCTCGGACTTCCGGCGCCAGGAGCTGGGAGAGGACACACATCTCCAGTCCGACACCTCGACCTCGGAGTTCCGGCGTCAGGAGCTGGGAGAGGACACACATCTCTGGTCTGAAGCCCGTTTATGGTACTTCTTTTCGCAGCCACGGGAAGTGAACACGCTGGGTAACCTAAAATGGCCAATGTCCAGAACAGGCCCTCTGCAGAGCCCTGCGCCGAGACTGGAAGGTCTAAGCCTTGCTGGGCATCTGCCAGGAGGGCGTCCCCGTGGGGATGGAGCCGGCACACAGCCACGCTGATGCGAGACCATGGTGGCAGTCTGGAGCCGCTGCTGCGTGTGACAGTCACAAGCATTCCTCAGCTCCACGCGGAGCCACGACCACAGCCAGTCCCCGAACTGCGTCCTCGACGGGCATGAGTGCAGCCCGCGGGGAAGCAGAGTCCCGACAAGGGCCTCTCAAGGCTGCCTGCGGGGCTGATGGCTTTGACCGCGCCCAGCCAAGGCTCCCTGGGAATCAGATGTGGTGTGTCCCTCGGGGAAGAGAGGAGGCCGACCGGAGCCTCCCCAGACCCGCCTGGCCCTCAGCAGGCTCCGTGCCGGGACTCACTGCCCTGCCCCCAGACCCCCGGCCCCTCTTCCTGGGGAGAGAAGTCACTCTGAATCTCCCGTCTCAGTGTGCACAGCACCCGGGGAGCCAAGGGTGGCGTAACCGCGTCCTTCAAGTTCTAGAAAAGGCCGTCTCTGAGTTACAGCGTGTTGCCTCGATTGTACCGTGTATGTTTTGAATTGGAACCAATGTTTACACTTAAGAGATTTCACATGAAATTGATATCTACTCTTTGAAAAGTAGAAGATTCTGGAAAACCCAGGCCCCCATTCCTGCCTGGTGACGGTCCACTGGAGCTGAGCTGCCACTGGTCCCCCGGGAGGGGCAGCACCACAGTCCCCAGCGCTCCCCGCAGCCTGTTCCTCTCGGGCCTCGAGCTGGGGGTTCAGGAGAAACAGGACCGCAGGGGCAGCCGCGAGGTCCTTTGCTTCCAAGGTTGTTATCCAGAGGATGGCCCTCCTCTCCCCCTTCTCAGGGAAGGGTCTTCACACAACCTCCCCGCGACAGCAGACCCCGCGGGAAAAGCCCTGGCACCCCAGTGCCTGCAGAAAAGGCTCCTGGCCACCCTCTGATGGAGCCCCTCACCCTGCACACCCGACCCCTGGACCCCAGGCTGGGAAACTGCATCCCCGGGGACAGCACGGGCCTGGAAAGGTCTCTCCTGAAAACCGCTCTGGGATTTCTCGTTTCCCTCGGACCTGGGCGCGGACCCGCTGCCCTTCTCCTGAAGGATGCAGCTCGCACACCCACCCTGGAGCCCGGGTGGGAAATTAGCCTGGGAGAGGCTGCCTTGTGAAGATTTCCTTTAGGAAATTTCCCTACCGTTCATTATCCTTGATGCTCAAGGAAGAAAAAGGCGTGAGAAGAAGGCTTGGATTGCTGGAGGGAAGTATCTCAGCCTTGACAGAAGGAGAAAGACGGCTCCCCCCGCACGTGGAAAGGGGAGTGAGGGGCCCGCAGGCCTGGTGTGGGCCCAGGGGTCCTGCGTGCTGGGGGCGGCTGGCCGCACGCGCAAACCATGTCACTGAAATGGAGCTATTTCCCGGGTCTGAAGGAGGTCAAAACGGGACCCGTGACCAGTGGCGTGTTCGTCCCCGTCTCCGCGTGGCTCCGAGCTGCCAGCAGGGTGCAGGCGCGGAGCGTCTTGGCCGCGTCGTACGGACCCCCGCCTCGGGGAGGGCAGTGCAGCCCCTTGGCGCACACGGCTCGCATCTTCCAGGGGCCGTGGAGCTCGTGCGAGGGTTTGCACCCCGTCCCCCGAGGGGAGTCCAGATCCGGGCCAGTGTGTCTGGTGGACGCGGAGGGATCGCGGGTGTAAGTCGCTACCAGTGGGGCCAGAGGAGCCCGGAGGAAAGGGGGACGCTCGGGGGGTGGCAGAGGGGCCCCCTCCCAGCACCCAGTCCCCCCCACCAAGCAGGGGAGCATGGAACGAGGCCCCAAGTAACACACGCACACTCACACACACATGCGCAAAATCACACACAGATGCACACACGTGCATAGAGGTGCACACACAGATACAAATGCAAGCACACGGACACGCGCGCACACGCACACACACACGACCGCACAGACCCGCCCACCCAGACACACGCGCACACACACACACACACAACCACACAGACCCGCCCACCCAGACACACGCGCACACACACACACACACGCGCAAGACCACACATAGACCCGCGTGCACACACACACCACACGTAATTGCTTCTCCGGTCACGGTGGTAGGTGGTAGCATAGTGACATTTTCCTGCTGACTTGTCACTTACCCTCTCCTGAGCCGTCACTTCCCGTGGTGCTGGGATCTTGGTAAGCACCTCGCCTGCTGGGTGGGTAACAGTCCATAAAAGGGATGGCTCGAAATTCATTCGACCGTCTACACTGATGGACTCTAAGTTGATTTCCCTTTGGCCGCTGTAACTCACGCTGCAGTGCACAGCTTTGTGCGAATAGCTTTTGGATTAGTCTCCTAGGATAAATGCCAGCTGTGGAATCAGGGGATAAAATAATAACAGCAAACGGTTCCCAGGCTCCAGACACTCCTCTATGCAGTTTTCATCTGCACAGCAGCCTGTGGAGGAGGCACCGTCCTGCCTTTCACGTTATGGGCGGGGCAGCCGAGCACAGAGAAGCTGAGCGACTTGCCCAAGGTCACACAGCTGGTGCGCACCGAGCCGGTCGTCGTTGCATCACTGCACAGGTATCGTTGGCTGTCTATTCATAGCTTCGGACTTTTCCAAGACAGTTGAGCCAACCCACCCCAGTTTCTCCACAAACTCGCCACCAGTGCATGTGACCCCTGCACCCAGTTCGGCAGCGAGTCTGCAAGATTCTGCACACGCCTTCCCTGTGCTTGTGCCGATTGCCTGGCCACGCCCTGCCTGCGAGCACGTGTTCTTCCTCAAGACGCCGGGAGCAGATGACTCTCTTGTCCCTTGTCACTCTCCTGAAGGCTGAAGGACCCGTTTGTGACCTTAATTCTATGCACTCCCATTTATACAGAACTCCAGAATTCCATGGACTCGAGGATGTGGATTGTCTCTGCGTGGGTGTCTGGGTGTGTCTCTGTGTGTGCATGTGTTGTATGTGTATCTGTGTGTGTGTTCACTGCAGGTGTGGGTCTGTGTTTATGTGTGCGGGGGTGCACATGTGTGTTTCTCTGGGTGTTACCTGTGTGCATCTGGGTGTGTACGTGTAGGTCTGTGTGTATGGGTATCTATCTGTGGGTACGTTTGTGGGACCATGTACGTGTATTACATGTGTCTGTATATCTGTACATCTGTTTGTTGGGTGTGTGTCTGGCCTTGTAGTGGGTGTGTTGCGTGTGTGTCTACATGTGTCCGTGTACCTGTCTGTTGCATGTGTGTACTTTTGCACGCACGCGTGTGTGTTGTGTGCATCCATGCATCTGTGTGTGTCCGCATGTCTGTTGCCTTTACAAGGCAGGAGCCCGGGTGAGGACCCTTTGCAGAGATGCCGCTTGCTATATCCCGGCATGTGCACATCAGCCCCGATGTAAGGATGCCCCCAGGACGACACGTCTCCCCCTGCCCGGCCGAACCTGAGAACCCCTCGGCCCTGGCTGTTTTCTGTAAACACAGCAAGAATTTCTCATGCAAATAAATTCCGTGCCAGCTGATTCTGCTTCCATCGCCTTCTGAGTTTAAGTTTATTTTGGAACTCTGAGCAGTAATAAAAAAATTCTTACTAGCTACATCAGACTTGGGAGGGATTTGGTAGTTAAGTTCACCAGAGATCGCCTGAGGTTTTTGTGTCGTTAAGAAAATGAGAGAAATATCTCTCTTGGTTGGTGAACCATAACTTAACCAGTCAAACGCTTGCTATTACACGTCACAGATGACATTAAAATTTCATTGCTGTTAGATTTGTGGCTCAAATGTCATGACTGAACAAATTGGATCTTTTTACAAATAAAAGGATAATCGCCTTTTAATGCCTCTGTTATTCTTGGACAACTCATGGGCATTTGCTTCTGATGTCCTAGTCACATTGAAAAGAAATGCTTCTTTTAAATTGTGATTGAGAACAATTTATCATGGCGTTATCATGAGTGACTTCATACCTGTGGGAGCAGCGGGACAGCGGGGGGAACGGAGCAGGAAACAGCCTTAGCCTTCAGCCTTGCCAGGACCACAGGGGCCTTCGGGGACAGTGGGGAGCCTTTTTGTTTTTTAATTTATTTGTTCTATTTTATTTTTGGCTGCGTTGGATCTTCCTTGCGGTGCGCGGGCTTCTCACTGCAGTGGCTTCTCTTGTTGCAGAGCACAGGCTGTAGGCACGCGGACTTCAGTAGTTGTGGCTCGCGGGCTCTAGAGAGCAGGCTCGGTAGTTGTGGCGCACGGGCTTAGTTGCTCCGCAGCATGTGGGATCTTCCCAGAGCAGGGCTCGAACCCGTGTCCCCTGCATTGGCAGGCAGATTCTTAACCACTGTGCCACCAGGGAAGCCCCAGTGGGGAGCCTTTACTAGTCCTCTCAGAGCTCGGAAGAAACTAAGCCCTCAGCCTACAAGGGAGGTGTCTTTGTTTTGAGGGAAACACGTCCTTCAAAAGCTTGGAAGGTCCTGCTTTCTTACAAAACAGAGACTGTGTCTACTTCTTGCTAGCAAGCTATTTTTCCGTTCTCTTTCCTTTCTCTTTTTTATCCCCTCCGACTAATAGGCACTCAGTATATCCTGCATTCATGATGTGAATGTATCATGAATGAATGAATGAGTCAGCAAATATGCAGTTCTATTCACAGTGACACCGTCCACTTTTCTCTGCCACTCTGTCTCACCCTGTCCTGCTTTGACCACCGCTGCTCCATGAGACCAGTGGAGGTCTCAACACTGATAGATTGTTAATGCATTTTAGAAAAAACTATAACCAGCACATTGACACATGATTTTACAGATACAATTGCTTGGGACAAGGCAAGATTTACTGACATTTTAAAAATATGTAGCTGTAAATAGAATTATTACAGGAATAATAGTACAGTTGGCAGTCTTGTGCAGACAGCTGCACAGGTTGTGTACTGTACAACTTCAAGGTGTGTCATTCAGAGAGAGTCTGATATTGAAGAGCTTCCATAGAGTTGAGCAGTGCACAGCCTGTGCAACCGCCCATTACAGCCCTGACTACTGATGCACAGATAAAATAACGAAGGAGGTAGGCAAGTGACTGATGATCAGGGCAACTAAACAACTCATCGGGTAAACAGATTTTTAAAAATTTCCACTAAGTTGCCTGAATTGAATACTGGTTTTTGTCATCTCTGAGGGATGCAAAGGCAAGTCCTAGGCAGCCCTGCCCGTGTCCCAAGCCCTGGGCACAGTGACCAAGCGGAGGCGAGGAGTGCAGGGATGAGGTGTGGGGACTTGGAAAGAGGATGGTGAGCCCACCCAGGCTGTGGAGATCCGGGGCCACACACCAGCAACCAGCTCATGCACTGCCTGCTTCCCTCCAGAACCCCGGCCATGATCGGCTGCTCCTTCGTGGTGGACCGGGAGTACTTCGGGGACATCGGCCTGCTGGACCCGGGCATGGAGGTGTACGGTGGGGAGAACATCGAGCTGGGCATGAGGGTAAGTGTCACTGCCTGGCCACCGAGGCCTCGTGAGGGGACCGTCTGCCGAGCAGACCTGTTGGCCTGGCTGGTCCGTGAGCTGCGTGTTACCAGTAAGGGGGGCGTAAGGCCCCAAAACTTAGGTCAATGTAAGAAACCTCGATGGCAGCGGGACTGGGAAACATTATGAATATGGTGACAAGAGATTGTGTTTTGGATGTGACTTTCTTTCTCAAGCCACGCGTTCTGCTGCATTACACTAAAGTGGGGGCCGGTGGGGGGGTGGAAATTGTAAAAGCTGGTCCTCGGCTTGGGGAGTTTGCACGATGGCGACGAGGAGACCCACCCTGTTTCGTGGGCTTGTCTCGGTGGATGTGTGTAAAGCAGGGTGCAGATGGGGGTTGTGAGCGTCTGAATTCCCCACGGCTGCTCCTGGGGGGGGGGGGCAGCTTGTAGAGAAGGCTCCAGAGAGGATGTTTTCTTCTAGGAATTTTATGATTCCAGGCCTTATGCTCAAAGCTTTAGTCCATTTTGAGTTAATTTTTCTGTATGGTGTAAGATAGTGGTCCAGCTTTACTCTTTTGCATGGAGCTGTCCGGTTTTCCCAGCACCATTTATTGAGGAGACTATCTTTTCCTCGTTGTATATTCTTGGCTCCTTTGTTGTAAATTAATTGACAATGTGTGCATGGGTTTGTTTCTGGGTTCTGTGTTCTGTTCCATTGATCTATGGAATGTTTTTATGCCAATGCCATATGTTTTGATTCTTGTAGCTTTGCAAGGTAGTTTGAAATCAGGGAGTGTGATGCCTCCAGCTTTGTTCTTCTCTCTCAAGATTGCTCTGGGGTCTTTGTGGTTCCACACAAATTATAGGATTGGTTGTTCTATTTCTGAGGAAAAATGTCATTGGCATTTTGATAGGGATGTACTCAATCTTAGATTGCTTTGGGTAGTACAGTCATTTTAACAACATTTTCCAATCCATGAGCATGGATACTTTTCCATTTCTTTGTGTCTTCTTCAACTTCTTTCATCAATGTCTTGTAGTTTTCAGCGTACAGGCCTTTCACCTCCTTGGTTCAGTGTATTCTTAGGATAAAATCAGGTTGGGTTCGGAGCCCAGTCAAAGGCTAGTATCCTGGGCTCTGCTCACGGCTCAGCGGGACGGTCACAGCATGATTAACGTGACATGACACAGCCCATCCAGAGAGGGATGGGCAGGGCTTTCAAGGACTGTGGACCTGGGGTGTCAAAGGACCCTGCTTCCAGGAGAGTTCGGGTTTGAGCCCTCAGCACCAGGTCGTGGGTTACGACCAGGTCACCAGGTCACCAATTCCTTGCCCTTCACGCACAAGTGCTCCTTCTGAGGTGCTGTGACCCCGCTCCACACAGGATGCTCAGAGGCCCAGGATGGGGAAGCAGCTTAGCCATTGGTACCAGGGGCTGGAGCGCAGATCCCCACTAGCTCAAGCCTAACTAACCAGCTGGTTAGCTGTCTACCCAGTGACGACACCAGAGCCCCCAAATCAAAGAGTTTTTGACACTGGATCTGTTAGCCTTGACAGAGTACCGTCACCCGGGAGGCCTAAAGCCACGGCCCCCTCCTCTTACTGCACTGAGGCTGGAGTCTGAAGTCTCCGGGGCTGCGCCCCCGGGGGCTCCCAGGGAGGGTCCTTCCTGCCTCTCCCAGCTCCCGGTATTTGCTGTGAACCCTGGTGCTTGTAGATGCGACCCTCCAATCACATGGCCGTCTTCTCCCTGTGTCTTTACGTCCCCTTCCTCTGTGTGTGCTCCCCCTTAGAAGGACACCAGTCACACTGGATTAGGGCCCACCTGAATGACCTTGTTTTAACCTGATTACCCCTTTATTTTTTTAAAAAAAAAACACTGTTTTAAGTTTCCTCTCTTTTTTTTTTTAGACCTTTTTTTTTTTTTTTCTTTGCGGTACGCGGGCCTCTCACTGCTGTGGCCTCTCCCGTTGCAGAGCACAGGCTCCAGACACACAGGCTCAGCGGCCATGGCTCACAGGCCCAGCCGCTCCGCGGCATGTGGGATCTTCCTGGACCGGAGCATGAACCCGCGTCCCCTGCATCGGCAGGCGGACTCTCAACCACTGCGCCACCAGGGAAGCCCCTGATTATTCTTAATTATCAGCATTGCTAGCACCAAGAGCGTCCCATCCGGGGGCAGAGTAACTTAGGCAGCTGTTGGTGCCCCAGCTGGTGATGTCCTCTCTCCAGGGGAAGCTGACTGAGCTTGGTCATGGGTCCAAACTGTGAAGCAGGGCAGCTCCAACGGCCTGGAAATGACGGTGGCCCACGGGGCTCTGGCTGTGTGGGAGCGAGGCTGCCAGCAGCTGGGAAGCCAGAGCTGGAGGTCAGGGATGTGACCCCCACACTGTCACCTCTGACCTCACTGCCGTGGCCTCCGGCCCCTCTTCAGAGAGGCCAAGGCTCAGGGTCTGGGGACGGCCAGTGAACTGAGCAAGTCCTGCAGCCGCAGGTGGGAGCCACGAGCTCCCAGCCACCAGCAGCCAAGCCTGAGGTTCAGAGCTGTTTCTGGATGTAAAACAGAGGAAGCCAGCGTGTGCAGGGACTGTCCCATTATATGGGACAAGAATCTCAGTTAGCCGGGATGCTGAGTCCTGATGACACCGACCAGGGTTCTTGGCCTTCCCCAGTCGATAGAAATTGGCCTGAGGCCAGACAGGAAATTCAGGCAAGGCTTTACGGGGCCCCCTGCTGCAGCTGGTGGGGGGGGTGCGGAGACCAAACAACAGCTTCCCTTGCTTGCCCGCTCCCTGAGGGGGGGCTGGTCCCTTACACGGGGTGAGGGTAGGGGTGTGTCCAGGGGTCGGGCTGGAGGCGTGGCTCAGGTGGTCTGCCCAGCGCCCAGGTGGTGCTGAGTGCGGGGGGCCTGCGCGGTGCCCTGCTTTTGCTCCCGGCTCTTCAGAAGCGGCAGCTGGGCTTTATTTGGTCTTTTTGTATCTTTTGTCCAGAATTTGCAGCAGCTGCACATGGGTGCATTTATTTTTAGTCCCGTATAGTTTCTTCGTATTTATTGCTGGAGGAGAGGTGTGTCCAGGTACAAGCACTGCAGCAAAGGGGCCCAGGTTCCAGGTCCCAGCCTGTCTCACTGAGGCCCCAGGATGCTGTGACAGCCGCTCCACCACTCAGAGCGCTGAGCAGAGCACGTTCACAGGCAGAGCAGGAGGGGCCAGGAGACCTACCAGAAGGGTGAGGCTGGTCTCTGGGCCTGGTTCTCAGACTCCAGCTGCACCAGAATCCCTTAGAGGCTCCTTAAAATAGATCACTGGGCCCCAACCCAGAGATGTGGATTCAGTATGGCAGGGTGGAGCCTGGGAATCTTTTTTAAAAAATTCATTTATTTATTTATTTTTGGCTGCGATGGGTGTTCGTTGCTGCGTGCGGGCTTTCTCTGGTTGCAGCCAGTGGAGGCCCCTCTTCGTTGCGGTGCGCGGGCCTCTCATTGCGGTGGTTTCTCTTGTTGCAGAGCACGGGCTGTAGGTGCACGGGCTTCAGTAGTTGTGGCTCACGGGCTCTAGAGCACAGGCTCAGTGGTTGTGGCACATGGGCTTAGTTGCTCTGCGTCATGTGGGATCTTCCCAGGCCAGGGCTCGAACCTGTGTCCCCTGCACTGGCAGGCGGATTCCTAACCGCTGTGCCACCAGGGAAGCCCAGCCAGGAATCTTAATTTCCAACAAATTCCCAAGGGCCACTGACTCTGTCGGTCCAGGGAACCCACTCTGAGAACCAGCCTCCGCCCAGCCGCCACTCTGCGGACCGTAAGCCGGCCAGGCTTGCTCTGCACAGGGCCTGGAGCACTACTGAGCGCTCTGTAAACACCCACGGATGGACGGAAGGGCAGCGGCCGGGGGCCAGGCCTCGGGGTCCACTGTGGCCGAGCTCTGCTGATGTGGGGCTGAACTCTGATTGGTTTGGGGTCCTTGTGGATTTTGTGGTTTTTTCTGGGATTTCATTTAGGTTTTTGTTTGTCTGTAGGGACTTAGGTCACAGAAAAGATTATTTAAGGCTGGTTTTTAAAAATTTATATACAGTTTATTGAAGTTACACCTTTCCAAACCTGTTTGCTTTAAGCTTTTCAGTTAAACCTAGAGACTATATTATTGTGGTTATAAATAAAGTAAGAACACTCAGCTTCCCCTTTTCTTTGATTAATGCTTGATTAACTCAGTTTAACAGATTAAATGCTATTAAACAACGATCAGTTCCATTTCTGCCTTTAGTTAATTCAATTCCCTTGAACTTTTAAAATGACACTTACAAATGTGGCATATTTTCTTTTCTCTTTAAGCACATTGAATGCCTGATATCATTGCAGAAATTCCCCTAAGCGCTTAAAAAACTCTAGAGTGTCTAGTATATTAAACTTATACCAAATCTCAACTTCTCTGAAGCATTTTGGTATTGTTTGCAAATGTTTAAAATTCTCTGACAAGGTCCAATTTTAAATCACAAATTGAGAATCAATCCTCAGTTATACACATTAAAATGGAATCAGAGGATTAGCCGGCAGAGTCTTCAGTAAGCTGACTTTTCTCAGCTGTTTTCGTCATTAAAGACAAATCCTTTCCGATGATTCCTGAACCTGGCAGAAAGTACCAGCTCTCCGTGTCTGATTGATTCCTGCACCTCTACACTGGATTCTAATCCTTCCCAGTGTTAGACGATGTCAGCTCGGGAACCACAGTCAGAGTCCCAAGGAAGCTGCAGAGCCCCTGGGGGCTGCCCCTGACCCCTGGCCTGCGTGTGGGTAGCAGGGGGCTCAGTGGACATGCGCCTGGGTGGAGGGACCGCCCTGGGGGGGATGAACCACCACTGGAGACGCAAGGCGCCCACACAGGGAGGGGCAGGGGAGAAGCGCCCCGACAGACCTCTTGCGCCCTGTCTCCTTCCAAACCAAACCCAGCTGGGAGCCTGAGGGCAGGAAGGGACCTGCCTGGAAGGGCGACCGGGCCTTGCCAACCCAGCCAGGTGGGCCCGGCCAGGAGTTGTGGGCCGTGAGGGCAGGAGGAGGAATTTGAGGGCGGGTACCCCCAGGGGCTCGCAGTGGCTCAAGTCGGAGGCAGTGCAGGGTCAGGCAGAAGCCAGCATGGGGGAACCGAGCAGGGAGGGAGGAACAGTGGGTGTGGTCGAGGTGAGAAGACACCAGGTGTCGGGGGGCCGGACAAGGGCGACAACCGCATCCCACATGCCGGCGGGGAGAGAGAAGTGAGGCTGGACGCCACCACCAGCATCCAGGAAGCAGGCTGTGTACGGGGTAAGGTTAGGGTCGGGGTCCATGTGAGACCTCAATCTGTCCGAAAGAGAACTTGGTATGGGGGGTGGGGGAGGCACTGCCCTGGGTGTCACCACGTAGGCGCCTGGGAGAGGGCGATGGAGAGACGGGCCTGTCTCCATCCCTGGTGGCACCTGGGTGGGAATATCCTCCTGGAGGATTTTGCAGCATGGGGAACGGGGAAGGAGGTGAGCCTCCACGAAGGAGCGTCTCCTGAAGGAGAGGCAGGAGCCTGTTGCCGTGGTAACTAACTGGGGGCACGAGACACCTCACTGGGAAGAGAGGGCACCCTGCGCAGTGGTCGGGGAGACAGAGGGGACGGGGCGGGGGGTGACCCGAACGTAACACGAGCAGTGCCCACGCCCACCACGTACAGTGCGCGGCCCGCAGTGAGGGGGCGTCCAGAAGTGGGGTAGGTGCCCAGTGCACATGGGGGACAGCCGAGGCCGCATGGGGGTCACGGGGTGCTGACCGGCGCAGGCGGAGGGCAGAGCTGGGCAAAGCCCCCGGTCTCAGCTGGTGAGGCAGGGAGGGGTCCAGGTGTGGAAGCTCCCTTGCACCCAGCTGTAGCTGGGAGACCTGAGCTCTGTGAACGCACGGTGACTGTGGGTTTGGCCATTAGACAGCGACGAAGGGCCAGGTTGATGCTCCCCTGGGTGAGTTCTAGCCGGTGGTCACAGTGACGAGGGATTGGAAGGAAGACAGAAACCCTCCGAGGTGTTGAAGAAGGGGCGTCCAGCAAAAGGAGGCCCGGCAGCAGGCTCCGTCTGGCCCTGGAGCTTTGACCACAGGTGGGTCCCCAACACCCCTGGTCTGGGTCTCCACTTTGTAAAGGGGGCTCTGGGCTCTGAGCTGGGCAGGGTCCCCCTAGCTGTCGGGGAGGGGTCTGGGGTTGGCGTTGCCTGTGGGACATCAGGGGACGTTTGCGGACTGGGGTGATGCAGGTGTAGGTGTAGATATGGATTAGGTGTGGACATGGGTGTGGATGGAGCTACAGAGGCGTAGATATAGATGTTGCTGTAGATCTGGGTATAGATCTGGATAGACAGGCGTGTAGAATCCATACAGATTCTAGAGATAGATATGCATGTACAGAATCACACATACTTACGTACATTAAGTGTACAGATGTGTGTATATATGTATATATGTTTTTAGACTTTTATTTTTTTCAGTTATAGATATATATACATTCTTTTTTCTACTCTTTTCCATTATGGTTTATCCCAGGATCTTGAATATAGTTCCCTGTGCTCTACAGTAGGACATGTTGTTTATCCATTCTATATATAATAGGTTACAGCTACTAGACCCAAACTCCCACTCCATCCCTCCCCCACCCCTTTCCCCCTTGGCAACCACAAGTCCATTCTCTTTCATAGATAGGTTCATTTGTGTCATGTTTTAGACTCCACATGTAATTGGTCTCATATGGTGTTTGTCTTTGTCTGACTTACTTCACGTAGTATGATAATCTCTAGTTGCATCCATGTTGCTGCAAGTGGCATTATTTCATTCTTTTTTATGGCTGAGTAGTATTCGTGTGTGTGTGTGTGTGTGTGTGTGTGTGTGTGTACCACATCTTCTTTATCCGTTCCTCTGTCGATGGACATTCAGGTTGTTCCCGTGTCTTGGCTACTGTGAACAGTGCTGCTGTGAACATGGGGGTGCCTGGATCTTTCTGCATTAGAGTTTGGTCTGGAAATATGCCCAGGAGTGGGGTGGCTGGGTCATAGGGCAACTCTATTTTTATCAACTTTTATTGTTGACCGGATTTAAGGCAGCTTGCCAGGAAACAGAAAAATCCCAGCAAGATAAAGTAAATTATAAATAGCAAGAAAGAAGAAAGAAAAAATCAGACAGAGACATGGAAGGGAGGTGGGACCTCCACGGGCGAGCCCGGAGGCCGGGATCAGAACCCCAGGACCTCCCCTCTGGCGTCGGGTGAAGGCAGGCCCACATCCGGGGCAGCAGGCTGTTCTCGCAGAGGCCTGGGGGTGGGGAAGGCCGGCGGGACGCCTCAGTGATGCCTGCCCTGTGCTTTGCAGGCTGCCCTCTGCTGTTAACAGCCAGTGGCAGGAAACCCATGGGCCCGAGGGCAGCAGCTCCACTGTCTGTGCCCCGGGCTGGGGGCTCCGGCTCAGTCCCTGAGTTCAGGGCAGGGTCTCCTTACAAGCCCAGCAGCCCGTGGGCCACAGCAGAGTGCAGAGGAGCGAGGCAGCAGGCCCGGGCCGCGGGGGGGTCAGAGTGGGCAGGTGTGCCCCGCCCCCGTTTAGAGCAGGGACGACATTCATTTCAAGCCACCTTTCCTAAATGTCGTTCTCAGTGGAACAGTTGTTTAACGTCATACAGCAATGTGGCCCCGTGGCCGTCCCTGACCCAGGGCACTGGAGCAGTTCCACACACCACCGCTGGGGGGCGGGGTGGGCCACGCCGTCCTCCATGTTCCCGGCCTCGGGGCTGTGCCCGCAGGATCCCCTGCAGGCTGCACGTCCAGGTCCTGGAGAGGCTCTGGCGGGGCCGGGCTGGGCATCCCTCCCCCATGCCTGGGGCTCCAGCTCCTGCCCTGACAGTCCCTAGGTGCTTCCGGCAGCTTCCAGGGAGAGGCCTGGGCGCTGTGCACCCCGTGCCCCTCACAGCCCGGCTGTTGCCTGTCGCTGGCTGCCTGAGCCCCGCCCTCCCCACCGCCCGCCCTACCGGTGACCAGTCCTGTGTTGCATCCCCTGTTTGAAACGATCGGATTAGTTTCTGTTCTGATCGGGGGTGCCTCGCAGCCCTGGGCAGTGTCCTCCCAGAAAAGCCACCTGTCCCTGGAGGAGGGGGGCCTGGGTAGAAGGCCTCCATCTCACAGGACACGAAGAGGGACCGGGAGTGAATGGAACGCGGGCCCAAAGCGCAGGAAGGAGGCTGGACGGCGAATCCCCGCTGAGGGTGGATGCGATGGTAGATGGGATTGTTTCTTGAATTTCTCTTTCTGATCTTTCGTCGTTAGTGTATAGGAATGCAACAGATTTCTGTGTATTAATTTTGCAACCTGCAACTTTACCAAATTCATTGATGAGCTCTGGTAGCATCTTTAGGAATTTCTACATATAGTATCATGTCACCTACAAACAGTGACAGTGTAACTTCTTTTGCAAGCTGGATTCCTTTTTTTTTCTTTTTCTTCTCTGATTGCCGTGGTTAGGACTTCCAAAACTCTGTTGAATAAAAGTGGCGAGAGTGGACATCCTTGTCTCGTTCCTGATCTTAGAGGAAATGCTTTTCACTGTTGAGTATGATGTTGGCTGTGGGTTTGCCGTATATGGACTTTGTTATGTTGAGGTAGGTTCACTCTATGCCCACTTTCTGGAGAGTTTTTATCATTAATGGGTGTTGAATTTTGTCAAAAGCTTTCTCTGCCTCTATTGAGATGATCATATGGTTTTTCTCCTTCAGTTTGTTAATATGGTGTATCGCGTTGATTGATTTGCGAATATTGAAGAATCCTTGCATCCCTGGGATAAACCCCACTTGATCGTGGTGTATGATCCTTTTAATGTGTTGTTGGATTCGAATTGCTAGTATTTTGTTGAGGATTTTTGCATTTATGTTCATCAGTGATATTGGCCTGTAGTTTTCTTTTTTGTGGTATCTTTGTCTGGTTTTGGTATCAGGGTGATATCAGGTGGCCTCGTAGAATGAGTTTGGGAGTTTTCCTTCCTCTGCAGTTTTTTGCAAGAGCTTCAGAAGAATAGCTGTTAGCTCTTTAAGTGTTTAATAGAATTTGCCTGTGAGGCCATCTGGTCCTGGACTTTTGTTTGTTGGTACTTTTTGTTTTTGTTTTATAAGTTATGTTGACTCTTTTTAAAAAATTTATTTATTTAATTCATTTATTTTTGGCTGCGTTGGGTCTTCGTTGCTGTGCACAGGCTTTCTCTAGTTGCGGCGAGTGGGGGCTACTCTTCGTTGCGGTGCCTGGGCTTCTCATTGCTCTCTTGTTGCAGAGCACGGGCTCTAGGTGCACGGGCTTCAGTAGCTGCAGCATGCGGGCTCAGTAGTTGTGGTTCGTGGGATCTAGAGCACAGGCTCAGTAGTTGTGGCGCACGGGCTTAGTTGCTCCGTGGCATGTGGGATCTTCCCAGACCAGGGATAGAACCGGTGTCCCCTGCATTGGAAGGCAGATTCCTAACTACTGCACCACCAGGGAAGTCCCAAAAATGTGGTTTTGAGACAGGCTGGGACCTGGGACCCTTTACTGGAGTGCTTGCAGCTGGACAACAGAATACGAAGAAAGTATAAGGGACTAAAAATAACTGCACGCATGCTCAGTTGGGGCAAATTTTGAACAATAAGGTACAAAAAGGCCACAAACCAACTGCCATTCAGGTGCAGGGAGCAAAACCGGGTCCTGCCCACGATCCCTGCACGCGGCATCACTGAGTGGGTGGGCAGACCGCCTAAGGCACCCCTCCGGCCTGAGCCCTGGACCCACCCCTACCCGCTCCCCATTTAAGGGACCAGCCCACCTTCCCCGGGAGCTGGCAAGGCACCTCTTACTAGTTCTCGCTCGCTGGTGCTTCAGCACAGCCCTGATAAAGCCTCGCCTGAATTCCTCACCTGGCCTCTTATCAACTCTACTGATTAAAAAGCCCAGGTCGGCGTCAATCCCACCTGGAATTCAGCTCACCTCCGGCCTGCACCCTTCTGCCTTCTCATCCACTCTACGTAAAAGCCAAGAGAGGGCTATTGCAACCTCATTAGGGCTTCCCCACCCTGAGAATTAATCCCACACTCCCTCCCATGGTGTGCAGGACCCTCTCGCCATCCTGCTGACCATGTGTCCTGGTGCCCACCCTCTCGCCCACCCGCACCAGCCCCTGACCTTCAGCTTCCCTTGTCCAAACCGAGCTCCATGCCCCTCAGCCCAGGAGCCCCGCCCAGCCTGGCTGCTTCCCGACCCTTGGTCTTGGCCCTGCCCAGCCACAGCCCACCAAAGCCTGGCTGTGTCTCCTCGCACGACGCGGCTCTACCCATCACTGTCTCACTGGTTTGCCTACTTTTTCCTGCCTGTCTCCCCGCTCCGTCACCAGTTGGGATGCGAGTGAGTCCTTGTGCCCAGGGCTGGGTCTCCTTCACTGCTGCGTGCGACTGCCTGTTGACGTTTAGGTTTACTTACAGGATAAACAGATGGGTCATTTGGGAAAGAGGGGGCCTCTGTGCTGTGCTACGTGCTGGGTCAGTGGGGGGGCATCAAAGGGAGGCAAGCCGTCCATTTGTCGTGTTGATGAAAACGAGCGTCCGGGTGCCGACCACCGTCCCAGGTGCTGGGATTCGGCAGGGTACACACGTCCCCTCATCCCCAGCTAGCAATGTCTGGGATGGGGGAGGTTGTCATTTTAAAAGGGGTAACCAGGGAAAGGAACACAGAGATGTGACATCTGAGCAGACGTGAAGGAGAGGAAGCGAGCTGTGTGGCTATGGGGAAGTGTTCCCGGCGAGGGAACAGCAAGTGCAAAGGCCCTGTGGCAGGAGCCCGTGAGTGGCCCTGGCCCGCGTGCTCCTCCCCCGCCTTCCTGGAACCCCTGCTCCTGCCCAGATGGCCCTTGAAGCCACCGCTGAATCCGATCCGTCGTTAACACAGATGGCCACGCAGCCCTTCTGATAGATTCAGTCCAATTAGAGGAGTAATTCTGTGGTCTCGGGGCTAATTTACATTTCTGTGATTGTCGAAATGCCAACTGCTTGTCCAGTAATGAGGAAAGTCCTCGAGCCAATTAGGGGGAAATGAATCCGTCGCGTCCGTTAGGTTTAATAAAGGTCAAGACAGAATCAAGAGGCACGCGCCTGGTTAGGCAAAGCTCTGCCACACAGAAACTGGAAATCGTTCGCTTCTCTATTTTAAAATGTTCCGACTCGCTGCCTTCCCAGGGTGTTACAGGCAAACCTCTCAGCACGGAGGGCCTTCAACTCCCGACCCTCTGAGGGGCTGTCTTAGTGCTAGACATCTGGGGGCTGGGTGGTAGGTTTTCCCTATTCCCCAGGAGTCAATCGTCACAGGCTCCTGTCCTGCCAGAGCAGGGAAGGGGCCTCGTTACTCGTGGAGGAATCCACGCTGCTCCACGGGCCACACCAGAGGGGCTGTGGGTGTCCCCCAGGCTGGTCCTGGACCTTTCTTGGTGGCAGTGGGAGTAGACTGTGAAGTCCCATCTGGTTCTGCTTCAGGAAGGGCTTGTTCTAGTCACAAGTGGGTCTGTCTGCCTGATAAGGTGAGGACGCGCGTCCTCTCCCCAGTAGCCCACAGGGGGACCCCTCGCCTGCCCAGCCAGCCTCCGCTCCCCCAAGCAGATGACCCAGGCCTCCAGACAGCGGAAGCAGATGCAACGCGGGGGAGGGAAAGTCTCATCCACTTGAGTGTTCTGTGGAAAAGCCCCTGTGGCTACATGGGGTCTTCAGATGTCCCCTTGAGACTTGCCTTTGGAGGTGGTCCTGCCCGTCAGCCACCTGGGCCACCTCCTTTCTGAGCCTCAGTTCCCACTTCTGTCCCCAAGGGGCGTATAGGACGCAACTCCTGGGGCCGGCTGGGGATTAAATGAAACGTGGCCAGCATGTGACGGCACTCATTGTTTGTGCAGGGATTTCTGGAATACTATTTTTCTTCCCTTTATAAGAGTGACTTTTATTAGAAAAACACAAGGTCAGCTAACAGGAACAAAATTAAGTCACCCAGGATTCTGTCTCTGTCTTCGCCAGGGTGGACATCCTCTCAGAGGTGCCTTGCGTGTGTCTAAGATTCTCTCCACGTGCACGTAATGTGCGCCCATTTTTGCTTATGTTTTATATATGTGTATATTTCTGGAAAGCCATGACCCCGACAGTTACTCGACGGTGGGTCTCTGTCTGTAATGCGGCCGCCCCTCCACACGGCACAGCCCTGAAGTCGTGTTCTCATGTCTGGATCTTCCTTCATGTCTCAGCATTTCCTCAGGATGAGCTTCTAGAAATGGAATTGCTAGATCAGCTGAAACACATAATTTTACAGCTTTTGATACAATTTGCCAAATCCCCCGCCCTGCCCCCCACAAAAGTCTGTGTGTGTCTGTGTATGTGGTGTGTGTGTGTGTCTGTGTATGTGGTATGCGGTGTGTGTGCTTGGTGTGTGTGTGTGGTGTGTGTGTCTGTGTGTCTACATGTCTGTGTGTGGTGTGTGTGTGTCTGATTACGTGGTGTGTGTCTGTGTATGTGGTGTGTGTGTGTGCTGTGTGTGTGGTGTGTGTGTGTGGTGTGTGTGTGGTGTGTGTGTGGTGTGTGTGTGTGGTGTGTGTGGTGTGTGTGTGTTTTCTCAAATGGTACATGAGGAGGCAGTTTCCCAGGCATATAACACATGTGATCTGATTAAATATAATCTTCCTTTTTTCATACATGACAGACACACAGGGAACGTCTTGTTGTTTAACTTGCTTTTCTTCAATTACTAATGAGGTTAATTTTTTTTGTTTTTGCGGTACGCGGGCCTCTCACTGCTGTGGCCTCTCCCGTTGCGGAGCACAGGCTCCGGACGCGCAGGCTCAGCGGCCATGGCTCACGGGCCCAGCCGCTCCGCGGCATGTGGGATCTTCCCGGACCGGGACACGAACCCACGTCCCTTGCATCGGCAGGCGGACTCTCAACCACTGCACCACCAGGGAAGCCGGAGGTTAATATTTTTGTACATTTGTTGACCATATATTTTTCTTTCTTTGCTAATTTTTTTCTCATGACGTCCCTCATTTTCTAGTAGATTTTAAGAGCACTTCATACATTAGGGATATTAACTCTTTCCTGTGTGACACGAGTGCTTTCCTTGTTCTTAATTTTATGATGTTGACTTTTTATAGAGAGAATTTTTTAATGTAAGTACCTACTTTTTTATTAAATGGCTTGTGTATTTGCTGTCCTTCTTAGAAAGGCCTATTTGAAAGGCTATTTGACCACATTTCCTTCTGACACTTTTCTAGTTCCTTTTTTACATTAAAATCTTTAATCCACTTGGAATATGTTATTTATGTAAGTTAGGTTGTGATATTTCTTTATACCGTTTTAAATGATGGACTATCTCTTTTCACACCGTCCGCTAAGCATTGCATCCTTTCCCCCGATGAGAAAGGCGGCCTTTACCATATTCTAAGTGCTTCTAGATACGCTTGTGTCTGTTTTGAACTTTTTACTTTTAGCCATGATCTCCTGCTTTATAAAATATGCTAATGTCTAGCAATTGAATGCTTCCTCATTGTCATTTTAGAATCTTCCTGGCTGCTCTCTTGCTTTTCCTCTTTTGTATGAACTTAGAAACATTTTATCAGACTCTGTCCACCTGTACATCAGTTGAGTTTACAGAGTGTCACACAGGAATGGATGGGAAGATAGTCCTGGGCCCTGAATCCCTCGTGTTCTATGACCCTTTGCCTTGTATTCTCCTCGGGTGCTGGCGTACGTCATCAACCTGAGGCTTCTGTTTTACGGATCCAGAAAGTGCTCGGGTTCTTAGTATGTGGCCTCACCTGATCTGGAAATCCTGTTGGATGCCTGGTGAGGCCGTACCGTCGACCCTCCAGGTCTCTTCAGATCTCATCCACTTTACCACATCTTCCTCATCCTGCCATGTGTTCTGGGTAATGTCCTCAGCTCCATGTTCCAGTGAACAAATTCTACCTTCAGCCAGGTCTAGATGACTAGTTAAGCCACCTACTTAGCGTTGCCTTTCAATTTTCATGAATACATCTTACATTTATGAGATCTTCCGGTGGTATTTTTCATATCTGCTTGTTCTTTTTTATAACTGCCTGCTGTGATTCACAACCTCCTGTTCTGTACTGACAAGTGCTTTTCCCTCATTCCTCATCTCTTTGAAAAATGTTAATGGTCTGCTTAAGACCTGCTTAGTCACTTTTTCTCTCTCTCTTTCCTTGGGTTTAAATCCACCCATCTTTGGATTTGTTGGCGACTCTCCTGGAATCCGGTTTCCTTGTGTGCTGTATCTTCACAGCACACTCACTCATTCCTGGGAGGAAGTTTCAGGCTATCTTGTCCCCAGATCCATGGCTCAGAATTGAGTGGCTTAGGGTTTTTTTCCTTTTTTCTTTTTATTGAACCATAGTTGATTAGCGATAGTTTTCACCCTGAGATCTCCAGTTTCATTTCTCATGCAGAGAACCGGATTGATTCCAGGTGCTGTGTACATGTCTGCTTCCTCTCCTGGTAGATTATTTCTGGCTGAACCCCAGGGATCAGTCAGAGCTGGTTTCGCCTTCTACTCTACAGGGAGCCTAGTCTCAGCCCCAGGCTGCACACAGGATCCTGGCTACGCGTTCAGCCCCGCCCCTCGTAAGGTTACATGCATTTGCCGTGGAGCTTCAGCCTCACTTACATCAGCGCATTTCTGCTCTCTCTGAGCTAAGCGGAATTTCATCTTGTTTTCTAGTATATATTTTTAACTTTTAAAATCATTTTATCTATCATTTCTATATGTTGGGGGCAGATAGGGGAGATTTTCACATCCATGATATTAGCTAGATGTCTTCTTTGTCATTTCATCCAGCTACAGTGGGCTTGGTTCCATGGGAATCATGACCTAACAAGTATAGCCTCACTTCTGTTTGAGGACAGAAAACTCAATAAGATGTGGTCCCACCCTCAAGTAGTGTTCAAGGGAAACAGCTTCTGAAGTAGACGATTATGCCAAGTGCTCAAAGGACTAATGAGAAGGTGGGGGGAGGGATGAGAAGCCTCAGCATTTAGCACAGCTGTTCTCAAATTGCAGCAAACATCAGAACCCCCCCCCCCGCCCCCGCCAAAGTCCTTATTAAAACATTCCCAGAGTTTCTGGTTCAGCAGGAATGCAGCCGGAGTGCAGCCTGAGAATCTGCATTTCTAAGGAGTGTTGGGGGGTGCTGATGCTTCTGGTCCAAGGACCACGCTTTTTTTTTTTTTTTTTGGCCGCCTTCCCCAACCAGGGATTGAACCTGGAACCCTGGCAGTGAGAGCACCAAGTCCTAACCACTGGACCGCCAGGGAATTCCCCAAGGACCACACTTTGCGCACCACTTGTTTAGAAGGAAGGAAACTGGTTTTTTCTTTTCTTTTTTTTTGAGAAGTTCAAAGCATTCAGTGAAACAAGTGGGAGGAATCTGGAATGAAAGCTCAGCTTGAAAGTTTCTGGCATAAGAACAGAACACTGAAACAGCAGTTTTCATAGCATATGTGTGTGTATATATATATAACCTCAGATAGTCCGGGAAGAGATGTGTTCTTGTCAAAAATTTATGAATCGAGCCCAACTGAGCCCTGGGAGATGGGACTTGCTTTTCCAAAGCTAAATCCAGTCAAATTCTGCCCCTGGAGATGAATCATTCCCGCAGAGCGAGGAGTCTGTGTGACGAGAGGGAGGCATCAGCCTTGGCTGCCCTGTAGGAATTATTTCCTGAAATTGGACCTGGGCTGGGGAGGGGGCAATTGAGCAGATTGTAAATCTTTCTTAAAAGTTAGGTTCCGATGTGAAATCTCTAAACATGAGGCACATCGTTTTCTTCAGGGCGAATATAAAGCCCTGTTTTTTTGTTAAAGGTGGAAACTCTGTACGGCCAAAAGGAAGATGATGGTTGGTACCTCTTGGGTATGTGCCAGGTGTGAGGCAGGATGCCTGGGTTCCTGTCAGCCTCAGCCTGGACCACTGGTGCATCTGACCTTTTTCCTTGAGACCTGGGCTAGGAAGACTGAGCTTGCTTCGCCTCTTAATTTGATTTCCTGATCTTAGTACAGCTTTGCACATTGCCTAGAGTCATGTTGATTGTATGCACTAATGCGGATGAATGGGTGGATGGATGGATGGAAGGATGGATGGATGGGTGGTTGGATGGATAGATGAGTGGATGGATAGATTGGTGGTTGGTGGATAGGTGGTGGATGGATGGATGGGCGGATGGATGGATAGATGAGTGGATGGATAGATTGGTGGTTGGTGGATAGGTGGTGGATGGATGGATGGGCGGATGGATGGATAGATGAGTGGATGGATAGATTGGTGGTTGGTGGATAGGTGGTGGATGGATGGATGGACGAGTAGATGGGTGGATGAATGGGTTTATCAATGAGTGAATGGGTGGTGGATGGACAATTTGATCGGTTTTAGATCCATGGATTATTACAAAGGTAAAGAAGAGAGAGGCCAACCTGAGTAGATGTTGGCCATAGCTTGACAGGCAAAGTCCCATCCTCAGTATTTTCAAGGTGAAAAGCAGCTTCTATCATGTTCAGTGGATCCCAACACCCAGAAGGAAACGTGTGTGTTCATCACATGTAAACCTAGGAGTTAAGAACTAAGTTATCCCCAAGTTGTCCTCACCGTTTACAAACGCAGGCTAGCCCAAGGACGACAAGCCCAGAGACTCAAGAAGATGTTCCTCATAATACACAGCCTGGACAAAGCCAGCTTTAAACTCAGAACAGCACTCAGCAAAGACGTCAGCTTCCGTCCCTGTGGCTCTCTCAGGCCCTGCCAGTGAGTCCCCTGCTCACCGGTCCAAAGAGAAAACACACTCCCCACAGACTGTGGCGCCCCTTCCCAGAGAGGTGGTGAGGGCACACGGATCTCAGGAGGAAGATGCCCAGTGAATGCCAGGGACACATCGACGGGAAGCCAGGATCGGGTGCTGCAGGCCTGGGGACCCACCGACATCTGCCATGAGCCTCCTGCCATAGAAAATCCCTTTCAGGGCTGCAGGGTGGCGCAGCGAGGAGATGCCAGGCTGGGCTCCCACACCCCACCTCCAGCTTCCCCACTCTGCTTCCCCTGTTACACTGCTTGTTCGGAACCAAGGAATTGACTCACGCGGATGAGCCCACATGGGAGAAGCCTCGGAATCGCCAGCCCCTCCCCAGCTCTGGCACGGACGCCCCTTAGAAGGGATGAATGGAGGTGGGCCGTTCTGGACCTCTCATTTGCTTCTCCAGCCTTCGCTCAGCACGTGCTCCTTCTCTTCCACGGGGTCTCCCACGCAGGCGGATCGCCCCCCTCCATTTTGCTTCCCTCCCCTCCACCCTCCCCTCCCCTCTACCCTCCCCTCCCCTCCCTCCCCCTCCCCTCCCCTCCCCTCCCTCCCCTCCCCTCCCCTCCCCTCCCCCTCCCCTCCCCCTCCCCTCCCCCTCCCCTCCCCCTCCCCTCCCCTCCCCCTGCAGCAAATCTCCCCTGTGTGACCGCAAGCCTCCCTTTCCTGGAGGCCAGCACCAGCCCGCCCCATTAGATGTGGCCTCCCACCCTGCCCCCCACTCCCAGATGGGGCAATGCGGGGAGGGGGCGGCAGCTCCACCCTCAGGCCTGAGCAGGGACATTCTGCCACGCTGTCCTCGGCGCCCGCGCCCACACTCCTCCATCCAACAAGCGCTGGGAGAGCACGTATCCGCCACGAAGTGCCGGGTCCCCAGGGGCCGTGTGGAGCCGCCCGGGCTGTGCCCCGCTGCCTGCAGCGCGCTGAGACGGAAGCCAGGCGTGAACTCCTGTGCGAATGCAGTGAGATCCGGTTGCTGATTAGAGCGACCAGCCTATCCTGATACCGCGAAGGGTCGTCTCTCCATCCTCAGCTCTAGGGCTCAGAGACGAAACGGCCAGCTGGGGCCATCGGGGTGGATGTGGGACGTGCCGGCCTGGGCTGGGCCCTCAGGGAACCCAGCGGCGTGAGCTCCCCGGACGGCGGGAGAGGACGTCTGCTTGGGTGAGCCTGTCCACGTGGCAGCCGAGGCAGCTACCAAGAAACAGCCGTCACCAGGAACCGAGGGCCGCGCTCAGAGAACCCTTCCAGCCTGGACGCACAGCAGAGTCCGCGGAACAGCCGTGACTCCGACGCCACCAGGCATCTCTGCGCACACGGGGAGCGCTGATACAGCTGCAGCTCAGGATGCGTGCCAGGGATGGTTTGTGTTACTGAAAGCCTCCCTGTGTCACCTGCAAATCATGTGAGAAAGACTTGAGGGTCCCGAGCAAGTCGCCTGTGAAACTGACGACTTCTGTTATGCCAAAGTGGCCCGGGCGGGGCCCACGGTGCTTGACTGGGGTGTGCACCCCCGAGAGCCAGAGTCTGGGCATCATTCCCTCCCAGGTGGCCTTAAACAGGCTGGACCAGAGAGCAGTCACGAGGATGCTGGCAAGGCCACCAACAGCAGCAGAAGTTTCTCCCAGGCCTGCACATGGGAACCAGCAGCTTCTCAGATCTCCCAGCCGCACACTCTGAGTTTGCCCAGCAGCTAGAATCTTCCTCCAGGGCAGCTGGAGAATAATAACGGGGACGGGCCTCTGTGGAGTGGCCAGGCGCACCCTGCTCTGTGAGATGAAAGCTGAGAGGGAATTGGGGTCGAAGGCCCTGCTGTCACCTGCTGTCCCAGCCCCCAGGTAGCCGCCAGCCCTGGCCAGCTGTTTTATTGTTATTCAGGTATGGAGTGGCCAGCGGATCAGGAGACCACGTCTGCTGACGGGAGGGGGTTACTCCCAGCTCCCAGGAGGACGGGCCGTGGGGAGGTCAGGAGGCAGAGGGTGGGGTGCACCGGGGTCACAGCCTTTACTGGGCTTCCCAGGGAAGGATGCCTCAGGGGAGCCCAGCAGTGGCTGGCTGAGCCATTCCCGGGGCTCTGGGGCGTGGGGCTGGCCCTGCCCTGGGGGTGAGAGCCCATGGGGGGGGGTTGGGGGGGCTCGGGCTGGCTGGGTTACACGTGACAGGGGCGCTCAGGTGAGTGGCTTACAGCCTCCCGGAATCCGGAACCTGGGAGAGGCCGTCCCTCCGGGTCAGCGAGGCCCCAGACGTCAAAGTATCAGAATAAAGAAATTTAAGACAGTTAAGGGAATTCCCTGGCAGTCCAGTGGTTAGGACTCCGAGCTTTCACTGCCGAGGGCCCAGGTTTGATCCCTGGTCAGGGAACTAAGATCCCACCGGCCTCTTGGAGCCACCAAAAAAAAAAAAAAAAGACACAGTTACTACACAGGCCAGCCCTCCTCTCCCCTCTGCGTGGCTCCCCTCTGGCCCGTCTCGAGTCTGTGCAAGCCCAGGCCAGCTGTCTCGTAATGAGCCAGCATTATAGGTCACAGACGTTTGCATTTGGGCACATGAATCAGTGCCCTCTTTTCCAATGCCCTTTGGGGTGATCCTTCCCCTGAATAATCCTAAAGGAGGTGGTGTCCCCAGCCCTGACCCAGCCTGGCAGTGGCCACGTGCATCAGGCTGGGCCACCAGCGGTGCTCCCCAGGTTCTCTGAAAGTACAGGAAGGATGGACAGGTGTTTGGGGAGGGGCTCAAGGCTCAGACTGCCTGCGTTTCCAGGCTGAGGGACCAGCCCCGTGGTTTTGTTTTGTTTGTTTGTTTTGTTTTTCGGGGTGGTTTTGGCCACGCTGCGTGGCTTACGGGACCCTAGTTCCCCAGCCAGGGATTGAACCCTGGGCCGTGGCAGTGAAAGTGCCGAACCCTAACCCCTGGGCCGCCAGGGAGTCCCCGCAGCCTGGTGGTTTACCTGTTCACCTGTTATCCGGCGCTGTTTCACCAGCCAGCGCCCACCTGTGGAGGGACTGGATTCGTGACCAGGAGCTCGGCCACCGGGGCACCTCCCGCCAGGTCTCCCAGAGGCGCTTCTCAGCTGTGGTCAGGGAGGGTGGGCCGGGCCTGAGCATCCGCACTGCTGACCGGTCCCCAGGCCACTCTGAGGGGAGACGAGCTGCAGCAGCCCCGGCCGCTCTCCAGCTTCGACGCTGGGACCCCTGAGGCCTTCGGGGTCAGCCCTGAGGCAGCAGACGCCCGACCCCCATTCCTCCTCCATCCCCCTCGGGGACCAGGGCTGCGTCTGGAGAAGCAGCTGCAGTTGTTTGCTGGGCCGCCAGCTCCAAGGGACCTGAGATTTGCTGGGTCTCTGCTCTGGGCCCGGAGCTCTTTATTCGGGTCCAAGATGTGTCAGCGGCCTTCTGTCCCAGTGGCTGGCGCGCTGGGCCCTAGGGCTCCGGCAGAGGCCCCGGGGGGCTCCTGGATGTCCCTCCTGAAGTCCCCCCACGGGGCAGGGGCTGCTCCACAGAACAGCTGCACGCCCACAGGGCGAGCTGTCCCCAGCGGCAGGTGTGAGTGTGCGTGTGCATGCGCGTACGTGTGTGTCCTTTCCCACCCACCTGGCCGCCCTGCGGGTCTCACTGCAGGATTGAGCTGCGGGCCCCGTCGCCCCTCTGGGGGACCCAGTTGGAGACCCTGGTTGCAGCAGCAGAGACCTCTGTGTTCAGCTATATCCAAACAGACCCGCGGGGCTTGCTCCTTCCGCCTCCCCCGGAGGGGAGGCCTCCCCCGAGGGCAGATTCGGGCCCCAGGGACCCGACCACCAGACCGTCAGTTCTGATGTGGTCAGCAGGGGTGAGAGTTTTAACCTCCACCAGGAGATCTACCGCAGAGCAGACTGGGAGCTCCTGCGCTGGCAGCGCGGCAGTGCCCCTCCGTGTCCCTCGGCCCTCACGGGAAGGCTCACGGAGAGGCAGGGCCAGCGAGGGGCCGCGTGCCACGCTCCTGGGCTGTGCGGCCAAGGGGATGAACTCGGAGTCCAGAGAGGCGTCTCCGTACAAAGGATGCACAGACACGTGGCCTCTCCCGCCAAGGGGCCGGGACCATTTTCCTTCTCCTCTCAGGTTTCAGGAGGCACTGGCTTTCTAGTAGCAGGGCTCTCCAGAAATGTCGTGTTGACCACTGTGGTGCAGGAGGAAGATGGGGAAGGAACCACGAGAAACGGCAGCTTGATTCACGATGGACGTCCTAAGGGCGTCGATTCGAGGGAAGGCACTCAGGCCCCGTCGCCCGCTCTGCCGTCCCCAGGCCCCACGCGGACCCCCGTCACCGGGTCCTGGTCCCAGCCTCTCGGCTCCTGTTGGGGCCCCTGTCGGGCGCGCATTGCCGGGGCGGCTGGAGGGTAGATGAACCTTCACAGGCGTTCCTGCTGCTGGACCGTTATTTCCGGGCTTTGTAAGAAGGGCTCGTGTATAAAGGCTGCTGCTCTGGAATCCCAGCCTCAGACACCGGCAGCAAGGCTCCGGGAGCTGAGATCTGCTGGCTGAGGGGCGGGGCTCCCTCTGGGCGGGGTGGGCGCCCCCCCACCCCCGTGCCCTTCGCCCTCCCTCCAAGCCGCTGCCTGAAGGCCTGACACCTGGTCCTCTGCCTCGTGTTTGCTGTTTCTGTTTGGGTGGCAATTAACCAGGTCGATTGAGATAATTAGTGGTTGAGACACAGGGTGGGTGTGACAGGAACACTTAGATCGTGTGAATCGTCCCGTGATGCCTTTCACAGCTGTGGGTGAAGCAGAAACTTCAGGGTCTTCGTGCAAGCATTCTGAATCCCTGTCCCACCACGAACCAGCTGTGTGAGCCTGGATGTGTTTCTTAACGTCTCTGAGCCTCAGTTCTTATTTTCATCTGCAGCGAGGGCGAGGTTAATCCCCTGCTCGCCCCCGCATGGCATTGTTGGGGTTTATCGTCATCCCACTGCTACCTCCTGGTCCAGCTTTGTCAGCTGGGAATGCGGCAATGGAAAACCCCACTGACCGAGGCTTACATTTTAGTGGGGCAGACAGACAACATGGAATCAGCAGGTAAATGGTGTCACATGTTAGAAAGACACAAAAGCCACAGAGGTAGACAGGGCTGGCTGGGGAACGAGGCTCGAGGGGCTGCGCTTTAAATGGGGTGGTAAGGAGGGAATCCCGGAGGAGGTGACATGCGAGCACAGTTGAAGGTGGAGAGGCGGCCAGGCAGGCAGAGCTCGGGGAGGGCGTTCCCGCCAGAGGGAGCAGCCGGCACAGGGGCCCTGGCAGGGTGTGGGGTGGGTGCTGAGACGAGCAGGGGCGAGGGGAGGTTCAGAGGCCTGGACGGCTGGACAGAAGCCCCGGCCCCGGCTGGAGACTAGGCAGGCACGGACAGCAGGGAGGCCCCTCAGGAAACATGCGGTGACGGTGGCCACAGAGGATGGGCAGGGGGACCGGGCGCTTGCCCTGCGGGTGTGCAGAGCCTCCTCTGTTTGTTTCAGTGTTTGGCCTCCTGGAAGGTTCCCGGCTCACCAGGTGACCACCTGCGCTCCCAGCCTCCTGGGCAGCTGGGCCCCGTGCCGGGGTTTGACAGAGGTGTGTGAGCGGAAGTGGTGGGAGTTGGGCAGGGCCCTCAGCCCTCCCCCTGCGGCCCCACCTCCAGCCACGTGGAAGCAAAGCCACGTGGAAGCAAGACCGCGTCTGCAGCTCGGGACCTGGGCGTAAACTTGCCGCGTCTCTGATACAGAGTGTGCGTGGTTCTCACCATCGGGCGGAGGCCGTGGAGGCTGCCTGCTGAGCCTGCAGGGTGCCAAGCAGTGGTCCCGAGTGGCCATGAGCCGGGCCAGGGGAGAGCGTGCTGGGCACGCGCTCAGTGAGCCACGAGGAGCGGGCAGCCTCCCCTCCCTCGCTCGGGTGATTTCTTATCCCAGCCGTGGGTGGTGTCAGGATGGGCCGCCCGTTACCTGCTGTGAGACTTTCCTGTCTTCCTCTGTTTTCCCGGGGCAGAGAGTAGGGCCGATGGAGCAGGCAGGGCTGGGCCGTGCTCTTCCCCGAGACGGGGGCTTGGCGTCTGTGGTGGGTGAATGGCAGCCCCGGAGACCTCTGCCTGGAAGCTGTGAGGGGTCTCAAGATGAGATCCTCCTGGAATTAGGGTGGGCCCTAAATCTGATGGCTGCTGTCCTTACCCGAGAGAGGAGAGGGGAACTTGAGACACAGACCCATGGGGGGGAGGCTGCGTGGCGGGAGGGATAGGGCCACAAGCCAAGGGCACCTGGGGCCACCAGAAGCTGGGAGAGGGAGGTGGGACCCTCCCCTGGAGCCCCGGAGGGAGCGGGGCCTCAAGGGCTGTGAGAGAATGTGTCTGTTGTTTACACCTGGTCTACGGTCCTCGTTACGCAGCCCCAGGAAACGAGCGCGGCCTCTAGTTGGTGTGAGCTCTAGCAGGCCCCGCCTTCCACGCCTTCCGTGAAGCCAGCCCCGCTTCTCAAGCCCCTCGTCATGGGCCCCAAAGTGGGTTCTGCAAATTCAGGCTGGAGCCCCGAGGCATCAAGGCCACTCTGCGCAGTCGCTGTCTGGGAGGAATGGGCCTTGATGAAGCCAGCGCCACTTAAACTGGGCGTAAGGCAGAACGTTTAGGCTGAAGAAGGCTAGACAAGAGGCCAGAGGGACCCACGGAGTGAAATCCATGCCCAAAACTGAGAAACACCCAGTTGTATTTGTCAACAAGACTTTAGCTTGAAGTACTCGTGCCTGCCAACTTACCGCGATGATTTAGCCCAAGAAAGTGTTTCTGATGTGGAGTACAGCCTTGATTTTAATAGTGAAGAAACTACAGGAGGAAAATCTAAATGTCTAATAACTGGGGCAATAGGGAAGTGAATTAAGGCCCATCCTCTCTGCGATAAGAAATGACAACTTTTGGACTTCCCTGGTGGTGCAGTGGTTAAGAATCCACCTGCTAATGCCGGGGGCATGGGTTTGATCCCTGGTCCGGGAAGACCCCTTCCACCACAGAGCAGCTAAGCCCGTGCGCCACAACTACAGAGCCTGCACTCTAGAGCCCGCGAGCCACAACTAATGAGCACGCGTGCCACAACTACTGAGGCCTGTGGGCCTAGAGCCTGTGCTCTGCAACAAGAGAAGCCACCGCAATGAGAAGCCGACACACCGCAACGAAGAGTAGCCCCCGCTCGCCGCAACTAGAGAAAGCCCACGTGCAGCAACGAAGACCCAACGCAGCCCAAAAAAAAAAAAATCCCACAACATTGTAAATCAACTATATTGCAATACAAATTATTAAAAAAAAAAAAAAGAGGGCTTCCCAGGTGGCGCAGTGGTTGAGAGTCCGCCTGCCGATGCAGGGGACATGGGTTCGTGCCCCGGTCCGGGAGGATCCCACGTGCCGCGGAGCGGCTGGGCCCGTGAGCCATGGCTGCTGAGCCTGCGCGTCCGGAGCCTGTGCTCCGCAACGGGAGAGGCCACAGCAGTGAGAGGCCTGCGTACCGCAAAAAAAAAAAAAAAAAAAGAAATGACAACTTTCAAGTGTGGCTGCATGGACAAATGTTTGTGAACTGATGTTATATTTCAACTATAAAATACAACACTTTCCAGAAGACAGTGGCCGTGTGGGGGAGGTATGACCAGCACAGCACTGACATTAAGAGGCTGTGGCATCAGTCAGGCCTGGTCAGGTCCCGTGAGCTCGTGTGACTGGCTTAACCTCTCTGACCCTCGGTATCTTCTTCTGTACAGTGAGGAGAACATTGCCTGTGGTACCCGTCCTTCCTGGGTCGTGGTGGGTTGAGTGAGATGAGGCGAGTAAGCACATGCCTGGCATTTCCAAAATGTCTGAATTAGAAGAGGCTTAGGGGTAAGAATCTGACCGAAGAGAGCTTGGGCCAAGTTGATCAGACTGAGTTGTTCATGGTGAAGTCGACCTGGTGGGTTGCACCAGCATTTTTTCAGTGGGATGGGGTAGGGTGGGATAAGATAGGGTAGGACATTAGTCTGGGTTATCCAGAGATGATGAGGAATTGGCCCACACAGTTACGGAGCCTCAGAAGTCCAAGACCTGCAGTTGGCTAGCTGGAGGCCCAGGAGAGCTGAGGGTGTGGTTCCAGACCAAGTCTGAAGGCAGGAGAAGACCAGCAGCCCAGCTCGATGACCGTCAGGCAAAGAGTGAACTGTCCCTCCCTCAGCCTTTCTGTTCTGTTCAGGCCTTCAACTGATTGGTTGGGGCCCACCCACACTGAGGAGGGCAATCTGCTTTACTCAGCCCACCAACTTGAGTTCATCTCAGCTGGACACACCCAGAGCCGTGTGAACAAATATCTGGGCGCCTCATGGCACAGGTCGGATCGCATAGGCTGGGGTAGAGTAGAACAGACTAACACGACCCGTGTCTAGTGAGGCTAAGTTGTGTCGGGTGAGGCAGCGCAGAAGCAAGCAGGCATGAAAGGAGCTCCTGATGCGACAACATTTCTATCGCAAGTGAGGGTCCTAGCGCTTAGGGACTTGGGGAGCCTTATTTGCAGAAGAAACAGCTGTTTGTTTAGACTTTTCCTTTAGACCGAGACTGTGTCTGGGGTGCTTGAAGCACTGTTTGCATAGCAAGCTGCTCTTTTTTTAAAATATAAATTTATTTATTTTATTTTTGGCTGCATTGGGTCTTCATTGCTGCACAGGGGCTCTCTTCTCTAGTTGCAGCGAGCAGGGGCTACTCTTCCTTGCGGTGCTCAGGCTTCTCATTGCGGTGGCTTCTCTTGTTGTGGCGCACAGGCTCTAGGCACACGAGCTTCAGTAGTTGTGGCACGCAGGCTCAGTAGTTGTGGTGCGCAGACTCTAGAACACAGGCTCAGTAGTTGTGGCTCATGGGCTCTAGAGCACAGCCTCAGTAGTTGTGGCTCATGGGCTCTAGAGCACAGCCTCAGTAGTTGTGGCTCATGGGCTCTAGAGCACAGGCTCAGTAGTTGTGGCGCACGGGCTCTAGAGCACAGGCTCAGTAGTTGTGGCTCATGGGCTCTAGAGCACAGCCTCAGTAGTTGTGGCTCATGGGCTCTAGAGCACAGGCTCAGTAGTTGTGGCTCATGGGCTCTAGAGCACAGCCTCAGTAGTTGTGGCTCATGGGCTCAGTAGTTGTGGCTCATGGGCTCTAGAGCACAGGCTCAGTAGTTGTGGCTCATGGGCTCTAGAGCACAGCCTCAGTAGTTGTGGCTCATGGGCTCTAGAGCACAGCCTCAGTAGTTGTGGCGCGAAGGCTTAGTAGTTGTGGTGCACAGGCTTAGTTTCTCAGCGGCATGTGGGATCTTCCCGGACCAGGGCTCGAACTCGTGTCCCCTGCGTTGGCAGGCGGATTCTTATACACTGCGCCACCAGGGAAGTCCCGCAAGCTGCTCTTTTAAAATTAGACTGTAGGTTGGTTCTTCCAGCTGCGGGGGGAGGACAGCTGCTGGTGGGAAGTAACCCCTCTCAGGCCAGGCTCTGGGCCCAGAGCAAACACTGAGTGGTGGCAGGGGCCATAGGAAAGGGATAATAATGAATTGTCAGGATATCAGAAAAAAACCCCTCCATTGTTTAGATCGTGGGACGTGCAAGAGAAATGCAATTCGGTGGGAAATCCAGAAGGGGAGGCAGCCTTGCCCCCAGGCTTCGGTGGGCCTAACCCAAAGCCACGGCTTCTCTTTGGCATCTTCCGCTGGAACGGCCCAGGCGGCCGGGCCTCCTTGCCCTCTGGAAGGCCTGTCCCGGGGATCTGAGAACAGGGGATGCGGGGAGGGAGGAGGGTGCCCTTGGCCCCGGTGGCTGCTGGGAGGGGCGGGTCCACCATCCAGACCCGGGTCCCCACAGGTGTGGCAGTGCGGCGGCAGCATGGAGGTTCTGCCCTGCTCCCGCGTGGCCCACATCGAGCGTACCAAGAAGCCCTACAACAACGACATTGACTACTACGCAAAGCGCAACGCCCTGCGGGCGGCCGAGGTGTGGATGGACAGCTTCAAGTCCCACGTGTACATGGCCTGGAACATCCCCATGAGCGTAAGCTGGTGGACCGGGTGGTGAGGAGGAGGGCTGGGGGCGGGGCTGCCCCCGGGGACAGCCTCAGTGGTCATCCGAGGCACAGCCCGGCCACGCGAGGTGGGGCCTCCTGGACAGCTCAGCCAGGGTGAGGCTCAGGGACGTCATGACCTTCACCAAGCAGAGCCCGTTTCCAGCAGCTGCGACGCTGGTTGGCACGCCTCCCTCCCGCCCCGAGAGCTCCTTCCCTCCATGGTGTGAGCCCCCGAGCGGCCGCAGACGTGGCACTGCGGGGTCGCAGTTGCTGCTGCGCTGAGAGCTGCCCCAGGGTGACCACAGCCCCTCCTGGGACTCATAGCATACCCCTTGCCACGCAGAAGCCTCTCCCCGTAGTTCTGCACGAGGCCACGGTGATACGATGACCGTAATGATGACCCCATCACTTCCACACGGCAGATTGGGAAACTGAGGCACACGAGGGTGCGCGGCTGAAAAGAGGCAGAGCCTGAACGTAACTCGGTCCCCCGCGGGACCCTGTCACGAGGCTCTCAGGCCCGCCTGCTGTGGGGGTGGCGGCTTCTCCCACGTGTGATGTCTGCAGCCAGATCCGCCTGCCCTGCAGGGCGCGGGGGCAGGAGTCTGTTCGAGGGGTCTGCCTGTGGCTGGCGGGAAGAAGGATCTGGGTGTGAGCCAGAGGGTCCTAACCAGGGCCTGGGGGGCGGGGCAGCCCGGAGAAGGGGCTTGGGCGTACACGTGTGTGTGCACTGTGTGCATGGGAGTGCTGAGGACAGGCTGCCCATTCCGCTCACCCCCACTGGCGGCAGGCCCAGCCCCACGCACTTCTGCTCCCCTGGACACGGGAGGATTCGCGTCTCTGGGGTACACTCATCCTGGAAGCACCCACCCGCAGAAGGAGCTTCATCTTTTATTAGGACACACATACACACAGGCACGCGTGGGCATGGGTTTCTAGCTGTCAGCAGATAGAGCTTTGTGTATATAACAAAAAAGTTAAGAGACATTATCTTCATTACGTGCAAAACGTCCTGGTATTTTAAACATCTTCACTGCAACCTCCTGAACCGAGTCGGATTCGCGGCCCCATGTCTGGGTGATGCCGCCTTGTAGGTGGGGGGCTCCCAGGGTCATTTGCTCCCGCGTCCAGCCCAGGGTCTGCCCTTCACACCAGGCCCACGGTCCTTCCTTAGCTGGTATCAGAGCCTCGGGGACCTGGGCTTGGGGAGGGCCTTTCTCAAACCCACCCACGTCCCCAACCTGTCACAGAGTGTCGGGGGCCCCAGGACCACCCTCAGGTTCAGTGTTTGGCGACAAGGACTCAGAAAAGCTGTTACGTGGGGGCTGTGGTTTATTATAATGAAAGGATATGACTCCCGGGGAGTCACAGAAATTGCGCTTAATGCTCCCAGCTGCGATGTGTGACAACATGTACAGTGTATCACCAACCCAGGAAGCGCACCCGAGCCTCGGCCTCCAGAATTTACGGGGCTCACGTGCCCGGCCTTGGCCTCCGGCCCCTGCAGAGGTCAAGCTGATGCCCCACGGCGACCCCCGTAGATCACCCTGGAGCACAGACGACCTGGCCTGGCCCCCGTAAACAATACTCGGGATGTTTGAAGTCACCTCCTGGGAGCTGGCTGAGGGCAGGTCTTTCCTTCGGCGGGTGCAGGGTGTTACGAGCTGGCCCACACACACCGCCGGTGGCTGGCTGTCTAGGCCGGCCGCTCTCCAGCTGATCCTGCTGCAAACAGGCCGGAGATGCCAGGCCTTTCCCATCGGCCCCGCTGCCCTGGACCTTCCAGGAGCCTGGGAGGGCAGAAGGCCCCCAGACAAGGCTCAGGGCCGGGAAGCCCTGAGCGCGGGCACGCTCCTGTGATGGGGGGCCTGGGGCTCCCCAACCCCCCGGGCAGAGGCCTGGCTGGTGCGGGCTCTGCACACCGCAGCACCCGTCCCGCCTCGCTTCCGGCTTCGCAGAACCCCGGCGTGGACTTTGGGGACGTGTCCGAGCGGCTGGCCCTGCGCCGGAGGCTGAAGTGCCGCAGCTTCAAGTGGTACCTGGACAACGTGTACCCGGAGATGAGGACCTACAACGACACGCTCACGTACGGAGAGGTACCGCCTCCGCGGCATGGCTGCGCCCTGCACCCGCGCCGCGCCCCGCCTCCCGGCATCCTGGCCTGTCCCCGGGCGCACGCGCACGGACAGCAGCCAGCAGAGCGCACGGGCACACTCACACCAGTGTAAGAGCCGCAGGGACACACACTCGTGCCTGCATACCGAGGTACACAAAGCCGATTCAGAGACACGTGTGTGCATACGTATCTGTGTCGCACACGTGTGTTTATACATGCCCTCATGCACATGCATTGACCCGTGCACACATGCATGTGGGTGTAAGCGCACACAGACACAAGTGTACATTGCACTGTTTTGCTCACAGACACACAGAAAGCTACCTGTACATCTTCACCTGTGTATGCAGACCCCACCCAAGCTGCCTGCCCTGCACACGGGTGCGTTCACACACACAGCGTGGCTGTGTGCCACAGTGCCTGCATGCGCGTGCACGACAGGACACACAGACTCACACCCGAACAGGCACCAGCTGTGGAAGACCCACGTGTCTGCACCGGCCCCCACGTGCACGGCCACGCACACCTCTCCTTAAAGCCGGGGGAGGGCACCGCGTTCCTGCCCACTCGTCCTGGTCTGTGCTGGGGGACAGGCCTCCCCCTACCCCAGGCCTCAGCTCCTCCGCGGGGACCCAGGCTCCCCAAGGCGAAGGAATGCATGAACTTAGGTGGGCCAAGCAGAAGTGATACTGGGGCAGGGGATAATCCCAGGAGGCCCGTCTGTTCCTGGAGCTCCTGGTACACCCCGCTCCTCTGGACACAGAGGTTTCCCACGTGACAGGGAGCTCCACGGATGCACGTCAGCAGCGTGGGCGGGAGGCCACTGTCCTCCCAGCCCCTCCCAGGCTGCCCTGCGGCTCCTGACCATGATGAGTTGAATTCATGCAGCGCCCGCCCACAGAAGCCGTAACGTTAGGGACTTTGCCAGCTGACAAGGTTGGGGTGGGAGTGCTGTGTCAGTGAGTCAGTGCTGCCAAACAAACATCCCCAGAGCACAGAGGGTTCGGGCAGCGCCCCTGTGCCTGCTCGCACGTCTAGGGGTCATCCGGGCAGCCCTGACCTCGGCCAGTCTGACATCAGGTCTCTGGGGACGGGCTCACCCGCACACCTGGAGGATGGCTGGCTGTCAACAGGGCACTGGGGCGCAGGTGACATGTCTGTCACCCCCAGCGGGCAGCTGGCTTGTTCTCAGGGTAGAGTCAGGGGGCAAGGCAGAGCGGGGGCTGCAGGTGTCCTGCGGCTCAGAGCTGCACACAGCCATCTCCGTTGCGTCTATTTGCTGAGCAAGCCTCCAGGCCAGACCAGACTCGGGGGCTGTGGGAGTAGCCCCCCGACCCCCGGTGAGGGGACGAGCTGCAGTCACGCGGCAAAAGGCGTGAGTGTGGGCAGGCTGTTCCCGGGAGCCAGCCAGGCCCTCCTCGCTGTTTTCCGAGGCTACCGCTTCTGTGGTGAGCTTCACCTGGGGAGGGTGGCCGGGTCCACACGCGCACGCACGCACGGCACGTCGGTCCACATCGCCCCCAGAGCCAGGCCTGGTCATCCCTTCCGAGGAGCCCAGCCAGTCCCTCCGCAGCCAGCCCACCGGCCAGGGCACTGTCCCCTCCCTCCTCCCCCCCACCTTTCCCCTCCTCGCCCTCCTCCCCCTCCCTCTTCTCGCCCTCCCCCCTCCCTTCTCCCCCTCCCCCTTTCCCCTCCTCTCCCCCTCCCCCTCCCCTTCTAGCCCTCCCACTTCCTTTCCTCCCCCCTCCCCCGTCCCTCCTCTTACCCCAGGAGGGCCACCCCTTCCTGCGACCACAGGTCCTGGGCAGGGGACAGGTCGGTAAAGCCCCCTCTAGCCTGCCTCTGCACTTAGCACCCTTGTGACGGGGCCTCTCCTTTGATTTCTGGTCGTAGGTGAGAAACAGCAAAGCCAGCGGCTACTGCTTGGACCAGGGGGCAGAAGACGATGACCGTGCCATCCTGTACCCCTGCCACGGGATGTCCTCCCAGGTAGGGGTGGCGGAGACGTTCCTGAGGGACACAGCCCCGAACACAGGTGGAGGTGGCTCCCGGGGGGCAGAGGCAGGCCTGCCGGGGCATTCTGATGCCGCTGGCTGTGAGCTCAGGCCCTGGGTAAATTAAGAGCAACGGCTTTGCTCTGGGCGAATCACCTGACACCCGTGCCTCAGTTTCCCTATTCATCGAGGGGATGATCACGGTACCTATTTCTCAGGGCTGCCATGTGGACTGAAGTGGAAAATGAGGGTAAATGGTAGCCACAGTGTAGACGTAACCCAGGAAGTCTCACATTAGCCACCAGTTCTTATCACCTGGAGGGCTTTAAAGACAGCCACTCGGGTGTCCAGACCCCAGGCAGGTGTGTTTCCAGAGGTGGCGGTGCTGCTGTGCTGGACCCCGGTGCAGCCTGATGTTTCCAGTCCCAAGCGGACCCGCCTTCTGCTTGCAGTGACAATGCTTCTTCTCAGTGGGTGGGATTTAAATTAACCCCCGAAATGACACTCGGCCCCCTTGAAGCTCTCTGAACCTGCTCCCGCTCTGGGACATCCACGGGTGCTGACACAGCTGCGCAGGGGTCCATCGCGGGTGGGAGGTGCCAAGCCTGTGGCGACAGAGAAGACCGTGCTCCCCTGGCACCCCTGCAGCCTCTTCACAGGACCCCTGCTGGCACATGGCCTTGCCTTAAGAGAGCGAAGCAGAATCACCCTTCGAGGTGCAAACGTGGCCTCCCGGGAGAAATCCGGTTTGCTGGGCCCTCAGCTGCAGGAGGGGAATCCTCTGGCCGGTACAGACCTGAGGTGAGAGGCCACGTCTGTGGGGCGTCGCCGGACACACGCTGCTCCTCTTCGACTCCAGGTGGCTGGGTAGACGGTGGTCCTTTCCCAGCAAGCCCTGCTGTGGAGCGAGGCAGCGTGGGGCCAGCCTCGGAGGTGTCTGGGGCAGCGAATCGCTTGGCTGAGTGAGGTGTGGGTGTTCCAAGGACGCCGCGTGACGCCTGGGGGAGCGCCCCCCTCCACCTGCGAGTGGACCCTGGGGCGGCCGGCAGAAGCGGCCTCGCTGCTGGAACCAGGGTGGATGTGGACACAGGTGGACGGGGAGGCCAGTCCACGGGACCGCGCCCCACGGAGAGGTCGGATGGACCCATGTGCCCACCAGGCCGGACACGCCCGTGGTGGTGTCTCCTTTGCAAATGACTTCAGTCGGTTTGGTCTCAGTGGAGGCTGCTGAGGTGTTCACGGGGACAAGCTACATCCCCAAACCCCGATCCCCGGCTGTGTTAGTGTCCTGGGGCCAACTGCGAACCGGTGTAAATGACAGGCGTTTATTCTCTCAGCCCTGGAGACCAGAAATCTGAAATCACGGCCTGGGCAGGGCTGTGCTCCCTCCTGAGGCTCTAGGCCCACCCTTCCCGCCCCGGTGTCCCACAGCTCTTGTCTGGTGGCCGCATCCCTCCAGGCTCTGCCTCCGTCATCGCGTGGCCTGGGCGGGCCTGTGGCTGGGTCTGCACCCTGCCTTCTCCTCGTGTCTCTGTTTTCTCTGCTTATCAGGATACCAGTCATGTTGGATTAGGGCCGCCCTGACCCAGTATGACCTCATCTTACCTTGAGCACTTCTGCAACGATCCTATTTCCAGATAAGGTCACATTCACAGGTGCCAGTTAGGACTTCAACATGACTTCTGGGGGGAAGCAGTTCAGCCTACAACATAAAGAAAGCCAGTCTCGGACCAAAATCTGCACACGTACAGATGGTTAGTAAACAGTCTTCAGGGAGCAGACACAGACCAGTGCATGGACCCCTCACGATGGGGCCCAGCCCTCTGTCCTCTGGCCACTGCGCTGGCCTGACCAGTGTGAGTGAGAGGGACACGGGGCAGGCGCGTCCACCCCCGTGTGGGCATGGGACCCCTCCTGGGCTGGACTCGACATAGCCTGGGGGTCGTTAGGAGGCCCTTCCTTTAACCTGTCAGGTTTTATTCTGACCACTTTCAAGCTTCCAGAAAAGTAGAAAAGTCTTCAGATGACCAACCACACACTCATGGGGTCGGCAAAGAGCAGCCCGCCGGCCAAAGAAAAGTTTTTACCTTTTTACAGGTTTATGGAGGGAAAAGAAGGGAAAACACGTGCAGCAGTAACCGTGAAGCACACATGCTTGTCCCTGCCCCTCACAGACACGGTTCTCCACCCGATCCTGATACAGTGGTGTTCAGATCGGGCCGTATTTGCATCATTTATTTTTTTCTGAGTCATTTTAAAGCACGTTGCAGGCGTCAGGTCCTTTCACCTCAGAGTATTTCAGAACGCATCTCTAAAAGCACACGGCTTCCCCACAAGCCAGCGGCAACGCCTGTGGTCACCGAAGCCCTTCCCAGCCCGGCTCGCTGCCCCGCTCGGCGTCTGGGACAGACCTCCCTGAGCACGGGCCGTGCTGGCTCCCCGGCACTGAGGCTCCCGCTTCCGAGCTCCGCCAGGCCTTACCTCCAAGGCTGAAGCTACAGGTGGCAGGGGCTCTGGCTGGGAGCTTGTGCTGGACATTTCAGGGGCTGCGGACCCCATATTCAAATCTCCGTGGCTTCAGAAAGTTTACAGAGAAGGGACACGAGCATATCTGTGACCACCTGTCCCCAGGCAGAATGGCCCGCAAGGACCACAGTCTTTATTTTACTCACAGATCTGCAGCAGGACCCCTCTGCACGGCACTGCCCAGCCCACCCGGCAGGCTGGTGAGGCCACGTCTGAGCCACCGTGAGCTGCCGCTCCGGGGCCTCGGCCCCTCCGCACACGGCCTGCCCCTGCTGCTCGGGCCTCCTCGCCCTGGAGACGTGGGAGGTGCCACGCGCGTTTACGCCCCGCCCCCAGGAGGACGCAGGAGAGAACGTGGGCCCCATGCTAAGCGGGGGTGGCAGAGTCGCAGGGCCGCGCGAACATGCAGGGGAGGTGCTGCGCCACCAGGTTGTACTGGAAACACAGCAGAGGGCGCGCGAGTGCCCACTCTTCTGGGAGAGAAAACGCGAGAAAGGAGAGGAGAGAAGCACTTGACCGACCCCGGCACCTGCTGTGCTCAGCCTGCACTCCACACGCCTGTGGGTTCCCCACGGTGGCCCTGCCCGGCCGGCACTGTCATCATCTCCCGCTCACAGATGAGGAAACCGAGGCACAGAGAGGTGGCGTGACTCGCCCAAAGCCACACAGCCGGGGAGCGGAGGAATCTAGAGCGCTGGTTTCCTCGTGGGTGCACAGGCGTTACTTAGCTGGTGTTTGGCAAATGACGTGACCTGGAACCATGAACTTGGGGCGGCCTCCGGTTCGAGGGCAGACGGGCGGCCCGGGGCACGTGTGAATTCCTCCTCGTCTGAGGCCGAGGCTCTGGGCCCCATGGAGGGAGGGGTCCGAGCAGAGCTCCGGGGAAGGAGTCCGAGAGCATCCCGCTGGGGGAATTTGTGGAAGAAAGGGGGCTGGGGCCGCAGGGCCACCGGAAGGCATCCCCTGTGGGCTCCCCGCCCACGGCCTCTCAGGCGCCCTGGGGCCGAGGGGGCTCCTTGGGGCCCGGCCCCTCCCCAGCAAGGCTGGCCCCTGACCGGGCTGGGCCCGCCCGCGATGCCCCACCTATTCCCTCCAGGGCCTCGGGTGGCCCCTGTGAGGCCAGCCCCGGCCCACCGCCCGCTCCGCCTCTCCCCAGCTGGTGCGGTACAGCGCCGAGGGCCTGCTGCAGCTGGGCCCCCTGGGCTCCACCGCCTTCCTGCCCGACTCCAAGTGCCTGGTGGATGACGGCAGGGGCCGCACGCCCGCCCTGAGGAAGTGTGAGGACGTGGCCCGGCCAGCGCAGCGGCTGTGGGACTTCACGCAGGTCAGCGGGCTGCTGGGACCCCGGGCCGCCGGACCAGCCTGTGGGGAAGCCGAGGGCAGCGGGGGCTGCAGGGCTCGGGGGCTGGACCAGCTGCTCCCACGTGACCCCCTCACGGACGTTAGGGGACCTGCCAGGGAAGGGCCGGGCTGTTCACAGCCCCGTGGCTGCCTCTTCTGGCCTCCTGGGGAGGGGCTTTAGGCAGAAGGGATGGGGTCTGACTGCCCCGGAAGACCCGCCCCAGCTGCTGGCCAAGTGGGGCCAGACTGGACTCCCCAGAGATTTGTTGAAATCGACCCAACTCCTCCCACGCAGGAGACCCTGGGACAGATGCGTGCACGGTCCTGTCTGGGGGCTCCCGGTTACAGGAGAGGCTGCAGCGATGAGCTGTCACTGTCTCAAGTGGACCCAACAAGACCAGCGGGTCCCCAGGAGGCCGCGTTTGGAGCCAGGACGCTGAGGGCCAGCGTGCATGGGAGGGACCTGTCTGGAGAAGGATAGAGGACGTACAGGACATGAGCTTGGGGGTCCTTGGGTTTGGGCCAGGGCCCTTGATGTCTGGGGGACCAGAGGGCCTGCAGAGGTGACCGATGGGCAAATCAGACATGCCAGGGGTCAGGGGGACAATTCTGGGGGAGAAGCCCGTCTCAGCGGCCCTGGGGTCCACTGTCTTGATCACTCCTGGGACTCCAGGAGAAGGGAGATGGCTGACGGGGGCGGGGGCGAGAGGACAGAGGGATTGGGGGACAGAGGGATGGGGGATAGGGGGTCAGGAGGGACTGAGGGATGGGGGACAGAGGGACTGGGAGAGTCAGGACCCCGAGTCTCAGGTGGCCGTGCAGTGACCCGCTTGGCCTTGGTATCACCCCCACTCCTTAGAAGCTCTTGCGATGGGACCCCCGGGCTGACTGGGTCTCCCTCCCGTGCAGGGCGGTCCCATCGTGAGCAGAGACACAGGCCGGTGCCTGGAGGTGGAGATGTCCAAGGACGCCAACTTTGGGCTCCGGCTGGTGGTGCAGAGGTGCTCAGGGCAGAAGTGGACCATCAGAAACTGGATCAAGCCAGGGCGGCACTGACCCCCAGGCTCACCCTGTGCCCCCGCCCCAGCGCAGACCCCGAGGACCTGGGGCAGGCGTGGGGCCCCTCCCACTCAGCCCACCACTGGAACCCAGAGGGCCCTGGCCGTGCCCGCATCCCCTCGGGGGGGGGGGGACCTATTCTCAGCTGCCGGCGGGCCCTGGGGACATGGGGACATGGGGACCTCTCCCCCTCCAGGAGCGCGGACCCCCCGCAGCTGGCGGCTCTGCCTGAGCGCGTCAGCTGACCGCCAACTCCAGACCTGAATCACGTGCCTTTTCTACGGTATTCCTGTCGAGCCGCCAGTGGCCACCTCCTTGCATGTGCTGAAGCTCCCGTCCAGCCCCAGGCAGCAATAGCCCCCTGTGAACTCTGAGCTCCTGACCTCTCCGCCCTTTGGCGGGGCTGCCCCGGTGACCACCTCCATCTAAACCGAGCGGAGCTAGGCTCTCCCTGGCTGGTGAGGGGGGATGGGGACAGCAGCTGCCGTGGCCTCAAAGACAACCCCCGGCAGTGCTTGTGCGAGGAGACTGATGTGACTGCTTCAGTCCAGTAAAGAGTGATTAAACCGTACAGACCTGATGTCTCGCCCACAGGAGCCAGAGCTGGTCGGCCGTCCAGGGAGGAACCCTGTTCTAGCGGCTCACCCGGGGCCAGGCACCTCTTGTGTTGCTCTAAGGCAGGGGTCAGCAAACGATGACCCGCGGCCCCTCGCCTATTTTTATAAATAAAGTTTTATTGGCACACGGCCACACCCCTCGGTTTATGTACTGTCCACAGCGGCTTTCACACTCCAGGGCTGGAGCTGAGAAGCAGCACACCCCCACCAGGGCTGTCCCAGAGCCTCCAGGAGGTCCTCTCAAGATTGCACTTAAAATTGCAGGACAGGGCTTCCCTGGTGGCTCAGTGGTTGAGAGTCTGCCTGCCGATACAGGGGACACGGGTTCGTGCCCCGGTCCAGGAAGATCCCACATGCCGCAGAGCGGCTGGGCCCGGGAGCCACGGCCACTGAGCCTGCGCGTCCGGAGCCTGTGCTCCACAATGGGAGAGGCCACGACAGTGAGAAGCCCGCATACCGCAAAAAAAAAAAAAAAACAAAAATTGCAGGACAAAAAGTTCTGCCTGTCCCTTTCCCCCATCAGGTCCAGTGCCAAGCTAGCTTCTTCCCAATCCTAGCTGCTTCCTCCTGCCTCCTGTCTGATGGTGGAAGGCCTCAGCTGTGCCACGGTACGGTGAGGGGCCCCAGGGCTTGGCTCACCCAGCCATGGAAATGAACAGTAGATGGGATGCCAAGCTCCCGAAAGCCAACCCACGTAGCTCCCCCCACCCCATGCACAGGGTCTCCTGGCCCCTTTGGTGGTCTCCCAGGGACAGAAATTGTGGGCACCATCAGTAACTTCCAAGTTTCTCCCCATTCGTATAGAGTAACCCGGAAAGCAGGCTGGCAGGGTTTCCAGACATCAGGGCTTCAAGCTGGGGGGCTTGAAGATCCTACCTGTTCTCACTGTGCTGTGGCCAGGCAACCCATCCTTCCAGAAGACGGGGAGCCAGTCCATCCCCCACACCTTCCGGGCTCCCCCCTCTTGCTCCCTGCCTCTCAGTCATTAATCCCATAGTGCCTCTTTCTGGGAGAGGAAAAGTCCCTTCTGGTAGTGCCAGGGATCTTATCTCTCGTGGGGGAATTTTCCCCAAAGAAGAGATGAAAATTTTCCTGGAAGATATGAAAGAAGCAGAAGTGTTTCTGAACCAAACTTGGGTCCGGCCGCCTGCACACAGCAAAGCTGATCTACTGACGCGGGTTTGTGGTGAAGGGAGGGGCAGCGTTTCCTGCAGGGAGCGAGCAAGGAGTCCGGGTAGATAGTGCTCAGAAGCCCCGCACTCCCTGAGGGCTTTCAGGGGAAGGAAGAGACAGGGTGAGGGAGGAGGTTTCCAGGTGCATGGCCACCTTGTGGACATTCTTCTGATTGGTTGGTGGTGAGGTAATCGGGAGTCAACACCATCAACTTTCTGGTTCCCGCCGGTCTGGGGTCTACGTGCTTGTGGGCAGCATAGAGTTAACTTCCTCCACCTGGTGGGGGTCTCGGTATCCACAAAACAGCTCAAGGACACGGCTCAGCATAGTATCTACAGCCCTTGAGGAGGAACTAAAGGTCCTTGACTTTGTTTAATGACTAAACTATTATAGTCTTGCTTGACTATTTTCCTTTCTTTTTGCATTTTCTCATTTCTCTGATTAAATTTATTCTTTGAAACTTGGGGAAGGCCTAGGAGGCTAAGTTTTTCTGCACACAAGAGGCAGGCGGAGGCCATGGCAGGGGCAGGGGGTCTGCCCCAAGAAGGCCACACAGGGTTCTGCTCAGTTACAGAAGCGAACTCTGGGTCTCTGGGGAGAGTGAGGGCTCTGGCCTTCCCTCGGAGTCTGAGGGGGCGTGTTGGTGATGCCTCCATGGCCCCCCTGCCCTGGGGTGAAGTAATGAATCTACACTTCACTGTCCTCCATCCCGAGCCCAGTGGCACGTGCCCCTCCCCCCGTGCCCTGCCCACCGGGCACCCTCTTCTGCTTCTCCTTCCTTGGGGATCCTGACCCCATTCCTCCAATTCCTTGCTTCCTGCTGCTGGGAGAGCTCTGAAGTGTCCCAATTTCTCCATTCTCAGCAGAGAATTCCACCAGCTCTAACCCAAGTCCCCCAAACCCTCTCTCTATTCCAGATTTTCCCCAAAATTTAAGACTATGATGGAGGCAATAAAACTGGCCGTGAGTGAAGCCTTAAAAGCCAGTCTCTAGCCAAGGACTGGTCTGCAGGAATACAGAAGTTTCTTAAGTGAAATTATGACAGGTAGCGGCCATTAGCACGCAGAGTGCTTTGCCTGTGGTTTAAAATAGGAAATATCACAGGCTCGAACTTTTAAACCTCACTTGTGTTACAGTTCATTGGGCAAATTGACACTCCCGTCAGAGTTGGCTGGTTTGCAGCCCACACGGGATCGCATGAAATCCTGACACTTGGAAACTTGCTTCTCAAGGTCTTGACAAACCTCTCACCCCCTCGAAGGGGGTGAGTTCCCGTGTTTTGAAACCCTGCGCGTTCTGTCAGGGTCCTGTCTGGCACCAGGACACGTGAGGACAAAGGTGCTCAGCTGGGTCCACGGGCAGCAGGACTGTCAGTCAGCCCAGCGCGGCCCAGCGCCGTCCACGGTCTCCTAGCGGGAGGCAGCCGTCTACCGGACCCGAGCGGCCTTCCTCCTAATACGTGGCCCTGGAGCATGCTTATGTCTATTCCCTGCAGTCCTTACCTGCCTCATGAGCAGGTGTATCCCTCGTGAGGATCGCCCTTTTCTAGAAGAACCGCCCAAGAACCCTGGGGGTAACTCCATGCAGAGTCCCCACCCAAACGTCAGCTGGAAAGAGTTGAAGGTGGACCACGGTTTCCATGCTGCTGTGTGGGGCAGCCACTTGGTGGTGCCCCTGGGAGCGGTCCCTGCAGTTTTGTGGTCGACACTTGGCCACGGCTGGTGGGACGTCCCTGCTGGTCGAGACCCCTGCCTGCACCCCAGGAGTGCCTCTGTCTGGGGCCAAGTTCACAGAGCTTTCTAATTCATGGTGACATGCAGATTCATTGACCCCCGCCTCTGTAATCCTGGGTTCAGAGTAACCACTAACGCCATCCACGGACGGTACTGAAGCCATCCCGGCCCCCTAAACCATTTGGCCTCCTGTTCATACTTCCTTTACCTTAGGGACAATGTTTCTTCTTTGTCTTGTTTTCCAACCACTGGCCCATGGCTGAGGCCACCCCTACTGTACCAGCCTGCATCCCATCTGTCAGACAAAGGGAATTTGAGACCAGGGATTGATCACACAAGTTACGGAAGGGCTGAGGCATCCCAGGGGCTCATCTTCCGTTGGCTGAAGGGACCTGGAGGGGGTGGTGTAACTAGAGCAAGGAGCCACAGCCAGAAGGACGGATGGACGAGACACGGCGCTTCCAGAAAGAGCCCTAAAGCGAAAGGTGGGGAGGGAAACACCCTGGTTTCTCCCCACCCCCCAATTTCCCAACATATCCTTTCGGCTGACGCCACCTGGAGCCGAAGGACAAGAAACGTGGGACACAGAACACTCTGCTTTGCAGGGAGAGCCATAGAGCAGGAGGCGGGTCTGAGCGCAGACCCGGGGGTGGCGGCCACAGCTCGTCTCAGCTGGACCGGACTCCTGACTCGGACGGGTTGAAGCCGGGCCAGAGGGTCCCCCTGCCCTGCAGAGGGCCCAGGACGCCCTCCCCCCTCGCGGGGCCCGGGCTGAGAGGCACCCACGATGAAATCAGGCCTGCTGCGTCCCCCACAGCAGCACCTGAAGCTGGACCACTCCAGATGGCAAGAGCCAGTTTTGAAATTTTCAGGAATTTTGTGCACCAGTTGTGAACCAGAGCTATTGCTAAAAATAAACCGCTTGCACTTACAATTCAATTATACTAAAAGCAAAGGTAATAAATACTCAAAGCTCACCACTTCCTGGTGATTTACTCTAGTTGAGATTATTTGCGTTTATGTATCTGTGTGGTGAGGACGGTGGCGAGCTCCTGTTCTCAACTCCACGCTTTACAGAGCAGGTCAGACGAGGATAAGCAACAGGTAAACTGCGTGTTGGATGGTGGTAAGCGCTGAGGAGAGAAGCGAAGCACCACAGAAGAGGGAGAGGCTGGTGTGCAACCCTTAGAGAGACATCAGGGGAAACCCCACGGAGAAGGTGCCGCTTGAGCAAAGACCAGCGAGGACAGCCCGTGCAAATGCCCTGGGGCAGCAGCAACCAGAGAGCAAGTGCCCTGGGCTGGGGCAGGCGAGGGCAGAGGAGTGGAGGTGGTCAGAGCAGGGCAGCGTGTAGCCTTGCAGACCCTCGGGGAGTGCCTCCAGCTGGGATGTGGGGTCATCGGAGGTCGGGCGGGGCAGCGTCACTGTCTGTGGCGGCGGAGACCGTGAGGACCAGACGAGGGGGTGAGAGAGGAGAAGCGGCCTCTCCTCCAATTCAGATATCTGGGCTCAGGATGGGCGGAGTTGCCATCAACCAAGACGGGGGTCTGGGGAAGGGGAAGGTGGGGGAAGGGCACAGGTGCATGGGGGCCGGTGCCCCTCGGACAGCTCACCGAGGGCGCCGATGGAGTCTGAGCCTGGGGGAGAGGTCTGGGCTGGGATCAGGGCTGCTTCAAGACATCAGGCTAGGTGAGATCACCGAGGAGTGAGTGTGGCCAGGGAGGAGAAGCCAGGAAGGGCTCCAGTGTAGAGGCCTCGGAGACAAGGAGGCCCTGGGGAAGGAGAGCCCGTTTGCTGGGGCCGCCAGACAAAGTGCCACGAAGTCGGCACCTCCAGCAACAGACACGCATGTCTCCAGTTTTGGAAGCTGGAAGTCTGAGATCAAGGTGCGCCTCCTGAGGCCGTGCAAGGGGGTCTGTCCCTGCCCCTCCCCCAGGTCCTGGCCGTCCGCTGGCAGCACCCCTCGGCTTGTAGAAGCATCAGCCCATCCCTACCTCTGCTGCACGTGATGTTCTCCCTGTGTGCGTGTCTGAGTCCAAATTTCCCCTTTTATAAGGACATCAGTCCTGTTGGATCAGGGCCCACACCTTAAGGGCCTCATTTTAACTCAATCACCTCGGTAAAGATTTCGTCTCCAGATAAGGTCACAGCCTGAGGTCCTGGGGGTTAGGGCTTCATGGTTTTGGGGGGACACATTTCAGCCCACAGCAGGGCAGCTTAGATACTGAGACCAATGAAGAAAGCACGTCGCAGGGGAGAGCCAGAGCTTGTGTGCCCGTAGATGGCGTGAGAGGAGACCTGAAAGGACTGCCAGACAATAGAAGAGCTTCATAAAACACTGCCCATCACCGTTTGGAGAAAAGCACCGCACACAGAGCTCCTGGCATGAGTGCAGCCCTTGTGCAGCCCCGAGGGAGGGCCTGGCCTGGAAGAAGAAAGGGGACGAGGGGCCCCCCAGCACCTACCCCGTCCTGGGGTCCCTGGTCCAACCACAGGCACAGAGGGCCCATCGCTGTGCTCTCAGCCTCCCGGGCGTTCTCTCGGGGATAGACCTCACCCCCAGACACACTCACTAAGGGTCAGCACGGTGCCCCCTGGCATCCCCACAGTGCCCCCCTCCCTGCTCAGAAGGACCCCAGCTGCATTTAATATTTACCTGAGGTCCCTAATCATATTTGGACGAGGAGCTGGGCAAATTGTGTGGTCGGTCCAGCCACACGCCCGCCGCCCCCCGGAGCCTGTCCTGAGACCCCCTTTCAATGGTGACTGGAGGGAAATACCTCTTGCCTGGGCCATTCATTCATTTATTCACTCGCTCACTTATTCAACGAGGGTGTTCTGAGAGCACTGGCTGGGAGTGGGGAGCCTTGGGGAGTGAATGCCGGGGAAGCAAAGATGCCAGGAGCCCCCAGCCCCATGGCAGGGCCCCCAGAGTCGGGGAGAGGGTCCCAGCCCTGCCTCTCCAGGGCCTCCCCGGAGAGGTGAACTACGAGCACGCTCTCAACAAAGGTGTGCAAAGAACTTCACTCATGACGAGAGCCTGGAGCTCGCTTGAGATGTGGCTGAGATTTTAGGAGCCTGCAGCCCCGAGCACGGCTGGTGGCCCGCTGGCAGGCCCTGCGTTAGCCCCTCCTGCGCTGGCCTCGGGCGAAGCCCCGCTGCTCCGTGGATCTCTGTTATTTTAAGCCCAAAGAGCTGCTGTGTTCTGGAGTCACCAAAGCCTCCAAAAGGAACTAAAAGAATCCCCGTCAGAGTGGCTTTACCGCGTGGCCCCCAGCTGATCCATGGCTCTCCCCTACCGGGTGACCAGGACGCTGCCCCTGTCATCCCCATCACAGCATCCGGAAGCCTTGCTGTTTGCCTGGGAGGGGACCCTAGAGCATCCCTGAGGCTTGGAAAAGGGAACATCCTCCCCTTCCTGGACCCAGACCGTCACACCCCCTTCTGCTTCAAAATGCTGCTGCTTCCAGCCGCAGCGCGGGGTGGGTCTCCCACCAACGTCGCTTAAAGGAGGACGATATCTCTGCACGGCGACAGCAGGAGCAAAGCCGATAAACTGTCTTTGAAAAATGTCTTCCGCGTCTGGCAGCAGAGGATTAAAAATGAGGACATCAACTGCCCCAAGCCCACGGACCATTTCAGGCAGAGGCTCCCAGCCCTGCCTCTCCCGGGCAGGCGGGGACAGCCGGGGACGCCGTTTGTCCTGGGGCTCCTAGCGGATGGCGGAGAAAAGACCCCCAGAGCCCAGGAAATGTCCTCCAACAGCTTTGAGAAAGCATGGGGGCCCCTGCAGAGAAAGGGGCTACTCAGAGCCACACAGGAGGCTCAGGGACCGGGGTCTCCTGGCACCCTGTGCAGCTGGGACCCCCAAAGACACACGATAGGTCTCCTGGACAGTAAAGAGTCGTGCTGCCTTGGGCACGGGGGAGCGGAGCCCGAGAGAACCCTGCCAGCCCCGAGGCCTGGAGGGGGGGCATAAAACGGGACCACAGCGCTGACTGCCAACCACCGTCACTCCCGGGGGGCCGAGGGCGTCAGGAGGCACATCCCAGGTGCCCCACCGGGACCCCGCCCGCCAGGCGGCCCAGGCCTTCAGGATAGCGCCCCCCCACCCCTGGCGTGGGTCTGTGCCCCTTTTCCCGGCTCCTGAGGCACCACCCGTGGATGAAGACCCACCCCAGACGGCCCCATTTCCACTTAAGGTCACGAGGACGCCGCGAAAGCAGGCGTCAGTGATGAGGAGCTAAACACGTCTTGGGGCGGCAGTGGGGAGGGGGACACGGTCCACACGTCTATGGAAGACAGAGCAGCCTGGCAGGCTGGCCCCGTGCCTGGGGGGCACAGAGGCCAGGTGCGCTCTCAGAGGTAACGATGGCGGACAAGCGCCCCCAACCCCCGGCTCACCCACCCTGAGGGCTGTCCTCCCCCGGGCCTGCGTGAGGTACACGCCCCGACGCTGCCGAGCCTGGGCCTCGAGCAGACGGGCTGTCCTGGCGAACGGGAGGAGGCCTGGAGCGCCGGCCTTGGAGACCAACAGCACCGTCTGGCCCTGGGGAGGCGAGACCCCCGGCAGAGCGAGAAACAGAGCAGCCGGGCCGGGGGCCACATCCCAGCCCAGTGACAAGAAGCCGGGTCAGGTGGGTGGACACTGGAAGCTCGGCTCCCCGGGTAGAAGGGCTGAGCCGCGCTGGGGGTTGCAGTGAGCGTGCGGGGGGCCGTGTGAGGCGGGGGGCCCCGTGGACGCCCACCCTGGAGCCCGGCTCCCCTCCCTTCCAGGAGCCTCCTACAGACTGGAGGGAGTCACCGCCAGACCGAAGCCAGAAACCGTCCTTGAGGACCGGGACTCACCCTGACTCTCGGGCTTGGCTCTCCTTTGCCCAGGGTCCCAAGCCCGTGGCGTGTCCAGACCCTCAGGAGCGCCCCGGGTCCCCTGCCCTGTGCAGTGGGTCGAGGATGGAAGCCGTCCTGGCAGGGGCAGCACGGGACAGAAGGGGGGCCACCACCAGCTCCCGAGTCGAATTTGGCTCAGAAAATACACGCTGCAGAAGCATCAAAGGGCACAGAGTTGGGCCCAAGCCCGCAGGGGCCCACGGGGTGCAGAGGGAAGCACCAGAGCCGCCGGCGCGCCCTGGGCAACGTAGGTGACAGCGATGCCTTCCTGGGACGTGGGCAGGCCAGGGAGGAGGTCACTTCCTGTGCTGGGATCGGCAGTGCCCCCGAGATGGTGTCCACCTGGAACCTCAGAAGGTGACCTTATTGGGGACTAGGGTCTTCGTGGAGGTAATTGATTAGGAAGAGCTCAGCCAGGAGTAGGTGGGCCCTAATCCAATGACAGGGTCCTTGGAAGAAGAGATTAGACACAGAGAACGCGGCCATGTAAAGACAGAGCCAGAGATCGGAGTGACGCAGCCACACGGCCGGGAGGTCAAGCATGCCGGCAGCACCCGGAGAGGGAGAGAGGCCTGGACCAGTGCCTCCCTCTGACACCACGAGGAAGCAGCCCGGCCGATACCTGGGTCCCAGAGTTCTGCTGGTTTAAGCCAGGATGTCTGTGGTCACTTGGTGCGGTCGCCCAGGACACAGATACACTCCTTTAGCCATAACTCCCGTCTCAGAGATGCGTGCGGCACCGTGCTCGCCACCCATGGCACCTCAAGGACAGAGCCGGGACCCGCAGCCTGGGCGCTCAGCTGACGTCTTTGTATCCTGGACGCTCCCCACTCCCCGCCGGCATCTCGGGCGGCTGGACCAGCATGCGTCCACCACCTCCAGGGTCTGCAGAGCAGAAGTCAGCTCTCCCAGGCCTGGTGGCCGAGGATGTGCCCACGTGGAGGCTGCACAAGGCTGAGGCCCCCCGGGCTGACAAAAGACGTGAGATTATAGAGGAGATCAGTTCTGCTGGGATCCAGCCAGCTGGCAAAGTATTAAAAGCAAACGCAAGGGCTTCCCTGGTGGCGCAGTGGTTGAGGGTCCGCCTGCCGATGCAGGGGACACGGGTTCGTGCCCCGGTCCGGGAAGATCCCACGTGCCGCGGAGCGGCTGGGCCCGTGAGCCATGGCCGCTGAGGCTGCGCGTCCGGAGCCTGTGCTCCGCAACGGGAGAGGCCACAGCAGTGAGAGGCCCGCGTACCGCAAAAATAATAATAATAATAATACAAACAAACACAAGTGACAGAATCGGCTGCTTTAGCTGAGCTTCAGGTACGAAGCTGCGGCCGCAGGTGTGAGGGCGCCTCAGGATCCCAGCTGCGATGAGGCGGGAGATTTCTTCAGCGACGGCAACGATGCAGATTGAAACTCTGAGATTTCCACTGACGACATCGCCATCCACACGCTCCTAATAAAACCGAGGTTTGCCGCCGTGCAGCCACCCGTGTCATTCACAGATTCTGTATTTGTGATGTACCCGCCTGTTAAATCTCCCTGTGACCCCAACATCAAGAGTTGGGCGCTTTCGTGGGTGCCGAGAACGTGGCAGAGCGGGAGACACGTGACTGGCCCGACACGCGTGTTCCCGGCGGGGGCGGAGCCAGGTGACGCTGTCTCGTGTCAGCTCTGGGGCTGTGAGCAAGTGCCCTGTGCATCTGTTTAGGGTTTTTTGCATTGTTGCGTTTGTCGGTGGTTTTGCTGTTTAAAATGGCGCCAAGTTCAGAGAGGAAGCACCATCCAGTGTCCTGAAGACAAGAAAGACGCGTGCGAGACGGGCTCGGTTCCGGCGTGACCACAGCCTGTGGGCCCGAGGTCCACACTACGAGTCAACAACGTAGATTAAATGAGGTGTCTTTAAACAGAAACACATCGAATAACGTCGTCTATTGATCGGTTGACAAAATATCGTGCCCAGGGGCTCACAGGACCCTGACTAACCCCGCATTTTCCCTGGAGCAGGTTTGGTAACCACTAATTCCGCGTTCATAGCGCGGGGCTCCTGCAGGTGACGAGAATCGAGCGCGTTTAGAACTGTAGGAAACACTGCCTTCCATTTGGAAGTTAGCGAGGACGAAGACGTGGTTTCTCCCCCGCACGGTCACAGGCCCTGGGAACGGCTGCCGCGTGCTGTCACTGTCACCTCCCGCGACGGGCTGGCCCTCATCTGGCTCCTGTCACGCCCTGTGCGGCCATAGGGACTCGGGCCCGGGAGAAGGGGATGAAGAGCCCCTCGAACTGGCTGAGGTGCGTGTCCCCCCTCCGAGGAGGGGCCTCCGGCACACAGAGGTGTTTAGAGCAGCCAAGTTCCGTTCCTCGGGCGCCCGGACCCGGGCGGCGCAGTCAGGCTCGGATGCCCTCACGTGCGTTGGGCTCCGGGAAGCAGGAGGCGGGACCAGCGCCGGCGCTCGGGGTCTGAGCAGAGGGCGGCCAAGGGCTGTGCGCTGGCGATAGCGCCGATGGGCGTGAGCCCCCCGAACCGCTGGGCCCCAGGAGAGCCACAGCCGCGTGGACGGACAGGGACCTGCAGGGCCTGGTACAGCAGCGCTGCTCCCTCTTCTTGATGAGAACTGCTTCCCAGGCCAAAGTCAATTAAACTGACAGCCTTGATAAGCCGCAGGGGTAACCGCTCAGGGATAAATAAGAGGAGATGCCTTGTTTGTTATTCCTTGTTATTCTTTTAAGCACCCGATAGACATTTTAAATTAAATCAAATGGCTTATCTGGGCTAATGCAGACGGACGGGGTGATCGACTCGGTGATGGGCAATCGTGTTCTCGCCCTGCAAACATCACTCATCTCGGCGCAGCTCAGCCTGGCCGCGAGCTTCCAAGTGATGACTAACAAAGCCAGTGTTGTTTTCTCCCTGCAGGTTACAGTTGAGTGGGCTCCAGTTGTCCTTTCTGACCTCAGACCCCACCTTCATGGGGCGTCCAGTGCGGGGTGCCCACAGAAACAGGAACATCCTCGCGGCGGGCTCGCTCCTCTTTCTGGGCAGGGCTGTGGGGCTGCAGGAGGGAAGGCCCCGTGCCCACCATCAGGACCACACGGCGGCCTGGCGGCCCCTCGTCCGCCCCTCCTCCCACAAGTGCAGCCAGAAACTCAGGACATTCCGGAGAGAGACCCTGGCAGGTGCAGAGAAGGGCAGGCTGGCTTCGGGCCTCGGGCCTGAGGAGTCACAGGTGAGGAGGGCTGCTGAAATTCGGCGTCCATGCACCGGTGCAGAATAGAAAGGCGGAGACAGAGTTCCGGGTGAAGGAGAAAAGAAATAGCTTTATTGCTTTGCCAGGCAAAGGGGGCCACGGCGGGCTCCTGCCCTAGAGACTGTGTGTCCCGACCTGGAGGGGGTCATGAGGAGTTTTATAGCAATGGTTCAAAGAGGAGGGCGTGGTCAGCCCATGGACCTTCTTCTGATTGGCTGGTGGTGAGGTAATCGGGGGTCGGCACCATTGACCTTCAGGTTCCAGCCTGTCTGGGGTCTGCGTGCTTGTGGGCAGCAGACAGTTAACTTCTCCCACCTGGCGGGGGTCTCAGTATCTGCAGAGCAGCTCAAGGACACGGCTCAGCATAGTATCTGCAGCCCTTGAGGAGGAACTAAAGGTCCTTGGCTTTGTTTAATGGCTGAAAATATTATTATTTTGTCTCACTTGACTGTTTTCCTTTCTTTCTGCATTTTCTCACTTCTCTGATTAAATTTGTTCTTTGACTAAAGTCTTTTCTACAGACCGCGGGCAGGCGGAGGACGCAGGTAGGGTCTATTCTGGGAAGGCCTCACAGGGTCCTGCTCGGTGACAGGAGTGTCTTTCTTCTTGCCGCGTCAACCCACACTGACTGGGAGCCTCAGAAGTCAGCGACTCAGAAACCACGATGCCCCCAGCAACAAAGCCTGCTCTTTGCCAAAGGACCAGGAAAGGGGCAGCTAGCAGGACAGAAGACTCCCCAACCCGACTGCTCTCCTCTACCCAAATGCCGTGCAAGGTCTGGGCCTCACGCCCTCGCACGCTGGCCAGGGCCCGACCGTAGGGTCAGCGGAGGCCACGTGGGGAGCCAGGCCCTCTGCCCCCACCTGCTCCTGCCAGGGCCCTCTGCACCGAGGCCAGCGGGAAGTGGGATCCCCCCGATGGAGACGGAAACGAAACATCAAATGTGGGGGGCATTTGGGACGTGCAGCCCCCAACGCTCACAGGAAAGAGAAACGTATCAGACCCATCATCCAGGCTTCCAGCCCAAGAAGCAAGCCGGCAGCAGAGAGAATAAACAGCAGAAGTCAGTGACCCCGAAAAAGGAAGACGGGACGTCAAGGTGCTGGTTCCGGGAAGAGATCAGGACAGACCGTCACGGTGCTGGTTCCGGGAAGAGATCAGGACAGACCGTCACGGTGCTGGTTCCGGGAAGAGATCAGGACAGACCATCACAGTGCTGGTTCCGGGAAGAGATCAGTGAAGTGGACAAACCTCTAGTGAGAAAGACGGAAAGAAAAGGTGGAAGACAATCACCAGAATCAGGAATGCAGCCAAGACACCACTACCAACCCTACAGACGCTGAGAGAATCAGGGGCGCAGGGACAGCTTGGACACACGCAGGCTCCCCTTGGGACCTGGCCCCATGATGTCCTGCTCTCTCTTCTGACCATTTTCTGCTGGCCAGCCTCCTGGTCAGTGTCGTGGAAGGGACAGTCTTCCCACGAGGGGCCAGCGATGTCATTTGTCCCCTGGCGTTCTCCAGTCCTGACACCCCGAGCTGAAGGTGCACTCTCACATGAGGCCTGATGCTCGATCAAGCCCCAGACCCCTGGCGGGCTCCTGAAAGCAGACGTGAGGCCACTCCCAGAGCCTCTGACTCAGCAGAACCCTGGCCCTGGGAATTTGCACTTCTGACAAGTTCTCAGTAGACGCTGGTACTATGGGCCCAGGGTCCCCACCTGGACAACCTCTGACGAGATGAAAGCTGGCAATAGGATGTAGGTTCAAGGAGGATGGAGTCACGTCTCTTAGATGCCTCCGTGGAGGATGGAAACTTGCACACGTGTGGGAACGGAGAGCAGATAGCGACGGCAGTGCTCACAGGGGGCACCTGGGAGCTCTCACTGTGCACAGCACTTTCATACCTTGGTTCTTTCATCTTCACAAAGAGCCTGTGAGGGAGATGCCATATTAACTCCCATCTTGCAGACAGGGAAAGTGCAGTAGAGAGAGGCTCGGTAAATTGCCTGAAGTCACACTGCCAACAAGCGGTTGTAATAGTCAGGGCTCTCCAGAGAAGTCGAACCAATACGATGGATGGATGGATGGATGGATGGGTGGAGGATAGACAGATGATAAATGGGGAGATAGACAGATTAGATAGATAATAGATAGATGGTAGGTAGACAGATGATAGATAGATAGATGATAGATGGTAGGTAGATAGATGATAGATAGATAGATGATAGATAGATGGTAGGTAGATAGATGATAGATAGATAGATGATAGATAGATGGTAGGTAGATAGATGATAGATAGATGATAGATGGTAGGTAGATAGATGATAGATAGATGATAGATAGATGGTAGGTAGATAGATGATAGATAGGTAGATGATAGATAGATGGTAGGTAGATAGATGATAGATAGATAGATGATAGATAGATGGTAGGTAGATAGATGATAGATAGATAGATGATAGATAGATGGTAGGTAGATAGATGATAGATAGATGATAGATAGATGGTAGGTAGATGGTAGATAGATGATAGATAGATAGATGATAGATAGATGGTAGGTAGATAGATGATAGATAGATGATAGATAGATGATAGATAGATGGTAGGTAGATAGATGATAGATAGATGGTAGGTAGATAGATGATAGATAGATGATAGATGGTAGGTAGATAGATGATAGATAGATGATAGATAGATGGTAGGTAGATAGATGATAGATAGATGATAGATAGATGATAGATAGATGGTAGGTAGATAGATGATAGATAGGTAGATGATAGATAGATGGTAGGTAGATAGATGATAGATAGATAGATGATAGATAGATGGTAGGTAGATAGATGATAGATAGATGATAGATGGTAGGTAGATAGATGATAGATAGATGATAGATAGATGGTAGGTAGATAGATGATAGATGGTAGGTAGATAGATGATAGATAGATGATAGATAGATGGTAGGTAGATAGATGGTAGGTAGATAGATGATAGATAGATGATAGATAGATGGTAGGTAGATAGATGATAGATAGATGATAGATAGATGATAGACAGATGATCGATGAATAGATGGTAGATAGATGGATAAGCAGATAGAAGAGACTTATGAAGGACTGGCACAATGGAAGCTGAGGAGTCCCAGGACCTGCAAGCTGGAGGCCTAGGAAAGCACGTGTCGTTCAGTCCAAGTCCCGAGGCTGAACTGAAGTCGGCGGAGCCACTGGCGGGGGGCGGGAGAACATGGCTGTCCCAGCTCATGCCGAAAAAGCAAATTAGCCCTTGTTCTCCCTTTGTGCTCTACTCAGCCCTTCCGTGGACTGGATGATGCGCCCCCGCCACTGGAGAAGGTGGATCTCTTTATCCACTGATTCAAGGGAACACCCTCACAGGCCCTCCCAGAAGTAGCATGTTACCAGCTCTCTGGGCGTCCCTGTGGCCCGGCTGAGGGGACACCTAAAACCAGCCATCTCAGTGGTCAAGCTGAGCTTCCTTAGAGCCCACACTTCCAGGACGACAAGAGACACGTCCTGATCAGCGTTTGGACACCCGATTCCCTGCTGAAAGCGGGCAGAGGGGGCCGAGGGCGGGAAGGCCCAGACACATGGTGGTGTTCTCCTCGGAGCCCCCCAGCCCCAGCCCCTGAGACAAGAGGGCTGCTCGAGGCGCTGGCAACCCTGAGCCGGCGGGCCCGAGGAGGGAAGTGGGGCGACGCAGAAGCTGCAGAGGTCGCCTCGTCCGACACACACTCTGCCCAGAGGGGCCCTCCCGGATGGTGAGAGAGAGCTCCTGGGGACCGAGAAATTAATGTTACGGAGAAACAAATGAGAAGTGCTGAGGGGATAAACCTCACAGCTCCGGGGACGTCTGCTGGGGACAGGCGTCTGTTCTCAGCCTGGGTGGGACGCCCGGGTCATCAGGCAAAGCCAGGACCCCCAGGCCGGCGGAGGGGCCTCCTGAAGGCGGGGGACAGGGGCCCTGTGCGAGCCCTCTGCACCAGCTGGGCTGGCAGGCTCCCTGTGGACGGGGAGGCCCAGAGCCGGGGTCAGGCTGGCTCAGCCCCTGCGAGAGGCACAGGCTGCAAGTGCGACCCACGAGGAGTCCAGAGGCGACTTTAAGGAGAGAGTCACGTCTTAGATTTGCTTTTCTGCTCTATCTATAACAAGAAAATAATATTCTGCCGCTTCTCATAATTATAATTGTGGTTATAATTAATATCTATAGTGATTATATTAATAATTTCATTTAATTGTTAGTATAAATAATAGAAATTATTTAAATAATGATTTATTATTAATTACATAGTGATTACAACTAAAACTATACAATTTATAACTAATAATTAGTATCTATTAATTATATACTTATAATTAATGATTATATAGTAATATAATTAATAACTATGTCACTCATTTAAAATAATTGAGTTATAATTTGTTATAATTATAATTTCTATAGTTATTCTATAATAGGATAATATTCTATGTCAAGAACTGATTATTTCTTTGTGTTTTTAAAAAATATTTATTTGTTTTATTTGGCCGCGCTGCGTCTTACTTGCGGCATGCAGGATCTGCGTTGCCACGTGCAGGATCCTTTAGCTGCGGCATGCATGTGGGATCTAGTTCCCTGACCGGGGACAGAACCCTGGCCCCCTGCATTGGGAGCGCAGAGTCTTAACCACTGGACCCCCAGAGAAGTCCCGAAACGATTATCTCTTAAATCACGGATGAGTTGAGTGAGGGCCCAGGGGTCTCTGCTGGGCTGAAGGGACCTCAAAAGCCACCTTTGGGCCCATGGGCAGCTGTGCATCAGGTGGGCCGCCTGCTGGGCAGGGGTCCAGGCAACCCATCCTGGGTCCCTGACTGGCGCCCACCTGCAGTTCCGTGCAGGGCCCAACTCGTCCCAGGAAAGCTCAGGCCTGCGGGAGGGAGCGACGACACCCTCTGGGAGAGCCACGCCCCTGCCAGGGGAGACGGGCAGCAGGACCCTCCAGACCCGAGAGCCCACCTTGCTCCCCAAAGGCAGACCTGAAAGCCTCGGGTCTGGCTCGGGGGCCCTGACCCCACCCTCACCACTCGCTGCCCGCCCCCCACCTGCAGCCAGACGTGTCCAGTCCTCTCCGTCCGCAGCCCCCTCAGGACGCGCTCTCATTTAATTCCGGACCCACCCCACAAGGGAAGCGTAAGGGCTTTAGGAAACGCTGTGCCTCTTACAGTAAGAGCAGGTCTACGTCTGCCCCACTGCAGCCAGTAGGGAAAGCGATGCCTCGTAACAGACTCTGCACCGCAACTTCGGGCGCCACCCGAGACAGGCCCCATGGCAGCGCCCAGAGGCCCCCTGCTAGCCCGGGGCGGGGGGCCCCCAGCACGTTGGCGCCTCTAAACCACTGCTGCTCGTGCTGGGGGCCTGTGTGAGACTGAGGCCACCCCACCCTTGGAGCTTCCAAGCCACACGAGGCCAGAATTTGCATTTCTTTTCTTGGTTTTTAGGGCAAAAGATATTTTAATACATATAACGAAGAACCACAACCAGAATGTGTGTAAAGAACGTCTACAAACCAACAAGAGTTAAACAGGAAAGTGGCCAGAGGCTGCTTGACCAGACTTCTCAGCACCAAAGACACGTGAAGAGCATAGCTCTCACATGCAGAGTTCTTATCACAGTGAAAAGTGCTTTAAAGTACTCATACTAATACTAGTAATCGGCGTTTCTAGCAAGTTCCCAGGTGCTGCTGGCGCGGCTCCAGGGACCCCACTTTGAGAACCAGGGGTGGGAAGCAGTCCCCGCTCCCTGAGAAGCTCGGGTGTGGCCTCGAGCCCAGGAAGACACTCCTCTTGTTACTGGGACCTCATTACCACGAGCGTAAAGGTGAGTTTATCAGACGTTCACTGTGAGACGCGTCATCACGGTCTGGGCAACTTCTGTTGACTTCACTCTTCCGCACCTCCCCCCCCACCTCCTCCCCAGGTGCCCCCTCTCCAGGTGCCCCCCCCAGGTGCCCCCTCCAGGTGCCCCCCTCCAGGTGCCCCCCCTCCAGGTGCCCCTCCCCAGGTGTCCCCCCTCCAGGTGCCCCCTCTCCAGGTGCCCCCCTCCAGATGCCCCCCTCCAGGTGCCCCCTACCCAGGTGCCCCCTCCCCAGGTACCCCCCCAGGTGCCCCCTCCCCAGGTGCCCCCTCCCCAGGTGCCCCCTCCAGGTGCCCCCCTCCAGGTGCCCCCTCCCCAGGTGCCCCCTCCCCAGGTGCCCCCTCTCCAGATGCCCCCCTCCAGGTGCCCCCCTCCAGGTGCCCCCTCCCCAGGTGCCCCCTCCCCAGGTGCCCCCTCCAGGTGCCCCCCTCCAGGTGCCCCCTCCAGGTGCCCCCTCCCCAGGTGCCCCCTCCCCAGGTGCCCCCTCTCCAGATGCCCCCCTCCAGGTGCCCCCCTCCAGGTGCCCCCTCTCCAGATGCCGCCCTCCAGGTGCCCCACTCCAGGTGCCCCCTCCCCAGCTGCCCCCTCCAGGTGCCCCCCCAGGTGCCCCCTCCCCAGATGCCGCCCTCCAGGTGCCCCCCTCCAGGTGCCCCCTCCCCAGGTGCCCCCTCCCCAGGTGCCCCCTCCAGGTGCCCCCCCAGGTGCCCCCTCCCCAGGTGCCCCCCCCTCCAGGTGCCCCCCCAGGTGCCCCCCCAGGTGCCCCCCCAGCAGGTCTGATGATGTTTATCCTTAAATAGACGCGCATCCTTTTGCAAAACGTGTAGGGCTGTTTTGTGAGTGTTTTCCAGTCACACCGGTGGTACCGTGTTCCCACATCGCAATCTGTTTCCCCTCCTTTTTCTCATCAAACCCTGCCTGTCACCATGTTTCCACGTTGCTGTATGCGTGTCTGGTCCCCGCCACTGTGCCCACCACATTTCACTCATCCATCCCGTTGTCTGGAACACTCAGCAGGCCCCCAGCTCCCAGTCCCTCAACAACAACCAACACATAACCTCATCGCTTCTTGGACGTGTAAGAATTTACCCAGTGCCGCAAAGCCCAGATGTCTGAAAGCGTGTCCCTGCGGCCCAGCATCCTGCCCCACCGTCACCCTCGTGAAGCAGCACATCCGCCCTTGCGCTGGCCAAGGATGGAGAGGCCGGCTACCAGCCCAGGACACCAGGAGCACCGGCAGCACCAGAGGCAGGGGAGGCAGGGGAAGCAGGGAGGCTCCTCCCCTAGAGCCTCAGGGCGACGCAGGAGATGGACGGGCCCCGCGCTGGACAGCTGGGTTCACCCAGTGGAGGACCACGAAGCTCTGTTCTCACCCAGACGCTCCAAGGACAAAGCTGGTGGCAGAAGCTGAGCTCTGCTGGAATAAAGATAAGACGACCCCTCCCGGGGTCAGGGAAACTGCCCTGCCTGCACATGCGCAGGAAGGCTTCTTGCGGGTCAGAAAGGGAGGGGGCACCTCCCACAAGCCTCTGCAGCGGGATCTTAGTGGCGGTGCGCAGGCTGCTCTCTCTCGTTGTGGTGCTCCAGAGTGCATGGGCTCAAGAGCTGCAGCGTGCGGGCTTAGCTGTCCTGCGGCAACTTAGTTCCCTCACTAGGGATTGAACCCACGTCCCCTGCCTTGGAAGGTGGATTCTTAACCACTGGACCACCAGGGAATCCCAATTACTCTTGTTTTAAGCCTTGGAGTTTGTGGTGTTTGTTACGTGGCCCCAGGACACTAATTCCCCCAATTCTCCATGTACCCCTCGTCATTCCCCACGGGACGTGTGCTGTTCTCGTTACCACTTTACAGGTGGGGACCCTGAGGCCTAGCCAGGCCACGTCACTTGCCCACAGTGGTAGAGCCGGGTCAGCGTCTCCCTCCATGCACAACCTCCTCCCCATGCCTGAAGAGGAAGGACCTTCCCTCCCGCCAGCCCGGGGCCAGCGGAGGCTCCGCGGTTTGACAGCCTTCCAGTTCAGAGGTGAGGTCCGTGTTCCCTCCCTCGAGGCTGGGAGCACAGCCGGTGGCCCTGGGTGACTCCTGAGGCAGGGTCATTAAAGGCCACGCAGCGTCCACCTGCTCTCAGAGCCCTGGCCGCTCCGTGGAATCCACAGGCCCGAGGCCCCCAGAGCCACAGAACCAGCCCTGGGAGTCCAGCTGCCTCCAAAGGACCCGGCCCTGCCCTCGAATCTCCGCCAGGCCCCCACCGGCCCGCTGGGGCCCCAGACACTGTGGAGCGACGTGAGCCATCCCAGGGGGCCCTGCCTCTGAATTCCTGACCCAAAGAACTTGGGAACATAGTAAAATGCTGTTTCTTGCCACCGAGTTTGGGGCGGTTTGTTTCACAGGAACAGTAAGGGGAGGGATAGGAGGCCTGCGGGGGAATGCGCACGTCGTCCCAGAGACTGTCAGGGCTGCACCCTGCTTGGGGAGGCTCCCCTGGAGGCCCCGCACACAGCTTGCGATGGGCCTCCAGATCCCAGCCGGCATGATGTGGGGAGGGGAGCAGCGCTGAAGGGCTTTGCCCGAGAGACAGACCAGGCAGAGAACGGGCCACAGCGCGGGGAGCAGGGCCAGGGGCTCCTTCTTCTGGCAAGAGACTCAGATTTCCAGGCAAATGCTCACCTGTCTGCCTCCGCTAAATGGGGGTGGGCGCCAAGGAGAGGCCCTGCCACTCGGGACCAATCCTCCCCTCTGCCCCCCAACTGAGACTGGTTCAGCGGCAGCCTCTGCAGCTTCTGGGGTGGCGAGGATGCAGACGGAGGGATACAGAAGGTGTCACAGCACAGACAATGTCACATTCTCCCGGGAGAACACCTGACCACACGTTTAATATTTAATCCACTTCCCAGGAATCTGTTGTGTCCAGTAACCCTAGAAATTAGTAACGGCCTCTCGGAAATTCAAACAAATTCCTCACGGGTCAAAAAAGAAAGGGGGGGGGCTTCCCTGGTGGCGCAGTGGTTGAGAGTCCGCCTGCCGATGCAGGGGACACGGGTTCGTGACCCGGTCCAGGAAGATCCCACATGCTGCGGAGTGGCTGGGCCCGTGAGCCATGGCCACTGAGCCTGCGCATCCGGAGCCTGTGCTCCGCAACCGGAGAGGCCACAGCAGTGAGAGGCCCGCGTACCGCAAAAAAAAAAAAAAAAGAAAGAAAGGGGGAATCAATACTTCAATGACAGACATTCGATGACAATTCAATACATCACAGCTCAGGGGACATGTGGGGCGGCCAGTCAGCGAGAATGCCACATGCACACACTGTGTCGTCATGTTTCCGAGGCAGACGGGTGGCTGGGGCGCACGAGCCCTGTGATGTGATGCTGGGATTTTTCATTAAAGGGATGCTGGGGAGAGGGCAGATATGCACCAAGCTGGCAACCACGGTCGTGTCTGGGACTGGGGTCCCGGGGACTGTTTTTTAAATAGATTTAAATTTATTTATTTATCTATTTATGGCTGCATCGGGTCTTCGCTGCTGCGCGCGGGCTTCCTCTAGTTGCGACGAGCGGGGGCTACTCTTTGTTGCAGTGCGCGGGCTTCTCATTGCGGTGGCTTCTCTTGTTGCGGAGCACGGGCTCTAGGCGCGCGGGCTCAGTAGTTGTGGCATGTGGGCTTGGTAGTTGTGGCTCACGGGCTCTAGAGCACAGGCTCAGTAGTTGTGGTGCACGGGCTTAGTTGCTCCGTGGCATGTGGGATCTTCCCGGACCACGGCTCGAACCTGTGTCCCCTGCGCTGGCAAGTGGATCCTTAACCACTGCACCACCAGGGAAGCCCAATTCCGGGGACTATTAATGGTCAGTTTCTGTAAAAGGGAAAAAGCATAACTCACCTACAGATACAAATGGACGCGTATCAGAATCCATTTAACCGTTAACGGCTGGTAAAACTTCAAACTGTTCCTGGGGGGACCCGAGAGCAGGCCTACCGGGAGAACTGAAGTGAATCCCCCAAACTGATGCAAAGCTGCCCCCTTCCACCTGCGGGGGGGACACCACCGTCCCTCCTACAGACCAAGTTCATTCCGTGGACAAGAACTGTTTGCATAGCTCTTGGCCATGTCCACCAAAGAAGACCCAGAGACAGACAGACAGACCAGGAAGGTCGCTAGACCAGGGGTGGGCAAGCTGTGGCCCGCAGGCCGGATCTGACCCCGACTTTGTAGAGAGTGTTATAGGCACACAGCGTTCACGTCCGCGCTGTCCCGGCGGCTTTCTACAGCAGAGGCGAGCTGCTGCCCCTGGCCACCCTCTGGGCTTTCCAGAGCCTCGTGGCTGGCCCCCCGGGCAGTGCCCATCTCCCAGAGCAGTCTCCCGGGAATCTCCTTGATCACTGCAGAGCCTCACAGGTCCTCCATGTGCGCTTTCCCTTCCCACCGACGCCCATCTCTATAGTAACCGAGGTCTTTATAATGAGCACAAATGAACTGCCCCATTTTAGCACAGGTGTCTCGGCAGGCCTTTAAGCCTCAAGCAATGCCAGTGGTCCAGGCCTCCTCTGACCTCGACACGCCGTACTCAACGACCTCAATGGCTCCGGCTCTGACCTAGAACAGCCCAGACCTCAGGGAGCTCAGCCCCGACGTCCCAGCCGCCCCAGCTCCTGCCGAGGAGAGCAGAGACCAGCTGTCCCCCCGCAAGCCCTGTGCAGGCTGCAGACTCATGAGCGAAATCGATGTTGTAGTGGTTTCATGCCTCTAAGTTTTGGACTGATTTCCTACGCAGCCACAGCCCCTGGAACCGCCCACTTTGTGGATGCGAGGACCGAGGCCTGGAGGGGCTGGGCAACTTTCCCGAGCACAGAGCGGGGCACCAGCCGGTGGGCACTGAGGCCGTGACCTCACCAGGCCGTGATCAGCTGGGAGCAGGGGTGGGGCCCCGGGAGGCTTCCATTAACGGAGGATGCCCCACGGAGGAGGGCGGCTCAGTGCTAGGGGCCAGCTGCTGCCCCCCACCCCGTGCCCCCAGCCCAGCGGGAAAGCCCTGGTGGGGCGCACATTCCCAGGTCTACGCCCTGGCTGTTTCAGGAGGCACCCCTCGGACATCCGGCTCTCTGCAGCTTGCTTGCTACATGCCCGTTAGCTTGAGCACTCCTATTGCTGGAGAGTGTTCTCCGCGTCTCGTGATACGTTCCTCATTACGCGTGTGACTGTGACTTAATCGTCCAACAGCCCCATTCGTCTCCTGGAGGGAGACAGAGAGACAGACAGGGAGACAGAGGGACAGAGGGACAGACAGGGCTGGCCTGTTTGTGCAGCAGGACCAGGGGACGGCGCCCCGGGCACACAGCAGGCAGCCCCCCCCCCAACATCGGGCCACCCCCGCCCTCCCTCCAAGCTTTTCTGAAACCCTGGACCCGACAGCCCTGGAGCCGTGGCATCGTGCAGCGGGGTAGTCAGCGGGGGCCCGCCGCAGATGCAGGAAGGGGTCCCCCATGTCCCTGGCTCACCGGGTCTCAGTAACTCGAGAGGCAGGACCACGGGTCGTGCGGGAAACAGCGCGTCCCTGTGTTTCTGCCGCGGGATTGAAACTACTTCAAGCTCCGGCTCCGGATGCGGCAGAAATGAGGTCTCTGCTGGTCAGGGTCCCCCCTCTCCCCGGTGGGGTCGGGACAGGTGTATGTGCCGGGAACAGAGAAGCAGCGTTTGAGTCAGGAGGAGGGCAGGCTGCCCTGACATGGGCAGCAGGGAAACCACCGTCACGCTGCGCCAATGCGGCGGGGAGGCAGGGCCCGGGCCTTCTGGGCAGGCACACCCACGGCGGGGCTCCCTGCGAGGAGCCTGGACTCAAGGCACTTGGGAAGGACTCGGCGGCCCCCTGGCACGCGAGGTACTACCTGTCCTCACTGGCACCCCGAGAGACCCTCTTCCCCGCCGTGAGGCTCCCGCCTGCCCTGCTGCCCCTGGCGATCCTGGACGCCCCGTCCAAGACCGTCCGCCAACCTTTCTACTCTGGAGGTGCCTCCCGGCCTGCCCCGGACCCTCCTCATAGCGGGGTATCAACCCCCTTACTGCTTGGTGGGGTGGCAGGTGCAGGGACTCTCTTTCTCAGGGGCCCTCCAACATCAGGCACTCAAGACCATCCCCACCCTGACACCGACGACGAGTCCAAGGCCCCTGAGATCCCCTCGGGTTGGACAACCCCCCGGGAGGACTACCCAAGCCCCCTCAGGGCTCTGTGCTCACGGTCCTGGTTCACTGCAGGGAGGGGGTGTGAAGTACCCCGGCCAAGGGAAGGGCGCAGGACAGACCCCAGAGATCCCCGACCACGAGCGTCCAGTGTCTTCCCCGTGGGCCCTGACGTGCGACAGCACACGCACGGGGTGCTGCCAGCCGGGGGCTCCCCGCCTCGGCGTCCCGTTTTTACCGGGGCTGTGGGACCCACGTGGCTGCCCCCAGTGTCCAGCCCCCCGGAGGGGGAGCGGATGCCACTCAGCCCAAAGCCCCGCCGTGACCCCCATCGGGGACTCTGACGGGCCGCGGCCCCGCAGACGGCGCTCCCATCAGGACGCCCGGGGCCTCGGGTCCCTCCTGGAGCCGGACAAAGGCCAGCCCTCAATTTCAACCAAGTTAAATCCCCCACCAGACGCCAGACTCCCGCGGGCGGGCATGGCAGGCTGGCAGCCCAGAATGCGTGGACCTCCCTCCTATAGACCCCAGTCCAGGTGCTGCCGCCCGAGGGTCCTGGCTCTGCGCGTCCACTCAGGTTTCCGATTCCTGCTGGAGGCCTGGGGCTGACCCAACTCCAAGTGGCCACCCGGCCTTGGAGGGAGAAGACGACAGAGCCCACTCCATGGGGCCCCGAGCATGCCTGTGGGGACTTCCGGCCTCCAGACACCTTCCCATGGACATGGGCCTCCTCTTGAAACAGGAGAGCTCAGGATACACACCATTCACGGGCGACAGAAAGTTCTAGAACTATATACAGGCAACGGTCACATGTCACGGATGCACAAATGCCACTGACTCATGCATTTTTATAAATTTATTTTATCTATTTTTGGCTGCACTGGTCTTCATTGCAGTGGCTTCTCTTGTTGCAGAGCGCAGGCTCTAGGCACACGGGCTTCGGTAGTTGTGGCTCACGGGCTCTGGAGCGCAGCCTCAGTAGTTGTGGTGCACGGGCTCAGTAGCTGTGGATCGCGGGCTCTAGAGCACAGGCTCAGTAGTTGTGGCGCACGGGCTTAGTTGCTCTGCGGCATGTGGGACCTTCCCAGACCAGGGCTCGAACCCGTGTCCCCTGCGTTGGCAGGTGGATTCTTAACCACTGTGCCACCAGGGAAGTCCCTGAATCACGCATTTTACAGTGGTTAGTTTGATGTTTTGTGGATTTCACTTTAACTTTTAAAATTTAGTGCATCTCAAATATCAAACGGGGCATACTTAAGCTAAAAAGGTATTCATTGTGTCTGAAATCTTTTTTTAAGCAATTTGTAAAAACTGGACCTAGGAAACAACAGCGTCCCCAGCGCCACAAACAAAACGTCTGCGTGGGCAGGTGGAGGGAGGCTTTGGGCAGGTGCACCTGGCCTCTCCCCCGGCGCGGGAAGCGTGAGGGTCTGTGCGGTGAAGTGGCAGCAGAGGAGAGGGTGGGTTACGGGGCTGGGGAGCGAGCAGGCTTCCTCATCTCCCCACACGCTGCCCTTTCACTTGAGCTCCTAGTTAGGCGCGTGCCGCTTTGTAACTTACAAAGGCCAGACAACCCGGGGCGGGGCTGTAGTTAAGGAAAGGCAGCGGGCTTCCCCTTCGTCCTCCTCCCAGGGAGCCGCTGGCGGGCTGAGGCTGCCAGTCGCGGGTTCGCTGGTGCCTGTCTTTTCTTCTTTTTAAACATACAAACGTTTACTCTTTCTAAGCGCCTGCATTCTTGTCTCTGGGCTCAGAGGTGGGTTGCTCACAAGCGGCTCAGGATGGTCTCCTGGTACAGACCAGGGAGCCCCTATGTCCTCCGCCCTCAGGTACACCTGCCCGAGGCCCTTCCCTCCCTCCGCCCGCCCACGTAGACATCTTCCTTGATCCCAGGTGGTTCCAAAGCCCTTGAAAGTCTGAGCTTGTACCTCCCCTGGAGCCAGGAGCCCTGCAGTCAGCCCCATGTGCCCCGGAGGCTGTCCCGGCCACCCCTCAGGCTCCTGAAGGACAGGCAGAGCCCCAGCGGTGGCCCCAGTCCCCCCGTTCAGTTCTTACCTCCAACCCACCACGCGGCCTCCCAGCCAACCTCACAGCTGCTGGGAGGGGCACTCTCACCCCTCTTCCCCCACGGACAACCAGGGCCAGAGGACAGGAAATGGGGACCTGCCGGAGGGCAAACACGGCAGAGTGCAGCTGCCCGGGCACCAGCGCGGCTACGGGCCACAGCCAGGACCTACGGGAGCGCAGGACGCCGAATGCAGACAAGACCAAGAGAGACCGTTCAAGTGTTTTGTAGTTTGTAAATTTTTTTACACAGTGGCATTTTTCAAGAAAAGCGGGAGGCCTCAGGCCGTCCAGAACTGCCCCCTGGCATCCCCACACAAGGCACGGCGGCCTCTGGCCCACTGGACACTCCTGGTGCCAGACGGCCCGGCTCTCTCAAGACCGCCCACCCCCGCCCCCCGCTCCAGGCAAGCCCTGCGCCCCAGGGACAAGGCGGTTTCCAGCTCAGTAACAGACGTGGGAAGACGGGTGAAGGGCACCGGGGCCACGTGGTGTGCTGCTACCAGCAGGGTGCACTGGGACCCCGGGCCGGTGGGGGTACCTGGACACCAGACTGGCGGAACCCTTCCCTGCTGTGACTCCAGGGTGCCCACCACGAGCTCCCACCCTGCTCCCCGGGGGGAGGGGCAGGGCGGGGCCAGGAGTGGGGCACAGGAGGCGGAGGGCAGCGAGGTGTCTTATCTCCCTGTGGGCTGCCCCACCCCGTGCCCCCACCAGCCCCTGCCAACCGTGGGCCGGCTCCAGGCGTGTGCCGGACCAAGTGGGTTTTTTAAAGGAAACAGGGTCACTGCCAGAACCGGAAAACCCGCCACCTTTGGCAGAAGAGAAACCTCTAAAAGATAACCGTGGAAACAACCGGGCTGCTGGCCCACTCTGCTCAGGGGATGGAGGAATGAACCAGCCCCGCCTGTAACCCCTCGATGGGGCAGACGCTCACCCCCGGACTCACTGTGCTTCTGGGGACAAAGGTGACCTCAGTAGGGCCTGGCCAGGCACAGAGAGCTCGTGCCCCTCTCTGTGCTCCCCGTCGAGACTGACCGGGGCACAGAGCCACCCTGTCACTCCCACGTCACAGTCTAACTGCAGCAGACAGGCTCTCACGGCCGCCCCGTGTCAGGAAGCACAGCGATGCAGAGAGCCTGGCGCGTCTTGGGGGGGGATCGCGGGGGCCGACAAAAGCCACGACCCGGCGCGCTTGTAACTTGAGGCCCCGGAAGCAGGGGCTGCCCTGCAGCGCCCCCCATACCCCACCTCGCCCCTCCCCACCAGGCCGCAGGGAAGGGAGGGCCCCGAGCAGCACCCTCCGGTGAGGCCAGCAGGGTAGGCGGGTGGAGGGGCGGCAGGTGGACGGCACTCTGACCCCAGCCCCAGGGGCACAGGTGAAGGACCTGCACCTCCCGAGACCCCCGCCCACCAGCACCCCCCAGCAGCTTTCCCACAAGACCATCTGTCGGGGGCAGCGGGGCGCGCAGGGTCAGCTCAGCGTGAAGTGCTGGGCACAGAGGTCGCCCCGCCGGCCCAGCAGGCCCTGGGCCGGGATGAACTCCAATGGCACTGGCTCGGGCCCTTTTTTCTGCAGGTCCTGCTCGAATATCTGCGGGGCGGGGACAGGCGGCCGGTCAGGCGCCCCGCGCTGCACGGCCCTCACTGCCCCGCGCCCGGCCCGCCTCACAGCCTCACCTGGAAGGCGGTGAGCTCCAGAAGCGGCGCGAGGCTGACCTCGGCTTCGGACAGCGCCTGGCTAACGGCGCTGGCGGCCTTGGACGCCTCGGGGTGGTAATGCTGCTGGAGGGCCTGGAGAGGCACGTGGGATGTCACCGCCCCCCGTGGGCAAAGCAAGGGGCACAGGACGCACTGAGCAGGGGACCATCCCACCACCTCCGCAGGCCAAGGACAGGACAGACGGAGGCAAAGGCTCCCCTGGGTGAGCGAAGTGACAAGGCAAGGTGGGATCCTTGGGGACCTGGAAGAGATGCTGGCAGGGGCGTGCAGGTGGGGCTGGGTGGGAGGCCGAGGGGGAGCGCCCAGGTGGGGCGGCTCCAGGAAGCCCAGGGACTGACCGGCAGGCAGGGCGCCCTCACCTGCAGCTCCCACAGGGAGCTCTCCAGGGCTCGGCTCCGGGCAGGGTCCTCCTCTCGGGGGTCATAGGGGTCGGCGTCCAGCTCTAGGAACGAGACCCAGGCTCCAGTCTGCCACCTGCACCCACGTGCTGGCCTCTTGGCCAGGCCTCCCAGGGGCTCCGGCCACACTCACCAGGGCCCCTGGGGCGGTGCACGAGGACGCGGCAGGCTGGGTGTCTGCGCAGCAGGTTGCAGATAAAGGGCAGGACCGTGAGTAGAGCCTCGGGGGGCGCTGTCAGGGCCAGGCGGGCCAGGCGCTTGGTGAAGGCAGCCACCAGGTAGGCAGGCAGATGCCTGGGGGGGCGGGGGGGGGGGAGGCGTAAGACTCCACCCCTCCGTGCCAGCCCCCAGCTCCCGTCCTGGCCTGCGGGCCCGCAGCCCCACAGGGATGGGCGGGGCCCAGGCAGCACTGCGGCTCTGAGCCAGGCCAGGTGTCCCCAGCCCCGCCCCCACTCACGAGGACGACAGGAAGAGGTCAGCCAGGTGGAAGAAGCGCGCCCGGTACTTGACGTGGAAGACAGACGGGTCGAGCAAGCCATACAGCTTCCGGTAGAAGTCAGGGTACTCCCTGGCGGGGGAGGGGGGTGACGGAGCACGTGTCGGGGCAGAGCCACAAACAGAACAGATCAGGGTCACGGATGAACGTCACGGATGCACGGGCAGAGCTGAAAAGCCCTCAGACCCCGAGGCGGACACTCACAGGTTGTGCTTATGAATCAGGATGAAAAGTCCGTTCAAAGCCAGGAGGCTGACGGCTCCACCTGCAGACAGACGCGCAGCCGTGGAGCCCAACCTGACGGCACACCCCCGCCGGCTGCCTGGCCCGGGGCTGCAGAGCCCCCCCCCACCGCCGCCGCCCTGGTCCCGCTGCTCCCGGCTCCGGGGCCCACCAGGCGCTCCCTGCTCACGGACGTCACAGGCGCGGGCGAGGAAGTCGATCATGAGGCTGGGCTGCGCCAGGTGAGGCAGGATGGAGTCATGCATGATCACCAGCACCTTCTTGCAGATGCGGAGAGGCAGCTGCCGGAAGCAGCAGTCAGGTCGGTGCGGCCCGCCCCGCCTGCTGGAGCCCAGCCCCGGGGTCCCTCCCCCACCCCTACCTGGTGCTTGAGGAAGCCGAGCCACATCTGCTGGAAGGCCTTCCTGTGCTCCTGCGGGGAGGCGGCAGGGTGGGCGTGCCCACGCTCCCAGTCGTGCCCACTCTCCTCCTGCCTCCGCTACGGAGCCAGGAACTAAGAAACCCCAGCGAGAGAACACCTCCCTCTCGGCCACAGGCCCTGTGTTCACAGCCACCCTGGCAGTGACACTCAGCCCCAGAGAGGTCTGGGCAGGCCGCCTCTGACCTCCAGGAACCGTGCCTGGGCCCTTGGGGCCTCCTGTGACCCCGGTGGCTGACAAGGCCAGGAAGGGGGCGCTAGCCCAGGACCGGGGGATTCCCAGGGAAACCACCACCCACCCAGAGCGTCTCACCCTCAGATGAACGACCTTCCACTTGTCCGAGAGCTCTGCAGATAAAGCGAGGGATCACCCGACATGGGAGAAGGCCGGGGCCCTGCCCTCCCGCCCTCCCAGCCCCGGCGCTTACCCGCGTGCTTCACGTAGAAGCTGGGGGGGGCGCTCTCCTGGCGGGGCAGGCTCACGGAGGACAGCAGCGTGAAGGCGTTGTTCCAAAAAGCGAGGGGCACCTGCCGCAGACCTGGCCTGAGCACCTGGACGCCGCGTGCCCGTCACCCCCCTGGCCCCATCCTCCCCGGACCCAGGCGGCTCACCTCAGGGCGCCCATCAGTGGCCCGGGCCACAGCGTCCGCCGCGGCCTGCATCGTGTGGTAGCGGATGTCGTCGTGTTCCAGGTACTCCCGGAACTGACAGAGCAACAGGGAGCAGTCCTCTTCTGGAGAGAGCAGGCCTCCTACCACCGACTGCAGGGGAGGGGGAACAAGGTGGTGAGCACCTCTCTGACCCCCAGGACAGGCGGCCCAGGTGTGGAGCTCACATAGCAGAGTCTGGGGAGGGCTTCCAGAGGCCCCCCAAACCCCACAACCCACAGGCAGCCGGGGAGACCCGCAGCGGGCAGCCTGGGCCTCACCTTGAAGAGCTGGTAGGGGAACAGATAGTTGCCTTCCCACTTGGGCTTCTCCAGGGGGTGTTCGCCCTCCAGCTGCACGAACTTCATGAGGGTGCTGAGGGCCAGCTCCTAGGAGGGGCGGCAAAGGGACCGCGAGGCGCCCGCCACACGTCACCCCTGCAGACAGGCCCACAGAGCTCCCCCGGCCCTCAGGCCTGAACACCCGCAAGATAAAGCTCCTGTGAGAATCAGGAGACAGGACGGACGCAGCCACACCCAGAGGAACCAGCCACAGAAGGAAACAGCACCCTCACCTGGACCGGCACCTGCAGCCACGGCCCCAGACCCCTCGCAGACCCCTGCGCGGGCAAGCAAGGCTAGCGGCCCAGACTCACCTTGATCCGAAAGGAGGAGCGAGCCAAGAGCTCCCCCAGGCGGTTGCAGCAGCTGTGGTACCGGTGCCGCATCCACACCCTGTACTTGCGAGTGGCCCCCCGGGACCCTGCAGGTGGGGCAGGGCGGTCAGCCCACACCGACGCCCGCACACGCCAGACGGGACCCAGCCCCACCCTCCCCCTGCCCTCTACTCAGCCCAGCCGAGGAATGAGTGAAAAACGAGTCACTGTGGTTCCAGACCTGGGGCAGGACCAGCACGTTCCCCCAGGCAGGATCCTCTCTCCTTTCACCCCAAGACCCAGACGCGCCAAGGCCTGAGCCACAGAACTCTAAGCCTCCATGGAATTAACAGTCAACTATACGCATCATCAAATCCCACAAGAGGCGCAAAACAGGACCAACAGTTCCACCCCACCCAACCTTTACTTACACCTGGCTTCAACGTCCCTATTACCCACCCCTTCCCCCAAACACAATCTCCCGATCCCACCAACCCGCATGGCCTATGATGGAGTTCTGGGGCGGGGGGGGGCTCATCCAATGTTAGCAAGATCCCCCTCTAACCTTGTCAGAAACCAGGCCCTCCTGGACACTGACCTGCCATGACCATCTCCTCAGAGGGCAGCTGGCCCACAAACAGCTCTCCGCGGGCCAGCAGGGCCCCGAAAAGTCGGCTGCATGCACGCACCGCTTCGTGGACCTCCTCCTGGTCCTCAGACTGCGGGGAGATGCCGGTCGCGGGGTGCCCCGCCTGAAGCTGTGGCCCCTGCCCCCTTTCCCGACCAGGACCCCAGCCCCACCCCACCCCACCCCTGAGCCCGCGTGACCCTCCCATCCCACCTCTGCCAAACCCCACACCCGACCCTCCAACCTGGGAGCCCTGCGAGACTGGAGAATACCCCCAGAAAAGTCCTGAACCCCGCTTTGCAATTAGCTGCCGCATTCCGAACCCAAGCCCCACCTCGTCAGAGCCCGAGAAGGCCCCCATTCTGGTCTCCAACCCCGGGACCCGGCCGCGACCCCCGCCGCTCCCCACGGGCCCCCACCTGCAGCACGGCCAGGATGTCGAACACGGCGTTGGCCTTGCCTCGGTTTGCCAGCACCGCCTCCACCAGGCGGCCCAGCGCCCGGCGCGCGCCCCCAGGGCCGGCTTCCCCTTCCATGCCGCCACCCCACGCGGCAGAGACCAACTCAGCCGCCCACCGGCTCCGCCTCCCGGCGCGCCACTGACGTCACCGCCGGCGCCTGATGACGTCTAGCCCCGCCCCCTCGTCATCGTGGCGCGTCGGGCCGGACTGGCGCGCGGCGGGTGGCATGGCGCTCTTCCACGTTGCGCGGTACGGGGGCCCCGAGGCGGCCGGGGCGGAGGCCGAGGCGGACGGCCGGGCTCGCGCGCTGCTGGAGCGGCTGCGGTGCCGGGCCCGAGAGCGGGAGCTGCAGAAGCAGCCGCCGCAGCAAGAACCCTCGGAGCCCGCGGAGGCCGCGCAGACCGCTCAGGCGGCGGGGAAGCGGCGACGGCGGCCGCGCAGAACGCGGAGGCGCAAGAGCGGCGGGGCGCCGGGGAGCCCGCACGCACCTCCCTGCAAGCGGCGGAAGGCGGACGACGAGGATGAGGACGCGGGCGCAGGTAGGGCCTCGCGGGGCGGGGCCCTGGGACTCGGGACCGCGTGGGGCTGACGCGCCGCCCCGCCCCCGTTTCTGCCGCGCAGAGAGCAGCGAGGAGGCGCCGGCGGGGAACAGCGTGGGCGCCGAAGCCGCGGGGTCGCCGGAGGGCCAGGGCGGACAGCCCCCCGAAGAGGCTTCTGGTCCCCCAGCCCACGCCCTGGTGCTCGGGGGCTTCGGGAGGAGCAAGGCGCCAAAGGTGAGCGGCCCGGGGGGGAGGCTGCAGCGCTGGGGTGGCTGTCGTTACCGCGGCTTGTGTTCGTGGGACGGCTTGGAGGACGGTGCTTTCGCCTGATGGGTGTATGGTTTGTGTTCGGTGAGTGAACACCTGAGCCGGCCGACTGCTGATGTCTTAGCATTCTCGTTTACGGTTTGAATCCTGTGCAAACTCGGCACTTCTACTTTCAATTGTAAGAGTTCTCTTTCTTTTCCGAAACCAGCGGGTTGACTTGGTTTCCGTACTGCTGTCACAGAGATCTCTCTAAACAGCTTCGCTTCCTTGGTGTACATTTAAGGAGCTTCCACTGTGCTCACCAATCTAGCGAACAAAATGGGAGATCCTACCAGGCCTACCAAGTTCCTGGGCGAGTAGCAGATTTATGTCAGCATAAGATTTCAGTAGTCGAATACGTGAGTTAAAGGATGTCTGGAGCATGATCGTCATCATGAAGAATAAGAGAGGCTGGGCAGAGTGCCCTTGGGGAGATCCACTTTGAGTTGGAATCAGAAGACAGGGATCAGCCTGGTTAAGGTGTGGTGGGGGCAGGGGGGTGTGTGCCAGGGAGAGGGCCGAGTTGGGGCAAAGGCCCTGAGGTAGCAATGAGTTTGTTGTGTAAAACGACAGAGGGTTTGTACGGTTGGTGCAGAGCCAGTGATAGCAAACAGGTCACGGGCACCTTGCGGGTGTAGTCCGGAGCACAGCTGTCATTGGGGCACGGGTGTTACTAGGTGCGAAGGTGCCCCTGGGTGGTCTGGCTCAGGGAGTGGCGCTTTCTGGTATGTATTTTTCACGCCTTTTAAAGGCTTCACGGAGAGTGAGACGTGGGCGGTCTAGGAGAAGCTAGAAAGCTTGTCTCTTTCCTGCGGCTTCTTCAGCCTGAGTGTCTTGAGCGCTTGGCTCATGGGGCCCTGCTCTGCTGGCCTGGCGGGTTTGGGAGCGTTCACCGCATCTCTTTCTCTTTCCCTCTGTGATAGGTCCAGCCTTTCCTGCCAGCGTGGCTGGCTGAGCCAAGCTGCGTTGGAAAGAGTGTCACCGAAGGCCTGGTGCCTATTGAGGATATCCCGGAAGTCCACCCGGACCTGCGGAAGAGGCTGCGGGCTCAGGGCATCTCGTCCTACTTTCCAGGTGCCCCTGCCCTGCGCAGGTGGGGTGGGGTGGCGGTGGGAGCAGGGTTTCCTTCCAGAGCATCTTCTCCCAGAACCGGGCAAGGCCCTCGCTCAGCAGCTGTCCACACAGGCAGCCTGTGCACACGTCCGGTGGCAGGTGTGGTCCTGGCCTCGGCACCTCCAGCCTCTCAGCACTCCGGGAGGCTCTGGTGCGGACCTTGAGCGAGAGCCCAGCCCAGAGGTCACAGACAGGGAGGCGGCCGTCTCTGGTGCCTGTGCTGGTACTGGGTGTCCCTGCACCGATGTGACGTGCGTCTCGCCGTTCCTTGTCCAGTGCAGGCAGCAGTGATTCCCGCTCTCCTGGAGAGCGCAGCCAACGGGTTTCTGGTAAGCAGAGGCGGCTACCGGCCTAGCGACCTCTGTGTGTCTGCCCCAACGGGCAGTGGGAAGACACTGGCCTTCGTCATCCCCGTGGTGCAGGTGAGCGCAGAGAGCCCTCGCCCTCCAGGCGGGTCTGCAGGCAGGAGCGGCTGACGCGGGCGCGGGCGGACGTGGGGGGCGGGCTGACGCGGGCGGCTGTCTACCCCGCAGGCCCTGCTACGGCGAGCCGTGTGCCAGGTTCGGGCCCTGGTTGTGCTGCCGACCAAGGAGCTGGCCCAGCAGGTACGTGGGCCCATGCCTGGAGGTCAGAGCCGGGGGCTTCGTCACTGCGGCGCGGGGCCTCGGGTCGCGCTGTTCATGGCTGCTTTTCCTCCAGGTGAGCAAAGTGTTCAGCGTCTACACAGATGCCACTCCTCTTCGGGTCGCCCTGGTCACCGGGCAGAAGTCGCTGGCCAAGGAGCAGGAGAGTCTCGTGCAGGACACGTAGGTTCCTCTGGTCTGTGGGCTCCTCCAAGAGGTGGGCTCGCTCTGCAGCCGCATCGTAGCCATCTGGCCCTGGGGAGCAGAGCGCTGCCGTCCACAGGGTCCCCACGTCGGGGGGGTGGTCAGTGCAGGGCGGCCCTCCTGAGCCACTCTCCGCTCCACAGAGCAGATGGCTTCCGCTGCCTGGCAGACATCGTGGTGGCCACCCCTGGCCGCCTGGTAGACCACGTCGAGCAGACCCCAGGATTCAGCCTCCAGCATCTCCGCTTCCTGGTAGGTGGCCCACGTGGAGGGAGGCCCGGGCCCAGACCCGAAGCTGACCACGGCCCCCCCGCCCCGCAGGTCATCGATGAGGCCGACCGCGTGATAGACAGCATGCACCAGGCCTGGCTGCCGCGGGTGGTGGCTGCGGCCTTTCCCAGTGAGGGCAGTAGGGATCCCTTTGCTCTGCTCCAGAGAACACAGCCCCGGGCTGTGACTGCAGCCAGGTACCAGGCCCTGCACTCTGCTCTGCGCCCAGTGGGGCCGCCCTGAGCTGGTCCCCTCCGCTGTCCCCCGTCTGAGACGCTCTCCCACCAGGCTGGGGTGCTGCTTTCCTAGCGTGTCCTCCCTTTCCAGCGTCTGCTGCCCCCAGATGCCACTGCAGAAACTACTCTTCTCAGCCACTCTGACCCAGAACCCTGAAAAGCTGCAGCAGCTCGGCCTCTACCGGCCCCGGCTCTTTTCCACGGGGTCGGTGCACGGGGGCCTCAGAGACCCCGACGTGGACGTGGCCGGGGACTTGGGCGGGAAGTATACCTTCCCTGCGGGGCTCACGGTGAGCAGGGCACTTGGAGGGGGGAGGGGGCGTGTCTAGGCACCGGGCTGTGGCCAACGTCGCGCCGTCCCCCGCAGCATCGCTACGTGCCCTGCAGCCTCCGTCTCAAGCCGTTGGTCGTCCTGCACCTGATCCTGAAGATGAATCTCTCAAGGGTTCTGTGTTTCACCAACTCCCGTGAGAACTCCCACAGGTGAGGCCCGCGTGGTGCAGGGACTGGAGGGGAGAGGAGGTGGTTCCCCCAGCCCACCCGGCTCTGGCCTCTCCCGCCCAGGCTCTTTCTGCTAGTCCAGGCTTTTGGGGGCGTGCGCGTGGCCGACTTCTCCTCCCGCTACGGGCCTGGCGCTAGGAAGCTGATCTTGAAGCGCTTTCAGCAGGGGAAGATCCAGCTGTGAGTACCTGGGAAGACAGGCCGGGGTCCTGCTCTGGGGAGGGCGCTCGCTCCGGCGTCAGCCTGGGTTCCTGAAGGGCGCCTCGGGCCCTCCCCAGCTCCGTGGCGGGGTCCCCAGCAGGGCGGGAAGGGGCGTGTGTCCCTGCTCCCGGCCTCAGGCAGGGCCCGTGGCCCCTTGTGTCCTGCCAGCCTCATCAGCACCGACGCCACGGCCCGCGGCATCGACGTGCAGGGCGTGCAGCTGGTGGTGAACTACGACGCCCCCCAGTACCTGCGGACCTACGTGCACCGGTGCGGGACTGGCCTTGGGTCTGGGGAGGGGGTGGCTTGTGGAGAAAGCCTGGTCCCAACAGCCCTCAGGGGCTGGGGGCCACGGCTCTGGAGGAGGCTGTGCTCCGTTTCAGGGTTGGAAGAACCGCCCGCGCCGGAAAATCCGGACAGGCCTTCACGCTGCTCCTCGAGGTGCAGGTCAGCCTGGGGGTCTCAGCCCGAGGTGGGGCCCGGGCGGGGCGGGAGCCTCTTCCCCTCACGTGCTCCTTCCCCGCAGGAGAGGAGGTTCGTCCGGATGCTCAGGGAAGGCGGGGTGCCCAGGCTCGAGCGGCACGACGCCCCCAGTGAGCTCCTGCAGCCGCTGGTCCCACGGTACCAGGAGGCCCTGTCCCAGCTGGAGAGGGCCATCAGGGTGAGGCGCCACGGGGGCTCGTCTTGGGACAGCCGAGGTGGAGGGAGGAGACGGCAGGGGGCCCCACGGCCCGGAGGGGTCCGGCACCGAACTGGCTTTCCGAGCGGGCGTGGGGATGGGGCGTCTCTGCCCTCGGGGGTGGAGGGCGGGGCCGGCCGCAAGGAGTGAGCGGCGGGTGGCGCCTGCCAACCCCTGCCAACTGCCACCCCCGCCACCCCCGCAGGAGGAGCAGAGGCAGAAGGCAGCCTAGGCCGGGGCTCTGCCCTCGTGGTGGGGGAGCCGCCTCCTTTCTGGAAACATCCCGAGCACCGGTTGCTGGACGCACGAGCAGGAGACGGGGATTCCTCAGCTGAGCGAGCCTCGGTCCCCAAGCACGCTGCTGCCCTGGACACAAGGCTCCGGCCCAGGCCTGAGACCTTCCAGGGGGCACAAGGTCAGCCCCCTGTCGGGTGGTCTTTCTGGAAGCAAGTCTCCAGTGAAACTGTTTACACTCCCCCGGAGCTGATGGGGTGGCGTCTGCCACGCGTTAGGCTGTAAGTTGGGGATCAGCCTTGAGGTACCTTCAGGAATTCAGTTCTTCTAACAGCGTAAGCCACCACCCTGCGTGGGAGAGGTGGCCCTGAGTCCCTCGCTGTTGGGGTGAACGGCCGGCTGCTAAGTAGCCGTTCCCCGCGAGGCGTCACAGAGACCGGAGGATGCGCTGCGAGGTCATCGTGGCTGTACTTCACGATTAGTCATCGCGTGTGTGACACGAGTGTCCAGGAAACAGGCTTCAGAGCACTGACCGCCGTCTCTGAGAAAGCTTCGTTTCCAAGAGTCACGTGTTGACAGAGCCTTAATGGGAATGAACCGCAGCTCCTTGTGTTGGCAGAATCACCACCATGAGTCCTGGCGTCCCGTGTGCTCGCTGTCGCCCGAGTGGACGTCATGGGGCAGAGTGGGCAGCTTACGGGAGAGCACGCGGACCAGGACTCGGGTCGCACCAGCCCGGACCTCTTGGGGCTGTAAACGCACCCTGCATACCGAACCCGCTCACATTTCAGTCCAGGCTTCGCACGGGACCCGGGGGGCGGCACAGCCATGCACAGCCTCTGAGAGGCGGCTTCCCAGTCTGTGGATTGTATCTCAATAAAGCATCTGTTTAAAAACACATAGGACTTTTTCCCTGGTGACGCAGTGGTTAGGAATCTGCCCACCAATGCAGGGGACACAGGTTCAAACCCTGGTCCGGGAAGATCCCACATGCCGCAGAGCAACAAAGCCTGGGTGCCACAACTACCGAGCCTGCATTCTAGAGCCCACGAGCCACAACTACTGAGCCTGTGCTCTAGAGCCCACGAGCCACAACTACTGAGCCTGTGTGCAACAACTGCTGAGCCTGTGCTCTAGAGCCCGCGAGCCACAACTACCGAATCCTGTGTGCCTAGAGCCCATGCTCCGCAACAAGAGAAGCCACCGCAATGAGAAGCCTGCGCACCGCAATGAAGAGCAGCCCCTGCTCGCTGCGATTAGAGAAAGCCCCCGTGCAGCAATGAAGACCCAATGCAGCCAAAAATAAGTAAGTAAATTAATTTTTTTAAATAAATAAATAAAATTTAAAAAAATAGTGAACACACGTGCCCCTGGGTGATAGGATTGCTGGAAATAGCAGATTGCCTCCTCAGCCTGCCTTTTCTTTTACATTCAGTCACGCTTGTGTCAGAAGACGGGAAGAGGCCCAGGCAGGTGACTGAAGACAACGGCTGAGCTTTTAGAAGTTTCGTAATATTGATAATTGCCAGCAGAACAAAGAATTCCGATGTCACCTTTACTGAGCATTGCGGAGTGGCCGGGCGCGTGGGGACAGGAGAGAAGCTGCAGCGTGTGCGGAGGCCCCGAGCCTGCCCACGGGTTCCGGGAAGAGGTTGAAGTGGAGGCTGGGGGCTGGGAGCATGCAGCCACTCATGGGGGCACCGCAGGCGCTGCCGCTGCCGCGGGAGACTGAGCAGAAGCACCTCGGCTGTGGCCTGTCCCGAGCCTTCCTGCCCCTCACTTCCGGGAGGGGGGGCCCGGGAGTAGCAAAGTGACCACTAGGCGGAAACGACATTGCCTGCTTTCGCCCTTCACTTTGAACTTGGGAGATACAGGGCCTCCCCTGCACCTGCTGGGTCTCTGGGGCCTTGGGCATCTGGGAGACGGGCGGTAGTGGTGTCTTCAAGGCAGGCTGCGGTGTGTAGGTCACTTTGCTGTTGGGTTTCAACAGCGACTTGCTGGGCATTTATCTGGAAAAGAAGACGACTTCAGAGAAAAGCGAAGCAGCAGGAATTAACAGCGTGTAAGCCAGTCACTCATACTGCAAAACAAACTCATAGAAAGAGAGATCAGGTTTGTCATTACCAGAAGCAGGGGGATTGGATGAGACGGTCGAAAGGTACAAACTTCCCTTTATTAGGTAAATAAGTATTAGGAATGTAACGTACAACATGACAAATACAACACTGCTGTAGGTTACCCGTGATGTGTATGAGAGCTGTTAAGAGTAAATCCTGAGTTCTCACCACAAGGAAAACTTTTTTTTTCTATTTAATGTTCTATCTGTGTGAGATGGCAGACGTTCGTTAAACTTTGATAATCACTCCATGATGTGTAAGTCAGGTCATTATGCTGCACACCTTAGACGTATACAGTGCTGTATGTCAATGATATCTCAACAAAACTGGGAGAAATGAGAAGCAAAGAGTGAAGGGGGCGCGAACGTGGCAGACCAGCCTCGCAGGCGTTCCTGCTGCCACCGCACACACAGCAGGGTGGGCACAGATGCTCTGTGCTGGCAGGAACTGAGCTCACAAAGGCTCCAGGGGGCCCTCAGACCCCGGAACTGCATCCCCCCGAGGGTTAGAACTGATCAGGGTTAGGACTGAGCAGGGCCGGGCCGGGACCCACCGGTCCAGCAGCTGTGCTGGTCGTCCGACGGCCCTGGGATGGCTGTTCGGCCCTCCTGGGGGGACCCCTCGGCCAGGCCGGCCCACGAGCACCGAGACACGCAGATGACAGCGTGGCCTTGGTGCAACCATTCTGCTGCCCTCGCCCCCCTGGGCACGCGGGGCAAGGATGGGGAGCGAGGCACCTGCAGGTCTCGTCACCCAGGAAGGCCCCAGGTGCTGCCTCTCAGAAGGCTGGAGGGGAGGTGCCACTCTGGTGCGGCGAAGGCTCCCTCCTGCTGAAGAGCAGTCTAGACTGTGCCCACCGGTGCTCCTGGGAGCGTTCCCTGGCAAGTGTGCAAAGGGGTGCTGTGGCCTGCCAGCTTCTCCTCCCCCGGGCACATCGACGCCTTCTGGTACAAGAGACAGAGGAGGCGGGTGGCGAGGCCACGGCCGCAGCTCTGGACACATGTGCTGTGTCTGCGAACGCGCACCCCCAGAGCATCACGACAGAGCCGTGAAAAGGCAAATAAGGGGACTGTCAGGTACCATCCAATACTCCGTCTACGACTGGATGCTGCCCATCACCCCACACTCCTCTCTGTGAATCCCTATTCCCGCTCCATTCCCCCCACAGATCTAATGTATTTTATGCTTGGAATTATTTTATAGACCCCCGATCATGCGTCCCTGCAATAGAAATGTGCTCCAGAATTGACCACAAGGCTCTAAGTGTTCAAAAATAATAATCTTCTGGCCGCTGAGCCTGCGCGTCCGGAGCCTGTGCTCCGCAACGGGAGAGGCCACGACAGTGAGAGGCCCGCGTACCGCAAAATAATAATAATAATCGTCTGGATTGAGAAAGCGGTACAATTATTATTGGTATGCAAGTAATCAAAATGACAAGTGTATTACAGTTATGGTAAATAATTACTAAACATAAAAATTAAAATTTAATAGATGGAGAGGGCTAATCTGTTTTCTTCAGTTAGTTCCTATGCCCACAAGGCTCAGTGTCAACTCTATTCTTATTTTTCCAATTTATAAATCAAAACACTGAAAAAATCCCATTCCCATAAATAAACCGATGGCACCAGAGAGCTTTGTTGTCGAAACGTCACTCGATCCTTTGGTCCCTTTCTGAGCTCTGTGAGGTCTGTTGCCAAAATCTACGTCCAGTGCTCTCAGTTGGAAGGATGGGTCCTCCGGGTCGTGCGGAGACACAAAGCAGAAGCTGCCACCTGGAAGCCGCTGCATCCCCGCCCCCAGCCTTCCTGAGAGCGTCCTGTCCTCAGACTTGTGCCCACGCGAGCGGGCACGGTGGGTGGAGGGACACCCTAAAGCGGCTCCCGTGAAGCCATCCGCGCGGCACCCCACGGAGCCTCTGTTTATCCCAACTCACGGAAGAACTCTCCGGTTTCTGTAGTTACCACTGAGAAGTTAGCCATCGGTCTAACTGTCCTTCTGCAGGTGATCTGTGTGTTCCCTCCACTCCTGTGACCTCTCCTTGCCTCCCGAGTTTACCGTTGGCCTAAATGTGTCTGCGGGGAATCTTTTCTTTATCCTGTTTGAGACCTTCTGGCTTTCCTGAATCTCTGGATTGGCACCGTAAGCCGGTTCTCGAACGTCCTCAGATATTACCTGTCTCGCATTCTCTTCTGGAACTCAACTCCGACATTAGACCTCTCACCCCTCTGCCATCTGTCTCTCCACGCATCTTTCTTTCTTCCTGTTCTTCGTGTTGCAGTAGGTTGATTTTCTCCAGATCTCTCTGTCACTAATTCTCAAATGTACTGTTTACTCTCCCATGAAGTTTTTAAAAACTGCAGTAGAATTTGCATACAGGGGACCTCTCTGGCAGTCCAGTGGTTAGGACTCCACGCTTCCACTGCAGGGGACACGAGTTCGAGCCATGGTTGGAGAACTAAGATTCCACGTGCCACACAGCTTGGCCAAAAAATAAAATTCAAAATGTTCTAAATTAAAAAAAAATTTTAATAAAGAATTTGCATTGAGTAAAAATCACCCCCCCCCCCTTTTTCCTGGCTGCACTGGGTCTTTGTTGCTGCGCGGGCTTCTCATTGTGGTGGCTTCTCTTGTTGCGGAGCACGGGCTCTAGGCGCGCAGGCTTCAGTAGTTGCAGCACGCGGGCTCGGTAGTTGTGGCGCACGGGCTCAGTAGTTGTGGCGCACGGGCTTAGTTGCTCCATGGCATGTGGGATCTTCCCGGACCAGGGTTCGAACCCGTGTCTCCTGCATTGGCAGGCGGATTCTTAACCACCATGCCACCAGGGAAGTCCCCAAAATCACCCTTTTTGATGTATGGTTTTATGAGTGTTGACAAAGGCCTGTGGTCATGTAACCACCAACGCAATCGAGAATAGGACATTTCCATCACCCCCCAAATCCCCAATGGCTCTTTTGAGGTCAGTCCTTCCCCCCCCGCCCCCATCCCACCCCTGAGACCCCTGAGCTATAGTCTGACCCTATCGTTTTGCCGTCTCCAGGACGTCATATAAGTGAAATCATAGAGTATGTAGCCTTTTGTGTCTGGCCTCTTTTGCACAATACATTCGAGTTTCCCCCCTGCCGTCTGAGCACCAGCAGCCTGGTCCTGCTACCTGAGTGCCACGTCATCGTCCGGAGGGGCCGTGGTTTGCTTCTCCATCTGGCAGTTGAATGACTGGGCTGCTTCCAGTTTGGGGAGATTACGAATAAAGCTGCTATAAACATTTGCATACAGGTTATCATGTGGATGTGTGTTTTCACTTCTGTGTAAACTGTGAGAAGTGAGATTGCTGGGTCAGAGAGTAAATGATTGTTTAAGTAAAATACATAAGAAACTGCCGAACTGTTTGCAACGGGGCTTGGCTCTTGGGCGCCGCCCACCGGCAAGGCACGGGAGCAGGCCACTCCTCACCCTCACTAGCCCAGGTCCTCGTTTTTTAGCTGGTGTGTCCTTGTATCTCCTTGCGGTTTTAATTTGTATTTCCCTAATGAAAGGATACTGACATCTTTTCATGTGCTTATTTGCCATTCTTAGAGCTTATCTGGTGAAGTGTCTGTTCAAATCTTTTGTCCACTTTTAAAAATGAGTCTTTCTTTTGTAAAAAAAATATTTGGTTGCACCACGCCTTACTTGCAGTAGGTGGGTTCCTTAGTTGCAGCTCATGGGCTCCTTAGTTGCAGTTCGCCAGCTCCTTAGTTGTAGCACGCAAACTCTAAGTTGAGGCATGCATGTGGGATCTAGTTCCCTGACCAGGGATTGAACCCGGGCCGCCTGCATTGGGAGTGCAGAGTCTTAACCACTTCGCCACCAGGGAAGTTCCAAAAATGAGTTATTTTCTTGTTATGGAGTTCTGACCATTTTTTAAAAAAATAAATTTATTTATTTTCATTTTGGGCTGCGTTGGGTCTCTGTTGCTGCGCGTGGGCTTTCTCTAGTTGCGTTGAGTGGGGACTACTCTTTGTTGCAGTGCGTGGGCTTCTCATCGTGGTGGCTTCTCTTGTTGTGGAGCACAGGCTCTAGGCACGCAGGCTCGGTAGTTGTGGCTCGTGGGCTGTAGAGCGCAGGCAGGCTTAGTTGCTCGGCGGCATGTGGGATCTTCTTGGACCAGGGCTTGAACCCGTGTCCCCTGCATTGGCAGGCGGATTCTTAACCACTGTGCCACCAGGGAAGCCCTCTGACAATTCTTTACTGTGAAATGATAAGAAATATATGCTGTATATTGGTCTCTGCCCCCAGCTCCTAGAACCCTTGGAATCCACTGAGTGGCAGGGGTGCCAGGAGGTCTTTTGTTCCAATGAGGTGACTTGGTGGGCTCCTGGCTGGGGGTTGGTCACCAGAAAGACCAAACTATGATCAGAAGCTTGGAACCTTCAGCCTCACCGCACACACACCCCCCCCCATCCTCTGGGGAGCAGAGAAGGGGTAGGCACTGAGGTAATCATCAATCCGGCCCATGTAACGGAGCCTCCACAAAACCCCAGGACAGGTTCGGGGGAGCTTCCAGGTTGGTGAACACGAGAGGATTCTGGGAGAGTGGTGCCCAGAGAGGTCAAGGAAGCTCCACTTCCATTCCCCACACTTCGCCCTATGAATCTCTTCCATCTGGCTGTTCCTGAGTTATATCCTTTTATCATAAACCACTAACCTCGTAAGTAAACTTTTCCTGAGTTCTGTGAGCCGTCCTAGCGAACGATCCAACCCAAGGAGGGGTTGTGGAATCCTCCAATTTATAGCCAGTTGGTCAAAAGGACAGGTGACAACCTGGCACTTGTAACTGGCATCTGAAGGGGGTCGTCTGTGGGGCTGGGTCCTTAGCCTGCAGGCTCTGTGCTAGCCTCGGGCAGTCAGCGTCAGAACTGGGCTCTTGTAGGACAGCTGGTCCATGTCACGGAGACCTGGAGAACAGCTTGGTGTGGGAGACCCCCATGCAGCTGGTGTCAGAAGTGTCGTGAGTAAAGGAAACGCGTTTTTTCTTTTATTTATATATCCTATTACAAGTGCTTCATTGGCTGCGTCTTTTGCAAATGTTTTCTCCCAGTGGCTCTTCATTATCTCAATAATGTTCTTCACATAGCAAAATGTTTTTAATTTTAATAAAGTTCCACTTTTCATTTTTATTCTTTTATAGATTTGTGCTTTGGGTGTTGTAGCTAAGAAATCTTAATTTAACCCAAGGCTACAAAGATTTTTTCCTGTGTTTCAGAACTGTGAGTTCCACATTTAGGTCTCTGATCCATTCTGCGTTAATTTTTGCATATGGTGTGAGGTAGGGATTGAGATTACTTCCACTAAATTTTAAATTTCAATTGTTTTATGTTTAATTTCTAGAAGAACTATTTGGTTCATTTTTTTTTTTTTTTATCTGCTTGGTCTCTGGTGACCCCTTGTTTCTCCTCCATGCTTGTTATTTCCTCCTTTGTTTCTTTAACCATATGAAATACATTTTGCATTTCTTATTCTAGATCCAGCAATTCTGGCATCTTAACGTCTCTACAGGTGTGAGTCAGACCCTCACTCCTGAGGCCTCTTCACTGTGTATGCTGTGATTTTCTGTCATGAGCATACATTCTGGGGGCTGCTGGCTGGAGTTCCTTGAGGCCTGGAGTTGAGGGTTCCTCCAACCAGGCTAACATTTTCTAAGGCCAGTCCCCTGGGCTCAGACATGTGCTAATGGCTTCCCATCCCTCACTCAGTGATTATTCATGAGAACACCACCAGACCAATTCCACCATCTTCCTATTTGACACCAAGGGAACTGAGGATGAGAGGGGAACACCCTGCCCGAGCCAAGAGGCAGTGGGTGTCTTCAGCCCCTCCACTCCATCGCAACTTGGGACTCAAGCCCAGGATACAGGTGATTCCTTATTTCCAAATATGTTTGTATAAAGTACGTGTATTTTATAGACAAATGTATTTTACAAGATGCTCAGATCTCATTTTTTTCCATCATAATACATCATATAAATTCAGGGGAAACAGTTAAAAGTTTTTCAAACCACATGATCCGATATAGAATTTCTATCCAGAAGAATTCTCAAACTCAGTTTGAAGAAAAAATTTTTTAAATCATTTACAAAATTTTTATTTATTTATTTTTGGCTGTGTTGGGTCTTCGTCGCTGCGTGTGGGCTTTCTCTAGTTGTGGCGAGCGGGAGCCACTCTTCATTGTGGTGCGTGGGCTTCTCACTGTGTTCCCTTCTTTTGTTGCGGAGCATGGGATCTAGGTGCATGGGCTTCAGTAGCTGCGGCACGCGGGCTCAGTAGTTGTGGCTCGCGGGCTCTAGAGCGCAGGCTCAGTAGTTGTGGCGCACGGGCTTAGTTGCTCTGCGGCATGTGGTTTCTTCCCGGACCAGGGCTCGAACCCGTGTCCCCTGCATTGGCAGGCGGATTCTTAACCACTGCGCCACCAGGGCAGTCCCTGCACACAATTCTTAACATACGTACCAAAAATCGAAAAAATCATGTAGTTGTGATTCTTTTCTGAACAGTTATTCCAGTGACTTTCCAGCTTAATATTTGGAGGCAAATTTTCCTTAACAGGATAGCAAGTACCAATACCTTCAAATATTGATATGCTGTTCCGTCATAAGTCCCACTAATTCACAATTTAATATCATATACTGTACATACTCAAATTGTCCATCGTTCACAGCACATTAACAAAGTTACTAGAACTGTACTACCACGACCAAAGATGTTACAGAGCACACAGAATTCTGACCAGGAGAGCCAAGATCAAGGAGTGAGTGGTTTGCTTCAGGAAGAATTCTATCAAAAACAACATGGGACGAGAAGTACTTTAAAGTGTTGGGGGTCAGGGGGATGGGATGAATTGGGAGATTGGGGTTGACACACATACACTATTGATACTATGTATAATAAAACAGATAACTAATGAGCACCTATTGTAGAGCACAGGGAACTCTACTCAGTGCTCTGTGGTGACCTAACTTAGAAGGAAATCCAAACAAGAGGGGATGTATGAATATGTATAGCTGATTCACTTTGCTGTACAGTATAAACTAACACAATATTGTAAAGCAACTGTACTCTAATAAAAATTACCCAAAAAAAGTGTTCAAGACATTAAATGCACACCTGACTCCAAATGCTTTGTATTACAGGATATAAAAGCTACCCCCATCTATGGAATGTTAAGCTGACACCCAAGACAGTCAAAGCCTCCCGTATTCAATGTCCCACTGTTTTCTGGTTGTACCAAAAAATAAATAACCAGCCAATGCTTTCACCTCTTAAAAAAAAAATTTTTTTTTTACACTTAAAAAATGGGATGAGGGGGGAGTCCCTCCTTTTAAAAAATGTTTCTAGAGCTCCTAAAAAACTGTCATTTACTAAATAGTTGGATCGTGCAGGAAGAGAGACAGGGACCACTGATAGGACCAGGTGTGTGATACTAATCAGACTTGGCTTCTCTCTCTCCTGCGTCAACAGAAGCTGGGCTGTCCTCGTTTTTAGTTTCTCCATTTTCTGCAGGTACACCTTTAGTCTCTTGGTTAGCCGCTTCAGCCTGTTTTCCCTTCGCTCCCCCTTTCCCTTTTGTTTGCACCTTTTTTTGTCTGAAGATTTATTCTTTCCTGCCGCCTTTTTGGGCTTCGTTTCCACTTTTGCAGGAGCCGGTTTAGCTGACAACCTTTAAAGGAGAAAGTCGTATTTCTCTTGCTATCTTGATGTGAACATTAAGAAAACACTTTTATAAATAAACGAACATCCTATCTGCTTGGCAAAAGGTTACAGAAATGCGTGCGCAATGCCTCTGTGTCACTCTGTAGGCGTTGGGCATCCCCACTCAGCGCACGGAGCACCCAGTAATCATCAAGACCCAACACCACAACTGGAAGGCAGTCACGTGGGCTGAGAGGTGCTCCACGTTCTCACGTGTCATTGGCGGACGCCGGCCCCGTGAAGCCCGGGAACAGACCTGGGAGCTGGGGCTTCGCGCGCGAGCTGCGAGCTGCGCGTAACCAAAGCAGTTTTCGGCGAGGAAGGGATCCTCCCCCAGCTCTGGGGCCGGGTTGTGAAGTGTCTGCTAGGCCGCGCGGTCTTCGGGCCTGAAGGCAAAGCTGAGCTCCGTTCTCGCTCTCCGTCGTGGGAAAGGCCTCCGTGGGCAGGGGTGCCGAGGCGCCTCTCCCGACAGACGCCCCGGCGGGGCCGGCCGAGGAGACGCCGCAGCCCGGACTCCACTCTGCCTCCCGGGTGTGGGGCGGGGACACCCCGACCAGCGGCCCCTCCAGACACGCGGCGCCGGCGGCGTCAGCACCGCGGACAGCGGCCTCCCGGGGCCGGCGGGGCGGGGGTCAGCGGCGAGGGTCACGGGGTCGTCGAGGGGGAGGTGGACCGGGGGAACGCTGGGGCAACGGGCGGGCGGGGAGGCCGAAGGAGAGCCGTGCGGCCCTGAGCGCCCGCCCCGCCCCGGCGCGGACAGGCTGCGGGCCCTCACCGCGGCTGCCGGGCGACGCGGCGGAGAGTGCCGGCGGGGACAAGAGCGGCGGCAGCCGAGGGCGGGCCCGGGCCACCCGACCCCACCCGACGCAAGCCGGCGGCCGGCTTGGACCTAGTGCGCAGGCGCGGCGCCGGCCGATCGCCGCGGGCAGGCGGGGCGAGGGCGGGAGGACCGGAAGCAGCGGCAGCTGAGGCGGGAACTGCACGAGAGGCCCCCGGCCCGCGCCTGCGTACTCCCGCGGCTTCCTTCGCCCGCGGTCACGTGCGCGCCCGCCTCCGTTCGTTCCTACCGTTCGCCTGCAGCCTTCCGTCCACCCGTCCGTCCGCTCCTCCCCTGCCCACCCACCGCCTCATCGCACACTTAACTGCCTGTTGCGTTGACCAGGCACGTCCTGTCCTTGCCCTGGCAGGACCTGCGGTCTAGGGAGAAGGGGGCACACATCGGCAAAGGGATGCCCGGTTACAGGAAGTAGGGCCGAGCGGCTGAGAAAAGGAGGTGTAGGTTGAGTGCCCATTTTAAGTTAGGGGGCGGCAGTCAGAAAATGCCTCCTAAGGCTGTTGAGCTGGGATCTGAAGACCCACAAGGATGGTTTTTTCCCTTGTTTGTGACCAGGGAGATGGTCCAGCGGGTCTGTCCCTGGTTTCACTCTGGCTACCTTCAACCACCACCTCCCCTGCAGACACAGTGAGCTTTCCAACTTGTAAGTCAAGCTGTCTTCCAGGCTTCTGCTTAGCATGAAGTCCAGATCGCCGGCCGTGACCTTGTCCCTGTTTCTTCATGGTGCTTACACCGTTCTCAATCATTTTATCATCTGTCTGGACTAGTAGAACGTAACCTCCTTGTCTACTTTGCTCGTAGCTATCGCTCCAGGGCCTAGACACACAGTATGCACTCAGTAAGCATCAGCTGAATAAACCAATAATTTACCCATCTATCTCTCATTAGTTTTGATTTTCTTGAAGAGCCAAGTGTTGCTTTTTTTAAAAAACTTCCACCATTAGTGATAAAGTTGGCATGTATTATGCTTCAGCAAATGCTCACTGCACAGGGACAGAAGCACAGAGCAGCTGAGGAAGTGCTGCTGTCTAGTACAAGGTAGCACTGGAGAACAAGAACATTACGAAGAAAAATAAACGCACCGGGTCCTTCCTCCTCGTGTGGCTTTGGAACACAGTGGCCAGGTGGACATGGTCTCTGCGGAGAGAAATGGTGATTTCACTGAGAAGCTCCATCCCTTCTAGTTCTGGCTACTGTCTGGGGGAGGAGCGAGGAGAAGAAAACCTCCGTTCGCAACACTAACTTGGTTTCCCTGTGTCTTGTTTTCTCTTCACACAAATGAAATGAATATGACTGGTATCTTATTTTAACCTGAACAGTAGCTTTCTATGAAAGACAAAACAAAAAAGCATATAAAAAGGTCAATTTATTATACCTTTTGTTTGGTGGGATATCAGTGCCCTTTAAAACCCTACTATTCAAGTACAAATGACTGTTTACAAAGTATTTACAATTTCGGTCTTCTTCCTTTATATTTTAAAACACAACAGCTATCTGGTTACAACAGTTAACAAAAAGTCCTGAAGGTGGCAAAAGGGAAAGCCTCTGCCTCAGGAGGCTGACTCCAGCCTCCTACTTCCCCCGCCCCCGGATCCTCCAACCACCACCCAGCCTCCCTGGAACAAATGTCTCTGAATTAAAGAAAACCTGGGTGACTGCTTTTTCCACGGTGGCCAATTCCAGTTTGACGGTGTTTTTGCCTGCTGTCTTTATATTTTATGTTCTGAAGATTTCTCTCAATCCTTACCATGCATTGGGTGGGAACCCTGTTCTACAAGGTAATGTGGGATTCTGACAACAGTAACAATCTGAGGAAGCCTGGAAAACATCGTCCTAAACTCACACTTACTCTTACATATGGAAAGTTTAACCTTTAAAACAGAAAGCGAAGAAAACAATACACCGGACCCTTTACCTAAATGACTGTGGAAGACTAGGAGGTAGAGTGCTGACATCCAGATGTTACTAAATCGACTGATACCAGTAACGCTATTTTCTGTCCCATATTTTGCAACAGGGAATCGCTGAAGAAAACGCACTTCTTTCACTCACATAGTAAGACAGGGCAGGAGTCCCACACTGCAAATATTCAGACCCTAGTTCTGTTATCTTAGAAAGCTTTTGAGAGATTTTTCTAAATTCTCTTCTAGTGTTCTAGATTAATAGAGGACTTCTACTCAGGCAGCTATGTCTAGGATATTCTAAACACTCAACACTTCACCATCATCTACAGAGATCGTCCACATCCCAAGAAGGGTAAGAACAAAACCAACAGGCTTCACAAGTTAAAATAAGCTGAAAAGGAGAATTCCTTTTTAGTTCTGCACATTTGAGGATTTAAAAAAAAAAGTAGGAACTCTCCTCAGTACCCAGATACGAAGCACAGAAGCCTCGTGCAGCCGCACTCCCTCATTACAGCACATGCTGAACCCACAATGAACAAGTCAGAAGGCAAATTATAGTGTTCAAGTAACTAGAACGTTAAATCCTGTCCACTTTGAGCAACCGGTCTTTACTTTTTTCCAAATTTCTCACCAAGAACTCAAAAATGAGCTGCCCGGTTGGCTTCACTAAGGTATCAATCGCCGTATTAGTGTCCACATATATTGATGGGAAACAAAAAACTCGGGACAGGACACTTTCCTTTGTGTCATATAAAGTGATATAAAGGGGAAGGAGACAGACTGATTACAAATTTAAAATCTCTCAGTATGCCGGAACTGTTCCTAAGTACACACAGACCTAACACAACCTGATGTCCTGGACCAGAACTGTAGAAGAGGCACAGAGACGGAGCGGAGAGGGTGTCATCAGACACGCGCCTTTTGCTTGGGTGGACACCTCCAGGTAAGCAGACATCGTCAGCCAATCAAGCCCTTTGCAGTTGCCACAGTAAAAAAAATAAAAACAGCAAATCCAGGGCCCCCTCTTTGCCCCTCAACCACGGGCCCCCCACCCCAAAGAGCCTGGATGGCTCCCTGCTTTACGCAGAACCCCAAGTGGGCGACAAGCTCACATACAAGACATGGCAGTCTAGTATGAAGAGCTTACCACACCCATTTCTGTGGGTAATACTTGTAGGTGCATACACACAGCACCTGCACAAGGAGGCTTCTCACCTCTGCACGTCACGCCTGGGCTGGGCACGAAAGCAAAGGGGCGATGGCAGGCCGCCCCCTTGCAAGGGCCTCGCCGAGCACTCAGCAGTGCCGTCTGCAACGTGACAACACTTGCACAGCACTCTGGGCCCCGAACCATATTCCCAGACAGGAGCCCCACAAGGTTTGCTGGCGCTGCTTCAGTAGCCTAAGTCCACTTACAAGTTTATCCGAAACCTGGGAAACTATCGTGGATGTGCTGGGGTGGGGAGCAGCCCCAGGGGTTCCGTTGACGTGGAAACCGGCCACTCTGAGGGAAGCCGCGCGATGCTCTTTGCAATGAAAATGCAGTCACAGACCATTCCCCTTCAACACAAGCTGGGAACGCGTCACGAATGTGCTTCAATGCATGTCAGTACTAAACGTCTCCTTTAAGAGTCCAAACAAGTCACATTTTAGGAGGGAGGGGAGAAACCACGTTGGTTTTCCCTGATCTGAGATGACCTACCTTTGATATCAGACAGTCTTTCTCCTCTCGAAGGACCATAACGTGCTTTCAGTTAGGAATAAAGAACCAGGCAGAGACAGATGCTGTCAGACCACATTTTAGCTCCACAAGGTCTATTTTATGACTCACTGCACCTTCCAAATGGCTACTTGTGATGTGCAAAAAACACTGTACACTAACAGAGAAATTCTAAATGGCTTTCAAGACCCAGCAGTACTGCCCTGGAGGAGAAACTAAAAGGTAAAGCATCGAGGAAACACTGCCACTGCCGCTTTCTCAGTCAGCCACATAACACGTGACGGGGGCGCTCGCTGAGGGTCGCCGCTCCAGGCACTGGACGCCCTGCAGGGCACTGTCCTGGGGCTCAGTAAATAAGTCCACCCCATCTGGGCGGGGCGGTGGCAGGCACGGGCGGCCCGCCTGGGGCCGCGCCGCGCTCCCGACTAGGGGCACGGAGGCTTGGTGGGCGTCTTTAACCTGACGGCGGGGACTCTCATCTGGAGCTTGGGCTGCTGGTTCGGGCTGTCGGAGCTGGCCGGCACCTGGGCTGGGTTGGTAACACCGGGGGTCTGCAGCTGGGCCGCCGCCGTGGTCACGACTTGCTGCTGCATGAGCTTCTGCTGGACTACCTGTGCTGTCGCTGTCACTGCGGGGATCACCTGGACCTGCTGCCCGGCCGCTGTCGCCTGGGTGAGGGTCACAGTCTGTGGGGAAGCCTGAACCAAAACAGAAACACATCTCCTAGAAAACGCAGATCAGGTGACATGAAAACTTAGACGTCCTTGGGGGTGGGGGTTAGAAACATGACTAGCGCGAATGCTTCCGTGAAATGTAAAAACCACCTGACCTATCAAAATAGGACCTGGTTTCTAACCAAACAAAAATAGAAAACGAAACTACTGCTGCTTTTAGGCTGCAAGCGGACGCCTCTGGGGAAAGGATGGCCGGGGACTGGTGCTGCTGGTGTCCAGCTCCTAATACTATCTGGTTTCTTGACACCTACATGCCAGTGTGATTCTGAACCAACTAGGATTATTTTAAAGCACTGCTTTTATACGGCCACATTTTTAGCAGTAAAAAGCCGGTAAGAACCGAAAGCTAGGCTCTGTTGGGAAGGTAAGTCCTGGCTGTCCCCAGTAGTATTTCTACTCTAAGACCCAAGGTCGATACGAACGGATTCTGTTTTCTTTCTTCGTTTCCCTAAAAGGAAGGTGTGGTGGCTTCAGCTGGCAGGATGCACCTAAGGTTTACTGGCTGAACGAAGGAGCCCAGAAATGAGCCCCCTCAGCACATGTGACACTGAGTCCAAACACATTTGTTCAGGGTTTTTTTCCTGCTAGTCTCAGGATATCAAGTGTTTTCTCCAAAGTTAATTTTCTTTTCTGTATTATGAAGATCACAAGCCGTTCTCTAGGAATTAAAATTCTATTTCCTCGGATGAAAAGCAAGAACTCTCTTCGTGGGAACCCCCGACAGCTGCGGGTCTCCAGGTCCTACCTGTTGGGAAGCAGAGGCAACCTGCTGGATGCTGGCCACGGGTGTCTGCTGCTGGACGACTTGAGGGAGTTTCGCAACCTTGGACAAAACAAAAAAGCCAAATGGAGACGCCAAATGAACGTGTGCGCAAAAGAGATTTCTTGCCCTCTCTCCTTCTCAGTTCTTAATGCAAAAAACAAAAAACAAAAAAAAAAGACGGTGGTCAGACGACACAAAATAGCAGGTCTCAAAAGTGGGCTCACCTGGAACCCCGAGAGAACCAGTTATTTCACCTTTGCGCTGAGTAACGACTGCCTTCCTAATCGGTAATCACATGTAATTTGAAGCTTATTATCGGTCTCATATTTCAGACAGTCACATTTTTCTTTTATAAAAATCGCTACAAGTCTATATGAGAGAGTTACATGGAAGACAGAGTGCCTGGGCGCCACTCCACGTATGCCCCCATTGTCAGGGGACCCGGACCAACACCCAGGTTCAGCCCTAGTCCAGAGACATCTACGCCCAAACTCTAAAGTGGTTACTTCACCATTTTTCTACATTCTTCTTCATCATGATTGATATCTTCCTCTACAAAACAAAACCTTCCACCCAATGGTCACTTTTTGTAAACCTGCCTATCTTGCTGTCCTGCTGTAATAAGACAATTCAGGCCACTTGTGTCTACTCAGGGCTTCGGGGACACCGGTTCACAGAAGCAGCTCCCGAGTGGGTAGCTGCTGGGGGCCATGGAAAGCCCCCTCAGGTCTCTAACTGGCGGAACAGGGATGAAAATAAGTCTTGCCCAAGATAATCCTGGAGGAAATGTGAAATTATATGATGTACTTGCAAATGACAAGCTACCAAGTAAATACGAGTTCTCACGGAAATTAAAATGAATCACAAGGCATTTACTAGTTTACTGTAACTTGAATCAAAAACTGTGAACCGCACTCACTGACATCAAAGGAACCCCTGAGTGAGCCTGTGCGCTTCCTCTGACGGGAGAGACGTTTGGTCAGCTACCGCAGCGCACGGGCCACAGCTCAGATCCGCAGCCATGAAAATGCTGAGATGCCATGCATAACACCAAGGTGACGTCTTAAAATGCATCGATAAACTTGCAGGAAGTCCAGAGCTCCCAGTGCCAAAACTTAAGCAAATGGGGGACCCCGAGCCATGAGAAGGTGCTACAGCAGCTCGTGCCCGAGACCACGTGCTGCAGGGGAAGCCTTGAACTGGGTTTTCATGGCCTCCCGGGTGCAGCAAAGAGACCAAGTCCAAACCCACTCTCAGGAGGAGATAACAAGAGGGCTGCCCGATGCCCCCCGCAGCTGCGATCCTGGCACTCAAAGGGTCTGTGAGGAAGCCGCCTGCCTTAGGCCTCGGTGCTAGGCAGGGGAGCGGGAGACACAGGCTGGCAGACCAAACCCTCAAGCCACAGCTGATGTGGTCCTGGAGGCACCCATGGGAGCCCAGCACAAGGAAGAACCCACCTTCAACCCAGACCTCAAAGCCTTCCAACCAACAGAACTTCAAGGGAAACTGGCTCACAAGAAGACAACTCCTATAATGACAAAAACCCCACAGTTCCTGAAGCAAGAACAGCAGAAACAAGTAAAATCAGACGCACACGGACTTCAAATAGAGGAATTATCAGGCACGCACAAAACAGTGTGCCGTCCTGTGCAGCCTGAAAACACGTATGGGAACAAGAAACTACAAAGACCAAGCAGGTTTGAGACAAAAACAGAACTTCGAAGAATAAAATACTTATAATCACCAAAATTAAAATTCAATGGACAAGCTTAACAGCAGATTAGACCTAATGAAAGGAAAGCTCAGTGAAATGGGAGACAGGCTAGAGGTCATTACTCAGAATGCAGCACAGAGAGACAATGGAAGGAAAGCACAGAGACGGAAGAGACACGGAGGGCAGGAAACGGGGCAGAGGCGGCACCTAAAGAAACGGCGGCTGGTCATTTCCTAAACTGACAAGAGAGATCAATGCCCAGATTCCAGACGATCAGCAAATTCCAAGCTAGACCGTCACAGCATTTATAAAACGCCAAAGACAAAGAAAAGATCTCAAAAGGAAACAGAGGGAAAAAAGACAGGTTCCCATCGAAGCAGCGACCCGCTGGACAGACATCTGACTTCTCCTCAACAACAAAAGACCAGGAGCCAGGGAGTACTGTTAATGTGCTGAGAAAATAAATGTCCATCTAGAATTCCATACAACGCAGAAGCATCCTTCAGGAACAAGAGTGAAATACAGGCATCTTCAAACACTATGGGAAACTCCAAAGGGTGTACTTCAAGCAGAAGAAAAGGAATTTTACATGAAAAGTGAAAATGAAACAGGATAGAAGGAAACTGCATGACTGCAGCAGCAGGTGAGTTGAGAGGGCCAGGGAGCAACGGTGTTGACAGACCCGTGCTCGAGAGCAGAGCAGAGACGGTGGTCTGTGCTATACTCTGACAAGGCAGATCTGCACATGGAGATCTTAGGGTAACCACTTAGAGAACAGAAAAAAAACATGTAATTTTCAGACGAGTCAGAGGAGGAAAAAAACCCAGAATGACAAAAAATAAATACATAAATGGAATAAGAGAAGGCAAGTAAGGCTGGAAAGAGAAAACAGAACAAGTTGAAAATGCAAACAAAATGGAAGCTAAAAGCCGTTCCTCCCAGGCCTCACCATAAAGGGAGTGAATGTGTCACAGCTGAAGGACCAAAACTGAGACGCGGGACAATGACAGTGAGGCGGCGTCCAGTGACTGTTTCTGTGACATATGGGTAGAGTTCTCGGTATGAGGCACAACAGGCTGCCACACCGAAACAGTACTTCAAAATAATAAAAGTTAAAATTTTAATTTATGTGCAGCTAACAACAGAGCACCTAATATAAAAAGCAAAAGTAGAAAGGAATATAAGGAAAAACAGATAAACCCATAACCAGAATGGGAGGGGGTTTTTTCCTCCATTTTTTGGGCTGTGCCAGGCGGCATGTGGCATCCTCAGTTCCCCGACCAGGGATGGAAGCCGCGCCCCTGCAGTGGAAGCACGGAGTCCCAACCACTGGAGCGCCAGGGGAGTCCCAGAATGGGAGATGTTAACTCACCCCTCTCATAACTGACAGAAGAAGCCGACTAGCAGGCACAACACCCCGGATAAACCTGACCTAGAGGTGACAAAGGGACCCCACGCCGCCACAAAGCACGTCTCAGCGCACTTCACTGCAGGATCCGTGCTGGGCCGGGTCTGGAGCGTGAAGAGCAGCGGAGGGTTTGGCCCAGGAAAGGCTGAAGGTCAGGGAAGACAGAACTGCTGTCCCAGAGCTGGAGGAGGAGGGGCTAAGGTACCAGAGGCACACACCTCCAGGGGGCCGTCCAAAGGCAGCCAGGATTAAAACCCTGGGCGAGATGAGAGCTGGCCGCAGATGCGAATCTGGACTCATGGGCGCACAGATGGGCTCAAAGCCTCGAGACTGGAGGGACCACGAGGGGAGGGGTGCAGACAGAGGGTTTGTAAAGAAACAAAACACCACAACCAAAGGAACAAAAAGTTGTAGCAATCTAGATAAAGAAGAGACTTTTCTTACTGTGCTGCAGGGTGATTTTAAAAACCCAACCCGCAGAACGACCATGAGGAGAGCCATGTGGCCGAGCTTCCTGTCTGCACCTGTCACACTGCCTTGCGGGCATCGCCAGCACGACGAGGCGGGAATAAGAAACAGAAGGACGAAGGGGAAGATGCCAGCCGCCAGGACTCACAGGTGATGTGATCGACACAAGGGAAACGCAAACCAACTAGAACAGACTGAGGCTGTGGGATTCAAAAGTCAACATACAGTGTCCTACAGACACAGACAAAAAGAGGGAACTTAGAGCAGAGTATCAGAAAACACCCGTTACTTAGGAATAAATCTAATACACGCAATAAGATCTTTATGGGAAAAAAATCAGAAAACTTACTTAAAGGGCATTAAAGAAGACTTAAACAGCAAATGATGTATCATGTTGGTGAATCTGAAGTCAAGACTGTAGAGATGCCCACTCTCCCCCAAACTGATCTACAGAGTCAATGCAGTTCTAACAAAAACGCCATCAGTTTTGACCACGGTGCGTATACTAAATAAGCTGACTCAAAATCGATACGGAAGTGCAGAGAGCGGGAAAGCAGGATGCTCCCGACAGCAGGAGGTGGATGCCGAGAATCATCGTGCAGCAGAGTGGCGAAGAGCGGGCAGTGTGGGCTCACAGGGGCCGAGACCACGGTGCTCAGAGAAGCCCCCGAGGAACCGCACGTCACGCGTGCCTGGTCACACGGTGGGTCGGGGGAGAGAAGGGACTCCCGAATGAGTAGTGTGAAAGTAACAGGGCGTTGTGTTCACGTGGAAAAATTAAACTGAACCCCTATTTTTGGATCATCTCCAAAAACCAATTCCAGGAAGGTTAAAGACATAAATGTGAACAAAAAAATTATCAAGTTTTTAGAAATGATCTAGGAAACAGCACCATGACCTCTGGGAAGGATTTCTTAAGCAAAGCGCAAAAGGCACTATTCAGACACAAAAAGATTGATAAATTCCAATACACTCAAATCCAGAAGCTCCGTTCGTAAAGTGAGTGAGCAGGTAAGGCACAAGCTGGGAGAAGTGTGACACACAGACCCAAAGGCAGACACCCGGGACGTACAGCCCCACCGGGAAGCCCCCGAACAGGCTCGTCCCAAGGGAGGGGCCCCGACGGTCAGCAGATTCGCACCGCTGCCAGAGGAAGGCAGACGGCAGGCTGGCACGGGCCGAGGCTGAGGGACCACAGGAGCTCAATGGGTGGGCGTGCCCACAGCCCCGCACCCCGTCCCGGGCGTCACGCGTGTGCCGGGACCCAGGAGACGTGCAATGCTGGGCTGGCCAGTGCCGGGCAGCCGGCGGCAGCAGAGGGACGACCACGACCTCTGCAGGAGCCTCACCAGCACAAAGGCTGCCACCGCAGCAGGACCTGAGCACAGTCCCCAGGCCACGCTGCAGGGCCCCACGACCCTCTCCATGGGGCGCTGGTTGGTGGCGCCCCCCTGCTCTACCTCCGAGCGCCCGCTGCGTCTGCTCCCAGCCCTTGGGCTCCCCGCTGCTCACCTGGATCTGGGTCTGCACCTGCTGGGTCCCAGCCAGTTTCTGGGCCTGGGAGATGGGCGTGGTGAGAAACTGGGTTTTAAGGGCTGGCTGGGTGGCGTAGGTGACCTTCTGTGGTTGGCCCTGAGCGGCAATCTGCTGTGCTGTGATCTGAGGAAAGACAGGCCGCCCAGGGTTAGAGCAGGCAAGGCTCTGCGTCCCCTTCTCAGAGCCCCCCAGATGCCCGCAGCGTGACCACCCCGGCTCCTGGCCCTGCCCGCCCGCTGCCCTGTGTTCTTGCTGCTGCCCCCCCGGGGGGCCCGGTCCTGGGTCATCTCCTCCCCTGCTGGGAGGTCCCCTCATGGCCCAGGCTGGGCTTCATCTCCCATCCTCTGAGGCACCTGGTGCCACGTCTGCTCATCATGTAAGTGAGCGAACTTGACAATACAGAAAACACACACCGTTTCCCAAATCTAACTTTAAGAATTTGGCCCATACTCAAAACTATTTAGCACAAACAGAAACAAACCTGTACGCACAATCTTTACACATTTAGTCTAATTTTCCATTTTCCCTGCCAGGAGCGTTTAAATACTATTCAGAAAGCCATGCGTGTATGTGGCCCATATATTCGGTTTACAAAGCCACAGCTATGGACACTTTTAACGTCTCAGAAGTCTTCTTTCAAGTTACGTGAACATACCGACTGGCACTTTGGCTAAAGCCCTTCTCCTTCTCTCTTTCAGATGCTGGCTAAGCCCCCGCGATGACCCAGCCCGGTCTCCGTCCTGTCACAGTGCCTCCCAGCCCGGCACGCCCCACCCCAGAAGTCACTTCACGTCTCTGCGCGTCTGTCAGTTTCTGGAAAGGGGCACCAGCCGCCTGCAGAGCCCTCAGCACATGGGGACAGGGCGCTGGCTCGCTCCGGTTCAGAAAACAGCACAGATGCAACAGGAAGGTCAAGAGCCCAGACGCCATCATCTGTGCGTCGGGCTTTGCGCCACCAGGAGCAGATGAGGCAGAAGCCCTGGGGAGCAGAGCGCCTTGCACTCCGCTCCTGCTTGCCAGCGCAGCCCCGAACCCCCGCCTCTGAGGAGGACTCGCCCCTGGGGCCTCAATCAGCTCAGAGCTGCCTCCCAGCCTTCTCAGTCAGAGGGTCGCTGACAGCACTCCTCTCACAGTACCCCTTCCCCTCTCTCCCCTCCCTCCGTCCATCCGCTGATGGCGCGTGTGTACACACGTACACACACACATGCACACACACGTACACACGCACACACACAGCTGGCTCCTGTGCACCCAGACGGGTCGCACACCAGGAGCTACACATGCTTCCCCGAGTCCTTCCGGCCCCTCCCAGTCATGCAGTTCCACAGCCTGCGTCCTTCACAGTTGCCCCCACGAGCCGGCAGGACATGGGGGCTCCCCCTCTCATGAACCACGCCCTCCCTCCAGGGCCAGCCCCAAGGCCGTCCTACGTACAGCCCAAGGCCACAACCATGGGGTCTCCGGTGCGTGGAGGCCAGGCAGCCACGCAGGGCCACCTCGGAACCCTATCCATCTCCGTGCATCCCACGCTTGGCAGCGGGGCCTGGCTCACGTGAAGAGGGGTCAAGCGGGAGCCCGGTACCTTCTGCTGGACGGCGGCCGGGCCTGGGGCGGCTTGCGGCTGGATGGCCTTCTGCTGCTGGACGGCCTGCTGCTTCAGCTTCAGCAGCTGCTGGACGTGCACAGGCTGGGCCACGACAGTCTGCCCTGAGAACACAGGTCAGGTCATTGAATCACAAGCGCCAAGCAGGGACAAGGTCTCAGGGCTCACAGTGAGTTCAGCTTCAGTGATCTCTGTACAGAAAACTACATGCTGAAACGGTGCTGAGCTGAATAAAGCCCGCCTTACATCTACTTAAAATGTTTCCAGGTCCACAACGACATTTGGACAAAGGGTGGGCAAGTTAAGAACGTGAACGGTTAAATCGAGGGACACTTCTGCTAAAATACACCGTGACACACCCGAGATGGCTGCGGGCCACAGCTACTAACTAGAAAAGGCTTGTCAGCCCCACTCAAGGCTGGACGCGGAGCGGCGGGGGCCGAGGGGTGGCATGAGACAGGCACCTGCGGCTTTCTGCGGCTGCCCGATGGCCACACTGATTCCAGCAACGTTCATGGGCAGCGTCGTGACACCCGGCGAGGAGACCACGGCTGCAGGCACCGACACCACCGGGGGCTTCGCCAGTGCCACCTGGGCCGGCTGGGGCGCCGGGGCCTGCATCTGCCCTTGAGCCTGCAGCTGTGAAGTGGGGACCCGGGTCTAGACAGTGAAAACAATGGGAGAGTCCAGAGACATTCAGCATTCCACACGTCTGCAGACATTTCCCCACCAGCGGTCAGGTGGTGAGAAACTGACACATTCACAAAGGTGCTGCGTGGCGGTCAGCTAATGGAAAACAGCTCACTTTGGGCCGCCTATGTGCCCTGACCGTCACCAGCGGACACAGGGAGCGGGGCTCGGCGGCCCTCGGACGCCCGGGCGCACTGCTGCTCAGATGCGCTCCTGTCCCACAGCGAGCGTCTCTGCCTCCTGCATCTCAGAGCCTGACAGCACCCCACTCCTGCCACACTTCCTACGCTCGTCTCCTATCCCTCAGCGGCCACGGAAGATCAGCCCGAAATTACGACCTCGGCCTCCCACCAAGGGCCACTCTCGGTCTCCACCTCCTGCGACTTGCTTATCACTCGGCTACCAAGCACTTTTTTCCTTAAGTTATATTTTTTAAAAGGAAAATGGAAATAGATCCGTTTTTATACATACAAAAACTCAGACTACCTAAGAAAATACGAGGAAGTAAAAATCAGCCATAGCCCTAAGGTGCCCACATGTGAATGTGGAAACGACACCCAGCCCCCCAGACCTTGTCCTTATCTGTGCGGCCTGCCAGGAAAGTGTGTAAAGTGGGATGAGTTCTAGGTATCTGTAAGCTCTCCTCCTTCTACAACCCCTTTTCCAAAGCTGTGCACGACCCCGCTGTGCGCACGCTGTACAGTCTATGTAGTCAGCTCCCCAGTAACGGAGATTCAGGTCCCCTAACACTCCTGGTGCAAGTCTGTACGTTTACTACTTTGTACTGGTTCTATCACTTCTTTAGGATACAGCAGAAACAGGATCACTGGGTAAAGTAACGGGCATGTTTCTTAGCTCAACTGACTACCACCTCCTCCGGGGGAGCCGGCTCCTGCTGGCAAGCCCTCCGCCCGAGGCCTGGGCTGCCTGAGGCGGGCCGTCATGCGCGATTACCACTCGGCTCGTTTGAACTGGCATTTTCTTGTGAACACAGGTGACACCAAGCTTGCTTTCACAGTTTTTATCCACTTCTATCCCCTCTCTTACAGACTTAAAAGTGGAGTGAAGCACGCGGGAAGCAGAGCCTGGGCCCCCAGAGCCCCGGATCACAGCTGTGCTGTGGGTGACAAGCTGTAAGATCTGGGTAAGTTCTGAAGGCGTATGCCTTGGTTTCTGCACCTGCAAAATGGAGCTAGCATCACAGCACCCACTCCTGCCTCAGCACCAATCAGGTGACAGGCGGAGAGCCTATGGCGGCACCTGACCCAGAGCAGGAGCCCTAATGCTAGCCGTCGCCAGTGCCAGAAAGGGAGCCGCCCGCGCTGGGCACTGGTCTGCCTGATGTGCAGCATCTGGGCTCCAGGACACCCCCTCGACACGTGCCGAATGTAGCTGGCGTTCCCAGACACCCCCTTCACCACACCATCGTCCCCTCCTTCAGAAACCTTCGATGCCTCTCTGGGCCTGCAGAGCACCGCGACCCCTGAGTCTGGCTCTGGGGCCTCACTCGCCCCTCCACCTCCCCTCTGCTCTGACCACACGGGCCTCGTGCCTGGCCTCTGCCCCAGCAGCACCGGGACACCTTCCAGGGGCCACACCTCGCCCTCCCGTCGCCCCCCCACGTAAAGCCTGCTCTCCCTCCGTGGTCGGGCTCGCTCCCCACCCCACCCCCAGCCTCTCAGGCCACCATAAGCTCTGCGACACCGACATTCTGGAAAGCGTGACTGTGTAAATGTCTCCCACGTGCTGTTTCACCCTCTCCGAGGAGAACTTAAGTTCCTGGGGGAACGACCGTGCCTTTACTTGTCACTCCGCCATAATACCTGCAAGGGCCTGAGCGAGCAACAATGGTTCAGTTAAAACGTAAGAAGACGCTGCTCTGGAAAAACAAGCGTATCGACCGGAACTTACGAGCCGGGCCACCTGGAGGTTGGCCACGGTGGTGCCCGTGAGCAGGGCGCCGGGCCTCGGGGCCGTGACCGTGGTGAGCTGGGGGCTCTGCTGCTGCGTGGGCTGCGGGGGCTGCACCTGCACTTGTGCCGTTGGCTGCGGGGGCCCCGGCGGGGCCTGTGCTGGGGGCGCCTGCTGGGGCAGCTGCAGTTTCTGCTTCTGCATTTTGATCAGGTGTTCCTAAAACCCAGATAAAGTAATCTTTTCATCAACGTCAACTGCATTCCATTTCGTATATATCTTGGTTTTAAGTTACTGTTCTACTACCCGTTCAATGTCGAAGTAAACAGTTGCTGACGTGCAGTATGCAAACCATCCTCCAGGCCTTGCCAACATTTTTTAAATGTTCCCTTTACCACTGATGAGAACTAGCAACAGCGATTCTCACAGATTAGCAAATGCACAGCAAAATTCCTGGGTTCTTATCGCTTACGAGCAAGGCGATTCGAATCTGTGGTACCACCCCAAATCGTTAAGTCTTAAAATTGTAGTCGCTCTTGAAGTTCTACAAGGTACCATAAGGTAAGCACGAGCTCTAAATTTTGTACTCCAACTGTCTCCAAATGAAAGTTTAATTGGTAAATAAACCCATGTCTTTAAAAGAAGTCAAAATATCAAGATAAAGATAGCTCAGGAAATATTTTAGGGGATAAAAATGTTTTAAGGAAATTTATATTGAGTTATTCACGACCCTCCGATCTCGTTCAAGGTGCTGAAAAAGAAAAGGACTTTGCCGCTGGTTTAGGAGAGGGAAGGGAAGGGAGTAACAGGACCAGGCAAGCGAGCCGGTGCGTGGGGCTCTGAGCAGCTGCAAGAGGGGAGCAGGGGCAACTGAAGGCCCCGCCGCCTTAGAGCGCGAGGAGCGTTGGTGCGGGGGAAGGAAAGGCCGTGGGGCGGGAGGACCCTAACTCAGCGCTGTCTGCTGGTCGCCAGCTTCGGCGGTGACGGACACGTTCTGGAGCTGGGCTGTCCAATGTGGCGGGCTCAGCCACGTGTGGCCTTGCGCCCCTGAGCTGTGGCCGGTGTGGTGGAGGACGGGACGCCTCGTTTCCCTGGCGCACATTCGGGTGCCTCCGGGACGAAGAAGTCTCAGCTGGTGCTCGCACGTCCTCACCGCCCTCCAGCGCCCTCGTCCCCTCTGTCACCGCAAGGGGCAGGCCCGAGGTCAGGTACTTACTGTGGCAGGCCCGACAGCGAGCTGGAATTCTGAAGCACCATCCTGCGTTTATTACGCGTTTTCCTGGTTGCTTTCTGTGGTGAGCACTAATGCTTTCCCACTGTGGCAGGAATACAGCGCTTCCTTTTAAAACGAACCTGTTTACCTATGTAACAGCACAGGTCGTGCACAGACTGGCAAGATTCAGGGGCATCAGCACCCACATGAGAGAAACGACACCGCACACGAGCTACTCCTCAGGAAGCCAAGCTCCACCACCTCGTCTCTTAAAGCTGTCGAGGAATACTTTTCACTGACATTTTCTCAGGTTGGGAAAAGAGCACAGAGCCTGAGCACAGAGCACAAGCAAGCGAGTGGGAAGATCCATCCGGAAATGGGGATTAAGGCCTCAGAGAGCTGTGAACAAGCTGGTCGTGTGATCATGGAAGCGGCCCTGTGTGCAAAGTGATTTCTAAAGACAACACAAACACACTTCCCACATAAAGACGATGGCGGACTGTGCAAAACACACCCTGAATCACATGACACACCAAGGCATCATCACACAGTGTGTGTGTTCGGTTTTCTAGAGGACGCTCACCGGAGTCAACTTGCCCACCGCCTTGATCTGCGCCGGCGCCTGGGCCTGGCCCTGGATCTGCGGAACCTGCACCTGCGAGGCCTGCTGCTGCTGTTGCTGCTGCCGCAGGAGCTGGAAGTGCGCGGGAGTGATGGTTTTCCCCGGAAGCTGGACCCCTGTGGCTGAAGAGGTCGTCTGGTGAGACTGCGGCCCCGCACACGTGTGCAAGCCTGAGCCCTGAGGGGCCTGAAGAGCGGGACAGGCCACACAGGAAACCAACCCTGCCTTTACCTTGGGACACTTGAGTCACCAAAGACCGGGTCGGGGTCTGCACCGGGGTCAGGCTGGTAGTGACCACAGCCGAGGCCGTCACTGAGGTGACCGCTCGAACACCCTGAGTCGGTGCCAGGGACACCATGTCGGACGTGGCCGTGGCGGGGGACCCAACTGCTCGAGGCTGGGTGTGGACCACCTGGGCAGGAGCAGAGCCTCCCGAGGTCTGGAAAAGGCGAAGAGAAGAAAAGCGTCAGGCTGCTGCACAACATTCAAGACTCCTTATAGCCGTCGGGTGAAGAGAAAAGGGCATCAAACGCTAAATCCTAGAAAACGAAGCACATTCCAGATTCTGGCCTTTTGACAGATTGCTAAGCGACTGTTTCCCTTGTGAACTCAAAGCCTGTGCCTAGGGCTAGCGTGGATGGGTTGCTCGCAGAAGGGAAGATCACGACGCTGCCGCCCCCAGTCTAAAACACTGCCTGTCCCTGTCCCGCTGTCCTCGCTCAAAAGACCTTTTGGTCCCAGGAACCATCTAGATGCCCGTGTTCATCCCCCGGAAACATACAGGCCCCTAACCCCCACGGCCATCCCCAGGCAGCTGCGGAGGCTGCAGCCCTGGACCCGCGCGGCGTCTCGACTTGGCCTCGCTGTGTCCTCGTCCCTTGGCGCCACGGCCGCCGCAGCCCCTCAGCAGCTGGGCCCAGCTCCACCGAGTCCGCCTCTGAAAGCACCCTGAAATGTGGCGCTGGCCCCTGCTGGCCCCCTTGGTGCAGACGGTCATTATGTTTTCCTGTTTAGTTTGTCCCTAATCTTACATTTCATTACCTATTTGAATCCAAATCCAGTATCTTATTCTGTGCTTTCTATTCAACTCACCTGTTCCGTATTTCTTTTAATCATCTTTCTTGCCTTCCTGCACATTACTTTCTTCTCATCCCACTTTCCCCTCCCAAAGTTTGGAAGTTATACTCTATTCTTATTCTTTTGGTGGCTTGTCTAAAAATTGTATCAAGAACTTACAAAAGTCTAATCCATAATTTCACACTTTTCCTGAACAATAAAGGGATTCTGGAATGTTTCAACATCCCTAGCCCTGCTCACGTCATTGCATCGTGTATGTCATGTCTGCCTTTGTTGACCCTACAGTAAGTTACTGCTGTTCGCAAAGTCCGTTTGCACCTCAATTAGTTCATGTAGGCGAGATCTATAGGGAATTCTCTTAGGCTTTGTTTGGAAATGTTTGTTCTTCAAGGTATTTTCAGGGCTGGCAGTTATACTCTCCGACTACAATGAAGATGCCATTCCATTCCAGGAGCTGGTTCCTGGCTTCATTACCACCGTTGAGAAGTAAGCAGCTGTACCTCTGAAGGCAACCTGACTTTTTCAGGCTGCTTTGAAGACCTCCTTGTCGTTGGCATTATGTAAGCGTGGAGTCCCTTTCATCATCCCTGACCAGGGTATACGGATCAGTGTCATCAATCAGTTCTGGGAAACTCTTACATCTTCACATACTATCTCTGCTCAACTTTCTCTCTGTCTGGAACTCTGATTAACCTCTGATTACATCCTCTCACTCAATCTTCCGTGGCTTTGAATTCTCTTCCGTACTTCCATCTGCTGTCTCCCTGTGCTGCATTCGGGATAACTTCTTCTGATTTATCTTCCAGTTCACTAACTCTCTCTTCAGCTGTGTGGAAAGTGATATTAAGCCCGATTATAAGACATTTATTTTTCAATGCTGGTAACCATACTTTTCATTTCTTAAAGTTCTCTATATTCTTTTAAGTATAGTTTCCTGGTTTTTACAGACATTCGCAAGCTTCTCTTTTATTTCTTTAAAATAGAAAGTATAACCGTTTTATCATCTATGCCTGCTAACCCCCACCATCTCAAGTCTTTAAGGATCCGCCCAGTGTCTGTTGCTTCTGTTGGTTCTCACTCATGGTGCCTTCTTTCCGTGTGTTTGGTTATCTTCTATTATATGCGGCTCATTATACCTGGAAATCACTGTGGACATTCTAAGAAGTCCAGGTTGAAGGCACATTCCTCCAGAGAATCTGCATTCGATTCTGGCCACTTACCCAGAAACACTGCTCATCCAGGTCTACGTCACATGATTTGAGGGGCTTTGGGAGCCCTTCTGGGGAGCCATCAACGTGAGCTGCAAACTGACAGCTGACTTGGGGCTAGAGCTCCACAGGAAGAGCCCCTGCCCCACCCTCTGCTCAGCATGATGGATTTTACTTCCGGTTCACCCTGCCCTAAGGACTTAGCCATTTGGGGGCCTGTCTCAAGGCATCAATGCCTCCTTTTAGACTCTCCACCTGGGTGAGTCGAGCCTTGGGCATGAACGGGGGGTCCCCCTGTCTGAGAAGGTGAAGTGTACTCCAAGGCGGACACAAGGGCACCCTGTGTATCTCTCTGGGTTGCCTCTTCCCTTAGATTTTGGCCCAATAATTATTTACTCTTTTGTCAGCTCCTTGAAATTTTGAAGAGGATACTTAAAAATTTTATCCAATAATTTCAGTTCTTTTCATTAGGAGAGTGGTATAAATAACTCAACTCACCTTATCACCAGAAACAGAAGTCCTTTCCCGCACTACTGAAATAGCTTTCTCTCTAACCTTTTCTGCAATGATCTACTCTACACATAAAACATCACATGAATTTCCCTAAAACACACCTCTGCTCAAACATTTTCAAGGGCTCCCCATCGCCTGGTGAATGGAACCCACATTCTTCAGCCTGAAATCCAAACACCATGACAGCCCAGGCTCACCGTCACACAAGACCAAGCACGCGCAGCCGCTCAAGAACCTGTGAGAGGTTGTGGGAACCACCGCTTCTCTGCTAATGCATCTTGTGCTCCGTCCAAAGAGAACCGCTTGCTGTGCCCAGTATACACCATTCACTTTCCCACCACTGAACCTTTGCTTGTACGACTTGCCCTGCCTTCCAAAGAGCCATTTTGGTGGATGACATCTTCCTATTCTGTGGAAGCCCAATGCTCCCTTCTCCAGAAAACCTCCCTGTTACCTGTACCTCTTTTAGGTGCGGCCACAGGACTGACTGTAAGAACCCCATGAAAGCGAGCCGTGTGTTTGAGTCCTACTTCTAGCCCCACATCACCAGGGAGAGAATCTTGCCTGTAAGAGCTGTTCAAAAAATACATTGTGGATAAATTGCTTTATTTTTTAAAAATATGACTACAGAAATAGGTCTTTTCAAAATAAAATACCAAGTGCAATGATCTGGGCTTGCCACCCTCACGGAAGTAGTGACACTGGTCATAGGAAATGATCCTAATGCCACAGGCTAACTAATAGCTTCTGTATTCAGTGAACTGGCTGAGTCTAAAGTGGTTTACTACAAAGCAGAAAGAAAAATGAATGAAATAATCCACAGTCACATTCTAGAAAAACTGTTTTCATAGTCACTCTACTGCTTAGAGTATTCTAATTTTTTAAACCCAATTTACTGAGGTGTAACTCACGTACAGTAAAATTCACCTGTTTCAGGAATACAGTTCTGTGAATTTTTATAAATGTATGAGGCCGAGTAGCCACCAGATAGATACAGAACATATTCTGTTTTCCGTCCGTAAAGCCTTGCCTTTTCCATGTGGTTTAAATGGAATCACACACACACGAAGGCTTTCAAAACTCCTATCAGCCAGCACAATGCCACTGAGATCTGCCGTGCAGCCGCACGTGCCAGCAGTCTCCTGCCCCGCTGGGCAGTGCCAGATGGGCCGGGTGCACCATCTTCCCTTCTGCTCAAGGACATTTGGGCTGTTCCCTTATGTCGTAATTATGAACACAGCCACTAAACACATTCACGCTCAGGTGTTTTTGTGCAGACGTGTTTTCATTTCTCTTGGGAGAAAACCTAGGAGTGGAACTGATAGGCTGGAGAGTAGGTGTACGTTTAATTTTGTAAGAAATAAACTGTCTTCCAGACTGACTGCTAAGGTTCTGCATTCCCATCAGCAATGAGGATTCCAGCTGCTCTGCATCCTCACCAGCATTTGATACTGCCAGGTTTTTCTTTTCTTAAAGCCATTCTCAGAGATGTGTAGCAGTAGCAGATCACTGTAGCTTAATTTACATCTCCCTAATGACTAACAATGTTGAACATCTTTTCCTATTTATTTGCTATCCATATGGTGTGTGTGTGTGTGTGTGTGTGTGTGTGTGTGTGTATATATATATATATATATCTCCATATGTATCTTCCATGGTGAAGTAACTGCTCAAATCTTTTGTCCATTAAAAAAAATTTTTTTGTCCACTTTTAAAAGTTGTTTGTTTTCTTATTATTGATTGAAAAAATCTCTGTATAATCTAAGTACCAGTCTTTTATCAGATATGTTCTTCAAATATTTTCCATGCCTTGCTTTTCATTTTATTAACAGTATCTTCCAAAGAACAGAAGTTCTTGATTTGATGAAGCCTCATTTATTTTTTTTCATAATTTATAGGCTTTTGGGATCCTAGGAAATCTTTGCCTAAAACCAAGCAAAGATGTTCTATGTTTTTTTCTAGAAATTTTATAGTTTTGGGTTTTACATCTGGGCCCATGATCCACTTTGAGTGACTTTTCATATACAGTACTAGTAACAGTTCAAAGTTCATTCGGCTTTGAACGTTTCCCCAGTTCCTCCAGCACCATTTGTTGAAAAGACTGCCCTTTCTCCACTGAAATCCCTCGGCACTCTTTTTTTTCTTTTAAAATTTTATTTATTTCTGGCTGCGTTAGGTCTTCACTGCTGTGCGCGGGCTTTCTCTAGTCGCGGGGAGCGGGGGCTGCTCTTTGTTGCGGTGCGCAGGCTTCTTATTGCGGTGGCTTCTCTTGCGGAGCATGGGCTCTAGGCGTGCGGGCTTCAGTAGTTGTGGCTCACGGGCTCTAGAGAGCTGGCTCAGTAATTGTGGTGCACGGGCTTAGTTGCTCCGCGGCACGTGGGATCTTCCCGGACCAGGGCTCAAACCTGTGTCCCCTGCATTGGCAGGCAGATTCTTAACCACTGCGCCACCAGGGAAGCCCCTCTTTTTTTTTAAAGAGTTCTCCTCTCTATTTTTAATTAATTAATTAATTAATGGCTGCGTTGGGTCTTCGTTGCTGCGTGCGGGCTTTCTCTAGTTGCGGTGAGCGGGGACTACTACTCTTCGTTGCGGTGCGCGGGCTTCTCATTGCGGTGGCTTCTCTTGTTGGGGAGCACGGGCTCTAGGGGCGCAGGCTCAGTAGCTGTGGCACGTGGGCTCAGTAGTTGTGGCTCACGGGCTCTAGAGCACAGGCTCAGTAGTTGTGGCGCACGGGCTTAGTTGCTCTGCGGCATGTGGGATCTTTCCGGACCAGGGCTTGAACCAGTGTCCCCTGCATTGGCAGGCGGATTCTTAACCACTGCACCACCAAGGAAGTCCCTCCCTGCACTAAGAGTCTCGCCCGGCACTCTTAGTAAAAATTAATCAACTATGTACATGTGGGTCTATTTCTGGACTCTCTATCCTACTCCATGGATCTATGTGTCCATCCTTTTCCCAACACCACACTGTCTAGTTCACTACCAACACCACCTTCATAGGAAACACATTCCTCAGAACCCAACAGGGACATCACTCTATTTGCCAAAGCACTGCTGACTTTGAAGCAGCTTCTCACTCAGGGCACATGTTGTCTTTAGATCTGTGACTAAACTGCAACTCAGGATGTAAATGTAAACTCCTTTATTTCCGTCATTTATTTTTGTTTTCTACGGTGACACCACAGACGGCAGGTGCGTCCAGGTGAGCGCCCTGTCTCCTTCTGGTTACATGCTCAGAGGTCTTGTGGCTCTGCGTCTCTCCCTCTGCCCACATCTGGCCCCTTCCTGCTTCCCACGCATGGGCCTAGACACCCATAAACACACTGCCCCGCCTTGTGCCCCGTTGTGCAACAGCGCCGTGTCCACACACACGGGCAAACCTGCCGCTACGGCATGTGGGCACCCTGTCCGTGGAGTTGGAGACGTGCCCTTGCACCCCCTCCCTCCTCCTGGAACCACGGTGGGGGATTTCAACACACTCTCTCCCAGAAAGCACACGTGGAAACCATCCTCTGCACCCCTCAATGTCCTCAGTATTTTATGAAACGCAAACTAGATCAGGACTTTCTGTACCAATGGAATAGAATTTTTTTTAAGAAGCCAACAGCTACTGCAGCATCCTGGGTCATGCATGCCACCAAAAGCACCCAGGATCAGGGACAACTCACAGTCAAGGCTCCAGGTGCCACGGGTGAAGCGAGGCGCTTGTTAATGGACTGGAAGGTGGCAGCGGGGACGCCGGCGATGGTGTTCACGATCACATTTCCGCTCACTGTGCCTGCGGGGAGAGGACACGAGGTAGGAGCGCAGGAAAGAACTCACCTCCAATCGCGGCACCTCGCCCGTGAGACTTCTTACCCGCGGGCATGCTTGTCCCTGTGACGGATGTCTTGATGGCTCCTGCCTGCTGAAAAAAGAAAACCATTTGAATTTCAGGTCAAGCTCCGCCCTGCGTAAACACTCCAAAGCCTTCCCCCTCATCAGGATCAAACCCAAACCCTTGGTCACGGTTACTCGGCCCGCATGGCTGACTTCAGCCCCCTCCCCCCACCTCCTCCCACAGTGCTGAGTCTGTCCCTCGGTCACCAGGCTCCGGCCACACTGACCCTTCTGAGCCCCACATCTGCCAAGTTCAGGGCCCCTGTGCTGGCTGTTTTCCATTCTTTTCTGACTGACTAATGTCACTTGGCCACAGCCCAGGGGTCAGCCCTGCAGAAGGTCTCTTCCTGACCACCCACCACTGTTCTCCTGGGCAGGGAGCAGCCCTCACACCAGGCAGGTGCTTAGTTTTCTGAACAACGAAGGACGGAGCTGCCAAGTGCACATCGAACGCCACTGCGGCAAATGTAACAAAGAACACGGGGTGGAAATGACCCCGTACAACAAGACCGTCCCGCGCCGGGCAGCAGTGCTTCCCCACGTGGGACTCTAACGTGTCACCAGGCACACACAGAGAGGGAACGCGGCAGGGCACAGCGGCGACAGCGCAGGGTGCATAAGATCGACACATTGCCTTTCTTTTTTTATGCACTTCACCACCTTCCTCTCACGGGCACTGAAGATGCACACGCGTGTGCACAGCTCTGGGGGAAAGCGGGGCAGGGTGGGGAGAGGGAAGTCTGCACTAACAGTACCTGCTCTTCGAGTCTGTAGGGACAAGAGAGGGCGACCTCTTCACGCTTCACAAAACCCTAATTCCACACCTCCCGCTCACCTCCACCTAGAAGAACGGCCTCGTCTCCCACATCGCTGCCCAGTTAACCCAGCCCAGAGGGCGGAGCTGACCCAGCACCGGAGAGACGGGGTGAGGCATGCGCTTCCTTGAGGGGGAGACTGGGGGAGACTGGGCTGGCCTCCTACTTCCTCTGGGAGGAAGGTCCGCGGGCTGGAAGCCACAGGACCCTGGACAGGGGCGCGCTGGAGCTGACCACTCTGTGTGCCTTCTCACCAGCACTGCAGCGCTGCCCACCGTCGTGATCGCAGGGGGCGCCTTCGGTGGGGGCGGCGTGGGCTGTGCCGGGGGCTGCGCCTGGGCCTGGGGCTGGACGGCAGGCGGCCCCGCAGGCTGCTGGCTGCCGGCGGACGGGGGCTGGGGCAGCGGTGGGGGCGGCTGCTGCGGTGGCGGTGGCTGCGGCTGCGGCGGCGGCGGCGGTGGCGGCGGCTGTGCCACAGGCGGCTGCTGCGCCTTCTGCTGGTCAGCCAGCGCCTACGGGGCAAGAGGGAATGGAGCCGTGTGGAGGAGCTGGCCCGGGGGTGGGGGGGACCCCTGGCCCCCTCTTGTGGCCCTCCCGCCGCCCCGCTGTACCACACACACCTTTTTTTCCTTGGCGATGCGCTCCGCCCGGAGGGATGCGACCTGAATAGGAGGCAGGGGTTTGTCGTAGTTGATTCCACTAAAGACAAGGGAAAAACGAGAAATAAACTGTGAGTTCTAAGTAGACAAATGCGCTGGAAATCCAAAGTCCTTATTTCCCACGACGCCGAGTGCCGGGACGCCAAGGCCGGGGCCCGAGCGGCTCGGCCCTGGAGAGGAGAGGCTGCCAGTCTGCCCCAGACAACGGTGGCTCCCACTCCCTCGCAACAAGGACCACCTGCCAGAGGTGGGCCCGGGCCCGGTCCCCTGCAGCAGCGGCACTCGGCACGGCGCCTGGATACCACGTGTCCCCGAACACGTGGGGCAATAAAGCCCCTCGGCGCCGTGCCCCTCACTGCAAACCAACGTCCCCGCCCCCAAAGCCAGGCCTGCCCCCGCCTGCACTGAGCGCCAGCCCTTGCCCCGCGGAGAGCAGCCGGCCACCCGCCCAGTGCCGTGAGCGGCCCACAGCCCTCCGCAGCCTCTCACAGAACCCTTGCTTCCAGGGGCTCCTGGGCTGACGGTCACCTACCAGCCTTGAGTCCTGCCGCAGGGAGGCTGGCTCTGCCCTCGTGTGCCGCCTCTGCATTTCGGGGCGGCGCAGGTGCCGCTGCTGCGCCTGTCTGGCCCCTCTGGACACGAGCCCTCCCGCGTCATGTGCCCTAGCTCACGCAGTGCATCCTCTCCCATTCTCTGACCTCACCCACGTCAGTCCACTCAGTCCCCCGACCCCTCGAGGAACTCCCGCAACCCACCCTGCCGCCCCCACATTCGCATGCTGGCCCCCCTCACCCCGTGTCTCTCCATCACGCCTGGTGGTAAAGCCACAGCCTCAGCGCACTCCCCACTCCGCCTGCCCCAGGCCTCCACCACTGGGGGGAATTCAACCGCTGGGCGTGGCGACGGTCCAGCCGCCGCAGCGGTCCCTGCTCCACATCCAGCTCCCTCCCGGGACACACGGCCTGGCCTCCCACTGCTTACAGACCCTGGCCCTGGCCACTACCTAGAGACAACCCCTCGGCGCACCTGGCCTGCACGTGGCCAAGGCCAGCCCGGCTCCACCCTCATCCTGTCCGCCAACCTCTCCCACCAGCGCCAGACACACAAAAACAAAACTGAGCCACCGAGACGCCCTCCAGGTCTGCGTTCACCGTGCAGCCGCCCTCCAGCTCACTCCGATCGGCCTCACGCCACCCCTGCTTCCGCCCAAACTGCGGGCCACCCGTGCACTGCCCTGCTCCCCGCCGCGGGGGCACCATCCCCAGACCTCCTCCCTCGCATCCTGCAGGCCAGCCTTCTATTCGCCCACCCTGCCCTCCGTGCCTTCCCACCCGCCGGCCCTCACTCAGAGGAACAAGTGTCCCTTCTCCCCAGCTCAGCCAGGCTAGGTTCTGTTCCCTTTCAGGATGAATCCTCGCCCTCCGTAAGGATTACTCAGAGTCTGTGTCTTGTGCGAGAGAAACAGGAGGGCAGGACTGGGCCCGCCTCGTTCACTGCTGAACCCGGGCCCGGCCTGTTTTTCTTGTTAAGAAAACCAATTAATGAAATCATCATCAACTCGATCAATACACACATACGGAACATGTGCTCTGCGCCTCTAGCCTCTAGAACCCCTACGTCCACGGAGCTCACGCAAGATGCTGAAGGAGTCAAGTAAAAATGCAAAGACGATCCACTCCAGGAAGAAACACAGAGAGGGGCTGGGGCGTGAGTACCAACGAGGAGAAGATGACGTGTGAGGGAGGGCCTGGCGGGGGGCTGACGGTTCCAGACAGATGGTCCCAGATGGAGCGACCTGCAAGGCCGAGCCAGCTGCCAGGCGGAGGAGCAGGCTGTGGAGGCCGGGGTGCGCGGAGCGGGAGGGCAGCGCAGGCCTTGGTCCTTGGTGTGGCCGGGGGGCCCTCAGCAGGCACAGGCCCGTGTCAGGTGGTATCTGCAAAACCTACCTGGTGACGAGGAAGGCTTGAGCCAGAGGAGCAACTGGGCTCCGTCTGAACATGTGTTTTTTCCCGATATTTTATTAGAAAGAGGCAAACATGCAGGGAGCTGCAGGGATTTTATAGCAAACGCCCACGTGCCGAGCAACTCAGACCGTACAGTTCTCTTTCCCTCTGTCCGCTCTCTCACACCTACCCATCTCTCTACCCATCTACCTAATCATTTTTCTTCCTTTGCAAAATTGCAAGGCAAGAACACTCACCCCAGGTCTTCCCTGGTGGCGCAGTGGTTGAGAATCCGCCTGCCAACGCAGGGGACATGGGTTCGAGCCCTGGTCCGGGAAGATCCCACATGCCGTGGAGCAACTAAGCCCGTGTGCCACAACTGCTGAACCTGTGCTCTAGAGCCCGCGAGCCACAACTGCTGAGCCTGCATGTTGCAACTACAGAAGCCCATGCGCCTAGAGCCCGTGCTCCACAACAAGAGAAACCACCGCAACGAGAAGCCCACGCACCGCAGCTATAGAAAGCCCACGCGCAGCAACAAAGATCCAACGGAGCTATAAATAAATAAATAAAAAGAACACTCACCCCCACCCCAACCCCGGTCAACTGGGTACATTTCTAGGGCAGGGCCAAGCAGACGTATGCCAGCTGAGAGGTGGCACAGCCGCTGTGACACTGTCAGACTGCAGGCAGGACACCCCATCACGTGAAAGGGGACACGAGTGTGCCCGGCCCGCCTCACCTCGACACCACCCCCAGCTGATGCCTGGACACGCCATTCGCACAACAATTCACTGAACTTGTAGGGTTTAAGAAAACATTAAAATGAAATCATTTCAAACGATGAAAACTGTGTCACACATACAGAAATACCTTTCTGCCAACACGGAAGCGTGCTTGGGGTTTTTCTGAAAGGGATTCATGCCAAGCCTGTAACACACAGAGAGAGGATTACTGAAGAGAGGACAATGCACTGAAGAAGGAAGGGAAGGCCAAGGACACACGGAGCCCCGACCCCACGGAGCCCCGGCCCCACGGAGCCGGCGCAGGGGCGCGGGCGCGTACAGAGGCTTGATGGGGGGGCTCCTCTTGCCCGCAGTCATCTTCATCAGGTCAAAGTGGCTCGTGTACAGCTGGGTGTGCGTGGCGTTCTCGTCCTGAGCGTACATCTGGCCCGTGCGCAGAGGACGGTTGTTCTTACTCTGAAACAGGATGGGGCGGACACAGCAGGGTCAGACGCCGACCCTGCGAACAGGGTCCCTGACTGGGAGGTCTAACGTGCAATCCCCGGCTTAAACAATGAGTCCCTTCTTCCCACCCTTCTCTCTGAGACTCAACACAGATGGATCAGCAACGACATAGTGGCCGTCGTCCACCGACCACAAACACACTCCCCGGCCTGGGCTACGCCTTCCCGCCCGTCCCGCCGCCAGCTCGGCAGACAGCAGTGAGGCCGAGTGGCCAGGCTGACACAGACAGCGGCCCGCAGCCAGCGCGCCTTCACCCTGGTCGGCCCCGGGGCACCAAGCGGCGGCTGTCCCCCAGTTTGGAGACAACTGTTTTTAGAAAAATGAAAACCAAGATTCGTTAAAGCGTGCTTATAGAAACAAAATAAGTAATTTCCATGAATTAGGAACCCAGGAGCAAACTTCATCAAAGCCCAGGATGTCTGCCGCTGCCACGCATGCCCTGGCCCGTCCCAGGCGGGAGACGCGGTCATCGCTCCCGCTCTATGACTGGGCGCCGGCCACAGGTACACGCCAGCCCGACGCCGCGTGCCAAGGCTTTCTGCATGGAGGCCACAGACACCCTCCTGAGGACAGGCGAGGAGCTGAGAGGCAGCAAGGCGGGGACAGAGCAGATGGAGAAATGGAAAGAGACAAATGCAGCTCAAGGGAGACAAGAAAAGGCAGCGCCCTGGAGACCTCCTCAGCAGCCAGGCGGACTCGAGGGGCCACAGGTGGCCTCCTGATGACAGACACCACGTACTCGGCTGTTCTGCACTCAGAGTCTCTGATGCCCGCGGCTGGGACCAGAGTGTCTAGCGCCTGTCAAGCCGCTGCAGTGGCCAAGGCCCCGGGAAAGCACAGTGATGCACGAAGCGGGAGGCACCGACGGGCCCTCCTTCGATGAAGCTAACAGCACAGAGCCATGCCCGTCTACACACCCAACCCGGGAGGGGGGACGAAGCTAGGACGGCGCTGGGCCACAGGCAGCACACAGAATCTTCCAAATGACGCAGCAGCGCGGCTGCTCTCTGTCGGGCAAGATCTCAGCGCAGGGACTCCGGCCGGCGGGAACGGGGACTGGGACTGTGTCTGCCCCAGCTCAGGGCCGCGCCCAGCACCCATGCCCCTCCCTCCCCCTCGCCGAGCCGCGTGCCCCGCAGGAAGGGGGCCTCACCTTCCCCTCCTCCCTTGGGATGAGCACGTTCTCGTAGCGGTTCCGGCACTGCTTGGAGGAGCGGTAGATGCGGCTGCAGGAGTTCACGACGTCGCTGACGAGGTCCCAGTTGGGCGTGTGGGCCGGGGACACGACTGTGAGGTTGAGCGGCAGCTCGAGCAGCTGCTTCACGGCCTGGAGGACCAAGGTCAGGCGCCGCGGGTCAAGGTGCTGCGCGTCAGCGGCTTCCCCGCCCTCCAAAGGGCCCTGAGCACGCGGCCGGCCTCACCTGCAGCAGCGCCCAGTCCTCGCTGATGAGCCACTCCGGGTTGTCGGGGCCGGACTCGGCGGCTGGTTTGGCAAAGGTGGGCAGAGGCTTGGCGAACTGCGTCTGCTGCTTCAACAGGATGTTCTTCTTCTGCTCCTTCCCCTCTCGGCGGATCTTCAACATGCCGGGCGTCGCGCGGTCAAACAGCGACCGCGGGGGCACCACGGCCTCCCCGTGACGCTGCTTCTTCTTCCTGCCTGCGGCTGCACGGAGAGGCTGCTTCAGCCGGCAGGTCGGCGGGGAAGGGGGGCAGCAGGGCCGCGGAGGAGGATTACCGAGGCCACCAGGAGCGCCGAACCCTCTCCCGCCACGGGAACCCACCTGACGGGTCCGTCTTGTGTCTCCGGCGCTCCTTCCTCACGTACACGGGCGGCAGCTTGGACTCCGGGATGGGAGTGGTTTCGTACATGAGACACATGACTGAGTCGATGTAGATGTCGTTGTCGTCCTGGGGGGGCGTGGGCGGCGTCCAAAGCTGCGTGTGGAAGGGAGAGCCCTGAGCCGTGTGGCCCCAGGAGCAGCCGCCCGACAGGGCGGGAGGCGGGAGGTGAGCCCAGGGACACGGGGAGGCGGGCACTCACCGGCATGACCTCCGTCTGCCCGTCGGCGCCCTCATACACGAACTCCTACAGGAGAAGGGGAGCTTTTCAGGTCCACCCAGCCCTGGCTTCAAGCTGCAGCCACCCAGCATCCACCTTCACGCCGGTCAAGTCTTGGAAACAAGCTCGCAGCGTGGCTGTCGAGAAGCCCCGCAGTGCGTCTGCGCCCCGGCCGGCGGGCAGCGCGGCGGCGCACGCCCGCGCGGGTAAGGGGAGCCCTCGGGCACACGTACCGCGCGGCAGGCGTCCTCCCGGGTGTAGGTTAGCAGCTGCTGCTCGGGCTCGCGCCGTGCCCGGGCCTCGCGCTCCCGCAGTGCCCGCGCGTGCCGGGCCTCCCACTCGCCCACGGCGGCCAGCACAGCGCCCTGGAGAGACAGCGGTCGTTCCCATTGCCGCCCACGCCCCCTGCGCCCCCCAGCCCTGCCCCGCCCCTGTGCTCCCGGCCCGGGCCCTTCTCTTTGTTCCCAATACGTGACCCTCTTTGGAGCCCCAAGCTGCTTCAGAACCGAGGAAAACTGCACCTGCAGGTTCCTGAGGCTTCTCCCTTCCGATCAGTTTGTACACAGGTGGGTCTGGGTTTATTCCTTTAATTCTAGGCAAGTCACACTTAGTTCCAACCCAGTTTAACCCTGAAGAATCTGAGATTCTCACGTGTTAAGATGGTCAGAAGTTCATTCTCTTACCTCGCTATTTCTCTCCTTTTCTTGATCAGTGGAAGTATGGAATAATTCCAGGTAATTCAAAGCATACTTTTCAATTGGTGTGAGCTGTTTCAAGATGTATTTTTTGAATACGGTTAACAGCAAGTTCACAAGGACTTAGTTCCTCTTATGACCCCCCACCAACACTTGAATCAAAACAGCGACTGTTCTTGGTCAAGATGAACAAGAAATATCTCCCAGAAGGGTCACATGTTTAAAGTATTTAGGTGCAGAGAAGCAAATGAAGTAGAAAATGCCAAACCTGTCCCATGAAGTCCGCTAACTCCTCCAGTGGCGAGGGCTCCTCGCCCCACCGGGAACCGTCGGGGCACCGAGACCCGGGCGCCAGCTCCTCTGCTGACTCGTGTGCGTCCTCCTCCAGACACTCGATGCTCTTGAGGGCCTGCAGGAAGTGCGCCCTTAGTGGACGTGACTCGGATGCGCTCTCAACACTTCAGTTGAGGGGTACAGCCCACACAGCTGCCCACGTGCCCACACTGTACACCAAGCCTCCCACGGTGATGCCTGCTCTCCTCGGCCCCCCTCGTACGCCTGAGACGGCGGCGCCGCAGGCACAGGGAAAACGGGCACGCCCTCGAGAAGAGCCACAGGCACACAGGCTGACACGCACAGCCCGGCCCCCAGACTCAGAGAACCGAGCAGGATGGGGCGTCTGGCTGCATCTCACACCCGCCACCCACCACCCTGCCCCGGTCCTGACCATGAGAACAATTCTTCGTCGTGCACGAGATACAGGCCGTGGTCTGTGGTGAAGACAGAAACCAAGCCCCCAGAAAACGTGCTGCAGACGGCGACAGACACGTAAGGGTCAGTGTCACCACAGTTCAAGAAACGCCCATTAGACTAGCAGATGCTGCATGTGCCTCTCCCGACACCCGACAGCCAGGCTGGCAAATGCAGACACACACGCTCACGTCGGGGCCGGGGCTGGGGGGACCATGCAGCTGAGAGGATGTCAGTTAAGACGGGTACCTCTTTCCAGGGCATTGGGCAACATCTGCAGAGTTTAAAATGTAACCCTTCCTCACACGATACCCAGAAAGTATTTCCAGACAGACCGTACGTCTAAGTATGAAGCACAAAACACTGAAACACGCAGAAGAAAATAGAGAAGAACCTCTCTTAGAACGCAAAAGCACCAACCATGTGATAAAGATGGTCTGCTGGGTGGCATTAGGACCAAGAATTGCTGCTTGCTGAAAGACAGCATTAAAAAAGGCAAACCACAGGCTGGGAGAAGACATTTTCCATGTATCCCACAAAAGCCTCGCATCCAGAATACAGAAAAAAAGCCAAGAAGCCATTAAGGAAAAAAAAGAATCCAGTTAAAAAAAAATAGGAAAAAGACACGAACTAGCACTTCATCAACAAGCACCCACGCTGCCAATGAATGCAAAGCTCACCAGCCAGGAGCAAACTGCACTTCAAGCAGGGATGCGCCCACACTGCCCCCCACGCCTGCACCTCTGAACCGGCCCCAGGCCAGGGTCAGCATACAGCCAGGCGATGCTCCCAACCCACATGTCCGCGGGCAGCCCGTCTCCATCGCCCTCGTCCCCCAGCCACACCTGGCCCCTACTGTCCGGACCCGGAGGTGCTGCCCCTCCACCCCTAACACTCCTCCTGGACACCGCATGGCGCACCATCTCCGCAGGGTGATGGTGTGTCATCTCTCCTGTCACTAGAATAGAAGCTTTGTGGAGGACGAGAGTTCTTTCTCTCAACTCTATACCCCTTCTGCCTACAACAGCGCCCAACTCACAGTAGGATGTTCAGCCAGAACGTTTCAAAGAATCTGTGTGCTGAAACACCACACTGTGCCGGCACCTCAGAGATGCACTGAGAAACAACAGCAAGGGTGTGTAACACACTCACATTCCTCAGACACACATGCCTTCAGGCCTCACGTTTCTTCCAGGATCCATGTAAGATATATACTTTTAAAATTTTATTATTATTTATTTATTTTTGGCTGCGTTTTTGGTCTTCGTTGCTGCGCGCGGGCTTTCTCTAGTTGCGGCGAGTGAGGGCTACTCTTCATTGTGGTGTGCAGGCTTCTCACTGCAGTGGCTCCTCTTGTTGTGGAGCACAGGTTCTAGGCGCGCAGGCTTCAGTAGTTGAGGCACGCGGGCTCAGCAGTTGTGGCTCACAGGCTTCAGTAGTGGCACGTGGGCTCAGCAGTTGTGGCACGTGGGCTCAGTAGTTGCGGCGCACAGGCTCAGCTGCTCCACGGCACGTGGGATCCTCCCGGACCAGGGCTGGAACCCGAGTCCCCCACACTGGCAGGCGAGTTCTTGGACACTGTGCCACCAGGGACCCCCATAAGACTTTTAACAATGGTTGAGTGGTCACCTACAGGACAGGTAACCTACTGTTTCCCTACTATCATTTCTGTTGTGAGGTTTCTACAATCATTTCCGTTATGAGGTTTAGATCATGCTGTTTGACGTTTTTTTTTTAAAAAAACCTGGTGCACGTATCACCAATTTTTAAAAGAAAACGGTACATCTATCTGTCCCTCCTGATACCGAAACAGCTGTAAGGTACTTCTGTGCAAGTGACATTATACACAGACAGCTCCTGGAAGAAAATGTGAAAGACAGCTGACAGTGGTGGTCTCTGAGAGGGAAGCGAGGGCCTGGTGCAGGACACTTACTTTTCATTATAAATTCCTGAAGGTTTTTTAGCACACGCATTTATTACTTCTCAATCACTGGATAGTCAAGTTTCAAAAACAGGAGAGGAGGTGTCCTGCAGTCAAAGGCCCCCAGGAGGCAGGACGGGAGCAGGGTCTCGGGGAGGGAAGCAAGGGGCCTGACAGGCAAGCGTGTGCCAGGTCTGCACAGCAGCACTGCCCCAAAGCAGCAGCGCGCGAGCCAAGCGCGCAGTCTGCGACCTCAAGGGTCCGGGCCGGAAACGCAGAAGGCGAGATTTCAGTTAGAATCCAAGGCATTGTCATCTCAGCGGGTGACCAACGCAGGGAGGCTGGGTGAGACAGCTGCTATTCTTTTTGGTTCTGTCCTCAGAGCGGGACGTGTATCTCACACTCACGCCAGGGCTCCCTGCAGAGCGGGGCATCCTCCCCAGCAACGCTGTGACAGAGGTGCTGACACAGCAGGGTGGAGGCGTCGGGGCACAAAGTCACACAGGACGGCGAGGGGTGGCCCGAGAAGCGTGGGTGAAAACGGCGACGGTGGCAGGGTGGGCAGCGAGGCCCACACCGCTCTCTCGCGCGTCCTTCACCTCTTTTTACAACTAAAATCCCCCAAACCAAAAGCAGGGAGGGAGGGGCTGACAGGCCAGGCTCGAGCGACTGGAGCCTGGGGAGGGGGCGGCAGCAGTGCCGCAGGAGCGGAGGGCAGACCCAAAGCCCCAGACCCGACGCCGCCAGGCCGGCGCCGGCCACCCTCACCTCTATGAAAGGCCTGGCAATTTTGGGTGCGATGGTTTCTGTGACAGAAGGTTCCTGAGAAAGGACGACAAACTCCTCGGCTTTCACTGGGAAGCCAGTGTCATCCACGGGTGGATAAACCTCAAACAGCTCCTGGATCGTCCGCTGACACAGAAATGAGGACCACTGAGCTTGAGGCCTCCGCGCGTGGAAAACCGCCAGCAGCCACCCCCCTCAATCGTTACACCCGCCCGGTTCCCGTCACTGTGTGGCAACCCCGCCCCCCGGCCCCAGGCCTCCTCGTGGACGAAGGTACCTGCGTGAGGAACGCCATGGAGTAGTCGTTTCCCTGAGCAGCCACTTCTCGGATCAAATCTTTGGTTCCATTTTTCAACAATTTCTCCTCAATGGAATTGCCACTCACGAGCCTACAAACCAAATACACATGCGACAGCTAAGTCCCCGGGAGCTGAGGACGGCACGAGCGCCACGGTGCCTGGGCCACCCGGCAGAACAGCGCCTGCGTGGCACGGCTTGTCAGCCCCACTCTGTGCTGCTTCCTTCCTTCGTGTGGAGCCCAGAGGTGACCATGCCTGTCCCGCCTCCCACACGGCAGGAGGGCGGGCCCCGGAGGCCCGCATGCCACCCACGCTGGCCATCCATGTCCCCCACCGGCCTCTACCTGGAAAGGCCCCCGGGGGCCTCCGGACCCTCGAGCCCCGTCTCCTTCAGTGCTGACGGTGGCGGGCGGGCGCCCCCGCATCCACCTCTCTGCACTGCACCCCCAAATGAACCCGTGTCCAGTGGCTGCAGCCCAAGGATGCGTGTCCCCTGGCTCCCGCTATGTGCCCCCAGAAAGCTGCAGTAACCATTCCCACACCCATGATCAGCGCTTTCACTAAAAAATGATGTTAAAACTTTTACTATCGCTTTGGGGAGACTTCACAATTTTACGAACCAGGTCTTCCCGTCTAAGAACAGAGCACATCCTCCCGCTGGTGACATCTCTCAGCTTATGCCCTTCCACGATTTTACACTCTACTTCCTACACATCCAGCACCTTTACTGCTAAGGTCATTCCTGAGAGTTTACAGATTGTGTCTCCTGAGAATAAAACGTTTTCCCCCGTTTCTAGCTAGTAACTGCTAAAGGGCCAATGATAAGGAAGGGATTACACAATGAAACGTTATCCATTTATATAAACAATGTATCAAATTTATATTTATTAACACAGAAATACACTCACAATATACTGTTAAAAGAAAACAGGATTACGCAGTAAGACTGACTGCTGGCATGAGCCATCTAAAAAAAACCAGGGAAATGTCTGGAAAGACACACACCAAAATGCTACTGACTGCCGTCTGGGCAGGATACTGATTTTCTCCATGTGCTTTCCTTTTTTTTTTTCTTTTTCTTTTCAATGAACAAGTAATACATTTATAATCAGGAAAAAATTAAAGCTATTTAAACACAGTGCATGGATGACGACGTCTTGATGAAAACGGCGAGGGTTACACACGTGGGCTGGGGTCCCCGTCCCAGGCTGGCCGCCAGGGACCGCACCCTCGGTGCTGACCCCAGAGGTGGCAGGAGCGCAGGGGAAGGGGGGCGGCGCGTGCCTGGCACACTCGGGCACCAGACGGGCAGCCAGCGGGGGCCGAGTGCTGCTGTGCTCTCCCAGTCGACACTCCCAGAGCTCAGAAACAATGGCAGAGGCTTCTCTGCTTTCCTCAACTGCGTGTGGTTGGCCGCTTGTAAGATTTAAATGCTTTCAATAGGGAATTTACAAATTGCTAACTGTTAAGTTATGATAATTTATATCTGAAAATACTTGAAACAACCTAGAACATGAAGCACCCTCTTAAGGGTCAGGGACCCCAGGAGAAATGCAAGTACACGTCGGAAGGACAGCAGTTACGTCTCAGCAGCACGACCCAGTCACCGCTGCAAACAAACTCAGTTACGCCCCAGGCAGATGCTGAGTATAAAGAAAGAACACACAGGACGGCAGGAACACGAGCCTGCCTGAAGGAAAGTAAACAGAACGTGGGAGAAGCTTCTGCAGTACGCTGCAGCCCCCGGCCCAGCCGCCTGCCTCACCTGTATATGTGCACGTCCTTGCGCCGCCCGATCCGGTCGCACCACTCCTGGGCCTTGGCGTCCATCACCGGGTTGAGGTCGTGGTCGTAGAACACCACCGCGTCCGCCTCCACCAGGCTCACGCCCGTGGCGCGGCTGTGTGTGGAAAGGAGGGCACAGAAGACCCGCCGGTCCCGGTTGAAACTCCTCATCAGGTCCTGAGGCGAAATGAAACCCCGAGTTACCATCCCTGCCAAACAACAGGCAACCTCTGACGTGTTCTGGTACTTATCAGTTAGAAATTATTCCGTAACAAAACTGTTCGGTTTGTGTTTCTTTTGACGCGAGGTCCATGTTCCAATTACACCGGATTTTAGCATTTTATTGTGGCTCTTCCGGGCACGTGCCGCATCTCTCGCTTACTGGTTGCCGACACCTCTACCCTGTTTAAGCATCGCCAGTCAGCAGGTACAGAAAGGAAAGTGTCCGACCCCACCCGACCTGTGCTGTCAGCTCCACGAGTGGGCCCCACAGGACAGCAGTCTCCCTGGGGAGGGATGCGTGCTCTTTCATGTACCCTCCGGCAATGCCAGGCGCTTTACAGCAAAAGCGCCTGGAGTAAGGCCGAGGGAGCAGCCGCCGGCCTCCCCACTCCCGCAGGGCCGCCAGCTGAAATGGCCTCATTCCCACGACTTCTCTCCTGCAATGACTTCAGCGCCCAAACAGACCTTAGCAGGTGTGACCTGCCCTCTTCCTTCAGGAAATTCTCTATATAATTTGTTACATCACTCCGGACAGAACTTGTCACTAAGACCGTGGTGTACCTCCTTCCAGGCCTTCTCAGCATGGGGAGGGCTGCCTGTGCTGGACGGCGTGAAGTGGGTAATGTGATATACAGGCCAGCAGCTTGTCTGCACTCGGGAATGCTCTGCCTTGATACTAAAACCTGTTCTGAAACGCTGCTGAAGATGGCTTCCTAGTTCACGCTGTGGGACACTCGGGACAGGGCCAAGCCCTGTGGCACGCAGACCACTACTGACCCATTCTCCTACTCCTGGACTGGGACTTTGCTCCCCACTGGGGCTTATCACAAACATTTCCACCATCAACAACTCTGCATATGCACCCCTGAGTGCTGCTAAAGGAGAGAGCCCTAGACGCAGAATTAGCAGGTCAGGCGCACATCCTTTTTCAGGCTCACAGCCCACACTGTCAGCTCGCCTTCTAGAAAGTTGTGCTAATTTGCGCCCCACCAACAGCGCACGAGAAAGCTGCTCTCACTGTGCCTGATGGAATCCAGCTACCCTTAGCTAACCTGACAGGTAAAGAACGGGCATGTTATTTTAACCTGTAATTCTTTAACTGTAGATCAGTCTGCAGAACTTCCTGTTTTCATGTGGCTGCCTCCCGAAGGACACCCATCTCCTCCCTGTAAGGACTGCAGGTCACCAGTTTTGATTCTGAGACATCTAGCCGACTGCACTTCCCAAATAACAGGACTTAGGAAAAAATATCAAAGGATGGAGCTAAAGTCCAAAGACACTAAGAAGTTCTTCCCTTGTTTAGAAAGCATGGCAACACTGAGTTTGCACAGCTCTGAGAAACTAGGTTAGAAACTGGTGATCAAAGTTAACCCAAATGAGTCATAAACGATAACAAAAGAAATGATTTCTTTCCTACCTGCCGTTGTTCACTGTTGGCGTTTTCATCAATTCTTATATAGGTGAGATAATGGAAGTTCAAGAACATTTCTAAAATGTCTAACATGAGAACCATCTGCGATAGAATCAGCACGCGACGTCCTTCAGATTTCAACTTCTGAAGTAAGATAGCCAACGCTTCCAGCTTTCCTGTGAAATGAGTAACATCAACAGCATCTCATACTCCAAAGCAAGTGCATCCGACACAGGCAGCAGTACAGACGGGGTGTCTCGTACCTGAGTCAAACTGGACCAGTCTCAGCTCGGGAAACCGCAGGGAGCGCAGAGCTGTCACCCGCTGCAGCTGCTGGGCGAAGGGCGCCGTGTGCTCCCGCAGGTAGTGTCTGAAGAGCCTCATCTTGTGGCTGTAGCGGGAGGGCGGCCTCGCCACCCACAAGCACGGGGGCGCGGCCACCACCGGCGGGATCACACACACCACCCTGAGAAGCAGACAGCACAGGTGTCACAGGTGGCGCACCTGGGGTGTCTCCGCCGAGCGGCCCCTCTGTCTCAGGCAGCGAAGGCTTGAGAAGGAAGAGGGCAGAACCACCTGGCAGTCGGGAGTCACCAGGGCAGCCAGAGCGCCTAGCTCCAGTCACCGGGCTGCTGGACCACACTATCACAGCAACCACGGGGGCGGGTCCCGACCAGTCCCGACCAGTGAGGGCTACCCAGATCAAAATGAACAGCGCAGGGTACCCCCAGGGCAGAGGGATGGGTGCAGAGGCAGCCTGCCGTCTTTGGATGGGAATTCCGGAATGCAGGCACTCTGTCGCCTGGACGGTCTGGGGGAGGATGTGAGCCCTGAAGCTGCTACAGCCACCGTGCCACCAGAAAGGGAGCCAGACTTGGGAGGAGGGGCCCCGCAGAGAGCAGCACCATGACGACTCAGATGAGCCATGACAGCCAACCTGACACCCACCGCCAACCTGCAGACACCACCTGCTCCAGAAAAGCCCTCATTCTGGGACTCAGCACAAGCCGGGCTTGCATGATGACTTGCTACCAACTGCATGCAAACTACAACACCACTTACGACCAAAGCTCTGATCAATGAAATCCAAGAAGCACTAAATAAATGGAGAAATATTCCATGTTCATGGACAGGAAGATCCAATACTGTCGAGATGTCAGTTCTTCCCGACTTGATCTAGACGTTCAATGCAATCCCAGCCAGCTATTCTGTAGATACCAACCGACTGAATCTAAAGTTTACATGGAGAAGCAACTGCCCGGAAGAGCCAACACGATACTGAATAAGAAAAAGTTGGAGGACTGGCACTACCTGACTTCAAGACTACCAGAAAGCTACAGTGATCAACAGCATGGTACCGGCAAAAGAACAAGCAAACAGATCAATGGAACAGAACAGAAAGCCCAGAAAGAGACTCTCATAATTACAGTCAATTGACTTTTGGCAAAGGAACAAAGGTAACACAAGGGAGCAAAGACAGTCTTGTCAACAAATAGTGCTAGAAGGCTTCCCTGGTGGTGCAGTGGTTAAGAATCTGCCTGCCAATGCAGGGTACACAGGTCTGAGCCCTGGTCTGGGAAGATCCCACATGCCGCAGAGCAACTAAGCCCGTGCGCCACGACTACTGAGCCTGCACTCTAGAGCCTGTGAGCCACAACTACTGAGCCCGTGTGCCACAACTACTGAAGCCCACGCGCCTAGAGCCTATGCTCTGCAACAAGAGAAGCCACCGCAACGAGAAGCCTGCGCGCCGCGACAGAGTAGCCCCTGCTTGCCGCAACGAGAGAAAGCCCGCGCCCAGCAATGAAGACCCAACGCAGCCAAAATAAATAAATATTATTAAAAAAAAAAAGAACTGTTATCCAAAATACACAAAGAAGTCTTAAAATGCAACAATAAAAAAACAAGCAACCTGTTTTAAAAATGGGCCAAAGACCTTAGGAGACATGTTACCAAAGGTATACAGATGACAAATACGGATATGAGAAGATGCTCAACGTATATACCATCAGGGAAATGCAAATTAAAACAATGAGATACCACTACACATCTATTAAAACAGCCAAAATCCAGACCACTGACAACAGCAGTCGCTGGCGAGGCTGTGGAGCAACAGGAACTCTCGTCAGTGCTGCTGGGAGCGCAGGATGCTGCAGCCACTTTGGAAGGCAGTGTGGCGGTTTCTAACAAAACTAAACATGCTCTTACCGTGTGATCTGGTAATCACGCTCCTTGGTATTCACGCAAATGAATTAAAAACCATGTCCACACAAAAACCTACACATCGGTGTTTAGAGCAGCTTTATTCATAATTGCCAAATCTTAGAAGCAACCACGTTGTCCTTCAGTAGGTGAACGTATTTAAGCAAACTGTGGTGCTTCCAGACAATGGAATATTATTCAGGGCTAAAAGGAAATGAGCTATCAAGCCATGAAGAGACAAGGAGAAACCTTAAGTGCACATTCCTACGTGAAAGAAGCCATCTGAAAAGGCTGCCTACTCTACGTTCCAACTATCTGACATTCTGGAAAAGCAAAACTATGGAGACAGTGAACAGATAAGTGGTTGCCAGGGTTTCGGGCGGGGCTGGGGGGGGAGGGACGAATGAGCAGAGCACAGCGGGGTTTCAGGGCAGTGAAGCTACTCTGCACGATCCTCTAATGGCGGGTGCGCGTCACTATACACTTGTGCGAGCCCACAGAACACCCAAGGCCAAAAGCACAGCCCCCCGTGCACCGCGGACCCTGGGCGCTGATGAAGAATCACCGGAGGCGCGTGGGTTGTAAGGAGCGCGCTACTCCGGCGCGGGGTGCTGACGGTGGGGGCAGCTGGCGGAAGGCGGGAGCCCTGCGCGCCTTCCCCTCGATTTTGCTGTGAACCCGAGACTGCTCTAACAAACAGCCTCTGTCTTAAAAAGTCATCTGCAAATATTTTCTCCCATTCTGAGGGTTGTCTTTTGGTCTTGTTTATGGTTTCCTTTGCTGTGCAAAAGCTTTGAAGTTTCATTAGGTTCCATTTGTTTATTTTTGTTTTTATTTCCATTACTCTAGGAGGTGGGTCAGAAAGGATCTTGCTGTGATTTATGTCATAGAGTGTTCTGCCTATGTTTTCCTCTAAGAGTTTGATAGTAGCCCGGAGATGGAAACAACCTAAATGCCCATCATCGGATGAATGGATAAAGAAGATGTGGCACATATATACAATGGAATATTACTGAGCCATAAAAAGAAACGAAATAGAGCTATTTGTAATGAGGTGGATAGACCTAGAGTCTGTCATACAGAGTGAAGTAAGTCAGAAAGAAAAAGACAAATACCGTATGCTAACACATATATATGGAATTTAAGAAAAAAAAATGTCATGAAGAACCTAGGGGTAAGGCAGGAATAAAGACGCAGACCTCCTAGAGAACGGACTTGAGGTTATGAGGAGGGGGAAGGGTGAGCTGTGACAGGGCGAGAGAGAGTCATGGACATATACACACTAACAAACGTAGTAAGGTAGATAGCTAGTTGGAAGCAGCCGCATGGCACAGGGAGATTGGCTTGGTGCTTTGTGACAGCCTGGAGGGGTGGGATAGGGAGGGTGGGAGGGAGGGAGATGCAAGAGGGAAGAGATATGGGAACATATGTATGTGTATAACTGATTCACTTTGTTATAAAGCAGAAACTAACACACCCTTGTAAAGCAATTATACCCCAATAAAGATGTTAAAAAAAAAAAAAGTCATCTGTAACGTCAGAGGAAAAGGAGGAAAGAAAGACAAGTCAGCATCCGAAGCAAGACAAGTGCGCGGAGGGCGGCAACCTCCCTACACAGTGAAGCAGGGAAGAGCTCCTCGCGGAGGCCGCGCCCAGTTCCATCGTTTCCAGAGGCCTAAAGAGGACACACCCTGAAAGCTGAGCCCGGGCACACAAAACAGAAGGGAGAGGAAATACCCTCAGGCTGAAACTCAAAATCAGGCCAAAGCAGTGAATGAAGCTGCAAGCAGGGCCTGACACTACGTGGGGCAGAGAGACCAGGGCACAGGTCTGGCGGGGGAGGGGCTGATACGCCTGTGGGCCCCAACAGCTGGGCTTCTCTTTCTCTCTCTCTCTCTTTTCTTGGCCTTACTGGGCGGCATGAAAAACTTCCCCGACCATGGATCAAACCCACGTCCCCAGCAGCGGAAGCGTGGAATCTTAACCCCTGGACTCTTAAACACATGTTTCTCATCATGCAACGGTAAATCATTCCTGTGGTTTCTTAATAAAATATTGTTATTGGGCTTCCCTGGTGGCGCGGTGGTTAAGAACCCACCTGCCAATGCTAAGGGACACAGGTTCGAGCCCTGGTCCAGGAAGATCTCACATGCCGCAGAACAACTAAGCCCGTGCGCTGCAACTACTGAGCCTGTGCTCTAGAGCCCGCGAGCCCCAACTACTGAAGCCTGCACGCCTAGAGCCCATGGTCTACAACAAGAGAAGCCACCACACTGAGAAGCCTGCGCACCAAAATAAATGAGAAGCCAAAAATAAATAAATAAGTAAATTTAAAAATAATAATAATAATTTTTTTTTCTTTTTTTTTTGGCTGCATTGGGTCTTCGTTGCTGCATGCGGGCTTTCTCTAGTTGTGGAAAGCGGGGGCTACTCTTTGTTGCGGTGTGCAGGCTTCTCATTGCGGTGGCTTCTCTTGTTGCAGAGCACGGGCTGTAGGCGTGCAGGCTTCAGTAGTTGTGGCACGCGGGCTCAGTAGTTGTGGCACGCGGGCTCAGTAGTTGTGGCTCGCGGGCTCTAGAGCACAGGCTCAGTAGCTCTGCGGCATGTGGGATCTTCCCGGACCAGGGCCCGAACCCGTGTCCCCTGAATTGGCAGGCGGATTCTTAACCACTGCACCGCCAGGGAAGTCCCTAAAATATTATTTTAAAAGAGCAAAATGGAGAAAGCGGTCTACAACACAATGGTCTGGCCCCCAGCCCTGAATGAGCACGGTGCTGTGCTCTGCACCCAGGCCCAGGCCCGTGGGGTACAGAACTGATCCGCAGGGAGGGGCACACAGGCTCCCAGAGGGTGGAGAGGCCATCTGGTGCCAAAGCTGAAGACTCTGAAACAGATTTCGGACAGACTCCAAGGGACAACCCGGGGAGAAACTTAGAGGGATGAGATCAGCGTCCACAGAACAACAAAAGCTGCTTGGGTGCAACACAGCGACTGAGTAAAGAACGCTTACAGCATGCTACCATACCTGTCCATGACGTCCTGGAGGGATTCCTGACGTTGAGTCAGGGTCAAAATCAGGTCCCTGTGAGTTGTCGAGGGTGACGTGTACCGGCTCGTGGGCCCAGCCCCCTTCCCATGACCTCCATCAGGAGCCCCGAGCCAAGGCAACTGCCCTCTGCCAGGCAGGGAACAAACCCCCAACAGGTCTCTGCCGTAGACAGGAGTGCGAGAGCAGCGCCGTTCGTTGACAAAATAAATCTGGTCCAGCCGCTCTTTCAAAAGTCTGGTCTTTTCCTCCTTCATCAAAAACAGAGATGAAAACGGTTACTGAGAAACAGCACGGCCAGTTCCCGGCCTCACCAAGCCCCATGGGTCCCTCACGCACGGTGACCGGCCGCAGAGCACGCTTAGACGTGCGGGCCCTGGCTCCACGGGAGACAGTGACAGAAAAGAGAGCAGAGCAAATGGGCGCCGTTTTCTCTGCCAACGTGTAAAGTACTTCTTGAGACACAGTGAGCGTTTCTAATGCCTGGAAGACCAGTAGAAGAATACAAAAAAATGTGAAAGGGCATTTTTGCAGTCCTAAAGCCTGGTTTCATTTCTTTTAGTAGGAAAAGCGTCTTTAAGATCAAAATTCTCTAATTTAGAGAGACAGCGCGTTTTTAGCAGCAGATAAACTGATGCCGCCTCGCAGAAGCGGTTAAGTATCACAACCCTCCCGAGTGACAAGCAGCTCCCGAGAGCGACTTCCGCGCATGCAGGGGTGGCGCTGGCACCGCGTGCTGGGGTCTGCTGCCCCGTACCTGCGTCGGCCCGGCGACGGGAGAGGCTGGCTTGGAGGCCACTCCAGGTTCTCCTGCGGCCAGGGGACTGACTGCCAGTCGGCTGGGCACACCCACTACAAAGGCAAAAACGAAGGGTTGGCATACAAAACTACCGGCAACGCTCTCCGGAACATCGTCAGCTTCCACTAGCACGTTTCTGGAGTGGGTCAACCGTTCACAACCACTAGTAAGTGCTCTCCCGCTCTCTGGCCAGGGTCTGAGCTGAGCGCCGCGATCTGCCTCCTTCCTTTGGCAGCGCCCGGCGTGACCTCAGACCCGCGGTCACTCCCGTCACTGCGCCAAGCAGCAGCCACGCGGGCCCAGCGCTCCACTGCCCTTGGCATCTCGGCAGCATTGACCTGCGTGCCTGGGACAGAGGGATGCCTGGGCCCCACGCGGCCTGCTCCCGTCAGCCACGCCACACTGCCCGTCTGACAGAGGCTCCTCCGCAAGGGCCTGCGGAAGAGACGGCTGAGGACCGAGAAGGGGCCACTTGCGGGGAGCGACAGAGAAGGGTCGAGGTGACTAGAACCCAGCAGCCGGACTGGTGTCAGGTCGGGAAGCTGGGGCCCGCAGAGCAGGACTGAGCGCCCTCCGGGGAGGGTGCTGGCACAGCTGGTTCCAGGAAGCAGGAAGAAAGCCTGAAGAACAGACCAACCGAGTAGAGCTGCACGGCCTGGCTGGGAGGTAGAGCGGCCGCCAGGCGATGCTGCCAGCCTCATGGTCCCTCCAGCACCCACTCACTGACAGAGCCCAGTGGGGACGGGGTGCAGAGGCCCCACCCCAACGGCACCACAGACGACCCAGGGCCTGGGGCTGGGCAGTGACCAGGGATTCCACTTGAGAGAGGTCCCTGCCGCTTGCATACATCAACCTGACCCAAGTGCCTGTGCCCGATGTTTGCAGTGTGGGTGTGTCTGGAGAGCAGGGGACCCTGGCGGGAAGGAGGCTGCGGAACAGGCAAGGAGGCACACTGGCCGCAGACAGGTCCAGGTCCAAACCCTGCTCCGTTACCTGTCCAAGAACTTCTAGCACGTGCCCTAAGTGTATCTGTAACATTAACAAGCAAAATTTCTCATGATTCCAAGTTTCTTGTCAGAGCAAAACCAAATCAAACATCTAAAGGCTGAGTGAGGGTGGTGAGGCTCGACCGTTACCTTTGGGAGCAAAAGAGAAAGAAAAGAAACCAAGCTGACACGGGCCATCTATGGAAATCAGAGGTGGCCACAACTGGGACTACGGGTTCTGAGGCATCACAGATATCATCCACGCCCCCCACTTGCCTCAGAAGCAAAGAAAGTCAGAAAGAAGTTTCATGGACTTCCCTGGTGGCGCAGTGGTTAAGAATTCGCCTGCCAATGCAGGGGACATGGGTTCGAGCCCTGGCCCGGGAAGATCCCACATGCCACGGAGCAACTAAGCCCGCGCGCCACAACTACTAAGCCTGTGCTCTAGAGCCCGCGAGCCACAACGACTGACCCCACGTGCCTAGAGCCTGTGCTCTGCAGAAAGAGGAGCCACTGCAACGAGAAGCCCGTGCACCGCAACGGAGATAAATAAATAAATTTATAGAAAGATAGGAAAGAAGGAAAGAAAGGAAGAAAGAAAGAAAGGAAGGAAGGAAGGAAGAAAGGAAAGAAAGGAAGGAAGAAGGGAAGAAAGGAAGAAAGGAAAGAAAGAAAGGAAGGGAAAGGAAGGAAGGAAGGAAGGAAGGAAGGAAGAAAGGAAAGAAAGGAAGGAAGAAGGGAAGAAAGGAAGAAAGGAAAGAAAGAAAGGAAGGGGAAGGAAGGAAGGAAGGAAGGAAGAAAAGAAGTTTCAAAACCAAGCCTCCTTCCGGCTCACAGCACTCTACCTGGAGGGGTCATGGGTGCGGGGCTTGGGCCGCCGGCTGGGGGCTTGCTTCCCAGGGCGTTCAGGGCCCCCGCCTGAGACACTGTCTGCATCACCACGGGGCCTGGAGGTCGCAGGTAGGACTGCCCGGGCGCGGACACAATCTGGAGGACGCTGCCTGCAATCACACATGCATGGGGGTCAGTCACGAGCCAAGTGTGCCTTCAACCCCCAGGCTACACCCACTTCCTAAGGTACAAGAACAAGGCAATAAACCGAAAATCCAAAATCAAATTTCCTGCAATGAGGCGATGCCAAGTTCAGTTACTTGGAGAAAAATGAAACTATTTCATTCACAACGAATGAAAATGCCAAGGATCCAAGTCACTTGGCTTAACGTCAAGAAAAAGCTCCTCTACTCCCTGCGATGCCTGACTGCTTTCCGGTAATGCAGCGAGTACCCGCTCAGCATTTGTCACGTCTGCTCGAGGCCTGAGGCAGTCACGGGTTGGAAGGTCCCAGCTCCCAGATCACATACTGGGTGCGCCTGCCAACCAGACAAGCTGGGTGAAGAAATACCAAAACACTCGGTTTTTTTAGCCCAAATGCTGTGGCTCTATCGCCACTGTTGCAGGAGCCTGTCATTTCAACCTCTCTGTGATTAAGTCTCCTGGCATCTTTTGCTCCGGAATCGTCCTCTACAAAAACTAGAGTTCACCAGAAATTTTAAGAGATGACCTCGCCCCTTTGGTCAAAAAACCAGAGAAATATGGAATGAAACCAATGAACCCGTTTCTTTGTGGCGCGTTTTTGGGGGCCTCTGCTCTGCTGAGGTGCGTGTCCCCAGCGTCCACACAGAGCACCCCAGACCTGGCTGACAACTGAACCTTCCGCCCCGATGAGAGCCGTGAACGACGACGCGTCGGGGGAGGCTGCCTGGGGAGGTGGCCGGATCCCCCCTCTGGGTCCTACCCTCCAGCTGAGTCGCTGAGGGTTAACATGAACTAAAGTGCATCCCCTCGTTTCCTCCGAGAAGCAGTTACTACACGAACACCGTGCTCTCAGCCACAGGCCTGGGAGGGCTTTGGTCTGGAAGTTTTAAAACCTGTACATAAAAGAAAATAATTTCTCCTGCATAAATCGCTGGGCCTTTGCCACTTTTAGGACAATTCACCTCACAATGAAATCTGAAAGGAGTAAATATTTCTATTTTGATTTTTAAAATAGGAAACTTTACTCAAAGGGCAGATTTTATTTAGAAACGACTATCCTCTATTTAACGTGTGTCAGGGTCCAGGCCACCAGGTGATGTACCCGCTATCTCCCAAGTCCTCTGAACGCCAACGAGGTGAGACTCATTAAGGCCATTTACAGGTGAAGCACCTGTGCTTAAGGGGGCCAAAGTCACAGCTGCAGTGGGGAGCTGCCGGGACGCCCCGGCTTAAAGCCTTCGTGGGTCACCGCCCGTCAGCGAACCCTACCTTGGAGCTGCAGGGGCTGGCCGGCTGTCAGCTGCCGCAGCTGGCTATGCGACAAGGTGAACTTGTTGCCCTGGAACTGAAGCGTCACGGGGCTCTCCGGCTGGGCGACTCGGCTCGGCGGGCCCGCGAGGGAAGCCAGCTGGGCTATTTTGACCACCTCCCCACCTGCGGAGACGCAGAGGAGACGAGAAAGAAAACTCTTGGGAAGAGTTTTCGATTGCTATACTGACGATCACTTGTCACAGAGAATGATCGTCTGTAGCAAACTGAAGTGTCACAGAAACATTTATTGGGTATTTCTAACACTTTCAGAAAATATTTTAATAGAAAAAAAAACAATTAAAATTAACACCAGATTTTAATGGTTAACTTCATCATAACTGGTAGAAATTTTAGAGTATCAGATATTAATATAATTAACCAAGCCCTTAAGGAACATTTTGCTTTTCTTTCCAGGCGATAAAAAAGTAGCAAACATCAGAAGTAGCGGAAATGTATTGGTCATACACTTTGAAACTCTCGTATCAACCTCTCAACTTCAGAATCCTTTCAGAATGTGAGAAAGTACATGTCTGATTTAGCTCACAGAGTTAAACAGGATTTTATCACTACAGATATAAAATAGAGAACTAGCTTCAATTATACTCATAACCTTTTCAAAATGTGGGAATGTATTTAAGTACATAAATACATCACACTTTATGATACAGTGTTTCACACTAATTTGAACTAGATCGTAGGATTCAGTCTATAATTTTAACTGTGAAAAAATGGAAGATTTAACACTGCTTAAAGCATTTTTTTTTCTTAAAAACAGAACTCAGATGGAGTCATATGCACCTCACTCAAAAAGGTACCACCTTCAAACTGTAATTCAGTAATAGCTTTAAAGGCTTTTTTTTTTTTTAAAACCCAATGGTTGATATTTGAGTCTAGATGTTCCTCCCATGAAAATTCAGGCCAGAATTAGTAGTGATGCTATAAAGAGAATAGTTAGCAAAAGACGAGGAAAACATCCAAGGATATCTTGCCCACAGAAACCATAAACAGGAAGGGAAAACGGAAAAAGAGATGCAGAGATCTGTGCACAGAACTACGACTCTCCCACAAGCCCTCCTCAGTCCAGAAGTGGAGGCATGAAAGGCGGCCTGACCCTGCGCCCCCCAAGCACGGCTCCTGGGTACACCCCCGGGACTCCTACCCCTGGCCCAAAAGAAAGAAAAAGCGCAATGTATGCAAGGGCTGTCCTCCCCTGGGCAATGAACCAGGATAAGTGCTTCGCATCTGCTGGCACGGAAGACAGGCTCATCACAAGAGAAAACCAGCCTGAACCCGGTGTCTCCTCATGACACTACTTCTCTCTCTCTCCTGTCTCTCCAGAGAGGCCTCAACACAACTTGTGGCAACCGATAAAGTGCTCCAGGTGGCATGTGAGAAAAGGTGTGGCCCAGGACAGTTTCCATCAGGGTACTTCCAACAGCAGGGTGGACAGAGGTAGTACCCTAATCGCGCTGGTCACAATAAAAAGTTCTATTTAAAAAATGTAAGAAGGTTGCGATGTTTCAGTGAGTTATTACAAAATGTCTCACTTGAGCAATAGTCATTCCAGATTTAAATTTGGTAATAAGCAAGAGACTAAAAGGAAGTCGAAGCCTAGTTCACAAGGCTTTCGTTTTATTGCCCTTTGCTCTCCGAGGGGCCCTGGAGGCTGGCGGGACAAACCCGTGGCTCACAGAGGAGAAGTACCATCCTCGGCCACCGGGCCGAGCACGAGCACGGGGGAGAAGCAGAGCTGACGGACGGGATCAGAAGGAAGGACAGAGAAAGGCCCTGAGCGGAGCCCTCCCTCTGCAGATTTAGGGCTGGAAAGGACAGCGTGGCGAAAGGCAGCACCGGACACGGGGTCGGGGAGACAAAGGGAGTGGACAGCAAGGCCCTTCACACGCCGCTCGTGTGAACGCAATGTCCTTGTACAAAGAGGTGGCAGACCCAGGAGAGGCGAAGCCACTTACTAGGCAGGCGCGCCTGGGCCTGCGAGGTGAGCACCAGCCCCTGAGGCAGCGCGCTCTGCCCGGCCGGGTGCGAGGGGGCCTGGGGCTGGGGCTGGGGCGGGCCCGGGGTGGAGGCCGGGGCAGTGGTTTGAGCCCGCAGTTTCACAGGATGGGCTGGGCTAGGTGCTGTGCTGAAGGTCGAGGCGGGCTGGTGTCTCGGAGCACCGGTGGAGGCCTGAGAGGTCTGAAACGGGGTTGCTGGCGCTGCAATCGATAAGGTTGGTTTGTGCAAAGCTGTTAGAGGTTCTTCAGAAAATGCAGTATTAAACCCGAATTTTAAAGAAATAAAACAAACATTACTTCATACCGCCTCTCAAAGGAGACGCCCTCTCTAAAAAGGGGGTGGGTGGTCTACAGGATGAGAGAAATCTAATTTTTTATCCGTCGTTAACTATTGATATTTTCACTTCGAGTCCACCAGTCCACGACACGGTGCATTTCTGGAGTAAACGGGAGTGTCACAAGCCGGCCCCTTCGGGCATGTCCGTGAGAACCACATCTTAACCACGCACGGAGGTCAGGCAGCGCTGGCGTCCCCAGCTGCACGAAGAGCTCTTGCAACAAGCAGCTCTGGCATTTATGAAGATCTCAGAAAAACACAGGGGACTTGACATTGAGGACCCCGTGGATTAGGGTTAGAAGACAATTTTTATTACCTTTTCTGCCATTTAACCCTATCCTTCTTCAAGTAACAATCAGGTTACATTGAAGCGGTGGCACAGAACACAAAAGCAGACTTCCTCAGAAGTTTCATAAATGACTTCGACACGCGTTTCCCGACATAAAAGAGAACGTTTCTGCCGAGGTACATCTTCCCCATCACATCAACAGTAACTCGACTAAGAAGGGGCTATCTTATACAGTTCAAAGACATAAAAAAAAAGCGTAAAACTCACGTGAGAACTACACATGGTCTCCTGGGCAGAGCCAGGGTGCACGGTCCCACTCCCGCTAGAGGAGTGGTCACACGTCCCCATGGGGCCAGGGAAGCACGAAGAACTTCTTCCACAAAAACCCTCTGCGGTGCCGAGCACACCCCCACGAGAGGCATACCTTTTGCATCCGGATTTGCAGAGAACGTGGCGATGGGCGGCCGTCCTCGAACGTGGCCCTGCGGCGTGGCAGTGGCTGTGGGCGTGGCCGTCCGGGGCGGGTGTGTGCTGGGGAAAGCCACGGTGCGGCCCTCGGGCTTCTGGCCGTACTGCACGGGCTGAAACAACCTGGACGCCCGAGCGCGGGCAGGAAGACACGAGCACTGCTGAGACGCGGCAGGCATGGCCTCTTGGACGGGCCCCGGGGATACAGGGCTGCCCCGCGGGCAGTGGGGTTCCCACACCCTGGGTGCAGTTTAAAGAGGGGTGGGGGGATTTCTAAATGCTGTGCTAAGAAGCAGCGCTCACCAGGGACGCTGAGGGAGGTGCTTAGTACCTAAAAATGGTACGTCTACCCCAACGCTTGGGCGATGCAGTGGTGAATGTGATTAAGTTCCCGTGAACGTGGACTAGAAAAACTGCTTCTAACACGTAAAGTCCATTCTACTACTCTTCTGAGTAAGAGTAAAGTGGGGTGAAAAGTCAACTTGCACAACTAGGTAACAAGGCAGTACAGGAAATGGAGAGAATCAGCAGAAATGGTAAAGGCACCCCACAGGCACCAGTGGGTAAAACTGTGAAGGGGGATCCACACCATGGCTGCTTCGTCCGATTTTATCACAAGCAACATGCTCCTCCTATTTCTTTAACCTGGAAAACCATGATGGCAGGACTTCTATACCAAAACCCCCGTGCCATGCGCAGCCAGCAGCCAGCAGAAAGCCACCAGACGAGGCCGGGCCAGCCCCGAGGACTGTGGCTTCGTTGCCCTGGCTACGTGTTTAACTGAGGGCTGCAGGCTCCTGTGAGTGTGGGCCAGGCAGCCGAGGCGAGGGTGGTCGGATCCAAGTCGCCAGGGAGGTCACACAGAGAAAAGGCAACAGAAATGGCTGCCATCTGCAGAGCTGGCCCATTTCTCTCGAGAACACCTGTCTGCTTTTCCTTTGTTTTTAGCTGGAGCACAGAGTTGTGCACAAATCCGGCTGCACGGGTGTGGCCTGTCTTGAATCACGTGTTTCGAGTTCCTCCATCTGCGCGCACCGCTCCTCCCAGTCTTGTGGCACCTGTATCATGTCCCTGGAGGCCCTTGATGCTGCAGTCAGGGGTGGAGCCTCTGCCAGACCTCAGGGCCCCAAGCCCGCCCCCCCGCAGTGCCCCCCTGCCCTGACGGTTGCCACCATACCCGCACCAGGTCAGAGGCAGCCTGGCCACCCCGCCCCTGACCACCTCCCCAGGCAGAGCCCTCCCAAAGGCCAACGCTTCTTCAAGATGATGAAAAGAGCCTCTCCTACGCCCTGCACACCCCTACTGCTTATCCCAGCATCCAAGGACATCTGGGTCATTTCCAGGAGAAGCAGATAGCCAGATTAGATGACTAGCCTTTCTTTTCACAGGCTGTAGTCCCAGTTCTCGTGTGGAGCTCCAACCTGGTGGTCCCAGGTCTGCCCGAGAGGCTGCGGGGCCGGGGTCCCTTTCAGCAGGAGAAGAGGGGATGCCACCCAGACCCCACGACACACAACCAGCCAGGACCCAGCCAGAGCCGGCTGGTGAGCAGGAAGTGACGCTCCACACCACACCACACACCTGCTGGGCTTCAGTCTGACGGCCGCTGGCCTGCCCGATGGTGGCGGCGCGGTGAACAGCTCCTCGAAGAGTTTCCGCGTCACCTTCTTCTTACCCAGCAGTTCTGACTCGTGGCGAGTCATTTTATTTTCTAAGCCAATAAGATCAAATATAGAAAGGTCGGTTTCCTAAGGAGAAAAAGAAAACAATTTTGCTACAGGAGGCAGGAAGAAAACAGCTGACTAGGAATCCAGGTCGATTCCAAACCGGGAAGGCCAGGCCCCGAGCAGCTGTATTGCTGAGAGGCACCCGCCGGACCTCGGTGTGCTCAGTTCCCCAACTTAAAGAAAGGTGGGAGTGATGGCACGTGGTCATCCCGAGTGGCAGTGGGAAAGGAGAGGGTGGCACTTAAGAGACAGACTAGACTCAGCAGAGAGGGACGAGCCTGGAAAACGCTCGTCTAAACGGACGGAGATGCTCGGCCTCGTTGGGGAGGCTGAGGGAGAGACCCTAGCGTGCTGGTGCAGGTGCAGCGGGCGTGTGGCACATCGCTATGTCCGGAGCCCTGGGGATGTTCACTCCACCTGTGCTTCTCTCAGACGTTCTCACCCCCACCAGGATGGCGGGAATCAAAGAGGATGGACAGCAGGTGTGGGCAAGGATGTGGAGACGTGAATGCCCCCACCCCCTCACACCCTGGTGGGGATGGGAAACCTGGCAGCCACCATGCAAGGCAGTTGATCAAAAGGTTAAACATGGACTCTACACGTGACCCTGCAACTCCTCGCCCGTCAGACATGTGCCCAAGAGGAGCCCCACAAGAAGGGAGCCCCACGCCCACGCAAAACTTGCACATGAATGTGCACTCACAGTGGCCACAAAGTGGAAACCACCCAAGTGCCCATCAGCTCGTGGACGGATGAACATACTGCAGTCCATCCAGACAATGGAGGAAGGAGATTCTGACACAGGCTGCAACGTGGATGAACTCTGAAAATATTATGCTCAAGTGAAGTGAGCCATTGATATAAAGTATCTGGACCTGGTGAATCCACAGAGACAGATGCAGGTGAGTGGCTGCCAGGGCTGGGAAGGGGAGGGGGAGTGGGAATGACAGTGCGTGTGCATTTTCTCCTTGGGGTGATGAAATGTTCTAGTGTTAGTGGTGATGGCTGTTACACAACTCTGTAAATATACTCAAACCAACGAACTGTATGCTTCAGAACAGTGAGTTTTACGATAACGAGCTACCTCAATAAAACTGTTTTTCAAATGAAAACACAACATAAAAACTACTATCCATGAAACACCCCCCCGCCCCCCTGGTATCTTGAGGTAGCCTGCTTCTGACGCAACTTCATCCTCCATGGCTCCATTTTTCTTTAACTCAACGAAAAACTCATCCCTACCTAAAAGTAATACTATAAATCAACTACACTCCAATAAAAGAGTAGTAGGCATAGTGGTAGGAATCACATTCATCATGTAACTCACCACATACTACTGCTTACCAACCAGGCCCTTCCTCAGACCATCACGTACATTAACTGACCGACTCCTCACGACTTGCCGGTGTGGTGAGGAAACCGAGGCAGACTGACCACCCGAGGCCGCACTCCTCGTGGGGCAGAGCCGGGACGTGAGCCCCTGCAATCTGGCCCCAGGGCCCCTGTCCTGTCCACACCCCGAACCTGCACAAGCCTGTCGAAGCCACAGAGCTGGTTCCTGTTTCTCCACATTTGTGAGACCTCGGCCCCTGGTCCTCTGGGGTAGAGACAGCCGAGGGGAACTCAGGCACCAGCCTGCCAGCGGCCGGCTGGCCTGGGCAAGCTCTCGGCCTCCTGCGTGGAAGCCAGAGCAGGAACGACGGCCCTTGAGGGCTCGGCCCTGCCCTGCTGAGAGCCACGAGCCCAGCACACTTGCGCTCAGAATCACCCAACCTAACCCAATCTCTTTTGTTTTAAAAATTTTGGTTCTGGAAAAACTTTCCAAAATTACCCCAAAATTCAAACACAGAAAGGTATACGACTTTCTTTTTTTGGTCAAAAAATAACCGAGTTTCCCCACCTAGGGACAGTTACTAACATTTTAACAGAAAGGCCCCCGCAGGCCTCAGACCACGCGCGCGCGTGTGAGGACACCCCCGCGGTCCCGCAGTTCCGAGCCCTGCTCTCCTCCACACGCTCTGCCATTTCTCAGGGGCCAACGGTCAGGCGAGGAAAACCCTCCCTGCTCCTTCACACTGTGGGCTCACCCCTCGGGGCCCATTCCAAAGCGGGTTCTAGGTCGAGGGGAAGGCCCATCACGCCGCCACTCGATGCTGCCCAGCATCAGGCGATGGCGAAACGCAGGACGCAAGTTAGTGGAGACCGACATTCCGGAAGCACCCAGAACAGACCTCAGGCAGAGCCGCCCGCACCCTCTGCGTACCTTCCAGAAGTCTCGGTCAAGCGCCTTCAGGATGAGCGAGGCCGAGCGGCACTGCAGCGGCCCCGCCGTGTAGGAGGACTCCGGGAGCCGGGGCGCCACCAGCCCGGGGTGGTTGCAGATCCGCTGCAGCCGCAGCAGGATGCTCAGCACGTCCACAAAGCGCCCGCTCTTCAGAGCTTCCTGCGTCCTGTGCGTGGGGAGAGACACAAGCACTGCCTTGGCTGCGAGCACGTGCCGGCCGGGCTCCACAGACACGCAGTCGGCGTGCTCTCCCCAGACCTGGCTCGCACGGCAACGACATCCGGACCCACCTCTGTGCGGTGAGGGTTCTCAGACTCGCTCACCACCCCCGTGACACAGAATGGGCAGCCGGAGAGCCAGGGCGCGCGGCAGACGGGAACAGCCCTCCTTGCCTCCCGCGACAGGGATGACGCCATTCTCCACGGCAGCCATGACGGGCGCCGGCAGGCAGTGGCGGGGTGAGAACACCCGGCCTGGGGGAGAAGGCCCTCGAGGGGCAGGGGTAGGAGTGACTGGACGGGGTGGTCCGGCGAAGGAGGAGACCCACAGGCCTGACACCGCACCGGCGCCACGGGGGCCACAGTGCGGGGACTGCATGGAGGCCAGCTGAGACCTCCAGGCTGGGGGCCCCCAAGGGCGGCCGCAGAGCACAGCGCACCCAGCGGGCGAGGCAGGAAGGAGCCGTGGAGCGGGGCGGGCAGGGACTCGCGAGCAGAGGGGGAGCAGAGGGGGAGCAGAGGGGACGGCAGGACGGGAGGACGGCCTGGACGGTGGAGCACAGCGTCCTGAGTCAGGCAAGCCTAGCGGAGAGGCACGTCTGGGGAAGCCAGTCCCGCACACATGGGATCTGCGGTGCCTGGGGACAGCTCAAGCCGCCACAGGAGGACGCGGTCAGCCCGGCGGCCCAGGCAGCTCCCGCCAGGACGGAGCGCGTGGGCGCAGGGGTGGAGCGGGGTGGGGTCGGGGACGTGGACGGCGCACAGGCGGTGCCAGAGAGCAGAAGGGGAGAGGGGAGGGCGGCCGTTCAGAGGCCAGCGATATGTGTCCGGATGAGACAGGAGAGAAAACACAAGACCAAGAAAACTGCACATGGAGGCTCCTGAGGGCTGAGCTCAGAGCTGCCGGAAGGGCTATAACAGAAACCAGGAGGAGGTGGCACCACCACAGGCGGGCCCGCAGGGCTCTCTGGGAAGGCGGTAGAAACGTGTGACACGGTCGCCACGCAGAGGGCAGGAAGGCGCTGACCGGGAGCGACGTTCAGAGCCCGTCCAAGGACCCCGAGGCCATCGCATCAACACGCACCGAGGCGTGCGGGGCACGCCCGGGAGCCGCCGTGGGGTCAGCACAGGCCTGCTCATGGCCCCCCTTGACTTGACCAACAGGCCCGAGAGAAAGAGGTGCAGGGACCTAAGACAGGGAATCTCCCCGCCGCTCCATCGGGATCTTGCGGCACAGGACAACCTAGGCTCTGCTGGCCCAGTGCTTCCCGGATGCAGGGGCCTCTCCTATGAGCACACAGAGAGCATCCCACACTCGACAAGCGGGACCAAGGTCGTCACTGCCAAGCGCAACTGAAGCGACGTCCCACGGCACGCCACCAAAGAGCGACACGGCAGGCGTCCCGAGGACGCCGGGGCTCTGTCTGTCTGGTGAAGGGATGCCTGCTGGTCCAGGACCCGCCCTCTGCGCACGCTGCGATTCTCTCCGGATCAGCACGGGCTGAGACAGCTGACCGCCAGCAGGCGCCAGCCGTGCCGCGGGCTGTCTGCTCCCAGTGTCCCGGAAGCAGGAGCTGTCACTGCACGTGTTGTCAGGGGTGGGGTCTCCACAGCTCCTATGCCTGACTGAGATGGTCAACGGCCTGCCGCAGCATGACGCTGGTTGCCAAGGACTGGCTACTTACACTCCGTCCTAAAGCTGTCTAAAAAGAAGCCTATGACACAAGCAGGCATTAACAGCAAAACCCTCTCCTGCACACCTGCTGCCGTGGACGCTATCCGGACCACGTTACGCACTTAAGCACACAACGCTCGCGACCAACGACAAAGAGCCAAACAGGTCACGGGAAGGATCATGGACAGGATGGGGCCCCACCCTTCTAGGGTCCATACAGAGGTGCCCGTGGCCACCCGGTGTGGCCCTGGAGCGCCATCTGCGCCTGACCACACGGCACACGGGCCTCGGTCTCACATCCTACACGCGGCTGTGAACGGACGAGCCACTCAGTCAGCACGGCCTCCTGCGTGAACCTCCAGTGCGGTGCGGCACCGAGCGGCTTGCGACGCTGTACTCCTCCTGGGCCGGCTCTGGGCATGGCCTCTGATGGGACCAGGGAGGGGCAGCCTGCCAGCCTGAGAGGAGCGGAGCTGCCAGGGCCGGGCGTGAGCATGGCCTCCAGCTGCAGAGGCCCACCGCCGAGGAGGAGCCTTCTGGAAGGCCAGAGGGGCCCGCTCTTCCCCAGGAAGGTGGCCAGGAGTGCGCAGCCCTGAGCTCACCCCGGCTGCAGGATGACGTCCTCGTACAAGGCCTTCTGTCGATTGGAGAGGCGGCACTTCAGGACGTGCTCGTATTTCTTCGTTAGCTGCTTCTCCACATCTCTCTTAGTTCTCCGCAAAATAAAGGGCTGTGTCACCTGAAAAAAGAAAGCTCTCCTTTGCTAAAATGAATTCGTGGCCCATGCACGCTAAGCCGGGGGTGCTCGTCAAGCAGGGACCCGCAGCGGCGGCCGCATACCCGGTGCAGCCGGATGACCACTTTGTGGTAGTAGTCCTGATTCTCCTCGCTGGGGGCTTTCAGGGGCAAGTGCAGGTACGGCCTGGAGATGCCCGGGATGAGGAAGTGCACCATGGTCCACAGTTCCAGGAAGGTGTTGTGCAGCGGGGCATCGATGAGCAGCAGTCGCTGCTGGCTGAACACACAACGGGAGACGACACCTGAAACGTCAAGCTGGGCGCAGAGCCTGTCTCGGGAGACATTCAAGGAAAGGGACAACGATCCTCGGGAGCTAACACACACACAGACACACACACACAGACACACACACACACACAGACACACACACAGACACACACACAGAGACACAGACACACACACACGCACGCACACACACAGAGACACACACACAGACACAGACACACACAGACACACGCACACACACAGAGACACACACAGACACAGACACACACACAGACACACGCACACACACACACACACACACAGACACACACACACACACACACGTCTTGAGGAACGGACTGAATTAAATGAGCGCCTTCAGTGAGGGGAGCCCTTGAAGCTGAAAGGCCATTCTGGGAGCCTGCAGTTTCCTACAGTCCCTCCAAAGAACCTTTACATCAACAATACCCAGCACACAGCACGCGGAGAGGGGTGGCCAGACCTCTGCAGGGTGAACACGGCCTCCCAGTGCCTCTCGGTCATGCCCTTCACACGCTGCATCTCGTCGATGACCAGGCACTTCCAGCGCACCCGTGTGAAGGACGCGTAGCCCTTGAAGAACTGCTTGTAGGACGTGATGCAGACGTTGATGCGGTTGGGCTCTGTCCACCCCTGCAGCACAAAAGCCAGGCCTCACTGTCCGTGCAGGAACAAGCGGCCTGGAGAGGACTTCCGTGCGCGCTCACTGCCCACCTAACCTGCCCCACCGCCGTCACCCCTCCTTTTCCTTGGTCACCTGCTCTCTCATCACACGGAAACAGCTGTTTATGTTTTTATGATCTTTTTCTTTAGGAGGCTGAGCACGTGTGTGGACAAATTACGAAACTGCCTTGCAGGCATTAACAGCATCCAGAAGTGGGGCTCGCTTTCATAGTCTATCATCTTAGCGATGGAACACGTATTCAGAAGATGACAGGAAATGTGAGCAGCTATGCTGCAGCTGACTACATTCCAAGATATTAAAAAGCAAATTAATTACCAGAGAGTTAAAAAAAAAGAGAGGGAGGAAAAAAGAAAAGACCACTCGAAGTACCCGCTTTTTAAGTAAATATTACTCAACACAGTAGAGTCTAACCATAAGCCAAAATGTCCTCTCCGATGAAAACCTGTGACCTGTAACATACTTCTACCTAGAATCTAGTGCTAGGAACTACTGGGCAGAAAACAGAAAAGTAAGAGTCCACATTTATTTCAGAAGCTCATCTGTTTGTCACAAATATTCCTAATAAACACATCCATGGGAATTATTTTACGGATCTGTAATTCAGAACTCAGGATGCATCACACTTTCTTATTTCTGCCTGTGATAACCAACAGGTCTACAGTTTAATAAAAGGATGACAGCACCTCCAGAGACCATCCGAGCTCTGGGGGAAGCTCCCTCGCTTCCTGGGAGGTGAACACAAGCCCTGCATGGAATGGCGGTTTCCTGAGTGTAGTCTATGCTTCAAGGGGGCTCTAAGCCCAGACAACTAGAAGGTCTCGTATCTCATAAACGAGTGATTGACAGTAATTACACTAACAAGCAGGTGTGGACACTTTGAAATGTGTCTTCTATAGAAAGTAAGATGTTTTCTGTTTAGTTCTATTTCAAGTTTAAACTAACATACCTGTCTCTTTGCCTTGAGTTCTCTATGGCTGCCAACATACAAGAGCGTTTTGAGCCCCGGACACCAGCGCTTCAGTTCGAGCTCCCACTTGAGGATGTTACAGCTCCTCACAACGACAAGATGAGGGCCCCAGTTGCCTACACAGGAGACATACAAATGCCCTCTGTAACAAAAACCATCTGTCTGGGGCAGGTCCCCGGCGCTGTGCCCGGTCAGCAGGTGTGCGTGAGGCCAGGGTGCGACTAGAGCAGACATCACTGGGACGCGGGGGGTCCCTGCCCGCCCTACAGCGCAGCCGCCACCGTCAGGACGGGCCGCTGCCCGGCTCCCAGGGCCAAGGCAGGACGCACTCAACAGAGAGGAACTGAGTGAGTGAGCAGCCAGTAAAATGAGAGCGGATTCAAACATGACCCCTTAATGTAAGCAGGGGAAGGACTCCCATCTACAGTGAACAATGCTCAGAAAGGAAGACCCTCAGCCTCGAGCCCCGCGGCCGGCACGGCCCGCTGGCAGCCCCATGCTACAGGCGCTGGTCCAACACTCACACTCGTCACGGTCCCCAGCCGCCAGTCCGAACACACCCAAACCCATCCCAACCCAGCCCAAAGCACACGGTTTCAACTGCATTCTTTGGAAAACTAAGCGTTTCTTAAATTTCTGGGCAATACACACACAAATGTCAACTTCTGTGCTACAAATAAACATAAACCAAGTTAAAAGTCAGAAATGGCAGGCTGGAAAAAAATATCTGTAACGCACACATCTAGAGCCATTACAGCTCATGAGCGAAGGGTCATTACTACTGATCCTTGAAAAGAACCAGCCAAAACGGGAGAAAACATCTGCAAACGATACAGTTGGCAAGCGTGTAACATCCAAAACATACAAACAGCTCATAAAACTCAATATTGAAAAGACAAACACCTCAATCAACAAATGGGCGGAAGACCTAAACAGACTTTGCTCCAAAAGACACAGATGGCTAAGAGGCACATGAAAAGATGCTCAACATCGCTAATTATCAGAGAAACGCAGATCAAAACTACAGCGAGATATCACCTCATACCGCTCAGAACGGCCACCGTCAAAAAGACTACAAGCAGTAAACGCTGCAGAGGGTGTGGAGAGAAGGGAGCCTCCTACGCTGTTGGTGGGAAGGTAAGTTGGTGCAGCCGCTATGGAGAACAGTATGGAGGTTCCTCAAAAACTAAAATGAGAGTTGCCATATGATCCAGCAGTCCCGCCCCTGGGCACATATCCTGAGAAAACTCTAATTAGAAAAGGTACATGCACCCAAGGGTCACAGCAGCACTATTCACAATAGCCAAGACATGGAAACAACCTGAATGTCCATCAACAGAGGAATGGATAAAGAAGATGTGGTGTACACACACACACACACACACAGACACACACACACACAAATACTACTCAGCCATAAAAAAGAATGAAATAATGCCATTTGCAGCAACATGGGTGGACCCAGAGATTATCATACTGAGTGAAGTAAGTCAGCGAAAGACAGATATTATGTTAACACTTATATGTGGAATCTAAAAAATAATACAACTGAACCCATTTACAAAACAAAAAACATTCACAGACACAGAAAAAAAAATAACAACTTATGGTTACCAAAGGGAAATTAGGAGTATGGGATTAACATACAAACTACTATACATAAAATCGATAAGCAGGGCTTCCCTGGTGGCACAGTGGTTGAGAGTCTGCCTGCCAATGCAGGGGACGCGGGTTCGAGCCCTGGTCTGGGAGGATCCTACATGCCGCAGAGAAACTAAGCCCATGCGCCACAGCTGCCGGGTCTGTGCTCTAGAGCCCGCGAGCCACAACTACTGAAGCCTGCACGCCTGGAGCCCATGCTCTGCAACGCGAGAGGCCACTGCGATGAGAGGCCTGCGCACCGCGGCAATGAGTGGCCCTCGCTCACCGCAACTAGAGAAAAGCCCGCATGCGGCAATGAAGACCCAACGCAGCCAAAAATAAATTTAAGAAAAAAAAAAATCGACAAGCAGTAAGGATTTACTATAGCACAGGGAACTATATTCAATATCTTGTAATAACCTATAATGGAAAATAACCTGAAAATATATATATATATAACACTGAATCACTTTGCTGTACACCTGGAACTAACACAATAATATAAGTCAACTATACTTCAATTAGAATAAAACCACCTAAGAGGAAAACGAACAAGGAAGTGAACAGAAATTCTACAAAGGATGGGACTTCCCTAGCGGTCCAGTGGTCAGGACTCCGTGCCTCCACTGCGGAGGGCCTGGGTTCGATCCCTGGTCAGGGAACCAAGATCCCACAAGCTGCGCAGTGCAGCCAAAAAAAAAGAAAAAAGAAAAAGAAAAAAGAAATTTCACAAAGGGAAACATACAAGCAGACGATACACTCTCTGAAGGGCATGACCTCGTGAGTAGGGAAATGTAAATCAACCCCAGGTGCCTTCCCCCTCCAGTGAAAAGCAAGTTTGTTTGTTTGTTTCACTAGCATTTAGCACATGTTCCATTTCTGGAGAGGAGGGACAAGTGTCTATATATGTGTTTGTGAGCATGTCTGTTGACACTTGGGCGAAGCAAGGCAGGACACACAGCAGACTGCCCCGAGGGGTCACCACTGGGGATGGAAGCAGGTGGACAGCTACAGACCGTTGGCTGTTTTACTTTAGAAAGAAAAAAGTGGTGAGTTTGTGAGGGATTCCAACTGTGAACTTACCAGAACCCCCTCGCTCAGAGTCTCTTGGAGTGAGCCCTCTGCTCTTGAGGAACCGGTGAACTCCAGCTTTACGGTCCCACAGTGAGGAGGAGGCCAAGGACACTTGGCTCCAGGGGGCGGGGGCAGGCAGGGGAGCCAGGTCCCAGGCAGGCCCCACTCGGCCTGTCCTGTGCGGAAGCGGAGTGGGCGGCACACGCCTGCCCGCTCTCCCTTCAGGCCCCCCAGGACCTGCCAGGCCCCCGCCTCTCCCCCAGGGCGGCAAGCTTCCCAACAGCTGGCCCTCTGAGTCTGTTCCCAGCACCAAGGAGGTCCAGTGACCCCTCCGACACCCGCACTAACACAGACCTCTAACCAGGAAGAGCCAGAGCCCGCGCAGCCTGCAAGGCCCTCACCTGGCCGGCCGGCGGCCTTCCTGGCTCTGCACCCTCTGGCCTCCGCACCAGCCTCAGCACTGTCCCGTAGACACAACGGCAACCCCTTCCGCCTCTGCGCCCGCCACCCCATGTTCCCAAGCCCCCCGATCCTGGTGGCCACGGCTCTCTCAGGCCTCTGCTCACGGGCTGTGCCGAGCACACCATACACAATGGCACCGCGCTGCTTCCCGCGTGGGATCCTTACTCGCTGTGCCTGCCGTGAGCCTCACGGGTGGGGGGGCTTCGTTCTGCTCACAGCTGCACCCCCGGTGCCTGCAACAGTGCCTGGGACCAGCTAGGTGCTGGGTAAGCACCTATGGAACGAATAACGGATCCACTTGTTTGTTCAACCGATGAAATAAAATCCCCTACTTTTGAAAGTGTACACTGCTTCCAAGTTCTTACTATTATAAATACAATAATGAACGCTTTTTTCAACTAAACAATACAATAGTAAGACAAGGTAGCTCTTCTATCTTGAGATAACTATATATATAAAAACTCATTTTAAAGTACTACATCGTACACTTTGTGGTACTGGGTCAAAAACAAACATATTAGCACAAGGAAATAAGGCCTCAAAGTTGATCCATTTGTACTAGAGGTAAGATCAAGTAAGCTTTCAAAACCAAGGGCAAAGAAGAGTTATTTACTAAAGACGCTAAGGTAACTGTGAAGGAATTTAGAGGGGCCGGGGAGGAAGAAACGATCCCAGGGCTGAAGGAATCTCCATCCAGCCGACTCAGGGTGCCGACTCCCCCTAAACTCGAGGGGCCCCCCCCGCTACTGAAGCTGTGACACGGAGATGAAGGTGGAGGCCTGTGCTTCCTCAGGAGCTGGCCACGTGCTGGAACGCGAGGTTCCTGCTCCCCTACCCCCGGTGCTACGGGACACTTCCCTCGCGGGAGGAAGCCTGTAAGCCCCTGTCCCATGTTAGAGACGCACACAGGCTCGTCCACAGCCCCACAGCACAGGCGGGGAGCAGGCGGGCGCCAGGCCCACAGCCAAGCGGAGGGCAGTGAACGGGGGCCGAAGGCTGAACGTCTGTGCGAGCTGGAAGAGCCGAGGGGTGAGGAGGCAGACGTCCGGGGCGAGGGCACGGCCTGCCGCGGAGTGCGGGCACCCCATCCCTCTGCTGCTGCACAGACGCCGAGCCCTCGCAAGGCTCCAGGGGTGGCGGGATCCAGCAGAGAGACAGGAGGGCCTGCGCCACAGCACAGGGAAGGCGCCGATGGGCCTCGGCAGGGCGACCAATCACGCCACGGGGGACGCGCACCCGTCAGCCCACGGGCAGCCCAAGGGGAGAGCCCGGCCACGAGGACTCATGCCAACGTGAAGTAGCGCAGAGACCCTGCGGCCTGGAAGTCACAAAGCCCCAGTCACACAGCCTGCTGGGTCTTATATTACGTTAGACTTTGAAAAATGGTGAGTTACTCGATCTAGTGTTTGTTGTGAACGAGTGCTTTGTTTGTTCCAGTGATGAGTGCCTCTGAGCCCAGTTCTCTGAGTCTGGACCAGAGCACGGAACAAAGGAGCAGAGAATAAAGGCCTCTCCCCACCCTCACGCCAGATGCACTGCCTATGGTTCAGTTTCAGCAAATACGAACTGTTCAAAAAACAACAAGCTCTTACCTTCATTACAGGCTAGGTGGGCAAAAAAAGCAATGATCTGCACTGTTTTACCAAGCCCAGCTTCATCTGCCAATACGCCATTGAGGTTCTTCCGGTAGAGCTTGGCCAGCCAGTCCAGGCCAATCTTCTGGTAATCTCTGAGGGCGCCGTACAGAAGAGCCGGAGCGTTCAACTTCACCTGCAGGGGCAGACGGGCCCAACAGGCACATCTCAGAACAACAATTACAACTGTTGTCAGATCACTCATATGATAAGCCTACTGGAAAGCCACAAAGATGATTTACAGATAACAGGAAAAGAAAGATCCTTAATTGTTTTTCCTGACAACTTCTGCCGTTGGGATAAAGAGCTCGTTTGGAAGGAGGTAGCTTTTCCCCTTAACAGAGACACCCCCTCACACAGGGCGCAGCGGCTCACCGCGGTGCTGATCCGAGCACTGCCCTTGGGCAGGATGGCTTCGGCCACAGCGGTCACTTCCGCGATGTCCTTTGCGTGAGGCTTCCCGACAACCACTCTCTCTGTGGCTTTAAACTGGTCCATGATGAACAGCGAGTCGATGAGAACCACACCCTTCCGGCTCTCCCGGTCACCCGAGCAGTCTTCCATGTCTGTGATCAATGGAAAAACGGGATTTGTGAGGTTTGAGAGGCTGTGATAGTATTATGAGGCCACTTAACATGACAAAAAAAAGAGAGAGAAGAGAAAAAAGAAAAGGAGTTGCTAGAACCCAAACACTTCAAAGACAGAATTGAGCAGCAAGTTTTTAATCCACTTTAGATAGTTAACAATGTATCCAGATAAACAGGTACAAACTCTTATGGAGTTTGTAGGACCGCTCTGGAAGGCCCTTGGGTGAAGTTGGAAAATGTCTGTGCAGCATCAGGAGCTAGTATCACCCAGAGATTTACAGCCATCTAAGGGTTTAGTGACTGCCCTCCACCACCAAGAATGGAAGGATCAGAAGCATCCTAGTCTGGGCAAGCAAGGGGGCCACCAGCCCCCCCTGGAGTCCTGCTGCAGCGTGGGGTCCGGCAAGCCCTGGCCTCCCCGCAGAATCTTCTGGGCCCCTCCCTTGCTGCCCCCCGCAGGCAGCCACGTCTATGGACCAGAACAGGGGGGATGAAAACAACACGTGGACTCTTCCGGGCGTAGTCTGTGTACCTCCTTGGAACTCCAATAAAAGTCAAGTAAAGTCCTTAAACTGGGTGTGTTAAATTAAACAAACACAGCACAGCCTGGATAAATGATAAAACCTAGGCCCGTAAAATGTGTATAAATCTGGAGAAGAGTATTTCTACATTGTTCACAACTTGATCAAGTACTCTGATAATTATGCCAAGTTAACCAATAAAAATAAAAAGCACAGAATTTAATGAAACTATTAATATAAACTTTCATATTAAATATATTTTCAACTTTTTATCAGACTGAAAGGAGTGAAGGTAATTCTTAAACTCTGTTTTAAGCACCCTTCCTCTGTTAAGTATTTTGGCTTTTGTTTTCAAAGCTGAATTCTTCAAAGATGTTAAAACAGACCTTCGTCTTCACTTGTCTCTTCACTGTCAGGTTTAGGTTGGGGCCACTGGAAATTCGGCAGAAAGGCACCTTCATACAACTTCATCAAATCAATTAAGGGCAATTCAGCTGGAAAGGATTGTAGGAAGAAAGATTATTTTACACCAATAGTGTCAGCAGGGAAGAAAACACAGTCAGGAGAAGGGCCCTTTCATATACAGTTGACCTTGAACAACTCAGGGGTCAGCGTTGCCGACCCTGCAGTGGAAAACCCGAGTGTAACTAGTCTGCTCTCCCTGTGCGAGGTTCCTCCACACCCGACCAGCCGTGGATCGTGCACCACTGGAGTGTTTACTATTGGAAAAACTCCACGTGTAAGTAAGTGGACCTGTGCAGTTCACACCCGTGTTGTTCAGGGGTCAAACGTATATCCCTTTTCCTAGCTTTAAATTAACTCCTTGGAAACTGTATGTATTTTCTAAAAGCACATTTATCTTTTTCCAAAAACGAATAATGATTGCCCGTTACTGATACAAGATATACGACCTTTTCTTTATAAAGATGAGAATCTTTGAAATGAAGAAACTCAACTTTTATTCATAAAGGTACAAATATTCCTGAAATAATCTTAATAAATGTACAGTAAAATCTACAGATTAATAAATGAAAATATAAAAATACCACGATAGAAATAATCAGAGGAGATGAGACATAAACATACGAAACATCAAGTAAAAGTAAAAATAAAACAAAAAATGTTCAAAAAAGATGTTAAAATATTGCTATAGACTTTTTGTATAAAGAGCTCACCCTAACTGATCAAACAGCCCACCACACGGAAGCCCAGTGGGCGAGGGACATGGAGCTGTCTCACACACAAAACACTCTATAAAGGGCTCATGAAGTATCTCTTTAACTGAGCACCTCCAGAAACCAGTGCGCAGTGCATCCCCCACTGCATGGCAACCACCTTACAACCGTAATGCTGGATGAGCACAATGAATCGAACAGTCTCACCACGGCGGGTGATGGTACGAACAGGCTTAACTTTTCTGGAAACCAGTGTGAAAAGCTGAAGAGCTTTAAATTTCATGCCCTCTGACGTCACTATTTCCCACTCCATGGGTCTGTCCAGGGGAGTAATCGGAAACTTGGACCCAGGTTGGTATTCAAACACAGTTCCACTGGGTGTTATATATAACAAGGCAACGAACGCTGTGAGCTGTGTACCCGTGATACATGAGCCTTTCTGCACGTACACCGTATGTCACTAAAATCTGTGGTCAAAGTAACAAACGCCACAGAGAAGTACCCCAAAAGAACAGCATTAAGGGCTCTCTTCGTTTAAGACTTATAATCCAGTGACTTCACTTGCTCATGATTTAAACTATTCATCATATGGGGCTGATAGGTAGATACGTGATAAAGCGAAGACCAATCGTGGAAGGGAGGCGGCGGGTGTATGGGCGTTCGTAATAAGGTTCTTCAACTTTTCTGTTTGCATGTTTTCATAACAAAATGCAGGGAAATGTACATATACATCATATAATGACTATCAAAGTAGGAAAAAAAGAAAAACAGCAGAAACAACTGAAAAACTACCTCAAGAATAAGATAATTCGTAAGGTGTCTTGGAACAAACAACTCACAGGAATCAACAGCCTTCACACGTATAAACTGGTTTGAAGATATAATGGGAAAGAAGATTCTATTTAGACAGAAAGTATTTCTATACTTCTTTAGACAGAAAGTATTTAAATACTTAGAATTTAGGTTTTAAAAAATTCACAACATCTTCATAAAGAAAGTGCTGAAAGGTTCATGAGGGGCACGAGAGGAGACCCGACCAGGAAGAGGCACCCCAGTGAATGGACGAAGATGTGCCCCGGTGACACGGCTCCCTGCGGTCACAGCCTGGTCAGTTCCCCTGAGTGGCCAGGGATAACCAGGGCGATCGCCTGCTGTGGGGGGGGACACCAGCCACCGTGCCACCCCATCCTGAGGACGCTCGAACAGCCACCCAGAGAAGTCCCCGTGTAGGGGGACTGGGCTCGCCCGCCAACAACCATCCACCCGGCCAGCTAGGGGGCCAGCAGGGGTGGACCGGAGGCTGGGCCTGCTGGCGGCCGCATCTCCGTGAGACCCGAGCCAGAAGCACCCGGCCGGGCTGCTCCCAATTCCTGCCCTACAGGAAGGGGTAGAGCAGCTCCAAGTTAACACAGACTCTACCAAGTCAGGGATGCACACAAGAATCAGGAAGGCCTGCAACAAGAATGCAAGACAAGGTGTAGCTCAAAGGCTAAGAGAAGAGAAAACAGAACACTGGATTTGAACCAAGCAGTCGTGACCAACCGCCACAAGCTGCTGCCTTGCCGGGTGAAAATGTCCCTCTCAAATCAAGAACAAGCCGAAGGCCGGGAAATGCCCTGGCGGTCCAGCGGTTAGGACTCCACATGCTTTCACTGCTGAGGGCCCGGGTGCAATCCCTGGTCGGGGAACTAAAGATCCCACAAGCTGTGTGGTGCAGCCAAAAACAAAAGAACAAGCCGAAGGTGCCCACCGCCAGCACCTCTATCTCTACACTTCATTGCAAGGAACGGCAATAGAAGGACCAGGGTTATAGAGAAAACACTGTTATTCTTCAGGGATGAAGTAATGTGAGAATTTAGCACAGCTGCTGGATTTAAGATCAGTACATAAAAATCAACTGCATTTCTACAGACCAGCAACAAATTAAAACGTAATCTGAAAAAAAAACCACTGATTACAACTTCAAAAAATATAATGCACCTAGAAATAAATCTAATAAAAATACGCAACCATAAAATGTTAGCGGAAGCGATTGAAGGAGATCTAAGTAAACCGAGAGGCTACTTTGATCATAGGTTGGAAAAGCTCTTCATAGAGATGCAATTCTCACCAAACACCCACTAATTCAACCACATTTGAATCAAAATCCCCAAGCAGTTTTTCTCTGAAACTTGATAAACTGATTCTGAGCTGCATCTGAAATAGACCCAAATTAGTCAAAGCTCTCCTAAAAAAGAATAAGGCAGAAGGACTGACCTAGCTACGCCTCAAGAATTATTATAAAGCTAGAGTAATCAAGGGAGTGTGGTATTGGTACAAACTGACCAGTAAAACAATGAAGGTCCCAGAAAGAGCCGTGCGTCTCAGGAAAACGTGACTAACACGTGAGCCGGCACTGAGCATCACTGAGGAACGATGCCCTTTTCAAATGGCACGGGGAGAGTTAGTGAACCATTTGGGGAAAAAAGAAGAAGCTGCACTCTTATTTCACACTAGAGACAAAAGTGATTCTTGGTGGATTACAAACATTGATACGAGCATAAAACAAAAATTTTTAGACAATGCACAAAGACATCCTTTTGATCCTGAGGTTAAAAAAATTTCTTTTAAACAACACGGACAAACTCAACTACACTAAAATTAAGAACACCTGTTCCTCAAAAGGCACCATAAAGAGAAGGAAGACCCACCCCAGACTGGAAAAAGGTTACTAGGACACACGTCACTGACAAGGAAACGTGTCCAGAACACAGGAAGAACACCCAGAGTCAGTACAGAAAAGAAAACCCAAAACCAAGGGGGCGAGGACAGCTGTGAGAAGACGCTGCGCCTCGTGGGTCACACTCCCCCACCACAGGCAGACACCACCAGGCGCTCCTGGGACGCAGGGCCCGGCCCAGCACTCCAACCACGGCGGAGCGCCGCCTCGTGTGTGCACGCCCTGCAAGCCGGCCCCCCTGCTCTGAGCACAGACGCCCAAGCATGTGTGCACAGGACACACAAGAGTGCTGCAGGCAGCGCCGCCTGTGAGGGCGAATGCAGGGAAACCACCGAACTGCCCACCAACAGCACAACCGCTAACCCGTGACACATGCACACACAGACCACCATTCAGCCGTGGGCACTGATTCTGTAGCAACACACCTCCACGAGGACGAAACTCGGAAACGGAACTGAGAAAGGCCAGCGGGTGAGCCTCCAGAGTGATTCCGTTTATACCAAGTTCTAAGACCCAAACAAAGCGGTACGTTCAGGATTCACGCAGGGGGAAGGGGAAACTGAGTGGAAGGAATGATAAACGCCAAGATCCAGGCCGCAGTCACCCGCTGGGACAAGGGCAGAGGCAGAATGGCGCTCTCTCCTACACTGGGTGGCGTGGCCGCTTACACCGCATGCAACCTATTGCGGTTTTCATACCTTACGTGTGTGTTTCAATAAATGTTTAATAGAGCATCGCAGGAAGCCGCTCGGAGCCCACCTTCTCTGGCTAACTCCAACAGCTCCGCCTGGTGGTCCGCAGCCCCCTCCAGCGCCTCTTCCTCTGCAATCGTCTCCTCCTCGTCTTCCACTGGAATGGCCACCATCAAAGGTCAGCGAGAGACCCCACGGCATCTTCCTCGCAATTACTCAAGAAACGCTACAAGGCTCCAAAGCTGTCATGCACAGCCATCAGAGAAGTGAAAACTAAGTCCTAATTTCTCAGGTTAAATCTGGAAGTGACAGTTTATTAAGTAAGCAAAAAACAAGGGACCACACTTTATACTTTCTCTTCCATTTCACAGTGTGAAATAGAGGCCGGTTTTCATCACATCCTACTCAGGCCCAAACAGGGAGTGATGTGGAACTTCCTGTCCACCTGCAGAGCCCACTACAGAAAGACCCACAAGCACGTTGTTCGGTGTCACTATGAATTCATCATCGCCCATTTCAGAGGCCCCAGCCCCTGCCCAGCTGAGGATTCCCCGAGCTCAGCTCCTGTCCGGCACCTCCAGCCCTGCAACCCCACAGCCGGCTCCTGGTGGCTAAGAGTCCCACCCACTCTCGGGCCACCTCTCCACCTGAGCTGAGCCCTCACCATGGCACGCCTTCCCTCCCGCTGACTCCTGCCCCCAACACGCACTGCCTCTCCTCCCTACCGACGAAAGGCACACGCGTGCGCACGCACGCACACGGTCCGACACCTTCCCTCCTCCACAATCCAACTCCGCGTCTCTCCACTGCAAAACCCCACCATCCACCAAGGCCCCCGGCCCCCAAGAGCATAAGCCACCGAGCCACCGGACTCTCACGGTCCAGGCGGTCCTCGACGCCCCGGCAGCACCGAGTGAGCTCTCCAGCTGCGCGTTCAGAGAGCCCTGCAGACAGCCAAAGCACCAGGGGGACAGACCTTCATCATCGGTTAAAGATGTGCTTGCTTTTCTTTTTCTTCCAGGTATCCCCGAATCCTGTGACACAGAACACAAATCATAAGCGTGAGATCTGAAAACACAGAATGAGAACCCAGAGCAGAACTGTAGTCAACATGCAACCGGGAGGACCTGGGAGGCCGTGCCAGGCGTGTCCACGGCAGACACCACAAAGGTGGGGAGGAGGCTGCGGGAAAGCAAGACGAAACCCACGTCTGCTCTCCCCAAACCACCAAGGTTAACACCCAGGTGAGGCTGAAGCTGGAAAGAACCAGCTGTAGGCCCAAGGGGGACTGCTCTCCAGCGAGAGAACGCTATTCATGCCTACGACTTCCTGCACACAGACACCCCCTCGCACAGCGACGCGACAGTCCCGAACTCACCACAAAGCTTTCCCGTAACGCATCAAGCCCTGTAGGTCTCGACTCTTTACCTAAAGAGACAGGTAACGCGATTCGCTTTCACTAAGGCAGTGGAGGAGGTGATGCTCCTCACACGACCATGGGCACCTGTGCCCGCCCCCCAAGGAGAGCAGAGGACAGCAAGGCGGGTCCCACCTCCCCTCTGCGACGCAGGGCGGCACAGCCACACCGCCACGCCCGCTCTCGGCTTCAGCAGGAACCTAGAGTCTCCAACCTGGCAAAGCTTCTCGCTCATGACTTGCATAATCTTAGAGCTCCGTGACTCTCAACAGGGACCACCTCCTTCACCTCAGTTTCCTCATCAGTAAAAGGGAGGAATCCTCCCCGCCCCCTCCCCAGGTTTCCAGTGATGGGGTAGCTACTGCTGAGCGCCGTGGGAGCAGCACGATGCCTAGACGCGGGGACCGCGGTGGGGCGGGGGGCAAAGCCGGGGGAGTTCATCTCACTCTCCGGGGACACAGGGGACAGGCTCAGAACCTCAATCCTGAGAGCCCCCCAAAGTTGGTCACCCTGGGGCTTATTGATTCATACTAGCGAATCTCAGAAGAACTGAAATGCCAGGACCAGGCTGCTGAGTAAACAGCCTCGCCGGGGAGGCTCCACGGGAAGCCACGATGTCACAAGGCGACGGTGAGCAGAAAATCGAGCAAACACAGCCCGCAAAAGGGGAAGGCTTTTTAAAAAGTAATCATACCTTTCCGGGAGACTTTCTGGAAATTTAAAGCCTTTTTCCTTTTTTCTTCTAATTCTACTTGTAGTTTTATTTCCACAACCTAAATGCAAAGAGTTAAATAAATAAGCGCGTTACTAAGAAATACAAGTTCTATATATGAAAACATTAAAACTCGCACACGTAGGCCAAAAGCACAGCCACAGCTGTCCCAACCCCATTTCAGATTAGAGCTGACCCTTGGACAACGTGGATTTGAACTGTGCAGGTCCACTGGTACTCAGATTTTCTCCGGTAGTAAACCCTACAGAGCTGCACGGTCTGCGGCTAGCTACAGCCGCAGCCATGGCACCGCAGATGCAGCGGGCAGATGACGAGCTGTGTGCAGATTTTCAGCTGCACGTAGGGTTGGCAACCCTAACCCCCCACGCTGTCCAAAGAGAAATGTTCAGTTTGGTCCTCTTTCATTATTTTGTGTCAACTGCATCCTGCCCAAATTCTGTCAGACGGTAAGAAGAGAATTTTTACGAAAAGGAAGCGAGAGACAGAGCAAGCCACTCCGGAACTAAGCAGCTTTTAGTGACCTGCGCCAATACTAAACAGAACTACCGGAAGGGCCCCTCAGGAAGGCTCCCAGACACCACAGAGCGCGCAGGCCACGGCTGATGGGGATTTCGATGCACAAAGAGAAACACAGAGGCAGAACCAGGTCTCCTGATGAGCCAACAGCCCAGAGGTGCCCAGGAAGTGCGGGCACCCGCCTTTCCAAACGACGCCACAGGCTCCACCTGTGGGATTTCCCCATGGCACGGGCAGGCTGGGCTCAGAAGGCCGCCTCAGCAACCCCGACACAGTCTGTGCTCCCAGGAGCCCATCAAAATCTCAGAATTTACCTGCTCAATATTTGACCAAAAATATTCTATTTCTCTAGCAGTTGACGCAGCTATTCGTCTCAATCGGTTCTGTTCTTCTCTCCTTCCCCGCTCCTCCCGAAGCTGCTTCTCTTCGTGATGACGCACTACAGTTCTGACAAGCTAGTAAATGAAAGTCCAAGAATTTTACGTTGTGCGCTGTGTCATGCTAGCAGAAAAAAGATACATAACGTTTCTTTAAAATCTTCTCGGCCCGTAACTCCATATAATGCCCAGAGAGACACACCCTCGCCTGCTCTACGGGCGGCGGGAAAAAGGCTGACCCCGTGCAAGCCACCGCCGACGGTCTGCCTGGCCTTCCTACGAGTGTTATTTTACCAAATACACATATTTTCCTCCAAAATGGAATATCATACTGTGCTACAGTCGTCCTTTCCCCCTTTAATAGGAGTAACGTCTCTCCATCAATCAACACAGATCAAAGTCATCTTTAATACGTATCATTTCCACTGCGTGAACGCAGCCAGATTTAACTCCTAGGATTAAAAAAGTTGGGTTGGGATAATTCACATGTTTTAAGGCTTTTGCTTTAAATTGCCAAACCGCTTTCCAGAATTTCTACTCTTTACCTCCTCACCAGCTGTACCTCCAAAAGGTGCAGAGAAGTAACTCAGAAAGGGACACATCCTGAGTTCCGAGTGCAGCGGAGCTGCCAGCCCCTCAGCTCTGGGATGCCCCCGAGGCGGCCGCCCAGCACAGGACTCCCAGGGCCTTGTGCTGGTCAGCGCGCACCCCTCGCACAAAGCCGCCGGCTCCCGGGGGTAGAGGGACGGCGCGAGGAGGGGCAGCACAGCGCGCAGCCGCGGCCCCCAGCTCAGCTGCCTCTCAGTCCCACCGCTCGGCGTCCGTCCCTGCCCCTCGGCCCTGGCCACTGCCCTGTCCAGCCCTGCGTCCACATGCTCAGGACCATCAACTTTCGTGAAAAAGGAAATGTTTAAGGAGCGATCTGGTTTTTTTCTTAAATACACATGAATCTGATTAAAGACCCTTTACACTCAGACCCTGCTGTTACCCCCTTGGTCTCGGCCTCGCTCTTCCAAAACTACGTGGGGAAAGCAAGGGGGAGAATTCAGAGGAGGGAGGTGGACAGGCCAGGCACACAGGATCAATCCCCAGTCCTGAGAGTATAGGAAATATGAAGGCAGCATCCAGGTCCCGAGGAATAAAGACACACAGTGATGGAGGAAGAAGCAGCTGGGCCTGGAGCTATGTACACGTACGCAAGGGCAGCTGCTCTACTCTGGGACCCAAGAGCCCTAGAAATCTGTCACTTTCCACACTGCCAGCTTTAGCAGTAGCATCTCCTAGAGGTCCCACCCCAGGCTGGGTGCCTACTTTGGGAGCAGAGAGAAGGTAATAAATTCTGAGCCAGAACTGGAGAGAAGCTGGACCGGAAGACCAGGCAACACGGAGCAGGCAGGCTGCGGGGAGCCAGAGGGCCGGGATGAGTGCCCGAGCTGCCAAGCCAGCCACCTGGCCTCTTCCCCCTTCCTACTCTCAGCCTGGATCTGGGGGGCTGCAGGCATCCTCATGCCAACTGCCGGGCAAAACTGGCCAGAAAAAGAACCCAAATCCCAGGACAGAACTGCAGCAGAAGGGCCTGTGTCTGTTCCCAGCAGTCCACGCTAGAGCACTGGGGACAGCCCTCAGAAATGAAGCAACGCAGCAGCTACTTTCTAAATAGCAGCAAAACGTTCTTCAGATACATCGTAAGTCCAGAAACTCTTTAGAGGGACTTCCCTGGTGGTCCAGTGCTTAAGAATCCGCCTTCCAATGCAGGGGACGCAGGTTCGATCCCTGGTTGGGGAACTAAGATCCCACATGCCGCGGGGGAACTAAGCCTGCGCACCTCAACTAGAGAGCCCACGCGCCGCCAACTACAGAGCCCATGCGCTCTGGAGCCTGTGTGCCACAACTAGAGAGCCAACATAGCCAAATAAATAAAAATTTAAGAAGAAAAACCGTTTAGAAAGTGGGGCTGGGAGACCTCCGTCCGCACACTTAAGCCCCTGGCGCTGCTTGATGGCCCCTGGGCACCGCGGTGGCCTGTGTCTCAAACCCACCTTCTTGGCAGCGGCCACCTTCCACCTCCTCTCCTGGGCGAAGTCTGTGGCCATCCACTGCATCTCCTCCAGCAGGTAGTCCCAGTGCGATTTGGACCGCGGGGCCTCCTGCAGCTTGGGCAGCCGTCTGAGGGACCACAGGCCTTCCTTCCTTAAATCTGCTATCCGCTGATGGATCTGGTTCTCCTGCAAGGAGCACGGGGTGGAAGACGTCCGGCACAGTTTAAGTGCAAGCCACCGACGCACACCCCAGTCAGTGCGACCCTGCTACGTGGAAGTCTCAGCAACAAAGAAGAGTTGCTGAACAAGGCTCTACGAGAGGGCAGAGGCAAGGGCGTGCGACCCCCGGGAGTCTCATCCTGGAAACCCAGGACAGAGCTCCCAGGCCAGCGCTCACGGCGGAGCACTTACAAATAACTGCTCAGTCGCCCGACAAACAGCAAACGCTCACTAGGTGCAGGCCGTGAGCTGCACTGGCCTGGGCAGCCTCCCGAGGGCTCTGAGCTCTCAGCCTGCACCCCACAACCCCCTCCCCCCGACTGCTGACACCAGCACAGAAAAGACCTTCTCCACACCAGTCTAGCTGCCCCTCCGGCAGGACAGGGCCAACTACGCGGTTTTAATCTTGGTTTCTCCGGATCACAAACCTTACTATCAGGTGTTCCGTCTTATACTACTGCCCCCTTAGAAAGTGAAAGCACACGCGTTCCACAGGCTGGAGTATACGGTGAGCTCTTCTTGAGCACTTTCAAGAGCTTCTTCAGGCGCACTTACCAGCGCTATCTGTTCTGCCAGCTTGTCCTGAGAACCGTCGTGGGGGGCAGCGGCATTCTGAGCGGGGCTCTGTGGTTTCGGGGGCGCTGACACGGCTGCCCCTGGGGAGCGGGCGATGACCGGAGACAGCGACTTGGCTGCCGGGGAGGGTCTGTTCACCGGGGAGGCCCGGGCAGGCGAAGGCCCCGGGCCTGAGCCACTGGCGGGGACAACGGTCGAGGCAGAGGAGGCGGAGGGCAGCGGCCGCGGGCAGGGCTGGGCGGGGTCCATGGGCGGTCTGGGTGGCGCCGCCGTCTGGCAGGGAAAACAGGGCTCAGCGCCGTGCCCGGAACCCACAGGCTGGCTGGAGGCCCCTGTGCAATGCCCCTCCCTCTCCCCAGCAGCGCAGACTGACCAGTGGGCCTACTGCGGACCACAGGGCCACGCAGACTAACCGTGTCTACAGAAGAGAAGAAGCCCTGTTAGTCCACAAAGCCACATCAGAGCTCCCTGTAAACGGTGCCTTCACATATGGTCTTACGTCGGGTTTGTTTTTTTTTTTTTTTTGCTTTTTCAAGTAATTTTTTAGAATTTTTAATTGTAGAAACTTCTTAACTGAGAAGTACCAAATGCTCACCGTGCACCTGTTCTCTGAAGGGCAAAGACAAATTCCACGCGGCCCTCTCGCGGTGGGCAAGCTGGAAGGTTAGAAACCCTCCTCTGTGCCGTCCCGAGAGCCGAGCTTGTAAAGCTGAGGCGCCCCTCCGCCCAGCCCTCCCTGGGCCCAAGGGGAGCTTAGATTCACACGGGAGTTCCAGCCGCGAGGAAGTGGGGGGACAGAGAGCAGGGAAGCCAAGGCCCTGCCGCGCCAGGAGGCCTGAGGACAGAGCGACGCGCACGCGGCACGTTTATAACCCGCGGTGCGGACGAGACACCGCGGCCAAGGCCGGGCCCCTCACGGCGCACAGCTTCTCCGCCCACCTCTAAGGAGATTTCCTCCACCTCAGCGGTCGGTAAACTGTGGCTGGCCACACACTTTGGGAGAGTTCCACAGGCCACGGCCACTCATCTGTGGGCCCTGGCGCTGCTCTCAGCTTCAGCGGCGGAGCTGAGCAACTCAACAGGAAGCATACGGCCTGCAAACCCTGAAATCATTACACTCCCTCTCTGTGGCCCTTTACAGAAGAAGACTGCCGGCCCCGCCCAATCTGGAAGGAACAAAATTCCACGGCTTCTGTAAGGAGCTTCTTCTAAAATCACATCCCACAGCTCACACCGTTGACAAAAAGGGCGGGAAAGAAACCCAAGAAAAACGTCAGTGCTGCATGAGGTCGGTACCAGCCTCAATGACAGTATTCAAAACAGAGAGCCTCACTTCCATGGAACCCTCAAGCCCGCGGAGGCCCAAGAAGCTCAGCGCCCTGGCGGGGGAGGGGGTACTCCTTCCCAAGGCGCACAGAAGGCTCCAGAATCAACCCAGGGGGCCAGCCACAGCCCCTCCAGCACTGGCTGACCAACCGTGCCAAGTTATCTGGCCTCTCTGGCCTCCGTCTTTCCATAGCTAATGGGCGTGATAAAGATTCTACCACAGAGGGCTGCCAGGTAGAGGAGAGCAAATAATGGCCCGGAAGTGCCCATCACCGCGCCTTGCACCTGGCAGGCGGTGAGTGAAAGGTAACATCCTTACATGAAAGCAAACTTCTACAATCACCAGAAGAACTCGAACTCCGAGCCCAGCTAGGAAATCTCCTTGTTAACGAGGGAGAGGGGAGAGGAAGGGGAGGTTTTCCTAAGCGGCTGACCACACGCTGCTGAGACAAGCCTCTGAAAACACTGCCTCTGGCCCCTTTGGTGCCCCAGACCCATGCTTCACAAACGCACTGCTCCTCAGGGGCCCCACGTGGTCTACAGTACACGTTCAAAAAGACGTCTGGGTGAAGTTAATTTGTGGACGAGGAGGGGCATTATAAACCCTGGAAACGTGTATCAAGCCTGGAAAGCAGCCTCACCCACGCTGGTGGAGTGGAGTGTCCGGGGGAGGCACCGTGGACAGAGCCTGGCAGACGGTCAGGCTCATAGGAGCCCCACTGCCCCCAGGCCTTCGCTCCTATGACCTCGCGTTACTCGGCACATCAGGTGGGACCAGGGCCACCGTGCCCTGTGCGTGGCTCCCTGTGCCGAGGGCAGCACTCAGAATCGTGTCGTTTTCTGACATTTTAACAACAATAACTACAACTGCACAGTAAATTTACGTTGCAGCTACTGAACTGACTGTTGCACGGTGGAGAGCGAAGCACTGGGAGAGAAGGAGTTACCCAGCTGGGCGCCATCCCGTCCAGCACACAGCCTGTCTCTTCTTCCACCTCTAGCTCGGGGAACGGCAGGGGCCCGGAGTACCTGCGGCTGGGACGGGAGCGGAGGGGCCTGCATCTGCGCCTTCGCGGGCACCGGGACGTGGAGGGCCGCGGGGAGCTGTCCAGGCGGGGGCGCCGGGGCGGGGGCGTTTGGCGGCTGCGTCTTCACCGGCACCGGGAGCGGGGTCTGCGGCTCCGCCGTCTGCGGCTGCGGGGGGAACTGCAGCGCCGGCGGCAGGGGCGCGGCGGGGAGGCCGGCCGGGGGCAGCCTGGCGGGCAGCTGCGGCGGCGGCGTGTGCAGGCTGGCGGCGTTCTGCACCGGGGGCCCCGTGGAGGGGTCGTACCGCTGCTGGCTCTGCTTCTGGCCGGCGAGCTGAGCAGCCTGCGGCGCGGGTGGCATTCCCCCTGCAACAGAGGGCAGACCCAGCGGCCCTGACTCCCGGGCTCGGACTCCACCGGCCAGGGCTGCCTCAGACCCTGCGCTCGCAACACACACACTCAAACGGGAGGTTTACCTGGTGGGAGATCTCTGTGTATTAGGTCTAACGTGATAAATGAGCACACAACAAAGGAAAGAAAGGCCTCGGCCTTTGCGCGTTAGCATCAAGCAGAGCAGGCACGGGATAACCGCAGGGTCCCTACCACAGCAGCAAGTCAGAGAAAACACAGGAGGGAAAACCGGAGAGAAGCTGAGGACAGTGGGACGTGCGGCTCCGCTAAAGTGACAAGAGCTGGTCTCCAGTGGTTTCTTCATACTGTGTGAAGTGGGACTCAGAGGAACGTCCCGATGGCAGAAACCACCTCAGATATGCTACCTGGACTGCACACGTTTTAGTCTGCTGCTGCTTCCTTAAGCCCTCTCTGGACTCCCTCTTTCTGAGCTAAGAGAGCTAGTTCTGGCGCTGGGTCTTACCTTGAACTGTCGGCATTAACTGCTGGAGAGGAACTCCTGTATTCACCCCTGGGTGCTGGAAAACTACCCCTTGGTGACCCACTTCGAGTCGAGGTCTCTTAGACTGCTCTAGAATAATTTTCAGAAAAGGTGCAGTTTGATGTAAAAATAAAACCACAAAAGTAGTAGAAAAAACATGTGTAAGTGTTTTTATCATCTTTGAACAGAGAGGCCTTTCTATGCATGAACCAAAATGCAGAAGCCATAAAAGATAGGGTTGATAAATATAATTTCTTTCCGTTAAAAATTTGTAAATATAAGGAAAAGCATCATAAAAAAGGCAAAGGACAAGCGTCAACCTAAGAGACAATTATCTGCAACATACACAACGGGCAACATTCATAAAGCTCTTACAAATTAATATGAAAAGGATCAACAACCAGAAAGACAAAATGGGCAAAGAACACAAACAACGAGCAGAGGAACACATTCACAAATGGTTAAAAACATGAAGAGGTAACTGAAACCGCATCAAAATTAAAGAAATCCATTATCAAAACAAAGATTTTATTTTTTACCCATTGGATCGACAAAGATTAAAAGATACTTAATAAAATGGCCAAAATTTGAGAGAACCAGAAATTGCTGACGGGAGCAAAAGCTGACCCTACCCTTTTGGAGGGCAACTTAGCCTCACTAATACTTAACTATGCACACATTTTGATCTAGCAATTTCACTCTTGGAGCGCTGCTTTTAGATACATGGACAGACATGTATAGAAAAAACTGTGAAACTGAATGTTCAATCAGGTTTTGATTACAACAGAAAAAAGGTGATGCTAACAAATGAATGCTAACACGGGTCTGATGCCTAAAGAAGGGAGCACCCATGCAGTGGGCGCAGTATTTTGCAGCTATCAAAAAGAATGAGGTCCATGCCTGGGGAAGATGGCCTAGTCAATTCATATTAAAGACATAACAGTGTATATATATAGGATCACATTTGAACTTTTTCAGAATGACACACCTGTAGCAATGCTTGTCTGTGAAACTGAACAAACATAGCCAGCTCTGTGGCTAGGGAATGGGGAAGGAATACCAAACCAGAGACAGACTTAAACTACACCCTTCTAAACTGTTTGAATCTTTTACACAAAATGTGTATTAAGTTCCTAACTTGGAGAAAAAATTCAGTTTGTAAAATGAGTGACAATTTGAAAAGGCAGATGGCTTTACACTTCATCATGTCATGAGGGCTAAACAGCCTACAAATGCACACAGAAACCAAACTGGAATACACCTACTCAACTGACAAGTTTCTAACTTCAGCACACATAAACATGCACATAAACATTTTGTTTAGCTGATTACCACAAAAGAAAAATTAACTTTCAAAGTAGAAACTAACCAAAACTAAGTTCCTTAGGGGCCACGCTTTAGAAACAGGTGGCCACTACACTGGAATTCCCAAACTAAGACGCTAACTGGCTCCGGGGGCCCTTCAGCCTGTGCTCCGTGACATACCTGCCGGAGGTCCCGCCTGCTGCCTCTTAAAGGGGTCCGTTTCGATCACACTGCCAGCCCCTGCCACAAGGGTCCCTGCAAGGGCTTGTTGCTGGAAAAAAAAAAAAAAGGAAAAACTGAGATTTTCATAATTTAAATGCATTACAAGAATGAATGTAAACTAAAACTATCATAATTATCCCAAACACTGACTTCCCTTCTTTTTAAGAAGAGAAATGTCATCTACCCGATGTATTATAATAAATAATTTAAAGTTCTAACTTACCTCTGGAGGATAAAAAAGGATTTGCATTCTGGTTTTAAATGGAATTTCAGTTCAATGCAAATCTAGAGTCCTTCAGAAACGAGCTGGCTTTGCACACACAATGACAGCAGAAGCTAACGCAGGAAACCTCAGTCTCGGCAAGGACTACAACTTAGCCTCCTGACCAGTCACACTGCCTGGCGTCGCTCAGCCCGCCAAAATCACAAAAGCTGAATGATAAGAAGACTGAAATTGTCTTCCTACTGGAAAATGGCGCTAAAACTCCAATTAAGCACTATCTAATTGACTTCAAAATGGTACTGCAGTTAGTACCCTACTTGATATATAACTGTGTGAAATACATACAGGTTATTTAAAATGTTTAAGTGAAAAGCTACCGGCAAAGACAGAAACTAGCTGACTCTGGGCGCCCTACACCCTTGACACCTCTGCACTACCCCTGAAGGGCTACCAAAGGCTAAGCACGATGCTTAACAGTTGCTAACTTTTTTAATAATTCAATTATATCCACTCTACTCAGCGAGGCATTTTAAATGCAAAAGTTACAGGTGTCCGAACAAAGAAACTGCCTGTGAGAGTGGCTACTGACCCCAGCATCCCTAGGAAGGGACACTGCACTGCCAGGACCATGAGAGTGGCTACTGACCCCAGCATCCCTAGGAAGGGACACTGCACTGCCAGGACCATGAGAGTGGCTACTGACCCCAGCATCCCTAAGAAGGGACACTACACTGCCAGGACCAGGAGAGTGGCTACTGACCCCAGCATCCCTAGGAAGGGACACTACACTGCCAGGACCAGCCATGCTGCAGGTTTTGCCTCACATGGGGCAAGGCCCCAGAGTAAGGAAAAGGGAAAGTAAGCACCCCCTGTTTACATTTAACAAAGATGGGGGCGGAAGGAAGAGAGGGAAGGAGGGAGAAGAGAAAAGAATGATTTAAAAAACAGACAATATGTGAACAGTGGTTGTCTCTGGGGACAAGATTACAATCAATTTATAATCTGTGTGTGCACTTTTCTAAATTTTCTAAATGTTTTACAATGAACATGTATTACTTCTGTAATCAAAAAAAGGTTTTGTGGTTTTTTTTAATAAAAGAAATTGATACAGGGTTCTGTGTCCAGTAATGGCCAAGTACTTCCTGTTGGACTAAACACATTCAAGATAAATACAAACTCTAAAAGAAATATTAAAAATGTGAAAAGGTGGGCAGATACAGCATGGGACTCGATACTTGCAAGGAGGGAATGAAACTAGGGGACGCTTCTGGGTTTACGGCATTTGGCACAAGGGCAGGCCCCAGTCTCAGACCCAGACAGGGAGGGTCTCACTGGCTTGAAGACTACTAGGATGGAGAGTAGGAGACCAGAGCGGAGACAGGTAAGGGAGAATCGCCACAGGAGGCAGCGGAGATGGGCCCCAAGCTCCCCTTTTTTCTGGCTGCCTCCTGACCACCCACATGCCAAGACGCCAAGCACAGGCCAGCATAACCACACTGAGATCTCAGGAGGCAGAGTCTACAGTTTCAATCCAATCACATTAACTAGATGTGAAAGCAAACCAGCAGAACTCCTCAGAAGGATATAACAGATCTCAGGGTCTCTGCAACCTATCATTCACGATACCCAAAACCCAATTCAAAATCAATCAACATGATACACCATATTAACAAACTGAAGGATAAAAACCATATGATCATCTCAATAGAAAAAGCTTTTGACAAAAGTCAACACCCAATTCTGATAAAAACCCTCCAGAAGGCAGGCACAGAGGGAACTTACCTCAACATAACAGAGCCATATGTGGCAAACCCACAGCCAACATCGTCCTCAATGGTGAAAAACTGAAAGCGTTTCCTCTAACATGAGGAACAAGACAAGGTTGGCCACTCTCACCACTATTATTGAAGATAGTTTTGGAAGTTTTAGCCACAGCAATCAGAGAAGAAAAAGAAATAAAAGGAATCCAAATCGGAAAAGAAGTAAAACTGTCACTGTTTGCAGATGACATGATACTATACATAGAGAATCCTAAAGATGACACCAGAAAACTACTAGAGCTAATCGATGAATCTGGTAAAGTTGCAGGATACAAAATTAATGCACAGAAATCTCTGGCATTCCTATACACTAATGATGAAAAATCTGAAAGAGAAATTAAGGAAACACTCCCATTTGCCACTGCAACAAAAAGAATAAAATACCAAGGAATAAACCTACCTAAGGAGACAAAAGACCTGTATGCCGAAAACTATAAGACACTGATGAAAGAAACTGAAGATGATACAAACGGATGGAGAGATATACCACGTTCCTGGATTGGAAACATCGACATTGTGAAAATGACTCTACTACCCAAAGCAATCTACAGATTCAATGTAATCCCTATCAAACTACCAATGGCATTTTTCACAGAACTAGAACAAAAAATTTCACAATTTGTATGGAAACACAAAAGACCCCGAATACCCAAAGCAATCTTGAGAAAGAAAAACGGAGCTGGAGGAATCAGGCTCCCTGACCTCAGACTATACTACAAAGCTACAGCAATCAAGACTTCCCTGGTGGCACAGTGGTTGAGAATTTGCCTGCCAATGCAGGGGACATGGGTTCAAGCCCTAGTCTGGGAAGATCCCACATGCCGTGGAGCAACTAGGACCATGAGCCACAACTACTGAGCCTGCACGTCTGGGACCTGTGCTCTGCAACAAGAGAGGCCGCAACAGTGAGAGGCCTGCACACCGCGATGAAGAGTGGCCCCCACTCGCCGCAACTAGAGAAAGCCCTCACACAGAAACCAAGACCCAACACAGCCCAAAATAAATAAATTTATTTAAAAAAAAAAAAAAAAGACAGTATGGTACTGGCACAAAAACAGAATCTATAGATCAATAGAACAGGATAGAAAGCCCAGACATAAACCCACGCACATATGGTCACCTTATCTTTGATAAAGGAGGCAAGAATATACAATGGAGAAAAGACAGAAGTGGTGCTGGGAAAACTGGACAGCTACATGTAAAAGAATGAAATTAGAACACTCCCTGACAACATACACACAGAAAAACCTCAAAATGGATTAAAGACCCAAATGTAAGGACAGACACTATAAAACTCTTAGAGGAAAACATAGGTAGAACACTCTATGACATAAATCACATCAAGATCCTTTTTGACCCACCTCCTAGAGAAATGGAAATAAAAACAAAAATAAACAAATGGGACCTAATGAAACTTGAAAGCTTTTGCACAGCAAAGGAAACCATAAAAAAGACGAAAAGACAACCCTCAGAATGGGAGAAAATATTTGCAAACGAAGCAACTAACAAAAGATTAATCTCCAAAATATACAAGCAGCTCATGCAGCTCAATATCAAAAAAAACAAACAACCCAATCCAAAAATGAGCAGAAGACCTAAACAGATATTTCTCCGAAGAAGATATACAGATTGCCAACAAACACATGAAAGGATGCTCAACATCACTAATCATTAGAGAAATGCAAATCAAAACTGCAATGAGGGGGCTTCCCTGGTGGCGCAGTGGTGAAGAATCTGCCTGCTAAGGCAGGGGACGTGGGTTTGAGCCCTGGCCCCTGAAGATCCCACATACTGCGGAGCAACTAAGCCCATGCGCCACAACTACTGAGCCTGCGCTCAAGAGCCCGCAAGCCGCAACTACCGAGCCCACGTGCCACAACTACTGAAGCCTGAGTGCCTAGAGCCCATGCTTCGCTACTAGAGAAACCACCGCAATGAGAAGCCCACGCACCACAACAAAGAGCAGCCCCCACTTGCAGCAACTAGACAAAGCCCGCACAAAGCAACGAAGACCCAATGGAGCCAAAAATAAAAACAAATAAATAAATTTATAAAACAAAAAAGCAAAAAACTACGAGGTATCACCTCACACCGGTCAGAATGGCCATCATCAAAAAATCTACAAACAATAAATGCTGGAGAGGGTGTGGAGAAAAGGGAACCCTCTTGCACTGTTGGTGGGAATGTAAATTGATACAGCCACTATGGAGAACAGTATGGAGGTTCCTTAAAAAACTAAAAATAGAACTACCATACGACCCAGCAGCAATCCCACTCCTGGGCATATACCCTGAGAAAACCATAATTCAAAAAGAGTCATGTACCAAAATGTTCACTGCAGCTCTATTTACAATAGCCGGGACATGGAAGCAACCTAAGTGTCCATCGACAGATGAATGGATAAAGAAGATGTGGCATATATATACAATGGAATATTACACAGCCATAAAAAGAAATGAAATTGAACTATTCGTAGTGAGGTGGATGGACCTAGAATCCGTCATACAGAGCAAAGTAAGTCAGAAAGAGAAAAACAAATACAGTATGCTAACACATATATATGGAATCTAAAAAAATGGTTCTGAAGAACCTAAGGGCAGGACAGGAATAAAGACGCAGACATAGAAAATGGACTTGAGGACATGGGGAGGGGGAAGGGTAAGCTGGGACAAAGTGAGAGAGTGGCATGGACATATATACACTACCAAACGTAAAATAGATAGCTAGTGGGAAGCAGCCGCATAGCACAGGGAGATCAGCTCGGGGCTTTGTGACCACCTAGAGGGGTGGGATAGGGAGGGTGGGAGGGAGACGCAAGAGGGAGGGGATATGGGGATATATGTATACATATAGCTGATTCACTTTGTTATACAGCAGAAACTAACACAACATTGTAAAGCAATTATACTCCAATAAAGATGTTAAAAATATATATATTTAAAAAAAATTACTCCAAAGCACAGAGACAAGAAAACACAAGCCATACTCAAAACAATCAATGGACACCAACCCCCAGACGCCTCACATTCTGGAAGTAGCAGCAGGGATTTTACGGTAGGTTTAATAAGGACGCCCAAGGACATAAAGGTATGTTGTAATGAAAGACGAGAGGAAATCCTGACAGAAAAAAAGAAACGATTAAAAAACAGAACCAATCTGAAAAAGAATATATATATCACTTCGCTGTACACCAGAAACACTGTAAATCAACTATACTTCAGTAAAAAAATAAATTTTTTTTAAAAAGAAAGAGAACCAAATAAAGACCTAGAACAGAAAAAGTGTCTGAAAGTTAAAAAATTCATTGGATAGGCTGAAGAGTAGGGTGGGGACACAGAGGTTGGTGAATTGAAAACAGATTCTTGAGGGAAGAACAAGAGGAAGCCTGGACTTCAAGACTCAGCAGATGGCACAGTGCTGCTTAAGGATGGACGACAGATAAAAACAGCTGAGCAGAGAGCCCAGAGGGAGACTCAGACTCACACAACCTTGCCAGTTCCTAAAGACACCAAAGCAACCCAAATGGAATGAAAAGTCTTTTCAACCAAATGATGCTAGAAGACTGGATATCCATGTGAAAAAACTGATAAATCGAACTTCATTAAAATAAAAAACTAAGGGGCTTCCCTGGTGGCACAGTGGTTAAGAATCCACCTGCCAATGCAGGGGACACGGGTTTGAACCCTGGTCCAGGAAGATCCCACATGTTGAGGAGCAACTAAGCCCATGCGCCACAACTACTGAGCCTGCACTCTATAGAGCCCACAAGCCACAACTACTGAGCCTGCGTGCCACAACTACTGAAGCCTGTGCGCCTAGAGCCCGTGCTCCGCAACAAGAGAAGCCACCACAATGAGAAGCCCGCGCACCACAACGAAGAGCAGCCCCCGCGCATGGCAACGAAGACCCAATGCAGCTAAAAATAAATAAATAAAATTTTAAAAGAATAAAAAAATCAGTAGTTGGGGGATAAATCAGGAGCTTAAGGTTAAAATATACACACTACTATATATAAAATAGATAACCAACAAGGACCTACTGCATAGCCCTGGAAACTATACTCAATATCTTGTAATAACCTATAATGGAAGAAAATGTTAAAAAAAATACATATATTTATATACGTGTGTATAACTGAACCACTTTACTGTACACCTGAAACTAACACAGCATTGTAAATCAACTGAATTTCAATATATTTTTTTAAATGGCAAAAAAAAAAAAAAACATCAATAGTTGGGGTAGGGTTACAGAACTATAATTATTCATTCCCTTTAATGCTATAATCACTGAAAAATAATCTCCACTTAGGATTTTTTAAGATCTAAATAACTGTAATAAAAACTATTTTGGGGAATTCCCTGGCAGTCCAGTGGCTAGGACTCAGCCATGGGCCCGGGGTTCAATCCCTGGTCGGGGAACTAAGATCCCACAAGCGCGGCCAAAAAAAAAAAAAGAAGAAAGAAAAAAACACTACCTCAAAGTCTTTTGGAAGCAGACAGAAATTAATATACTGTGTATGTAATACAAGGAATTCTGAATTTATTTCTAGAGTTTCATTGGTCAATATAAAAATTCTACAACTGGTTGTAAATAATAAAACTCATACTGAGATTTTTTTTTTTCCGAAGAAAACAAAAGGTATGTTTTTTCATTTCAATTCTTTCCTGACAGACTCTCCATTTTCTTGTCTCCTTAGACATCCACCAGTATTTGCGACAAAGATCTATAATTCAAAATGGAGATTCCTTGGTTTTCCTCTTTTAGGTCTCTTAAATATTTATAACATTAAATAACGTGATTTTTAAAAGCATAGTAAAATTAATCATAGAATTTTTTTAAAAAAATTTTTTCAAAACTTGAATAGGTTTTTCTCCAGAGAAGATATACAAATGACCAACAAGCACATTAAGATGCCCACCATCACTCATCATAAGAGAAATGCAAAAGAAAACACAATGAGACACCACTTCACGCTCACTAGGATGGCCAGAATTTCTTTTAACAGGAAAAAGAGAGTTGGCAAGGATATACAAATATCGGAAGCTCTGTCTGTTGCTGATGGGACGTAAAATGGGGTAGCTACTAAGTATTCATAGTGGACTGTTCGCAACAGCCAAGAGCTGCAGACAGTCCGAATATTCATCAAGAGTGGATAAGCAAAATGTAGCACACCCGTACAATGGGTACACACTCTGCCATAAAGAGCTATGGAGTGCCGAGGCATGCTACAATGTGGGTGAGCCTTGAAAACATCATGTTAAGTGAAAGAAACCAGACACAAAATACTGCACGACTCCACACTAGGTCAATCTATGGAGACGATGCCGACTGGTGGCTGCCAGTGGCTGCAGGAGCAGGTACTGGGGAGTGACTGCTTTCTGGGTACGGGGTTTTCTTTTAAGACAATAAAGATATTTTAGAAATTGATATACATAACAGTGGTTGCTTAACACTGTGAATGTACTAAATGCCACTGAACATTATGCGGTTAATATAAAAATGGTTATGTGAATTTCACTTATTTGTGCATAATCACGGAATTTAAACAGTGGGATGTGAGTGTTCACTGAACACTGTTTAGCTTTCCTGTCTGAAATTTTTCATAATAAAATGCTGAGAATTAGAAAAACTTATAAGTTTAAAAAGTAATGATAAAGCAATCACCCGTGTACTCATCCCGAGGCTTAAGAACAAGCTGTTACGCACGCCCCGCAGACCCCACGCACTATGAAGGCATCCCCCTCCCCACCTGAACTGCGCGTGAACACTCTCCCCTGGTGCCACCACCTACAGGCTTAGCTCCACGCTACGCTGTGTTTCGTTTTGCTTCCTAGTGAACTTTACCTGAAGGAACGCTGCAGCTGGGCTCTCCCGTAACTCCTTCTGTTCCACAGGGCGCTGCTGAGACCCGCCCACACCGACTCACTCCTTTTCACTACTGATTACTATTGGCATTCCTCTATATGAATGTGCATGACCCGCTGACCTGTTCTACTGCTGACGGACATTATGTATCTTTCCAGTTTGGGGCTATTAGAAGAAACGATGCTGCTGGGACCATTATTAGATGTGTTTTCTGGCACACAAACACAAGAATACCTTTAGAGCATGCTGTTTGGATCAAAAGGGGCTACCCACGCTCACCTTTTCCAGATCATGTGAAATGTTTCCATGCTACACTCCCAATCAACAGTGGGTAAGAATCTCATAGACCTAAATCAACAGATTCTGTCCAATTTAATTTCTGGCAATCTGGTGAGTATGACAGTAAATCAGAGGGTTTAATTTGTGTCACTGTGGAGACCATGCAACCTAAGTTTACAGGCACTCCCTGCCAACCACTGTCCCACGGTTCTTATGCAAATATTTATCAATGTGGTCTATAAACGCACTGATGTATTACATTCCTCTAAGCACTAACAGGAAATTTGTCCCACTAATAAACTTTCTGACAATTTCCAATTCAAGAAATTTTATCTTCAGTTGTATCAAATTCATTACAAGAACACCTAAATATTGGGTTCAAATTATTATTCCCCACCAAAAAGAACACAGTTCCTTGGAGAAATGACTGATTCCTGGACTGAATCAAGGCATGTGCGAGATAAACTTTAAACACTTTGTGCCAGAATGTAAGGAAGTACTTGGACAGCGCCAGGGATGTGTCAAAAGTATACTAGAGCCCGCTTGAAAGGGCTCCCACTGGTCAAATTACAGATACTTTGAACATCAAAATAAACAGTAATAGAATAAATAGTAATAAACTGGGGCGGGGGGGCTGGGTAGCGGATGGCTGGCAGGGCACAAGGAGACTTGGTGGAAGTGGACGCCCTGACACGTGTATGGGTTACACGGGCACTTGTCAAACTCAACAAATTCTAACATTTAAGATCTGTGCAGTCCCTGCCTACAAATTATACCTTAATATGATATAATTCACCACTTTTACAGACCAAAAAAGAAAAATCACATGATTATGTGAATAGATGCAGCAAATAGTATTTGACAAAATCCAACATCCATTCATGATAAATACTAGGAATAAAGGAATTTCCTTAACCTGATAAAGGACAGCTACAAAGTCTACAGCTAACATCATACTCCATATGGTGAAAGACTAAATGCTTCCCCTCAAGATCCAGAAGGTAAGAATTGTCTGTTCTTATCACTCCTATTCAGCATCACAGTGCAAGTCCATGCCAGTCCCTGCCATTGCCAGTGCAAATAAGGCAAGAAAAAGAAATAAAAGGCATACAGATAGAAGAAAATATAAATTTTGCTTTCTTTGCAGACATGATTCTCTAGGTAGAAAATCCCATGGAATCTACAAAAAAGCTCCTAAAACTAATAAATGAGTTTAGCAAGGTTGCATAATCAAGTGTATTCCTATATACTTGCAATCAACAACTAGAAAAAAATTTTTAAATTTAAGTACCATCTATAGCACCACAGAAAAATTGGAATAGCTGGGTATAAGTCTAACAAAACATACATAGAATTTGCATGCTGAAAACTACAAAATACTGATGAAAGAAATCAAAGAAGACAAAAATAAATGGAGAACATACCATATTCCTGGCCTGGAAGACTCAAGATATTACTTCACCCCAAACAGGTCAATAGAGTCAATCCAATCTCAATCAAAATCCTAGCAGGGGGCTTCCCTGGTGGCGCAGTGGTTGAGAGTCTGCCTGCCTATGCGGGGGACGCAGGTTCGTGCCCCGGTCCGGGAGGATCCTACATGCCGCGGAGCGGCTGGGCCCGTGAGCCATGGCCGCTGAGCCTGCGCGTCCGGAGCCTGTGCTCCGCAACGGGAGAGGCCACAACAGTGAGAGGCCCGCGTACCGCAAAAAAAAAAAAAAAAAAAAAAAAATCCTAGCAGGATGTTCTATGGATATCGACAAGCTGATTCTAAAATGTATATGAAAAGTGAAAGGAACCAGAATGACCAAAACAATTCTGAAAAAGAACAGAGTTGAAGAACTCACACTAACTGATTTCAGGACTTACTACAAAGATACAGTAGTAAAGACAGTGTGGCATTAAGCAAAAAGATAGACACAGAGATCAATGGAAGAGAAGAGAGCCTAGAAACAGACCCATACGGACAGGATCAACTGATTTCTGGCAAAGATGCAAAATCAATTCAGCAGATACAAGACAGTCTTTTTAAGAAACACTGCTCAACTAACTGGCTGTCGATATACAAAGAAATAAACTTCTACCGATGCTTGCATGTTATACAATACTTTACTCAAAATGGATCACACGGGCTTCCCTGGTGGTGCAGTGGTTGAGAGTCCGCCTGCCGATGCAGGGGATACGGGTTTGTGCCCCGGTCTGGGAAGATCCCACATGCCGCGGAGCGGCTGGGCCCGTGAGCCATGGCCGTTGGGCCTGCGCATCCGGAGCCTGTGCTCTGCAACGGGAGGGGCCACAACAGTGAGAGGCCCGCGTATCGGAAAAAAAAAAAAAAAAGGATCACAGACCTAAATGTAAAACATAAAACTATACAACTTCTAAAAAAAAAACTAGAGGAAATTTTTGTGACCTTGGGTTGAGTGAAGAGTTCTTATATATCAAAATCACAATCCATAAACGAAAAAAAATGATAAAAGAGACCACATCAAAATTCAGAACTTCTGCTCTGTAAAAAATGATATGAAAGAAGAAAAAGATACGGCACAGAATGACGGAAAAATATTTGCAAATTTATATCTGACAAAAAGCTTATATCCCAATTATATAAAGAATTCTCAAATGCAACAATAAAGCAAATGACTCACTGGGAAAAAAATGGTGAAGGAAATGAACAGATACTTCACCGAAGAAGATATATAAATGGAAATGAACGCATGAAAAAGAAAAGTTGTTCAACATCATTAGTCTTTAGAGATATACAAGTTAAAACCACTGCATACGTATTAGAATAACTACAGAAGAAAACTGACAAGAACAAGTAGTGGGGAGGACGCAGAACAAAAGGAACTCTCAGTCACCGCTGGTGGGAATGTGAAACGGAACAGCCACTGTGGAAAGTTTGGCAGTCGCATGTGAAACTGAATGTACTCTTAATAACAGCCCAGAAACCTGTCTCCTAGGTATGCCAACAACTGGAAACAACCCAACGTCCTTCAAAGGGTGAATGGCTCAACAAACTGGGGAACACTCATATAGTGGAATACCGCTCAGCAAAAAAAGGAAACAATTGGCAAATTCAACAACGTGGATGAATCTCAAATGCATTAATTATTATGCTAACTGAAAGAAGCCAGACTGAAAAGGCAGCATGCATATACTATACTGTATAATTCCATTTATATTTTATTCTGGAAAAGGCAAAATCATAGACAGAGAACAAAGGTTAAGGGAGGGAGAAAATTTGACGACAGAGATGTGGCATGAGGAACATCTGGGGGGATGACAGAACTCCTCTGTCTCTTGGGTGGTGGTGGTTACACAACTCTAGGCATTTAACAAAACTCACAGAACTATAGACCAAAAAGAATAAACTGTACTGAATTAAATAAATTTAAATAAATAAATACCGTTAATGACATATGAAAATGAAATAAGAATCTGTATGTGAATATACGTAATGGAAGAAAAAAGAAAGTTCATCATTACAGCAGAATGCCAGCTAATGAATGCAGAAGGAATAATGGAGTTAGAAAATCCACTTTGCAGTCTTTAACGTGGCAGCTGACTCCAGCAGGACTCGCCAATAGATAACAGAATTAGTGGCCCATGTCAAACGACATTCTACAAAATAACTGACCTACACTTCTCAAAAATGTGAAGGCATGAAAGAGCGAGGAGATTGCCCAGATTAAAGAAGACCAGAGAGGCATGGCAACTAAACACAACGGGTGATCCCAGACTGGGAGAAAAACAACTATACAAAGGATGTCACCGGAACAAGAGACAAAATTTGCACGTGAGCTGTGGCTTAGTCATAGTAAAAGTTACTGTAAAATTTCCAGAATTGATTGTTATACCACGGTTAGGTCAGGTAACACTCGTACCTGATACCATATGAAGAAGGACTTAGGGATGCAAGTGTGATATGATGTCTGCAATTTACTCTCAAATAGTTTGGGGGAAATGTGTATGTGTGTACATATAAAAGAGAGAGAGAATAAAAATAATGCAAATGGGGCAAAAAGTTAACAAGTGGTGAATTTGGGTAGAGGATATAACGGGAGGTCTTTGTACTGTTATTGCAACTTTTATATATGTTTGAAATTATACCAAAATTAAAAATTAAGAAAATTTTAAAAACATTATCACCACAAGATTCAACTGCTTTCAGAACCTAGCACAATCTATTCCAAAATGACTAGAATCTGACCTCTACTTTTAGGTTCTTGGCATTTATTAATGTAACACTGAGTGATTTAATTTTCAAAAAATTAAAAATAATCAGTTTGCATTCAATTAACATCCATTTAGAAGCCTAAGGTCCTGGTATTTTAGAAGTGTGTTTCATTTCAGTGTTTCTTCTAGCTACAGAAAATATCAAGTTATCATCTGTGTAATCTTCTTTTTTTTTCTTCTGTTTGCACTGTTCTCAAAAATACAGATAGAAGACACAAGAAAGAACCAACATTTAAAACACAGCACACAAGGAATCCTGAGCATACATTCAACAGGACTGTAGGTATTAGATGACATGCATGCTGAAGCTACTACTGCGTTACAGGTCAATACACACAAAAAATAATGCATTAAGGTCTGTGTTGTCATTTACTCATGCAATTTAGTTGTATAATTTTATATGCAGGAAGGCTTTTTTACTTTTTTAAAATAAGGAATGGGCTCTGGAAAAAAATGCTGAAGAGCAAATAGTAAATTGAAGGTTAAAATATCTGGATGAAGGAAAAGTTTCTGATGAGACTACATTTTAGAACCATCGAAAAGTACCTGAAATGGTTGCTGCTGGGATGAAAAAGCAGCAGAAACATTTGGAGGAAGCTGGGTTGCTATAGCAACAGGAGTACCAGTCTGCCCATCCTTTCCTGTCACAACCTTTACCTGAGAGGAAATATTTTGAGAAAAAAAGGCAACATAATTTTTAAGACTGCTCAAAATTTTGTTAGAATTTTATTGCTGATAGCTCACTGATGTCTGGTGTTTAAAAATGGAATTTTTTTGCATCAAATCCTGTAAAAGGACACTGAACTGATTTGTGACAGATTTATAATACCCTAACTCAACTGCAAATCTTGCAGAAACTCCAATTTAAGTCACAAGTGCAATGTCCTTAGATTCTGCAACTTCAAACTTTAAAAATGGTAATGGCGGACGGTCTTCAAGTAGCAGAGCCCTGACAACCTCATAGGCAGTTTACACCCTGGCCTACGACGTGCAGGTCAGAATGGCAATGACAGGTAAGGGGGATTGAGCCTACAGACAACATTGGTGTACAAACATAAAGGAGAACTGAATTTCACTATTTCATGGCAACAGAGGTGAAATCCTCAAAAAACAAAAAATCATATAAACCTTTTAGAAAATAAAAATGGTTCATCCTGGAAAGGGTGTTAAAGAAAACACCAAATGGCAAAGCCACACATAATAAGTATCAACGAGGAGATGCACAAAGAGGCCAGCTTTTGTTCATCAAAGGCTGATTTCTTTGCAGAAGAACTGACAGAGATTTACACTGTTTTAGCTGTATCAAAAAACAAAAGGAGCTCCACCAACATAGTGTACAGTCACAACACAGAGGCACAAATCCAGTGCATCACGCTGCACCTCACTGTCGCCCTGTCTGCTCAGCTTCCTTCTCTAGGAAGTACCAATAAGGGACCTTAGGAATCACTAAGGTACTGAGAATCCCAATTGGGGTTATTTATTAAGTACCCATTCCAGGTACCCAAAAAGTTCACTATCTAAAAAAGATTCTATCTTAAATACCACTCAGTAGCTATGTGCAACAGCGTGAGTTAAATATGTGATCTCAAATCTAAGACTACATCTAAAAATTGAAAAAATTCAGTTGCTTTGCCACAATAACCATATTTTAATCATGAAGATACCTTATAAATGTATCTAGTGATTTAAATCATAACTGATATACTGTAACAACCTAGTGATTCAAATCCCTTCTTTGAAAATGACATTCATGGTGTTGAGAATCCCAATGGGTGAACCTGCGTTAAGTAAAATGTGACACCTGGGGAACCAGCGGGAAGGTGTCCACACCCCTGGCTTCTGCAGGCCCTTCGGGGCTGGCCAACCTCCACACACCCAGCAGAGCACAGGGGAACGCTGGGTCAGGCCAGGTTGGCTCCCCAAACCGGGGAAGCATCCCTGTTCTAAACGCACCGGCAATACTCACAGCACCACTCTGCACCGTCCTCCTAACTAGAGCAGCTCTTTCCTTCCATGAAGGAAAAAGCAAATGCATCTTCCATTTGCTCCTGGATCAAATCCTTATGAACTGCATCTCATGAACACCCCAGGCTCACAGATCACGTGCAATTCACGGCTGCCTGCACGCACAGCCAAGCAGCCCGGCCTGCTGGTGACTGGGCGCCGCCCCTCACCTCGTCGTTGATGACCTCAGACTTCTCCTCGTCCTCGTCCTCGTCCTCCTCCTCCAGGTCCAAATCATTCTGCCTAAGGTAAGCTTGTAACGGGGCATAATGCTTCTTCTTGAAAGCTAGGAAATCCATCATGTTTCCCTGAAGGTGCTGCAAGAAGAACAGCTCGACCAAGTACTCCTTGAAGGCCGCCTTCAGAGCCTCCATCTCCCTGAAGTGGTAGTCCAGGCACTGCTTCCGCATCTGAGCCAGCTCCTGGGAGGCCGCGGGGATCTCTTCCAATTTCCTGGGAGCCTTTCTTATCCCCGCGCTCCCCGCAGACGGGACAGGAAGGCTGGAGAGGCCCGGGGGCGCTGCGGTCCTGGAAGGGCTGGTGGGGGGCGGTGGGGACGTCATCCCAAACGCCGAAGTCCCCCCGACCCCAGGGAGCAGAGGCCTGGTCAGCGGAGGCCCCTGCAGCACCTGCTGCTGCTGGATCAGCTGCCCCTGGATGATGCTGCTGATCTGGGGCGGCAGGCTCGTCGTGGTGATGTGGCCAGGGCTGGCCAGGGGCTGCAGGCCGGCCCCGCCTGCGGCCGCGGGGCTCTGAGGTCCCAGGTGGTGGACGGTGCCCCCCGACTGCGCGTGGGGCTGCGAGAGTCTCCGTTCTCTGACCGTGATGGGCGCCCCCGTGTGCTGCAGCTGAACCTGGGCGCCCGGGGCCATCTGCGCCAGGCCCGAGCCCTCCTGGAACACGAAGTGGCCGCCACTGGACGGGCTCAGGCTGATCTGTCTCACCAGCACACTGGCGTCCACGAAGCCCCCGGTGGGACTGCTGCTGCATAGGCCCAGGCCGGGGCCAGGGGCTCCCGCCCGCACGCTCTGCAGGCCCGGTCCCGGCCCGGGGCTGGGCTGGGTGGGGCTCTGAGTCTGCACCTGCTGGGACAGCGGCGAGGTGACCTGGATGTACGATGGAGACCCATGCTCAAACCGCCTCTGCTGTGCACTGAACTGGAATCCCGGAGAAGTGGGGCTGGGCAGCGGCAGGGGGGCCAGCGTGATCTGGGGGTTCCCTCCCACCACCGGCCCCACATTCTGAAGGGCGATGTTCACGCTCTGCCCGGCCACGGGGCTGCGGTTCATCAGCTGCTGAACTTGGTAACCGGGGGACTGGGGCGCGGACGGGCTCGCCGCCGGCGCAAAGGGCGTGGCGGGGGACTGCGGGGGGTTGGGACGGGCCTGCTGCTCTTCTCCTTCGCTGCCAGCGAAGGCCCTGGACCTCTGCAGCTGGTGCTGGACGTTCTGAGGGCCGCTGCCATGGTGCATGATCGCCCTCCTTTTTTATCCAACTTAATGCTCTGCTGAAAAAACACAGTTAAAATCAAGTTACTTAGAGGCAAATATAACCATCTGATCACTACTTATTCTGAGTACCATTTAGCAGCACCGGACAGATGCTCTGGAGGGATGTTCCCACCAGCATCTGATACAAACCACTGTCTTACTGTCATCGAGCCCCGACGAGATGGCACTGGAGACCATCTCCTTCAGCACAGAGGAGGGACAGGGCCTTCTGGGTCACTGCTGTGCCTGGGGCCAGGACATGGCCTGGCAGGAGCAGGTGGGTGGTCCCAACCAGCTCCCGAGGAAGCTAACTGGCAATCACTTGCTCAAGGCCAGCGGGATATGAACCTGGTGCTGGCGCTCGTGACAGGCATGTTTCTTCCTGGGAGGCTATTCCTCGTCCAGTGGCCCTGCTCCGTGCCGCCACGTGCTGGGGCAGTCTGCCCATCTCTCCCAGTGGAGGAACGGTGCCCAGGAGGCCGCCAGTGGCTCCCACACATGCCACCATCGCATGTCATCAGAAGAGAACCGCCCCTCACCAGCTGGCAGTTCTCATGAGCATCTGTGCGACGCCCCTGCAAACACCCCCGGGTTACTTGACTGTGAACACACAGAGCCCCTCTGCGCTCCTGGGGGAGAGGCCCAGGCCTGGTGCCAGCCTCGCACCTCAGCCCTCTCTACGAGCTCACATGGGGGTGGTGGGTGTTTCCAGAAGAAAACCTCAGGAGAGAAGGGAGCAGCCAGGACGGGAGAGTCCCTGTCAGGGGTCCGCCAACTCTCTGGGAGCTGGGACATGGCTTTAAAGGGGCTCATGGCCCCAAGAGTGCTGAGGGCCGCGGACTAGGGAAGGGGGCGGGAGAGGGGACAGGACGCTGAGAAAGGACGGGAGGAAGCAGAGGACTAGCGGGAGGAGGCTAATTCCAAGGTGAGGCAGGGAGGCCGCCCACAAGGGCGCACTGTGGCTGGAGTCACACTGGGCTGGAGCCTGGGCTGGCGCCTTGCTGTCTGCAAGGGGGTGACCCCGCTGGGAACAGGACGACAGCCGCAGCCTGTCTGCTCCCCACTGGCTGGGTCAGAAATACCCTCCCCCCGATTACAATTCTCAAGTCTTTGCTGACACACCTAGCTCCCCATTTCTTGGTGTTCCCTCCAGCCCTCCCCGCAAGACAAGCAGGAGCATCCTTTCGTCTTCAGGGCATCACTGTTATTTCACGGAGAAAACGGACAAGGGATGAAAAACATTATAAACCGAAAGTTACAAGACTTAAAAAGTGAAAATACACATTTGTATGAATGCTGCCACAGTCCCAGGCCCCTGGCTGAAACACACATGTGTATGAAATCAAGAGCTACAGAACTCACGGGTGCACAAGTGAAGGCTGGGAAACATAAAGACCAGTGCCTGCTTAGATTAGCAGGAGAAGGCACTCTCTGCTCTGATGACCGTCTCTGAAGATGGAGTCTAAAGACCATGGGCAAGCTGCAGCCAACACATCCAAACGGGAAATCGGGACCACAGCCTTAATTATCATCCCAGGAGCCCTCTCCCACCCTCGCCCCCAGCAGACAGCCCAGCAGACGTGGGCGGGACTGTGAGCTGTGGGACACTCAAGGGCGGGGGACTCTGAGGCATGCTTATTGCTTTCAAGACGAGCTTTTGGGACTTCCATCGTGGTCCAGTGGTTAAGACTCTGTGCTCCCAATGCAGGGGGCCTGGGTTCGATCTCTGGTCAGGGAACTGGATCCCGCATGCATGCCACAACTAAGACCCGGCACAGCCCAATCAATCAATCAATCAATCAATCAAGTTTTAAAAAAGAGCTTTTGTTCCTGATCTTTTTAAACAAGCATTATGAGGAAGATTAGTGTAGAACAAACACAAAAATAGAATAAAAAGAATAAACAAACACATTAGGACATATTTCAGATTATTTCCTTAAAATACATTCCCAGAATACCAAAGATGATAAGAGAGAACAAAGGCCAGAAAGAAACTCTGTCACATATAATAATTTACAAAACCAGGGGGAAGGTAAAGAATGGGGGGGGGGGAATACATTGTGATGACTGACCTCTTGAAAAAATGTGGAGGGAGACAGCGCAGATCTCTGAGGGCTCAGAGCTCAGAACGTGCCTAACAGGGTGGCCGACAACGGTGGGGAAGCAGGCCCCATTACCTTTGACCTACTAATCCAACCTCTGGGAATTGCTAAGGAAATTCACCTACCAATTTTTTTGAATTATGCATAAAAATATTTATTACAGAATAATACAGTAGAAGTAAAAAGAAGTGTAACCAGAAATATCCAATGTTCAAGTTCTAGATGGAGACTATGTTATAAACATGGAAAAGTTTTTCAGATATATTATTAAGTGAAAAAAGTAGCATACTAATTGTACAACTTAACCACGACTCTGTTAAAGATATAAATTAAAAAACTATCTACTGAGACATATGGACACATAAATACTGACCTTCACCTGGCGAAGGAATAAAACACCTGGAAGAGCCACACAACGCGGCTGCCTCAGCAACGTAAAGGCCGAGCCACAGACACACCCACACCACGAGGACGCCAAGGAGCACAGCCAGACGCAAGGACCACGGACTGCAGGCCACTGACACAAGACATTCTGGAACAGGCAAAACCACAGAGACAGATTAGACAGACGCTGCCAGGCTGCAGGTGGGAACTTGGGGGTGTGGAACTGGTTCTACACTTGATTTGGGACGATGGTTACAAGAATGAGTGTGTTCATTCAAATTCAAAGAACTGTAAACTACACGTTGACTTTTTAAAAAGGTTCCTGACTTCAGTGAGCTTACGGTCAGGTTGGAGAAACAAACCCAATCAACTATGATGTAAAGAAACCACTTATCTAAAACAGCATCCCCCGGAACATGGTACAGTTACCCCGGTGGAAAGCAAAGCCACCATCTCCTGAATTGGTGGCGGCGATGTCCCTAACTGTAAGGCCCGCCAGCAGCCGCAGCGGGCTGTTTGGCTCACGATTTGAGGAGGACACTGCCCAGGACCAGGCCGAGATCAGCGGGCCGCGTCAGCGCACCGCCGCAACCTGCGAGGAGCGGGGACAAGCCCTCAGACCACTGCGCGCAGCGCCCACTGGGGCCACGCGGGGCTGGCGCCGTCTGTGCGGCGGCTGCTCACTCAGGGCAATGCTGACATCACACAGGGGGCACATCTGGTGCCGGGAAGAGGCCACCCTAAGAAACACCTACCTGGGCCCCATCCTTGGTGTAGGCAGGGGTCCCCAGGTCAGAACTGGAAAGAGTGAGGGGGGAAGGGCTCAAGAAACTGGGTCCCCATAGCAGCTGCTCCCACCCCCTCACCCCCCGCTGAGGCCTGGACATGCTCCCAGCCCCCCAGGGCCTCCCTCCCCAGCTTCTCTTTCGGGGCTCCCAGAGTCCAGGCAGCTAGGGATTGGGAAGCCTCTTCTTCCCCTTCAACGAGCAGGGAGCTCAGGTCATGAGCCCTGCTCCCTTCCCAAACCCGTCTCCCTCTCAGCCCTGTCATCCCCCCAGACGGATCCGGCCCTCAGGCCAGGCTCCCGCTTTGGGTAGTTCTGCTACATCAACAACAGCTCCCGGGCTGGACGGAGAGTGAGGAGAAGGGAACGAGGAGGAGGGTGGATCAGGGCTTGAACGCACGAGCATGAACTCAGGGCAGAAGGAACAGACAGAACACGATGGGAGTGAAGGGAGGACAGAAGCCACAAATAGTGTCTGGGAATATTTTCAAGTGGAAACTCCAGAGAGCAATTTGGCAGTAGGTACAAGAATCTTACAGCACATTCACGTCTTCTGACCCAATAATCCGACTCCTAGATCAGCCTAAGAAAAAAGATCAGAGCTGTGTTCGATATACAAGGATGCTGACTGAAATGTTATTTGTAGCAGAAAGATGGCATGCCCAACCATAAACATCAATAAACTTTGATACGTCTATGCAAAACAGTATTAACACTGACTATGTGACAGAGTACACTTTGATTTTTCCCTGCTGCCTTTCTATGCTTTCCAAGTTTGTCCTTAACTGGCTTGTGCCACAGTCATCAGTGCTCTTCACCACACACTCCGATTCTCCCGCCAGTCACAACACGGGTGTGCATTTCCCAGCCCTGGACTCGGCGGTCACGTGACACGCTTTGGCAAAGACAGGGGCATGCTGTTTGCCACACTGACTCGGTCCTGCTTGGCAGTTCACAGGAGCACAGGGATGAGGCCCCGAGGGAGCACAACAACAAGCTAACTGCAGGGAACACGTGGCGGGCACTCCGCCCTGTGCTGGATGCCAGCAGCGCCCGGGGCGCACCTGCCGGCTGCAAGAGCCAGGCACATCTTGGCTGATCCAGCACATAAAGAAAACAACACATGAAAGCAGACTCACAGATACAGAGAGCAAACAGGTGGCTGCCAGAAGGGAGGGGATGAGAGGTGGGTGAAATGGGTGAAGGGTATTAAGTGGTACAAGCCTCCAGTTATAGAAGTCAGTCATGTGATGTAAGGTGCAGCATAAGGAATATGGTCAGTGACACTGTAATAACACTTTGTACGGGGACAGATGGCTACTAGACTCATCACGGTGACCGTTTCATAATGTGCGCACATGTCAAATCATTAGTACACCTGGAACTAACACAATATTGTAATCAACTATACTTCAATTTAAAAAAAAAAAGAAAACACTTTGCAATAGAAGAGACGCCACACCCTCCACTCCAGCCTATCGCACAAACTCCCGCAGTTCTCTGCCTTAAGACACAAGACCCCGCTGACATATCTGTCCCTGCCTCCCTGCCACCTCCAGCAATGGTCCACCCGGTGAGCCTCTCAGGGTTTCGTGGGGCCCACAAATCCATGCCTCACCAAGAGCTGCAGACCACAGAGAAAAAGGCCTCTCACAGACAGATGCTATTTTTAAACCTCTCTGACTGTTGTCGAGATGTTTAAAATAAGAAGTCTTTTTAGAGCATTACTAAAGTTCACAACAGCTTTCTGGAAGGCTAAAGAATTATTTTTTTATCACTTATTTATTTTTTTATTTATATTTTGGCTGCTCTTTGCGGCACGTGGGATCTTAGTTCCCTGACCAGGGATCGAACCTGCACACCCTGCAGTGGAAGCGTGGAGTCTCAACCACTGGACAGCCAGAGAAGTCCTGAAGCTAGAGAATTAAAATCCAAACTTTCTTAGATCGATCCATTTAGAAAAATAAAAGTCAGATCCACCCCCTGAGCCCCGCCCACCCCTGCACCTCACACCATTCACAAAAATTACTCAAGGGGGTAAAATCAAACCATAAAAATATTTTGAAACATATGAGAATATCTTTATAATCCTGCAGTAATGAAGAGTTTCCTAAACATGGCGTGAAACCTAGAAACAATATTTATTTTTAAAAAGCATTAACAACTGACAACCTTACTAAAGAAGAACATTACAATAAAAAAGTGAGATTGATTAAAAATATTTGAAGCCTATGGGCTTCCCTGGTGGCGCAGTGGTTGAGAGTCCGCCTGCCGATGCAGGGGACGCGGGTTCGTGCCCCGGTCTGGGAAGATCCCACGTGCCGCGGAGCGGCTGGGCCCGTGAGCCATGGCCACTGGGCTTGCGCGTCCGGAGCCTCTGCTCCGCAGCGGGAGAGGCCACAACAGTGAGAGGCCCGTATACCGCAAAAAAAAAAAAAAAATTTGAAGCCTATATGACAAAAGGTTATCCATCCTTAAGAATTCCCACAAATCAAGAAGAGCCAAACAACCCAAGAAAAGAGGCTAAACCAGAAATCCTACAAGAAATTCAGATGACACATAAACATCAAAAATGCTTAACCTCATTAATAACAAAATATGAAATAAAGTGAGACAATTATTTGTTGTTTGACAGGTTAGTGAAGATCAAAAGACTGGTAATATTCAGGTTTAGTAAGGCTGCTAGGAAATGGCGAACCCGCCATACACAAATGAGGGAAGTAAAGCACAGCTATAGCTTTCTGGAGGGTAACGCGGCATTACCTATCACAGTTTTAATGTACACTGATCAAGGAACTCCACCTCTAGGGATCTATTCACACAAATATACAGTTGTCCAAAGGTGTTCATTATAATATTATTTATAATGTCAAATTTGAAACATGTAAATGCTCACCTATGGGGAACTTTTAACAAAATCTGGTATAACCACCCTTTAGAGGCAGCCACTAAAAGAATGAGGAAACGCTTGTACGTACTTAAATTATATAACTGGAGTAAAGCCAAACATACGCGTAGCATATATATTACACGTATACACGTTTTTAAACTCTCGACACGACAACACATATATGGGCGTGTACATATTTCTAGCTCTCTCTGTACACGTTAAAAGAAACGTCTTTGGCCAAGCATAACAGCGTGTCGTGTAAGGGAGGCTGTCTGACTGGGCTCACTGATGAACCACCAGCACCCAGAACAGAGCCTGGCATATGAGAGACACCCGGTAGGTGCTTGGTGAGTAAACGAGTGAGCATGGGAAAAGCAGAGGAGGGGAAAGTGCTAGAATACTAGCGTGCTGAAGACCAAGGCCGAGGAGACAGACAGAGCCAGGGCTCAGAGGGCCATTACGCCACACTGGGTGGGGAGTCCCCAAGTCGCTCGGCAGGAGATGCTGGCAATCATGGCCGCCCTGGCTCTATGCAGACCAAAGACACGGTTTTAGTCTGTATGATGTCATCTGCTGTTTGGATTCATTTCAATTGATATTTTTATACCAGGAGATTTCACATAAAAAACGCAAGTTGTCAGCTTCATTCATTAGAAATATCCAAGTACTGGCCACACTGGGCCACATCCCAGCCGGCAACAAGAAGCGGGAGCTGAGCAGAAGCCCCAGGCCGCCAGGCTCACTGCGCTCATCGCCACAGTCGACGCGCCTCCCACACCACAGCCAAGGGCCAGGCACCGCTCACCACCCAGGGAGCACTGCTGTTAGAGTGGGGAAGCATTTCTATACTGCACCATCAAGAGGGCCATTTCTGAACGGGAGGAAGCCCACATCCAAAGCGCAGCGTCTGCATCAAAGAGCCCCTCACAGGCCATGAAGATATGCAGAGGCAGAAACCAGAGAAGGCCTGGCCTGCCAGAAATAAAGCCAGCTCCACAACTTCCTAACACAATTACCAGCATCAACCAGAACCCAGGCTTGGCCTTCTTGACTAACATCAAAACCCACCAAAACACTATGACTCTCTCTACAAGGTTGCTCACATGTAACGAACCAAACGCCTGATTCATTTCACTCACGCCTAGCCTGTATTTATGAAATGGGATTTTCTATTGCAAAAATCAGTAAAACAAAGTAAAACTCCAAGGTAAGACTTGAGGCTGAATTTTTCAAGCACATTCACTTGTAAATCCATCACTCATAATGAAAGAAATATGAATTAAAGCTAAGCTGAAATATCATTTCTCATCTATCAGCCTAACAAAATTCAAAAGCCAGACAACATACTCTGTTGGTGAGACTGTGGGAACCAGGCCCTCTCAACTCTGCTGTGGGATGTTAAGCTGTACAACCCTACAAGGGGACCTGGCACCATTTACCCAAAACTACACATGCTCAGGACTTCCCTCGTGGTCCACTGGTTAAGAATCTGCCTTCCAATGCAGGGGACGCGGGTTTGATTCCTGGTCGGGGAATTGAGATCCCACATGCCGTGGAGCAACTAAGCCCTCATGCCACAACTACTGAGCCCACACGCCACAACTAGAGACGCCCACGCACCACAACGAAGAGCCTGTACACCGCAAGGAAGACCCAGCACAGCCAAAAAGAAGAAGAAACTACACATGCTCTTACTCTTCAACCCAGCATCCCACTACACATTCACCGTGAATATCCACCTCCAAAATGAAAACACACAAGCGCAATGTTTATTCACTACAGCATTATTTGCAAACGCAAAATACCGGAAATAAACTGCACAGCCATAATATTTCAGAGACTGGTTGACTATATTACAGTACATTCACTTAATGAAGTACTACGTAGCTGTACAAAAGAATGAGGAAGATTTCCATGAACTGGTATAAAGCAATTTCCAGAACGTATACTGCTAAATCACATAAACAAAGTGTAAAAAGACTATATATGGGGAAATAACTTTGTATAAGAAAGGGGAAAAGAAAGACAGACAGATGGACTAATTAATGGAAGGACAGAGACATACCTTTCCTGCACTCATTCATTCATTTATTTTTATTTTTATTTGGCTGTGTTGGGTCTTCATTGCTGCACCCAGGCTTTCTCTAGTTGCAGTGAGCAGGGGCTACTCTTCATTGCGGTGCACGGGTTTCTCACTGCAGTGGCTTCTCCTGTTGTAGAGCATGGGCTCTAGGTGTGCGGGCTTCAATATTTGCAGCACGCGGGCTCAGTAGCTGCAGCATGGGGGCCCTAGAGCATGTGGGCTTCAGTAGTTGTGGTACACAGGCTCTGAAGCTGTGGCTCGCAGGCTCTAGAGCACAGGCTTAGTAGTTGTGGTGCACGGGCTTAGTTGCTCCATGGCATGTGGGACCTTCCTGGACCAGGAATCGAACCCACATCCCCTGCATTGGCAGGCGGATTCTTAACCACTGCACCACCAAGGAAGCCCTGTTTATTTTTGTAAAAAAAAAAAGAATGCAGGGACACGGGTTCGAGCCCTGCTCCGGGAAGATCCCACATGCCACAGAGCAACTAAGCCCGTGCACCACAACTACTGAGCCTGCGCTCTAGAGCCCGCGAGCCACAACTACTTGAAGCCCACGCGCCCAGAGCCCGTGCTCCACAACAAGAGAAGCCACCACAATGAGAAGCCCGCGCACTGCAACAAAGAGTAGCTCCCACTCACCGCAACTAGAGAAAGTCCGCATGCAGCAACAAAGACCCAACATAGCCAAAAATAAATAAATAAACAGATACATTCCAACAAACAAAAGTCCAGGACCAGATGGCATCACTGACGAATTCTACCAAACATTCAAAAACGATTTAATGCCTATCCTTCTCAAACTCTTCCAAAAAATGAAAAGGAGGCAACGCTCCCAAATTCATTTTACGAGGCCAGCATTACCGATACGAAAACCAGAAGAGGACACCACCAAAAGAGAAATTACAGGTTAACATCCCTGATGAACACAGATGCAAAAATCCTCAACAAAATATTAGCAAACTGAATTCAACAATACATTGAAAGGATAATACACCGTGATCAACTGGGACTTATTCCAGAGATGCAGGATGGTTCAACATGAGCAAATCAATCAACGTGTTGCACCACATTAACAAAAGGAAGGATAAAAATCACATGATCATCTCAATAGAGCGGAGAAAGCATTTGACAAAACTCAACATCCATTTAGAATAAAAACTCTTAACAAAGTGGGTACAGAGGGAACATACCTCAACGTAATAAAGACCACATATGACAAGCCCATAGCTACATCATACTCGACAGTGAGAAGCTGAAAGCACTTCCTCTCACATCAGGACAAGACAAGGGTGCCCCCTCTTGCCATTTTTATTCGACACACTTTTGGAGGCCCTAGCCAGAACAATTAGACAGGGAAAAGGAATAAAAGGGCATCCAAGATCAGAAAGAAGTAAAACCGTCACCATCTGCAGATGACACGATATGATGTACAGAAAACCCTCAAGACTCCACCAAAAACCTGTTACAGTTAATAAATGAATTCAGTAAAGTTGCAGGATACAAAATCAATAAGCAAAAATCTGTTACATTTTCATATACTAAGAATTATTAGAGAAGTTAAGAAAAACACCCATTTACAATTGCATCAAAAAGAATAAAATACTTAGGAATTTTCTGGCCAAGGAGGTAAAAGACCTGTACACTAAGAACTGTAAGACACTGATGAAAGAAACTGAAGATGACACAAGGAAATGGAAAGATATCCTGTGCTCTCAGATTAGGATTAACATTGTTAAAATGTCCATACTACCTAAAGCAATCTACAGATTCAACGCAATCCCTATCAAACTCCCAAAGGTATTTTTCACAGAAATAGAACAAACAATCTAAAAATTTGTACGGAACCACAAAAGATCATGAAAAGCCAAAGTAATCTTGAGAAAGAAGAACAACGCTGGAGGCATCAAGCTCCCTGATTTCAAACTATATTACAGAGTTTTAGTAGTCACAACAGTATGGTATTGGCATAAAAGCAAACCCACAGATCAATGGAACAGAACGGAAGGTCCAAAAATAAACCCACACATATATGGTCAGTTAATTTATGACAAAGGAGGTAAGAAAATACAATGGGAAAGAAACAGTCTCTTCAATAAATGGTGTTGGGAAAACTGAACAGCCACAGCAAAAAAATAAAACTGGACCACTATCTTACACCATACACAAAAATTAACTCAAAATGGATTAATGACTTGAATGTATGACCAGAGACCATAAAACTCCTAGAAGAAAACACAGGTGGTTAAGCTTCTTGACATCTCTCTTGGAGACTTTTTTATTTTTTTTTGGATCTGACTCCAAAGGCAATGGCAACAAAAGCAAAAATAAACAAATGGGAGACATCAAACTTAAAAGCTCTGTGCAACAAAGAAAACCGTCAACAAAATAAAAAGGCAATCTTTTTATAGGAAGAATAGAAGAAGATATTTGCAAATCATATATCTGATAAGGGGTTAACATCCAAAATATATAAAGAACTCATGCAGCTCAATAACAAAAAAAAAAAATCCAATTGAAAAATGGACAGAGGATCCGAATAGACATTTTTCCAAAGAAGAAACAGACGGCCAACAGATACGTGAAAAGATGCTCAACATCACTAATCATCAGGCAATGCAAATCAAAACCACGAGATACCACTTCACACCGGAAAGGCAAATCGAAACCACGAGGTATCACCTCACACCTATTATCAAAAAGACCACAAATGACAAATGTTGGCAAAGATGTGGAGAAAAGGGAACCCTCAGGCACTGTTAGTGGGACGGTAAACTGGTGCAGCCACTATGGAAAACAGTATGGAGCTTCCTCAAAAAAAATTAAAAACAGAACTACCATATGACAATTCTATTACCAGCCATTCCACTGTATCTGAAGAAAACAAAAACACTAATTTGAAAAGTTACAGGTACCCCTATGTTCATATGCACCATTATTTACGATAGCCAAGACAGAGAAGCAACCTAAGTGCCCATCAATAAATGAATGGATAAAGAAGATGTGAGCTATATAGAGAGACAGATATGGAGAGATATACAATGGAATATTACTCAGCCATAAAAAAGAATGAAATCCTGCCATTTGCAACAACATGGATGGAACCTGAGGGTATTATGTTAAGTGAAATAAGTCAGACAAAGAAAGATAAATACTGTATGATTTCACTTGTATGTGAAATCTAAACAAAACTCACAGATACAGAGAACAAGTTGGTGGTTGCAGTGGGGGCTGGGTGGTAGGCGAAGTGGGTTAAAGGGGATCAAAAGGTACAAACTTCCAGCTGTAAGATAAATAAGTCCTGGGGAGGTAGAGCTTGGGAACTGTAGTCAGTAATATTGTGCTGCATATTCAAAAATTGCTGAGAGTAAATCTTTATTTTCTTTAATTTTATTTATTTATTTTTGGCTGCGTTGGGTCTTTGCTGCTGCGCATGGGCTTTGCTCTAGTTGCGGCGAGCAGACGCTGCTCTTCGTTGCGGTGCGCGGGCTTCTCGTCGCGGTGGCCTCTCTTGTTGCGGAGCACAGGCTCTAGGCACGTGGGCTTCAGTAGTTGTGGCTCACGGGCTCTAGAGCGCAGGCTCAGTAGCTGTGGCGCACGGGCTCAGCTGCTCCGCGGCATGTGTGATCTTCCCGGACCAAGGCTCAAACCCATGTCCCCTGAACTGGCAGGCGGTTTCTTAACCACTGTGCCACCAGGGAAGCCCCGAGAGAGTAAATCTTGAAAATTCTCATCACAAGAAAAAAAAAAATTGTAACTCTGTATGACGACAGATGGTAACTAGACTTAATGTGGTGACCATTTTACAATGTACACAAATGTCAAATCATTATGATGGACACCTAAAACTAATATAATGTTGTATGTTAATTATATTCCAATAAAAATAAGCAGATACATACATATCTATATATATATTTCTTTCTTAAAAAATATATTTCCTAGTTATGTCCACTAAAGAGTCTGGAAGCAATAACACCCCATAAATACCTGCTTACTTTTGCAAAAAAGGAACTCAGGAAGAATAAGCCAGAAATGAAGGGGGTGGGTGCAAGCAGACTGGCAGGACAGTGGAGGAAGGGGCGCTTCTGAGTACACCATCTCATATCATTTTGACTTTTAGAATCATGTTAAAGTGTTACACGTTCAAAAAGCAAAATTAAATCAATAGGGATGAAGAGCTCCCTAAAACTGAACGCAAACAGAAGCAAATCTAACTCTGGAAAGGACAAAATAATCACCAATGGAACGGGGAAGGAAGGCACGGATCAACTCCACGATGCTGGATGAGAAGAGGGAGTCAGTATCAACTCATGGTTTTTCCTTAAAACACATTTCCTGTCTCCTGAAATGGCCTAAAAACAATGACATCCTGGCAGAATGGAGGAAAACTAGGGGCAGAGAGCTCTGCAGAACAAGCAGCGATGTACACAGCCTTGCCCGGGGTGGTGACGGAAGACAGAGAGAAAGGTTAGGAGATTTTAGGACAGTGGTTCTCAGCGGTTTCATCTCCATCTTTGAAATAAATAAACTCATGCCATCGTTTAACACCATTTGTATCTCAAAGTCAAGTCAGCGATGGGACTACAAACAAATCCAAGACGAAGTAAAGCTTCTCCTTTCAACCTGAGGCTCTCCTCAAACAGAGACGCTGCTGCGCACACACTGACACTCTAGAAAACCTGCAGAGTTAAGACTGGAGGCCTAGTAACAGGCACAGGCGGGTTAAGAAAGGCCAGGGTGAAGGACGCCACTCAGGGCACCGTGGGGGCCGCGTCACACACGGAGCAGGCCTCTGCGGGGCTGAATCGCAGGCAGCGTCGGCCGGGGGAGTCTGAGGTCCGCGGCCTCCAGGCACCACCACCACATCTCAGTTTTGTGAGAAAGCGATTCAGGGGGAGCCCAGGCGGGGATGGAGACTGACTCCCATCAGCAGAGCGGTGGCATCTACACCACAAGGACCTTCACCCCCAGACACCCCACGTGCAGCCACGTGAACCCTCCCTCTTTCCCTGAAAAAGCACCGCCGCCCTCCAGAACTCCCCTCTGTGGAGAATGCTCTCTGCCCTCCACTCCCTGGTAACCTGTATTCAAGGGCTTTTTATATAAGTTGTCTTTGTGCGGCCCTAAGTAACTTGATAGACACCCCCAAAATGGACCAACTACCTCTGTGAGAGGGAGTAAAAAAGAGGCTCAAATTAAACACATTAAAAACAATGCTTTCACTCATCTTGAATTGCTCCCCCAAATTTTTAAAAGATGGATGGATAGATGGATGTGTGATAAAGCAGGTCAGTAAAATGTTAATAATAGAAAACTAGGTGGTGGGTATCTAGGTGTTTACTATAAAATTCTTTCAATCTTTGTGTATCTTTGAAATTTTTCATAGTAAAATGTTAGCATCTATTAAGATGGTAACACCAGATGCCACTTAACAAAAGTCCTATTGGCTAACAAAACACTCATTCTTCTCCCACCTCAGAGCAGGTTATGAAGGTTCCATAGTAGTTCCTAAAATACGTAAGTTCCAAAAGATATAAAATGGACTAAACGGAGTTTTAAAACTCGGTTTTAAGGGTGCACTACACCATGTGCTACTACACAGGCCTGACCTCTCTCAGGCTGCAGTGCAAACGGAAACCCAGACTTCATGTCCCCAGCGTCCCTTCTGATTAAAATCATGGTGTTGGTGGTGGGTCCTTAACCCAATGGGCCAGCGCCCCCTGTACTATGCCAGGTGGGATCTATCTTAGCTTGAGAGGAACATTCAAGACAAACTGAAGAAGTGCTTCCTTAAACACCAGCTAATAAAGCTACAAACGCCCAATTCATTATTCTGCTGCTATTTCTCAACCTTTTTTTCCCCATTGTCCCCCTAAGAAGCCTATTTAGGCATTTCTCTCCCGACCGTCCCCCGTGAAGTTGTAAACCATAGCTATGCTGTGTATCTGTGAAGTACTATGACTCTTTGGGATGCCACAAACCACTGTCATACCTAATTTTTTCTCACCTTCCTCTCAAGAACCAATTCTGATCCTCTTGTGGGAGATATCACCCTCACAGAGAATGTAGCTTCTAATATATAGAAAGAAACCTATTTTTGCAAATTTTCTGTACATCTAAAGTTATTCCAAAGTGTTTATTTAAAAGTTAAACAGAGGCTTCCCTGGTGGCACAGTGGTTAAGAAACCGCCTGCCTATGCAGGGGACCCGGGGTTCGAGCCCTGGTCTGGGAACGAAGATCCCACATGCCGTGTAGCAACTAAGCCCGTGCGCCACAACTACTAAGCCTGCACTCTAGAGCCCGTGAGCCACAACTACCGAAGCCTGCGCACCTAGAGCCCGTGCTCCGCAACAAGAGAAGCCACCGCAATGAGAAGCCCTCGCATCACATCCAAGAGTAGCCCCCCCTCGCCGCAACTAGAGAAAGCCCGCGTGCAGCAATGAAGACCCAACGCGGCCAAAAATAAGTAAAATAAATTTATATTAAAAAAATTAAATAGACCAAATATCAAATAAAAATCTTAAAGTCACAATCTAGATTAAGAAAATAAGACTCAACTATATGCTGTTTACAAGAATACACTTTGAAAAGAAATGGATACCGGGGAATTCCCCGGTGGTCCACAGGTTAGGATTCGGTGCTTTCACTGCTGAGGGTCTGGGTTCAATCCCTGGTCGGGAAACTTAACATCCTGCAAGCCACGTGGCATGGCCAAAAAAAAAAAAAAATTTTTTTTTTAAATTTAAAAGTAAATAAAGAAATGGATACCAAATCAGTCAGTCTGGGGAAGTCAAGAAGGAGGAGAAAGAGCAAAGAGGAACCTCGTCATGCTTGGGGTGCTTCTGTACTGTCTGACTGTAATGCAATGTAAACTGTTCATTCATTACTTGTATTAAAAGGCTGGCAAGAATCCAAATGTCCTTCAACGAGTGAATGGATAACCGCGGTCCATCCACACTGTGGACCTACTACTCCACAAAAAGGGACATTCTTGGTACACGCAGCAACCTGGATGAATCTCAAAGGCATTACGCTCAGTGGAAGAAGCCAGACTCAAAAGGCTCCACGCTGTGTGAGTTCCTGTAGCTGACATCCTGAAAAACACAGAAAACACACACTCACGGGTCAGAGGCTGCCGAGGGCTGGGGAAAGAGTTCACTACAGAGTGGCAGCACAAGGCAACTGCTGGGAGGGAAGGAATTGTTTTGTATCCCAATTGTCATGGAAATTACACATCTGTCAAAATTCTCTGAATTCTACTCCAAAAAGTGAATACTATTAAACGTATATTTAAAAAAAAAAAAAAAGCTAAGTAAAACAGCAAAGTGAGGATATGCAAAGACCTTCCCTTCCACTCAGAACATAAATGATTTTTTAAATTTATTTCTACAATAGTGCGCCTAAACAGGATAAAAATTTCTGTTGGTTAGAACAAAGCAAAAAAAAACACAGAAGGGGTGGGGCTGAGATAACAGGCCCAAAGGATGCTCTACGCAGAAGAAAAGTCTAAGGGCCAGGGTCTTGACTCTGAAAGGCAGCGGTGCGTAGTCCCTGTACAGGGGGCTGAGGAGCAGAGGCAGCCCCAGAGCAAGATGTGAGGCCGCAGCCGCAGTCAGCTGCTCGCCCTGCAGGCGCTCACTGCCGCCACACTGGGAACGCGGGACCCTGGGGGTGCGGGTAGCAGTGCAGAGAGAATGCCAACGAGAGAATTCAAGACATAAGACGGACGGCCCCGGTGAATGGTCCACGTGAAGGACACCACGCTGCCTGTGCAGGACGTCTAACTTCACCCAGGGCCCCCTGAATGCAAGATCCAGCAGCTGAACCCTTCCTTCAATGGCCTCCGGAGCTCCCATCTCCAACTGCAGGAGTCAAATTCAATTCTCTTCATTTCTACCTACGAAATCCAAACCTCACCTCGTGCATTAAGTCTCTACTAGAAAAGCCAATTTCCCTCCTCTGAGAGCATGCGAAGTCTATTCCTCAGCAACCCCTACAATTTCTAATTACGCTTGCATGCCTAGGTCCCTACCAAATCCACCTGCTTTAGAAAGGAATGTGTTCATTAACTTATTTACTCAACAAATGTTTATTAAGCACGTACGCCATCAGACACGATTTGAAGCACTGTGTGTATGACAGCGAACAAAGCATAGCTCCTGCCCCAACGCACAAAGCGGTGAGTGCCAGACCATCAGTGCAGTGGCGCAGCTCAGGGTAAGGGATGGAGCACGCGGGCGAGTGGGCAAGGCGCTGGGTTATCCAGCAGCCTCTCTGAGGAGGGAACTGCTGAAAAGAGAACTCAGTGAGAGGCAGACCCGTGGCACGTGGGGACCTGACGTTTCAGGCAGAGCCGAAGTGTGCCCAGGCCTGAGCTGGGTGTGGCAGGAGCCAGGTGACAACGAGTGGGGTCAGGACATGACGTCACAGGGGCAGCAGGGACCTGGGCACAAGGGGCCTCATAAACTGCCTTAAGGACTTTGGCTTTTTTTCTGAGGGAGATGAGAAACGATGGAGGGCTCTGAACAAAGCAGTGCATCACCCGAATCTGTGCTCAGAGTCAACTGCAGAGCAGCTCAGCTCAGGTGAGCAGGAAGGAGGTCACTGGAATAACCCAGGCGAGATGACCCGGGGGGCTTAAATGACAGCTGTAGCCAAGAAGGCAGTGAGAAGCAGTCAGGTTTGAGATCAATTTTTAAAGTGCCGACCAATCAAATTTGGAACGTGGAAGGAACACAGAGACCACACAAGGAGCTCTGTCCTGAGCAACAGGAAGAATGGCGCTGCCTCTGACTGAGATGCAGCAGTGTATAAGCAGGTTTCACACATGTAAAAGTGGCTGTTTGGAAGATCCTGCCAGGAGAAACACATTCAGGATGTGTTGACAAGTGACCCAGTCGTGACACGGGATGAGATCACCCAGTGTACAGACCAGAGAGGAGGTGAGAGGACCACCTCGAGGCCTTATAATTTGTGTAAGTTAGGGAGATGAGAAGGAACCAGCAAGGAGGCTGAGGAGAGCAACCATCAAGGTAAAAGGACAATCAACAGAGTTGTGTCCCAGTGCCAGCAGGGCACAGCGATTCAAGGAAGCCATGGGAGGCCCAGTCAAAGGCGGCCAACAGGGGGACTTGGCAATATGGTGTCACCTAACCCCAAGAGGAGCTGTTTCAGAGGCGAGGTGGGACCAAAAGCTTAGCTTGAACCAACGTTCAAGAGAAATGAGAAGAGGAAGTAGTGATAGGGAGCTCGCGATTCTTCCTAATTCTGGTATAAAAGGAAGCTAAGCCCTAGAAAGGGTAACGGTAGCTGGAGGGAGGGGCTGTACGTTGATGAGAATACTCTGAAAAGAAGATAAACTGAAGGCAACACGAGGATATTAAAGCCACGGCCTGGGATAGGCAAGAAAGAGGGGATCCAACACAAGAAATTAAGTAGATGACGGTTCACTAATACTACTCCACTAACAGCAACTGCTGTAGAGGATTTCATGACACCTGATCATGATAACTACATGTTTTTAAAAGCACATAGAATTACACTGTACAATCCCCATTATTAAAAAAAAAATTACACGCATAGAACAAGGGGCCACAAAGAAACTGCTAAGTGTGCTTATCTTTGGGTGGTAGAATGATTTAGAGTTTTAAGATGTATTTTTTTCCAACCATTCAGAAAGCATATTTATATTTCATTGGTTCCGCTAAAAAAAAATTACAAAAACCATTTTATTGCACATATCAGGTAAAAAAAAAAAAATTCACCAGAAAATACAAATAAGCGAAGAGAATAAAACTCATCTATAACGCCCGGGATAATCACTACTAGCCCGCTGCTAGGTTATTCTTCTCCGACTGAGGAGGTGGCGTCTGAGCAGAGATGTGGGCGGCAGATCTCTGCGGGAAGGTGTTCCGGGCGGAGGGTGCGGGCAACGCGAAGACCCCGGGGGCGACAAGCCTTAGCCAGCTGAGAGCTGCAAGTGGGCGAGGGAGGGGGGCTGGAGGCGGCCGCACGCCGCGGCGCCGCAGGGCTCCCTGGCCGACGCGTCTGACAAGTCACTCTCCCTCAGCACCTTTGCCCACACCTGCGCGGGACACCTCGCGCGAAGAAGCAAAGCCGCGCCATCCCCATGCTGCGGAGAGGGTCGGGCATCGAACCCGGACCACGAGACCAAAAGAAAGCAACAGACCTGACTTGAATCTCACGCACAGAAAACAATGCGAGGCGCCCCGCGGCCCCACGGCCCACTCACCGGGAGGAACGGGCCGGCCCGCAGCGGGCCCGCAGCGCCCCCGGCCGCCGCCGGCCCGCCTCACGGCCGACCGGTCCCGGCGCCGAGCCCGTCCCGTCCCACAGCCAGCGCCGCGCGGGGCCTCCCTCCCGGGAGCCCCGCGCCCCCGCGGCTCCAGGGGGAACCGAGGCCGGGGCGCAGGCCATAAGACCCCCGGCCCGTTGTCCCCGCCGCGCCCACACCTACCCCGGGTCTGGGCCGCGCTCCTCCACGTCGGGCTGGGGCTGGGGACCGGGCCCAGAGGCACCGTTCCGCTCGACACATCCGGGGCCCGGCCGCAGGAAGCGGCGGCGCGCCTGCTACGGCGAGCCGGAAGGGACGCGCGCCCCGCGCTCGCAGCTGCGCGTTGGCGCCCGGCGTGACGTCGGCGGAGCGGGAGGAGTGGAGACGGCGGTGAGGGCTAGACCGGCAAGGCGAGGGCGCGGGCCGATGGGCCGGCGGCGGAGCGGGCGCCGGGTTTGTGGAGAGCGGAGGTTGCCCTGGGGGCGCTGCGAGGACGAGGGAGCGGGTGTGCGCTCGCTCCTCCCGCCGCAGCGCCTATTGCGCGCCGGCTGGGGCCTCCGGAGGAGGTCTCGGAAGCCCCCGGGGCCGCCCATCCCGGGGGGGCGGGGTCGGCTGCCGGCGCTGTGGGCGGGACGAGGGGCGGGCAGGCGGGCTGGCCGAGCCGGAGGAAGGGTCAGCCGGAGGGCGGAGTGAGGAGGCGGCGCAGAAAGGGGGCGGGAGCCGAGGAAGTCACCCCTCAGAACCAGACAAACCGTGCGGGGAGACGGGGTGTCCACTGGTAGCTGTTCCCCAGCTCAGCTTCGGCTGCTCGCTGCTCAAAGCCAATAAACGGGAAGCAAGAGTCAGGAGAAAGGAAAGGTGCTTTAATCAGAAAAGCCGGCAGTCTGGGGAGGAGGTGGACTCGCGTCCAGAGATCAACTCCGAGGATTCTGCTCAGCCATGACAGTTTTTAAAGGGAAAAAGGGGGGAGAATCTCAGGCAGTCATCGAGGCAGGAGGGTGGGTTCTGCGTCCTTCTCCATTGCGTGCACACTGCCTGACTCTTCAGATGTTATCTTGCCTCAGTGATCTGCCTGCAGGATTGCTAAGGGGGCTGCTGGGGGCAGAGAGCTGGTCATTTTTTAACTGCTTAATTCTTCATTCTGACTTCTTTTAATCTAGGGAAAGAATCAACAGGTTAGGCAAGGCATGTGTGCATTCAGGAGAGCATCAGTCAGGAATTAGGTTAAATTGCCTAGTGGTCTCATTTCTATAATTAGGTTCTTTTAAGGTTAGAGGGGAACAGAAATGGGCAAACAAGAAAGGGGCAAAGGAGCTGCTTTCATAAAGAATGGAGTTGGACCACAGCCTCACACTATATGCAAAAGTGAACTCAAAATGGATCAAAGGCCTAAATGTAAGTGCTAAAATTACAGAACTCGCAGAAGGAAACAGATGCAAATCTTCAGGTTCTTGGATTAGGCAGTGGTTTCTTATGACACCAAAAACAGAAGTAACAACATAAAAAATAGGTTGGACATCATCAAAATTAAAAACTTGTGCTTCAGATGACATCACTAAGAAAAGACAACCCAGAGAATGAGAGAAAATAGCTGCAAGTCATATACCTGATAAGGGACTTGTATCCAGAATAAAGAACTTGCAACTGAAGAGTTAAAAGGCTAATAATTTTAAAATGGGCAAAGGGGGGCTTCCCTGGTGGTGCAGTGGTTGAGAGTTCGCCTGCCGATGCAGGGGACACGGGTTCGTGCCCCGGTCCGGGAAGATCCCACATGCCCCAGAGCGGCTGGGCCTGTGAGCCATGGCCGTTAGGCCTGCGCATCCGGAGCCTGTGCTCTGCAACGGGAGAGGCCACAACAGTGAGAGGCCCGCGTACCGCAAAAAAAAAAAAAAGGGCAAAGGGATGGATTAACAACAAGGTCCTACTGTATAGCACAGGGAACTATGTTCAGTATCCTGTGACAAACCATCATGGAAAAGAATATGAAAAAGTATATATATATGTGTATAACTGAGTCATTTTGCTGTACAGAAGAAATTAACACAACATTGTAAATCAACTATACTTCAGTTAAAAAAAAATTTTTTAATGGGCAAAGGACTTGCATATATGCCTCAAAAGAGGATGTACAAATAGGCCCATGAACAGATATTCAACGTCATTAGGGATGGGGAAATATAAACCAAAACCACTAGGATGGCTTGAATCAAAAAGTCAGGTAGGGCTTCCCTCGTGGCGCAGTGGTTAAGAATCTGCCTGCCAATGCAGGGGACACGGGTTTGAGCCCTGGTCCGGGAAGATCCCACATGCCGCGGAGTGGTTGAGCCCATGCACCACAACTACTGAGCCTGCTCTCTAGAGCCCGTGAGCCACAACTACTGAGCCCACATGCTGCAACTACTGAAGCCCACGTGCCTAGAGCCCATGCTCCGCAACAAGAGAAGCCACTGCAATGAGAAGACCGTGCAGTGCAATGAAGAGTAGCCCCGGGCTTCCCTGGTGGCACAGTGGTTAAGAATCCGCCTGCCAATGCAGGGGACATTAGTTCGTGCCCCGGTCCGGTAAGATACCACATGCTGCGGAGCGGCTGGGCCCGTGAGCCATGGCCGCTGAGCCTGCGCGTCCGGAGCCTATGCTCCGCAACGGGAGAGGACACAGCAGTGAGAGGCCCGCGAACCGCAAAAAAAAGAGTAGCCCCAGCTCGCCAAAACTAGAGAAAGCCCGCGTGCAGCAACGCAGATCCGAGGCAGCCAAAAATAAATAAATTAAATTTTAAAAAGATATTGTTTAAAAAAAAAAAGGTAACTGCATGTTTATCTTGGATAGCTCTGAATGAGCCCGTGTGAGCCCCGAATGTAATCACAAGTGGGAGGTAGAGGGAGATTTGACTCCAGAAGAAGTAGGAGAGGAGATGAGAGAAGCAAGAGGCTGGACAGGTACGACTGCTGGCTGTGGACTGTGAGGCAAGGAATGTGTGCAGAAGCTGAAAAGGACAAGGAGATGAATTCTCCCCTGGAGCCTCCTGCCAGCACCATGATTTTAGCCGCATGAGACCCATTTTGGACTCCTGGCCTGCATGACTCTAAGATAATAAATCTGCGTTGTTTCAAGCCAAAAAAAAAAAAAGGTAACAAGAAGTGCACAAGCCTATGGCGAAATCGGAAACCTCATACACTGCTGGTGGGAATTTAAAGTGATGCAGCCTCTTGAAAAAAATGGTTTGGCAGTTCCACAAAAGGGTTGTTAGGAGTTAACATATGACCCGGGAATTCCACTCCTAAGTATATACCCAAGAGAATTAAAAACACACAGCCACATGGAAGTGTGTATGAAAATGTTCTTAGCAGCATTACTCATAATTCCCAAGAAATGTAAACAACCCGAACGTCCATCAACTGATGAATAAACAAAATGTGGCGGAGCCATAGAATGGAGTATTATTCAGCAGAAAAAGGAGGGTGAAATATTGACACAGGCTACAGCACAGATGAACCTTGAAAAAAACACTACACTAAGGGAAAGAAGCCAGACACAGAAGGCCACGTATCTCATGATCCCATTTATGTCAAACGTACAGAACAGGCAAATCCACAGAGATGGAAAGTAGATGCTGGTTTCCAGGGGCTGGAGGGAGGGGACTGGGACAGCAGCTGGATGCAGGGTTTCCTTTCAAGGTTGATGAAAAAGGTGAAATTAGGTAGTGCTGGTGGTTGCACAACTTTGTGAATTTACTAAACACCGCTGCATTGTGCACTTTGAAAGGATGAGTTTCGTGGTACATGAATTATATCTCAATCAGAAATCCATCTTAAAAAAAATGCAGGCTAAAGTGATCAACTGCTCAGCAAAATGCAGATGCAAGTATCCTCTCTGATATAAACACACAAAAAATTCTAAAGAGAAAGTAAAACTTGACTATAAAAGGGAGACAGGAGAGGGACATGAAAGGGATCAAATTAGTTGGATGAAAGAGGGGAGTGATTTCATGTTTCTAAGTACTGGTAGGGAGGCCCTTTCAATCTTCACTCCACCCTCCTACTTAGCAACGTTGGAAAGTTAAAAACTACACCTGCCAGACTCCTTGGAGGCCCGAGCCCCAGCCAAGACGTGGGCCCCTCCCACTTGCTGCCTCTGCGTGACTGGGGGTGGCAGGGAGGTGCCCTCCTTCCTGCTGCTCCTGGCTGCACTTGCTGACGGATATGAGTTGACAAATTTGAGTCTCTCCTGTAAGGGAGGTCCGGTGGTGGGTGGCTTCTTGACCGGAATCCCTGACCCTGGACGCAGCTCTGGGCCTGCCAGAACGCATCTCCAAGTGTGGGGCTATTGGGGGTCCTGGGGCCTCCCATCCCTCTCGGCTCCAGAGGCAGCATCAGCAACTGGAGGTGCCTTGCGGGGGGTCAGTTCTGTCTTGTTTTGGGAGTCATTCCAGGAGACCCAGTCCAAACCAGGTTATTAGGCCCCTCCAACAATGCACAAGCCCCACATGTCCTGTGGAAAACGTCTGCCCAACTCAATCTGCAGAGTGGCTTCCGTTTCCAGAAGCAGCCTGTAACGTTTTCCCTCTTAGACCCTCTCAAACTGCAGCTTCAATACACACAGATCAAAACTGCTTAGATGTAAGCTTTAAAAACTGTGAACCGCTATATTGTATACCTGCAACTTATAGAATATTGTAAACCAACTACACTTCAATTAAAAAAAAAACGCTTAAATGATTTTCCCACTGTTTTCTTGGATGGTTGATTCCTGTGCACATCTTACATGCTGGCCGATGTGGGAATCTGCGGGGCAGCCGGGGAAGGCTGGCATGATGGGCCGCCAAGCTCGTCCCTCAGCCAGGAGGGCTGGGGCCGGGGAAAGAGGTACCAACTCAGGCTCTGCTTGCCCTCCAGCATCGGGGGGATACAGAGCTTTTCTGTTTTTGTTTTTTAATTTAATTTATTTATTTATTTTTGGCTGTGTCTGCTTGCCCTCCGGCATCGGGGGGATACAGAGCTTTTCTGTTTTTGTTTTTTATTTATTTATTTTTGGCTGTGTTGGGTCTTCGTTTGAGCAGGGGCTGCTCTTCGCTGAGGTGCGCGGGCTTCTCATTGTGGTGGCTTCTCTTGTTGCGCAGCACGGGCTCTAGAGCACAGGCTTCAGTAGTTGTGGCACTCGGGCTCAGTAGTTGTGGCTCGCGGGCTCTAGAGCGCAGGCTCAGTAGTTGCGGCGCACGGGCTTAGTTGCTCCGCAGCATGTGAGATCTTCCCAGACCAGGGCTCGAACCCGTGTGCCCTGCATTGGCAGGTGAATTCTTAACCGCTGCGCCACCAGGGGAGCCCTGCTTTTCTGTTTAAATCAGCCAGACTGAGTCTCAGTTGCTGACAACTGAGACCCCGACTATGCAGGCCCCTGACTCTAACTTTTTCCTGAGTGTGCTTCCCCACTCAGGGAAGGGGCACGAGACCCAGAAGAAGGCCGGCCCCAAGATCAGGTTTGCTCCCTGATGTTGTGGAGAGTGGGGGACTAGGCATAGTCATATGATACTGGCAGGGATGCAAGGAAACGCTTCTACGGCGGACAGGGGCTGTCAGAATTAGGTAGGCATTAGAAACCCGCCAGACCACTGAGTCAGCATCTCGGGATGCTCACACGTGGACAAGGATGTATAGGGCTGGTCGTTGTGTGCAAAATCACAGGCTGGACACACGTCCACCAGCAGGCTGAGTGGTATGGACTGCGTACACTGTGGGCCACCAGCAAGAACGACACAGACTTTTGTGATGGCAAAGACCGCCACCGTCTGTGTGAAGACAAGGGTCAAACACGCTCATATATGCACAGAGACCTCTGGAAGTCACAAGAAAAACGAGTAGGGGCCTATGGAGAGATACTGGGAATTAGGGAGGGAGGGCAACTTCTGTTTTTCTGTACTCTGTTTTTCCAAGTACACATTTTATTTTATTTATTTTTTTGGCCGTGCCGTGCAGCATGCAGGATCTTAGTTCCCCGACCAGGGATCCAACCCACGCCCCCTGCAGTGGAAGTGTGCAGTCCTAACCACTGGACCACCAGGGAATTCCCTCCAAGTACATATTTTAAAATATCACATACCCAGGGATCCTCCAAGGTGATTTAAATGAGTCACCCAGGGACTTCCCTGGTGGTCCAGTGGTAAAGAATCTGCCTTCCAATGCAGGGGTCGTGGGTTCGATCCCTGGTCGGGGAACGAAGATCCCACAGGCTGCGGGGCAACTAAGCCCTCACACCACAACTACTGAGCTCACGCGCCTCAACTAGAGAGAAAACCCGCGCCCCGCAACTAGAGAGAAGCCAGCGCTCTGCAAGGAAAGATCCCACATGCCTCAACGAAGATCCCGTGTGCCGCAACTAAGACCCGATGCAGCCAAAAAAATAAACAAACAAAATTAATTTTTTTTTTTTAAAGAAAGGAGTTTGTTCTTTGCTAAAAAACAAAACAAGACTCACTCACTAATTGCCTGGAGTCACACTTGGGAATTGTCTACAATTTGACCCTGAAACCAAGGCCACGTAACCTTCCATGGGGAGAGCCCCACGATCCCAGCAGTGCTTAGGTTACTTTCTGCCCTGGGAAGTGACTTTAAAAGCCCTCTCACAGGTAAAATTAACATGCTTAAAGCCAAGCCCCAGGATTTCTCCTGCAAGCCCATCCTGTTCCCAATCACGCCACCTGTTAATGGCCCAGCTAGCTCCTCAATTCCTGAAACCCAAAGCCCAGGTCGGCCTCGAACCCTGCCTCCTGTCCCAGCCGCAGGCCACCCGGCAGCGGCAGCCGCTCGGCAAGGTTTCTCGGACCCAAAGGCACACCTCACTTGGTCTCTCCCCCACGGCACTGCCAGTCTTGCCGATTCTACTCGCCCCACCCGCCCTGTTCTCGGAAAGACAGTGCTCCCTCGAGGGGATTTGCCCAGCCACGTTGTACACACGTGTGCAACCCACCACACGGCATTTGCACATCACACGTGCACACGTACCCATGCAGACACATCACCTACGATCACATCACAAATACACGTGCACAAACTGCTCACACACCACGCGTGCGTCCACGTGGGCACACAGCACGTGCACGCGTGCGTCCCACGTGCACACACACCACGCGTCTCCTGCAGCAGACTTGACGACTTCCTTGGTAACAGAGCGTCCCCTTCTCCGCAGGGCGCCACTTAATAAAAGCATTTCCCTGCCCCCCTTGCAGCTGGACGTGGCCACGTGACACACCTCTGGCCAGTGAGGGGATGAAGTCGCTGGCGGGACGTCCAGGAGGGCTCGCTACGGGACAGTCAACGATGTGCCCCTTCCTTCTGCCCTCCCTCCTCCCTCCCGCCCGGAATACAGGCGGCGCCAGGGATGCACGGACCAGGATGAAAGCTGCGTGCCGCAGGGGGCCAGGTGGACACCCACAAGGAGCCCGTGTCCTCCAGCGCTGGGGACTGCTACCCCTGGCCCGACGGCCCCCCTGTCCTGTTCTGGTCTGCGCCGCTCGCCGGGCCGCCGAGCCCCACCCTGACAGCCGGGCAGCCAGTCCTGCCAGGAGCCGCCCGCTGTCCCGCCGGCTCCAGCCTTCGCCCAGCCACGCGCCCCCACCAGGTCACCCGTTCCCACCGCTCCGGTCTGCTGTTGACACAGCGCACGGTGCTCCTTGCACCTCTCTCGGTGAAAGACCCGTGGAAAAGACCGAGAAAAAGGTAAAAGAAGTGACTAAGCAAGGTTTGTACTTATTTAATAAGAAAATCGCTTCTTTAAAAAAATAGTGTCTTTACGTGCTGAGTTGTGTGTAGTCAGCGCGTGAGCTGAAAATAGACTCGCGGCAGGTTCTCCCTGTGACGGAAACTCAGAATGACGCAGCTCTCAGGATCCTGAGCTGGGGAGGCCGCGCGCGGGCCGTCCCGTCTGGGCGAGGCATGCCGCCAGCAGCAGGCTGGCGGGTCCCGGCGTGCGGTGTCGTGGGCCAGCTCAGTCACTGTCTCCATCACTGCCTTCCAGGGGGCGGGGGACCTGCAGAGCGAGAGCAGACAGGGAATGACTGTGGGGAGCGCTCCGCCCGGCGGGGGCCCTCTCCTGCACAGGGGCTGCCCAGGGCGAGGCTCAGCCTCACCCGTCTTCCTCTTCACTGATTCAAGAACCTGTCTTGAACGGGCAAAGCCAAGGGCTGGGGACCAGAGGGGGTCTTCATTGGGCTCCTCCAGCTCCCAGAGGCTTCAGTGACCTTGGGGACATAAAACTGATCTACTGCAAAGCTGGTCAAGTACAAGCCCCTCGGCGCTATATAGAGACGGCAGACGGTCAGAGGCCTCTCTCTGTGGGAATCAAGCAGAGAGCAAGCCTGGCCCCCAGGTCCCATCTGTACACGTGCTCCATCTGGCCTCACAGTGCTGGGAAAATTGATAACCACCAACATTTAAAGAGTGGACTATTTCACATACACGTCTGCAATCCCAGTTTCTCCTGAGAAAAGGCAAGCTCCGACAACACTCAGGGCCACCCTCCCCTGGCTGGCGCTGAGCTGCAGGGGCCCTTCCGGTGGAATGAGAGCTCTGCCGTTTCCCACAGTCTCCACCAAGTCCCGTCTCCTCCCCGACGCTGCTTGGAATTCACCATCTGACCTGCAACCCCTGCCTTTCTTACACCTGGCCCCCTTACCTGTATGCACATGGGTTTACAAGCCCAGCTGGGGAGGGAAGACAGTGTTTTTCTAGATATCTAGACAATGGGAAGAAATCTCCCAGAGCTCCAGGTGGGAATCTCACCCTTTGACAGCCTGCTGGGACACCATGAGCGAACATGGGCTTTGGGGACCTCCCTCGCCCCAGGGTAGAGAATCGAGAACTAGAGTAAAATGTTCACTTTTAGCTCCAGCACCTCCAATCGTGGATGCTCTCCTTCTAACATAAGGTTGGCAGTTAACTCACAGATGAATCACACTTTGAGCCAGGTCCCCGGGCGGTATCGGACAGCAGGGCTCTGGGACAGTGCGGCCGAAAGCACAGCCTGCGTCCCCTCCCAGGCGGAGGAGAGCACCCGGGCCCGGACAGGAACGCCGCCCAGAGGGCGAGGAGAACGACGCTTGGCCGCTCAGCGTCCCTGGCGCCTGCCAAGCGAGCCCATGTTCTGGAGCCAGGTACGTGCCAACTGACCAGCAGCATGAGCCAGAGGAGGACGTCCCAGCGGCACCTCCGTCCCACACACGGGACGACGGCCACCGAGCATGTCCCTCCCCAGCGTCACTAAGCGCGGAGCAGGGCGGCTGGCCACCAGGTCCTATGCCCTGGCCCTGCTCCTCCCACTGTTGTGGCCCCAGGGCAGCAACAGGCCTCTCGGTGCCTCAGCTTGCTCATCTGTACAATGGGTACAATGACAGGGGGCAGAGTGGGTTGAAGCTTAGCCACGGACAGTGACAGATGTGCACAAGTGCTTGGCTGAGCTCCTGGAAGGGCCAGCGCCAGCCCCACGGTTCCCCTGACCCCCAGCCCCCGTGGCCCCAGCCCCACCTTGGCGCCCGGGCCGGCGGCTGCGTGGGCAGTGGCGCTGAAGTCATGCATGGGCAGGGTGCTCAGCCACTGGGCCATGGACCTCTCGTGGCGCTCGGTGCCGATGATCGTGGGGTAGATGTGCTGCTCCTTGAAGGCCGTGACCTCAGCCTCCTCCCGCGCCCAGTCCAGCGGCTCGTGCAGCCCGTCGTGGCCGAAGCGCTGGTTGTACTTCTCGAAGTGCACCCGCTCCAGGACCAGGCCGAGCCCCGGTGCCTTGGGCACGTCCACCTTGGCCTCCCCCCAGCAGCGCTCCAGCACGCTCTCGGGCGCGTAGCCCTTGACGATGGCCACCACCAGCCCCACCATCTTCCTGATCTGGTGCGTCATGAAGCTCTGGCCCTTGACCTTGATCACCGCGAACTCCATGCCTTCGCGCACGAAGGGCTCCTCGCAGAACATGTCGAGGATGTAGCGCCGGGCGCTGGGCTCGCGGGGCCCCTTCTGCGAGGTGAAGTTGTGGAAGTTGTGGGTGCCCCTGTAGCAGGCCAGGAGCCGGTTCACATGCCCCAGCGTCTCTGCGTGCAGCCGGTACGTCTCGTCCTGCGCGTCGTGGTCCTTGTGGGCAAAGGCGAACGTGGGCAGCATGTAGAAGTAGGTCCTGGCGTCGCACTTGTTCTTGGAGTTGAAGCCGCCCGTGACCCTCTTCAGTCCTGGGGGCAGAGGAGGCGATGAGGACAGACTGACGACACCCTGAGCAGGTCTGAGCGCCGGCACCTTACCTGCCGAACCCGGACGAGCCCGAGGGGGCCCCGGCTCCGTGCGCTAAACCCTCAGCTAAACCCTATCAAACAAACCCCGGGGTCGGCCAAGGTGCGGGACACCCTGCTCTCGCCTCAGGATCCCGGGGGACCCATGCGGACTAAAGCACCAGCCGGTGACCCCGACCCAGAAGCCTTGGATCACACGCCATCCTGCAGGTGAGGCCAGGGACAGCAATGTGTTCAGACAGCAAAAGAAACTGGAAACAACTTAAAAAGTCCAGCAACGGGGAAACGATCAGCGGCTCTTAGACGTTTGCAGAACGAGCCGAAAGCAGCCCCGCAGCCCCGGCGCCCGTGCCCAGGACCGGGGGCTGCAGCGCCGAAGACTCGCTGTGCCCGGCCAGGGCTCCCAACAGGCTTCCTAACCGCTCAGGGAGAAAAGAGCGAAGCGAAGCACTACGTGTGCATTTCTTTGTGAGAAAAATACAGACACACGGATTATGTCTGTATTTGTAGAGAAAACTTCTGAAAGAATCACAACCGTTGGGGGGGGGCGGCTTCTGGGAACTGGGGAGCACGAAGCGCTTTGTGGCCCTGGGTGCTCCGTGCTGCGCGGCTGTCCTCACGCTAAGCCCAGACCGGGTCGCGAGGACTCAGCCTCACAAGGAGGCTGTGACTTAAAGGCCAGCTTTGGCTTCACGTTACAAGGACTGATGACCCCGCCCCGGGGCTGCCAGTTCAAGGCTGCGTCTGCGCCGCCCTTCCCGTCTTCTGTCTCTGCTGTCGTGTCTGATTTGGGGTAATCTTATTTTTGTGTTTTGTCTTGCTTTAAGAATCCAATTTCATCGACACAGCATCGCAGGTATGCTCTGTGCACCTAATTTCTGTCGTGCGGAACATAAGTGCCAAGAAAAGGCTGAAAGGGGCTGGCAGCCGACCACGTGGCTGGGCTGCTAACGAGGGAAACACAGCCTTGCTGGGTCATGTTACGTAAGCAGTGCTAACGGCTGCGAATTGTGTAGGGTCTGGTATTATTTTAGCGAAAGTGGGGAACAACCTGTGGCATACATGAGAACGTTCCCGTGGAGTGAATGTTAAGAGGCATCACATGGGGCTTTAAGAGGACTGGCTCCCAGAGAAGGTCTTCAGGAGGGAATTATCCTCACCAGGCAGAGAAGGACCACAGGACAATAAAAATAAAACCATGTCATGCCAATAATAAATGCAGAGCCCTCCCCGGCGGCGCAGCGGCCAGGACTCCGCGCTGCCACTGCAGGAGGCGCGGGTCCCATCCCCGGTCGGGGAATGAGATCCCGCGTGCCGTGCGGTGCAGCAAATAAATAAACAAATAAAAATTTAGAAACTAAATTCAGTAGTGGGCAAAGTAACCAAAAACAAGGGTTGTGACTTTGCGCTGAGATCCCTATTTATACTTGTACCCAACGCTCATGGCAGTGTCTTTCTGTAACAGCCCCAAACTGGAGACACCCGCAGTGCTCCCCACCAGGTGACTGGATAAACAACTGGAAACCACGCAGCAATGGAAAGGAACAAACCGGATGCACCTGACAACGTGCAGGAGTCTTTAACCAGAGGCTCCGTGCAAGAAGCCATTCCCTACGATGCTATTGACATAAAACTCTAGAACTACGAAGCAGTCTATAATGAAAGAGAGCAGATCAGTGGTCGCCCGGTGAGGCATGGGGTGGGAGGGGCGTGGGGAGGGTCACAATCTTCTGGGGGGGACAGAGGGTGACTCTCTCAAGTGGGCTGGTTTCACAGGTATGCACACATATCACAACGTTTTAACTGTATAATGAACTACGCAGTTTACCATACGCTGATTATACTCCAACTTTAAAAAGCATTTAAAAGTGTTTTTAATTCTCTGGTTAAAGAAAAACTGACACTGTAGTGTACGGGTGATGACACAGGCAGACCTGAAATACACGTCACGACAGCAGGACAGGTGCAAGTGCGTGGCTGCAGGTGTGAGGTGCGTGCAAGGTGGCCTGGCTTCACGTGAAGGCAGCTGTGGTAACTGGCCCATGGATGCTTTGACCCCGGGGCTGGCAAACAGTGGCTAAAACCATGGCCGTTCCTGTACAACTTCTGAGCTAAGGCTGAAAGGGTGGTTAAAAGAAGAAACAAAGGAGAAGAATATGCAACAGAGACAGTGATCTGTGTGGCCACAAAGCCTCAGACAGTTTACTACCTGGCCCTCTACAGAAAGCCTCTGCCAGCCCTTGCTTTAAGGGCCGGCAAAGCGATCACTAAAAAAAAACCATAGCGAGTCATCGCATTAGCTAACCAAGGTGATAATGAAATGCAATGATAAGAAACATCAATTAATCCAAAAGAAGGGAGAAAAAGAAGAGGGAAACAAATGGGACAGAGAGAAACAGAAGGCAAGCAGAGCTACCCCCAGCCACCCCACTACCACATTAATTATCAATGGCACATATATGCCACTTAAAAGGCAGAGAGGGTCAGACTGCAAATCCCGTTATCAGGCCTGTTACCATAGGGAGTCATAGCCCCTGTTTTAATTTTATCAAATCTGGACTTTCATATCCAAGCATTTGGTTAAAACAAGGCACATGTAGCACCAAGATGCTGCACTGAGGGCCTTTCCAAGTCTGTCTGTCTGGCTGTGTCCCTTTCTGAAGGAGGTGGGAATACTGAACCCTTCCTTACAGCTGACTCACAACCACTCCTTCCAACTGCTAAGCGACCACTCTGTTACCTTAGCTCCGCAACAGAGAAATTCGGTGAAAGAAGAAATTTCGTGTCCCTGTGAGACTGGCCACCACCCAGTGTGCAGCCCAGCGCTGCAAGGCTTACCCAGTATCCGAATGTGAGACGGAAGGTGGCTGTTAATCTTTTCTAAAAGGTCGTCAATCAGCCACACCTTCAGGGACACAACCTGGCCGGCCGCAGACACACCCTGCAAAGGAAGCAGACATGGGAGGGCCAGCTGGGCCTTGCACTTGGAGCACCGACACTGCAAGCTGGTCTCTTCAGCAGAAGGACCACACGCACGCTACATCTGTCCGTGGAGGAATTCTGCTTTCAGAAGTGCATCTGAAGGGAATAACCAGATACAAGAACAGTGCTCTATATACCAAGGGAGTGAGTGCCACATAACTTATAAAATATTACAAGTGAACTTCAGAGCCCAACGAAACACGGGAACGAATACATGAAATCCTGCAGATAGGAGATAAAGTCCCACCCTGGATGTGACTCTCAAGGACTTAGGAAAAAAGAAAGTGCAACTTAGATGACAGAACACTGGAGCTGAGCAAGGTCACCATCTAAGTCACAGCAGCAGGTATCCTGTGGGGATGGGGTGCTAGTGACACGGGTAAACTGAGCAAGCGCCGCACTCAAGAAGAGCACAGTTCACCATTTGTATGTTACACCTTTTTCCTAAAAGCAAGTTTTCATAAAAGGCAATACGGCAGTAAGGTCTGGGGGAGGGGAGCGGTGTGATTCGGAAGGTGGACGAGGAGGGGGCTCCTGGGACGCGGGCAGAGACCCGCGTGTGGACCTGAGTGGAGATCATCCGGGCGCTCACCAAAGAATCACCCATTTCACTTTATACTGACACTGTATGCACCTTTCTGTTTGCTACAATCATACTTTCTAAAAAGATTTTTTTAAATGTAAGCAAAGAAGACAGAGTACCGTGTAACACTCCTGCCGAAAAATTTCTTTACTCTGTATCGAGTCATGAGAACAATCAGACAAATACAGATTGAGGACATTCGTCAAAATAACTGGCCTGGACCATCCAAAACATCACATCAGGAAGGACAGAAAGGAGGTGACGAGACCATTTTAAAGGAAACTCAAGGGCTTCCCTGGTGGCGCAGTGGTTGAGAGTCCGCCTGCCAATGCAGGGGACACAGGTTCGAGCCCTGGTCCGGGAAGATCCCACATGCCGCGGAGCAACTAAGCCCGTGCACCGCAACTACTGAGCCTGCTCTCTAGAGCCTGTGAGCCACAACTACTGAGCCCGCGTGCCACAACTACTGAGCCCGCATGCCACAACTACTGAAGCCTGTGCACCTAAAGCCCGTGCTCTGCAACTAGAGAAGCCACCGCAATGAGAAGCCCGTGCACCACAACTAAAGAAAGCCTGCGCGCAGCAACGAAGACCCAACACAACCAAAAAAATAAATAAATAATAATAAGAAATAGAAAAAACATTTTTTTAATTTAAAAAAAAAAATGAAGGAAACTCAAAAGACATGACAACTGAATGAACCATCAACCCTGGGTTAGACACAGGATCAACAAGAAACGGTGTACCAGTGTTAAATTTCCCAAGGGTGACAGCGACACCAAGCAGTTGCCAGAGGATGCCACTGCTCACGCGACATATTTTGGGGTGAAGGGTGATGACGTCTGCAACTTCCTCTCAAATGGTTCCATTCAAAGGCACAAAAAGGAAAACAAATATGGCAAAAGTTTTAACACTGCCGAGTTTAGGGGAAGACCAAGGGTGTTCATGCATTGTTCCTGGGACTTTCGGAGGTCTGAGGTTTGTCCAAATAAAAAGTTGGAGAGATTTTTGTAAAAAAGAAGAAAGACAAAAAATAAACTGGCGAGATGGAACACAGGCCGAATCCACTGTTCACCAGGCAGACACCCTCCAACACAGAGGCATCTGGCCACGAGTGGCTACTGAGGGCATAAAATGGCTGTTCTGAAATGAGGTCTCAAAGTCTCAGTACACGAAAAAGGAATGGAAATACATCTCATTGCTAATCTTTTTATATTGATTACACGTTTTTCTGGTTTTTTAAAAATTTTTGGCTGCATTGGGTCTTTGTTGCTGTGCACGGGCTTTCTCGAGTTGCAGCGAGCGGGGGCTACTCTTTGTTGCGGTGCGCGGGCTTCTCATTGCAGTGGCTTCTCCTGTTGCAGAACATGGGCTCTCTAGGCGCGCGGGGTTCAGTAGTTGTGGCTCACGGGCCTAGCTGCTCCGCGTCATGCGGGATCCTCCCGGACCAGGGCTCGAACCCGTGGCCCCTACACTGGCAGGTGGATCCCTAACCACTGTGCCACCAGGAAAGCCCTGATTACACGCTGAAGGGAGAATTTTCTGGATGTGCCAGTGGAGAGTGGGTGATGACTAAAGGGTGCAGGGAAGCTCTGGGGACGATGAAAATGTTCTAAGCTGGGCTGTGGTAATGGCTGCACAACTGTGAGAAAGGACTAGAATCAATGAATGTACCCTTTAAATGGGCAAAATGTGTGGGAGTGAATGACAGCTCCTTGAAACTTTTTTTTTTAATATGAAACAAAAACTAACAAAATATCATCATTTGTTCATCCAGGGGGATGTTAGTATCAAAGGTTTCCTAGATTTCCCAAAATGTAAGAAGGAAAACATATTCGAATAAAACCATCTCTAATAACAGTGAAAACTGAAATAAATGCTAGCCCTATATTTGGAAATGCTGTCTTCATTAGCTCAGGCAAATGTTTACTTTTCTTCTGCCTTGAAAACAACCAGAGAGCTGTAAGTGGGAAAGTTAAACAGAAAACAAACACCACGGAGAGCCCCGGTACTCTTTACCTGGACCAGCTAACATGTGACTGGATCACCCACGAGACTGCCAGGCGCCTGTTTTTGTTCTTAGCTGTCTGTGCGGTAGCTCTGGCTCCGGGGTTCTGGCCTGGGCCTGTGGATCCCAGGGGACGCTGCACCTTTGAAACTCAACGTTATTCAGATTCCCAGGACCCTGACCTGCAAAAAGCTACGTGTACCACAGACTCCCAGTGACCTTAGGTGGCCAGAGAGATGATTCAGGGCCCGGGTCTGAGAGAGCAGGCTCACAGGTGCACGGGCACTTTGGGTTTTCTCTCTCCTGGGGGACAGCTTCACGTTCTCCGTGGCTGGTTGTCCCACCTGCCTCGGCGACACCCTCCACTCCTTTGTGGGGAGCCCCTGCTCGCACCAGCCCCACACCTGGCAGTGTGCCAGGGTGGGACCAGCCAGCGACTGGCCTGGGACGGTGGGAGAGCCAACCAGACAGCAGGACTCAATCTCTTGAGCATGAATGGACAGTGCTGGGTCACGGCCACCCGAGACTCCTGAGCGTGCGACTCCCGTGGGGTTCCAAAGACTTGGTGCTCACACACGCACAATGGAAACTGTTTCCCGTTCATCGCTTTTTATGTTGATTACACGTTGAAAGGCGACTACCTTGGACACACTAAGTTAAATAAAATTGATAACAAAACCCAGCGTCACCTGTTTCCTTTTCCCTTTTGGCTGTGGCTCCTAGGAAGTTTAACATCACACGCATGGTGGGCCTCTGCGGCCACGCGGTCCTACTTGTATCGCGAGCCTGAGATGGATGGATCTAAGGCAGATGTTGTGGCCACCACGCCACCCACAGGAGCGACAGAGGAGAAAGCACAGACAGAGAGGATGCCAGACCTTGTGGCCCTGAGCACCTAGGTCCAGCCACACCTGGGCCAGAAATGCCGCAGTTTCTTGGCCACACGAGGCAACAACTTTCTTTCCACTTACACTAGTCTGAGCTGTGCATCTGTCAATTGTAACCAAGAGAATCTTGAGAGATAAAGGTGCTAAGATGGAAAGTGGGATGAGGGCAAACACAAGCCACAGACCGGCGGCTTCGGTGCTGCCTGCACCCGCAGGGGATGTGGGGACAGCACCTACCTTGTCCGTCCGGGCGCAGCGCTGGAAGGACATCTTCCGCATGTCCTCCCCGTGATTCTCCGGAATACAACCCGACCGGACCAGGGCAGACACCAGGTCATCTTCGATGGTCTTGAATTTCGAGGACCCAACATTCCTCTGAGGAAAAGAGAAGAAGAAAACTTGTTTTTCACTCAATCACTACCACAGTAGGGGCCCTGGGCCGTGGCTGATCCAGGTAGGGGCATGTGCGTTGTGCCCACACCCGGCAGGTGGGGACCGCACCTGCGGGCGTGGAGAGACCCTGCAGCTCGTCCCCCGACCCACGGGAAGCAGGAAAGCCACCTGTGGGTACCCACAGTCTAGAAACTTCCCACCCTGGGCAGCTGACACTGGGCATCACCTAAGACATCATTTCCCCCTACCTGTCAGATGTGAGACCAGCACCCTCCTGCTGGAGACCCATCTGTCTGTTGCACCCGGCCAAGAGGGACTCCCCTCCCTCATCACCCCAGGGCCTCCCCTCCCTCACCACAGCAGGGAGCAGGCCCTCCTGCATCGCTACAGGGAGGCAGGCGCCCCTGCTGGAGGAGGACGCCACCCCAGGGTGCTGCCAGCACCTAGTGGGTGCAGATGTAGTGTAATCACAGTCCAGGGCCTGCAGGACCCTGCGACATCAGTGAGATCACCACCCTGACGTCAAAGAAAATCTTTGCAAAGCAAGGGACACAGGGCGACAAGCACGTCGCCAAGACGCACCACAGTGGGCAGGTCCTTCCCAAAGTCTACCTCACGGTCCCCACTGCAGCTTAAGTCCAATCCCTTTACTCAGCAAGAAGCTATAAATGCTCCTCCAGCGATCGGAATGGATATTAAGAAACGGGGACAACCACCCTTCCCCACAGCCCGCTGTGTCCTTCTGTCACCCTGTGAGCTACCGTCACTCTCTACCCCCCCTCCATTCCCCTAATGGGGACACTGAGGCAAACGGAAGATGATGAGACACAGGCAAAATTCTCAAGACAGCGCATAAGGCAACAACACACATAATCAGTCACCCTCAAACAAAAAAGCATTTAAACATCGGCGAAGAGCAGCGCAGGTGGTTTATCTGTTCCACTACGTGAGACCGAAGCACCGCTTCCACCATTTCACAATCCACCCGTGGTCATCAAAGGTCATCAAATTGGTTTCACGGGTGCAACCCTATACTTAATGAAAAATACTAAAATAGGATACAAAGTATCTCATTACTACTATTATTTACAGTAAAGGTGACCACAGCACCTGGTAAGGTTGGGCACTGTTTTCCTAAACTTCCGCTTCAGTGAGATACTCTACACAGCAGTGAATTCCTCCAAGAAGTTTAAAGAACGAGGCACCGAAGTGTAAGAGCCACACCGCTGACCACAAGGGACGAGAAGAAGCTCTACGTGCATCTGCCGGGGCGCCGGGGCTCTTGTGCCTTTCAGGAAAGGGTCACGGGGCTGGGCTGAGCAGGGAGCTCTCACGTGCCTGCGTACCCACAACCGTCACCTTCACGTGTCTAACAAAGAGTAACAGCTGCCTCTTCTGAGCATCCCTGGCGCTGTCCCAGTTCTAGTGTGCGGTATCGGTCAGCCTAATGACTCTTCCTGCCCTGTAAAGTCAGCACTGTGATCAGAGAGATGAGGAAACGACGGACTGAGAGTTCTCGTCACTTGCCGCCTCTGGTCATCGGCAGGCCTGGGCCTTTAACTACCCTGGGAGACCCATGAACACCTCCCCCCCCCCCGCCCCCCGCAAGCACCCAAGCAATGCATGGATGAAACAGGGCTCAAAGCTGCTTCGATCTGAATCTAAATCTTGCCTGATGGGACCCACACGATAAAGGAGGTGAGAATGAGACCCCTCTTTCTGCCACTTCCCAAGATGGCTCACTGGGTAACCGTCGCTGCGAGGTCCCTGCCCCAAGCACAGCGGCCCAGCCCGCGGGCGCCCTCACCTGCATGCCGTGGTAGCCCTTCCCGGAATAGGCCACGAGCAGCACGACCTTGCGCTTGGGCAGCTTCCTGTGCTGCCCTCCACCCTCGCTGCTCCTGAGCCTTTTCGCCTGCTGCTCTGTCTCCTCCCAGATCCTGGCCGCGCCCTGCCAGCCACGCCGGACCTTCCTGTCCTGCTCCTGCTTGGTCCCCACGGGCACGGGGGCCTCCCCATTCCCTGCCATGGGGGGCAAACTGAAAAGACACGGTGGCGAGGGGGGGTGGGGTGTGAGCAAAACACAGAAGGAAGCGGCCCAGTGAAAGACTGACGGTGGCAGCATGGTCCAGTAAACACCCTGGGCTGACCACCGAGTCCAAATCCCAGCTGGGCGCTAACTGTAGATCTTGCCCAACCACCAACTTGGCCTCGGTTTCACTGTCCAAGAAATGGAGCAGTGACAGCACTTTATGCGATGAGGGCTGGTGCTCGCCGGGCATGCAGTCGGGCTCAGTGGGGGTCAGCGTGCTACCCTGGGGTCACGGACAAGTGCACTGTCATTACCAGAGGAGGCGCGGTCCCAGGCGCGGGGTCCACGGTCCGCAGGCTCTCCTCAGGGCCCAGGCCGCCGCCCGCAGGCTGGGGAGCCCCATGCAGGCCCGGGAGGGGCGGGGGGGCACGCGCCCGACCCCTGACCTCCCCCGGTACGCACCCACCCGGGTCCTCTAGACCCCTAACCTCCCCGGGGCCCCTACACACCAGCCCGCCCCTCCTTAACTCCGACCACGGCCACGCTCCAGCCCCACCCCTTGAGAACTCTAACCTTCCCGGGACCCTCTCACGCCCCAGCCCCGCCCGCGGATAACCTAAGTCGTCCCTGACCCCCAGGCTGACCTCTGACCTCCCCAGTCCCTCCTGCTCCCCCCTCGTCCTCTCGCCTCGCCCAGCCGGCTCTCCCTCGGGAATCGAGGAGACCCCGGCCACCCACGCCGGGACTAGTGGGGCGCGCCCCGACCCGGCCCCACTCACGGAGCGGCGGACTGAGCCGGAGCCGAACCACGTGGGCGAAGGCGGAAGCGGAGCGCGCGGCCGGACGGCAGCCGGACGTGGACAAAAGTACTTCTGGGCGAGGCGGGCCGAGGCGGCTTGGGGCGGAGCTTGGTGTCAGGGGCGGGACTGAGCGGGGCTTCGGGGCGGGGAGGGCGGGGCCTGGCGCCGGGAGCCCGGTTCCCCGCTGCCAACTCGGGGGTGGTTTGAGGCCGATGTGGATGCGCCCTCTTAGGGCGAACAAATCGTCCTAACAACTACGCTTCCAGGCTCTGTTCCGTGTTACAAGTGTCAGCTCATTCAGGCCTTTCGCCCGCCTTAGGGAGCAAGCACCGTAAGAGCAAGCACGTTACTGAAGAGGAACCCGAGGGACAGAGAGGCTGAGCCCATGGCCGGAAGCCACACAGCACCAGTCCCGGCTTCTGGAATGACAGCCTGTCTTTCAACAGCGTGCAGACCAGCGCCTTCCCACAAACCTCTCGTAAGAAAACACTTGCCATGTGCCAGTGCCAGGTGCTGCTCTAGTGGCTCGATGCCTGTTAGCTTATTCAATCCTCATGAAGCCTTGAGGAAGGTTCTCTTGTCCCCATTTTACAGATGAGGAAGCTGAGGCACGGAGAGGGGCCCAAATGCCAGGGAGAGACTGGGTCATGCTGGAGCCGCCTGTGTGAGAGCTCCAGGGAGTGAGGACCTCCTGGAAGCTGGTAGAAGACAGATGGGAAACTCGTCCACACATGGGGGTTTGGAGGCGGCACAGATGTCACCACAGCTGGCGGGAGCGAGCGACAGCCCGCAGAAGGTGGAAGGAAGTGCGGCTGGCGGCACGGGACTCAGACCTCCCTGAGACGGCCACTCGGTAAGTAGCTATTTTCCGAGCACCTACTAGGTTCCCAGCGCCTGCAGAGGCTGCGAACAGATTAGGAGCAGAACCCGTGCCCTCGGGAAGCTTCCACTCTAGTGGGGACAGACAATGACAGACCAACAGCAAGAGTGTGTGTGATCAAGTGTTAAACACTATGTGAAAACGACTCAGAAGTACTGACGCATGCTACGGCTGGGGGTGAACCTTGAAAACACATTCAGTGGAGAAGCCAGGCGCAGAAGGCCACGTCGTGCGTGTATGATTCCATGCACAGCTGACCCTTGAGCAGCGCAGGGTTGAACGCACGGCTCCACCTATACAGAACTTGTTTCACTAAATACGAAGTGCAGGACTAGTAGGTCTGCCAGTGGCTGAATCCACGGATGCGTAACCACGGACATGGAGAGCCAGCTGTCAAGTTATCTGTGGATTTTCGACTGCGTGTGGGGGGGGGTCTGGGCCCCGAACCACCACGTTGCTCACAGGTCACCTGTACGTGAAATGTGCAGAACGAGCGAATCCACGAGAAACAAAGTGGAGCAGCGGCTGCTGACGTGGATCCTCTCCTGGACCAAATTCTACTCGGACTCCTAGTCGGAAAAGTCAGGCCTAGTGGAAAAGAGCTCAGGCAGGCGGAAGGGCACAGCTCACCCGTGCTAAACGATCCCCCAGGACAGCCCACCCCTCTGAGGAAGGGAGGAAGAGCTGCCCCAGGGCTCCAGGCATGAGGAAAGGTCAAGGTCACATGTGGTCTGGGGAACTCAGGTGGCTGAGCAGTCTTAGGAAGCATCGGGGCACCTTCACGCAGAGCACCCACCTTCACACAGAGCACCCCACAACAGAGCACCTACCTTCACCCAGAGCACCCCGTCACACAGTACCTACCATCACAGAGCACCCCTTACCATAGAGACTCCTTTGTCGGGGGACACTCCTTCCCCGCCCCCGGCCTCTGCAGCTCTGGAGGCCTGGACCCGCTCTGGCACATGGAGGTGGACACGGGGCCCAGGCTGAACCATCCGTGTAAGCGCACGACCTGGGCAACTGTGAGGCTGGAACTAGAGCCGCCAAGGAAGGCAGTTGAGACTGGGTGATGGGACTTCAGGTTGTGCCCCGGGAAGCAGTCCATCTCCCCCTGCCCGTGTGAACCAGGAAGCTCCCGGTGCTTGAACAGAAACCCAAGCCGGGTGAGGGCAGTCTCCGGGGCAGGCCCAAGACCCCAGGCTGTGCCGCGGGCCAGCAGGTGGGGAGGGTGGAAGCTTGGGGCCATGCTCTGAGGTCCTGTGTCAGGTGAGAGAATGAGAGGAAAAGACCACCGAGGGGCCTCCCTGCAAACTGGCCATGGTGGCACCAAGCCGGACTCTGATCTACGGAGAACAAACTGAGGCCTGTGAGGCTGGGACAGGTGCCCAGGGGGCAGTTAGAAGTGGGGCAGGCACCTGAGCCGGACCTCCTGGCCAAAGGCCCCCTGTGAGCGTGCCAGGAGCGCGCAGGGCAACGTGAGCCCCGCAGGAAGCGGGGAGCCGGTCCCTCCCGTGTGCCCGCTGCACCCCCGGCCCAGCCAGCCCTCCTGGGCCCTCCTTACTGTCAGGCTCCTACACAGGGTGTTTACAGCAGCGCTACCCATGAATACCAAGACTGGGGAGCAAGAGGATATCCTTCAGTAGGAAAATGGATACATAAACTCAGTACCCCCAGACAGGGGAGTATCATTCAGCATTGAAAAGAAATGAGCCATCGAGCCATGGAAACACCCAGAAGAAGTCAACCTGAAAAGGCTACACTGTGTGATTCCAGCATCGTGGAAGAGGCGAAGCTATGGAGACAGTAAAGGGACAGGGGTTAAAGTCAGGGGAGGGAACACAGAGCACAGAGGATATTCAGGGCAGTGGAACGACTCTGCATGACACTGAAATGGTACAGGTCATCATGTGTGCGTCCAAACCCACAGCACGGGCACCAAGAGCGAATCACAACGTAAACATGGACTCTGGGTGATGCTGACGTGTCAGTGTAGGTTTATCAGTTGTAACAGATGAATCCCACCCATGCAAGGTGTTAACAGGAGAAGTAAAGTGGGTGGCAGGGGGAGAGGGAGTATTTGGGAACTCTCTGTACTTTCTGCACAATTTTTCTGTAAACCTAAAACTACTGTAAGAAATGAAGTCTATTAATTTGACAACAAAATGCCACGGTTGTCTTAATCCTCTTTCGGCATTTCTTTGTGCAACATACCGGGAGCCCCACAGAGCGGAAGGGGCTGCATCTCCACCAGGCACGGCCCTTCCTGTCTGCAGAGCCTGGAGCACGCACTCCAGGAAGCCAGACTGGAGCAGCCCTGCTGGGACCTAGCCTTTTGAGGCCCCACCTTCCACTTCCTCTATCACTACCCCTCCGCGAACTTTCGTTTCACATTGCGGTTAGCCTTTCTGGTAACTTAATGAGATACTTTTAGCCTATTAAAACAATATGTAGGGCTTCCCTGGTGGCGCAGTGGTTGAGAATCCGCCTGCCAATGCAGGGGACACAGGTTTGAGCCCTGGTCCGGGAAGATCCCACACGCCACGGAGCAACTAAGCCCGTGTGCCACAACTACTGAGCGTGCGCTCTAGAGCCCGTGAGCCACAACTACTGAGCCTGTGGTCTAGAGCCCGCAAGCCACAAGTACTGAGCACACGTGCCACAACTACTGACCCTGCGAGCCTAGAGCCTGTGCTCCACAAGAGAAGCCACCGCAATGAGAAGCCCGCGCACCGCAATGAAGAGTAGCCCCTGCTCGCCGCAACTAGAGAAAGCCCGCGCACAGCAACGAAGACCCGATGCAGCCAGAAAAATAAAAATAAATAAATTTATAAAAAAAAAAACCTTAAAAACAGATAAATAAAAAACAACACGTAGTCTAAAATATGGAAACCTTAGCACTCAACAACAAAAAGAGAAAGCATCCGATTCAAAAACGGGCAAAGGACATGAATGGATATTCCCCAAAAATGACCTAGAAATTGCTGACAGACACATGGAGAGATACTTGAGGTCACTAGCCGTCGGGGGCGCGCACACCAAAACCACAGCCTCTCACACCCACCCAGAGGCGGAGCGGGGGGCCCTCCTGCGCCGTGGGTGGGGACGGAAGTGACGCGGCTGCTGTCAAGGTCTGGCACCCGGTGAACCCCTGGAGGACTGAGCTCCCAGCCTTGCCCCGAACCTGACCTCCAAACTCCAGCTGCTGCTGCAGGACATGGGGGGGCGGGGCGTGTAGTCCGAGAAAGGAGGTGACGGGAGAAGGGTAGGCTGTGACAAACCATCAGTAACAGCAGCCCAACAACTCCAGAGGTTTATTTCCTTAAATTGATGTTACACAACTTAACGCAAGGGGTGGGGGTGGGGGTGGGGGCGGGTGACACAAACGTCTTGTAAGGTAGACCAAGGGTGGAGAGCTGTGCTGTGGAGGACAGGCTGGGTGGGCGGCGCTCACCCCACAGCCCGGAGGTCACCCGCGGACAGAGCCCAAGGGGCCCCTCCCACAGCGCCGCCCCCCAGAGGCCCCGGTTCCAGCCAACCGTAAAGCAATAAATACGGACATTTTCTGCGCAGGAGGAGAAGCTCAAGCCACCGGTGAGGAGACAGAAACGAGTCCCAGGGCTGCTCTTCTTCTGGGTCCAAGCACAGAGGCAAGATTTCAAGTATCGCAAGAGAGAAACGCATGGGGTCCTTGCCTGGGCCTGTGGTGAAACCTCGGCACCGGGGGTGCTGGGCTGGGGCGGCTCCCTCTGCATCCTTGAGGACACGTTCGAGAGGAGCTAGGCAGAGCCGGGCAGACCAGAAAAGGGACCCCCCCGAGCCTGGAAGGTGGCCTCCTCGCTGACCCCCCACGGCAGCCAGGACCTGGTGAGGGGACAGAGGGCTTGACATCAAAACCTCCTGTGAGAGCTGGACAGGTAGGTTTACGCACAAAAGGAGTCCTCAGCTGTCCGCGGTCTTCAGGCAGGGAGCAAGGGCAGGGGTAGGGCCGCCCTACAGGCGGGAGGGCGGACGGCCATGCGCAGACCACACGCGCCCAGCGCCACCGGCCCCCGGGGTCTCAGCATCGCTGCCGAGGCTGCCCCGATCCTGCCCCCGTCCTTTAGGAACAAAACGTCAACTCATACGAGTTTTCTTCTTTTAAAAACAAAGAAAAATGAAAAAGAGCTGCAGAAGATAAGACACATCTTAGGAGTTAAGTGTGAAAGACGGCAACAGCGTCTGTGCTGGGTTTTGGAAGCTCGGTGCTTCGTACTGTCCGTCCCTAAAAGAACATTTAAATAAGACGGCGGCTTCGCCTCGAGAGCAACCCGGGCGCAGGCACAGCACACGCGCTCGTGGAGCTGTCTGCACACGGACGCGTGATTACGGGTGTGCACACGTGCCTGGTGGTGCAACAGCCGGGTCCAGTCCGCCTGCATAAAGTGCTGGGTGATCACAAAGCTGGGTGGTGGTCTCGGGGGAGGGAGGGGTGGGAGCCAGGAGGACACACCTTTTGCTGGGTGGATCCGCTGGGCAGGCCTGGCGGCTTTGGCTTGAGTGGGCATCACGGTCTCAGGGCCTCTGCTTGTCCTCAGCGAGACAGCCCTGGGGTCTGGGCGGGGCGGGGGCTGCCCACGCATCCCCACCTGCCATCGAGGCAGCCGGGAGAGCAGTTCAGATCGCCGGCTGGGCGGGGAGTTCTGCCCGTCAGCCAGGCCAGGGGACTGGCCTACGTCGAGGTTCTGTGCGGGGCCTCCAGCGCCCTGAAGTCCACGGCCGCGGAGCCCAGGAGACAGAGACGCAGCCTGAGGCCTGGCTCCGGACGCTGGGTGGGGAGCCACGGTCCTTTCCCCAGCACCAGCGAGTGGTGTCACGGCCGTGGGCTTGTCCCTTCGAGTCCGGCCAGCTGCTCCCCACCCCATGGATCGGCAGTAAAGGTCCAGGCCCCTTGGGCACCGTGGGCCGGGCCTCCAGGAGGTCAGGCACAGATGCCGGTCAGCAGGGCCGAGAGTCTCCGCTCGATGCACAGCTTGCCTGGAGCGAGGGAGGGAGGGGGGGCGGGCACCACGGTGAGCGGGCAGCGGCTGCCCCCTCCCGCCCCCGCTCCCAGGGGCCCAGCGGACACTGACACTTGGCGATGTTCTCCACGTCTGCCTGGTCCGAGAGGATGTGCTGCAGTCCCTCCATGAGCAGCAGGGCCTTGTGGTAGCGCTGGACACAGTCCTCCCGGCGGTGGAACATCTCGTCCAGGGCGGCCGACTGCACCTGCCGGGTGAGGGCGGAGGCTGGGCCCAGCTGCCTTCCACAGAGACGGGGGACCCAGGGCTGACGGCCGCACGAGCCACGGGGCAGCACGCTGTGGGCGCCGCCGGGTCACGCGCAGGCAGCCGGGGTTACAGGGCAGGCGACCGGCCACCCGCACCGGGCAGAGCACTCCCTCGGTCCCGGTCATGTCAGTGATGGTCACCCCTGGGGGAGGGGAGCTCGGGGACGAGGAGGCCGACTGTTCCCGAACGTCTCTTCGGGCTGTGTTTTTACTGCACGAGTGAATTTTCTCGAAAACAGGCACTGCCTCAGAAGCAGCGCTTTTTGGGCACAAGGACCCCAAAGCGACAGACGCAGAGCACTGGGCAGGGCCCCTCCCAGCCCCTCCTGCCTTCACGCCACAGCTCCCAGCTGGGCTGCCTGCGTTGGTTCCCTCTAGAGAAGAAGGAACCAACTCACCTGCTAAGAGCCTTGAAAACCAGGTTCCCCATTTTCCAGGTAAGGAACGTGAGTTTCAGGGAGGGACACGTCTGGGCCGTGGAGCCTCACAGCGAGGCGGAAGCCCAGGTGAGCTCCCGGCTCCCCACCAGGGCTGGAGGGGCCCGGGTGACATTTGCTGGCTGAGGGGACAGCGTAGTGGAACTTCCCACCCCGGGAGTGATGCCCCTGAAATCCGGCGGAGCTGTGGCCGTCAACCCGCCCCTGCCGGCCCCTCAGCCCGCTCTCCCCGCCCGGCCCCACGTGGCCCCGCCCGGCGTACCGTCTGCACCGCGTGGCTAAAGATGAGCTTCTCGGCGGCGACGCTCTGGATGCGGTCTAGGAGCCGCTGCTTGTCTAGGAAGAAGCGCTGCAGCCGCAGGCTCAGGCCTTGGCAGGACACCACACTCGTTTTGTACAGCTCGTTCAGCTTCCGCACCACTGTGGGAGGCGCCCCGGCAGCTCAGGCCGGCCCCCAGCAAGGGAACCCACGCGACCAGCGGGCAAAAGCCCCTCACTCCGTCCCCGGGGCGCTGTCCGACCCCACCTCCTAGGTGCTCTGCTCAGCAACTCACGCTGCGCCTTCCCGCCCCAGGCCCATGGGGGCCCTGCCGCAGGGCCTTTGCACCTGCCCCCCACCCCCACTATCCCTCCCCGGGCTGGGCCTGCACCAGGGAACCTCCTCAGGAAGGCCTCCCTCGTCACCTCTTCCTCGCTGACCTTCTCCCAGAGATGGCTATCCCTCCCTCCCCGACTCCCTCAGGGTCTCATGCCCCGAACGCTGCTGCTGCTGCCGCTGCCGCCGCCGCCACCGGCCAAGGCTGCCCTCACCCTGCTTCACGGTGGACGACAGGCAGAGCTTGCCGGCCCGGATCTGGTCGATGGCGGTCTGCAGGCCCGAGGAGAGGAGCTCGGCCGCCTTCAGGTAGAGCACCAGCTGCTCCGCGAAGCTGGAGGGCGGCAAGGACGCGTCAGGGGCGGAGGCCGCACCCCCGCTGCCTCCCCGCGGGGCCCCGCTGGGCACACGCACCTCCACTCGCGGCTCAGCAGGCTGATCTGGTCAGCCACCACGCTCTCCTGCAGCTGGTACTCGGGCCCCCCGGCCGCCTCGCTGGCACTGCCCTTCAGGGCCGCGATCTCCAGGACGTGCTGGACAAAGTCGAGCGTGAAGCGCAGGCTGTGCAGGATCTCCGTGTGCTCTTGCTGGGGAGACGGGGCCACTGAGGGACGCTCCTCGGCACCGCCACCAGCCCTGCCCGGACGCCACGCTGGGCCAGGCGCCTGCCCCCGCCCGGCCCTCACCTCCATGAGGGTCTCCTCGGGCAGGTCGGGGGCCTCGAAGGTCACAGCCCCCTCCAGGTTGGCGGCAACGGGGTCGGCAAAGCTGCGGCAGTGGCCGGGGGCGGGTACCTCGAGGGGGGCCTCGCCGTAGGCCCCGGGCGCCAGGTGACGGGCGGAGGAGGAGCCTGCCGAGCCGAGGGGGCTGGAGGGGCCCCCTGTGGGGAGAGGGCCGGCCGCCCTCCCCATCAGGCCTCCGCCACTCTGACACAGAGCCGGTCCCCACCCGCTCCACTCCTGCCCCTCTGCGAGCAGGCGCCCCAGCGGAGGCCTCACCCCTCCCGGGCCCCCGCCCACTGCAGGGGCACCCCGGAGTCCAGGGCCGGGGCTTCAGGGGCCTGGCTGTGGGAGCCGTGCCCCCGAGCCTCCAAGGAGGACCCTCCCAGGGCCTCGCGTGAGAGTAGCGCCTGGCTCAGCTCCTGACTCTACAGCGAGGGCCCCTCCCGCTTCCCGACGGACGGTGTGGGCCGCTGATCCGCCGCAGCCGCGAGGCCAGCAATGGTCCTCACCTGAGAACACGGTGGCACGGGGGCCCTGGGGCGGCGTGGTCCCGCCGGGGGGCGAGCCCACCGTGAACACCACGGGGGAAGGGCTGCCGGCGCCCCCCGCACGGGCTCCCGGGTGCAGGTTCCCTCCGAAGCCAGCAGACGGCCCTGAGAGGGCAAGAGGAGGGGCTCAGGGTCTTCCCGCCGCGGGCGCCCCCACTCCCCAGAATGCTCTCTGGCGGACCCCACGCACCGGTCTCCATGGGCTTTTCCTGCAGGCTGTCCACGCTGCCTGAGTCAGGGGCCTGCGTCCCAAAGGCAGCCTTAAGGAGCAGATCCGTGAGGCGGCCGGCGCTGAGGGACCTGCAGGGTGAAGGGTGGTGAACACGGGCCCTGCGCCACCCAGGGGATCCAGAGACCCAGGCACCAGGCCACCCGCTGCCCAGGGCCGGCCCCCCGAGGCAGGGTCTGGGGGCCCCGCAGCCTGGTCAGCATGCCCAGCCCGTCCCGACTGTGCTGGCCACCCGGTCCTCCCACCCACCCCGGGCAGTTACTGCCACCCATTGAACAGACGCACAAACTGAGGCTCAGAAGGGGTTGAAGAGGGAGTGAGGTGCCCGCAGACAGCAGGCAGGGCTGGGCCTCTCCTCCCGCAGGCCACGTCGGGGGAGTCCCCACCCACTCACCTGCCAAAGGAGCCCTTGGCGTCCTCGGTGGGCCGCAGGCCGGGGCCCAGCTGCTGCCCCTGGAAGGGCCCCGCCTCGGAGAGGTCGGGCAGCGTCCGGTTCCGAGGCGGCGTCATCACCACGCCCTGCCGGGCCAGGAGAGTCAGCAAGTTCTGGGAGCTGGGGGTCTTGGTGAAGTCGAACGCGGGCACGGCCTAGGAGGGGCAGGTTAAGTGCTGAGAACGACCCGCCACGGTGACATTAACATCTCAACGGGGTCAGCAGCGCTGGTCTGAGCCTGCAGGGCCCCATGCCGCAAAACCCCAAACTTCCACGACCCAGGTCTTCACAGGAAAGGTGTGAAGGCTGACTCCACCCTGTGCTGGAGGACAGTGACACACGCAGACGCACGCGTCCAACACAGGCCATGCACGTGTGCACCTATGCCCACACAGAGACACCACGAGGTAGCTGCAGGTTCTGGCCCCGTTTCACAGACAGGAAGACTGAGGCAAGCGATGAGCTAAGTAGTGTGCCCGCGGTGGCAGCCTGGGTTCTCCGGGGCTCTGGATGCTGGGCCAGGGTCGGGGCGCTGCCGGTCAAGGGCCAGAGCGCAGGTGTTTTGGCTTTGGGAGCCAGTCTTCGTCACGGGGACGTGGCCACCCCACACGTGAACGGGGAGACACGGATCCAGCCACCAGCCAGTGCAAGAGGTCTCAGCACAGAGGGCAGGCGCTGCTATGCTGGAGCACACCAGCCCTGCCTCTGGCTTCCGGGGCCCCTCAGGTCCTGTGGGAATCCCGCCAGACACAAAGCCCGGCGGCCTGAGCACATACAGAGCCACTCCCACCCACCCCCCTGGAGGCCCGCGGCCCTGTTACCTTGGTCGGGGAGCCCAGAATAGGGGGCAGGGGGTTCCGCTGCAGGAAGTCGGGCAGCTTGGGCGAGCCGCGCAGGGGCCGGCAGGACTGCAGCCCATGGGAGGGCTGCGGGGGGCTGGCTTGCGGGTGGCCGAACGCCACGCCCAGCGGGTCCGTGGGGGGCTTGGGCAGCTTGGGACGCACCACACGCAGGTCGGACAGGTTCGGGGCACTGTGCAGGCGGCAGCCCAGCCCGGCGCTGTGGGGAGAGTGCTCAGGTGCGGAGGAGCCTAGGGCGGGACAGGACGGGCCCAATCACAGCTGTCCCGAGGACTGCCTGGACCTGCCCACACGACCAACCAGGACAGTGTACAGAGACCCCCACGCCTGCTCAGGATTCCCTACACTCCACTGCGCACCTGAGGAAACAGGCACAGAGGAGCTGAGACACCTGCGTGAGGTCACACAGCATGGCAGGGTCGGGGTGGGATCTGAGCCCCACAGTGGGCCTCCATAAGCTGAAGGCTTAAGCTTGTTTAAATAGTCTCACAGAGTTTCCTGCCTTCTTTTAACGCGTAAGAAATGACGGTTGTGAACCAGGAAAACGGCCACTATCCCAAGGAGCGACAGACCAGCCCAGGGAGGTCAGCCCAGCTCCTCCGCCCCTCCCCAGCTCCACCTGCACACCCACTGGGCCGGAGCTGCACCTACCTGGACGAGGGGACCTGCCACCCCGCATCTCGGCTGCTTGGGGGGAGGGCACCCCGCTCCAGCCTGGCCGCTCGGGGATGGTTCCGACTTGGGGGCAAGAGGGGTTGCCAAGGTCAATGTGGGACAGAGAGTGAGTCCCTCCCCCGCCCCCCGCGTGGAGACTCCCAGTCCCAGCTCCGAGGCTGGGTCCACCAGTGGCGTGCAGGCTTACCCTGGGGAGACGGCGTGTAGGGCCGGCCCCCACCCAGGGAGAACTTCCTGGACAGGGCAGCTCCGTGCTCGGCGTGAGACGGGGGTGACAGGCTGGCCCGTGGAAAGCCCAGCGGGCTGGTGCTGCCTGACCTGCGGATGGCAGAGGACCTGCGGACGCAAGCAGGCACAGGGTGTGAGGGCCCCAGCCACGCCCGGCCAGGGCCACCAGCATGCCACGTGTCTGTCCCCCTCCGTTCAAGTAACGGGCCTCACCAGCAGCCCCAACCCGGTGGGAGCCGCCAGTCCCTGCCAGGGCAGCCCCCAACCCACAGGGGTTTCTGTGAATTACAAAAAAAGGTGCCCTCTCCTCTTCCGAAACTTACAAAAATCGAAGTCAGTTTTGTGGACACAAGACACTTCACTGACATCTACCGGAAAGCCGTCACGGTACAGCTTGAGTGCCAGTGTGCCCACAGGGCGGTGGCGCTGACGGTCGCGCAGTGTGCAGCCTGCACAGCCGTGCGCGTGAGACGGCCCCGCACCATGCAAGTGGGCTGCGTGGGGCCCCCACTACAGTCCTCTAGGATGTGCCTGGCCATGGGGGGCCCGTGCACTCACCGCGCCGCCTGGTACTGGGTGGGCGACTGAAGGCTCTGCTCAATGCGCTGGTAGTTATGCACCTGAGTGGGGACTGGGATGGGGGCCGAGGCCCCGCACCTGCTGCTGGAGGATGCCCCGGCCCGGCTGTGTGGGGAGAGAGGTTGGGGTCACCGCGGCTGGGGCGCTGGGCTGAACCCCAGGCCCTAACATCCCGGGGCAGAGGCCACTCCGGGCCACCTGCTTCCTTGTTTCTGCACACGGCCAGCACTGCTTCCCTGGTACCCCATGCCCCCCACTCTCTGCACCAGGTGGCTTCTGGCTGGGACCAGCCAGTAGCGAGGTTGGGCCAGCTCCTGCTGGCACTGGGAGCCACTGCCCGCTTCGCCCCACAAGCTCGGGAGGGGCGGAGGGAGCGACGACACTGGTCTCTGATGGTTCCGGTAACCACCCCTGGGCCCCAAGCCCACCCTGCATCCCTTCCACCACAATCCCTTCCTTCTGCCGGACCACCCAAGGGGCCCTGGCACCCTGCCGGGGCTGAATGAAGGCAGGGCCTCTGGACACAACCGCTTCCTGCAGGATACGACTGGGGCTGGGGCGCTGTGATGCTGCCTGTGCCCCGGGCCCCGCTTACCCTGAGGGGCTGAGGGAGCTGCTGCAGGGCGGGGAAGGAGACGGGGTCCGGCCGCGGCTCTCCAGGCCAGCAGAGGCCGCCAGCGAGCTCCTGGCGGGGACAGGGCGGACGGCAGGGCCTCACATTCAGGCCAAACCAGCGCAGACCCTGGCCCCTCCTTGGGACTCCGTCCTGCACTGGGCACAGCAGACTCGGCACTTCCCAAACTGTCTGGCCCAGGCAGGTCAGGGGACAGCCTGAGAGCAGGCGTCGCCCTCCCCGCAGAGCCGGCGGGTCTCGGGCTGGGGGCTTACCCGCTGCACATCAGGCTGTCCGGTGGCGGCTTGGCACCGACCGCCTCGGCCACCAGGTCACCTGTGGATGGGACACGGGTGAGGCTGGCCCAGGCACCTCTTCCTGGGCGGGCCCAGGCCACGGCGAGCCCAGCACTCTCCCGTCCCCGCTCCTGTCGCTCGCGCTGACACCCCCCTTTGCCTGTCTGGACCTCACGGCACTCGGAGACGCTGGTACCCTCCCCACACGCCAGCCTTCAGCGAACCCCAGGCTGGGTGTCCACACCTCCCAATCTGGGCCTCACTCCTCCTCCAGGACCGCTGGGTCCCCACCTTCCCGCTGCCCTCCTTGAGCTGCCGGTGGCTGGGTACAGGGCCTCTCCTCCCCTGCGAAGCCAAGCCGACAGGCTCAGGGTGGCCCGTCGGACACCTGGGCCCGCTCCCACGCGGCCCCGGCCCGGGAGTCTCAGGGCGGCCAAGGCCGTGAGGGAAGTACCAGCAGCCGGGGTCGCGAGGGGAACTGAGGGCCCGAGAACAGGGCTCTGCGGGGTGGGCGGGGGCAGCAGCTCCTCACTCGGAGCAGGCGCCCCGGACGCTCCGCGGCAGGCAGGACTCAGCTCTGACTCTCTGGCCAGGCTGATCTGGGGTAGAAACTTCCAGAAGCCCCTTCTTAGGGGTTCCGTCTGGCATGTCTGCAGCGATCTCCCTGCCCACCCCTGCCTGGTGGCCCCCTGACCTGGAAACTGGGCCGGGACCATGACGAAGTCATCAGTGTCACAGGACGAGTCCTTGCTGCTGCCGCCCGAGTCCCGGGAGCCCTGCAGGAAGCCGGCGGCCTCGGCCGGGGAGGTCAGGGTCTTCTGGAGCTGCTGCTGCATCTCCCCCAGGGACTGGGGGTCAGAGGGGAGGCCGCTGAGACCCGGCCCCAGGGCCTGGGTGAAGGGGACCATGGGGACGAGGCAGAGGCTCTGCACGTTCTCCTCCCCCAGGCCGCTGCTTCTCCGGTGACCTCCCCACAGGAGCGGTCACCTCACGGAGCCCCCTGCTGCCCAGCACGAGGAACCGCTTGGCCCCCAAAGGCTCCAGAGGCCCTATGTCAAGCGACTCCCCCCCTGCCCCCCGTGGCCCTGCACAGCGCTCGGGAGGTGGGGCGTCTGGAAGGTCCACCTTCGGGCGTGAGCGAGCCTGGCCCTGGCCCCCGCCTGGCAAGACGGACGGACAGACAGACGGCCCAAGGGAGGTTCAAGCCCCAGTGCCCCCGCCCCCGAGCACAACCTCGGCAGACCTCACCCCAGCCCTGTGCTGGGGACGTGGGCTGCGGGGCGGGTGGGCTCCCAGGACACGGGGCCCCCACCCGTGGCCACCCGCGCGCCCGTGCACATGCAGGCGCGGAGCTGACACGGTGCTGAAGAGACCGACGGGACACAGGGACCCTGAAACAGGCCTCCACCCGCTTCTAACTCCGCCACATTCACAAGCAGAACGTTTCTGAGTCTGGTGTGATGAGACCAGACGACACAGCAGAAGGCGCGAGCTGGGGCGGGGCGGGAGCCCGACGAGGTTCCTGCGGACGCCCGCACGCCCCGAAGCCGAGGCGACAGGAGCCCGCCGCCCGCCGCCCTGCGCGTGACTCACCGGTGGGGAGGCCAGGTGTGAGGTGGAGCTGCTGCTGGAGCTGCTGCCGGACCCCGAGCTTGGGTACGAGGGCACGGGCACGGGCGGGGCTGGCAGAGGGCGCGGATCAGCACCCGTCAGCATGGGATGCTCCGCTCCCACCCTGCCCATGTCAACCCCACGCCGAGCACAGCTGCCGGCTCGGGACCCGCCCCGCCCCAGAGGAACCCAGGGACCAGGAGGGGACCTGTGCGAGGGCCTGCCCTCACCTCTCCAATCCCACTGCACCAAGTCAGCTGAGCTCGAGCCCACCCCCTGGCCTCTGGGGCCCCTGGGGACCACAGGCTGGAGGAGGGCTGAGGAGCTGGTAGCCCCCAACCTCCCGGGGTGGGGCTGGCAGCCCACAGGGAGAAGGGGGGGGCACGGGAGTGCCGAGACCCTCAGGGGACTCACACTTCTTCACAGCGGCACTGGAGTCAAGGAAGGGGTGATGGAAAAACTCATCTGCAGGAGAGCGATGGGCCCGGGCTCAGGAGGGGTGAGGCCAGGCCCCACCGTCCCCGGGGCCCTGTCCCCGCTGCCGCACTCCAGCAACGGAGGGAGGCAGAGTCCCAGCTGGTGCCCCCAGCGCGGCCCAGGCCCGGATCCAGCCACCCTGCCCATGGTTTTCCCAGCAGTGCTGCCCATTGCAAAACCGGGGATTTATCTCCGCTGCTGGGAAAGGAGCTGCGGGCCCCGGGAAAAGCCACTCACTGCCGCCACAGGGCCCCTGGGAGTGGGGTGTGCAGGACGTGGGGGGCAGGGGCGCAAGCCCGAGGGCCCTGACCCCCCAGGCCTGTCGGGCGAGGTGGCGGGCCACCAGGGGGTGCTCACCGAAGTCCATGCGGTCTCTGTGGTTGCGCTGAAGCAGAGACAGGAGCAGCTGTCTCAGCGGGGCCGAGGTCTCCCGGGGGATGCTGGGGGCACAGGGCACGACGTTGACAGGGCAGCCTGCCCGGGGGCGGGGGGGGCAGGGTGTCTGTGTCTGGCGGGAGGGGCACTCACGGGGGGACCAGCGTCTTGTTCTTCTCATAGAAGAGGCGGAGGTCCTGGGGGCTGCTGGCCTGGAAGTGAGGGCCAGGGGGCCAGGCGTGAGTATCCCTGCTGCTCTCAGCCACCAGCCGCTCAGAGCCTCTGTCTCCCGAGAGGCCCCTGGTCCAGCACGGCCAGCCTGTCTGTCCAAACACTGAGCGCCCTCGCATGCTTCCAAGGAAGGGGGCCCCCTCCCCCCCCGCCAGGCTGTGGAACCACGGGGACCACACAGGGGGGCCAGGGGGGCCCAGAGCAAGGATGCTGGCTGGGCCCCCTTCCCACCTGGTGCGGGTGCATCCTGGGTATCTGGTGTGACCGGTCATGTGCTTCTTAAAATTAAAATGTGGTCCGTGCACCCCACCCCAGCAAAGGGCCCCAGAACAAGCTCGCCCCCCAAGTGGGCCCCGCCCACACGCCTGTTCACGTGTCACGCGCTCAGCACTGCTGTGTGCCAGGCACTGTTCAAGGCTCGGGGGGTGCAGCCGAGAGCAAGACAGCCCCTGCCTTCCCAAGGCCAGCATGCCAGCGGGGGACGGCCCTCCGCTAGTCGCTTGCTCACGTGCAGGAAACGGCAGGCAGGGAGGTACGGGGAGCGGGGATGGGGGCAGCCTAGGTCACCGGGCAGGCAGAGGGCGCTTTGGGGCAAGCTGGCGACAGCGGAGAGCTGCCGGGTCAGCCCACGAGGCCAGCACGGGACGCAAGGGCCTGCGACACGGGCTCGGGGCCCTGGACCCTTTGGGGTCCAGCACACGGCAGGCCACTGCCTTCCAAATGCAGGGTGTACCCCAGAGCTTGGGGTCCTCGTACCAATCTGGTGGGTCACGCCAGCCCTGGAATGGGCAGGAGGGAGGCCACGAAACTTGGTTCAGACACACATGTGGACACGCACAGGTACGCCCCAGAGCCAGTGGAGGCTCCGGCCTCGGCCCTGAAGTGACTGCACAGGGGGGAGCTGGGCGGCCACGGCATGCCGGCAAGGGGAGGCTGCAGGGCTGAGCGTGCCACACCCCCTGCCGGGGCCTCACCTGGAAGGGCGCCTTCCCTGTCAGGCACTGGTACACGATGGTGCCGATGCTCCACAGGTCCGCCTTCCCGTCGTAGTGCTGGGACATGATGACCTCGGGGGCCTGCGGGGTACAGTGCGTCGGCGCGACGGCAAGGATGGACGCTGAGCGCGCGCTGCGCAAAGTCTGGCTCCAGCCAGGTGCCAGCCAATCATATCACACGCCAGCCGAACGCCACAGATGTGGCGGGAAATGGCACAGCCACGACGGCTGCCACCCGAAGTGAGGCCACAGGATGGACACGGGAGGGAACCCCACCGCGGACCCCCCTTCCAACAGGCCACCTACCATGTACATGGGGGAGCCGCAGAGCGTGGCCGCCATCATGTTGCTCTGCAGGTACCGGGCAAAGCCGAAGTCGGCTGCAGGCAAGGAGAGGCGTGAGAGGGGTGGCCGCGGCCCCCGGGGGCCGCCGGTCTCCCCGGGCCCCGGCCGCCACCTCACCGATCTTGACCCGGATGTTGCTGGGGGTGGCACGGCGCCCACCAGGGTTGGACAGCAGGAGGTTCTGGGGCTTCAGGTCCCGGTGGATGATGCCCTTGCTGTGCAGTAGCCGCACGGCACCGGCGATCTGCTGCAGGAAGAGCCGGATGGTGTCCTCGCTCAGCGTCCGCATGGCTGAGGGGAGACGGGCTCCGTGGGGCGCAGCTCGCCCGGGCGCCCCGGGCCAGCGGCCTCCCGCCCCGCATGGCTCCCGCGCCCCTCCCTGCGGCCTCCAGGCCCGTCGGCCACGCCGTCTGACCCTGAGCTGCCCCGTGTCCGCTCCCAGCCTGCGAGCCCCGCGGTGCTGCCCAGCACACCCCGCCCCTTCTCAGCTGAGGGCCGCTTCTCAGCAGCTCCCTCTACCCGCTGCCCAGGGCATGCACCACGGCCAGCGGCTGTGCGATGAGCCCTAGGCCCGGCCTCAACGGTGGTCCCCCACCCGCGCCAGGACCCTGCGAAGGCCCGCCCCCTGAGGAGAGCCGGACCCCACTGGGGCCCAGGACAGGTCTGGCCCCCGCAGAGCAGCCGACCGGCGACTGGGACCCTGCCGGGCACCACATCCACAGCGGGCCGCACGGGGCCCCGCTCAAGAGTGACCTTGCAGACCACGTCTGCCCTGAGAAGCCATCCCTCGTGGCTCTGACACAGCACGTGTCCCCAGCGGGGCTCCGCTCCCCCTTGCATCTTTCCCAGCAGGCGCCAGGGGGATGGGAGCCTCCGCCATCACCATCAGGCCCAGGAGAGCTCGTTCAGGCCAGGCCCCCTCTCAGAACGGGTCAGGTGAGCCTCGCGGGCAGCCCGTCCCGCCGCAGGTGTCCACTCACTGTGCAGGTAATCGGCCAGATCGCCGCCATTACAGTACTGCAAGAGACCGCCACACGCCTCGGTCAGCGGCCAGGGCACCCCGCCCGCTGGGCCCGGGTCTCCCACCACCCCACCCCTGGGCGCTGCTCCCTGGGCACTCGGTGCCGTCTCCAGCCTGGGCAGGCGTCCCCCGCAATCCATGCTTGAGGAGGTCAATGGGGGTGCTCGCCGGTGAGGCGGCCCGAAGCCCACGGACATGAAAACAACTTCTCACCGCAAGGTGACAAGGGGCCTGAGAGCCGAGAGGGCCCAGCCTCCCCGTCCTCACAGCTGGCCTCCAGGACTCACCTCCATGACCAGGTAGACGGAATTGGCCATTTCCTGCAGGACACAGAAGAGGCAGTGAGAGGTGGGCAGCGGCACGCCCTGCCCCCCAGTCTGGCAGCTGTCTGGGAAGACTGGCTTGGCCCCAGCGTGACCCAGGCACCCGGCACCTGCAGCTGCCCGCGACACACTGCCTGGGCTCAGGCAGGAGAGGCCACTGAGCGTGGACACTGGCTGGCCGGGCAGCCCTGGGGCCTGTCATGCCAGGGCTTAGCCAGTTCGTTAGTGGCCAGGAGATGAGGAGGTCTGAGAGCCAAGTGGGCTTGAGTGACCAGAGAAGCAGCCAATCAGATCACTCCATCTGTCAAGTCTGGGGAAGGGGCTGAGGACCCAGGAGAGGTGTCAGGGGTGGAGCAAGGACCCCGCCTCCCGGGGGCAGCCCTCAGCAGCCCAGGTCTCCATCAGGGTCAGGGTCAGCCCTGGCCCGGAGGTTCTGACAGGGCTCCGCTTGCTCTTCTATGAGTGCTGAGTCCTGGCCACGTAGAAGCACTTAGTGGGGGACTCAGGCCCCCAAGAAGGGACACAGCGAGGGTGTGAGGGCCTGACTCTCAGGCCGCGGAAACTGCTCCTGGCTCTGGAACCAAAGATGCCGGCAGCATTATAGGTTGGCGCCGCCAGCCCACTGCCGGCCAGCTTCCGGCTCAGCCCTTGGCCACCCATGGCCTCGGGCTGCCACCAGCATCCACAGCTCGGTCCACGACAGCAAGACTGCGGAGCCCGTTGCTCAGGCCAGCGCACAGACGCCTTCCCGCACTCACGGCCCTGGCGTCCGTCTAGGAGGGGCCCCTGAGATCCCCAGGTCACAGATGAGGAAACTGAGCCCAGCGAAGCCAAGTCAGCCAGGCAGGCGGGGTCCTGACCGCTCTGCTCTCCTGCACAGTCCCCTCCCCTCCTTCCCAGGCGGGGTCTTCCCTAACGGAGGGGCCCTGCCAGCCAGGAGCAAGTCCCCAAGCCCCTTCAGCACCAGTACACTGCTGGGCCCTGCGGACCGGGAACAGCCCCTCCCCGCCGCCCAGAACGCACCGAGTCCCCATTCCCCACCCGCTGCTCACGGGCAGCTCCAGCTTCTAACCCCCAGGGGCAAGGGGGCAAGTGCGTGCGCTGGCCCCGGAGCTCTCAAGGCATGCGGGGAGCCCCGAGGGAAGCCTGGGTGGAGGAGGGAGGTGGCTGCAGGAGGGTCATTTCTCAGCGGCCTTTGGGGGAGGGCACCCGAGGCCCAGACAGACTTGATCCCCAGCAACGGGCCACCACCCCGACCTGGCAGGACAGAGGACCCCTGATCAGTCACCCTACCCCCAGGAGGTTGGGCCTGGGCTCAGACCCACACCAGTAGAACACAAAGCCACTGGGTGACACCCCAGGTGTAAATATCAGCCCCCTGAAACAAGAGAAGACCCCTACGGGACTGCCCTGGTGGCGCAGTGGTTGAGAATCCACCTGCCAATGCAGGGGACACGGGTTCAAGCCCTGGTCCGGGAAGATCCCACATGCCACAGAGCAACTGAGCCCGTGAGCCACAACGGCTGAGCCCACGCGCCACAGCTACCTCCGAAGCCTGCACGCCTAGAGCCCGTGCTCCGCAACAAGAGAAGCCACCACAGTGAGAAGCCCGCGTGCGGCAGTGAAGACCCAACACAGCCAAAAAAGGTAAATAAAAAAGATACATTTATATCCAAAACAAAAGAGAAGCCCCCATGCCTCCAGAGCTCCCCCAACAGAGGGGCTGTGCGTCCGGGACAGGGACGCCCCGGGGAGCAGGGCTGAGAGGTGGACACTGACAGCTCCGGGGGCTGGCTGGGCCGCGTGCCCCACCCTGCTTCCCCAGGCCCTCACTCAGCGGCGTGTCCGCAGGGATGCAGAAGCCTTCCCAAGTGCCCAGCCGGGCTCCTCTGGGAGGGGGCGGGCTCCGCCCACCAAAGCAGGCCCTCCCTCCCACCCCCGCCCCCCCCCACCCAGGAGAGAGGTGGGAGCTGCCTCAGCCCAGCACGCAGGCCCCGCCCTCCCAGGCCAGCTGTGGGGAGAGATAATGCAGGGAGAAAGTCCCCGGTCACGCCGCACCCACGACTGCGACCAACCCCAGCGGGGTTGGCAATGGGGACAGAGGGGTACCAGGAGGAGGGAGATCCCAACAGAGGGAGGCTCTGAGAGCCGGGTGCAGAGCCGGAGGCTCCCGGGCCGAGGGGCCAGAGATGAGGACCCAGAACTAACCCAGGAGATGGAACAGCCACTCCCCGTGACACCCAGGCCACCTGTTCCCTCACCTGCCGTCACCCTGACCACGGCCACCTCTGGGGACATGCTTAACAGGCTCCCGAATTCACCCGCCAGGGAGCAGCCTTGTCTTGAGTGGCCCAGAGGTGCCACACCGCTAGAGGGGCAGCGCAGGGCGGGGCCCAGGCACCCCCAGCTCTCGGCTGTCCTCCCGACAGGACCCCTGCTCCCCAGGAAAGCCTCCGATGACCGACCGAGCCAGGACGGGCAGGGCCGGATGACAAGGACAGGAGACAGGTGCAGCCTCCACGCCCCCGAGGGTCCCCGGCAGCCACCCAGGGCTGGCAGAACCGTGGCTGGGTGGGACAAGGGGCCTGCCAGCTGGGAGGTGAGTCCTGCGCAGCCTGGACCCCACGACCTCCTGCCCCAGAAAGGAGGTGCCTGTGCATCAGCGACAGCACACTGCCCTTTGTGCCCAGGAACCCACGGGACCCCCGCACAGGACCCCGAAACCCGCTCCAGCCGGGGGCGCTTCCAAACACCAGGCCAGACGCCCTCCTTCCCGCGGGGCCACCCCACGGGGCCCGCCGCCCACTGGCTCGGGGCTCCTAGCCCTCCCCGCTGCCTGACACCCTGGACCCCTGAGACCTCCCTGAAGCCTTCCTGGTGCCCTCGGCGAGCTCTCAGTGAGCAAAGACCAGGGGCTCTGGGGCCCCTCTTCTCCCCCGATCTCTGTCCCTTCACCCCGTGGGTCACCCAGCAGAGACCGAGCGTGTTGCCCGCAGGCCCTACTGTGCACAGAGCCCAGAGGTTCAGGGCCTGAGGGGGAGAGCACAGCAGGGCTAGGCCGGGGAAGTCGTGCCCACCTCCCCTCACCACGTGGGATTCGGGGTCCCCCACTGCCCTGGCTTCGGAAGGCCCCTTCCCCGCCCGCAGCATCAGCTTGTGAGGCGCCAACCCCATGGGCCGGCACGAGCCTCGGCCACGCCTGCAGCGCCCCCAGTGTGGCGGTCTCCGGGACGGCTGCGTGCCTGGGCCCCCCTGAGGAAGCCGGCTCTCCAGGCTCCCCGGGGGGGCCGTCAGCACGGCCTCGGTGGCACTGCTGGGCTGCCCCTGGCAGCCTGCTGCCCACCCGAGACCTGGAGAGGTCACGCCTCGGCCCTCCTCCGCCTGAGCTAAATTTGGTCTCCACGAGCTCCCCCAGGCTGGGGGACCAAGCGGACTGCAGACAGCAGGCCGCCTCCTTTGGGGTCGGTCCAGACTCGGCCTGGACACTCGAAAGGACCAGGACTGCTTCCTGGGGCTGTGGCGGCCGCCGTGCCAGAGGGCTCCCCTCCTGGGGGAGGCGGATGAGGGAGCTTCTGGCCGCGCTCTTGGCCCCAGGAGTCCATCATGTTCTTAATGCAAAACCACCAACATGGCCGAGGCGCCGGCCCACCGGGCCTCCAGCCTGCAGGGAGCACAGCGGGGCCACCCCCATCCCACCAGTCCCCCCGGCGCAACCTGAGGAGCGGGCAGGTCCCATCGACGTCCCAGCCGACTTAAGGGGAGGAAACGGGCACAGACAGGCCCTGTGATTCTGCCTGGCTTCCGGGCACCAGAGTCCTGGCCGCTCCACCGTGCGTGCGGCCCCCAAGGACGGGGGCCGTGAACGCTGACCTGCACACCTCGAGAGGACAGGCGAGGCCCTGAAGGCGGGATGAAGCGGCACCCTCTCCGTCTCTCAGTGGCGCGCCCACAGGCCCTGGGGACCGGGCCGGCCCGGGTGTCGGGGCCAGGTGTTCCAAGCAGCCTGGCACGGGCGCCCGGGCACGCAGGAGGCCGCCCTGCCTCCACAGGGTGCTAAGGTGCTTTGCTTAAGAGGATCCCAGCTCCCGGGCTGGCCGAGCCTGCTCTGTCTGGTGATCCTGGGCTGGGCCTGGTGGGCTGGTGGGCAGGTGGGCGGGCGGGCACTGGCCTAGTTAACCCCTTGGAGTGGGCCGTCCTGGCTCCAGAAGGAGGCAAAAGCCACAGCCAGGGCCGGAGCACAGCCACCCGCCCATGGGAGCCGCGGCACTCCCCGCCCCCAGGCTGGGCTCTCCTGGACAGCGCCCAGACGGGAAGGGATGCCCAGCCCCACCCTGAGGAGGAAGCCCACCCTTCCTCAGGGAGCCTCCTTCAGCTTCCATTGTGTGCCTGTGGCTCCTGGGGGCCGGGGAGCCGGGGGGAGGCCAGCTGCCCTCCCCAGCCCCCTTTTTCCCACACTCCGGGCCTGCCCCTGACTCGGGAGAAGCAGGGGACACTTCCAGAATGGAAAACACAGAATCGACGTGTCCCTGCCCGGACCCACCAAGCCCGCCTGGGTCACGAAAAAGCAAGGCCAAAGGGTGGCACTGTCCTGAATGACCCCACAGCAAGGCAGACCTCTCCCCTTGACTGAGGTGTCCACCCACCCAAAGTCACTAAGGGTGGCTCTGTCAGCCAGGCCGGGAAGTGAGTCACCCAGCTGTGGGAACCAGCTGGACGGCGTGCTGCTCTCAGGAAGGCCCCCGTCCCAGGGCGCACGCTGGGCAGGGATGTCCCCTGACCCCTGTGATGGCCACTCTCCCCAGAAAGAGCACACCCAACCACCGCCCAGCAGGCGAGGGCAAGACCCAGAGCCAGCCGTCTGCCCCTCAAGGAAAGGAAAGGCCAGGGGCTCCCGCTGCCTGCCCACATGTCTGTGGGCCACAGAGCAGAGCACCACCCCAGAGGCCTCCCCCACGCATGCACAGCAGCCTGACAACGGTCACTGTTCCGTATGGCCACAAAACAAAACCACCTCAACAGACAAGAAGCAACCTGAGGAGGAATATTTGCAACCTATCATGGAAGGGCTTTCCTTAATATATAAAGAGTTCCCACCAACCAATATTTATATAGCACTTACTAACAAGTACAGATCTAAACACTTAACATACATAGACTCAAGCTGTCATCACAACCACCGTACGACATAGATGTACTGTTATCATCTCCCATTTTCTGGGTAACACTGAGGCACCAGGAGGCTGAGTAACCTGCCCAAGGTCACACAGGTAAGTAAATGGGTGAGTTGGGCTCAGAAAGGCAGGAGGGCGCAGGGCCCATGCTGTTAACCACAGTGCCGTCCAACCTCGGTAATCACAAGACCCACAGGAGCACATCCCTGGGTAGGAGGCATTCCTGGTGTTCACGTGCACACAGAGCGATGCTGAGCCTCCCCCCAAAGTGAACAACAGAACCATAAGAGATGTCATTTTCCACCTCTCAGGCAGGCCAAGATGGAAGTCTGATAACCGACCTCCTGGCAAGGATGTGGGGAGACAGGCGCTCCTGCCAGCAGCACTGCTGTGCGCACGGTCCATCCTCTATGGACCACGATCTGGCAACTGTTCCAAACTAAAATACACATCCTCTTATTTCTAGGAATCCACCCTGTGGACACACAGTCATGGCAAAGGTGAACCCAGGAGAGTCGCCGCCACACTGCTGACATGTCAGAATCCCAGAATAACCCCATGTCCCACCAGTGGGGGACAGGTGAGGTCAACTGTGGAATATAGGGCCACGGAACGCCACACAGCTGCAAGTAACACCACAGTCACAGTCGTAGCGACGCCAGCACACACAGTGCTTACTAGGACCAGTTTCAACCAAACAACTCCAGACTCTGTTTTACAGAGAAAGACATGGACGCACAGACGGATTAAGACACTTGTTCCAGGACACACAGCTCGTTTAAGTGGCAGAGCCAGGACTGGAACTAGGTCACCTCGCTTCAGAGTCTGGACTCTGAACCCTGCAGAAAGAATGGGGGATAACTTTCTTGGGAGGAGAGGGGTGTCACTTCTCACATATGGACTGAGTTAATGTGGAGTGACACAGACCTTCTCAAAGACACACACTTAAGTGAAAAATGCCACAGTAGAACTGTAGATGGTGTGGCAGCAAAGAGGTACGTGAGGATGTGTCACTGTCCCCAGAGAGACCTTCTGGGGGAGATGGGGCTCATTGGGCCAGGGATGGTAGGGTCACCTTTTTCCACGTCCCTTTTGTACTGTTTCTTCATTTTTTTTTTTTAAGCCAAATCATTAACTGTTTTTAAAAGCCATGATTTCCTGGGTCCCATGTGTGTCTCAGACAAGTGTGTAAGGACTTGGGGAGCCACCCCACACCCCAAAGGCTGAGAGCACAGGGCCCCCGCGGGGGGGGCCTGCAAGGGAGAGGCTGGCTGGCCTTAAGCACTTCCTCTGCACAAGGGAAGCCACAGCACTGCAAGCCCTGGAGGAAGTGGCACTGCCCACAACCAGGTGTGTGGCCCAGCCAGGATGGGAAGGAGGGCGCGCAGAGGCGGGGGCAGGGGACAGGGAAGGGTGGGAGAGGAGGAGGGGGAAGGGGGCCGCCCTCTTGGCCCCAGAACACAGCTTCCAGGCACTTCCTGTCGCTGTCACATTGGACCTGGGTCCTCCCCAAGTCACCTCATGTCATGCCACAGCCCCCAAGGCCGCAGCCCCGCTCTGAAGCGGGAGGGAGAGGACAGGGAAGGAGGGAGGAGGCCACCAAAACACAGACAGCCAGGCTGGGAACTTCCCCTCAGCCAGGGGCTGGTCCCGTGGCCTCAGTAAACAGGTTTCAAAACCATTAGTCAGCACTTTGGCCCTCAGATCTGCTGCCTCAGGTTCCTGGTCCCCAAACTGGGTCTCCAGGGTCCCAGACCTGGGCCGAGGCCGGGCCCCCCCCACCGCCAGGCCTGGGGGCCCGGGGTCACTGGGGGAAACAGGCCGCGGTCTTCTGGGCCAGCTAGGCCTGAGATGGCCTCATCAGCCGGGCACCCGCCTCCCTCCTGCCCGGGTGGCTGGCCCCAGCTGCCGGCAAGAAGGAATCTCCCTTAGCCCCGCCCCTCCCCCAGTCTGACACAGGGAGACAGTGGCCAATGCCAGGCCGCTGGGGTAATGTCAACAAACAATCCGCTGGCCCAGACAGGTGGTCCAGGCCGGCAGGGCTGCCCTGAGCCTGCGCTGGGGACAGGACTCACCGTCGCGGCCGCTGGGCCAGACACCCCCGAGGGCCACGCTGTAGCCAGACCTCCCTCGGTGGAGCTGCGCTGGCGCCCCTGGCACTCAGGTGGCGGGGGAAGGTGGGAGCTCTCCCAACACGCCCAGAAGAAACCCAGGCCCAAGAACTGGGCTGAGGGTGGGGTCTCCAAGGTCCCAGCAGGCCTCTGACGCCCATCCACACATGGGGGTGCCCAGCTCCTTCCCCCAGTACGAGACGCTAGCCTGGAAGAGTCCACTCCTGGCCAGGGTCTCCAGCACTTGGCTGGACTGGGACTTAAGTCAGCGGGGCCTGAGGCTGTACTGGGGCCGGTGGGGGCGGGGGCGGAGGGGAGCACAGCCCGTCCCCACCAAGACGGCGCCGGCAGCCTTACCTGGAAGTCATACAACGCCACGATGTTTTCATGTTTCAATTCCTAGGACAGAAAGCCAGGTTTCCTGTGAGCGGAGCGCCCTCGCCCATCACCCGCTCCCCCTGCTGCTGAGGCCAGCTCACCTTGAGGATCTTGATCTCCTTCCCCAGGAGAGTCTGCGACTTGGCCAGGTTCTTCTTGTTAATGCACTTGACAGCGACCTCCAGGTCGTGTTTCTGAAAACCAAGCGCGGGTGTCCCTCAGGGGCGGGGAACCCGGGAACGCCTTGAAGGCCTTGCCCAGGCCAAGCGCCCAGCAGGTCCCTGGAGATGAGGGGGTCAGGAGTGCATGTGAGGGGGACGTGGGGTCCCGGGGCTGTGGGGTGAGACGAGGGGCGCCCGGCTGTGTTCATGTGGGGTTCCCGGCAGGATGAGGGGGCCTCTGGGGTGTGGAGGTGGGGATGGGGGTGCCCGGCGGTGGGGATGACGGGGGGGGGGGTCCCTGGAGCGGGGGATGGGGAGAGGGACCCCGGGGCGGGGGGGCCGCCCTCGCCGGCGCTCTGTCCGGGCCGGCCGGCCCCTCACCTCGCGGTGGCGCCCCTTGAAGACCACGGCGAAGGCGCCATGCCCAATCAGGTCCTTGCGCGAGAACTCGAACTTGCCCACGGTCTCCAGGCCGCCGCGGCCGGACTCCATGGCGCGGGCCGGGCCAGGCAGGCCGGGGCTCAGGCGACGGCACGGGCCGGGGGCGGTGGGCAGGGGGCGCGCCCCATCGGGTAGCCCGGGCTGCGGACGCGATCCGACTCCAACCCACTCTTGACCTGGGCTCCGACCCTAGCTCAGGATCCAGCTCGGGCTCCGGCCCGGAGACAAAAGAGCCGCGGCCGCCGGGCCCGGGAGCCTGAGACGCCGGCGCAAGCGCACAGAGTGCCGGGCGGGGCGGAGCCTGGGGGCCAGCCTGGCTGGGGGGGGGCGGGGCCTGCCGGGCGGCCGCGCTCAGTGGGTGGTGGCGCTGGCGGTGGGGCGGGGCCTGTTGGGGCGGGACCAGATGGTTGGGGCGGGGTCAGTAGCAGGCCCGCCTCCTTGGGAATGACAGGGGAGCTGCAAGCCTGGGCATGAGCCAACGGTCGCCCTCCAACCAGTTCTGCTGCAGCCTTACACTACATCCCTTGTCTGCGCATCTGGGGGGCGCACATGTGCCATAGCCGCCATTAATACCTGGGACGTGGCCTGTGTACCCCAGGGCTGGAGATTGGATAGAATAAATTCCTAGAAAGGGAACGACTGCGTTGCAGGTTATGCATTTAAAATTGCGCTCGATAGTTACAAACTGTCCCCCAAACTGCACCAAACCTAAGAAATAGCCCACAGGTCCTAAGGTTAGGTAAATCCTGGTGCATCCTTTCTATGGAATAATACACAGCAGATTCTTAGAGGCAGAGATGCTCAGATAAAAAGTGCTCCAAGGGACTTCCCTGGTGGTGCAGTGGTTGAGAATCCGCCTGCCAATGCAGGGAACACGGATTCAAACCCTGGTCCCGGAAGATCCCATATGCGTCAGAGCAACTAAGCCCATGCACCACAAGTACTGAGCCTGCACTCTAGAGCCCACGAGCCACAACTACTGAAGCCCACGCGCCTAGAGCCCATACTCCGCAACAAGAGAAGCCACCACAATGAGAAACCTGCGCACTGCAACGAAGAGTAGCCCCCACTCGCCGCAACTAGAGAAAGGCCGCGCACAGCAACGAAGATCCAGTGCAGCCAAAAATAAATAAATTAATTAAAAAATAAAGAAAGTCACTGGAGAGAGATGTGTGTATACCATACCTACATGTGTATATAGTTTTATGTATGTATATACAGATATAGGGTCCCTAATACTATACTATGTATGCATATATAGTACATTGGGTAACTATAACAGCTAACCCATTGCTTACCATGTACCAGGCAGTAGTCTTTCCATATATTAATTTATTCCTCACAATGATCCCATGAAGTACTTGCTATTATATCCCTATTTTACAGATGAGAAAATTGAGGCCCAGAGAAGTTAGGTAAAAAAGTCACACAGCCAGGGCTTCCCTGGTGGCGCAGTGGTTGAGAGTCTGCCTGCCGATGCAGGGGACATGGGTTTGTGCCCCGGTCCGGGAAGATCCCACGTGCCGCGGAGTGGCTGGGCCCGTGAGCCATGGCCGCTGGGCCTGCGCGTCCAAAAAGTCACACAGCCAGCAAGAGAAAGAGCCCGGATTCTCTCACAGGAGAAACTGTTAACAGTGGTTGCTTTGGGAAGAGCCGGTCCTTTTCACTTCACACCTTGAGTGTGAATTGCTCCCATAACCTCCCATTATTGCTTTTGCAAATGCAGAATTCTAAACAACCCTCCCTGCCACTCCCAGTCTTCAGTAATAGCCCTGGAAGGTTGCACCAGCCTGTGGGAACACACTTCTGAGGGACAGGCTCCCAGGCACTCCACAGCCCGGACTGGGGCCAGAGACCATCAAAGCTGGAAGGGACAATGGGTCTCCTGGGCCACACCTTTGTTTTCCAAAGACAAGGTCTTGCAGTGCCATGTGGTCAGTCGTAGCCTGCCCTCAGGTCCTCATCCATCCCCTCACTTCATCCAATGACTGTTTTCTCAACACCCAGAGTTGCCACAGAAGAAAAACACAGAATCCCCTCCTTCAAGACCTTCCTGTCTAGTGGTTGGGGTCGGGGGACAAGACGGGCAATGATTGCACAGACAGTTGTAAATTTTCAACCCAGGAAAGTGCAGAGAACGGGCAGGGCAGACAGTGGGATCCCCCGGAGACATGCCTCCAGGATCCCAGCACACCCTGGGAAGGAGATATTCGCCCTAAACTTGGGAAGTGACAGGGCAGAAGTTAGGAAGGGGGCAGATGAGACGGGATGTGCGTTTGGAAAAGGTTTCTGGGCCCTCGACAGTGGAAGGGAAGGGAGGCGAGGTATGCTCGATTCCCCTGGCCTTGGGCCCAGCTCAGTTGCTCAGGCTGCCACCCTCCTCTGTGTGACACGCCCACCATGGTCTGTGCCAACTCCATCCTTGTGACTCAGATTCCATATCTGCGAATTCGCCTATTCGCTAAGTGTTTCACGTAACCCCCAAATCAGTACTCAAATGCTTCTGTGGGCAAAGTGTTTGTTGCCCCAGGCCCCCTTTCCCAGCTGAGGGTGAGGGAGGCCACTGCCTCGCATCAGCAGCTCTCGTACCGCAAACAAGGGTCCTGTGGGCCATTTAGGGCCACATCTGTCGCGGTCCGAACGCGGGCCGGAAAAGAATTTCCAGACACAGGGCAGAACGTAAAGAAGATAGAATTTATTGGAGGGAAGGGTCGCTGCCAGAACAGCGGGCCAACGTCCTAGCAGTCTGGGAGAGTCGAGCCTGAGCATGTGCTATTGATCAGTGTTTATAGCCAGGAAACAAAGGAATGGTCTGAGGTGAAAATCTCGTTTACTGATTGGTCGAGGCACATACACCTTCCTTCTGTAGGGTGGCAGTGGGACAGGGCAGATGCCTTTGCTTATTTGGGACAGGTCCCTGTTGCTCAGATGAGTGTCGCCCAGGTGGGCTCAGGAATTTTGTAACCATGGCAACAGGGTGGGGCGGGTGAGTAAGAGTCCGGTAGGGGCTGTGACGCTGACACCTTTTCAAGCAGGGCCGTCCTTTGTCCTTGGAGCCCCACAACATTCTTCGGATCTTTGTGCTTTTTGTTGGCGATTTCGCTGTTCAAAAGTAAACAATGGTAATGAATCAACAGCATATATGAAATAAGATGTCTTTTAAACAGAAACACACATAAACACACAGTGATGTATTGAACGGTTGACAAAAACGTTGTGACCAGAGGGTGGCAGGAACCTAAATGTATTTTTCCCAGAGCAGGTTCAGAATCCGCTAATCCTGTGCTGGTGGCAACGTTATAGAGCATGAGTACTGTCGACTGAAAAAAATGCACAACCTAAAAGTTCAGAGTTATGCTTTATTCGATGGACAAAACTAAGGACTTAAGGCTGGGACACAGCATCTCAGAAACTCTGAGAGACTGTCCCAAATGGGCAAGGGGCGGGGAGCCAGGATCTATAGGAGTTTTTGAAACTAAGACCAGGTAGTCGGAACATTGAAAGATTACTGTTAAATAAGGAAAACCAGACATCACAAGTTAAGGAATTTAGCGCTTCGCTATGTATGGGAAGATGCAAAGTCTGGGCTCATTGAAATCATTCCTCTGATATGCACCTCAGCTATCCGGAGCCAGTGTCCTCTGCTTCTCATCCTGAGTCTTCCCAGAATGCACCGTTGGGGCAGCTGTAATGTGATGGCTGGATGGCTGCAACATCCTTTGTTTACCGATATGGCAGCAAACATTCTTCATTCACAGTACCATGAACAGTGAGAATCGACTGCCCTTGCTACGTGCAGGCAACTCTCTTTACAGGAAGTAACTCTTATGCCCACATCAACCCTGGGAGGTAGATTCCTATGGTTACTCCCATTTAATGGGGGAAGAAACTGGTGCCCAGAGAAGTGACTTGCCCAAGGTCATACAACTAGGAAGTGATACCTCTCCACTGCAAGCACTTGCACCTTGTCCTCCCGGGTCTCCACACCTCCCGAGGAAAGGACAAAATCCTGTTCAGCTCTGACCTCTGGTGCTCAGCCCAGTGCCCAGCAATCAGTCAAGAAACCTGTGGAAAGGATGTTGAGTGAAGAAAAGCACCCCTGACTTGCTTACTCAACAAGCCAAAACACACCACTTTCCGTGGAGGTGCCACCTGCCCACCCAGACAGGCCTCCAGCACTGCTGCTACCTTCTGTGAAAGGAATGGTGAATGGGTGTCGTTTCAAGGGGACTGGTGGCAGCTACCTAGAGTCTTAAACTCAAGAGTTCTGAGAATTCTGTGATGGAATAGTAATGTCTGTCACAGGTGCTGGGAGTCGGGGGTGGTCTGTGTGCCTTAAAACAGACAGGGGGCTGCATTCCTGTGTCATTGAGACTTCACCAGTGTAATTTTCAAGAAGTTAAAAACTAACTCTCAGGGACTTGCCTGGCAGTCCAGTGGTTAAGACTCTGTGTTTCCAATCTAGGGGGTGTGGGTTCGATCTCTGGTCAGGGAACTTAGATTACACATGCCATATGGTGTGGCTGAAAAATTAAAAAACAAATAAACTCTCATATGAATATGGAGCAAAAAGTGGGCTAGAGGTTTAGCTAACTCAGTAACGAGGGAGCCAGCCAGACAGTAAAGATGGTTCCTGGGTAGAATTTGAGGGACTGTTTATTTATAGGGATTTGAAAAGAAGAATGTTAGAGTAAGATTGGTCAGTCCGATTCAAAACTGGTTATTGTTTCCCAGGGCAAAACATTAACCTTTGATTATCTTTTCTGTCTCAGAGAAATCATCTGTCTTCTGTTTGACAAAAACCTACAAGTTAACATGCAGATAATGTCACAGACTCAGAGCTTTGAATCAATTGTCAACAGAAAGGTAAACACGGGTGAAGAACCCCTGCATCAAGGATCAGCAAACTTATGGTCTAAGGGGGCAAATCCAGCCCTCCTCTTGGTTTTTTCCTTTTTTGTTGTTTTTCGTTTGTTTGTTTTTTTTGGCCGTGCCCTGCGTCACGTGGGATCTTAGTTCCCCAAGCAGCAGTTGAACCTGTGCCCCCTGCAGTGGAAGTGCAGAGCCTTAACCACCAAACCACAAGGGAAGTCCCAGTGTTTTCTTTCTTTTTATTTTTTTAATATTTGTAGAATACACGTAACTTAAAAATTACCATCTTAACCATTTTTAAGTGTACACCTCAGGGTGTACGATACATTCATATTGCTGTGCGACTATCACCACCATCATCTCCAGAAATTTTCCATTTTCCCAAACTGAAACTCTGCCCCCATTAAACACTAATGCCATCCCCCTGCAAAAACTCTAACACCCTACTCCCTCTTCCCTCCACCCCGGCACCCACCCTCCCACTTTCTGTCTCTATGGATCTGACAGCTCTAGGTACCTCATAAAAGTGGAATCCTACAGTATTTGTCTTTTAATGTCTGCCTCAGTTCCCTTAGCATATAATGTCCCAAAGTTTCATCCGTGTTGTAGCATGCGTCAGAATTTCCTTCCTTTTTAAGGCTGAATAATATTCCATTGTACGTATACGCCACATTTCGTTTAGCCATTCATCCACTGAAGGACACTTGGGTTGCTTCCACATTTTCGCTATTGTGGATAACGCGGCTATGAACGCGAGTGTCTAGGTACCTCTTCCAGATCCTGTCTTCAATTCTTTTGGATATACATCCTGAAGTGGAACTGCTAGTAATTCTATTTTTAATCTTTTGAGGAGCCACCTTACTGTTTTCCACAGAAGCTGCACCATTTGACATTCCCGTCAGTGATCCCAATTTCTCCACATCTTCACCAGCACTTGTTATTTTCTGCTTTATAAAAATAGCCGTCCTAGTGGTTGTGGTTTCTCACTGTGGCTTTGGTTTGCATTTCCTTAATGATTAGTGATGCGGAGCATCTTATTTGCTTACTGGTCCATTTGTTTAACTTCTTTGGAGAAACGTCTGCTCACGTTCTTTGGCCGGTTTCTAATTGGATTGTTTGAGTTGCAGTTCTTTATATATTCTAGAGATTAACTGCCTACTTCGGTAAATAAAGTTTATTGCAACCCAGCCACGCCCACTTGCTTATTTAGTGTCTCTGGCTGCTTCCAAGCTGCACCTGGAAAGCTAAGTAGCTGCAAAGGTGGCCGTGCGACCGGCAAAGCCATATGTGCCATGTGACCCTTTACAGAATGAGTTTGGTGACCCTGGCCTTGAAGTATTAAGTAGTCCTTCAATGATGCTCCAACTGGACCACGGAAGAGCATGCTGAAGTCATTGCTTACAAGTTCTGGATCATTCTTCCAAACAGTGGTAGTGGATACCGGCAAAACCTAGGAGTTCCCGTCTCTATCACCCCAGTCCGCGATGCCCAGAGGTGAATCCACTCCTCAAATGCCACTGAAACACCACTGGTGTGTGTGTTGGGAGGTCACTCCTCCCCAACCATGGGCTGGATGGCAGAGTGGGTGAGTGTCTGGGTGGGTCCCCTCTAGGCACAGCGGGGAAGCCTGGGTAGCCACCTGGCTTCTCTGTGCCTAGGTCATCTCACCTGGAATAATAAGGAGGATTAACTAGAACAATGGAGACAGCCAGGTTCCTCAAGGAGAGCTCCCTAGAACACCACCACCTCCCAGTCCCGTCCCAAGCTAACTCCAGCCGTCGAGGAGCACTGCTGAAGGGGGAGCTGGTGGTCTCATCCCGAAAAGGTGTTTATCCTCCGCTAGGGGACTTTAGGCAAAGCTGCTCGGGGCCTAGGCTCATCTCAAGGACTTCAGACTTTGGGGCAGGATGGGAATTTGCTTCCTGGCTCCCAGCAGGGTGGGATGGTGACAGCCAGGGTTCTAAGGGGGCTCCGGGCTGGTTTCAGTCCCGGGTAACCTCAGGGCGCCGCCCACCTTGGCCTTGCAGCCAGCCCCTTCCAGCCTCAAGCCCAGAGGGAAGGTCTGTACCCGTGTCCCCCAGGCAAGGATGGCTGAACATAAACTTACAACCCAGCAATCCCACTCCTAGCTGTTTACTCAGGGTGCCTGATGGGAAATGTTCATTACAGCTTTATTCAGAGTAGCCCAGAGCTGGAAACAGATGTCCATCACAGGGGAAAGCAGAAACAAATGGGGATATCCGCGCTCTGGAGCGGAGAGAATGAGCATCTTGTCCACGCAGCAGCGCGGCGAACCTTGACGCCCTGTACGTAAAGCGAGAGAAGCCAGACCCAGAAGACCTCTGCTGTAGGGATTCATCCTGTGTGGGATTCACCCGTCAGAAACGGATCGCTTGTTGGTTGCCTGGGCTGGGGGGATGGATCGGGAAAGGACAGGCAGGGCTTTGGAGGGGACAAGTGTTCTATGGTGATTGGGGTCTGGTGGATACATGGCTTTATACAGTTGTCAAAACCCTTGAAATGCGAGTATTTAACTGTGTGTGAATTATACCTCAGTAAAGTTAATTTTATTTTTTAATTTTTTAATAAATTAATTTTTTATTTTTGGCTGCATTGGATCTTCATTGCTGCTCATGGGCTTTCTCTAGTTGCAGCGAGCGGGGGTCTATTCTTTGTTGCGGTGCATGGGCTTCTCATTTCGGTGGCTTCTCCTGTTGCAGAGCACAGGCTCTAGGTGTGCGGGTTCAGTAGTTGTGGCACGTGGGCTCAGTAGTTGTGGCTCACGGGCTCAGTAGTTGTGACATGCGGGCTCAGTAGTTGTGGCACGCGGGCTCAGTAGTTGTGGCTCACGGACTCAGTAGTTGTGGCTCGTGGGCTCTAGAGCGCACACTCAGTAGTTGTGGCTCACAGGCTTAGTTGTTCCGCGGCATGTGGGGTCTTCCCGAACCAGGGCTCGAACCTGTGTCCCCTGCATTGGCAGGCGGGTTCTTAACCACTGCGCCACCAGGAAAGTCCCAAAGTTAATTTTAAAAAGAAACACTGGGAATTCCCTGGCGGTCCAGCCGTTAGGACTCCGCGCTTCCACTGTAGCGGGTACGGGGTTGATCCTTGGTCAGGGAACTAAGATCCCTCAAGCCGCGGGGCACGGCCAAAAGAAAATAAAATAAAAAGAAGCACTGACACAGTCTGCAGTGTGGATGAACCTAGGACGCGTCCTGCGAGTGGAAGAAGCCCGACGCAAAAGGCCACATCTTGTACAAAGACATTTACATGAAGCATCCAGACAGGCGAACCCATAGAGACCAAAAGAGGATTGGCGGCTGGCAGGGGCTGAGGGGAGGGGGAGGGGCGGGACTGCTGAGGGGGAGGGGCTTCCCAGGGTGCCCGCGGCATGGGGGGCTGTGCTGGGGGCTGGCGGCTCTGGTCCTAGGAGGCACATCGGGTGCCAATAGCCTCCTCGAAGGCCTGGAGGGAGAAGGAGTGAGTGACTGCTGGGTCCAGGGCGCCGAGCTTTAGCCCGCATTTTCCCAGCCCCAGAGGGCTCCAGCCCTTGAAGTCGGCAGCTCCTGAGTGAGAACCAAGTTGGCTCAGAGCCTGCGGCTGCTGCTTCTTGCAGAAGTCAAAGCAGAGTGCCCCAAGGCCTTTGCATCCTGCCGGGTGTGTGACTCAGCCTGACACGGACCACTGCCACCCTGCTGATGGACGACGGAGAGTTAGGAGCCCTGTCAGGTGCAGAAGCCCCTGCCAGGCCTGGAGCAGGGGGACTTGGGGACTCGGGACTTGGGGCTTCCTCTAAGCGCCTGGGCCGCAACTCCAGAATCCTGCGGCGTCCTGCCCTCCCTCTAGTCCCCGTCTCAAGGGGCAGCCAGGTGTGTCTTCCGATGATGTGCATGCTCCCCGCCCCCCAACCTGCTGTCCTCCTCTGCCAGTTCCAGGCCTGGCCACGCCCTGGTCTAAGCCACTGCCTGGGGCCTGGGGCCTCCTGGTGGGCGCAGTGCTCGGGGCATTGCTGTCTTCTTCCGTCTTCACCTCCCTCATCCAGCCCCACTCGACCTACCCCAGCTGCAGGGCCTTTGCACTGACCAGCTTGTCAAAAGGCTGGCTCCAGCCAGCCATCTCCCCCAGAGGCTTTCCCTGACTGCCGTCCCATCCAAAGAAGCCGGGCCCCTCTGGCACTCTAACAAAGGGGACTGTGGGCCAAGGAGCACAGTCAGGGGTCTGGGAAGTGGGATGGGAGACACACTTACAACCTTATTTCTCTCACCTCCAGCAGAAATTTACCATTCACCCTCTCCAAAGTGCTTAAGATTAAAAAAATTAAGAACTCCTCAGCCCCACTTCATGTCCTTTCTCACTTATCCTTATGGGAACTCTCCTTGTGAATTTATTTTCTAGTTCCCTCCACCTCTGTGGAAGCTCCAAAACAGGGAGCTTGAATTTGTTACTAGCCTAAAAGGGACTTAGGAAACCTTCAGTTCGTTATTGTTATTTATTTATTTGGTTGTGCTGGGTCTTAGTTGTGGCTCGAGGGCTCCTTAGTTGTGGCCTGAGAACTCTTAGTTGTGGCATGTGGGATCCAGTTCCCCGACCAGGGATGGAACGCCAGCCCCCTGCATTGGGAGCGCAGAGTCTTAACCACTGCGCCACCAGGAAAGTCCCCAGTTCGCTATTGTTGAAAGAATGAATGAGTGAGCAAATGAACGGGGCACCGGGGCTGGGCGAGCCCAGGCATCCACCTTCCCATCCATCCCCGGAGACCCTCCTCTCCTCTCTGCTGTGGGAGCCTGTTCTTGTTTCTGTCCCTGCTGAGCCCCCTCCAGGCCTGTGCCCTGGACACACACACACACACACACACACACACACACACACGCACACACACTCACAGAGGACAACCTATGATGTTTACAGCAGTAGCCTTTTTTTTTGAATTTTTTTAATTTTTAAATTTAATTTTTTTATACAGCAGGTTCTTATTAGTTATCCATTTTATATATATTAGTGTATGTATGTCAATCCCCATCTCCCAATTCATCACACCACTCCCCCACCCCCTGTCCCTTTCCCCGCTTGGTGTCCATACGTTTGTTCTCTACATCCGTGTCTGTATTTCTGCCCTGCAAACCGGTTCATCAGTACCATTTTTCTACGTTCCACATATATGTGTTAATATACGATATTTGTTTTTCTCTTTCTGACTTAACTTCACTCTGTATGACAGTCTCTAGATCCATCCATGTCTCTACAAATGACTCAATTTCGTTCGTTTTTATGACAGCAGTAGTCTCTATAAAAGGAAAAATACTGAACCCTCCCCTCCCCAAACCTCTGCTATAATCTGTTTCTGCAATGGAATATTGCCCCGTAGTGGAAAAAAAAGAACAGATGCCAACTTCCTGCAACAACAAAGATGCTTTTTACCGACATAATATGCAGTGGGAAAAAATGAGTCCCAGAAGATGACCTATAACATGACACCCTTTCAACAAAGCTGAAAACAGTTAAAACGCAACGTGACATTGTGATGCGTGTGGGATGAACATCTGGGTGATTGTTCATTTGTGTTAAAACTACCATCCAACAAAGGTGAGGTGTCAGCACAAAACTCAGTGGTCCCTGGGAGGGACGAGAAGGTGTGGGGCACAGAGGCGGGTGGGAGTTATCACTGATACTCTAGTTCTTGGGTGGGTTGGTGAACTCACGCATTTTTATGTTATAAATAAGTCCAGCTGATGGTGACAGCGCACCACGAACTAAGATTCATCCAAGCAGTGCATCCGGGGTTTGTTTAGAATTTTTTTGAAAAGGACAATTCATGTAACCATGTGGAGACATACTTTTATTTTCTCATCTCCCAGCAGCCTCAAGTGAGGGAAAGTCTAAGGTCCCGTATCACGAGTGGTCCATTTATACGAAACACCTGGAAGAGATGAAGCTGCAGATATGGTTGCCAGGGCCTGGAGGAGGAGGGGAGAGGGAGGGGCTGCTAATGGGGGTGGGGCTTATTTCAGGGTGATGCAATGTTTTGGAACTAGACAGAGGTGGTGGTCGCACAGCATTGTCGACATGCTAAACGCCCCTAAATTGTTCACTTTAAGGTGGGTAATTTTGTGTTTTGTGAATCGCACCTCAGAAAAAAATATCTCGAGGGGCTCTGGCTTGGGGACAGGTGCTCCGAGGGCTCTGTGGATGGACGGGTAACACAGCGCCCCGTCCAGGCCCTGCTCTTAGGGCTCCTCGGAAACCCACCCACGGCCTCCTCACCCCCGGCCCCAGGTGGGCACCATTACCTTCCCCATTCTACAGGTGAGGAAGGAGGGGCCTGGCTGGCCGAGAGCCACACCCTGGCAGGTCCTGGAGCCCGGCTGTGGACCAGCATCCACGCAGGTCAGCCTGTCTTGCGGGCAGTGCACAGCGGTGGCGCCTTCGACGTCCACCCACCCCAGGCTGCTTTGCCAATCTCTGCACCCGGAGGCAAGCGGGTCAGGCAGTACTCCATTTTTCTTTTTTTTTAATGTCTTTATTGCATTTGTCTTCATTTAAAAAGAAATTTACGTTATAATTCACACACCATAACATTCAGGATGTTAAAGTGTACACTGCAGCGGATTTTTAGCATGCTGAGCTGTGCGACCATCACCACTATCGCATCTCAGAACATTTGCAGCACCCCAGCAAGAAACCCCACACCCACTGACAGGCTCCCTCTCCCCCAGCCCCGGGTGACCACTAGTCTGTCTCTCTGGATTTGCCCGTTCTGAACATTTTGTATGAGTGGAATCATACGATGTGTGGCCTCTTGTGTCTGACTTATTTCTATTTCTTTTTTTTCTTCTTTTATTTCTTTTTTTATTTATTTACTTTCTGGTTTGTTTGTGTCTGGCTTCTTTCACTCAGCATGTTGTTTTCAAGGTTCATCTACGCTGTAACATGTATTGGTACTTCATTTCTTCTTGCTGAATGATACTCCATTGCTCAGATAGACCACATTTTAAAATTTTTATTTATTTGTTAAAAAATATATATTTGTTGATTGATTTTTGTCTGTGTTGGGTCTTCACTGCTGGGCGCAGGCTTTCTCTAGTTGCAGTGAGCGGGGGCTACTCTTCGTTGTGGTGTGTAGGCTTCTCATTGCGGTGGCTTCTCTTGTTGTGGAGCATGGGCTCTAGGCATGCGGGCTTCCGTAGTTGTGGCTCGCGGGCTCTAGAGCACAGGCTCACTAGTTGTGGCGCACAGGCTTAGCTGCCCCACGGCATGTGGGATCTTCCTGGACCAGGGGTTGAACCCATGTCCCCTGCATTGGCAGGCGGATTCTTAACCACTGCACCACCAGGGAAGTCCCTAGACCACATTTTTTTAATTCATCAGTTAGTGGAACTTTTTTTTTTTTTTTTAATTAAAAAAATTTTTTTAATTTTAAAGTCTAATTTTAAATAAATTTTTAATGTAAATATAATTGATTTACAATGTTGTTTTAGTTTCAGGTGTACAGCAAAGTGATTCAGATTTTTTTTTTTTTTTGCGGTACGCGGGCCTCTCACTGTCGTGGCCTCTCCCGTTGCGGAGCACAGGCTCCGGACGCGCAGGCTCAGCGGCCATGGCTCACGGGCCCAGGCGCTCCGCGGCATGTGGGATCCTCCCAGACCGGGGCACGAACCCGCGTCCCCTGCATCGGCAGGCGGACTCTCAACCACTGCGCCACCAGGGAAGCCCTAACTTATTTAATTTATTTATTTATTTTTGGCTGCACAGGGGCGCTCTGCAGCCGCGGTGAGCGGGGGGGGCCCATCCCCTCTGGGCGCTCATGCCCCCCACCGCGGGGCCCCTCCCCCCACGGAGCTCGGGCTCCAGGCACACAGGCCTCAGCAGTTGCGGCAGGCGGCTCACCAGCTGCAGCCCACGGGCTCCAGAGTGCAGGCCCGGCAGCCCTGGCGCACGGGCCCAGCTGCTCCGTCGCACGCGGGATCCTCTGGGACCAGGGATCGAACCCGCGCCCCTTGCACCGGCAGGTGGACCCTCAACCACTGTGCCACCAGGGAGGTCCAAGGTCACATTCTGAGGTCCCCGGTGGACATGAATTGTGGGGACACCATGCAGCCCAGTACAGCACCTGATCCAGGTGGGAGGTGCTGGCCTCTGCCGCCAGAATCTCCCTCCTGGGCCGCATCCCCGGCCTCTAGCCGGGGTCCACCACAGTCTCTTCTCACCTGTGCAGGCTCACAGCTCTGGAAAGTCCAAGCCAGAGCCTGCAGCTCCTCTCCAAGGACGCCCAGGTCCTCACGCTCCAGGCTGGACACGCTTGCCTCCCGCTTCTGGCCTCCGTGCTCCCCCTGAACACACAGGGCACCCATCGCCCTGCCCCAGGGCCTTTGCACGTGCTCCCCCTGAACACACAGGGCACCCATCGCCCTGCCCCAGGGCCTTTGCACGTGCTGTTTGCTCTGCGGGGAGGGACCCGTGTTGCCCAGCCTGTCCCCCACCCTGGGTCCTGACCTCCCTGTTTAGAGTTATGACCCTTCCCGCACACTCGCGCCCCTTCCCTGTTTTTGTTCCGTCTAGGAAACCCAGCACCTTCTAACAGACCTCGTTTAATGGCGTTTCTTGTCTGTCTCTCAATGGAACGGGAACTCCATGACGGAAGGGATTTTCCAGAACCTCAGATGGTACCTGGCCCTCAGGCAGCCCTCAGTCGAAGTTGTTGTGTGAGTGGTCCCTGCCTAACCTCCCAGACCTCCCTGGTGAAGTGACCATTATCAGTCAATATCCTGACGGGAGACAGAATTCCACTCCGCAGGGTCTCACTGGACGTTACTGAAGGGAGTCACAGGGCTGTGGGGACCTGGGGCTTCGCCAGGCCCGCAGGGGCTGCTGGAGCTGGGTGGAGGGCCCGGGTGGGAGGTGGTCATAGAACTCACCGCTGTGGAGGATCGGGGACTAAGGGCCTCTGCTGGGCCAAACCCAGGAAAAGCCAGAGGCCCCCGGGCGATGCAGCCTCCAGGGCCCAGAGCCTGGTCTGGGTGTGGGGCCCCGAGCATGTGCAGGACACGCCTCTCGGGGGGGAATTGGAGGCCCGGGGTCCCGGTCCCAGCCCTCACCACCAGCTGCACAGCCCGCCGGGGACCTGGGGCACCTCCGGGCTAGGAAGCAAGTGTCCGGAGGCAGATTCCAGCCTTCGGAGGCAGACGGGCAAAACGGTTGTGCCCTGTGTCATGGGGCAGGAGGAACAGCCACAGCCACCACGCCCATCGGCATCCTTGTGCCCAGGCCTCTGCCAACAAAGCCCAAGTCCAGGCCAGCTCTCCCTGCCTTGCCAGTAACCAGGTGTGAGGCCTTGGGCAACTTACTTTTATCTTTTTTAAACTAGTTTTCTCATCTGTAAAATGGGGCCACAATGCTACTAGGATATTTCCGGGTTCCCAGCTTCTGGGCGCCCAGTGGGAAGAAACTTCCTGTCCTTCTTGTGGTTACAGCCGTGCGGTCAGTTCTGACGGATGAGCTGTCAGTAGAAGCTTCCGGAATGGAGCTCCTAACGGCCCCTCCTGAGCTCCCCCCTGGTATGGCAATGCCAGACGGTCCCACATTCATTCTGGAGCCCGTCACCAACACTGGGATGGATCACCACATAGCAGGAGCAAGACATAAACCTGCAGGGTTTCGAGTGGCGGAGCTTTTCGGAGCAGTTTGTTACTGCTGCAGAGCCTGGCGGGTCCTGAGTGATAGTCAGGAACTCACGGGGCTGTCGTGGGGATCGGGTGGGTTGACCGCACCAAACGCTCAGTGCAGTGCCCAGCACGTCGCACATGCCCAGCAGGTGATTCACAGACACGGGCGGTCATCTAGCTGGCACGTCTGTGGCAGCCTTCGTCCACTGGCTCGCTTGCTCCTCGTGACCTGCTTCCCCGGCTCCTCTGACTGCACCTCCAGCCCTTCCTCCGGCTCGCCTGCCCGCCCACTCTGGCCTCCACGCTGCACCTCAAACATGCTGAGCCTGTGCCTTGCCCCTGCTGGGCACACTCTCACCCTAGAACTTTGCGCGGCTGGCTCTTGGGTCAGCCCAGGTGGCCCCTCCTCCCAGAGCGTCCCTGACCACTTAAAGCAAAGCCACGCCCCCTCACTCCGTCTCCATCACTTCACCTGGTCTGCCTTGTCTAAAGTACCTGTCTGGGACAAATATCGTATGACATCACATATGTGGAATCTAAAAAATGACACAAATGAACTTATTTACAAAACAGAAACAGACTCACAGACTTCAAAAAAAAAATCTTGTGGTTACCAAAGGGGAAAAGTGGGGGTAAATTAGGAGTTTGGGATTGACATATACACACTACTATACATAAAATGGATAACATTTTATGTTATAACCAACATATAACCAGCATAACCAACAAGGACATGCTGAATAGCACAGGGAACTACACTCAGCATTCTGTAGTAACCACATAAGTTACACCTGAAACTCACACAACTTTGTAAATCAACTATCGTCCAATATAAAATAAAAATTAAACAAAAAAAATAAAGTACCTGTCTTGGGCCAATCAATCCCCGTTGCTCATCAGGTTAAGGGCATGGGGAACATAGGGGTCTGCTGTAGATTAAAGAGATTCACAGATGCAACCGTGGCTCTGGACCAGGACTGATTGGACAAATCCACTGTAAAGGTATTTGGGGAGACAAGGGGCAACTTTGAATATGGTCACGTGGGAGATGACATCAGGGCATTATTGTTCATTTGGGGAGTGTGACAGTGCTGTCGCTGTCATGCAGGAAAATGATCCTTTTCTTTTTAACTGACGTATAGTTGACATATTAAAATATCTGTATTCTCATACAAGGTACTTAGGAGTAATATGTCATCATGTTACTTTATTTTAAAAAATTGAGGGGGGTATATGTGTAAATATTTTATTTTACTTTCCAAATTGTGAAAGCAAGGACCAAGTCTCATGCCACTGGATTTCTTTCTTTCTTTTGTAAAATTTTATTTTATTGGAGTCTAGTTGATTGACAATGTTGTGTTAGTGTCAGGTGTACAGCAAAGTGATTCAGTTATACATGTACACATATTCATTCTTTTTTAGATTCTTTTCTCATAGGTCACCACAGAATATTGAGTAGAGTTCCCTGTGCTATACTGTAGGTCCTTGTTGGTTATCTATCTTATATATAGTAGTGTGTGTCTGTTCATCCCAGACTTCTGATTTATCCCTCCCCAACCATGTTTTCCCTTTGGTAACCGTAAGTTTGTTTTTGAGATCTGTAACTCCGTTTCTGTTTTTTAACTAAGTTCATTTTTTCCTTTTCTCTTTTTTTTTAAATTAGATTCCACATATGGGTAGTATCACTTGATATTTGTTTTTCCTTGTCTGTCTTATTTCACTTAGTATGATCATCTCTAGGTCCATCCATGTTGCTGCAAATGGCATTATTTCATTCTTTTGTATGGCTGAGTAATATTCCATTGTATATATGTAGCACATCTTCTTTATCCATGCATCTCTCAATGGACGTTTAGGTTGCTTCCATGTCTTGGCTATTGTAAATAGTGCTGCAGTGAACATTGGGGTGCGTGTATCTTTCCGGGTTATGGTTTTCTCAACTGGATTTCTTTCACAGCACCTAATACACAGTATCTTGCTCTTACCAGATACTCTGGAAACATTTATCGAACAAACGTCAAAACTTAGCTCCTTGGAAATCACTGCACTTGGAACTTTTTTGCATTAAGACAATGAAGGCTCCTGATTAACCAAATTATGTTTTCCAAGAAACGTAACACCTTAATTGATCCAGAAAAAGCAAGTCTACTTCTTACAAAATGCAGTAGGAATGAAATGAGGAGGTCTACTTTACTCTAAAATTACTTCAGCAAAGACCAAAAATAAGTGAAGCAATATGGCAAAATGCTAACAATCATTAAATTTAGGTGCTGTGTATGTGCTGCTCGTTGAACTATTTTCTTTTCTAAGCTTGAATTTTTTCACGACAAATGGAAAGAAATACTGCATAAGAGATATAAAAAAGTAGTTATTGTTATTGGACATCCCTGTATGTTTACTTTGAAAATCTTTGTTACCATTCAATACATACAAAATAATATCTGTAGCACACATGGAAGGCATAACCAGAGAATGAACAACCTTGAAAACCGTGCCAAAGAGGGGCGACATTCCTGATAATTTCCATTTCTGTCCGTGTTCCTTCCCCTCCTGTCCACTCGACCCCTCAGTCAGAGGTTGCCGGTGCCTGAGTTGCGTGTTTGCTATTCCTTTGCTTTAACTTTTAATTGAGGTGTAACTTACACGCAGTTAGTGGACTAACCCTAAGGATATGGATTCATCTTACAAATGTCTGCACTTGAGTAATCACTGCGCAGCTCGGGATGCAGCTCTTGCCCAGCCCCAGAAAGCTCTCAGGCACTCTTCTTCACCCCTGACAATAGAACCACTACCCTGGCCTCTTTCTCCATAGATTGGTGTTGCCTGTTCTTGAACATTATAAAAATGGATCATACAGGGACTTCCCTGGCGGTCCAGTGGTTGAGACCCTGAGCTTCCACTGCAGGGGGAGCGGGTTCAATCCCTGGTCGGGGAATTAAGATCCTGGGTGCCGCATGGTGTGGCCGGAAAAAAAAAAAAAAAGGATCATGCAGAGCTCAGTCTCTGTGTCTGGCTTCATTCAGGAAGAGGTATGTCCATAAGATTCACCTATGAGGTCACATCCTTCCCTTGCTTTTGCAAAACAATCTTAGCATATATATATAATATGTGTATGTATGTATTTGTATATTCATATATGTAGACATTGTGTTTTGTTTGTTTTTAAGCTTTATAAAACTGACATCTTAGTGTACAAAAAACACAACACAATAGCATAAGAAAACTGTTGGTGAAGGTAAATATATAGACAAATACAGAATATCACTGTAATGGTGGCGGTAAATCACTTTTAATTCGAGTTTAAAAGTTGCAAGACAAAAGTGTTAAACTATAACTAATAAATGTGTTAAAAAGTACACAGTATGAATAGATATAAATTGTGACGATACCGTAAAGTGTGTGTGTGTGGTGGGAGTGCAAATTAGTGCAGCCACTACTGAAAACGTTATGGTGGTTCCTTAAAAAACTGAAAATAAAACTACTGTATGATCCAGCAATTCCACTCCCAGATGTATACCCAAAGAAAACGTAAACATAAATTTGAAAAGATACATGCACCCCAATGTTCATAGCAGCATTATCTACAGTAGCCAAGATACAGAAGCCACCTAAATGTTTATCTAAAATAAATGGGTAAAGAACATGTAGTATACATATATAAAATGCAATATTACTCAGCCATAAAAAAGAATGAAATTTTGCTATTTGCAACACATGGAGGGACCTGGAAAGTATTATACTTAGTGAAATAGATAAAGACAAATACTGTATGTTATCATTTATATGTGGAATCGAAAAGATAAAACGAACCAGTGAATATAACAAAACAGGAACACGGTTACAGAGAACAGACTAATGGCTACCAGTGAGGAGAGGGAAGTAGGGAGGGGCGAGGTTGGGATGGGGGATTGAGAAGCACAAACTACGCCAAATGAAATAAAGACACTACATGGATATACTGTACAGCACAGGGAATATACTCAATATTTTATAACTTTAAACAGAGTATAATCTATAAAAATATTGAATCACTATGTTGTACACCTGAAACTAATATAATATTGTAAATCAACTATACTTCAATTAAAAAGAAATACGTGTGGGGGGAGGTAACTACAGGGCTTTTGTATGCAACTGAACATAAGTTGCTATCAGCTTAAAATTGGCTTTTATAACTATGATATTTTATGTAAGTCTCAAAGTAACCACACACACAAAATTACCTATAGGGTTACACAAAAGAGAAAGAGAAAGGAATCAAAGTATATCAATATTTTAAAAATCAACAAACCCAATAAAGGAAAAGAGGCCACAAGATGAACTGAAAGCCATAAACAGAATGCCAAGAGCAAAGCCTTCCCTACCAGTCATTATGTAAATGGATAAATGCAAATCCATAAATGCAAATGCATTAAACTAACTGAAAGTCACTGAATGGCTGAGTCCATAAAAAACCCAGAGCCAACTGCGTGCTGCCCGCTGTGTGCTGCTCCCTTTAGGTTTAAGGACACAGGCAGGCTGAAAGCAAAGGAATGGAAGAATATTCCAAGGGTCAGCCACACACCGTGTTGCTTCAGTGCTTCAGGGCTACGGGGACTTGGGCTTCCCTTGTCTCCGAGCTGTTTTACAACTCATTGTAAATGGCAGGTAACTGACAGACATGGGAATTCTTTCTTATCCACAGAGGTTCAGTTATCTTCCCTCCACCCCAGGGGGAAAAATACAGATTTTCCTCCATTTACATATGCACTTCAATACTCCTTATCTATAAAGGTGTCTTTTTCTTTTCTTTCTTTTCTTTTTGGCCGCAAATTTGGGCCGGCGGGATCTTAGCTCCCCGCCCCCCCACCCCACCCCGCCACCAGGGGCAGACGGAACCGTGCCCCCTGCAGTGGAAGCTCGAGGTGTCTTAACCACTGGACTCCAGGGAAGCCCCTCTTTATTTTGTTTTGAAGTATCTAACATCTGCCTGGGTCCCTCCTTGAGCAAAATCTTTAACACCTCTTCATTTTTATAGCTCTGAATCATGATTTTATAGCTCTGAATCATCATCTTCAACAATAGCATTTGTAGTCCTTTGCACCTTGCTGTTCTCACTAAACATTTTGTCACTGAGATCCGTTCTGTGTTGTTCAGCAGCAGCCCATTCTCCTCACGGCCGCCTTACACTGCCCTGTAAGATCTGTCCCAGAACCATGATCCGTTCTGATGATGGACACGTAGGTTGTTTCCAGATCTTTGCTGTTAGGAACAGGCTGCTACAAACACTTTCATTCATGTCTCCTACTGTCCCCTGCCAGAGTTTCTCTGGGGGACATACCTAGGGGTGGAATTGCAGAGTAACAAAGTATGCAGAGCTTCCACTTTACAAAATCATATGCCCATTTATGCTCCAGAGGGGTTGCAGAGGGCTACACACCCACCAGAGTCCCCTGACCCATGGGTCCTCCCTGCTAACACCAGCCCGTGACAGCACTCACTACTGGACAGTGTCCAGTTCAGAGAGCATCTCTTTGCTGCCTCAAATTGCGCTCTTCCAGCCTCTTTTGTGAAGTGGCTGCTCATATCCCAGCAGGTCGGCCCAGGGTGGAGGAGGGGCTGCCCCTGGGGCTCAAGTTCTCTGCCATCCCCCGTGCCTGGAACAGAACATGGAACGGAGTAGGTGCTCCACAAATAGTTCTGCGGTGAATGAACACGGGGGTGAGCGCCTACTGAATGCATATGCGTGCAGGCAACGCTGCCCAGGTAGGAGAGCAAAGCTGAGGGGCCTGGGCCACCAGGCATCTCTAGCTTGGGGTAGGGGCGGAAGTCAGTCCTACCCCCTCCCCATTCTTCTGCTTGCCCAGGGCGAGAGCCCACAGCTGTTCAATGGCCCCTTCGTGTGTGCTTTGGGTTAGGAGTTGGAAATCACATCTCCTGTTTAGCATTCCTTTGATGTGCCTCTTTTTTCTTCCTTCTCGCCTTCTCGCAAGCGTGCTCTCTCTCTCTCTTTTTTTCTTTGATGTGCATCTTAACTGTCTAGGGCCAGTATCTTGTTTTTCTGCATCCTGAATTCCCCTCAGGGTGCACCATAGGTGCAGCTGCAGCGGCTGTTGGCTTTGTGGCCGCAACATCCTTGTTTACTGAAAAGGCAGGCGACATTCTTTGTCCACAGACTGATGGGGGTGCAGACTATCCGCAGACTGATGGGGGTTTTAGGACCGCAAGAAATCAAACAAGCATGTGTACCAAATACCTAAACCAGGTTCCCCAAACCCTCTCAGAAGGGCACTCTCTTATCTCCTGCTAGTTCCCCTTCTTGATAAATGATAAACTTTGGTATAGGCTCCAAATCAATTTGCCTACTCCGTGGCTTTTGTAGGTAATTAGCTCAGGGTCCCCGCAGGTATCTGCTTGGCTCTGTGCTCCTGGCGACTCTCCCACTCCTCAACCCCTAGCCGCCACAGCTGGTGACCCCAAGGAAACAGTCCAGCCCAGCCACACTGCAGAGTCCACACCTGGGCATCCCTGGACTCACCTGGAACAGGTGGTGCTCAGCCTCCAGGACCTACCTGATGGGCTTCTGCAGGAACCCCTTTCCCCTCCCCAGACCAAGACAGGCCCCGGGTCTCAAATCCAGATGCCCTCAGGGACACGGCAGAGCCTCTGCAGGAGATGGAGGGTGCAGGACATTTGCACACGCGCCGGGCAAAGCCGTCACAGGCATTTATGCTCTTGAGCAGCGGACTGTCTGGGAAGCTGGTGGATTGGAACTCCTGAGATCCAGCCTAGAGCTCAGACCCAGTCAGCTCCCCTTCCCCGGGCACAGCTTCTGGGTCGCGGTTGTGTTGCAGGAAGGGGGACCCCTTCCAAGGCCCGAGAGTGGGCTCTTGTCAGACACGCGAACATGAATTGTCCGAGGAGACACACGGGCTGACGAAGCAGGAGACTTTGCTGGGAAGGGTCGCCTGGGCGGAGGGCAGCAGGGTGAGGGACCCCAGGAGAACGGCTCTGCCACGTGGCTCGCAGTCTCGGGTTTATGGTGATGGGGTTAGTTTCCGGGTCGTCTCTGGCCAATCACTCTGACTCAGGGTCCTTGCTGGTGACGCACACATCGCTCAGCCTGGATGGATTCCAGCGAGAAGGATTCTGGGAGGTTGGTAGGACATACGGACTGGCGTTTCCTCTCTCCTTTGGGCCTTTCCCGAATTCTTCCGGTTGGTGGTAGCTTGTGAGTTCCACGTTCCTTACCAGGACCTCCCGTTGTAAGGTAACTCATGCAAGGGGTTACTATTGGGTCTGGCCAGGGCGGGGGTGGGGCGGTGGTTTCGGTCAGTGGTTCCCCTAACAGCTGGGTGGAGGGGAGTGGGAAAGGATGGGGAGTTTTACTCTTCCAGACCTGACCCAGGCTGGGTGACAGAGCATCTGCACCCTGCAGTGCTCTCAGAAGCCCACTCGGGTTCCCCAGTAAAGCCTGTGTTAGCCTTCCGTGTCTACTCCCCGGAGGACTAAAACCGGGGCTCAGCGAACACACACGCCCACGTTCATAGCAGCGTTATTCACAGTTGCCAACCCTGATGTCCGTCCACGGATGGATGAATAAACCAATGTAGGCCGGCCGTACAAGAGAACATGATTCAGCCGTAAAGAGGAACGGAGCTCTGATTCACGCTACGACACGAACGAACCTTGGAAACATGTTACATTCAAGCAGCCAGCCGCAAAGTGACGACGATTGTATGGTTTCCTCCCAGATGAGCTTCCCGGAATAAGCAAATGCAGAGACTTAAAGGCGATTCGTGTTGGCTGAGGGCTGGTGAGGGGCTGGGGGTGACCGCTGGGGGGCACGGAGATTCCCTCTGGTGGATAAAAATGGTCGGGGGCTGGGTGCAGGGCAGGGTGGGCACCGGCAGTGTACTCAGTGTCACTAATGATAAATTTTGTGTCCTGTGTATTTTAGCATACAGTTGTTGAGAAAGGTATGAGCTGAAATAAAGTATGGATAAGTGAAAAAGAACGTCAAATCTACATTGTCAGAGGGCTTCCCTGGTGGCGCAGTGGTTGGGAGTCCACCTGCCGATGCAGGGGACACGGGTTCGTGCCCCGGTCCGGGAGGATCCCATGTGCCGCGGAGCGGCTGGGCCCGTGAGCCATGGCCGCTGGGCCTGCGCGTCCGGAGCCTGTGCTCCGCAACGGGAGAGGCCGCGGCAGTGGGAGGCCCGTGTACCGCAAAAAAAAAAAAAAAAAAAAAAAAAAAAAAAATCTACATTGTCAGAAACAATACAACAGTTTCAGTAGGGAGGCGAAATAACCTGAGGTGTGAGCTGCGGTGTGGCCAGCGCCCCTACAGTTGGGCATCTCATCCTACAGGGAGGGGCCTGGGCTCAGAAAGAAACAGACCCTTGAATTTCCGCCCAGCTCCTCCCCCAATGCCCGGCTGCCTGTTTCCTCCTGGAGGGCCACCTGGCCTTGGGACACCTGGCTCTGAGCGTTGCCTTCCTCGGGGACGGTCAGAGGTGCACGGGACTGAATGTGAGATGCGCCTCTGCCGGCCACCCTCTGCCCCTCCCGGCCACCTGCCGCCCCCTGCCTGCCAAATGCCCACGCCCAGAGCTGCCCCCTCTCCTCCTCCTTGTCCTTCGTTATAACCAACAACGTGGTAAGCGCAGCTGGACGCGCCTGGGCCCTGGCTTCAAACCCACCTATTGGAGCCGGGTGACCTGGGTCAGCCACCCTGACCTTTGGCCTCTTTCTGTCTCCCCGCCTCTCAAGCTGGCTCCCGCCTGAGGCCTTTGGCTGCTCCCTCTGCCTGGAACACCGCCCCCATGCCCTCCCATCACGGAGGTCTCACTCAAATGTCGCCTACTCCAAGAGGCCCTCCGGGACCGCCTGGTCTAAAGCACCCCAGGCCCACCTTCACCCCGGCCGCTGTGATCCCCACTTACAACCCTCCTCTTACTGATGGCGGCACTGACTTCTCTCTTCTGCCTCTGGAATGAGAGCTCATGACGTCTGCTGGCATCTTGGAGTCCCTGAGACCCCAGGAAAGGGGCCAGGTGTCCAGGGGCTACGGTGCCCTGGTGCAGCCTGGGACCTTCCTGGGGTCCCCGAGCCCAGGCACTGTTAACTCCACTCCTGGTTCACAGATCTCTTCCTCCGCTTCCCCTCCGTGGAGTCTGTGACCCCCTGTCTCTCCGGCTTAGTAATACTTCTGTGTTCAGTCAAATCTAAATGCCACTGATAGTAAGGCCCCCATTCCTTTACGAGCTGCTAGAAAGAACACAATGTTGTGGGTTGTACCTTTGTTTTTTTGGGCTGTGCCGCGCGGCACCTGGGCTCTTAGTTCCCTGACCAGGGATCGAACCCGTGCCCCTGCAGTGGAAGTGCAGAGTCTTAACCACTGCACCGCCAGGGAAGTCCCTGTGCTGTACTTTGACCCTCCATCAGTTTTAAGACACATCCTGATTTCACGTGAAAAACTGTTCATCGAGGACTCAGTGAAATTCGGTCATAACACTAGCAGGCTCTGGCATTGCACCTGTGCCCCGGCCGGTTCCTCTCCTCCGGGTGTGGTTGTTCGTTTAATCCGGCCCACCGGGCAGGTGCGCTTATCCCCAATTCACATATGAAGCAGCTGAGTAATTAGTCAGAGTCACACCGTCAAGGAGGAGAGCAGGCGTGAACGGGCGTCTGGCTGGGGGACCCACGCTCCCGACAGGCGCGCACTTGGCTCCCCAGCCCCCGGGCCGCTTGGGAGGTGGGAAAGGAAGCCTCGGAGGCCGCTAGTGACTTGCTTGGCACCGCAAGGCAATAACTCCAAGTGCTTCTAGATGGAGCCTGGGAGCAGGGGGCAGCTGGAGGCTGCGCTGGGGGCCAGGGCCCCCGGAAGGGCAGAGTCCAGGCCGGCAGGCCAGCGAGGCCACACGAGTCCAGGCAGAGGATTGCATCAGGGTCCACGCTGCTGTGGCCCGGGGCTACCTGGGGCCTCACTGGGGTGATGCAACCCTGGCCGGTGGCCACCTCCCTGGGCGGTGACTGTGATGAGGGTGGGCCCTGGGAGCTCCACATTCCATGACCCTCTGACGGTCCCCAGACAGCTCTCAGCCCAGGCTGCTCCGCGCAGACCCCTGGGGGCTCCGTCCTTGCCAGAACTCTCGCCCCTCGTTCACGGCGTGCGGTCACCACCCATTTTCCTTGCTGTTTACTCACCTTCCCCACAGCCTGCACCCACCTGGACTCCCGCCCCTGCAGAGCGTCCGACTTACATTTACCCGTTGGGTCCTGGGCGCGACTGCGAAATGGGTCTGACAGTAAGTGCCGCAGTGCCGTCTGTCTCGGGGGCCCGCCCGTGTCCTCTGTGGGCTCGGTCAGCACTTTGCGTCCTGTGCCCTGTGTCTCTGTGACAAGGGCTCTGCCGGGCAGGGAGTGGCCGCATTGTTTAGGAATCACTCATTCATGTCTCATGTGTTATCACTAAACAAAGGGCCGGGAGACCTGAGGCTGCGGAGCGGCGTCTGTCTGCTGAGTCTGCTCTGCGTCACGCTGCTTCTCGCGTCTTCACCTGGTGCTGATTCGAGGTCCTCGTGGTGCTCTCCGCAGTCGGCCAGGCGGCCTCTGCTGCACCAGCCCTGGGCCTCCCGATAGCTGACCGCAAGAGGCTTACCTCTCGCCTCTGAAACCAACACTGAACGGAGAGAGGTTCAAACACTACGGGCCCCAGGAGGGAGTCGTGACTGAGAGGCTCTGGGACTGGGGCTTGTTTCGGTCCCAGGGAGTCTACCCCCGAGTCAGGCGCTGCACTCCTGGTCTGGCCTAGAACGAGGGGCCAGTCATCCAGGTCCATCCCGGACAGTCCTGGTTTTCACCCAAATTGAGCGGCCGCCCTCCGAAAGGCCGCTTCCTGGGCCAGGAGGAAGAGGGAGTCCTGAGATGGCTCAGGGAGAAGAAGGCCTGGCCCAGCCGCCAGCATGGGGCCTGGGTCCACCTGCGGCATTTCTGTCATTCGTTTGTTCACTCAGCAAACATTTAGTAAGCCAGAACCACGGCGTTGAACAAAATAGGCCAAATCTTTACACTCTAGTGGAGAGGAAAGACAGCCGACAAAATACAAGCTGAGTATCTAAACTGACTATAGAGCGGGTCAGATGGTAGTGGGTACCATGGAGAATAAAGGAGGGAAGGGGTGTGGGTGCGTTTATGGGGAAGGAGGGCCGTTTGTGGTTCCAGGGAGGTGGTCAGAGAGGCGCTACTGCAAAGGTGACACTGGAGGCACCTGCGTGTGCAAAGGCCCTGAGGCAGGAGCTGTGGTCTGGGAGGGGCTGGGTCAGGGTGGCTGGAGCGAAGGCGGGAGGGGAGATGGAGGACAGGGACGAGGGGCCAGATCTAGGCCGTGGTAAGGACTGGCTTTGTGCCCTCACACTCACTCCCAAGGCCAGGGGATCCACGGGAGGGTTTGGAGACCAGAGGGATCTGGTCTGTGGTTGCCGTGTGGAGAACAGATGGGAGAGTGGCCAGTGCGGATGCCGAGGACAGTTAAGAGGCAGAGCGGATGGTGGCTTGCCTGGGGGTCAGAGGGGCTGATGAGCCGGGCGGGAGGTGACAGCAGGGTGCTGAGGTCTCTGCCTGAGCCAGGCGGTGGCCTGCTGTCCGCCTGCGGAGGAGCAGGTCTGGGGGGCTCAGGCCCTCGGTTCTCCCATGCGAACGGGAGCAGCGTGGCCAGCTGAGTTTTCCAAGAGGAGCAAAATCCTTGGATCTCACATGGTTTCTCAGACTGTGGACTGACACTTGGCACCCACTGAGAGGTGGGGTCTGTCCCCTTCCCTGGGGGCCGGCGGGCATGAGGCCAGCAGAAGTGACCTGTGGCTTCCGCTCAGCCTCCTGGGACTCCTGCCCTTGGCACTGGCCGCCGCCAGGTAAGGAAGCCCAGGCCAGGCGGGGGCTCCAGAGACAGCCAGCGTCACAGCCATGCGGGTGAGGAAGACGCGGCCCTGGTCACCACCTGGCTGCCAGCCCACGACAGCCCGGGTGAGAACCCAGAAACGGGGGAGGGCAGGTGGGAACGCTTGCCGCAGCCTCGAGCTGCCCAGTGCCCGGGGAGGCAGGGGAGCAGGCGGCTGTGCTGGGGTCCATCTGCTCTGGTTTCCTCTCGTTTCTCTGGACGCACTGGGGTCCTGTCACCCTTTGTCCACTCAGAGAGGGCAGGGGCTGCAGAGCCAGCAGGGGCCCAATGCCCAGCTGGGGTGGGAGGCCCACGGGCACACAGTCGCGAGGGACACTGGCCCAGCGCTGGCCTGGCCCCAGAGCCCTGGAGGAAAACCCGCTCACCGTCCTTGGGATTCCAACGAGGGGCACCCGCGCTGCTGTCCCATAATCACACCCCCTCCCCACCCAGGGAGGGCCACGGCAGCCTGTGAGGAGGACCCCCAGAGCAGGACCGTTACGGGTTCACTCCCAGCTCCCCCGCCCACCAAGAGCCCGAGCTTCAGCAAATCACTGCTCCTCTCCGAGCCGCAGTTTTCTCATCTGGAAAATGAAACTAAGCACATTCCGTCCCTCGTGTCTGTGAAGTGCAGAACAGTACCAGTAACTGTACCATCATGATTATTCTTTAGGGTGAGTCACCCAGAGCCTCCTAACCTCCCATAATCTGCTCCTAGGAAAGGTGGCAGGAGGGGATGAGGTGTGGCTGGAATCTGGGTCTGGCCTCGGTCCCATGCGAGGGACAGCTGCGGTGCTGGGGGCCCCTCTCCCTGTGTGTTACGGGCTGAATGTCTGTGTCCCCCCAAAGGTCGTATGTTGAAGCTCTAACCCCCGACGTGATGGTACTTGGAAATAAGACCTTGGGAGGTGATAAGCTGAGAGGAGGTCACGAGGACGGGGCCCTCATGGTGGGCTTAGTGTCCCTATAAGAAGAAGAGACCAGACTTGCCCTCTCTGCCATGTGAACACACGGCCAGAAGGTGCTGTCTGCAAGCCCGGAGCAGGCTCTCACCACGAACCCAATCTGCCATCACCGTGGTCTTGGACGTCCAGCCTCCAGGACTGTGAGAAATAAATAACTGCTGTTCAAGCCCGCACTGTGGCTTTTGTTATGACAGCCTGAGCCAAGACCAGAGCCTCAGTTTTCCCACCTGTAAAATGGGAGCTAGAACAGAGACCTTCTGGTCCCAGGGGTCCCCTGTGTAGATGCGTTTTGTATACTTGACACCCATGCACACAGGCATGAGTGTTTCCCTGCAAGGCCCAGTCATGCTGAGGTCAGCCAGCACCTGGGCCTCCACGGCTGACCTCGCCCAGGGTCTGTGCCCTCACCGGTGTGGTGTGGACCCTCTGACCTCCTCCTGAGGGATCTCTCTGGGTCTGTCACCATGGCTGCAGGCTCACCACAGCTTCTCCAAGTAGAGCCAGCACAGCTTGGGGTGAAAATAGAGACTTTTGACTGAAAACCCAAAATTTTACATGAAAGCTCCAGGTGTTTAAATACTCACCTAAAATTGAAAATTGTATGTGAGCATAACATCATTCTGCGACATTACTACCAGAGATGCAGAACCGGAATGGAACCATGGGGACACTTGAGGCCGCTGGCATTGAGGGACAGTCTACAGGACAGCCAGCCTGTGACCTTCACGAGGCCCAAGGTCATGGAGGTCAAGGGAAATCCAAGGCTCAGGGAGCATAAAACCTCAGGACAGCTGAGTGTGATGCTGGGTTGGGTCCTGTCAATAAACGATGTTGCTGGGACAAATGCAGAAACCAAGTGGGGTCTGATGTGTCCTATTAGTTCTTGATTTTACAGAGACTTGAGAGAAAGTCCTAGTTTGCAGGAAATATATAGAAAAGTGTCCGGGGTCATCAGTGTGCTCCCAAATAATTTAGGTAAGGAAAAAAAAAGTCTTGTACTCGACCTGCATCTCCTCTGTATATATGAGACTATTTCAGAATGTGAAAGCACGTGTATTTATAAAAAGATGGGCTCAAGCCGAGTGTTTCCATGGGTTTGTTCAGTGCCCAGACCCCTGGTTCGCAGCCCCTGGTGGGAGCAGCTCCTGCTGCCACTACTTTTACTGCTAATTTGTCCTTTAGGACTGAACACAGAGAGGCGCCACTTCTGTGTCTACTGTTTACTTCATGTGAGACAGAATTAGTGGGAACGTTTGATAAAATGGTCTTTGGCTTTAACACAAGAGTAAGACCACCACCCACCATGAGAGAGCCTGGGTTCTTGTAGACCCGGTCCACTGCCGGCTCTGACCCATGGGCTGTGTGCCCAGGGGACCTGGGGACCCTATCTGAGCTGTTTCCCCAAATACACGAGGGCCTAGGATTGCCCCCCCACCCCCCTGCAGGCTGCTGGAGAATGAAGTGGGACCCCGGGGGGGGGGGGCGTCCTTGATGAGCAGAGGTAGCCTGTTCCCCCAGGAGGCACCTTTAGTCCATCTGGTGTGGTAAGACGGGCAGATACCCTTCCTGGGCCCAGGGACCAGATGGCGGACACACGGATGTGGGACGTGGCCTGGCCTGGAGACTGCCTGCCTGGCCATGGCATCCACGCATCCCAGGATGGGCCCTGAGCCTGCCTCTGCTACCTGGGCATCAGGCAGGGGTGGAGGTGTGCAGCTGCGGGAGCCTGAGCTCTCTCCTGAATATGCGAACGTTTGGGCCTCACCCTAGAGCGGGGGTGGTGGTAACTCCCACGATGCAGGGAACGAGTGCCAGTGCCTTCCAGCAGCCTCCCACGCCCCACGTGGGCTGGCCTCGCGCTTCCCGCTCTCCTCCTGGAAAACCTCCAGGATGCAGGGGCTTCTGCTGGGCAGGCCCATTGCACCCCAGGACGTGTGCGCCTGCCCTGCCCCGGCCCCCCCGCGCCCCCGGCCGGCCTCTTCCCTCAGATCGCTGCACAACCAGCTCCTCCTCGCTGTTTCAGCTCATTCCCCGGCTCAGGCGGCCTTTCCGGAGCCCCCTGGAAAGCAGCTGTTCACAAACTTCCCCGTGTATCACACTCGCAGAAAGCGGGGGAGGGTAACACATGGCCGGCCCCACCCCCAGCCTTCTGATCAGCAGGCAGGGCCAGGCCCAAGAATCTGCATTTCTACCGGCTCTGGGTGATGTCGATGCTGCTGGCTGGGCACCCCGCCTGGAGAACCCCGGCTCTAAGGCGGCCCCTGCAGGGGCTCTTCGCACCCCCTTATGGCCTGATGCTCACATCACCTACTCTCCTCTTTCTAACCGACACCATTTTTGCTGCAGGTGTTCACCTGCCCCAGCCCCAGGGAGGGGTGCTGATTCCTCTAGACCAGAGGTTCTCAACCCAGGTGACCCTACCTTTGGGGCTATCTATGGCTGCGACAGGGACGGGCAAGGACCGTCCCACCCCCATGTCCACGCACCCCCAGGAGAAGCACTGATGAATCGCTCCCTGCCAGTGAGAGCGGGCAGGCAGCCAGGGCTTCTGGGAAAGGTCGCCCTCCCGGGTGAAGGGGGTACAGCTCCCACTCTTTGCCCCTCCGGGTGGTAGAGCGGTGGCTGCCATCCTGGCCTTGAAGCCAGAAGCAGAAGGAGCAATGGGACGGAGCCACCTCCCTGCACTTCCTGTTGGGAGGCCCTCAGGGGCATTCGGGGTGGCAGACAGCGTCCCAGGTGCCCCACCCAAAACCTTGTCTCGTTCTGCACGTCCCGCACTGAGAGCAGTACCTGCACGTACTCCATCAGGGAGCAGTACCTCCATCAGGGAGGGTTGGGCGAACGTGCCAGAACCCCAGGTCCTGACACCTGACCCGGCCCGACCCCTGCCTGCGGGCAGGAGGCTCGTTTCCCTGAGCTGGGCCTCAGTTTGTCCATCTGTGAAATGGGTGTAATGACCCAGGGGTCATGGAGTCGTCAAGTAAGCGCTGGGCAGGAAGGTGTTGGTGACCACTGCACAGGCCTCCCTGGAGGCCCCCCACCCCAGAGTGCAGGTGGTCTGGGGCCAGGGCTGCACAGGCCCCGGAGGACGCCCACGCTCGGACCGCCTGAGTGCGTCAGGGAGCCGAGCCTGAGCCGTTACAAAGCAGGAAGAGATCGTGTTTGTCTGAAACGCGTCACAAGGGAAGCCCACCACGGCCCCAGCTTGGGGGCTCGCCCGTGGAGGCGGCTGCCCTGGTCAAGGCGGCCGGCAGGCCCACTGGGACCAGGAGAGGAAGCCCCACGGGCGGGCGGAAGCACCAGGGGCGGCTCTGCGGCAGGGGACGGGGAGGCGGTGCCCGTGGGCCTCCGGGCTGCTCTTGCCAGGGTCTGCGGACCCGATGTAACGCCCCCAGCCCAGCCTACCCCTGGCTCCTCGGTCAGTCTCCGTGAGATTCAGTCACTCGCTCACCGAAAGGACGGCTTCCGGCCCCAGCCCGGCCGGGCCGTGACGCAACCTCCCCAGCTGGCAGAGGGCAGGCAGGCCAGGCGGAAGCTCCCCCAGCATCCGCGCCCGGGGAGCAGCGCCCTCTGCTGGCCTCTGCCGAGTCGGGGGGCTGCACCCGGTGGCCTCGGCCTGGGGGGCTGGCGGCGCCGTCCCCGTCTGCAAGGCGCGGTCCGCTCTGCAGGGACGCTTGGCTCCGGCGCTGGAGGGGCGGGCATCAGTCCTTGCACTTTGTGGCTCTGGACTGCAGCCCCTTCTGTCCTGTCGCAGGCCAGCGCCGAATGTCACAGCGCCAGGGCCCGGGCCGCTGTCCACAGGAGGCTCAGCAGCGCGGCCAGCAGTGGGCCCGCGGCCCGCGGTGCTGCGGCGGCGATGGAGGTGCAGGAACAGACCTCGTAGGCGTCCTCTGAGCGGCTGTGGTCGCGCTGCCCCGGCCGGGCGTGGGCCCCCGCCTCTCCGTCTGCGTCCTCGGGGTCAGCGGGCGGGTCTCTGCAGACCAGCCAGTCCCGGGCCGTGGACTGCGGGTACCCGGGCGCCACCTCCAGCTCGCCATCCATCACCTTCCAGTACTCCTTGCCGCGGAAGAAGTAGGCGGCACCTGGGGGAGAAGAGGGCAGGCAGCTGAGCTCCGGCCGCTGCAGCACGCGGGATTCGGTGTAGACGGCAGGAGGACGGGATACAGAGAGCTGCGGGGCCAGTAGGAAGGACGGACGTAGAATGTCTCAGGTGAGAGTCAGAGTCTTGGTCTCAGCCTACGGGGAGCCCATCTGTGGGCACTCAGAGCATTGCAGGCCTGGGAAAGCTCAAGGAGCCGCCTGGAGGCAGGGGGATGGACGAGATGGCCTCTGCTTTCCCCTGCTATTTATTTAGTGAGGGCCTACAATGTGCCAGGCTGTTCTAGGTACTGGGGACATGGCTTTGCAAATAGAACAAATGAAACTTCCCGTAGGGGTGGAGCTGCCCCTGTGGGAGGGTGCTGTACTTCTCACTGCAGCCAGGGGGCGCTGCAATGACGTTTGGGCGGAGGCCTGAAGCCGGTGGGGAAAGTGTTGGCGGGGGTGGGGGGGGGGGGACGCACGGCAGGTGCAAAGGCCCTGAGGTGTGTGTGTGAGAGCAGGAGGCAAGGCTGCTATGGCTGGAGGGGTGACGGGGGCGAGGAAGGGACCCCGAGAGGTGAACAAGAGCCAGAAGGGGCGACCCAGGGGCCCCTCTGGGGGCGGGTGGTGTCTGCAGCGGGGGTGGGGGGGGCGGAGCAGACGCACGCATCTGCCGCTGGATCCCAGCTCCCCAGGTGTGGGTGCTGAGGCTGCCCCGGAGTCGCCCTTCCCCCCGCGCCCGGCTCACCATCGGACCAGCGCATGGCATCGTCGAGCGTGCTGGGGATGCCCCTCCACGGGGGGCTCTGGGCGGGGTGGCCAGGGTCCATGCGCCGTGTGTGCTCATCGTAGCGCCAGTACAGCTGGTCCTTAAAGAAATAAGTCTTGTCATTGTGGGCCCAGGAGAAGGCAGCATCGACGCCGCCCGGCGGGAGGCCGAAGTCCGAGATGGGCCGCGGGTATCCTTCCTCTACGTTATTGTCCTTAAACACCCAGTATCTGTCTCCTGGGGGCGAGAGAAAGAGCCGTGGGCCGGGGTTCGCCCAGCCCGCCGGGCGAGGGCCCCAGCCCTTGCTCCTCCCACAGACGGGCACCCCGATGCGCAGTGCCCATGGCGTAAGTCCCAGGAGGGTTCACCGAGCGCCTGCTGTGCTCCCGGCAGGGGTCCCACACGTGCCAGCAGCCTGGGGAGGCGGGGCCAGATGAGGCGGCCGCGTCACAGCCAGGGGGCAAGACTACCCGCTCCCACCCCGAGAAGCCACTTCGGTCAGCGGGGCCTTGTCCACTTCTGCTGTGAGGCGGGCTGAGCACGTTCACGGGCAAAGCAGGAAGGGCGCCGGGTGAAGGCCCACCGGACCTGCACGTGTGCAGCCTCGTCAGATTACACAGAAGCAGAGCTTTAGAAATCACCAAGAACTTCAAATCCGCACGTAAAGCTTTTGGGAAATGGTGTGATTAAGACCCTTGTTGGGTGTCCTTGACTCTGTGCTCTGGAAACACATCCTCAGCTGCTCCGCCGCAGGCGGGTGGGAATCAAATTTGGGTATGTGTTGTCATGTCCCCCACTCCCGCCCGGTTTAGCAACTAATCGACCCTGTTATTTCGAAAACAAATGAGGGAATTCCCTGGCGGTCCAGCGGTTAGGACTCTGTGCTTTCACCCTGCAAGCTGCAAGGTGCGGCCAAAGAAACAAACAAAACAACAAATGGAAAAAGAAACAAATGAAAACAGAAGATACAAATGAAGAAGAAGCAAAACATTAAAAAAATCTTTGGCTGGACAAAGGACTGGAATAGACATTTCTCCAAGGAAGATATTCAAGTGGTCAGTAAGCACACGAGAAGATGCTCAACATCACTGATCATCAGGGAAATGCATGTCGAAACCCTAACGAGACACCGCCTCACACCCAGTAGGACGGGCACGATCAAACCCGCCCCCCGAAAACAGCAAGCGTAGGTGAGGATGGGGGGAATCGGGCACCACTGGTGGGAATGTAAACTGGGAGCGGCTGCTGTGGGAGAAAGAAATAGGCCAGGACCCAGTAACCCCACCCCTGGGTATATACACAAAGGAACTGAAAGCAAGTTCTCAAAGAGCTATCCGTACACCCATGTCCACGGCAGCCTTATTCACAACGGCTAAGACGTGGAAGCAAAGCCAAGTGTCCATCGACAGATGGTAAAATGTGCTCCATCCACGCAATGGAACACGACTCAGCCTTGAAAAAGGAAGGCAATTCTGACCACTGCCGCACCGTGGATGACCCTGAGGACGTGATGCTCAGTGAAATAAGCCAGTCGCAAAAAGACAGATCCCGTGTGCTTCCGCGATATGAGGCCCCCAGGGCAGGCAAGTCCATGGAGACAGAGAGCAGGCTGGTGGGTGCCGGGGGCTGGGGGGGGGGATGGGGAGTTAGTGTTTCATGGGGACAGTTTCAACTTTACAAGATGAAAAAGCTTTAGAGATGGACGGTGGTGACGGGTGCACACAGCATGAAAGTACTTAGTGCCCCTGAACTCTACACTTATAAATGGTTAAGACGGTAACTTTTACAGTGTGTGTGTGTGTTTTACCACAATTAACAATAAGTTCTAAAAGATCATCTGTCAGAGACTGGCAACAACTGAAGGAAACGACGGCACAGCTGCAGACAGGGCCCCGTCGATCACAACGAGAAGGGCCGTGAGGACTTCCTCTGAGTGGGCACACGTGGGGTGACGTCGACCGGGCAGCCCGACCTGCTCCAGCGGACGCTGCCAGGCGAGTGCAGAGGCCCCAAGTGCCCACACTGTCTCACATTTCAAGTCTGGAGCTGTGGTTTCTCGTGGGGATCTCCCGATTTTTAAATGTTAAGAAATAATCCAAGTTACTTAGAAGATGCCAGACAGGTGCCCCCACCATGACTGTGGCCGGCCCTTGACATCCAGCCTGGGAGACGGTGATTCCACTGTCAGGGGGCGCGTCAGGGTGAGTGTGGAGGGGTCGAGCCCAGGCACCACACAAGGGAGGCCAGGTTGGAGAGCCTGGGTCAGGGCAGCAGGGTGGCTTCACTCTGGGGAGCTACAGACCCTACACCCCCAAAACACAGCTGCACAGCAGTGCGTGAGACTGAGGAAGGCTCACGGCCCCCGAGGCGCCCACAGAACTGGCAGGGCTCAGTCTCCTGCTGCAGGCGGGGCACCTTGCCTTTTCCCCAAAGAGACAGCACGCTCCCCAAGGGCAGGAACCACCACCCCAGCCCCGCCCGGGAGCGGGGCTGTTGAGGGTGAAGTGACACCCCTCCTCCAGTGGACCTGTCACCCTGGACTGAGATGGGAGAGCAGTCTCCCCCTGCTCTTAGGCTAAATCCAGCTCCTTCCCGCGGCCCCTGGCGAGGACCTGCACTTCCCACCCCCGCCTCCTCGCCCTTCACTCTGATCCAGCCTCATCACCCTCTTCCAGGTTCTTTCAATCAGCAAGCTTGTTCCTGCCTCAGGACCTTTGCACTGGCAGCTCCCTCGGCCTGGTATGCTGGTCCCGCAGGTCCACCTGAAGTTAACTCCCTCATTACCTGCAGGCGCTTATCGTGTGTCCCCCGGCCCAGAATGAGGGCAGGGATTTTCGTGTCTTGCCCACTGTGTGCCTGCAAGGCCTGTCACAGTGCAGAGCACACAGCAGGTGCTCAATAACTACAAACCGGTTGAGTGCACACGTGAACGTGAGCCTCTCTGCTCTGAGCTCTGGACCCACAGAGCAAAGCACAGGACTGGCCTCCTGCGTGGACGCGAGCTTTGGGGGTCCTGGGGAGCGCGGGCTGCGGCCCCCGGTCAGCGATGCCCGGCAGGCACCCAGATGGGGGGGCACCCACCTTTGAAGAAGACGATCTTGTGGTCACTGGTGCGCTCGTACACGGCATCCACGCTGTCCAGGCGCAGCGGCAGGCCCCGCCAGAAGCGGTGCACCTGTGCCGGCTGCAGCGACACCAGGTGCCGGTCCCGGGTCAGCCGCCAGAAGTACTTGCCTGGGGGGACACAGGGGGTGGGGCTGCAGGTGGCCGGCCTGGGGCCCAGGTGGGCTCTGCTCCTCTGTCCGCGGCCGCTGGACCCCGAGGGGGTTACCTTTGAAGAAGAAGGCCTCGCCTCGGATCTGGGCTACCGCGTCAAAGTGGCTGCTGCATCTGTGGGGCACGTCCTTCCCGGGCCTGGGGGCAGAGAGAGGGCCGGGCTGGGAGCTGCCCCGGGGAGCTGGGCTGGGCAAGGCCACGGGGACAAGCATCCCCGAAGGACCCTGCACGCCCGCATCACCGCCTGCAGCCCCAGCGACCACAGCAGTTTAGTCAAGAGAGAAAAGCAGGTGAAACAGCCCCACGCTCGCCGTGCAGGATGCGAGACGGATCGCTGAGCGAGCGCACTGGACGAGCAGGCGCTCTCCACGCTGCCAGAGAAGCGTCGGGAAGCCAGCTGGGCACTTTCTACAGAAGCGCGGAGCGCGCGTGCCGGGACCCCGATTCTGAGTCTGGAGCCCTGTCCACGGACAGTACTCACAGCAACGTCATGTGTGACGACAAAAGGTCAGGAGCTTAAATGCCCGCCGATCCAGGACTCAGAAACAGGGCAGGGCACACGCGTACCGCAGTGCAGCTCAGCCCCGAGACCCAGGCATCTTCACAGACACAGAGGCCTCCACGGGCCCTGGGGCCAAAGCCGAGGCGCGGAGCGGCACAGGAGACATCCCCTGGGCTCACACATGTACATCTACCCACTGGGCTTTCTACACACGTGTGGAGTCTCTCTGGAAGGACACGCACACGCACAAATGTCTGCCCCAGGGAGGGGCTGGCAGGTCAGCGGCGAGGACTGACTTCGCTGTGAGTTGCTTTTTGTGCCCCTGGAATCGCGCACTGCTGCCAGGTGTTACTTATTCAATAAATAAGTGCAATGAAGACCAACAGTAACACAAGTTACAGCAACATCTGTGACCTCAGTGGCCATTCACCACATACAGCGGAGTGAGAAAAGCATGAAAACATCCCACGTCTGGAAAACCAAACCTCGAAACAAACCAAACCACGGAAGCCTAAATACATAGACTTCTGTTTGTATTTTTGTGTTTAGTGTTTTGTGTGAGCGTGAAGGTGGCACGGCGGCATGCCAGGCTGTGAGGGCAAAGGTGGGAGGGGTGGACGGGGACGCCTCCCTGCAGATTCTGTGGCACTTGTTCCACTGGGGGATGGGGGGGTGAGAGTAGGCAGGCTCTGACTGCTTTCACCACGGGGCTAGACGAATCCAAGCTGGGCCTTAAAAGGCGGACAGCTGCCGCACGGCCTCCAGCACTGCCAGCCCTCCGGATGCTCCCTTGGGACAGCCACTCCAGGAATCCAACCTCCGGCACGGGACACAGATGGTGCCCAGCTGAGCCCAGCCTTCGAGTCAGCCCAGCCCAGGCACCAGACCTGAGGCAAGATGCCCCCAGACGATCCCAGCCCCCAGCAGGTGTTCCCAACACCGTGGAGCCGACCCCCGACCCCCGACCGTGCCCTGTCCGAGTTCCTGACCCACAGAACCCACGAGCCTCACGATGTAGTGGGGGTTTCATGCCACGAGGCAGGGCTGCTTGTTACGCAGCTGTCGATGACTGACTGGGATGAAGGGTGAGAGGAAATCGCACATTTGAAAGTCAAGGCCTCTGCACGGTTCTGGGCTGGGGTGAGCGGGGGGTCCCCTCCACTGTCTGTCCATAAGAAAAGAAACTAACTGTCACTCAGGGCTCAGCTGGCCCAGAAGCCCCACGAGCTCAGGACCCGGAGCCGCTGCTGGGGGCCGTGCTGGCCGCAGAGTGGAGACAAGGGGCCCACGGCTTACGGGGTGCTCGCGCGATCATCGGGGGGCTCCGGCAGGAGGGGCGGCTCCTCGGGCTCTGGGGCGTCTGGCTGTGCCGTTGGGGACACGGACTCCCGCACGCCTGTGGAGACAAGGAGGCTGCATCGGGCCCAGCACACCCGCCTCCCCGCAGACCCCACCACCCTTCCTGGAGCCGCCAGGACGGAGCCGGGGCCATCGGGTGGGTGGCACCGCGTCTTGACCGGGCCGAGCGCCGGGCTGCGGCGGCGAGCAGGGCAGGGGAGACTCCGTCCCTGGAGCCGGAGCCTCGGGATGCGTGAGCGGAAGGCGCAGGTGCCCCACTGACTCAAGGGAGGGTTTACACCCCCCCGCCCCCCAACTCCACTCCTGGGCACAGGCCCCAAATAACAGAAAACCGGTGTTCAGACAAAAAGCTGTACATGAATGTGCACAGCAGCGTTATTCATAATGGCCCAAAGGTGGAAACAACCCAAATGTCCACCAACGGAAGAAAGGATAAATAAAGTGATCGGCTGTCAAAAGGAATGAATCACCGATGCACGCTACGCCGGGGAGGACCCCGGAAAACACACGCTGCGTGAAAGCAGCCGGACACAAAAGGCCACACATTGTACGATTCCATTTATGTGAAACGTCCAGAAGGGGCAAGTCCAGAGACACAGAAAAGGGACGAGTGTTTGCCGGGGGCTGGGGAGTGGATGGGACGTGACTGCTCATGGGTGAGGTGGGAGGGCGCGGGAAAGGGGGGCGGGATGAGAACGTTCTGCAAGTGGAGAGAAACGGCGGCTGAGCAGCATGGTGAACGTACCAAACGCTTTCAAAGGGTAAAAACCGTAAACTGTGCGTCAGTAAAGGACGCGCACAGGTGCCAGAAGGTGGGAAGCGCTGGGGCAACAGCGACGCGGCGGTGGGGCGGTCCAGGCGGGGGGAGAGGCTGCGACGCGGAATGAGGTGAGGCTGGCCTCCGAGGTGAGGCACCCGGTCCCAGGCCTTAAGACGACTGCTCTGGCCACTGTGGGTAGGGGCAGACTGGCGTGGGGTTAGGGAGACCAGCATGGAGAAGGGGGGTGACTGGGGGAGGTTCATCACCCCCACCTTGCTCTCGCAGCTCCCAGGACAGACCTCCTTCTGCCACCTTGCCTGATGTGTCCCCAGCAGAAGGGGGCCCGGAGCTGGCCCTGGCTCAGTCCTGGCTCAGCGCTCCCGTCTCTCAGTGGGGATGTGGCACCTACTTCACAGGTTGTAAAGACTGGATGACCTAATACATGTAAGTGCTTTGCATGGGCCCTGGGTCACCATCAACGTCAGCTGTCACAACCTGAAACCGTCTGGGGATTGGACGTGGGATCTTGCCCGGGGCTCTGGGATGAGCTCCGTGGAGAGGGCAGCGGGGGCCCCAGGTCCTAGGGACCCCTGGCGACACAACTCACCTGCTTATTCATTCTACACACACCGCGGGGCAGCCAGCGTGTGCCAGGCGGCCCCAGGTGCCGAGCGCGCAGCAGACAAGACAGAACCAGCCCTCTCGTGGGGCTCTGTGCTCTGGGGTCCCCGGCATTTCTGCCGTGGGGCTCTGTGCTCTGGGGTCCCCGGCATTTCTGCCGTGGGGCTCTGTGCTCTGGGGTCCCCGGCATCGCTGTCCCCATCCCCGGGCGACCCGTGATGGTTCTGGGGGGGACTCACCGTACAGCTGCCAGACGCGTACCCTGTCCTCATAGGGGAGCCCGTAGCGCAGCGGGTCACCCACCGGGCCCTGGTAGTATGGCTGCATGATGGAGCGTGTGGCCGCCACGTGGCTCAGCCCAATGGCGTGGCCAAACTCGTGGACAGCCACTGCGAACAGGTCCATGCCGTGGGCATCTGGGGACACAGGAGCCAGTGAGCCCAGGGAGGCACCGCCAGCTCCTGCTGGGCCACGGGGACGGGACCCGTGGGGTGAGGTGAGATGAGTCCGCCAAGCTGGTTACAGAGGAGGCCCCGGTCTGACAGACGGGTCCTATGGAGTCACTCAGGGCTTGTCTGCTTCCTAGGAGGCCCTGTGGAGTTCACAGTGGCCTCTCGGGCCCCGGGGGTCTCTTGGTCCCCCTCACCTCCCACGTGCCCCTCACAGTAAAGTTGGCAAACTATTCTGTACGGGCCACGTGGTAAATATTTCAGGCCTTGCTGGCCGTCAGGATCCCAAGTTACAGGGGTCACTGTAAGCTCCCTCAACCCCACAGCACTGAATAGATGCTCCAGGCCCCACAGGATGGGCCTGGGCTCCCATCAAGGCATAAAACCCACAGGTTCTACGGGGCCACTTCTGGCTCCTCCAGCTGGGATGCGCTCCCCAGCCTGGGATATAGACTCACGCCACGAGGCCCCCGTCTCCCCCGCCCGCACCTGCAGCCTGTGCCACGCGGCTCTGCCCCTCGTCCCGCCTTGAAGCTAGGGGCCCGTGACTCCTTTGGCCAATGGGACTTAGAAGTGATGGCGTGCCGAGGCCTCAGAGGCCTTCCAAGCTTGCACTCCCGCTTGGGAGCTGGACCAGGGGGAGGATAAGCCTGGCTCACGGAGTCACGTCCCAGGCCTGCGAGCCCAGCCCGGGTCCGCCAGGTGGGTTGCCCGTGCAGAGACGGCTGGAGGCAGAGCTGTCCTGAGCTGGACAGGTGCCCACGGCTTTAGGCAGGGGACCCGTGGCGGTTTCCTCTTCCTGGGGGGCTGGTGTGGCTCCCTACACCATCGTGGGCTCTGTCAGGGGCTGGGGGTCATGCGGGGTCCCCGGGGCCACCCCAACCCGGACGCACCTGAGGAGCGGAACGTCCAGGCCTCGTCATCGTCAAAGTGGGTGTCCCCTGCGGTGTGGTGGTCGCCCGGGAAGAAGGCGTGGGCCACCGCGCCGCCGGGGCCGTCGAAGGGGTAGCGGTCGTTGTGGTCAGCTGTGGAGAAGTCGATCTGGATGTCGGCGGCGCTGCCGGCCACCTCGTGGAAGTTCAGGGGCGTGAGGTCGCTCCAGACTTTGAGCGCGTAGTGCATGAGCGCGCGCACCGTGTCGCGGCCCAGGGGCGAGTCCCGCGGGAACGTGCGGACCCTGGGGCAGGCGGGGTCAGAGCCGGGTCGGTCACAGGGACAGGCCCAGTGCCCCCGCCCCAGGCTGGAGTGCGCTCCCTGGAACAGCTTGCCCCGGGGCGGTGGGGGGCACCGGGGCCCTTATTTGGAAAGGGGGTTTGGGGCGGGGATGGAGATGAGCTCATCCTGGAATAGGGTGGCCCCTAAATCCAGTGGTGTCCTCACAACAGACAGAAGGGGACACAGACGCGGAAGGAGGACACGTGAAGACGGAAGCAAGGATCAGAGCCACGGGCCCAGGGCTGCTGGCAGCACCCGGACAGGGGCTGGGCCGGATTCTCCCTCACAGCCTCCAAGGGACCTGTGGCCCCTGGACCTCGGGTTTCTGGCCTCCAGAACCGAGAGGATAAATTCCTGTCTCTTAAGCCCCGGTCTGTGGGTGCTCATTTTGGCCGACGCCCAGACCCCCGGAAAGGCCAGGCCCGGTGGAGCCCCGCCTGCCCACCTCCATGACAGGTTCCTCTTCCTCCACTTGGTTGGGGCCGGAGCCTGGCGCGTCCTTCGAGCCGGGGCTGCGGCTGGGAGGTCAGGGAGGGAACAGCGCGGGGTTCTCATCAGCGCCAGGGTGGCCTCATCTGCAGGGCGGGCGGGCGGGCGGGGGTCAGGAGCCAGGCCCAGCGCACGCGCACCCCCAACCGGGGATTCCCAGCAGCTCCCCGAGAGCTGGCCCCAAGCTCCAGTCCCGGCCCCTCGCTCTGCACCAGGTCTAGGGCGACAAGGCCCAGGCCTCCAGCTATGTCGGGCCCCCCTGCCAGGGGTGCGTCCACAGGCCAGGAGTGGGGGCTTTCAAAGCATTCACTGACGTACGGCAGGGATCTGAGCAGTCGGAGGGGGCACGGCCCCAACTCGGACCGTCGGCCAACGTTCCCTGCATCTCATGGGACACACACCCGACCGGGTCTGTGTGTGACACACGTGTCTACTCCCGAGAGGCCCGGGGACAGCCATGTTTTGATCAGCTGGCCCTTCGAAAAGTCTTTACAAAATTGGAATTTGTGGCCAAAATGTAAAAAGTGGGGTGCTCACATAAACCCCCCAGATCTCTGGTTTCTCCTGGAAAGCGGGCAGTTTCAACAGCACAGGCCTAGCACCCCAATGGGGCGACTCAGCTGGGGCATGGGTGGCCAGACCCCACTCCGACAGCTGGCCTGCCTGGCCCGTGGCATGGAGTTTGAGACCCCACTGAAAGTGTGGAAAGGGGGTCTGGGTGCGGCTGGTACACACTCACCCCCTGCTGTGCCCACGGCCGGGGACGGGGAGGGGATGACGGAGGGATCCCATGCGGCGGGAATCCTCCCTCCATCCCAGGAGAGCAGGGCAGGCTGGAGGGGGCAGTTAGGAGGAACTGGGCTCAGCTCACCCATCTCCCACTGCACCCTGAGAACTGACCCAGGACGCCAGTGGCCTCCAGGCCTCCAAACTGCTGCATGGCCACGATGGCCTTGGACAGCTCCTCTGGCGTCTGCAGCTGCCCTGTGTCGGGGTCTGCTGGGGGCAGGTAGCCGAACCTGCTCAGCCACTCCTGCGGGCAGAGAGTACAGTGAGGGGTGGAGGGGGAGCTCAGCCCCACAGAAGAGCCACCTGCCTGGGGCCATCACTGTGGGGAGGGGCAGGCCTCTCCTAGCCCTGATCAACACTCCAGCCCCTGCCCAGTAGCCCACAGTGCCTCATGCTCCTTCCTTGCCTAAGTGTCTTAATAAACTTGATGCCCCTTAGATGGGTGGGTTTGAGCAGTGCACAACCTGTGCGACTGCTCATGGCAGCCTGCCCCACCTCACTCCTCCTGAGGCAGCAAAATGCCCAGGGGACACTTCCGGAAGTGAGATTTTTAAAAGGTTATTTAACATCGTGAGCGCCCAATTCAGGCCCGGAGCTGGCTTGTGAGGCAGCAGTTTAGGACCCAAGGTCTGAAACCCGTGCTGAGAAGGGCAATGGGCTCAGAATCTGGTTTTAGGAATCCGGTTATGAGCTGCATGTGCACAGTAGTTAAGAGCCCAGACTCTGGAGCGAGGCTGCCTGGGTGCAAATCCCACCCAGCCCCCTCCTCACTGTGCAACTGAGGCAAGTCACACCCCCTCTGGGCTGTTTCCTCGCCTATGGATGTGAGGATATGAAGAGTTAGAACGTGGAAATGCTCACATCAGCCCTGACACAGGTACCCTCCATATAAGGTGTGTGTTGTCAGCGGACAGCTCTGATGCAAAGTGCCCCAGTGGGGGTCCTCTGAGCAGGAATGGGGGGCAACCCTTTATACCACGGACACACATAGAACCCCTTTACCATCTGTGGGGGGCCAGGGGACAGGGAGGCACTGATGCCATCCGTGGGGACCTCCTGGGGGGCTTCTGTTTCTTCAGCTGCCACACGGCTCTCATGCCCACTTCCCAAGCCATGTGACTTGGCACTCAGCCGGGCTTCCCTGGTGGCAGTGGTTGAGAATCCGCCTGCCGATGCAGGGGACACGGGTTCGAGCCCCGGTCCGGGAAGATCCCACATACCGCAGAGCAACTAAGCCCGTGCGCCACAACTACTGAGCCTGCGCTCTAGAGCCTGTGAGCCACAACTACTGAGCCCACGTGCCACAACTACTGAAGCCCGCACACCTAGAGCCCGTCTGTGCTCTGCAACAAGAGAGGCCACTGCAGTGAGAGGCCACTGCAGTGAGAGGCCCGCGCACTGCAGCGAAGAGTAGCCCCCCTCGCTACAACTAGAGGAAGCCCGCGTGCAGCAACAAAGACCCAACGCAGTCAAAATAAATAAATAAATAAATGTCCTAAAGGATAAAAAAAAAAAGCATTCAGCCATATGGACGCAATGCCAGGGGTGGGCTCATCAGCCAGCTTCAGATGACCCACAGGTGGGTGGAAGGCAGGGTTTGGGAGATTCTCTGAGCTCCACCCCCTCCCAGACCAGGCTTCAAGAAATGCACCGACTTGCAGGTCTATTGTTTTTTTTTTTGGTGGACATGTAAAAAATCTTCCATTCATTTATGCTACCTGCAGGGCCCCCAGAAGCTTGCGAGTTTGCAGCCCCTGCCTGAGGACTCCCCGCCCCAGGGATCTGACCCCACAGGGGGCCCAGAGGGTGCTCAGTGGGAGGGGGTCTATCCTCCTGGAATTCCCAGGGAATGTAACTGACCAGGAGGGTCCTCAATGATTTGCATATAATTTGCATACACCTGCAGCAGACTAGCTGGATTCCCTCCTTTCCAGGAAACACTGAGTCCTTGCTGGGGTTCTCTCTGTTCCGTTACCTCCTCCCCAACTCCTGAAGGAACCCCCAGAATGCACAGAACTGGGGGACAGGGAGACCCCCCTCGACCCAGGCAGCACAGTGCACAGCAACCAAGGGGCGCTCCCGGTGGACACCCGGGTGACATCCTGTGCCCAGACGAGGGGAGCACGAGGGCCGGGCAGGCTCACCCCGACCCGGCTCTGCCGGCTGTGCTGTTGAGGCCTCTGCCACCCCGAGCACCCTTCTTTCGGGAGGACCGCCCTTCACATCACTTCAAACACATTTAAATGCACCCCGTCAGCCGTCAACAGGATTTACTGAGTCCCCCGGCTAATCAGTGTCTGAGAGCATTCCCGGTTACAGATGTGTATTTGTATCCACTTTGCTGTACTAACAGAAACTAAGGCGACATTGTAAGTCAACTATACTCCGATAAAAATTGTTTTAAAAATGTGTGCTTGTGGCTGCACATCTTGGGGGAAAGTTTTACATGTGCTTTAAGGTTTTGATGCTGCCGTTTTCTTTCGGAAAGTCAGAAAACACACACACTCTGCAGCTCTTTGTTAGGATTGCAGGACTGAGCTACAGAGCCTGGAGGCGCCCAGCACCACGAGGAATCCCTCCGGGGTGTCCTCAGACCGGACACGATGCTGGGTGACGATGCTGTCCCCACTCTCCTTACCAGGTAATGGTCCACCCAGGCAAGCGCCTTTCCCCACCCAGGCCAGTTGCTTTGGGTGGGCAGGGGCTGAGACAGCCTGGGGGGACCACCCGTCTCCCGGCTGTCCCCTTCTAGGCTGGGATAACAGCTGGGCGTCTGATCGTAGCAGAGCCCCGCTCTGAGCCCTCGCGGGGCTCCATGGGGCTCACAGAGGAGCTGCGCCCGCTGGTGCTGGGCAGCCTGGCCCGAAGGCCAAGCGCATTTTGGGCTTCAGGCCTCAAGAGCACCTCAGGTGGTTTGGAAACGTCTGCTAACATTGAAAAGCAGGAGGTTTCAGCTACAGGTCAGAACAAGGGCAGAGCTGAGGGCCTGTGCCAGCCTGGGACAAGCTCTGCTCCGACCGCGGCCGGCAGCTGCTGGCGCCTGCCCGGGCCCTGGGCACTGCAGCTTGCAGCTCCTGCTGCACGCAGGAGCACAAGAAGGGACCAGATCTGAGGGGCTGGCGGGAGGCAGGGGCTCCCTCCCCCTTTCCCCGCAGGCTTGGGCTCAGACATCCCACCTGCCCCCAGCGCAGCTCCCTCCCCCATCGCAAAGCCCGTCCCTTCTCTTCACACCCCGGGCCCACCTCCTCCCCGTGGCCCCACCAGTGGCGGTGGGCTTCTGTGTCGATTCCTGGACGGCTCGCTGGGGGAAATCCTCAGGAGGTGTCTGACAACAGGACGAGCCCCTGGCAGCCACCGACCCTCAGGTGATGCGTGGATCGGGGGGCCTGAAGAACCCACGGGGACCCTAGCCCAGCCTGAGCCATCCTGTTCTGCCTTCAGTGGAAACACAAGTGTCCCCGACAAGAAGCCCCCATCCCTGCTGGGAAGGAACAGTCACCCTAGAGCCCTGTGAGGGAGGGGGCGTCTTGGACAGCCCCTTTCTCTCTCTCTTTCTCTCTCCCTCTCGCCCTGCCAGCTCGTTCCCCTCTTCAGGTGAGACAAGCAAATTCCCGAAGGGCCGGGGTTTCACTTTTTTTCCTGGTAGTACGTACACGCTGGAACATCACAGAGGAACCAGGCTGAGAGCCCGTCCTCAGGGCCGGGTCCTTGCATGGGGCGAAGGCTGACAAAAGCCCTGCCTCGGCTGCCCCTGGAGCCCGCGCAGCCCCGATCCCTGCACCCACCGCAGTGGTGCCCGCATGAGGACGGCCCCTGGGGTGGGGGCCCTGCCCCTTGCCCCCCAATACCCTGCAGAGCCTGTGGGTCGCCTGGGCCAGCCCCCTCCTGTGCTCAACCACTGGTCCTCCCTTCACTGTCACCACGGCTACCGTGTCTCCAGGGCAACGAGGCTGTGTGGGCAGAGGGTGAACTTTCCAGAAGGCTGAGGGGAGGGGGGAGGGGTGGGAGCGAGGGGAGCCCCAAACCCGCAGGGGCTGCCCCGCCTTGGAGAATCGCTAACAGCCAAGGACATGCTTTCACCCTCCTCCCCGCAAGGACCCCCGTGAGCTGAGCCATTACTGCAGATGGGGAAACCAAGGCCCAGAGAGGTGGGTGTCCTGCCCAAGGCACTGGCAGGAAGTGGGGCGCCGGCCCCTACCGCAAATGCAGTCACCTACCATCCCTCCCGTGGCTTTCCCATTCGCCCTGCCCAGCCCCCGCCTGGTCTTGTTTTTCTCTATGTCGTTTATCGCTGGTTGACACAACGTGCATTCGTTCACAGCGTTAACGATGTTTAACGATGTTTAACGCACACACCACAGAACTCCCTCCTGACCTCCGCAGTCACAGGCCAGTGGGCCATCGCCGCCACGGAGCGGCCCCGCGTTCACGTCTTGAGCGGCCCTCGGCCCAGCAGGTCAGCCGTCAAGTGCAGGCACCTGCGGCCTCGCTGCTGGCTCCCAGGGGGCGCAGCAAACCAACCTTCCACAGACGGGTGGACCAGCGGGCGAGGGAAGGCCGCGCTGCGACGTGCTGTACGGCGCCGGTGCCGGTAAACAAGAAGTGCTTACTGTGTGCAGTGCCCCCGCAGGTCCCTCCCACAGCCCCAGGCCTGGCCACTGCTGTCCCCACTTACGGGGGGGAAATGAGGGCTCGCCGCACGCGCTGGCCGTGGGAGCAGGACCGGAGCGAAGCCACCGGGACCCCGGGACGCCTGTCAGCTCGCCGATGCCCCGTGAGGGGCCCGTGTCTGGCCGGGACAGTGGGGACGGCGGATGAACTGTCGGCGCCCCCTTCGCCCTCCGTCTCTAACTGGATTCCGCCAGCCTCGTCTGGAGCGGGTATGGAGAGCGGGTGTCGTTAGCCCCACGGCACAGTTGAGGAAACGGAGGCCCAGGGCAGCGCAGACAGCGTCACGGCGCTGGGGGAGCGGAGGCGGGCGGGCGGTGGTTTAGAGCGCCCACCCCCACCCCCAAACAGTAACAGGCCCTTCGGCACCCACTGCGTGCCGCCGGCTCTGCACCTTCACCCACTCACTGCTCAGCACCCACGGGGCGGTGTCACCATCACCTCCACGTGCAGCTGCGGAAATGGCTCACGGTCCCAGGGCGCAGCTCTGGCTCAAGTCTGTGTCTGACCCGCTTGGCCGTCCGGGCGCTAAAGACCCAGAGCTAAAGGGGTTGGTGGCCCCCGGCAGGGTGCGTCTTCCTCCAGGGGCTGCTGGCGGTTGGGATGACCCCTTGCCCCAGCATCTTCCCCAGGGGGATGCTCCCAGAACCTCCTCTGACGGTCCACCCGTCCATCCGACACCCTCACCGAGGGATCCCTGTGTCAGGTGCCGGGGGGACAGGGAAGGTCTGGGGAGACACCGTCCTGCTGTCTACGCAGGAGGGACAGTCTTGCACAGAAAGCCAAAGATAAACACGTGATAAGTGTCACAGATGATAAATGATTAGTGATCCTAATGGCCAACGATTATTGAGCGCTGCTCAATTACTCACAGCACCCACAGGGGAAAGCTGTGAGAACAGGGGTCTGTGGGGTTCAGTTCCCGCTTGGCACACAGTAGGCGCTCAACAGAGAACTACTGAAATGATCTTACAGGTGGGCGCTATTATTATGACCATTTTACAGATGAGGAAACAGGTGCAGAGAGGTCAGGACACTTGCCCACGGTCACACAGCCAGACAGTGCAGAGCTGGGAGGGGAACCCAGGCTATCTGGCTTCAGGGCCTATTCCCAGGACCGCTGTGCTATGAGGGGAAGTGAGACAGGGTGGAGGGGCTCCTTAAATGGGTGCTCGGGGGGGTGGCACCTGAAGGATGAGAAGGAGCCGGCCAGATGATGAGCCGAGGTGAGAATTCATGGCAGTGGGAACAGCTTGTGCAAAGGCCCTGGGGCAGGAACCAGCCTTGGAAGTTCAGGGAGCAGAAAGGAACTGGTAGGACTGGGGTACAGAGGGAAGAGAGGATGGAGGAGTGGGCAGGCGGGCCAGGGAAAGGGGGAAGTGGGTCCCGCATCCTGCCCAGGCCACTATCCATCCCTCCTGAGAGCTGGACAGTGCCTGGGAGGGACACAGCAGGCTGTCGGCTAGCGTGTGACAGACGCACCCGTCACCCCTCCCGTGCTCAGCAGAGGCCCTGCACCCAGAGCATCTCACTGGAAGCTCCGAGCCACCATTAACCGAGAGGCAAAAACCACATGCACGCAAAGCACCCTCGGAAACCCCCAGGAAGGCACTGCATCAGGGAGGACCCTGGTGAGCCCTCAAGCCCTTGTCCCTGTTCCCACACCCCCTCCTCAGAACACGAAGGCAGCTTACTGCCTGCAGACGCTGTGGTGAGAGATTCAGGGGCATCACCCAGGGAACGTCCCCACTGCCCCGCTCTCATGGCCCCACTTTACAGACGAGGAGACTGAGGCCCAACGCTCAGATCGCAGGCTGTGAGCAGAGGCTGGCCCCGGAGCCCCTTGAAAGAGCAACGACATTTCCTCAGCTGCCAGGCTGCTCGCCAGCCTGTTTAGTCAGCTTCCACAGTCCCGGGGCTCAGACCACAGGCGGCCAGGGCGGTCCCGCCCACGCCACAGGCCCCCGAAAGCACCACAAAGACTTCTCAGTCATCCAGACGCCCTAGGCCATGAGTGTCTGGGAAACGACTCACTTGTTGACAACGTGCCTCCAGGGTCGGGAAGGGGCCCAGTTGGGTCCTAAGCTCTGGGAGGGGAACCTGGAGGCGAGGCTCCCCTCTGGGCGGCTCAGTGACACCATCCCTGGTCCCCTCGGTTGGGTTCCCTGACTGCAGCCGAGAGGGTGTTCCCGGCCCCAAGCCAGGTCTGATACGGGTCCTGAGTGCACCGAGGTGCCAGACGCTTGCTGGGGACCCAGAGGCGACTGGCTGAGGCCAGGGTGATGGTCACCCCCGCCACCCCCCTCCCTACCCCCTGGAGGGGGATACGTGCTCACAGGAGCTCCAGCCCCTGCCCAGCCCCCTGGGCCGCTACTCCCGGCCACCCTCACATACTCTCAGCCACAAGCCACTGTCACCGTCTGGGTGTCAGGCATCAAAAGACCTGCCAGCACGCGTGGTACAAGGCACAAGAGCTCACAGACTTTGTTGCTGGGATAGGAACCTGAGAACAAACTTTAGAGGACGGTGGCGAATCTGCCAACATACGATACGTTACGTGCATACCTGTCACCTGGGCTCCCCCAGCATGGGTCCCTCACATACTCACGTCGCAGTAAGCGGGCGTCCTGGCAGCTCCTGGCCATGGCGAACTATTAGGAACAGCCTGCCCGTCCGTGCGGGGGTCTGGCTAATGGACGTGACATCCGTGCAGTGAAATGCGACGGGTGGAAAGAAAGAACCAGGAGGACCGAGACGTTCCAACACGGACCGTTCTCCAGGATAGACTGGGAAGTGAAAACCGCAGGGCGCGCGGCAGTGGGCAGCAGGTTGTCATCCGTAGAAATAAGGGACCGAGGTCCCCATGCCCTTTTACGTGCCCAGACAACCTCTGGAAGGATCCTCAGGAAATGAGGGAGACAACGGCCCCTGCAGACCCTTCTGCATGGTCTGAATATTCTGCTGTGGGTACTACCTACTCAGAAATAAAATAATGAAAACGGGCCCAGAAGGACTTGCGGCTCAGTCGACAACCCCAGGAGGGCACGGGGCTCTTTTGTCCCGCTCGCCGAGGCCTGAAAGCCCACCGTTGGACCGGCGCGTCAGGCCTCAATCCGGTGCTTTGTTCTCCTCTGAGGCTCGGGCGGGCTGGGCTGGGGAGCCCCCTCCCGGGGACAGCCAGCGCACAAGAGACCCGCTGGGCACGGCTCTGTCTGGCAGAAGCTGGGTCACACTTACAAAGGGGCCCTTCTCCTCACTGGCAGCCCTAGATCTGAATATCCAGTCAGTGGGCCCCTGGGGGCAGCGTGCAGAGCTGGGTGGAGGGGAGTCCTCCCTCCTCCCCGCAAATCCCTGCTGGTACTCCCAGCCTTCCGGCACCTCCGGGTCTGATGCGCTGAGGTGTCATTCCCCCGAAGGCCACCAGAGACCGCCCTCGGCCCGCAAGTCGGGGGCAGGAGGCAGGAAGGTTTCTCTCACTCAGGCTGGAGGGGTCCTGGCCTTCCCTGGGTGGGGCGGGGGTCTCTCTGGGCAAGGGCAGCATCCTCTGCTCTTTATGCGCCGGGTCGTATACCAGGGCCCTGCTGTCTCTGGGGCTCCAGGCTGGGGAGCCACGTCCCCTGCCCAGTGCCCCGTTGCCGGGGAACCCAGGGGAGCAGGGAGAGGCGGAGGCATGGCGGTGCAAGCCAGGAGCCGGAGTGTGCACCTGACCCGCTTCCTCTGGGTGGGCGGCGAGAAACTTCAGAACAGCCCTGGGCGAGACACACGCACTTGGCTGGGCTAGGAGCTCCACGCCCTGAGCGTGCGGGCCCGACCCCCAGGAACCCTCCCGTGGGGCCCCTCACAGCTGGAAGGTGGGAGCCTGGTTCTACTACCACCCAGCCTAGACCTAGAGACTTGATGCCCTCAGACACCCCAGGGCCCGGAGGAGGTGGGCAAAGGCATCCCGATTTCAGAGCAGTTTGGCTGGGAGGAAGCGGCGCTGGGGACCCTCTGGCGTCTGGATGCAGACAGCAGGGACCGTGGTCGTTCCCCCGCAGGCGGCTGCAGGGGTTGCGGCAGCTGGGCGGGGGTGGCCGAGTCCTGCCAACCACGGGGCTGCGGATGCCGCCCAAACGCCTGCACTGGCCTGAAAGCCACCCGGAGCTCGAGAATGCCACTGGCCTGGGAGAGGAGCCTTATCGGCACCCCTTTAGGAGACTGCCGTGGGCCGGGGGCAGAGGCAGGGAGCAAGGTCCCCGGCCCTGTCCCTTCATCTGTGCAAGTGAGGGCAACTGCAGGGGCGGAAGCCTCAGAAGGAATCTGCTTCATCCACCGCCCTGCTCTCGCCCTCGCCTGGCCTCCCGGGGCCCGGGGGTGGCGAGACCCATAAAGTCTGATCTAAATCTTCCAGGTCCCGAAGAGGAGGCTCCAAGCCTGGCGGGCTGAAAGGGGGAGGGGTGTGGGAAGAAGACACTGCGCAGTCCCCCAGTATGGTTTCCAAGCCAGTGGGACAGCTGATACTGAGGGAGGGGCGCAGGAGAAGGCGGGACGGCTACATCCGAGCCTGGGAATGGGAGGGGGACTCCAGCAGGCTCAGGACAGGGACAAGGGTGGCAAGGCAGGGCTGGCCACCCTGGGGGTGGAAGGAGACAGGGACTTGGGCCAAGATCCATGCCCAGCGGGGGGCTGGGAGGCCGGCTCCCTTGCTCCCCAACGTCTTCAACATCCTCAACGGAGCAAACTCGAAACCACCGACTTTCCGGGGCGCCCACACTCAGCAGCCCTGTCTTTTTCTCGGTTGTGGGCGCGCACCCCTCCCCCCCGCCACTCCCACGGGGAACGCACTCGGGACCGCCCTGCTCTGGGCGGCTGCGACTGCTGTCCCACCCGCCTCAGGGGCCCCTTTGGGGCTACACGGAGCCGGTAACGGGGCTGGGGCCAGTGAGCCCCCAACCTCCGCGGGCTCCGGCGACTGCGGCGGGCTCTGAGCGCACGGAGCCCGGGAGGGACCCGCCGCCTCTTTCCCAGACCCGGGTGCGCGCGCGTAAGACACTCAGACTGTGACCCAGCCTCAGCCTTCCTGCCCAGGAAATGGGTGCAGGGCGTCCGAGTTCCCGCAGGCACCGAGGCGCCCCGATGGGGTCTCCCCGGCCCGCGGGAGCCCTGCATCCCGGCCGCGCACTCACCACTCCCAGGCTGAGGTCCTCGGCTTGGGGCGCGGGTGCAGCGCAGCCCCCACGGGCGGCCAGCGCGAGCAGAAGCAGCGGCAGCGGCGGGACCCGGGCCCAGGGAGGTGGCGGGCCGGGCCCCCGGGTGGCGCGGCGCCGCCGCATCGCGCTCACAGGGCGGACGGCGCGGCGGTGGCAGTCCCCGCGCCCGTGCGCCCCGCGCCCGCGCGCCCCGCGCCCGCGCCAGGCTGCCTGCCCGACCGAGCCCTGCGCCGCCTCCCAGCGGCGGGGCGGGGCATGCTAATATATGTTAATGAACGCCGCCGCCGCTCCCTCCCTCCGCCTTAAAGGGCCCCGCGCCCCGCTCCCGCCAGAGTCCCGCGCCCCCTGGAGGATGCTCAGAGCTCACCCACGCCCCGCCCGGCGAGTCCACACGGGGACCTTGGCTGCGGTGGCCCTAAGGAAGACACTTCCAGAGTGTCCCCAGACGGCCCCGGGGCGGCGGAGGCATGCAGGCGGGGGCACAGTCCGGGGCTCTGTGCCGGCCCCCGGGGAACGGACCTCGCCTCCCGCCCGACCGCTCGTACTTGGACCCCGCGCGCCGAGCACTGTTTCACGGTCAGGGCTGGGGACCCGGAGCGGCAGCCGCAGCGCGCCCGGCGGACGCCTGGGGGAGCCTTTGCACCGTGGTAGAAGGGAGGTGGGGTCGGATGGCGGTTGAGGAGGGAGAGTGGGAGGGGTCGGGGTAGGGGTGGGAGCAGGGAGGGGCTGGGGGCGTGAGAGGAGCCGGGCTGCAGCGGGGCTGGGGGTGGGAGCTCGGGAGGGACTGCGGGAGGGGGTGGGGTGAGAGACTAGGAGGGGCGCGGGCGGCGGCCCTGACTCTGGTGGCGTCTGGGCGCAGCTGGGAGTCAGCGAGGGCCGTGGGTCTGTGGTCGCTGCGGGTTTGAGGGCTGGGTTTTCGGGCAGAGCCTCCTCTCCACTGTCCTCCCGTGGCTGGGGTCTTGCGCATCCTTCCCTGCTGTTACTCTCCAAGCCTGCTCAGAAGACCGTTATATTGACCCGCTGAGATCACTTGCAGTGAAGACCCTGCATACGATGGCCGTTCACAGGCACATCCCCCAACTTTGCTCAAGTGCTACTGGCAAAAGCCTAGCTCAGACTGGCTCTGGTCAGGGAAAGGAAATTTATGGGCTCATTAAACTAGGCCATCTCAGAGCAGGCTGACGTCAGGCAAGGCTGGATCAAGTTGCACCAGGACATGATCAGAATACGGTTTCTCTCTCCATCTCTGTGTTGGCTTCATCCTCAGGCGAGATCCCTCCAAATGGCAGCAAAGACAGAGTGGGCAGCCGCCCCCGACATTCTTCCAGATTAGCAAACCCGGCCGACCGACTCTCAGGCCGCAGTCCCACGGCCATCTCTCATTGGCCGCTGTGGGCCGTGTGCCCATCCCTAGCCAAGCATGTGGCTGGGGGACGAGCGGGACCAGCTGCGCTGACGAGGGGAAGGGAGGCGTTTTCTAAAGGAACTTTGAGATGCTGACGTCAGAGTGAAGGAGGGTGGGTGGCAGCCAGGGCTGGCGCAAGGGGCTCGGAAGAGATACCGGAGCAGTCGACCCCATGGTGTCACAGTTCTTCCTGCACCTGAGAGGGGGCGCTGCTGAGGAGCTGTAGGAGGCCCTGAAGGCGGTGAAGAGCCATGGCAGTGGCAGCGGCAGGGCCACAAGCATCAGAAGCTGCGGACAGACAGACCTGGTTCTCGCTAGGTAGGTCCAGACGGTGCCTGGTGGACGGTGCGGGAACCAAGGATGCTTGGTGTCGGGGGACGTGTCACTTCGTGGCGGGGGCCGTGTGGCACCACGGCTGCTGTTTTCTCCTCGAGCCTGCCCCTGAATGCTGGCATTTGAATGTGGCCCAAATACAAGCGCTGACGAGAGGCCACTTTTCACCCATCAGATGGGCGACGTTGAGAAAGTCATCTGTCATCACTCACCGCGGAGGGAAGTGGGGACTTTGGTGCTGCTGGAGGGGGTGCCACTGGTGCAGCCTCGCTGGGAGGCCATCAGGGAGCAGCTATTAAAATTTGAAATGTACACTTTCTACGGCCCAGCATTCTTGGTGTCTGCCCTGGAAAAACACGCCCATCTTTGTACAAGACGGCTGATGCGAGATGTAATAGTTAACCAAAAAAAAAAAAACCCAGAAACTGCCTAACTGTGTGCTCTGGTGCTGGCTGTGTTCAAGGACGAGGGTGACGGGCAGAGTCCCGTGGCGCCCGTTTGCCGGCCTGTGTTTGCTGCAGTGGGGTCATGTCCCACTGCAGAAATGGGCACTTTTCTAAGACCCGCAGCTGCTGTGTAAGCTGGTGGCTGCCCTGGGATGACCGCGCTGGGACGTACCCCAAAGATGGAACACTGCATTGAGTGAGAAAGGGTGAACTAGATCCAGGTGCGCCAATGACGCTACTCAGACCTATTGTTGAGTGAAAAAAAAATTACAAGAAAAAAAGCAGAGAGCAGAAAAACCCCACAAAACAACTACATAGTTACATTTACCATGTGTACCGTGTACAAACACACGTGTCATCTCTTCTGAGCTTGGTCTGCTCAGGGGACCAGATGAGGACCAACAGGTAGATACCAGGATGTGAAGGGACCAAGGCCTTCAGGGTCTCAGCACAGTTTTACATTCTTACCAGGAGCAGCTTTTCCTGGTTTACTTGTGTAACTCAAGGTCAGTGGGAAGAGCAGGGTGCATGTGTGTGTTGGATGGGAAAGGTCAGCTTGCTCAAGGAGGTCCCTGCTCCAAGATGGGGCCCCAAGGGGATGTGGTGCCCTTAGACCAGGCCCCAGGCCTTCAGTCCAGCAGAGCGATGGGGCACTGGCCACATGCCTGAATCCCTGCCCTTGTGGGGCTGACACCTGGCATGGTGGGCATAGATGAATCGGGTGCAAAGTGGAACAGTGGCTCCCAGAGGTTCCAGGCCCCATCCCTGGAATCCACGATGTGTCCCCTTATGTGGTAAGGGGAGCCTTGCAGATGTGATTAAGTTAGAGATGTTGAGATGGGGGTGGTCGCAGTGTCCTCACAAGGGCCCTTGAAAGAGGGAGGAGGGGGAGGCTCAGAGTCAGGGGAGGAGGCCACGTGGTGATGAAAGCAGAGGTCGGAGCGATGCAGCCAGGCACCGAGGGATGCAGGTGCTTCTAGCAGCTGGACGAGGCAAGGAGCAGAGCCTCCCCGGGAGCCCCAGAAGGAGCCAGCCCTGCTCACACCTTGCTTTCAGCCCAGCAAAACTGTCTCTAGACCTCCGGACTCCAGAACTGGGGGAGAACAAAGGTGCCTCACTTTGCACCACTGGGTTTGTGGTCACAGTTAAGGGCAGCCACGGGAAACTCCTGTGCATCTTACGGGCGGGGTCAGGAGGATGAGACGTCAGCTTCGCAAAGGCCTGAGGGAAGAGCAGTCAGCCAGGGGGCCAGCCCGTGCAAAGGCCCCGGGGCAGTCTCTGTGTGTTGGAGATTCAGCCATGGGGCTGGAGTGCCAACAGGGGGAGGTGGTTTTAAAACTTGTCCTTGGGACTTCCCTGGTGTCACAGTGGTTGAGAATCCGCCTGCCAATGCAGGGGACACGGGTTCCAGCCCTGGTCTGGGAAGATCCCACATGCCGCGGAGCAACTAAGCATGTGCGCCGCAACTACTGAGCCTGCACTCTAGAGCCCGTGTGCCGCAACTACTGAGCCTATATGCCGCAATTACTGAGCCCGCATGCTGCAACTACTGAAGCCTGCGTGCCTAGAGCCTGTGCTCCGCAACAGGAGAAGCCCCTGCTTGCCACAACTAGAGAAAGCCTGTGCGCAGCAACAAAGACCCAACGTGGCCAAAAACAACAACAACAAAAAGCTTGTCCTTGAACTCTTGGCTACGCTCCCCAGCGGGGACTACACCCCTGGCCTTTGTGTCCACCTCCATCGACAGATGGGCCTGCAGGCTCACTTCTGAGCCTGCCTTAGCAAAGGCCACGGGCTCCCCTGGACCCCCCGGCACTCAGTGCAAGACACTTGCCATCTCAGTGGGGGCGGAGAGAGGGGGAGAGAGAGAGGATGCACAGAAGCCCCAGGGCTCTAGCCGGCGGTTTGCGTCTTCCCAGCTCAGGGGCCAGCTTGTGGGTGAAGAAGCTTCGGATGGTCTGGGGGCGGCTGCAGGGAGGCCTTGAGGAGCGCTGCCCGGCCGAGCCCGGACAGCCGCAGCCGTGGGAGGTAGTCAGGATGGCTGAGAGGTGCTTAGTCCTGCCACATTTGGGATGTTTTTGCTGGTATCTAGATGCCGTGTGAGTCTGCTAGGGCCGCCGTAACAAGCACCCGGACATTTATGGTCCTGTGTCCTGGAGGCGGGAAGTCCGAGATGGAGGTGTCGCAGGGCTGGTCCCCCCGAGGCCTCTCTCCTGGGCGTGTAGATGGCCGTGTCCTCCCATGTCCTCACGTGGCCGTCCCTGTGCGTGTCTGTGCCCTGATCTCCTCCTCCACGCTGGATCGGGGCTCACCCTATGGACTCATTTCACCTTAATCACCTTTAAGACCCCATCTCCAAGTACAGTCACATCTTGAGGACTGCAACACCCAGATTTTGGAGGAACACAGTTCAGCCCAGAGCAGACGCCCAGATGGAGGGAGAGGGGGTCGTAGCCAGAGGTGAGAGGTCGTCAGGGTGGGGACCACGTGCGCTGGGGGTTGTGCGGGCCGAGTGGCCATGGGGGCCGGGGTGGGGTGTCGCTGGCCCCCCTGGGCCCCGCCCCACTCAGCTGCCAGGTGCAACTCTTGGTCCTGGAGCCGGACCCTCTGCCCAGCCCGTGCCCCCGGGGAGCACCCCACCCCTCCCTCTCTGGGGCACCTGCCTGAAAGGGAGGCGGGTCCCCATGCCACGGCCTCCGGAGAGGGCGTTACAAGAGAAATCAGTTCTGGTTCAGAATACTTGTATTCACCTCTTGGTATTTGAAGAGAAGATGCTCTAACTGCTGGGATTGTCTGTGGGACATGCTTTCCGGCGCTCAGGCTGTCTCGTACCCTGTTGTCTTCCATCCAGGACGAGCCTCTGGCCCCCTTGGCCCCATTGGTCTCTGTGCAGGAGGAACAATTTCAGGCGCCTTCAAGAAACCCAGCTTAAGAGGGAAAATTAGAGGTTAGTTTCAGGCATGGCTGGTTCCAGGGTCTCTGAGCCCAGACTCTGCTTCCTCCCTTTGGCTGACCTCGCGTGCTCCCCCACCCTGCCCAGAAGAGGAGGCCTCCCTTTTTCTGGGCCATGCCATGCGGCACGCAGGATCTTAGCTCCCCAAACAGGGCTCAAACCTGTACACCCTGTGCTGGCAGCTCGGAGCCTTGACCACTGGACTGCCAGGGAAGTCCCGAGGAGGCCCTTCCTAACGTTTCAGGGAAGGTCCTGGATTGTCTCACCTGGGTCTTGTGCTCTTCTCTGAGCCCATCACTGGGCCAAGCAGACGTGAGTTCTGATTGGCTGGCCTGGGTCTTGGGCTGAGGGCCTGTCAGCCCCACCCTTACCACGTGGGCCAAGTCGGGGAGGGGCGGCTTTCCGGAGGAAAATTGGGGTGCAGGTGCCAGAAAGGGGTGTTGGCAGGAAAGAGGCCGGCAGTGCATGTTCCCGCACCCTTTCCAGGCTTGTCGTCCGGTCGCTGTGCTCTGGGAGCTGATCTAAGGATGTACAGACCCAACTCAGTGAATTCCGGCTGCCCTACTTGGAGGCGATGTAGCTATTCCCAATTTAAAAAGAACCAAAGCTGAAAACCTATGTCCACAGACAAACTTGTGCATAAGTGTCCGTTGCAGCATTACTCATAATGGCCCCAAATGGAAGCTGCCCAAAGAGCCACTGACCCGTGAAGAAGGGACACACAGATGTGGTGTCCACACAATGGAGTATTGTTCGGCCCTGAAAAACTATGCAGTTGTTGACTCGTGAAGAAGGGGCACACAAATGTGGTGTACCCACACAATGGAGTATTATTCGGCCCTGAAAAGCTATGCAGTTGTGAGGCATGTTGCAGCGTGGAAGAGCCTGGAAAACACACTGTAAGTGGAAAGAAACAGGAAGACAAGGCCACGAGCTGTACGATTCCATTTATAGGAAATGTCCAGAACCAGCAAATCCAGAGAGGCGGGAAGCAACGCGGTGGCTGCCAGGGGCTGGGGGAGGGGAAGGGGGCGACTGGTAGTGAGTAGGTGGTTGGTTTATTTTGAGGAGGTGGGAATGTTCTGGAATTGGATAGTGGTTGATGTTTGTACGGTGCTATGAGTGTACCAAAAGCCACTTTAAAGGGGTGAATGGCATGGTGTGTGAGTCTCTGCTTAAAAGGAGAGAAGGAAACGCGGGGATGACGGGTTGGGGGCTCTGCTCCAGGCGCGCTGGTGAAGGGTCGGCAGGTCGGACCCGCCTGCCCCGTCTGTGCTGTGTGGCCGCTGCTCTTCCGGCCCCGGCTGCACAGGGGACAGCTGCTCGCAGGGGTCAGCAGGTTGTGAAACTGAGAAGAAGCCAAGTTACTGTGCATCACTGAATCAGCGGTACCACGATCTCAGAGAGCGCGAAGAAGGGGAAGGGCCGCCACGCACACGGTGATGGGCTGCTTTGTCACGTGCAGTTGGTTCCCGACTTATAGGAAGAGGTTTCTAGACTCAGCAAGACACAGCCCTTCACCGTGCATCCCTATTAAACACACATTAAAGAGCGAGGAAAGTTAAGCAGGCTGGTGAGGTGTTGGAGGCGCTGTCAGGTCTGTGCTCTGTCCGTGTGTGGGGGAGGGGTAGGCAGAGGGAGGGGGCGGGGAGGGAGGGGGCGGGGGCGGGGGGGGGGAGAGGGAGGGAGGGGAGGGAGGGGGAGAGGGAGGGAGGGGGAGGGATGCTGCTTCTTAAATAGTGCGGGGAGGAGCCTAGCGGCTGGGAACACACGAAGAGGGTCTGACGCTCCCACTGCCCTCAGCCTATAGCCATGTGCTCCTCGGAGCTCAGGCCTGCTCCTGCACAGCAGCTGGGGTTTCCTTCCAAGGCCCTGTATCAGGGCAAGTGGTGTCCCCGCAAATTCACGTCCACCCAGAACCTGAGAACATGAGCTTATTTGGAAAGAGGTTGCTGCAGATGGAATCAAAGCTGAGGCCGGAGATGAGCCCATCCTGGATTGTCCGGGTGGGGCCCGAACCCAGTGACAGGGTCCTTGGAGAGGAGGTGAGAAGCGGGGAAACACACGGGCAGGTGGTGGCAGAGCCGGAAGCCGTGCGGCCACGAGCCGAGGACACAGCAGCGCCCAGGACGCCGGCAGCGCCAGGAGCGGACGGGCAGCAGCACATCTGCCCTCAGAGCCCCAGCCCTGTGGCAGCCGGGCCTCGGGCTTCTGGCCCCCAGAACTGAGCGGACAAACTCCCGAGTTTTCAAACCCTGCTTAGTGGTGGTTTGGGCGGCTGCCCAGGACCCTGACACACCTCCCAGCTGTCCTCTGTGCCCACCCTGCCTTCCTGCTGTTCCCTAAACTAGGCCCAGGGCGACCTTCCCCACATGTGGAGGGATGGTGCCACCTGCCTCAGCGTCAGGGGCTTCTGCTGTGCTCGGGGGGCAAGTCCCAGCTCGTATCCCAGCCTGTGGGCCCAGCCCGCCCCGCCCCCCCTCACCCCAGGCCTGCTCCTGCCTCAGGGCCTTTGCTCACGCTCTTCGTGGCCCCCCAGCCCCAGAGCTCCCCCAACCCTCTACTTCCTGCAGGTCTCGCCCGTGCCTCTTCCTGAGAGATGCCTCCTTACTGAAGCCTCTGCAAAGCAGCCTCTGCCCTCGCCCCACTCCCCGCTGTGCAGTCTCCACCACCCGGCGTCTGGTACCTTCTCGTCTGTTCATTCCGGGCCCCCCTCAAGGCCGGGGGGCTTTGCTGTCCTGCCCTCAGTGGCTCTCAGCAGCAGCACGAGGGCCTCAGGAGGGATCCTCCACCTTTGAGGGGAGGCTGCCCCAGCCCACTGCCAAGGCGGCGAGGGACTGAGGGGACCAGCCTCTGCCGGGGCTCCAGAGGCCTGGTGTCCCCGGGTCTCCTGGGCCCTCAGCTCCCCCGCCCAGCCCTTCGGTGCAGGCTCCCCAGGGGCTGGTCCCGCGCTGCTCTCTCCCTGCTCTGATGCCCGTGCTGCTGACTCTGGAGGCTCCGGTTACCAGCCACGTGCTGCGGGCACGAGGCCCCTGCCACCCGAGCTCCGGCCTGTTGGAGCCTTTGGCCAACAGCCTCCTCCCTGGACAGTCCCGTGGATGAGCCACGCCAGGCAAACCCGTGTGTCCCCAGCGCCGGTGCTGAAAGAAGCACGTGCGTGTAGTAACCCGCACGTGTAGTAACCCGTGTGCGCGCGCATATGCAGGTTGCGTCTACATGCCACCTTCCGGAGCTGCGTTCAGCTAAACGTGCGCTCCCGATGCGGTCCCCGCGTCTAGTCCGTCACCACAGGGATCACCCGGCCCCTCCCCTTGCCGACCTGGGACCCTGGGAGTCACTTGGGGCTCCTCTTTCTCTTTCTCTGTGTCTCTGTCTGTCTCCCTCATCGGCCCCTGAGCCCGGAACGCCTGGCCCTGCCCCCATTCGCGCCCTCTGCTCGGCGTCCCCTCTCCCCCAGGCCCACCGACCGCTGCCGTGGACCAGACCGTGTTGTCGGGCCTCCCGCCTCCAGGGCTTTGTCATCGCCTGGCTCGCGTGCTGAGCCCGGGCCCACGCCGGGCTGGAGGGCGCTGGCCCCTGGAGTGGGTTTTGCGTGCCGAGTTGAGAGATGGGAGGCCCCGTGCGCTGGCTGCGTGGACGGCTGTGGCCTGGCCTGTCAGGGGGACTCGGCACCGGCCCCAGACGCCAGGTGGGCAGCCCCCGACCCGCGGGCACGGAGCGGGGTGGACGGCTGGTTCTCGGAGGGCCCGGCATCCTTCGCACCTTCTGTGGGCAGCGGAGCCCGATTTCCCTGGGGCTTGGCCTGCGTCCCTCTCTCGCCCGGGGACCTATGGCCACGCCGTGCCCGCCGAAGCCCCTGCCGGCGCTGAGCCCGGACAGAGCTGGAGGAAGACGGAGCAGGGCAGCCGCTCGCCTGCTCCCTTGCTGGGAGGTGGAAGGGCCGCTCCTACTGCCCTGCCCGACTCCACCCTCGGCCAGGTCAGTGGAGACGCTCTCTGCCGCTGCCCCCCCGACCCCCGACCGTCGTCAGGGACGGGCTGTGAGGGTCCCCCGAGGAGCTGAAGGCGGCTGAGGGAGGGGCACCGGTCAAAGGCAGGACGATCTGAAGCGTGTGGGCAGCAGGTGACGGAAATATATCAACATTGGCCCCGGAGAGCGACAGATGTCCCTCCTGACGGTGCAGCGGACAGTGCAGGGTGAGGGCTGCTGGCCGGCCTGTGAGAACTTTCTCTTCATACTTTTTCAATAAATCTAAACGTGTTCTAAAGCTTCTTACAGAGAAGATAAAGGAGCTTTCTGTACAGGTGCAGAAGCAGCTCCAAGACGTAGAGTAACTGCAGGCGCAGGGGAAGCAGGCACGCGGTTTGCTTTTCTGCGTGTAGGAGACGCGGATGCAGATGTGGGCCGGGCGGAGGAGACCGTAATTTCCCACTTCCTTGTAGTTGTAAAAAGCAACTTGAAAGGACACACGAGGAAGTCATATTTAACCAGGTGGAGGAATCACTTATTCAACACAAATGGAACCCCAAACTGCTGAAAGCCGCCTGTCGGTGCGGCCGTCGGATTGAGCTTCCAGCCCCTCCTGGCAGCAGCCCGGCCCCCTGCGCGCTCTGGGTGGCTCGCTCCCGCTGCCCGTCTTCTCATCTCTCTGGGAATCTGGGTCACGGACAGCAAGCTGATCTGGACGCAGGTCTCACCCGGGCGAGTGGGGACATCCAGGCAAAACCTCACTGAAAGCTGGTGGGAATGTGGTTTTTAAAAAAATATTTTATTTTTGGCTGCGTCCTGTCTTCATTGCGGCGCATGGGCTCAGTTGTCCCGCACGGGTTTAGCTGCCCCGCGGCACGTGGGATCTTAGTTCCCCAACCAGGGATCGAACCCTCGTCCCCTGCCTTGGAAGGCAGATTCTTAACCTGCCACCTGCCTCTCCTGCTTTGCGGGGGCTGAAATGGCTGTGGCCTCGCGCCCCGGTGCAGGGCTGGGGGAGCGGGACAGGCGACCCCTACAGCCGTCCCCATGCCGCGCGACACCCACGCAGCAAGTGTTAGAGGCCAGTGACAGACGACAAACAGTAATGAACTCACAAGCCAAACAAGGAAGAAACTGCCCACGGTGACTAGCTAGAAAAGGTGTTTTCTTCCCATTTTATTTGATAATACATTTTCACAGAAACAGGATATTATTTACAAATATACAGGTAAGAGACTGCTGGTCAAAAATCTTAAACCTAAAATGTCATCAAAAATTAATTTACAAAACCCGCCAACCGTCCAGGAGCCCCAGCGGGATGTCTGTGCAGGACGGGGCTCTCTGCTCTGCCAGCTCCTGGGGCCCCAGGCCCAGTCGCCCACGGCCGAATCTCAGGAGGCACTGGTCTGCATGTTTTTGGAAGCTGCGAGCATCGCTCTTACTTTGGCCATGAGGTCCTGTGCGAGGAGAAGAGGGCATCCCTGAGGGCTCCCGCTAAGTCTCAGGAAGGGGACGCTCCACACAGGGAAGTAGCTCGTGAATGTGTTAACGGGTGAAGACCGAGGAAACTGGGGGCAACGTGCTGGGTGGCTGGGGACACACCCAGGCAGGCTCAGGGCCCAGGAGGAGACGCTCAGGCCTGGCCGGGAAGGAGGAGACGGGGCTGACCGGAAAGGGGGGCCCAGGGACCAGCTGCCCTGGGCAACGCTGACACCACCGCCTCCAGAGGACCAGCTGGGACCCCCGTCAGGACCCACAAGATAAGGGGACAGGGAGTGGAAACCAGCCCCCTTAGAAGAAGATGGGAAGAAAGAGACCCTCCCGCCTTACCTGAGTGATTTTGCTCTGCACGGAAGAAACAATTGCTGAGGAGATCTGACCGTCTTTTTCCTGAGAAACTCCCCTAACGCAAGTAAACAGAGAGGTCAGAGGCTTAAAAAATACTTTAAGAAGGCATTTTGTTTTACTTGTTTCCAGTATCCTTAAAAAAGAAATCAACATTATAAATATATTTCACTTTTATGTTTTATGTAACACGTTTGAAATAGTTCATAAAATGCAACATTACTCAAAGATATAGGGCTTCCCCGGTGGCGCAGTGGTTGAGAGTCCGCCTGCCGATGCAGGGGACGCGGGTTCGTGCCCCGGTCTGGGAAGATCCCACATGCCGCGGAGCGGGTGGGCCCGTGAGCCATGGCCGCTGAGCCTGCGCATCCGGAGCCTGTGCTCCGCAACGGGAGAGGCCACAGCAGTGAGAGGCCCGCGTACCGCAAAAAAAAAAAAAAAAAAAAGATGAAGAAAAGGACAAAAGCACAGAAAGCGGGCGCCACACTCCCAGAGCCTGACCACAACCCGAGTGGGCGCCTCTGGTGCATCGTGAGGACTTTCGGGGCCGTGGACACGACACACAAGTGGTGGTCGGGGCCTGTACTGAGTCACGTTTTACCTTTGAAGAAGCTGCACCTTAGATTCTGACCCACCTCAAGTGAGCTGTGGCCTCTGCTACTCACCCACCAGCATCGGAGCACCGTAACGCACACTTGCGGAAGCAGGGGGTTTACAGGCGCGATGGAGGACCTGATCCCCTGCCCCCGACTCCCGCCCAGGCTCTGGGTGGGTGGGTGTGGGCGGGCGGCTTTTCAAAACAGGACTAGGTCTGGCAAATATCCCCCGACAACCACGGGCAGCCAGGCAACGGGGGTCACCTGCGCTGGCACGGGGAGACCGCGGGACGATCAGCGTGGACGCCGACATCCCCACAGCCTGCGTGGTCAGGAAGTGATGGGTTCACCCCTGCCCGCTTGGGCTGAGAGGGGGCGATGGGTGGGTGGGGGTCCTGGGCCCCTGTCACCGCGGAGTCCAGTGCCCGACCCCCTCCTTTGGTCACACCGGGCTCCCCAGCTCCCACGCCATACGGCCCACGTGAGCACAAGGCACTACCGGCAGGGAGCCTGGAGAGACACTGGTTTGGGAACCGGCCGCTGGCACACTACGCGGTCGCCCCACACCCACTCGTAGGGTTCCCCTGCCCAAGCGCGGGGCGGGTGGCCCGGGGCGGCCTCTGGACCCACCCCTCCGTGTGCGCCCTCTACTCATCTGGAGCCCGAGTGACACCCGGAGGGGGTGGGGCGCAGGGCCTGGGGCCGGGGGTCTGCCAGCCCGCCCCTTCTCGGTACCACCCCCACCGGCCCCCGTGGCCCAGAGGTCAGGGCGGGGTTACCTGGAGCGCTCCTGGCTGGAGCCCCGACTCTCCACAGGAGAGATGCTGGCCGAGTGCCGGCGCGCGGCCTGCTTGCTCGGGGAGGCTGGCTGTGAGCCGGCCTTGGACTTGGTCCGCGACCGCGAGCGCCGCTTCTTCTTCTTCTCGTGGGGGCTTCTGGAAGGAAAGCGGTTTTAGACAAAGGCACAGCGCGGGCTCTGAAGGAGCTCTGGGTGCTCTCCACGGGACAATTCAGCAATTTCACCCACCCTTCTATACACATTGACTCCTTTTCAAAACCAAACACATTTAATTAACTTGAAACGGATGGATATAACAAAATAAAAGTCGTGCAGAAGTAAAACGTGGACCACCTTCTCGCCAGAAGTCCTGCAGTCAGATGCCTGTGGGTTTAAAACACCATCAGCACTTTATCTGCATTTAAAATAACCCAAGATAAGTAACCAAGCGCTGTTTGTACTGCTTGTTCATTTACGCTGACTTCATGGGAATTTCCAACCAGAAGTGGAAAATCATCAAAACCCAGCACTGTGAGCACAGACGCTAGGCGTGTCCTTGTGGCCTGAGGCTGACGGCCCCCGGGGCCACCCGCTCTCCCACCGCCCTCGCAGCCGCGCCTCGCTGCCCGTGTCCTCGCGTCCTCCGAGTCGCCAAGGCCCGTGACTCCACGTCAGAAACGACCCCCAGCCCCTCCCCACTCCAGCCCCGCAGCCCCGCACTCTGCCTGGGCCCAGCGCCTCCCGCCCAGAGGCAGCTCTCACTCCACTCCACGCCCTGCCCTGTGACCCCCCCTCCCCACGGCCCTGAAACACAGCAAGAAAGAGGGTATGTGTAGGTGGTGGAAGCGCTGCGGTGCAGGTCCCTGCCCGCTTCTCCTGAGACCACGGTTGCCCGCCCTTCAGAACCCGCCGGTGCCTGGGCTGCAGGCCGCCCTCCTGCTGGGACCATCTCCTGGAAAGTCTCTGCAGGCACAGGTCACCGCTGGTTTCATCAGCCCCCGTCTCAGTTTGTCGCTCCCCGCTTCCTCCCGGGCTGCGACTTGCTGCAAAGCACTAGAGGGTGGATCCCTGGCCGTGGGCAGCTGGGCGACAGGACGGGAACTGGACCTCGGGAGACATTGCCCGATGCCCACGCCCTCGTCCTCAGAGCGCGGCCGGAGGGTGGGCGACGGGCTTCTGGTGCTGTCACTTCCCTGCGTGCCGTCACTGCTCTAAACACGGACGTCCTGGGTCACCGCCTGCACAGCTCACACTCCTCCTGGTTCCTCGGGACTCAGGTGGCTCACAGGCCCTTCCCAACCTGGAGACACCCCGGGGCCTGTCTACACGCCCACCCACCCCACTCGTCGGGGCACCTCCCTGGGGCGGCTCCCGCGGACCCCTGGTGCAGGAGGCTGCTGGCCAGCGAAGCAAGCTGGCCGTCCCGCCGGGCAGGGCGTGGCTTTCTGGCTCTGTCTCAACAACAAGGACCTGGCCCTGGGTGGTGGCAGCTGGGCAACTTCAGTTCAGCTGTGGAAGTGTCCCTGGTGCGCTGGCCTACGTGCAGGACAGGAGCAAGAGAAGTGGTCCACAAAGAAGAGGCTCTTCCCGGTGCAGGGTACACAGAAGCGGGAAGTGCACACCACAGGCCTACTTCCTACACCGCAGACGTTTTGTGACTTTTTGTCACATGGCTAGGATTTCAAAAGCAGCAGCAAATAAAACAATGAATATTTAGGAGCACGTGGCATACGTCCCGAATGATTTCAGCCCCAAATCCGGCTAAGTTCCTACGGCTGCCTACGTGAACTAATTAAAGGTAGGTGAGCAATCCTGAACTGTAGATCACGTTCAATTTCACTACAGCTTGATCTCATGACAAAACTTTCTAAGCGTTCGCTTAAGGAATTAACTCATCTTTTTGCTTTTTAAATTGAGGTGTGCTTTATATCCAGAGAAATGCAAAGGTCTGAAGTGCTATTTGCTGAGTTTTGGCAGACATGGTGAAACCCAGACCCGTCACGACTAGGAACACTCTACCATCCAGAAGGTTCTTCCACTGATGCTCTCGGGCATCTGCATCCCCTGACCCACCATCCCAGATACCCACTGCTCTGATTTCTACCACATAAATGGAAACCCAGATAAACCGGATCACACAGTGCTAGTCCTCTGTGACTGGCTTCTTCCGCTCAAGCAGTCTGACTCTGAGATTCCTCACGAGGGGGTTCTTTTCGCGGCCAGGTAGTGTTACACCGTATGAATCTGCCATCACTGGTCTTTTCGCGGCCGGGTAGCGTTACACTGTATGAATCTGCCATCACTGGTTGAGGCTCTCCTCTGTTAACAGACATTTGGGCTGTTTCCGGTTTCTAGCAATTACAAGTCAAGTTGCGTCTGTGGTCAGATGTTTATGGCGAGTAAACACCTGGGACTGGCACGGTCAGGCCATGGAGCAGTGTATGTTTCACACTGTAGGAACCCGCCAAACTGTTTCCCAAGCGTTTCAACACTTAGTAATGTCCCTCTGCTTGTTTCCAGCCATTCTTGTCAGTGTAAAGAGCGCCTCACTGTGGTTTTAACCTGCATTTTCCCTGACAGGTGACTAAGGAAGCTGAGCACATTTTCATATGCTACCTTCACTGGCTATTTAAATATATTCTGTTTTTCCACCAAGGTATTTGTGGTTTATTTATCAAGAGAAAACTATTCCTTAGCCCAGATATGCATAGTTCATAGTTTTGAAACACAAGCATGTGACAAACTCCTGTGGAACTCAACCCAAAGAAATCCTTTCCATTCCAAAATAACTTTGCACTCTAAGAGATACCGGCCTTCCGCATCTCCTCAAAATCTCTTATGGAACCGTAACTTCTGTAGACATCTGCATGTGCCTTCTTTCTTGGTTCAACCACAGCAAGCTTACAGACAGCTGCGACACCCGGGGACACAACGAACGCTCCAGCAGTAGGAAAGTGCAGGCGCTTGGCCAGGAGGCTGCCCCGCTGAGGCCTCCTTACGGGACGCGAAGCTCCTCTCTTCCACAGCTCAGTGACAACAGCCTTCCAGGCCGATGGAGAAATGGACCTGAAATACATTCTGTTATGAAATGTCTTTCAAGCCCTCTGCCCCTCTTCTAATCGGGTTGCCTTTTTGGAACTGACATAGGCCTCTGTCAAAGATGCACATTGCAAATCTCTCTCCCCGTCTGGGGCCTGCCGATGCACTTTCTTAACTGTCCCTTTTGAATGAAGTTTTTAATTTCAATGAAGTCAAATTTATGATTTTTTTCTCTTATGGTGGCATTTTCTACATCCTCAGGAATCTCTGCCACCTCATAAATGTATTCTCCTTGTTTTCTTCAAAAACAGAATGGTTCTAGTTTTCATATTTAGGTCTGTGATCCATCTTGAGTTAAGCTTGGTATTCGGGGTACAGGTCACTTTTCTTCCATTCTGATGTCCAGTTGTTCAATCAAGTTTTGCTGAAAAACGACTTTTCCTCCCTGCACTGTTTCGGCTCTTCACCCTTTTAAGGTGTGCAGCGCACGCCATCTGACTCCTGTGGCTCTTAGTAAAGTCCTGAATTGGTATGAGAGTCTCCAACTTAGCTTTCAAGGTTGTTCTGACTGCCAGTCAGCGTGCCGAGGGCACAAGAAGCCGAGGGCGGTTCTGATTGGGACCGTATTGGGCCTACAGATCCTTTTGTGGAGAAGAGCCATCTGAACGACACTGAGCCTTCCAGTCCATGAATATGGACTTTCTCTCCATTTATTTAGGTTTCTCCTAAACATCTTCTCTGAACTGTTTTGTGATTTTCAGTGTAGAGAGATCTTATACACATTTCCTTACATTTATCCGTAAGTAGTTTGTTTTTTTGATACTGTTCCAATTAGTATTGTTTTTAACTTCATTTTTCGGTTGTTCTAGGCTAGTATACAGAAATAAACTTAGAGGTTCCTTAATAAGAAGACACAGTTTTACGCTCTCCTTTGCAATCTTTAGGCCTTCTATTTCTTTTTTCTTGCCTTACTGTCGAGGCTGTGAATTCTATTACAGAGCAGACACCTTGGCCTTGTCTCTGATCTCAGGGGGAAGGCACCAGCAGGTGTGATGCTAGCTGTAGGCTTTGCAAAGATGTCCTTTGGGAATTCTCTGGTGGTCCAGTGATTAGGACTCCACACTTCCACTGCTGAGGGCCCGGGTTCAATCCCTGGTTGGGGAACTAAGATCCCACAAGCCACAGGGTGTGGCCAGAAAAAAAAATAAAGATGCCCTTCACCAGATGGAGAAAATTTCCTTCTATTCCTGCTTTGCCAAGTTTTTTTTTTTCTCCCCCTTTTCTCTTTTTAATGAACAGGTGATGAATTGTGTCAAATATTTTTTCTGCATCTATTGAGATGTCATATGATTTTCTTCACTTATTCTGTCAATACTGTGAATTACAATGACTGGTTTTTGAATGTTAAAGAACCTTGCATTTCTGAGACAAACCCCATTTGGCCCTGATGTATTTTATCCTTTTAATTAATTGCTAGACTCAAATCAGCTAACACTTTGTTAAGGATTTTTGTACTTATTTTCCTGAGAGTATTAGTTTAGGAATAAACACATGCGTGTACACACACAGCCACCCCCCCCCCCCAACAAAGCACTCCACACTCCACACCACACAGATGTGCACACTGTCCATCTGCTTTAGGACGGTCTCATGCGGTGAACTGGGAAGTGTTCTCTCTTCTACTTCCTTTGAAGTGTCTATAAAATTGGTTACCCCCTTTTTCTTGAATGTTAGACTCTACTGATAAAAGTCATCTGGGCCTGGAGTTTTGTGGAAAGGTTTTAAATTATAAATTCAGTTTATTTAGCAGATGTGGAGCTGCTTAGATTTTCCATTTCTTCTGCTGTCCATTTGGTAGTTTGTTTCTTTCAAGGAATTTGTCCATTTCACCTATGCTGTTAAATTAACCGGAAGGAGATTTATTTTCTTATTATCCTTTTAATGTCTATAGGGTCTTTCATTCTTGATCAATCTAAAAAAAGATTTATCATTTTTAAAATTATTTTCAAAGAACCATCATTTGCTTTTACTGTTTTCCTCTGTGAGTCTGTTTTCTATTTTGTTGACTTCTGATCTTACTTTTATTATTTCCTTGCCTCTATTTACTTTGAGATTAATTTGTTCTTCTTTTTCTAGCTTTAGACAGAAGATTGGTTCTTAGACCTTTCTTTTTTTTTCTAATAGAAACACTTAAAGCTACTAACTTCCTTCTGAGTACAGCTGCAGAAGGAGTATGTTACATTTTCATTATCATTCATTTCAACATATTTTCTACTCTCTCTTGTGATTTCTTCTTTGACCTATGGGTAATTTAAAATGTGTTAACTTCCAAGTATTTGGGGACTTTCCAGATACCTTTCTACAGATTTTTATGTGTAAGAAGACATACTCTGTATCATCTGAGTCTTTTGGAATGTGCTGGGACTAATTCAGTGTTACAGGGAACGATTTAGCCTGGTGACTGACCCACGTGCATGTCACGAGAGTGTGCATGCTTCACTGCAGGTGGTAGTGTTTAGCGGGTCAACAGTGCTGCTCATATTTGCTGCATCTGTCGTGTTCTACTGCCTGCCTTTCCCTTTAGTTCTGTCAGTTTTGTTTCAAGTATTTTAAAGCTCTTTTATTCAATGCACACATTTAAGACATTATGTCCTCATGAAGAGCTGGCCCCTTCATCATTATGAAACTGCCTTCTTTATCTCTAGCACTACTTTTTCAAGTCTGCATGGTCTCCTGTTAATACGGCCACACCACCTTTCTTCTTATTAGCACTGTACGGTGTATCTTTTAGATCTTAACCTATTTGTATATTTAAAGTATCTCTTATAAGCAGCTTAGTATTAAGTTTTGTTTTTTAATGCAGTCTAAAATCTCTGCTTTTTAACTAGAGTTTTTAGTCTGCTTACATTTAATGTAATTATTTGTATGGATGGTGTTAACAATCTTCTTGTTTTCTAGCTGTCCATTTGTTCTTTTTCCTCCTCTTCCCCACTTTTCTGCTTTCTTTTGCATTAATAAAGCATTTTTATGGTTCTCTTTAACAGTATTGGATTTTTAACCTTTTTATTTTTAGTGGTTGCTCTAGAGAATTATGATATGCATCTTTCAATTGTCATAATCTACACTGAATTAATAACACTTCATGTATGATACAAGAACCACAGAACAGCAGCATATTCCCATTCACTCACTCAACAAGCATTTGCTGATGTGCTCGGTGAACACTGAGCTGTAGGGATTCAATGCTAAACCCTGCCCCCCGTCCTAACCAATCACATACTATTTACTGTCATAAAGTAACCGGGACTTCCTGTTGGAGTGTACTGTAATATGATTTGGCTAAACATTTTCATGAATTTTACTTATAAAAATATTCACTCTGCCCAGATCTGGATCTCCAAACACTAAAAGGAACCAGGATTCCTAGGAGAAACAGCTGACCCCAGGTCTGGGGCAGGGAAAGCACAAGCTAAGCCTGGAATATCTTGGGCCAAAAGTGACAAAGTACTCAAAGAACAATGGGGCCAAATGTGAGACAATGCTACCATCAAATAGAATATAATGGCAACGGATTGTTGCACAACAAATAAAAAACAAATCCCCAAACCCAAAGTCCACAGTGATACTAAAACAAAGGGGGGTGTTTAGAGAAGAAATGAGGAGAAAGCTGCTGGCCACAGGACACTCACATTGTTCCAGTGCCACCCCACAGATGACTTGTTAGTTCAAAGAGGTATGATTACACAGCAGACACAACCTTAACCAAGTGATCAAACTCAGTGTCACTGGCAATGGGACAAAGGGACACTTGTGTGCCTCCTGGTGTGATGCAATGGGAAGTTACACAACATCACTATAGAGTATTCTTGCGAAAAATACTTAACATGAACACAGCCAAAAGGACACAGTAAGACAAATCCAGAGTGTGGGATCTTCAATGATACAGGTGACCTGGGCTTGTCAAAGTCATGACATGCCCTCACAGGAGGGCATGAGGGAGGGAGGAAGAGGAGGAGAGAGAAAGGAAAGCAAATGTGGCAAAACGTTAACACTGAATCACGCTACAAGTTACATGCAGATGGGTGTTTTTAAGTAGTAAGTTAAAAACTTTCTAGTAAGTTAAAAGTTTTTCAAAAATAGAAGCCAGGGGCTTCCCTGGTGGCACAGTGGTTAAGAATCCGCCTGCCAATGCAGGGGACATGGGTTTGAGCCCTGGTCCAGGAAGGTCCCACATGCTGTGGAGCAACTAAGCCCGTGCGCCCCAACTACTGAGCCTGCGCTCTAGAGCCTGCGAGCCACAGCTACTGAGCCTGCACTCTAGAGCCCATGGTCCACAAAAAGAGAGGCCACCGCAGTGAGAAGCCCACACACCGCAACGAAGAGCAGCCCCCACTCGCTGCAACTAGAGAAAGCCCGTGCGCAGCAATGAAGAACCAACGCAGCCAAAAATAATTAATTAATTAATTTAAAAAAATGTTAAGTTAAAAAAAAAATAAAATAGAAAAAAAGTCGTGAAAGAAGCACTCGGTGATCAGCCTGTAGAAATAATCCTTCAAATCTGGCAGGAGGCACTTCCCCTCAGTTGGGGTGACCTGACGGGATTAAAGTGACCCTGACTTGGCGGACGGATTAGTCACCTGCTGCCACACTGGAGCAGAGACCCCGAAGCTACTCCGAGTAGAAGGATGAGGGGACAGCCTGACTGCTGGGTAACAAAACGCGCCTGCTAACAGAACGTATTCCTGGCCTACAGAAACTCTGGGTTTATAACCAAGCCCAGGAAATCGACCAGTAATCGTGCACATGTTCACCTCTACTGGGTTCCTCCTGAGTCCACCACTGTCCACGACCCCTGAGTCAGGTCACAGGCTTGATCCCATCTATCAGGGCAGGGTAGCTAGGCCCTGCAGTAAGTTGAATCTTAACTTCTTTCATCTGACTTACTGAAGTTCTGATGATAGCACAAGCTCTGATGAACCCTAATATAATCACCGTCTTCTCTAGTGATAGCTCTTTTAATGCAAAGGTTAATTTGAGGGCAAAGCAAGAACTCTTCTGTTAGGAGAGATCTTCGGCTGCAAGGAATTAATTTTAGACCATGCCCTTTACATACACCAAGGGTGACGATAAATTTCAAATGTCAATTACTTGCATAAGGAATAAAATTTAAAATGGACTTCAATTTTCATCATTTTATCCTGCAACAGTCACGTATGCTTAGCGTGGGAGTTCCAAGGCACAAAGTGAAACTTATAAACAGACGGAGTGAGTCTGTGCGTGAAGCCTTCACTGAAATGTATCAGTTTTACAGCTCCTTTCCTGATTTTTCTGTTTTAAGAAAGAGAGATGACATTTTATCATTTAATGGAACTATTGCATAACTAGCCAGACTGCAGGAACGTTTTTCAGTTAGAAATGCCTTTCAGAACTGCTCCTGCATGTATACATGTAGCTGATTCACTTTGCTATACAGCAGAGACTAACACAACATTGTAAAGCAACTACACTCCAATAAAGATGTTAAAAAAAAAAAATAACTGCTCCTGTTGAGGATGTCTGCTGACGGAGGGGCGTCTCTGAGGCAGGTTTGGGTGATGGCTGGGTTCATTTGTCCAAGAATGGTGGACACCTGAAATGCAGATCTGTCCTCTGGAAGACCCTGGAAGGTTCTGGAACCCCGGGTGTCCTGACACTCAGCAGCATGGCATCATGAAGTCTGAGACTACGATGGGCAACAATGGCGTCTTGCCCTTTTCTGGGTGCCTTGGTCACCGGGCCAGCAATGCTCCTTGTCTACCTACCAGAGCCGGGGCCTGCCTTAACTCCAGTGCAGGGACACAAAAAATGGGAAGCCCTCATTTTCAGAGAGGATGGAAATACAGAAGCCAAGTGACAAAAAGCATTCAGGTGGCATCACCCAGGCTGGACGGGGCGATCCCCAGGTGGCGCCCCTCAGCCGAGAGGGACACGCCCACTGGCCCACCGGCCACGCTCCTGGCTTGGGCCCTGTGTCTCCTCAAGGCAGCGGTGGTGCCAGGGCCTCTGGTGGCAGAGGTCAGCCCCGGAGCGCTCTTCCTGGAAGCGGGGGCAGGGGCCCTGGCTTGCCGAGGGTCCAAGGCCCAGACTGGGGGTGACGGCGACATGGGAACCAGCCTCCCTCACTCTCCTCAACTAGACAGGTCTCTCCTAGCGGTCAAGGGGCCAGAGGACGGGCCCTCTCCCTGCTCTCAGACCCCACGAGGACCCTGCGGCACTCTCCTGGGAGCTGCAGCCGAGGCGTGGCCGCCTGGGCAGCAGGAGGGATCCACCTGAAATCTGAACTTCAGACTCTCCTTGTCGGTCGCCCCTCCACTCCTTTCCCTGCTCAACACGTGAAGGGTAAGGAGCTGCGTGTGGGGGGTCTAGGGGCATCTAGGCTTGGGGGAAATGTGACCCCAAGAGCTCCCAGCAGGGCCAACCACCTGCAAAGACAGACGTGTTCCAGCACAGGCAAGCACCCTCTGCTTCTGAGCTCCAGAGCAGTGAGAACGCTGCCAGGATGACTCGGGATCGGCCAAAGCAGCTGTTCCCCGGCTCCGGACAGCTCTGTGCCGGAGACGTGGGAGCCCCACCTTCCAGCGCAGGTCCCGTGTCTGTGAAAGCTCCGCCGCCTACCTGGACCGGGTCCGCTTCCTGCTGACTCCAGGGCTGTTACTCATTCGGTAGGCAGTGGGGACACTCCTGTCCTCCCGCCGTCTCTCGGGGGAGTGTGCTCGTCTCCGGGGGGACCGGGACCGGGACCTGGCAGAGGAAAGCAGGCATTTCAGTCCTGTGTGGGGTGGGCAGGGAAGCACCTCCACTGCTGAGACGGAGGCCAGCCCTGGCCTGAGCCCGTTGGGCGTGGTGGGTCCCTGCCTGTCCTTTCAAGGCCCGCCCCCAGCCTCCCTACTCTGCTGACCCGGAACTGGATCCAGGCTCAGAGGCAGAACGCTCATCACACCAATGCTAAGCTTCTAAGTGGGGCCCAACTCATGCTGAGGCTGGAGCCGTGGGCTGCTGGTGCGGACAGCCAGCAGGAGCCAGCTCCCGCCCACTGGGTCCCTGCAGTTCCTGGCGGACGCAGGCCCGCTGCTGCTCTTCCTTTCTCTTGCCTTTGCCCATCTGGTCTCCCTAAAACACGTTCAGCTCACTGGTATTGCTGTCAAAATTAGGTAAGCAAAGGCAACAAGGTCCAAGTGAGCTGTTTCCACTTGTTCTGAACACTGGCAAGAGGAAGAAACTGACACGTGATGAAGTTCGAGGACCCCCTGGAAACCTCTCTTGTTTGCACTCATCTTATGGCCTCTCAGCATGAGGAACAGCCTGCAGGCCCACTGGCAGGAAGCCTGAACCTTCAATCCGATTCAGACCGTGCCGTTCCCATGAAAGTTCTGGCTAAACCATTTGTTTATGAGATGTCTAATACTTTTTCTTCCCTTTCCTGTGCCTGGAAGAGGACTATTCCATTCGTGCAGTGCCGTGACCCACACACGGCAACCGTGCCCCAGACAGCAGCACGCAGAACTCCAACTCGAGACCCTCACCCACGGGGTCACGGTCCTAACGGACGGCCCTTTAACAATGGGTTTAGGACTCTTATTTTAGTTTTTTGTCCATTCAGTGAAATTACTGTTTTGGGGAGACCTGAAATAAGCAGAAATCTGGGGGGGGGAATTTCTTTCCGTTCTGTTTCTATGACAACCCACTCAAAAAACGATATACAGAAGAGGTTTTGATTTTGTCATCTAAAGAAGTTCTACACGGAATCATTTTAAGTCACAGTAAAACCCCCAACAACGCACACCGTTGTTGCAAAGATCAGCTTGTATCACATTCCACCCTCTGTGTCACAGGGGCAACGCTGAGTCACTCCTGAAAAACACTGCAGCCACGGAAGGACCTGCTCCGGGAGAAACGCGCCTCGGCCCTGGGGCTCCTCTGACACAACTGCTTTTCAGCTTATACAACGGTTGTGATTTTTGTTTCCAGAGCTTTCCTAAGATTTAAGTAACGATTACAAAGCTGAGGTCAGTCAGACACCTTGACATTTTACCAGGCTTTCCCTCAAAAGGGCTCCAGGAGTCAAATCTGTTCGTGGTGGAGGCTGCCCGATAACTGCCTCGCTGTGCTGCCGCCACTGCCGAGCTGCCCTGACAAGGCTCCGGGCTCAGCATCCCTGGGAGGCCGTGGGTCTGTGGCACGGAGGCACACACTTAACGTTCAGAATGTGCTGGGCTGCGCGGTGCTAGAGCCCCGAGAAAAGCTCTGCTCAATCAAAGCCACAGCGCCTACGGAACGCTTAAACACAGGCTTCTACGATGAGCTCAATAATCAGGAAAATAAATCACTTTTTACTGTCTGCAAATCCCTAACTTTGACATACAATACCACTTTGCAGTGGCCACTGGTGCTTTCTTTGAAGTGAGGTGCCTGTGACCAGTAGATTCCAAGTTACCTGGGAAAAGCACATCTCAGAACGGAGGGCCATGAGCTACACCAGATGACGCTTAGGTTTTATTTTAATTAAAGAAGCTCCAATGCTTTTATTCTGCTAAGTAGGGTCTGAATATTGCTACCATGGCACAGTGCAAGGAACAGGAAGTCCATTTTGTAAGTAAATCATCTGCATAACGTGACCGGAGGCCTTCTCATAAAGAAAATGAAATAGTCTGAATTAAAAATTTTCAAGCATGATGCAACTCAGATTTTTTTCTTAAATGATCATAATGGTTTGCTTTCAAAGAGAGTCATAAGAAGGCTTCTCATCTGAACGACAGCGATATTTATAAACAGCTTCTTTCCACCAGTGTTTAACCATTTCAGGAACCCACTTCCTCCATTCCTCTTACTTTACTACTCACAGGTCCTCACGGAACTGAACAAGCAGCAACGATCTGGTACCAACCAGGCTGGGAACCTGGCAGCAAGGATCTGGTACCAACCACGCTGAACAAGCAAGAGGCTCCCAGGTTTTAGTTCTTCTCAAGCTTAAACTGTGGACCCGACTTCACCCGCAAACCCTTCCTCCCCTCCTGCGGGGACAGCTTCTCCCCGCAGCGCTGTTACCAACACGGCGGCCACGGCTCTGCCTGGGGTTACGACTCACTTCCTGGACACCAGCACGTGAACCGGCGCCTGGGGGAACGTCAAGCACCCCATCCTCCTTTAAGGGCCTGGATCAGGAGATTAAACCAACCACCCTCACCGGTTTGCTACGCAGTTTTATCAGGGGGAAAACGTAAGGAATTACAAATTTCAAACTAAAATACGACCCCAATTTTGCCCGCCTGAGTTCTTTTTGAACATTAAATAGAGCACTTGCAAAAGTCACATTAACCCCCCAGCTCCCAGGCCCCTCCCCGAGTGAAAGCCCTGAGGGAGCCTGACCTCTGGAAGCCACACGGGGGGGCCCCTGGCCCTCCTCCACATAGAGCACCTCACACCGCGGGGCTGCAGAGTTCCACCCAGAATCCCCCCAACCTCAGAACAAGCGAAACCAACCCCCCACCAACTAACCAACTATACGACGCTGCAGGCGATCTCATCAAAAGCCTTACAAACAAGCTGAATTTCAAGCTTTAGTCTCATCGAGCTTTGTTTTAAAATACCTACACTGTTACAAGTGGATTTTAATTTTAGGCAGTGAATTGCACGAGTACATCTTCATCCATTAAGGTATAAAACCTAATGTGATATAAAAGCAGAAGACAACAGAGAAAGAAGCCTTCTACTTTAATCAGTGTTGATTTAAAAGACACCAAATACTGTCTTTCGGTAATCACTGTGCTTTCTGAGAAGCAAAAGACTGATTTCCAAAACTAAAAATTTTCCTATGACAAATTCACCTTTGGAGAGCCAGAGTCATCTATAATTTAGACATATTTGATAAATGGGACTTCAACCATACGAGCATTAACATATTAACATAAAAATTACTTATGACATAAAAGCTTTTTAATCTTAACTTTCTATATTTTATACAGGATTTCAGTAATTTAATATACAAGAGAAAATATATTTCAACTGTAATATCCTACAACAAGTAGAAAGAAATATTAACAAAAGTCATTTTACTTGGAGCTGGCGGTAGTCTTTTTAAAACAAATGATTAAGTTGTGTCAGGCCCAAGAAACAAGTCTTATATATCCTATGCAGACATTATGTCTGTCATGGGTTAGTCTATCTGGAAAGACAGATAGTTAAAGAGAAAATTATGACAGTATCATTAGCAGCTGGTTAAAATTTAAATTTCTTTTTTTTATACTTCAAACAATTCATATCACCAAGAATACCAACCTCTTTCATTTTATAAGATTATTTTATAAATCCAGTTGGATCCCTAGAAATTATTAGTGTGAGCCTGGATTAAGAAAGCAGGTCTGTAACCAGCTTAAGAAAAAAGGCAGTATTATCAAATAAAACTCACTCTTCTCAGAAATAAGAGCCGAAGCAGGATTCTACCTGGTGAAGGTGACTTATCCGACTTATGTCCCCAGGGCCCAGAGACCCACCACGAGACAGCTGGTCTCTCCTCCGTACCTCCGATCAGAGACCTGCAACCCGCCTCTGGGCCCTGAGCTCAGAGGTGGTCTGATTTCAAGGAGCGTCACTGCCACATATAAGCTGTCAAGGCAAATACTCCTGGACAAACACTTTGAAGGTTTGGTTTTATAATATTATTTAAAAAATATTTTATAATAAAGTTGCACTCTGCCTTGACATTTTATCTAAACTGCAAAATCAAACATCTGACTTATTTAGTGAACTTAAGTCAGCTGATTTAAATCAAATTAACTAAAAGTATCACACAGATACTATTGAGATTAAAAAAAATGTTTGGGAGTTATGAAAATACTCAGCTCTTTTTACAAACGTTTTAACTATAGGTCAAATTAAGGTAAAATTGATGGTTTGCCATCACAGAACTCACACTAAAAATTTTTTGAACTTAACTTTTTCTTTTAACTGAAAATTACAAACTAAGGATTAGGAATTTGCTTCCTGCAGTTGTCAGCACTGAATATATGAGAACAATATAAAATATACTTGAATATAAAATCTGTAAATCTATTCTAAAATAAAAAAAAATTTAAATGTATTAAAATAACATACAAAATGACTTACTATTATATATAGATAGTCAATAAATATCACACAAATCCTAGAAAGTTAGAATTCCAAGTGTTTCACGAACACTTCCAGTTCTGAACAGACCAACCTGGGGGAAAGGTCTGTGGCCATCAAATCTGACCAGACAGGCTCACTTCAGTACTAGACACTGGCACCTACTGTATGCGCTGAGCACTCACCATGAAAACCTACTCATTTCTTACCCTGGGAAACAATCTAAGGAATCCTGAGAGTTACCAGTCCCCTAGATGGGGGTTTATGAATGCATTTTACTCTCTTCTCTTTGAGCCCTGGAATAAAGGCTAACTAGGAAGAATTTTACTGGGTATGTTATTACTCAGAGGGCTTGTACAGGCCTATTTATTTATTTCCACTATATAACGTTATAAGAAATTTTTTCAAGCAAGAAACTTTAAAAAGTTTTGATATATACATACAAGTTTCTGGGGACTTTCAAAAATTGAAAATATGTCAGCAAAGTTGTTCATTTAGTTAAACAACAACAAGCTCTGTGTGTGTGTGTGTGTGTCTGTCTGTCTGTGTGTGTGTGTGTGTGTGAGAGGGAGAGGGAGAGGGAGAGAGAGAGAGAGAGTGAGAGAGAGAGGAGTGATGGAACGTCTAAAGAACTAGCAAAAACGCAGAAAGCGGGACTTCCCTGGTGGTGCAGTGGTTAAGAATCCACCTGCCAACGCAGGGGACACGGGTTTGAGACCCGGTCCGGGAAGATCCCACATGCCGCGGAGCAACTAAGCCCGTGCGCCACAACTACTGAGCCTGTGCTCTAGAGCCTGCGAGCGACAACTACTGAAGCCTGCACGCCACAACTGCTGAAGCCCGTGCTCCACAGCAAGAGAAGCCACAGCAATGAGAAGCCCGCACACCTCAACCAAGAGTAGCCCCCGCTCACCACAACTAGAGAAAGCCCGCGTGCAGCAACAAAGACCAATGCAGCCAAAAATAAATAAATAAATTTATTAAAAAGAAATGCAGAGAGCCAAAGATCAAATTTATTCTAATTTCATTGTAGACAAGTGTAAATACTTGTCAAGCCTTTAAGGTCTGGTCTGGGTAAAAATAGAGAAAGCATTGTTGTTCTAGGATATATTTAAGACAGGCAGATGTGTATACAAGTACACTTTTCTTTTAAACATTAAAAAATAAAAAGTATAGGGCACCTGCATTTTTCCCACGGAAAGGAAAGAACTAACAGCAGCTGGAGAAGAAGAACTAGATCAGTACAAGTGCTGTGCTAAAGAGAAACTGAGAGAAGTCCAATCAATGTTCAGTAATAAATCACAAGGCATGAAGTAAGTTTTAAAATTAAAAATTTGCTTTCCTGAACCTCCTGCAAGCCAGGTGCTTTAAGAAAAAGAAAAATACCTGCTTTACTAAGCAGCAAATTCTGTGATGCTTACAGGTTTTCATGTTTATTACTTCTGTTGCCTGAAATGTTAAGCTGCTTCCTCAAAAGCTGGCTCCTTGTAAAGGTGGTTTTGGGTTGAACAGTGACTGTGGGTGAGAGGTTTGGAGAAGCAAATTAATCGAGAAAACAGATGTGTGCCACTGTGCTCCCTCCTTTATGTGCACTTGTAGGTGCTGTGCCAGGGAAGCTGAACACAGCCGAAGTACAAATCCTCCTGCTTCGCCATCTGCACATTCACAAGGAGTTAGCCTGGGAAAGCCTGCTCGTTCACACCAAGCAAAAGACCCCCAACCTGTGGATCTTCCACACATTTCAGCCGATACGCTAGGCTTGCTTCTAAGACCTGTTAAAACGTAAATACCTCTATTTTTTAAAAACCCTGGCAGTAGCTGATGAACCTTAGGAAGTCAGGTTAAAAAAATATTTTGAAAAGACCTTATTTGGATTGGCAGGGCGCATCTCTCATCAACACACGCAGGTGTGTGGGTCTGTGCTTACAGGGAGCTGGTCTAGGGAGGCCCCACCCAGCTCTGCTGGTGAGCAGGTGCGGGGGTCTGCACCCACACCAGATGCACGGCCGCGAGGGCGCCCTGCACACCCACCTCGAGCGCCGTGCTGTCCGATAGGCACTGGGAAGACAATGCTTTGCTTTCGAGTGGGATCTAGACCTGGACTTGGATGACGAATGGTACTTGGGAGAGCGTGATCTTGTTCGAGACCGTTTTTTGTGCTTTTTCTTTTTCCTCTCTCTCTCTTCTTCTCTCGGCGGGTCTTTGCTTTTGCTTGAGCGCCCTTCCGGAGGCTTAATGTCTAAAGTGGGCAGAGGTCTGCCTCCGGCCAGTAGAGGGCAGGACACAGTACTGGCTTCCTGGGAACAGAAGCAAACGTCTGGATGTTAACAGGGAAAATGCGACATTTAAAAATGTATGTTTATAAGCTTCCGACTTTGGGGCCCTCTCACCAGTAACAAACCAACACCTCCTAGAGCGGACCACGCCTCCCTCTGTGGTGCTAAAAACCCTGCCCTGGCATCTTAGGGAGAATGACGGCTCCTTCGAAGTCAAGAGCTGAATGCCCACCTCTCCCGGCCGAGCCTTCCCGTGCAGGGTTCCCCCCAAAGCCTGCTGCGCTGCGGCAGCTGGATTTGGCGAAAGGAACGCGGCACGAAGGGCACTGTGTTAGGAAAAGAGCCCCGCTTGCTCTTTCGTAAATAATTGTGACCTTCCACCGAAAAGGAGATTCCTCTAGTATCGCGTTTTGATGAACCTCTGCTCTGCCTGAACCAAAAGAGGTTCCTCTTTGATTTTTAAAAAGCTCTTTGTCACAAGGAAAATACATTTCTCTCCTTCCTTCTTTGTACCTGTGTGAGGGGATGGATGTTAACTCCTAACTCCTACTAACTTACTGTGGTAGTTATTTTGTTCTATATGTAAGTGAGATCATGCTGTGTACCTTGAACACACAATGCTGTGTGTCAACTGCTAACCAGAAAACTGTCACTCGCCATCTGCTCTACAAGGATGAAGACACTGGCCACTGCCGTCGCTGACCTCTGACACCCCCTGAAAGGAGCTCTGGGTGGAGATCAGGAAGGAGGCCCTCGGTGCTCTGGGAAAACCTGGCAGAACAGGCCTTCAGATAGTTAGAGATTTTCAGGGGAAGACGTTAAGAGCCCAATTCTAGTATTTCCTCATGCCTAGAAAAGCACTAACATCGTTAATGGAGACACCTGCTCCTCGTGACGCGCAGCCACCTTCTGCCAAGATGTGTGCTCGACTGCACGCACCCCCTCACCAGAGTCACTTATCTACTGACCCCCGGCCCCCAACCTCTGCGGAGCAGTTCCTCGGCGCTCCTGAGAGGCTGTCTCCTGGGCTGTCATCCTCATGTTGCCCCAAATAAAACTTAACTCACAACTCTCACGTTGTGCACTTTTTTTCCACTGACACAATTATATCTCAGTAAAACTGAAAGAAAAAAATAAAGCCACTAATGGGAATCACAAACAAGATAATCCCATCAGCGCAAGTCAGCCGTGCCCCACACATGTGAACGCACCACACCACGGTACCGCACTTAGTAAGTTATCAGTCATCCTCAGAAACTCTTTACCCAAGCATGACAGACACACAGAAGAGTGCACAGGCCTTCAGGACGCTGCCTGCTAAACTCTCACGGTGGGACACCAGCACACACATCAAGAAGCCACCACCCTCAGCGCTGTGGCATCCAGAGCACGCCCATCGCTGGGACTTTACTGTAAAGTGCTGGAGACGCACACCTGAGGACCACATCGCACTCTACGATGACAGGAATGATAAGCTGCCTGCACGGCCATCAGAAGGGTGCACTCCTGGCTCACTATGGTCCATCCCAGCAGTGAGTCAGTACAAACCAGCTTGAAAGAATGATGTGGTGATATCCTATTTTTATTGACGTTAACATTTGTCCACATCACGTTGTAAGATGAAAAAATGAAAAACCCCAACAAACCCAGAACTCCAAATACCCACCACCGGTATTTTACACTTGCAGCTGTGGCCACCCACCTGCAGCCCTTCCCCTTGTCCTGAGAAAAGTCATTTCCTCAATTCATTTACATGAGTTTTAACTACAGCCAGTAAATACCACACGCAGAGACATATCGAGATATCTGCAATGTGTCACTTTGTGCCTCGGAGGATTCAGCTGTAAGGTTTACGGAAAACAACCCCAGGCAGGGGCTGTGGCCCGGCCCCGTCTCGTGGGCCGCGTGGACGCTGGCTGCTGTCGGGTGCTGGGCTCTAGCAGGACCGGCCTCCCCTCTCTTCTCCGCAGGTCCATTTGGACAAGGCCAACTGGATGAGGGAAAACAACACTTTGTGCAAATGGTTCTTCTAAAGTTGCGCTTCTTGCCCTGGCGGTGCTCCTGCGGCCGGACGAGGATGCCACCCTGGGTTAGGGGTCAGGGCTGCGACCCGAGGGCAGTGCTCTGCCTGCCTACTGTTTACACTCACAACACCGTCTCTCACACCTTCCCTTCCTTGTGAGCTGAGAGGCAGCAGGGCCGAGAATCGCTCAAGAACAGTAGAACAGTGCGCTCTGTTCCCAAAGCAGTTTGCTCTCTGTAGCCGGGGCCACCGCAGGACGGGGGGTGCACGGGCCGCCTGCCGCTCCTGGCTGGCTTCGCTCGTCTCCTCCGTGTCAGCGCTGCCCAGTTCATTTTTAAGGCTCTGCCTAAATTGTCTCCAGGGAACCCAGTTCATCGTGAGACAGTTCTTCCTATCAAAAAGGTCTCTCTCACTTCAAATTCTTTTAGTGCAATAATATTTTTTGGGTTACATTTAAAAATAATTGGTTGTTGTTCAACAATTCTAACATGTAGAAATGAACCTTTACTTCTAAGAACACCTAACTCCCACTCTGGCACTCCATAAACTTATATACAAAATGATATGTTAAGACTAAACTAAATAAAATGTAGTGGCCTTTCTAACTTTAAAGGCTGGCGGAAGGGAAGTGCTGGCTGTGCCGCCAGCCGTGCTGCCTAGTAGAGAACCCTGTTGCCGCTCGGCTGCAAGAACCAGCTTTTAGTGCATTTAAAAATCCCAGTAACTGTGGACTCTGAATTAGGAATATACACATTGCACGAACAAGGAGACGCAAGTAGGGGTAAGAGGCGCCAGCGAGCACTTCCACGCCAGATGCACGAGGCCTCCAGCAACGGGGAGTTAGTGGTCACGGCCCCAGGAGCCACAGGGCAGTCAGGGCTGCTGCGGAGATTTTCCCCGGAGAAGCAGAGAGAGTCTATTTTAGGAGAACTGAGACATGGTTTCCATGCCTTATCTAAGTGGTTTGTTGAGTGAGGAGAAACACAGAATGGCTGTCTTTCTCCCTCAGGGTTCTCCCTTCCTGCACATGAGGACAGAACCACGGTACTAATTAGTGATGATTAGTGCTGCACTAAACGGGGGAGAGATGGGAAAACACGCCCCCCATGATGGACGTCTGCAAAGGATAAGAACCAGGTGGACGAGGCACACCGCAGGCGGCCAGTCCAGGACAACAGGAGAGGGTGAGTGGCAGCTTATTAGATGAATTCCTATTTATACGTTATTGCCAACCTGGTAATTTGTACCTCTGAACTTTATTACTGCTTCTTTTGCCTTTATCCTAACTAACGCCCGTCATTAGGAATACTTATTTCACCACTGTGGTTATAGTTTAGTACTTCATTTTGAGGCGAGGGAATAAGTGAATCAATATATTCAAAATATAACTCGTAATTAGGTCATGGGGTCTATTTATTCCAATAAAATGATTGATTACCCTTCACCATTAAAGTGAAAATCAGCAACTGAGGTGGGGGGCCTTGGCTGGGCTGAATTAAGATGATGCATTGTGACGACCTCACTGTTTTTTTCAGCCTAAAAGTACTAAGAGGATATTAAAAAAAACCCCGGCAGTTAGACTTGAGAATAAGAAAAAAAAAAGGATAACCAATCCCACACGCCCAGGGGCAGCCCCCCAACAATGGTGACCCCAGGGGCAGGCTGTCTGTGCCAGCACGTCTCGGGGTCCTGAGATGTACGCTCTCCCCAACACGGCTCCACTTCTGAAACCAAGCAACCTCATGACGCGTCCCACCACGCAGGGCGGCGGCTCTCGTGACGACCGCACCAGGGGGAAGCAGGCGCGGGTCACGCCCTTCATGCAGGGTGAGGCTGAAGAGACTTGCAGGCCGCCCGCACTGCCAGACAGGACGGCTGGATGCAGGAGCTCTACCCAAACACAAGCCGAAGGGCCTGGCCTGCCCGGGCCTCCAGGGCTGCTCAGAGGCAGGGCTCCGGTATGTCCAGGCTCGGGGAGCGGCCAGCACCTGGGACACGTCAGGACAGGCGTGTGTTCTGGCCTCTTCAACTACACCCAAGGCGTTCCTGGGTGCACAGCTGGCGCAGGGGGCACGGACTCAACAACACAGAGGGGTGGTTCGTGGATATTAACGACATGAGCCACAGAACTATTTCAGGAAAACATCACTCGGGCTGTTCAGAAAAGCGTGGTGGCCCCCTGCTCTCTGCAGCCCGGCACCCTCTCCCCTACTTGCAAGAACACCGTTGATGTGGACAATGGCCCTTCTTGCCCTCTCAGTGCGTGAATTCCGGATGAAGATCTCCAGCTGAAGCAGAAGACAGACCAGAACATTCTGCTCTCCCCGGCCACCTTGCTACGTTGAGGGAGAAGCACATGACCCGAGTCTGGCCCAGGTCAACAGATTCAAGACCAGGCTGAGCGGGGCGGGGCTGCGGAGTGAGGCACTGAGACAGGGGCCGGAGGGAGCAGAGCTGCGGAGCTCAGCCCGCCCAGGAGGCTGAGCCTGCAGAGGAACCCTCGAGACCTACGTGAGCCCCAAGCACGCTGCGCCCCCCTCACAACTCAGAAAGTGAACCCAACTAGTTACTGGACTTGCTTAAGTCATTTGGGGGCAGTCGGGTGGTTTTCTAGCATGTGTAATCAGGGCCCTGACTGATGCAGCAATCCAGGCTTTCAAACGACTGGAAAAGAGATTTAAATACCCAGCTAGCTCTGTAATCTAGACCTGGCTGCAGTGATGGAAACGTACTGTTTCTGCACTGCCCCCCACTGCAGTTAGCTACCAGCCATGTGCGGCTACTGAGCGCTTGAGATGTGGCCAGTGTGATCAAGGACCTGAATCCTCAATTTTAATTGAGTTAAGCTGAAATTGCCACGTGTGGCTGGTGGCCATACTGCACAGTGCACATCCGGAAGGAGTCAATGGCCCTGCTAATTTGTACTATAAATTATACGAAAACCCCAAGACCAAGTCACTGCTGAGTCAACACCCTCCCTGCAGCCCCACACCTCCCTTGTCTAGTTTCTGAAGGCACCTGGCTGAGGCTCTGCACAGGGTGACCCGTGAGGAGCTGCCTGTGATGCCCGCGGGGGACACAACAACAGAGCCGTGCGGCAACCAGTGTCCAACAAGCAAAGCGGCCTTTTGGGGATGGAATGTTAATACTCCAGCAAAAATGATCAGAGCACAGATCATCATGGGGTAGAAGAACACACAGGTTGGTCTGAGTCATGACTGGCAAAATCAGGAAGGAACATGAGAAAGATTAGTCATTTATAAGAGTATTTAAGGGCTTCCCTAGTGGCACAGTGGTTAGGAATCCGCCTGCCAATGCAGGGGACACGGGTTTGAGCCCTGGTCCGGGAAGATCCCACGTGCTGCGGAGCAACTAAGCCGGTGCGCCACAACTACTGCGCCTGCACTCTAGAGCCCCTGAGCCACAACTACTGAGCCCACGAGCCACAGCTACTGAATCCCACGTGCCTAGAGCCCGTGTTCCGTAACAAGAGAAGCCACCGCAATGAGAAGCCCACGCACCACAATGAAGAGCAGCCCCCGCTCGCCGCAACTAGAGAAAGCCCGCGTGCAGCAACGAAGAACCAACGCAGCCAAAACTAAATAAAATAAGTAAATAAAAAAAAAAAGAGTATTTAAAAACTTGTGCCCCTTATTTTGGTAACAGTGGGAAACAATACTGATCAGTCTTTGATCACAATAAAGTATTTGTCAACAAAGTAGCACACAAACTAGCAACTATTATTTCCTGCTGTGGGAAAATAAATTGCTCAAAAGCAGACTAACATACATTTTAAAATAAAATCTAATTTCTGAAGTAACACTACATTAACCACTAAATGGGATAATTATATAAAGGACTCAAGATATATTATACGTTTGAAATCAGACTTTGAAACGCATCCTCTAAAACCGCATTTGCAAATGTCTACCAGTGCACATCGAGCCAGAGTCTCCCCAGTCGACCTCACAGGCAGGGCAATCGCCCAGGTCTGACTGCTGAGGCCTCTTTCCAGATGACCCTCTCCTGCCCTCTAATCAGCTGTGCCCGCTCAGAGTGCTGTTGCCGCCGTATCCACATTCTTCCGTGGAAACGTACTGCAGCGGTTCAGCCTCTCCCAGACCTGTCCCCATCGCCGTGCTGGTTCTGCCCCTTCCTCCACAGACCCTTCATTCAGTGCGGGGTTGGGCCAATCACTGCTGCCTGCGCAGGCTTCCCCTGCCTCTGCAGCTTGTGGGTCTTTGGCCCCAGAGTGCCCTCGCCCCCGTCACCTCTCCAAATGACCATGGTTCCCCAAGACCCTGCTCTGTCCCCAAGCACTCTACGGACCCTGCCCTGGGCCGCCTCTGCTGTCCTGGGGGCCCGGCGCCCTCACCCTCTTGCTCAGAGCTGCTCTGTGCCCCGCAGGGCTGACCTGGTGGAAATGTCCATGGGCAGATGCCAACCACACGAATGCGACTGGTCACGGAATAAGAGACAGGCTTCTAATTCACATCCCAAAGTGCCCTGAATATAACAGAGGCTCAACAAACATGGGCTGATTTTTGTTCCCCTTTCCTTTTCAAACTCTTGTTGGACCTGTAAACTTGGCAGGATCATTAACTTGAAAAAATTACTGTTATCTAAACAATGTCTTGAAGTCTGTTGTTACCACGTAAATGACGGCATGATTCAACAGGGATTCAATTCAAGACTTCTGATTTCTCTTTGTTTTGAATTAAGAGCACAAACAAACACACACCAGAAATGGGATGGTATATACACAGATTTCTAAGTACTACTTATGAATAGTGTTTTAAATATTTTATATACTGCTTACAAATTTAACATACTAGTATCTGTCCACATCAATAAACACACTCCAAGGCATCATTAAAAGTTATACCTGAGTATGTAAAAATCACCTCTCCTAAGAGATCGATGGAACCGAACAGACAACCATGCACTAACAGAGCATGTACAGCTGGGACTGAGTGTAGAATAAAGGGGCCCTTGAACTAGTGCAAAAAGATGTGTGATTTAGTGGGTTGTGTTGTGTCTAGCTATATGCTCCCCAGAATGAAATAAATTCCCAGTGGGGCAGATTAAAAGACAAAAAGGAAACTGTTGGTAACTCTAGTGATACAGAGCTAACACAAAACAGGAGAGAAAAGCCAGCCAGCCAGGAGAAAAGTAAAGGCTATGGAAGGGGTTCACAGCAGGGGAATAAAAAGGCCACAAAACCCGTGAAAAGTTACTCAGTTAACACCTATAATTAAAATATGTAGGTTAAACCAAACAGATACCATCTTTTCCTATCTATCAGACTCACAGAATTAAGGTGATGACAGCCAGTGACGGCAGGGCGTGAAGACAGTTACATTCACACACCACAGAGACAAACAAAACGAAAACAAACCCCCCCCCCCAAACTGCTATAATCGTTCCAGGCACTAATTTAGCAATAAAATAAATTTAAAAAATTTTAAATCTGAAATTTAAAAATCAATTCCACAGTCAGGGATTTATGCCGTGGATATACTCCCCTCAGTGAGCACAGAAGGCTTAAAGCAGCACTGCTGTAACAGTAAAACCCCAGGAGCGGCTCGCGTTTCCACCAGCAGGGAGGGGTGAACCAAGTACGGCACAGGCAGGCGGTGCCTGATTTCAGGACTGATGTATGCAAGGACTGACAGTCACTCATCCTGTAAACAGTTACCAGGTGTCTATTACACACGAGGCACTACTCTGGCATTGATATGGAAAGATCCCTAGCAGAAGTGAAAAGAATCGAGATACCAGAATAATGGACAGGGCACAGTCCTATTATTGTAATATTCAAAATCTGTTCCTAACTAAATAGGATGACGGGTGCCAGGGGCCTGGAGAGGGGAGTGGGGAGCTGGGGTTTAACGCGGACAGCTTCAGTTTGGGAAGATGGAGAAGTTCTGGAGATGGACGGTGGGGATGGCTTCACAACAATATGAATGTACTTAATGCCCCTGAACTATATGCTTAAAAAGCGTTAAAATGATAAACTGCATGTATATTTTACGCAATAAAAAATGAATTAAAAACGGATACTTTGGAGACGGCGGGGAAGATGGCGGAAGAGTAAGACACGGAGATCACCTTTCTCCCCACAAATACACCAGAAATACATCTACACGTGGAACAACTCCTACAGAACACCTACTGAACGCTGGCAGAAGACCTCAGACCTCCCAAAAGGCAAGAAACTCCCCACGTACCTGGGTAGGGCAAAAGAAAAAAGAAAAAACAGAGACAAAAGAATAGGTACAGGACCGGCACCACGGAGGTGCAGGGAGGAGCAGGGCGGAGACTGCGGATGGCGGAGGGGGAAAGCTTCGGAGACGTGGAGGAGAGCAACAGGGGTGCGGAAGGCAAAGCGGGGAGATTCCCGCACAGAGGATCGGTGCCCACCAGCACTCACCAGCCCGAGAGGCTTATCTGCTCACCCCCCGGGGCTGGTGGGGCTGGGAGCTGAGGCTCGGGCTTTGGTCGGAGTGCAGGGAGAGGACTGGGGTTGGCGGCGTCAACACAGCCTGCAGGGGGTTAGTGCGCCACGGCTGGCCGGGAGGGAGTCCGGGGAAAAGTCTGGACCTGCCGAAGAGGCAAGAGACTTTTTCTTGCCTCTTTGTTTCCTGGTGCGCGAGGAGAGGGGATTAAGAGCGCTGCTTAAAGGAGCTCCAGAGACGGGCGCGAGCCGTGGCTATCAGCGCGGACCCCAGAGACGGGCATGAGACGCTAAGGCTGCTGCTGCCGCCACCAAGAAGCCTGTGTGCGAGCACAGGTCACTATCCACACCCCCTCCCGGGAGGCCGTGCAGCCCGCCACTGCCAGGGTCCTGGGATCCAGGGACAACTTCCCCGGGAGAACTCACGGCGCGCCTCAGGCTGGTGCAACGTCACGCCGGCCTCTGCCGCAGCAGGCTCGCCCCGCATCGTGCCCCTCCCTCTCCCCCCGGCCTGAGTGAGCCGGAGCCCCCAAATCAGCGGCTCCGTTTTTTTTCTTATATTATTTTAAAATAATATCCTAGCAAATTCTACCACCATTTGAGTGATTAATAAAAAATAAAACTTTCATTTATTTTCTAGCACCTGAAAACACCTCTAAACCTTTCAACTGAAGTATGTATAGATGAATGTGCAGACCAAAGTAAAAGCATCAAGATAATTATATTTAAAAATGAGTCAGGATTAAAGGCGATGTCCTCCTTTTTAAAAGCATATTGCAGTATTCCAAGTACATATCCTTACTCTCAGCGCTCCTTTAACCCCGTCCTATGTGAGTGAAGAACACACGCCCTCCTGCGACCTACGCGCAGAGGCGGGGCCAAATCCAAAGCTGAGCCCCCCAGCTGTGCGAACAAAGAAGAGAAAGGGAGGGAAATCTCTCCCAGCAGCCTCAGGAGCAGCGGATTAAAGCTCCACAAGCAACCTGATGTACCTGCATCTGTGGAATACCTGAATAGACAACGAATCAAATTCAGGAGGTGGACTTTGAGAGCAAGATTTATGATTTTTTCCCCTTTTCCTCTTTTTGTGAGTGTGTATGTGTATGCTTCTGTGTGAGATTTTGTCTGTATAGCTTTGCTTTCACCATTTGTCCTAGGGTTCTATCTGTCCGTTTATTTTTACTTAAAAATTTTTTTTCTTAATATTTTTTATTTTAATAACTTTATTTTATTTTATCTTACTTTATTTTATTTTCTTTTTTCCTCCCTCCCTCCCTCCCTCCTTTTTCTCCCTTTTATTCTGAGCGTGTGGATAAAAGGCTCCTGGTGCTGCAGTCAGGAGTCAGTGCTGTGCCTCTGAGGTGGCAGAGCCAACTTCAGGACACTGGTCCACAAGAGACCTCCCAGCTCCACGTAATATCAAATGGCGAAAATCTCCCAGAGATCTCCATCTCAACACCAACACCCAGCTTCACTCAACGACCAGCAACTACGGTGCTGGACACCCTATGCCAAACAACTAGCAAGACAGGAACACAACCCCACCCATTAGCAGAGAGGCTGCCTAAAATCATAATAAGTCCACAGACACCCCAAAACACACCACCAGACGTGGACCTGCCCACCAGAAAGACAAGATCCAGCCTCATCCACCAGAACACAGGCACCAGTCCCCTCCACCAGGAAGCCTACACAACCCACTGAACCAACTTTAGCCACTGGGGACAGACACCAAAAACAACGGGAACTACGAACCTGCAGCCTGCAAAAAGGAGACCCCAAACACAGTAAGTTAAGCAAAATGGGAAGACAGAGAAACACACAGCAGATGGAGAAGCAAGATAAAAACCCACCAGACCTAACAAATGAAGAGGAAATAGGCAGTCTACCTGAAAAAGAATTCAGAATAATGATAGTAAAGATGACCCAAAATCTTGGAAATAGAATAGAGAAAACGCAAGAAACTGTAACAAGGACCTAGAAGAACTAAAGATGAAACAAGCAATGATGAACAACACAATAAATGAAATTAAAAATACTCTAGAAGGGATCAATAGCAGAATAACTAAGGCAGAAGAACGGATAAGTGACCTGGAAGATAAAATAGTGGAAATAACTACTGCAGAGCAGAATAAAGAAAAAAGAATGAAAAGAATTGAGGACAGTCTCAGAGACCTCTGGGACAACATTAAATGCACCAACATTCGAATTACAGGGGTCCCAGAAGAAGAGGAGAAAGTATTTGAAGAGATTACAGTTGAAAACTTCCCTAATATGGGAAAGGAAATAGTTAACCAAGTCAGGAAACACAGAGAGTCCCATACAGGGTAAATCCAAGGAGAAACACACCAAGACACATATTAATCAAACTGTCAAAAATTAAATACAAAGAAAACATATTAAAAGCAGCAAGGGAAAAACAACAAATAACACACAAGGGAATCCCCATAAGGTTAACAGCTGATCTTTCAGCAGAAACTGTGCAAGCCAGAAGGGACTGACAGGACATATGTAAAGTGATGAAGGAGAAAAACCTACAAGCAAGATTACTCTACCCAGCAAGGATCTCATTCAGATTTGATGGAGAAATTAAAACCTTTACAGACAAGCAAAAGCTGAGTGAGTTCAGCACCACCAAACCAGCTTTACAACAAATGCTAAAGGACCTTCTCCAGGCAAGAAACACAAGAGAAGGAAAAGACCTACAATAACAAACCCAAAACAATTAAGAAAATGGGAATAGGAACATACATATTGATAATGACCTTAAATGTAAATGGATTAAATACTCCCACCAAAAGACACAGACTGGCTGAATGGATACAAAAACAAGACCCATATATATGCTGTCTACAAGAGACCCACTTCAGACCTAGAGACACATACAGACTGAAAGCGAGGGGATGGAAAAAGATATTCCATGCAAATGGAAACCAAAAGAAAGCTGGAGTAGCAATTCTCATATCAGACAAAATAGACTTTAAGATAAAGAATATTACAAGAGACAAAGAAGGACACTACATAATGATCAAGGGATCGATCCAAGAAGAAGATACAACAATTGTAAATATTTATGCACCCAACATAGGAGCACCTCAATACATAAGGCAAATACTAACAGCCACAAAAGGGGAAATCAACAGTAACACATTTGTAGTAGGGGACTTTAACACCCCACTTTCACCAATGGACAGATCATCCAAAATGGAAATAAATAAGGAAACACAAGCTTTAAATGATACATTAAACAAGATGTACTTAATTGATATTTATAGGACACTCCATCCAAAAACAACAGAATACATTTTTCTCAAGTGCTCATGGAACATTCTCCAGGATAGATCATATCTTGGGTCACAAATCAAGCCTTGGTAAATTTAAGAAAACTGAAATTGTATTGACTATCTTTTCCAACCACAATGCTATGAGACTAGATATCAATTACAGGAAAAGATCTGTAAAAAATACAAACACATGGAGGCTAAACAATACACTACTTACTAACGAAGTGATCCCTGAAGAAATCAAAGAGGAAATTAAAAAATACCTAGAAACAAATGACAATGGAGACACGACGACCCAAAACCTATGGGATGCAGCAAAAGCAGTTCTAAGAGGGAAGTTTATAGCAATACAATCCTACCTTAAGAAACAGGAAACATCTCGAATAAACAACCTAACCTTGCACCTAAAGCAATTAGAGAAAGAAGAACCAAAAAACCCCAAAGTTAGCAGAAGGAAAGAAATCATAAAGATCAGATCAGAAATAAATGAAAAAGAAATGAAGGAAATGATAGTAAAGATCAATAAAACTAAAAGCTGGTTCTTTGAGAAGATAAACAAAATTGATAAACCATTTGCCAGACTCATCAAGAAAAAAAGAGAGAAGACTCAAATCAACAGAATTAGAAATGAAAAAGAAGAAGTAACAACTGACACTGCAGAAATAGAAAAGATCATGAGAGATTACTACAAGGAACTCTATGCCAATAAAATGGACAACCTGGAAGAAATGGACAAATTCTTAGCAACGCACAACCTGGCAAGACTGAATCAGGAAGAAATAGAAAATAGGAACAGACCAATCATAAGCACTGAAATTGAAACTGTGATAAAAAATCTTCCAACAAACAAAAGCCCAGGACCAGATGGCTTCACAGGCGAATTCTATCAAATATTTAGAGAAGAGCTAACACCTACCCTTCTCAAACTCTTCCAAAATATAGCAGAGGGAGGAACACTCCCAAACTCATTACACAAGGCCACCATCACCCTGATACCAAAACCAGACAAGGATGTCACAGAGAAAGAAAACTACAGGCCAATATCACTGATGAACATAGATGCAAAAATCCTCAACAAAATACTATCAAACAGAATCCAACAGCACATTAAGAGGATCATACACCATGATCAGGTGGGGTTTATTCCAGGAATGCAAGGATTCTTCAATATATGCAAATCAATCAATGTGATACACCATATTAACAAACTGAAGGAGAAAAACCATAGAGTCATCGCAATAGATGCAGAGAAAGCTTTCGACAAAATTCAACACCCATTTATGATAAAAACCCTCCAGAAAGTAGGCAGAGAGGGAACTTTCCTCAACATAATAAAGGCCATATATGACAAACCCACAGCCAACCTCGTCCTCAATGGTGAAAAACTGAAAGCATTTCCACTAAGATCAGGAACAAGACAAGGTTGCCCACTCTCACCACTCTTATTCAACAGAGTTTTGGAAGCTTTAGCCACAGCAATCAGGGAAGAAAAGGAAATAAAAGGAATCCAAATCGGAAAAGAAGAAGTAAAGCTGTCAGTGTTTGCAGATGACATGATACTATACATAGAGAATCCTAAAGATGCTACCAGAAAACTACTAGAGCTAATCAATGAATTTGGTGAAGTAGCAGGATACAAAATTAATGCACAGAATCTCTGGCATTCCTATACACTAATGATGAAAAACCTGAAAGTGAAATCAAGAAAGCACTCCCATTTACCACTGCAACAAAAAGAATAAAATATCTAGGAATAAACCTACCTAAGGAGACAAATGACCTGTATGCAGAAAATTATAAGACACTGATGAAAGAAATTAAAGATGATACAAATAGATGGAGAGATATACCATGTTCTTGGATTGGAAGAATCAACATTGTGAAAATGACTCTACTACCCAAAGCAATCTACAGATTCAATGCAATCGCTAGCAAACTACCAATGGCATTTTTCACAGAACTAGAACAAAAACTTTCACAATTTGTATGGAAACACAAAAGACTCTGAATAGCCAAAGCAATCTTAAGAAAGAAAAATGGAGCTGGTGGAATCAGGCTACTTGACTTCAGACTATACTACAAAGCTAGAGTAATCAAGACAGTATGGTACTGGCACAAACACAGAAATACAGATCAATGGAACAGGATAGAAAGCCCAGGCATAAACCCACACACATATGGTCACCTTATCTTTGATAAAGGAGGCAAGAATATACAGTGGAGAAGAGACAGCCTCTTCAGTAAGTGGTGCTGGGAAAACTGGACAGCTACGTGTAAAAGAATGAAATTAGAACACTTCCTGACACCATACACAAAAATAAACTCAAAATGGATTAAAGACCTAAATGTAATGCCAGACACTATAAAACTCTTAGGGGAAAACATAGGCAGAACACTCTATGACATACATCACAGTAAGATCCTTTTTGACCCACCTCCTAGAGTAACGGAAATAAGACCAAAAATAAACAAATGGGACCTAATGAAACTTAAAAGCTTTTTGCACAGCAAAGGAAACCATAAAAAAGATGAAAAGACAACCCTCAGAATGGGAGAAAATACTTGCAAACGAAGCAACTGACAAAGGATTAATCTCCAAAATATACAAAGCAGCTCAATATCCAAAAAACAAACAACCCAATCCAAAAATGGGCAGACTGTGCATCTGAAGCCTGTGCTCTGCAACAAGAGAGGCCGTGACAGTGAGAGGACCGCGCACTGCGATGAAGAGTGGCCCCCACTAGCCGCAACTAGAGAAAGCCCTTGCACAGAAACGAAGACCCAACACACCCAAAAAATTAAATAAATAAATTAAAAAAAAAAAATGGGCAGAAGACCTACATAGACATTTCTCCGAAGAAGATATACAGACTGCCAACAAACACATGAAAGGATGCTCAACATCACTAATCATCAGAGAAATGCAAATCAAAACTACAATGAGGTGTCACCTCACACCGGTCAGAATGGCCATCATCAAAAAATCTACAGACAATAAATGCTGGAGAGGGTGTGGAGAAAAGGGAACCCGCTTATACTGTTGGGGGGAATGTAAACTGATACAGCCACTATGGAGAACAGTATGGAGCTTCCTTAAAAAACTAAAAATAGAACTACCATATGACCCAGCAATCCCACTCCTGGGCATAAACCCTGAGAAAACCATAATTCAAAAAGAGTCATGCACCCCAATGTTCACTGCAGCACTATTTACAAAAGCCAGGACATGGAAACAACCTAAATGCCCACCAAGAGACAAACTGATAAAGAAGATGTGGTACATATATACAATGGAATATTACTCAGCCATAAAAAGAAACGAAACTGAGTTATTTATAGTGAGGTGGATGGACCTAGAGTCTGTCATACAGAATGAAGTAAGTCACAAAGAGAAAAAGAAATACCGTACGCTAACACATACATATGGAATCTAAAAAAAAAAAAAAGGGTTCTGAAGAACCTAGGGGCAGGACAGGAATAAAGACGCAGATGTAGAGAATGGACTTGAGGACACGGGGAGGGGGAAGGGTAAGCTGGGACGAAGTGAGAGAGTGGCATGGACATATATACACTACCAAACGTAAAATAGATAGCTAGTGGGAAGCAGCTGCATAGCACAGGGAGATCAGCTCGGTGCTTTGTGACCACCTAGAGGAGTGGGATAGGGAGGGTGGGAGGGAGACGCAAGAGGGAGGAGATATGGGGATATATGTATAGCTGATTCACTTTGCTATACAGCAGAAACTAACACAGCACTGTAGAACAATTATACTCCAATATAGATATTAAAAAAAACCCCAAACAAACAAAAAGCCCACAGTTTTATTAGAAAATATAGAAGCAACCATGTAACATAATGGGTTACAGTATCTATGTATGCAGATACCTTTTAATTAAGCCCTATATTCCCTGCGCAAATGACATCAAAACAATAAAGGAAATTAAAGTAGTCCACTCACACCCCTCCCATGTGGCAGCTCCCTCACCTTCTTAAGTTCCCTGCCTGCCCACACTATATGCGCGTTTTTACAGCTGCAGCCATAAACGTGGAGCTGTTCTGTACTCTGCCTCTCCCCCCTTTTCTATCTGTGGCGGTTATAGCGGCTGCATGTTTTCATCACTGCCCTGGCGCAGAGGTGCTCCCAAAGCCAGGGCATGACTGCAGGTGCTTTTCTGGGCCCGCCTGCCTTTGGCCTCCCCAGGCGGCCGCCTCCGGAAGCAGCACAGGGAAGCACAGAGGCGGCCAGGCCGGTGCTCCAGCAGGTGGCCGGGTGCCCAGGAGGATGGCAAGCGCGCCCAGCCCGCCAGGGCGCAGCCCACAGTCCACAGGCTCTCACGGAAGCTGGCATTCGTGCTCCCCAGCCTGATCCAGCTACCATTTTTGAGGTCTCCTGCCAGATTTGAATTTCAGACCGACTCCTGAGGTGAGAAAGCTGATTCGACCTTCAACAGAATGCTGAAAATCTGAACTTAGAATGCTGCTTTCCATGGAGAAACAAATAAACCAGTGGCTACATGCAGCAAAAATCAGTTTTTAGTAACGGCCTTAGACGCTCAGAAATGTCAACATAATTAAAGTAAAAAACGCACAGTGCCCGTTCTACGTTACAGGAAAAAGGCAGCTGCGAAAGACGTTTGGGGACCCCTGGAGAAGCGGGGCAGGCCGTGTTCTGAGCAGTCCAACGCCCCACGCCCCACTGCCATGTGAAGGGAGGAAATGGGCCGGGGACTAAGCTGTGGTTCTACAGCTTAGGAAAGAGTTGTGAGCATCTGACCCCTTTAAGAGAAGACGACGGTAACCATATCTTACTTTTCTTTTTAATTAAAGTGCTGCTATTAACACAGACCCCTGAGTAAGGTTCTTGGCCGTCAGTGTGAGCTCAAGGGCCACTGCTGTGGCAGGAGCCTCACTGCTCTGGTGAGTCTGTCCAGGCCCGAGGCGGCCCTCACAGCCGAAGCTGTCCTGCAGCTCCTGGGAGGCTCACCACGAAGCACAGGCTCCCAGCCTGGGCCCAAAGGTCCGTGTCTGTGACACTGCACCCAGTATTTGGTGTGCATGTGCACTCAGGGAGTTTTCATCAGGTTCTCACTGACCCCAGCTATACAGTACAGACAGACCTCATTTTATTGTACTTCACAGATACCGCGGTTTTTTTTGTTGTTGTTGTTTGTTTTTTTACAAATTGAAGGTTTGTGGCAACTCTGCGTCGATCATCAGGGCCACCTTCCCAAGAGCACTTGCTTATTTCATGTCTCTGTGTCACATGTTGGTAATTCTCGTAATGTTTCAAACTTTTTCATTATTAGATCTGTGATCAGTGATGTTACTATTGCAAAAAGATTACCACTCGCTGAAGGCTCAGATGATGGTTGGCATTTTTTAGCAATAAAGGGTTTCTAAATTGAGGTATGTATATATTTTTCAGACATAATGCTATTGCACACTTAATAGACTACAGTATAATGTAAACATAACTCTTACACACACCGGGAAACCAAGAAGTGCATGTGATTTGCTTCGCTGCTATGGCCTGGAACTGAAACCACGGTATCTCCGAGGTCTGCCCGGAAAAGCACGCGATCCCCCGTGGCAGAAGGGCGGGGTCTGCTCACAGCCTTCACGCAGGCTCGAGCGCTGAGCGGCCGGAGGAACCCACACTCAGGTGCTTTTACCAACCACGCTTTGCCCAGAACACAGACGTGGACTCTTGTTTAACTCACCTCGACGCTGAAAGGATTTTCTTCCACTTTCCCGACTTCTGCTTCTGGCAGAGGATTTTTTAAGGTTTGTAAAAATAAAGCTGCCTTCCTTTTACGTTCCGCTTGAAGCTGCTTCTCCTTTGATTCCTTAGACGCCTGGGCAAGCTTTTCCCTGGCAGCAGCTGCCAGTCGGTCCTCCAACTTTTGCTTTGCTTAAGGAATAAACAGAAAAAAAGATGTTTAGAGCAAGCAGTACTGTATAAATATATTGCTATCTTAATTTCCATGGGCAGTAAAAGGGTCGTGAAATATAATGCAGTTATTTTAAAACGTGAATATGATACAGGTTTCAGGAAAGGCCAACAAATCAGGCAAACAATTCTCAGAGCATTAGTTTACAATGCTTTCGCTATTGGTACTTCTCACATTTTACATTCCAAATCAAAGTCAGAAAGTTGTTGGGATTCCACAGCAGTGAAACCTGAAATGATGAAAACCTCGGAATGGTTCTCATAAACATGTGCCCGAATTACCAGGTAAGGAGCACTGTGAAAAGTGTTTTATTCCAAATGATCTGACACACTGCTCAGTCCACACGCAATAAATGCAGATTTGGGCACACATGCACGAACACAAGTGTGCTCGGGGGGAGCAGCACAACGCTAGTTCCCGAGAGCAGGGCATCCTGTGGTTAAAGAATTACCTTCCATCAATGTTGCGTGATCTGTTTGTGTATACAAAGAAAAATTCATTCACAAAACCAGTTAGAACAGATACATACTGCAAACGCAACTGTTAATTCACTACTTTAGTGAGAGCAGAACAGAACTTATTTTGGAGGAGGGACAGAACACGACAAGACGTTCCCCACAAACACTGCTAGCCATGCGTCAGAGGCAAGCGGTGGCCACACCGTGACCCCTGAAGACGAGCCACAGCCTGAAAACCAGCTCGGGCCCCAGCACCTTCAAGGGTCCGATGGTTCTGCAGGGAGATGGCCTCGCAAAGAGGCGTCTCCCAGCTCGGAACATTACCCCGAGCTGGGCGCACAGGCTGAGCATTTGCCCCAAGGCTGCCATTAAAGCCTTCTCGGCCACCCTCAGCCGACCCTCTGAAAACACATCGCCGAGGGCACTGCATCTGAGCTTAAGGAACAGCAGCGCTCCTCACTCCACAGAGAACTTCTCAGCTGAGCCAAAGCAGCCCGCGGCTCCGCAGTGGTTCTGATCTCCGAAGGCTGGAGACTCCAGCTGGCAGTCTCGTAGTTTTGCCTTAGTAGGTAAATCTTGTATTTACGTACTTTTCTTTTAAGAAGTTTAAAACATATTGACAAACCTTGCTTTGCTTCTAGCTCCTCCTGGGTAAGTTGAGGCCGCTTCTCCTCAACAACTACACAGGGTGGGGCAACTGCCGGGTTAGTGTTTGTAGCACTACTAGAACTTTCTTGGCCTTCTTTGCTTTCTTCATCATCATCACTGTCATCATCTAGCTTAACACGATTTTTTTCCAGGGGAAGTAGATCATTTTCTTTGGCCTTGATTGCAAAGCTTATTGGAGCAAATGAAGCTATTGAGAAAAGGTGAAAATGGTAATACATTTTTAAGTAACTGGAAGCACAGAGCAGAAATCTACACGGGCCCCACCATCCACATGAGCATCAGCTGGTGGAGCAATGTCTTGAGTGGAGCCACATCTTACGCAGAGGGAGGTTCTAGGGGCCGCAGGCAGTGCCTGTGATGTCAGAGGGCATTTAAGAGGACATCACACGTGCTGAGCCCGATGGAGGGGAAGGCAGAGCACCGGCTCCATCTCGGGCCACGTCAGGATGCACACACTGAGTGCCAGCTGGGGTCACTCTATGGGCAAATGGTCAATTTTTGTTGGTGTTTTCCTTTTTTTTCTGGGCTCAGCACATTGCTGAGTTTGCAGAAGTAAGCATATGATGGGACTCCACTATTAAAAGGTACTTCTAAAAAATCCCAACCATAGAAGGTAATCTTTTCTTACAAAAGCAAGCTGCAGAAACTGTTCCTTTATTCAGCAAACGTTTGACTGGGTGCCTACTTTGTGCTAGGCGTTATGTCAGACTATTCTCTGCACCTTTAAGAAAATCTTAAACCTAGTGTAACAAAAATTTAGGTGGTTCAATTTTTCTCTCCTAGAATATTTGGAAATTTTAATTGAAGAGAAATACAAAGGCCCCAAAGGAAACAATCTTCTTCCCCTTCCCCCGTCTACTCAGCACTCACTGAGTCCCTGCGTCCTCAGACTATGGCAAATGGCTCCTAACAACACCTAACTGGTTGTAATGAGATACTTTATTTTTAAAAACCATGTGTTATTACTGATGAAAGCTATTCAAGTAAACCACAGCGAAGGGCAATGTCAAGTGCAGCGCAAACGGGCTGACTCTGAGAGGGAAGTGGATCTAGGTTACCGAAGGCAGGTTCTGATGTGGCTGTAACTGTGGAGGTGAGCTCACCCAGCTGCCCCCGCCCCCCGGGCTTCTCTACTTTCAGCATTTCACGGTTCCAAACCCAAGTGTGACTTGAAGCTGGTAAATAATCTCTGACATATAATCTCTGACATATAATCATCTCTCGTCAATAATCTCTCAAGCTACACAGCACACCCCAAGATGTTAAATGTTAGCAAAGTGATATTTTATAAGTCAGAATGAAAAGGGGGCAAAATCAGTCTCTGTGTTGATTATGCAACGCCATGCACTGGCACTGTACGTGGTGCGCTGAGGTCTACCTTCCTAACAAGCCCCAAACAAAGATATAACACGGGGTGGAAAGCACACTTTGCTGGGAGAGTCAATATTAACTATTTTACCGTGGTTATGTTAAGAACGGCCCTTATCTTTTGGAGATAAGTGCGATCACACTGATGGATAAAATGCCATGATGTTGGGATCTGCTTCAGAATATCCTGGGGGTGGGCTGGACTGAGAATTCTAAGATGTGTCCTGCGTCGGCCACGGGCGCTGGATGCTAGCACTGCGTGTGTGACTATTACACCAGGCTCTGTTTCTGTACTTGTTTGAAATTCTCCGTAAGAAAATACTTTCATAATATTAACCGTTTATAGCCTCTAGTAATATGGTCTCTTTAAGAATAGAGTCAAAGAAACAGAGAAAAGAAAACTTCAGTTAAATGTTAATCAAAATTACTCAAGTTAACTTGGGCTAAAGTATTATATCACAAAATAATTTTAAAACAATTACTCCCAATCTCTTCCTCCAAATTAAAAAATATGCAATCAACAAATATATTAAAATGAAAACTTCTGGAACACAGTTTAATGCATGTCGAATACAGTGCCAAACAGCACCACTGTTCGATACATACTTTAAAGTGATTTAGGGACTTCCCTGGTGGTGCAGTGGTTAAGAATCCGCCTGCCAATGCAGGGGGACACGGGTTCGAGCCCTGGTCTGGGAAGGTCCCACATGCCGCGGAACAACTAAGCCCGTGCGCCACAGCTACTGAGCCTGTGCTCTAGAGCCTGCGAGCTGCAACTACTGAGCCCACGTGCCACAACTACTGAAGCCCGTGAGCCCTAAAGCCCATGCTCCGCAACAAGAAGCCTGCGCACTGCAATGAGGAGTAGCCCCTGCTCGCCACAACTAGAGAAAGCCCGCGCACAGCAACGAAGACCCAACGCAGCCCCCAAAATAAATAAATAAATAAATTTATATTAAAAAAAATAGTGACGTAACAAAAGAACTGACTAATGTGCAGAGTCTCCACGCCTCACCTCACTTAACATTTGCAACCCCTGGAGGAGACAGATACTATCAGGCCTCCCCATTTACAGATAAGGAAACTGAGGCTCAAAAGGTCAAGTAAGCTTCCCAGCATAGCTCAGCCAGAAAGCAGGGGATGAGGAACTACTTTCTTTGGAGAATTACTCAATTACACAACTACTGCTTCTACCTGGAACCTTATTTGCAAGTCGCCTCACAACACGTGAAAAGCACTTCCTACAGCCTTCAGCGGTTTCCTGTTGTGTTAAGGATGAGCAGCAGCTGTGGAGGGGCCCCTCTCCCACTCCCCGCTCCTGCACTGCGCTCCAGCCCCGCCCTGTCTTCTGCCTGGAGCCGTCATCCTTTTCTCATGCCTGGCTTTCTTGCTCGTCTCATCTCAAATGAAGCCTCTCCTCAGACAGGCCCTGCCTGGCCTCTCTCCTTCACGCCACTCTTGACGTTCTGTGTTGTGTGTGCGGTCTGGTTACCCCGGAGCCTGGAGTGGGCAGGACCGCAGGACTAATGTGGCCCCGGTGTGCACTGACGCAGAGTAGCCTGTGCTCAGGAAACACGCGTGAGTGAGCTGACGGCGCCCGGCCCTCCACCTTCCACATCAAATATGCTTCGTTTCTTAAGGTATCAAGTTTCATTACTAACTTTTAACTTCTAAGGTAATACATATTCTCTATAGGAAATTTTGAAAACACAAGTGAACAAAATGAAAGACCAACTGCTATTCAGATACGGGAAAGAAATGATCTGAGCACAATGGTTCCGAGGCACGTACATGTGCATGTGTACAAACACACGAAAAACGGGACCATACTTTATAGCCTGCTGTTTTCACTTAGTAAGCGACACCTTTCCATAGAAAACGTTTAGACATCTTTCCATGTCAACATACATCATTTTAATAAATGGCAACAATATTCCTTAGTATGGACATGCCAACTGATTTCAGTCTCCCATGATGGTTCCCAATTTTTTATTTTTAAAAGCCCACGAGCCTTGGGAGGAACACCTGGTCGAGACGTCCTGGTGAGCCAGACGTTTCTAGGAGTGGGAGGGCATCCGCATTTAGGGTTTGGTCCCCATCACTGGGCTCTCCCCTGGAGAGGCCTTACCGACAACACTCCAAGGACAACACACGAGTGAGGGTCCTGCCACTTGCACGCTCTCTGTTACTTTCTAACTTTACCAAATTGGAGGCAAAGAACAGTATCTTGTTAGTGAGGATATATTTTAAAAGTTTAGGACTTCCCTGGTGGTGCAGTGCTTAAGAATCCGCCTGCCAGTGCAGGGGACACGGGTTCGAGCCCTGGTCCAGGAAGATCCCACATGCTGCAGAGCAACTAAGCCCACGTGCCACAACTACTGAGTCTGCACTCTAGAGCCCGCGAGCCACAGCTACTGAGCCTGTGTGCCGCAACTACTGAAGCCTGTGCTCCGCAACAAAAGCCACCACAATGAGAAGCCCGCGCACTACAATGAAGAGTAGCCCCCGCTCGCCGCAACTAGAGAGAGCCCGTGTGCAGGAACAAAGACCTGACGCAGCCAAAAAAAAAAAAAAAGTTTATTCACTGACCAACTGTTTTCCTTCTTTTGTGAACTACCTTTTCATGTCCTTTGTTTTTCTACTGCAGTGACTCTTCTTACTGATTTACAAGAGCTCTTTCTATAGCAAGGACTTTGACCTTTATCTTCTGTTATATTAGCCATCACTGCCATCCTGACGTTTATCTTTCAACTTTATACAGGCCCAGTTCCCATCAGACCTATCTTTCTTTATCATTCATGGCTTCAATTCTTAGAAAATCCTTTCCACTCTGACTAGAAAAAAATTACCTTTATTTTCTTCTACTTCATGATTTTATTTTTTATGTTTAAACACTTAAATCTATCTGGAATCACTATAATTGTCAGAGGTAACGTGAGAGTCTTATTTTTTTCACAATGGAGAGCCTGTTTTTGCAACGTCAATTACTGTCATACTAGGGAAGCTTTATCATAAAAATCTCAGCAAATGTTGGTGCTTTTCCAGCATCTGCTAGCAAGGTAAGATTGTCCTTGGAGGCTTTTCTGGCGGGATGCCGCACTGGGATGGCTGCAAGGAGCCCCACCTGCTCACACCTGCTCTCACTGTCGTTCCCAGCTTGCTTCCATCTGAGGTGCTAACATCTGGGTTTCCCGGGGTCCTGGCCTGCAGACTGCTAAGCTTTATGGGGCTAAGGTGCTAGGGCTGGAGAGCTTCCTAACTGTCCATCTTTGGGCTCTGGAGTAGCTTTAATCAGACAGGCTTTCTCTTTCTTGAGGGAAGTTACCTTGACCTTAACTTTGTCCTGGCCTGCCTGCTTTTAGAGGTATTTCACTGACCAGTTTTCTAAATTCTTTCAGGCCTATAGATCTGTCGTCTTACTGCCTCTCTGGAGACATTTTAGCAATTGATCAATATATTTTCTTAGACAATTTTTTTCAGTTATTTTCAAATTTATTCAAATTTAGTTAAATATATTGTTCTCATGTACTTAAAAAACACCGTGTTTTCTCTCTCATTATGCTGTGCATTTGCTCTTTTTTCTGTATTAAACTTGTACAATGATGATAAGTTTTACTGGTCTTTTATTATATCCTCACCCATTTCTGCTTTGATTTTTACTGATTCTCCTTTTCTGCTTTTCTTACATGCATTTTTTTGTTTGTTTTCGTTTTTTTGCGGTACGCGGGCCTCTCACTGTTGTGGCCTCTCCCGTTGCGGAGCACAGGCTCCGCACGCGCAGGCTCAGCGGCCATGGCTCACGGGCCCAGCTGCTCCACGGCATGTGGGATCCTCCCAGACCAGGGCACGAACCCGTGTCCCCTGCATCGGCAGGCAGACTCCCAACCACTGCGCCACCAGGTAAGCCCTCTTACGTGCATTTTATAGAAAGTTTCTTCCTAGGTCCTTGAGTTGAATGCTTGCTTTGTTTTCACTTTCTCTTCACCAACATAAGCACATGAGGTTGTAGGTTTTCTTTAAGTTTTCACTGCATCTGATAAGTCTGGATAATATGCTCACTGCCCTCACCTTCCCTGACTGATCAATTTCAGGGTGCTGACATGTCTGTAAGAACCTTTGTCCTCCAGCATTCAGAACACTTTTCATTCAGAAGTTCAGATAGATCTGAACTCCCTGGCATTTAATGCTGTAGATACACGTCCGATGCGCCAGCCTCTGCTTTTTCTCCCCCGTGAAGGACAACCTGTCTATTTTCCCATCTGGATGCTTTTCCTTCCATCTCTATCCTTTCCCTTGGAAATCTGAGAAAAATTTTGAACTTGTCTTCTCACCCAGTCTGATTTTTAGTGTTTTTATTATATTTTAAAATTTGGCAATCTTTTTCTAAACAATCTTTTCCAGATGTCAGATTATCGGTTGCACTAATTCTACAGTACCTTTAATTCTGTGAGAATATGCATCAGAGACTAAAAGAATTTTCCTGTCACTTAGTAACTGTTTCCAAGGTGCCCACGTGCTCCGAGGCTCAGATCGTGTTCTCCTGAGCTCCTGCCTCTTTGCGGAGCCGAGACTCTCTGTCTCCTCGTCCTCACCCTGACGGAGCTGAGGGTGGGGTGCGTGCTTTCGGACACCCGCAGCTCTCGGGCGCCTCAGGCTCAGAGGGTACGACGAGGGAAGTGGCGAGCGAGCACCATTTCGTCTGCTGAATCCCAAGGCGCTTGCTCCCGGGAGCGGGGAGGGCGCTCCATGCGGGGGCTGGCCCACTGCGCCCCGACCACACCCTGTTGGGGCCCTGCTGCCCCCTGGACGCTCCTGGTGGTTCTGGCCTTCTGCCCGCCCCCTTCTTTGGTTGACAGTGGTTCCCCCGGGGTCACTGACACTGAGTCCCCAAATGTCCTACTCTTTCCTATGAACTGAAGTCCAGGTGGCCTGGCCTGTCCTTCTTAAACATGAACAGTACCTCCCCCTGCTTCTGGAGCAGTAACTGTTTTTACTCTCCTTACTAATACATTCCTTTGGTTATTCCAATGAGAGCTGAAGGCGGCTGGGAAGGGTGAGAGATTAAACACGTGTGCTCAGGTGACCTCCTGGACTGAGAGGCTCACAGGCACTTCCATAAGTTTCCCAGTTACCCATCTGGGTCATTTGGGTTACTCCTGATCGCCATCTTTGTATCAGAAAAGGCATCTGTATGCACAGAAAAGGCCTTCCTGCAATCCTGGCCCGTCTGCCCGTCCCGCGTCTCCTCTGCCTTTCCTTTTAACCCGGGCACTGGCTCCTGCACCGCCCGGCCACGCCCCCTCCTCCACTTCAGGCCACCAGCTCCACCCTGAACCCCCCACATGGCTTCTCTGCCTCGATCCCTTCACACACTCACCATACTGCATAAAGTGATTCCTCTGATCTAAGCCACAAGGTGTGCTGTCCCTGCTGGAAGCCCCGGGACCCGCCAGGAAGGCAGAGCCCCACGAGCTGCCCATGGTTACCTGGGCAGGTGTGCCCCCCTTGACACCCGGGTCCCTCAGACCACTTCCCGTCTCTGAACAGGCCACACGGCTCAGACCACGCCGTCCCGCCTGGGAGCTCCTCTGGCTCTGAACCCTCTTCCCTCTGCACAGCCCTTCTCATTCCCACCTGGTGCAACTCACTGCTTCTTCACACGTCCAACCACAGAGTTCTCTGCTACCGTGCCTGTGTCAGCTTTTTTTTCTTTCTATTTATTTATATTTGCTCTTTTCATGTATGTCTGTCCTGGTAGATGAAAAACTCCTCCCAAGAACATAAAAGGTAACTGAGGGGCTTCCCTGGTGGTGCAGTGGTTGAGAGTCCGCCTGCCGATGCAGGGGACACGGGTTCGTGCCCCGGTCCGGGAAGATCCCACATGCTGCGGAGCGGTTGGGCCTGTGAGCCGTGGCCGCTGAGCCTGCGCGCCGTGGCCGCTGAGCCTGCGCGTCCGGAGCCTGTGCTCCGCAACAGGAGAGGCCACAACAGTGAGAGGCCCGCGTACCGCAAAAAAAAAAAAAAGAAAAGGTAACTGAAACGGAGCGAGTGGAATACCGCCTGGTAGAGACCCTCAAGGGACTTGCCTTAACAAATAAAGAAAACGAATTCCATTGGCACAATAGTTTGCATATAGTTTCAGAAGTCCAAGGGGGGGGGGTACAAAACATCATTTGAAAAATTCTAAACATTTCCATTAAATTGGTAGAACAGGCTGTTAGCAACAGCCTGTAGAACGCATACCTAAGATGAGCTTATATCCAAATGACCCCAAACCCGAAATCAGGAAAGTACTATGAAATAAGCAAGTTTTATTAGTAACAGCAACTTAAAAGGGGCAGCCATTTCCTCCTGTCCTGTGGCTAAAGGCACCTGACCTTAAGCGGTCCAGCGTTCTTCCTTGCTAATTTGAAGTGACACCTGTGAGGTACAAGGTCAAAACTGGAACCCTTGGTAGGGAGGGCAGCGTACCTTTCACCAGCTTCCCGTCGGGGACGGCTTTGCTGCACGACAGCTCCTTCTTCCCCGAGGAGCCACCTCTGCCCCCTGCGTCGGCCACATCTTCAGACACACTATCGTCCCCAACGTCACTCGGCTTTTCAGGAGCAGACTCTGCAGGAGCCTCTTCCGGTGCTGACACAGCCTGCAGAGGTTAAACATGACTCTGAACTGCTCCATTGGAAATGACACAGGATTTGTCAGAAAAGATATGCAGCACATACATTTCATGGGACAAAAGCATGGCTACGTTACTGCCTAAGTAACACCACGGAATATATTTTCTAACTCAGATGTACTATTTTCTGATACAACAGAATGAAAAGAGGAACGGAAGGAGGTATTTTCCCTGTAATATTGTTTTGGGAACCAATGCCCACTAGCTCTTCTTTGGAGAATGACCACTGAGAACACGTTTAGAACACCAAATTATGCCCAGCACCTACAGATGAGTCCATTTTCTTCAGTTTGAGCAGTCAGATAAAAGCCTGTAGAAATCCACTGATATGCAAAGCCTACGTCATCTCTCTATCAAAACAGGTTTTAGAAAGACATTAGGGTGCCCATGTAATTGAGGAGAGGAGAGGAGAGGCAGAAGAAAGGATTACAAGGACAGGAGGAAATGCTTCTAACAGGTGCCTGAGAACCAAGTGTGGGGACGTCTGCAGGGATGGGAGTCGTGAGGCGAGCTGCTGGCAGGTGGCGCTCGAGGCCAGTGGGTGGGTGGCACCTGTGTGGCTCCAGCCTGTCAGCTGGGGGCATCTGTGGTTACACTTAGGCATTTAAGTACATGTTAACACAACACACAGCTTCCATCCAAAGTAGTCAAGAACAACAGCCAAGCAAAACACCAAATGCCTGAAGAGACAGGATTACTTTGTTTACAACATTCTGGACAAATGATCATCAATGAACTATGAATACGGGTCAAAGATTTCAACAGATGTAAAACAAGAGAGGTGGGAAAAGCTAAACTCGGCAAATGCAAGACATACGTCACACGTAAAAGCGAGTGTGAGATCAGCCAACCCGGTTAGCGCACATCCCGAGGATTGCTTCCTCCCAGACACACACCTGTGCGCTTTCAGCCCCTTCTTTCTGGAGGAAGAACTGCTTCTTAAACTCGTAATAGGCATTATACTGGTGCCACGGCTGCAGGAACTCAAACCTAGCAACAGAGAAGGGGACGAGTCATTCAACAAGACACGCTCGCTCGCTGTGACACCCCTCGGCTCCGACGGACCACACCTGCTGCTCTGAGGCTTCGCAGTGACTGACCCTGGCGATCACACAGATCGTGTTGCGACCACAGCCTCCTGTTGTTATGTTACGACCCGAGCACGGAACATTATTTGATGAAAAAAACAAAGTGCAGTGTGTGTCTGAATTTCCACAGCAGATTCTTGAAAAGCATGAATTCCAGCTTTTTATTTTAGGGAGGTTCAACATTTTTAAAAAAACAAAGCAAAACAAGTTAAACAAACAAAAAAATTATAACAATAAAAAAGACAACCACCCCAACTCTAAGTAATTTAACAAGATATATTTATCTAAACACATAAGGATAAAAAAAAAATATGTGTGTATATATATATATACACACACATATATATACATATATATAAACAATTATGTAGCTAGATTAAAAAAAGAAGCTAAACTAAACCCCAAATACCATTCATCTGCCCCACATAAACTCCTTCACTCACCTTTGATCATTCTTGGCACGAACGCTGGTCTCAAACTTAAGGCCGTTCCTGGCCACGTACTCTGCCAGCTTGTCAATCACGGGCTGAATGTCGGGGGGCGGGGGGATGATGGCGGCCACGGAAGCAAGTGCACTGCAGAGGAGAGCTGGGTCACACACACAGTGCCAGGCCCTCCTCCAGATCAGCGGCAGGGGGGCGGCCAGCAAGGCTGCTGGGGGACTTGCACTGTCTCAGTTCACACCGGCAGGTAAGTTACACACAGACAGGGAGGCCCTTATCTGAAATGACTGGGACTACAGAAAACTAGTCAAAGTCAATCCATTTGAAACAGGGACCAAAATATCATTGCCAATGATGAAAACAGGGGTTTTACTCAAAGTGACACTTAAGGTCATGAACACAGGTTCATCTTTTCTCTCCTCACATTTCCCCCAGTTGCTAATTCTAGAAACAACCAAGGACAAATCAAGTGTGAATTTGTGTATATATACGAAGGTATGCTGGCCAGCGTGACTCATCATCCTTCGTTTCCTGTTTCCTGCCTTAGCATGATCAGGAAGCGGGAACCATCCAAGTGCTCCGTCAAGGCTCCTGAGCGGTTGTCCTGTCAGCTTGAGACGTGCCAGTGCCTCTTAGGAAGTGCTCGCTCACCCGCAGACGCTCTTCAGAGCCCCCTCCACGCTCCCCAGGACAGGCGCGGGGGTCCAGTCCCTGCCTTGCTGGCTCTGTTAGTCGATGGTTAGCTGAACTAACAGCAGATCCGCATTTCCTACCAGCTTGTGAGCCATTCACTTGCATCGGCTTTTATGAAATCCTGCATTTTGGGCAGAAGCTGGGCCTCGCTTCACACTGCCCGTGCCTGGTGCTGCCCCGCCGAGATGGCGGCACACGGGAGAGAGCAGATGCTGGGTCAGGGCAGCGGCGCGGGACGCTGTCTGGGAGTTCATTTTCTCAGTGGTTAGACCTCACTGCTACAAGTGCTTATGTCATGACAGTTTCCGTTGCCCAATCAACCCTGTAACTCGGGGATTTGGATAATAAGTACTCAGGTAACGGAGACCCTCTATGTGACTCACACTATAAAGAAGCCCAAACCAAGAACACAGGTGCTCCAGGTGACCAGCAGAAGTGAGAGCATACCTTGTGGTGATGGTGGTGGAGGTCACCCCACTACTCGTCTCTGCTGTGCTTGGGGGGGGCGGTGGCGTGGTCCCTGGAGGGGGCGGGGCCGTGGCTGTCACTCCAGCGGAGCCGGACACGGCCACCCCGGCAGGCAGGGTGCTGTAGTAAGTGGCTACGTCAACCCCTGGAGGGGGAGGTGCCAGGCAGTAGGTGCCGTCGGGCAGCATGTAGTAGCTGTAGTACATGGCTGCCACTGTCGCTGTGAAAAGACACATTTTGGGGGCGTGAGAGTGGCAAAAGACAGGCTAGTTGGTGAGTATCCACAATGCAGGAAAAAGGGACACTTTTCCAAATGCAATATCACTTCTGTCCAATGTCAACCACATCGTTTTGTTTTTCGGATATAAGAAAGGCTGCCCAGGTGACACAGAGTTTGGAAGAATCAGGCAATGCCCAGACACACACCCAGGGACGATGGAAAGTGAACATGCACGGGGACATTCAAGGCAGCCCAACGTGGACCTTCCTACTACACAATTGATGTCCTCCCTAACTGCAGAGCGGGCAGATTAGGACAAAGTCCACTGTCCAGCAGCACTAGCTCCCTTCCTGTGTGGCCTGTGAGGTGATCCGTCTGAGGACTAAACACCCTTCCCTGGCTTCCCCGTTTGACACCAGCTCTCCACTCTCTCCTCTCCTTACTTTTCTCATTTAAACATTTGTCTGGGCATAAATCACAGCCATGTATTCTTAGGTCAGTCTCCCAAGGCACGACACAGAAGCAAAAATAAACAAATGGGACCTAATCAAACTTAATAAGCTTTTACACAACAAAGGAAACCACAAACAAAATGAAAAGGCAACCCACAGGATGGGAGAGAACATCTGCAAATGATGTGAACGACAAGGGCTTAATTTCAGAAATATACAAACAGCTCATGTAGCTCAGTAACAAAAAAAACAAACAACCCAATCAAAAAACGGGCAGAAGACTCAAATAGACATTTCTCCAAAAAAGACATACAGATGGCCAATAAGCACATGAAAAGATGCTGGACATGGCTAATTATTAGGGAAATGCAAATCAAAACTACAAGGTACCACCTCACACCAGTCAGAATGGCCACCATTAAAAAGTCTACAAATAACAAATGCTGGAGAGAGTGTGGAGAAAAGGGAACCCACCAACAGTGTAGGAGGGGATGTAAATTGGTACAGCCACTATGGAAAAGAGTATGGAGGTTCCTTTAAAAACTAAAAATAGAACTACCGTATGATCCAGCAATCCCACTCCTGGGCATATACCCTGAGAAAACTCTAACCGGTAAAGACACATGCACCCCAGTGTTCATAGCAGCATTATTTACAATAGCCAGGACATGGAAACAACCTAAATGTCCATCAACAGAGGAATGGATAAAGAAAATGTGGTACATATACACAATGGAATATTACTCAGCAATAAAAAAGAATGAAATAATGCCACTTGCAGCAACATGGATGGAACTTGAGACTATCATACTAAGTGAACTAAGACAAAAAGAAAGACAAATATCATATGATATCACTAATATGTGAAATCTAAAATACGATACAAACGAACTTATTTACAAAATAGAAACAGACTCACAGTCATAGAGAACAATACCAAAGGGGGAAGAGGGAGGGAAGGGATGAATTAGCAGTTTGGGGTTAGCAGATACAAACTACTATATACAAAACAGATAAACAACAAGGTCCTACTGTATAGCACAGGGAACTATATTCAATATTTTGTAACAAACTATAATGGAAAAGAATCTGAAAAAGAATATATATTATGTACAACATTCATATAAATGAATCTGGTATGTATTTCTTATATACATGTAACTGAATCACTTTGCTGTATACCAGAAACTATCACAACACTGTAAATTAACTGTACTTCAATAATAAGCAAACAAACACTTGTCTTGGAAGTCATCTTGTCTACAAAGCTGTGCTGCTCTGTAACCCCTGCATGCCTTCGCCCCAGCACAGAGACGTACTGCAATTGATTTAAGAAGTCCTGACGGCACTGAGATCATTTGGGGCTCTATTATTATAAACAGTGAAGTACACTCACTTCCTATATATTTTGCCCACCCATGCAAGTATCTGTAAGACAGAGCCCATTTTTTAAAACAATCAAAATTCCTGTAAATTTATTCATTTTTTATTTGGGGGGAAAATATTCAAAACCAGTGAAATCACAGAAGATCCAATGAACTAATTAAGAATTTAAATTTCTAATTCTGCTGTAGATAAGCAACTGGTTCTGACTACACAGAGATTTAATTTCCTCTGCATTAGAGCATGGTGAAAGATTTTTCTCATTAAGGAATTTTATTTTGATCTTCAGTTAATCTACTTTAAAACAAAAACATTTGCCAATAGTGAGAGCCTTTACACTGACCACAGTTTCCCGCACTGGAAGCTCCGTGGGGAAGGTGTCAGTGGTGCAGCAGCTCACAACCCGTCCTTGACAGCTATACCCCAGCCTTTCCGCCTCGGCTGGGACAACTGCATCACTCACACGTGCTGCAGGCATATCCGCGGCTGGTAGCGACTTACTTTCCATGAATTATACATGTCTGAACTCCCAAGTCGTGAATCGCTGGCTCGATGCCGTGCACCAACCACTGTTCACGTTCACCACAATATTCCACATTTTCAAAAAAAGATGTGTGGCCTCAATATCCTCTCTGTGTGATCTTTAGCACAGAGACATTCAAAGCATATCTCTGAAGGAAGGCGGGGGCAGAGGGCAGGAAAGACACGTTTGTTCTGTAACCCCAGCGCTCAGCACACAGAATCTGTTGGGTGGACAGATGGAGTCGATGCTTCAGATACAAGCTTCTCCTAACCCAATCAGGTATTCAAATATGAACAGAGGCTGCTGTGAGCTGTATCATCCTCCTTGAGACGATGGAACGACTTCCCCACTCACCCTGCACTCGGTCGAGTGACGGGGGCCCTTCTTCTCACCCCTGGGCACAGACACCGCCACAGAGGAGGGGTGAGGAAGCAACGGCAAGACCAGAGCGTAGCCCCGCCCACAGAGCACCCCCTGTCTTGGGAGGGGCAGCAAGAGCTGCTACTGCCCAAAGTGTCACATCTCAAGGACAGGACAGACACTCCATGTCCCTCCTATGCCAGGTGGCCAGCCTCTGGCCTGAAAACAGGCCAAAATACATCTCAAAGTCGTAGCTACAACCAATGAGGCGTCTGGATTAGAACAGTTTACAGTTAAGTGTCAACTATATATTATGCAATTGCAATTTAATGCATTCTTTATGTAACAGAAGTGAATAAATTATTTTCAAAACTAAGGATCATCCCTTTGAAAGAATGAATGCAGATTAACCATCAGTCTGTACCTGAGCCACCCATCAAATTAAACTAAAACAAAGTCTAAAAATAACCCTGCCAGAAAGACGGCAGATTAACTCAGGAACTCACCCATTACAAATACCTAAAAATGCTTGTAAAATATAAGGGAAAAATTTAAATGCATAGCTGAGCTCACAAAGAGAAGAGGCTCCATTTCCATGTGTGAAAATCAAACAAAGCCTCCAAGCCTGAAGGCAGCTCCTAAGCCTTGAGCCAAGTCTTACTCCGGAGGCAGGGATCCCACACTGGAAGGCCAGCCCAGGGCACGCCCCTGGGGATCTTGCAGAGGAGGACAGACTGGAAGCAGAAACCTAAAGACAAGGCACGCAGGATGCCCTCTCACTTCTCACCCACGCGCTCTGTGAGTCCTTTCCAACGAATTCTAATTACACCTTGCAAAGGTGAACAGGAATTTGAAAATCCCTCTGTATCCAAAACTAACCCTGATGCCAATGGAACACCTGAGGCCTGGCGAGCTGAGAACGCAGACTTTGCTGCTGCGTGGTGCCTGCTGGGGCAACGCCACAGCTGAGGGCCCAACAGTGCAGCCAACTGTGCACTGTTTCCCTCAGATTCCCATTTCATGTGCAGGATGTCATAGATGAAAAGATTTTAGGGAGAAGGTTGTTTCTGTCCTTTTCCCCACAGACACTGAGGCCCGGGGCGGATGTGACAGTGATAGGCCAACCTCAGCCCGGAGCCACGCCTGGCCTGGCCTGCCCCCCAATCTATGGTGAACAGTATCATGCCCCTCATTTCATTTGCAGGTGCCAGGGGCAGCTCCAAACAGTGTCTTCTGCCTGCCGTGAAGCCCCTCCTAAGTTTTACCTCCAACAAATAACAAAGGTTGGCGAGGATGTGGAGAAAAGGGACCCCTCATATGCTGCTGGTGGGAATGTAAATTGGTCCAGTCACTGTGGAAAACAGTACGGAGGTTTCTCAAAAAACTAAAAACCAGGGACTTCCCTGGTGGCGCAGTGGTTAAGATTCCACGCTCCCAATGCAGGGGGCCTGGGGTCCAATCCCTGATCAGGGAACTAGATCCCACATGCACGCCACAATTAAGAGTTCGCATGCCACAACTAAGGCCACATGCCTCAACTATGGAGCCAGTGACCCACAACTAAGGAACCCGCCTGCCGCAACTAAGACCTGGCACAACCAAGTAAATAAATATTAAAAACAAACAAAAAACCCCCTTGAAATCAAATAAATATATATATAAAAAAATGAAAACACTAATTTGAAAAGATACATGCACCCTAACTTTCAAAGCAGCATTATTTACAATATCCAAGATATGGAAGCAACCTAAGTGTCCATCAGCACATGAGCTGATAAAGAAGATGTGGTGTACACACACACACACACACACACACACACACACACACACACACACAGTGGAATATTGCTGAGCCATAGAAAAGAATGAAATAATGCCATTTGCAACAACATGGATGGACCTGGAGGGTATTACACTTAGTGAATTAAGTCAGACAGAAAAAGACAAATACTGTATGACATGACATATGTGGAATCTAAAAACTAAAATGAGTAAACATAACAAAAAAGCAGATACAGAGAACAAACTGGTGGTTACCAGTGGGGAAAGGGAAATGGGGAGGGGCAAGACAAGGGTAGGAGATTAAGAGGCATAAACTATTACATATAAAATAAATAAGCTACAAGGACATACTGTACAGCACAGGGAATACAGCCAATTATTTTACAATAACTATAAATGGACTATAACCTTTAAAGGTTGTGATTCACTATGTTGCGTCCCCGTAACTTACATAATATTGCACATCAACTGTACCTCAATTAAACCAAAGTTTTTACCTCCAGAACCATCTCCCACCCCAGGAGGCCCCTGCTCTGCCCTCCTGCACACACATCCCTGGGGCAGTTCTCTGCGATCAGGGCTATGGTCCCAGAAGGCAAAGCATCTTAAAAGCAGTGAGAGGGAGGCTGCACAGCTCCCAAGTTAGAGCAGGCACTAGAGAAGCGTGTGACAAGCAAAGCCCGCTGACAGCAAGGTGCGTGCTGAGGTATTCCGCAAGAGCAGGAGCCAGCCGCCGGCACCACCCCGTGGCAGACACTGCAGATGTGCGCTCGTCGCTGCAGTGGGGCCTCACAGCTCTTGAAATCCTTGAATTGGAAAGCCTTTAAAATGACTACCAACTAGAGAACATGTGTTTTTGTGTACAGCTCCCAACTCAGAAATTCTCACGAATGCTAAGTTTTGAGAATCGCTGGACCAGACAGAGCAAAGGACAGACAGAGGTCTGGCTCCCTGGAGCTCACCGTCCCATCCTAGACACGGGATGGTGTGGTGTGCAGGGTTCCAAAGGGTGCCCGCAGTCCCACTTCTCACCGGGCTTCCAAGGCATAACACTCCTTACTAGGGCTCTTGCTGTTCTCAGGGCTGTCTGTTGAATTTTTAAAGAGGGAATTGGGCTTTACACAAAGTTAAATGCCGATGTGATTTTAATAAACGTCATGACAATGTTTACTTAAACATGCCTACTCCAAATAAATCCAAGACAGAGATGCCAACGGGTGCCTCCACTTCCCAAGGGCAGGCATAGCTGTGTGGAAAGATCAAGCCGCTTAAAACCACCGGCACATTCTTAAGCACTTCCTCCCTGACACTCTGTGCGCTCAGAAACGTACAGAGCTGCGGAACCCAGGGTCAGACAGACCTGCCTAATTACCTTCCAAAGCCCTTCTATTCAACGGGCTTCTTGCAAAAATCAGAGCCAATTTACTGATTCTTGTATGTGATCTTAATCTCGTACAAATCTAACTCTCAGAAGAGAATGTAAGCCTTGGAAGGGTTCTTGGAGATCAGCGGGCTGGTCAGCAATCCCTGCTGTCAGTTCAGAAATATAAACGTGTGTCTGTATTAAGAATGAAAGAAAATAGCTTTCCTGAGCTCCGTGGAGAAAAATAAGTATACTCTTAAAAGACCGATCTACTTTATCCACACAAGATCGTGAAAAAGAAGCGCTGTGCTACCAGCTGAGCGGGCCTGGGCAGCAGCAGCAGCAAGACTGCCCGCCCGCCCGCAGCGGCCCTGCCCACCCCCGGCAGCGCCTGGCCCCTTGGCCTCCGTCACTGGATGGCCAACCAGTCTCCATCCACCTGCATCCTTGGGACTTCCCTAATAACTTCAACGGCTTTAAATCCTACGTACACGTGCTGATTCCAGAACTGCTGTCTCTAGCTCTGAGCTGAACTGGTATGTTCAGCGCCTGCTCAACACGCGCACTGGGACATCTCATAAACCTCTCAACGGGACGCGTCCAGAACACAGCCGTCCCCACACACTGCCGCTCCTGCTTCCTGCGGCCGCGCCTCCTCCCGCTGAGTCAGCCCGGGCTCCGTGGTTTCTCTCGGACCCATACCCGCCTCCTGGGAACCAGAGCCCTTCCGGCCGCTGCCCTAGAGGCTCCAGGGACCCCTTCCCAGACCAGCCAGAGCCCCCATACTGCCCACCCAGCCGCGTCACTCCCCATCAAGGCCCCAGCCACGTTCCCTTTCTGTGAGGCACCTGCCTCGGGTCCCATGCCCCCTCCCCACCACTACCCAAATCGGGCCTCACCCGGGCTTCCTCAGGCCCCTGGGCCCCGGAAGCCTTGGCTCGAGGGCCTCCCTGGTTCCGTCCGCCAGCACTGCGGACTCCCCCAGGGGTGTCGCTGATTCTGCTCCACGATGGTGGGAACGCCATGCACTGCTCTTCCCAGCATGGCTTGCCCGCGATGCCAGTTTGTTCAAGGAATGTACAAGTCACGTGTGGAAGAACAGGAACTGGAATGGCACAGGGCAAAGGCTTCTAGGAGATGGTGGCCTGGAACCTTCCAAACTCTGAAGGGCGATATTCAAACCACAATTCTGGGCCCATCCAAATGACCTACCATGAGTGAGAGCAGAATTAGGGCATTTTCAGACATTCAAGAATCAAAAAAAACGGTCTTCCTGGTACCCTTTCTTCGCAAACTACTGGAGGACATGCTCTAGCAAAATACAGGAGTAAACAAACAAACAAGGAGAGAACAGCACTAACAACACAGGAAAGCAATGAATGGAAGTCAGCGGAACACCCCGGGTTACAGGCTGGGAACACGGCCTGTCCAGATTGGTGCCAGCAGCCAACAGCTCAGGAAACACAGCTGTCGGACTTCCCTGGTGGCGCAGAGGTTAAGAATCCGCCTGCCAATGCGGGACACAGGCCCTGGAAGATCCCATGTGCCGTGGAGCAACTAAGCCCGTGTGCCACAACTACTGAGCCTACATGCCACAACTACTGAAGCCCGCGGGCCTAGAGCCCGTGCTCCACAACGAGAGAAGCCACAACAATAAGAAGCCCATGCACCACAACGAAGAGTAGCCCCTGCTCACCACAACTAGAGAAAGCCCGTGCACAGCAATGAAAACCCAACACAGCCAAAACTAAAAACAAATAAATAAATAAATATACTAAAAAAACCCCAAAAAACCAGTCTACTTGACTGGAGAATCTTTTTCTGCCTACAGATAAGAGTTAGCTTTCTCACACTGAAAACCTTTACCTGAGGAGAGGTTAAACTATAGGAGTTTAAATATTAAGCATCAACAACACAATTCAATGGTAAGCAAAATTATCACTGAATTCTGCATTTTCAAGGGGGAGGAAAGTGCCCAATAATCCCAGGGAATGTTAAAAACGTTCAAGGTGCTTCAGAAGTAGAATGAGAGAAATCAAAGCTGAAACCTCCCTCTCTATCCCTTTTCTTAAGACTCTCTTATCCACGCAACTGTCTCTTGATGTCTGTTCTCAAGCCTTCTGGCTTCACCTCATGGACTGGGATAATTTTCAGGACTTCCTTAAAAACCCCTCCTGGCCGCCGTTAGCTCTAGGCAGAGCACTTATCCACTAGCTCTCTATCATATACAATTGATGATACAATTGTGTATCATACACAATTGCAAGGGAAAATTACAGTCAAAACAAAAACTCCCTCAAATTCTACATCCACAGTTTTTAAGTAAAAAAATATGACCCTGGGACTTCCCTGGTGGCACAGTGGTTAAGAATCCGCCTGCCAATGCAGGGGACACAGGTTCGAGCCCTGGTCCGGGAAGATCCCACACGCCGTGGAGCAACTAAGCCCGTGCGCCACAACTACTGAGCCTGCTGCGCTCTAGAGCCTGCGAGCCACAACTACTGAAGCCGAGCGCCTGGAGCCCGTGCTCCACAACAAGAGAAGCCACCGCAATGAGAAGCCCGCGCACCGCAACGAGGAGTAGCCCCTGCTCGCCGCAGCTAGAGAAAGCCTGCGCGCAGCAACGAAGACCCAACGCGGCCAAAAATAAATAAATACATTTATTTAAAAAATAATATATTATGACCCTCCCCATGCCCCAAACACTTAAAAGCTTTCAGCATCTGGCTCAGCACATACCGTGTCTAAGAACCCTGGGGCTCCTCTCACCACAGTGAATGGCGGTGGCCCACGGCTGTTAAGGGCTCAGAAGCCAGATGCTAGAGAAGATGGAAGCTCAACGCGGGCTCACAGCAGCCACCCTGCTTAATTTCCTTCACTGTGACATCCAGACAGCCCTGTGTTTAAGGAGAAAGAATCCCCAAACAAAAGGAGACTTGTTTTGCTGTCACCAAACTGGAAGAGGAAAATCTGAAGACTTCTGTAGTGACACGGAGAATTTCTCACTTGTAAACGCACTGGAAACCACCCAAATGGATCCGTTTTAGATACATGAATGTGTGACTCAGGAACTTTAAGGCCAGTGTTGAAAAGCAATTGCTCTCTTTTTTTGCTTCTCAAGATGCCTTGTCTCCAACTATTACTTAAAGTCTTCATCAGTGACCCTCAAGCAAAATGCCCTGGATTTTTCATACCGTGTGGAGGGTTTGGAGGCAAGCTACCTAAGAACAGGTCCTGGGGAGTCCGGGTGGAACCATCAGGCAGCTCAAGCGCGAGACCAGGAGCTCAGGGTGAGGCAGAGCCTCAGGGGTATGGGAGGTGGGAGCCTGCGGCCCGGGCTCTGTGCTGTCAGAAGTCTCCCCTGGGCCCCCGACTGGGGGAAGGACATCTGCTCCAGGGCATTTTGGGGATCTCGTGAGAGCAGAGAATGGAGTCTCCAGAGGAGCTGCACTTGGGAGGGACGACAAAGCATCTCAGGGCAGGTGAGAACGGTGTCGAGCAGGGGTGGCCAGTGCTGGGATGAAAGGTCTGGATGGAGCTGCCGACCTGAGTGGGGGAAGGTGAGAAGGACAAGGCCCAGCAAAAGGAGCCCAGGGAGGAACATGCCGTGCAAACAGCAAAGAACGGAGTCTGGAAGGAGACAGATAGTTCTCTGGGCCACGGACGAATCTGGAGAGACAGGACTTCAACTGAACACAAAGAAAAGGAAGTTAAGACTAGTAATGAGATGGAAGGGATCCTGCTGAGCAGGGCCAGGAACTGGGCCCGTGCGCCTGCTTCAGCCCAGCTCGGGAGAGCGCAGGATGCTTTTACATTTTCAAACAGTTCAAAAACAAACCCAAAACAAACCAACAAAACAACACTTCATGATGTAAACATTCTATGAAATTCAAGGTTCGGTGTCCATAAATCAAGGTCTATTAAGGCTCGGCCACATGCCCTTGCTCCCGATGGTCAGTGTGGCTTTCATGCTCCACCAGCACCAGCAGCCGCCACAGAGGCTGCTCGGCTGCCACACTGGAAACGCTTACATCCTTTACAGAAAAGGTCTGCAAACCTGCTGGAGAGTTTAGAAAACAAACCGAGGCCCAAAATACCACCATTATCGACTATAAGGAACACAACAGTCACAGCTGAAAAAAACCAAGTCACCAACCAAGGAGAAGATGGATGGAAGTGGATGTAATCATGCTGAATGCCAAAGAGAAACATTAAAAAAAAAAACAAAAGAACATGACAGATACGGAAGAAAAAGATGATCCAAAATAAGGAAGCTGGTGTCTTTTAAAAGAAGTTCAGAGGTATAACAGAAAATAATTTCCCTGAAATGAGAACTGCATCTTTGACTGAAAGGGTATACAATGAATTTCAGGAAAACGGGGGGCTTTATGCTGATTAAGTTATTAAAATGTAAGGGCAAAGAGAATTCTTCACGTATCCAGTCAGAAAAAGCAAGCTCTTAAGGCGTGAGGGAGGGGAAGATGGAGCTGGCCTCACCCCTTCCACAGCAACATGCAGCAACGCTCCCAAGTTCCAGGCAAGTGTGACTAAGTGTACTATTCTCTGCCTAGTTGCTATTTATGTCAAAGGGCAGCAGACATTTTCAAACATAAGATCTCAGAGAACAGCACCCAGGAGCAACTAATGAAAACCAACCAACTAACTCACTCAACTAGTCGGTGGCAAAAGTCAGCCAACCCAGGTTTCTCTGATAGGAAGGACCATGTGAGATTCTAGTTTACAAGATCTCAGAGAAAGAAAATACAACCCAAGTATTTTATACCCAGGCAAGTTTTCCTTCCTACACCAGGGTCAATGGCAGGCACTTTTCAAGAATGCATGAAATGGAACCCTTGTAAAACTGACTTGTTTATGAAATTCAAACAACCAAGAAACGAATCAGATAAAGAACTCAAAGACAGATGCTCTGACAAAAAAACTAATCCGCAGAACTCAGACTAACCAACCAGGGAAAAGAACAGAATGTAAATACTACTTTAAACTCTCACAATCTGAACACGGTATTTCTCAAAAAAAAACCTCGCAGTTAGGGGAGGGGTGAAGGGAAGGCATTTTAATAGTGCTGAATTTTCTCTACTTTCTTAGTTGATTAATAACTCTAAGATAAAAAACATAGCTTGAAAAAACCCCTACAATTCCAACCTCTCTGATGTTCTCCTTTTAGAACTGAATTCTTGAGGTATGGAAGAAACTTTTAACTGAAGTTCAGGAATTACTTCATTTTCAGTTTGATTACAGTTCTTCAGCTAAATTCAAGTAAAATTATAAAGCTTATTTCTACTTTAACACAAATATTTCTATCTATACATTAACTTTTTAATCTATCTTTGCATAAAAATTATCTTTGTATTCTAAAGATATGAGCTTTCTTTTTTTCCCCTTTTCCCACAATAGCTCAGTCTTCTTCACTGTGTCAATGATGCTCACTTAATGTTAAAAATGGCTATTTCTGGATGGTGGCATCTTGGGTAATATTTTTACTTTTTCCCTTTTACTTCTCTTGAATTATAGTACAGCTACTTCTAAAAAAGAGCTTGCAAGGTAAGTAAAGCATTTCAAGGTCACGACTTTGCAGAAAAAATGCTAAAAACAATAGCAAAACCACATTTTAAAAACTGGGAAGAAGCATGAAAATATCTACTGCAGCCATGTGACGTGGTTTAATTTCACTTAAGCTATTTATAGACCGAAACATCAAAAAACCCAAGCTGGCATTTTATTTAAAAAAACTGCACGCTGTAATAGTGGGTGGTATTTCAGCATTACTGCTTCCGGCATAATTTATTTTTATTATGCTTTTTTGCAAGGATTTATAGATAAATAGCAGAAGACAACTAAATAATAACAGAAAACAGCATGAAAGACAGTTCACTGTCAGGCTAATAAATGAAAGAGATTGTTTAAGTTTCGCATATCTATATTTAAGGAGCTTCTGGAAAAAAATTCTTTTAAAATAAAAATAGGGGCTTCCCTGGTGGTGCAGTGGTTGGGAGTCCGCCTACCGATGCAGGGGACACGGGTTCGTGCCCCGGTCTGGGAAGATCCCACATGCCGCGGAGCGGCTGGGCCCGTGAGCCATGGCCGCTGAGCCTGCGCGTCCGGAGCCTGTGCTCCGCAATGGGAGAGAAGCCACAGCGGTGAGAGGCCCGCGTATCGCCAAAAAAAAAAAAAAAAAAAAGATGCTTTTCTTCCTAGACTGCCAAATCTAGGAAAACCTCTGATCAGCAGAAAGTAACTAACAAGGGACGACTGAGTCCATTCTAAGGTGATTATTAAACACCAAGTAATGTAAAAAGACGGAAAAGCTCAGTGACTTCAGCTGCCTGGACGGGCCCCAGCCGGTGGGCTCCCTCGCCTCTGTTCGGGACACAAGCTGTCACAAGGACTGCTTCAGCCTCAACAGGATACAGGGAGAGCTGACAAAACAGTCTTGCCATTAAAATCTCAAAACTGCAAAGAATTAACTCAGGATACGAGTGTTTCAAATGAGCATCACACACACCTGCAATTTTTCTGAGAAGGTTCAAAGTGGTACAAATGGCCAGGGAAGGAGTCACCCCCTCACCCTGAACCCTCTTCTAAGCGCACCGCTGGTACCAGTCTCTTACCTGCCCCTCTAGTCTCACACCAAACGCCCCCTTCGGCCCCACCCTCGCCCACCAGGAGCCCCAGGCAGAGCCTCCAGCTGCCGCTGTGCCCTAACCCTACTCCATTCGTCCTCCCTGAGGGACACACAGGGCATCTCAGTCTTTTGCTGCTAATAAAAATCGTTCTTACAGTGAACATTCTTGTAAGCTCAGTCTTTACACACGTAAGCTCAGTTCTGGGTCAAAGGCGCGCATTTTAGGTTCTGGTCTACACGGCCAGCTTGCCCTCCACAAGTCTAGCACTCCCACCAGCAACATGATGTCGACCTGTTTTCCTTCTTTGCTTACGTGACAGTTGAAAAATGGCGTGTCTCTCTTTTATTTAATCTCTATGATTACTAAGAAATTCAAATAGGTATACATGAAACAACATTTCCCACAGCCCAGAAACCTCAATTTTATCTGAAGACTTATAATTTCAAAGTGTTCTTGTGTGCCTGCGAATGGGTATTTTTCCACCATAACAGAAAGTCTCGGATTCTTCATGTATTTGCTGTAGCCTGATTTAAATGAAATGTTGGATTTTATTTTCCACGGAGGTTAGGTTCTAAAGTCAGCAGATACAATGCCATCTGAGTGAGCAGCAAGGGTAAACCTTTAAAAAAAATTTTATGGTCATTTTTACCTTTGTGAATTATTCATACTGCAGTTCACTTTTCTACTGGGCTATAAGTTGTTTTCCTATTTGACCGTAAAAGCTGTTTCTGTTAGTTTTTTCCTGCTTTCTCAACGGTTTTGTTTTTTCCATTAGTTGAATATAATGTCTGTTGGCTTAAAATAGATGATTCTTGTTCTGTTATTTTCGGGCTTCCCTGGTGGCGCACTGGTTAAGAATCCACCTGCCAATGCAGGGGACACGGGTTCGAGCCCTGGTCCGGGAAGATCCCACATGCCACGGAGCAACTAAGCCCGTGTGCCACAACTACTGAGCCTGTGCTCTAGAGCCCGTGAGCCACAGCTACTGAAGCCCGCGAGCCTAGAGCCCGTGCTCCGCAACAGGAGAAGCCACCGCAATGAGAAGCCTGCGCACCGCAATGAAGAGCAGCCCCCGCTCGCTGCAACTACAGAAAGCCCGCGTGCAGCAATGAAGACCCAACGCGGCCAAGACTAAGTAAATAAAATAAATTAAAAAAAAAAAAGTCGTTACTTTCCTGAGAACTCTCACATCTGGCACGTACACCTGGAAGTAGTTTTGCTGTTGGATAAAAGGTGAGGCTCTAATGGGATCTGTTTTCCGAACAGCTTTTCATAAGCCAGTCCTTCCTCGTTTGAACCTGTCTCGGGGGGTGCACTCACCCCTCCCCGCTGAAGGGCCTCCTGGGTCTTGGGCCGGGGAGGCCCCGGAGGCACTAACACACCAGGCCAGGGCACTGCTCTTGAGAACGCTGAACCTTTCTGCTTTTTACCAGCAGAGTTTTTCACTTAAACTTTGTCTGGTTAAACGTACTGTAATTACGTATTTAATTAAAATTTATGCAAACAGATGAAATCTGAGTGAGAAAAGAGAATTACTGATTCTGTGAAAATGAAACTGAATCCTTTGAAAAGATCAGATAAAAACACCAATTGCTTAAAAAACAAAACCAAAAAACTGTTGTGGAACCCAAGGAGGGAGAAAGAACTGTGAAAGCCTTGAAGTAAGACACTGCAAGCTTGCGGTTCTGCTCTTGGGCGCCTGGCGTGCACCTCACCTCACAGAACTCAGGCTGGCTGTGCTGAGGACGCCCGTCAGAGGCAAGGCCGTGGCCCACGTCAGAAGTGGGTCAACAGCAGCACGTGTCAGGCACGTACGTATGTAGCATTTTCAGACCTGTTTTAATCACACATTTTGTGTAAACCACCAATTACTTAGGCCTCCCAAGGACTTCTATTATAACATGTCATTTTATTATCTGATGAGCCATGTTGCCTTTATTTGCCTCTTTTTCAAATTTTTCATATTCTTGCTTGCTACTTTTTAAGATAACCATAAACTCTAATTACAAATAAAAACATCTTTGAGAACCCAAGTACAGGTGTCTGTGTTCATTTCTTCTAGGCATTTTTCTGATCTAGATCCAAATTCTAAGGTCACCTCTCCCATCCTATGACTCCCGGATGCTAGATGGGCTGTTGTCATGGCAACCCAAGGGGCCGATCCTGGAGGCAGGGCTCTCAGGGAACATTTTCTCCACTAGGCACTGCCCCTCCCCTCTTCACAAAGCGGCCCGTGCTCAGGTCTCCACTTCTACACCACCCATTCACTTCCCATCCGGGTGGAGTCTGGCTTTTGTCCTCTCCATTTTAACGAAACTGCTCTCACTTCCCAGCACGATGCGTTTAAATCTGTGTGAAATCTGAAGGCCACTTGACAGCCCCTCCCCAGCTTCTGGGCAGAGCTGACTACTGCTGAGCATGGTCTCCACAGAGAAGCTCTGCAACCTCCCTCTGTCCCGCTGCCCAGGTACCCTCCTGCACCCACAGCAGAGGCTGGACACGGGCACCTATGAGTAGCATCTGGCTTGCCTTATGTTTTGTATTTTTATAAAATACGCCTTGTATTTTTACAAAATATGAATTCACTGCTGACATTTGTAAGTTGAGATGTTTCACCTAAACACGCTAGGTTCCTTGCTTCTCTGGAAAACCCAGAACCTGGTCCCAGCCCTCTGGCATGGCTGAAACCCACGTCTCAGCAGAACACACTCTGTCAGCACCGACTCCCTCCTTCCCCTCCACTGGCCTGGGCACACGTGAGGCTGGCCCTCAACGCAGCGTGTGTGTCCATCACCAGGCATAACCCCCATACCGCCTCTCTTACTCGTGTCTGTCACTCTTGCATGTGTGAAGAAGATGACTGTCAAAACAATTATTTCACTGAGGGGAAGAGGTGGTCACTAACTGGTGCTCCACTGCTGGAGCACCTCCGGCTGGGGTCAGGGGTCAGGGAGGGGATCAGGACACCCCGCCCACGGACTGGCCTGCAGGGTTTGCATAGAGCAAGGGTGGGATTTCCCCCGGGGCGAGAGGCTGTCAAGGGTCACCCTGGCCTCTGGGGCCCCTGATGAGTGGCAGGAGGGACTGAAGTCATGGGGCTCCAGGCTCCCTGGGTCCTGCCCACCCCTCTCATCCTCCAGCCAGCCGTGACTCGGCCCAGGCCGTGGTCAACAATCAGAGCGTGGGACCTCGCAGTAAAACCCCGAGTCACGGAGTGGCCTCCCTCGGCTCCCCTGCCCAGTCCTACAGGCTATGTAGAAACGCAGAGCCATTACCGACCTCGTAGTTAACTGCACGCACACTAGTGATTAGCAGCGCGGATAACCGGATAACGGCCACTCAACCCTGAATTTTTATTCCTTTCCGATGCAAGGAGTTTAATAGCTCTAGAAATCTAGAGGAGGCAAAGGGACACTGCATTCAACTTGTGCAAATTCAAAGACAGGTGTGAAAAGAGAAAGCAAGGAAAAAGGAAGCCAGAGACGTACCACTCAGTGAGCTTATAACCTAGACTGAGGTAAAGATGGGGGCAGAAGCTCCCGGTCACGCCCAACTCCTGATTCACGGGCTTCCCCGGGGTGGGCTGGCTGTCAGTACTGAGAGCCCCGCCGGGAGGCATGAGGAGTGATTTACAAAGCGCTTCCCTGGTGGCGCAGTGGTTGAGAGTCCGCCTGCCGATGCAGGGAACACGGGTTTGTGCCCCGGTCCGGAAAGATCCCACGTGCCGCGGAGCGGCTGGGCCCGTGAACCATGGCTGCTGAGCCTGTGAGTCCGGAGCCTGTGCTCCGCAGCAGGAGAGGCCACAACAGTGAGAGGCCCGCGTACCGCAAAATAACAAAAGAAACAAAGAAAAACAAAGCGCTGCAGGGATTACCGCCCACTCTGACGCCCACTGCACCCCCAGCCCAGAACCAACAGGCAGGTAAGATGAGACCGCACCAGATCCGCTCTTTGATTTGAACATTTAAAGAAACTGTATTTAACTTGATTTATGCATTAAAGAAATTATCTGAGTTCTCTAAGACATTTTTTTAAAGACACATACATTAAGTTCACTCAAGTAATTGATTTTTGAAGTCTAAAAATGTTAATTTAGCACATCAAAATTACACATTGCATGCCAGTGCCAGACGGGAATGGCAAAAGGACACAGTTATCATTTTTAACAAAAGCTTCTTCCTAAAGTGACAAGCAGCTTACGTTTTAAAAGGGAATTAACCTCAGGCTGACCCTCCAATCTCTAGCTGAGAGTGACAGGCTTTATAAATTCATTGTATCAGGTGTCCCTGTGAAGTAGGCTGAACAGATGAATTCCCGTGGCTTTGCTAAAGGTTCTTCTCATTCAGTATTTAACCTCTGAATAAAATAATTTTAAAAAGACCTGATAATGAGACCAAGGTTAAATACTTTCAAATGATTTCTTGAATAGAACTTCAAGATTCACCTTCTATTAATAACCTTTAAGTAATTAAAAAGGGAAAAGAGTAGCAACCAGCAGGAGCAAGTAGGAACTGTAGCCAATTCCGAGGTGCACATTAGACCCCTGTGTCCTTTAGGAAAGCAGCCCCGGCAAACAGCGGCACAACACATGTCCCCCGACGCCCACTTTCCCCGTCCTTCTTAACAGAACTCTGCTTTTGTTTAGGGCAGCGACGTAGCCGACTGAAAGCCCACTTCCCAGCCTGTGCTGCAGGACAGCAGGACCATGAGAAACTGCTTTCTGCTCTTGCTCTTCCTCTTCATCCTTCCTGGAATGCAGGGCTGATGCTGGTGATGGGGCAGCCATCTTGCCAACGTGAAGTGACAGGCAAAAGGATGAGGCCACGTGCTAAGGGTGCTTAACATGAACGCTCCTCATGGCACCTCTACCGGACCTGCAAACCTGCCCCCGCACCTGACACCCTGCCCGGAGGCGCACAGTGAGGTACTCACAGTCAGTGGTGTACTCCACCTGGGAGGGCTGCACGGCCGTGCCATCTGCCGTGGGTGCAGTGGGGGCAGGACTGTCGGCCTGGGCTTTACGGACCAGGGCCGCAAGGGGGTGATCTGGGTCCACCACCTTCAAAGGCTGCAGAGAGAGAGGGTGCAAGGTCACACCACATCCTGCATTCTGAGTCACGCAGAACCCTTCTGTGGCAAGAAGGCTCTAGGACGGTGTCTACGCTTCAGAAAAACCTCAGCACACGCATGCACGCAGCACACACATGCACACCACACCCACACACGTGGGCAGGCGCACAGAGGGAGGCCCTGACCGTGGCCGACGAGAACTCTAGCTGGTTGTGAGTTCCAGAGGAACTGAATAAACAAATCACCTCAATCTTCCGAATGACATGAAGGAAAAGGAGGGATGACCAAGACTAGATTGCTGCTGAGAAAAGTGTAAGCCTCCAAATTCACTCAAAACCTCAAACTCTGTCCATCCTTAAAGCAATTTCTGATTTTTAATCACCAACAGCTTTTAAAGCCCAATCAATCAGCCACACTGCGTGACTGCTGAAATGACATGCTTAGGTCTGATGGGCCCCTGTTTTTTCACATCACAAATGGCACAATGAATGGTGTGGATTAACTCCTTATAATAAGAATGAAAAGAAAATTTTTCTTTGATTTATGTTTCTCACTAATACATTATGTTATCCGTGACGGTAACAGACTATTTCAAGCGGCACATACCCTGGACACCTATGAAATCTAATCCTGTTTTAATAAAACCTGAATGAAAAAGTAATTTTCCAAGTCTTAACCAACATTTTACTTATTCTAAATATCCCAAATAGTAAAACTATAACAAAATGAAAATAAATTGCTTGTGATTTTATAAAATGGGATATATAAGCAATAAAGGGAGCAAATCCTTTGCCACCAAGCCAAACAAAAAGGCGAGATACACGTCAATGCTAGTAAAATTAAAACAGCTATCATACAAAGAAATGCCTGCTTAACAATTTTCCGAAGTTAAATGAGCAGTTTTGCTATGGCATAAAGCTACAGCTCAGTAACGAGATGAGAACCTTCATGAGCTCCTCCAGGCGGCTGCACTTCTTGGAAGCGAACAGGGACGGGTGCAGGTAACTCCCGCCCTCTTCGTCATCGTCATCTTCGTTGTCAGAGCTGACCCCCGACTCTGAAAGCAAAACACATGTCAAGACGTCAAGGTACAAATAAATTACGTAAGACCTCAGACGCACACAAAGGCAGAACTGTATGCAGCCATTTCTTGGTTATCTGTCCAAAAACCACCTTCGGAAAATATTCCCTAGCTTGCTGCCACCCAAGTCGTTCAGCAGAATGACATTTGCTTGTGACTTTATCAAGTGGGATCACAAGAAACAAAGGCAGCGACAAAGGAGCCTGACCTCGGCCCCGCTGGCACCTTCCCTCCGGCATTTACTAGTCCGGAGCCACTGAATATTTAAATTTTTTGGAAAAAAGGCAAAGATCGTACTGATTTTGAAGGTAAAATAACAGCAACAGATTTTTTACTGAACTACAGCAAACGAACAACCGTGGAGGAGAGGAGGTCTGGGGTAAGATGCATACAACTGATTTTGAAAATCGTGTTTCAGCTGGAAGAAAAATTCAATGTAGACACATGTACTGCTGTCTCAGAATGTCATTCAAAATACTTAATTGGTCTTTGTAGTAAGAATTCCAAATTTAGACACTTATAAAAACAACAGCTTAAGGCAGAGTAAAGAAAAGAGAGTAAGATTAGGCACTTCATTCTGTGGACTTGTGTAATTTAGCCTCAGGCCCTAACACGGGGTGCACGCTAGAACGATGCACGGAGCACGAGGCTCGCTGCTCTGTCTGTGACATGTTCAACAACCAGAATGAGGGGAAACGTTTCCAACCTAGATGGTTATGCTCTGATGGCATCAACATTTAATTCTATGTCACCCATCTTTGGAAACGTTAATTAAGAATCTAGGGCTTCCCTGGTGGCACAGTGCTTGAGAGTCCGCCTGACGATGCAGGGGACATGGGTTCGTGCCCCGGTCCGGGAAGATCCCACACGCCGCGGAGCGGCTGGGCCCGTGAGCCGTGGCCGCTGAGCCTGCGCGTCTGGAGCCTGTGCTCCGCGACGGGAGAGGCCACAACAGTGAGAGGCCCGCGTACTGCAAAAAAAAAAAAAAAAAAAATCTAATATATGTTCAGACTTATTGCACAGCAGGTTTAATCCTCGTGCCTTAGTGGCAGGATTTCACAAACGTTCAGGAAGTCCTACAGCGCAGATCTCAACCCCTCCCCCAGCCCAACACGGGACAGAAACAGTTTCACATACTCTTTTTCTCTTCACTTTTGTTTTCTGCCAGTACCGTATACCGTCCTTCTTTCATAGCTTTCTGGATGAATTTGTAGTAGGGATTGAGGTAGTGATCAAAGCGCAGAAAGTCGAATTGAGAGTTTCGGGCCTGTTTGGCCTTCAGCATTATTTCAAACTGTGCACCCTGTTTGCACACGAAGTTGGCCGTGCGCTCAATAATGGCGTGCATTTTGGCTGTTGGTGGCTACAAGAGAACACACGCATTCACGTTATCAGTCTGTCCTCTTTTCCACTGAGCGTGTGGCTTAAAACACAGGAATAACCCTGGTTTTACTACTGACTAGAGACATTTCAATGGGAAGAGTCCAGTTTGAACAGACTGTGGCACTGGCCCCGTTACACGACACTCAGTTTCTGAATTTTGCAGTATTTTGTGGGAAGAAAACTCACCTGCTGAGGCAGGCCATTCTAGCTTTGTACTGAACCCACAGGAGGCAAGCTTTTCCGCACCAATCAATGTGTTTCCTATATTGGGGGCCCTTAACCAGGGTTCCGTGATAGGGTTCAGGGGGTTGTGAATCAATCCTCTGGGGAGTTGTATGCAAATTTTGCACATACACATGCAATTTTCTAGGGAGAGGGGTGCATGTTTCAATAAGTTTCTCAAGGATCTAAGAATCATTTCTCTTCCCTTTTTCTCAGCAGGGACTAATGTTTAGAGCTTTGAAAACACTACTTTTGTACATCCAAGGAAAGCCGCAGGCTCACGCCCAGCCTTTCCTTCTGCACCTGACCTCTCCTCACCCCGTTCCTCCTTCTTACTCCCTGTAAGACTGCCCCGCCCGTGGCGCCCGTTCATCAACGCTCCCACTTAAAAGTACAAAGCTCCAGGGACTTCCTTGGTAGCGCAGTGGTTAAGAAACCACCTGCCAGTGCAGGGGACACTGGTTTGATCCCTGGTCCGGGGAAGATCCCACATGCCGCGGAGCAACTGAGCCCGTGCGCCACAACTACTGAGCCTGCGCTCTACAGCCCGCAAGCCACAACTACTGAGCAAGTGTGCCACAACTACTGAAGCCTGCAGGCCTACAGCCCGTGCTCCACAACAAGAGAAGCCACTGCAATGAGAAGCATGCGTATCACAATGAAGAGTAGCCCTGGCTCGCCACAATTAGGGAAAGCCCACATGCAGGAACGAAGACCCAACGCAGCCAAAAAAAAAAAAAAAAAAAAAAGTAGAGCTCTAAACTGAGGCCCAGCTACCTGTGGTCTGGCCAGAGCAGAGACGGTTTTACCCACATTTACTGGGCAAGTCATCTGGTTGCCTTGAAGTGCATTCACTACCTGGAACCAGACCCCACCTCTCTCCTGCATGTGCTGCTAAGTTACCTCCGCCACATCATGAGCTGAGCAATTCCTACCCACACAAGGAGCCCCTCGGACCAGAAGCTGGAAGCCACACATCTGAAATACTTTTAATATTAATGAAGAGATTAACACTAGAAAATTACATGCAAATAAAGTGGGAAATTATTCTCATTAATAACGGGCGGTTAAGAACTCAAGATGCTTACTGTAATTTCAGGGCTGAATCCTTCACAAAATACAAACGCCTTAATTCTCAAATGTGATTCCTGAACTAATGTCCTTCACACTTACACTGGATAAATGTCTATGACTAAAGTTACTTACTGGTCCCCAAATACACCAGAGTCCATGTCAAAGGCCCCCTGTTGCACCGAGGTGCGGATCCTGATGCACGTGTTCAGTGGCTTTGGCTCAACAGGAAGATTCATTTTTGCATTAGTGTGTTCCGTATATATGACAATTGTGCTTCAGAATGATGATCCTTAAAGGAAAATACAACCCCTCCCGCCGCCCAAGTAGAGATGTTCTCCACTGACCAAACCAAAACGCTGGTCTAGAACTTCTTAAAAGCAGGCCCTCTTATGATGTCACCTTATGGTTACAGCAGTCACAGAGAGTGTGTGGGTCATTTTACAAAGCAGCTTACGAGCACCCTTCCAGATGTGCTACTGAAGCAAGTGGATATCAGATAAACATTTGGTTTGGAGAAAGTCATTCTCTGCTCTCCTTATCATGTAGGTTTTAGAAAAATCCTCTTCTATTTAAGAATATGATCATTCCTACCATAAGATGGGATTTTAAGGATGTAGCCAACACATAAATACGTATGTGTTACAAAGACTGACTGGTCCAGGGGAAAATGCTTTTCTAATTTATGGAAGCCTTTTAAGAAAGCAACTGAGCCCAGAAAGGGGGACTAACACCTCCCAGCATCTCCAAAATTAACGTGGCTCTAGAAACTCGAATAGGCATCGGGAAATGGGACAACAGAATGTGATGTCAGAAAACCTGCATCCATTTTCCAAAGAGCTCTGGAAAATGCTGGAGCTCTGATCCCTGCAGCAGGGTGGGGCTGGGGGCCAGGCTGGGCGGCAGGTGGGGTGAATAAGCGAGTAGCCCCAGGGGCAGCTGGGCTGGCCCTCTCTCCTCCTCTGTGATCAGAGCCCCAAATAATATCAGACTGAGGCACGAACTCAACTGTCAAAACAAAACTATGGAAGTAACAGCAGGAAGTATAGGAAAATATTTAAAAACTGTCAGGGGTGGAAAGGTCTTCTAAGACAAGATTCAAAATCCTGAAGCCAGAAAGGAATACAGTGACATATATGGCGACATAAATGACTTCACGAATACCTTTAAATTCTGCACGGAGAGAGGAACAAACAGGTAAAAGACAAAGCGCCAGGAGAACAAGAGTGCACGACGCTGACCGGACCAGGGCTTAGCACTCATCATACTGAAAAGTCCTCACAAACCCCCAAGGAAAGGCAGGACTCCACAGGAACACGGGGTAAACCGTGCTTCTCTTGTCTCCCCACCCCCATCCCATGGCAACACAGCACCTGAAGGTACGGTGAGACTGACGCTCTAATCAGAACAACATTCGGTAAAGCGTAACCGCAGTGGCTCTGGGCTGGAAGTGCAGGCCTGACCCTTACAGGATGACCCGGGGCGGCTGCTCTCGACGGCTCTGCCCCGTGTGCCCGTCAGAGGCACTGGTGTCGTGAGGACAGAAGATCCGAGCTAACACAGCGCCTGGCACACAGCACGTGCTCCATGAATACTCACTGTCTGATGTTGTTATTAACCTACTGGTGCCACCGCGCAGGACCAGGACGGGAATTGTACATTGTATCCTCCCCCCTTTTCCTTCTGTCCATAAAATATGTCAAACAAGCACATTTCGCTCGTAAATACACTCAAACGGGCGTGCCGAACAAGCAGCACTTCCGATCCCCTTGCTGATCCGAGGGGAACGTGAGGTGTCACACAACAGGCGGGGGGCTCACGAGACCTCGCGCGCCTCTGGGCAGTGCTTGTGGAAACCTCGTTTGGGCTCAGAACCTGGATCTGCGGCGTCTCGGGTGGGTGAGAGACTTGGCTGAGACGCGCCCTCCACCTTCCCCGCAGTGCAAGACAACACAACACAGCCAGAGACGGACCTGGGCACGTGTAGAACTCAGGAGGTGACAGAGACAGGCCTTCGGGTCCCTGGGAAAGGGACAGGTAACTGAAAACACAATGTCGGGACAAGTGATGCTGGGCTACATATTCCGGGAGAAAACAGTTCCTTACTTCCCAAGAAACATACAAGTGGACAAACAGTCACTACGAAAAGCTAAAATAAAGCTGTGAGGTCACCTGAGGAGCTGGCGTCTAGAGGCCCAGTGGGACCAGGCGGCCAGCCTCGAGCAGGCGCCGGCACGCGGCTTCCAGGACGCTGTGACCTCTCACTGCTCCTGACCCTTCGCACGGACCCCCAGAGACCCTGCAGCCATGGGGTTCTACTCCAAAAGCCTAGTTTAAACCTGAGACCCCCTCAAGCACCCGCTCTCTTCACCACCCCGCCTCCGCCGCTGCCCGAGCAGCCCCTGCCCACCGAGGCAGCAAGCGTCACCTAAACACGAGCCGGCAGTTTCATGCTCGGCCACCAAGACGGAACGTACGACGCAGACACCTGTCTCCTAGGCAGTCTCCCCGCTAACGCGGACACGACAGTGTGTGACGCATACAGCAAATCACTGCCCCGATTCACAGCAATTCTGAAGAATGACATACTGCTACCACCGTACAGGAAAGGCCAGCTGTCCACAGGCCACCTGGTGAGCACTCACACACGGTTTCTCCACAATCGCGAGATTTCCTACCCGGGGGACCATTTTATACGAACATCGGGAGAGAGCAGACCACTATACGCCAGGCTTGCTGTGCTCTCCACGGGGAGCAGACGCTTCGGGTCCCGGCAGGCCACCACGCAGCCTAGTGGTGCTGACTCTGGGAACATACAGCCATGAAATACTTCAGTAGGAATTAAGGCAACAAAATCTACTACACTTCTATGTTTATGTTCGCATAAAAGCTTAAAGATGATCTTCATACCAAAACTTAATAGGAATCTATAAAGTCAACCTTAAATAAAAGCTTTTAGCATTACGTGTGGGTAAGAGAGCAACTGTTTTTAATGCGCCTCTCACGTAGAATAGCATATTCCAGAAAAAACAGAGACACGATACATAAAAATATTTCAATACAAGTCTCAGGATATCAAATCTTCAGAAAACATTTTCAGTTTTAACTGTAGCAAACTGATCAACGGCAGAAACGGGAACCAAACATAAATAGTGATTCTACTTGGCAAAATCCAAAGAAATTTTTACCCATATTTGCAAGAAAAGAGAAAGAGAAGGAGAGGATTTATAAATGAGTAAGTGGAGGAAGAAATGGGTGGAGGCAGGAATTAAATTCTGTTCTCTCCCATCGTCACATAAAACCGAAGGGCAAGAACCAGCAGATTCACGCTGCGCTAAATAAGGGAAGTATCACGTGCTAGTGTGGGGAACACAAGAGGCTCCTTCTATGGGGAATTTTCAGCATCCACTGTTTATTCAATGATGCTGTAGCAGGACACTATGAAGGGGCTGGAATACCCACGTCCGTGGTGCTTGCAATCCAGTTAGGAAGATGCCAGAGAAAAACCTTTACTCTGAGCACGAATATCCCTTTTCCAAGCATGTACACACAACACAAATATTTTAAACGTCCCTAATGACCATGTAAGAATCCCACAAAGCACAGCGACTCAGGATGGCACAACGGCTGAGACCATGGGTTAGAGGTCCTGCCTGGCACGCACGACCCAACTTCTTCACTTTTCTGCATCTGTGAAAGGGGAACAGGAAGCTACCTTATGGGGTTACTAGCATTAAGTAATACTTAGAAAATCCTCAATGGGGCCTGTCACAATGTAACCTTGACTGGACGTAGCTGAAAGAGCGAAGTGAGATCAGTGGGAACTAGAGACCCAGCTGCAGAGCACTTAGGCCAAGAGGATGCGACCCAGGTGTCCCTCCCGAGGGCAGGGGCCGCCTGGAGATGCCACAGGGCCCTAGTCATAACGGAGAGGAGAACCGGGTGGAAGGGTGCCAAGAGAATGTTATAGTAAAGGTCCCCATCTTGAGTGCCCACAAAACCACACCAGCAAAAGACAGGACACAGCAACGGTACTGAAAGCCACGTGCCCTGAGCAGGAGGGTCTCTGCATCTAAACGTGGCTAACAGTCTCCTCACCAGTAGTTCTGACTGGGTTTTTCCATGTTGGTAAAGTCTGGGGATTCAACCGTATGGTCTCCGAGAGCGAGCCAGCTCCCCAGGCCCCTGATGCTCTGGTCTGGTGATTCTGCTAGAATTTCTCCCTTTTTCTTTAGGGGGGAAGAGGTGGTGTGTGATTTTTTCTCCGTTAACTCACAAATAATTTTAAAGCATTACACACCCAAACTAGAAAGCAACTGTGATCATGGCGGGGTGCTCTCACCAGTACTTCCCGATAAGTAGTAACAAAGGTTAACAGTATTGTGAACGAGAAAGACACCTACCAGCTCCACATCAGACGGCACGTTCAATCCTAAAGGGGCAATGAAAGGCTCCTCGTTTTCCTCCAAATTTTCAGCCTCGTGTTTTTCTGTATAAAAAGAAGACATAGAACTTCAGAACCGTGACCTGCAGAGGAGGCACACCCACCAGCTGTAAGCCACTATGGGGCCGGGGGGCGCGGGCATGACGGGCCCTTCCCGGTTCTGTCGCACACCATCCCTCCCAGGAACACTTCCGTTCTCTGCTCGCTCCACCACGTGTGGGCAGAATCACTTTACCAAACCCCCGAGGGGCTGGGGGTACAGACACAGCTGCGGCAGCGTGGACTCCCCGGCCGTGGGGAGGGTGCAGCGAGACAAGGCACGTGAGCATTTCCCCAACAAGGCTCCGCACTCGGCAGGCACTCGACACACGCTAGGCTCTCCTCCTTCCCAGCCCCTCTGACCTGCTAGGACCGCCCTTCAAACTATCGCTGTGGGTCCCCCAGAGCGTCAGGCACAGGTGCTCAATTCCAAGACAACGCTTTCACCGCTGAACCGTAAAACCCCAGCATGTAACTGCCAAGACTTCTCCCCCCAAGCAAACCACCTCTCTTTCCACAAATAATCAGATGTATTTCCAATTCTTCTTCTTCTTCTTTTTTAAAGACGTATTTATTATTTATTTGTTTGTTTATTTATTTATTTATTGGGGCTGCATCGGGTCTTAGTTGAGGCACGCAGGATCTTTGTTGAGGCATGCGGGATCTTTCTTTGCGGCGAGCGGGCTTCTCTCTAGTTGCAGCGTGCGGGTTTTCTCTTCTCTGGTTGTGGTGTGCGGGTTCCAGGGCGTGTGGGCTCTGTAGCTGTGGCGCACGGGGTCCAGAGCGTGTGGGCGCTGTAGTTTGCAGCATGTGGGCTCTCTCATTGTGGCACACAGGCTCAGCAGTTGTGGCATGGGGGCTTAGTTGCCCTGCGGCATGTGGGATCTTAGTTCCCCGACCAGGGGTTGAACCCGCGCCCTGCATCGTAAGGCAATTCTTTACCACTGGACCACCAGGGAAGTCCCTCCGTTTCTTCTTTAATGGTTCATTTAATAAACATTTGTCTACTGTATATTAGACAAGGCACTACACATTATAGCTTTCTGAACTCTAAGGTACCTATATACAATTCAATCACTCAGAGGATCAATTTAAAAGAATATAGTGAAATGTACAAAAAATAGTAGAAACCCTGTAAAAGCTAACAGTTTTAAGGATTTCAACATCTACTTAAGTTTTTCTTTCAAAAAAGATGACATGAGATAAATATTAAATCTTCATCAAAACAAACGTTTCCATCATACATAATAGAGTCTCTTGAAGAGATGAACAATTTCAAAAGTCTCCTATCAAACCTAATTCTCTGTGAAGCCAAGAGGGCATTTTAAACAGGCTTCACAGTACACAGGGACCCGGGGACTGTAGTCTGATGAGATACAGACTGATTACAAGTTCCTATTAGATAAGAGTATTTAATACTGTCCCACAAGCTCATGCAGCCTTACTCTCACCCAAGGGCTAAAGACTTACTGTGGCCTGAAAGCTCCCTGTAATCAACAATACCCCCGCTCAGCTTCAGTAACCAAATGACACACTGAACTGGTAGATATTAGAAAACACTGGTTTGCGACATGCCAAGTAACAGCTCCAAATCCTCAATTTCCTTTGGGAATGAAGCCAGAGGTGTCTCTATAAAAGTACAACTTTTACCGTACCTCCCTAAAATGACAAAGTGATGGAAACTAAGGAAACAGCCTTTCCTTAGTGCTAAGTTGTTCTCAAAAATAAAGCCACTGGAATCGAAAGAGCTGTCTGGAGCAGGAGGTCCGCGGCTTTGCTCCCTCCTTATACACACCTTTCTTTACAGAAAACTGGCTTCGGCAGCACAGAATAAAACCCAACCATTGCAAAGCTAACTCAGAGTCAGATAGATTTAAATAACTTTCTCTTTTTTAAAAAAATGGATATGTAATAATGATGAAAAACAGAAAATTTAAAGGATGGAACTGGGATGAAAACAGTAAGCTGCAAAAAGGGAAGAGAGAAGTTAAGTTGCACAGAAATAAAGGTTCCATCAAATGCTTCTGTTTAATGTCACAAGGCTTTAAGGTGCTAAAGACGCCCCGACAATGCGGTCATCCCTCAGTACCTGCAGGGGAAACCAAAATCCGTGGATACTTAAGTCCCACAGTTGGCCCTCTGTGCCTGCGGTTCCACATCTGTGGATTCAACCAACAGTGCAGTACCGTTTGATTGAAAAAAAAAAATCTGAGAATGAGTAGACCTGCACAGTTCACACCTGTGGTGTTCAAGGGTCAACCGCATAGTAATTCTGGAAATCAAGGAATATTTAGACATGTTGGTGACTCAGGAAAACAAACAAAAATTAAATTTTCAAATTTTAAGATAACACAGCAGTAAAGTAAAGTTTGGCTGTTAGTGGTGCTGGGCACCGAACACCCAATGTTTGAATTCCGTCTACAAAGTGCGTGAATGTATAGGTACACATCCACGTACGTGTATGTTTGTGTGCATGTGTACATGTTATTCATAGATGTGGCATTTTATTTATATTAGTGTAAATTAAACATAAAGTGTCAAGCTGTAAGGTTTACATGGGCCCAACTTCCACTAAAAAGTTAATCAGCGTACCAAGCAAAGTTCTGAGCATGTGATTACAGAAAGAAACAACATTTTAAATACAGAGAACATTACGTTAAAGAGAAAACATACTAAAACTTGGAAGAGAAACCAAGTCACATGGAAGTTCTTAAAATGCAATAATCATAGCAAAGTTCAGCACCAGCCAGCCCAATAATTACACCAAGACAAGTGCCCATCACCTAGAACAGGGGCTGGCAACCGCTTTCTGTAAAATGCCAGACAGTAAATATTTCTGGCTCTTCTGTCTCATCTACTCAACTCTGCCATTGGAGTGCAAAAGCCACACAGATAAAACGTGAACAAATGAGCACAGCTGTTCCAATAAAACCTCACAGAAACGTGCCAGCTGGGCCTCGGTCATAGTCTGCTGATCCCTAATCTGAAATGTTAAGGAATGATTATTATACATTTTTCCAGAGGCGGTCGATGGGCCTTGCAAAGGACATCTGGGCGCTATAGATCTCAACTCTTCACTTGTGAGATGGCGGCAGTGCGCATTCCTTCCTTCTGACCAAACACTAGATATTTAAAGCAGACATGACGCATATGGTTCAGGCACAACAATGAAACAGGAACTATTCGGAATCCCAAAGTGGATGAATTATTTTGGATAAAGGAACGAGTGTATACTTCTTAAACCTGCAAGAACATGTCTACCGCACCCTAACTTCTGAGGTATGGTCAGATCCAAAGGTCAACGGCAAAAGGTGTTTAATACCTTAACCACGCTTTAACTCAATACGGTTAAAACTACACCTGGAAAAACTCTTTAGAAGCTCGCAGAACAGAGCTGTGCAACAGTGATTCTTATGTCCATCAAGTAATGAGCAGAAGGAAAGGAGGGGCAACAAGGCAAGTGTCTGTACTGCTCTCCCAGGATCACGCCCCCGGCGAGGGGTCGGGAGAACCCGGGTGCAGCTGCACCGTGCAGGGCAGACAGCATGTTAATATTAAACTGCTATAATTACTTCATACGTGTCAGGAGGTTTGTTACTTAAGGAGGAAACAAGCAAGTCCCACATCACAGGTTCAGTTAGCTCGAAAGTGAAATCCCTCTATGATGGGATTCCTGTTCATTATTCTGAACGTCTGACTAGGTTTCTGAAGTTCTCCTTCTCTTTAACAGAACACCATGAGGAGAGTGATCCACCCTCAATGACCATCATCACTGACGATTCACGACTGACCAGCATGCAGGGCTATAACAAAGGTGCTCTCAGGTCTTACCAAAGTGACTACGGACACCCGCTCCTGAACTGCACATGGGTCTGGATTTTTTAATAGCACTATTTTTTAAAAAAATAAATATTCTGAGTTAATCCAGAAAGGCATAAATTTAAAATCTTTAATTCTATGTAAACATTATTTTGAAATACCATATGGTTAAGTCTATCCCCTAGGGCCTACTGAGCCTAAGCAGGACATACTGTGCTGCTTTCTGTCTGGTAATAACGGACCCCACAGGCGTCCTTCCACTGGGCATCGGCCACTGTTTCAGTCGTGGGGGGATGTGAAGGAGCAGGCTAGCAGGAGGGTGGTTAACGCCTGTCCTGTCAACGGCCCAAGAGCAAGTCACTGCGGATTTCAACACATATACTGTCTATCTAGAAACAAAGAATCCAGCGGGAGTAACTTCCTATTCCCTGAATCCAAAAGAAATAAAGGCAAGGCGCCCAGATCCTAGACAGTAACTAAAGTCTGAATTCACTCTCCATCTCCATGAACAATTCACCTTCTGGTTTTTAGCTTCGTTTTGCCCTAACACCAATGATGTTCTCTTTCTGTCCCAGCGATGCTGTAATTACTCAGTGCCCGTGTCGTGTTTGGGAGACTCTACCGCTGCACGTAGCACCTGCCCAACGTCATCACCCCGGGCAGCCCCCCACCTCGCTGTTTAGAAGGCTCCTCTTCCTCTGTCGGTTCGGACGGGTCATAGTAATCACTGCCGTAAGTGAATCCCACCGCATTATAGCTCCCGTCCTCCGCCAGCGCTTCACTCAACCGCTTGTATTCTTCCTCTTGAAGAAAAATACGAATTATGTTAACAAAAATAGAAATTTACTGAGAAAAATTTTATATATTTCTAAAGTTGTAGCTATCAGTAAAGTATACAGCACACTTTTTCCAACCTCTTTTTGAGGCAAGAATGTTTCTAAAAATTCACACTTCATATCTATCAATATGTACTTTTGCCAGTACATGTTTACCACAGACAGCAGAATACGTGTCTTTTGTGGAAAATTTCTTCCTGCTGAGAAATTTGGGGATTAAGAACTGTATTAAAGATTGTTAAGGCAAAGACAAGAACATCAATTTTAATTTATACGATACTGTTAAAGAAGAACAGTTAAAGAGTTTGGTTTTTGTTTTTTCAAATCCCAGTCTGCCCTCAAAAGCTGGGAAAATTCTTTGTGGCTCTATATATAAACTATCCTGAGGTCCTCTCAGAACGCAAAGACTCCTGTTTTTCCAATCCACTGGGTACTGTCAAGATAATATCAGAAAGAGTGAGTATAAAAAAATGAATGGGAGTAAATTTTTAAATACTTAAAAAATTTTAAAGAGTTTGTTGCTTAAATAAGTTTTTCTTGAGCAGTACCTTGCCTTGCCTCTTCCTCAAGCAAGTCCGTATGCAAGGCTAAATACCTCTCTTCATCACACAGGGCCTCTATTCGTGCCTCCTCTTCAGAGAGCTGGTAATCTCTGTTCCATGTGGAATACTCAGCATCGCACTCAGAAAGGTCATGCAGGTGACCGCGCCCATCATATCTGTAATATGAACGTGCTGGTCAATGGAAAGAAATTAATGTCTGGGTTGGTTTGTGTGGGATGTTTTATACATATACTTACCGATTAAGATAAAGAAATAAAAATAGGAAAACAAACATATAAACTCTTCTCAGATTTATATTTAATTTGGCTAGTCATAGCTCGCCTACTTTTAAGCTCAAGTTATCTTAACAAAGTCTAAGCTCCTCTCTGCAATATGATAAAACTTATAATTAAAGGTAAACAATCCTTTAATAGCTTACAATGGTATCCACTTCAGTGGCAGTTCTTACCGTGTATGGTTTGGTTAACCATTCAATGCCATTTGCAAAAAAAATAAAAAATAAAAAAAATTTTTTTTCTGAAAAGTCAAATATCATAGCTTACATTCACACAAACCGGATACATAAATACCTATCCGTAAGAACCAAACGGTCGAAATTTCCTCGCTTCCTTCTGCTAGTCCCGAACTCTCAGGAGAGATCTTCACCAAAGAAACTTGCGTCCATTGGAGGTAAAATCTTGGCTAGGCTCGCCCCCTAGCCACTTGGCTGAGGAAATAAGTGCTGGGTTATGTGATAGAGAGACACACATACATAGGAACAGTGACATATACGTGCAGTTTAAGGAGGTTCACTCGAAACAGAGCAAAACTATTAGGAGATGCAGGATCATTATTTTCTTCCAGACTTTATGCCCCCAAGATATAACATACATGAAGACGCATCCACGTGTACTTGCATGGACCGATAGATACTTTAGCCAAATTAAGAAGAGCACTTCCTGCCATGCTTTTAACACAGAAGATTCGGTGAAGATGCTGCCAATGTGCACCTCTCAGATAATGAGTGAATTAGTAAATTTCACTTAAAACACTCAGATTTAGGGTTGCAAAAACAAAGGTAGAAAGACAAACAAAAGTCTGCTTAATTTTTTAATGCTGACTTTTGTAATGAGAACCAGAAAATACTACAGGTAAAAAAAGACATTTACAAGAAAAAAAGGCCAAAAATTTCAGGGTAGCCAAGTTATTGCATTTTATTAAATTTCAAAATTATGTTTACGATGCTGTAAACCTCCTTAACTTACAAATGTAGATCATTATTTTAAAATATTACACATGTACATGTGTGGTGTTTGCTCCCCACTGGTTTTGGAAGACCTAACTCCCCTCGTATACAGAATGATATGGAAAACTGTATAAAAAGCTCAGATTTTCTCGCTTATCAAACTTTAATAATAAATACCGCAAGTAACACTTTGGAAAAGGAAGCTGCCTGACAGCTCAGGCAGCATGATTCAATAGGAACCATGGTTTAAAGGCACAGCATGCTTGAGCAGAGCATGGGGGCCCTCAGGTCCAGACCTGAGCTGGCCACCCTCCGTCCATGAGTCCTTCTTGTCTAGATCTAACTCCAAATGGAAACGTCGGGGATGGAAAAAGCCGTCTGGTCATTAACGTGTCCATTCTGGCCAGCTCAGAGGTCATCCCTACAGTCATGTTCCAGGGCTCTGCAGAATCCAGTTTTAATTGGCTCAAACGATGGGCTTCCTTCACTCGGAGACTATTCCACAGTCTAATGGTTGGTCACGGTTACTTTTCAGTCCGGGCCCCAGAAGCAGAGTTGCCAAATTGGCAAAAACCAAACCGACAAACAAAAATCCCAAGGAGAAGGAAAGAGGGACTGAAAACATGGGAGGGGAAGAGAGCAAACAACCTACATCACGTAAGGGCATCCTTTTCAAATCAAACATCTTTAGAAATCCAATCCCGGGAGCCCTCTGCCCAAAGTGGCTGAACACCCTCCAGGGTGATTACCTAAAGCACCTTTGATTTGAAAAGAACACACCTGTATCCCAGCCCCACCCTTCAGTTGTAAGAGACAGTGAAACCAGCCCTAAGAACGCTACGTCTAAGAGCAAGGCCAGTGTCTGCACGAAGTCAACTGGCCTCCAATTGATTGGCAACTTCACCCTCGGCCTGAATCTGTCAAACTCCTGGGATTAACACAGGATGGGGGAGGAGTCGGGGGGAGTCAAATGTCAAGCCGGCAAAATATGCGCGCTCCACAGAGAGCGCTGCGGGCACGACAGTTTCAAAGCCAACTCAGGGGACCCAAGAGGTATCTAATTGCGGCATCAAGCTTGCGGCGTTTCGGGCTGCCCTCCCACCCACACCGAGCTATGGGAGCGCGGAGGGCTCCAGAGCGCCAGTCAGGAGAGGCCCAGGGCCCAGGCAGCTTCCACTGCCCGGAGTGGCAACTGCAACCCAGCGACAAGAGTGAGAGGTCGCGAGGTGGCTGCGGGGGCAGAGACGATCCCTCCGGCGACAGACGCGACACGCAGCTCCAGCCAGGGCCTTAGGGCCGGTTTCACCGTCCCCCTCCCCCCGAAAACCAGGGGGATGTGGGGACAGGGGAGTGGGTGTCCCCCCGGATCCCTGATGGCTCCAGAAAACCCCTCTCCAGTCCTGGCCATCAAGTCAACATCAGACGAAATCAAGCGGGCGAGGGAAGGGGAGGACCGGCGGGTGGGGGGAGGAACCGACCTGTCGATGAGGATCTTGTGGTCCCCCATCCAGGGGATGAGGTGCTGTCCCTGCTCCTGGGCCAAGGCCCGCTCGTCGTCTCGGAACAGCTTGCAGGCATAGCCGAAGACCAGCAGCTCCACTCGGTTCCCCCCACCGCCGGCACCGCCCGGCCCGGCCTCCTCCTTCGCGCCGCTTTTCCTCTCGGTTTTGGCGCGGCCTCCGGTCGCGCCGTACATGACAGCGTCCCCGGCGTCCAGGCTGGTTCTCTTCTGCGCCGCGACGATGTCCCCGATGTCTCCGCCTGGCCTACCCCCTCAGTCAAACGCGCCGCATCCCGGCCCCAACCTCTACACCGCCGCCATAGCGGGCAACAAAATGGAGGAAGCGCAACTTCCGGCGAGGGGCGGCCCTACTTCCGGCTAGCAGGTTCTGCAGATTCGCTACTCCCGGGGCAGTTTGAGCCGCTAGAAAAGATTTGGCTTTAGCCTTTCGCATTCGGAGGCGCCGCCACGTTCGGGGCTGCAGTTATCAGAGAGGAGTGTGGTTTTCGATTTTATTTTTCTCCGGCGGCCGTCCAGGGCAGTGGCGAAAGCGCAGCTTTGGATCGCGCGCTGCCCACACCCTGGCCCTTCCCGGCTCTGGGCGGAAGGAGGGCGGGTGCTTCGTGGGCCGAGTGCGCGGCTCGGTGTGGGCGGATATATCTCTTCTGGGCGAGGTTTCCTGTTGGCTGCCGCCTGGACCGGGGGTCCGTGGGGTCGGGTGCTTTGGAGCCGGGGGTCGTGGGGTCGGGTGACCTGGGGCCAGGACTCTGAGGCCCGGGGGGTGGCTGACAGGCTGTGCCCTGGGATGGGTCGCATGGCTTTCTGGTGCCCTGGTTTGTTTTCGGTCCTGGGGGTCACGACCCTCGTCTCGCGTACCACGGAAGGTTTCCTTAGCGGGTGTCAAAGAGCTTAGTAAACGGGAAGCCCTTCGCGGTGACGGACTTGGGGGTCCTGGGACCCATGTGGGAGAAAAGGGGTTGGGGCGCTGGTGGCAACCCCGTTTGCGGAGACCTGTCACTTGGATGCGGGGTGACTTTGCTTTGTTTTGTTTTGTTTCTTATTCTATTTAGTTTATTGGTACAACCCCTTTTTAAAACCGTCGCTATCTAGTGAAGGTCAACATACTTACCAGTACCCAGCATTTCCACTTGTCTTACCTGATACCCCAAGACCTGCGGGAGACTTGGACTCAAGTGTTTATAGCAACTTTTTGTTTCTTTTTTTTTTAACATCTTTATTGGAGTATAATTGCTTTACAATGGTGTGCTAGTTTCTGCTGTATAACAAAGTGAATCAGCTACACGTATACATATATCTCCATATCCCCTCCCTCTTGCGTCTCCCTCCCTCCCTCCCTATCCCACCCCTCCAGGTGGTCACAAAGCACCGAGCTAATCTCCCTGTGCTATGCGGCTGCTTCCCACTAGTATAGCATCATTATTGAATGACCCCAAACTGGAAACAGCCCAAGTGTCCATCAACAACAGAACGCTTAAATAAATTGTAGTATAGTAATATACACAGTGGAATATACAATGAAACCGAATGAGCTGCAGTTACAAGCAAGAGCCTGGATGAATCAGAAACAATTTTGAAAGGAAGCAAGACGGAAAAGTACAAATAGTACTTTTGTGATTTCAATCCTAAAACTCAAACAGGCAAAACTAAGCTATAGTGTTTAGGTGGTAAAAGATTAAAGCAAAGGGAACTTCCCTGGTGGCACAGTGGTTAAGAATTCACCTGCCAGTGCAGGGGACACGGGTTCGAGCCCTGGTCCGGGAGGATCCCACGTGCCGCGGAGCAGCTAAGTCCGTGCATACAACCACTGAGCCTGCGCTCTAGAGCCTGCGAGCCACAACTACTGAAGCCTGCACGCCTAGAGCCCGTGCTCCGCAACAAGAGAAGCCACCGCAATGAGAAGCCCGTGCACTGCAACAAAGGGTAGCCCGCGCTTGCTGCAACTAGAGAAAGCCCACGTGCAGCAGTGAAGACCCAACACAGCCAAAAAATAAAATTTAAAAATAAATAAATAAAATTGAAGGTGCTTTTAAAAAGAAAAGATTAAAGCAAAGTAAAGCAATGTTAAAAGAGATGATTACGTGAGGGATGTGGGGGAAGCAGAGCGTTATGATCAGGAAAGGCTGATGGGATGCTGCAAACATTCTATTTGTTGAGCTGAGTGATAGTTACAAGAGTGTTGACAACTCTGTGGAGTGCATTTTTTAAAATAATTTTATTTATTATATTTGGCTGCGTTGGGTCTTTGTTGCTGTGCGCAGGCTTTCTCTAGTTATGGCAACCAGGGGCTACTCTTCATTGCAGTGCGTGGGCTTCTCATTGTGGTGGCTTCTCTTGTTGTGGAGCACGGGCTCCAGGCATGCAGGCTCAGTAGTTGTGGCACACTGGCTTAGTTGCTCTGCGGCATGTGGGATTTTCCCGGACCAGGGCTCGAACCAGTGTCCCCTGCGTTGGCAGGCAGATTCTTAACCACTGCGCCACGAGGGGAGTCCTGTCAAGTGCATTTTTGTTTAATGTTTTTAAAAAGAATAAAGGGCATCTCGGGTGTAAGCTGTTATCATTTTTTGATATTTTTGTTTCAGCCACACACACATATGGTCATAAGATGTAGTTCTTATTGTGGACCACAGTAAAGGAGTTTGCTTATATTATCTGGAAGATTCCTTCCTATTCTGTAATTTGAAATGGCCGATAACTTCCATTAACATTCTTCCCACACAGGAATGCCTGCTTTTTAACACAACTGGAATCTTAAAGTGTGGGTGGGTTTTGGGCAGTCGTGATGGGTAGGATGGCCAGCCCTGTCCATTGCTGTGGACGTTAGCTCAGTCCACTCAAACTGGAGCTCTTTGATCTCCAGTTACTTCATCTGTCCAATGAGGCTAAGAACTTTGCCAGGTCCCTGCCATGAATGCTAACTGGCCACGTGAATGGTAACTAGTCAGAGCCAAGTTGGGTGAGGCCATAGAGGAAATGCCTCTCCTAAGATCACCCCAGACTGGCAGGCACAGGCTGTGAAGGGGTGATACATTTTTGGAAGTAAATAGTCATAGAAAATGGGTCTATATGGTCTAGATTTCTAGGTCCATCTTCGTGCAATTTTGTCCTTTTCAACCAAATGTGATTTAACTTTTATACATTTGCAAGAGTTTGTGTGAATGATGCAGTAAATCAGGAATATAAGTCCAATGTCAGGTCATGGGTCCCAGCTTGCATTCAGGTTTATGAAAGAGCATATCAGTCAACCCATCTCACCTGAGCACTTACCATGCGTCAGGCACTTGAGTGCGCCTCACAGGACTGTGAACTCCTGGGTGATAGGAAACGTGTTTGTATCCCCAGTTGGACAAAAATTAATGACAATGCCTTGTCTATCGTTTGGAAATTTCATTCAGTGGCCGATAACATCGCGGCCCCTAGGTGAGATGCATTGTCTCCTTGAATAAAGATTCTTTGCTAACAAGGCAAGAATGGGTATTGGGTGGGCAAATAAGCAATGTCTGTTACATTTTACATTACCCCTACTCATAAAAGGCAGGGGGAAGACATGTAAACACATAAATACGGTAAAGGGGCATGCAATTTCTATGAATCTGAACATGCTTAATTTAAAAATAATAGCTTATATTATCGAGCATTTTTCAATTAGGGTTCTCTTAGGAAAACAAAGGTGGTTCTACAGAGGGAAGTTAGTACCCTGGACCGGTAACAAAGGCGTAGGAAGAGCTGAAGACAGGAGTAGGTGGGGCAACCCTGAGACAAACGAGAGCTGGCGCCCCAACCATCCTGGATGCTGGCTGAGCACGGGGAAGGTGGCCCCGTCAGACCTGGGGTTGTGAAGGAGGTGCTGTGCAGAGCCCTGGAATCAGGAAGAAGATACAGATAGAACAGGAGATGCCTTTCAAAACAGAGAAGCGGGGCTTCCCTGGTGGCGCAGTGGCTAAGAGTCCGCCTGCAGATGCAGGGGACACGGGTTCGTGCCCCGGTCCGGGAAGATCCCACACGCCGCGAAGCGGCTGGGCCCGTGAGCCATGGCCGCTGAGCCTGCGTGTCCGGAGCCTGTGTTCTGCAATGGGAGAGGCCACAACAGTGAAAGGCCCGCTTACGGCAAAAAACAAACAAACAAACAACAGAGAAGCAGAGAGATACACAGGCTTCTCCCCTCACACCCTCCAACACCCGAACTGTCAGCATTTGCTGGACGGAGGTGACGCCAGTGGGCAAGGGAGACTGGAGGCTCCGCCTGCAGGCCAAGCCCCTCGTGACACTGGGCAGAAGGACCATAGTGGACATGAGGGCAGATAGGTGCCCTCCTGAGCACGTGTATTATCCAATTGGTCCTCACGAGGCCTGGCTAAAAACAAGACGACCGTCCCCAAATGGAGTTGATTATGCTGAGCCCCACATCACCAAACTAAGACCTAATTTAATAACGGCTTTTGCTCTCCAGAAATGAGATTTTAAACCTGTGAACCAGGAATCACTAGATCAGCACCAGTTAGGTCACCTGCCTCTTAGACGCCTGTCACCTGCTACAGGAAAGTAACCTTGCAATGACCAGCCCATGTTCGGTCTAGTATGACTTCCTCGTTCCTCTTCCCTTCTGTCTATAAAAGTCTTTCATTTTGTACAGCTTCTTGGTGCTTCTTTCTATCTGTTAGATTGGATGCCGCCTGATTCATGAACCACTGCAGAAAGCCAGTAAGATCTTTTTTTTTTTTTTTTTTTTTTTTTGCGGTACGCGGGCCGCAAAAGGGTCACAAGGATCCTTGTAAGACGGAGGTGGGAGTTTGGGGAGCCGGCCTTGAATACAGAAGCAGATTGGAGGGACGCAGGCGCCTCCAGAAGCTGAAAGAAGTGAGAAACAGACCCTCCCCTGGAGCCTCCACATGGAACCAGCCCTGCCGACACCTTGATTTTAGCTCCTTTGAGACTCCTGACCTCCAGAGTGAAAGAAAATAATGTGTTGTTTCAAGCCACTGAACTTGTGGCATTTGCTACAGCAGCGGCAGGAAGTTAATACATATGGTAACTCTGTATTTAACTTTTGGGGAGCTGCCACGCTGTTTTCCAGATGGCTGCAGCATTTTCCATTCCCACCAGTACTTGGCATGGTCCATCCCTTTGATCTTAGCCATTCTAGGGGGTGCGTACCTCACTGAGGCTTTAGTTTGCTTTTCCCTAACGATGAGTGTCTTTTCACGTGCTTATTAGCCATTCAGATATATTCTCTGGTGAAGTGTCTATTAAAATCTTTTGCCCATTTAAAAATCATGGTCTTGGGATTTCCCTGGTGGTGCAGTGGTTAAGAATACTCCTGCCAGTGCAGGGGACATGGGTTCGAGCCCTGGTCCGGGAGGATCCCATATGCCACGGAGCAACTAAGCCAGTGCACCACAACTACTGAGCCTGCGCTCTAGAGCCCGTGAGCCACAACTGCTGAGCCCACGTGCCACAACTACTGAAGCCCGTGTGCCTAGAGCCCATGCTCCGCAACAAGAGAAGCCACCGCAGTGAGAAGCCTGTGCACCGCAGTGAAGAGTAGCCCTCACTCACCACAACTAGAGAAAGCCCATGCACAGCAACGAAGATCCAACACAGCCAAAAATAAATAAATTTATTTATTTAAAAAAAATCATGGTCTTTTCCATATATCATGATACGCTGATTTGTTTCCTCCTTAAAGGTAGCTGTTCCCTGACTTTTATCATGGTAGATCAGTTTTGCCTATTTTTATGTTTTAGGTGAATGGGATGACGTTGCATGTGCTCTTATGTATTCAGTGTCTCACTCGTCATGTTTGCAAGTCCTCCATATCATGGTGTATGATTTCTAGATTTTTCATTCTTAGTGCTGAATAATTTCCCATTGTGAAAAGCCACCAGTAATCTATCCATTCGACTGTTTATGGCATATGAGCAGGTTCAGTTTGGGTCAGTGCTGCTATGACCATGCTTGTGTGTGCCTTTTAGGACGCAGGGTTACACGCTTTTGCGCTGAAATCGACAGGTATATACCTAGGGGTGGAATCGATGTGTTACAGCGCTCAGCTTGAGAAGATGCCACCAAGCTTTCCCGCTGGGGGTGTACAGATCCAGACCAGGTTGCTTTTGTCATTGGACATTTTCACTGTGAGGACCACACCCAGGTGACACTGTTGTTGATCAGTGTGGCCCGCACTGTCATCTTGGAGCTGTGGAAGCACAGGTGAGTGTACAGATTGGAAACCAGGACTGGGCTGGGGAGAGACCAAGGTTGGTGTAGAGATGGGTTAGTAAAGGTCTATTCAGTGCCTACTCTGAGCCCAGCACCCCTGCAGGAAGCATCCAGCCCCTCATGTTGGGGGATTTAACTTAGGGGCATGTATGATCTAAGTGTGTGCGGGTATACTGGTGATCTGTGAAACAGGTGCGAGAGCATTTAGTATTTTCTGCTGTTGCCAAGTTACATCCTTTGCCATCTGTCAAATGAGCCCAGAAAGAACAGAAATGGTGGCATCAAACTGCCGTCACCCGGGGGCATCCGAGAACGACCCTGTCCTCCACCCAAGGCGCTCCTCCAAATCAGCGGCAGAAACAAAGTTGGAAAGCATCTCCTTTCCACTGAGACCAACTCTTGGTGGATTTCCTTCCACAAGGAGCAGGTGGTCTATGGAGTGGCTGACTTACCCTGTATTAAATCTCCCTTTTCTAAGCCTCGAAATCCTTACATCCCTCTAAAACAACCTGGCTCGTTACGAGTCTCCAAATAGTCTTTTCCTCTACATCGGGAACATGGAAGGGCCCAGGCATGTAACACCGATGAGGACGCCCCAGCGGGGAAGCGGACCCCAGCCCAGGGGAAAGGGACACTGGCCACGCCCTGCTCGGACCTCAGCCCAGGGCCACCGAGGTGCAGGTGAAAGTCTGGGTTTTTATGTGAACGTCTTTTCCCCTTTTTAAAGTGGGAAGAAGCAGGCCCCAATAAACATCTTTCAATCTCTGCTTTCCATGCTTCTATTCATTTACTTATTTTTTGGCCTCGGCCCGCGGCATGTGGGATCTTAACTCCCCAACCAGGGATGGAACCCGCGCCCCCTGCATTGGAAGCGCGGCGTCTTAACCACTGGACCGCCAGGGAAGTCCCTACATGATTTTACATGTGATTTGAACCAGCAAAATCATACTTTAACGAAGGGGCTCCGGTAGGGGGGACCTTGCGGAGCTCAGCACTTCTCAGACCCCTGGAAAAGCCCGAGCGTCTGCCCTATAAACAGTCCCTCGGGCATGCCCCACAGGGATCCACTTCCTCAGGAACTGGGACTGCTCCAGCTACGGCGGCCGCCTCCCCAGGGGCTCCGGGAAGTGAGATGTCCTCCCGCCGTGCTCGCTGGGTGATGCATCCCCTGGGGTGTGTCCACATTTGAATGCACGGCTCTCTCTAAATTTAGCTCTCCGATCCCACTGAGACTCACCGTGGGCACCATCCTTCCTCTGCTCACCTGCCAGAGCTGTGTCATTTTGTCATTAGGAGAACCCAGTAGGGAGGCACGCATGCAGAGAAGGCCACGGGCCACCACAGGCACGGACAGCCTCTACAATCTGGGCCCAGTCCACAGAGAGCTGGCCTCTGCCTCCTGCTTCCCAGAGCCTGGGGTCGGTGGGAACCGCCTGCCTCCTGCCTACGAGGCTGGCAGCCAGGCGTGCGGCAGGGCATCCGACCTGGCCGACCTGGAGGTGGGAAAGAGCAGCGGGGTGGCTGACCCCAGCAGGTTGGGTTTAGGAGGCCCAGAGGCGCGACTTCAGTGCTGGGACTGGTGCTCGGGAATCTACTGGGCTGGGCAGGCTGATTAGCCTACAGACGGCGGCTGGTGAGTGAGCAGCGTGGAAATGATGATGGGCTGATTGCTGTTTCCTGTGCGGGGGTGGGGTGGGGAACGGGTTTGTTCCCAGAGAGTTAAATCTCAGGGATCACATTCACTGTCGAAGTGCTGGATAAACCTGTCTGGGCTCTCAGAGCCCTGCCCATGGCCCCGGGAGTCAGGGTTGTCTGAGTGAGTGGGCCGGGGGAGGGCGGGTTCACAGGGACAAAACCCACCTGAGCTCTCCCTGGGCAACGCCCCCAAATGCCCCAGCTCCACTCAGCTTCTAGGTCTGAATTCCCCGTGTAAATAAATGAAAATTGGTGGATTTAGGGGACCTGAAGATTTGCAGAATTTGGGATATGTGGACATAGGTGGGTTTTGGACTAGAAAGGTCTCCCTGCCGCCTGCGGTCTGCATTCTGTCTGGAATGGGTCACGTTTGGTCCACAGAGGGTTTTCTTAAAAATCTGAAGCAATATTTATGTATTTGGAAACTTCTCTTGAAGAACTGGAATGTCTGCAACTCTGGGCCGCGATTCCGGGATTCTGGCATGTACATGCTGTCCTGGGGCTGGGGAGTGGCTGTCCCTGTGGACTCAGTGTGTCCCTCCCCTGCCCCTCCCCGACTCAGCCTTGCCAGGCGTTAACCACTCAGTCACCAGGTCCTGAGGAGGCTGGCAGAGGGCCGGGCGCTTGCGGGGCTTGGGGCAGTGCCTGTTCACCACGGTTAGAGACGTGTTCCCATATTTCAACACTAACAATTGTTAGGGCCCGTGAACTCAAAGCCACACGGTGGGGAGGTGGTGTCCTGACTGTCCCAGGCCTCTCCAGCTGCTCTGGCCTCTCCCTGAGTGAGTCTAACACTGATCTCGGAGGGGCAGCAGTGAGTGGTGGCGTAAAGTGAGATCTTAATTCCCTGCCCGGGAGTTGAACCTGGGGAGCCTGGATGAAAACCAGGAATCCCAGCCAGCACACCCCCTGGCTCTTGCCCCCCAGTGAAAAACGCATTTCTCACCGAGGCAAAACTGTAAAAACAGGTGCAAAGTTTATTGTTAGGGACACAGCACAACAACAAGTGGGAGAGCACACCGAGAAACAGCTTGTTTAGTTAAGACAGAAGCAGGGCAGAGATGCACACCTGGAGAGCAAGGGTGTGGTCGTCCCCCCTAACGAGGAGGACCCCAGTAAAGAGGCAGTTAAGTCACTTATATAGGGCAGGTCTTCCGGGTCTCTGTTCACCTCTGGCCAATTATCTGGTTTCCTTCTCCACACCTGCCCTGCCCTAGGACCCTCCCTAACACGCGTGGGCAGCTTCTTTCCAAGATGGATCCCAGCCCAGAGGCCTATGGGACGGCCTTAGCATCACCTATTATGGGGTGGTGCCCCCTCCTTTTTGACCCCCAAGGAGCCTTTCTGCGCATGTGCAGTGTCTCCCTTGCCCCAAGGATGGGAGATGTATGGCCTCTTGATCTTTTAACAGGATTTAGTCCCACTCTGTTCCTGCCACAAAAATGTCCAATGTCCGATTATTTACCCTATTTCTCTTACTGGTTTTTATATCGAGGTGCAGATCTCGAAATATAGACAGGAGTCCGGTCATAAATATGTATTCCTGGAGCCCGTTTGTCTCTTGCTTCAGGAAATGTAAACAGGGGGCTGGTAAGGAATGTCCACCCTGGAGCCCATCTTCTTCTCCCCCCAGGAAGTGTGAACAGGAGGCCGGTTGTAAACGTCTAGCCTGGAGCCCATCTCCTGCCTCAGTCCCATCACGTGGACCCACGGACGTGCCCGTTGGGATCAGTGCTTCCTGTCCCTGGAGCAGACACGTGGTGCTTCTCCTCCTCTCTCTCCCCCATCCTCTGGCTCTGGTTCCACGTCTCTTTGCAGAGGAAGGAAAGAGGAAAACCCCAAATCACCGCCCTGCCCAGACCCTACCTCACAGGACTGGGGAGTAGGGTCCCGGCAGGGCCGCCCTGCACCCCCAGAAGACACTCCTAATGCCATTTCCTCTCTGTCTGTGTCTCTCTTTCTTTCTCTGTCTCTCTATCTGTCTCTGTCTCCCTGTCTCTGTCTCTCTTTGTCTCCCTGTCTCTGTCTCTCTATCTCTCTGTCTCTATCTGTCTTTGTCTCTCTCTCCATCTCTCTGTCTCCCTGTCTCTCTGCCTCTGTCTCTCTCTCTGTCTCTGTCTGTCTCTGTCTCTCTTTGTCTCCCTGTCTCTGTCTCTCTATCTCTCTGTCTCTATCTGTCTTTGTCTCTCTCTCCATCTCTCTGTCTCCCTGTCTCTCTGCCTCTGTCTCTCTCTCTGTCTCTGTCTGTCTCTGTCTCTCTTTGTCTCCCTGTCTCTGTCTCTCTATCTCTCTGTCTCTATCTGTCTTTGTCTCTCTCTGTCTCTCTCTCCATCTCTCTGCCTCCCTGTCTCTGTCTCTCCTGTAGATTCAGTCACTGAGCTGACAGGGTCAAAGGTGATCATTAAAAGCCCATCATCTCAAAAGAGCCACTTCTGCACCCAAACGGGGGCTTGAAGTTGCACAAGGTCAGTGCATTAAGTCCGCAATCAAAGTGGCCGGAGCTCCCAGACCCCCGCGGCTGCCTCCGCGGTGAAGATGGTCCTGACTCTCCCATCGCAGGTCCCCTCGAGGGGCCATTTCCGTTCAGACGGGCAAAGCCCTGCCTGGAAGGTTGTCGTAGGGGTTACTCTAAGTGTGTTTTCACCCACTGAGATCCGCGCTATCGCTCCGAGGTGACCGCTGCCACTAGTGTGGATGGAGGCGGGCGCTCTGCCGGGATTTCCCCATAACGTGTAATTGTGAAAACCTTGAGAGATTTCGGCTGGGACACCCACCCCCGCGGCGGAGGCGCTGGGTGGCCCAGGAGGAGAGACCCTCTTTGCGCAGCCCCAGGCCGGCCCCTGGGGACAGAGCTGGCTCCCGAGCCTGGGGACTGGGGTCTTCACAGGGACGGCGTCCGTCTGCAGGGCCCCCGCAGGGCTGTGAGCTCCCTCGGCTGGGACGGCTCCCTCAGGCCGCGTCTCCCCTCGCACAGCTCTCTGTCCAGACGCCAGCACCCCTCCCTGTGCTGGGCGTGACCGGGGGGGCCCAGGCACTGGGCTCAGAGGGAGAGCCCAGCTCAGTCCATCCGACCCCCCTCGTCGGGGGCAGGAACTTCCTCACGGTCCCCACCAGCATCCCGGCTGCTGCCCAGGCCCCATCCTCCGTTCTGGGATCGCAGGCTCGCAGGCCCACGGGGCATGTCTGGTCCACGTGGGGTGACTTGTGGGGTTAGGCAAACCCTCAGGATGCAGACGGGCATCACTCAGCTGGCGACCAGTGGGGGAATCCGTGCCTGCTGTGGACGGACAGGCCCAGGGGCTGTGGGCAAAAGGGAGAGGGCTCTGCACCTCACCCTGGGCAATGCTCAGGGTCACCTGGATGAGACAGGACAGTCGCTGGCCCCGACCCCAGCCCCTGGGGCCCCTTGTGGGTGGTTTCAGTCAGGGGACTCCACTGACCTCAGACTCTTTGACAATTCAGCCAGGGCTCTGCTAGCACTTTCTGTGCCTCTGTGCAGACTCGAAAAAGTTACCTGCTCCAGGGGGCACCTGGATGCCTGCGGAGTGGACCACAGGCTCCTCCTCAGCCCCTTCCTGCCCTTCTGGGACCTCTGAGCAGTGTGCAACCTGCACCACCAGGCGGGGCAGCCCTGTCTCAGGCCTTGGGAAATGGGCTTGAAGCAGCTTCAAGGTTAAAATGTATTTACCCAGCAGCTCCTTCTAGAAATTCATCCCAGGGAAGTATTCAGGGATGCGTGTGAAGATTTATGCTCATAGCAATGCTATTTATAATGGTGGAAAAATTGGAGACAATCAAAAGGTTTAAAAACAGGGATCCACTAAATAAATTATTGTGCAGTATTCTCACAGCTCTTGAAGCAGCCATTAAAAATAGTGCTGGGCTTCCCTGGTGGCGCAGCGGTTGAGAGTCCGCCTGCCGATGCAGGGGACGCGGGTTCGTGCCCCGGTCTGGGAGGATCCCACATGCCGCGGAGCGGCTGGGCCCGTGAGCCATGGCCGCTGAGCCTGCGCGTCCGGAGCCTGTGCTACGCAACGGGAGAGGCCACAGCAGTGAGAGGCCCGCGTACCACAAAAAAAAAACACACACAAAAAACAAAAAAAACCATGAGGCAAGATGTCCCGTCCCACTCATCACCAGGCCTTGAATGCAGAGGTCTGTGACGTTTCTGCCCTCCCGATCCAGGCTAATGTGCTTCGGAGTGCGGACACCAGCCCGGGGACGCCAGCCCCGACGCCTCCCCTGGAAACTCCCCAGGAGGTGGGCACATCAGCCTCGTCAACAAAGTGGCCCAGCGCCTGCCCGCTGGCGTCCATTCCTGATTCCCCTCAACCAAGCACAATGGGAGCCGCTGTCTCGGTGCCACTGCAGGAAGCAGGGTCTGCGATGCTAATGCGCCTTCCAGGACACCAGGCCCAGTGGGGCCCTTGGTACGGGGTTGGGGGACGGCCTGTGTCCCCTGCTTGCCTGCGGGACATTCATGCCTTCTGTAGAGGACTCCTGCTGAGGACAAGCTGGGAAAGGAGGTTTTCTAAAGGGGAGCTCGTTTCCTGCCTTCTAACCAGGGGCCCAGGACAGGAGGGGGAAAGTCCACTTCACCAAGAACATGAGGTATTAGTAATAATGATATTAGTAACAGTAGGCACAGGGCCTGCTCCAAGCCCTGCCATTGCCCCATCACCTTTCCTCCTCTCCCTGGAAATAAGGCACCATCTTCACCACCATCATCACCATAACCGTCATCATCCCTATTGCGCAGCTGCGGAAGCCCAGCCACAGGAAGCTCAGTGATCGGCACATGATAAAGAGATTAAATTTCTCCAAAGCTCACAAGACCCCCTTTTCCCTTGGGGCCTCCTGGGCCCAGATAAGAAGCTGACCCAAGCAGACCGGGCCTCATTCAGCCAGTGGATGGGAAAAATGGGAGGGGAGGGCTCCCCTGCGTCCCCTCAGGGCGTGACCCACCAGCCGCTCCCATCACCCCCTGCATCCCCTCAGGGCAGGACCCGCCAGCCGCTCCCATCACCTCTGCTCACGGTGCATTGGGCAGAACTCGAATCCACTGGTGAGATGATCCCTGATTCTGCGAAGGCGGCCGGGAAATGCAGTGTGTGCCCTGGGGATGCTCGGGGTTCTGATGCACCGGAGGGGCCGATGCGGAGGGAGGAGCCTGGGAATCTGCATTTATAACGAGCTCCAATGATGCTGCTGCTGCAGGTCCAGGGACCCCAGTCTGAGTAGCAAAGCTTTAGGGGCTCAAACACCCCTGCGTCTTTCCCCGTGGGAGGCACCTGCTCAAGGACACTAGAGGTCCCCACTCAGCCCTGTAACCCATCATCCCCCGGGGTCCTCTCCGCTGTGCCTCCTGATGGACCCGTGAGGCCAGACCCCCGCGGTCTCCTCCGCTAATTAGTGCAGCATTTCCTGCGGTGGATTCTCCCCCAGAACGCGTCCCCGGGATACCTGGCGCCTGTGTTTGTTTTCCAGCATTGATCCGATGCATGTAATGAAAGCACAGAACTGGCTTAGCAGAGGGCTAATTTCTCCTGTGGACATCAGACATACTCAGTGCATCGCCAATACTGCTCATTAAAATTTCACCTGTGTGCACAGAGGGAAACCTAAAAATACTCACCAGTCTCTCGCTGCCTCAAACTTCAGAGGGGAAGGCGTGTGCGGCCCTGGACCGGCGTGAGGAGACCCTGAGACTCCAGACAAGGGGAGAGGACCCCTGCGGCCTCCTGGGCGGGGAGCTTGTCTTTAATGTGCAGAAGATGTGGGAGGGAAGGGGCCACGGTGCACCGGGCTGCAGCGCCCAGTGGGCAGGACACACGCTCATCAGGGACCCTGAGCCGCATCTCCAAGGCCTCCAGCCCGTGTCCCTCGCTCATACCTGAGGTCCAGCGTCAGCTAATGCCCGTGAAAGATGAGAGAGTCCCACAAACCTAACTCCACAGGAATCAGCGTGGCGCAAACACTGACAAGTCAGGGTGCTGCCCACTAAGGTTCACCGTCCGCCCTGCGGTGACTGCCTTGTAGGACTTACAGACCCCTTGACCCAGCCTCACTGCATCACAGTTGGGGGGGGGCAGCCTCACACCCCTCCTCCCAACCACACTCTTCTACGCACCGTTTTACGGCAAAGGGGTCAGCCCGGAACCCCCTCCCCCAGGCTTCCAAAGTCCAAGAACTGAAGCACCAGATTCCTCTGCATTGAACCAAGTCTCCATTGCAGGACGTTTCATTTTTTCCTCCGAGCTCTCACGCCTTCAGGGAACATCGTGGTGGGTGTTCTCTTTCTCGCCTCCTTTGCACACGGGTGGGTGTTTCTCCAGGTAGATCTGGGAAGCGGAGAAGCCAGGGCCTGTGCGGTCTTTGCGCCAATAGATGTGCCCAGATCCCTCTCCGCAGAAGGCCCTTCAAAGTACGTTCTCACCAACAGCACGTAGGAATCCTGTTTCTGCACGTCTCTGCTGATACCCGCTCTTGTCCGTCGTGCTCGTGTTTGCCAATCAAACAGGTGAGAGAGGATGTCTTGTTTTAACGAGTTTTCCCCTCATTCCTACCGAATCGAGCATTTCCACGCTTACTGGCATTTGTAATTTCTCCCCCATGAATCGTGTGTTTATATCCTTTGCCTGAATTTCCACCGTTGTTTATCTTTTTCGTATTATTATACGGAGATGATGGCATATTGTATCTGTGAATCCCTTGCTATGTATGGTGTGAATGTTTTCTCCAAGTCTGTGGGTAATTCTTAACTGTATCGTGAGTCGTATAGGGATTTTAAATTTTGAGGTAGTCAAGCTTATGTGTTCTTTAGTTTAGCCTTTTGCATTTTCTGTGTCTTGTTTGAGGTCTTTTGTCTCTCCAGGTTCCATTGTCTTATATTTTTGTCCAATGTTTTTACAGTTCTGTTTTACACTGATGTCTGAAATTACTTCGGGAAATGATGTGAGGTTGAAGATTAATTCTGTTTTTCTTCCACAGCAGCAGAGAAGTGTCTCCGCACCATTTAGTGCCATCAATCCCTGTGGATGCGAAACGCGTCCTTTCCTGTGTATTAATTCCACATACGCTAAAGTCTCTGTTTCTGGACTTTTCATTACGTTCGATTGATCTATTTGCTCGCGTCAGCTGCCCTCCCCGTTTTATACCCATCTGTTTTGTGCCCAACATGCGGAGAGAATCACCACCCCCTCTCCCTCCTTTTCTTCCTTTCTTATCTTTTCTGGTCTTGCCCTTTCTCTTCAAGATGAATTTTAGATTCCGTTTGTCAATATCTCTAAAAATCTATGTTGAGCTTTTGATTGTTGTCTCACTGAACGTGTAGAGTAAAATGGAAGAAAGTCAGCCACGCACTCCTGAGGCTTCCTGTTTAGGACGGTAGCAAACCTCTGCTCCCTCTGCCAGGGCGTCGCAATGTCTTGCAAGCATGTCCTACTGTCATCTTTGTACGGATCTCACACGTTAATCAGGCTCACTCACGTATGTTAAAGTCCTGCTGCCGTTGTAAATGGAAAATTACTTTTCTATTGAATCTTCTAAGCAGTTACTGCTGATAATTAGGACCATTTTGATTTTTTATTAAAAGTTTTTCTTTTGATTTGAATTTGTCCTTTTGATTTGTGATGTTGGTTTTGGGGTTTCTACTTAGACAATTATAAGTAGAATATACTTATATTCTACTAAACATGTAATTTCCACCTTCTCAATTGACTACCTTTCCTAGCCATGGTAGCTGGTCTAAGGCTGGACTGTTGACACCCACTGGACCAAATAATCAGGGAGGGAAGGATCTCGTCTATTATATATCGAGTCTCTGTAGTAGTCAGTGTGTGGGGGTCTGTGGGGAAAGTCAGTGTGAGGTAAAGGAGATCAAAGTTTGCACACAGACAGAAACAGAAGATGGAGAGAGAGAGACGTGGCTATTTGAAAGTAAAACTGAGCGTTGACTAACACAATTGCCTTATTTTCTTGAGATTTCTTATTATTTCTCATTTATTTTTATTGAAGTACAATTGACTTATAATATTATACTAGTTTCAGGTGTACAACATAGTGATCTGATACTTATATACACTACAAAGTGTTCACCTTTTAAATTCTATTTATAATCTGTCACCATACAAGTTATTACATTATTATCGACTTTACTCCTATGCGCTACATCACATCCCTGTGACTCATTTATTGATATTTTATGACTGGAAGTTTATACCTCTTAATCTCCCTCACCTATTTCACTCATCCCCCCGTCACCCTCCCCTCTGGCAACCTCAAGTTTGTTCTCTGTGTCTGTGTGTCTGTTTCTGTTTTGTTGCATTTGTTCTTTTTTTAGTTTGTTTTTTAGATTCCCCATATAGTCAAAATCATATGATTCTTTCTCTGTCCGACTTAAGCCACTTAGCATAACACCCTACAGGTCCATCCATAGTGTTGCAGATGGCAAGATTTCATTCCTTTTTTATGGCCAAGTAATATTCTACTGTACATATGTACCACATCTTCTTTATCCATTCATCAGTTGATGGACACTTTTGTTGCTTCCATATATCGGCTATTGTAAATAGTGTTGCTATTAACATTGGGGTGTATGTATCTTTTGACCTAGAGTTTTTGTTTCTTTGGAAAAAAATACCCAGAAGTGGAATTGGTGGATCATATAGCAGTTCTACTTTTAATTTTTTGAGGAACCTCCATCCTGTTTTCCATAGTGGCAGCACCAATTTACATCCCCACCAACAGGGCATGAGGGTTCCCTTTTCTCCAAGTCCTTGCCAACATTGTTACTTGTTGTCGTTTTGATGATGGCCATTCTGACAAGCCTGAAGGTGATAGTAGCTCATTGTGCTTTTGATTTGTATTTGCCTGGTGTGGAGCATCTTTTCATGGGTCTGTTGGCCATATATATATGTCTTATTTGGAAAAATATTTATTCAGGTCCTTTGCCCAATTTTTTTTTTTTTTTTTTTTGCGGTACGCGGGCCTCTCACTGTTGTGGCCTCTCCCGCTACTGGCTCCGGACGCGCAGGCTCAGCGGCCATGGCTCACGGGCCCAGCCGCTCCACGGCACGTGGGATCCTCCCGGAACAGGGCCCGAACCCGCGTCCCCTGCATCGGCAGGCGGACTCTCAACCACTGTGCCACCAGGGAAGCCCCTTGGCCCATTTTTAAATTGGTTTTTTTTGATGCTGAGTTGTACAAGTTCTTTGTATATTTTGGATATTAACCCCTTATTTGATGTATTATTTGCAAATATCTTCTCCTATTCAGTTGTCTGTCTTTTCGTCTTGTTGATAGTTTCCTTCACTGTGCAAAAGCTTTTTAGTTTGATGTAGTCTCATTTATTTTGCTTCTATTTCTCTTGCCTGAGGAGACATATCCAAAAAAAAAATTACTGCTAAGGCCAATGTCAAAGGGCATACTGCGTGTTTACTTCTAGGAGTTTTATGGTTTCAGGTAATATATTTAAATCTTCAATCCATTTAGAGCTTTCTTTCTCTTTTGCATATGGTATAAGAAAGTAGCTCAGTTTCATTCTTTTGAATGCAGCTGTCCAGTTTTCCCAGTACCATCTATTGAAGAGGATGTCTTTTCCCTACTGTATATTCTTGCCTCCTTTGTCATAGATTAATTGACCATATGTGCCTGGGGGGATTTCTATTCTGTTCCATTCATCTATGTGTCTGCTTTTGTGCCAGTACTATACTGTTCTGATTACTGTACCTTTGTAGTATACTTTGAAATCAGGGAACGTGATACCTCCAGCTTTGTTCTTCTTTCTCGAGATTGTTTTGGCTATTCAGGGTCTTTTGTGTTTCCATTCAAATTTTTGAATTATTTGTTGTGGTTCTGTGAAATGCTATTGGTATTTTGATAATGATTGTGTTGAATCTGCAGGTTGCCTTCAGTAGCATAGTCATTTTAACAGTATTAATTCTTCCAATCCACGATCAGGGTATTTTTTCCCATTTGTTTGTGTTGTCTTCATTCTTTTTCATCAATGTCTTATAGTTTTCTGAGTATCGGTCTTTTACCTCTTTGGTTAGATTTATTCCTAGGTATTTTATTCTTTTTGATGCAATTGTAAATGAGGTTGTTTTCTTAATTTCTCTTTCTGATAGTTCGTTATTACTGTATAGAAACACAACAGATTTCTGTATATTGATTTTGTATCCTACAACTTCACTGAGTTCATTTATTAGTTCTAGTAGATTTTTTTTGTGGCATCTTTAGGATTTTCTCTAAATAGTATCATCATCTGAAAACAGTGACAGTTTCACTTCTTTCTTTCAAATTGGATTCCTTTTATTTCTTTTTCTTTTCTTATTTCCGTGGCTAGGGCTTCCAATACTATGGTGAATAAAAGTGGCAAAGGTGGGCATCCTTGTCTTGTTCCTGATCTTAGAGGAAATGTTTTCAGCTTTTCACCCTTGAGGATGATGTTGGTTGTAGGTTTGTCATATGTGACCTTTATTATGTTGAGGTATGTTCCCCCACGCCCACTTTGTTAGGAGTTTTGTCATAAATGGATGTTGACTTTTGTCAGAAGTTTTCTTCCTGCATCTATTGAGATAATCATATGAGTTTACTTTTCAGTCTATTAATGTGCTGTATCACATCGATTGATTTGTGGATATTGAACAACCCTTGCATCCCTAGGATAAATCCAGCTTGATCGTGGTGTATGAGCCTTTTACTATATTGTTGAATTTGGTTTGCTAATATTTTGTTGAGGATTTTTGCATCTATGTTCATCAGTGATATTGGTCTCTAATTTTCCTTTTTTGTGATATCTTTGTCTGATTTTGGTATCAGGGTGATGCTGCCCTGGTAGAATGAGTTCAGAAGCATTCCTTCCTCTTATACTTTTTTGGAATAGTTTGAGAAGGATGCCTGTGACCTCTTCTTTAAGTGTTTGGTAGAATTCACCCATGAAGCCATGTGGTCCTAGGTTTTTGTTTGTTGGGAGTTTTTTTTTTTTTTTCAAACTGATTCAATTTCATTCCTGAGAATTGGTCTGTTCGTATTTTCTATGTTTTCCTGATTCAGTCTTGGGAGATCATACAGTTCTAGGAATTTATCCATTTCTTCTAGGTTGTCCATTTTATTGGCATGTAGTTGTTCATAGTACTCTGTTATGATCCTTTGTACTTCTGTGGTGTCAGTTGTACCTTCTCCTCTCTCATTTCCCCTATTTTCCCCCCTCTCTTTTTCTTGATGAGTCTGGCTAAAGGTTTATAATTTCCTTGAGATTTATACTGCTCATGGATGATCCTATTCCAAAGCTCCAGTACACTCTGGGAACAAAAGTAAATCTTAGATTAAACTTAACAGAGATATTGGATCATGATAGGAAACCATGCCCCACGTGAAGGTCTCCTGCTAACACTCTTCAATCACAAACTCTGCTCCAATAGGGGGATGATAGTGAGCTCTCAGAAAGCTGGTTTCTGACCAAACCATTTATTTCCTAAATGTACCAGCTAGTTGGTGGCAGTTCTACAATACATGTTATTTCATCTTTAATATTCTTTTTTTTTTTGGCGGTGCCACACAGCATGTGGGATCTTAGTTTCCCTACCGGGGATCGAACCCATGCCCCCTGCAGTGGAAGCACAGAGTCTTAACCACTGGACCACCAGGGAAGTCCCTCATCTTTAATATTATTATATTGAATGTTGACTCCTTATAGATCTAGAACTCTTCAGATTTAAAACCTCTCCTTCTATCTCTTTATAAGCACCCAGATGCCCAGCACAGTGGGCACAGTGAATGTTGACTCCTTATAGATGTAGAACTCTTCAGATTTAAAACCACTCCTTCTATCTCTTTATAAGCACCCAGATGCCCAGCACAGTGCGTGATCAGAAGGGGTTTGGTAAACATTTGCTGAGTCGATTGATAACCCCTTAGCATTATTTCTACTGACATCTGTCTTACAGTCTGCAGACATCTGAATGGATTTAGAGACGTATGTGTCTCAGAATCTGTATTTCTGAGGATATTCAAGATAAAGCCACCATCTCCCCAGGCTTCAGCCCAGAAGCATCTTTTCAGACAGAAAATCTTTCAATTATGTATTTTTAAGCTGTTACCTGTTGGAGTTAAGGCATGAAGGAAATATTAAAATAACATTTAGTACTGCCACTGAATCCTCACATGTGTTCACCGTGGAACAGAAACACCAGCTCCATCCTGGCGTCCCAGCAGGTTTCAGAACCTTGGATAGGGCCAATGCCCAACTTGGTTTGGGAAGCTCTTCAGTCTTGGAGGGAGTTGCTAAGGACGATTCCACCTGGTGAGGTGAGGGGGAAACAGAGGAATGAAGTCGGCAGCTGAGGGACAGGAATATGGGAGAGAGATGGGAGGACAGAAGGGGTTGTGGGGGAGGAGTGTCTAAAGGCCACCACCTGGGGAAACGTGTCACACATGCTTTGGATGGCTTGTTCTTTTTTTTTTTTTTTTTCGATTAAAGATCTGATTTATTCAAGCATCTGAAAACATTCTACAATGAAACCTGCTATTAGCTGCTGCTTATACTGTGCTAGGGACCACTCGCATACTGCCATGCTGTTTTCAGAAGCCTTGAAATGCCAGTGATTGACAGTTTAAAAACCGTACACCTGATGGAGAAGGAAGACAGTTTAATGCTTCACCCGGATCCAGAGGTGCACAGATGAAAGGACAGCTCCAATCGGCAAACGGGTGTTTCATGATCGTATCCGAGAAGAATCGACTGGTGATGGACAATTCAGAAATGCTTCCCCAAAAGGTGTATGGTTCCTTAAAAAGTTTCAGGTCACAACCCTTGCAGAAAACACTGACGCCCAACACACTGATTCTCGGTCCAGGAAACCTTCCAGGTTCTACGTGGCTGGGTGCCCCTCATAATCATGTTTCTGTGGCGTAACTAAGAGGGTCCTTTGGACCGGACAGGGCGCAGGTGGGGACTGTGCACCAACAGTCATAGTGGATGGCAGTGAACAAGGCAAACGATGTCATAAACCCTTCCTTTGTGCGCTCCAACGTGCTGCTATATTTTTTGCGGTACGCGGGTCTCTCACTGCTGTGGCCTCTCCCGTTGCGGAGCACAGGCTCCGGACGCGCAGGCCCAGCGGCCACGGCCCACGGGCCCAGCCGCTCCGCGGCATGTGGGATCCTCCCAGACCGGGGCACGAACCCGGGTCCCCTGCATCGGCAGGCGGACTCTCAACCGCTGCGCCACCAGGGAAGCCCGGGAAGCCCTACCATACTCTTCCTCATCGATCTGTAGGTAGTTGCTGAAGTAGAGGGTACAGGACACCGGCGCTGAGCAGGCAGAGTCCTGCTCGTCCCAAGAAACCTCGCAATGGTAACTCGCCCCGGATGACACCTAGGCCCACAGCAATGATCTGTCGGGACCAGTAGATCACATCTAAAATTTCATCTCTGTCCTCCCGGGCCGCGTTGCCCCGCAGCACCTTGCTCTAGACAGAGACTTTGAGGGCCCCGTTGGCCAGCTGCGGCTGAGAGGTCGCCTTCTTCTGCCGCGCCGCGCGGGCCGGGCCTGGGGCGCGCGGGCAGATCGAAAACAGGTCCGGGTCTGGGGTCGCGGGTCCCTGCTCACGGGGCGGGGCGGCGGCAGCGACAGGCTCAGCAGATCGGTTCGGCGGCGCGCATGCGGCTGCCCACACTTAACCTAACACTCCGGCTCTGCCAGCTCTGCCGAGACCAGGGGCGCGCAGGGCGGAGCATCCCTGGATGGCTTGTTCTCGAGTATCAGGAGACAACTTGCCTGAGGTCAGGGATCCATCCACATTTGGGCAGATTTTCTCCACTGTCACTACCCACGCTCCTTGGTGGCCATCTCACACTCAGGCCCTACAGGGTCCCGTACACTAGACCTAAAACGTACACTGACTGAGCCATTGTGACACGTGGTCTGCGTTCTGACGCACGCCAGACCCTTATTACAGGAAGGAAAAGAAAGAGGACAGAGGAGAAATGTTAGCTCCCAACACCGGGCAGAAAGAATTTGTTAAACAAACAAACAAACGAACCTATTTCCCCTCTTCATTCCCCCCTTCGGGCAGTGATACGAACCTAGCTTCCCACCCTGCAACCTCACTGCTTCTGGGACCTGGACCCTGTGCTCAGTTCACGGCTGCCAATTGCTCTGCTGGGTCTCATTTTACCTCCGGCTTTTCCTCTCTGAACATATGTGCACACACATTTATTATTTATTTACTTTTGTTTGGTGATCCAACTGCAGTTTACTTTAATTAGAAAGTTAGCCTCGGGCCAAGCATAATATACATTTGTTTTGTTTGACTACTTTTGAAAACAAAAACCCACCTAAGATCCCCCATAGCTAATGAGCTTGACAAGATTTGTTTGATAACAAAGACAGTGAAATGTTTCAAATGCATCCACCCAGCTTGGCAAGAAGGTGGAGGGAATGCCTTCCAGCTCTATGTTGGCCCAGGTGTGGAGAAAGATGGATACCCTGAGGCTCAGAACGTTCCTGTGCCCTTCCCGGGACAGGGGTGTCCACCCTGAAACCATGAGCGCTGACTGCTCAGCCCCCTCCTACGACCCTTCCTTCTGATAGGCTCTGCTTCTGCTGAGCCGTGGACAGCCACAGCCACAGTCAGAGGGGCATGGCTTAGCCTGCAGAGACAGAGCCTTGGTGCCTGCACCCCTCCTCCTGGCTCCTGCAGAGACAGAAAATATGCACCACGAGAGGCAAAGGGAACTCCGCTCCAGCCTCAGAAGTGGCCCCCGCCCCTGAATTATTTACAGGGACATGTGATTAGATAATTCCTGCCATCACATCCCTACCATCCCTGCTGCTGGCTCATCAGTCACAGGTGGTTACAGGTAATTAGGGAAGTCTTCACCAGGGAGGTCTGTTTACTGTCACAGATGATTCATAAATGAATACTTCATCCTCAAATCTAAATCATTAAAATAAAAAACTAAATTTGACTACATCCAATTAAGATAATAATCATCTTACCTTGGAGTTATCTCATGCCTTATCCTGGCTAAGCCTCCAAGTCTTTCTGTGTTATTTCTTCTTATATCCCTAAAAAGTTCCAACTAGAGGAAAAGGGTCAGGAATTATTCTGCCCATTTTGCAGATGGATAACCTGAGGCTCAGAATGTTCCTGCGCCCTTCCCGGGACAGGGGTGTCCACCCTGAAACCATGAGCGCTGGCTGCTCAGCCCCCTCCTACGACCCTTCCTTCTGGTAGGCTCTGCTTCTCCTGAGCTGTGGACATCCACCGCCAAGGCTCTGCCTGATGCTCATGGGTTGCGATGTGATTTCATCTGAAGTCCGCTCACCCACGTTCTTTGCCATCCAAGAGAAGGACATCTCCACTCTTCCAGCTGGTTACGCCCAAGCCTTGAACTGTGTATGCAATCTTTCAGAAAATCCTCACGGTTCTACCTTTAGAATGTCTTTACCATCCAGCCACCTCCCTGCCCCACATGGCAATTCTCATACAGGACCATCACCTCTTGTCTGGATCCTGCATGAGGTCCACCAGCCTCTGCTTCCACCGAGACCCCTGCAGTCGGCTCCCCACGCAGCAGCCTGGGGGTCCCTTGCCCCCATATGTCAGACCATGTCCCCCTCTGCTCAAACCCTCCAGGGTCTCCACCCATGCTGTGCTGTCCAAAATGGTAGTCACAGGCACATGTGCTGCTGAGAAATTAAAATGTGGCTGCGCGACTGAGGAACTCAATTTGCATATTACATAATGTAACTGATTTAAATTTACATAGTGACCCGTGCTCCCATGTTGTAGAGTGAAGATCTAGGCCCTGCCCACCTCTCCACCTCCCTCTTCCTCTGCTCCTGGCCACCCACCCATCTATCCACCAAACACATCACTGTGCCTCTCTGGGCCTCAGTGTCTCCACGTGACCAGCGGGGGAGCAGTTCTACTTCCACATCCTCACAGGGAACGCTGGGAACGCTGGGAGAGTGACACGTCCTTACACACAAGTAGGGAAGCTGTGCAGCCGCCAGGGTGACAGGACGGATAGTCTGCAAAGTGGCAGCTCAGTCCAGCCTCCTTCCCACCCCCTCCCTGCTGCGAATCCCAGCATCCCTCACACTCCCCTGGGCTCTGTGTCCCCCCCCTTCCATTCTGAGTGCCCAGCTTAGTCTGTGAGCTCCCCACATGGTGAGTGGGAGGGTGAGGGCCCTGGAGCAGCTGGCCTGTGTGCAAATCCCAGCTCTGTCCATGCGCCGGGTGCCCTCGGGAGGGACACTTAACCTCTCTGGGCCTCAGTTTCCTGAGGACTCTCCTGGCGGGTCCCGTCATGGTGTCCTCTGGCCCCATCACAGTGGCCCCTCCCCATATCCCCCACTGCATCACAGTGACACCTCCTCATGTCCTCAGGACACATCACAGTGACGTCAGCATCACCAAGACGTGCAACGGGCAGTGCAGCAGCAGCCACCTGTGTGTGAAATGACAGCTCTCGCCTCTCCGGACGGTCGGGGAGTTTATTCTGGGCGGGGGGAGCAGGCAGAGGCCACACTGAAAGGTTCTGTGGCACATCCAGGGATGCGGCTCTCCCTGGGGCGGTCCTGCCCCAGCCTGCGGGCTGACAGGCGCTCACGGCCGCCCTCGTCCTCACGCATTCCTGCCTCTTTCTGCTTCTGTTTTCTGCTCCCTGCTCCGACTTCCCTGGGACCCACCTCTCTGCTCTGAGACGCCGCAGCTGTAAACGCCAGATGCACGAACGGGCCTGGGGACCAGTCTAGCCGGTGTCAGCGCATTTTCCACTGAGACCTTCCTGACTCGTGTTACCTGGGCCACGGGGGCGATTTGAAAACACTTTCTGTTCAGTTTTGAGGCCGGCTGTTCTAATTCCAGATCCCCATGTAAGTTCACAGGTGTTTTTTCTTTGCTTTTTGCTGGAAGCATCGGAGCAATTTCCTCTCTGCGTGTTTCCCTCACCCGCCGGGCAGGTTTACACACCGAATATAAACCGTGAGCATAAAAGTCAGGAGTCTGCAGGCCCCGTTCCTCTCAAACTGGAGCCGTGAGGTTTAACAGAGGAGAGAGGGCCTGGGGAACCACGGGCGATCACAGTTAGAATTGAATTCCCTTCTGGCACCGGACCCACCCCTGCGCCCAGCACCCTGCAGGGACAGGGAAGGCGGGGAAACCCGAGTTCCCCGCACGTGTGGACCCCGCGTTCCCCGGCTCTGGACGGGTCCTCGGTGGGCGTCTCTGCCCCGGACCCGGTGGCCGTCTGCTGTGTCCCGCACGAGCCCCTCCCGGCGTCCCCGGCCGTGCTCAGCTGCACGTGGAGGGATCGGCAGGTCAGGACCTGAGTTCCCGCCGCCAGCTGAGGGTGATGACGAGCGCGTCAGCACCTGCCGGGCCGTCGGTGCCTCGTGTGGTCACGACGTGTCTGTCCACAGACAGGCCGGACCGACTCAAGCCCAAAGGGGCCTCTATCGCTGGTGGGCCTGGAAGGGCCGGGGGAGCTGGGGATTCAGGCGGCATTTGGACAGGGGAGGGCGCGTGCCGGGCCAGGGGTCAGGGCCTTGGGGTGTCCTCGGATGACCTGGTCACACACTGAGGGATGTCAGGAGGGTCCGAGCACAGCGCCTGAGGGTCCCCAGTGCCCCGGGTACGGTCCACCTCCCCACCACCCAGCATCGTTACACATGTGAGTGTGTTCCATCTTGGCTTCCTCTTTTTGAGAAGCGCTGCTCCATGTAGCTGGGGAGGTGTGGGGCTTTCTCATCCCACGGCTGCTGTCCCGATGCCCAGAGCCCATGCAGCACTGGGTGAGGTGTGAGTGTTCTGGGTCCTGGAATGGGGACTGTCCACCCAGAGTACGTCGGACTCGAGGGCTGAGACGAGCACCCAGGGTGTGCTCAGTGCAAGGGCACATGTGAGCTGGGGCACAGAGGAGTCGTGCTGGAGGACGCTCTCTACTGGAGCGCTGTCAGGGTGCCAGGGCGCAACGCTGCTGAGCCCTCACCGTTCACAGTCCCCACGTAGACTTTGGTGGAAGAAGCCTCCCGCCCCCCCCCCCCTTTTTTTTTTTGGCTGCACCTCCCATGTGGGCTCTTAGTTCCCTGAGCAGGGATGGAACCTGTGCCCCTGCAGTGAGAGCACAGAGTCTAAACGGCGCCCCGCCCCCTTCCTGATCGTCTCTCCATGCCCCCGCCTCCCTCCCCCCCCAGCCGGCGGGGGTCCTTGGTGGAGATGGGAGGGGGCAGGAAACTGTCTCTGAAGTGCACGTCTGACTCTTCCTGTTACACACACACACACACACACATGCACACACACACACACACACTCATGGTTTCTGAAATTAATAGCTGCTGTTTTCAGTTGTCTTGCTGTCTGTGCACAGAGGTGGGAACGGGGGAGACCCCCAGAGGGGCACTGGAGGAATTTATGAGCCCCCAAGTCATACTCAGAAGACACCCTGTCTTGTGCTGTGAAGAAGCTCTGCCCACGACTGGCCTTGGAGAGGGTGACCCAGTGACACAGCTCTGGGCCACGTCAGGGGTCACACAGAACTGTGTCGTCTCGCACATGTGCTGGGTGTCCCTGGGGCTGTGCACGGCTCCTCCCCGCACTGGCTGTCAGGTCAGTGCACAGGAGGGAAATGGGGCCCTGGGTGTGGGTGGGCAGGTCTGGTACTCGGCTTCCCCCAGGCTTCACTCTCCCCACACGTGCACGCCCTGTGTCCGTGTCCCTGTGATGAGCCATGGGTCACCTGTCCCTCTGGGTTACATCCTTCCCGGGCTCACAGCTCCCCAGGGAGCCTGAGAGGAGCAGCTGCTCAGGCCCCATGTGGAACCTCCCACCAGACAGATGTTTATGAGTTGCCGTGACTGGTACAGCCTCCCCAGGCTGATGGGCAGATGGGCAGAGACAGGCCCCGAAGGCTCAGGCAGGGCCTCGTAGGGGGGCTGCCCACCCGGGCCCTGACCAAGCCCACCCCCGGGGAGCCGTGCCCTAAAGCAGAATGCCCGAAGCTCTCCGTGGATGAGCTCTCCGTGGATGAGCTCTCCGTGGATGTCCCCGTGAGGGCATCAGCGTCTTAAAATGCCAGCCCAGGGTGGGTGCACTGAGTGCAGGTGAGGGCTCAGCACTGCCAAAGTGTCTGGAGACTGAGTCTCAGCTCAGGCTCTGCAGCCATTATTCTAGAACATTCTTGCCCCCCGGCTCCCGGAGTGCTGGTGGCTGCAGGGTGTTCTGGGTCCCTCATGTCTGATGTCATTTACCTCCTATGCTCAGGTGGCATCATGTCCTTGTGTGACAGTGACCGTGAGCCTGGATGACCAGAGCTTCCGCCTCTGGATCCATTACACACGGAGAACTAAAGACCAAGCTGTCTTCCTCTGTGACGTGGGTGGGTCTGTTGGGTGGTGGGAGTGGGCAGAAGGGGGCAAAAGTTCAGCAGGAAGCGTGTTTGTGAGAGGGTAGGGGAGAGGGAGGACGTTAAGTGGTTCAATCCACAAGTTTAAAGAAATGAAGTCACAGAGTTATTTATGATTAAATGTAACTCTTTCTCCAAATCTGTCACCACTCAATGTAGGTGACACCAGATTTAGACAGTCTGTGGGCGTCTGCATGGAAGCAAATCACATCTGTTCGTTGCCAGGAAAGGTTGATCTGAAAACGGATTGAAGTTATCCGTGCTAAAAATGAACATTTCATGAAGAGTCATGTGAGCGAGTGGCAGCCCGAGCACATGCCCACCTCTCAGCTAGGGGTGGGGACACCATGAGGACAGCATCTATCCCCACCCCGCCTGGCTGTGTCCGGGAGAGGGTGGTCAGGTCTCCCAAAGGAAATCCAGAGGAGGGGGGAAAAAACAAAGAGAACAGGGAGGCAGGGTTGAGCCCCAGGCAAGGGGCAGCTGGTCCTAGGAGGCCACTCGGTGCTGGGACCTCAGAGACAAGGACTGTGTGTATTTGATATCTGTGCTTAATGACCAAACGGAAGTTTTGTGACTCCAAACAGGAAACCGAGGTATCAAGTACACATTTTTATCCTGAGAATTAGCAGACTGCTGAATATTGTAAGCATAGGACTTGGTGTATCCACCACAAATCATGCTGTCCCTGGATTTGAAACTGAGCAGGACACTGTGGGGCCTTCCTGGGGACAGATCCCCTGCCCTGTGTCCCCTCTCTCTTGTTTGTAGAAGAACTTTAGCCTCCTAGGCCTTCCCCAAGTTCCAAAGAGCAAATTTAATCCGAGAAGTGAGAAAATGCAGAAACAAAGGAAAAGAGTCAAGTAAGACAAGTTAATAATAGTTCAGCCATAAAGTCAAGGACCTTTTGTTCCTCCTCAAGGGCTCTAGATACTGTGCTGAGCCGTATCCTTGCGGTGTTTTGCAGATACCGAGACCCTCACCAGGTGGAGAAACTAAATGCATGCCGACCACCACCACGTAGACCCCAGACCAGCTGGAACCAGAAGGTTCATGATGTTGACTCCCAGAATACCACCTGTTACCTCACCACCAACCAATCAGAAGGATGTCCACAAGCTGATCACACACCTGCGACCCTCTCCCTCACTTTGCCTTTAAAAACTCTTCCTGAAAGCCATCAGGGAGTCCTGGTCTTTCGAGCATTAGCAGACCCACTGGTCTCCTCGCTTGGCCCTGCAGTAACTGCTGTACTTTCCGCCGTCACCACAACCTGGTGCTTTGCTAGCAGACCCAGGTTTGGTACAGTAATAGGTTTCTGTCTTTAATGCTTTTCTTTATTTTTTTCTCCTTTGAAAAGATCTCCTCCTTCCTCCCTCCCGTCACCTTCCCATCCCCTTCCATCTCCAGTTCTCCTCCCAGGCCGTGCCCCTCTCCGGGTCCCATGGGGACACATGCGTGGTGCCTGGGCATTCTCCCCCTCTCCTCACATCAGTGCCCTCGCTCATGTCTAAACCAAACAGGGGCACTCCACACCTGCTGTGAGCCGGCGTCCTGGTGGGCCTGCCGTGCCTTCTCCACTGATGGCTTCTGGCTCTGCCGGTGGGTGCCCAGCCCGGGTGTCTCCAAAGCCTCAGCCTCGCTCACTGGCTCCCTGGCAGCTCTGCCCACCTCAGAACCCACCCCAGTGGACCAGGAGGGTCACGTGCACCCTCCCCAGCCAATCCTGCTTCAGGGATGGGGATATTTATGCTGATTGGCCAGGCCTGATTCCCTGCTCTCTCCTGAACCAATCACCGTGCTTGGTGGGGGAGGGGGGCATGCAGTGATTGGCAACTTCCTGAGTCACGTGCCCCATCCACATCACTCCATCTAGAAAGGCAAGATGTGACTCCCCAGAAAGAAAATGAGGCCACCTGACCAGAAGGCGCCCCCCAGAAAATGGGTGCAGGGACGTTGAGACAACAGCACCCACCCACTGCTCACACCCGAGAGAGCTTACCCTCCCTGCCGTTGCTTTGATCCTAGGCCCCGTGCCAGGTGCTGGCCGTGCTCCTGCACTACCTCTTCCTGAGCGTCTTTGCGTGGATGCTGGTGGAAGGGCTGCATCTCTACAGCATGGTGATCAAGGTCTTTGGATCAGAGGACAGCAAACACCGCTACTACTATGGGATAGGATGGGGTAGGTGGGGATGGGATGGGATAGGATAGGGTGGGATGGGATGGGGTAGGGAGGGCTGGAACAAGTTAGGTGGGGATAGGATGGTGTAGGGCAGGTGTACCTTCATTTTCAGGTCCTTCTTCGGACCCCTCTGCCCCCAGAAGGGCAGGAGAGGAAGGAGAGTTGGACAATTGATGGCAAAGACCTCTCGGTTTGTTTGTTTCTCTTTGTTCTTGTCCATCCTGAGGAGTCCTGGTGAGGACCTGAGGCCTCCTTTCCTGCGGGAGGGTTGGGCTATGTAACTGACACCTGGCCTTCCGGCATTTGCCGTAAGGAATCTACCAGCCGTTGGAGACCTGCGATTTCTTTCTGATTGTCTCTCAGTAGTTTTAATTTTCACAGTTCTCGTTATGCGAAGATGACACGTTTGTTCTATGCTTCGAGCTGGCAAATACTTCTTTGGTGAGGAGTTGGAGGGAAAATACACACACACCCTGTAAGGCCAACGGGCCGAGGCAGGGGAACACAATCAGATTCACAGGTTGCATCAGACCGAATTCTCCGGACCACCCAGTTCCAGGAACTGACCTGGGGACTTTGAACCCAGCCCAGCCTTCCCGCCTTTCGAGGGGCGGGACCAACGGTCCCCCAGGATACCCGAAAAGACCACCAAATAAGGAATACCCTGTGCCCTCCCAGATTCACCACACCCCTTTCCCTTCTTCCCCTATAAAGTCTTGCCCAACCCTCGCCCGGGCGCGACTTCTCTGGCCCCTTTCTCTCGGACCAGTGCACCTCGCCCGGGGGCGCTCCCTAATAAAGCTCACTTGAAGCTTTCCTCTGTTCCGCGGTGCCGTTTGTTAAGATCCGACCTTACCCACCCCACTGGTTTTCCTGGAGTGAATAGCTTCATTATTCCCCTGGGAGGATAGAAGAGGGAGAATTTGGACTTTGAAGGGCAGCTGTTGGGGGGGGGGGGGGCGTTCCTGGAGGAGGGGCCACTAGAGGGAGAGGGAAACTCCTGGGAAGAAAGAAGGGGAGAATGGATGCAGGTAGACGAACTGTCTCTGCCTCATTCTGCATTATCTTATTGCTTAGAATTTTTATATCTTTTATTGAAAATTTCAGTCTTCCTTTTGCAATAGATGTGCTCCTGACAAGGAAGGGGTTACTATGTTTTTTAGCAGTTGTATGATAGCCAGGACGGAGCAGGGTTATGAAGACGAGGGCCTTCTACGACCCTCCCGCTGGTCGCTTCAGCTGAGGACTCACTCTCAGTCAGGGGTTGCAAGCCCCCATGTCCACTGAGACCAGACACGGAATCGGCACCCTGTAAGACCTGGCACCCTGGACTCTGTCCCTTCCTGATGGTACTTGGCTGGAGCTGGACAGCGCATGTCTCCTCCCCTTGGAGGACCCCAAGCCTGCGGGCCTGGATGTGAGCTCCCTGCAGACAGAGCGCTAGGCTGGTTTCTAGCAGCCTCCATCCATCTTCCTGCCAGCTTCCCCTTAATGAATTTCATCAGCGGCTCAGGAGCTGTGTTCTTCGCTCTGATTGGGCTAGACTTGGCTCTGGGCCTAAGAACAGACAATCTGCAGGTGGCTGGCCTCTCTCTACCTGCAGTTATTAATTAGGAAGGCGGTGGAGGCTGACCCAGGGCCCCAGGAGGTCACCCTGCAGGGAGGGCCCCTCAGAGAGGCCGCTTCTCCGCGGATTCCCTCCCTGCTCTTACCCCGACCCTCAAACCACCTGAAGCTGGCGGGAGTGGCACCTTCAGATGCCAGGCCCCGAGCAGGCGAGTATGCAGTGGGTGGAGGTGGATGACAAATACACCCTGTCTTCTAGAAAGTTCACGAGGAATCCAGGAGAGGACGGCAGTGGTGAGCACACAAGAGTTTCAGTACCAGCATAGTGTACACCAGCCTTAGCTCCCACACTCAGGAGCGGAAGAGACGTGTGTGCTGTATTTTCTCGTGATGCTACCTTATTTCTTTCAGAAGCTCCCGTTCAGCCGGAAGGTGGAATTTCATCAGCCAATTCTGGATCCTACCAGGAAGACTCATTACACAGCGCCAAGATAGCTGAAGGCGCGTCCCAGGCCGTATTGTGCTGCAATAGCGAATAACCCACAAGATCCCGGTAGCTTGAAACAGCCAGTTTTTTTCTCGCTCACACTTCATGTCTTTCATGAGAATCAGGAGGTTCCACTTATGACAGCAGAAATCTCAATGAAGAAAGCACAGCCTGATCGCTTTGAAAAGTTTCTATTTTCAAAGGTGAAAGCTTGAACCCCCCCAAAATATATTTCATTAAGATGGGACCAGGATTCTGAAATTTTATCAACTGTCTTGTTGGTATCTCACAGTTCAAAAGCTGGTAATAGAGAAAAAGGAAATGGGAACGCGAGGTAGTTAATAATAGCAGATTATTGTAGGGATTAGCTTCATGCCTTGAGTGACTTATTTTACATACACATGGGGACACCTCATTTGGTTCTCACAATAGCCTAACTAGGAAGGTATTCATTACCAGTTTTCACAATGAGAACACGAAGGCTCAGAGGGGTTTAATGAGTTCCCTAAGGCTGCACAGCTGGTCTGGGGCTGGGAAAGGAGCCAGGTGTTGCTTGGCTCCAAACCCACTCACTGTTTTCTCCATCCTGCTCCCACGTTCCTCATTCTGCCATCTGTGAACTTTTTCTTAACACACACACACTCATCTAGTCTCTGTAGCTTGTTCTGCAGCTGTGAGTTCGAGGAAAGATCATCCCAGTCTCTACTTTCTATTGAGTGTTTGCGCCAGTATTTTGCTGCTACCCTCAAAGCTGCAGAGAATATATCTTCGTACTTAAGCAGGACAAATTTCAAGCACAATACCTGGTACTTGGTCCTCGATAAACATTCATTACATTGATATGTTTATCTAGGTCCAGGTGTCATTAGCAGGGTTACACATGCAGTTCCATATTTTAGATGCTCTGTTAGTTTCTCCTTATTCTCATCCATCACCCTCCACATCCGTCACTTCATCACATCACCATCATCATCACCATCATCATTACCTTCACTATCACCGTCATCACGTTTACAGCTAACATCTGTTGGGCACTGCTGTTCAGCTGTGTGCGTACTGGGCTGGGTTAAGAACTTTGCGTGTATTTTCTTATTGAGTCTTCCCCCATGATCACTTGTTGAATGAGTGAGTTCATTGACTCACCAATGATCAGTAGGGATCTTAAGACTTGGCTTACTTATCTTAAATACGATACATCTGATAATTCTTCCCCCCCATCATCCTCCCGCTAGCATTCACTGAGTGCTTATTTACCAAGAATGATAAACTACTTATTAGTTCTTACAGTGACATTTCGTGGTAAGGACTGTTGTCACCCCCATTTTACAAACGAGGCAGCTGAGCCTCAGAGAGGTAAACTGACTGCCCAACGTCACCCAGCTCTGGATCAGCAGAACCTGGGTTTCAACCAGGGAGTCTGGTCCCACATTTGGGATCAGATAGGACCATCCCATGGCCTCCCAGACACACAGGCCACCGACATGCTGACCTGGCCTCTCATCCTTACACAGATTATCTTCCAAGTATCTGGAGACACAGGAAGTAGGAGGGTAGTGGGACAAAGTCATGGTCATCAAATCCTACTATGGAAGAATCTTGCATTTGTATGTGGTCAGAACTAGGGAAAATGTGTCTGGGCTGCAGACACACTCTGACTTGGCACAAAGCTGGCTGTTACTCAGAAGAGTCTGTGAGGCATCAGCTCCAGGCATTCGGCACCTTGCCAGGAAGCTCTGTTTTCCGTTTCCCTTTCAATGCCATTTCAAATTTTTAATCAAGGTAGACTTGTGAGAGTCTAAAATTGTCCTCACTACAAAGGATGGGTGGTGTTCTAGACAGAGAGAACAGGAGGGACTGAATTCCAAGTGGAGGTAAAAGAAAGCTACATGTGAGATGCTCAGGCTGACCCTATAATCATTCTCAGCTTTCAGCAGCTCCAGCAGAAGCCCAAAGAGCAGCTGCAGTTGGTGGGAGTGGGGTCCTGACCCTCCCCTGCGGGTCCTGATACCCTGATGCTCTGGAACACCCTGGGCTTCACAGTTGGTGCGAGTGGGGTCCTGACCCTCCCCTGCGGGTCCCGATGCCCTGATGCTCTGGAGCCCCCTGGGCTTCATCTACGCAGGGTTTCTACCCCGCAGGAGCCAAACTAGGTGGATCAGTGAATGGCCAGCGTCAATGCTCAGCAAGAACAGGCGCTGGCTCCTCCTGGCTCCTGTGCTTTGCTCCAGAGGTGGAGGTCTCAGCACACTCAGGGCTTAGTCACAGTATTTCCAGGACCTGGAGCTGGGTCTGTGCTGCACCCATGGAATCCAGCAGCATCCACGTGATGGAGTCCTTAGGTTATGTTGCCCAGGAGCAGGGCCTCAGGGACATCCGCTTCCTCATGCAGAGGAAACTGTGGTCTCAGCTCTTTGCACCTGGTCAGGCACCAGCCCTGCCCCTGGATCCAGTCTCTTCACACTAGACTGTGAATGCAGGTGCACATCAGCTCTAGACCCTGGGCTGGGGTCCTGAGCCCTTCACTGGCAGAGGGAGCAGAGGGCTGGGGGTCCTGAGTTCCTCACTGGCAGAGGGAGCAGAGGAAGAGGCTGCTGTGCTCAGGGCAGCTGCGTCATTTAGAGACCTCGGAGGAGGCACGACTTTCTGAGTAACTAGGGTGGGTTGTTTTCAGAAGTCAAGTCCGATTCTCAAGTCAAGACCCTCAGAATTCACCTGTGTGTGTGGAAGTGGAGAAAGTCCTATTTTCGATGTGTGCTCTCCAGGACAAACTCCCCAGATAACTGGGGTGGGGAATGCTGCGTATCTGCCTCCCTGTTTGAGGTCCATAGACATATTAGCTTATAAATGCCTCTAAGCTACACAGTGTCATCTGGAAGAGAAAGAGGAAGGTTCCCTGTGGTCAGGCCAGATTTCCCAAAGCTCTTCTTGAACATAGGGCCCTTTCTTTGCGGAATGACTGATAGCTGATCCAGAGTAGGTTTGAAAAACTTTATTCTCAGTATGAGAGCTTTCTTCCAACTCCCAATCCCCAAACAGACTGTGACATGGCATTGTGAATACCAGGCAGATTTATTCTGTCTTAATTCAATGTCAAGTGGCAGAAACTCAACTGAAAGTAGCTCATAGAACAAAAACACCAGGGCGATGTCTTCAGGCACGCTCGCTCTAGGGACTCGAGTGACATTATCAAGATTTTTTCCCTTTTTTCCATTCTGCAGATCTGACTCCTCCATTTGTGCCTTGGCTCTCCCCATGTAGTATCAAGATAGCTGCTTGGATCTGAGTCTCACTAATATTTGCATCTTCTTAGAAAGCTCAGCTGCTTCTTTCTCAATCATTTAAATGAAAAATCCAGGACTGAGTCTCATTGGTCCATCCAGTGCTACACGTCCATTTTGGGGTCAATCTCTGGCAAGAGGTTTAATGATTTAGTAAGCTGGGTTTGGGTAACATAGCCATCTTAGACCCATGACAGGAGTCAGATAACCTGACCACATAGAATGATGATGGCTCTGAGGACTTCCCTGGTGGTCCAGTGGTAAAGAATCCGCCTTACAATGCGGACGCGGGTTCCATCCCTGGTCGGGGAACTAAGATCCCACATGCTGCAGGGCAGCTAAGCCCACGTGCCGCAACTACTGAGCTCTCACGCCTCAACGAGAGAGCCCGCGTGCCGCAAACTACGGAGCCCACGCCCCCTGGAACCCACGTGCCACAACTAGAGAAGAGAAAACCTGCACGCCGCAGCTAGAGAGAAGCCCGAGCACTGCATCGAAGAGCGGTGCACCCGTGCGCCGCAACTGAAATCCGACGCAGCCAAAAATAAATAAATCTTTGAAAAACAAAACAAAAAAACAAAATAAAAAAGGATACAGTCTTCTTAAAAAAAAATGATGATGGCTCATCAAGGAAAATGCAGGCTCAGTTACTTGAAGAAAGTGGACCAATGGAGCAGCTCTGTAACGGTGCCTGCAGACCCCGCAACACTGACCAATACCGATCATCCTTCAAGTTCCAGGTGGCCTCACCTGCTCCACCTGTCCCCCTTCCCCCACAAGCCATGGCTCTAGGCTGGCAGATTGCTTCCCATCACTGCAGGACCACACCTTTTCCAGGTCATCCATTTTGACGTGGAATCATTCACTTCCTTATCCTCGCGCGCGCGCGCGTGCGTGCCCAAGCATGGGAACGCAGGCACCGACCTGTTTGGTTGCATCTAAGCTCTTAGGAGACTTGTATCTCAGCTCACATTTGCCCTGTGACCCCCACCTGTCAGATTAACCAGGGAGATGGTTTTCCCGTTCCATAGGCTGCCTTTGCATTTTGCTGCTTGTTTCGCTGTTCAGAGCTTTTTAGTTTGATGCAGGTCCGCTCACTTATTTTTGATTACGTTGCTTGTGCTTTAGGGGTCATATTCAAAAGCTCATTGCCAAGACCCATGTCAAGGAGCTTTTGCCTGTTTTCTTCTAGTTTTATGGTTTCAGTTCTTATATTAAGTCGTTATTTATTTTGAGTTAATTTTTGTGAGCACTATAAGAGATGGGTCTAGTTTCATTCTTTTACACGTGAATATCCAAATTTCCCAGCACCATTTATTGAATAGACTGGCTTTTCTCCACTGAGTATTCTTGGCTCCAGCTTTGTCCTTTTTTTTCAGGATTGCTTTGGCTATTTGGGGTCTTTTGTGGTTCCAAATAAATTTATAATTTTTTTCTACTTCTGTAAAAAATGCCGTTGGAATCTTGTTAGAAATTACATTGAATCTAAATGTAATTAAAATGAGAATTTAATTACATTACTAAAATGAGAAATTATGAACGATATAAGTAACCAAAATATTTCCTGTTGAAACATGAAAACATGATTTCCAAATTGATTCAACTTGTAATATGTCTCTGAGAAGTAAGAAGTTGTTTTAGTTTCTGCGGACTGTTGAATTGCTCTTTACATCAATATTTCCTCTATCTTAAAACAAACCGGAACGGCTTCTGGATGGCATTGACCCCTTCAGCGTGGGAAGGTCGTCTTGACAAACTTGCTTCCAAGGCTGCCTCCAAGGTGATTCACTCCGTCAAGTCTATAGTATCTCCAAATCTACATGTCGAACTTCAGGATTTCGTTTTTTCAGTTCCTTCTCAAGTCTATCTACTTCACCTCCTAAAGTATCAATAATATTTTCTCCATGTTTAAGCGTAAAGGTCTCTAGTTCTTCAGGAGTCTTCCCTTCTTGAACTTCTTGTAGCATTTAGTCAAAAATCTTGTTTTTCCAAATATGATCTTGTAACAACTCGTCCATCGAAATCTACTCCTGCCTTAAATCTTACGTTCCCTAATCCTAGATCTGTGGCTTTAACATCACGAATTGCGCTTACTCATGGGTCGTTCTCCAGGAGTTCAAGTAAGAACAAGTTGTACTTGTCCTGGCTGGATGGATCGCCCTAAGAGTGCTTCTGTGTTAGTGTAGATGAGGAATGCTGAGACCACACCTAATAAGGCGCCCACACCCGAAGAACCTAGCTGTCGTACGGCGGATTGCCTGAACCTAGGCTGTCGCACAGCGGATTGCCTGAACCTAGGCTGTCGCACAGCGGATTGCCTGTTACAGAAGCAAGGCCCATACAAGTGGCTGCTTTGTCACTCCCAACGCTGCTGCAGTGTCCTCCAATAATATAACATTTGTACTAGGATCACGGCTTTCCATTACACAATTGTAAAATGACATTTCTTTGGCCTGAGCGCTCTTACGAAGCTCATTTGCAGCAACAAGGCTGGGGCAGGGGAAGCAGATGCTGGGAATCCTGGATCCTGCTGAGGGGAGCCTCTGTCTGGGGGGAGGTCGTGGCTTTACTGCTCTGTGGGGTTAACTCCCTGTTCATTAAAATGAACCAACTATGGTGAGGATGTGGGGAAAAGGGAACCTCCTACACTGTTGGTGGGAATGTAAATTGGTGCAGTGACTGTGGAAAACAGTATGTTATTGAGTTTCTTGTTTCGGTACGTTGTGTGGTATTTTTCATAAAATGACTGGTAATTTTTTTGTTTAAAATCTGAGCCTACTGATAGGAATGATGATCTGAGTTTGAACCTTTCAGATGATGACATGGGAAGCTTGACAATGACTTTAATCAAGGAGGCAGAACTATGTGCTAGAGACTGTGGTCCTGATGACGCTGCGGAGCCCTGACTGCAGCTCTGCCTGGAATTGGTACTAACATAGTCTTTTCAAAAATGCAAGCAAAACAAAAACAAAAACAACAAACCCTGTTTGCTGCTTAAGCGAGAAAGAATCAGGTTTAAGTCACTGGCAGCCAGGAGTGACTTATAAAACTATCTTCTCCAAGCCTTTTGGAATTTTTGCCTCCTGTCTGGCACCTGTTACCATGACAACCGCACATACTGTAATGAGCTGGTCCCCTGAGTAAAGGAGGTGAAGAGGCAGCTTATGGTGTTCGTCTCCTGAAGCTTTATCAACTGCAGTGTCTTGAGATTAGATTCTCTAGCCATGACAGACTTCCAGATGTTTCAAAGATCCCGAATGACCAGATGTTACCCTTAAAAAGGACAGCCTATCTGAGGAGAACTTAAACCCCATGTGCACAGGGAGCAGTACAGAAAGAATCAGCAAAAGTGTGTCCACACTGTCCTGGGACATCTTCCTTATTTCCTAGGTGTGAAGACTCTGCTTTGGGATTTCCCCCTTATTCCTGAGGTGTCCGCTCTAGCCTGGGATGTCTCCCTGATTACCCATGTGTGTCTACCCTGACCTGTGGCCTCTGCCCTAATTCCCCACTTTGTCTGCTTTGATCTGGGATGTCACCCTAATATCACCCTTTGTCTCCCCTGAATAAGATTTCTCCCAAATCACCCAAGCATGTCTAAGCTTACCTGGGACGCCTCCCTATTTCCCCAGAAGCGTCTACTCTAACCTGAAATTTCTCCTTAATTCCCCAACTGCTTTACTCTTTCTGGGATGCCGCTCTAGTTCCCCAGGTGTGTCAACCCAACCTAGGGTGTTTCCCTAATTCCCCAGGTGTGACTACTTCAACCTGGGCTCTTTCTCTAATTTCCTAGTTGTGTCTACACTGACCTGATATGTCTCCCTAATTTCCCGGGTTCTTGCCCCATTTGAAAAATGCATTTCTCAAAGAGGCAAAAGAGGCAAAAACTGCAAAAAAAAACAGGTACAAAATTTATTATCAGAGACATAGCACAACATGTGGGAGAGCACACAGAGAAACAGTTTATGTAGGACAGAAGCAGGGCAGAGAAGTGGTGTGGGCGTCCTCCCTAATGAGGAGGAGTGCAGTGAAGAGGTGGCTAAGTCACTCATATAGGGGCAGTTCTTCTGGGTCTTCGTGTACCTGTGACCAGTTATCCTGTTTCCTTTCCACACCTGACATGTCCTAGGGCTCTCCCAATATGCGTGTGCGTATTTTTGCCAAGATGGTCCAGCATAGAGGCCTGTGGGAGGCTTGACGACGCCTATTACGGGATGGCGCTCGCTCTCTTTTTGACCCCCGAGGACCCTTCCTACGCAGGTACAGTCAGGGAGGTTTCCTTGACCTCAGGAGTGGTAGATGTGGTCGTCTTATCTCTTTACTCCAGCAGGGCTCAGCTCCTGCCATTAGCTTTATCCTTGGAGTGTCCGGGGGAAACAAAGCTCCAATTTACTCTGCTTGACCGACACCAGCTTCTCTGCCCCGGGGCCCACTTACCTCTCACCTCAATTCTGGTTCCTCTCTCTAATTACCCTGGCGTGTCTATACTCACCTGGGATATCTAATATCTGTCTGACCTAGAATGTTTCATGAATGCCCTAGGTATGTCTACACCGACAAGGAAGACTCTAATTCCCCAGGTGCTTCTACCCTGGCCTGGAATGGCTCCCTAATTCTTCAGGTGTGTCTACACAGAACTGGGATGTCTCACCAAATTTTCAGGTGCATCTATCCTAATTTTGATGCCAGCCTAAACATGCTTGTGTGTCAGCAGTAATCTAGGATGTCTGATTCCACAGATTTGCCTTCTATGAACTGTGATGCCTTTCTATTTCCCCAAGTGTGTCTTCCCCAACAAGGAATGTCTCCTCTGTTCCACTGAAATGTCAGTCATAACCAGGGATGTCACCCTAACTCCCCAAGTGTAACTATTCTGAGCTGGATTATCTCTCTAGTTCACCAGGTGTGTCTACCCTTACCTGGCATGTGTCATTTTTTTTCTTCCCCATGTCTCTACTCTAACCTCACACGTCTCTCTAAACCCCCAGATGTGTCTACACTGGCCTGGGAAGTCTCCTTTATTCCCCAGTTGTATTATCAATAATGTCTCACCTAATTCCTCAGGTAGGTCTATACTGAACTGGTATATCTCCCTATTTCCCAAGATGCGTTTACACTGATGTGGGATGTCTCCCTTATTCCATATGAGTTTCCATCTTGACCTGGGATGTCACGGTAATTTCCCAGGTGTGTCTCCCCTAACCTTTAATGTCTTGCTAATTCTCCCAGCTTGTCAACCCTGACTTGAGACCTCTCCGTTATTCCCCAGTTATGTCTACTCTGACCTGAGTTGTTCCCTTAATTCCCTTGGTGTGTCTACCTTGACCTTAGATGTCTCTCTATGTCCTCTGTGTCTTACCTCTCACCTGTGATGTCTCCCTAGCTCCTCAGGGATGTCCACCTTATTGTAGGACGTCTCCTTTGTTCTGCATGTTTAACTGCCCTGATCTGTGGTGTCTCCCTCCTTCACCTGATATGTCTACACTAACCTGAGATGTCTTTCTAATCCCAGGTATGTCTGCTATCAAAAGTAAATTTAGTGAATTTTTCTTTATATGAATATTTTATTGAGTGAGAAGCAGAGTTTTTGGAAACAGGGAAACATCCCAATTGAAATGGCTAAGAAACTTGACTCTCAGTAGCTCCAGGTAGCTTATAAGGCACGAACCTGCAAGTACATTCATTGTTTTCCGTTGTGCTTTGCTTACCAGACACTTACATCTCTTTTCATCACATGAGCTTACTTGACTGTAGCTGATTAGCTTGAAAGCTGTAATGTCGTTCTGACATGAATAAACTTGAGTTTTGTTCAAGATCAGAGTCAGAATTTCTGGAATCAGGACAGTTTTAAATTTTGGTTACATAACTATGGGTCTTTTTTAAAAATTGAAGTATAGTTGATTTAAATATTGCACTAGTTTCAGATGTACAACATGGTGATTCATTATTTAATAGATTATAATTCATTTAAAGTGATTATAAAATAATGGCAATATTTCCCTGCACTGTACAATATACCCTTGTAGCTTATTTATTTAACACAGTAGTTTGTACCTCTTAATCCCCTACCCCTATCTTGCCCCTCCCCCATTCCCTCTCCCTACTGGTAACCACTAACTTGTTCTCTGTATCTGTGAGTCTCTTTCTGTTTTATTATATTAATTTGTTTTATTTTTTAGTTTCCAGATATAAGTCATAACATACAGTATTTGTCTTTCTCTGTTTGACTTATTTCACTAAGCATAATACCCTCTTGGTCCATTCATGTTGTTGTAAATGACATCATTTCATTCTTTTTTATGGCAGAGTAATATTCCGTGCTATCTATTTATCTATATACACGTATATATGTGTATATATATACTCTACACTAGATATATATAATAAGTACTATAAATACCATATACATATATATATATCACATCTTTTTTATCTATTCATCTGTTAATAGACATTTAGGTTGCTTTCATATCTTGGCTATTGTAAATAATGCTGCTATGAACATTGGGGTGCATATATCTTTTTAAATTAGTGTTTTCATTTTCTTCAGATATATACCCAGGAGCGGAATTGCTGGGTCACATGGTAGTTCTATTTTTAGTTTTTGAGAAACCTCCATACTGTTTTCCATAGTGGTTGCACCAACTTACATTCACACCCACAGTGTACTGGGCTTCCCTTTTCTCCACATCCTTGCCAGCATTTGTGATTTGTAGACTTTTTGATGACAGCCATTCTGACAGGTGTGAGGTGGTAGCCACTGTGGGTTTGATTTTTCTTGCTCTGATGATTAGCAATATTGGCCATCTGTGTATCTTCTTTGGAAAAATGTCTATTAGGTCTTCTGCCCATTTTTAAGTTGGGTTGTTTGTTGTTTTGATATTAAGTTGTATGAGCTGTTTATATATTTTTGGATATTAGCCTCTTATCAGTCATATCATTTGCAAATACTTTTTCCCATTCAGTAAGCTCTCTTTCATTTTGCCAATGGCTTCCTTTCCTGTGCAAAAGATTTTAAGTTTAATTAGGTCCCATTTGTTTATTTGTACTTTTGTTTCCTTTGCCTTAGGGGACATATCCAAAAATATTGCTATGATTTATGTCAAAGAGTGTTCCGCCTATGTTTTCTTCTAGGAGTTTTATGGTTTCTGTCTCACATTTAGGTCTTCAACCATTCTGAATTTATTTTTGTATATGGTGTAGAAAATGTTCTAATTTCATTCTTTTACATGTAGCTGTCCAATTTTCTCAGCACCGCTTATTGAAGGGACTGTCTCAAGGTATTTTCTGATTTCTTTGATTGTTTTCATTGACCCACTGATTTTTTAGTAGTATGTTGTTTAGTCTCCACATGTTGTGTTTTTCCCATTTTTCTTCCTGTAATGATTTCTAGTTTCATACCATTGTGGTCAGAAAAAAATGCTTGTTATAATTTCTATCCTCTTAAATTTGTTGAGACTTCTTTTGTGGCCTAGCATGTGATGTATCTTGGAGATCATTCCACGTGTACTTGAAAAGAATGTGTATCTGCTCTCTTTGGGTGGAACGTTTGTAGATATCTATTAAGTCCTAGTGGTCTAATGTGTCGTTCAAGACCACAGTTTCCTTATCGATTTTCTATCTGGATGATCTGCCCATTGAAGTAAGTGGGGTGTTTTTTTAAAAAAATTATTTATTTATTTATTTTTGTCCGTGTTGGGTCTTCGTTGCTGCACGTGGGGTTTCTCTACTTGCGGCGAGCCGGGGCTACTATTTGTTGGTGTGTGGGCTTCTCATTGAGGTGGCTTCTCTTGTTGCAGAGCATGGGGTCTAGGCATGTGGGCTTCAGTAGTTGTGGCACGTGGGCTCAGTAGTTGTGGCTTGCAGGCTCTAGAGTGCAGGCTCAGCAGCTGTGGTGCACAGGCTTTGTTGCTCCACAGCATGTGGGATCTTCCTGGACCAGGGCTCAAACCCGTGTCCCCTGCATTGGCAGGTGGATTCTTAACCACTGTGCCACCAGAGAAGCCCCATAAGTGGGGTGTTAAAGTCCCCTACTATAATTGTACTACTGGCAATTTCTCCCTTTATGTCTGTCAATGTTTGCTTTATATTTAGGTGCTCCTATATTAGGTGCAAATATGTCAATAAGTGTTATATCCTCTTCTTCTAAGGACCCCTCTATCACTTTATAATGCCCTTCTTTGTGTTTTGTTAGAGACTTTGTTTTAAAGTCTATTTTGTCTCATATGAATGTTGCTCTCCCCACTTTCTTGTCGTTTCCATTTGAATAAGATAATTTTTCCCATCCCCTCACTTTTAGTCTGTGTGTGTCTTTAGTTCTTAAGTGAGTCTCTTGTAAGCAGCCTATAGATGGGTTTTGGTTTTTATCCAATCATCAACTCTATGTCTTTTGATTGGAATATTTAGCCCATTGACATTTAGAGTGGTTACTGTTAGGTATGTACTTATTGCAATTTTGTTACTTGTGTTTTAGTTGTTTCTGTAGTTCTTCAATGACCTTTTCGTCTTCTTTTAGCTTCTTCCCTTGTGGTTTGATTATTTTCTTTAGTAGGAGTATGCTTGAGTTCCTTTCTCCCTAGTTTTTGAGTATCTATTGTAGGCTTTTGATTTGTGGTAACCATGTGATTCATATATATTGCCCTAAACCTACTTGTTTTTTTTTTTTTTTTTTTGCGGTACGCGGGCCTCTCACCGCTGTGGCCTCTCCCGTCGCGGAGCACAGGCTCCGGATGCACAGGCTCAGCGGCCATGGCTCACGGGCCCAGCCGCTCCGCGGCATGTGGGATCTTCCCGGACCGGGGCACGAACCCGCGTCCCCTGCATCGGCAGGTGGACTCTCAACCACTGCGCCACCAGGGAAGCCCAACCTACTTGTTTTAAACTGGTAGTCAATTAAGTTCAAAAACATTCTAAAACATTCTAAAATAGCTACACTTTTTAAATTTAACTTTTTACACTTTTTTTTCTTAATTTGTTACACTTTTTTTTTTTTAACTTCCCTCTCTGGACATCTGAAGATCATGAACCAGAATCTCAGTAGGTTCTTCTGATGATTCTTGTTCATGTAGTTTTTGTTGTTCAATTCACATGGAGATCATTTGATTAGTCAATGACTGCTGAAAAGCACTGAGGACACATGAGAAAATACAACACAAAAGGGATATTATTAATATGATTAATAGGAGGATAATATCAAGTGTTTTAAAAAATACTCCAAAGCCAAGATGTACATTTGCCCAAATTTAAACAACTAAAGTATCAAATGGGGAACTACCATACGACCCAGCAATCCCACTACTGGGCATAAACCCTGAGAAAACCATAATTCAAAGAGAGTCATGTACCACAATGTTCATTGCAGCTCTATTTACGATAGCCAGGACATGGAAACAACCTATGTGTCCATCAACAGATGAATGGATACAGAAGATGTGGCACATATATACAATGGAATATTACTCAGCTATAAAAAGAAACGAAATTGAGTTGTTTGTAGTGAGGTGGATGGACCTAGAGTCTGTCATACAGAGTGAAGTAAGTCAGAAAGAGAAAAACAAATACTGTATGCGAACACATATATACGAATCTAAAAGAAAAAATGGTTATGAAGAACCTAGGGGCAGGACAGGAATAAAGACGCAGACATAGAGAATGGACTTGAAGACATGGAGAGGGGGAAGGGTATCCTGGGATGAAGTGAGAGAATGGCATGGACATATATACACTACCAAATGTAAAATGGATAGCTAGTGGGAAGCAGCCGCATAGCACAGGGAGATCAGCTTGGTGCTTTGTGGCCACCTAGAGGGGTGGGATAGGGAGGGTGGGAGGGAGACGTAAGAGGGAGGAGATATGGAGATATATGTAAATGTGTAGCTGATTCACTATCTTATAAAGCAGAAACTAACACACCATTGTAAAACAATTATACTCCAATAAAGATGTTAAAAAATATATCAAGTGGGTTATAATTGGATTCATTTTTTACTTTTCAAAGTCAATCTGCATTGTTTTGCATAATTTTTAATTGGCTCCTGACTTTTCTGAGTTATTTATATCAGCAAAACATGATGTATTAACAATAATGTATATTTCTTCCTGTTCAGATAGTAAATAGTCTGAGGCTATGCAATTGTTTAATATATAACTCTGGTAAAGAGTTTATAGATTCTCATTGTAATTTTAGATATTTTGAAACATATAAGGTCACCCCTAACGAGTTTCAAGCAGGTGGGGCATGGGCACCAGGTGGTCTCGGGGCTGGAGCACAGCCGATCCCTGGAAGGTGTGGGCAAAGCCCCATCACTCACTTCTCTCCTGCCCTAGCCCTGTGACCTGAGGCCAGCTCTGTGAAGACAAACCCGCTACCGTGGGTGGCGCTGAGTAGCAGCTGCCCTTTCAACAGGGCATGAACTGCCTTCCCGATGTCCTCCCCCGTGCAGGGGTGCAGGCACTGCAGGACACCTGCCCATCTCACAGCTGGGTCTCAGCAGCTGGACCCCAAGTTGGGGAGTTTGCAAGGCTGCTTCCAATCCAGAGAGGTCTGGGTTGGATCCCGGCTCACTCCCTGTGAACACGGACTGTCCCTCCACCTCTCCCCAGGAAAGGGCTCTGGTTGGTACATCTCCTGCCGTGATGGGTTGGGGCAATCATGGCAGCGCACATCCTTAGACGCGGCTTTCAGACACTGGGCTTGGGGCTTTATTGTACAATCCCATTCACCTCCTCGGTCCCCCTGGGGTAGGGGCCAGTCCTCTTCTCCATTCACAGCGGAGGAAACTGAGGCTCAGGAAGAAGGAGCAGCGTGATGTGCTGGGAGATACACAGCAACCAGCTCTCCTGTAAAGCACCCTGACTCACAGAGCTTCCTGTGTTCCCTGGGGTAAATACTCCCAACACATCTGATTTCAGCAGTTTAAGAGCTGCTTCACAAAAGCCCCAAACAGCTAACAATCTGTTCTCAGAGGCTGGTGTGAAAAATGTCATTCAGATCTCTGCCCGTTTTTTGATTGGGTATTTTGTTGCTGTTGAGTTCTCTATATATTTTGGATATTAACCTCTTATTGGATCTATGATTTGCAAATATTTCTCTCATTTGGTAGGTTATTTTTTTGTTTTGTTGATGGTTTCCTTTGCTGTGCAGAAGCTTTTTAGTTTGATGTAGACTCATTTGTTTATTTTTGCTTTTGTTTCCTTTGCCTAAGGAGACAGATCCAGACACATCCAGAAAAGGTAATGCTAAGACCGATGTGGTGTATATATGTACACCACACACAATGAAATACTATTCAGCCACGAAAAAGACGAACTCTTGCCATTTGCGTTAACATGGATGGAACTCCAGGGTATCATGCTAAGTGAGATAAGTCAGATGGAGAAAGACAAATACTGCTTGGTTTCACTCATATGTGGAATCTAAAAAGCAAAGAAAGAAACAAAACAAAATAACTGAACGAGACAAACCAAACCAAAACAGAAACATAGATACAGAGGACAGAGCAGTGGTTACCAGAGCGAAAGGGGTTGGGGGGGTAGGGAGAGTAGAGGGGATCATGTGTGTGGTGAGGGATGGAGACTAAAATTGTGGGGGTGAGCGCACTGTAGAGTATATAGAAGTAGAAGTATAGTGTTGTACACTTGAAACTTATAGAATGTTATAAACCAGTGTTACCCAATAAAGCATAATTTTTTTTTTAAAAAGCAGCTGGTGTGAGCGTCACAGCACCCTGGTAAAAGCGAGGGCGCACAGCCAGGGGAGGGAGAGCTGGAACTCCACTCAGCTCCTTGGGATCCCTCCGTCCCCAGCACCCAGCTGCCCCTGCACTGCTCTTGGGACATGGCCCGGCCGCAGGCTGCTGAGCCAGATGTGCTCATATCACAGGGGGGTGAAATGGCGTGAGGCCAGCAGATGCCAGCTTGTGAGAGCTGATTTTTACATCTTAAATTTTCAGGAACTCTATGAGCCAATTGGTAGCTTAAAAATGAGTCCTGGGGGAAAATATCTATGCCACAGAAAACTGACAAATGCTATGAACGTCTCCCCCACCCCACAGGGACAGTTGTCAAACACTTAGCATCACGACTCTGCCTTTAACCGACGACAGTGTCGGGTGTGGGGTGTGACTCAGCTCCCGAGATTCCACTCAGAGACGTGGTGACACTCCCTGCCCCGGTACCATCGCACTGAGGGCCACGTGGACACCACACTTTGCTCAGCTCTGTCCCCTCCCAGCCTGGCTCCCGGCCCCTCACCAGCTCTCCGAGAGAGCCTCTGACCACATGGCTCATCCCCGGGTCCTCACCGCAGCATCTGCTCCTGGGGTCCAGGTCAGGCTGGCCTCCTGGACCCCACGGCCGTGCCCTCCACCAGCATGCAGCTGAGTGTGTGCCAGGCGTCTTTGCCATTGATGGTGATGTTTTCATTGTTCTGTGTGATTCTGGTTGGCTTCCCCCTAAGGGGGCACAGTCAGCAAAAGCTAGAATATTGCAGCAAAACCAACAAACTAAATACCGTGTTCACAGGATGGCTGTAAAGACAGTGGTGAAGTTGGCTCCACAAACAGGTACAGAGGATGGATGGTATGAAACTGGTGGGGGGAAACCAGTTGTATAAACGGAGAAAAAAGACTAAGTCCCCACCCACACCGCTAGCAAAGGTGGGATCTAGGTGGATTACAAACCTACATAGGAAAGGAAATAAAGCAGCGGGTTATATAGGACGCTGGTGAACGTGGAGCTGGCAAGTATATTTTAAACAAATTTAAAACGTATGAGCCAGATCGTTAAATGATTAATTTTCTTACATCTAAGTAAGGATGTCTGTTCATGAAGGAAATCATGGAAATTAACAGACCACTGATAGGTGGGAGAACACCTTTGTAATGCTTGAAACTGGTAAACAGTCAATGCTAGAATACACAATGTAACTGAAAATCAACAAGAGAAAGAGAGAATTCCCACAAATGGACGTGAAGGTATTAACAGATAATCATCAGCGACTGAAACCTCAAAATACTAACGAGCTTATGCCAAGGTGCTCCAAATCGCTGGTCACGAGGGACATGCAAATGAACCCTGCAAAGCGATACCCGTTTACACCTAATAGACGGGCGGCAATTAGGAAACTGGCAACGGCCAGTGTTGCTGGGGAGATGGGGACACAGGCACTCCAGTGCCCGGCAGGCGGGAGGGTAGAGGGAGCACCCATCCTGGAGAGGAACCTGGCATTATTTAGTCAGACCAAGTACAGGAAGTCTCTATTAGCAGGGGTCCCCCCTCCCCTGCCCCCAAGCATGAGTCTGGGGAGATGCTGACACAGGCCCACGAGGGACACGTAAGAGGATGTTCTCTGAGCGTGTGTGTGGTGGCCGGGAGTTGGAGGCTACCTGGGAACGTGGAGGGAAAATGTGGTGGGTGCCTGACCCCGAGCAGGATGCAGCCTGAAAAACAAGGCAGTCGCTGTGCACTTAGCGACGTGAGCATCTGGTCACAACATAACTATTTGTGGGACTTCCCTGGTGGTCCAGCGGTTAAGACTCCATGCTACCAATGCAGGGGGCCTGGATTCAATCCCTGGTCAGGGAACTAGATCCCACATGCCGCAAGTAAGAGCCCACATTCCGGGCTTCCCTGGACATGGGTTCGAGCCCTGGTCCGGGAAGATGCCACGTGCTGCAGAGCAACTAAGCCCGCGTGCCACAACTACTGAAGCCCACACGCCTAGAGCCTGTGCTCCGCAAGGAGAGGCCACCACAATGAGAAGCCCGCACACCGCAACGAGGAGTAGCCCCCGATCGCCGCAACTAGAGGAAGCGCACGTGCGGCAACAAAGACCCAACGCAGCCAAGAATGAATAAATAAATAACATAACATAATTATTCATAAAAATAAAGTGTCATAAACAGAATGAAAATATATGCCCACAAAACAGCACTGGACATTTTACAAGAACACATTCAAGTAAAAAGATAGTCATTAAACACAGTTCAAGGATGTCCGAGGAGTGAAATCTTAGGAAAGAGTCTCAATAAACACACTCAAATTAATAACATAAAAGTTCGATAAACATCAAATACCAGTAAACACAATTCTGTGATTTCCTAAGAGCAGAAGAGGAATGGATTCAAGGGGAATAAAGAAACAATCAAACCAGACGGAATCCACCTGCAGAAAAATGACACGGAATCTGTGTAGTGTGATTAGTTCACCACACTTGTCTTGAGGTCCGATAAAGAAGGTGAAGATGGAAGCAGCAAAAGAGGGGCTGTGAGACCAACGGAGGCCCCTCCAAAGTGGACATCATTCTTTTCATCCCCCATCAGCACAAGAGAACAATGGAGGCCCCCCCACCTCAGGCCTGCCCCGCCCTTCCACCCTGGCCCCGCCCCTCAGGCTTGCCCCCGCCCCCAGCCTGGCCCCACCCTCATCCCCCCACCTGGGCCTTCCCCACCTTGCACACAGCACACCTACCATGAGCTCAAATGGTCTGGCAATGGGTGGGATGGCCTCTCCTTTGCGGGGTGCAGTCCGGAGCCTTCACAACCCTGGGTCTGCACAGGCCTGAACAGGGGGTCCGAGGCCCCTTCACTGGTGCAAACCCAGACCCTGTGGAGATGGGCGGGTGTGCAGCTCTAGGACCCCGGGCATTTGCTCCCTATGTCCACTTCCCCACTGTCCTTCCTCCCGTCCACCTGTAGGGAGCCCCGGGAAGACCAACGTCGTCCTGTCCCCCTCCTGGGGAGGAACCTACAGGGATGGGGGTCCCACAGTTCCCTCCCCAACGCCCCCAGCCCTGCGCAGGCCTTCGTGCAGGGAAACATCAGGACATCGACACTCTGTGCGCAGAGACCGTTCTGCGGAGACTGTAAAAATGACGGATGGTGGCTGATGGTGGTTGAAGCCAGGTCGGTGGTGTCAGCGATGTTTCTCTGCATTTCTCACCGTGTTTCAATTTTGCCTCAAATACGAAGAGTTTAGAGTCGGGATGATGGGGCCCCGTCTGCGGAGGTGGCCTTGAGAGAAGGCGAGGGGTCGGCAGGGTGGGCGCCGGACTGGAGGCGGCTCCCTCTCCGGGTTTCCAGGGTGGGCGGTGCTGCGGGAGTGGTGGCGCCTCTGAACCTCAGGAGTTCCTTCTGCACGACCAGCCCGGCGGGGTCCACCTCCCGGGGCTCTGGGTGTCATGTCCTAAGCTCTGGGGAATGTGTCCACTTTCATCCATCTGCACTGCTACCCTCCCAAGCGCTGTCACCTTTGTCAGGTTACCTGCAGGCTCCTGACTTCCGCCCACACCCAGCCCATTCTCTGCTCGGCCAGAGTCATTAAAGACTGAACTGAATAAAGTCATCTCCTCGCTTAAAATCCCTTCAGTGGTTTCCCTCTGCTGCCAACCTCAAATGCGGTAAAGGCAGGATCTAGGCAGGAAAGTGGAGACTGGGTCACACCCGCGGTGGCAGAGCTGGGAGGGCAGGGGGTGGCTCGGGCTGGAGGGGCAGAGATCGTGGGTGACGGCAGAGAAGAGCCACCGCAGGGCCAGCTCCGCGCAGCTCCCAGGGCCGGGGGCCAGCGGGGCGGGGCCCAGGAGCAGCCTGGGCGCGGGACCACCGCCCACCGTGGAAGGACCCCTGGGGACCCCAGCACTGCGGCGGACGGCACCAGCAGGGGTGGGAGCCCGAGGAGGGGGCTCTGCAGGGCAGCTGGGGGAGCTGGAGGGAGACCTCCTTGCTCAGGGGCCCCTCCCACCTCGGGTCCCGCGGAGCCCCTGTGGTCAGGAGCTGGCAGGGTCCTGCGCAGGGCAGTGCGTCCACGGACCCCAGCTCCCGATGCAGAGCGAAGCAGGATGGGGGCTGGGGCGTTGTGTCAGCAGGACATCCAAGCACTGAGGCCGACAGGGCCCTGAGATGTCCCCCCGCCCCCTCCCCAGCACGGGCTGTGGTCCGGCCTCGCTGGACCCTGTGTGTCCCGTCACCGTGTCCCTCCCCCTCAGGCCCTGGCCTCCTGCCCCTCTGCCCTCAAGCCTGCCCTGCTGTCCTGGTGGGCCTTCCCCAGCCCTCCTGTCTCTGCTCCAGCCTCCCTCCCCCGGGAAGTGCTCCTGCCCTGTGTCCCTGAGGTCAGGTCCCCCGGGCTGTCCTCTCCTTCATCCCACTCAGCACAGCTGACAAGGTAACCTCTGGTCCATACTGTCCCCTCTAGACGCAGTGCTTGTGTTCAGGGACCACCCTTCCCTGCTGCCTTGCGCACAGTAGGTGCTCATTAAATACTTCTTGGGTGAATGGGTAGTGGGTTACTGGGGTCTTAGAGCTGGGAGAGGGATCTGGGTCTGGCTGGGGCACCTGCAGCAGCCCCGGTGTCACCCTGGGCAGTCCCTGCGGGGAGCCAACCCTGGCTACGCAGACAGCCGCCTATGACAGGAAAGGAATAGACAGAGGGGCTGGCGCTGCTCAGGGAGCCAAGAAGCAAGTAGGGGCCAGAGCCAGAGCGACACTGCAGAGGCGTTCCTGCTGCGAGGAGCCCCGCCCAGCACCCGGGGCCAGCAGCTCGTGGGCACTCCGTCGTGGCGAGTGTGAAAGTGGACCCTGTTCTTCCTAACGCGCCTGGGGGCTGCCAGGGAAGTGGGGGGCACGGGGCTGGTGACAGGAAGCATCTGGTCCACAGAGGACAGAGGATGGAGGGGGTCATCCATAGGTTACCCTCCCTCAGCCCTGGACAGGAGGGAACAGTGACGGGTGTCGTCCCCTCACCCCTCTCCACCCCCATCCCACTAGGGAGGTCTGATCCACGCTCCCCAGGTCCCCTGCTGCCGTCCTGGTCCAGGCAGCCGTCCCTTCCCACCTGGACGACCACAGTGGCCTCGCTGTGTAGTCGAGGCCGTCACACGTCCACGTCAAGTTGTGTGAGTTCAGATACGTGCCCTTGGGAAGAAACCAAGAGGTGGGTGCCGGTGGGGACGCTGCCCCGAGGGTGAGACGCGCATGGCTCTCCCTTATGTGGTGGATTCGTGCGCCATGTGGGCTGCGTCCTGGCACAGAGCGTGCTTGGGCAAAACTGCCTTTACAAACCTCTGAGATCAGCCATGAAACCAATACCCAACAGCTTTGCAAAACGCGTACAGAATAGATGCAAATGTATTCAGAATGCAAAATACATACTGAAATGAACAACGTGTCATAAACAGTACATGTGTACATTTCATTTTACAGCTCAATTTGAATTATTTCTCTTCTTTTTTTCTGGCAAAATGCATATATTTGAATTCTTAGGAATTAAACGTGGATTTGGTGAGAACACAGTCGTTCAGTCTCAGAAGGGCCAGCAGAGAACAGGCTCCACTTCACACAGCACAGACACAGCCCGGCAGGTGCACATCTCACATCAGGCACAGGAACCGGTGATGCTGTCACCTGGCCCGGCAGCTCCACGGGGGAAGCCCCATGCGCTGGGGCTGTCGTGAGCCGGGCACCGTCTGAGCACTTTCCACGCAAGGCCCACTCGACCTGCAGGACCCGCGGGAGGCAGGTTTATCGCTGTCCTGTTACAGACAGGATGCCGTGACATTCAGCTCCTGCCCCAGGAATACAGCCAGTGAGTGAAAGTGAGAAGTGAACATTAGCTTTATCCCTGCTAACCTTTTTTTTTTTTTGTGGTACACGGGCCTCTCACTGTCGTGGCCTCTCCCGTTGCGGAGCACAGGCTCCGGACGCGCAGGCTCAGCGGCCATGGCTCACGGGCCCAGCCGCTCCGCGGCATGTGGGATCTTCCCGGACTGGGGCACGAACCCGTGTCCCCTGCATCGGCAGGCGGACTCTCAACCACTGCGCCACCAGGGAAGCCCCCTGCTAACCTTTAAAGTTCAGATACTATGTTCCCAAACAATTTGTCATAAAAGATGAATAGCTTAGGCCAAAAGCCCCTTAAAACTTGTTAACTTTCAGAAAAATGAAAAATCAAAATTCAGGTAAAGAAATGTTGCTCTGTGTGCCCTGAGTTAGAGTGTGTACTTTTTTTTCTTAACAAATCTGGGGGCTGGAGGTCAGTTGTGGTAATCAGTTAAGTAAAGCCTAGAGTCCCTCAGAAAAATAAACAAGGTGCTTTATGCTAGATGTAAAAATAAATCTGAGTGAAAAACCACAGTAGGAATAAATGATCAGCTGTTAATGGTCATGTAATAAACTATCGATATTGTCAGCTCTATTCCAGTCCGCAGAAAAACGAGTCTGGTTTGCAGCTAAACAAATCAAAAGAATAAATGAACACACAGGGCCTTGGTGCTGCTGCATTTCCCTGGTGATTTTCTTCTGCTGTGTGTCTGACTGTCATGACTAAAGACACTGAGGACAGAACATTCTAGAAGGTTCTGGCATGTGCCCAGGGTCGGCCGAGTCTGCCTTCCATCCTGTGCAGGCAGGGGCAGGTGGTGGCACTGCCCCGAGGGAGTCCTGCTGCATGGTGTCTCAGGATGGGGGCAGGAGGGTCTGTAGGTCCCTCCACAGCCCGATGCTGCTCCCGCCAGGTCACTGCAGCTGCCGCAGCCCCCAGGAGCCTCCCTGAGCCAGGTCCCCTCCCACCCTCTTCCCCTGCAGCCAGGCTGGGATGCTCAGAGACCCAGAATGTCAGGAGTGACATACAGGAAACCGTCACTCCCCTCCAGCTCTCCTTTCTGGGGCTTCTCCAGTTAGGATAACAATCTCTAAAAGGCTTCGGAATCCTGCCAGGAAAGCACAGGGTGGAAACTTTATGTGCAAAACTGTCCATTTATTCCTGTAGTAGACTTATTATTTTTTTTGAAGTGTGGCTTTGCTTGCAGTATAAGCCTAATTAGAACCCCGTAGCAATGCATTCCAAACCACAAGGACGAGAGCAGGGATTCCCAATCTCTCTCTTGCCCACACACCCTCTGTAATCCTGCAGTTACCTGTGCATTTGTGGCAGCGGGTGAATGGTTATTGCTGATGAGCATTTATCAGGGACCCCAGGGCTCTGCTAGGAGCCAAGAAACCAGGAACATGTAAGGGAGCTCCTTCCCTCAGGGGGCCAAGCGCAGTTGGGGAGGAGGGTGGTCCCAGTATCAGAGAGATGTGAAGTTGGGCTGAGCACAGATGGCAGAAGCACGGGGGCTGGGGAGGGAGCTCAGGGAGGGTGCAGTCAGGAATGCCCTCAGAGATGTGTGAGGTGATGGCCGGGGACTCTCTAGGGTGGAGCAGAAGTTCTGCGGAAGGGTGTCCAGGTTGTGGGCACAGTGGGCAGAAGGATGCTATAAAGGTTTTGGTGCAAATGGCATTTCCAAAGTTATCGGTCCATTGATGTGGTGGGAAGGGACTATGATGACCTGGTGCTCAGAACCTGCCTCTGCACAGCCCACTTATTTCTCTCTCCCCATTTCTCTCGGGCTCAGAAGAATGAAGTGGGGGTGGGAGGGGCAGAGATGGGTTATCAACTATAACTTTGTCAGTGACAGAACCAATTTCTAATTGGCTTAAAAAAGGGGGAGGGGCTTCCCTGGCGGCACAGTGGTTAGGAATCTACCTGCCAATGCAAGGGACATAGGTTTGATCCCTGGTCTGGCAAGATCCCACATGCCGCGGAGCAACTAAGCCCGTGAGCCACAACTGCTGAGCCCACGAGCCACAACTACTGAAGTCCATGCGCCTACAGCCCATGCTCCGCAATAAGAAAAGCCACCACAATGAGAAGCCTGTGCACCGCAACGAAGAGTAGCCCCCACTCGCTGCAACTAGAAGAAAGCCCACACGCAGCAACAAAGACCCAACGCGGCCCAAAATAAATAAATAAAATAAAACATTTAAAAAAGTGGGGGAGTTATTGGCCCACTTCACTGAAAAGTACAGGGTATTGCCTTCAGGTGTGGCTGGATCCAGGCACTCTGGTGCTGCAGTCAGGATCTTCTCTCTCCTTCACACTGACTGTGTGTGTGAACAGGAATCCACTGGAGAACCAGCTCTGGGGAATGAAGACAGGCCTTCTCTAAACCAGGATGGAGCAGGCACCTCAATCACCAAGCACAAGAAGTCCCTGTCTGTTTTGGAAACAGAGATTGGGGAATGCACAGCAACAGTGAGAGCATGGTGACACCGCAGCGCAGCTGGGGTCCCCAGCGTCCCCAAGCAGGAGAGCCCTTGACAGCCTTGAGTCAGGTCCTCCATCACATAGAGATGTCTGGGGTGGGGGAGGTGTTGACCCTCTAGGTGGGGAGGGGTCGGCAGGAGGACTGAGTAGGCACTGACCCGCCAGCTGGGGCTGAGGAGACACCTCCTCCCCAGAACAAGGTGCGATCAGGATGGCGAGTTCTGGGAGACCCTGACCCAGAGGCATCAGATCTCCCAGGCAGCGTCCTACTCCATCCCCATCCTGCTGCTTCCTCCTCTCTCCAGACTTTCCTCAACAAGAGGGATCTACCTTTCTTTTCTTTTTTAAATAATTAATTAATTTATTTTTGGCTGCGTCGGGTCTTTGTTGCTGCGTGCGGGCTTTCTCTAGTTGCGGCGAGCAGGGGCTACTCTTCTTTGTGGTGCGTGGGCTTCTCATTGCGGTGGCTTCTCTTGTTGCGGAGCACGGGCTCTAGGCTTGCGGGCTTCAGTAGTTGTGGCTCGTGGGCTCAGCAGTTGTGGCTCATGGGCTCTAGAGCGCAGGCTCAGTAGTTGTGGCGCACGGGCTTAGTTGCTCCGCAGCACGTGGGATCTTCCTGGACCAGGGCTCGAAACGGTGTCCCCTGCAATGGCAGGTGGATTCTTTTTTTTTTTTTTTTTTTTTTTTTTTGCGGTATGCGGGCCCCTCACTGTTTTCGCCTCTCCCGTTGCGGAGCACAGGCTCCGGACGCGCAGGCTCAGCGGCCATGGCTCACGGGCCCAGCCACTCCGCGGCATATGGGATCTTCCAGGACCGGGGCACGAACCCGCGTCCCCTGCATCGGCAGGCGGACTCTCAACCACTGCGCCACCAGGGAAGCCCCTGGCAGGTGGATTCTTAACCACAGCACCACCAGGGAAGCCAAGGGATCTACCGTTCATTCTTTTATTATTCGTCACCTCTGATTCCCCAGCGCCCCCACTCATGGAGCTGGACTGTAAGGGCTTCAAACCTGTTTCCAATGTGCAGCTTCCTTCTAGAGGGACGTTTTCAAATACACACCCAAGCTCCCCAGAGATGACTATTAAATGATGGAGTCGTGGACACGACCTTCATGTAAAGTACCTTTAACCGTAAGAGTTATACACACACATGCACACTCACACTCACACCTGTTTCTAAATATTTAGAAAAAAGTCGCAACCCTTGCCTTTGAAGGACCCCTGAGGCTTTTACGCTCTCTTACAGACTAAGTGATTTTGAAACACTCAGTAACGAATGAGCATTGTGTAGAGCTATATTTCAAAACTACTTTCTATTTATTTAATTTGTTGGCTTTTACAACTTGCAGCTCTCACCAGGGCTCTGAACTTCTTTTTGACGACTGAAGAAATTGTTGGTACCCAGTTTGCTGAGGGCATCCATCTTCATCCCTTTAAAACTACCTTCTCCACAGATTGTGTAGGATTTTACGAGGTTCACCATGACAAATTATTGTTCAAATGACAAAACGGGGCCTCTGAAATAAATGATTACAGGTTCTAAGTGTATAATTATGGTGTTTTTACTAATTACATAATCAAGACAGGTAATTATGTCATTAAAATATGACATTTAATCCACTCTGCAGAAGCTGTTTGTAGCTGATTGTGAACTTTGCGGGTCTGAGGTGTGAGTGAGGGTCTGTCTGGGGGATCCTGAGACCATCACAGGCGAGGAGACGGGGATTTCACCTGATAAAGTATTTCCATGATTTCTGGTGCTCTGCCTGCCCCTGGGGGTGAGATATTCTAAGAGAAGCAATAAAACTGTCTCCATTTGTAGACAACATGATTCTCTATGAAGAACGTCTCAATAAATCTGCCAAAAGAAAAAGAAAAAGGGAAAACCCTCTGGTAACTAATAAATGAGTCTAGAATGGTCTCAGTATATGGATCAACTGACAGAAATGAATCACGTTCTTATGTACACGAAGTGCAAACCTGAACCACAAAATATAATTACAATTGGTCATAAAACATGTGCAGGATCTGTAATCTCAACACGACAAAATGCTGAGGCAACAAATCAAAGAAGAGGATCTAAGTATATGGAGAAACAAACCATGATCGTGTCTTTGAGTACTCAGGAGTTAGGGTACTCATTCTTCCCCCAATTAATTCTCTATGTATAACATAATACAATAAAAACTCTAGCAGGATTTATTTGTAGATAGTGACAACATGATTCTAAACTTCGTATGGAAAAGCAAATGAGGTAGAACAGTAAGAATAATTTTGACAAAGAAAAAAATTTGGAGGAACGTCCTCCCCAATTTTAAGAATTCATATGAAGTTATAGTATCTAAGAGAGTGAAGTATTGATGAAAAGGTAGAAACTTACATCAAGGGAACAGAATATACAATCCAGAAATAGACCCACAATAATATGGAAAGTTATTTTTTACAAAGTTGAAAGACTAATTCAGTGGAGTAAATATAGTCTTTTCAACTAGTCATGTTGGAAAGATTGATATCCATATGCAAAACATAAAAAATAAAATAATCATCAAAGGAAGTCTTGTACCTTATACGAAACAAACCAAGCATTGATCATAGATCAACTGTAAAAAAGGAAAATCATAAAACTCTTAGAACAAAATGTAGGAGAAAATATTCATGCCCACACTTAGGCAAAGAATTATTAGCTATAAAACCAAAAGCGTGATCCTTAAAAAATAATGATAAATTCAGCAAAATTAATCCTTTTGTGCTGAAAGAAATGAAATTAATGGAATAAAAAGGAAAGCTATAGACCGAAAGAAAATATTTACAAATCACATAAGCGACGAAATATTTGTATCCACAATATTCAAAGAACTCTCAAACGTCAACATCAAAAAGCAGTGGTTGAGAGTCCCCCTGCCGAGGCAGGGGACACGGGTTCGTGCCCCAGTCCGGGAAGATCCCACATGCCGCGGAGCGGCTGGGCCCGTGAGCCATGGCCACTGAGCCTGCGCGTCCGGAGCCTGTGCTCCGCGACGGGAGAGGCCACAACACCGAGAGGCCTGCGTACCACAGAAAGAAAAAAACAAAGAAACAAACAAACAAACAAAATTTAATAAATTTTGGGCAAAAGATTTGAACAAGCTACAACAATATTGACAAACGTGTACGTATACGTATAAATCATATATAATATATGTTACACATAAGTTCAGGATAAGATTCCCAATATCATTAATCATTAGAAAAATAAAGTGCTCAAGTGTGATACAGTTCCACACCTACTAGAATGACAATTAAAAAGATAATAACAAATTTCAAAAAGTGCGTGGTGGGGACGTAATGCACAGCGTGGTGATAGTTAACAATTCCGTTTTGCATGTTTGAAAGTTCCTAAGAGAGTAAATCTTTAAAAAAAATTTTTTTAAGAGAGTAGATCTTAAAAGTTCTTATCACATCCCAGTTTGTAACTTTGTGAGGTGATGGATGTTAACTAAATTTATTGTGGTGGTCATTTTGCAAGACATACATTTATCAAACGATTATGTTGTGTACCTGAAACTAGTGCAAAGTTATATGTCAACTATATCTCAATAACACTGGAGGAAATAAAAGACAGAAGTACATGAAATAACTTTAATCCTCATGCACTGCTAGTAGGAATGTAAAGCGGTACAGCCACTTTGGAAAGCAGTCTGTCTTGGTTCATTTGGGCTGCTGTGACGGAGCACCGTAGACTGGCTCATAAACAGCAACAATTTATTCAGCACAATTCTGGAGGCTGGGAAGTCTAAGATCAAGGTGGCAGATTCAGTGTCTGTTGAGAGCCCAGGTTCTAGTTCATAGCCCTCTTCTCAGGGTGTCCTCACATGGTGGAAGGGGAAGGGAGCTTTCCTGAACCTCTTTTATAAGGACACTAATGTCATTCCTGAGGGCTCTACCCTCATGACCTGATCACCCCCACCACAGGCTTTGTCTCAAAGTACCATCACCTTGGAGACTAGGATGTCAACATATGAATTTTGGGGGGACACACTCAGACCACAACATAGTCTGTCAATTTTTTAAAAATAAATTTAATTAATGAATTAATTTTGGCTGCGTTAGGTCTTCACTGCTGTGCGTGGGCTTTCTCTAGTCGCAGTGAGCGGGGGCTACTCTTCATTGCGGCGCGCAGGCTTCTCATTGCGGTGGCTTCTCTTTGTTGTGGAGCACGTGCTCTAGGCACGTGGGCTTCAGTAGTTGCAGCACGAGGGCTCAGTAGCTGTGGCTCGCGGGCTCTAGAGCACAGGTTCAGTTGTGGTATGCGGGCTTAGTTGTTCTGCGGTATGTGGGATCTTCCCAGACCAGGGCTTGAACCTGAGTCCTCTGCATTGGCAGGCAGATTCTTAACCACTGCACCACCAGGGAAGTCCCATCTCTCAATTAAAAAAAAAAGAATATAAATTTATTACAGTATGATCCAGCAATTCCACTCCTAGGTGTCTGTCTACCCGAGATAAACGAAAGCATTCGTGCATACAAAGACTTGTACCCAAATGCTCGGGGCATAACATGATAGTCAAAACCCCAAAACAATTAAAATGGCAACCAAATGGTGAATCATGAGACAAAATGTGTTATATGTGTTTACTGACGTACTAATTGGCAATAAAAGACCAAAGCACGAGGCAAGCAACAACTTGGGTGAATCGCCAAAACATGGCGCTAAGTGAAAGAAGCAGGTGTGAAAGTCCTTCTCAGGTGCCCTTCCATTCATGTGAAACGTCAAGTAAGAAGGTCCGCAGACACAAGCAGCAGACTCCTGGTCGCTAGAAGCTGGGGGGAGAACTGAGTGGAGTATTTTGGGGGGCGATGGGAATGCTCTAACATCTCACTATGGTGATGGTTGTGCAACTCTTTAAATTTACTGAAAACCACTGAGCTGTACGTTTAAATAGGTCAGTGTTTTGGTATGTAAATCATACGCCATAAAGGTATTTTAAAACACCACTGCACACCTTACTACAATGGACGAACATTAAAAGACGGACGGGACGGGGTGCTGTTGAGGATGTGAAGAAACCATAGCTCTCACACGCGACTGGCAATAGCGTGAAATGGCGGAATTTCGGAAAATAACACGACAGCTTCTTGAAAAGTTAGCACACACATACGTACGACCCAGTCAATCCACTCCTAGATTCTTCCCCACGAGAAATGAAAGCAAGTGTCTAAGCAAAAACATGTGCACGAATATTCAAGTAGCTTTAGGTGTAATGAGTGAAAACTGGACGTAACTCAAATGTCCATCAACAGTTGAATGGAAAACAATTTGTGGTCCATGCGTACAGGGAGCTACTCAGCAATGAAAAGCTCTGTGCCGCCACACGCATCTCAGGTCGTTCTGGATAAAAGAAGCAAAATGAACGTCGATAACAGGATTCCACGCTATAAAACTCGAGAAAGCGGAAATTCTTAAGCGATAGCCGGCAGGGCGTAGGTGCCCGTCAGGAGGCAGGGGACAGAAGGGAACGAGGAGATGTGGGGTGGTGACACGCCCATTACTGTGACTGTGGTGAGGCTCCACACGGAGACACACGTCCCAAATGGTCAGTAAGTGCCTTTCATCTTGTGCGAATAGTAACTCGGTGAAGCTGCTAGAAGCGGAAATAAAGGCAGAGTGGAAAGTTCAGGGACTCCCCAGGAAAGTCCAGGCCAACCGCCCCAGCCTGTGTCAAATGTGGGCATTGGCTTCAAGTGAGGATCTCGGGATGAAAATGCCAAACCAGGGAGCGTCTGGGGACAGGCTGCGGCGCTGGCTTCCCCCCTGGTGTGCTGGTCTCAGGCGGCACAGGTGGTCTTCACTGTACAGGAAGTTCCGCCCTTGCGGGTGGCTGTTAGGAAGCACGCGCAGAGCGGGGTGATCTCTGCCGAGACCCCGAGTGCGGCGGGGGCGGGGGGGGGACACTGATGCCTGCGTCTCTGGACGCGGGACGAGGACAGCTCATCTTTCACAAATTCCATGGTTAAAACTGGCGATCTTGGCTAGGTGTCCACTCTCGGGAGAAAAACCTGGGGAAGGGAGATTCATCCTAGTGTATCGGGAGACTTTTATTTGACGGGCGTCGAGCTGGAGAGCTGTCACCGAGCTTCTCCCTGACGGAGGCGGTGGGTCCAGGTGCTCCCAGGAGGTGACTTCTGGCTCAGCTCTGACAGCTCCCGGAGTCAGCCAGGGCTCCAGCCATGTGTGTCCCTGCGTCACTGTCACCCTGTCACCCCACCTGAGACCAGCAACGTGAACGGGGGATTCCGTGCAGTCAGCCCTGCAGCCAGTCTGTCCTGCAGGAGGTGACATGGGGACAAGCACAGGTGAGAAAGGCCTGCCCTCTGCCAGCCTGTGATCCAGGTGCAGAGCCAGGGAGACCCATGTGCGACCTTGCCCTTCAGGGTAAAGGATGCAGGGCAGGCTCCGGGGTCCAGGGCTTGATGCCACGGCAGACAGCCTTTCTGTCTTAAGGACAAAGGGAAATCATGCTCTGCTCTCAGGGTTCACAGGACTGCCGGAGACCCAGAAAGCAGGCCCTTCTCCGGGGGCCAGGCAGCAGGGGCCCTGCAGAGGTCACACCCGGGCACCCCGGCCCATCCGCCCCACTGACCGCCACGTGACCGCTCCAGCTCTGCTCCCCTCACTTGAGCCCCTAGTCCTGGAGCAAGCACCCCATTGCCCAAACCTGGAGCATCTCCCCACCCCCGGGTGCCAGACATGGAGGAGCCTCACGTCTAAAAGGAGCCGCGCGGGGTCCCTGTGGACAATGAATACGCAGCATTTAACCTGCCCCAGTCCACGCACACCTCTGTGGTTGCTGGTCTGAAACGTCTATAAACACTCCAGTGAATGTTTTATTCATATACGTGTACGCACGTACACACACACAGGTACGTTTACTGGACTAGTTTCCAGAAACGAAGGCCCCGTCGAGGAGGAGGGTAGACGGGAAGGGGCCAGGCTGCGTCAGGAGGCAGGCTGCAGGCTGAGTGTAGGAAGCTGTGGTTGACGATGACACGGTCCTTCCTCCGTGGGCACCGTGTCCTGTGCTCTGTGAGGGACGACGCCTAGCTCGATGGAGCGCCAAGGAGTCTTCCGCTGAGCAAAGGCTAAGTTAGAGCCCGGGGGCTTTCTGACTTCAGGGAACGTTACGGCAGCCAGTGCCCTAGTTTTTCCACAACTGTGCAGAAAAACATTTTTTTGAAAACTGGTGATGGGCGTTTCCTTCACGCATCGTGTAAGGTGGGCTCCTAGCTACCTTCTCCAGGGAAGATCCCACTGTGCCCAAGCGCACAAGGAGAACTGATGGAAACCAGACTCATTTGCATGGTTCAGGAGGGTGAGCCGGGGCTCATCACCTGCTCCTGACCGGCGCCTGGAGCCCTGCTGGGCGCTTTCGGCTGAAGCCAGGAGGGCGAGTGGCCAGAGAGACTTGATAGGAAAAGGGAACCAGCCCAGATAAACAGGAGCGATGGGAAAGGTGACTGGCACCCATCAGTCACCAGGTATCGATTGGGTCTCCGTGTGGACTCGGCTCTCTGGGGGAAACCCTCAGCCGGCACACACCACGTTCATGGACGGGAGGATCAGGCAGGACGTGCTAGGTTACGCTGCAGTAACGAACAGCCCCAGGTCTAGCGTTCATGAGAACAGCGGCTAATTCTCCCTCATGCTTCATGCTCATCTCGTCTTGGCCGTGGAGTTGCTGCCCATCATTGTCACTCCAGGTCCCAGGCTACTGAGGCGGCTTCTACCTGGAACGTTGCTCTTCACTGCGGCAGGGAAACGAGTGGCACACTGGTTCCTAAAGCTTCTATCAGAGGGGACACCCGTCACTCCTGTCACATTCCATTGGTGCACATTCCAGGACAGAGGCAGGTGACCTCCCGCTGGACTTGAAGCTGAGAGAGTGTGAGGTCCAGAGATGCTGCAGTCATTCTGCATTCATCAGGGAGAGTGTGTCTGAGAATGAAGGTGACCCGGAAGCAGAAATCAGACAGTGCGAGGGAGAGAGGGAAGCTGACCCGGAAGAAGAAATCAGACAGTGCGAGGGAGAGAGGGAGAGTGAGCCCTGGCAGCATCACCGGGTCTGCATCCAGCCTTGCAAAGGCCAGCTCTGGCCCTAGCCTCTGGAGGAGCTTGAAGCTGAAACCCTCCATTTGGCCTAAAGCCGGTTAGAGTTGGGTTTTCTGTCCTTTACAACTAAACGAGTTCTAGCTGCACAGAGCACTTAGGGCTCTGCCTGGCCTTTCCCAGGACACAGGACTGGGCGGGTGCAGAGTCCTCTGGTGCAGGGTGGCCTCCTCTCAGGCAGGGACTATGGACTAGCAGGCGGTCAGGGCCTCAGCTCTGGATTCTGACGGCCTGTAGTGAAGCCTGGCTTCTCACTTGCGCAACCCCTGCCTCACCTTCTCTGTGCCTGGATCGGGGACATGACAGAACGTACCTCATGGTGCTGCTATGGGATTACGGAAGCCAGACGTGTAAATAGTAAACGCCTGGTGCCTGTCAGTGCTCAAGAGAGGTCAGCGGGGGTGTCTCTGTGTCCCCAGTACCCATCCAGGGTCTGGAGTGAGAAGTTTCTCGGGAAATGTGACAGGGCAGCGAGCGGGATGATTTATGAGCTATGACCCACGTGGGGAGGGGGCCTCAGAGAACGTGTGGGTGAGGGGGTCTCCCGCAGGAGGCAGGTCGGGAACTGATGACCATGAACAAGTGGGGTTCCTATGGGAATTGGGGGACCGGAGTGCAGACGCCCGCCCCACTGAGCAGCGAGGAGGACAGGTGGGAGAGGCCGGCTGGTGTCACCTGTGAGGGCTTCACATCACGAGGTGCGGGTAGATGGGTGAGAGTGGGCATGAGACGTTACAACACAGTGTCCAGTGGAAGAAGCAGGCTATGAAATACCACATGCCGTATTATCCTATGTTTGGTGAAAGACAAGTTTTGCATACCTTTGAATAAAAGCAAAGGAGAACCATCAAAATATTACTAGTGAACTGAATTATTAGTTTTTCCTCTTCTTATTCTATAAATGGTTGTTTAGTCTTAATTTCGTAATGTCTGAATATTTACCTTGTAAGTATCTGAATAATATGTATATAATTTTTAACAAGTTATTTTATAGAGAAACAAGTTAAGGCAAACCACAAAGGACAAAAACGACTCTGCTTTCTCAGAGAAATCAACGACACGAAAAAGAAAGACTTATGAAGTAAAAAGGAAGAAGGGAGGGGCAGTGATGACAATGGGATGATGAGGAAGGTGCTGATATGAGGGCGATTATGATTGTGGAGAAGATAACGATAGTGGTGGTGACAACCTTAGTCCCGTCATTCACCAGCGTGTTTCCTTGGACAACGGAATGGACCCCTCTGTGCCTCAGTTTCCTCATCCAAAAACTGATGATAAACTATCCCCACGTCAGGGTGAGGACTGAGTGAACTGGTCCTGTAATCAGAGCTCCTCAAGCATGGCCGGCACTGAGTGAACATCGTTAACGTTGGTCTTCTCAGCTGCACATCGGCCAGGGGAGATTGGGGGTCCTTTTCCTGGGGCTGGGGCCTCAGAGGGGACCATGGCAGAGGCCGCCCCTTCCTGACGTGCTCACAGGGGGGCTGGCTTGCTCCTGTCAGCTGTCAGTGGGGAAGCCCAGTCTGCGTCTACTACACATGCTGTTCCAAGTCCCTGTCTGCATCTTGCTACAGCAGGGAAATTGTGTAGGTTTAGAGGCTAGATTCTCTGTAAGGAAAGATAATGGAGTCTCCAGCAGGGAGATCAGATGAGAGTGAGTTCCGTTTAAGAGGTGCTGGCACAGTCGCCTTGTGGGGGAAGACAGGCTTCTCTGCTGTGGGGCAAGACAGGCTTCTCTGCTGTGGGGCAAGACAGGCTTCTCTGCTTCAATCTGATTTCATTCAAATTCAGTATCTCTCAGTTGCCCACGTCACACGCTTACATCCAGAGCCGGGGGCCCCACGCTAGGGGGGGAGCAGCAGATGCCTGTCAAACCCGAATGATGCCACGGCATGTCGTTTCTGTGGGCTGTGATGTGAGGACATTGAGAGACCAGGAATTTCAGGTGATAAACACCTCCTCCCTGACCCAGTGCCGTCACCAGGGCTAACAACAGGCTGTCCCTGGACATCCTGGGGGGGCGCTTAGGGCACTAGAGTCTATCCAACTGGAGACCTGCCTCTGTGGTTCTCAGGACAGTGCTGCAGGGGGTCCGTGTCCGGGGGGGACAGCACAGCAGTGTGAGTGTCTGGGGCTGGGGAGAGATGCTAGCAGGGGCTTCATGAGACGATGGACCAGAGGGAAGTCTGGAGGATGAGCACATTGACAAAGGCTTAGGGGCAGGGAACAGGAACATTCTGGGAACAGCTGAGGTGAGGACACAATCCCAATGATGGAGAGCAAAGACTGTCGAGGGAGATCGAGGGCGTGTTGTGCAAAACAGAGAGTGGGTAAGCGCGTGGATGTCAGACCAGGCTGGTGGGTCTGAGGCCAGACTCTGCAGCTCACTACCTATTCAACGTTAGGTGAGTCTCTTAACCTCTCTGTGCCTCAACTTCTTCATCATTCAAATGGGGATGGTGACACTATCTTATGGACGTGTGATGACGTTAGAAGAGTAATAGATTGAAAGCACTTAGAGCAGTGCCAGGACTTGTGAGTACCACATTCAGTGATGGCTGTGATCGTGACGATGACGATGATGATGGTGATGACGACAGTGATGTTGGTAATGATGACAGTGATAATAATGGTGGTGATGACGACAGTAACAGTGATGAAAGCAAGCGGCCCAGAATGGATATAATGTCCTTCCAGAATCAAGCCCTGAGACTCCCAGAGACTCTTCTAGAAGCCCCTGATGGCGGTGCTCAGTTCCAGACACATCAGGAAAGAAACCACGCTCAAGGACTGAAACACAGGACCTTTAGAAACACAGCATTCCTCATAAGAGCAACAGGAAATGCAGTTAAATAATCAAAATTAAATCTCTTTCAGTCTAGACACAAATAATGAGATTTCATAAAATTATAATTTGAAGTGCAATATACTATAGAATGTCTGACTACCTCTCAAATGTGATTTTCTTCCCTTGTAATTGATCAGTGGGATAGAATCACCACGGTATGAATACTGTTTACAGCTGATCGTGGACAGACGCTGATGTCCCCAATGTCAGAACACCCCGCGGATGCACAAGTGATACGCACCAGGTCACCAACCAGGGGTCACAGCCCGTGGCTGACCCGCTCTGCCCTGTGGAAGGCAGCACACGCTGCCCCGGTTCAAGGCTGTCCCCAGCTAAAAAGCCATTAGCATCTGGTCCATATTGATCTGCAGCCATGGGGTCTCAGCTCAGTGATCCTCCCTGAGAGAGGCAGGACCACAGGCATCTCACCTGGCCTGGAGCTGGGACTTCTCATCACCGGATCCAATCTCCCAAACCAGGCTCCCGGGGCTCAGGGATATTTAATTCAGTTGCAAGGTTTTCTGCAGCACAAGGGGAGCAAAGCCAGGCAGGCTTGGTTCATTCCTCTGGTTCTAGGGGCACGAGACAGAAAAGCAGCTCTGGGGCCAGCACCCTCACCTGTGTCTTTGCGGGTCTGTGTTCTCTGTATAAATAGGGATGTTTCTGAATTTGCGCATGGGAGTCTGTGTGTGTGAGCATCTGTGATGTGTGCGTCTAAGTTTGCAGGTGTGTGTCTCGGTTCTTGCACAGGGCATGTGCCTGTCTGCCTACCTTGTGACAACGTGTTTTCTCTGGACAAGTCGTGGCCCCCTGGCCTGGCCTCCCCTCCGCCCCTCTTGAGCCCAGCAGCAGGACAGACATGGAAAGGATAAACCAGAGCCCCTCACTCCCGGGTTAAGTCCTCCCAGGGCTTCTACATCATCAGGGCTGGTAGCTGTAAGGACAGGAACCCCTGCAGCTGGGTGAACGGGGAAAGGAGCACGTTTCACCGCCCTGAGCGTTCACGTGCGCGCAGGTCTGGGCGGGGTCCGAGCCTGAGCATTTCCAACCGCCGCAGGTGAAGCCGCCAGGTGGGCGCATGTCAGGAGGCGCTCAGGCCCCTCGTGGGGAACAAACGCCTGCCCCACACCAGGGCCACTCAGCCAGACCCCGCCGCGGCCGCTGGCCCCGAGAGCTGGACCTTTTCTCTCCAGCCCTCCCCACCGAGGCCTGGCTCCCCGCCTGCGCCACCGCCCTCACCGGTTCCGCCAGCGCCACCTTCTCTCTTCCGGAGCAGAGGCTCACGGGAGGCTTCAGATTGGTGGGCCGGGGTCACATGACTGGGCCCCGCTGCAAGGGACGCTGGGAAACGGCCCTCTGGTTTCCACCCTGGGGAGTGAGACTCCTGGTGAGGGAAACGTCTCCTGGGAAGGGAGGTGTCGCAGCCAGCCAGGGGCTGCACGGCGTCCACGCCAGCTTCTCCCACAGCCAGACCCCGGGCCGCAAGGCTCACAGGCCCCGCCGTCCACACCTCGCCACGCTCCACACAGACCCAGGGTTCCCGCTGGGAGGACGGATCCACCGTGTTGAATAGCCCTACGGCGTGTGAGCCGCTGCGTGGGGCTGTGTGTGCGGCTTCTTCTCGAGGTCTCGCTGAAGTGCCCTTCCTCTGACAGCGTGGTCGCCGTTCGACGCCAGCATGTAAAAAGCATCGCATGTGATGGTACAATGCTGAACTTTCACTTAAATGGCGTTTTTAAAGCGCCTGACCCTCCGCCAACACGTGGACAGTATCTCAGGTCGTGGGAATGGAGGGGGGCGGGGTGAGCGGAGGCCGCAGCCTCACTCAGGTGAAGGGGAAGTAAGCTTGGAATCGGGTGGGAGCGGAGAGGACGGAAGCCAGCGACGGGGGAGGCAGAGACGGTGAGAGCAGGGCTGTCGGGAGATGGAGGAATCAGTGTTGAGCAGAGCGAGCTGAGAATCAAAGCATAAAAGAAAAATCTCTGTTCCCCAAAGTAAGGCTCTCTTTCCTCTTCCTGCCTCTGAGCAGGGTAGATGTCTCTGTAGCTGGTGTGGTTATCTGAATAAAGGGGAATAAGATGTGGGATCATGATAAAAATAAGACCTGTACTTCTTGAAAATATTTTTTAACATAAAGTGTGTGAAGGTACAATTGTTTGCTAATATTTTGAGCATGGATTTGATAACTGGAGTTGGGCTTTCTTTCCGTTATCTCAGCACAGCCATAATATAGTTTTTAGGAGCTATAGTTCTAGGGTTTTGTTTTTGTTTTTTTTTCAGATGAGATGATGAAACTTACAATCTCAGTACAAAATCCTTCAAAGTTTTTACCCAGTTCTCTACAGTTGCTTCGCCCAAACTTAATTCGAAAGGACTTTTTTTTTTTTGCGGTACGCGGGCCTCTCACCATTGTGGCCTCTCTCGTTGCGGAGCACAGGCTCCGGACGCGCAGGCTCAGCGGCCACGGCTCACGGGCCCAGCCGCTCCGCGGCACGTGGGATCTTCCCGGACCGGGGCACGAACCCGCGTCCCCTGCATCGGCAGGCGGACTCTCAACCACTGTGCCACCAGGGAAGACCCGAAAGGACTTTCTAAAGCATCTCTCTTTATTAGGTAAACCTAAGGCTTTCAGTTCAGGTTTCATAGAAAGAACAACGCTATTTTGCCCTATTATCTTATTCACTTATGATGATTTATTAAAGTATCTAAACTCCATAACAGATACAACTGGCATGAGCAGGTTGGGGACAGACACACTGATTCTTGGTCAGTCAGCACCTCCCGCAGCAGGAGCAGATGCGGCAGGGACTGGAGAGGGGCTGACCCAGCCCTTGGTCATCGTGTGCAGAGGGAACCGGAAGTCAACGTGGGGAGCTCACTACGTGGATGTCAACCAAGGAACCTTCTTCCAAGCTATGGTGTGGACACAGCGGGATCCTGGCACACGCTCATCTCGCTGTTAAATTCAGATATATACACGCAACAACAGGGAGAGGGGAGGGGGAGGGAGAGGGAGAACTGTGTAAACCATTGGGGTCATTCCTGTCAAGGAGTCCACACCCCAAATGCAGAGGAGTCGGGGGATGGGCATCTGCTGTCCCCTCATCTGTCTCCAGGGGGTGAGTGTATCATCATTCTGACGTGAACCAGTGTTTAAAATTACGTTTTCATTCAAAATGGGCCTACAGACAGGTGTGTATTTCATCTTCTGTTCAACAGAGAGAAAAAAGAATCCAGCTGTGATGTGTTCCGATACTGGTTAACTTGTACTTTTTAAAGGAACTCAGTTTAAATCTAAACCTCGAGTAAGGTAGGGCTCTCCCATGTTGTCATGATTTCCGTGGCCCCTGTGTCTTAGGCGGCTCCCCCCACACCATGCTCCATCCTGGGTGCTGAGGGCCCACCAGCTGGGAGGGGAACACGCTTGTGTGGGGTCCTGGCCCCACCCCTCCCTGGTTGTGTGGCCAACTCTGTGACCCCTCTGTGCCTCAGCTTCCTCGTTGGTGGGTGTGGGTGAGAGCAGAACCTACCTCACTGGGAGAGGATTGAACGAGCTAATCCGTCTGAGCCCCTTAGCACAAGGCCTGTCGCCCAGGAGGCACTCCATAAATGTGGTTATGAACTTCACATCCACGAGATGGACTTTGCAGTAAACGGTGCAGAAATAATTTTGAAATTTGTCATGCTATATTTCAGGGCACTTGTGAATGAAGTACTAGATTTCAAAGGCCTTTATCACATGCTTTCTCATATCTAGGACCCTGGACTCAAATATTTCTTCATGTTAACGTATGTATTTTTTTCCTCGCCTGGCTGCCTCAACCCATATTTCTTATCCCTTCAGTCCTAATGCTTAAGCCTAGACTTTAGGAGAGCAACAGGAACAGGATATAATAATAATGTAAAAATAATACCATTGTATTTTTTTCTCTTAGATCAAGATTGGTTTTCTGGTTCCCTATAACCTCGCCTTTCACACATGCCTGTGGGCTATTAAGATTTAGTCAGAGCGTCCCTTTCATTTCCCACCTGTCATCTGGAAGGAGAGAGTCTCCCTGAGTTGAGTCCACTCACTTGAGATGATTTTCAATTTATACCCGAGGGAGAGCTGACGTTGTTCAACCTTGTCAGCATTCCCTTGGCATCACTGTCAGTCAGTATCACCTCTCTCTCTCTTTCTCTCATTTCTCTTTCCCATAGTCACGCATACAAGGCAAACCACTCGACTGACCCCAGATGCAGTGGGCCGTCCCTCTAGGACTCCTCCAGCCTTACAGCAGGGCGTCTTCCCTTCCCTGGTTTCCGGGTGTGCCTCACACTTACTCTCCCACCTCCCACCATCCAGGACGCCCTGCTCTCTGAGCCCTCAGATCTCTCAGGAAGGTCCACCCCCTCCAGCCCACAGGACAGCGCTGCTGCTCTCCCAGAGCCAGGGAGATGCCAAGGATGAGGCCTGCAGCGACACGACACAGCAGAGGTTTGTCACATGGACAATTGAGAACGCAGCCAGTCTTCTGGGAGTCCAACTGATAATGTTTGAGGTGAAGCCAAGATGACCTCCCTCCTGGAGTCCACATGGTGCAGGCCTCCTCTTTGCCCCTCGCTGTCTCTCTCCTGGAATCTCTGACACGGGGGTTGACCTGCAGGGCTTGGTCTTTCCACTGCTACTCACCCCCAGCACCCAGGGAGGACCTGGCCCACAATTCAGAGTCAGCAATGCCAGTAGAAAGAGTGAATGTCGGGGAGGGGGCCAAGGTCCGGGGTCTACCATCCACGTCCTGGTCGTGCCCGTCCCTCAGACACAGGCTCGGCGGCATCCTGAGAACTAGCTGTGGGTCTTAGAGGGCAGTGGCCCCCTATTCCAGGCCACAGAGGACGTTCTGGGCTCAATACCAGTGAAAGGCTGTCATATTTTAGCCACTGATGGATTAGATTGGGCCCACATGGATAATGCAGAATGCACTCTGTATTTCAAGGTCTGGACCCCTAATCCCATCTGCAAGCCCCCGTCTCCCAGGCAAGGTAACACAGCCACAGGTCCTGGGGATCAGGGTGTGGACGCCTTTGGTGCCTTTATTCTCCCAGCCATGCCATCACGGACTTGAATCAAGGTTCTCCCCCTCCGTTTCCCTGATGGGATGCTGTGCTGTGATTTGATGGACTGCTTGTCTGTCCCCATCCTCTGACTTGAGGGTCAAACCTTCTCAAGGTCAAGAAGGGTCTCACATTTCCAAAGGTCCGTTCAGTGAATATGAATTGATGCAAAGGTGAATCCTCAGGACACCCACGGGCAGGAGGTGACAGGAAACTACGGACCAGGAGGGCCTGGGGCGCTGGTGAGACTGTGCCCCACGAGGGGGTGTCCTCCGCTCGGCACCAGCCGCGGCTGCCGTGTGGGATGGGTCTCAGGGATCAGCCGTGTGGGATCTGAGCTCTGACTGCTCAAGAACATGCAGAAATGAGCACTTTAGGCAAAACTTCTTAATTTTTAAGCGTTGGACCCTAACTCAGATTGTTTCAGCACTGACCAGGTTAAGCAAACACCTGGAGATCGCCCAGCCTGTGTCCTGCAGTTTACAATCTCTGCTCTGGGAAGTTTCTTTTCTTTTCTTTTCTTTTTTTTGTCGTATATGGCCTTTATTATGTTGAGGTAGGTTCCCTCTATGCCCACTTTGTTGAGAATTTTTATCATGAACGTGTGCTGAATTTTGTGAAATGCTTTTTCTGCATCTCTTGAGGTGATTGCGTGGTTCCTATTCTTCATTTCAGTAATGTGCTGTGTCACATTGATTGATTTGTGGTATTGAACCATCCTTGCATCCTGAAATAAATCCCACTTGATCAAGATGTTTGATCCTCTTCATATATTGTTGAATTTGGTTTGCTAATATTTTGTTGAGGATTTTTGCATTTATAGTTACCAGAGATAGTGGCCTGTAATTTTCTTTTTCGTAGTATCTTTGTCCGGTTTTGGTATCAGGGTAATGGTGGCCTCAAAGAATGAGTTTGGGAGTATTCTCTCCTCTTTGATTTTTGGGAATAGTTTGAGAAGGATGGGTATTGACTCTTCTTTATATGTATGGTAGAATTCTCCTGCGAAGCCATCTAGTCCTGGACTTCTGTTTTTTGGGAGTTTTTTTTGTTTGTTTTTATTTGTTTTTGTTTTTGTGGTACACGGGCCTCTCACTGTTGTGGGCTCTCCCGTTGCAGAGCACAGGCTCTGGATGCGCAGGCTCAGCGGCCATGGCTCATGGGCCCAGCCACTCCGTGGCATGTGGGATCTTCCGGACCGGGGCACGAACCCGTGTCCCCTGCATCGGCAGGCGGACTCTCGACCGCTGCGCCACCAGGGAAGCCCTTTTGGGAGTTTTTTGATCACTGGTTCAATTTCAATGCTAGAAATTGTTCTGTTTAGATTATCTATTTCTTCCTGATTCAGTCTTGGAAGATTGTATGTTTCTAGGAATTTATCCATTTCTTCTAGGTTGTCCAATTGCCTGGCATATAACTATTCATAGTATTCCCTTATGATTGTATTTCTGTGGTATCAGTTATAATTTCTCCTCTTTCATTTCTTATTTTGTTTATTTGGTTCCTTCCTCTGTTTTTTTTTTTTTTTTTTCTTCATGAGCCTGGCTAAAGGCTTATCAATTTTGTTTATCTTTCCAAAAACCAGCTCTTGGTTTCATTGATCATTTTTATTTATTTATTTTTTGGACTGTATTTTATTTATTTCTGCTCTGATCTTCGTTATTTCCTTCCTTCTGCTGAATTTGGGCTTGGTTTGTTCTTTTTAAATTTCTTCAGACGGTAGGTTAGGCTGTTTGAGATTTTTCTTGTTTCTTGAGGTAGGCCTATATTGCTATAAACTTCCCTCCTAGAACTGCTTTGGCTGCATCTCATACATTTTGGAAAGCTGTGGTTTTATTGTCATTTGCCTCAAGGTATTTTCTGATTTCCTCTTAGATTTCTTCATTGACCATTTGGTTTTTTAGTAGCATGCTGTTTGTTATCCATGTGTTTGTCTAGTCCCAATTTTCTTTCTGCAATCGATTTCTAGTTTCATACTGTTGTGGTCAGAAAGGATGTTTAATGTAATTTCTATCCTCCTAAATTTGTTGAGACTTGTTTTGTGCCTTTGCATGTGAAAGGAAAAGATACCTTGAAATTCTGTCTACAAAACAAAAACCTTACAGGATGAATGGCTGCCTTAGGGAGATTATTTAACCTGCAAGTGCTTTGAGAACAAGGGGGATATGTTATGAATAATCTGTGTACTTTCAGTAATAGCATATTGGACAAGATCCCCAAAGAAGAAGATTTGCCAAACCTACTAAGTTTTTTTTTCTTGTGGTGTTGCACATTTGGGGAAAAAATGGTAAAGTTCCCAACCAGAATACTTTTGACAATTCCCAGGTATGCACAAGCATAAAGTTGTAAAAACCCATTTGTCAGTTACCAGTGCACATTCTGTTACTTTGCACAGGACTGAAACAAATGTAACTAAATTCTGCAGTGAAGTCACCATCCAGTGGAGACCAAGCATGGAAATTTAATTCCTCAGAGGAAACTTAATAAAGTCATGTGTGGCTGAAAATGAGACGGCTAATGAAATTATTTCTGGGACAGTGTCTGAACTTTTTACACAGAAATGAATGGTTCTTGTTGGAAGCTATTTGAATAATCCATTGCTGATAGATGATAAAAAGAAGAATCCTCTAATGTTCTAAGGCAGACTTGAAAGGACTCACTGGGGACATCAGGAGTTTAAGGCTTTTGAAATTCTAGAAATATTCACAGCCCTTTATCCTGTGGCTGCTGAAGAAGAGTTCAGATAGTGTGACCATCAAGATTTTACTGGCATGTCCCCAGTTATGTAATGGTTCCTTTTAATATAATCCACATCTCTATAGCAGTGCTGCCTTCATGTTCAGGTCAACTACTCAGGCTTCATCCATGATTTCTCTCTTTGCCTCACATCCCACTACTAATTTAAGTCCTGGAGGGTTTACCTCTAGTATATGTCATCTTAGCTTACATCCCCCCATAAGCAGATCTGGAGCAAACATTCAAGGTCAAGCTATTTGGAGGTCAAGTATTTGGGAGAAGGCTTGAGAAATGCTGGTAGGAAAGGGGTGAATGAGGCTAGACAGGGGACGTGGCTGGTAAAGAGTCTGTGTCTGAAACCAAGAGAGGCAACTGAAGCACAAACAGATACATTAAAAGATTCAAAGCCTGATTAGAAATGATAGGAGTAAACCCATTAGAACTAACAAATAGATGTATCAGATGTAAATAATAACTAAACGCTAATCCTTACAGAAGAGGATGTTCCAGGAAATGAGTGTTCCAGCTTTGAGTTCTGGAATGCAAGATACCAGGGTGAAGCCTAAGCCTGTGCAATAGAGAAGCTAAATGCAGTTGTGTAGGGACTTCTGTCTGCTGTCCAAGACTCCCATTCTATTACAGGAGCTGCTTTTGACTAAAACACACAAAAGTTTTCAGCAGTCACAGAAAATCCCCGAATCTCAGTGACTGGAAACAGCTGTCCATTTCTTGCTTGTGCCACACGCCAATCATGGACTGACAGGGGTGCTCTGCTCACCACAGTTGCCCCAGGACCCAGGCTGCTGCAGTCAGTCACCATGTCAGAGTGGGGAGGAGCTCCACAAGGACATCAAATGCCCTGGGATAGAAGTGAGCATGACCTCCATCCAGCAATCCCATTGCTCCAGGTGGGTGAGACGAGCTCTCTAATGGGGCTCCACCCTGTGCTGTGGAGGCTCAAAGGAAGGAGCATCACGGGCAGACTGGGGTCCGGGAGGGCTTCCCAGGGGCTCAGGAGAGGCAGCCTCGCCCATGAAGAGGAGGGCGTGAAAGGCTGAGCCTCAGACGTTTCTGGAGGCGGGTGGGGGTCTGAGCGCCGTGTGGGTCTCAGCCTTTGCCTCTGGCGGTTCCTGTTCTTTAACTGCGGATGTGAATTCTCCCCAGCAGCACCGAGAGCAGACCGCGGAGCAGCCCGTCTGGGCGCTGTCTCCACCTAAGGACAGGCCGCCACCACGGGAGTGTGCGCACCTCATCTGGACACACGGGCTCTTGTGGCCCCGTCTTAGACCTTACTTCTGGGAGCCGTTCCCGCCAGAATCTCCCGTTCTGATCCTAGAGCTGTGTGAGCTGTGCATCGCATTAGGCGGCATTTCTGGTTTCTGAATCGGGTGGAGAATCCCAGGACTGGCACTAGACACACACATCCACAGTCGGCAGCTCGCTGTCGCCTTGAAACGCCTGTGGACGGTTCATCTGCTTCCGAGTTCATGAATCAGGTTAACATTTCAAATTTCATTAGAGCCTCAAGACCTTCCAGAGCTCAGTGTAATTCATATTCGGTGAATGCACAAATCCCCCAATCTTCACACTGATACACTCGGGTTCTAAACCTTCAAATATGAAAGTACCGTCTAAGGAGCACATTACAGGTGGGCTCAGAGAGGCGTTAGCCCGTGGCTGGGCTGTGGGGAGCCTGGCAGGGAATCTGCAGGGCCAGAGAAAGGGCAGGACGTGGGGCGGGGCGGCCGACCTCTGGCCAGAGCTGTACAGGAGGCCATAGTCCCAGCAGGTCCCAGGCTCTGGCCGAGGTCAGCGGGTCTCAGAGATTCGTGTCCAGGACCAGAAGTGAGGACCAGGCTGGAATCCCTCCTCTCTTCCCTGCAGGGTCGGCATGCGGGGGCAGCTGGGGGCCTCCGGGGCACTGACCCAGATTCTGTGCTGGACATCTCCCAGCATCCACCTCTCCTAGGAGCGCCCCAAGTTCCATCCGGGAATCCACCCGCTCAGACCCGTCATCCAGGCAGAGCACCCTTGGCTCCAGTTGGGGCTGTGATTCAGGTCAAGTCAAGCCCTGCCCTGATTGCAGTGATTGGTCCAGAGCTGGTCACATGACATCAGCATGTCCAATCAGAGTGAGCATCAGGACTTGTCCCAGGCGGACAGGAAAGGCTCTTACCACGGGCTGTGTTCTGGCTGCAGTGATTGGTTCAGGAAGGTCACATCACCTTAACATGTCCAATCAGAGTGAGGTTTAGGGTTTGTCCCAAGTCAACAGGAAAGGCTCTTACACTTTCCACTGGCTGTGTCCTGGCTGCAGTGATTGGGTCAGGGATGGTCACATGACCTCATGCAATCCAATCAGAGTGAGTGCCGGGCCTCGCCCGGGGCTGACAGGAAAGCCTCGGCTCTGAGAGGAGGTGAGCAGGACCTCCGCTGCCATCTCGTCACCGTGGAGGGGCCTGAAGATGCCCGAAGGCAGAGATTGGCGCCTGATAACAAAGCCAGGCTGAACGAAGGCAAAGGGACGAGAGGGAAGAAAGGACTGAGTTCTGATGACGTCACTGGGGCCCTGGATCCAACCGCACCTGAAGCTGGCCCTGCCCTGCGGAGACCTCAGGTCAGGAGTGCACCAGCCCCACCCCTGTTTTCTTGAGCAGATGTGAGGTGGGTCCGTCACTTCGCAGTGAGGAGGCCTCGTTAGTGCAGAGGGCACGGAGCAGATTCTAGGGTCGTGATTGTGCAGATTCCCGCCGTTTGGTCCGAGCCCGGACCCTCCGGCCTCGGCCTCCTCGTCTGTAAAAGGAGGATGGAGGGTTAATGTTGCGGTGAGTAGCCCGGAAACAACTGACGTGAGTAGGGCGCATATAGGAGTGCGTGAAACACCCAGAGCAGCGGGCGCGGGAACAGGGAGGAGGGTACACAGGCCACCGGGGGGCGGTGCACAGTAAGAGCCCACAGCAGAAGCTTGTACATGAGGCGGATGCGGACCAGGATACGGAGGAGACTCACGTGGCAACACAAATAAGCACCAACACATGCAAGTGACACGCACACGCACAGGATGCCGCCACATCCAGGTAGCACAGGTGCGTGAGTGTAGCACAGGTCACATATACAGGGATGACATCGGATAGCAACACGTGGGAAGCAGACGATACAGTCACTGGGAACACACGTAAGAAGCGCACGGAGCACAAGAAAACAGCTCGTGCGTGACACGCACAGCATCGCAGATGTAAGACACACACCGCTATAGCCCATAAGTCACACCTTCGGGCGATTGACGTGGGAACCAGATAGGTGAGTCTCAGGCAGCCCCTGCAGGTAACAGAACCATCCCCAGATGCACACCCATAGATTAGCCACGTGGAACACGTACACAAGCTGTCTCAGGCCCATACTTGGTCATAATATTCGGTAAGAAGTAGATATGGGCCCAATACTTCCCTCTAGCCTGAGACCCAGATCTGCCTGGAGACAAAACATGTTTGGAAACCAGGGAAGGGATGCAGAAGGGCTGGCAGCTGTGGTGCTTGGGCCTCTGAGAACGGTTGGGGCGCTATAGCGGTGGTCTGAGTACTTGTTTGTATAGCATATATCACGATTCTAAATCATCAGCCTTCAGTCTTCCCCAGAGAAAACCGTCAAGATGTTTAAGTAGAATAACCCTCGTGTGTATTTCTTTTCCAGCATCACAGATGCAGTAAATACTTTGCAAAGAGGCCTTTATCTCTTAGATAACAAAGAACTTGTGAGGACCCTTGACGTACTCCACAAATCTTCCCTGGTTCTGTCCTGCTGCCTAGGCTCTCCCAAGAGCCCCTCTCGTTATCGGAAGTGGGGCTTCTTCAGGACGTTGTGACTGCTGACAGGCTCCCAGGTCGTCGGAGGCCCTGAGCATCTCCAGGAATCGGGCTGCGCCGGCGTTAGATGGGGGAACACAGTTCACTGCATCCACTCTGACAGCTCAGAGAAAAGACGAGGCCAGGGACCCTCACGAGGAGGTTGTTAACGCAGCGATGCTGCACTTGGACTTTCTGTCCTGGGAGCACTTTTATTCTCCACCTTTAAAAGGACGCGGGAACGCTCTCCCTGCTGTGGGTCGGCGTTCACGAAGCTGTGGATAACTTGCCAAGGTGGGGCCGATGGAGGAAGCCAATCCTGGCAGGTGGTGTCTTCTGCCGGGTCCTGAGGGGAACTCCCACCCAGGGTGGGGTGAGGGGGCTGTTTCACAGATGTCACTTTAAGTCCGCTTTGAGCCAAGCTCCTCCCCCCCTCCTTCAGGCAGCACGCATGCACGGGGTAGCAGGAAAGAAGAGGAAATTCTTCAGATCAGGATGAAAATCCATTGAATTTCTAAGTGTCTCCAAGTTTTCTGGTGCTTGGCACTGGTCAGAGTCCAGGTCTGTAGCCTGGACCCAGAGGACCTTGACCCTTGCCTGGCAGAGACTGTGACCCATGAACACAGCACAGCCTTGGACCCGGGTTCCTGGGGAGGTGCTGTACCCTTCTGCATCATGGAGGTGACTTTCAGCTCAACCACGAAAGGACTGGGACCCCTCACCCTCTGCACCCAGATGCCCACAGTGCTGCCCACCGTGGGACAGGCTTGGGGACTGGACCATCTCATTACGACTGTTGTTCAAACTCATGGTCCGTCCAGCTCCCGGCATGTCACTGGTCCCCAGTGCCCCTGGAAGAGCCTGGAAAACGAAGAAAAGAGTCTCTGCATGGATTAAAAATGAATTGGGGCTTTGAAAGACATCAAAGCCAATTCCAGTTTTAAGAACAAAACACATTTCATGAAGCATCATCGCAATTACCTTGCATTATCCACGCCCATCCCTCTTAACATCCTCTCCATCCTCTCACTTCTTAGGTATGATCTTAGCAGAGTGACACCTGCCTCAGTTTTAATTAAAAGCGAATAATGTCGAAATGTATTTAGAAGGAGAAAAGGACACAGATCCCCTCTGGAGCCCATTTACCGCTCTTCACAGCGCGTTTAAACCCCCCCACATGCCTAGTGCAGACCTTCCTGGGGCTTTGCAACTGCAGGTGCTGAGCGGGTCCAGCGATGAGCGCTCTCTTGATCAAGTGATCGAGAATGTGGACCCTCTAGTGTATAAGGTGTTGAGCTATAATGCTGTACACCCGAAGTTTGTATAGAATAATAAAAGAATATGGGCCATCTATAGCTTCGCGCGGGTCAAAGGGTGTCTCTAACCCCCACTGCCGCAGCTCTGAGGGCTTGGACTTCTCCTCCAAGCCTGAGCACCGGGGTGGCCCTCAGCCCTCGAGTCTCTCACATTTTCCCTGTGAAGTTGTCCCTGAGTTACCAGACCATTCGATTCCTCCCTCCCTCCCTCCCTCCCTCCTTTCCTCCCTCCGTCCCTTCCTTCTTTCCTTCCAAATGTATTTTCTGAGGGGCCGGGCTCTGTTCTCGGTATTGAAGCTACAGACCGTGGCAAACCAGATTCATCACGTCTTCAAGTTCACGGTCTAGACAGGGATACGGAAAAAGAATAGTGCTCTAAAGACATAGAATTGCAAACTTCAGTGGATACTGGGAGAGAAAATTACAGGGACCCTTGGGAACATAAAACAGGGACCTTCTGGGAGCTGGCATCTGAAGGAGGTGTGAGCAAAGTAGATGGCATTCCAGGCAGAGGGAACAGCAGGTGCAAAGCCCTGAGGTGGGAGGATGAGAAGCCCCTTAGACACACACACCATTGTTATAGCAAGAGCTGACACTGACACAGGCCTCACTGTGCCCACACACAGTTCTGCTTTAAATACACCTCCTCACTGCATCCCGAATCCATCCTTATGAGTACAGACATCTATGAGCACAGTACCATCAATATTCCTGTACTTGGGGTGAGGCTACTGAAGCACACGTGGATAAGCAACTTGCCTGACGTTACGCAGCTCATGAGTGGCAGAACCAGGATTGGAGCTGGGCCATCTGGATCGCTGTACTGAGCTGCTTGAAGACCTTTCAGTGTGGCTTGAGCTCCGAGAGGAGACGGAGCGTCGTGTGCCCAGAGGCTGGGGGTGAGCAGGGCCAGAACCAAGTCATGAGGAGCCGCGGGCCACCTGTGTGTGTCAGGATCGTCTACGTCGTGAGCAATGAGAGCAAACCACCACCAAACCACCTTGAGTGGAAAGAGGTGTTAGGTGCGCCTAGCTGGAAACAGGATAGGTTTCAGGCCTGGCTTGATCCAGGGGCTCAAGTGACGTTACCAGGGTTCATTCTCTCCTCGCTTTCTCTGTGCTGGCTTTATTCTCAGAGCACCTTTGTTCAACAGCTCAACCGTAACATCCCCCTGTGCCCCCAGTTCATGACACAGAAGTCTCAAGAAAAGTCAACCACCACCTCCCAGCCATTCAGCCATAATTTCAGGGCTTCCCTATCTGAGCCAGAGAGTCTTGCTTGAGTCACATGCCCATCCCTGAACCAATCACTGTGGCTCAAGCCAGGATGAATAACCCACCCTCAGGACACCAGGAGCAAAGACACATCTGGGCCACAGGGGAGGCTACGAAAGTGGGAAATAGAGGCTGCATGTCCAACACGTGAATGTCATTCTTCAGGCCCATCTAGGACGTTGGCCAGGGAGGAGGGCTTGGCCAAAGAAGAGGGTGTGTACTCTGGGATCTCTGGCCAGCAGAGACCATGGCTATGAGGAGAGAGGACAGAGGATGGCTTAGAGGACGCAGCAGCTCCAGGGGAGCTTGAGAATGCCCCCGAGCTCTGCTCACTCCCCACTCCGCCCTGCGCCCAGGCTTGGGTGGGACAGAAACCTCCAGAGCCCAAGAGGGCTGGAGGGGCTCTAGCCAATTGTTCCCAAGATAGCCGCCCACTGAAATACCGGAGAGGCTTTCGGAAGACTGGATCCTGACTGCCACCTTCAGAGCTCCTGGTGTAATTGGTCTGAGGCACAGTTTGGAAATCAGGATTTTTAAATCTCCCCAGGTGATTCTTATTTGTGGCAGATACTGTGATCCACGGACTGAGTCAGTCCCCGCATGAGCCAATAGTGCCTCCATTCCCCACATACAACCCGGGCAGCCGCTCTATTTAGTTCGTCTCAATTTAATCTATCTTGTAAGAAAACTGTCAGTTCCATTCCTCACCTTAAATTTCTATCGATTTTTTCCCCATCCTCCCTGGGGCTTCTTCAGAGTAACGGGAGAAATCAATATCTGACCCGGACAGTCCCTGTTTCCCTTTGCTGTGCTGATTTGCTCAAACATTTTTTGGGGGTAGCGAGCCTGTAGGTGCGTCCTCACCTTTCTAAGGCTGGCCAGAGAGGAAATGACTGAGAGAGAGAATCACAGAACCAACCTCCACGGCAGCCCTGCAGTGGGGCTTAGAGGAGAGGGCTCCAGGTACGTCGTACACAGCTGTTCAGGGCTACCTCTGTCATCCACCCACCCACAGGGACCAGTTCATGACGGATGCCTCTGCAGACGTCTGTGAGGAGGGATCCAGGACCCCGGTGCATTCAGACCCACCCCTCCCAGGAGAGGGAACCGAGCAGGTCCAACCTTGCTGTGACCGCGCTTACTTAGAATTGACTAAGATCAGATGCGGCGCCATCAGTCATTTTGGATGAAGAAATAGAGATGAGGCTGGTTTCAAAAAAATGGTTCATTTTTTCATCTTTCAAAATTTGAACCAGCTGCAGATTTGGGTGGCTGGGGGATGCTTCTCGGAGACGTGCTGCTGCTGCAGGATGAACGAGAGCACCAGATTGCTCTCCTCGAGCAGGTTTATGTGTGGCTGGAGAGGCAAAGCCAGGGTGTGCGTCACTGAGGGTCCAGGTCCATTAGCACTGTGCCTGAGACAGATGTGCCCAGTAAGTCCTCAGCAGTGACCTAGCCACGTGAATGTGCACAGTAAGCCACTGGCAATGGCCCTTGGCACTGTGAGTATATACAGCAGGTGCTCGATAACGACCTGACCTCATGGGTGTATGCAGTAGGAACTCAGTGATGGTTTGGTGGGTCATCTCCATGCCCAGCTGATCGCCAGATGCAGAGAGGTGCCTGAAACCCACGGCTGGTGACATGACTTCCAGGTAAGTTAGAGGTTCTAGAGATGCGACACCTGCAAGAGCAGAGGTCACCTGACGAGGTGTCAGCCAGATACCTCAGGGGCACTTCACACACCTGCACCCTGTGGTAGGTGACTGATAACGACTGGTAATGCGCTCACTGGACGCCTACCTCCCTGGGTGGCGCCTCTTCCTAGGACGTGGACCGCACCCCTCTCAAGCCTGTGAGCAGGTGCTGCGCTCGCCCACATTCTACAGCTGGACATCAGACCCAGGCAGAGGTGCAGTGACCCGCCCTGGGTCCCACAGCTAGAAAGTGACGGAGCTGGGCTTGAGGCAGCGGTCAGGCTGCAGACGCCCTCAGCCCACAGGGCGGGTGTCGGTGTCATGGGCCCAGGATTGTGCATTTACCCAGGCATGCCCGGTGGTGCCTCTGATCCCCGACCCAACCACCGGGAATCCCAGTGACCTGTGGGGGTGAGAGACTAACATTTGGGTGCTGGGAGGAGGGGGTACCTGGGCTGCAGGCAGCTGCCTTGCTGCCACACAGGAGCGTGAGGCTGGAGGCGCCCAGAGGACAGCAGAGCCCAGAGGTGGGGAGGCAGAACCAGCTGAGCCCCTGGATCCAGCTGCACCTGCGGCTTATGGGGAGCCTGCGCTCCCACATTGTCCCTCTGTGCAACCTGATTTGGGTTCTTGGGCTTGTGACCTTCTGCCCTGCATGGTACAGAGCCCCCTGCAGATCTGACCTCACTGTCCCTCAGCCATTCTCCTGTCACTCCCTGCCCCAGGCTCACAGGCTCTTCCTGCAACACTGTGCCTGCCCCATGCTGCCCCTCACCTGCAGTGCCCTCTGGAGCCAAAGAGACAGTCATTTCTTAAGGCCACACAGCTAATACGTGGCAGGGCCAGGATTTGAACTTGAATCCGCCTGACAGCAGGACGCAGGTTCTTGACCACCTTGCAGGGTGGTGGACCTCTGAGGAGAGGGTGCTGAGGACTGTGGGCCCCCAGCTCAAGGTCGCGGTCACAGTCCCTGCGGCCCCGCCCTCCCGTCCAGGCCCCGCACCTTCCCCAGCATTGTTTTCAGTGAGTCTGTGCAGGAACCCCAGGGAGGACGGGCGGGGCTGGAGGGAGAGAGACCCTGTGAGTCCAGGCAGACCCACGGTCGGGAAGGGCGTTGAGCGTCGTCAGGTGTGAGTGACGTAATCGGGGCTCCTGGGCTGCAGCCCCTGATTTCTAACCAACCTTCGGAAGACAGAAGGGGAGCCACTCTGAAGACCCAGCAAATGGCTCAGAAAACCTGCTTCGAGGATTAAGAAAAGCATGAAACTGTTAACTCGTCCTCTGGACCCTTCCTGGGCCTCTGATATCACAACGATGCCCCAGCTTCCTGCTGTGGAAGGAAGGTTGCAGGGGAGGGGAGGGGACGTGTTTCCTCTACGACCCACATCACTGCAGAGGCCCTGCTCCCCCCGGGCCCATCACATGCAAATCCTCTCTGCTGACCGCTCTTCTGCAGCAGCTGCTGTTGTGGGCAGAGCTGGACAGGAGCTGCCCTGCATGGGGCAGGTGAGAGCACCCAGGCCGAGACCCGTGAGGCAGATGAGTTCTAGGCCCCAGGCGTGGTCAGGGAGCTGCAGCCTGGCATCCCCTGAGATGTGGGGAATGCAGAATCCCAGGCCCCCGCCCTGGCCCAGGAATCAGCATATCTGCAGTGCAAGCAGCCCCGGGGACTCGTGAGCACGTTGTCCTCTGAGGAGTCGGAGGGCAGCTGCTCTGTCCAGTCAGCACAGCACAGGGGGCAGAAATGCATCCATTGTGACTGCATCGGGTGGGGCAAGTCTGCTGTGAGCGGCTGCAGACCTCAGTCCACAGGAGCTCACGTGAGACAAGCTACTCTCTCGCACAAAACCCAAGTGTGGAGAAGTGTGGTCCAGGGCTGGCATCATCATTCACAGTCATAAGGGAAGATCGCTCCTCTCTCTTGCTTCTAGGAACTCCTCGGTATCTGATTCTTCCTCATGTTCCAAAATGGCTGCTTGAGCTCCAGCCCCCACATCTACATTCCAGCTGCCTGAGACAGGCAGGCCACTGTCCTTATCTGACTCTACTCTCCTGAACCTCTCCAGCTCCTCCAAGTTTGGGGACCAGATTCACACAAAGCCACGGCAGCTGTGAAGAGACCCATGTCTTGGGATGAGCACTGGGAAAATCAGAGTGATTTTTCACTGCCGGGACACGGTGTTCGGAAACAGCACTAAAACTCCAAGGTAGCGCACGTGTTATAAGTGGATCTGCCCTGCAGAGACAGGGTCACCCCAAGGCCCCAAGGGCAGGGTGGCCCAGTAAGCCCAGGCATGGGCATTCTTTGTGCCCTATGCTCTCCACCGCCACGTGGAAACAGCCTGCACCGTGGAGACCATCTAAGTGGTAGACCCAAGGACAGAAGAAGTTGGCTCCAATTAGCGAAGGAAAAAGATCTCGCAAAACCCAGGAGACCTGTGAAACCAGGAATAGAACCGAGGGACAGGGCCATTTGCAAACTAACAGACAAATGCAGCTTGTTCAGCTAATAAAAGCAGAAGAATCTGCAGGAGACCCAACCACGTGAGCAGGCAACACGGCACACAGGGGCCACTTATCTTGAAAGACTCCATTAGGCCCATTCTTCCTTGACTAAATCTCCTCGAAGGATATCTGTCCAGTGAGGGAGAGAATAGATACACGTTGGCCTCCAGGGAGAATGGAGGGCAGAAGGTGGTGCCCCTCCCACAAAGCCACGGCAGCTGTGAAGAGACCCATGTCTTGGGATGAGCACTGGGACGCCCTCCCAGTGCTCCCACTGCACGCCCTCCCCCAGCCTCCTGAGCAGGGGTGGGCGGGCTTCGTCCCAAAGCCCCGCCCTCCAGCCTCAGCGATGTTGCCACTTATGACTCCTCCAACTCAGGGCTCATCCTTAGTCTCATCTTCATTCTTTCTGAAGCCTTTTAGATGACGGACCGGTTCCTTCACTGTGAAAAGTTGTCACTGATTGTTTTACTGCACTTCTCAGTTTTCTCCCTGCCTGGTTCTTTATCTGCCTCCACCATTGTCTCTCCTCCTTGTGACCCCTACATGCAGACATCCCCCAAGGCTGTTTTTAGCCACCTTCTCTTGTAAACTCTTCCTTGGGATTCCGTGGTCCACGCACTATGTGAGTAACTTCCATCTCTGCGTCTCCACCCGACTCCTTCCCAGACTCCATAGCAAGTCTCTGATGTCTCTAAGTCTCTAAGCTAAGAAGGAATCACGAAGCGGGATCTTACGAACCAAGCAGACCGTCAGATACACTACACGGCCCCTCACTCAGTCAACAGAGTCCACATCTGTGCGAGCTGGAGAAGGTAATGGGGCTGCTGGTGCTGGGTGATGGGGGACAAATTCCCCCGATCGTCAGCTGATGGCTGTGATCCCTCATCAAGGAAATAAGCGGCTCAGAACTGCACCCGGAGGATAAAGGCATTTTTAGCAGAGCGGAGCCCGTGTATCACAGCCCAGATTTACTTACAGCATGAGGCTGGCCTCATTCTAGCGGCCCATCTAGTGGCCCATTTAATCTGAACTAAATTGTTTCCAAGATAAGGGCAAACACCCCATTGCCCTGCTGCCCCCTCTGAGGAGAGCCCAGAGGCTCCATCTGCAGTAGGAGAGGCCGGAGCAGAACCTCAGAGCTCTCAGCTCCCTGTCTCTGAGGAGGCCAGATGTCATCAGGATAAACTGATACTAATAGGGACGGTTCAGTGTGAAGAAATCTTCCGGGAGTTGTTACTCCAGAGATTCCCAGATGTCAGCACGGGCATCACCCAGAGGGGGCTTGTTGAAACCCAGGTCGCAGGGCCCCACGGCCAGGGCTTCTGCTCGAGCAGGTCTGGAGGACGTCTCCAGTGTCCATGAAAATAGTCAATCAACGATCTATAATAAGAATAGAGAAGGGTTTTACTTGAGCCAGACTGAGGACTCTAGCCCAGAAAAGCAGCTGCTCAGATGATCCTGAGGAACGGCTCCCGAGAAGCATGTGTTTCAGCACAGTTTTATGTCTTGTCAGAAAATAAGAACGTCAAACACGTCAAAGATACATTCCTTCAAGGTTTCAAAAAGAACAGACCAGCGCATACACCGAGTCAGTGTGACCTTGGCACCTGGGAAGGGAGGCTTATCAGTGAAGAAGGACCAGCCCTGTCATCCCGGGAAGGGAGCCATTTATTTTTAACACGGACATTCTTCTGGCCCGCGTGCGCTTTTCTTTAATAGTGAAAAAAGCAGATGTACAACGTGTGTTTAATAGGCCATAAACGAGCTGGCTTTGTTCGCATAAAATCAAGTTAACTCGTGCACGAGGCGGAATGACTTCCCCACGCCTCGACGCGTGAACGTTTCTTTGAGCGCTGACGAGTTCCCAGGTGATGCTCGCGCGGCTGGTCCAGGGCCCCACTCTGAGAACCAAGGGCTTTGACGCCAGAGGAGCCGCGTTCCAAGACGGCACTGGACCCAGTGCCGTGATCTCCTCGTAAAGGTCAGATCCAAAGAGCAGGTCCCGCAGGGCTCTCACTGGCCTGAGGCGCTCGTGAAGCGTTCCTGGGAGCCGGGGCCCCGGTTAACCTGTGGGCAGAGACGCCCCGGCCAGCGTCCCTCTCCCACCCTGTGCCTTCCGCTGGCCGAGACTCGGGGTCTTACCTGTCTGAAGCACGTGACCCAAGCTGCCATTAGCTTTATTTAGCGTCACGTGACTCATTCCCCACATGTCGGTGTGAGGCTACTTCCTGCACACTCAGTTGACGGATTTGTCTGGCAAACTGGATTATCCTCAGATCTCCCTCATCCTCCCAGGCACACGCTTCACATCCCTCCCCCTCCCTCCAGGACCCGCGACTCTGTCTCACACGTCGCACGTGGGGCTCCTCTTCCGGCTTCTCCAACCCCTTCGCTGGGCTGGGAGCTCCGTGAGGGCAGAGCCATCGTCCCTGGTTTCCTTTACTGCCGTCCCCACGGCTGGATCAGTCCCTGGCGCATAGAGGCGCTCAGTGACCCCCTGGCGAACGAACGGATTTCTCCAACTTCTAAAGCCACGATTGGACCTCGCTCCCGAGCCAGAGGTGTGCTTTCAGGAGAATGTCACGCAAGTCCTCGGCAAAACCACAGTGGACAGGTCCTGGCACAACCTTCTTGGTCTCAGTGCTGTGGCCCGCGTGTCCTCCGAAGGGTGGCGGACGTGAGTTTTAGGTACAGTGACCACCATACAGGGCACCTACCCGGCACGTAGCAAGCGTGTGCAGATGTGCTCGGGAAACCGTGGAAATGCGCCAGCAGGACCCAGCCCGACGACGGGGGAACATCTGGGCTAATAGCACCCACGGCACGTGTGTCTGAGCCCCAAGAGAAAGAGCCTGGAGCCAAGCACGGTGTGTGCATCCTACTCGGCCTCGCAATAACCCGTGACACAGTTTGCAGATGAGGAAACTGAGGCTCGGGGAGGCCGGTCACACACGTGCCTGTAGACCCGGGGGCTGTTCCCACGCATCAGCTCTCGGGGAAGCTGCAGCCCGAGTGTGTTCGTGACGTTAACACTGTTAAAATAAAACACCCGAATCTGGGAAAGAGCATATCATGAATTATTCAGCTTCAGTCTTTAGATCCTAGAAAACCCAGATTTGAAAGGAGCAGCTGCTGAGGGATACGCATCAAATGGGCAACTTTTAAAGTGACGGTTTATTTAAACCAAAGTAAAGCAACGAATGAGAAGATTTGGGGAAAATTCCTCTAGTCGAAGCCCTCTGACGGCTCTTGTTAACAGGGCCAGAGCTGTCAGGTCCCTTGCCAACGGCAGAAGGAGCGGGGTCCCTGCAGGAGAGGAACACGAAGCAGGCGGGGGACGCCGTCCACATGCAAGAGACTCCCCGATGCCGGGCCTCCTCTCCCAAGGCTGCGCCTGTGGGTGTGCTGCCGGCTCCTCTCACAGGGCACAGCCCTTGAAGGTCTCGAGAAGCTGAAAACAGCCCAGATGGGCGAAGGCCACTTGTCACCTTACTCCCCAGGCTTTGGAATTCATTCCAGGATAATTATCGATTTTACTGCAGACATGTTTACTGTTTTTCCTTTTAGATCCAAAAAGATATGACGTAACTAAAGTAAATTTAATTGCGCCAGTGCCGGTATTTAAAATGTTTTGAGTTTAAGTTCTGTAAAACGGAAAAGACCCTTCGTGACAAACTCTCAGCGCGGTGGAGCCAGTGTCCTGGGAAGTCACGCCCTGTCACCACCCCTCCCCCAACTCCAGCCCCAGGACAAGGCTCCCCCGTGTGCTCTGTCCCCTGGCTCCAGGGCAGGTTTGCCCACATGCCCCCTCTTGTTCTGGAAGGAAAGTCCTCATCCTGGGTGTGACGTCCACTTACTTGTCGTGCCCACCAGCATCGATGCTCTGAATGTTCACAGTGGCCCCCAAATTCCCTGTGAGGAACCAGCTCCCCCTCAGCTTTCTGGCACCGTGGTTTGGGGGTGCTGACTGTCCCTCAGAGCCAGAGTGGACCCTGTGACTCAGGTCCAGGTTAGCTGGTGACTTCCGTCCACTGTGCCTGGTTCAGGGATGGGCATGTGGCCGAGGCTGAGTCACCAGGCAAAGGGGATATATATGTGTATATTCAACCAGAGCAAGCGTGGCGTCCAGTTTGTTGGCCGGTGCCCTACTGGCTTCAGAGTTGGCGTCGATCACCAGCCTCCCCTGGCGGCACCTGCTGGAGACCCGGCCAAAGCGCAGCGAGCCGTGTGTGCCGAGCAACGCCACAGCCGCTGTGGAGGCCTGGGTCCCCGGGTCACCAGTGTGACCTCACGCCGGCCGTGGGGACCTTTGCTCACTGGGACGTGGGTGACGACTCGGCTGCCCATGGGAAAGGCTCTGAGGAGGCGGCCGTGGGCTCTGTGCAGGAGCGCTGAGGAAGACGGACAGGAGTCCTGGCCACCATCCCCTTCGGCCCTGCAGCCCGCCAGGCTCAGCCCCAGGGGCGGCACACTTGCTGACGGGCGTTAAAGCTCTTTGGTTACACGGCTTCACGTTCAGCTGGAATCATGTCTCACTTTTTCATGTGCACTTGTAAGGTTTTCCCATCATGTCTCAAAGTAAAGGCTTTAAGAAAGAAAGAAAGAATGGCCAACAGAAACATGAAAAGATACTCAATAGCACCCATTATTAGAGAAATGCAAATCAAAACTACAATGAGGTACCACCTCACACCGGTCAGAATGGCCATCATCAAAAAATCTACAGACAATAAATGCTGGAGAGGGTGTGGAGAGAAGGGAACCCTCCTGCACTGTTGGTGGGAATGTAAACTGACACAGCTACTATGGAGAACAGTATGGAGGTTCCTTAAAAACTAAAAATAGGATCCAGCAATCCCTCTACTGAGCACATACCCTGAGAAAACCATAATTCAAAAAGACACATGCACCCCAATGTTCATTGCAGCTCTATTTACAATAGTCAGGTCATGGAAGCAACCTAAGTGTCCATGGACAGAGGAATGGATAAAGGAGATGTGGTACATATATACAATGGAATACTACTCGGCCATGAAAAAGAATGAAATAATGCCATTTGCAGTAACATGGATGGACATAGAGATTGTCATACTAAGTGAAGTAAGTCAGACAGAGAAAGACAAATATCATATGATATCGTTTATATGTGGATTCTAAAAAAAATGATACAAATGAACTTATTTACAAAACAGAAATAGACTCAGACATAGAAAACAAACTTATGGCTACCAAAGGGGGGGGGGAGGGGGGGAGGGATAAATTCGGAGGTCGGGATTAACAGATACACACTATCGTATGTAAGATAAACAAGGACCAACTGTAGAGCACAGGGAGCTATACTCAGTATCTTGTAATAACCTGTAATGGAGCAGAATCTGAAAAAGAATATGTACATATATGTGTATGTGTGTGTGTGTGTGTGTGTGTGTGTGTGTAACTGAATCACTTTGCTGTACACCTGAAACTAACACAACTTTGTAAATCAACTATAGTTCAATAAAAAAATAGATTAAAAAAAAGAACATGATTCTGCCTAGTGCAGTGCCCGTTTCTCCTTTCTCGCCCATTCCAAGGCCGTGGATTCTCGCAGCAGAGGGCTCTTCATCTTACACCTAACCGTCCCTCCTCGCTGGGAACCTGCTGGGAGGCTCCCCTTGGGGGTGGGGGCTGGGAGGCTCCCCTTGGGGTCTGGGGGCTGGGAGACTCCCCTTGGGGGTCTGGGGGCTGGGAGGCTCCCCTTGGGGGTCTGGGGGCTGGGAGGCTCCCCTTGGGGGCTGGGGGCCGGGCGGGGGCTGTGAGGGTCTCTGGCAGAGGCTCTGGCACAAAGTGTCCCCTCCCGTGGGCAGCTCTCCAGGGTCCTGAACAGGAGCCTGACCAGGCAGGTGACAGCAGGGGAAGCGAGGCCCCGCCATGTCCTTCCGCTACAGGGTCCACAGCTGGATTCGGGGCTGTGCTGTATTCGGGGAATTTTAGTTTCTGAAACATCCGAGGTCATTTGGAAAACCTAACTTGTTTCCTGTGAATATCTCAGCAGTGTCCTCAGGGACAGGAGGAAAGGAGATTAACCGTGAGAGTTCTAGTGATTCAGGAAAGGGAATGGAGAAACCACGGAGCCTGGGACCTAGGAAATAGGTGGTCACTCGTGACATATATATGTATATATATTTATGAATGTATATGTGTGTGTGTGTGTGTGATATACATAGGGAGAGACGGAGAGAGAGGGAGCGGCAGAGAGAGATGGAGAGACACAGACTCGAATACTCTGCGTGGCCCCTGAAGCCTCATCACAGGCAACTCCGCAGGGGAGCTCCGCGTTCTCTTCATAACAGCCTTTGCCCCTGACGGCCAGGAAACTTGCCTCTGCCCCACCTCTCATTCAGCTTGAACTAGATGTCTTGTTAAACCAGTGGATTATACAGATTTCTGTACATAGACATCTGTGATGGAGCCACTGAAAAGAATAATAAATTACAGCAAAGTATTTTGCAGACATGAAAGTGTGCTTCCGTGATTAATAAGGGACTTACAGGTCTTTGGTTATTTCCTGGCCTCTCTATCTAAGACCCAGAAGAAAATGCTTTAATAATGGTTAAGCTGTTCGCGTTACTGACGGTTACAATTCATCATCCTGCCCATCTATCCAGGGATTTTGCTGTGTTTTATTTCTCTACCTTGCGCCCTCTCTCGCCTGGGTCTGTCTGGTTTCCCCTGGCGCACATACCTCCTCACCGTGGTGGGACAATCACATTAGCTGTGACATTGTGAGAGGAGGTGCAGCGGCCCCCGGGCTCCAGCCCCGCATCAGTGTGTGATTAAGAGGGACAGTGGCTGTAAGTGAAACCAACCTAGTGTTTTAGGAAAATTCAAAACAGAAGCCGGCCTGCCCCTCTGCTCTGTTTCATGCGTGCTGCTCCTGGCATCCTGGCTGGAGGTGCCCCCCTGACCTACTGCCCATCAGAAAAGCTCCGGGTGAGGCTGTATGAATACCATGGGTATTTCAAAAAGTCAGCGTCTTCCTGTTAGAACTGCCCGTAAGCTACTTATACCAGATGTGGAATAAATCACTGGAAGAATAATTCAGGGGTTGCATTGCAACTCCAGGTGAAAATGAAGACCCCACTGCCTTGGGATGCTGGAACATTGATAAAACATGGCATTCCTATCTGTCCAATTATTTAAACTAGATAAGATCCTTGTTTTTTTGTCTTGTTTCCTCATCTCATCAAAAGCTGCTTTCAAAACTGTGTTCGGAATTATGGTTTACGTTCAGAAAGGTAGAGAGCAGACAAGCGTGTAGCTCCCACCCGGACAATACGGAAAAAAGCCGGACAGACTGCAAATCAACAGCTTTTCCTGACTCCCTTAAAGAGCTGAGATTTCACAGCAGACAACTCACCTGAAATGGAGAAAGAGAGACAGACAGACAGACGCTTGCAGAGAGAAAAGGGGCCAGCACTTGGTGAACTGGACAGTGCCAAAGGAAGCTGGTAGGAAGATTAAACTCAAAATTAAACAAATTGCTAAGAGCTGAGCGTGGGAAAGTTGAAATGCACGACAAAACAGTGCACCAGGGATGGCGGGGAGGCGCTGGGCATATACTATTACGTCGTCTCACACTTCAAGGGAAGCCCTTATTTGAACATGGATTCAGACAATTTAAAAGTGAAAAATTACAAACCATGGTTCAGCCACGAAAAATAGTTTTAAATGAGGCATAAATAATGTCAATTGAGGAGATAAAATGGGGTAATAACAAATGTCCAGTTAGACTAAAGAGAAGGCAAAAAAAGAGGGAAAAAAGAAGGAACAAGAGGAACAGACAGAGAACAGCTAGCAAGACAGCTGCTATGAATCCCACTCCATCAATCGTCGTTTTTAATGTGAGTGGTGACAGCTCACCCGTTAACACCCAGAGATCGTCATAGTGGACAAAGATAAGCAAGAACTGACTACAAACCATCAAAAGAAGCCCACCTTAAACATAAAAACATCTCTGTGTTAGGAGTAAAAGGAGGGAGGAAGGTATACCACGCAAACAGCAAACAAGAGAGAGCTGGAAAGAATATCCCGATTTCAGGCAAAGTGGACTTGAGGACAAGCACACGTCCAGGGATGGGCAGAGGCCATTCCAGGGCGATAAAAGGGTGCACTCTCCTAGAAGACATACCAGTCCTAAACAGCTGAGTGCCTAACAACACGACTTCAAATTGCACGAAGTAAAAACTGATAGAACCGAAAGGAAAAATTGGCAAACCCACAGTTAGGGCGGGAGATGTCAGCGCGCCACTCTCAGCCGCCGTAAAACAAGGAGGCAGGAAAGCAGTGAGGATACTGACGACCCGAACAGCGTCGTCAAGAGACTCGACTTAACAGACGTTCCGGAACACTCTGCACAGTAACGGCAGGATAAAGTCGTTCTCAGGCGCACACAGAACCTTCACTGAGTCAGACCATAGGCGGGCCATGAAAATTAGAGACTGTCAGTCGTGAAAGGACGTTCTTGAACCATTATGAAATTAAACTAGAAATCAATATCTGGAAAATCCCTAATATTTGGAAACTGAACAACACATTTCTAAAGAAGCCACGTGTCAAAGAGGAAGCCTCGAGAAGATCAAATCCACACGTATATAATATCATGCACACACGTATGAAACCATAGACACACACACACGTGAAAATTGCATTTAACGCAGGCACTGGGGGGTTCAGACCGTCACAAGCACACAGTGAAAAGAAGAAACTGTACTGGCTGCCCCGAGGCTGAGGCTGCAGACTGTGAGGGACGGGCCCTGGGTCTCTGCAGGGGGCGGTGAAATGAGGAGGGGTGGGCACGTGAGTGCCTTTTGTTATCTGTCCATACACTGTTCACCGAGGGCCCCCCATGCTTAGTGTCCAGACCCCCTGGTGAGGAAGACGCCGTCTCTGGAGGTGGGAGCCCATCAGAATGTGAAGTCTCCCCGCTGACCCCTCTGCAGAGGACCCAGGGCTGTTGTCCCAGGTGATGGATGTTAACCCCTTGGGAGCAGGTGGGGCGGGACAGAGGTAACGCCCCCTCTGGAAGGACAGCAGGGCTCCAGCGAGCCTGCAGGACATGGGATGCGGGGACCCTGCTGCTGGACCCCTCGCTGTGGTGGGTGGTAGGGAAGGATCCAGGCAGGGCCGCCTCGGATCCCCCGCCGTCACTGACCAAAGTCAGAGGAAACAGCTCAGCCGGGGCGTCTGGGAGCGGGCGATGCTGCCGGGCCCTGCAGAACTGGGGGTTAAGTCAGCCAGAGAGACAGCAGGGCGAGGCCTTCCACACTCACTCACTCCCCTTCCACCCCTGCCACTGCCCGTGCTCTGACCAGGAGGGTTGAACTGGCGGGGGGACTGGAGTCGGGTCTGAGCCCGAGCCTCCGTCTGGGTGACGAGGCGAGTGGTCCTCCTGGACCCCAGGGGCAGGAAGGGAGGGCGCCCCGGGGTCGCCCACGGGAGCCTCTGTCACCCTGTGAAAGGCCGGGTGGGAAAGTGACTGCAGATGGCCCTCACGCAGCCCTGGGACAGGGCACAGCCTGGAGGGAGAGCTCAGGGACGTGTCACCGCGACAGTGCACCACCTCCCGCAGCTGAAAGCAATTGATGGAAGGACCCGGGCCTGTACTCAGAGCTCGGGGTTAACGCCAAGGACGGACGCCCTGAGACCACAGTCCCGTCCCTTTCCCGACCCGGCAGCCCTTCCCGGAGGAGGCCTCCTTTACAGAGCCGCTGTGCCGTCGCCCTGGGCTGGCACGACCCCTGCCCTGCGTCCAGCTCGTCTCAAGCTCCTACCCCCAGGAAGCCGTCCTCATTCACGTCCGTCCCCAGACGGTGGCTCTGCCTCCAAGGGCGGGGCCAGGCCATAGGAGTCCAAGAGCAGCCACAGTGATGGGACTGCCAGTCAACAGGGGACCTGGGCCAGGGGAAGCCTGCGGCCGGGCCCCGCGCAGCTGCCCTTCTCCACCTGCTGCCTCGGGGCTTTGCACCCAGGTCGGGGAGTTCCTGCCCCATCGCTCAGCTTCTGCCAGCGTCATGTCATCGGCACCGGCTGCTGCTGTGATTCTACCAGCACAGTGACCCCAGAAGCGGGTTTCTTTGGGTGAAAAGTCTAGCTTGTTAGCTAGCACCCCAGGCCTTAGAAACGCACTCTTACTGGTCACGAGGGGACTGGCCAACACATTCTGGAGACCCCCCCCCCCCAATCTGACATGTACAGGTAAAGGGAGCAGCAGGACAGGTGGTCTCTGCACCCACGGTCCCTACGCAGTTCTGGGTCCATCTGGTGGACCAGAGGATGCTGTGGGGCGGTGCTGAGCAGGAAGTAAAGGCCCTGCCTGTGGGATGTCAGGTCGGCCCTGCCTGCAGGGGAGGCTGGATCTCCAGCAAGGAGATCTGGGGTTTTCACGGGCTCTCAGGAGGGCTTGACCTGGGCCTTCAGTGTCTGCCCCCGAGGAAGTGTGGGTAATACACGACCATCTGCGCGTCAGGGTTGGTCTGGGCCTGGCTTCATCATAACCTGGGAAGAGGGCTGTGTGAGAGCACGTGACCCTCATCATCTCAGACTTTCAGGAAGTAGCTGTCACGCATCAAAATAACTGAACCCTTGTCCATGACCAAATCAGCTCAGATCACGTCACAACCATCCCAACTCCCTGAGGCTTTCTGCAGGCTACTGGCAGACCGTCCCCACCTCAGGGCGGCAGGAAGCCGCAGGAGGGGCTGGAGATGTGCTGCTCCCTGAGGCAGTGGCTGTTTAGATTCCTGAAGAGGGTTCCGGACGGGGAAGGTGGTGGAGGATTTGGTCTGAAACGAGATTGTGCTTAACCATCAACAGCTTATGAGACGCGATTCCAGGAACTCAGGCAGAACTACGATCTTCCTCTCCAGAGCATCAGAACCGCCAAGAGCCCGGGGTCCCTGAGACACGTCACCTCCCTGGATCTGGGGGCAGCCCCGGGGGCCTGGCACACCCGCCAGGATCTGGTGAGGCGCACGGCGCATCCTCACGGATGCAGGACATGGACGTCCCTGCGGGGCTGCCTGGTCACTCACTCACGCCTGCTCACCCAGCACAGCCCCCTGACAGCACAGCACCGCCCCCCGTAACCCCACGGCGCCCCTGAGGCAGGCGCTGTGATGACCCTACCCTGCAGAGGAGGAAGCTGAGGCCCAGGGACGTTCGGGGACCCCAGTCCACGCCTGCACCCTGCCTTGCTGCCCGCGTCCTCCCCCGAGACCTCCTGGACCAGGAGACACGAAATGCCCCAGACAGGTGACAGCGCCTGTAAGAGGCTCGTTCCCGTCTGGAACCCAGAGCCTGGAGAAAAGAGCCTCCCGTCTGAGGATGCGGCACTTAACATGGAAACTCATGTCGAGTCTGGCGGTCCCTCTGCAAAGGGGCAGCTCCAATCCAGGCTCCCTGGGAGGGTGGGGATTCTGCAAGAGGAAGCCTGTGCTTTCCACCATTTTCGTGCAGAAGGTTAAGTGGGTGAGGACCTTCAGATCCCCGGCCCTCCACAGACACTCGGTGAGCCTCAGGACCTTTGCTGGGTCAGACACAGACACAGACCCCGGAGTCCAGACAGCACGCGCTTGTGCACGGCCCGGAGGCCACAAGCTCCCTACGGGATAAAGGGATAAAATGGAACAAATACCATTGAGATGTGTCTGAGGAGAACATTCTTCTTTTAATTAGCGCCTCAACTTTGGAAACATTCCAGGACTGCAAGGAATGGGCGAGAACAATGGTTGTTTAATTCTTCTTGTTTCAGTTCGCACTCGGCGCTTTCTGTAAGTGCTTCACCTCCAGAGCATCCTTTCCTTACAGCAGAAAAGGCCAGGTTCCTCCTATTTTAGCAATTCAGCCGGAAAATGATCTCTTCCTGAAGCCGTAACAATCGTTCACTCCCTCTCTTTTTAAATGCTTTCAATGACGGTTCATTGTTTCCTCACTGAGAAACTCTCATCATTGTGATTCACCAGCTTGTCTGCAGAGAGGGGTTAGCTTCTTAAAGACATTTGAGGCAAAATCTCAAAAAAAAAAAAAAAGAAAGAAAACAAAAATGTTCTGGTAATGAATAATTTCTCTGGGTCTTGGAGAGACCTGGGCCCACACCACCATCCCACCTCCTTTCTGATTCAACATTCATAAGCTATATTTTCAAAATGGCAGCAGGAGATGTCGGACCCTATTGATTCCGACCCCATCCCACCGAAACAATGGGAATCCTAAGCCCCACCTGCCTGTGGCGCAGCAAATCACATTCCTCGGACTTATTCACTTGACTGTAATTTATTGAGCACTTATTGTACACCAGCTCTGTGCCGACCACCCCAAATCAGCGACAGGGTCACACAATGGTGTGTGACCAGATGTGTGTGTCTGAGCTGGACTTGCCTCCCAGTCCTCCTGGCCCTTCCTGCCCAGGGCTTGCAAAGAAACACAAACCAAAACAAAACAAAAAGCAGCCTTAAATAACCCGCAGCCATCCCCACATGGAACGATGCTCTGGACCAAGACAGTGGACATCCAGACCTGAGGTGACCTCGCCCACGGAGGTCACGATAGTCCGCAGGGTCAGGCAGCACACGGGTCCTCCTGCCTGATTTCACACCCTCTCTGCAGCTGTCCCAGGCCGACGACGGGGACGTGCTACAGACCAAGACACGAGAACCTGCAAAACGTCAGAGCAGGAAAGCATGTTGGCCGACTCAGGCTCCCTTCCAGTCCTCCTTCCGTCCATTCCTGAAGCACGACCTTGACACTCGACAGATGCAGACATGATGTGCTAAGAGCTGGGGTCACAGAGCAGACGTGAGATGAGACACAACCCTTCCGAGAGCCCAGAGTCTAACCACACAGACACCACGCGCGCACCCCAGGAGCCGTGTCAGCGTGGATGGCCCGGGACAGCGGGACCTGCAGGGGGGAGGGGGGGGCAGGAAGCAGGCCAGCCGGTAGGAGGCCTGGGGAGGAAGGAAGGGGCAACGACGGGCTGGACTTGAAGGGCGACGGCCACCTGCTGGTGCTGCTGGGTCTACACCAAGTCCTCCTCCTTCTAGAAGCCGAACCTGCGTTCTCCTCGGTGAACCATCACCCCCATCATTCCATGCGGTCGGGGGGCTGGATCCCCTCCCGATCTAAGACAGTGATGTGACCCGAGCCCGGATAACTGCCTCATCAGATCCCCCTGCCAGAGATCTCCCCAGGGATAGGCATGTAGCAGTGGGTGGACCAAGGAGACACAGTTCTGGAGTTTTCATTGAAACTGTTGAGAAAGAAAAATGCTGAGCTTCTGAGAAGACGCAGGTGCTAGTGAGACTCAGACCCAGGCAGCTATCTTGGTACCATATGCAAAGCAGCAAAGCACAAATGGAGAAATCTATGTGAGACAGCAAAAGGAAGACAAAATCTTGAGAACGTCACTTGAGCCCCTAGATACGCTGTGCAGCTCAGAGGCTTTTATGAGCTAATGTGGATCTCAGACAGGGAGGCTGAGAGGCAGCGGTTCCCGCCCCAGCTGTCGGGGGACTTTGTTCTGGAGAGCACACATCGGAAACTCACCTCCATCCCCACCCCTTCCACACGCACACGTGGGTTCTGAGGACCTTGACTGAGAATCTGGCTTATTTCTGAAAACAGCACTTGCAGCAGCTCAGAAAGCAGCGGCGCCTGCCCAGGGGGTCTGTCCGATCAGCGCCCTGAGCACAGCCTCTCCCTCTGCGCCCCTGCAGGGAAGTGGGGGGGAGAGGAGACAGCAAAGGTCCCTTTCCACCCACTGACCCTCCCCTCCAGAGGGTGGTCAGGAGAAAGGGCTCCTGACCAGGACACTGCATCTCTCAGATCCCTGGAAAAAGGAGGGAGACAAAAGAACCCCCTGAGTCAGTACTTGGGACTATTTGTGCCTCAGCGGCCAAGGCTCCCATCTACCAGAGCATGTGCCTGGGGAATCTCAGCTGGTCCCTCCAGGCTAAGGGAGGAGGAGGAGGAGGAGGAGGGGGAGGGGAGGGGGGAGGGGAGGGGGAGGGGAAGGAGGAGGAGGAGGGGGAGGGGAGGGGAAGGAGGAGGGGAGGGGGAGGGGAGGGGAGGGGGAGGGGAGGGGAGGGGGGAAGAGGGGGAGGGGAGGGGAGGGGGGGAAGGAAGGAAGCTCCTGGCTCCAGGGGCCCTGGTGGCACAGTCAGCTCCACAGGCCCTCCTGACTGCCAGCTTTAATGAACCACCTTCCTGGAGAGCTCTGCAAGGCTCCTGCTATACATGTAGGACAGGGCAGCTCATTACAGGAAGTCTGGGGAAGTCAGGAGAAAGGTGTCCAAAACACCAGCAGCACAGCACAGTAAAATGTCATTTTGTCTGTTGCCTCTCAGTACTTTTTTAAAGAAATAATTTTTTATTTATTTTGGCCGCGCTGGGTCTTTGTTGCTGCAGGCGGGCTTTCTCTAGTTGCGGCGAGCAGGGGCTACTCTTCGTTGCGGTGCACAGGCTTCTCATTGCAGTGGCTTCTCTTGTTGTGGAGCACAGGCTCTAGGTGCACGGGCTCCAGTAGTTGTGGCTCACAGGCTCTAGAGTGCAGGCTCAGTAGTTGTGGTGCATGGGCTTAGTTACTCCATGGCACGTGGGATCTTCCCGGACCAGGGCTCGAACCCGTGTCCCCTGCACTGGCAGGCGGATTCCTAACCACTGCACCACCAGGGACGTCCCGACAAACAAACACAGTTTTCTGGAACAGAGTGAACTGCTAATGTGTCCAAGCTCGCTTGGTCCCTCAGCAGCAACCCCTCCCTCTGCTCGTCCGTGGCTCAGTTTCCGTGGGATTCTGGAACCAGCCTCCAGTGCACCTGATGCGTTGACTTCAGGGATGTGCCCCCAGGATGAAGGATTTGGGAGGCTTTCCCCAATGTCCCTCTAGACAGATTGCTGGCACGGCAACAAGGACTGGAAGCGGATGGGGAGGCTGACTCTGGTCTGCGTCAGCAGGGTCCCTCACCTCTTGTCTGGCTGCCACTGCTCAGAAGCCAGACCTTGGGAGGGGCCCAGGGAGGCCCCACAGAGCCAGACCCACCTCCTTGAGGGCTCTGGCAGGCCCAGATGGTGCCTGAGCTGTGTGCATGGGCCCTTCATTCTAAGGGACAGGACACCATTGGAGATCAGAGTTGCAATGTGCCCAGCTATGGAACTACATTTCCCAGAACCCCCTGGACACATGCTGGTCATGTGACAGAACTCTGACCAACGAAATGCAGACAGGGGAAGAGGATGCCTTTAAGGGGTGGACTCGGCTGGCTGATCCCTTCTGTCATCTACCCTCCCAGTTCTTCTCGCCAGGAATGCAGCTGTGATGTGGGAGGTAGGGCAGCCCTCTTGTAACCACAAGACAGCACAGTGGTGCCCCAGACACACACCACAGCAGGTCCTGAGGGCATCGAGAACTGTCACACCGGCCCTGAACCGCCTTCCTCGGATGTCTGACGAGGAGGAAAGTAAATCCCCATCGGGTCAGGCTCTCGGTTGTCTCTTCCGTTTCTTGCAGCTGAGCACGATCCTTAACAAGAAGAGAAAACACAGAGTTTTCACCCTCCTAATGATTACCAGGATCATTAAAAGGGAAAGAGAATGTCAGGCTCTGACAGAACCTAAAGCTATGTATTAGGTCATTTCCTAATCAGGACGCTAACAAGATGCCTTCTCCAGAGACCTGCACCCAGGGAAGGAATGCTTGTGGAGAGCACCGTGGGCCGGCACAGCCTGCAAGGGCGGCGCTGAACACGGCACACACCCTGACGCACCATCGCCCTGGCCTGGCAGGGAGGGGGTCGCATCACCCTGTTCACGGAGGACGCTGGCCAGAAGCTGAGTGCGTGCCCTGGGTGCCCAGAAGGGTCTGGCAGAGTTTCCCTCCAAGGGGCATTCTCCCAGGAGCCATTCTGGAGCTCCTGGCTGCGAGAAGCCCATGGCCCAGGAGATGCCTGTGCACCTGAGCAGAGGCGGGAGGGGGAGTTGGAGAGTACTACTGGGTTCAGAGGTCAAATCACAGCCCCAGACTGCACCACGGTCTCTACTTGGGTGACCAGAGTGGAAGCGCCCAGCAGGCTGGAGCTGGGGCCCAGACAGCCCCACCCCCTCCACCAAGCGTCTCTTTGTGCCTTCAGGAGGTGATTAGGTCATGGGGTGGAGCCCTCATGGGTGGGGTTAGTGCCCTCATTAAAGAGGCCTCAGAGAGCTCCCTCGCCCCTTCTGCCACGTGAGGGCCCAGCCAGAAGTTGGCAGCCTGCAGCCCAGAAGACAGTCCTCCCTGGAACCTGGCCAGGCTTCAGCCTCCAGGACCCTGAGAAATAAATGTCTGCTGGTTGTAGACAAGCAGTCTGTGGGACTTTGTTACAGCGGCCCAGGGGACTAAGACACCCCATGATTCCTCTGATCCATGAGGCAGCTCCGAGGCATCCAGTCCATCCCCAGGGCCGAGGGAGAAGCTCCCTGCACACGCCGCAGCCGGTGAGGGGCGGGCTCAGCAGGGAGAGCACGGCCAGCTCAGGGCAGTTGCCTCGACTTCAGAACCGCTCACGTTCGGGTGTCACGGGTTCGCCTCTCCTGGTTTTATCCAGCTCCCCTGACAGCTGGGGGGGCCCTGTCTCACTCGGGCGTTCTCCCTCCTGCGTTCACACCCAGCCACGCTGGCTCCCACCCGGACTCACGCGACACCCCTCAAACCTTAGGTTCGGCCTTCTGTCCCCCAGGCTGGCAGCAGCATCCCCTCCCGTTGGCTTCCGAGGCGCGTGCTCTGGTTTTACTGTGGAACAGACACCAGGCTGCGGTCTGAGCGGGGACCCAGGACACAGTCATTTCACCCAGGGCCCATCCAGGGCCTCCGAGGTCCAGGGGTAGATTCTACTCTCCACCCGCATCAAAAGCGTCCCGGAACTGTTGACTCTGGACCTCCTTCTCGATTGTTCCTCCAGGTGCCTCTTGCCCGTGGAATAAATCACTCATCCCAGACGCCGTGGGTTGAATTTCTCCAAGGCCTTCTGCAGGCCGCATATCAACATGTTATTCATTCTTCACATGAGAAGAAAGGAGCTGAGCTCGACCTTTTCACACCTCCACCTCGCTCTCTCACTCCTGACTTGTTGGAGAGAAGCCGGGACTCCAGGGACGCTATGAGCAGCTGGCTTTAGGACGGTGTCCTTTATGACGCTGAAGGGTGAGCCACGCCCCTGGCCCTGGCAGTTCTCATGGGTCTTGTGTCCAGGGGTCCTTCTCAGGAGACACAGGTTTTCCATAATTAGAAAAAACCTCCTTTCTAAGTGACCTAACTGCTTTACAGCGTATGTCCAGCCAAAGGCGTTTATAATCAATACAGGTAATCTCTCCCTGTCTGTCTCTCAACTGGTCTTCGACTGGGAAAAATACTGTTTTCAATAACACACACCACAATGCAGACCTCCGAACACACCTCCTTGGATGGAGGATTTGCAGACAATGGTTCTCAGCCGGAGGTGCGGCCCCCAAGGGGATCACATCGCACCCCCCAGGGAGATGCTGCTTTCATTTCTGTGTGGTTTTGTTTCTGCCAGGAGGCAGCGGAGTTTAAGATGCTGTGAAATGCTGATCTGCCTCACGCCTGGCCCGAGGGCTGAGAACGATAACAAGCGCGTTTGTGCTCTAACACTTCTCACCGTTTTCCTCAAAGATGCTCAGTCCCACTCAGAGTGGAAAGGGGGGTTTGGGGAGCCCACCCTCTGTATCCCAGGCTGCCTGGGAAGGTCGTGACCCCTGAACCGCTGTGACCCTCACCAGTATGTACCAGCTCACATTTCTGTCCTCTCCCTTGTTCCACTCTGTTGGAGAAGCTCACAAATAAGAAAGCGAGCCCACCTCCCTGGCCTTGGTCGCAGGAAGATCTCGCGGCTTAGCACCCACTGACCTGCCTCCTGGTTCACTGGGCCCTGATCTTCCTGGAGACGCGCCGCCCCGTCATGTGGGTCTCAGCCAACCACGCAGCTGGCTCCTGCCACGGTGCGGCCGGGCCAGCAGTGACACCATCAGGGCAGATAAGTGGCAGTGAGACCTGGGAAGGCTGGGACAGGCCCTGTGTCTCCTGCTTGGTGTGAACGAGGTAGGCCTCGGCCTGGTGACTGCTGGAGGCCACGCTGTCTGAGCACAGAGTCAGCGCGGCGACACAGAGCTGAGCGGAGATCCGACTGCGGCATGTCAGCCCTGATCCAACCTGCCCCTAGCAGGTCACAGGGGCCTGTGCGTTCCTCTGTGGATACTGCAGGTTGGGTCAGGTTTGCTTCAGAAAGTCCTTACGGATGCAGATGAAAGAGAAGGGGAGGGGAGACCCCAGCTCTCTCACCCGTATCCTTAGGAAGGGAGTGTGTCACCGCTGGGATCTTCAAAGCCATCACCCCCAGGAAAGCCCTGGAAGCTCCTGTGTCTCCTCGATGGCCATGAACAGGGGTGGTCACTCCGCCCGCAGGGAGAGGAGCGCTCCTGCCCCAACGGAAGGTGCGCTGAGTCCAGGCGCAGACGAGACGGCTCAGAGACGTGAATGAGGGGTGACCACGGCCGTCGGTGGAGCGGCTGGAGGCCGGGCAGGAGCCCCCAGGACGGCTCAGGGCCCTGGCCCTGCGGGGACTGAGCTCTCTGTAGTCTCAGGCCCTCCTGCGGCCGCAGCCCCAGCCCACCCTCCTCCAGCCCCTGAGCCAGCGGCTGTGACACGGGGGCCTGTCGTGAAGACACGGGCCTCCGTGGAGAGGGCGGGGCAGGGTTCCCAGGCTGCTGGGCCATTTGAATCCATCGGCAAGGGCGTGGCGACTTGTCCACACGTTTCAACAGGTGGAATAAAAATCACGGAAGAAAGGAGTCAAACCGCCAACTGATGGAGTTAAGGAGACCCTCAGTTGTGAAAATGCACCCACAGCTCCGAGAACCTGATGCAGGTGAGACGGGCAGAAGCCCAGATCACACTCGCCCCACTGACTTCCGTGTGTGTTTGTTTGTTTTTAGCATCTTTATTGGAGTATAATTGCTTTACAATGGTGTGTTAGTTTCTGCTGTATAACAAAGTGAATCAGTTACACATATACATATGTTCCCGTATCTCTGACTTCCGTGTTTTTAGAGCACAAGTATTAAAAAAAAAAAATCAGACAAATAAGGAGGCGGTGGGTACACTTTAATGATACAACTTAATCTGCGGGGGATGTGATCTGGTGACTCTCCATGCGATAACCCTGCCTTTCACAATTATAATTAACTGTGAGAATAAAAAGCTTGTCTACATTATAATTACTGCTTCTTAAAATGTATGTATACTTGTAACAACTAAATGGTTCAGTGTCTCGAAAAATAAATATCTTTTTCCATGTTTTATTGTGAATTGCAGCGGTCCCTCAGTATCCACAGGGATTGGTTCCAGGACCCCCCCCAAGGACACCGAAATCCACAGGTGCTCAGGTCCTTTATAGACACTGGCATAGCATTTGCGTATAAACTATGCCCCTCCTTCCATGCTTTAAATCATCTCCAGATCTCATAAAACCTAAAATGAGGTACAAGCCGTGTACACAACTGTAGATACATTTTAAATGCTATGTAAATAGTTGCCTTGCAGCAAATTCAGGTTTTGCCTTTGGGAACTTTCTGGAATGTTTTCCCCGGTATTTTCGATCTGAGGTGGGTTGAATCCATGGACAGAACTCACAGACATGGAGGGCCAGCTACATGTTAATCCTGTTGTACACATTTTCCTTAATAGACAATAACAGACGATTTAAGTGACTGACCTTCGCACTAGATTTATCTTCAAATCTCTTAAAACAGTAGCTGAACCAGACTGTCTGATGGACGGACGTCTGTGCTCATTAAATTACCAGCTCAGCAGCGCACTGCAGTTCCTGCCCGGGGCGTGAACACAAACACGGGGCAGATGCAGATGAAGCCCGGCCTCGCCCTCGGAGGAGACACAGAGCAGCACCCTGGCTCTGGTGTCTCACACCAGGACTCGGGTCCTGCAGCCACCGCAGCCGCACTGTGTCAGCAGCCTTTTCTAACCTCTGATTTCCATTTACCAAGGACTATTATCTGTACTTCATTTTATACTGTAGATATTCGTTGAGTCCCTATTGTATGCCGTGTGCTGTGCATTCCATGATGAACCCAAACCATGAGCTGACAGTCTAGCAGAAAAGAGCAACAGGTAGTGAGTGGCCACAGGAGGCGTGTAAGTACCAACAAGGAATGGGGGACAGCACAGGGGCGCCTCCTGGCCCAGGAGGGTATGACAACAAGGAATGGGGGACAGTGCGGCGGCGCCCCCTGGTCCAGGAGGGTATGACAACGAGGAACGGGAGACAGCGCAGGGGTGCCCCCTGGCCCAGGAGGGTATGCCAACAAGGAACGGGGGACAGCGCAGCGGCGCCCCCTGGCCCAGGAGGGTATGCCAACGAGGAACGGGAGACAGCGCAGGGCGCCCCCTGGCCCAGGAGGGTATGACAACGAGGAACGGGGGACAGCGCAGGGCGCCCCCTGGCCCAGGAGGGTATGACAACAGAGCTGAGGCACGGGGCGGCCAGCAGTGACCAGAGAGGGAGGAGAGGGCTTTGGGCTGGGTGAACAGCGTGTGCAAAGGCCCAGTGGCTGAGGCAGAGACAGAAAAGGAGAGTGGTACAGGAGGCAGACGACCAGACTTGTTTCTTAAAAAAGCACTCGATCTGCCACAGGGAGTGCAGAGGGCAGGAGTCCAGCTGGGAGGCTGCGCGGGCACCAGGCAAGAAACGGCACTGGGTGCGCTTGGGGGTGGAGGCCGTGGAGACGAGGAAGCTGGGTGGATTTCAGGGAATTTTGGACATGAAATCAACAGTTAGCAGTGAGCTGGATACGAGGAGAGTCAGGGAAAGGGAATACAAGGAATGGGTTCTCTTGATTCGTCCAGGTCAATGGACTGTGGTTCAGTTTAGCAAAGTGGAAACGCTGAGCGAGGTCTGAAGTGAGGGACCGGAGATGACTTTGGCCTGTGGACGCTGCACTGCCCACGAGACATCCAGATGCAGACATCAAGGAAACAACTGGACCCATGAATCTAGAGCTAAGAGGTAGGAATATTCTAGAGACAGAACTTTGGGATCCATCAACATACGGGCAGTTTCGAAGGCCTGGGGAATGATAAGGTTAACTACAGAAAGAAATACAGTGAGGAGAGAAGAGACCCAGGATGCACCTCTGCAGAACGCTTAACTTGCAGTGGGGAGGCTGAGCCTGAAAAGGAGACCGAGAAGGAAGGGCCGGTAAGGTGGGAGGTAAGCGGGCAGCAGCGCGTTGTGACGAGTAAAGGGTGCGGGAGGCGAGACGGGCCGCACAACGTGCTCCGCCTGCCTTCTGTCTGTGGAAGAACTTCAGCCAGAGAATAAGTTTAATCAGAGAAGTGAGAAAATGCAGAAGCAAAGGAAAACAGTCAAGCAACACCAAGTATTAAGTGCGGCCACTAAACAGAGTCAAGGCCCTTTAGTCCCTCCTCAAGGGCTGTAGGTCATATTCTGAGCCACTGTAGGCGGCTCTTGTCAGGGACATGGAAGATGGTTTTGCTCAAAAACTCTATTACCTTTTTTTAAGGAAAGCTGAGAACCCTGCTTTTCTCACTGACTTTCAATAGAAAAGCACGTCTGCAGTGGGGCCCCAGTGTGTAGCACCTGCCACGGGGCCTGTGGGAACGAGGAGGGGTGGCACCCCGCTCCCGTGTGAGCCGAGGGAGGCAGGGCCCTCCCGTCCCTCTAGATGCTCACGTCCCACACTGGCACGTGCTTCTCCCAAGAGCACGGAATGCTGCTTCTCTGAATCATTAATGACACGTATTAAATGTTAAATGTCTTGACAGATCAAGAAGCCTCATTAGCAATGCGCAGACGCTTCCCCCACATGCGCCAGCAGGTCCTGAGGACTTTCACCAACGCCGCGGCGCTTCTGCCTCTGGACCATGGGGAACCTGCCAGGACCAGGAAGCACTCTGCCCCAACTCACGCTTTCCCATGAGAATGCATCGTCCTCCAGACACAGGAAGTGTGTCCTCATGACACCAAGGCCCCCCCCGAAATCCTGGAGGGCAAAATCATTGCGAATCACCGATGAACCAAGACCTGTCAGGTAAGTGCCTGAGGAGCAGATCTCTCCCGCGAGGGCACAGCGCCAATCACGGCGTTTCAAATCCCTGCAGGACAAGTCACGGCCTATCCGTGGGCCCCACCTCACGTGTTTTTCCAAAGGTGGTGACGCAACAGCCCAGAAGGCACATGCCTGGATCAGTGAATGCGCTCCACTCCCCTTAAACAAATTCAAATGGATTTTGATTTGCAGACTTGGGCGCGCTGCTTGCCGCTGAGCTGGATGGTCTGAAATGAGGAGACATGAAGAAAAGACCCGCCTTTATCTTCTCTGTCTGATGAAACTGCAAGTTTGCATGTCACCCGTGGTGGAAAGACCAGACTCGTGGCTAATTATCCAAATGTAACGCGCCAGTGTTGGCTGCCTAGCCCCTTGTGTCAATATGCTACTGAGGCTGGTGGGTTGGAGTACGTTTCTGAAGCTGATGTCTGGAACCTCCTACTTTAATGAGGAAAGACAGAAGAAATTTTCTGCTGTTAAAAAAGGTCTCTTCTCGGGCTTCCCTGGTGGCGCAGTGGTTGAGAGTCCGCCTGGTAATGCAGGGGACATGGGTTCGAGCCCTGGTCCAGGAAGATCCCACATGCCGCGGAGCAACTAGGCCCGTGAGCCACAACTACTGAGCCTGTGCGTCTGGAGTCTCTGCTCCGCAACAAGAGAGGCTGCGATAGTGAGAGGCCCGCGCACCGCGATGAAGAGTGGCCCCTGCTCGCTGCAACTAGAGAGCGCCCTCGCACAGAAACGAAGACCCAACACAGCCAAAAAAAATAAATAAATAAATTTAAATCATGTGGGCTTCTAAGAAGACCTCTGCTTAAAAAAAAAAATAAGTGGACGGTTCACATACACATTAGCAGTAACTTGGGTACTTTCATCCATTGAAAAATAAATTCAATGTAGAAAAAAAGTAAAGTTAAGATGCATCAGGGCAAACTTAATGGTGTGTTCTAAGCTCTCAAGTGTGTTTCTCTCAGGCAGAAGGCATTCCTTCACTTGCCATTGGCTGTTACACAAGACCACTGAGAACTGGCCAATTTATCCCCACTCCCCACAAATCACATCTCCCTCCCCCTAAAACACGTTATTTCTATTCATAGAAACATTCCTAGTTGCTATAGCACAGTGTGAAATCTTCAGTTTGGCCTCAGATGCCTTTTACCTGTTAAAACCCTGAGATCAACCCTCATTGCCACCGGAGGAGCTTTTCTGCTACAGATCAAGAAAAGGAAGGGGCTCTTGAGGCAGCAGAATGCCAAGTCAGGCCACCACACTACTGAAGACGCTTTCTATGAGCATGTGGACAAACAACCGTCCTAAATGCTAAACCAAATCAAAGAAGAGCACCTCACCTGTTTGTGCATGAGACGGATGACGTGAAGAGAAGCGCCTAACACTCCCTGGGAGAGCCAGGGGTAGTGATTCCTCCAGGGAAATATGGTAACTGGCTGCAGGCCTCACGGAGTCTTTGAAATTCACTGCTTCAGCGATCCTTGGAAATAAAAGGGACATTATTACAAAACGGTAAAGGAAGGCATTCAGCTAGAAGATGGGTTTGAAATTTAATATTAAACTTCAAATTATTGAGACAGTGATCTTTTTTTGGAAGAATTTTTTTTTTTTTTTTTTTTTTTTGCAGTACGCGGGCTTCTCACTGCTGAGGCCTCTCTCATTGCAGAGCACAGGCTCCGGACGCGCAGGCCCAGCGGCCATGGCTCACGGGCCCAGCCGCTCCGCAGCATGTGGGATCTTCCCAGACCGGGGCACGAACTCCGGACTCCCAACCACTGCGCCACCAGGGAAGCCCCTAGAAGAATTTTTCAATTCTGTTACTGAACACTACTCTATTTAAGACTTTATTCTGCCACCTGTAGGGACTACCAAGATAGCTGCAGTGTAATCTTGGACCACAAATAACAACCTAGTTGAGGCCCAGGAAGCTGTCAAATAACAAAGACTCAAAACGACTGGGCATAGACTCTCCCCAATCCCACTTAATCGCTGTGTAGCCTTGGGGAGATCACTTACATTGCCTGAACTTCAGTTTCCCTAATTATAAAATGGTGCGATAAACAGTAGCATGGTGGATGAGAGGAAGAAACAAGTTGTTTTCCTCCACACATCTTAGCTTCCTCGGCTGGAGCCCTGGACGTCAGACTGACTAGACAGACTAACAGAAGAAAAACCAACAGAAGTTTATTAACACGTGCGTCAGAGTACTCGGCGATGAGCAACCCAAAAGAGCCGTTAGTACCTGGGTTAGCACCTAGCCTCTTAACTGAAGGAATGATGAACTTTCGGAGAAGTGACAGGGCTTTGAGTTTCTAGGGTGGCAAACTGTGGAAGGCAGGCCCGTGGGGGGACTGATGGAAGAGGAAGAATAGTCAGTGAGTTTTGTTATGTAGATTCCTCCTGGGATGTCGCTAGGTGATAAGGGTCTAGGTTTGTCTCTGGTTCTTCCTAGTTAGAAAGGGGAGCGGAAGACAACTTTATAAGTGTATGCCCCGCTTTTAGGAAACAGGTGGAGTCCAGAAAGCTTTTTTGGTGTCTGTTTCTTCAAGTCTGCCTTCAGGATAAAAAACAAAACAAAAAACACGCCCCCCCCAAAAAAAAAAAACCCAAATAGAAACAAAACAAAAAACCAACCAAACGAAAAACACCAACCAAACAGAAAAAGACTGCCTTCAGCTCAAAATGATCCTTATGACCAAGTGGCATACTTTGAGGTGGCGTACTTTACTCCACTTCAGTGGACATCTGCTGTTTCGCCTCTCAGCAGCCCTTCATTCTCCTGTAAAAGTCTCCTCAACTTCCCTCCAGGTGACCGCCTCCTTCCCCACTGGCAGCCCATGTAATTTGAAGTTGACTCCATCCTGGGCTTAAAGGTAAACCCTACTGGACTTCCCTGGTGGTGCAGTGGATAAGAATCTGCCTGCCAATGCAGGAGACACGGGTTCGAGCCCTGGTCTGGGAAGATCCCACATGCCGCGGAGCAACCAAGCCCGTGAGCCACAACTACTGAGCCCTCATGCCTAGAGCCTGTGCTCCCCAATGAGAAGCCCGCGCACCCCAATGAAGAGTAGCCCCCGCTTGCTGCAACTAGAGAAAGCCTGCGTGCAGCAACGAAGACCCAACGCAGCCAAAAATAAAATTAATTAATTAATTAAAAAAAAAAGTAAGCCCTGTTATTCAGGCCCAAATCAATCAGTGCACTGTGTTCCTCAAGGCCATGGTTATTGATCAGGGCTGAGCACACCATCCAGTAAGATCCAGAAAGGTGCAACACGATGAGGTAGAGACGCTGGTTCAAAGATTCTCACTTCTCTTCACTAGATGTCAGCCCGGAAAGATGAGGTCCTGGGAGCGACTTTCACACATGAGGAGAGAGAGTGACTGAGAAGGGAGCCCACCTTGCGAAGAGAGCAGAGAGATTTTGCCAAGGGTCATCAGCTGGACCCTGGATGAAGCTGTTCCTGAAGCTCGTGTATCCATGGACCTTCCAAAGCACACGTGCCAGGGAAAATACACTTTTGATGAAGACACTTTAGGTGGAGTTTTTTGTCATTTATAACCCAAAATACCCTACCTGGCACATAGAGTACTTGTCTCATGGAGGTCTGATGCAGACCTGAGGCGGTATTGACTTGGTGTCCAGTAGGTGTACCGTACCAGGCGTGGGGCGTCCGGTGGGCGGGCCCGACCGGGCGTGGGGCGTCCGGTGGGCGGGCCCGACCCGGCGTGGGGCCTCCGGTGGGCGGGCCCGACCCGGCGTGGGGCGTCCGGTGGGTGGGCCCGACCCGGCGTGGGGCGTCCAGTAGGCATCCGGTGGGCGTACCGTAACAGGCGTGGGGCATCCAGGAGGCGTACCGTAACAGGCGTATGGTATACAGTAGGTATACTGTATACAGTAGGTGCTCAGTGACTTACTGAATGAGTTAGAACCTGAGACACTGCACCCATGCCCCTGAGACGCAGGATCATCTGCCCCCCAGCATGGGTCCCTTACCATCTACTTGCTGCTTCTCTCCTCTGGACCCCATGTGCCTCCCAGGTTAGCTCTGCAAAGCAAGGACTGACGTTTCTGCTCAGTTACAGATGTCGGCAAACTCCGACCCCCGGTTCCCATCTGACATTTAACAAGCCCCTGGCAGCTGAGTGCACCACATTCTCCCTCCTTTGATAACTGGTTTTCCCTAAATAATAGTCTCGAACACAGTGTTCAGTGACACTGTACTGATGTAGGGCCGGGGGGCACGCGCAGCACGCGCCCCTGCCCCAAACGCTACATGGTTTCCTTACACACTTCCTGGATGAACAGCAGGCCCCCAGGACGCATGCAGGGACGTCCCACTGCGAGGACGGCTGAAGCCTCCCGGGCCACTTGTCATTAGGAGACTCTGGCCAGGACAGGAGTAGAACCCAGGGCCCTGAACAGATAAGCCCCTAATCCAGCCTTAGGAAACCCTGAAGGGGGCCTGGAAGTGGCCAACACCATTTACTAAGCCCCACAGAAATCCCTTAGCATTAAATTGGGCAAATAGGAGCTCTTCCTCAGCTAACTGCCTCCCTCCTCCCCTCCCCTCTCCAACCTGCACACTCTCACACAGGCTGAGGACGGCCCCCCACCGTCTGGAAAGGGAGCCCAGGACGGTGCCCTCGGGGTCCCCGCCGGCCTTTTCAGTCAGGCCCAGCACCGTGGGATCGTCCTGAACATCAACAGAAACACTGAAAATCAAACTTGCTTCAGAACCACACCAGCTGGATGCACTGAATGCATGAGAACAAACTACTTAGGGTTTGGGTGTTGGTTTGTTTTGCCACTTTACGCTGAAGCGTGCAGAGGAACAGGCAGCATTTCTCGTGCATTTCCTGTGGGCCAGGGCCTGTCCTCACAATGACCAGAGGTGGTGGGTGATGCTATATCTCATTTCTCAGACTGGGAGCTGACCACACAGAGCTCACACAGACAAGCCAGAGAGCTGGCCCGCGTCACCCAGGCCAAGGGGCTCCAGGCCGTCTAACGTAGACAAGGGGCCACTGAGAGGCTCAGGCCAGGACAAGGTCCCAGCTCCACTCCGATCCTGGGAGCTAAGCGTTGAGACGGGACCCTCAGAGGCTGCACGGAGCGGGGAGCCCCTGAGTCACTGCATGGAGGACGCCCCCGCTGACCATATGGGACTTCGCAAGAAGGAGAAGCAAATGTCTATTTGGTATGGCAGTGACAAGGGGGGCGGACTGGCAAGACTGAAAAACAAATGAATCCCATGCTCCAACGCAGACACGGGCTGGGGAGCACCCGCCTCAGGAACAAGCGCAGAGGGGCCTCAGCGCCCGCCCACCCCCGGGCTTGGAGACAACACACCCACACGGCCTCCCACCAAGCCGGCGCCCATCTGGCCTGGGCCCGACTCCTGCTCGCTCTGCCTTGGCCCCAGGTCCTCCCGCAGAAACCCCGGTTCTCCCGCCGGCTCTGCCTCTCCCATTTTTCGATTCCCCGCGCCCCGCCCCCCGTCCCCCCGGACCTCAGCATCCCCGGTTCTATCCCCCACGGCTGCACATCCCACCAGCCTTTGAAAGTAAGGGGAGAGCCAGACGGGCAGGGCTTCGGGGCAGGTTTCTCACGGTGGGCTTCAGACTCCCCTGTCCCGCTGGACGGGGGCTCCTGGGACATTCTTTTCTCTTAACACCCATCCCGGAAGTGCTTCCCATGGGGAGCCGGGAAGTGCTCAGACACTGGTAGCCTTGTTCCCACCCATAGCTCCTTATGATTGGCTGAGCCCTTGTGCCACTCCTGCCCCTCTTGGCTAGTGATTGGTCTAGAGTGGTCATGTGACCCAGTTCTGACCAATGAGCTGTGAGGGAATATCTGCAAGGGGAACCATGGGGAAGATTTTGCCTCCTTGGTAAGAGGGAGTCAGCCCTAGCCCTGAATTCCCGTCCTGGCCATTGTCAGTGCAGTCCTCAGCGTATTCCCACTGCTGCCATTAGGAAGCAGAGCAGGATGTGGGAAGCCTGACGTCCAGGGTTTGCCTGGGACTGAGGCATTTCCCAGGACCCTGGACTGCCAGTGCTAAAGCCAGAATGTTCCAGACAAACTGAAGGACTTGGCTACAGCATGGCGGCAGAGCCAGACCCACTGAAGTCTGACCGTGCAGTCTGCCCGGGAATCGCCTGCCCGTGGGCTTCTTGTGCTGAGTAAATGTCCTGTGTTCTAAACGTGACTTAGGTATATTATCCTGTTACTTGCAGCCGAGAGCGTCTTACGGACAGAGACTTGGGTCATCGAATTATCCCTGTGTCACAGATCGGGAAACTGAGGCTTACGGAGGTTGAGTAACTTGCCCAAGGACACAGAGCTTGGGGCCGTACCCAGGCTTGCCTGATTCCAGAATCACTGGGCTGCCTCCTGCAGCTCAGCACATCCCCTTGTAGCCTTTTTCAGACCCTCTTAACCCAGCCTCTTGAAATCAGTAAGTGGTTCTTGGTCATCCTGGATCCCCAGAACCTAGTTTGTCCTATGAGTGAATGAGTGAAATCTGAGAATTCCAGCTGGGAAGCATTGTCAAATGAGTAATAATAACTCTTCTTAAGTTATACTGTATAGGTAAATATTATTAATGTATGAAATTATATGAAGTTCCTAAAATTTAAAATGCCATGGTATGTTGTCAGTCATGATTGCAGTTATTATCTTAAGATGTTCTATATCAGAAATGGCTCAATTTCCTTGACAATCACATTGTAATCAGGTCTTTAAGCATGCTTTTTGAGCCTTCTGTCATTTAGAGACAGTTATTGTCTTACTGTCTTATTCTGATGCTTTTACAAAAATACTTGGAGATGACTTGCTTTTATGCTGAAGACTCAGTAGCAAAAGACTTCCACTTTGTATGAGGGTTATTTCAGAAACAGCTCTCTCGTGTAAGGCTACTGAAGAAATAGTATCAATAATAGGGTCTCTTTTCACTATGTATATCCCACACTCAGTTGAGTCTCTCCTAAGCTCTCACCACACTCAGCTGACTAGCTTCTCATGAAGTATTGTTGCTTTCTGCACTGAATACTCCCTTGGTTCCAGGCAACAACCCTAACCTTGCAACTTTGCTTCCAGCACTACAGGAAGGAAACAACCACGGCTACGTTTTGTTAACAGATTATTTTCTTGCTTCCAGGAATGACTAACAGGAAGCCCCTGTTGATAAGGCTGGTGGGATTTAATTTACAGATGGGTCCTACGTAAAGGATGGACAAGGACGTTATTGAGCTGGTTATACGGTAACACCCACAGTGGACATCATTGAAAACTTTTATGTATCAGAAACAAAGTCAGCATAACTGGCCAAATGAATTGCCTTAACTCTAGCTTGTCAACTAGCTAAAGGCCAGGGTAACAAATATCTATACTGACAGTCGCTACACTTTTGAAGTGGCACGCAACTTTGGAACGCTGTAAAAACAATGATGTTTTTAACCTCCTCAGCACAACTTATAAACTTAAAAACAAAACAAAACAGGTTACAGATATACAGCTGCCAGAACAGTTAGCAATTATTAAAACAATAGGGCATTCCAAATCTGACACCATGGAAGCTAAAAGAAATCAGCTCGCTGATGCTGTGGCCAAACAGGCAGCCTTAAATATGCTTCCTGTCCAGTCTTGAGACTGTCCGCTGCTCTCCATTAACCTTGCTAACCCTATAAGAGATTTCTTTCTACAGGTTCAAGAGGTCCCCACTAAAAAAGAGACACAGATACGGCAACAAAAGGGGGAATTTTGATCCAACCGCACAAATATGGCTTAGACCTGATAAAACAAAACTTAGAGTGTCTGTTGAAGCCCAATTGCCATGACTCCAGCGGGTACATTCTTTAACACACTGGGCATCTAAGAAAATGGTTTTATGAGGAAAAGAATATTTTGGAAATTTGCACCCATTTTGGTTCGAAGGAAATCTATTACGTTATTGACAGGGTCTTGTTGAGACACTTCAAAAAAAATGGTGACTACTTTTACAGTGAGCTCCCAGGAGATGAAAAGGATGATGGATTACAACCTAGAGATTTTGTTTATTGGAAGGGACACAAATAAAAGATTATTTACACACATGATGGAGAGAAACTTATCAGGTATTACTTACTAATTTATGTGCAGCTGAACCGAAAGACATCAGTTCATGGATTCACATGGCTCATTTGAAAAAGGGTCCTCCACCTGAATGGCCTTTGACCCCTGTTTCTAGCACCCAGCTTCAGCTAGGCCACGCGTCTCCAAGCTGGGAGAAGCAGATGACAACAGTAACGGACAGCTGACCCACGAGCCCCCAGGACGTGTGAATGTTACAGAGCCCTCCGCAGTCGAGCAAAGAATCAATGACACCTTTCCCAAGCGTGGAGGGTGAGGTGAATTTGCACCCATGTGATTCAGGCCCTCCCCCGGTGGGTGCCTCTCTGCTCAGAGGTAGCCGCCTCCCTGGGGATCCAATTCAGCTCATTGTGAAAGTTTCTGGGGAACAGAATTGCCAGAGAGAGTCAGAGAAGAAAAGTTCTCCAAATATCTCAGCTGCTTTTAAGAATTCTTGTCACGCCATTCAAGATGACATTCTGTCTGGGCCAAATAGCTTGCTGTCCTCGAAGAAAAATTAAATTTTAAACATGAACGGTGGAGTTAAGTGATGATGCAGGGCGAGTAATGAAATCCACAAGGAGAGGAGAGCGGAGCTCACGTCGCCTTCAGCCCAAACTGCAGAATAATTGCTTCTGTTGGAGCAATGGCTTCGATCTCACCATCAGCTCAGCTCCGCCCCGCGCCCTGGAAGGAACTCAGAATCAGCTCTGGGATTGGAATTTTGAGAAACTTTGCTCCCCTCACTTTAGGGAGCCTTAGTATTGATACAAAGAAGACAACAGATCTGATAGAAGGAGAAATAAGTGCCGTCTTCAGAACTTACTTCGATTTTAAAAACTTGTATTAAGTGTTTAATTGAAGTTCACCCAAAACCAAAGTGAGAGAGGGTTTTTTTTTTCTCTGCGCATCAGAAACATCGAGAAGTCACAGAAGAAAATGTTGGTACGGTTGAGTCCCAAGAGCCTTTTTGCCAGAGCCGACTTGAGTTGGGGCTTTGTCCTGGCAGAGCGGGCAGTGGCCTTCCACCATCAGGAGAAGGTGAGTCCTCGCAGCGCCAAGGCGCCCACACCACACGGTGGTCTCCTTGCTTCCGCCCCCTCCCCCATTTTGTGATTTCCAGAAGAGTGAGACCTCAGGAACGAGAAAGCAAATTTCCAGCACCACTGACGCGAATACAAAACCCCTTAGCTCCGACAACAGCTCTCACTTCTCTTTGCCCCTCTCCCACCCCAATGGGATTGTTGAAGGCTCAAAGGCACAAAACAACAACAAAATCACCGTAATCTCCAGGGTTGGTGTTTTAATGTTTTCTGTTATTTTCTTAGCGCTTTACATACCTAAGATTTTCCACCTTTTTCCATAAGGATTTTACCCCAGATTTCCAGACAGAAGCATGCAAAGTGGTAGGTCTTTTCTGCTGGAAGTGACACTGTTGGAAATACTATCAAGTTCCCTTCCCTCTGGGTCAAGGTCTGACTCAGAAGGACATCTGTGTGTCTGATGACAGCACCCAGATGGACACACTGACACTGTTGTGTGACCCAAGGACGCGGCCCTGAAGCTGGGCCTTTGCGCCCTCATTTACCAATTGCAACTGTTCACCAACTTTTAAAAACTGTTTTCCCCTCGGCAAATTATTCCATCATCTTCTCTCAAATGTGGTGTTACATCCCAGTTTCACCCTGGGGTATAGCACTCCTGGGTTCTGTAATCGCAGTGGGGTCTTTAGGACACATTTGGGTCAGAGAGTGCCTGAGCCTGGCTCACTCTATGGAGTTAAGAAGAGGTTATTTGTACCAAATCTGCTGACAATGACTGGTGCCCTGTCTTGGGTCTTTACTGTTTTGAACTTCCTTTACATTTGTTTTCTTTAAGACATGTCAGTGGGTCAGTTGCACGAAGATTAGCTGTCCCCTGAGAGTCTTTCCAATGCTAAGAATCTGTGATAATATTTACTATTAAACAGGCTTGTGGGCAACCGTGGTGAATGGGGAGGTGTTCTATGAAACATAAAAATACAAATGGAGGTGGGAGATGAACAATTCAACCATCATTGGGCCTTGTCCCTTCAGGTAGCGTGGAAGTTCCTCAGGGAACATCACTTGTGGCATTAGGTCACATTTTCCAATGTACGTTCAGTACAGGAACCGTCGAATCTTACTTTTCACACCCTGGCCAGTCAATGTGGGCATTCAAGGATCGCACCAGGTTGGAGATGGTCTTCAAGGGATCTCCAACTGTTTGCAGAAGCATCTTCTTCTTCCCCATCCACATTGTATCTTTCCTTCCTCACCCACGTGGTTCATGTTACCTACCTTCGAGTTCTGTTGTGTGTGTGTGTGTGTGTGTGTGTGTGTGTGTGTGTGTGTGTGTGTGTGTGTGTGTGTGTGTGTGTGTGTGTGTGTGTGTGTGGTGCTGCAGAGTCCAGGAATGGCGAACGGTGAATCACGTCATGTTACAGCATCTGTGCCAGGCAGTATGGAGGGTACCACGAACTCCCCAACCATCAGGTCTTTAAGCTTTTTGAGGGCAGGGGCTGACTGTCGTTTATGCTGCCTGGACTACCAGGTTACTATGCTTTCTCTCAGTACCAGTAGCTTGTTTCGTTGATGTTTGTTACTTTTCCATTTAGCAAAAGTCTCTGTAGGATAATGTGTTATGGCGTTTTCATATGCCCAGATGTCCTGACGTTTTTGTTTTCCTATAAAATTCACTGGGTGAAAACTATCAAGGGAGAAAGAATCTATTGGATACATTCAGCAAAGATCATTCAATTAGATGAACACAATTTCGAAGGTTCTCAAGTAGTAGCATTGCAGTCCTAATGCAGATTTTCCCCTGAATTCATGTCTGAGATGGGTTGTTTCTAATTAAAAGACCATTGGGATGGGGGGATTTTGTTTCCCTTCAGTGGCATAGGATATAGGTTTTGTTTTAATTGTTTCACAGAGATTCAGTTAAAGGGACAAATGACACAGAAATAAAAACAGATTAGAGACATTTGTTTTTGCCATGTGACCATTTTAAGCAGTGCTGGGAATAAACAGTTTTAAATCTACTTAATTTAGAATTAAACACATACCTTATATTTAATGTTTATTGCCTCATTGTAATTTCTGCGCTGTTTCTAAGAAACCATACATAATTTATGATGAAATGCAACGCTGTGTGTGATTTATTTTTTAAGCCTACTTTTGAGTATTTCCTCATGTACCCAAATACTTCCTCACTACTATTTTGTATTTGGTGTAGAGAAGGTGTTGGTTAATGCAGAAACAATATTAGGGCAATTTCCATGGTAGGTAGTGCAGGTGTTTTCCTTTAGGAACGTCTGCATTTAAAAGTTTTGGATGGGGAATTTCTTGGTGGTCCAGTGGTTAAGACTCCACGCTTCCAGTGCAGGGGGCCCGGGTTTGATCCCTGGTCGGGGAACTGGATCCCACAAGCTGCGTGGCGTGGCCAAACAAACAAACAAAAATCAAAAGTTTTGGATGAACTGAGCAGGGGTCCCCAGGTTCTGGCACGTGATTGGGGGGCTTTGCCATGAATGGAAACACATATTTCAATGACTGGCCTCCAAGGGGAAGTCAGAAGTGTCACAGTCTCATTCAACCTGCAAAAAGTGTCCCCATTGCCAAGGGACAAGGTGGAGATTACATGGCCTGTGATCACAAAGACCCAGCAGGAAGATGCCCGCAGCCAGTGTCCTTTCTGAGGAGGGTTAGCACAGCTAATTAATACATCATCTGAAGCCTAATAATTGTCCTGTTGCCTCGAAAAGCAGCAGCTGACGTCAGGGGTGAGGGCAGGTGAGACAGGCCGCGAGGTCCTGGCAGGAGGGCGGTCCCGAGCCTCCGCGCTCGGTGTGGGCAGCGCCGGTCTCCCGCCAGGAGGGGTGGGTGGGGAGCCAGTTATGCAGGTACCTCTGATGACGAAGGACTCCGACTTGGGGCCCGTCAGGCGGCGGCTCTGGCGACTCGGCTGCAGGGACTTGCGTGTGGGCCTTAAGGCGCTGTGGTCACGCGAACAGCACTAGGGAGGAAATGGCTCTGTCTCCCCTTGACTGACGGGCAGGGCACGAGGCATAAAAAGACAATTGTGTAATGTTGCTGATGGAGGTCCTTTCTGTCAGGATCCGTGAGCGGTGAACTTCTGATGGTCAGTTTCAGAAATTAACCCTGTGCCTTGTGGGACCACAGTGAGAAATGAATGTCCCGGCTGTTTCTAAGGCTTGAAGACACCCGTGGGCAATGCTGGGATCTGGTCCATCGGAACGGGGTGGCCATAAGGAGGACTCTGCTCGCTCTGAGTTGTCTCGGATGCCCAGGGTCTAGAACAGGACCCCTGTCTCCAGGGCACAGCCAAGAACACAGGGCTCCCAGCCCCCAGTCCCCCCAGCCTGCAGACTGTGGACTTGCTTCCCAGGAGGAGCGGCCTTCAGACTTCTCATCCCGCCCCCCAGCTACCTGTTTCAGAGGCTAAGCCCCTGCTTGTAGAACCGAGGCTCCCCTTGGGGGCGCCACCATGAGGATCCCGGGGCCCTGATCGCCTCCCCCCCACTGTGAGGTGGTGTCTTCACAGCAGCAGGGCAAGCCCCGGGGGCTGCAGCCGCTCCCTCCACATTCCACGTGTGCTCCCCTGCTAAGGCAGGGCCGCCGCGCAGAGGAGAGCTTGCCGTGGTCCCAGCGTCCAGCTCCAGAGCTGAGACTCAGAGATGATGCCCAGGAGAGGGTACGGGGGCTCCAAATCCCTTCTGAAAGGAATGGACTCATTTGCAACAGAGCACGGGGGAGGGGAGGCCCGAGGATGCTCTCAAGAACAGGTGGCAGCGAAAGGTGATTCTGTAGAGGTTGGTAGCTGCGTGGAGACAAGCTGTAGGCGGTGCTTCACTGGGCCGGTTCTCAGCACAGGAGCGTCAGGGTGGGCTGGGAAGACGCCCCGAGAGGCCTGCTCCAGGGGGAAGCAGCCTGGACACCGTCCACTGGAATGCGTCTGCGAAAGGGCAGCACGGGGCCTGGCGCCCAGGTGTGTACCGTGAGGATGTGAGCTCAGGAAGGATGGAGGGAACCTCCTGGCTGGGAAGCAATGAAGATGCCATTGCTTCAGCTTCACTCGTTAGACAATAATTCTGGGTTTCAGTTCCTGTGACCAGCCAAAGTCTTGGCGTCCTGAGCTGTCTGGGTGTTGGGGTCTAAATGAGCTGCTGTTACGGCAGGTCTAGGTGTGTGAGGCCCAGCAGAACGGAGACCCAGAGTCTGTTTGCTCCTCCCACGGTCTGGGGCAGGGACGTGCGGTGGCCCAAGGGGTGGATAAGGGCTCTTCTGTATCCCAGTCAGGAGGCCTTTGCAGTCCAGGCCCAGGGGTATGTGGGGTGAAGCCCAGCTTGCATTCAGCCCCCTGGCCGTGGGCTCTGACCAGGGCTGCACCCACAGAGGGTCCTTTGTGCTAATTCATCAGCCCAGCAGGGGCCGCCTGCTACTTCTGCCCCAGATGGGCCCAGGTGGGTGGAGGTGGCCCTGGCTCTGCTGTCCTGCCTCTGTCCCCCTCTGCATCGCTACATGACCCCCATATTGCATTTCTGCACACGACTCTTACATGTCCCTCCGCTGTGCCCACCCAGTGGTCTGCCAGCCCTAGAGGACCCCGGAGCCCATGTTCCTGAGCAAGACAGGGGGAACCTGGGGTACTGTCAGGACCCCGGGCCATCCTGTGAGGTGGGATCCCCGCCGGGATGGAATGGTGTCGGGGTCCAGCCACTTCCCTCCCCCCCCCACTCCGACTCCCTCCTGTCAGCGTCTTGAATTATGATACTTTCCCAAATTAACTTACTTTGCCAGAGGTGCTTCTCTGAAAAGCCAATTTCTCTAATTGCTCATTTGGGGATCTGATCTGATACTCCACCAACAGGGGCCTGCGGCTAAGGTGTTGGCAGAAATTAAAATGTCTACATCTCTAGATCCTATCCACACACACTCAGACACACACACACCAAGTGTCTATGCTCCTGCTGCCTGGCCAGTAGTTCTCATTTCCTGTTAGTTTCCTGCTGTCAGAATCCTTTCAGGTTTTCCTCTCCCTGCCTGGGTTCAGTGGAGCCACGCCAGTCTGAGGAATAACATTCTCCTTACATTCAGGGCCACGTGGCGGATCCACATTGTGCTAATGACGCAGAGGCCGCGTGCCACAGGGCAGGTGTGTGACAGCCCCCAGTGGGGCTGGAGGTGGGTGGCTGCCACAGCCCCCAGGTGATGATGCTTCTATGGGATATGGGTCCAGCGTTGCTAGATGTCTCAGCATGTCGAGAGCCCCCAGGAAGCCACACTGTCAGTGAGACTCCCTGGTTCACACTGGGCTCTGCACTGGTGTTTCTCCGCCTGATTATGGGGAGAGAGCAGTGAGTGGCAGCTTGAAGTGAGATCTTAGTTCCCTGAATGGGGATCAAACCCTGGTTGTCCTGGTGAGACCTAACCACTAGACCACGAGGACCAGTGACTAGGGTCTGGGCCCCAGCTCTCGTGTGCTTTGAAAAAGAAGGAACTTGACAAAGAGACGGAAGGTAGAGAGGAAAGTGAGGTGTTCATTAGAGAAGCAGAGTACTTGCGGACAGACGCATGGGTGAGCTCAGAGAGCGTCGCGCCTTTGGGAAGTTTAATCATTTACAAGGGGGCAGTCTTCCGCGTCTTTGTTTTCCTCTGGCCAGTCGTCTTGCTTTCACCCCACAGCTGATTGGTCTCAGGGCCCTACCCTATGCGCGTGTGCATCCTTTAGCCAAGATGGATTTCAGCGCGAGGGGCTTTGGGAAGATAGCAAGACTGATTACGGTCTGGCGTCCCCTCCCTCTATGATCCCCAGGGAACCTTTCTGTGCATGTGAAGTCAAGGTCTCCCTGACCCCAAGGATGAGAAACATGTCACCTCTTAATCTATTACCCAGGCAGGGTTTAGCCCCTCTCTGGCCTGGCCATAACTGTTATCTGAGTGTCTGCTGGAGACAAAGCCCAGCTCTTACCCTGTTGTAATTTCCATCTTGAAGTATAGACAGGAGGCTGGCTGTAAATGTCTAACCTGGAGCCCCTCTATCTCCTGCCTCACACGCGTCACCCTCCACCCCTCTCTGACCTCTGCCCAGAGGCTGCTAGGGCGGCTGCAGTGACAGTAAGTGCCTGATAGGGGTCAGACGTGCATGTGCTGCCCACCGATGACCCAAAGCTGTGAGTGTGACTGAGTTCCCTCGGGAGGGACCAGGCAGGGAAGAGGAGGCAGGCCCTGGGCCCTGGGGACAAGGGCATGGCTCTGCCCAGCTCGCCCCCCAGGCCTGAGCCTGCAGGTGCTCCAGGCATACAGCCAACACGGCCTCTGCCCAGCGATGCCCCACACTCACGCACACGAAGGGGGCAGCTGACTTTGCTGCTCCTGCAGGCGAAGGAGCCGTGGACACCTGCGTGCCGCCTGAATACCACCCGAGCGAGGCCAGTTAGACACGTCTGCGCTGCCCGGGATGTGCAGCCACGTGGAGCCTTCCTGAGGCCTGTCTCTGACCTCACTGCTCCTGGGTGCTGTCTCTGAGGTCCTTGTCACTTCAGGGTGGGCACGGGCCAAGAACAACTTCACCAGGAAGGTTCTGCAGAACCTCGGGCCCCTAGACCTGCTGGATCAGAACGTGCATTTTGAAAACATCCCGGTGATTCCCACAAAAAGTAAAGCCAGAGTTAGCGCCACCCTAGCTGTCGCCAGGAGCCCCGTCCCCTCCTGAGACCTCAGCGCGGCCTTGAGCGTCTCCAGCTCCGAGTCTCTCAGGATGCAGTGGGAACACCTGGCTGGGGGCACAGACTGATGCCACCCGCTGGTCCTCCGGAGCACCCACTGAGGAGGTAGTAACGGGACACGGAACAGGTGTTAACCCAGCAGGCAGGGCAAGGAGAGGTCATAACTGGAAGCTCCCGGGAAATGGTACCTGACCATCAACGCCATGGAACCCACCCTGGGGAGGTGGGAGCGCTCTTCCTGCCCTTAGACTCTGGCCAGGCCACGAAGAAAGCCCCACGGGCTCTGGCATCAGGGATTTCCCTAGAAGATGCTCCAACGAGCCCCAAAGGCCACACACGACAGCACACAGCTTCCCGCGAGCTTTTCCCTCCTGCAGTTGGACATACGAGCCCAACAGACAGAGAAAAATGTGCAACATGGAAGTGGAGACTAAAAATAAATAAATGGGAGGGAAACATGGTGTTTATGGAGAGAGAAGACAATTTCAAACCCACAACTAGTAACTAACATCCTCGGGGAGATAAAAGAAGACACTACACCCATTTAAAAAGAAAGGGATTTTATTAAAAAGAGCATTAAAAATGGGATTGAAAAGGCAAAAGTCATAAAAATACTGGACTACGAAGTAAAGGAAATGTTCCTGGGAAAGAACAGAAAAGACAAGATGGGGGCAGGAGAGGAGGACCAGTGCAGAGTGTCTCCAACCATCCCTGACCACAAAGCCCAGGCTGAGCCTCTCGCCCGCCCTCGGCGTCACCCACGTGCCCGCCCCTCCTCCGGTGTGTGGTGGGTCTCTCAGGAAGTAAGTTAGGCTTGGACCCATTGGTTACCTCGGGGAGCCCCGTTCACTGCTGAGCCAGGACACAGAAGGCGATAACTTTCTATTTTCTGAGTATTTCATTTATCCTCAAGTTGGAAACCATCTTGCTTATTCATTTCCTTTATTATCAGAAATTAAACCCCACGTTCTCCAGCAGTTGACCAAACCTCACCTCCAGACATCCCAGCCCCCGCTACTCTGTGCTCTCACTTCCCCAGGGGCTCCCACGGATCCTCTGTCCTGTCCCGTCTGGGCTGAGTACCCTCTGTGCCCACAGCCCATTTGCCCTCCAGGCTGCCCCTGCCCCACCATTCTGGCCAGGTCCTTCCTCTCTGTCCCTTGACGGACCTTCCACGTAGATCACGGTGTCCCTGGAGCCCCAGGGGCCTCGGGACACCCTTTTCCATCTCCCTGGGGACTCCCCTCACCCTGCTGGACGTTTTGCTCCTGGAACACCTCCCTCCCACATCAGAACTGCTGACACCCCAGGGCCCACGGGGTCTGCGTCTCAGGGACACACTGAGACTCTGGACCCTCTACAGGTCCACTCCTTTGGGACAAGGAAGCGCGGCTGCCCTTGTTCTGCCTGCCTGGGCCCAGAGCGCTGAATCCATCCTCAGGAGTCCCAGGTCTGGGAGCCAGGGACGATTTGGTGTGGAAAGCGGAGTGTCTTCTGCTGGCCTCTCTGAGGCTCCTGGGAGACGCTGCCCAGTGAAATCCTGTGGCCGGTGCCGTGGCCTGAGCCTGCGGGCTGAGCCAGGGGAGGGAACGCGGCTGTTTCGTGATTTCTGTGTGGCAGATAAGTACAGGAAAAGTCCCTTAGCATAATTTAGTGGGAGAACTCCAAGTCAGCCACTGGATTTCAGTAAGGTTCCCCTAACTGATAGGAAATGTCTTCCAGCTCTTATTCTCAAAGCTGTCCTCAGAGGGGGGATCCACTGGGCTTCAAATCCAGCAACAGCGGGGAGAGAGAGAGAGAGAGAGAGAGAGAGAGAGAGAGGGAGAGAGGGAGAGAGGGAGAGAGGGAGAGAGGGAGAGAGGGAGGAAGACAGGGAGAGAGGGAGACAGGGAGACAGGGGGAGAGAGAGAGAGAGAGAGAGAGAGAGAGGTGTTTTCTGCTTCTCTCCTCCTTCCACACCTTCCAGACTCACCCTGATCTTACCTTACACATTCGGCTTCTCCTCACACATCAAATGAGCAAACCCACAGACGATCAAGGTTTTAATGAAAATTGTTCTTTCCTGGAGCATCGCTGGTAGGCAAATGAATGGAGCCAATAAAAATCTCCTTCTTCCTGGTACTGATGGATTACTCCCTCCGGCCCCCAGCGCCTGGAGAGAACGGCACGCTGACTGCACCCGCTCTCGCTCTAAGGCTCCTCATTAAGAGAAGCTGTTTATCACCGAGTAGTTGGCCCGGCCCCTGGCGGGTCTTCTCATGAGCATCAGTGGTGCGCGAGGACGGTGAGGGGGGAGGTGCGGCTCCCCAGAATGGACTGTGCCCTCGGGTCCCTCTTTCCACCCGGAATAATGAAATGTTGACTCAAACCTGCATCGTGTGCGGGGTCTGTCCTCCTGATCTACCAGTTTCCCAATAGCTGGGAACCAGAATGTACCATATCCTTGCATTATCCAGGGGGTCCACGACTGGAATCCTGAGCTGTTCATTTCCGGAGGACACACAGCCCCACCCAAGGCCCCGTGGGTGCTGGACCTGTCTCAGGACCACTAACCGAGACTCCCATTGACCAACCTGTGCAAAGCAAACTCGAGTTCCGTCCCATCTCCTCTTAGCCTTCCCCATCAGGGAAGCGGGTCCGACATCCACTCTGCTGCTCCGGGCGTCCCCGGGACTCCAGTCCAGTTGGGCATCCTGCCTTCCCCACGCCCGGAACGTGGCCTCCTTCAGCACACGGTCCTGGCCTCTCCTTCACTGCGGCTCCTCCACGCCTAGTGCGGGACCTGCACAGAGCAGGTGCTCAGTGAGTGTTTCCGGATGAATGAATGAACCCTCTGGTTACCAACCACCCGGCTCCTCTCTGGAATCCCGTAGGGAGGGCCTGTGGGTCAGTGTTGCTGGAGTCTCACAAGCAGGCTTCGGGTGCCCAGCTTGTCCTGTGCACCCCTCACAGCAGTGTCCTTTTCCCCCAATGCCTCCGACTTGCTGGGAGGCAGATGTCTGGCTGCTATGAATATTCGATGGGCCCGGCTGTGCAGGAGAAACTCTAAAAGCCGTCCATAATTAACCGCGAGCACGGCAGCCGCTGGCGCTCAGAGCAGCCTCCTGCGCAGTCAGCAGCCTCTCGAGGGTGGAGAGGCCGCGGGGGCTCATGCTGCGTCACGCACGCAGGGGCCAGTGGCCCGAAAAGCCTTTCAGCTGTGCGGTCGGTGAGGCCTCGGCAGCCTCTGGCGCCCCCGGGTTCTCAGACGCTGTCACTCTCAGACCACCTGCTCTGCCCTGCTGGCATCACCGCCTGGTCCAACCCTCAGACTCCCTCACGCTCCCTCAGGTGGCCCTTGGATTCCCCGTTTCCCGTGGGGCCCACACTGACACCCCGTCTTCCCACTGGAGCATGGATACCGCGAGCACCAGCCTGGTTGCCCCAGTCACTATGTCCCCGGCACTGATGAATTAGATGGAGGAAGGAAGGAAGGAAGGAAGGGAGGAAGGAAGGGAGGAAAGAAGGGAGGAAGGGAAGAAGAAGCACGTCTCCTGCACGGACCCCACAGCTCTTCCTACAGCACTGGTCCTCACACGTTAGAGACACGTGAACAACTGGGGAGCTTGCTAAAATGCGAGTGCCTGGGTCTCTCCCCCCATATTCTGATCCGGGAGCCTGGGCTGGGGCCCAGGAATGTGCACTATTCTCAAGGCCTTTAGGAAGCTTCTATTCTCAGGTGCGGTCCCCACAAACGCAGCCTCTCGAGGAAGACGGTCTTCCCAGAGACCAGCGTGGGCAAAGCAGAAGAGCGGCGTCCCTCCGGCTCCTCCAGGGCTGGGCTCCTGGGCACCCCCAGGAGCTGCGCTCCACTCTCCCCACCCTCTGCTCAGGATGATGCTGGAGAGCAGATAAGTGCAAACTTCTCCCAGACAGAGGCTCTCGTGATTTCCCGCCGGGAAGGAGATGCCCATTGGCGACGCTGTTTCCTCAGCAGCAGGGGGGTCGGCAGGGCTGGACCTGACTCTGAGCCTCGGACGCCAGCAGGTGGCACCTTGGACTCTTACCTCCCTTTGCTCTGGGTTCATTTAGTGCCGGCGTCCGTGCTCTACTGCCTGGTGCCCAGGGCGGAGGTGGGAGGAGCTGGCGTGAGAGCCCAAGCTCAGTGCCAGGCGAGCTCGTGGGCGGGGCCAGAGTGGGTGGAAGAGAGAACAGGCTGCTCGCCGACCGCAGGGGTGGCCGGGGCCGACTCTGCACCTCGGACACAGACACACACACATGCACATACACGCATGCACACACAGGGGCATACACACGCACACATATATACATGTATACACGCATACCTGTACACAAAACCACGCACACACATATACCACATGCACACACACCACATGCACACACACACATGCCCATACACAGGCACACATATACACGTGCACACGCAGGTACACAAGCACACCTGTACACACACTGACACGCACACACGCACACACAGTGCGGGAAGCACCACCACCACCTCTCCATCTGCTTCATGCACTTGAAAAGGACTTTCCGTCCCCGAGTTGGTCCCCATCTGTCTCATTCTGCAAACCTCGCAGATCCAGGCCCCGCTGGGCCGGGACCGGCTCTGCTCCTCCAGAAGCAGCTGCCGCCGAACCTCCGGAGCCTCGGAGGTCACCGTCCCGAGAGTCTCCGGGGTCCTGTGCGGGGGGAGGGCTCCCGGGACCCTGGAGCCCAGGACGTCACACCTTTAAGACATTCCAGAGCCAGCTTCCCCCAAGATGGGAAGGTCTGCAGCCACAGGACATGTCCCCCATCGTGTCAGGAGACTGAGGGCTCAGGGGCATGTTCCAGAACCTTCTGGAGGAGCACGTGGGGGCAGCTGATGCTGGTGATGGAGCTGGACAGGCCTGAGAGGGACACGATGACCTAGAGGAGCTCTGGGGACACGGCGGCAGGTGGACAGCGCGCCCCGATCTGCTGTCCTTGAAGGCCTGGCCTGCTCAGAGCAATCATCGCTAGACCGCCCGTCCGCCCGCCGATCCATGGGTCCATCGATAGGCGATCGTGCGCACGAGCACCACCAGCCTGCGCGGCCGGGAAGCCGGGAGGGCGGCCCTCCTGCGACCCTGCGCACCGCGCCTGCCTCCAGGGCCCGGTCTGCGGGGGTCCTGGGAGGAGGGCAGGAAAGGGGCCCCTCCCGGGGTGCTGACACCACCGCGGGCTGTTATGGGCACCCGCAGGGTCGGCCTGAAACGGAAACCTCCGGAGCTGGACGCCCTGGCGCAAGGGCAGCGGCACGCGCAGGACACTGCTCGAGGGCCGCCGTCCTGCCCTGTTTCTCGCCTTCCCTTTTCTCCTCCCTGTAGGTTAGCAGCTGACAGACCCTGCGCCCCCGACAGGCCCTCACCTGGGAGGGGCCCGGGGGTAGGAGGGGCTGCTGGATAGCTGTGGGACCCCTGGGCGCTGGGCTCATCCTTGGGCCCGCTCACCCCGCCCCGTCTGTTCTGCCTCCTGGCCTGGCGCCGAGGAAGGGACCCCAGGTCCTTGGAGGTGGGGCTGCAGCTGCGGGAGGCGGATGTTGAAAGGCCCTCCGGGAGCCACACAAGGCGGCCGTGTTTGGGACCAGCCTCCCAGGCGCCGATCTCCTCCCTCCTGAGCAGGCAGGCGGCCTGGCCACGGTGGCCGGACGGCCAGCACTGTGTGGGGTCGCTGTCGGGCTATTTCTAGCTCGGGTCTCTAGCCTCGCAGACACAGGGGCATTGAGTGGAGCTATTTGTAGCTTGGAACATCCGGCCCCAGGGCCCTCCCCGCAGCTGTGACCTCACCAAGGGCAGAGGTGACAGATCTCAGGGCAGGAGGGGGTCAGAGGGCCCAGCTGCGTGGAAGGATGTGGATAAAGCCTCCACAGTGGCCAGAGGCCCCCCGGGGATTCTGGGGGCTGCCTGACCTTCCTCTACGCCCTTCCCTGGCTCCCCGTTCCTCTGGCGCGAGTCCAGGCCCCTCCTTACCCAGGCACGCCTGTCATGACCACCCTCAGGGGTTCACCCGCCCCCCTCCCGTCTCTGGGTGGAGACCAGGAGCCTCCCCAGGGCAGGGTCAGGAGAGCTGCCCTTTAACCTCAGTGCCCAGAAGGAGACTCAGCAAAGACCACAGTCGGCAGACGGGCCCAGGCGGTGCACAGGCTGAGATGACGGTGACCCCTGCCCGGGCACGTGGTGAGCACTGGACCAGGGGATGCGGGGGGCAGTGGCCGGCCCTGAATGGTCAGCTCAGGGTGGAGCCACTAGGTGACTCGGCCTCCGTGACCTGAGTCAAACCCCCTCCAGGTACCAGCTGGAGAGCCAGCGGGGCCACTCAGCCTCTCTGAGCCTCGGTCTCCTCATCTGTAAAATGGGAGTGAAAGTCACAGCAGGGGAGCCTCGCGGGGCTGTCTTGAGGGTAAATGAGTGAACAGGTGGGAATCCTGTTCCCACCAGCCCCCACCTGGCAGGATGAGCACCGTGGTGTTCAGAACCCTCACTCCAGGTCAGAGATAAGCATACAGACAGTCCCCTCCCTCTTCCCAGTGAGCAAATGGTCTCTGGGACATAAAGGGGAAGAGAGAGGGCAGGCCTGCTCCGCAGAAACGTCCCCTGAAAATCTACAGCCCAATTTAGGGGTGAAAAAATAACGGGCCTCCAGGGTGTCTCTCCTCATCTTTTGTAACGAGGAGGAAGCCCCGCGACTCAGCCTGGGAACTCAGGAGCCTCTCTGAGGCTCAAGTCCCTGGACTGTCCTTGCTGGGAAAGCCCTCTGGCGTCAGTGCCCCAGGAGGAGGCCGAGGGGCACAGAGCGCCCCCTGCGCTCGCTCGGGGCCCCAGGAAGGAGCAGCAGCTGTTGGAGGCATCACAGCTCTGCCCTCATGTGCCTCCCTGCTGCTCCTGGGGCGACTTCCTGCGGCTACACGGGAATCCACCCGGGCTGAAAGGAAGGAGGGGCCGGTGGGTGCCTGGGGTCTCTGCACCCCTGCAGACCCTGGCGGAGATGCCCCCCATCCCTGAGACCCGTGTAGCGACCGTGATCCCAGCTTCTGCTGCCTCCGTCAGGTCAGGGTGGGGACGAAGCTCCCAGTGACGTTAGGTCAGAGAGGGGTTAATGTGGGGAGTTGGGTGCTCACAAGGCTGGTAGGTGGCTGAAGGAGCCAGTGCAGGGGAGCCCCCATGGTGACTTGGGGTCCCTGCACACCCGCCCCCCAGGGAGCCACCTCCCCTGATGGCTGGATGTAGACGCAGACCCTCTAGACCAGTGGGGTGCGCTCCAGCCTTCTCTGTTCCATCTCCACCTGCCACCTGTTCTGAGTGGCTGTGTCCTGATTCTCCTCCTGGGAGGAGGCCCCTGAGACAGACCCTGAGGGGGACACCTGTGGGTCCAGCAGAGATGCCAGGGGTGGCAGGGCTGCTCCTCACAGGGCGTCTCCTCCCCTCCCAGCCCCCCACAGCAGACCCTGAGCTGCAGGGCGCCCTGAGGACAAACTGGTGGGGCGTGTCCTTGGGGGAGGTGACCAGTGGTGAGGGGGCCCTTGGCTCAAAGCAGCAGGGGGAGGGGCAGGGACATCCCTGGGGCTCAAACCCCAGCACAATGTTGGGGACTGAGTGACAACCTGCAGGGGGCAAGGCAGAGCCAGCTCAGAGCATCAGGACTGAATGAGTGAGTCATGAGAAATACTGCAGAGGCTCCCAGAGATGGTTTTGGGGACCAGCCCCTGACGGGTAGCAGGTCCTGATGTCTCACAGGTGGGCTTATGAGCCAGGAATGAGAAAACACCCCAGCAGGCCCAGGCATAAGACAAGTGTACTGAAAAGCTCAGGATGCAGGATGCCTGAAGGAGCCTGAAGGAGCAGCGTCAGGCACAGTCTGATCCAGCAGCTCAAACACTGACTTCAGGGCCTGACCCCTCTTTATCCTGTGGCTCAGGTTTCCTGTGTCCATGTCCCTTCCAGGCCAGCATCTCCCCAGGATTATGTTCACTGAAACAAATTCTCTTCTCCAAGCAGGCCCATCCTACTGCCCACCCTGCATCAACCGTCCAGGCCACGGGGATGGGATATTCTAGTCTGCATAGGCCTGAGTCACGTGAGCTCCCTTGGGCCTGGGGGGTGGAGTCCGCCTCACACAGACCACATGGGTAGAGTGCGGGGTGGGACCCTGGGGAGCCAGAAGAAGGAAGGAGCCCAGGTCTCCCCGCGTCTCTCCAGGGTTCCCGTGGCCCTGTCACCCTGGGCTTTAGAAACTCCTCCTGCGGAAGTGGTGGCCGCCATCTCCCAGCACCCAAGATGCCCATCAGGCTTTCTCTCCTCATGAGTCTGCGGGTCCCAAGGAGGCAAGGCCTGAAACAGGCAAACATGGATGGACCCCTCAGAGGCCACACGGGGAGGAGAGCTGGCCGCCTTAGCCTCACGTCACCCACGCTGCCCCACCGCACCCTGGGCTGTCTCCCCGTCTTCATCACACGTCACCTGGGCTGTTTTCTCAGGGGCTGCTCCTCTCGCCACCAGCCAGGAGGAGAGACACAGCCCCGAGGACACTTGCTAATTAATGAGACAGTGCAATGGGCTGTTTAAAGGCAAACCCATAAGGCTGCTGATGGGATTTCTAATTTGGCAGGAGGAAGAGGGTTAAATTGCATTGAGAGCAATGAAAGTTTTGGAATCCAAGATGATTTCTGGTTCTGTGTTTCATCCTGGTAATTAATTGGATGGAAGTTGTTAAACTTTACGAGGAAACCAGAGATAATGCAGGTTCACCAACTCTCTGGAAGATTAAGTTCATTCATCTCCTCCAAAACGGCCAGGAGCTCCAGTGTCAGCGCTGTTTCCAGAGAGAGGAGCAGAGCGGGTCCCACAGTATCTGCTCATTTTCCTCTAACTCCATCAGTGCGGGAGGGCATCTGCTCTGAGCAGGGCTCTGGGCTCATCCTGGCGGGGCCGGGGCTCAGACACTGGCGTGTGGCCTGGGCAGGTCTGAGCCTCGGCTTCCTGGTCAGGAGAATGGGGCTGAGGACAGGCCTGCGCTGTAGGGTCCCTGTGGGGATTGCCGTAGAGATGCCCTCAGAGCAGCTGGCAGGAGGCCGGGCACATCCAATTAATTAATTGGATGGAAGATGCAGGTGGAAGCCCTCTGTGGGGCATGGAGGGGGCACAGGCAGAGTCCTGGGAGAATAGACGAGAGGGACCCTGCAGTGCACACCTGGTCCTGTGGCCCCAGGCGCAAGTAGAGAGGAGGTTAGGGGCCCTGGATGTCCCCAGGAGGGGGGATCAGGGGACAGAGGTGAGGCAGAGGCTCACATCCCGCGGGCATCCTGCAGCGCTGACACTGATGCTGTTTACTGCCCTCCACAGACACACAATAGATGTAAGTCATTGGCTGCCCGGGTAGCATGGTGATGGTGCCGTAGCAACCCCCACCTGTGGTCTCCACACTAGTGCAGATGGGATGATGAGTTTAGGTTAATTTAGTAACGTAATCGCCCTGGGGAGTCAGGTCTAAAGCCACTTTGAACGCTGGGCCCTGACCATCCAGGACCCGCCATGAGAGGACAGAGGGGAGACGAGGTCACAGGTGGGACCAGGAAGGAACCGCACCTGAGCTCCACGCCTCCCGTCTGCCATCACTGCCGCCTCCGTGGTCATGGGCAGGACAGGAGGAAGGGGTGACCTGAGCTGAGGGTGCAGAGACCCCTGAGAGTCTTGTGAGCTCACCTTGGACGTCTCCGCCCTTCACTCCTAAGGACTCAGCCCCTGGGACCTCTTTCTGGTCCTGGATCACAGTGGGGCCTTTGCACATGCTGTTCCCTCTGCCAGGACACCCTTCCACCCAGCCCTGCACGTGCGGGCTTCTCCTCAACATGAGGCTCTCAGCTGAAAAGTCAGCTCTTCAGAGGACCCGTCCCCGTCATCCTAGAGATAGAACCTGTGTCTCTCCATCACACCGTCACCTCCTGTATTCCAGAAATACAGTTTGAATTGAGAAGTGTCGTCACACCTTGTATAAAATGGCTTGTGTACATTAGAGAATTAAACATACCTGTGTATTCCCTCCCAGGTCAAGTCCTAGGACGGTGTAGTCCGAACTTCCTGTAAGCGATGAGATGACCTGTATCTGCTCTCCCGGCACAGCACTCCACACGGGGGCCCACAGAGCGCTGAAAACGTGAGTCCTGTGATTGAGGAAATGAACCTGCAATTTTATTCAAGTTTGGGTTAAGTTTAAATGGACACAGCCCCATGTGGCTGGCGCACCCTGCAGTGGGTGGTGTTCAGACCCCTCCTGAGCGCCTCCCAAGTTCAACCCCCTCTTCCCTCATCCTTCACTTTGCATCTATCAGTTCCTTGATCTTATTTTTACTTTTCCATCTTTTCATGGACCCTTAACATAAATAGTTTATCGTTGTCACTCACTGTTCACTTATATGACAAAGTCACCCAGCCCATGCTTGTCTGCGATTTGCATATTTTATTCAACATATGCTCTTCTCAGTGAGGTAAAGACTGTAGTGGTGGCTCATTTGTTCATTCACTGCTGTGTAGAATTCACATGTACCACACTTTATGTATCTGTAAGGTGTTGAGGTGAATAAATGAAAATATTTTCCCTATCATCTATTTATCTATCTCTCATCTATCTATCTCTCATTTATCTCTCTATCTATCATCTGTTTATCTATCTGTGCTTAGTACATCACCTGGCAGACAGTAGGAGCATGTAAATTGTGTGACATCATTATTATTCATTGTAGGATCAATGCAAATGCTTGAATCCAGTTATTGCATCAACAGTGGCACACACATTAATACACACTCACACTGGCTCATGCACACGTAATCTTTGGCTGTATCTTATCAAAATATATTACAGAATTACATGGGGAATGAGAGCCCCACCTGTCTGACCCGTGACGGAGGCTCAGGGAAACAGACCCCAGGCGACTCCAGCCAGGCCCTCTGGGCAGACAGAGATGCAGGGCTCTGGCTGGGCTGGGGGTAGGAAGGAGGGGCTGGGTAAAGTCTTCCAGGGCCAGAGGGAGGTGAGCTTTATCCAAACCAGAGTGCTGGGATCCACAGACGTGACAGTGTCACGGGTCCACCAACTGTGCCCTCCCCAGGGAATTCGAGAGCTCCATGGAGACACACAAGCACCCCTCATCCCGCAAGGAATCAGGAGTGAGCCAGCTCGCTGACCTCAGAGTAGGGCCACGGACTCATTCCCACCGGGCTGGGGGCCACAGCGGGGCAGTCCAATGACCTCTGAGAACCTGCAGATCAAAACACGCTGCTCCAGAATGAAGCCGGCCCGGGACAGCATCTCCTGAGCTCCGTTCTGCTTCAGTCTCCTCCCGGGGAGCCAGGGCCCCTCCCCCCGTTCCCAAGAGGGCCGGTGGGTTGGAGGGGAGGCTGAGGATGGGTGACTCGTCTGTATGTGAGCTCATTGCAGGATGTTCTCTACAAGGTGGGCTTTTCCCGTTTCCCTCACGCGTGTAATCCCACTGCTCAGAGCAGCGTGGGCGCGGTCTGTGCTCAGTAAACATGCACGACGTGGCTGGACTAACGGGTCTCTCCCCTGGGAGGTGGGGCCCGGCTGGGGTGGGGCGCCAGGGCCTGACTCTGGGTTGGCCAGACAGAGGTCGTGGAGGAAAGTCTTCAGCTCTGTTCTAGAAGAGCTGAGGATGCAGACAGGAGAAGGTGGTGCTGAGACGAGCCCAAAGGAGGGGCGCCCAGGCGGCGCGGGGCTCGAGGTGAGACGGGGAACGAGCGCCCCCTGATGGAGGCTGTGCTGTCTGTGCCGCTTTAGCGGGGTTGTCCGTCTACTCCTCACGACTCAGTGACGTCAACATGATGCCTGTCCCCATTTCACAGACGGGCAAGCTGAGAGTCGGAGCGGTGACGTCATTGCCCACGGCACGCGGCTGCGAGCTGCACGTCCTCCTGCCCCAGACCTGGGTGTCCTGCCAGCAGGTCCCGGAACCCCCGGCACATGGAGGCCACGGGGCCTCCTCTCCCGAATCCCAGGCTCTTCCCCACCGGCTCCAACTGAGAGTCCGGCTTTTTTTTCCTCTGCCCCCAGAGCACGGGCACAGGCCCAGGCAGCATTAATGACGGGGGCAAAGCCGCCTTGGGTGGTGCCTGGTCAGGACCTTTCTCACTCGGCCTCTGCACGGTCTGAACCACGAGCAGGAAAACAGCTTCGGCGTGAATCCTGGGGCAACGAACTGCAGCAAGCACACTGCCAGGAGGTAAGGGCGCGTCTACAGCTCTGGGGATGCGGCCCCCAAGCGGCGGGTCAGACGAGGCTTTACCGGGAACCCAGCATCCTGAGTCATCGCTCTACCCCCGAGTCCTCATGGACTGAAGATTCAGTCACTCAGGTGGGACGTAGGCAGGGCTTTCAGCCTTTTCTCCACGGGGTGGGGCGCATGAGGGATGCTCTTCGAATGCACAACAGACACTCTCCCGGGGCTCATCTGGAGCCTGACAGACCCAGAGAGGCTGTGCAGGGGGTGAGCGGAAGCAGCAGCTCCTGAGCCCCAGGTGAAGGATGACTCTTCAGTGCTGAGAGGGACAGAGAGAGCATCTCTGCCCATCTGCACCGAAATCGGCCCCCAGGGGTACTTGGAGGTTCCTGATGAAGATCCTGTTGTCTGTGTGGACTCCTGGATGGGAGTGAGCTGGAGGTAAGAGGTGAGCAGGGGCGGGGGGCGGGGCTGTTCTGGCTGGTCCCCGACCTCGCCACTTCCCTGGGCTCCGTGTTCTTCTCTACTGTGATGATGAACAAGCCGCCTTGGTCTTTGCATCTCTGCTTCCACAACCCAGTCTCAGCCTGTAGACTGAGAGAAATCAGTGACAAAGTCAAAGAGAAAGTCCATCTGTGTCAGAATGTGTTAAGTCTTTCTCCAAAGAGAGCTGAAACAGGGCAGACATTCCTGCCTGGGAAGCGCGGCCTGCGAAAGCAGGGTGCCCCCCCCCCAAGATTCCAGCACTCTGGGTGGGCAGGGCTTGGGACATGGGCCACCAGGTCAGGCTGACATCAAGGATGGTGTAGCAACACCTGTAATCACCGAGCCCTCAGCACCCAGCAGGGCTCAACAGCCTGGCTGGGGACCCAGGTTTGCTGTTACCTCCTGAGTCCCCAGGCTTGCCCCAAGCCTCAGTTTCCTCCTCTGTGAAATGGGAACACCGACCATAGTTCTCCACCAGTCAGGGTAATGCTGTGGGAGCACTTCCTGCGATTTCAGCGTCTTCAGAATAAAAGTGTTTCTCGCTCTCGGGACGCCCAGTGCAGATGCGTCTGCCGGGCCGGTGGCCTAGTCCACCCTCAGAAGGGCCCTGCGTGGGGTTTAATGCTCTGTGGATGTCATCTTGAAACCTGTCACAATTTTATATTTGACTCTGTCCACCACCATCCTGCCTGACTGTCCCCTGCCTCCTGGGTGCTGGGGCCCTGGGGCCCTCGGTCCCGTCCAGCCGCGCCCACTGCCCTGTGACGGCCACCCTCTGCTGGTGCAGTGACCAGGTCTCTTGGGTGAGGGCCACGCTCCACCCTCCGTTCCCAGGAGGGGTCTGGGTGTGGGCACGGGGGCGGGGCTGGGTTGGGCGTGCCCCCCGCAGCATCAGAGCGGGCAGCTCTAACAGTAGACATTTACAGTCCCAGGTCCCGGAGGCTGGAAGTCCAAGAGCAAGGTGTCGCGGGGCTGGTTCCCTCTGAGGCCTCTCCCCTTGGTGTGTAGACAGCCGTCTCCCCCACCGTCCTCGCATGGTCTTCCCCGTGTGCGTGTCTGTGTCCCAATCGCCTGCTCTTCTAAGGACACCAGTCCCGTGGGATTCGGCCCTACCCTATTGACCTTGTTCTACCTCAGTCACCCATTTAAAGGCCCCGTCTCCACACACAGTCACATCCTGAGGTCCCGGGGGCCAGGGGTTCAGCATGTGAATTTTGGGGGACGCAATTCATCCCATAACAGCCTTTAACCGCACCCCATGCCGTGGGACCTGGGGCTCGTCCTGCGCCTCTCAGAAGCCCTCCTCCCCATCCCCCCCAGTTATTCCTGCTTGCTGGGCGCCGGCACTGGGCCTGCTCTGCCTGTTACTGGTCCAGTCATCACCCCCTCCAGTGCGACGCGGCTGCCGCCACCCGGCACATGGGCGACGGAGGCCCAGTCCCGGGTTCCTCTGACCCTGGGTCTGTGCACTGAGCACCCCGACTCGCTCTGACCCCAGGAGCTCCTGCCGTTCCCTCAGTGACAGGAGCCCCAGGCCCTGAGGGGCCCTGCTTCCTGGGACCCCCCGAAAGCCGCCCCTCCCAGGCCCTCCCCGCCCCACGTGTCGGGGGCACAGACGGCCGTAGGAGCGCTGTGCCGGGGCCCAGCCGAAATACAGCCAAGCGGACACATCGACCCTGTGTAATTCCGTCCCTGGAGGGGCTCTGGGGCCAGAAGAGGACATTAGGGAAAAACGAGGGAAGGTGAGCAAAGTAAGGGCTTGGTTAGTAATAATGTATCAGTACTGGTTCCTTAATGGGGACTAATGCACTGCGGTCCCATGAGAGGTGAGCAGGGGGGGAAACTGGGGGGCCGTGAGAGGCTCTGTGTAATTGCCCCAAGTTTTCAGTCGATCTGGAGCTGCTCTAAAATTGAAAGCGTCTTTAAAGTATGGAATGTGGTTGGTGTCGGGGTGTGTAGCTGGAGGCGAGGAGCTGTGGTCCCCTGAAATTCCTCCCCGCATGGAGGTGAGCTGGACACGGAGGGCCCCCGGGCCGAGCTCAGCGTTTCCTGCCTCAGCTCAGAAGCCGTTGCCCCATCCTAAGATGGTCGCATATTCAATTGTCATCTTTCTCTTTCTCTTATCTCTCAAATAAAATGGGACCCAGTGGGGAGAAAAGCGTTTCTCCTTTGTTACTGTGACCACAAGTCTCCTGTTGGCCTCGCCGAAGGCAGCGGCTGCCACCCTGTTTCTGAGAATCTTTCCAGAGACGGTACGAACGTGAACAAGGGCACACATGTACATGTACACATCTACACACAGGTACACATGCGCACACACACATGCACACAGGTACACATGCACACACACACATGCACAGACATGCATAAACACACAGGATACACAGGGATACATCCACAAACACATCACACACATGTACACATACACATGTACACGCATGCGTAAGCACACACATTACACGCGTATACACACACATACACTTGCACACACGCGCACATACGCACACCCCAGCCTGTGCATATGCATTTGTTTATATTATACAATTCCTCAAATAAGTACATTCACAGCACTCATTATTTTTCATGGTTTCAGAATGTCCTTTAGTAGAGATGCCCCGTAATTTATTTAAGCAATTCTCTATCAACAGACATTTATCTCTGTCTTTACCACAAATAGCAACATAATGAACGCCTTTGTTCAGATATTCTGATGCACATGACAGCATTATTTTCATCTGCGTGGAATGCTGTTAGGATAATGTACAATAATTTATATAATGCATCCCCGATTTTAAACATTTAGATTCTCTCCAGTACTTCCACCATTATAAACAGCACTGTTATGCTCATTAATCTTGGCATACAATCATGGGATGAATTTCTAGAAGGAGCTGCTGGGCAAACACGTTTTAACCCTAAAGCTTCAAGCCCATTTCCCGAGGCCTGAGACAGGGCTGCCCCGCCTGGTGGTGCAGGTTGCGCACTGCTCAGAGGTCCCAGAAGGGCAGGAAGGGGCTGAGGAGGAGCCTGTGGTCCACTCCGCAGGCAGCCAGGTGCCCCCTGGAGCAGGTAACTTTTTCGAGTCTGCACAGAGGCACAGAAAGTGCTAGCAGAGCCCTGGCTGAGTTGTCAGACAAAGAGTCTGAGGTCAGGGGGACCCTCTGAAGCTTCAGACACATGTGATGTGACCTGCCTGCCCTTCCCTCTGCAATGCCAGTGGTCCATGAGCACCGAATCTTCTCTTTCCTGAGCCCCGCCTGACACTGTGCAGCCTTCTCCAAACGGGCGACTCCTGAAGGGCCTAGACTTCCTTCCCTCTGATCCACAGTGCTATCCAGGCCATGATATATGAGGAGACCAGGAGGTAGAGGCCCGGGGGGCTGTGAGCTCCCGCCCACAGAGAGGAGGCCCCTGCCCAGAGGGACACCTGCCCCGAGGGGCCCGACCTTCTGAGTTTAAAGAGAAGCTAAGAGGCTGGAAACTGGCATTTTAACCTTAAATGCCCTGAGTTTTCAAAGTTGGCTCATGCAGACCAATTAAAGTACCCCAGGCCACCAGGCTGCAACGCCTGCCTTAAATGTTTGAAATGTGACCGAACCAGCAGAATCATGTTTAAGTAATGAGCCCCGGCAGAGGGGCCCTGGGGGGCTCAGCGCTTCTCAGACCCCAGAAAAGCCCGAGAGCACCTGCCGCCAGGCGGCCTGGCTGGGAGAAGGGCGTCCTTTATAGGAATCCCCCAAGGCAAGGTGTTAGAGGGAGGGAGAAGGTTCTCCCCTCCCACCACTGCTCCCTTTGCTCGTTGGCAGAACTGTGCAGTTGTACCTTTAGGAGAACCTGTGGTGCAGGTTGTGCACTGTTCACGATGCCCAGAACGGGCAGGGGGCAGGAGGGGGCAGGAGGTAGGAGGTGGCAGGTGGGCAAGAGGCTCCAGGAGGCGGCTGTCCTCTGGAGCAGGTGCCTTTTCCTGTCTGCACCGTCGCGCTGGCAGGGCCCTGGCTGAGTTGTCAGAGGAAGAATCTGAGGTCAGAGGGGTCCCCTGTGAAGCCTCAGACACTCGTGGTGTGTGCTGATCGTGGAAAGGGGGGTGCTCCCTGCCTGCATCTCCTGATTTTACGCAGGGGAGTCAGGAGGGGGCTGGGGCCCGGGACCCTCCTGGCTGTCCTCTTGCAGCCCTGTGGGCCCGTTTTGGGTCATTTCTCTCCCACATCAGGGTGATGCTAGAACCACCCCTCACCCTGGCTTCATCTGTGGTGAAGGGAGAACTGTTTTCAGAGCATCCTTGAAAGTGTTTTCTTATAAAGAGCCCACTGCACACTGCCCTTGCTGGTCCAAGCATGTGGATGAGAAAATAATCCAGGGACTGTGTGTGAATTTAGCAGCGAATCACACGCCCCCAGAAAACACTGATTCCGTGGACCAGGCCTCCCACCGGGTGTCCTGACTGAGAAGAGAAGGGGCCTCTGGACACACCTGGGAGACACAGGTGATGCATCCTGATTCCAGGCTGAGCTGAGTGGAGCTGAACTGTTTGAAAGTCACTAAAGATATGGCCTCAAAGATGTCTTTTACCTTGGACTTCAAGATCAAGGTCTTTATTAGTCTTTTTTTTAGCAGGTAAGCCTCTCTGTGCTCATTCTCAGGTGTGTGAGGAACGGAACGGTAGTTCCTTTGCAGTTTAACAAATGAATTGAATTTCTATCTGCGCCCCATTCTCCCAACGGGGCGCGTACTGAATCTCAGCCTCTTTGGGGGCTATCTGTGTCCCTAGGGAGAATTCCTGGGTTTACAGAGAGCCAGGGAGCTGGGGGGAGGCGACTCCTTGAGGCCAAGCCTATTTGTCTGCACAAGACAGGGAGGGGACATCTGTTCTCTGAGGGACCCCCGCAAACGTGCTCTGGACTCAGTGAGCACACACCTGTGGGAGCCATTTGGTATGTTTTCAGGGAGTTTGTGATTCAGTTGTGAAACAGGGCCATTAATAAAAATTAAGCTGTATAGACTTACAAGTAAGTAAAAGAAGGCAAAGGGAATGGTTACTGACAACGCATCACCCTAGTTTTTTACTGCTGTTCACGGTGATATGCACTCGTGTCCACTGACTGTGGCAATGACTGTGGCGGCCTCTGGGATCCCTCACAGCTGCCGGCTGGGGGACATCCTAGCGCACTGGGAAGTCGGCCACAGCAGCACGGTTTACACTGGGGCACAGGCACGGGCCAGTCCCCCTGCAGGCCTTGGTCATCAGCCTGGGGAGGTTTCTCCTGGGTCACCCCTCGTCCCTCTCCCTGGGACTCGGACCTGGAGGCCCACTCAGAGTTTCCGTGCCTCTCTTGGGACACAGGGATGTCCCAAGGATGCCTGATCCTTCTGCCGAAGGATTCTGAACACCCACCTCCTTCGGTGGTTCCACCGTGGAGTCCTCATGGCTTTGAGACCCCACCAGCCACGTGGGGCTTCCCGTCCCTCCTACTGCCCTCCAGGGCTCGCCCCAGGGAGCCGACACAGCCCTCTCCTCGTCTTCCTGGGCCGTTTTTTCCTGCTCTGTGGCCTCCACCCCTAGGTCCCAGCAGGAGCTGGAGGAAGGACCCCAGGGAGAGGAGACCCAGACCCTTGGGGAGGGGCCTGCATGGCAGGTACTGGTGCTCTGGAGTGGGTGCAGTGAGGCTGATTGTGGGAGGGCTGGGGCTCGGGGAATCAGGAGGCTGGAAGCACGTCCACTGCCAGGGCCACGCTCAGAGCAGCAGGAAGCAATCAGGAAGCTGCATGTCCCCTCCCTCATCAGTGGCCCCTAATGGCAGTGCCTCACAGGGAGCAGCTTACCCTGCAGAACTGGGATGTGCAGGCTCAGCCCCGGGGTCACCTGACTGAGCAGAGAAGGACCATCTGGAGCTGGGATGTCACAGCCCAATGAGGGACACACCTACCTGATGGGTCCCATCTCCCCATAGTGAATTAGGGACTCACTGACGCACCAGATACGACCCCTGAGGCTTCTGGTCACAGGCAGAGAAGTCAGGTGGGGTACCGCCAGCAGCCTCTGCTGAGAAGCCGGGCAGAGAGGATCCTGCAGGAGCAGCTGCTCCCAAACTCACTGCTGGCCATCTCCCCACAAAGTGCAGGCAACGCCGCGGAACCCAAGGCCCCGAGGAAGAGAGCCTGGTCCACGTGTGTGTCTCCAGCCCCGGGCACTGAAGCTGTGGGGAACAGGCTCTCTCCTTACTGTCCACTGGGTGGGAAGACTCATCACATCACTTGGGCTAATGGGTGTGATGGGCTCTGCATGGAGGGGCCGCTTAGGGGGTGAAGGTTCGTCCCTGGTCCCTGATCGGGTGCAGGGCCAGCGTGTACCTTCCTGGTGGAACCTCTGGAAGGACGGATCTGAAGGAGTGATGACAGAGGCTCTCGGCCTGGGACAGGCTCTCAGGGGCCCTGGGCAGCCCTGCCGCAGTGGATTCTCCATGTTCCTGCGTGTGGAATGTCCTGGAGGCAGGTAGAAACAGACTGTGGGCCGCCCAGAGTGTCTGACTCAGCAGGTCCAGATGGGCCTGGGATGTGCGGTTCTAGCCAGCTCCAGGGGAGGGCCTGGGGACCGGCTGGGGGGCCCCACCCTAGCGCCCTGTGCCGGAGGGCAGGGGCGGTGGCTGGCCTCTCTTCCCGCCTGCCAAGCCCGGGAGAGTCTGTAGGATGTTCCGGTGCTGGCTGGGCTGTAAGCCCTGCACGCTCGCCTCCACGGACGGATGGATGACACACCCTCTCCACCAGCGCCGCAGCCCCTTGAGGTCTCAGGATGCCTGGTGCTGTCGGACCAACTGAGACAGAATCACTAGAGATCACAGGTGGCGAGCGGATCGGACAGAGGAGGGGATGCTGGGCTACTCCCCGGCCCCTCCAGGGCAGTCAGCTCCTGTACCATCTCCCGAGACGTTCATTTCCCAGGCACGTGGCCTGTGGGGTCAGACGGTGGACCCAGACCTCAGGCATCCTGTGACAAGCTGGGGCTGAGCCCCCGTGCTGGTCCCATCCCAGCCTCTTTCTTGCTGGTCACGCCCATCAATAATTACGTCAGCTAACAGCTTCCTCCAACGTGGTGGCTTCACCCCTCCTTCCTGTCCACCAGCTCCCTTGGTCCAGCCCAGGACGCCAGCAGTCAACACGCATGGGCTCATTGATTCGGGTGTACGGCTCTGTTCCAGGTGCTTCATGGGGATTAACTCACTGAGCTCTCACACACCTGTGACGTAGGGTCTGTGCCCCATTTACAGGGGAGGAAGCTGAGCCAGCTGTGCAGAGGCAGCTGTGGGCCCCAGCAGTCAGCTCCCAGATCCGCACCATGACCCACCTGTCCCCAGCGCGAACCCCCGGGGCCTGAGGGGAGGGCGTTTCCATAGAAACCAAGGATAACCGTATTCAATCCTTGACTGTGGTCCGTTATAAAACAGACTAGAAAAGTGAACGATTCCAGTTTCTACCTCCAGGACAGAGAGGCGAGTACATAAACACACGGAACCCCAGACAGCAGCAGGGGGTCCTGCCTCTGCCTGAGTGAGACCACCTACCCGGGCCCAGGGGCTGGGGTCGGGGCCAGCGACTGTCCTGTCTCATCCAGGTGACCCTGAGCATTGCCCAGGGTGAGGTGCAGAGCCCTCTCCCTTCTGCCCACAGCCCCTGGGCCTGTCCGTCCACAGCAGGCACGGATTCCCCCACTGGTCGCCAGCTGAGTGATGCCCGTCTGCATCCTGAGGGTTTGCCTAACCCCACAAGTCACCCCACGTGGACCAGACATGCCCCGTGGGCCTGCGAGCCTGCGATCCCAGAACGGAGGATGGGGCCTGGGCAGCAGCCGGGATGCTGGTGGGGACCGTGAGGAAGTTCCTGCCCCCGACGAGGGGGGTCGGATGGACTGAGCTGGGCTCTCCCTCTGAGCCCAGTGCCTGGGCCCCCCCGGTCACGCCCAGCACAGGGAGGGGTGCTGGCGTCTGGACAGAGAGCTGTGCGAGGGGAGACGCGGCCTGAGGGAGCCGTCCCAGCCGAGGGAGCTCACAGCCCCGCGGGGGCCCTGCAGACGGACGCCGTCCCTGTGAAGACCCCAGTCCCCAGGCTCGGGAGCCAGCTCTGTCCCCAGGGGCCGGCCTGGGGCTGCGCAAAGAGGGTCTCTCCTCCTGGGCCACCCAGCGCCTCCGCCGCGGGGGTGGGTGTCCCAGCCGAAATCTCTCAAGGTTTTCACAATTACACGTTATGGGGAAATCCCGGCAGAGCGCCCGCCTCCGTCCACACTAGTGGCAGCGGTCACCTCGGAGCGATAGCGCGGATCTCAGTGGGTGAAAACACACTTCGAGTAACCCCTACGACAACCTTCCAGGCAGGGCTTTGCCCGTCTGAACGGAAACGGCCCCTCGAGGGGACCTGCGATGGGAGAGTCAGGACCATCTTCACCGCGGAGGCAGCCGCGGGGGTCTGGGAGCTCCGGCCACTTTGATTGCGGACTTAATGCACTGACCTTGTGCAACTTCAAGCCCCCGTTTGGGCGCAGAAGTGGCTCTTTTGAGATGATGGGCTTTTAATGATCACCTTTGACCCTGTCAGCTCAGTGACTGAATCTACAGGAGAGACAGAGACAGGGAGGCAGAGAGATGGAGAGAGAGACAGAGAGAGACAAAGACAGATAGAGACAGAGAGATAGAGAGACAGAGACAGGGAGACAGAGACAGATAGAGAGACAGAGACAGAGAGACAGGGAGACAGAGAGATGGAGAGAGAGACAGAGAGAGACAGAGAGATAGAGAGACAGAGACAGGGAGACAAAGAGAGACAGAGACAGACAGACAGAGATAGACAGAGACAGAGACAGATAGAGAGACAGAGACAGGGAGACAAAGAGATGGAGAGAGAGACAGAGAGAGACAAAGACAGAGATAGACAGAGAGACAGAGACAGATAGAGAGATAGAGAGACAGAGACAGATAGAGAGACAGAGACAGAGAGATAGAGAGACAGAGACAGAGAGGAAATGGCATTAGGAGTGTCTTCTGGGGGTGCAGGGTGGCCCTGCTGGGACCCTACTCCCCAGTCCTGTGAGGTAGGGTCTGGGCAGGGCGGTGATTTGGGGTTTTCCTCTTTCCTTCCTCTGCAAAGAGACATGGAACCAGAGCCAGAGGATGGGGGAGAGAGAGGAGGAGAAACATCACGTGTCTGCTCCAGTGACAGGAAGCACTGATCCCAACGGGCACGTCCGTGGTCCACGTGATGGTTTCAGACCTGCTCAGGGAGAGGCCAGAGCAGCAGGGGGCACTCGGGACTGTTAGCCGCCGCCACCTCCTCTCCCTCCCCACCCTGTGGCTTTGAGCTCATGGGGCCCTAACAACTGTTAGGGTTGAAATACGTGAATGTGTCTAAGCCTGTGAACAGGCACTGCCCATCCGCCTGTGCCGGTTACTTCTGTGTCCACTTGACCAGGCACCCGGACGGCTGGGCAGCGTGTCCTGGTGTGTCTGAGAGGGTGTTGTGGGTGAATTCGCATCTGGAGCCAAGGATGTAGTAAAGCAGGTGGCCTCCCCTGGTGGGCGGGCCTCGTCCCGGCCCCGGAGGCCTGAATGGAACAGAAGGGCCGAGCAGGACGAATTCATGGAGCCGGGACGCCAGCAGCCTTGGCCTCAGACTGCAGCTGGGTCTCCAGCTGGCCGACTGCAGGTCCTGGGGCTGCTGGGCCTGTGACCAAGGGAGCGGAATACTTATAATAAATCTCTTTCCACCAAGAGTCCAAATGTGACACGTCCCGGGTCGGTGTTGTCAGAGGTGAATGGGGAAGGTCTCTGTGTGGAAGTTCTTACCCTCAAGTCCATGGCGTCCAGTTTGCAAACCTTTCCAGGGCTTCTGGGCCCCTTGAAACATGCCTCTTTGCCCTCAGGGACCCTGGGGATGAGACTGGAGGCCGGTGCTGGGCCCAGAGGTGCAAAATCTCAGGGCCACTTGGTCATTCTCTGGACGGCCTGGGCAGGGGCGGGGGGAGTCCCACAGAGATGCTCACATGGCTCCCAGCCTCTTGGCCATCGGGGGGCTAGAATCCGATGGCATGGGCCGGCCTGAGTGACCCAGAGACAAGGCTGGGGGACACACGCCTACCTCTCGGCCGCACTTCCGGGGCTCAGGACACACCTTTGCAGGCTGTCTGCATGCACTAATTAACTCCCCTCAGCAGACCGGGACAGCAGCCGGCAGCCCTGTGGCCCCGATTCCAGGTCCTCCCGGGAATGGAGCTGCATTTCCTCCGAGCGTTGCCCACATCCGATGTTCCCGGCCCAGTGCCCCCTCCCACATCCGGGTCCGACTGACAGGCGCGTCTCCCCTTCACAGATGACACCTGCCAACCCTGCAGGACGGCGGTCCCCCCTGAATGGCTCTGCCCCAGGGACCCCCCAGGTTGTGGACAGTCAGAAATGAGGCTCAGAGTCCGACTTCCAAGGGGCCTCCAGGCTGGGTGTCTGCTCGTGCTGGGTCATTTCCAGCAGATAAAGGGGCAGAACACCTCCCCACAGCTTCTCCTAATGGTCTAAATGCTCAGCTCCGTAGGCGGGAAAAAGAACAGATGTGCCCTCCTGGCAGGTGGGAGGGGAGAAGCTTCCCCCTCCAGCAGCCCTGCCTTGGGGGATCCCCTTCCCTGGGGAAGCGCATTCCTAAAACGGCGCCCTTCTCCCAGCCAGGCTGCCTGGCAGCAGATGCTCTCGGGCTTTTCTGGGGTCTGAGAAGCGCTGAGCCCCCCAGGGCCCCTCTGCCGGGGCTCGTTACTTAAACATGATTCTGCTGGTTCAGTCACATTTCAAACATTTAAGGCAGGCGTTGCAGCCTGGTGGCCTGGGGTACTTTAATTGGTCTGCATGAGCCAACTTTGAAAACTCGGGGCATTTAAAGTTAAAATGCCAGTTTCCAGCCTCTTAGCTTCTCTTTAAACTCAGAAGGTCGGGCCCCTCGGGGTAGGTGTCCCTCTGGGCAGGGGCCTTCTCTCTGTGGGCGGGAGCTCACAGCCCCCCGGGCCTCTACCTCCTGGTCTCCTCATATATCATGGCCTGGATAGCACTGTGGATCAGAGGGAAGGAAGTCTAGGCCCTTCAGGAGTCGCCTGTTTGGAGAAGGCTGCACAGTGTCAGGCGGGGCTCAGGAAAGAGAAGATTCGGTGCTCATGGACCACTGGCATTGCAGAGGGAAGGGCAGGCAGGTCACATCACATGTGTCTGAAGCTTCAGAGGGTCCCCCTGACCTCAGACTCTTTGTCTGACAACTCAGTCAGGGCTCTGCTAGCACTTTCTGTGCCTCTGTGCAGACTAGAAAAAGTTACCTGCTCCAGGGGGCACCTGGATGCCTGCGGAGTGGACCACAGGCTCCTCCTCAGCCCCTTCCTGCCCCTTCTGGGACCTCTGAGCAGTGTGTAACCTGCACCACCAGGCGGGGCAGCCCTGTCTCAGGCCTTGGGAAATGGGCTTGAAAGCTTTAGGGTTAAAACGTGTTTGCCCAGCACTTCCTTCTAGAAATTCATCCCAGGGAAGCATTCAGGAGTGTGTGTCAGGATTTATGATCGTAGCAGTATTGTTTATAATGATGGAGAAATTGGAAACTATCTAAATATTTTAAAACAGGGACCCATTAAATAAATTATTGTGCAGTATTCTCACAGCTCTCCAAGGAGCAGTAAAAATAGTGCTGTGATGCGCATAAGACCGTCTGTGCGAGGATGTTCACTGCAGGCTTGTCTGGTGTAACAAAAGACTGAGGTAAACGTCTACAGATAGGGAACCACTTCAGTGAACCGTGGGCGTCTGTACAATGGCCGCTCTGCAGCCTTTGACCGTAACGACAGCAAGGTAGTTCCAGCAATGTGGAAGAATCTTCGAGATTTCTGTTCATTGTGAAGAGGAAGGTTGTATAATATAAAGACGTATACGTGTGCTACCATTTGTGGAATATACAGAAATACATATACATGTATATGTTTATCCCATTCGTGCTTATTCTTCTACATGCTTGTTCTTGGTTGGAGCATCTCTGGAAAGACCTTGAAAACACGATGACGATGGCTGCGTTTGGTGAGGCCGACAGGGAGACTCTGTGGTCAAAGTCACAAAGAAGAAGCTCCTTTTCTCTCCACTGTATCCTGTTTTATACTCTACAGTTTTAACCATAGGCATGTCTTATTTGGGGAGATAAAGGCAAAAGAAATGTCCACAGTCCCCTTCCCTGGGGTAACGGCGTCTGGGCAGTCGTGGATATGATCAGCCCAGCTCAGCTGCCCGCACTGTGTTCAATCATCTCCCTGGGGGGAACAGCTTCAGGGGGTCACAGCCCCTCGTCTCTGATTGGCAGCCCAAACTCTCACCCAGTAGTTATGTACATTTTTAAAGAAACCTTTTATTCCAGAATAGTGTTCGTTTTACTGAAAAGCTGTGAAGATGGTGCAGTGTTCTCCTGTACCTCACCGATGGCTTTCCCATCACTAACATCCCACAGACTGTGGCGCACTTGTTAGAGTTCGTGAATTAATATTGATATTATTGGTAACTAAAGTCCACACTTTATCCGTTCTTCGTTAGTTTTTACCCAATGTTTCAAGGAGTGTCTAGGGACACTGTCAACGAAAATAATCAATAATCAATAATAAGAATAGAAAAAAAGTTTTATTTGAGCCAAACTGAGGACTAGCGTAGAAGCCTGCTTCCCAGATGACTCTGAGAAACAGTTCTGGAGAAGCAGGGTTCTCAGCACAGTTTTATGTCTTGTCAGAAAAAAAAGAACATTAAACAAGTCAGGGTTACAGGTCTTCAAAGTTAAAAAAAAAAAAAAAAAGACCAGACCAGCAGGTATGCAGCGAGTCAGCGTGGCCTTGGCACCTGGGAGGGAGTCTTATCATCAAAGGGGGACCAGCGCTGGTGTCCCAGGAAGAGGGCCATTTAATCTTTATAGATGTTCTGACTCCTGGTCAATGTGCCCCTTTCTTTACGAATTAAAGCAGACGTACACTGTATGTTTGACAGGCCACAAACAGGCTATTTTAGTTAACATCAAATCCAAGTGAACTGATGTATAAGCCACAATGACTTCCCTGTACCTCAATATGTGAACATTTCTTTTACCAACACCAAAGACCACAGGGGAGATGGGCTCTTCCACTTCGGCCACGGGAGCTCTTTCAGGTGGGCCATGTGTCCTGTCCCATCACCGTATGCATGTGTGTTCACACTTCCTTAATCTCTGGCACCACCAGGGGCTCCCCCATCGCCTGTGTGTTTCCTGCTCCCTTGTCCTCATAGACTGATGGACCCACAATGTCCAGTTATTCCTTCCCCGCCCGGCGACGGAAGTGACACATCAGTGACACGAGGGTCAGAGAGACTGAGGCCAAGCCCCGCTCCATCTCCTGGGAGCCATGGGCTTAGTCTGCTGCTCTGTGGGGTGGAGGTAAGACCCCCTGGCAGGGCGGCTGCAGGACTGAGGGATGTGCAATCCGGGCACTGTTGGGGGCCTCCAGCTGCAGGAACAAAACCGGCACCGAAACCATCCCTGTCTCGTGGTCCTGCTGCTCCTGGAGCCCCTGTATCCCTTCTAAGATGGAACGAGTCACGCCTCCTCTCCTTCCTTCTGAGGGGCGGCAGGAGTCCCCCGGGCCCTCGGGCCCTCACTGTGCAACACAGGAGGCCTGGTCACCCTCCCCCTTGGGAACGTCGTGGGAATGACGTGGATGCATCCTGATCTCCAGCCCCTGCCTTCCCAGACCAGCGGAAGCACCCCAGTGTGTCAGCCCCCCAAGCCCACATCGAATCACCATTTGGGGCCCAGTGATGGTCCTGAAGAGGAGGTCAGAGGTCAAGTTCCAGCGGCGCCCTGAGAGCCGCTGGCTAATTGTAGGGGCTAATCAGAGGCTCATGGCTTTAATCCCTGTCTCAGCAGAGATGACCCGCAGTCACAGGCCAGTGCCACAGGGAGGGAGAGAGGCTGTCAGCTGTCCTGGGGCAGGAGAGACGCCACCTGCGGACGGTGGCAGAGGACGGTGTCTGAAAGGCCAGCTCAGGGCGGGGACACGGCAGTTACAAGGGGACACATGAATCTCACAGATCATGTGTCTGACATCAAATAAGACGACCCTCCGCAGCCATGAGTGGCTCGGAGTGGGGTCCTGAGGCTCGCGGGGGGCGGTTTTGAGAAACGGCTCTGGGACTGATTCCCCTGCATGCCTCACCGGAGTGGAAACGTGGTCAGCAGCTGCCTCACCTCCGTTTCCCGCCTGCTTCTCTTCCCTCTCCTCTCCTTTCTCACGGCCCCCTCCCCCGCCCTCCCCTGCTTAGTATTTACGGCCCGGGAACTGTCAATCATGCTGCCCATGGGATGTGACAGTTCATGGCTCCTGAGAGAAGCCCAGGGTCTTGGACAGCGCCGTGGACTTCCTTCAGGAGCACGTCTAAGCAGACCTGGAGAATTCTGGAAGGGCCAAAGCTTGGGCACGGTTAGAGGCTGCTGGGAAACACACAGCACCCACCGCTCTTGAGCGAGGTGGAGGGTCAGTGGGGAGAGGGGGGCACTGACCCGAGGTCCTGGGTGGTTGTGTTACGTTTGCTCAAGAGGATGGAAACAAAACAGGTGCCTGACACCCTCCCTTTGCAGGAACTTCAGGCCCTGACAACCCAGGTGGGGACAACTCCTCTACAGAGAGCAGAGGTGACTCACACCCAGCATATACCTGTTCAAAAGGCTCAATTCTCCAGCTGTCAACTGGAATCCATTAAAGAGACTAAGATTCAATTATCTTTCCTGCACCAGTAGGAAGAGAAGAAGAAGTGGGAGGAGGAAGAGACCGGGGGAGGGGGAGCAGAAGGAGGGGGGATGGAGACGGAGAGGGGATGGAGGAGGGAGGGGGATGGAGGAGGGAGGGGGATGGAGGAGGGAGGAGGAGATGGAGCTGGGAGGGGGAATGGAGGAGGGAGGGGGATGGAGGAGGGAGGGGGATGGAGGAGGGAGGAGGAGATGGAGCTGGGAAGGGGGATGGAGGAGGGAGGGGGATGGAGGAGGGAGGGGGTGGGTGGAGGACGGTTCCTGGATCCACAGCTACCCTCTCTGTACACACACACACACACACACACACATACACACACACACACACACACTCTGGCATCCCCTCCTTGGCCCTCACTGGCCCCCTCTGTTTGCTGCCTTTGCTCTTGGTCCTTTTTTCCTCCTCTTGCAATATTCCCACGGCCCAGTTCTCCCAGCTCCTGCACAGCCAGGTCGGAAACCTGAGGTGCTGACACCCCCATGACACAGCCTGGTTCTGTTACCAGTGACTTTCCCCATGTGTCCTGGGGACAGGGTTGCAGAAATTATTGCTGCTGCCTCTTTGCGTGTCAGAGGAGAAGTACGGTTGAAACTCTTTATGTTACAACTTCAGCGGAGTTTTTTGAGTCCTCTCTTCAAAAAAATGAAGATGGGCTTCCCTGGTGGCGCAGTGGTTGAGAGTCCGCCTGCCGATGCAGGGGACGCGGGTTCGTGCCCCGGTCCGGGAAGATCCCACATGCCGCAGAGCGGCTGGGCCCATGAGCCATGGCCGCTGAGCCTGCGCGTCCGGAGCCTGTGCTCTGCAACGGGAGAGGCCACAGCAGTGAGAGGCCCGCGTACCGCAAAAAAACAAAACAAAACATAAAACCAAGAAAAAGTGAGACTTCTAAAAGGGAGTTTTCAGGTTTACAAATTCAACTCCTTTACTGCAAATCATCTGCTTGACTCAAGAAAAGCCCACAGTCGTTGGGAGACCTTCCCACGTGGTCATCCCACTCATCTCATGCCACCCGCCTCCCCCAGGATGAAGAGGTGACTCGTAGTCATCCCAGGAAATCTTATACCACAGGGGAGTGGCGGGGGGGGGGGAGTATTGCCGAAGTCTCCGTCACAGGTGAGTGGTGCTAATGCGTGGACCATCAATAAGGATTTCAGTCTGGTCCCAACAGGACTGTGGACACAGGAAAGCAGCAGTACCGGATCCCATTCTCCATGGGAAGGACCCTCAAACAAAACTATAGGTGAAGGAAGGTACTCCCAACCTTCATCCCCAGGTCGGAGCCAGGTACGCGCTTCAGAAAGCTCAGGGGAGAAACCATGGTGACAGAGCCAGCCTTCCCCAGGTGGTGTCAACAGCATCACCAGATATGTCTGGGTCTCACCCTTCTGGGCACAAGGAAGCGCTACACATCCTCCCGGTCCCTCGTGGCTGGGCGGGGCCAGCTCCTGGTTCTGGTCAATGACATGTGTTTATCCACATCAAAGCACCTAATGGCCAGTGTGAGACTCTCAGGGATTCTCCTCTCCTGGCACAGGAGCTGGCAGCATCCAAGGGGGTGCTGCTCTGTCTGCAATGAACATTGCCTGCCTGACGACTCGAGTTGCACATGCACCACGAGTGAGGATAGAGCTTTGTGCTTTGAAGCTGCTGAGATTGTTGTGTGTGTTATTCTGATTATTATTATTTTTTTAATTTATTTATTTTTGGCTGCATTGGGTCTTCGTTGCCGCGTGCGGGCTTTCTCTAGTTGCAGCGAGCTGGGGCTACTCTTTGTTGCGGTGCGTGGGCTTCTCATTGCAGTGGCTTTTCTTGTTGCAGAGCACGGGCTCTAGGCACGCGGGCTTCAGTAGTTGTGGCACGCGGGCTCAGTAATTGTGGCTCGTGGGCTCTAGAGTGCAGGCTCCGTAGTTGTGGCGCACGGGCTTAACTGCTCCGCGGCATGTGGGATCTTCCCGGGCCAGGCCTCAAACCCGTGTCCCCTGCATTGGCGGGCGGATTCTCAACCACTGCGCCACCAGGGAAGCCATATTCTGATTATTACACCTCTATTTCTTCTCCTCTTGTCTGTGGCCCTAAAATGTACCATTTCCTTGCTCGTAGCAGGAGCTCAGTTAATATAGATGGACAGATACTGGAATTGGCGCCAAAGCCCCCCAGAGAGTCAGCGCTGGCCGCCCTCGCTGGGCTGGAAGGCTGGGAGCCAGCCTGACCTTGGAACTTCCTCTTTCCTCAAATTAAGTGCACAGGCGTCAGGTCGCCTTTATGGTGTCATCGTCACACACGTAGGACCAAGCTTGGGGAGGGAATGGCAGTCAGACAAGCATGTGACGCTGTACAGAAGGCAGACCTGGATGCTGGTGGAAAAGCATCTTCTCATCCAGCCAGGTTGCCCTCTCCGGACGAGAATGCCGTTGATTGGGGCTAAGTGCGGACCTATTCGGGGTCCTTAATAAAACACACAGCCACGCCCAGGCAGTGTGTGGGACACTGAGGCCTGCGCAGGGGGCTGGGGTGGGGCTGCGTGAGGCTGTGTGCAGGGACACTGAGGCCTGCGCAGGGGCTGGGGTGGGGCTGCGTGAGGCTGTGTGCAGGGCACCTGCTCCCGGGTGGCGTGGGACCTTGGTGCCTTGGCAACGCGCTGATGCTCAGCTCACGTTTGCCCTGGCTCCCTGATGGGCAGTAATGGACACAGGGCGCTTGAAGCTTTGCTTCTTTCCAACGGCCTCCCCGCAAAGGGCACTGCAGGAGGAAGGGCTGGGGCCACCCTGAGGACACTCGGTGCCGCTCGGCCCCAGCCAGGGTCCAGGTCCTCAGCCACCTCCCAGCCCTGGACTGGGGTCCCCCTCCCAGAGCCACTGAGCCAGGAGCCCCATGCTCCAGGCCCCTCCTAGGGTGGCACTCCACACTCTGCCCTACACCTGGGACCCTGAGGGGGCTTCCTGATGGCCCAGTGACTGGGTTCCTCTGGCCTGAGCAAACCAGGCAGCTTCTGTGCCGCCCAGGGAGTTGTACTTGCACCTCCTCCAAGGAGGCCTGAGCCCAGCCCGGGGAGGCCACTCCAGTGGGTCCTGCCTTGGGCACCCTCCCCAGCCACCGAGGGTCCTGGGAGTGTTCTTGTATCTGTACTCAGTCCTCCATCGAGGTCTGGTCTTTCTTTATGTTAAACTTCCACTGCTTAAATCCCTGTGTGATTTCTGTCTCCTGGCTGGGTGTAGACTAATCCAAGCTGATGTCTAAGGCAGGAGGAGAGGCCACAGGAGTGCTGGGGCAGGCCTACCAGGTGGTAAGGGCACCGGGTAAGAACGAGCTGAGGACCTGGGAGGTCCCAGGGAGAGTGTGCTGTACAATATAGTGATTCAAAATTTTAGTAGATTATACTCCATTTAACGTTATTATAAAATACTGGCTAAGCAAAAACGTAAAAAAAAATATTGGCTATATTCCCCGTGTTGTACAATATATCCTTGTAGCTTATTTATTTTATAGGTAGTAGTTTGTACCTCTTAATCCCCTAACCCTATCCTGCCCCTCCCCCTTCCCTGTCCTCTCTGGTAGCCACTAGTTTGTTCTCTAGATCCGTGAGTCTGGTTCTGTTTTATTATACTCACTCCTCTGTTTTATTTTTTAGATTCCACATATAAATGATAATATACAGTATTTGTCTTTCTCTGTCTCACTTATTTCACTAAGCAAAATACCTCCAGGTACATCCATGTTATTGCAAACGGCAAAATTTCACTCTTTTTTTATGGCTGAGTAGTGTGTGTGTGTGTACATCTATATAATCTCACATCTTCTTTATCCATTCATCTGTTAATGGGCACTTACGTTGCTTCCATATCTTGGCTATTGTAAATAGTGCTGCAATGAACATTGAGGTGCACGTATCTTTTCGAATTAGTGTTTTCCTTTTCTTTGGATATATACCCAGGAGTGGAGTTGCTGGATCATATGGTAGTTTTTTTTATTTTTATTTTTTGAGGAACTTCTATATTGTTTTTCATAGTAACTGCACCAACTTACATTATTGAAAAATACCATTGGCATTTTGATAGGGATTGCATTGAATCTGTAGATGGCCTTGGGAAGTGTGTTCATTTTCACAACATTAATTCTTCCAATCCGTGAGCACAGAATATGTTTCCATCAGTTTGTGTCATCTGCAACGTCTCTCATCAGTGTCTTATAGTTTTCCGAGTACAGATCTTTTACTCCTTAGTTAGATTTATCCCTAGGTACTTTACTCTTTTTGATGTGATTTTAAGTGGGATTGTTTCCTTAATTTCTCTTTCTGATAGTTCATTGTTAGTATATAGAAATGCAACAAGTTTCGGTATATCAACTTTGTATCCTGCAACTTTACCAAATTCACTGACGAGTCCTAGTAGTTTGGGGGGTTAGGGTCATGAATTTTATCCCCAGGGCAAGGGGACCACTCAAGGGGATTGTGGAGGGGAAGGGGTGTGGGGTGAGCTGAGTGACCTGTTCAAAGGTCACGAGGCAGCCAGAAGGAGAAGGGCGATGAAGTAGGAGAGGATGTTCAGGACACCTGGGGAAGGGGGGTTGGTATCAGGCAGGAGAGGAGAGAGGGCAGAGGTGGACAAGCCTGGGGGACATTCTGGGGATGGAGATGATGGGACATGACGTGGGGTTGGATGGAGTGAGGGAGGAAGAGAGAAAAACCAAGGGTGACCCTGAGGTGTGGCGCCCTGAGAAGGGATCTAGGAGGTTAGTGCCCAGGAAGCCTGGCCCAGAGGAGGGGCTCTGACTAATGAATGAGTGAGTGAATGAGTGAACGAATGAATGAGTGAATCAATGAGTGCGTGGGTGAATGAATAAATGAGTGAGTGAACGAATGAATGAGTGAGTGCAGAGACCTCAGTCCCCGACACCAGCCCCTACTCAGGCCAGCAGGCCCCAGGGTCTCTCCCTCCCCTCGATTCATCCCTCTGCCCACCCCCCCCCGCCCTAACCGCCACCTCCACCCCTGGCACCGGGTAGAATCCAGGGCACCCGGTTTGAAGGTCACTTTTCTTCGAACGAGGAGTGGAAGACAGAGAACAAGGCCTGGTTTCTGTCGGTGCTTCTGCCCCGCCTGCAAGCCACGCAGCTCCAGCGAACGTGACCAGGCGACCCTGGACACTGACGAAGCTCAGAGTCCCTCTTTTCTCCTTGGAACAAAGGGTGGAAAGGATGCCGCCAGCTCTGTGTCCTGATCCTGCCGAAGGACAGAGCGTCAGGGTCACCTGCCCCGGACGCCTCTGCTGCTCTGAGGGACGCTGCAAAACTGAAAACGAGGCTGCAGAGCTGTCTCTGCCACGACTCCTGCTCTCCCCAAGGGAAGGCGTGGCGTGCCCAGGGCTGCCCGGGGGACGTGTAGCATGACAACCCCAGAGCTCTGCGGGGCAAGGCGAGGCTCCCAGGACAGGCCCGGTCAGCTGCAGGAAAACAAGGGGATGCGGAGCTTCTCCTCCCAAGATAGGGACAGGGACCGCGGGGCTGGGCCGGCAGAGAGCTGGCGAGAGCACCGGGAGAACCAGGGTGTCTAGGGCGCACTCAGTACCCCCAGGAGCTGACAGGCAGTGTAAGCCCAAGCTTCAGGGCTTGTCTCCCTCGCACCTGCATATGACACAGATTCCCTGGGGATGCAGGACTCAGGGCGGTGTCTGTGCTGCGAGGTCGTGGGCTAGGTCAGGAGACGCAGAGTGGATGGGGGTTCACCAGAAGCAGATCAAAGCAGAGACGACCAGGAAGAAGGAGGAGCTTCTCCCACAAATCCTCAACGATGAGATGGTGTCCGAGCCAAGCGCATGTCAGGCTTGGAGGGTAGGGTGACCCCGTCTGACTGGAGGGGTTGGAACGCCCAAGGAGCTGACCCTTGAGATACAAAGGGTTTGAGCCACCAGGAAGCATGAAACCTGCCACTGGAGGGGTCTCGGCTCACCTGGGTATGGCAGGAACTACTGTGTTGCTTAGTATCTCTTCTCCCAGCTCCTTAGCCATAAACCCGAATCTTAATACAAGTGGAAGCACCAGGCAAAAGACTGTGTTTTCAACCTGCTGCAGCTAAGTGTGACCATATGTGTGGGAATCCCTGTGTGGGAGGCTGTTCCAGAGGCTGACTCGGATGGGAAGAGCTGCCCTTTTGTTCTTTCCTGCTTCCTCCTCTCTGCTGCCAGAATGTGGATGTGAGGACTGATCTCCAGCAGCCATTTTGGACCATGAGGCATCACACTAAAGATGATGCAACAGAAGGATAAAAGGATTCTGGGTCTTTGGTGGTACTCGGGTTCCCACCTGAGAGTAACCCTTGTATCTTCAGGGCACTGTGATTTAAACCCATCTGTTATCTGCCATTGAGATTTTCCCCAGTTGTTCCTTTGACCTGCCTTCTGCCAAACTTTCCTTCTCTACTGTGTTGCTGGTCCCATAATAGCACCTTAGGGGGAACCCACCGTTTTCCAGTTACTCTCTGTTATTAAATAAGCTATTTGATTATAAAAACAAAGTCAAGGTCTTCCCTGGTGGCGCAGTAGTTGAGAGTCCGCCTGCCGATGCAGGGGACACGGGTTCGTGCCCCGGTCCGGGAAGATCCCACATGCCGCGGAGCGGCTGGGCGCGTGAGCCATGGCCGCTGAGCCTGCGCGTCCGGAGCCTGTGCTCCGCAGCGGGAGAGGCCACAGCGGTGAGAGGCCCGCGTACCGCAAAAAAAAAAAAAAAGTCAACCCAGACAGTTTTAAAGCCTCTTATTTACATCTGATTTAAAGCTTTCCCATTTACCTGTTTCAAGACCCATGTGCTTTCAGAGCCCTGAACTGGAGAGGGGACATCATCTGCTTTTTCACTCCTCTCAATTCAACACCTGGTAATGGGAGGGACCCCACTCCCCTCCAGGGACGCTCCTTGCCCTATTTCCCCAGGGTTTGCTGTCTGTCCATCTGCCTGCCCTCGCTGAGGCTGACACACCTGATTGGCGAGGTGCTCTGGTCCCTAAATCACCTGGTTACAGAGGCAGCATGGTGGATGTGAGCAGAGGCTGTGGACCTCCCAGGTGTGAAGTGAGACTTGCTATGTGCTGTGTGGCTTCAGGAAAAGTCATGCACCTCTCTGTGCCTCTTTTCCTTCATCTGTAAAATGGAACTGACAGTGTTCCCAACCCTAAAGGCTTGATGTGGGGACAGAGCTCACTGTCGTGTCTGATCAAATGGACTCACGGGGCGCACGCTCCAGAGACGTGTCTGTCCTTGTTGTCTGTTGTTTCTTTCCTCAGACAGCAGAAATGGTGTCTGTTTGCCAGAAATCCAACATCTTGGCTCTCTCCTGGCACTGCTGCGCTTACAGAATCACATCAGGCACATAAATGCCCACTTCAGAGAGCTAATTTGGGGGCTTTTAATCTTAGGGCAATAAAATTCACATGAAACACGCAGGTTTATAAATTCAACCTCACTTGATTTCCCAGCAACTACACACTTCCCGGTTCAGCCATTTGCGCTGATCAGTTCCAACATTCGGGTAATGGATGCGTCAGCCAGGCGGTCAGCCAACCTTGACCGGTGTGGATGCCCCAGGCGGTGCACACGTGGGGGAGACTGCGAGCCTACACTGGCCTAGAGACAAGAGGAAATGAGCCCTTCTGCGGATAACTGGGGTACAAAGGACTCCTCCCAAGAACCTGGAGCGCTCAGGCCACGTGGACTGGCTGGAAGAGTTTCCCTGGTCACCCCGTCTTCCCGCCCCATGCTCCCCACGCAGGTGTCGGCCAGAGTGTCCGTCACCTGCAGAGGGCGGTAGGGAGCCTCAGCACAGAAGGTCTGAGTCCTCTCCCCCAAGGGAACAGGAGGCCCATCTTTCCTCCACAAAAACTAGCACATCCCAGGGCTTGACACAGAGAAGGCACTTTCTATGGATTTCAATTTGCATTTTAAATAAACTAAGTCCCTCTGGAAAGACAGTAAGAGTTCATTCATGTTGTGAAATGTCATTTTCACCAATTCCTTGCACGTGAAGGCTAATTACAGCTCTCCAGGGAGCAATCCAGTGACTCAGACCCACCACGCCACCAATGGGAGCTCAGGCTTCAAAGCAAAGGTGAGCTGGGACATAGCCACTCAGCTGGGCCAGGCCTCAGTTGGGACAGCTGGGGACGAGGGCTCCTCCTCGGCAACGAGGGGCTGCTCCCCAAACTCAGAGGGCGGGGATCCTGACCTCCGCCGGTGGGTGGCTGGCAGTTTAAGCAGCAGCTGAGTCAGCAAAGTGCGGCCAGAGTTGACGACCACCCTGCTGGGGCCTTCCGCCTCTCCTCACTGTGTTCCAGAAACAGACGCTAGTTCCCAAACGCAGACAAACGATCCCTCAGCAGCGACTAGCCTTAAAAAGGATGGAGTCTCGTCTAACCATTAGGCTTCATGCACTTTTTAACTCGCTCATCCAACAAATACGCATTAATTGGAGATAAGTTTCGTATTATCTATTAAAACTTAAAATGCATTTGCGAAGGCAACTCAACGGAAAAAGCATAGTCCTTTCAACACAGCACTTTAGCAAGTGCACATCCCTAGGCAAGAAAATGACCTCAACTTATACCTCACACCTCATTCAAAATTTACTTCAAAATGTACCGCAGATCTAAATGTAAAATATAAAATTATAAGTTTTTTGGAAGAAAACATCACAGAAAATTTTGTGACCTTGGATTAGACAACACAAAAGGAACAATTCATAAAAGAAATATTGATAAATTTGACTTTATCAAAGTCAAAATTTTTCTCTGCAAAAGACATTATGGTGAGAACGGTAAGGTCGGCCACAGACTGGCAGAAAATATTTGCAACTCAGATACTCGACAGTGAACTTGTATCTGGAATACCTGAATAACTCCTCAAACTCCGTGATAGCAAAGTGAAGAACTCATTTTTTAAAACTAGCAAAAGGTTTACACATTTTGTCAGAGAAAGTAAACACATAACAAACAAGCACATGAAAAGATGGTCAGCATGATAGGCTATTAGGAAAATGCAAATTAAAGCCACAAAGAGAGTACACACCTACCAGAATGGCTAAAATTTTAAAAATAAAGAAAACAACCAAACGAGGCCACGTGCTGTTGAAGAAGGGCAGCAGCAGGAGCTCTTTGGCAGCAGGTTTGGTGGCTTCTCACACAGTGAAACCCACCCTTACCAGGAGACCCAGTACTCTTACTCCCAGGCATCTGATCCAGTAGAGTGAAACCCAATGTTTACACACCCATGCAAATTATATGCAAATTATATGCAAATGTACACCGCCGCTTTATTTGTCATTGCGAAAACTGGGAACAACCCAAGTGACCCTCAATCAGCGAATGGGTAGCCAGCTGTGTGGCGCCCACGCAGGGAACACTGCTCACAGGGAGAAGGTCCAGCTACTGATCCACCCAACCGTGTGGGAAGAATCTCAGATGATTCTGCTCAGAGAAGGAGCCGGACTCCCAAGGCTCTATCCTGTATGACTCCATGTAGATGGAATTCTGGGATTTCAGAGCCCGTATTAGGGCTGCGAAGAGGGTGTGAGCCCCACGAGGGTCATGAAGGGACTGGGTGCAGCGGATGGGACTGCCGGTGCCAGGGGCTTACCCAACTCCACGCAGTTGCTCAACCTCAGAGAACTGTATGGCGAAGAGAGCATGTCAATTAAAAGATAAATTTGAAAATGCATTTAGCGGGCTTGCCTGGTGGCACCATGGTTAAGAATCCGCCTGCTAATGCAGGGGACACGGGCTTGAGCCCTGGTCCTGGAAGATCCCACATGCCGCGGAGCAACTAAGCCCGTGCAGCACAACTACTGAGCCTGCGCTCTACAGCCCGCGAGCCACAACTACTGAGCCTGTGTGCCACAACTACTGAGCCTGCGAGCCACATCTACTGAGCCTGTGTGCCACAACTACTGAGCCCGCGAGCCACAACTACTGAGTCCGTGTGCCTAGAGCCCATGCTCCAAAACAAAGAGAAGCCACCGCAATAAGAAGCCCGCACACCCCCATGAAGAGTAGCCCCCACTCGTCTCAACTAGAGAAAGCCTGAGCACAGCAACAAAGACCCAACGCAGCCAAAAATAACTTAATTAACTAATTAAAAGAATAAAATTAAAAATGTGTATCTAAAATGCATTTACTCTTCAACAAGGAAGTTTGCTAGGAACACCTCCCGGAGAGGTGCCCACATGTGCAGAAAGACACAGGCGCCTGGACATTTATCACCGCAGAGGATTGGAAGCCTGGGAAATACCTACCCGTAGGGATGGGTTGGATAAGTTCTGGACACCTAGGCCATAGGGTAGAATATTCAGCTGGTAAAGAATGGGGCTGATCTCTGTGTTCTGAGAGGAAACACCTTCCCATGTGTGTGGGTGTGTGAAAAAGCGAGATGCAGAGAAGTGTGCCTGGTACGCTACCATCTGTATGGAAATGAGAGACAGATCTATGTACTTCCTTGTAAGTACGCAGAAGTTTCTGGAAGCATGATGAGAAGCTGATAACACTGGTTGTGTCTGGAGAGGGAACTGCAGGAGGGACCTTTGACCTGCACTCTCTCTTCAAAAAGAAATGGACTTACTGCCAGTTCTGCTGACAGCGCTGCAGCTAAGGAGAGCTGCCGTCCTCTGCTGACAGCGCTGCAGCTAAGGAGAGCTGCTGTCCTCTGACAGCCACACAGGAAGAAACCTCAGCCCAGACGTCCAAAGAACTGCCCCAGGCCCACAGTGAGGATAAGTTCAAGTTCATCTAAGGAGATCTGGCCACTATGACTCCCGCATGGCACCTGCAGAGACAGCACCACTTGTTGCCAAACCTGCACTTGATCATGGATGGCTAGCAATGCGTGTTCCAAATAAAAGAGGAACCATGACAGGTCAGTAAGAAAACACTGACCAGCTGCCACCAGCGTTCAGGGGAGTGAGCGTAGTGCAGCTGCAGGAAGGCCCAGTGGAGGGAACTCTGTGCTCAGTGAGCACACTGCCCCGCGGATGGTGGAGCCCAGGAGCCGGGAGGATGGGCCGCCCAGGGAGATTCCATCATGGCGGCTTGGCCCCAGAACCAAGGTCCCAAAGGTAGGTCAGTGATCCCCTGACCTCTCAGCAACCTTCATTCATTCACTCATTGCTCCATCCAACAAATGTTTACTCTGCGAGAGCTGGGAAGAAAGCCCTTAGGAGGAGAGAGGAGGCCCTGTCGTCCTGGAGTTGGTGCGATGCAGGGGGGCACATGGCCACCATGTGCTCTCATTCCGGCCAATTGAAATCAAATTCTTCGTGAAGAAACTATATTGAAATAGCAACAGACATCTAACATTTTAAAATTTCCTATGGACTCAGATCCATATTTTCACTTGTCCCTATTCCTTGCTGGTATTTATACACAGAAATGTTTAATTTGTACACGTTTACAGCATTACCATAAATATATATATCTGTACTCTATGCTTTTCTCTTTTCATTATAACATTTTGCTAAAGTCTCTTTTCTCTTATTCCTGCAACACAAACTCTCTGTTCTTACATCTACACCCCCTGCCCAGGCCCAGTACCCAGTGGTCCCCCTTATCAGCCTGGTGTATAGAGGGTCTTCTGTCACCTGCCTTTACAGTCCTGGCACTTAACCATAAGCTGGGAACATCCCTCCAGGTCAGTGAGTTTCCCCGACTCTTTGCAGCAGCTGCATACGATCCCACAGTGTTGATGGACCAGTGTGTCCTGGATGGCCCTCCCATAGCCTGTCATCTGCGTTATTACACCCACTGCTCGGCCACTGCGCATATCGACACACTATACGGACTTCCTTACCTGTTTGTGCTTCTCTCTCCGAAACAGAAAGAATTAGTGACCGCTGTTGGCATAAACTCCAGGAGCCAGTAAGGGCATCTGCCTGCTCTGGGGTTGGGAGGCTCCTCTGGGGAGTGAAGCTGGTCAGAGCATCCAAAGGGGGTCGGGGGGAGCGGGGGGAGGAGAGGCCCAGACAGAGGGAGTGCAGGTGCCTGGGCTCCAGGCCTGGAGGGCTTGGTGTGGACCAGGGCAGGGAGGAGGTCCTCTATGAGCTTGGGGGAGGATAAGGGGGGGCCCCTGGCACATGATGAGGGTCATGGGGTTTCCCAAGGGCAGGGAGAGGTCTTTGTCTCACACAAGAGCTGACTCACCCAGCGTGGGGTCTGCCCGACCCCTCCTCTGTGAGCTGGAGAAGGGGCAGAGGGAAAAGAGTCAGTCTGGAAGCTTCTGCTGGGAAGAGACGATGGTGCATGAAGCAGATGATGAGTGAGGACAGGAACAGGGGTGCTTGAGCTGTATTGGGGTGCAGGGTCCTCGGGATTGGTGACTGTTTGGTATGGATGGGAGAGAAGTGGCCGTGTCCCCAAGGTTTCTGGTGTAGGAATCGGGAGGATGGAAGTGGGGATGTTGGAAAAGGAAAGGACTGGGGGTAAGGTTCCGAGTTCAGTGGGAACATGTGAAGCTGAGTTCCTCCGAGACGTCCAAGGTGGGTCCGTGTCAAAAAGGTGGGTCCATCTGGAGGAGCGGGTAAGGCCAAGGCCAGCGGCAAAGGTTGAGGTTGTCAGCAGATGGTGCTGTGGCCTCAGGTCTGCCTGGGCAGCTGGGTCTAGGATTCAGCAGATCAGCATGCAACGCACCCATGAAATGTGACTTTCATATAAACACCAGGTGACTGTTTTAGTAGACGTATAACCCATGCAGTACTGGGGACATAACACTAAAAGTATGTGTTTATCTGAAATTCAAGTTTAACTGGGCATCTTTTATTTTACCTGATAACCTACTGGGGAGAAACTGTAAGGTGAGGAGAAAACCCAGGAAAGAGGAACAATGCTGCCATCCTGGTGGGGGTCGGGGGTCAGGGAGCCTCCCCGCCCCCGCCCGCAGCATCCCTTCCCTGAGCCCCCCTAGGCTGAGGGTGTGCTCTGTGGGTGCAGTACCTCCTCACGCCACACGGGGCAGCACCGGCAGTGTTCGGGCGGGCGGGCGGGGGGCCGGGGCAGTTCTTAGTGAAATAACCGCGCAGATTGCCCGGTGGACCCTTCTGGACGCCAGACTGCATCTGACATTTAATGTCTCAGCATATTTATTCTTTATTTTATTTAACAAACTCTCTATATTAAATGGATGGTGTCCTTGGTTAGAGAAGGAAGACGAATCCTGAACGCAGGGCTGCTTGGCCCTGAAGCCTTTCTCTGGCTCCGCCCACCCCGGAGGCGCCTCCAGGCTCCTGGGGTCCTGGACACACCAGGCCTTGGGAGGAGCCCTGCGTCAGATGCTGCGCCACCAGAGGATCAAGGGGCATAACCCCCATTTGTAAGAGGACAGGGACAACATCCTCTCTGATGGGATCAGGTGAGAATCTCCCAGAACGGCTCCAGCCCGGGGCGGGGCTCAGGGACTGATTAAGGTCTAAGGAGCCCCAGTCCCAGCCTCTTTGGGAACCGAGAGAGCCCAGAAGCTGGTGTCCCCGCAGGTGACCCTCCCTGGGGACAGAGGTGAAGAGGAGGCCAGGAGCAGGTGGGTCTGTCCCTTCCCAGCGCCCGTTTCTCTGACCACATGGGGGTCTCTGGCTCCAGGGCTGATCTGCATAATACAGAGCTGGGGAGGGGGGGAGCTGCCCCAGATGTCTGGAGGGAGGGAGGGTAAGTGAGGGGGAGAGGGGAGGGAGGGGAGGGAGGGCGCGGGATCTGGGTGGGTGTGAGAGAAGCAAGGATGGAGTAACGCCCTCTGTAATGCATGTTCTCTCTGTCGGTGTTTCGAGAGGAATTTCAGTAAATATTTTATCTCATCTTATTTGTGTCTGTTATTCTGGGAGAATAGGGTCCTGAGACGGTGGATTTGAGGGTTTCCTGGCCCCCGGCGTGCAGGCACCAGACTCAGTGCAGGGATGAGCTCCCAGACCTGGTCTGCTGCCCCACAGAGATAAGAGGTGGAGGTGCCTGGAAGAGGGGTGGGGACAACCGTCAGTGAAGGTCCAGTTACAGTGAAATTCAGTAGGGAAAAACCTGCCCATCCTGAATCCCCTCAGGTGCACTGCCCTGGTGCATTGTCCTAGGGCGCCCCCTAGGTGACAGAAAATTCCTCCATTAAAGATTAAAAATTCGTCCAATCCACTTCCATAAAGGGGCATTATCCTTTTTTAAAAAAAGTAATAATTGGGACTGCCCTAGCAGTCCAGCGGTTAAGACTCTGCGCTTCCAATGCAGGGGAGGGGGTTCGATCCCTGGTGGGAAACTAAGATCCCACATGCAGTGCAGACAAAAAAAAAAAGTAAAAAATAAAATAATAATAATTATTAAAATTTTGATATATTAAATACACATAATACATATATTACATATATGTATTATGTGTGTTAGTATTTATCTTATACATTGTATAAAAATATATCTGTTATATATACAGATATAAATATATATATTTACACATGTTGTAAGTATACACATTATATAAATATTTAACCCATGCTTTTTTAAAGAATTGGCTGCTACTAAAAATGCAATTATAACTCACTCCGGAAGAATGTTTTAACACTTGAAGCTTTTCGACACAAAATTTATTTTATTTAAACTCTAAAAATACATATAGTAATTTTTATAGAGAAGTATAATCTAGCAATCAACAACACTCTTTCAAGCGTCAGAGCACCACATGGGACAAACGGAATGCAGTGACATATGAGTTGCAGGAGAAAAAAGAACAACGTAAATTTCCCTTCTAAAATAGAGGTAAATAGATGAGGTAATTTCCGATGGATGACACAACGCTATGGTCTCCAGTATCTCACTAGATACACTGAGAAGAGTGATGTACCCATTTTATTATAAATGTCAATATTTGTAACATGAAGAATTACCTTCTGCAACAGTATATTTACACTTTAAATAAAAATAATGGAAATTAATGTGCAAGGACAGAAGTCTGTGATGACGCAGATAGTTTTAAAAAACAGTGTGAAGGGCACTGGCCTGGGCTTTGCCACGGGAAGCCCCCGGCAAAGGGGCAGGTGCCCCCCAGGACCTGAATCGCCAGCAGGAGGGGTTTAGGGGAGAGGAGGGGATTGTTCCAGGCAAAGAGAGGGGCTGGTGGGAGCCTGGAGGGGAGGCCAGATACGTGGAGGAAGGAGGGGGTCCTGGGGCTGAGACACTGGTGCTTGGGGGAGGGGGGAGACGTGGAGGGGAGGAGCCGGTCCCGCGGGCCAGATGCAGGCTTCTAGGGACAAAGTCTGACAAAATGAAGGTACCTGGCAATCCCCACAGGGACCCTACAGAGCTGGCCTGTGCTCAGCCCCATTCTCCTGACTGGGAAGCCGAGGCTCAGACCTGCCCAGGCCACACGCCAGTGTCCGAGCCCCGGCCCCACCAGGATGAGCCCAGAGCCCAGCTCAGAGCAGATGCCCTCCCGCACTGATGGAGTTAGAGGAAAATGAGCAGATACTGTGGGACCCGCTCTGCTCCTCTCTCTGGAAACAGCGCTGACACTGGAGCTCCTGGGCGTTTTGGAGGAGATGAATGAACTTAATCTTCCAGAGAGTTGGTGAACCTGCATTATCTCTGGTTTCCTCGTAAAGTTTAACAACTTCCATCCAATTAATTACCAGGATGAAACACAGAACCAGAAATCATCTTGGATTCCAAAACTTTCATTGCTCTCAATGCAATTTAACCCTCTTCCTCCTGCCAAATTAGAAATCCCATCAGCAGCCTTATGGGTTTGCCTTTAAACAGCCCATTGCACTGTCTCATTAATTAGCAAGTGTCCTCGGGGCTGTGTCTCTCCTCCTGGCTGGTGGCGAGAGGAGCAGCCCCTGAGAAAACAGCCCAGGGTGACGTGTGATGAAGACGGGGAGACAGCCCAGGGTGCGGTGGGGCAGCGTGGGTGACGTGAGGCTAAGGCGGCCAGCTCTCCTCCCCGTGTGGCCTCTGAGGGGTCCATCCATGTTTGCCTGTTTCAGGCGTTGCTTCCTTGGAACCCGCAGACTCATGAGGAGAGAAAGCCTGATGGGCATCTTGGGTGCTGGGAGATGGCGGCCACCACTTCCGCAGGAGGAGTTTCTAAAGCCCAGGGTGACAGGGCCACGGGAACCCTGGAGAGACGCGGGGAGACCTGGGCTCCTTCCTTCTTCTGGCTCCCCAGGGTCCCACCCCACACTCTGCCCATGTGGTCTGTGTGAGGCGGACTCCACCCCCCAGGCCCAAGGGAGGTCACGTGACTCAGGCCTATGCAGACTAGAACATCCCATCCCCGTGGCCTGGACGGTTGATGCAGGGTGGGCAGTAGGATGGGCCTGCTTGGAGAAGAGAATTTGTTTCAGTGAACATAATCCTGGGGAGATGCTGGCCTGGAAGGGACATGGACACAGGAAACCTGAGCCACAAGGTAAAGAGGGGTCAGGCCCTGAAGTCAGTGTTTGAGCTGCTGGATCAGACTGTGCCTGACGCTGCTCCTTCGGGCTCCTTCAGGCATCCTGCATCCTGAGCTTTTCAGTACACTTGTCTTATGCTTGGGCCTGCTTGGGTGTTTTCTCATTCCTGGCTCATAAGCCCACCTGTGAGACATCAGGACCTGCTACCCGTCAGGGGCTGGTCCCCAAAACCATCTCTGGGAGCCTCTGCAGTATTTCTCATGACTCACTCATTCAGTCCTGATGCTCTGACCTGGCTCTGCCTTGCCCCCTGCAGGTTGTCACTCAGTCCCCAACATTGTGCTGGGGTTTGAGCCCCAGGGATGTCCCTGCCCCTCCCCCTGCTGCTTTGAGCCAAGGGCCCCCTCACCACTGGTCACCTCCCCCAAGGACACGCCCCACCAGTTTGTCCTCAGGGCGCCCTGCAGCTCAGGGTCTGCTGTGGGGGGCTGGGAGGGGAGGAGCCGCCCTGTGAGGAGCAGCCCTGCCACCCCTGGCATCTCTGCTGGACCCACAGGTGTCCCCCTCAGGGTCTGTCTCAGGGGCCTCCTCCCAGGAGGAGAATCAGGACACAGCCACTCAGAACAGGTGGCAGGTGGAGATGGAACAGAGAAGGCTGGAGCGCACCCCACTGGTCTAGAGGGTCTGCGTCTACATCCAGCCATCAGGGGAGGTGGCTCCCTGGGGGGCGGGTGTGCAGGGACCCCAAGTCACCATGGGGGCTCCCCTGCACTGGCTCCTTCAGCCACCTACCAGCCTTGTGAGCACCCAACTCCCCACATTAACCCCTCTCTGACCTAACGTCACTGGGAGCTTCGTCCCCACCCTGACCTGACGGAGGCAGCAGAAGCTGGGATCACGGTCGCTACACGGGTCTCAGGGATGGGGGGCATCTCCGCCAGGGTCTGCAGGGGTGCAGAGACCCCAGGCACCCACCGGCCCCTCCTTCCTTTCAGCCCGGGTGGATTCCCGTGTAGCCGCAGGAAGTCGCCCCAGGAGCAGCAGGGAGGCACATGAGGGCAGAGCTGTGATGCCTCCAACAGCTGCTGCTCCTTCCTGGGGCCCCGAGTGAGCGCAGGGGGTGCTCTGTGCCCCTCGGCCTCCTCCTGGGGCACTGACGCCAGAGGGCTTTCCCAGCAAGGACAGTCCAGGGACTGGAGCCTCAGAGAGGCTCCTGAGTTCCCAGGCTGAGTCGCGGGGCTTCCTCCTCGTTACAAAAGATGAGGAGAGACACCCTGGAGGCCCGTTATTTTTTCATCCACAAATTGGGCTGTAGATTTTCGGGGGACGTTTTCACAGGAGCAGGCTTGCCCTCTCTCTTTCCCTTTATGTCCCAGAGACCATTTGCTCACTGGGAGGAGGGAGGGGACTGTCTGTATGCTTATCACTGACCTGGAGTGAGGGTTCTGAACACCATGGTGCTCATCCTGCCAGGCGGGGGCTGGTGGGAACAGGATTCCCACCTGTTCACTCATTTACCCTCAGGACAGCCCCGCGAGGCTCCCCTGCTGTGACTTTCACTCCCATTTTACAGATGAGGAGACCGAGGCTCAGAGAGGCTGAGTGGCCCCGCTGGCTCTCCAGCTGGTACCTGGAGGGGGTTTGACTCAGGTCACGGAGGCCGAGTCACCTAGTGGCTCCACCCTGAGCTGACCATTCAGGGCCGGCCACTGCCCCCCGCATCCCCTGGTCCAGTGCTCACCACGTGCCCGGGCAGGGGTCACCGTCATCTCAGCCTGTGCACCACCTGGGCCCGTCTGCCGACTGTGGTCTTTGCTGAGTCTCCTTCTGGGCACTGAGGTTAAAGGGCAGCTCTCCTGACCCTGCCCTGGGGAGGCTCCTGTCTCCACCCAGAGACGGGGGAGGGGGGCGGGTGAACCCCTGAGGGTGGTCATGACAGGCGTGCCTGGGTAAGGAGGGGCCTGGACTCGCCCCAGAGGAACGGGGAGCCAGGGAAGGGCGTAGAGGAAGGTCAGGCTGCCCCCAGAATCCCCGGGGGGCCTCTGGCCACTGTGGAGGCTTTATCCACATCCTTCCACGCAGCTGGGCCCTCTGACCCCTCCCGCCCTGAGATCTGTCACCTCTGCCCTTGGTGAGGTCACAGCTGCGGGGAGGGCCCTGGGGCCGGATGTTCCAAGCTACAAATAGCTCCACTCAATGCCCCTGTGTCTGCGAGGCTAGAGACCCGAGCTAGAAATAGCCCGACAGCGACCCCACACGGTGCGGGCCGTCCGGCCACCGTGGCCAGGCCGCCTGCCTGCTCAGGAGGGAGGAGATCGGCGCCTGGGAGGCTGGTCCCAAACACGGCCGCCTTGTGTGGCTCCCGGAGGGCCTTTCAACATCGCGCCTCCCGCAGCCGCAGCCCCGCCTCCAAGGACCTGGGGTCCCTTCCTCGGCGCCAGGCCAGGAGGCAGAACAGACGGGGCGGGGTGAGCGGGCCCAAGGATGAGCCCAGCGCCCAGGGGTCCCACAGCTATCCAGCAGCCCCTCCTACCCCCGGGCCCCTCCCAGGTGAGGGCCTGTCGGGGGCGCAGGGTCTGTCAGCTGCTAACCTACAGGGAGGAGAAAAGGGAAGGCGAGAAACAGGGCAGGACGGCGGCCCTCGAGCAGTGTCCTGCGCGTGCCGCTGCCCTTGCGCCAGGGCGTCCAGCTCCGGAGGTTTCCGTTTCAGGCCGACCCTGCGGGTGCCCATAACAGCCCGCGGTGGTGTCAGCACCCCGGGAGGGGCCCCTTTCCTGCCCTCCTCCCAGGACCCCCGCAGACCGGGCCCTGGAGGCAGGCGCGGTGCGCAGGGTCGCAGGAGGGCCGCCCTCCCGGCTTCCCGGCCGCGCAGGCTGGCGGTGCTCGCGCGCAGGATCGCCTATCGATGGACTCATGGATCGGCGGGCAGACGGGCGGCCTAGCGATGATTGCTCTGAGCAGGCCAGGCCTTCAAGGACAGCAAATCGGGGCGCGCTGTCCACCTGCCGCCGTGTCCCCAGAGCTCCTCTAGGTCATCGTGTCCCTCTCAGGCCTGTCCAGCTCCATCACCAGCATCAGCTGCCCCCACGTGCTCCTCCAGAAGGTTCTGGAACATGCCCCTGAGCCCTCAGTCTCCTGACACGATGGGGGACATGTCCTGTGGCTGCAGACCTTCCCATCTTGGGGGAAGCTGGCTCCGGAATGTCTTAAAGGTGTGACGTCCTGGGCTCCAGGGTCCCGGGAGCCCTCCCCCCGCGCAGGACTCCGGAGACTCTCGGGATGGTGACCTCCGAGGCTCCGGAGGTTCGGCGGCAGCTGCTTCTGGAGGAGCAGAGCCGGTCCCGGCCCAGCGGGGCCTGGATCTGCGAGGTTTGCAGAATGAGGCAGATGGGGACCAACTCGGGGACAGAAAGTCCTTTTCAAGTGCATGAAGCAGATGGAGAGGTGGTGGTGGTGCTTCCCGCACTGTGTGTGCGTGTCAGTGTGTGTACAGGTGTGCTTGTGTACCTGCGTGTGCACGTGCATATGTGTGCCTGTGTATGGGCATGTGTGTGTGTGCATGTGTGTGTGTGCATGTGGTATATGTGTGTGCCTGGTTTTGTGTACAGGTATGCGTGTATACATGTATATATGTGTGCGTGTGTATGCCCCTGTGTGTGCATGCGTGTATGTGCATGTGTGTGTGTCTGTGTCCGAGGTGCAGAGTCGGCCCCGGCCACCCCTGCGGTCGGCGAGCAGCCTGTTCTCTCTTCCACCCACTCTGGCCCCGCCCACGAGCTCGCCTGGCACTGAGCTTGGGCTCTCACGCCAGCTCCTCCCACCTCCGCCCTGGGCACCAGGCAGTAGAGCACGGACGCCGGCACTAAATGAACCCAGAGCAAAGGGAGGTAAGAGTCCAAGGTGCCACCTGCTGGCGTCCGAGGCTCAGAGTCAGGTCCAGCCCTGCCGACCCCCCTGCTGCTGAGGAAACAGCGTCGCCAATGGGCATCTCCTTCCCGGCGGGAAATCACGAGAGCCTCTGTCTGGGAGAAGTTTGCACTTATCTGCTCTCCAGCATCATCCTGAGCAGAGGGTGGGGAGAGTGGAGCGCAGCTCCTGGGGGTGCCCAGGAGCCCAGCCCTGGAGGAGCCGGAGGGACGCCGCTCTTCTGCTTTGCCCACGCTGGTCTCTGGGAAGACCGTCTTCCTCGAGAGGCTGCGTTTGTGGGGACCGCACCTGAGAATAGAAGCTTCCTAAAGGCCTTGAGAATAGTGCACATTCCTGGGCCCCAGCCCAGGCTCCCGGATCAGAATATGGGGGGAGAGACCCAGGCACTCGCATTTTAACAAGCTCCCCAGTTGTTCACGTGTCTCTAACGTGTGAGGACCAGTGCTGTAGGAAGAGCTGTGGGGTCCGTGCAGGAGACGTGCTTCTTCTTCCCTTCCTCCCTTCCTTCCTCCCTCCCTTCCTTCCTTCCTCCATCTAATTCATCAGTGCCGGGGACATAGTGACTGGGGCAACCAGGCTGGTGCTCGCGGTATCCATGCTCCAGTGGGAAGACGGGGTGTCAGTGTGGGCCCCACGGGAAACGGGGAATCCAAGGGCCACCTGAGGGAGCGTGAGGGAGTCTGAGGGTTGGACCAGGCGGTGATGCCAGCAGGGCAGAGCAGGTGGTCTGAGAGTGACAGCGTCTGAGAACCCGGGGGCCGCCAGAGGCTGCCGAGGCCTCACCGACAGCACAGCTGAAAGGCTTTTCGGGCCACTGGCCCCTGCGTGCGTGACGCAGCATGAGCCCCCGCGGCCTCTCCACCCTCGAGAGGCTGCTGACTGCGCAGGAGGCTGCTCTGAGCGCCAGCGGCTGCCGTGCTCGCGGTTAATTATGGACGGCTTTTAGAGTTTCTCCTGCACAGCCGGGCCCATCGAATATTCATAGCAGCCAGACATCTGCCTCCCAGCAAGTCGGAGGCATTGGGGGAAAAGGACACCGGCGTGAGGGGGGCACAGGACAAGCTGGGCACCCGAAGCCTGCTTGTGAGACTCCAGCAACACTGACCCACAGGCCCTCCCTACGGGATTCCAGAGAGGAGCCGGGTGGTTGGTAACCAGAGGGTTCATTCATTCATCCGGAAACACTCACTGAGCACCTGCTCTGTGCAGGTCCCGCAATAGGCGTGGAGGAGCCGCAGTGAACGAGAGGCCAGGACCGTGTGCTGAAGGAGGCCACGTTCCGGGTGTGGGGAAGGCAGGATGCCCAACTGGACTGGAGTCCCGGGGACGCCCGGAGCAGCAGAGTGGATGTCGGACCCGCTTCCCTGATGGGGAAGGCTAAGAGGAGATGGGACGGAACTCGAGTTTGCTTTGCGCAGGTTGGTCAATGGGAGTCTCGGTTATTGGTCCTGAGACAGGTTCAGCACCCACGGGGCCTTGGGTGGGGCTGTGTGTCCTCCGGAAATGAACAGCTCAGGATTCCAGTCGTGGACCCCCTGGATAATGCAAGGATATGGTACATTCTGGTTCCCAGCTATTGGGAAACTGGTAGATCAGGAGGACAGACCCCGCACACGATGCAGGTTTGAGTCAACATTTCATTATTCCGGGTGGAAAGAGGGACCCGAGGGCACAGTCCATTCTGGGGAGCCGCACCTCCCCCCTCACTGTCCTCGCGCACCACTGATGCTCATGAGAAGACCCACCAGGGGCCGGGCCAACTCCTCGGTGATAAACAGCTTCTCTTAATGAGGAGCCTTAGAGCGAGAGCGGGTGCAGTCAGCGTGCCGTTCTCTCCAGGCGCTGGGGGCCGGAGGAGAGAAATAACTTATTATTAGAACTTTCATATCAGAGGCTTCACTCATTTTCCAGGAAGGAAGATATGGGCTGAGAAAGTCGGAAATCATTTTTCTTCTGTTGTTTTTGGATTTAATTTCTAATGATCTTCTCTCTGCAAATGACTTTGAGTATAAGAGCTGGTGGACATTTCATTTAGTTTACTTGAAGTCTTGGTGAAATCCACTGATTAACTTGGAGATCCCACATTAAATTATATAAAGAAGCTATTTTCCTGACATTCTTTGCTACACAAAAATCACAAAGCAGACCCCTTCCCACTCCTGGTGCTAGTTAGCTCAACTCTCAGGCCTGGTACATGGGCACTATTTTTTTTCTTAAAATAGAAACAAAAATATTAGATAAAATAATTACACAATGAGAATTGTGTTGAACAGTCCTGTGTAAGTAGTTTGAAGGGGAGAGGATTTGTAGTTCATCTGTCCACTTAAGCTCTGCTCTCAAACCAGGATCTTCCTGGATCAGAGTTGGATTTCCAAGATGATAACTTTATACTCTCTCTGCTTCTTCCTGCACTGTTCCATGTGCATATAGAGTTTAAATTACCCCTGGGTATGTTTGTTGTCTGAGAATAACATCTGGTCATTTCAGATCTTTGAAGCATCTGGAAGTCTATAAGGGCTTGAGAATCTAATCTTGAAACACTAATGAAGATAAAACTTGTGTAAGACCAGCACCGTAAGCTGCCTCTCCACCTCAATTATTCATGAAATGAACTCGTTCAATGTAGATCGTCATGGTAACAAGCGGTAGGAACAACATTTTACAAAGTTTGGAAAAGATAATCTTGGTTGTAAGTGACCGAGAGCGGGTTCTTGCTGGATCAAGGGGAAAAGTGTTTCTTTGTTTGGGGGAATGTTTGTTTGCACACCTTAAAAGGCCAATGACTTCTGCCGTTCCTGCAATCAGGGCTCAGCATTCTCATCAGGACGAGAATCTCTTCATGGAGGGTCTCTGCCTTCTGCTGCATTGCAGACAGTGTCAGTCTCCATGTGGCCTCTCTTGAAAGCCCCAGCTCTGAGCCTTAGTATCAGGAATCCCAGAGTCTAAACAAATAATCACCAGATGGCCACTTTCTGATGAATACCACAGAAGCAAAGTAGTGAAGAAAGGAATTTGATAAAGTCGGGGTGGGGGGCAGTATAGGGAACGTGTCCCTGAAGAAGTGACACTAACCCAAAAGCTCAAGAATAAGTATGAACTAAACCAAAAGGTGGTGCAGGGAGCGCATTCCAGGCGGAGGGAATTGCAAATGCTGAGGCTCCGGTTCTGTTAAGATCCCAACTACCTGGAGAACTGATTCAAGGTCTGAGGCAGGCGATGTACTTGATGAGCTTGGGTCATCTTGAATTTTCATTTGTCAACAGGACACAGGAGCCAGCTGGGTGGACCTCCCACTGGACAGGGGTGGGTTAAATCAAACATCAAAAAGAATGACTGTAACATGGAGACCACACATGTGGTTGCCAAGGGGGAGGGGGTGGGGGAGGGATGGACTCGGAATGTGGGATTAGCAGATGCAAACTATTATAGGTACAATGGATAAATAACAATGTCCTACTGTATAACACAGGGAGCTATATTCGATATCCTGTGATAAACTATACTGAACGAGAATATAAAAAAGAATGTATATATATATGTGTGTAACTGAATCACTTTGCTGAAGCAATTAACAGTAGCAATTAACACAACAGTAGCAATTAACACAACAGTAGCAATTAACACAACTTTGTAAGTCAACTGTACTTCAACAACAACAAAAGAATGGCTGTAATAGATTAAAAGACATTAAGCATGTAAAGAACTATGATTAAAATCAGAAATGAAAATGAGCACAATTATCCACCCACAGAAATGAAAGGATTACAAACAAGAGTAGAAACAGCTGTACACCAACAAATTAGACACCCTAGAAGCAAAAAACAAATTCTGAGAAACAATAATAAAAACTGACTCAAGAAGAAATAGAAAATTTGAACAGACCTATAACAAGCAAAGAGATTGAATCAGTAATCAAAAATCTTCCCGTGAAGAAATTTCAAGACAAGATGACTGTACTGGTGAAAACTACCAAACATTTAAAAGAACTAACACCAAGCTCATAAAAAATGGAATATGAGGAAACAGTTTCTAACTCATTTTATGAGGCCAGCCTTATCCTTATACCAAAGCCAGATAAAGACAACAAAAGAAGAGAAAACTATACACCAATATCCCTTATGACTATTGATGCATAGATTATCAACAAAATACTAGAGAGCCTAATCTAGCAGCATATTAAAAGCATTATTAAATTCCATGACCAAATGGGATTTATCTCAGGGATGTGAGGACGGCTAAACATACCAAAACCATTCAATATTATATAACACAAAAGCAAGGGAAAAAATATGATCATCTCAATCAATACAGAAAAAGGTTTTGACAAAACCCAACAGCCTTTCATGATGAAAAATATACAGCTTTCCAGTTAAGTTCAGGAGCAAAACAGGATGCCACTTCTACTCAACACTGCATTGTTCTAAACGGAACAATTAGGCAAGAAAAAGAAATAAAAGGCATAAAAATTGGAAATGAAGAAGTAAAACTATCTCTATTCAAAGATGACTTGATTTTATATATAGAAAATCCTAAATAATTCACACAAAAAAACTATTAGAGCTAATAAAAGAATTTAGCAAAGTTACAGGATACAAATTCAACACATTAAAAACTAGTTGTATTTTTATACCCTAGCAATGAATGATCCCAAAGTGAAATTAAGAAAGCAATTTCATATGAAAGAGTATCAGAAAGAATAATATACTTAAGAATAAATTTAATCAAAGAGGTGTAAGACGTGTACGCTGGAAACTACTAAACATTGATCAACTTGATTAGAGAAGACGTAATAAAGGGAAATATATCCTGTGTTCACAGATTGAAAGATTTAATATTGTGAAGATGTCAAACTCCCCAAAGTATACACGAATGAAACGGAATCCCTGTCAAAACGTCTATGGCTTTTATTTTTTTAGATCTGGTAAAAGCCAGATCTTAAAATTCGTACGGAATTGCAAGTTATCCTAAATAGTCAAAACAATACTGAAAAATAAGAACTAAGTTGGAGGACTCACAGTTCTCTATTTCAAAACGGATACATCGCTACATTAATCAAAAACACGGTGGTACTGGCAGAAGGATATACTTATAGACTGGTGGAATAGAAGTGAGAGTCCAGGATTAAACTCCTACTTCCATGGTCAGTTGGTTTTTGACGAGCATGTCAAGACAGTTCAATAGAGAAAGAATAGTCTTTTCAAAAAAAAAAAAAAAAAAAATGACGGGAAAACTGGATTTCCAGATGCAAGAGAATGAAATTGAACTCCTATCTCATTCTATATGAAAAAATCAACTCAGAATAGATCAAAGAGCTAAATGGAAAAGCTAAAAGTACAAAACGATTAGAAGAAAACCTAGGAGTAAATCTTCATGACTTTAGATTTGACAATGGATTCTCATGGCACCAAAAGCATAAACAACAAAAGGAAAAAATGGATAAATTGGACTTCATCAAAATGAAATATTTTGTGCATCAAAGGAAATGAAAAAACAACCTACAGGATGAGAGAAGATATTTGCAAATCACATATATGCTAAGGGTCTGAAATACAGAATATATAAAGAACTCTTACAACTCAACATCAAAAAGACAAATAACCCATTTTTTTAAAAAATTAGGCAAAGTACTTGAATAGATATTTCTCCAAAGAAGATATACGAGCAGTCAACGAGCACATGAAAAGATGTTCAATATCTCGAATCATTAGGGCAAATGCAAATCAAACCACAAGGAGACACCACTTCATTCTAAATAGCGTGGCAATTAATAATAATAACAACAACAACAGTAACGGAAAATAGGAAATGTATTCTCTATCTATACTGATAGATAATACAACATGGTTGAACCTCAAAAACATTATTCTAAGTAAAAGAAGCCCGAAAAATAGTCATATGTTATATGATTTCATTTATATTGAATGTGCAGAATCATTAAATTCATAGAGTCAGAAGGCAGATTGATCAGTGGTCACCATGGGGTGTGGGACCACTTCAATAATAAAACCTATGAGCAAAAAAAAAGAAAAAAAAAAGAACTTGTGAGGGGTGGTGAGGAGGTGCAGGACTCACTGTGTACCCCTGAGGTTGCTAAGATGCCAACCTCTTAATCCGAAAACGGTAAACAAAGGGGAAAATTAAGGATGGATCCTGGCATTCTGGTATGACTTCTATTTCATGGGAGACTCCCAAGGACCTGGGGTTCTTCATGACAGATGCAGCGGGAAGCCGCCAAGGGAGAGGCGGAGTCTAAAACCCAGCGCACCTTGGCCGGAACACTGAGCATCTTCACGCAGCCACAGGTGTACCAGGAGCCGCCATCACAACACATCCATCCTGCGACAGATGGCGAAGGAGGGAAGGGGGGGCAGAAGGTGATGGTGAAGAAGAAGGCTTGGAAGCAATCAGTGAAGAAAGGGACGCGGACAAAGGAGAAGGTGATGAAAAGGATAATGAGGGAGGAAGCGGGGGATGGGGAGGTGGCCCAGAGCCTCTGATGCATCCAACCTCACACTCACTTCCCAGCTCCTCCACCCTCTGTGCTCGCTTTGTCCTTTAGGTCTCTCTTCTCTCCTTTACACCTGGGCTCTCAACTGACATTTGGAGAAACACCTTGAAAGGAACACAATGGGAAAAGAATCTGTATGCATTTCCGTTCCAAGTTCATTTCCATCTTTTCCTGCCTCACACAAAAAGGGTAGGAATCAACACATCACGTGGGGATGAAAGAAACCCTTCCCCTCTGTTGCTGGGCAGGGTGGAGGGTGGAGGGCCTTGCGCAGGCCTGCGGGGACTGGAGCGCATCCTCCTCTCTCGCGTGCTGGGCTCAGAGGTCCCACTAGGTCCGCGTTAGCATGGGCAGCCAGCGTTTATTTTAGCAGCCTCTGCCTGTGCACTTCCTCCTGTTTAAAGTAGGAGAAAGTAACCTACACAGTAAGATTCTAGAAGATCAGCACAGGGTGGACGTGGCATGGTTGGTGGCCAGATGGACATCTGACCGTGCAGCTTCTCCAGCATATTTAATTGTGATGTGGGGTTAGAAACACTTGCAGTTTAAGGGGACGCCTTTAAGGTGAAGTTCTGTCCTAATGATGCGTCCTGCCCGTCGGTGGAGAAAATGCAGAACTGGTAGTATCTTATTTGGAAGTGACATTTTCTACTATTATTTCATTTTTCTTTGTTTTTAGACTTTTCTTTCTGTTTTCCTTGGAAAACTGAGGCTCAGTTTTAAATGAATCGGAAAGTGTAGAAAGTAACACACACGTGGTTAAATTTGTAGTTCACAAAGAAACAGATGAATTAACCATATTAAAGACAGCAAAGCCCACAAACAAAATGCAACTAAGTATGCAAGGTTCCTAACCTCCCTACTTAAAAACAGCAGGATCCCCTGCGGGCTGGTTCCCACACTAGACTTACTTTACCCGTCGCTCCAGGCTGGGCGCTGTGAGCTGCAGGGATCCAGGTGCTGCCTTACTCTCTAGGGGCTGCAGGATGTTAGGCAAGAATTTCAATTCCTTCCAGCCTCTGTGTCCTCATCTTTAATACCGGACAACAACAAAACCTCTCTCAGGGCATGGAGGTTCAGTGAGACCATTGCAAAATGCACTTAAGGTCGTGCTTGCAGGTCCAAAGTGCACAGGCAGTACTAGCCAGTATGATTCTCTCTTCAAGTTACCTGCAGAAGAGAGCGCACAGAAGACAGCAACGTTCCTATCAGTTAGGGCTCTCTTAGTTGGAAGCGACAGGACGTGGTACAAAATGGCAAAAGCAAAAGAGAGACGGTGCTGACCGGCATATCTGGGAAGTTCTGAGAAGGGCTTAGGTGCAGCTGATCCAGGGTTCACTGATGTCCGTGGGATGACACGATTCCTCAGCTCCAGGTGGGGACCTTCCCTCCTCCCGCAAAGAAAGAGAAGAAGCTGGCACGGGGATATAAAGGACCATCTGGAGAGATGGAGAAAACCCAGGGAAGGTTGGTTTGCCACAGGTCGAGAATAGAGGGGCCACCTCATCTCTGATGCTCCCAGCGTGCCTGCTTCGTTATTGGTTCCCGGCAGGTTAGATTTCTCAGGAGCTCCACCTGCTGGGCGGAAATGGTCCCGAAGCTCTTGTACCTCTTCCAGTTTAGAGACCAGCCCGCTTTCAGGTGGAATCTCCTGGCTCCAAGGTCACCTTCCCAGGAAGAGGACTCCATTGCCCAGCTCTGGCTGGGTGTCCACACGGGCTGGTCAGCTGGGGCTGGAGGACAGAGTCACATTGTGACCCAATGTGACGGATCACCCAGGTCCTCTGATTCACCCATCCCAACAGCCAGGGTCCCACGGGTGACCTCTCACCATAGAAACTGTACACAGGGGGGAGATGCCTTCACTCTGCCATCCCATGAGGCACACGGATGCGTCAAGTTTGCCTTCAGAAATGCAGACAGAAAAGGCCTCCCGCAAAAATGTGACTAAATTGTCTTTTCTCCTCATGAGCCCATTCCAGGAAGGAAACCTCAGCTCAGAATGGATTCTTTCACAAAGCACTTCCTTCAGGCCAACATGACGATTACATTTCACTACTGAGCCCCCAAGTTTCCCCTTGGAGGACCCACCGTCTGAGCCCTTCATGAGCACAGGCACCTGCCTGAGCAGAGCATCGCCAGCTCCTTCCCCGGGTGACCTGCGCTGCCCACGCTGGGCTGGGGGAGGCTCAGGGCTGCCCTCCCATCGGGACCCCATGGTGCGCCTGCTGCCCTCACCTGGGCCGCTGCGGCTGCCCCCTTCCCGACTTCAGCCTCTGTTTCTTTAGACTCATTAATCAAGCTGACAAAATCTGCTCAGAACGGACGTTTATGGTTTTGGTTCTCCGGCCGGTGCTCTCTGATCACAAACTACCCAATCTCCTCACTGTCCGTTGGTACCAAGGGCTCTTCTTTCTGACTGAATGAGAATTGGGCCAGAGCCTGGACTTCCCCTGAGGCCAGCCCCTGAAACATGCTTCTGTTTACTGAGAGACACAAAACCATGCACCAGGCAGATCGAGGCTGGGGACACACTATTCCATTTCCCAAGATATTTAATGCAGAAGTTCTCGAGGCAAAACTTCCTGGTGACCTACCATGAGATGTGCTGTGAAGGATGCTGCTTTCAGCACCGTGTACCACACACCAGAGACAATGTTACTAAACGTGTATTTTGGACAGAATGGAAACATCCAAACTGGGCTCAAACAACACCCGTGGTATTTGCCTCCAGCCTGAGCCCTGTAGGTGACCACAGAAGTGGTAGGAGATGTGACCCAAGAAATCAATCCTGGCTGCCCAGCCTCTGCCTCATTTCAGAGTGACGGTGGGGATGGACGTTCAGCTGTTGATTCCCAGTGTTTCTGGAAAGATTTGAATGACACCAGCACATGCTTCTACACTGTTTTTATTTCTAATTGGTTTTTTCACTGGACTGATTCCTTGTGGAAAGAAAATAAAGCAACATAATTTAAAAAAAAACCTCTATCCTAAGCTCCTAGAAGCCAAATGAAACACATACTCTTGTAAATTAAAACATGCCCTTCTCAGATATGAATTCAAGGGGAAAAGTCTACATTGGAACTGTAATGCTTTCATTTACCGGCCTTCAAGATTTAAAAATTCTTCAATGATCCTTGTCGAGCAAATCTAATGATTTCCTTCTGTTACTGTGACCAGCCCACCGAATTTGGGAAGAAGAAAGCGAGTGTATCAGGGTATGGGAAGGCCGTCACAAATTATAGCACAGAGACTTTTGCAAGGTGAAAAAAACTATTGCAGGCAAGCAAAAAAAGAAAAACTGGTTGTTACAGTCTGAAAGTTTGTGTTTCCCCCAAATGCATATGTTGAAATCCAAACCCCCAAGGTGAAGGTATTAGGAGGTGGGGCCTTTGGGAGGTGATTAGGTCATGAGGGTGGAGCCCTCATGAATGGGATTAGTGCCCTTATAAAAAAGAGACCCCCCCCACCATGGGCTTCCCTGGTGGTGCAGTGGTTGAGAGTCCACCTGCCGATGCAGGGGACACGGGTTCGTGCCCCAGTCCGGGAGGATCCCACGTGCCGCGGAGCGGCTGGGCCCGTGAGCCATGGCTGCTGAGCCTGCGTGTCCGGAGCCTGTGCTCTGCAACGGGAGAGGCCACAACAGTGAGAGGCCCGCATACCACAAAAAAAAAAAAAAAAGAGACCCCCGAGTTCCTTCACCCCTTCTGCCATGTGAGGTCACAGTGAGCAGATGGCATCTATGAACCAGGAATCAGGTCCTCACCAGACACCGAGCCCGCCAGCTCCTTGATCTTGGATTTCCAGCCTCCAGAGCTGAGGTAAGTAAATCTCTGTTGTTTATGAGCCACCCAGGCTCTGTTGTTGTTGTTGTTTTTTCCTTCATAGTAGCCCAAGCAGACTAAGACACTTGTGGTCCATGGCAACAGAACTTACAGCCAGCTTCTCTCTCTTCTTCCCCAAGCAAAGGCATATAAAGGCATAAAGTTGGAGGAGTCTTTGTTCAATATAGTAATCATTGCTGGAAGGACCCATGATGTGATGATAATTCATTACTCGCCAATGCTGGGAACATCAGCCGATCTTCAATAAGAGGGAAACATCCTGAGGAATCACAGGGATGAGGAGAGGTTTGTGAAGGAGAAGATGAGTCTAATGTGTCTTGAGACCATCCCCAAGGGCACGAAGACCTTGTGGGCTGAGCTGTCTTATAATTACTACTCACTCTGAAGACTGTTACCAGATGCCTCACGTGGTTGGCTGTTCTTAACAGGATATTTATTTTCATTTCTGAAGCAAATGGTCAGTGTGCTGAGTAACACAATGAAGTACATAACATGCGGGAAAAGTCAGTCTCCTGTCCCTGCCCCTGTGTCCACCCCATGGACAGGCACTTTGACCAGATTCTCAACTCCAAGAGGTGGACCCAACCTACTTCTCCTGAGCACTTACTCCTATGATGCACGATGCTAGGGGCAGGGGTCAAAGGCCACCTTGTCACTTCAAGGTCAAACAAGATGCTGTCTTGACGGCTGCATCTCTTGAGTTTTCTTGTACCTTCATGATCATAAATACCGGCTGCTCCTTCGTATTTGCACACAGGCATGTGTGATGCCGGATAAAATCACAGAACCATAGACTTGCCGGGAATCTCAGGGGATACTAATCCTCCTTCCACTGACTTACTGACCTGTCTGTGGATGAGAGATGAAGTTAAAGTCTGTGACAGTGGAGAGCGCGAGGCATCGCGATTAATCATCAGTGCATCACCCAGATGTAACCACTTTCCTTCCTCATATCTCCCACGGAGCCCCTCAGGCTCAGGGCGCGATCGATCTGTAATTCATCACAAAGGTTCCACTGGGATTAAATAGCCCGAGGATGACACTCCAGATGTGGGGACGTGGTGGGGAGAAGCGAAAACTGGCATGAGTGGAAGGATGGTGAGCGCTGCCCGTGCACGTGAGCGGAGGGACCGCCCAAGCCCATCCACCCAGGACGCTGTTTCAGCAACACCCTGGGCAGATGGGAGAGAAATACGAGGATATTTCCAAATGTGCTTCTTCCAGCAGGACATCTCCTGAGAAATAGTCCAGAAGCTTCCAGTCGGAAAAGAAAAGAAGTGGGGCGGGTGGCAGGGGGTGTTGGGGGAAGCCTTAGGATAAAAGGCACAGACATATTGATAAAAGTCTCAGAAAAAAAAAAGACGAAGTTGTGATTTTTCTGTGGTTGCTTTGGAAACCAAAACATCCTGATGTTGGGGAAAAGCGGGAAAAAAGATTTATTTGTTTGGTGCTTGGGTTGTTGTTTATGATGAAACGTGGCTTTCCTTTTTCTGAGGTTTTTTTCTTCCAGAAATTATGTGATGAGGGAGCGAAAGGAAAGAGACACCGGTTTGCCCCCTGGAGAGGCTGTGGAGGTCGGGAAGGGAGCGAAGGCTTAGAAGGCAGCGACTACCCTGATCGGCTAAGGCAAAACGGGGCACTTGTCCACTAGACGAAGGCCTCGGATTTGCCTGAATCCTGCGGCTCAAACTACGATACAAGAAATGTATGTCCCTCTTCCCTCTGCTCGTCTTTCTTCCGCAATAGCTCAACATTTTGGTAAGCTTTCCTGGGCACGTGGCCAAGAGGTGGCTGTAAATGCTCGAGGCTTCCCTTCTGTCCACTGAGCGCGGCCGTCCTGGACAGAGTCCCTGGGTTCTGATTGTACAGGTCGGGGGTGGGCAGCCCACCTCAACCACAGGAAATGAGTGTGGAGGATGGTTCTCAAGGGGCGCTGAGGCAGGCTGCTGAGTGATGTTGATGCTGGGGAAACCGAGGCAGCCCCAGGCTCTGCACCCTCCCTGCTGGGCTCTCCCTCTTCCTGCCGTAAAAGAGGAAAGCAAAGCAGAGAGGACAGAGGGGAGGAAATGAAAAGGACCGGGGAGAGGAGAAGGGAGCGGAGGATGGAGGGAGGGAGGGATGGAGGGAGGGGAGGGGAGAGAGAGGGTGGAGGGAGGGGAAAGGAAAGGGAAGGGGAGGGGAGAAATGGGGATGACAAATTTCAAACCAGGGTTGTAAAAACAGTGGCAGGTTTTCCGTGTTAATACAAGCAGTTTAGAACTTTGGAGACACAAAGGCAGGATGCATTATAATTGTGCTATGCACATGACATTGAACAGACTTGTGAATACTTTCATTCACGCGCCTCTGTGGAAAGTGTGGTCTCATTAGTAACGGGAGGCTGGATGCTGGCAGAGGGAGCCTCCCTTGCATTCAGCCTGTGTCTCCCTGGTGACGGTCCCACAACCTCATTATCTCATTCTGAGATAATTTCAAGATTCTGAATTCAATGTCCTTGGGTAAAGTCGGCCTGCAAACAGCCACCCACCTCTCTCCTCCACCCCAAACAGGGCTTGAGGGGACTGAGACACCAGGTACACATTTTCATCCGAAGAATCAGCAGATCTGTGAATATTGTAATAGAACTTGGAGTATCCAACAAAAACCACACTGTTCCTGGGTTTCTGTCTCTCATTTTTCTTTAGTTTTAGTTTTTCTTCTTTTTAAAATTCCCTCCCCTCCATCTTTCCGTCTTCCTTTCTCTCCAGGTTTCCTCCCAGGCTGTGTTGTGCTCTCACCATCTCTTCTGGACACAGGCACTGCTGACGGGGCATTTCCCCCACCTGCAAGCCTCCCAGGTGCCCAGGACGGTCCATCTGCTCCAGGGCGAGGGGCAGGGGCCACTGCATCCCCCCATCCCGGGACACCAGGTACTCAGAGCTGGCTGAACTTGATACCGACCAGGGTTCTTCGCTTTCCCCAATCAATAGAAATTGATCAGAGGCCAGACAAGAAATCCAGGCAAGGCTTTACTGGGGTCCCTGCTGCTGCACGGGGAGCAAAAACAAGCATCAGGTTCCCTTGTTTGCCTGCTGCCTGGGGGGGGTGCCAGCTGGTTCCTTATATGGCGTGAGGGTAGGGGTGTGCTGGGGGGTGGGGCTGGAGGCGTGGCTTAGGTGGTCTGCCCCCCCCCCCCCCCCCCCCCCGCTTTGGTGGTGTTGATTGCCGGGGGCCTGCGCAGTGCCCGTCTTTTGCTCCCCACCTCCTGCTTTTGCTCCTGGCTCTTCAGAATTAGCAGTTGGGTTTTTTTGGTCTTTTTGTATCTTGTTGTCCACAATTTGCCCCAGCTAGGCATGCATGCACTTATTTTTAGTCCCTTATAGTTTCTTTGTATTTTGCAGCTCGAGGAGACGTGTGTCCAGGTGCAGGCACTGCTGCAAAGGGTCCCAGGTCCCAGGTCCCAGCCGGTCTCAGACAGGGACCCGTCTGTCTCCTCTTCATCGTGGTGTGGCTGTGTGGAGTGTGACCCTCACCTCAGCCGGCTCCTCTCTGCTCTAAACTAAAAAGGGGAGCAGCTCTCGGACCACTGGGATAGACCAGGGCTCCGGCCAGGCCATTGGTAATTGTTTCTGCCTCTCACCGCCCTTCCTCTTGTGGTGATGGGATGGGGCAGGTGGGAAGGGGGCTGTGCCTTCATTCCATGTCCTTCTCCTTGGCGCCCCCGGGAGGGCAGGGGGGAAGGGGACCCCACTGGACAACTGATGGCAAAGACCTCTTGGTTTGTTTGTTTCATTTTCTTCCTGTCCATCCTCAGGGTTCCCGGCCAGCAGACAAGGGCCCTCTCCTGCCAGAGCAACTGACGCCTGGTGTTCCCGCATTTGGGGTCGGTCCTCCCCGGGGTTGTCCAAGGTGCTGAGTGTGGAGCTGACACACAGGCTTGGGGTCTGGGCCTCATCCTCCAGCATCACCTTATCCTCTTGCACCTGAGCTCTGAGGTGGTGGCCCGGGTGTGAGCACAATGTTCTCCAGCCACTGGCCTAGATGGATTCCTGATGGCCCTGAGGCCCTGGCTCTCAGGTCAGTCCCTTTGTCCTGTGGGTTCCAGGTGCTGGACATCAACTTGAGAGCCACTGACTCCCCGGAGCCCCTTCCCCTGGGCAGATGCTTCCCTGGCTTATGTCCCTCCCACCCTCCCCTGGTGTCCTTCCCCCATCACTGTCCCTGCCCTGCCATCAGACTGTGAGCTCCCCAGGGGCAGGCCATCTGGGTCCCCTTTGCAGCCTCAGTACCCAGCACATGGCCCTGCTACATGAGGACTCATGCATTCACTCCTTCATTTGTTCAAGTGATATTTATTAAATTCAGGTGACACCCCTGCTCCGAGGGTCCGTACAATGTGGTGGGAGAGACAGGCAGTAAACAAGCAAACCACGAAGAAGACAGCTCAGCTCCAAGTGGATGAAGCAGCATGGGAGACGGGGCCATAGTCGGGAGGAGTCCCTGCCACATGCTGGGGGCCCCTCATCGGCCGGCTGAATCTGGTTCCCACCACTACCGCCCCTCCTCCTCCTCTTTCCCCTCTTCTACCTTCTCCTCCCCTCCCCGTCTCCCTCCCCCAGCCCTCTCCTCCCCAGCCCCTGGAGGACCCCAAGCCTGCGGGCCTGGATGTGAGCTCCCTGCAGACAGAGCGCTAGGCTGGTTTCTAGCAGCCTCCATCCATCTTCCTGCCAGCTTCCCCTTAATGAATTTCATCAGCGGCTCAGGAGCTGTGTTCTTCGCTCTGATTGGGCTAGACTTGGCTCTGGGCCTAAGAACAGGCCATCTGCAGGTGGCTGGCCTCTCTCTACCTGCAGTTATTAATTAGGAAGGCGGTGGAGGCTGACCCAGGGCCCCAGGAGGTCACCCTGCAGGGAGGGCCCCTCAGAGAGGCCGCTTCTCCGCAGATTTCCTCCCTGCTCTTACACCGACCCTCAAACCACCTGAAGCTGGTGGGAGTGGCACCAAAGGAACACCTTCCACTGACTGTCCTTCAGATGCCAGGCCCCCTGCATTTCGTGGTAAGGACTGTTGTCACCCCCATTTTACAAACAAGGCAGCTGAGCCTCAGAGAGGTAAACTGACTGCCCAACGTCACCCAGCTCTGGATCAGCAGAACCTGGGTTTCAACCAGGGAGTCTGGTCCCACATTTGGGATCAGATAAGACCATCCCACGGCCTCCCAGACACACAGGCCACCGACATGCTGACCTGGCCTCTCATCCTTACACAGATTATCTTCCACGTATCTGGAGACACAGGAAGTAGGAGGGTAGTGGGACAAAGTCATGGTCATCAAATCCTACTATGGAAGAATCTTGCATTTGTATGTGGTCAGAACTAGGGAAAATGTGTCTGGGCTGCAGACACACTCTGACTTGGCACAAAGCTGGCTGTTACTCAGAAGAGTCTGTGAGGCATCAGCTCCAGGCATTCGGCGCCTTGCCAGGAAGCTCTGTTTTCCGTTTCCCTTTCATTGCCATTTCAAATTTTTAATCAAGGTAGACTTGTGAGAGTCTAAAATTGTCCTCACTACAAAGGATGGGTGGTGTTCTAGACAGAGAGAACAGGAGGGACTGAATTCCAGGTGGAGGTAAAAGAAAGCTACATGTGAGATGCTCAGGCTGACCCTATAATCATTATCTGCTTCCAGCGGCTCCAGCGGAAGCCCGAAGAGCAGCTGCAGTTGGTGGGAGTGGGGTCCTGACCCTCCCCTGCAGGTCCCGATGCCCTGATGCTCTGGAGCCCCCTGGGCTTCATCTACGCAGGGTTTCTACCCCGCAGGAGCCAAACTAGGTGGATCAGGGAATGGCCAGCGTCAATGCTCAGCAAGAACAGGCGCTGGCTCCTCCTGGCTCCTGTGCTTTGCTCCAGAGGTGGAGGTCTCAGCACGCTCAGGGCTTAGTCACAGTATTTCCAGGACCTGGAGCTGGGTCTGTGCTGCACCCATGGAATCCAGCAGCATCCACGTGATGGAGTCCTTAGGTTATGTTCCCCAGGAGCAGGGCCTCAGGGACATCCGCTTCCTCATGCAGAGGAAACTGTGGTCTCAGCTCTTTGCCCCTGGTCAGGCACCAGCCCTGCCCCTGGATCCAGTCTCTTCACACTAGACTGTGAATGCAGGTGCACATCAGCTCTAGACCCTGGGCTGGGGTCCTGAGCCCTTCACTGGCAGAGGGAGCAGAGGGCTGGGTTCCTGAGCCCTTCACTGGCAGGGGGAGCAGAGGGCTGGGGGTCCTGAGTTCCTCACTGACGATCAAGTTCGGGAAGCTATTTATTAAGTTATTTATTAACAATTTCCTGAGACAAGGGGGACATCAGTTCATTGACCAATAGGCAATTGTTAATCACACTGTTATTCAAACAATATAACATCAAAAATGCTTTTATGTTAAGTAGATATAACCGCAGCCAAAGTGTAGAAAGTAGAATTGAACCATAAAATACATGTATACGGAAAAAAATAGTACTGGGAGGCAACAGACAAAATGACATTTTATTGTGCTGCGCTGCTGGTATTTTGGACACCTTTCTCCTGACTTCCCCAGACTTCCTGTAATGAGCTGCCCTGTCCTACATGTATAGCAGGAGCCTTGCAGAGTCAGGCCAGCTCTCCAGGAAGGTGGTTCATTAAAGCTGACAGTCAGGAGGGCCTGTGGAGCTGACTGTGCCACCAGGGCCCCTGGAGCCAGGAGCTTCCTTCCTTCCCCCCCTCCCTCCCCCTCCTCCCCTCCCTTCCCCCTCCCCTCCCCCTCCCCTCCCCCTCCCCCTCCCCCTCCCCTCCCCCCTTCCCTCCCCTCCCCCTCCCCTCCTTCCCTCCCTCCCCCTCCTCCCCTCCCCCTCCTCCCCTCCCTCCCCCTCCCCCCTCCCCCTCCCCTCCCCCTCCCCTCCCCCTCCCCTTCCCCTCCCCTCCCCCTCCTCCCCTCCCCTCCCCCTCCCCTCCCCTTCCCCCTCCCCCTCCCTCCTCCTCCTCCTCCTCCTCCCTTAGCCTGGAGGGACCAGCTGAGATTCCCCAGGCACATCCTCTGGTAGATGGGAGCCTTGGCCGCTGAGGCACAAATAGTCCCAAGTATTGACTCAGGGGGTGTCTTTTGTCTCCCTCCTTTTTCCAGGGATCTGAGAGATGCAGTGTCCCGGTCAGGAGCCCTTTCTCCTGACCACCCTCTGGAGGGGAGGGTCAGTGGGTGGAAAGGGACCTTTGCTGTCTCTTCTCCCCCCCACTTCCCTGCAGGGGAGCAGAGGGAGGGACTGTGCTCAGGGTGCTGATCAGAGGCCCTGGGCAGGCGCCACTGCTTCCTGAGCAGCTGCAAGTGCTGTTTTCAGAAATAAGCCAGATTCTCAGTCAAGGTCCTCAGAACCCACGTGTGCGTGTGGAAGGGGTGGGGATGGAGGTGAGTTTCCGATGTGTGCTCTCCAGAACAAAGTCCCCCGACAGCTGGGGCGGGAACCGCTGCCTCTCAGCCTCCCTGTCTGAGATTCACATTAGCTCATAAAAGGGAGCTGCACAGCGTATTTAGGGGCTCAAGTGACGTTCTCAAGATTTTGTCTTCCTTTTGCTGTCTCACATAGATTTCTCCATTTGTGCTTTGCTGCTTTGCATATGGTACCAAGATAGCTGCCTGGGTCTGAGTCTCACTAGCACCTGCGTCTTCTCAGAAGCTCAGCATTTTTCTTTCTCAACAGTTTCAATGAAAACTCCAGAACTGTGTCTCCTTGGTCCACCCACTGCTACATGCCTATCCCTGGGGAGATCTCTGGCAGGGGGATCTGATGAGGCAGTTATCCGGGCTCGGGTCACGTCACTGTCTTAGATCGGGAGGGGATCCAGCCCCCCGACCTCATGGAATGATGGGGGTGATGGTTCACCGAGGAGAACGCAGGTTCGGCTTCTAGACGGAGGAGGACTTGGTGTAGACCCAGCAGCACCAGCAGGTGGCCGTCGCCCTTCAAGTCCAGCCCGTCGTTGCCCCTTCCTTCCTCCCCAGACCTCCTACCGGCTGGCCTGCTTCCTGCCCCCCCTCCCCGCTGCAGGTCCCGCTGTCCCGGGCCATCCACGCTGACACGGCTCCTGGGGTGTGCGCGTGGTATCTGTGTGGTTAGACTCTGGGCTCTCGGAAGGGCTGTGTCTCATCTCACGTCTGCTCTGTGACCCCAACTCTTAGCACATCGTGTCTGCATCTGTCGAGTGTCAAGGTCGTGCTTCAGGAATGGACGGAAGGAGGACTGGAAGGGAGCCTGAGTCAGCCAACGTGCTTTCCTGCTCTGACGTTTTGCAGGTTCTCGTGTCTTGGTCTGTATCACGTCCCCATCGTCGGCCTGGGACAGCTGCAGAGAGGGCGTGAAGTCAGGCAGGAGGACCCGTGTGCTGCCTGACCCTGCGGACTATCGTGACCTCCGTGGGCGAGGTCACCTCAGGTCTGGATGTCCACTGTCTTGGTCCAGAGCATTGTTCCATGTGGGGATGGCTGCGGGGTATTTAAGGCTGCTTTTTCCTTTGTTTTGGCTTGTGTTTCTTTGCAAGCCCTGGGCAGGAAGGGCCAGGAGGACTGGGAGGCAAGTCCAGCTCAGACACACACATCTGGTCACACACAATTGTGTGACCCTGTCGCTGATTTGGGGTGGCCGCCACAGAGCTGGTGTACAATAAGGTAGGGGAGGCTTACCATTCCCGTTGTTTTTTACAAGAAGGTAGAGATTTTTGTGGTCCGAGATCCCTTGCTGCCACTTGGATATTACAGCTTGTGTGAAGCCACAGTTGAATCAGAACAGGGATGGGTTTGGGTTAAGAGCCCAAGCTAGGTTCCTAAGTTCCAAAGAGATTATTTCCCTTCCTTACAAGAAACTGAAAACCGTTTTACTTCAAATGCCTTTAGGAAGCTACTCCCTCACATCAGCCAGGCTGAGGAGGCACTGAGCGGAAATGTTAAAAGAAAACATCAAGAGCGTTTATGAAGAGAAAGGGAATTGAACAGTTGTTACAGCTTCAGGATGAGAGAATTTTTCGGCTGAATTGCTAAAATGGGAGGAATCTGGCCTTTTCTACTTGAGGAAGACAATGCTCTGGAGATGAAGCACTTACAGAAAGCGCTGAGTGCGAACTGAAACAAGAAGGATTAAACAACCATTGTTCTCGCCCATTCCTTGCAGTCCTGGAATGTTTCCGAAGTTGAGGCGCTAATTAAAAGAAGAATGTTCTCCTCAGACACATCTCAATGGCATTTGTTCCATTTTATCCCTTTATCCCGTAGGGAGCTTGTGGCCTCCGGGCCATGCACAAGCGCGTGCTGTCTGGACTCCGGGGTCTGTGTCTGTGTCTGACCCAGCAAAGGTCCCGAAGCTCACCGAGTGTCTGTGGAGGGCCGGGGATCTGAAGGTCCTCACCCACTTAACGTTCTGCACGAAAATGGTGGAAAGCACAGGCTTCCTCTTGCAGAATCCCCACCCTCCCAGGGAGCCTGGGTTGGAGCTGCCCCTTTGCAGAGGGACCGCCAGACTCGACGTGAGTTTCCATGTTAAGTGCCGCGTCCTCAGACGGGAGGCTCTTTTCTCCAGGCTCTGGGTTCCAGACGGGAACGAGCCTCTTACAGGCGCTGTCACCTGTCTGGGGCATTTCGTGTCTCCTGGTCCAGGAGATCTCGGGGGAGGACGCGGGCAGCAAGGCAGGGTGCAGGCATGGACTCGGGTCCCCGCACGTCCCTGGGCCTCAGCTTCCTCCTCTGCAGGGTGGGGTCATCACAGCGCCTGCCTCAGGGGCGCCGTGGGGTTACGGGGGGCGGTGCTGTGCTGTCAGGGGGCTGTGCTGGGTGAGTAGGCGTGAGTGAGTGACCAGGCAGCCCTGCAGGGACGTCCATGTCCTGCGTCCGTGAGGATGCGCCGTGCGCCTCACCGGATCCTGGCAGGTGTGCCAGGCCCCCGGCGCTGCCCCCAGATCCAGGGAGGTGACGTGTCTCAGGGACCCCGGGCTCTTGGCGGTTCTGATGCTCTGGAGAGGAAGATGGTAGTCCTGCCTGAGTTCCTGGAATCGCGTCTCATAAGCTGTCGATGGTTAAGCGCAATCTCGTTTCAGACCAAATCCTCCACCACCTTCCCCGTCCGGAACCGTCTTCAGGAATCTAAACAGCCACTGCCTCAGGGAGCAGCATCTCCAGCCCCTCCTGCGGCTTCCTGCCGTCCTGAGGTGGGGAGGGACTGCCAGTAGCCTGCAGAAAGCCTCAGGGAGTTGGGATGGTTGTGACGTGATCTGAGCCCATTTGGTCATGGACAAGGGTTCGGTTATCTTTTTATTTTTTTATTTTTTGCGGTACGTGGGCCTCTCACTGCTGTGGCCTCTCCCATTGCAGAGCACAGGCTCCGGACGCGCAGGCTCAGTGGCCACGGCTCACGGGCCCAACCACTCTGCGGCATGTGGGATCTTCCCGGACCGGGGCACGAACCCGCGTCCCCTGCATCGGCAGGCGGACTCTCAACCACTGCACCACCAGGGAAGCCCATTTCTCTACTTTTGATTGGACCTTTTACAGAAGAGTGTGGCCGGCCCTAGTTAGAGATCGGTCCTCCCGAGAGGCTTGCTAGATTCATACCTGTCCATGCCAGCTTCCTCACCTGTGCGCCCAGGGTAAGTTCTGCACATTGCTTCCCCACGTGCAAGATGACTGAGCTATGGCCCCAGTTTCTTACCCCTCCCTGTGGGGTGTCCACCCTTTGACCTTGACTTTGGGTTTAAGCTCTGGCCAGTTGAATGAGGAAGGAATGATGGTGACCACTAGGTCTTCCAGCTTATGAGTCCCCAGCTCTGCACTGTGCCGGGAATCCTGAAAGCAGTAAGAGGGGACCGTCCTCTACTGCATTCTCTGAAGATGCCAGGCTTCTGTGGGCTGACGCGCTTGTATACACTTAACAGGTAATTTACAGCCCATGTATAACAAACACAGAATTACTGCTTATGGATGTTTTATGACTGAGGAAATATATTTCTGATTAGAGGATTCTAAGAAAGAAAGATTGTCCCTCCACAGGCTCCTCCTGAACAGTCATTTGCGATGCACTTACTCACAAGGAATGATCAGATTGTGCTAAGTTTTATATTCAGAGCACAGACACATCTGTAAAACAGTCCTCAGTGGGATGGTCTGATCATGCTGGCAAGTCATCAGAAGTGTGAGGAGAAAGCCCATTCCCGGGAACGGATTTCTAATCAGCACAAGCAGCCCCGAACTCGGAGATGTGGGCTCCCTGGGGTGGCGGAGTCTGGGGCACATTGTGGGGAACTAACAAAAATGCTTTAAGCCTATTTTGGGCCCCATAGGAGGCAGAGATAAGACCCAATGGATCAGGAATCGCCACGTCTGCCCCCAGGGTGGGCAGTAGGGACTGTGATGTCCGAGTCCAGCAGAGGACACAGCAGGTCTGGGCTATCAGTTGTGCAGAGGGCAGCCCTGGGGTCCCACGCTGCTGCATCCGGAGGAGATTAGATGGCTTTTCTGAAATATTGTTTCCCTTCTGCTTTCGCCTCCGTGGATGGAATATCCATGCCCTTGAACTCTGGGCTTGGTCATCTAAGGTGTTTGGCCAATGAAGTATTAGTGGAAAGATGCCCCCACAGGCTTGGAAGGGCTTTTGTACGATCAGACCAGCTCCCTGTGCCTCTGCAGTCACCATGAGAACAGCCGGCTGATCCAGAAGGATGGGAGACGCACGGAGCAGAGCTGACCACAGACGGAGCAGAGCTGACCACAGACGGAGCAGAGCTGACCACAGACGGGCAGGCTGACATACAAGCTGCCCAGCTGAGCTTCCTCGAGATTAGCCAGCATAAAGCCAACCCTCGGATCCTTGAAGGAGCCCCACCGAGCTGAGCTAAGCGACCCCAGCCTACCTGCAGACCCCGGGGGAATAAGTCCTTGTCATCTGTGCCACTGAGCTTCGCGATTGGTCGTTACACAGCAAGACCCGACCAATAGGGATTTCTTCCACTCGTTCTGCTCCCGGATCGGGCAGCTTCCTTCGCTCCGGGGCCACGAAGCACCGCGAGCAACCCAAAGCCCCCCATTTTTTGTTGTTGTTCATTTTGTTTTGTATTTAACAAATTTAGAGACGGAGAAAATTTGCTGTGCCTTCAGCAAAGCCTTCTCTGTGTCCATGTTGGCTGTCCAAAGGACATGCTCTGAGCTTCACTCGCGGATTTATTTATTTTTTGCGGTACGCGGGCCTCTCCCCGCCGCGGCCTCTCCCCGCGCGGAGCACAGGCTCCGGACGCGCAGGCTCAGCGGCCATGGCTCACGGGCCCAGCCGCTCCGTGGCATGTGGGATCTTCCCAGACCGGGGCACGAACCCGCGCTCCCTGCATCGGCAGGCGGACCCCCAACCACAGCGCCACCAGGGAAGCCCTTCCCTCGGGGATTTTGAGGGCTGCGTTCTCGGTGGGACTTTGCCCGGTGTGTAGGGCCTGCTTTGCCCACTGCTTGGGTACTCTACAAATTAAGTCAAGCGAGGAGGACAGTAACAAGGTGCACTCTTTTCTCTGGGCTTTGGAAGCTAGTTCAGAGAAGCAAGAACATGAAAGGGAGGACCACTAAGTCCCCTGCCCTTTACGCTAAGTCCCCTCCCTCCAAGTCCGAGCAGAATGGAGGCAGAGGTCAGGGTGCCCCCCACCTCCATCTGCCCCCACATGTCCCACCTCTTTGCTGATGGGCAGGGCCATGTGACTAGTTCTGGCCAATAGGCTGAGGGCAGGGGTGCTGCAATGATACCTGGGATGAGGTAGAGAAGAGCCAGGCTGTATCCCTCCCCCTGCATCTTTCCTGCTGCCATGACCAAGGGGGTCACGGACTCCTGAGACTGCGGTTATGACGGTTGGAGACTCTGTCCATCTGGGACCCTGGGTGGCTTGGAGCTGAGCCTCCCCCTGCTGTGTCCATGTGAGCGAGAAACTAACTCAGGTTACGTGATGCTGCTGAAACTTTGGAGATGCTCGTTACAACCGCAGAAGCTAACTACTACAGGGATCACAGACCTGGGACCCCTAGCTCAGTGTGTCTTATAAACTCTGTCTGTCTTACTGTCCTCATCTGTAAAGTGAGAATAATGATGAGGATGACTGTAGTGGAATAACTGAGGACATGGAAAGGAGACGTGACCCATGGGCCAGAACCCCTCTGCAAGGCAAGGGGCTGGTACCCCTCGGCAAACCGAGGGCGGGCGAATAAGCCGGGACTGCAGGCAGTCCTGGGTACTTTGGGCACCGATCCATGAAATGACCTCAGTCTAATCAGAACACAAGGAAACGTCCCTGTGCTGCTTTGGTATAATCAGAATGATGGGAACACGAGGAGATGTCCTCGTGCTGCTTCTGAGCTCAAGGACGAATCGCGGCATGTCTTCAGGGAAGCCCATTGTTGCCTGTATAATCAATAGACGCATATGTTGCTGCTGCGGCATTTCTGGAATGTTAAGAAAACAAGTCTTAAGATGTAAACATAGATAATGCGTAAATAAAAGTGACCACAGCAGGACAGACGGCGCTGTCGTGCCTGAGCGAGCGGCAGCCCTCTGCTGTGCCTCGGCACGATTCATCTCACAGGATGAGGTTGCTTTGGGCCCTGTCCTGAGATAAGCTGCAACAGATGATGGGGATGGGGATGGTGATAATACTACTAATCCCCACCTCAGATAAAGTGACACAGGCCATGTTTGAAGTACACTGGGCTGCAAATGCAGTCGCCATGTCAGCGTTGGCTCTCGTAACGGGAATCAACCTTGGCTCTCGTAACGGGAATCAACCAGGCTGAGAGGTTGGGCTTCATTTCACAGACCTCCCTTCTTCATAGTGTCTTTGGCAAGCACTCATTCTGCAGATATTAACACCTGTTGCATGAAAACAGTATTCTGTGATTTCTTTTTCTTTGAGAAACACTTGAGATGAAGCAGAATGAATGCATTTGTTTATGCGGAGTTTACTGCCTTTAAGATAAGAGATGGACCTAACAGGGGCTGGCGGACAGGGATTTAACACTCATTTTTGTCAAATCATTCACCTCGGCTGGGAGAAGGTGGGAGGCACTTGGCAGACTCTGCTCTGATCTCTGAACCCAGCAAACAGGCTTCCTCCTTGGAGCTGCCGGGCCAGGTGACAGCATCACCGGTTCCTGTGCCTGATGTGAGATGTGCACCTGCCGGGGTTGAGTCTGCGCCGTGTGAAGTGGAGCCTGTTCTCTGCTGGCCCTTCTGAGACTGAACGACTGTGTTCTCACCAAATCCACGTTTAATTCCTAAGAATTCAAATATATGCATTTTGCCAGAAAAAAAAGAGAGAAATCAAATTGAGCTGTAAAATGAAATGTACACATGTACTGTTTATGACACGCTGTTCGTTTCGGTATGCATTCTGCATTCTGAATACATTTGCATCTATTCTGTACGCGTTTTGCAAAGCTGTTGGGTATTGGTTTCATGGCTGATCTCAGAGATTTGTAGAGATCCCCACTTAATGTGCTTTTATCCTGAGCCAGGCATTGGGACAGAGCGCGTCTAGCTCAGAACCCCAGCTCCCTGGACAAGAGCCCAGCCCAGCCTCCTGGACACAGAGCCCATGCGGAAGCTGCAGGAACATAACTGCCCTTTCGTGAGTTTGGAGCAGCTGCAGGTTCCAGCTCTTGAAAGGCTGCAGGGTCACTGCCCAGTGGGAGACCATTAACTTGAGTGAAGAGGAAGAACCCCAGAGAGGGTTGCTCTGGTCCCTGTGGAGGCCGAGGGCAGGTTTGTTGGGACAGCAGGGGTACGTCCTCCCTCACTTTGCAGACCCTACAGGGGCCCCTGCCCCCTTACTCTGGAGGAAATGCCTATAGACGCCATGGACACAAGGGCATCTCTTGTTGGTTCAGGCTTATCCCCTCAGTCCCTGAGATTTCGCAGTTGGCAGAATTTCCCATCAGTGTGGCAGGGACTCATTTCTGGATTTCTAATCCATCCATGAGGTCTGTCCTAGGTTCTCTTTAACTCCTTGGCTGGGAAGCCTGGAGGTGGGGTTAGGGGGCTCTTCCTTTTTTCCCAGGGCAGCAGAGTGGGGTGTGGAGGATGAAGAGAAAGTAGCAGAAGGAGGTGGGTCCCAGGTGGATGCTAAACCTTGTCCTGGCCCCCTCTCTCTGCCCTGGGCAGCTGGAGGGGGTGAGCCTGAGATGGTCAGGGCCCTGTAGCCAGTGTCCCCACACACTGCCCAAGGGGTGTAGGGCCATCACAGTGTCTTAGCCACTCAGACCAGCTGTCAGAGACCTGCCGTTCCTCCATCCTCATGATCCAGGATGGCATATACTCATCCACTCCCATCTGGGAAACAAGAGAGGAAGGGAGGAGAGAATTTAGAGAGAAGCTGGAAGTAGAACTTATTTCCTTTCTCACCCCATTGGCCAGAACTTGATCATGTGACCATGTCTCACTGGGAATTGTACTCTTTATTCTGGGAGACCGTGTGCCCGGCTAAACCTTGGGTGTCCTTAGCTACAGCACAAGGAAGAAAAATGGACTTTGGGGGGCAGAGTCACTGCCCCAGGGGTGGGCCCAGAGGATGTTTCCAAGCCATATGGGCCCTTTCCATTTGTAATTAAATCATTGAAGGAGATTGGCCAAGCTGGTATAGTAGAAGAACTCTGAGCTCACCTCTCATGGGTACACCAGAATTGCAACTATTTACAGAACAATCACCAATGAGGATTGAAGAATAAAAACCATATGATCATCTCAACGGATGCAGCAAAAGCTTTTGACAAAATTCAACATCCAGTTATGATAAAAACTCTCCAGGAAGTGGGTATAGAGGGAACCTACCTCAACATAATAAAGGTGAGACATGATAAGCCCACATCTAATATCACTTAATGGTAAAAAGCTGAAAACATTCCCTCTAACATCAGGAACAAGAAGACCTGCTCTCACCACTTTTATTCAACATAGTCTTGACAGTCCTAGCCAGAGCAATAAAACAAGAAAAAGAAATAAAAGGAATCCAAGTTGGAAAGGATGAAGTAAAACTGTCACTGTTTGAAGATGACGGGATACTATACTTAGAAAATCCTAAAGACACCACCAAAAAGCTACTAGAGATCAGCAATGAGGTTGGTAAAGTTGCAGGACACAAAATTAATTTACGGAAATATGTTGCCCTTCTATACACTAACAATGAACTATTGGAAAGAGAAATTAAGAAAACAATCTCATTCACCATCTCATCAAAAAGAATAAAATGCCTAGGAATAAATCTACCTAAAGAGGTGAAAGAACTGTACTTGAACAACTATAAGACACTGAGGAAAGAAACTGAAGACAACATAAACAGATGGAAAGATAGCCCATGCTCTTGGATTGGAACAATTAATAGTGTTAAAATGATCACACTACCCAAGAAAATCTATAGATTCAATGCAATCCCTATCAAAATACCAAGGGCATTTTTCATAGAACTAGAAAAAATAATTTTTAAATTTGTATGGAAACACAAAAAGACCCCTAAGAGCCAAAACAATCTTGGGGACGAAGAACAGAGCTGGAAGAATCATGCGCCCTGACTTCAGACTATACTACAAAGTTACAGTAATCAAAAAAGTATGGTACTGGTACAAAAAACAGACGCATAGATGAATGGAACAGAACAGAGAACCCAGAAAAAAACCCACACACAGTCAATTAATCTATGACAAATCAGGCAAGAATACACAGTGGAGAAATAGTCTCTTCAACAAGTAGTGCTGGGAAAACTGGACAGCTACATGTAAAAGAATGAAATTAGAACGTTCTGTAATATCATATACAAAAATAAACTCAAAATGGATTAAAGGGCTTCCCTGGTAGTGCAGTGGGTGAGAGTCCACCTGCCGATGCAGAGGACATGGGTTTGTGCCCCGGTCCGGGAAGATCCCACATGCCGTGGAGCGGCTGGGCCTGTGAGCCATGGCCGCTGAGCCTGCACATCCGGAGCCTGTGCTCCGCAACGGGAGAGGCCACAACAGTGAGAGGCCCACGTACCGCAAAAAAAAAAAAAAAAGGATTAAAGACCTAAATGTAAGACTGGAAATCATTAAGCTCCTAGAAGAAAACATGGGCAGAACACTCTTGGACATAAAGTATAGCAATATTTTTTCAGATCTGTCTCCTATGGCAAAGGAAACAAAAGCAAAAATAAACAAATGAGACCTAATTAAACTTAAAAGCAAAGGAAACCATCAATGAAATGAAAAGACTACCTACTAAATGGGAGAAAATATTTGCAAATGATACGACCAATAAGGGGTTAATAGCAAAAAGATAGAAACAGTTCATACAACTCAATATCAAAACTCAATTTCTCCTCAGAGAAATGCAAAGCAAAGCCACAATGAAATATCACCTCACATCTGTCAGAATGGCTGTCATCAAAAAATAACACAAATCGGGCTTCCCGGGTGGCGCAGTGGTTGAGAGTCCGCCTGCCGATGCAGGGGACACGGGTTCGTGCCCCGGTCCGGGAAGATCCCACATGCCGCGGAGCGGCTAGGCCCGTGAGCCATGGCCGCTGGGCCTGCGCATCCGGAGCCTGTGCTCCGCAACGGGAGAGGCCACAACAGTGAGAGGTCCGTGTACCGCAAAAAAAAAAAGAAAAAAGAAAAAAGAAAAAAAAATAACACAAATAACAAATGTTGACTAGGATGTGGAGAAAAGGGAACACTTGTACACTGTTGGTGGGAATGTAAATTGGTATAGCCACTGTGGCAAACATTATGGAGGGCCGTTAGAAAACTAAAGATAGAACTACCATATCATCCTGCAATTCCGCTCCTGGGTATATATCCAAAGAAAATGAAAACATTAATTCCAAAAGATACAGGAACCCCCAGGTTCATTAGTGGCACTGTTTACAGTAGCCAAGATATGGAAGCAACCTAAGTGTCCAGCACCACGTGAATGGATAAAGAAGATGTGGAATACACACACACACACACACACACACTATACATACATATATGTGTATATATACATACATACATACAATGGAACAATACTCAGCCATAAAAAAGAATGAAATTTTGCAACAACATGGATGGACTTGGAGAGTATTAAGGTTAGTGAAATGTCAGACAGAGAATGACAAATATTGTATGTTATCACTTATATGTGGACTCCAAAAAATTAAAGCAAATTTAGAGAACAAATTAATGGTTACCAGGAGGGAAGGGTGCAGGCCAGATAGGGATAGGGGGTTAAGAGGTACAAACGACTATGTATGAAATAAATAAGCTAGAAGGATATATTGAATGGCACAGGGAATATTTTATAACTGTAAATGGAGTATAATCTTTAAAAGTTATGAATCACCATACTGTATACCTGAAACATATAATATTGTAAATCAATTATACTTCGATAAATAAATTTTAATAAAATAAATAATAAATTAATTAATAAAATACAATAAATGGCATGGCTAAAGAGATAGATGAATGAGGCAGAATCTGAGAGAGTGAGTTCAGCTGGGTACAGGTGGTTACCGATAAGGTTAGGAAGAGAGCTCAGACAGATGATTTCGAACAAAGAGAATTTTAGGCCCGTGAGACCCATAAGTAATTGGATGATACAAATTTAAAATTTAAAAACAAAAAGAAGACAGGCAGTTCCACATAGAAGGGAGATGCAAATTGCTTTTTAAAACATTTATGCCACAGCAGCCAGGAGAGCCCACAAGGAATGTTTGATGATATTTTAAGTAGCTCTTGTGCTGCTGGACTCTCCTTAACAGTCATTGCTTTTATTATTTGTCACAAAGACAAGCTGTCCTCAACTCTCCTCCCTCTCAATGTTAAGTCCAAACACACCGTTCCCTCAAACGGCCCTTCCCTTCCATGCTTCCACGACCTCTGACACCACCTGGTGAAACTTATCGTGGGGCGACAGGATGCTGTGTCCAGATACTCATGCAGATCTAATCACCCAGACATGGGACGCCTCTTCTCACTGTGCACCAGACCCAGACTTCACGCAGGGAAGTTGTCATCGGAAAGGAGCACTGGGATGCAGAGCTAGTCTGACGCTTGTCCTGCTGAGACATTTAAAAATGAACGTTCCCCATATCTGCACACTCAAGTCGGTGCTGACTACTGTGGAAGGTCAGCTCTCTATTTACGGTGATTTACAGGCACAGCGGCCTCTAACCTTTCACTTCTAGGAACAATGGTCCACCTGGGTGCCAGATAAAATCGTCTCAACTGTATAGTCCAGGAGTGCAAGAGTGTGCTGTCACACTCAGGCATCTACGTCATCTTTCTGAACGAGCGTCGACATTTTTGCTGTCGGCATCTAAGTCTGTCCTTGAGACGCAGCTCCTGAAAAGTCCCCAGGAAGCGCAGGTACACAGACACTTGTGTCCAAATCTGGGATGATGATCTAGAGAGTAGACACCCAGTTACACTTCTAACTGTGCATTTCAGGAATGCCAAGAAAGTAGTATATCGCTCTTTCACTTAAAATAAGGAGAGAAATTGCAGCCCGAGAGTCAGTAACCTCTGGTCCTTTCTTCGGAAAGGTGAGAAGACAGAGAAGCAGTGGCGTCAAGGTGACCCTCACGTCAACGCTGACAACACTCGGGGATCCAGGAGCCCCGGCTTCTGGGTCTAGGATGGAGGTACTTCAGACTGGACCCCCTGAGCTTTCTGGGGCGCAGGCCTCCAGAGAGGCCCCGAGAGGGTCCAAGGACCCCCAGGCTGGGGCAGATCAGCTCAGGTGGTGGTTTGCGCATCTCTGCAGCAAGGAGGGTGCTAGAAGGCTTCAGACCAGTTCTCGTCCCCTGGCTCTGGACCCGTCATATGCCAGCTGTTGTTTCCACAGAAGTCGGAGCTCCAGGCCCCAGTGAGTCATGGGGTGACCTGTGGTTCTGCAGCCAGTCCTGACAGAAGCACGGAGTGTCTTACAGGGCAGATGTAGGGGCATGTCCCTGTGGGCAGGTGCTACACCATCGACTTATCATAGAACTCGTTTCTCCTGGGCTTCCTAATAGAGCACGTGCTTTCCCGTCAGACTCTCCTTCAAGTTGAGGCTCTGAACCAAATGTTTGACATGGATGGCGTCATCAAAGGACACTTTGTCTCTCTGTAAGGAAGACTGGAGCTTGTGGTACCGCCTCTACGAGGGCGTGCGTTCCTGGGCCCCTGGACCTTACGCAGGGCAAGCAGGTGACCCAGGAGCACATTCAGGGAGGTCCCCACCTGACGCCACGTGAGGAGCCTGCTCTGCTGTCAGCTCCTCCTGGGCCCCTGGCCCCGCCCTCCAGGCCAGCATGGCTCAACTGCCCTGTGCCCTGTTTAAAGAACTCAGGGCTCTGCCCGGGCAGTCAGGTCTCTGTGGTGCAGACTCCCCTCAGGTCACTCAGTCAGGGAGGGGAGATTCAGGGTCCATTGCCTCTCAGGCCCTCAGGGGTCCAGGACAGGAGCGCCCATACCCCATTCCAGGAACCCCCCCTTCCCAGGGAGAAGGTCCAGCTGGACTGGGGTGCACCTCACAATGTCCCTTGGGGACCTGGCGAAGCAGCAGCCAGTTGACCCCCGAAGCATCGTCTGTGGACTCCAGGGAGGCTGGACTGGGGGGCGCTCAGCACCACTGCATCCATCCCCAGCGTCTTCTTCTCTGTGCCAAGCGACTCACCCAGGGTCTTAACTCTAATAAGTGTCAGAGCCTGGAGTGACCCAGGTAGGCAGGCTCTGGGGTCCCTGCCCTTCGCCTCAGGGCTGTAAGGATGCTGGCCTGACCTTGTCGGGGGGCTTGTCCCTGAGTCCCATCACTCTCCCCGCAGTGCTCAATTCCTGCTCTTGGATACATCACCCAAGAGCATTAACAGAGGCCACCGTGATCCTTCACTGCCTTCCCCTTCTCTCCCTGCAGGGGGAAGTCCTCCCTCATCAGTACATCTTACGTGTGGCTTCTACGTCCTTGAGAACTTTACTTTCTAGCTTGGCTACCAAATCCCTTCATTCTGCAGCAAAATTTAACCACATTCATCCTGTTCCCTCCCCTTCTCTCACTCCATTATTCTGTATGGATAACCTTTACTTATAAGACTCAATTCACGTGTCATCCATTATATGAAGCCTCTGCGCACCTGGAATAGAAGCCCCTTTCCGTCACCAAGTTCTTCTCTCCATAATTCATTCATTCATTCACTCATTTATTCATTCATTAAACATTTATTGAGCACCCACTAAGCACCGGGAACTGCCTGGGGACACAGAGAGCAATTAGCTCAGAACCCCTTCTCGCTGTCCTTGACCAACACATGCCCCACTGGCGTTTAGAACTGTGTTTCTGTTGCCTGAAACTAGGAGTTCTGACAATTCAGTCTGTTTCCATGACTGTCTCCCTGTTGGACTATAATCTTCTCAAGGACCATGCCTAGCTCAGGTCCTGGTATACAGTAGGTGCTCAACATTTAATGAATGGCTGGTTGGATGGACACTAAAGTCTAAGGCAGGGCTACAGCATCCTTACAGATGCTACCAGAAGACTGATAACCTTTCGCCTGGTTGCATCACGAGTCCTTAGGTGAAAAACAGCACATTTTGATCTCTTCCAAGTTTTGCTGCAATAGAGTTAGGAAGAGGCTGGGGAAGCCGTCACAGAGCCTCTCTCTTATGGAGACTACTGCCAAGCAGGGTACCGGTCTCTCAGCGTCATTCAACTAATAGTTTAAATGAAAGGATAAAAGGGAACGAGTGACTTCCCCATGTCCTTGGGAAGCGATGTGCCCCTCCTACAGAATGACCACCCCGCTATGACCTCAGAAGGGCAGCGGGTCACCCACGTAGCTCCCAGCTCTCCCCGGGAGCATCCTGACTCAGTGACACTTCATTCCATGGTCCCACCTCATCACTAACCAGACTGGATCTCTAAGTGTGAGCCGACCTCAGGTCCCAGACATCAGACCCCTACTTGGATGGTGGACAAACCTACCCCCCTGAAGACAGGTCAGCTGTTCCTAATGCTGCCAGGCTTGGTGTCTGTGCTGCTGGGGAAGCACCGCTGGGGAGCTGGAAACGGACAGACCGATCCGTGCAGCTTCAGGGTGAAATCTGGGAGAAATGCCAAGTCTGTGAACAGGTGACCCTGGTGCTCCGGGGAGATTACAGTTCTGTCACCAAGGCAGTATTGATCGTTCTCCAGTTGAGTCTCAGCTCGTCAACGTGTCTGAAAGATCCCGGTCCCACCCTCCCAGGCAATTCCCCTAACAGTGATTGTGTTTGCTGTGGAAAGTTCTCCCAGCTGGGACAGCCTGTGACCCAGTCTCACGCACCCCCGTACAAGGTCAGCAATAGCCTCTAACCCACGCTCTGTGTCAGGGAGGGGGCTTCTGCAGAGGAGCAAACGCGGCTGAGCTCCAGCAGATGTCAGTGAGAACCCAGCTGGCACGCCCCACTTTTGCGCATTAAATAAGGTGGTTTGAGCTCCTCACGGAACCCAAAGCTGAGCTCGGCTCAGGACTGATTCCAAGAGCTGCTGAGTGCTAGGTGTCTCCTCGTGAAGATGCGGTAACCTGGCAATGGTCGCGAAGCCACAGATGCCGGGACTGCGTTCCCCACGGTGCTCTCCTCTGGGCTGTGAGCTGGTCCAGGCAGGAGGAAGTGTGCCCCTTGGGCTCCACCGCAGGGTGGTTTTGTGGCTACAGGGAGACAAGCTGCTTTTCCAGGACTGACAGGGAAGGGGAGAGAGAATGAATGAATGAATACAGAGCCTGTGAACTCAGCTAAGCCACTACTTTGAAATACATTGGAATATAAATCATTTTTCATCCTGACCAATAACACATCCTACTCTACACATGCAGTCTTTTCTTATCTTAATTTCTAGAAACATTTGCCGCTTCATCATACAATCTCTCAGTAAAGCCCAGAAGCCTCTGAGAAAGCCTTGAGGGGTTCCTCCCCTGGGGCTGACAAGCACCTCTTAGTTAACCCCCTCGAATGTACCATCGGCTCTCTCTGGATGGTGGGAAGGGTCCGGGTGAACGTTCTATTACATGCCACTCTGAGGATAAAATTTCCAACAGCATGTTCAAGTTCTGCAATTTCCAAAGAAAGACAGTTATTTTTTATTGCAGTGGGGCTGGGATTGGAATCCACACCATCCAGGCCCAGACTCCCATCTCTGTTCCTTTATAGGAGCTAACACACATGTGGAGCTCTATCTCCACGTCTCCATTCCCTTCTCTGAGACTCTTGGAATCCAGGCCCTGGGTCGGGTGCTGGTACCCCTGCTGGGCAAGCTGTGTTCACCTTTCCAGTTGCCACTAGCGTAAAGGTCAGATATAATGAAAATGACACAGGGCTCTCACAGAAGTCGTTTCATGCACAGATTAAATGAGCGTGGGCAACACCTGAGTCATTTCTGTTCTCATAATGTGCCCAGGCCATTTCTCTGGCACTGATTTCAGCACAACTTCCTTTACCAGAAGCCAAAGCTGAAAACTCATGTTGGAGGGTGGACTAGATGATCTATCCTGTGGCCCATCTTGGCCAAATGTGGCAGCGAATTCAATCACAGGTCCAAACGTTAATATAAGAGGAAGTTTTAAGAAAATTTTACATAGATGCCTGGATATCAGCCCGTAGGAATGTCCATACAGGTATTCCTGGTTTCCTGTCACGTGCTAAACTCTTTGTTTTAATGTGATCAACTCCTGATGTCTTCAGGGCTAATGAATCAGTTTAGATTAATGCAAAATGCTCATTTTCCCAGTCCTACTTCCCTAGGACCATCCATTTGTCCAGTGGATGCCGGGCAACAGACCAACAAGGCAGCAGAACCTCCAGCATCCACCACAAGGGGGCTGGATTGTGACTGACCATGAAAACTGAACTCATGGGGGTAACTTAGGCGCCATCCTTCTATTCTGAGTGAGAGGCAAGAACGTGGCAGATGAGAGGGTGGGCAGGGATCCCCAGGCCGAGACAGGAACGAGAAGCACAGGGACCCATCCTGGGCCCAGACGCCTCCTTGGCTGTGAGCAACGAGCGAGCTGGGGATCTGAAGCCGAGGCAGATGCGGGCACAGTGTCCAGAGTGCCTCTGGGAGGGTGCCACTCACCCAACAGGGACAGGGCTGTGAGAGGGGGTCTCTGTACCTCCAGTGGCAGCCGAGGGGGCCTCAGCCGACCCAGGGTCCCGGGGGAGATGGAGGGAGAGGGAGCCTGGCTAAGGAGGCTGCTTCCTAGAAAGCGACCTCCATGGAGACTCCTAGAATCCCATAACCCTCCACTCTGAATCCTTAGGGAGAGGAGTCTATTTTGTCAGGCCAAGGTGACCAGCTGGTTTGATCAGCAGCTGTGCTTCACACTGTAAATTAATAACCTGGGGCTCTGCTCCTACAGGCAGATGTGTAGTGGTCAAGGCCACGGATCCTGGAGCCAGACGCTGGGTTCTGCACCCGCTCTGTTGTCTACAAGCTGTGGGGCAGCAGGAAAGTTGCTTAATCTCTCTGTGTCCCCATTTCTTCATCTGCAGAACAGGCTTCTGTGTGCAGGTAATTTGAACAGTGCTGACACATAGAATGTGCCCTGTGTTAGTTATACTATACATTTCCGTCCCTCAAACACGGAGTTAGTAGAAGTCTCCTTTACGAATGTGTCGATCATTTCTGCCAACAAGTTCTTCCTGTTCCTAATGACTTGGCCTGACCCCAGAACTATAGAGGGATCCCTCAGGCAGTAGATCCCTTTAGAAAAACTGTACCCGTTTTTAATGGAATAGGTGAGTTACGTCTTTTTCAGAAGAAAGTTCTAAAGTCAGTACACGGGATGAAATCGTGAATAATCAAAGTTGCCCTTGATGTTATACCTTAGATAGTCCCTGAACTGCAGTGTGAGGACACAGCATCTCTCAGTGCCTCTCACAGTTTTCCGGCAGTGATGGACCAGATCCCTGTTTCTGTAGCTGGGCGTCAGATAAGGGAGACAGCTTGCGTTTAAGAGCCACGTTGTATGAAAGACGTGGGTCTGCATGTGCTACAAGTACGCGTGGCAAAGTATCCACGCTGAGGGACTCACAGGACCTGACGCTGACCCAGGATGAGCAGGTTCACGTCTGCACCTCACATACTTTGCTACTAAGTCCCCAAAGCTTCCCTGTGGCGGACCCACTGTCTGAACCTCTCATGATCACAGGTGTCACTATCACCAGCTCCTTCCCTGGGGTGACCTGGGGAGGCTCAGGGCTGCCTTCCCACCAGGACCCCACAGCTGGTCCCCCCCGTTCTCATAAAGTCTACTGAGTACTGTCCCATTCCCGATACCAATTTCTACTTTTTGAGGCAACAGAGTGCAAAGTATATTCAGAGGTATTATTTGAACGTACTCACTTGGTTCAAAAATGGAGTTCATGGTTTGGATCTTTCTCTCCAATTCTCTGATCACAAGCTGTCTGAGCTCACCACTGTCCATTGGAATTCAGGGCCGTTCTTGCTGGTTGAATGAGAACTGGGACAGATGCTGAATTCCCCTGGAGGCGGGCCATTGAAAAGTCTGTTCCTATTTACTGCAAAGACACAAACCCATGCACCAGAAGGGATCCGGGACACACTGTTCTGTTCCCCCCAAAATTCTGGGCAGATGTCCCTGAGACACAAGTTCTGTTTGCCTACCATGAAACGTGCCTGAAAATGGTGCTGCACTAGACAACGCACGCCACACGTCAGAGACAAACCTTCCTGAAGAAGTACTCGGCTGTTAGTGGGAGTATCCAGAGCTGGGCATAAAGTACATAAGCCATGAAGGGTGCTGCATTTCGCATAAGGGCTGCATGTCTCCATAGAAACGACACAAAATCTGACCAAGGAAATGAATGCTGAATGTAAAGTATTTGTCTCATTTTAATGTGAGTAGTTTTTAAGCTGTTTATTCCCAATGCTATTGAAATATTCACATGGTAACGGTAAATGCCTTTAATCTCTTTGGGTTTTAAATTGGTTTTTCTGGTGGATTGACTCCTTCTGGTGAATAAAGGGTGGACACGAAGCAATGTAAACAGAGCCAAAATCATAGACGATGAAAGGGCAAATGCAAACAGAGTCCAGTGGGATTTGTAATTAGAACCAACCCATCTCAGGCACAGATCCCGGAGACCCCTCTACTCCAGAACTTCAGTTCTATCAATGCTGGCCCTTCAACATTTCTAACCTATTGCTTTTAATTATATTTTCCTGACATATTGAGTAGTGGTCTCTCTGATTACAGTTGCCATCTGCTGGATTTCAGAGCAAAGCTTGCCTTGAGTGGGAGGGGGCAGGAGGGTTCTTCTGCTCAGGGCTGCTTCCTGAGCTGAGGGCAGGTCACCCAGGTGTGCTCACTCTGTGGAAATCTACTGGGCTGTGCACTTGTGATTTGTAATTATATTTCACTAAAGAGAAAAATAAGCCATTCCCTGAGATAATCGAGGACATCTATTTTAAGAAAGAGGTTGTGATAGGTTCCATTGTCTTTATTAGCTTCTCATCCCCGGGAGAGGACCACGTATCCCCACCTGCTCAACTCAGGAGTGCTCCAGTGCCTTGGCCAAATCAATGTGGGAGGGACAGTGTGTGTCACTTCGACCAGAAGCTTTAAGAATCCCTCTCTCCCCCTGCATTTCTCTCCCTCACCCCCATCCCTGTCTCCCTCCCTCCTCTCTGTCCCCCTCCCTCACCTGCCTGTCCTTTGGTTGGTGGTGCCTTTTACCTGTGCCACTGGATGACACCCCATGGGAAAGGCATAGGGGAAAAGCCTCCAGGGGGAGAGACAAAAGCCGTGTGGCATGGTAAAGAGAGCCTGGGGTAGCAGGGAAAAGGAGGAAGGAAAGGGAAGGAGGAGAAGGAAGAGGGGAAGAGAGGAGGAAGAAGGTACCAGGGAGAAGGAGGGAGGACGCAGGGAGGGATCCAAAGCCCGCACAGTGGGGATTGGGGCTCCTGCTGGGGGGAAGAGCCTGAGAGTGACACAGTCAAGTGGAGGGGCAGGTTAGTGAGGTGATGAGCTGATTAGGGGTGTGTGACAACATGGATGCGTCCAGTGCACTTGACAAGGGGCTGGGATTGGGGATAAGAAGATCACATATCTGCATCAAAGTCAGACCAACCCTCGCACTTTGCATACCACACCTGTATGACCGCCTTTGCTAACACTTTTTTACTTTCTATAAAATGACCCACTTTTAACACGTGGAATTTGATACAGGGTACCATTCACACTAGCACCTCCCAAAATGGAATACTTAGGTATAAATCTAACAAAATATAAGAAGATCTATATGAGGAAAATTAAAAATCTCTGATGAATGATATCAAAAAACTAAATAAATGGAAAAATACTCCACGCTCATAAATAAGGAGATTCAACATTGTCACGATGTTAGTTTTTTCCCAAATTGATCTTTAGATTCAATTCAATCTCATTGAAAATTCAAGCAAGTTATTTCATCACTGTCAACAAACTGATTCTAAGGTTTATACGGAGAAGCAAAAGACCCCGAAGAACCTGCACCATATTGAAGGAGAACAGAGTTGGAGGGCTGGTGCTACCCAACTTCAAGGCTTAATGTAAACTACAGTATTAGGACAGTGTGATGCTGGTAAAGGAATAGACAAATGGATCAGTGGAACAAAATGGAGAGCCCAGAAACAGATCCACGGAAATAGAGTCCACCGATCTCTGACAAGGAGCAAAGGCAACACAATGGAGCAAAGATAGTCTTCTCAACAAATTGTGCTGGAACAGCTGGGCATCCAGATGAAAAACAAACTGAATCTAGATACAGATCTTATACGTTTCACAAAAATGTACTCAGAATGGATCTTAAGGCAAAATATAAAATGCAAAGCTATAAAACTCCTAGAAGATAGCTTAGGAAAAAGCCTAGATAACCTTAGGTGTGGTGATGACTTTTTAGATATGATATCAAAGGCATGGTTCAGGGAGGAAATAATTGATAAACTGGATTTGATTACAATTTAAAACTTCTGTTCTGTGAAAGATATTATCAAATGATTTTAAAGACAAGCCACATCTGATACAAGACTGTTACCCAAAATATACAAAGACCCAAATATACAAAGAACTACTAAAACGCAAAAATAAGAAAATAAACTATTCAAAATGGGCCAGAGACCTAAACATATATCCCACCAAAGACAAGACATACAGGTGGAAAATAAGCATATAAAAATGCTCCACATCATATGTCATCAGATAAATGCAAGTTAAAACAATGAGGTATCACTACATGCCTATTCGAATGGTCAAAGTCCAGAACACTGAAAATACCAGAAAGGACGTGGAGCAACAGGAGCTCTCATACATTGCTGGTGGGAATGCAAAACTATACAGTCACCTCGGAAGACAATTTGGTGGTTTCTTACAAAACTAAACATATTCTTATCATATGCTCAACCACTTAAGCTCCTTAGTATTTATCCAAAGGGGTTGAAAAGCTGTGTCCACACAAAAGTCTGAACAAAGATGTTTATAGCAGCTTTCTTAATAATTGCCAAACCTTGGAAGCAATGAATATGTTCTTCATTAGGTGAATGGATAAATAACTGTGATAAATACAGAAAATGGAATATTATTCAGTGTTAAACAGAAATGAGCTGGAGGGTGATGCCCACAACACCATGGCCTAAGATGTCCCTCTATTTTGTCTCCCCTCAACAATAAAAATTAACAAAGATAAAACTGACGAAACTAGTTAGACTAAGGAAAAAAAAGAGACATCTCAAATAAATGAAATCAGAAGTGAAAGAGGAGCGATTACAACAGACACCAAAGAAATACAAAGGATCATATGAATAATCAAAGGCCAACAAATTGGATAACCTAGAAAAAATGAATAAATTCCTAGAAATACACAACCTACTAAGATTGCATCAGGAAGAATAAGAAGATCTGAACAGGCCAATAACAGGTAAGAAGATGCAGTCAGTAATCAAAAGCCTCCCAATACAAAAAAAAAGCCTAGAAACAGATGGCTTCACTGGTGAATTCTACCAAACATGTAAAGAATAATTAGTGACAATCTTTCTCAAACTCATCCAAAAAATAGAAGAGGGAGAAACATTCCCAAACTCTTTTTACAAGGCCAGCATTACTGTGATAGTAAAGCTCTAGACCAGGATCCCTGATGGATTTAGAGGTAAAATTGTCATCCAAATAGTAGCAAATTGAATTCAATGGCACGATTAAATGGATTGTACATCATGATCAACAGTGATTCGTCCCTAGAATGCAAGGATGGTTCAACATACAAAAAAATCAGTAAATGTGATACATCACATTAACAGGATGAAAGATGAAATTCATATGATCATCTCAATATACGTAGGAAACACATTTGGCAAAATACAATATCTCTTCTTGATAAAAAAAATAAACTCAATGAACTGGATATAGACTGTACCTCAACACAACAAAGGTGATATATGACAAGCCCACAGCTAATATCATACTCAATGGTGAAAGGTTAAAAGCTTTTCCTCTAAGATCAAGAATAAGGTAAGGGTGAACACTCTCACCACTCTTATTCAACATATTACTGAAAATCCTAACCAGAGCAATCAGGTAAGAAAAAGAAATAAAGCCATCGAAATCATAGAAGAAGAAGTACAATTTTCTGTTTGCAGATGATATGATGTTATGTATAGAAAATCTGAAAGACTCCACCAAAAAACGTTTAGAACTAATCAATGAATTCAGCAAAGTTGCAGGATACCCAATCAATACACAGAAGTCAATTGTGTTTCTCTACACTAAAAATGAAATATCTTAAAAAGCAAATTATCTCATTCACAATACCATCAGAAATAATAAAATACTGAGGAAGGAATCCAGCAAGGAAGTGAAAGTATTGCACAATAAAAACGACAAGACTTTGATGAAGGAAATTGAACAAGACATACAGATGGAAAAATATCCTGTGTTCCTGGATTGGAAGAATTAATATTGTTAAAATGTCCATCATACCGTTAAAAGGATCATATGTCATCTGCAGATTTAATTCAATCCCTATGAAAATTCCAGTTAAATTTAATTCAATCCCTATCAAAATTCCGATCATACATCATCTGCAGATTTAATTCAATCCCTATCAAAATTCACAGAAATAGAAAAATCCTAAAATTTGTATGGAACTATGAAAATTCCTGAATAGCTAAAGCCATCCAAAGAAGAGAACAATGCTACAGGCATCACACTTCCTATTTCAAACCTATAATACAAAGCTATAATTATCAAGACATCATGGTACTGGCATAAAATCAAACACATCAATGAGACAAAGTTGAGAGCTCAGAAATAAACTCTTGCATAAAACTGATCTTTGACAAGGGAGCCAAGATTACTCAATGGGGTGAGGATAGTCTCTTCAATAAACAGTGTTGGGGAAACTGAGTAACTACATGCAGAAGAATGAAATTAGACCCCTATCTTACACCACTCACAAACATAGATCGAAATTGATTAAAGACTTAAACATAGTACCTGAAGTTATAAAACTCCTAGAAGAAAACATAGGGAAGAAGTTCCTTGACATTGGTCTTGGCAACAATGTTCAGGATATTACACCAAACTCACAAGCAACAAAAGCAAAATTAATAACTGGAACTAAATCAAACTAAAATGCTTCAGAAGAGCAAAATAAAAACTCAACAAAATGAAAGGGCAAACTGTAGCATGTGAGAAAATATTTACAAATCATACATCTGATAAGGGGTTAATATACAAGATGTATAAAGAAATCATACAACACAATAGCAAAAAAAAAAAACCACCCCAATTTAAAACCAGCCAGGGGAACTGAACAAACATCTTTGCAAAGAAGACACCCAGATGCTCAGGAGAAGAAAGGGCTCTGGTTAGACTGCCTCATGCCATGTGCTCCTAAAGGCGGTTCAGCTGTGCCCTGGAGGGTGAGGTCAGATTGTGCGCATGTGGCAGCAGGTCCACCCCTTAGTGTCTGTATCTCCAGGTCCCCAGACACACCCTTTCCAATGGCCACCCTCCAAATTTTGCCAGGGGTGTGCCCTTTATGGAGAAGTCCATTCACTGTTGCAATTCCACAGGGCATGCCCTTAACTTATGCAACGGGCCATCAGAAATTCAGACCTCAGGCTACTGATGGGGTCACAGAATTCTCCCCTCCAGTCAGACAACCTCAAGTCAGAACTGAGTCTTTCACGCTGCACGTCAGTTCGGGTCAGCACGACACAGTTACACTTGGCTACCGATTCACGCAAAGTTAACCCGTCGTGGACCCATTGTCTGACTCTCTCATGATCACAGGCATTTGCACCAGCAGCTCCTTCCCCTTGGGTGAACTGCGCTGCCCACACTGAGCTGGGGGTGCTCAGGACTGCCCTCCCTCCAGGAAGATAAACACCATCTGTGAGCAGAGCGAGTACATCTAACGCCTCTGAAACGATTAGCACTCTGTTGCCTCAAAAAGCAGAAACTGGTATCGGGAATGAGGCAGTACTCTGCAGACGCTGAGAAGAGGGGGAGCTAGCGGCGGTGGGTCCGGGCAAGGAGACTCCTGCCATGGGGGGCAGACACACGTTTACTGCCTGGTCCTCATCTCTCAGACACTAATAATTAAGGGAATGTCACCGAGCCAGACTTGGGTCCACTCACCGGCCCCACAGCAGAGCCAATCTAGCGACACTAGGTTGCGGTGAGGGAAGTGCAGGGTTCACTTGCAGGGCACTGAGCAAGGAGAATGGCAACTTATGCTCAAGAGACCCAAACTCCCTGACGGCTTTCAGGGAAGCCTTTTTAAAGGCAACATTTGAGGTGAGAGCTGCAGGATGTATGGCTCTCCTCTGATTGGTTGGTGGTGAGGTGACGGGGTGATGTTTGGGGAATCTTAATCTTCCACCTTCTGGTTCCAACCAGTCTGGGGTCCCCATGCTTGTGTCGGCATGTAGTCACCATCCTCTCCCTGGGTAGGGGGGGTCTTAGTTTCTGCAGAACAACTCAGAGATATCCGTCAAATTGTTATATTCCTTCAGGAGGAACTAGGACTCTGCTGTATCACTGAACTATTGTTTAAGGCATCATTACTTTTCTTGCCTGACTGCTCCCCCTTTGTTTCTTGTTCCCTCACTTCCCTAATTATTAACTGCTTGAGTCTGTTCTTTGGAACTCAAGGGAGGCCAAGGAGGCTGGAGCCTTTTCTACAAACAAGAAACAGGGGACACAGTGAGGCTTCTGTACTCGGGAGGGCTCCACAGTGTCCTGCTTTGTTTCAGTCCCCCCTTTTCTCTGATACTCCTCAATCCTGAGGGGAACAGGGGGTGGGATAAGAAAGGGAACTAAGTATTGGGTAGAGAAGTAAATCATAAACTTGGCAGGGGAGCTCAGTTTTAGGGGGACTTGGTTTCAGGAATGACAGGACTGCAAGGCTCGCCCCTGCTCTCCAGATTAAACAACCAGGCGGCAGGAGAAGATGTGTCCAGGAGCTTCTGTGCTCCGGAGCCGGGGAATTACCGCTGTGACTTAGGAGGGAGACTGTGTTTCCGCGCCCAGCTGGTGGAAGGTGCAGCTGGGCTGCTCCTCTTGTTGTATCCTGAGCCCCCGTCTCCCTGCTGCGCACCTGCTCGGGCCTCGCACTGGCCCTCAGGCTGGCCGTGCTCAGTCCCGCACTTTCTGGACGTCAGCATGGACTTGTCTTTCCCAACACTCGGGTTCTCACCACCAATGTCCCCTCCTAAGAGAGACTCCCTGACCCTCGGCCACCCCCCGGTCACCCCTCCTCACCCTGCATTTTCTATGGAGCACGTCTGGCTTCCTAGTTCCGCCAGCTCCTGGACTTTGCGTCAGCAGAGCCTGGCCCAGGGGGGCGGCAGGTACGCGTCTATGTGTGTGTGTGGCGGGGGGGTGACCTACCTAGTGCAGAGCCCTGAGCAGGGAGGGGCCGGGATAAACGCCCACCTCCCCTCCTCGTTCCCTCCGTCCTCCTGCTGGCAGCCCTGATGTCCAAATCCCGCAGAGGCCAGCGGGCAGGGAGCCCGGGAATGCTGTCCATGGAGGTCGGAGGTCAGCCCCTCAGCCAGCGCAGGGCAGGGGGTGTGGGGAGGTGAGTGGAGGGGAGAATGCAGAGTCCAGGGCAGAGGGCATGGGGTAGCTCCGCCCTCCCTCCTCCTGCACCCGGCCTGCTGCACCCCTGCCTGACCCTCCTAGACCCCAAATGTCTCAGGGCCAGACTCTCTGCCAACCGGCTGCCTGAAACCAGGCTTGACACCGGGGCGTCTTGCCGCCCTCACGTCCGCCTGCCTCCTGTTCCTCGCCAGGTCAGGGCACGGCTGCCCTTTGTCTGATGCCCCCACAGACGCCGACCCTGGTCCTCCTGCCCCGGGCACCTGAGCACCCAGGACCTGCCCCAGAAGTTGGGGCCCTCAGAGCCTGAGAAAAACAGTCTCCTTCCCTCCCTCCCCTTTCACTGGAAAACCAGGGCCACCACAAGTTTACTTTTAGAAACTAATATTCATTAAAAATCTAATAGTCTGAATTTATGGTTGCATTGGAGGGCGAATTAAAGGAATAAATAATCCACACGTCTTTAAATGTGTTGTCCTTAAGCCGAAATAGCTCCAGCTTGATTTCCATGCTTCCTACTGAATTATTTAAAGTAAGATGACTCGGGCACTTGGGTCTTGTCTGCAACCTGCAAGTCAGCCCGCTCCCCGAGGCAGAGACTGTCACGGGCAGCGCTGGGCAGAATGCAGGTGGGAAATGCTTTGCAGGCCCTGGAGAGCGAGTTCGGGGGCATCAAGGCCCAGAGCCCCTTGAGGGTCCAGGTCACCGCTGCCTGGGGCTCCATCAGGTGCCCCTGGGTGTTCTGGGCACCTCACCTGGACAGAGCCCCTCCCCCAGGCTCCCCGAGGCCCGCTCTCCACCCCTGATGGGACTAAGCACAGGCAGGAGAAAACCTGGCCTGGTCACCTGAGCCCATAGCTCCTCCCACCTCCTGGGCCCTGTGCTGACATCACTGCGACCAGCAGAGAGTGGGTTCCGGAGTCACGTCCTGTGGGAATCTGGGGATCCAGCAGTTTCCCCCGGCTGGAGGATCTGCTCCTGACAGGGGTTGCAGAGCCGTGCTGGGGGCCCCTCCTAGGACTGGGCATGTCCGGCCACCTGGGCATCTCTGCCCACTGGGAGCACAGAGCCTGCTGCCACCTGCCGCCTGCTCATCCAGACGCCGCCCCCAGGTCCCGTCCTGAAGGAGGGCGATGCTGAGGGGCTGCTGTGTGGACTCAGCTCCCTGCGCCTCATCCTCTGCCCCCCATGTGTGCACAGACGGACTGGGGACTCGGGGTTGACTTGGGTCCTGACGGTCAGTCCACACACATCACAGCACCCGATGTGGACCCTGCTCCCCACTGGAGTTTGCTTTCAAAGCAGGACCATCTGCCGACTGCTCGAGGAGGGTTGACTCGCTCAGTGCGTGCCTAGTTTTCACAGCGGGAAGACCCCGTCCTGCAGGACGATGCCATGGGCTGGGGACAGACTTCTCCGAGCGCCGCCTCCTCCTGGGGCTTCCTGCTGGGGTGTCACTGTCCAGGACTCATCTCCAGAGGCTGGACGCTCAAGACCCCCAGGGCTAGGGCCCTTGTCTCATAGCCCAGGGGCCGGGAGAGGGGAAGGGGGCACTGATCTCCCTGTTTGAGCATCTGCCTGGAGCTGGAGCTGTTCCGGGCACTGGGATGGAGACCCCTGCCCTCCTGGAGCCCTGTCTGCGTGGAGCAGGGTCCGAGGTCAATCCCAGGCCTGGGCTCTCAGACCCCAGGAATCAGGACCCTCAGATCCGGGAGCAGCTGCAGAGGCAAGGGCATCCTTGGGCCCCACCCCAGACCCTGAGTCAGATTCTGCAGGGAGAAGCCAAAACCCTGACATGCTAAAGCTTCCCAGATGCCATTTCCAACATTTATCATCAGGGAACCTGATGGAGAGGAAGGTCCAACTTCTCCCCAAGGACTGAGCTGCAGATCAGTCACCCCATCTCTCTTGAACCCTCCCAGTGATGGGGAGCTCACCACCTGTGAAGCAGCCCTTACATGGGATTGTGAGAAACTCCTTCCCTGCGGGCCCAGGACAGCCGTCCTCAGCCCTCACCCAGCCCAGCTCTGCAGATGGCGCTGCCCCACCCTCCTCCCGCAGGGCTCCTGCCTGTCCTGAGGCTTGTCCCCCGGCAGAGCCCCTGCACACCCTGGCCCCAGAGCAGGTATGTGTCTCAGGGCTCCGGCTCCAGCTGCCGCCTCTCCCCGCAGACCTCCCCCCACTTCCCTCCTACAGCCTAGGGGGGCAGAGCCAACCCCCCCATCACCCCTCAGATCAGGCGTCGGGGCCGCTTTGACAGCTCGGGTGGGACCGTTAGAGGGGACGACGCCTCTGGCAGAGGCTGGGGTCTGCGTGTGCTCCGCGTGCTCCGAGCCCCCAGCTGCTGTGCAGACCTGTGCTACAGGGAGGGGTCGAGTCCTCACCTGCAGGCTGGGCTCTGCTGTCCCTCGATGTGCAGCCCACAGGCACTGGGTTCAGGGAGCCGATCACCTAGCGCCTGCAGCCTGGTGGGGCTGGAGACAGGAGGCCCGCTCTGCGCTCCGGAGGCCCCTGAGCCTCCCTCCACAGAGGAGCTCCACTGTTCCCACCTGGGGCTCAGCCCCTCCTTCTGTAGCTCAGACCTGCAGGTACAGCCACAGAGCAGGAAACACACCACCCTGCATCCCTGGGCTCAGCTCGGGTGACACACAGAGCAGGGTTTGAAGGGCCCCTGCGAGGCTCAGACCCACCCTCGGGGCTGCCTTTCCTGCAAAGCCTCTCACCTGGTGACGCGTGCAGGTGTGGACATGGATAAAACCTGCTTCCTGCCCCACAGCCGGCCCTGAGCGCACCAGAGGGAACGGAGGACAGGGCGCTGCAGGGACCCGGGGGTCCTCTGACTGCTGTGCCGGAGCAGGTCCAAACTCCATTCTCTGGAGACACGTCAGCTCCGTCCCTCAGGCAGAGCAAAGGTCTGAGGGTGGGTGCGGGGCCCCCTCAACCTGTCCGCTGGCCCCGTGGCCCAGGGCTGCGGCAGCCTTCAAGTCCTGGGGCTCAGACCCCTGGGAAGCTCTTCTGGGTTCTCCCCTGGGGGGTCCTCCCCTCAGGACCAGGGCGGGGTGTGTCTGAACTTGGTCAGGCCCCTCACTGTGACCACTGACCCCAAGTTACTCCTCTGCAATTTGGGTTTAGTGTCTGGAGTTCATCTGGCCATGGGCACTGAAGTTCCTTCATGGAGAAAAGGGATCCATTCTCCAGGTTCTAGGAAAAGGAGCTGTGTCTTCTCCCACAGACTCCATCCTGTGAAAGGAAGTGAAAATGGAGCTGGTATTGCTGAGAGAACTCTAAAATATAGCCGAGAGGCCATTGAGGAAGTGTGATTTATGGACATCTCAGCCTGGGTGGAATCTGACGTCTTGACCGCTGTGGTCTTAATGCAGGCGTCCAGAACCTCTGCCCAGTGTTCCAGAAACTCAAGATACTTATCAGGCCCTTACCCTAAAATAACTCTTGATGTTTACCTACTTATCAGACACTTTCTCTAAAGTAACTTGCACAGCACATTCTTTAAGGACAAATTTTTCCTTTATTGCATTAGAATCAATCATAATTCTTTATTTGTTCTTCTCCCAAATTTTTGCTTCGCCACATTTACGTGTACTGACAAATTAATATATTTCAGTGGCTTTATGTTTCCGTTGAACAGCCATGCAATGTTTTATTGGCAGCATCTGTGTATTTTAAAATATTCTGCCTCAGCAATGCCAAGTTTTCATGTAAATGAAGATGAAATGTGAGATTAAAACACTGGTAAAATTTTTAAAGATTAGAATTCTTGAACAACATTGTGGCTTTTGCCTTTATATGCCCCTGACTCTTTCTTTTCTCTGGAACACTCTTGGTTTATCCAAATTTGTGTCTCCTGAATTACAAATCTTATTATTCTTTGCAGCCTTGATACCACTTATTGTTCAACATTACATGGTGTCAAAAGTGGGATCCAAAGTGACTCACCTCTACTTCCAACAGTGCCATGGACATGAGTAAGCTACCTATAAGAGTCCCTTGTACTCAGTCATCTCCTTGGCAGCCCTAGGTCATGGGTGTAAGTCCTCCCATTTTGGTCAAGATTCTGAGTTGTTTGGGTTTCCTCTGGTGTTGGCTTTATCTGGGAAGGGAATCCTTCATCTTGTGAGTACTCTGTTATGGGGAGTTCAATTTCTAAGGGCACTGCTGATGGGCGGCTGCCGTCCAGAATTCCAACTCATTTCAAAACTTCCTCTTGTAAATTTCTCAGATGTTGGACTAAAATTACCTGCCATGACTTGAAACTCTCTTGGTCCACTTGGGGCTCATTTGAGATTTCTAAACGAGTCTATTTTCATGCTCAATTGGGAAAAAATCTATAGGATAAGACAAGTATGGGAAGCATATTGCAACTGATATCTGACGCCCCCAAATGAATCCACTATTTCTCCCCTCAAAGAAACTAACTCAGAATTATCGCAAAGGATTTCCCAGTTGGAAACATCCTCTGAGGTTTCTGAGAGCATTCTCTCTGGCTCCCTCTGCTTCTTCCTGTCCATCTGGATGTCCCCACAAGGCTGTCCTCCTTGCTATTCATCTCTCTCTGACCTTCATTTTGCAGAAGGCTGGCCTTACTGCCCACCACCCTGTAATGACAGCCCCGTTTAAAATCAGGTATAATGTAGTTGAATGGGTGGATCAACCTATGATGTCATTTAAGTTAATGAAAAATAACTGTATTTTCCTAAACAAAAAGATTTGAGGGAGAAGAGCAGCGCTGTTTCACAATTTTGCAAAAACTTTTTAATGTCTGACTTCATAGAAGCCTGCTGAGTTCTCATATCTGCTCCTTCAGTCGGGCTACTGTGATTTGTTTTTGTTTTTTTAAAATTTATTTATTTTACTTATTTTATTTTTTAATTTATTTATTTTTTAAAATTAATTAATTTTTATTTATTTATTTTACTTATTTTATTTTTTAATTTATTTTTTAAAATTAATTAATTTTTATTTATTTATTTTACTTATTTTATTTTTGGCTGCGTTGCTGTGTGCCGGCTTTCTCTAGTTGCTGTGAGCGGGGGCTACTCTTTGTCGCGGTGCACGGACTTCTCATTGCAGTGGCTTCTCTTGTTGCAGAGCATGGGCTCTAGGCACGCGGGCTTCAGTAGTTGCAGCACGCGGGCTTGGTAGTTGTGGCATGTGGGCTTAGTTGCTCCGCAGCATATGAGATCTTCGCGGACCAGGGCTTGAACCCGTGTCCCCTGCATTGGCAGGCGGATTCTTAACCACTGAGCCACCAGGAAAGCCCCTGATTTGTTGTTTTGGTTGAAAATCTAGCATCACACAGATGTGTAGCTGGAAAGAGGAAGGAGTGTATTAATTACCTTATTAGATAATTATGGGTATTTTTCTTTGACTTCATACTGGAACTCACCAAATGGTAGTTTCTTAGAGGTCTGCCGAGTGTGGAATATGAAATCTTATCCAGTGAAGGTTTCATGCTCTGTTAGGATGGATAAAATGACTCGTCCAATTGGTACTTGGAATGCATACTGTACCCACGCATGATTTTTTGATCACTCAGAAAATACTGGTTCACTGAGTGATGCAAATTCTCCAAATGCTGGCATATTTCATTATTCAACATCGAAAAGTCACATTCTCAGAAATATAGTAGAAACCAACCCAAATTAGTTTCAGATTTACGTGATCTGGGAAAATATTCAGTATTATAGCTAGTCTAAGCCTGTTGGTTTAATTAATATAGACATGTCTTCAGAGTTAACAACATTAAGAAAACTACTTTTATTGCACTTAGGTTAACTAAAAGTCAAATAAGTTCATATTATCTCTGTTACAAAATTTGTCAGCAAGAAAAATAACTTGGTATGGTGTTTTCATAGGTAAACTAAATAAATGTAAATGGAATCATAGCTTTAGGTGAACTCTTTAAGAATAATTATGTTTTATGATATGTCAACTTAAAAAATAGCTTCCCAAAATTCTTTGGTAACTTATACCCTTAGAATGTTGCTAAATTAAGTTAAATGAGTTAAGTTAAATTCATTAAGTATGTAGCTCATTCCCAAATAAGATACTGAAACATTAATTACTGAACATAGGCTTCCTTTTGCAGAGAAACTAAAGATATTTGGGACGATTAGTAAACAGGTTTGGTGCCACACAGAAATGTTCTATGAGGAGGCATGTTTCTAGAAATTATAAAAAGTATAAGTTTGCCAATCTATGGAATGTTAATGTAAAAGGAAGTTCATAACTGCTTCCTTTTTAGTTTTCCCCAGGAAGGTTTCTAAGGGCTTGAAATTTTTAATGTATGCGATTAAAGCGAGAGAGAGAGGTCAAGAAGATTTATGAAAAAGAAATCTTTGGAAAAGGATTTTATATGTGGTCAGGAATGGATAAGATTGGAATGAATTTAATTAAGTAAACGAGTTTTTATATCAAAAGTAAGCTAGTCCAAGTTAAAATTTGTTTTTCTCTCTGTTAAAAGAACGGTTTTTTAGATTATTGGTCTAGTCTTAGTGAGAAATTGTAAGCAAAGATTGCATGTACCTTTAATATAATCTGTATAGAAAAACAAGGATGCTATAAATTGTAGGTAAGACTTTTTACAACTATTCAACTTTCTGTATTTGCCTGTGAAGTCTTTGTCACTTTGATTAAATGAATAAATAATGTTTCACAGTGACCTATGATCCTATTTCGCCAAGTGTTTTTAAAGCTTTTGATATTTTTTAATAAGCTTCCCACAAATCACATTCTAAATGAAGTCTTATTGACCGGGAAATAACTTTGAGGTTTTCCAGAAGGTCCCCTGGAATACCTCAAAAGATTTATTTTCTCTCTCTATAAAAGAGAGACATTAAACTAATTACCTTATTTGGTAGGCTAAATTACACGGAAGCATTGTCAAATAAAGGCTGATAAATCTTCCTGGGTTGTATTGTATGGGTAAATGTTACTAACATAAATGTGCTAGAGATTATATGAAATTCCTGAAATTTGGATATGTCCTAGTATAATGTTATCAGTCATAATTCTACTTATTATCTTAAAATTACGTGTGTCACAGAGATAATCAATTTTCATTGTCAATTCCATTCTAATGTATCAGTTCTTTAACATAAAAACAAATCTTGAACGACATATATGAATTAACTCATTGGAATACTGATAAAATGAGGAAAGCAACGCAATTGGAAGTTATCCCCAAAGACGGCCTCCCGAGTTTATCAGAGACGTCAAGTCTGTCCTAAATATGACCCAGAAAAACCTGTTTATACATCTATGGGACATTTTCCTCTCCTCTCAGGAGATACAGCAAATAGACTTCATCCAATTGCCTCCCTCTCGAGGGTATGATTATGTTCTGGGAATGATCTGCGTGCTTTTCTCACTGGGTAGAAGCATTTCCTTGTCCCAGAGTCACAGTAATTAGCGAAGCGCTATTAGAAAAAATTATCCCAACTTGAAATCTCTCTGAACTACATGGTGACAGAGGCTTCCACTTTGTAGGACAAATTTTAGAGTCTGTCTGTAATATTTGGCCACTTATGCAACCTTTTCACTGCACCTACCATCCTCAGTCCTCTGAACTGGTCGTACATGCACGAATGGAATCATTTAAACTATTAGTTTTAAAATTAGTTGAACCTTTTACGCTGCCTCGGCCTGAAGCACTGCCTTTGGTTTTGCTTAATCTCAGAATCACTCCCTCAGGAAAAATACACTGTCACCATTTTAAATTGTTACTGGCAGTCACATGCAACTGGGTGAAAGAATATATGAGTCTGCTGTGACGAAAGGAGATCTCCTCACCTTCTTCCAAGAATTAACTGAAGCCCTTAAAATTAATACAGAGGTTGTAGAGCAAACTTTTCACAGCATGCTCCTGGGAGACGAAGACCTACAACATCGTGACCCGGCAAGTATGTCTGCTGGGACCAGCATCTTCCCAAAGTCACCCTTCAACCTCGTTGGAAGGGACTTTACCAGGTACTGTTAACTTGTGCCACTAAATTTAAAGGCATTGACTCATGGGTTCATGTTTCTCATTCAAAGAAGGCAACACCTCCTGCCTGGACTTCACAACCATCTAGAGACCTGAAACTCAAATTAACCAGACAAAAGCCAGGATGACGAAGCAGACACATCTGCTGTGGAGAGCTTGCCCATGATTTGGGACCAGGTCTGTATAATCTTCCTTTTTATTTGCCTTTTCCCATATAGCAATGCTTTTGATTCGAACATTTGTCTCCTACGAATCCCATTGTTGGATTTGTGGACAACCGCCCTTGTCCAGCACTTCTGAGTTACCTTGGTGAATATCCCCATTATAAGGGTTTGACAGGTTGGCTTTAAGAAAGTTCATTTTAGAAGAAAGAAATGCTTGTATTACTTTAGAAATCATGGATATCATTCATTGGAACCCACATGAATGGCCCGTCAACCAAACCTTAAATAACTGTGCATCGGTATTTGTTTTCTCTTAGTGCTACCACGACCCAATCTCAGGAAAGAATTAGGATGTCAGAACTGAAGAATGGTACCTCTTGTCTTTTAGGGTGTTCCCCAGTTACAGGACAGATTTATATGGTTAACACTGTGTTAAGGACATCTCAGTACCATTGTGCTGGAAACAGTTAACCTTACCAAGGTGAACTTACCTAATAATACCTGACGTCTTGGATGGGCACATGATTCTTGTGCCGCAGCTGCCACTTTAAAAGCTACTGGTTGGTTGGCTGAAACTAACGCAACATTGTAAAGCAATTATACTGCAATGAACACGTTAAAAAAAAAAGAAAGAGCGAGCTAGTGGTTGAGGACTTCCCTGGTGGTCCTGTGGTTAAGAATCCGCCTTCCAATGCAGGGGTTGTGGGTTCAAGCCCTGGTCAGGGAACTAAGATCCCACATGCACGAGGCAACAAAGCCCACGTGCCGCAACTACTGAGCCTGCATGCTCTAGAGCCCACACGCCACAACTAGAGAGCCCGTGCACCGCAACTACTGAACCTACACTCTGCAACTACTGAGCCCGTGTGCTCTGGAGCCCACACGCCACAACTAGAGAACCCGTGCACCACAACTACTGAACCTACACTCTGCAACTACTGAGCCTGCATGCTCTAGAGCCCACACGCCACAACTAGAGAGCCCGTGCACCACAACTACTGAACCTAAACTCTGCAACTACTGAGCCTGCATGCTCTAGAGCCCACACGCCACAACTAGAGAGCCCGTGCACCGCAACTACTGAACCTACACTCTGCAACTACTGAGCCCATGTGCTCTGGAGCCCACACGCCACAACTAGAGAGCCCGTGCACCACAACTACTGAACCTACACTCTGCAACTACTGAGCCCATGTGCTCTGGAGCCCACACGCCACAACTAGAGAACCCGTGCACCACAACTACTGAACCTACACTCTGCAACTACTGAGCCTGCATGCTCTAGAGCCCACACGCCACAACTAGAGAGCCCGTGAACCGCAACTACTGAACCTACACTCTGCAACTACTGAGCTCATGTGCTCTAGAGCCCACATGCCACAACTAGAGAGCCCGTGCACCACAACTACTGAACCTACACTCTGCAACTACTGAGCTCATGTGCTCTAGAGCCCACACGCCACAACTAGAGAACCCGTGCACCACAACTACTGAACCTACACTCTGAAACTACTGAACGCATGTGCTCTGGAGCCTGCACGCCACAACTAGAGAGCCTGCACACCGCAACTACAGAGCCCACACGCCGCAGCTACTGAGCCCACATGCTCTGGAGCCCACATGGCACAACTAGAGAGAAGCCGCATGCCACAACTAGAGAGAAGCCCATGCACCACAACTAGAGAGAAACCCACGTGCTAAAATGAAGATCCCATGTGCCCCAGCTAAGACCCAAGACAACCAAATAAATAAATATTTTTTAAAAAGCTAGTGGTTGGGGCTTCCCTGGGGACGCAGTGGTTGAGAGTCTGCCTGCTAATGCAGGGGACACGGGTTCGTGCCCCAGTCTGGGAGGATCCCACATGCCGCGGAGCGGCTGGGCCCGTGAGCCATGGCCGCTGAGCCTGCGCGTCCGGAGCCTGTGCTCTGCAACGGGAGAGGCCACCACAGTGAGAGGCTCACGTACCGCAAAAAAAAAAGCTATTGGTTGGTTTGGAACTGATTGGAATACATGGCACAGTACTTACTGGGTAATCCGAAATGGAACCCAATGGCTTTGTGAAACTAACTTCTGGCCTTGGGTCCCTCCCAGATGGATAGGATGTTGTACCTTAGGATTTCCCTGGACTCAAGGGCATATTCACACAACTCTCAACACAGCGCCTGAAAATTATCCCTTATAGAAAGCAAGGTGGGCTAGCTTAGTCATCCGGCATCCAGCTTTGTTCCCTCACTGGGACTTGAAGACGTCATTGCTCATATAGAAGCTTTAACCAGATTTCCCCAACAAGCTGTAAACCTTTACAATTCTGAAATATCTTTAATAAGAAAGGCAGTCTTACAAAACTGGCTGGATCTGGACATTATAACAGCCTCTTACGTTGGTACCTGTGCTGTAAGGCAAGCAGAATGTTGTGTTTTAACGCCAGGTGAATCTTCTAATGCCACCAACTTAATGAGTCATGTGAAAATACAAACAAATGCCATGAATGACCCAATGCCCGGTTTTGTAGAAACACGAAAAGGCTGGTTAGGCTCAGGTGAAAGTAGGCTAAGATCCTTGCTTATGACATCGCTACTGATTGCTGCAATATTAATAAGTGTGTGTGTTCTATAAGTTGTTGATAGTTTGTATCTCTCACTGTTGTGCTGTGACACCCTCCACAGGGATAATGATAGCTTGGTGTTTGGAGATGATTAACCACCCCCATAAGATTTCTCCTAATGAAGATCTATTTTGAACACCAGTTACAACTCACTTCCGAGATGCATCCTTGTTGCCCAAATGTGGCCGTAAACGCTCTAAAACGATACCTCTCACGTAACCACCTCTTTCCCTCCTCTGTGGGAGAAGACTTTCTGGGAATGAGACTTCCCAGTGCTGAGGAAGTCAATGCTGATGCCAGATAACCAAGTGGTTGCTCATCGGTGCTTTTTCCAGAGAGGATCTCTACCCAAAGGGGGAAATGTGAAAGGAAAAGCAAAATGGAGTCAGTATTGCTAAGAGAGCTCTCTAGCATGGAGCTGGGAGACCACTGAGGAAGGATGACGTATGCCTGTCTTAGCCTGGATGGAACCTGACTTTTTGACCAGTTACTGTCTTAATGCAGCATCCACAATACCTGCCTGATGTTCCAGAAACTCAAGATATTTATCAGACGCTTTACCCTAAAATAACTCACGACAGCCCACCCCTTAGGGAACACACATGCCCTTTCTTGAATCACAGTGCATCATACGTCTTGAACAACCTTGTGGCATTTGCTTTTAGGAGCTCTTTTGTGTGTGTGTGTGCGGTACGCGGGCCTCTCACTGCCGTGGCCTCTCCCGTTGCGGAGCACAGGCTCCGGACGCGCAGGCTCAGCGGCCACGGCTCATGGGGCCAGCCGCTCGCGGCATGTGGGATCTTCCCGGACCGGGGCACGAACCCGTGTCCCCCGCATCGGCAGGCGGACTCTCAACCACTGCGCCGCCAGGGAAGCCCCCTGCCTTTATGAGCTCTTGACTCTTTCTCTTTCCTGTTAACACTCTGGTTTCACCTGAATCTGTATCTCCTGAATTGCCCTTCTTAAGACCCCAAATAAAGCTCCTTGTTCTTTGCTGCCTCGACACTGATTACTGTTTGACAACCATCAGAGAAGGCAGCCTCGCCCTTAATCAGTAAACCTAGCTGAGAACAGAAGAGTCAGCGTCAGACAGGAGAGCCCCTGTGAGGCAGGGCTAGCTTATTAAGTGCGCTGATGTAGGGAGACAAATATTTTCCCTCTACCGTCCTGTGTTCTCCTTGGCTGGGACTCTATAATGAAAGACAGATTAACAAGGGAAAATCAAACAGAAGTTTATTAACATATGTACCTCAAGTACACATGGTAGATACCCAGGAAAATGAGTGACTCCCCCGAGCTGACTTCGAATCCAGACTAAAAGCCATCTGGATAGGGAAAGGGGAGGGGGATGTAGACCTCTTAGGGGAGAGTGAAGGAGTCTTAGGAAAGATGACAGGGCCCCTGGAAGAATAAATGGGAGGATAGTTTGTGACAGGCTTTGTCAGAATGTGGCGTCTCCTCTCCTGTGGCAAGAGCCAACCTTCCCTGTTGGTGAGCCTTCCAGGAGGGGATCTGTGACAGCTGAGGTCCTGGGAGGATCTGACTTTAGGCAGACAAGGGAGTTCAGAGAAAGTCTCTCCTGCATTTGCTGTTCCTCCAGTGCCGACAGCTCCAGTAATCAGTGTACCAGCTTGTGTACCAAAGGGCACACTCGGGGTGGCGTGTGTACCAAAGGGCATACTCGGGGTGGTGTGTGTACCAAGGGGCATACTCGGGGTGGCGTGTGTACCAAGGGGCACACTCGGGGTGGCGTGTGCTGCTGTCTTCCACTGATGTGAGAGGTTTTGTCTGAAATGGGTTCACAGCTGCAGGAAAGGGTCCTGGACTGACCCAGGAGGCCTGCCTTTGAGTCTGTCTCCAAAATCTGGGTCTGGGAAGGAGAACACGGGTCCAGTGGCTCAGTGACCCGATGTGGAATGTCTTTGGCCTTTTCACCCGGTGAGTGGACGCCTGTCTGGGACAGTCACGGGGAGCAGATGACACCTGCCGACCGGGCTGCTAAGCACGGGCTCAGTCCTGGTGGGAGAACCGGGCTCGGGTGGAAGAGGCTTCCCAGCAACTCGGGTTGGATGGGCGTCCTGGAGGGATTCTCGCTCAGGATGCAGGGCCTCGACGCCCCTGGGTCTGGGACCAACCGTGTGCCCCGCCGTCAGCCTGGGGAGCTGGCTTCCCGCTCTGTGCTGCCCTTTCCCTCACCAGCCCCAGGGAGGGCGCTCCCTCCTGCCCCCACCTCCTCCATCATTTGCCCACGTGGATCTGTGTGCCAGGTGTCTGGGGTGACCTTCTCTGTGTCCTCCGAGTCTACAGGAGCTCGACTGAAGCTCGAGGTCTCCCACCAGCACGTCTGTGCTTGGCAGTCCCAGCGTGGGCGCGCTGTCGGGCCTGGTGATTTATAACAGAGGGAGCACATGCGCCTCCACCAGGGATCCTGTTCTGCTCTGACTCTGAAGCCTGCTTGCAGGAAGGACACCGAACTCCCTAACGAGAGCTGTGACTGCGACAAGGCTGTTAACGCTCCAGCTAATGTGACAACGTGAGGAAAATTACTGTGTGGTTTGCTGTCCCGCCACCTAGATGTTCCCATCGTAAGATGCTGGTGTCACCAGCTGCTCAGCACACAGGCATGAAAACAGTGACACATGTGTGACACAACTTTGCAAAATCCTCTGGAAATTGTCTGAGACTGGGTAATAATTGCAACATCCCTTTTAGCCAAAGACAAAAATAAAACAATTTAGGAATGAGCTTGACCCCCTTTTTTCAAGGAAAACAACCCATGGGGTGGGGGGTACGTGCCTCACGAGCAGGGCCGCACCCTTCCCAAGGGATCTGAGGCAAGATCGAGTTTTTTAGTTTTATAACTTTATAGTTTTCTTTTCCAAGATCACTTCTAGGGTGTCGGTCTGTGTTCCCTTGCTAAGCAAAGGCAGCATCCACGCTCAGGTAAGGGGGTCATTAACTTGGGGGATTCTAGTTCATGGTGGTGGTTTAGGGCTTACTCACCCTTTCCCACCCTTCAGGACACTTGCGATGCCTTCAACGTTCCCTCCTGGACAGCTGGACCCACCCTTCCCACCACGTTATTTCTATTCACCAACCAAGCTCCACTCCAACACCTTGCACACGCACCTGTCCTCAGGTGGAGCGGCCTTCCAGTCTGTGCAGGCTGAAGATCAGCTGTTTCTTCCAGAAACACAACCATCTGTATAGTTTCCTCTTGCTGACCTAACCAATTACCACAAACTTAATGGGTTAGACAACATGAATTTGTCATCTCACAGTTCTGCAGATCAGAAGACTGACGTGGGTCTCACTGGGCTAAAATCAGGGTGTCTGCAGGCTGTTTCTTCCTGGAGGCTCTAGGGGAGGACCTGCTTTCTTGCTCATCTGGGTTGTTGGTAGAAGTCAGTTCCTTGTGGTTGTAGGACTGAGATCCCCGTTTCCTTCTGACTGTCGCATGAGGGTCTTTCCACCTGCTGGGGGCCATGTATGTGCCTTGGTTCACAGCCCCTCGCTAAATCTTCAGAGCCAGCAGTAGCAGTTGCGTCCCTCTCGTGCTTTGAATCTATCCTTTTTCTTCTATCTTGTCTCTCTCGTTGACTAAAAAAAACGCACAACTGAAAAGTTGAGGGTTATGTTTTATTTGGTGGACATTCTTAGGACTTCAAGTCCAGGAGGCAGCATCTCAAGTGACCCCGAGAGAACTGCTCCTGATCTGGGACGCAGGCAGCAGTAAGTGGCAGCTTGCAGGAAGCAGCCGTGAGCAGTAGCTGGAAGCAAGATCCTAGCTCCTGGACTGGGAGCCCTAACCACTGGACCACCGGGGCCAGCAGCTAGGGCCTGGGTCCCTAGTTCTCGATGTCTTGTCAAGAATGAGTTCAGGGCTTCCCTGGTGGCGCAGTGATTGAGAGTCCGCCTGCCGATGCAGGGGATGCGGGTTCGTGCCCCGGGCCGGGAAGATCCCACATGCCACGGAGCAGCTGGGCCCATGAGCCATGGCCGCTGAGCCTGCGCGTCCGGAGCCTGTGCTCCGCAACGGGAGAGGCCACAACAGTGAGAGGCCCGCGTACCGAAAAAAAAAAAAAAAAAAAAAAAAAAGAATGAGTTCAGGCAAGGAGGCAGAAGGTAAAGAGAAAAGGGAAAAGTTTATCAGAAAAGCAGAGTACTTGTGGAAAGACGCTCTCTCAGAGAGAGAGAGTCATGAAGAGTTGTTGCACCTTTGGGAAATCTAAATCACTTTAAGGGGGCAGTCTTCCGGGTCTTTGTCTTCTTCTTGGTCAATCGTACTGTTTAGACCCCTAATTTGTCTCTGGACCCTCCCCTGGGTGTGTACACACCCCTCAGTCGAGATGGATTTCATCACAAAGGCGTCTGGGAGGAAGATAGCAAGACCTACTATGGCCTGGCATCCCCTGGCTTACTGACCCCTTGAAGGCTTTTGTACATGTGCAACGTCTCCCTTGCCCCAAGGATGGGAAATGCATGACCTGTTGACCTTTGAACAGGGTTTAGTCCCACTCCGTCCCTGCCACAAAAATGTCCAATGTCTGGTTATTTACCCTATTTCTATTGCTGTTTCTTATATCAAAGTGCAGATCTCAAAATATAGACAGGGGCTCCCCTGGTGGCGCAGTGGTTGAGAGTCCGCCTGCCGATGCAGGGGACGCGGGTTCGTGCCCCGGTCCGGGAAGATCCCACATGCTGCAGAGCGGCTGGGCCCGTGAGCCATGGCCGCTGAGCCTGCGCGTCCGGAGCCTGTGCTCCACAATGGGAGAGGCCACAACAGTGAGAGGCCCGCGTACCGAAAAATATATATATATAGACAGGAGTGCAGTCATAAATATGTATTCCTGGAGCCCGTTTGTCTCTTGCCTCAGGAAATGTAAACAGGGGGCTGGTAAGGAATGTCCAGCCTGGAGCCCATCTTCTTCTCGCCCCAGGAAGTGTGAACAGTTGTAACTGTCTAGCCTGGAGTCCAACTATCTCCTGCCTCACTCCTAGGAGGTGAGGGGGGAGCCAGGATATATAGAAGTTTTTGCAACAAAGGGCAGGTAGTCTGAACTTCAAAAGATTATTGTTATTAAAGAAAACCAGATATTTCAAGTTAAGGAATTTATGCTTTTCTATGTATTGGAAGATGCAAGAGTCTGGGCTCGCTGAAATCATTCCTTCCATATGCACGTCAGCTATGGGGTTGGGGGCAGTATCCTGTGTTTTCACATCCTGAGTTCCCTGAAGGTGCGCCCTTGGGGGTGGCTGCCGTCTGGTGGCTGCTAGACGGCAGGCATTCTTCTCTCCTTCCTGAGTTCCCTCAGGGCTCACTGTCGGGGGTCAGGGGGCTGAGACATCTTTGTTTACTGATATGGCTAGCAGTATTTTATTTCTCACTCTGACAGGATGGGAAGGATTACCCTATTTTAAGGACTCATGTAATTAGATTGGGCTCACCTGGCTAATCCAGGATGCCGTCCCCTCACCTAATTGCACCCTCAAGCCCCCGTCTCCCAGGTAAGGTAACACAGTCACAGGTCCTGGGGATCAGGGTGTGGACGCCTTTGGGGCCACTATTCTCCCAGCCACGCCATCATGGACTTGAATCAAGGTTCTCCCCCTCCGTTTCCCTGATGGGATGCTGTGCTGTGATTTGATGAACTGCTTGTCTGTCCCCATCCTCTGACTTGAGGGTCAAACCTCCTCAAGGTCAAGAAGGGTCTCAGATTTCCAAAGGTCCGTTCAGTGAATATGAACTGATGCAAAGGTGAATCCTCAGGACACCCACGGGCAGGAGGTGACAGGAAACTACGGACCAGGAGGGCCTGGGGCGCTGGTGAGACTGTGCCCCACGAGGGGGTGTCCTCCGCCCGGCACCAGCCACGGCTGCCACGTGGCACGGGTCTCAGAGCTGCCTGAGCCCTGACTGCTCGAGAATGTCAGGAAGTCAGAATTTTAGGCAAAGCATCTCAATCTTTAAGCACTGGCCACTAATGGACACTGCTCCAGCACTGACTGGGTTGAGCACCGGGAGGTTGCCCAGCCTGTGTTCCTGCAGTTTACAATCTCCTCCCTGGGGAAGCTCTTATGTGACAAACCCGCCCAGCCCAGCGCCTCCCTCCCGGGCCTTCAGAGGGACATCTCTAAGATCAGATCTGGTGTCTCCCACTCACGTCACACCCCTCAGAGGCTCTCTCCACCCCCTCTTAGCCTCACCTGCTGCCCCAGCCCCTCCTCCGACGTCCCACCACCCCAGAACAGTCCTCAGCCCCTACTGTGTTCACACCCTCAGCCCCAGTATTTCCCAGCAGTGGAATGTCCCCTCCCCGGTCCCTGTTTCCTGCGGTGTGCACTTGGAGAGAAAAGGTTCACGTTCCCAGGGAAATGCCTTCGACAATTCCCAGGTGTGAAAACCTGTCTGCTGGTTAGAGGCACACAGTCTGCTGCCTCATAAAGCATTGCAACAAAGTCAACTAAACGCTGCGATGAAGTCACCATCCCGTGGAGACCAAGCATGGGAACTTAATTCTTTTTTTTTTTTTTTTTTGCGGTGCGCGGGCCTCTCACTGCTGTGGCCTCTGCCGTTGCGGAGCACAGGCTCCGGACGCGCAGGCTCAGCGGCCATGGCTCACGGGCCCAGCCGCTCCGCGGCATGTGGGATCCTCCCGGACCGGGGCACGAACCCGCGTCCCCTGCATCGGCAGGCGGACTCTCAACCACTGCGCCACCAGGGAAGCCCGGGAACTTGATTCTTAAGAGGAACCTTGATAACGTCACGTGTGGCTGAAAGTGAGGCCACTGGTGAAACGATTGCTGGGAGTGTCTGGACACTTTACACAGAAATTAACAGTGCTCCTTGGAAGCTGCTTGAATAATCCACTGCTGGTAGACGACAAGACGAGGAATGCTCTACGGCAGCGGCCCCCAACCTTTTTGGCACCAGGGACCGGTTTCGCGGAAGACAATTTTTGCACGGACCGGAGGGGCGGGGGTGGATGGTTCAGGCGGTCATGCGAGCGACGGGGAGCCACGGGCAGCGGCGGATGAAGCTGTGCTCGCTCGCCACTCACCTCCTGCTGTGCGGCCCGGTTCCTAACGGGCCACGGACCGGTACCGGGGTTTGGGGACCCCTGCTCTAAAGGTCTAAGGCAGACTTGAAAAGACCCACTGGGGACCTGGAGTTTGGGGCTGCTGAAATTCTAGAACTATTCACAGCCCTTTTTCCTGGAGCTGCTGAGGAAGCATCCAGACAGTGTGACCAGCAACATTCTACCGACGTCCCCAGTCCTGGAACGTTTCTCTTTCGTCTAATCCACGTCTCTAGAGCAAGGCTGCCTTCGTGCTCAGGACAAAGGTTTGGGCATCGTCCGTGATTTCCCCCTTTGCCTCACATCCCACATCTAGCATCTCATAAGTCCTAGAGGGTCGACCTCAAGCATATGTCTTAGCTGATGAGCCCCCAGCTCCGTACATGACCTGGCCCCATCCCCCTCGTCACCCACGTCTCGTCCCATGAGACTGCTCCGCTCTCCCTGCGCTGCACCCACTCCTGCCCAGCTCCTTTCATCTTGCCGCTCCTTCTTCCATTATTTTTCCCAAGGCTTCAGCTTCACCGTCAACCCTCAGAGAGGCTTTCCCTGACCGCTGTTCTAAATTACAATTAGCGTGCATACGCACACTCACATATATAAACACACACCCCTGCTGTGTACTATGCCTGCACACGTATGCATATATGCACACCTTCACACATACAGATACATACGCACCCACAGACATGCCCACTCACAGCCACACATACACCTACCCACTTACACATCCACAAAACTCTACATGTTTGCACATACACACTCCTACACGGCACACATGCACGCACATGCGCACACGCGCGCGCACACACGCACACGCGCGCGCACACACACACGCACGCACACACACACGCGCGCGTGCGCACGCACACACAGTCTATCACGTCGCCCTGCATCATCGTCTCATCGCCCTCAGAACGCACACCACCAGCTGGTGTCACCATGTCCGTGCCTCAGTTACTTGATCACCATTGGCCTCATCCGCTAGGACGTCATCTCCGGGAGGACAGGAGCCTTGTCTGACCTGTTCAGTGTCTCCTCCACAATTTCTAGAACTTTCCCTGCCATGTGGCAGGTACTCGATGAACGTGGGCTGGATGGTGAATAAGGCTTCGTCTTCAGCAAGGTCCTGAGGCTGTAGCACAGCCCACATCCGTAGCAGGGCTGCGTCACCCCCGCTGAACACCACGCTGTCCCCTCGCCTCCGATTCTGCCCGTTCCACACTGACGACGGTGCCCTTGTGATGTGTCGCACAGACCTGTCCCATCTCTGCCACGAAGTCGAGGCAGCTTGGACTCAGCTTCCTCACGTGGGTGGGGGTGGAGTCATACTTGCCTCGTCTGCAAGGCTGAGGACCTGGCACTCCTGCCACCCAGCCGGCTCTCACCCGTGGTGGGCATTCCCACACATCCACCTCCAGACGCTCCCAGGGTCTGCAGGGTGGCCTTCATGTGACTGCTCCAGGCACGGACTGCGCACCGTCCCCGTGACCAATGGAAGCCACTTGTGTTAATTTACAAACCTGGTCGCTGGCCCGCCAGTGGTAGGCGTGGAGTGGTTCTGTGTAAATCCCAATGTGATTCTGAACGTTTGTTTTATTTCATCTCTCCTAAATTTATCACTACCGTGTATGTCTTTAAACATGCGAGTCCTCTCTTAGGTTTACACGGTGCCAGCAAATGTTTTAATACTTACTTTTGGAGCGTTTAACTTAATCAGATATTTGTGTATCCCTCCCTCCAGTCTTACTGACCTAGTTGCAAGTGTCATGGTGATTCAGAACACACTCTCTGAGGCTCAGGTCCCTTGTTTATAAACAGTGAACGCTCCATCCAGAAGTGAGAACACAGTAAAAACTCTCTGAACCATGTTTTTTAGCTTTGGAAAAACCATGTGTGAGCCCAGAGGCGAGATTAAAGCTGCAGTGAGATTCTAATTCTATGACATGAGCAGGAAGCATTGAAGCAAAAATAAAATATAAATAAAACTTTAAATAAGATTAAGATTAATAAATTAATTAATTAAATAAGATTAATTAATTAATTAAGATTAAGATTAATTAAAATAAGATTTAGACTAATAAAATAGATGTGCCAGAGGCAAATAATAAATAAACCCTAATCCTTACAGGAGAGGATGTTCTAGGAAATGTGGGTTTCGGCTCCGAGCCCTGGAATGCGAGATAACGAGACAATAGGTAAGGCTGTGCAATAGATTAGCTAAATGTGGTTGCGAGGGAAGCTCTGTCTGGTGCCCAACACGCTTTAGTCTATTATCAAAACTACTTTGGGACTTCCCTGGTGGTCCAGTGCTTAAGACTCCGCGCTCCGAATGCAGGGGGGCCCGGGTTCGATCCCTGGCTGGGGAACTAAGATCCTGAATGTGCCTGGTGTGGCCTAAAAACAACGCTGCTTTTCCTGATGCACACAAAGGTTTGCAGCCGTCACAGACAAGCCCCACAGCTCAGGGACCAAAAAGGACAATCCGTTTGTCACCCATGCCTGGTGACGATCATGGACTGACAGGGCTGCTCTGCTCACCACAGTTGCCCCAGGACCCAGGCTGCTGCAGTCAGTCACCATGTCAGAGTGGGGAGGAGCTCCACAAGGACGTCAGATGCCCTGGGATAGAAGTGAGCATGACCTCCATCCAGCAATCCCATTGCTCCAGGTGGGTGAGACGAGCTCTCTAATGGGGCTCCACCCTGTGCCGTGGAGGCTCAAAGGAAGGAGCATCACGGGCAGACTGGGGTCCGGGAGGGCTTCCCAGGGGCTCAGGAGAGGCAGCCTCGCCCATGAAGAGGAGGGCGTGAAAGGCTGAGCCTCAGACGTTTCTGGAGGCGGGTGGGGGTCTGAGCGCCCGTGTAGGTCTCAGCCTTTGCCTCTGGCGGTTCCTGTTCTTTAACTGCGGATGTGAATTCTCCCCAGCAGCACCGAGAGCAGACCGCAGAGCAGCCCGTCTGGGCGCTGTCTCCACCTAAGGACAGGCCGCCACCACGGGAGTGTGCGCACCTCATCTGGACACACGGGCTGTTGTAGCCCCACCTTAGACCTTACTTCTGGGAGCCGTTCCCGCCAGAGTCTCTCATCTTTCCCAGCGATGGTTAAGCCGTGGGCAGAGGACATAACCCTTCCTGCTGTGCAGTGTTCCCTGGTCTCTTCTCTTCAAAGTGTGACTGACAAATCAGTACACGATAGAGGGCGGACACTTTTGACCCAGTAATCCAACTTCCAGGATTTATCCACGACAGCTGATGTCTGCAAAGGTCTACCTACAGATATTTCATAATGGCAATGATACCCCTTACAGACTTATAATGGCAAAAATATCCCAAGAATCCAACAACCTGGAGTTGATTAAATACAAGAACACGGGCATCCATAAGGTAAGACAGCAGAGACATCACCGCCACCAGAGGCATCACCATCACCACCACCAGCAGAGGCATCACCACCACCAGAGCCCCCTGGGAGAGCCTGGGGGTCGAGGTACTTTTAAAGTCTCCTCAGGGGACTCCATTAGCCAGAAGACAATTCCTGCTGGAGAAGAATGACTGATGCCACTAAAAATGATTACACTCTATTCATGCATTTAATTGTTAAGAAAGAAACAGTTACAATGAAGTGTGTGCGATCAGAACCCATTTTCACGAAGATAGATACACACTCAGGCGTGCGTGTACACACTCAAACTCACATACACACACCTGAAAAGCCACAGAATATTTATCACTGTTCTCTCACTGTTGATTCTTCTCCTGCCTTTTGCTCATCAACAATTAAGACATTTTCTACAATAATTATGCATTTTTGCAGTAAAAAAGGTTAACATTTTTTAAATGCTTCTTATCATCCAAACAGAGTTGTTAGCACTTGGATGCTGGCGGATGGATATACAAGATGATGATACCACGGAACGAACGAACAATTTTAGCACTGCTTACAGCGATGGAAATTGATGTGAACTGGAAATTAATTTAAATACATTTGTGTACTATTCACTGGCTAATTTTTCCCCATCATCCCTAATCTTGAAAATTCTTGCTCCAGAAACTGGTCTTTAAAAATTCATAAATGCACACTTAAATAAATAGATGAGCTCCCTAAAACTTGATTCGTTGTTCCAAAAAAAATGGTGTGGAGACGCTTCACACACAAAGGAGCAGAAATCGTTCAGCCGGCGCGGAAGACTGCACAAGTGCGCGTGGGAGGTCTGGGGATTCATCACGGGAGCCAGGGAAGCCCAGGCTGCGTCCGTGAGGGGCAGTGGGATAGCGAGAGATGGCGCTGAGGACTGTGGGCCCCCAGCGCAAGGTCGCGGTCACAGCGCCTGCGGCCCCGCCCTCCCATCCAGGCCCCGCACCTTCCCCAGCATTGTTTTCAGTGAGTCTGTGCAGGAACCCCAGGGAGGACGGGCGGGGCTGGAGGGAGAGAGACCCTGTGAGTCCAGGCAGACCCACGGTCGGGAAGGGCGTTGAGCGTCGTCAGGTGTGAGTGACGTAATCGGGGCTCCTGGGCTGCAGCCCCTGATTTCTAACCAACCTTCGGAAGACAGAAGGGGAGCCACTCTGAAAACCCAGCAAATGGCTGGCTCAGAAAACCTGCTTCGAGGATTAAGAAAAGCATGAAACTGTTAACTCGTCCTCTGGACCCTTCCTGGGCCTCTGATATCACAACGATGCCCCAGCTTCCTGCTGTGGAAGGAAGGTTGCAGGGGAGGGGAGGGGACGTGTTTCCTCTACGACCCACATCACTGCAGAGGCCCTGCTCCCCCCGGGCCCATCACATGCAAATCCTCTCTGCTGACCGCTCTTCTGCAGCAGCTGCTGTTGTGTGCCGAGCTGGACAGGAGCTGCCCTGCATGGGGCAGGTGAGAGCACCCAGGCCGAGACCCGTGAGGCAGATGAGTTCTAGGCCCCAGGGGTGGTCAGGGAGCTGCAGCCTGGCATCCCCTGAGATGTGGGGAATGCAGAATCCCAGGCCCCGGCCCCGGCCCAGGAATCAGCATATCTGCAGTGCAAGCAGTCCCAGGGGACTCATGAGCACGTTGTTCTCTGAGGAGCCGGAGGGCAGCTGCTCTGTCCAGTCAGCACAGCACAGGGGGCAGAAATGCATCCATTGTGGCTGCATCGGGTGGGGCAAGTCTGCTGTGAGCGGCTGCAGACCTCAGTCCACAGGAGCTCACGTGAGACAAGCTACTCTCTCGCACAAAACCCAAGTGTGGAGAAGTGTGGTCCAGGGCTGGCGTCATCATTCACAGTCATAAGGGAAGATAGCTCCTCTCTCTTGCTTCTAGGAACTCCTCGATATTGGATTCTTCCTCATGTTCCAAAATGGCTGCTTGAGCTCCAGCCCCCACATCTACATTCCAGCTGCCTGAGACAGGCAGGTCACCGTCCTTATCTGACTCTACTCTCTCGAACTTCTCTAGTTACCTCCAAGCTTGGGGACAAGCTTCACACAGAGCCACGGCAGCCACAGCCTGTGTCCTGGGAGGAGTGCTGGGCAAGTCAGAGAGATCCTCCCACCAGGGCCAGGTGTGAGCATTCCGTGTGCCCCAATGCTCCCCACCCCACGTGGAAAGAGTCTGTGCAGCGTCCACCTACAGGACCCAGCAGGCAGAGAAGGGAGAAAGTCAGTACACTTAGTGAAGAAAAATCTCTCAAAACTCGGGAAATCTGTAGAACCAGAGACAGAAACGGGGGCCAGGACTGTTTGCTGTTTAACTGACAAACACAGCTTGAAGCAGAGGAGGTTCCGGAGTAGCCATTTCTGTGAACAAGCTACACAGGACGCAGCAGTCAGGCCATTAGTGCATTCATCTGGACAGACCCCATTAGGTCCATTACTCTTCTTGATTAAATCTCCTCCAGGGATGCCTGTCAGAGGTGAAGCAATAGTCCCACATGGGCTTGGGGAGATGCCAAGGCAGCATCTGGGTGGTGTCCCCCCGGATTGCAACCTCCCTCAGCCCCAAGCAAGAAGCACACAAGGCCCTTCCTGCTGCTCGGGGACATCCGGGGGCCCAGCTGTGAGCAACAGGGAGCTCTGCTGGCTTCTCTCCCAGCTGCACCTCCAGGGCCGTCCACAAAGCTGCTCTGTCCACAACCAGGGGTCCCAGCTGTCTCCATCCTCCCCACAGCTCTCCTTGGGGGGTAGCGGTGGCCTGGCTCCCCCGTGTCACGCCGTGGTGCCACACTTCCTGAGCAGACACCGGTGTTCCCTCACACATCATGGCTGAGGTGCCTCCCCGGGACGGAGAACGGGACCATGAAGGCCATTTTAGACCAGGCAGGGTTTGCCCCTGCACTGGTGTTGGGTCACCCTTCCCTGAGTCATCCAGGAGATTCAGTGTTCTCTCAACAAGGAACAAGGTGGGGTCTTGGACGGAGACCCCGTGTCTACTGCCCCTGCTCCCCTCTGCTGTTCGGAGAACGGAATTAGAGCTACTGCAACTTCAGGTTTTCCTTGTTTTACGGAATAAAACCTCCGACAGAAGTGGAAGGGACTCAAAATTCACACTGACATGAAGAAATCGACCCCTTCTGTTTCAGATTCCATCCTGCCAGGGCGGCAACTTAACCTTGGATGATTTGGGGATTCCGCACCCCCTTTCCACCTTTTCTCCAGAGATGAGTCCATGTCCGGGGGCATATGTAGCACCAAAGTATCCAGGAGGGAGGATCAGAGCCCTGGGAACTGCACCTGAGAACCTGCCCGCTGGCTTCTCCCTCCTCCGTCTTCTGAGTCTAAAGAGGTCAAGGGACTGGAGGGGAGAAAGTACTTTCATTGTAGCCACAGCGCACCTCGGTGAAGCGACAGGAGAGAGCTGGCAGCCATAGCTCGCTCCCATCCTATTATCAACAGCTGCCCTGCTTTGCCCGGGATGTGCTTTATCAAAGCCGTATTCCATCTGGGGGAAGGGCATTCCTGACTTCCCAGCCCCCTCTGGGCTCCCTGTCTCCCCAAAGAGGGGGAAAATGCTTTATCACTAGAGAAACACTTCTGAGGGTCACCACCCTAGACACAGGCCCACTAAAAGATGCAGATTTACCATAATGTTACAGAACACTTCTCCTACCACACATGTTAACACCACAGCAGAAAAGGAGCTGGTATATTAACAGATTAGGCTGAAAGGGCTGCAAGCTGCGGACTCTATGAGGAGTACAGTCCACAGGGAAAGTCCAAAGTCAAGGGCAGAGAAGGAAGAACAGGAAGTTGGAGCCTCCGGCACCTACAGCTGCAGCGAACAGTCTACAGAGCCCAGCTCCTGGTAGACGAACGTGAATCCTCACACTAACGTCCTAGTTACCTGTTTCTAACACCCAATACAGATATGTTTAGCTTTTAATAACGAAAAAAAATTGTAAGGGATACCAGAAGGCGAAGAAAACAAAACAAAAACCAAGCCTCGTAGTATATTTAGGTGTGCGCCATAATGACTTGATACCTGCAGTATACACTAGAGAACAATCGCCACAGTAAGTCTAGTTGACATCCATCGCCATACATGATGGGATGGACGGCACAGCCACAGAAGTGTTCTCTTCTCGTGCTGAGAACTTCTAAGATCTTCTCTCTTCGCAACTTTCAAATAGGCAAGACAGTGTTATTAACTGTAGTTGCCACGTTGTACATTATAGCCCCAGGACTTATTTTATAACTAGAAGTTTGTATCTTTTGATCCCCTTCATCCATCTTGCCCACCACCCAACCCCCCACCTCTGTCACCACCAACCCACTCCCTGTTTCAACAGAGAACACACTAGTGGTTACCAGTGGAGGGGGAAGCAGTGCAGCGGAGGGGGAGGTACAAACTATTGGGTGTAAGATAGACTCAAGGGTGTGCTGCACACCATGGGGAATAGAGCCAATATTTTGCACTAACTATATATGGAGTATAAACTTTAAAAAAATTATTTTTTAGTTTCGTAAGCATTTCTTTTCTTTTTCTTTTTATTGGAGTAGAGTTGATTTACAATGTTGTGTTAGTTTCTGCTGTACAGCAAAGTGAATCACTTATACATATACATAGATCCACTCTTTGTAAGATTCTTTTCCCATATAGGCCATTACAGAGTGTTGAGCAGAGTTCCCTGTGCTGTGCAGTAGGTCCTTACCTATTTTATATATAATAGTGTGTATATGTCAACCCCAATCTCCCAGTTTATCCTCCCCCCTCCCCACCTTTTCCCCTGTGGTAACCATTAAGCATGTTTTCTACATCTGTGACTCTATTTCTCATGGAATCTAAGGTAATGGTACAAATGAACTTTTTTACAAAACAGGAATAGAGTCACAGAGGTCAACATTTTTTAAAGACTTTAAAAAATAATAAACCAGATTTAAAGACTTAGTATAGAAAAAAGAATGTAAAATAGCTCATTAAGTTTTAATGTTACGTGTTGGAATATTTTTGACACATTAGCTTAAATAAAATATATTGTTAAATTTTTTTAAAAAAAGAAGCACCAGCATTCTGTCCAGTACATTAACCTGGGGAGACACAGGGCTGCACACATGCCACTACCTGCCCCACCCAGGGAGGCTCCTGAGAGGCCAGGGCATTGCCCATCACAGTGTCCCGAGAGCTGGAATGTGCTGGGCACAGAGAAAGCACTGAATAAATGTCTGCTGAGTGAATCCCAGGGCTGGATTTTACCCACGTGTGTTTCTCTTCAGATGTTTGTCGTGAGACCCACTGTCCTGCTCACCTCCCACTAGCAAAAGACGCTGAAGACCACACTTTAAGGACATTAAGGTTTTATTTCATGACAATCACAACCTACTTTCACTGTGGAGTGGCATTCGTCGTCTCTCCTGTGCTCTAAGCTACTTTAAACACGCTCTTGTCTCCAACTGCTTCTCTGTGGCCACATTATGTGTAGATAATAAAATACTGCAGAAGCCAAATATGTAGCCTATAAATAAAGTGCACTACTTTCATTCTTGAGAAATAGAGAGTTCGCTCGTTACTTCTCCTGATGTTAGCTATGTAGGGTGAATATGCAGAGAGTTAAAAAAACAACAAAACCAAGAATTCCATCTAAAATAAAAACAGTTCCTTACTTGATTTGCTTCACCAGAAACTAAATAAGAAAAAAGAATCCAAGTGTCAACCTTAGGAATACAGTGTTCTCACTTCTCGGTGCTCTTGGGCCTGACAAGGATCTAACGCCAAGTTACAAGCGATCTGGTTTCTGGAATCACGAAGAGAGCCTGGAGCAGACCTGGGCGCACTTTTCGCCAGACACGGGGTCTCTGCCTCCATCTGCCAGGTTCATCCCTGCGGCACACCCATGGGGAATGCCCATAGCATTGTCACAACGTGACATCTGGGACCCACCCGGACGGAAGGACAGAGGTTAACCCTGCGTCAACACGCCGCTCGGTGTCCCACCCCCCTCCCGGTCCCCCCACCCCCCACCGGGGGAGATGCCTGAAGATGGCTGTCACAGTCATCATCATCGGGGCGTGAGTTACTTCACGAAGGTGCCGGAGGAGGATGGAAAAGGCGATGTAAAATGTCACTCGGAAACAAAGCAGACGTGTTGGGAGAGGCGGGGCGACGCGGCGGGGAGGCCTTTAATGCTGTCGCCGTCACAGTTTCCAGGGAGGATTTTCCAGTACCGAAAACAGGTTGGAATTCCGTACCCACACATCTCACAAGCACTCGTGGCGCCGTCATCACAGGGTGACCTTTCACAGCCTGTTTCCCAGCTTCTCTCGATGGCGTTTCGGTTCACGTCTATGATCGAATCCTAGCGTTCCACGGGGCCCCGCCCACACACGGAGCCCTAAGGATCATCCCATTTCCTAGGGGGCTGAGTCCGGGTCCATAAATTAACATCAACTCAGAAGCTACAGCTATTGCCACCCTTCCCACCCCCGGTCGGTCAGGGCCAGGGTCCTCCCCCGAGCAGCCCGCCGAGTGGCTCTGTGCGTCAAGGTCTGCCCCTGTGGCGACATGAAATCACGTACTGCGCTCCCCTCCGCTGTGATCCGCTCGCTAGAAACACGGAAAAGCATTTATAAGTGATGACGAAGAAACTCTCTGCGGGACGTTATGCCTTGGGAGACGGTGGCTCTGATGGGCCACCGTGGTGAACACACAGGAGGCTCAGGTGCCAGGAAAGGGGGCGATCTGAAGGCTGACTTGAAGTCGGAAGAGCCAGCACTCACGAGGGAGGGGGGAGAAGCTGTCGGAGCAGAACCCCCCCACCCAGGCTCTCCGCCTACGCGCGGCCCGGCGCACAGACAGGGGCGGGGCACCTGGGCGTCGGCAGGTGCCTGGCATCGGGGCCCTGCTTTGGGTGGAGTCAGCAGGTGGAAAACATCCTCGGGCACGTCCCCACGCGCCCCCAGGGGCCTCCGCCCAACCTCCCCTGCGGGACCCCACCTCTCTGGTCCCAAGTCCCCATCGTGGCGCCCGCCGAGGCTAAACTTCCCTCCTGGCGCCACGGGCCTCCTGAGCGCACAGCGTGGAGGGTCTGGGGCTCTGCGCACTTGCAGTGACAAAGGGGAGGGACCGCTGTGTGCTCCGGGGGGCCCGCCGTCGCCGTGTATCAGGCTGCGGGCTCAGCGGTGGGCTGTCACAGGAGCGGGTCGCAGGAGAGGATGCTGTCACGGGGGGCGGGGGGGAGGGCCGTGACCCCCAGGTCCAGAGAGCGACGAGCAAAGGGTCCCAGTTGCGAAGGCAGAGCGATGCTTGCGTGTGGTCTGCAGTGGGTCCGGGGGTTCCGAGCGGCAGGCTGCCGGGTCCACGGCCTCTCTGCTCACACGGCGGACAGGTCCACGCGGTGCCCGGAGTGGCTGCTCTTGTCCCAAGGGGTGAGCTTGGTGGAGCCTGTACCAGGCCGGGCCCCGTGCATCTGCGGACCACACAGAGGATGGAGAGATGGGGATTGCTCTGAGACGAGAAACCCAAGTCCCACAGGAGAGCTGAGAGCAAAGCCTTGTGCCAGAGAGTTGCCTGGGGATCCTCCTGGGGGCGGCCCCACCGCTCCCCGGAAAAATGAGGACCCAGAGGGCGCAGTTCTCTCCACCTTCTCTGCACAGGTTCCCCTGCCTCACGGCTCCCAGGTTCTGGGGTGCACTCACCCCGGCAGTCATTCATTCCTCAATCTGTCGTTCACTCATTCATTCACTCACTCATTCACGCCTCTATTCATCTGTTTGTTCACTTATTCCTTCGACACTGATTTATCGAGCAGGCTGGGCACCGGGGCCTGTTCTAGGCTACGGGGTCACACCAGTGAACAAAGGCGACCAGACCCTTGCCCCCGGGGAGCTCGCGTTCCAATGGGGGAGGCAGACAACGGCCATGAAGCAAATGAATAAACCAAACAACCACCAGGGGTCGCAGGCACAGGACGCTGGGGTGCGGTGGGAGCCTCTTTGTTCAGTGCCGTCCAGGAGGGACTTCCTGAGGATGGGACCCCTGAGCGAGGGCCTAGCTGACAGGTGGGAGACTGCAGTGCAGTGAGAACCCAGGATATCGCCTGCTCCAGGCTGCCCGGGGGCCCTGCCTGGGGGTCTGCGGGGCGGGGGGATGAGGGACCACTTCCCACAGGAGGAAGGTGAACCAAGCCCAGCGCTGGGAGGTGAGCGGCTTGTTCAGACCCCTGACCATCCAGACCCAATTTCTCAGGCAGCTGTAGGGGGAGCAGACCTGATGCAGAGGCCGGGCTGTGTCCAGTGACTTTTGTGCCTCTTACAGGACACCCTCAGCATGTCCAGTGTCTGCCCCCCGGTCAATTGATCCTTCCATCCCACTAAGTCAACATAAGAAGTACTGGCCCTGGGAAACGGGGCAGGAGAGAGGGCCAGGTGATTTCGTGAGGAGGGGGACCCTGCTGTGGGTGTGACATCAGCTCGCGCCGTCTGCAGGCCTATGTCAGGTGTGAGGAGCCCAGCCCCCGAGCCGAGCCTCCGTCACGACCTGGGCAGCCGTCCGCCGACACTGATGGTGCAGACGACGGAGCTCGGGGAAGGAGTGAGCGGAGGGCCTGGGGCTCGGGCTGCAAGAGACGCAGCCTCAGGACCACGTGGTCCTCTGTAAGGCAGAGGCTGCGCGCAGCTCAGTGAAGCTGGAAGGCAAGTCCCGGCTGACGGGGACCGAGAACAAGAGGCCTGGGTCAGTGTGGGCTGAGGAGGGAAGGCACCCAGGGCAGGGTCGGCCAGCGCAGGAGGGGCGTACATGAGACACCACACACACTCACGATGTCCGAGTTGAAGGGCTTCACGTTGGCCTGGCGGGTGGAGCTGCTCGTGAGGGACCAGACCTTGGTTTTATGCTTGAAAGCAGCTCTCACCTTCAAAGGCAGAATGGAAGGCTCATTAGAAGCAATTTCAGAAGTTGCAAAAGCAACAAGAGGTCATTCTAACAGGTCCCGAGGAACTTGTGCTGCAGGGTGAGGACAGGACTCAGAGGCATCAGATCCCAACAGTCAGTGGTTCCGGAGCTGCGCTACGGACGTGTCACTGGTTCGTGTGACAGATACAGGCTGTGTCCCCGCGCCGTTCCCAGCCCTGCACGGGGAGAAAGCTGGACCTGGCCTGCCCTTTGCCGACCTCACAGTGCTGGGTGGGGAGACGGGACACACTCGACGGTGAACAGCCTGGGAGCCGAGCGTGTGACCGGCACAGAAACCACACAAGGCAGTAAACGACGAAGCGCACGTGTGGGGCGGGGCCGCGTGTGGTGCTGAGGCTGCCGCCCCCTCCTGCCCCCTCTGCCACGTGGATCAGTCTCAGGCCCTGCTTGGGCTGCTACCTGGTCTTTGCAAACACGTGACCTCTCCTCCGCTGGCCGCCATCGTCCTGGGCGACTCACCCTGCCTGCCCCTCCCCCCATCTCCTCCCTCCCCGCCTGACCTATCCTCATGCAAATGGATGGACTCTCCTGGCAAAGCACAGAGGCGGGTGGTGCTTCTGCCCTGTTCTCAGTCACCGTTCCAGAGGCGTTTCCCCAGGACCACAGCCTGGAAGGGACTCAAATGCCAAGGAACACGATGCCACCCCCACAATCTACAGGTAAAGCTTCTCCCACGGACTGTGGGTCCCGAGCGACAGGGTCTAGAGCACCTTCCACCATCCCCACGGCCAAGTGCACCAAGAGGAACGGGCCCGCGCCAGGTACCCCAGTGCCCTTGGAGCCCACATCACGAAAGCCCCCTCTCTAAGCCCTGCAGTCAGGAGTCCTCCTCACACCCCAGGCCAGCTTCCTGAATGCCTCTGGGAGGATCTGCTGGGAGCACATCTGCATCTTACTCTCCCTAATACGCCAGATGCCAAGCAAGGTCCTGAATCTGCAGCTCAGCTATTCCACCCTGTCACCCCCTCCCCTGGTCCTCCACACAGCCAGCAGTGCCCGTGCGACATCAGTGAAGGAGGATGTGCGTATGTTGCTTAGCAACCAGGATGAGGGACGGAAAGCAGCCTCCCTGCACACAACCTGTCACCAACACCAAGGCTTATTCAGGGTTACATTCCTGGACGCCAGCCTGATGCGGCAACACTGTTCCTGCTCTCTGTGCCCTTTCAGAAATGAGAAACCAGCTTCATACTGTCACGAAGTGGAGCAGACATACCTCTGAATTCAGGAGACAATGAAAAAGGAAGATGGAAACTCCCTGGGGAGGAAGACACAGAATTAGAGCCGCGTGCATTTTGTCAGCAACACTTTCTGAGGGTTCTTTCCAACGCCACCTGTGCGCTCTGAGAGTGGCACTGGCACGGCTTGGTGGTGGGGAGCATGTGGGAGTGCGCTGTGATGCTGGACCCTACGGTCTGGAGTCCGTAAGCGTGGAAGGGCATCCTCTGATCTAACCTAAACGCAGGCAGCCGCCATGGCCAAGATACAAAGACAGGTGGACGCCCAGACAGGCTTAACCTCAGAGAGGAGCAAACACGCTGGGGCGGACGAATGGGAGGGCACGAGCGCGTCACCTAGCGCGAGCCCTGGTGTCCTCACCTGCAAACTGAGGATGACGGTCACAGTGAGAACAGACACAAGCTGAGGATATCCGCAGACGTCTAGAGACTCTGCCCCTGTGTCCGCACCAGACGAACACTTCACGTGGGTCATCTCACTTAGTGCTAACAAGCAGCCCCCGCAAAGTGGTCCTGTCGTTGTTCCCACGTTCCGGAAGGGGAAACTTTATGGGACACAGAGGATAAGTGAGGATCCCAGGACCTGGGGTGTGTGGGGCTGCGGCCAGGACAGCCGACCCCCTCTCGTTATAAACAGGCAGAAGGAAACTAGGCACGGGGGCTTCTTACAAATTAGAAGCCTGACACCGTCACCGGCTGTGAAGCCCCAGAAGCATCAAGGACACCACGGCGAGGGCCGGGGCGGACTGAGCCTGCGGCTGGGTGGCGTAGGCCGTGTGTGGCCACGGGCGCCCACCTCCACCCTTCCTCTGGGGGCTTGTGGCTCTGGGGACTCAGACTCTGGGCTCCCAAGTCTCTGGTTTCCAGGCTGTTACCCTTGCTGTCCTTCCATGCAGACAGCAGATGAGAACTCAGAACCCAAGGTATCCCCATCACCACCTCTCCACGCCTGGCTCCCTTGCAGGAGCTGCCCATGTGCTGACCGTCTTCCTTTCAGGCCTGGGTGCCCCTCCACAGACACTGTCCAGGAGGACGAGGCAGCCCTGCTGTGAATGGGGTCCTGCATAGCCCATCTGCTCAGAGACCCTGGTGCACGGCCCATCCACGCCTGTGTCCTCAGGCCTTGGGGACCCTCTACGCTAGGGGTCCACGAGGTGCGTGCGTGTGGAGGGGACGGAGCACAGGGTCTCCCTCCTGCCTCAGAGGCACCCTGCTCCGCACGTCCACTCACAAAGCCGCTAGTCCCATCGGGCCCTCACCTGTAAGGAGTTGAGTACGGCGAACATGTACTGAAAGACCACAGCCTGGTTGTTGACGGCGAGCACGCCAAAGACCCACGAGGTGCCCAGGATGGGCAGCAGCACGGCCACAGCTTTCGCTGTCAACCTGCAGGAGGAACAGGGAGGGTGGGCAGGCAGGGCGGGTCCAGACGCCACGCTTCCGGCGGGAGCAGAAAAGGCCCTGCTGCGAGTGAGACCCGGTTCCTCCCTGCAGGAGGCCTTGGGTCAGGAGCTGCCTACCCGGACGCACAAGACAGGGTCCCTGCAAGGCCAGCTCTGGGCCAAGCAGACAGCTCTCCTTCCGCTGGACTGCAGCTGGCACCGGGCTTCCGGGAGCCGGCGCATCCTCTGGGCAAACTCAGGCTGACCACCCCAGTCCAGCTGGTGGTGATGCTGAGGGAAACGCTGATGCCAGGTGCCCATGGAGCAGAGCACAGCCGAGGAGTCCGGGGGTAGGAGACACACCCAGCGCCGGGGCACCTGCAGCGTCAGCCTCGAGGCTCTCCCGTGGAATGTGAGTTCCGAGAGAAGAAGGATCTGGGTCCCCCAGTGTCCGCAGAGCCCAGAACAGAGCTGGTGTGGAGGCAATGCCCCAGGGGCTGTCTGAGTCCTGGCCGCCTCTGATACGTGCTGCAAATCATCGTACGCTAACCGGGGCCCGGCCTACCCTGACTCAGCCAGCTCAGCTCTCCACAGGGCGGTTTCTGCACGTAAGCATGAGAGGGAAGTCCAGAGACGGATGGGTGCCACGCTGCCCAGCTAAGCAACCTCCAAGGCCCTGGTCCCTTGGCGCTGCAACCCGCACGGTCTCCCTCACTAGACGGTGAGTCCTCTGAAGGCTGGGCTCTGCATCTCTGCAGCCCCAAAGCCAGCACAGCACCAGGACCAGCGGGCAAGATGAGGAAGAGGCCACGCAATGGATGAAGGACGAGCCAACGGTGCCGCTCAGGGATCCAGCCCCCCAGGAGGAGGCGTAATGGCCCTAAGGAGCTCCCTGGTCAGAAGCCCGAGGGCCCGGCATGGACAGCTCCTAGCAGCAAAGCCCTAGAAAACCAAAGATGTGCTCCCACACGGCATCTGTCAGGGAAGCTGCAGCTGCGTGTTTCCATAAAGTCAGTACAGTTAAAATCAGACACCTGAATCTGGGGAACAAAATATCATGAATGATTTAGATTCCATCTTTAGATCCTGGAAAATCCATCATTGAAAGGAGCAGCTGCTGAGAAGTCGATATCAATGTGTTACTTTTAAAGGGATGGTTCATTTTTACTTCAAAAATGAAGCAATAAATGATAAAATCTGGGAGGAAACTCCTCTAGTTGAGGCTCTCTGAGGACTTGTTAACACAGCCAGAGCAGCCAGGTCCCCTTGTCAAAGGCAGAAGGAGCGGGGTCCCTGCAGGAGAGGAGGCCTGGGCAGGTGAGGGACGCAGTCCGGACGCATAAGACTCCCCGATGCCCGTCCCCCTGCTCCCCGGGGGCCGGCATCCACCTCCCTCCCGCCCCCAGGACCCGGATCTCACTTGGGAAAACTGAATGTTCTCTGCTGCTTTCTGGGGAGTCTGGAATCATGACCAATAAACAGAGGTGAGAAAGCAGGTGGAAGGCAGCCCTGTTAAGGCTCCTGAGGAAGGATCTCATCGCGTTAAGTCACTGAGCGCTGAGCTGCTGGGCAGGAAGGAAAGGCCTAGATTGAAACCAGGAGAGGGGGAGCCACAAGTGTTCCGAGGAGGCTGCGCTGCGTCTTCCTGCCCGGCTCCCGGGCTCCTGCTTCACCAGCCCAGGGAGGGGACGCTAGGAAGGGAGTGAGGCAGTGACCCAGGGTCCCGCTCGGCCACGTGAAGAAGAGGTGGGGCAGGGAGCGTGCTGGGCGGGGAGAGTCGGGGGTCTGTCCAGAGGCACGGGCCGGACTCTCCAGGAGGTCGGTCCTGGGCGCCGGGTCACGTGCAGGACACAGGAGGGCACGGCGGCAGCGCCCCGGCCCTGCTTCTGCAGAGACACGGAAACGCCCTCGCAATGCACGGCCCCTACCTCCCCCGTGTCAGCCTCCACTTGGGGACCAGGTCCCCACGGAGGCCAGATGGGTCGTGGGCTCAGCTGCCTTTCAGGGCCGCGGTGCGTGAAGAGGGGCCGGGGGCAGAGACGGGGGCGCGGGTGTGGAGTGAGATCCGGGCTGCTCTGGGTGCCGCGAGGCCAGCGGTCCTGCGGGTGCCGGGTCAGAGGGGGCCCTGCGCACCGAGGGGAGGGCCTGGGGGCTGAAGTTGGGGTGAGGGAGGGTCAGGCTTCTCCCCAGCCAGGGCCCTGGGGCCGGGGGACTGGCGGCCTCACAGGGCAGCACTGCCTGTTCTCGCTGACGGACGAGGAAGGGAACTGACCCTGACCTAGGAGCATCTCGAAGGTTTCCAGGGGCTGAAAAAGCCTGAGGGGGCCGGAGCCACTTGTCAGGTTAATTTACGGTGTCTGGAATTCATTACAGAATGATTGTCTTATCGATTTGCTGCTGACATGTTTACTGTTTTCCCGTTCAGATCAGAAGAGATATAGTGTAGATCAAGTAGATAAAGTAACTTACAGTGCCAGCTGCCTAGGAACTGCACCCCGTTTCTACAGCAGTCCCTAAATTCCCTGCCCCCACTTCCTGGCCGGGTGGTTCGGGGGTGCTCACTGCACCCCAGAGCCAGGATGGACCGTGTGACTCAGGCCAGGGTTAAATGGTGATTTCCATCCACTGGGATTGATTTGTGGATGGGCATGCGGTCTGGTCTGAGTCTCGGTCTCCAGGCTCAGGACCTCTGATTACTGGGGAAAGAGACACACTTTCCCATGGACTTGAACCTCTTGTTGCAGCCATTTGGTCACCAGGAGGCAGAGTCCGTCTCAGCGTGAAGCCGACAGACGGTGTGGAGCTGAGAAGTGCGGGAGGAGCTGGGCCCTGGTGGTATTATTTGATGCGCTGGACCAAGCCGTTCTAGACTCATTCCTGGACTTATGGTTGCCTGTGTCGGTAGGTACGTCTTGTGCTTTAGCCAGCTTGTGTTGGGTTTTCTGTCACTTGCAATTGGCAGAGCCCCGACAATGGGGTGGAGAAACCCCAGAAGGCAGTGAGTATGTGGGTGGAACGGCCCCCATTCAGAGACACCTGCTCCTTCGGAGGATGAACCAGCCCCAGAGCAGGTCAGGAAGTTCCACCCTCCTCAGGACAACCTGTAAGACGGCCGCCATCACCCTCGCCGCGCAGACGAGGAAATCAGGGCGTTGAGGGGTTGAATAGCTCACAAGGTCCCAGCAGATGGTAGGGCTGAGGCAGGACTGACCCAGGCAGGGCGGTCGGGCTCCAGAACCCTCCTCTGGACCCCAGCGCCAGCTCCTCTCACCCTAGGGGTGAAGCAGTCTCTGGGAGAACATCTAATAGACCCCCTTCTTTCACAAATGGGGGCAGCGAGCTGATGCTGGTCACAGAGACCGATGAGGACGCACGTCATGAGGACACCGGGCAAGCCCAAGGGTGTGACCCGCCCTCCCGCCACCCGCGAGCAGCCTCTGTGGGCAGGGGGCATGGCTGACAGCCCAGGGTGCCGCTTACTTGAAGGCGCTGGGATCTCCGTGTATCTTGTAGTTGTCGGCGCTGATCTGTGAAATGACCCTGGTCACCGCGATGAGGATGCCCATGTTGACCTGCGTGAGGAGAACGGGAGACAAGGTGAGGGCCGGAGCCACACCTGCGGGGCATCCGAGTCCACCGGGCCCACTCCCCAGCCAGGATTCCCAGGCAAACAGGCGGCGTCTCTGGGAGAAATCGAAGCCGCGTCCCTGAACTTTTACCTGCACAGGTCACCTGCAAGACTGCCTTCTGGGAGCCCACACCTGTGCTCCCGAGAAAAGACGGCCAAACACCCCAGGCCGAGTCCCCAGGAGCACACCGAAGAAAGCATTCCTCTGCTCACCACCAGGGCAAGGAGGCTGTGAACCTCAGAACCAGACAGAGCTGCTTCCAGCCTCCTTTCACCATGTGCTCCCTGGGTGTGGCCCTGGGTAACGTACTGAAGTCCTCCGAACCTCAGTTTTTCCACTTAATGAGACAGAGTAGGAACGCCCACGGTGCAACCTGAGCGCCGGAGCACAGCCTGGCTCTCACCTCCTGCCCACACCCCAGGCCCACGGCTGTGTGTCCACAGAGGCCACAGCATGGGATCCCCGGAGACCACAGCAGAGGATTCTTCATCTTCTGCCCAATGCTTCCTCCTTGCTAGGAAAGCTCCCCTTGGGGGTCTGGGGGCTGGAAGGCTCCCCTTGGGGGCTGGGAGGCTCCCCTTGGGGGCTGGGGGCTGGGAGGCTCCCCTTGGGGGCTGGGGGCTGGGAGGCTCCCTTTGGGGGTCTGGGGGCTGGAAGGCTCCCCTTGGGGGCTGGGGGCCAGGCCCGGGCTGTGAGGGTCTCTGGCAGAGGCTCTGGCACAAAGTGTCCCCTCCCGTGGGCAGCTCTCCAGGGTCCTGAACAGGAGCCTGACCAGGCAGGTGACAGCAGGGGAAGCGAGGCCCCGCCATGTCCTTCCGCTACAGGGTCCACAGCTGGATTCGGGGCTGTGCTGCGACGGGACCTCTCCCTTGTATCTGAAAACTTCTGAGGTCATTTACAGAGTCGGTGAGGAGTCCCGCTCCCGGCCACGTGTGAACCTTCAGGCCTGAGCACAGGCAAGGACAAAGGCGTTCCTGGCAGGCCACACAGGGAAAGCGGCCCTCCCCACACAACGCCTGGGCCACAGCAGAGCATCCCCGGCTCTGAAGGGGACGCAGGCCCCTCCTGCCCCGGCCGGCCACGCCGCACACGTATCTGCGTTCCTGGCCTGAACGCCCCCGTTAGAGGCCTCCTTCTGGGGGCCCAGCCTGAGGCCTTCCCAAAGCATCTCTGCTGACCCCTCATCTCAGGGGCCTTGCAGACACGTCTCCGCGAGCTGCCTCAGTGTCCAGCTCCCAGGTCCAAGGCTCAGCAGCAGCCTCTCCCTCAGAACGCGTCAGCAGCGAGGCACCCCTGCCCGCGCGGCTCCGCGGGAGGGGGTCCTGGGAAGCTGGCACCCCTGCCCGTTTAGCCCCTTGCTTATACCATCACTATAAGTGAGTAAGGCTTTCCTCATTAGTCTTTAGAGCAAACACAGAACAGATGCTGTCAGTGGGGCCCCTGTCTTCGCTGACCATCTCCGCACCCGGCAGCTTGGCTTCTGACAGGCTGCCTCACTCGCCCCCTTTTTCTCGCCTGTAAAGTGCGGATGACGCTGGAGGTCTTCCGAGGTCAGGGCACACAGGAGAAGTCGGCAGATGGGAACACCAGTGCCCTCCAGGCCTCCCCGGCCCGCACTGGTTGACCGGGTTAGCGCCACAGGAAGGCCTCACTCCGCAGACAAGAAAGGGGCGGGCCAGCATGGACGCCAGGCTATTGGTGTGACAACGCAGGGACTTTGCCACTCAAGCGGCTCAGTGACCGAAGCCAGGGGACTAACTGGTTGGCGCTTTAAGCATGGGGATGTCTATTCCAGACGCCGAGGTCCAGTGAAGTCTGCGAATAGCTTGCTCTGAGGTCACACAGGCGCTGCACCCGCGCACCCGTAAGCCCGTCCTCACCTCCAGTGACAATAGCTGCGTCACGGAGCTGGGACGCGGGGCCCGAGTGGCCAATCAGAAGCCACAGTCCCTGCTGCTCTCACCAAGATTCAGCGATTTTTCGTGATTAAAGGCTTTTCAGCCTGTGGTTGATTTCTAGAGTTCTGAAATGTCTGGGTTTTTTCCACGTATAATTCTTCCAGTAGCTTCTTTGTATTCTAGGGGGAGAACATTTCCTGAGGTCCTCCGCGTACCATCCTGTAAGTCCTGCCTCTTCCGCTTTGGGAATTTATATCCTGGGCTCCTCACCCGCTGGCCGAAGCTGAAGCCTTGTTTATAACCAGAAAAGACTGGAAACACTTGAATTGTTCCCGACAGGGACCAGGTTCGGGGCTACTGTGGGCAGCCTACTCTGTGGGTGCATCACGGACCAAGGCGGCTCCTCCTGTGCGGATGAAGCCGGAGGTCCAGCACACACTGTGTGTGCGGAAAAGGCACAGAATGAGGTGTATATATATTTATATCTGCCTACATCTTCAGAGCACCCCTAGGATACACAAGAAGTTAGCATCAGGGGTTGTCTGTTTGTGGGGCGGGTGGAAACCAGGGACTTAAGAGAGAGACGTGGGCAGAGACTGCTCAAAATATACATTACTAAGCTTTGCTTTCAAATTTTTAACCATGTGTGTTAATGTTCAAAAATCAAATTGCTTAATTACACTATAAAAAGGAAGTAACATCAATCCTTTTTCCTGTGCACATCCCAGTTATGACCTTGGGCTCAGGAGGAAAACAGGCTTAACTGTGAAGTGTCCCAATAATTCAGGGAAGGGGATGGAGAAGCCACAGAGCCTGGGACCCGGGAGATGGATGCCAGGCAGCCTCTGGGGAGGAGCCTGAACACCCCACGTGACCCCAGAGGTCTCATCACAACCACCTCTCCCTTTGCCGGCGGAGGCTGACCCGGGATTCTGCCCTAGACCTCTCAGGTGTGACGCCGGGCGGTTCACACTGCTGTTCCCAGACGCTGGGACGTGGCCGCTGAATGGATGATCAGATTACGGCAAACTGTTTCACAGACACAGAAATGCTACAAGTGATTAACTCGATTTCAGGTCTTCTGTTATTTCTTGGCCTCTGTATTTAAGACCCGGAAGGAAGCGTTTCAGTGATGTTTAAGCTGCCCAGGTGATTGGCTGTTACGATTCATCATCGTGCCCATGTCTCCGAAGCTTTTGCTGGGATTTATTTATTTCCCTTCTCCCTCTTTCAGCCGGGGGCCTGTCTGATTTCATTTGGCGTGCACGCTTCCCCCCGCGTTGGTAAGACAATCACGTTGGCCACAGCAGCATGAGAGAAGGTGCAGGCTAACCTCCGAGCCTACATTAATGTGCAATTACGTGGGAGACAGCAGCTGAGGGTGAAACAAATCTGGCGTTTCATGAAAATACAAACCAGAAGCGGGCCTGGCCCCCTCACTCCATTTCACTCGCCCTGGCTTGCGCCTGGTGCAGACTGGGAAAGGCCCTGGGGTGAGGCGTTTATAACGTGAATGTGGGGTATTTCATCAACTAAGTATCTCTGCGTTAGAACAGCCAACAAGCTACTTATGACAGATGTCAAACCAGTAATTCACAGGCCGCATTTCAGCAAAAAAAAAAAAAGGAGGGGAGGGTGGAGGGAGGACACACTCAGGACCACGGGGATTTTTGCTGGGGGGAGGGAACGGCTGGGCAGGGCTCTGGGGTTGGGACCATGCTGTGTTTCTTGACCAGACTCAGGGCCACTTAGGTATTTGTGAAAAATCATTGGGCTGTGCACCACGATCTCACAGTGAAAGGTTATACATGCAGACACACACAAAGACAGAGTAAACGCTTCATGTGTATCTATACCTGTTTCTGTGTCCGTACAGGTGTTTACGGTTCTGTATCTTTACGTCTGTAACTATCGCTGTAATTGTTCCCGTGTCCATATCTGTTCTCAGGAACTGGTAACTGGATCTGTATCTATGTGTCTTTATTTATGTACCTGTATTTGTAGTCACACAACTAGCTTGGCTTCTCCCCAGCTGAGAGGAGGATTTTAAAACTCTAGACTCTTTCTCTTCCCGGACTTGGAGGTCTTTTTCCCGGGAGTCGCCGGCACGGAACAAGCCCCCTGGGGGGGCTCAGGCTAAGGTGGCCCCTGTGGCCCATGGCGCCCCTGCTTCTGTAAGACCTGCCTGCCCCGTGGGCACTTTTGCACTCAGCCTCACTGGAGTCGCCCAGGAAATGGCATCCACGTCCCTTCATAATCGGGGAGAACAGTCCGTGAAGGGACAGGTGGGGGGTGCGTATTTGGCAGCGGGGTGACAGGTAAGCTGTGAACCGGAAGGGGCTCGGTTCTGCCCTTTCCCTCCCAGCACTGGGCCCACCAGGCGCACCGGTGACAATCCTGTCCCACAGGTTCCTGTCCCTCCGGGACCAACCTCACCGGGACACAGCGAAACCGCACACCCCAACACGAACACGCACCTTTCCAGTGTTTTAGTTTAAAATGATGCTCGTGATGTGTGGGTGTTTTTAAATGGAGGGATGTGCAAGCAAGTACCCCCCGGACGCAGACCCCTCTCTGGGGAACGCCATCCCGTGTGCATCCACCAGACATTTCTCTCCCACGGACGTGCTCACGTGAACGTGCGCCCGAACAGAGCTTTGCACAAGCTACACAATGGGGCCGGGCCCCACATGTGACGCTGAAACCTGCTGTCTGCGGAGCGCCTCTGGGAACAACGGGGACGACTCAACACGGCACAACCCAGGGTCCTCAGAGGAAATGAGAAACACGGGACACTTCCACCCCCGGCCAGCCTGAGCCCTGACAGTCGGAGAGGCTGGGTCCCAGGACCCTTCTGCCGCATCCCCTGGCCTGGGGTCTGCATGCTTTTCCTCTCAAGGTCCAGGGAGCAAACATCTTTGGCTTTTCAGGCCTCCCAGTCTCTACTGTAACAGCTAAGCTCAACGGCTGCAGCGTGACAGCCGCCGCAGTTTGTAAATAAGTGCCCGGCACCTGCGCGGGATTGACCACATGAGCCGCAGCCAGCGGACCCTGCACTTGACCGTTCTCAGCGGACATCCCCTCCCCCCAGCCCAGGGCTCTCCAACTTCCCACAGCCCACCTCGGACTGCAAGCCAGCTCCACACCGGAATCACCGGGAGCTCTGAAAGGTCCAGTAAACCCAGAACCTCCCGGGTGGGGCTCAGGCAGGAACCGTCCCCAAGCTCCCCAGGGATTCCATTACTAACAAGAGTGAGAACCACAGTCCTCATAGGTGCGCGGCTGACGTCAAGGAGAGGGGCTGGGGCGGGGCGGAGGTAATGCCCCCTCTGGAAGGACAGCAGGGCTCCAGCGAGCCTGGAGGACATGGGATGCGGGGACCCTGCTGCTGGACCCCTCACTGTGGTGGGTGGTAGGGAAGGATCCAGGCAGGGCCGCCTCGGATCCCCCGCCGTCACTGACCAAAGTCAGAGGAAACAGCTCAGCCGGGGAGTCTGGGAGCGGGCGATGCTGCCGGGCCCTGCAGAACTGGGGGTTAAGTCAGCACAGAGAGACAGCAGGGCGAGGCCTTCCACACTCACTCACTCCCCTTCCACCCCTGCCACTGCCCGCGCTCTGACCAGGAGGGTTGAACTGGCGGGGGGACTGGAGTCGGGTCTGAGCCCGAGCCTCCGTCTGGGTGACGAGGCGAGTGGTCCTCCCGGACCCCAGGGGCAGAAGGGAGGGCGCCCCGGGGTCGCCCACGGGAGCCTCTGTCACTCTGTGAAAGGCCGGGTGGGAAAGTGACTGCAGATGGCCCTCACGCAGCCCTGGGACAGGGCACAGCCTGGAGGGAGAGCTCAGGGACGTGTCACCGCGACAGTGCACCACCTCCCGCAGCTGAAAGCAATTGATGGAAGGACCCGGGCCTGTACTCAGAGCTCGGGGTTAACGCCAAGGACGGATGCCCTGAGACCACAGTCCCGTCCCTTTCCCGACCCGGCAGCCCTTCCTGGAGGAGGCCTCCTTTACAGAGCCGCTGTGTCATCGCCCTGGGCTGGCACGGACTGCAGTCCCCCTTCCCGCACAGAGGTGACACAGCAGTGTGATTCTAACCGCCTGTGATGGACAGAGAAGGAAACATCCCCAGCACCACAAGGGAGCCAGCCGCTGGAGAGACGGCCAGGGCTCACGGGGTGCTGGGGACACCAGCTCCTGTGACACAGAAGGGCTGAGGGCGGAGGGACAGCCTCAGGGACCCTGCGGCCGGCGCTGCCGACAGGAGTGTGGTCTGTGGGGGACGGAGCACCGTGCACCCACTGCCCTGCGTGAGGGATCGGGGGGTGCACTCCTGGCCCCCGTCTCCTCCCTCCCTCTGAGCCTGGTCCGTGTCCATCCGGACCGGCCCCCGGGGACACTGAGAACAGGAGGGGAGTGGCATGGGAGGGGCACCCAGCTGACGCATGCAAGACCCGTCTCCCTGTCGCCCACCCCTCCCACCAGGGCCCTGCGCGGACCCTACAGAGAGCCCGGTGGGCCCACGAGCCCTGCAGAGCTGGGAGCACAGCCCCGCCTCTCCTCTGGCACAGAGGCCCGGGGGCTGGGGCCACGGGGACCCAGGAGGCTCGCAGAGCCAGCACGTCAGGGAGGGAACGCCCCCGTCTCCCGCTTGTCCCCGTGGCCGTGGACGCCCCTGAGCACACGTCACCTGGCAGGGGACCGGCGTGGAGGGCAGCGGAGTCAACGCAGCCTGAACGGGGGGGCGTGTGTGGGGCTGGCGCACCCCCCCCCCATGTCCCGAACAGACGACGACACCACGGTGATGCCCCCCACCCTGCCCTTCTGGAAACTCTCTACCAAGAAGATGCTGCTGCCCCTCTGTGTGGCCTGAGGATGTCTGAGTGGAATTTTAATTAAGGAGGAAGAAACCACATCTTTAGGCGTCTTCCCTTGGATACGTTTTTAATTAACCACCAGGGCCCACGGCCTCAGTCAGTGCCACCAAATTTGGAACAAAGTCAAAAGCAGCTTTCAAATCAGCCGCTGGGGAAGGGAGCGGGGGGTGAGTGAAAGGAGGGCTGGCGTCACAGTATTTGGGAGGGGATGCAGGAGTGGTGGGCTTCAGTGCTACCCACAGACCCTCTCCAATAAGCCCACCCTCCGGCAGCCCTCCTTGGTGACACAGAACATCGGATCTGTCCTTAGGATCAGGACAGTTCATGGGCCACCACAGCCGGGACACCCGACGGGGGAGGCGACGGATGAGGACACCAAAGGCTCACGTGTCTCTGGCTGGAGTCCCTTCCCTCACCTTCTGTACCGGGCTCACCTGGGGGCTCAACACCCTTCAAAGGCAGCACCCTCAGAGGCAGTGAGCATGGCCTGGCTCCCACCCTGGGGGTGCGTGGAGAGCATGTTCTGGGGTCCCAGCCAAGGGTGTGGAGAGTGTGTTTTGCGGATTTGCACAAGGTGGGCAGGAGGGATGGGGGGTGCCCTGATGTCAGCCCCCAACACCTGTGGGGAGAGATGCCCAGACTGGGACAGCATGGCGATGCCTCACCTCTGACCAGACCCCAGCCAGGCTCAGCACCCAGGTACCGGCAGCCCCCTCTCCCAGGCCCTTTTCCTAGGGCTTCTTGGGGATCCCCACCTCTAGCCCCAAGAGTTCAGGGGGATAAAATAATAAACCCTGCCCCTTGGGCCTGACCAATCATCTGCCTCCCTCCAAGCCTCAGTGATTGGCTCTGGAACAGACACCTGACCCATGGGAGCCAATCAGAATCTGCCCTGGGACTTCTGCTGGGACTGCTGGGAACAGTGCCTCCCTCCTTACCCTGAACTGCAGAGCTGGAGGATGTGTCAGGGTACCAGCTCCATCATGTCCCCCCCAGGAAAGCCTGCCTGAGATGGAGCCAGCAAGGAGGCAATGGGACCACGGGGTGAGCAGGAGATACCTGTGGACATCACTGAGTGCCTGGAGCCAGCCATGCCTGATTCCCCTGTTTCCCAGGACTGAGCCTTTTCTACTCAAGGGCACTCAAGCTGGTTTACTAGCACCTGGGGAGAAGGGGGAGGAGAGAGAACAAAAGGAAGAGGGCCAGTGGAAGGATGTGGGGGAGGAGAGGAAGGGGACATCTAAACTAGTACAGCTACCATCACGGGCCAGAATTTTATCATTCTACTTATTCCCTGCACCTTAATTTGCCCCTCTGTAATAACAGAAATTACCATCTCTCCAAGCAGCTAATTTAGGGGCAAGTAAGAGAGAAATTTAATGTAAAAACACATTCAGATCTTAAAAAAAAAAAAAAAAGATGCTCTATAAATTTGAGCTTTATTTTTGTTTTTGTTTTGTTTTTTTTGCGATATGCGGGCCTCTCACTGTTGTGGCCTCTCCCGTTGCGGAGCACAGGCTCTGGACGCGAAGGCTCAGCGGCCATGGCTCACGGGCCCAGCCGCTCCGCGGCATGTGGGATCTTCCCGGACTGGGGCACGAACCTGTGTCCCCTGCATCGGCAGGTGGACTCTCAACCACTGTGCCACCAGGGAAGCCCTGAGCTTTATTATTAACATTAAATAACTTCATGGGAAACCAAGTATAAGGACCCAGGGTTACAGCTGTGGTCCAGTCCTTTGGCCAATCAGAGCATTTCATTCTTCTGGCCACAGTGAGGGCTGGCCAATCAGAACATTCTGCTTCCACTGGCTTCAGTGAAGGCTGGCCAATCAGAAGATTCCGTTCCTCTGGCCAATGAGAGCATTCTGCTCCTCTGGCCTCAGCGAGGGGCCCATGGTGGGCAGAGTTCCAAGGCAGGTCCATCAGAAATGATGAAAACCGATCCCAGGATTTGGTGGGACGCGTCGGTAGAACCATAACAAGAACAACAAAGGAGGGTTTTTTCCCATGGCAGTTATTATAATTCTGTGTGGTCCTAGAGTTTCTTAGCAGCATCTGGGGCAACCTACCTAAGAATGGAGCCAACTGACAGGAAAACAGAGCTGAGAGGTGGGGCGCCAGAACCACGTGGAGACGGCCTCGTCTGAACCCAGACGCACAGCCACGGCAAACGTTCCTGACTGTGAGCTTAGAGATCCCCATTTCTGTCACCCTCTCTGAGTAGGTCCCTCATTATCACAGGAATTCTGTTTTGTGTGGTTCTTGGGAGGCTCTGACGAAAACTCCCTAACAGAGCCCTGGATCCTGCATCTCCTTGACCACGGAGATGTGCACGTGAGGAAATCATGGAAGAGCATCGGGAAAGAAAAGAACCAGTTGGGTCTGCACTGCCCCTCCTGGACACACACCCACACCTGCTGCTTCAGCATGAAAAGCACCGAGGGCCTTAAACAGATCTGCATTAAACCTGAAAACCTGCCCAACCTTCCTGAGTATCATTCGGGGAAAGGAGGCTCTGGGTCACACCCCCATGAGGGGCTGTAACAGGACCCATGCTGCCCCAGCTTAGGACGTGCTCTCAGGGGGCCCAGCTGCACCTCCACAAAGCCCAGGGCTTCCTCCACTCCGGCCCCTCCCCAGCCCAGCTCCGCGCCCGCACGGCAGAGGACATACCACGATGATGAACAGCGCAGGAGCTACGAAGGCCCAGATGGCACCATTCCCGAGCGACAGCCAGCAGCTGTGGAAGGGGCAGAGGGTTACTCCAGGGCATCATCCCACGTCCCAGGGGCCCTGCATCCAGGACAGTACAGGGACACCGTGGGGCGCAGTCACAATGACACTGTTAATCCCCACAAACGTGTCTGTATCCTGTCCATGACCTCACGCCCCCCGCTCTTGGGAAGAATGTTCTAGGTCTGTGGACTGGCTCGGGGAAAAGAAGGCTTTTCCAGGTCACCTCGTTAGTGGAAAAATTCACAATCTCTGAAGAGTCTAGCCAAAATCCAAAGGAGGTTTGAATTTTATTACGAGAAATAAATAAATGGGCTTTTGCCAGGGGCCGGCTTCCTTCCAGAGCATTTCAAACACTGACTTCACTAGTGTCTTCTGCAGGGATTCAAGGAGTGAGGAGGCATCACGTGACGCAGCGTGGACCATCTTCATCTTCTCATCAGCTGTCGGTCAGTTCCATCGCCCGGCAGTGCCATCCCCCGACCCCGCTCCACAACCGAGACGAAAGGTCCCAGTGGATCCCAGCCACGGCTGTGATTTCCAGAGAAGTAGGGTCCAGTATGAGGATATGAAATTTCTCCTGGCTTACGAGACATGATTCCAGGAACTCAGGCAGGACTACCATCTTCCTCTCCAGAGCATCAGAACCGCCAAGAGCCCGGGGTCCCTGAGACACGTCACCTCCCTGGATCTGGGGGCAGCGCCGGGGGCCTGGCACACCCGCCAGGATCTGGTGAGGCATACGGTGCATCCTCACGGACGCAGGACGTGGACGTCCCTGCGGGGCCGCCTGGTCACTCACTCACGCCTGCTCACCCAGCGCAGCCCCCTGACAGCACAGCACCGCCCCCCGTAACCCCACGGCGCCCCTGAGGCAGGTGCTGTGATGACCCCACCCTGCAGAGGAGGAAGCTGAGGCCCAGGGACGTTCAGGGACCCGAGTCTATGCCTGCACCCTGCCTTGCTGCCCGCGTCCTCCCCCGAGATCTCCTGGACCAGGAGACACGAAATGCCCCAGACAGGTGACAGCGCCTGTAAGAGGCTCGTTCCCGTCTGGAACCCAGAGCCTGGAGAAAAGAGCCTCCCGTCTGAGGACACGGCACTTAACATGGAAGCACATGTCGAGTCTGGTGGTCCCTCTGCAAAGGGGCAGCTCCAACCCAGGCTCCCTGGGAGGGTGGGGATTCTGCAAGAGGAAGCCTGTGCTTTCCACCATTTTCGTGCAGAAGGTTAAGTGGGTGAGGACCTTCAGATCCCCGGCCCTCCACAGACACTCAGTGAGCCTCGGGACCTTTGCTGGGGCTGCCTCGCTCGCGGGCACATGAGTGGGTGAGAGGCTGACATCAGAAACAGACCGTGGAGCTGAGACGCATGGTGGGCGGCCCAGCATCTGCGCTCCCAGATGGAAAGACACGGAACAAGTGCCACTGAGATGTGTCTGAGGAGATGTTTCTTCTTTTAATTAGTGCCTTGGCTTCGGATACACACAGGCTTGCAAGGAACGGGCCAGAACAATGGATGTTTAATCGTTCTTACTTCAGTATGGACTCAGAGAGCGCCTTCCTTAAGTGCTTCATCTTCAGGAAATTGTTGCCCTAAAGCAGAAAAAGCCAGATTCCTCCCAGTTTAGCAACTCAGCTGAGAAACTCTCTCAGGCTGAAGCCGGGACAGTGTTGAACTCCCTCTCTCTCCTCTTGAAAGCTCTCCGTGGCATCGTCACTCAGTGGTCTTCAGCTTGGCTGACGAGAGGGGCAGCTCCCTGAAGACAGGTGAGCTAAAGCCTTTTTCTCTTTGGGAGGAAAGGAATTCAAATTTCTGGAAGGTGAACACCTGACCTGGTTGCACAGTCCCAACCCAGCCTCTTCCTGATTCAACTAGGGACCCACCAGCTGCAGTTTCAAAATAGCGGCACGAGGTCTGGCACGTACACAGTCCCGTCTGCTGCTGCCCCAGCGATGAGAGCGCCCCCTTGCGGGTGCACATCAGACTACACTTATTCACACAGTCCCGTATTCACTCGGCTGTAATTTAATGGGACTTCTAATGTACGAGGCACTTGCTGACCACCCCAAGAAAGGGTCAGCACAAAACAGGGCTCCACAGGCGACCAGGCTGTGCGTCCAGGACAGCCACGTGGATGAAAAGCTCCCATCAGAGACTTATCGGGACCACCCAGTGCAGGAGGCACTCTGACCCCCTCGATGCTAGTTCCAAGGTGGGACGAAGCCCAGAGCACCGCTGGGGGTGTTTTTAACTCTATCAGGCCTTTTTTACTGCCAGGGCCGGAGGATACCAGCCTTGGACAGACCCCTCCCGAGAAGAACACAGCAAGACAAGGAGCCATGGGGACCCGCACCGTGCCCCTCCCCACGGGAGTCCTGCCCACACAGGGTTCACCCCTTCACTTACTTCTTACTTGTTCCGTAACTGTCCATGGCAAAGACTATTGAAATGATACAGATCAGAAGAGGAAAACCTGCAGAAAGTGAGAGCAGGAAACTTTATTAGCTTTGCTCCAGTCTCCTCGGACACGTTCATTCATTTATTCATTTATACCTGACGTGTACAAAGAAACGTGCGCTAAGTGTTGAGGACACAGAACAGCCCCTAGGCTCCAGGAATTGAGAGTCTAAACAAAGAGACAACTAGTGCGCGCGCGCGCGCACACACACACACACACACACACACACACACACACACATGCATTTTAGGGCAGATCTGTTATGAATCTGATTCTGTATCTGAAAACAACGCCCTCCCGGCTGCTGGGGAAGCGGCATGCCCAGGCCTCTGTCCGATCAGCGCCCTGAGCACAGCCTCTCCCTCTGCTCTCCTGCACGGAAGGAAGGGGGAAGAAGAGACAGTAAAGGGTCCCTTCCACCCACTGACCCTCCCCTCCAGAGGGTGGTCAGGAGAAAGGGCTCCTGACCAGGACCCTGCATTTTGCAGATGGCTAGGATAAAAGGGGGCAGGGGAAGATACATTAGAACAGGCGGCTCCTGTGCCCCTCTGGCCGAGCCTGCCCAGCCCGTGGGAGATCTGCTCCAGGACCCAGAGGGAAGCCTGCTCCGGGCTCCAGGCCTGGGCGCCTCAAGGCCTCAGCCCTCCTGCGACCCCTGGTGGCTGGGTCAGCTCCACACCGGCCCTCTGAGGGTCAGCGTTAAATGATCTCCTTGAAAAGGAGTCTCTGGAGAGCGGTCCTGTCTCTGAAACACTTTGTCTTGATGTCAAAATAGTCTGACCACATCACAGGACATCTGGACAAGACAGTCGCCCGGCCCTCAAAGGAGACCAGCGAGCAGCCTCTGGGGAGAGGTGGACAGGCCAGGGGCCAGGAGGGGACGCACCTCTCGCTGCTGACCCGCCGTCACACTCGGGTTTTCTACCCACGTGCACGACCTCATGGAAGCCAGAGCGTTTCTCGATGTCGGAGCCTCTGGCTGCGGCCTCCTGCCCTGATGGACTCAGAGTCACAGGAGACAAGGGGGACGCCGAGGATCCGGCCCGCACCTGCCGCCCACTCGCTTGGGGCCTCAGTTTCCTCAGACGTTGCAGGGAACCCCGCTGCCTGGCTCTCTTGGGAGGATCACATGGGCCCTGAGATGGTGAGGGGCCCTGGGGACATTGCGCACCGACTCCCCCCCGTCCCATCTTCCCAAGGAAGCTCAAGCCTTGGGGTGTGGGAGGAGTGGGCACCGTGTGAGCTCTGGGTCCACAGGACAGCCCAGCAGGTGCACACGGGACCCTGCAGATTCCCCAGGGCCCCGTCCGCGGGTGTCGTGGAAGGTGCAGTAAGAACCCGAGGTGCCTGGAAGGACGGATTTTCAAACTCAGTGGTTGAGGCTTCACTTTGAGTCAACACCACATCTCCCTCCCCGGATCGTGGCCACGGCGGGGGCCCAAGTCAGGGGCTGGCATCCCTTTGCTGCCCAAAGTTAAACGGAGGAGGTGAAGATTCTTTTTCTGCCTGCACAACTGACACGTTTCTCCTACGATCCCCAAAGCAACACTGACACTCAGAGGACAGGCCACAGGGCAGTGATGGAAGGGTCTGAGAAGAAGGTGGGCCCTACCCTCTGCTTTCTCTGAAACGCGCTGCAGGAGCCGCAGCACCGCATTCTATTCCCAGGATCCCCCAGAAGAGCTGTGCAGCCTCAGGGAACCAGCTGAGCCTCTCTGGGCTGCCACGTTCTCACTCTGGAAACGGAGATGACAGCACGTCCCATCAGGCTGTGGTGAGGATCACACGCGCTGCGGCCACGGATGTGATGAAGGATGCGCTGATGTATGAAGCCCGTCTCTGTTTAATGATCTCCACTCTTATTAACTAGCTCTGATGCCTCTTCCACTGTTGCTATCATCTGAAATTCACACCCCATAACCCATGCAGACGCTTGACGTGCTTCCGCAGTTGGGGGTCCTCTGGTCCTGTCCTACGGACGGTGACTCTGTGGCGCTCAAGAAGCGCTCCCTTTGGAACGTGGTGACCTTTCAGAGGGACCACACTGGCGCCTCCCTGGCTGCTGCCCCTAGGATCCAGGGAAGGAGGGAGGGGCGATGTGAGGGGCAGCCATAAGGAGCATTGCTGTGAAATATTAACCCAGGGGCGCGGATGCCTCGACAGAGAAGGGGCGGAGAGATGACAGCGCTGGGTGGGAGACAAGTGGTCCGGCCTCCGGCAGGGGTCGCCGCGCCACATCCGGATGCCTCGTTCTGGGCACGCGGTGGCTGGTACTTCTGCACCCTGGGGCTGTTGAGCTGTCGGCTCCTTCTGGGCAGTGAGCTGTGGACAGAATTGACCCATGCCTCTCTCGGCTAAGTATTGATTTCCCGGGTGACATCTACCCAGGTCGTCCTCTCTCTCACAGCATCCAGCAGTGGCTCCAGGCAGCAACTTCTCCATCACCCCGGGCTCCTGAGGGACTGTCCCGAGCACAGCCCCTCCCACTGCCACCGGCCCGCTGAGGACACGCAGTGTGATCAGGAGATAAATGCTACTGTTTCCACCCCACGTGAGCTGGAGGCTGCTTGTCATAGCAGCATAACCTAGCCTGCCCTGACTGACGCACGTCCCAGGGTCTCGGCACTGTGTCACCTCCCTGGGACACCAGCGCAACTTCAGAGAAAGGCGGAGTCCAGAATGAGCTCTGATGACGTTTTCACCCTCAGATGAGTGGGCGCTCACAAAAGAAATGAAGTCGTAACAGAGAAAAATAAAGCAAGCTGTATTTCTTTCGCTTCTGAGTTTGTGGTCAGAGAGTCGCGTCTGCTGTTTGTGGTCAGAGATTCATGTCTACTGCACCGACGTGTAAAGGCTCAACTGTTTTCTCACTCACCTGCTCTCCCCGTTCCCACATGGACCCCTTGAGGACAGAGATTACATTACACTCACCTTTCAAGTTCAAGCACAGGACCTGACGTACAGCTAAACTGCAAGTATGTTGTTAAATCTGACACCTCTAATCCCAACTCAGCCAAAAACATAGTCCTTGAGTTTCAAAACATGATACCGTTTGAAGGTCAGGGTAAGAGCACGGTGAAAATCTCCAGGGAAGTGGCCTCTCTCTGGGGGACCCTCCCTGCAGGGTGATCGCCCCCCCCGCCGGGCCCTGGGTCAGCCTCCAGCTCCCTCTTAATTCATAACTGCAGGTAGAGAGAGGCCAGCCGCCTGCAGACTGTCTGTACTTAGGCCCACAGCCAAGTCGAACCCAATGAGAAGGAAGGACGCAGTTCAGAGCCGTGAGGAAATCAGTTAAGGGGACGCTCACGTGGAGACAGAGCCCTGCTGGAACCCAGCCCGGCGCTCCATTTGCAGTCTGACAGAGGCTGTACACTCAGACACCCACAGGGGAGGCGCTGGTATCAGAAACCATACAGTCGCAGCCAATGCTGTCAAGTAGGAACGGAAGCTCAGGGTTCCCAGATCACCTCACCTTTCAAAAGAACTCTATAATTTTATGCAAAATCTCTCCATTTTTAAGTGTTGGCAAATCATTCATTTTTTTCCTCCAATGCTGTGCAGACCAAAGAAGAGATCCTTCAGGGCTGGATTGGATTATGACCCACACCTCCATCTTGAACCAACATACCCGACTCCTGTCACAGCAGAGACCAACTCCACACTTTTCATTCATTTCAACTGTCCCTGCTGTGGCTACGGGGTGTGTGCGTGTGTGTGCGCACATATCTCTAAGCTATTCGACCGTTCCCGTAAAGAAACCAGCCGTTACAGGTGGTTGGTCACTTGTCCTGTAAACCTTTTACTCAATGAAGTCAGAAGCCGGAGGCAGGAGCGACCCTCCTCTGTCAAGGAGTCGCGGCAGAACGGAAGGAGAAGGTCATTCCTGAGTTGGGCTCACCAGGAAGGAACTGGAGAGGAGAGGACATTCCTGCTGCTGTGAGGAGCCCAGCCGAGCACAGGCATCCAGGTGCGGAGACGCGCGGCAGGACGGCCAGTCTGCCCACAGGCGGGACGCAGGGCGTCACTGGTCCCGCAGGGCATCAGCGGCAAGCACCGGGAGTTCCCTGCGAGCCCACACCAGTTGGGAGGCAGCTGCTGTGTCTCCTCTCTCCACGTGGGCCCCGGTGAGCCTCTCCAGGCCCGCGGGAACGCCAGGAGGGGCACATGACTTACCTCCACTACGTCCCCCCAATGAACCACGCTAGGAGCTCAAAGCACAAAGTAAAATGTTTGTATGTTCCCTGCGCCATGAGGACCATGAAAATTAAATCTATCGCAAGAAAACTAGAAAGGAGTAGCAGGTCCCTTATGCTGCATTAATGCTTTATGGCAGATGCAAGAATGCCAGGCGTCAATTACTCTGGCGGGAAGCAGGGTCTCCTGTGCCCTGGGGCTCCTCACGATGGGCAAAAAGGAAGTTAAACAAAGTCAAGCCACTGGGGAGGTGACTCCCCGATTGAAGGACCACCATAACTCGTGCAAGTTAGCTTTAAAACAACACAACCACTTAGAGTCTCTATACATTTTCTTAAGGGCATGCAGCAAATTAAGAAAAATTTATTCAAGAAAACCTACTAAGTCTGGGTAAACCTGACACGCTGGGACACCTGGGCTACAACCTGCTCCGCTCCAGGCAGCTGTGGCCAACAAGACAGGCTCCCTCCCCCGGGACCCAGTCCAGAGCCACAATATCTCCCTGGGGCAGGCTGCCTGCACTTCTCATTCTCCCCAGGACCACGGGGCAGAAACTCTATTCCAGGCAAGAGCGACCGAGAGATCAGAATTCCTTTCCTCCCTCCAACCACAAGCCCTAGTGTACAGGGTCCATCCCAGGCGTGGCTGGCTGAGAATACAGGGCCCTGACTGCCCCCGCCCCAGGGCACCCATACACTGTGAGACTAGAGGCCACCTCCGTGCCTGATGCCCTGCATTAAAGCCGGGGTGTCAATCCGAGAGAAGCAGGCCACTGTCCCCGCACCGGCTCCAGAGCAGTGCCTCTGGGATTCTTCCCAGGGAGGAGGGAAGCCGACCATTAGAACAGAGAAATCCAAAGCACTCCCCACGGAAACTGACTTTTCTGAAAAACAGTGAGGGGAAGTTCAACCCGAAGAGCACCTGGCCTCCTAGAGACGTTTCACATGAAGATGAAATCACAACCCACCTCTGCCCCAGCTGCCCCATCCCATCCCCACCTACCCCATCCTATCCCATAGTAGTAGCGGTGTTTGCTGTCCTCTGATCCAAAGACCTTGATCACCATGCTGTAGAGATGCAGCCCTTCCACCAGCATCCACGCAAAGACGCTCAGGAAGAGGTAGTGCAGGAGCACGGCCAGCACCTGGCACGGGGCCTAGGACCAAAGCAACGGCAGGGAGGGTAAGCTCTCTCGGGTGTGAGCAGTGGGTGCGTGCTGTTGCCCCAACCTCCCTGCACCCATTTTCTGGGGGGGCGCCTTCTAAACACGTGGCCTCACTTCCTTCCTGGGGAGTCACAACTTGCCTTTCCCAGCTGAGTGATTTGAGTGGGGCACGTGACTCAGGCAGTAGCCAATCACTGCACCACACCCCCTCCCGGGTACTGTGATTGGTTCATGAGAGGGCAGGGACTCGGTCCGGCCAATCAGCGTAAACATCCCCATCCCTGCAGCAGGATTGGCTCAGGGGTGGGCACGTGACCGGCCGGGTTGCCGGGCGTTGGTTCTGGGGTGGGCGGAGGCGCCGGTGAGCAGGTTTCCCTCCTTCTTTTGGACGCAAGGACCCAAGGATAGGAGCCCGGAGCTGTGGAAGCCACCCCGGCCCGGAGGCGAGGCGTGCAGAGGGGAGCGCGTGAGGGGAAGGGAGTTGAGGGGCAGAGAGAGAGCAGCGTGTGACGTGGCTGAAACCTCTAGACTCAGGAATTTTCAGTTCTCCATTTCAAGGTGTTGGTTACCTACCTGGAGCCGAAAGGCCTGAGCGACACGGCCGCTTCACTGGGCTTTACTCTCAGCAGGTGTAATGGACAGAGGTGCACAAACTACCTGTAATGTCTGTTCCCTCTGGCTGCTCGGGGCACTGATACCCAGAAGGCCCCCCTGCCTTGCGTGTGACAAGCAGGCAGGGGCAGGGCCTGCTCAGCACTGCGCGCTCCTCTCCCCTGTCCAGGGCGGCAGCTGTCTGCTGGTCCCCCTTTTTGCTCCTAGTGTCTTGGCCACAACTCCAAGCTCAGCCATGTGGGCTCAGATTCCCCCGGAGCCTCAATCAGAGATCCCCCCACCCGTGCTCTCTGTGAGTCCACCGCCACCCATCCCTAAGCTCGGATACAAGGGCCAGGGAACCAGGAGCCTGGGGAGAAAACAAACATGAAAACCGAGAACAACCATCTCTATGGGGGCCCCATGTCCTGTCCTCCCCAGGCCCCCTGATCAGTGGATTCTCAGGGAAAACCAAAAAGGAACAAGTTACTGAAATGCCGCGCTTCTGGTCGTTAGGCTCTTTTAAAGTTACATACAAATATGGGACACGTCTGTTATTTCTGTAGTCCCAGCACCGGTGGCCCTGCGTCTTCTAGGACCAGCTGCCCCTTTCATGTGGGGAGCGGCCCCTCCCCACACAGAGACTGGCCACCACAGTCACCTGTCCTGTCTGCCACAGAGGTGATCCAATGGACGGATCACTGAGAGCCCTGCCTGGGATTTTAGACACACAGGAGATTCCCCCGGTCCCTGGGGTCGCCATCTGCATGATGGGCGCCTGGACCGCTTCCCCTCCTGCTGCCATCACACAGCGGGGGCTCACTCCTCACGGTGTGGCTTGGACAGGCAGCCTCAGCGTAACCTGAAAACCTGATGGAAACAGGAATTCCAGCTGAACCCAAATCTGTATTTTAAGAAAACCCCGTGTGATGATCCACAGTGGAGCTTGAAAAGCATCCAGTAGGAGAGAATGAGGCTGGTGCAGAGGCCTCATCTGTCCACGGCACAGCCAGGAACTTCTTAGATGCTTCGCTGAACCCCCAAACCTGTGAGCAGAGGAGGGCGGATCTCTCCTTAGGCAGTAGCCCCAGGACGGGCAGGTGGGCTGAGGACCCTGCTGGGCAGGGAGGACAAGACGCCCTGCTGACCCTCACCTCATGGGATAAAGAATTCATCTTCCATTAGCCAATCGTGATCGCGCCCCAGGACAACTGACTTACACTGCTTGGTTCCCCTTCCTTCCTGGTGTAGCGCGAGCACATCTCTGCTTCTTCTTCCCTTCAACCAGGTTTACAACCCACGTCACCCAAGCCTGGGTCAATCTGGTCTCAGCATTTCACTTTCTGTGAGATCTAAGACTTCCTAGGCCCCCGGAGAACCCCCAGCCTGATACAAAGGGCAGAGAAAAGGTGGGTCTGGGTCTTCACAGACCCTTTGCAGAGAGCGCCGGCCCTTGGCAGGCAGAGGGGGTGCGGCTGTGTGTATGGTCAGAGCAGCGATAGAGGGCGGTGTCGGCAGCAAGACCGCACGAGGTCAGCACCCAGTCAGTGCTCACCAGGCCACCCTGGGTGAGTGGCTGTAACTCCCTCGTGCCTCAACCTGGCATCTATAGCAGGCGGGTTACCACGGCATCACCTCGTGGGCTTGTGACGAGGATTGACGGAGTGGATCTACGTAAGCCCTCAGCACGGCGCCCGGCACGCGGTCAGGGCCGTAAGTGTGGGCATTACCGAGACTGATGCTGAGCGGGGAAGCCACTCGTACCTGTCATCTTCCCTGTCTCTCCCAGAGGAAGCAGAGCCTGGCTGTCCGGTGGTCTGAATTCTGAACTGAAGCCAGCAGGAGAAGGTACCACCCCTGACGACGTTCGGGGGAGGAGTGGATGGGAGGGAGGCCGGCTGTGGGCCCAGCAGGACCAAGGGGGCCACTCACCGTGCCCGGCTCGAAGTGGAAGCTGATGAGCAACACGACCTGGGCCACCAGGATGGCGCAGGACAGGTTGGCGTGGATGTGGTAGCGCTGGTTCCGGATGGTGCTGACCGAGCTGGGGGCAGAGAGGTAGGGGTAAGGCCACCAGGGAGGGCTTGATAAGCCCAGATGCTGCCACTCCCGGCTGTGAACCCTCGATGGCTCCCCGTTACCCTTGGAAACGACGCAGCTCCTTCCACAGGCCCTGCAGGGCCTGATCCTTGCCTGACTCAGCTCGTCCCTTCCCCTGCTCACAGACCCCCTTTTCCTGGAGGCTCTCCAAGACCCCCAGCCCGCTCCCGCCTCGGGGCCTTTGCACCAGCCGTTCCTCTGCAGTGAAGTCCCTTCCCAGGTCTCCCGTTAGAGAGAACTTCCCGAGCCTGAAGGAGCCCCGCTTCCTCTCTGAACTGCTCTCAGGGCTCGGGCGGCTGTGAAGGTGTGTCTCCAGCCTGTGCGTCCTCACTCGTTGTCGGCCCCCCACCCCCGCAGACAGGTGTGTTTTTATCTGTCTCGGGCGCAGCTGCGTCCTCAGAGCTGCGTCCTCGGAGCTGTGTCCTCAGAGCTGACTACGCGTGGGTGGGGCTGGCCTGCTGAGCAAATAGCTGGGGAGCGAGGAACGTCCTGAGCGTAGGCTGGGGTCCCTCCAAACCCGCACCGGTCTCCTCTCACCTGGCTCGGATCCCTCCAGAAGCTCCTGTGTCCAGGGTGTACCCCTGCCCCCACCCCCCAGGGCGCCCGGGTCCCGGGTGGGCAGCAGCGGGGATGGGGGAGCCGGGGAAGCTGACAGCCTCAGCCCCCCGCCAACCAAACCTGGGAACCCCCAGGAGGAACCCCAGGAGTGGAGGAAGAGGGGCAGATAAACTCCCACGCGTCCCCGGAGAGCGGGCCCATCCAGGTGTGGGGAGAACGCCCTCCTCTGAGGCCCAGCAGCTCGGAGGGGAGTGTGCGAGCAGCGCTCAGTCAGCTGTCCGCCCAGACTCACGGCTCTCATCTTAGTTTTCTGTCCCAGTTCAGAAAGGGCCACGGATGGACTGAGCTGCCGGCCTCTACTTGGGGGGCTGCAGGGTGCCCTCAATCTCTGACCAGACGTGGCTTCAGCCGGCAGGGAGCCCTGTTCCCACCCCGGGGCCTCCTGCAGCCCAGCCCCACAAAGCCGGCTGTTTTGATATCATTTGGGGGGGTCCGCAGTTCTGGCTCTCCCCTGGCCAGAAGACAGAAAGCCTTGTGGGCTGGGGACCTTTCCAGAGCCTTCCAGGTTAGCTGAAGCCGGGTGCCCTCCAATTCCACGGCACCTCCTCTCCCCTCTCTCTTTCCCAGCGCCCAGAGCCCCCTCCCTGCGCCCCAGATTTCAAAACAAAAGGTAATCGAGGACCAGCCGTCCAGCTGTCACACACCGTGTGCAGATTCTACATAGGGGCCGGCATTTGCCGCCTCCCGAGTACAAGTGCCAGAAGGGAAATCGAAGTGGGCAGGGCTGGCACTGACATTTGCACAAAGCTGCCCAACCTCTTGGGAGACCCGGGGGACAGCAGAAGGTGACTCACGATAGCACGGCGAAGGTGACGAGCGTGATGGTCAGGCAGAGCACGGACAGCGAGCAGCCGATGTAGCTGACGGACGAGAGCGCCACCTGGTGTCCGCGCGTGAGCTGTGCGGGAAGCAGAGCGGAGGCAGTCAGCCGCCGCGGGGTCCGGGCCCTAGAGGGGGACTGGCCCTGTGGTTAATGTGGCCCGAGCCTGATCGCGGGGCTTCAGGCTGGAAGGGGTCCCAGGGCTAATGCAAAGCTGAGCACGAGGCAGCCACTAGACCGTCCGGGCTTGGTGGTGCCCGCCAGTGCCTGCCTCTCCCCCTGACGCCCTGGTGTTGCCACCCAGAGGGCCAGTCCTTTGGTGTTGGCCCTTGGTTCTGCGCGTTTCAGACGCTCCAAATGGCTCCACCCATCACTCACATCCCTCCAGCCCCTGCGCTGCTACCGCATCACCTCCCTTCCCCCACTGCTCCCCGCGCAGGCCGCCCGCCCGCCCCGAGCCTCTGCGCCCCGCATGCAGGGTTCTCTTAAGAGCCTGACCCACAGGCCCCGGTGCGAGTCCCAGCTGACGACCTAGGAGTGAATTTTCATATGTGAAGTGCTCAGCGCAATGTAAGGGTTCTGCTGGTATCCCTGATGCCCAGTAGAGCATAAACATACGCGGTAAGTCCAGTGGATGCAAAGCCACAAAGGACGGTGACAGAAACCACAGCTCACCTAGCAGCACAACCCAGGACTCCAGGAGCTGTGGCCTCTGAGGTCATGTACATCTGACCCTGGGATCCAAGAGACCCCGGGCTCCCTAAGCCACACGCCTAGGAGCGCAGCTTCCCTCAGGGGTCGCTGCCGGTTCCTGCTCCCCCGCAGCATTGAAGACCCAGCCTGGAGCTCGCTCTGCACTGGCGCCGGCGCCAGACCTCAGGGTCCCTGCAGCCTTGGCCAGGACGCCGGGGACCTCGGCCTCCAGTAAACTGCCTTCTTCCCTGTTCCCCGGGACTTAACTGGGAACAAAAGGAGGCAACTCTGAGGTTCGGAAAAGGGCTGTCGTCCAGGACGCGGGGCCCAGGAGGCCCCACCAGGAAACGTAAGTGGGTCACAGGGAACAATCTGGGAGCCAACCGGTCGGTTTCCGAGAACTGATAACGTAATGAGGGGTCAAGAAACACTTTCAGTCCCTGGCTGAATCTCTGGCAGGGGAGGTGGAAGCCTGGACCCAGCAGCCCTGGACAGGGGGGCGGGAGGGCCCTCATGGGTAACCCCTGTCTGTGCAGGAAAGCAAGCTTCCTAGACAGGAGGGGCCACCAGTGCGTTCCTGCAGCAGGCTTCTCGGCAACATCCCAAGATCTGGACCCTAAAGTTCTCCATCTGCAGATAGAAAGGCCGAGCGGTGTTCTGAGCCATCATGTATCTGAGGAAGGCAAATGGAAATATACTCCTAGAGCCGCTTTCCTGCACTGTATTGCTTCACACTAATTCCTGAGCGATGCTGTCACTGCTCTTCTGTCAAATGATGTTTCTGGTTTTCGATAAGTTTCGGGAAAGCTGCGCTCTCTATCTGCCTTTAAAGACTTCTGGTGAATACAAGCAACGTAAGGCTTCTGAGAGTCCTTCAGGTAACTATATAGACAGAGAGAGGTGAATACAGGACTTCTGCTGAATATATAGATAGAGAGAGCTACGTCAAACTTGGCATTTCTCAAACTCTTTGGGGGAGGGGAAGACAGTACCTCTTCGGCAGTGCCGTTACTTGAAGCGATACTTTTCAGAAACGCAGAACTAAAGCCAGGTGAGGAATCACTAACATTACACCAACTATGCCACCTTTCTCTGCTGTCTCATGAGACAGCTGAAAAGTCCTGTCCCACCATCGCAATGATCTCTGCCTAGAGGTGTAGGAAAGTATCAGTTACCAGAGTTTATGGGCATCACAGACCATCAACCGTTCTTAGAAACTACGGTTCACCTCTGCAGCACTCATCTAACTGAAATTAACTTAATAATCAGTGGAAACGAGAGCAAGTGAAGGACAGCAACACGTCAGTATCCAGGAGCTAGCCTGGCCCCCTGACACCTTCACCCCATTGCCACTGGGACGTCCCCGTCCTAGTCTGGCCCTGAGCCCAAGTTCTCCACGTGAGTCCTCGCACCCCGAAGTCTCAGCTCTACCCGTCCCTGTTCATCGCTGTGCTGCCCAAACATCCCACAGCCCCCCAGTGGTACGCGTCCCACTTACTGTCCCATTTCACGGGAGAGTCTTCTTACTCCCAGAGAGATGGTGAGCTCTTTAAGGACAGAGATCACGTTCCTGAAACTTCCACTGTCTCATCAACCACGGCTCTGAGAACAGCAGGGTACTACTGAGAATGATAGTTTTCCACAGGTATTTGCTGAAGGTTTTAGGGTAGAAACAGCCCTCAAGTCTACTCCCCTGACTCCCCCACTGATTCACCATAAAAGATGAATTTAATCGACATCACTGTTCGCATACCTCTTAGAGAGATAATAAGGTTTACCTCCTCCACTCACAGAGCTGTAGGGAGCTTCCAGTAGGCTCACGTGAGAGTTCACTGCACAATGTAGAAGCTTCCAGGCGTGAGGGCTGTACCTGGCCAGCCACACTAGCTGAAATCTTCCCCTGTTTTCTGCATACACACTCGGCCTAGAGCTTCTGATAAATGGGAGTCCAGCCCTAGCCTCACACCTACTCACCCCTGTACCATATGCCTTCCAACCCCACCATCAGTCAACTCCACCATCAACCAACCCTATTATCAACCACTTCAACCATCAACCAACCCTATTATCAACCAGTTCAACCATCAACCAACCCTATTATCAACCAATTCAACCATCAACCAACCCTATTATCAACCAGTTCAACCATCAACCCATCTCACCATCAACCAACCCCACCAATCAACCAACTCTTCATCACAACTTTCACCAAACCCAACCAAAGCCAGCCTCAAGCCAGGCACGACAGGGAACACGTAAAAAGTGAGATATGGCCCCCGCTTGCTAACGTCCTGGCCAGCCCATCTTGCAATGGTTACACAGAACATAAGGCGAGGAGACTGGAAGGTCGCATTTTCCGTGGCACCTGAATTATAAAGTGAGGCCATAAGGTAAAAATGACAGGGGATCAAAAGGACCCTTGAGAACCCTAAGACCCCCCATAATCTGGAGCACCCGCAGTCCGTGCAGGAACCTCATATATCCTTCTTCTGTGCAGTGGTCTGAATAGCACTGAGGCAGACCAAAGGAGGGACCAGGAGAAACTTGCCTGCAGACGTCGGGGTCTTCAGACCTTTCTGGTTTCAAACAGCTGTCAAACCCGCAGAGCAGAATGGTGTGTGTGTCGCTGGGGGACAATCTGAGAGACCCTGGCTGCCTGAAGGGTTTGCTTCCCTCTCTTTTTATATAAGAGCTTTATAACTTTAACACACGTTCAGCCCATTGGGTTGTCAGTGTATTAAGTGAACTTGCATCCTGTGTTAAACGCGGCTCCACTGTAACCTGCAAACAGCCTGTGCCTTGTGAGGTTGGACGGGACGGGGTGTGGGCTTCACACAGGCCCCGACACACAGCAGGAAGTGCACAGAGAGGACAGGAGAGGGTCTCCTGGGCTGGAAGCAGCACGCTCTCTAAGTGGTGAGGTCCACGGAGACAAGAGTTGACGGTCCTGCTCGTGTCGGGGTCCCCGGCATCTAACAGCGGACTGGCAAACTCCAGATGCTCTAGAGATGAACCAAAGATCGGAATGCCTGCCTGGGGTAGTGGAGCATCACAGAGGAAAGGATGGTTAAGAGGGGAAGAACGGAGCTGCCTTTATTGGGCACCTGCTGCATGCAGGCGCTGAAACCGCAGAGCAGCCTGTGGGCATCCTGGTTATCACGATGAGGAAACGTGACTGCCCGACACCGCACAGCCGGCAAGACAGTGCTGACCCCAGAAGGCCTGGGCCCCCATCTGCATCAAGCACGTATTAAGCGCCCACTGTGTGCCAAGCCTGGGGCTTGCACTGTGGGGAAAGCAGGTCATGCGCAAAGGCATAAACGGATAAACACAAGAGGGAAGAAATAAGGATGCCAGTTCTGAGACTGACCAGGCTGTGATGGACACAGAGGCCGTGGTGGAGGTGATCGGTGGGGGACGGGGAGGGGGGCCCAGACCTGAGAGTCATCCTGGGTCCCCCCTCTCCCCTCAGAGCCCACGCTCACCCAGCCCTGTCGGTCCCTCAGCTGACAAGTGGCCACACGTCCCTCTTTCTCCCCAGTTTCCAGAGCCTCTGCCTTAACCTCCTATACCCCCCGGACCCCCCAGTGCTCCCCACTTCAGCCAGTCGCCACTCAGCACACATGGCTCCCAGCTGACCCGCCTCCTGGGCACCCCTGCACCTAGAATGAAATCCACACCGTTCCCAGGGTCTCCAAGGCCCCCGAGGGATCAGCCCCGCCTGCACCTCTGCCTCCACCACCTCAGTCACTCCGTCAGGAGCGTCCACGCCTCTGGAAAGATTCAGCAGAGGGGACTGAACATAGGAAGTAGGTGTAAAAGTGTGGGAAACCCTGAAAAAGGAGATGATGGTGAGGGTCCCCAGAGAACAGCCACAGCAAGAGCCTCTGCCCTTGTAGGGTGGGAGGGACGATGGGAAGGGGTGATGTGAGCGGAGCTGGGGCCACTGGCAGAGCTGGAAACACAGCAGGCCTGTCCCAGGAGCTGAGGTCAGCGGCGGAGGGGGCACGGCAGCAGCAGGGGCCACGGAGGTGACACAGGCAGCGACAGGAGCATGTGAGCGAGAGCAGAGGTGCAGCACGTCGTGCCTGGCTCTCATTGGCTGGGCTCGGCAGGAAGGGAGTTGTCAGGGGAACCTGCGGCCGAGCAGAGTGAAGGACAAGTGGGGACACATCTGAGCGCGCAGCCCACTCGCTGCATCAGCCGGGTGCGGATGCTCTCAGCCCCCGCTGCCCCGGGACCCTGTGTTCCATTTCCTCTGCTTCTGCCACCCAACCCCAGCTCTTCGCCAGGCCGGCTCCGTCCTGCCTCTGGTCTCCGCTCCTGCTGGGATCCAGGTGGAGCTGCCTTTCCCCCCACCCACCCCACCCCCCCCCCCAGGGCGGCTGAGCCACAGCGCCTTCCTTCAGCCCTGGACAGGAGGGGCGTGCAGCCCCTGGGCAGCCGGGGGTGTGGTGACTGTCCCTGGGCTTAACAAGCCGCAGGTTCTGCCGGCCACACCCGCTGCGCTGAGTCCAGACTGCAGGTGAATCTCACATTCCAGTGGTGGAAATAAGCCCACAGCCCCAAGGACAGGCAGAGATGAGCTTCTGTCCAAAGTTCATCTGTACGAGACCGTCCCACAGCCCTGCAGCGGTGCATCGGGTGGGATCTCTCCCCGTGGGATGCATGAGGACTTGGCTCCTATGTCTTTCGAAAGATGTCAGTGACTTGCCTTCCTCAGGCTAGTTATCTCATCAAAGGAGTCAGCGGGGGCGAGGACGGAGCCCCTTCACCCCTTGTTACCCAGACAGGCTCCTGGGGATGCCTCACCACCTCCCCTCAGCCACACAGCTTGCGTACCGGTCTGGGGCCGGCGAGGAAAACAGTAGCCGCTTTAGCCTCTCAAAGCTTTGGAAATTTAATTCAGGGCAGTGCTCACGAAGGGGAGAGGGGAACAGAGATGCCACAGGGAGGATGGCGCGACCCAGGCATTAATTAACCACAGCAGGAAGCCACCTGCTCTGGCCCATGGTCACCTGGGGAAGCCAGGGCCACGGGCTGCAGGAGCTGCCCAGCGGGGGGCTGCCGAGACAAGGCCAGGAAAGCCGCCTGAGGCTCGCGAGAGAGGGTGGGCGCGGGGCCTCACCGCCTTCCCCTCCCATCTCCTACCAGAGCCCCAAGGGGCAGGGACCTGGGAAGCCAGCCAGCAGCCGTCAGCCCTGAGAGGCAGAGCCCAGCGGGGGAGGGGTGCGTCTGAGAGCAAAGGCCCGGGACCTGGACAAGACTGGGGTCCTGGGGAACGGATCTCTCCTGCGTCCAGCCCTGGGCAGCCCAGCCCCCAAGACACTAACCGGAAGCTGTGTGGCCTCCAGCTTCACACACGGGGGTGGGACGGCGGTAACTCAACACTGAGACTGCAAAGCGCGTTCAGCCTCTGTTGCGGGGGACACCAGTCACCCCAACACTCTCTGCACGGAGGCGGGGCTGGAGCAGACCCCTCCCCATCAACGGTGGCTTCGAGCGTCTGCGAAAAGTTAAAGCCTCGCGCGGCTTGACCCAGCACGTCCCCTGTCACAGTGGAGGGAAGGGCGTCTGCACACAGATACTTATTGTCCGCAGCAGCCAGACTGTCGCCACCTGACGTCGATCCGCAGAGAAATCACGGGGTGGGCGGGGCGAGGTGCGCAGCGGTGAAAATGAATGCGGTAGGTCCGCGGAGACAGAGACGGGACGGTCACCAGCACGCACCGATACGTCTTTCAAAAGCGCACCAGTCTTTACCGCACGCAGCCCTGTGCCGAAGGAAGAGCGGGTGACACGGAGACTGCCTGCGGTGACACAGCCGCCGCCGCTCCGGGCGAGGCCCTGGGAGACCCGGGGTGGGGGGGGCCGGCGTGCTCAACCCCGCCTTCTGTGTTGTGGCACTTTTCCCACGTGCTGTAGCATCTTTACAGCAAACACACCCCAAGGAACTGACCCTGGCTTCACCTCAGGCCGGCAAGGAGCCCTTGGGCTCCCGTGGGGCTTCCCACCCCCTGACACAGGTGGCGGCAGCTTATCAAAGATGGTTCCCCTTTGCCCTTTTCCACCACCATGCGGAGATCCATAACGCTTAGGACAAACAATGTGGAATCTACCCGATCTGGGTCATAACACACTTCAATCCCCAACTCAGTCCTCCAGCCCGGAGCTGACCACCCCGAAGCACTGGGGAGCCCTTGGCCCCCCTGCCTCGCCTCTCTCTCTCTCTCCTGTCTCCCCTGCTCTGGGGGGCTGCACATCAGTCTTTGGATCCTCGGGATGGAGACACCCCAGCTCCACCCTGGCTCATTCCCGGCATCCTCGCTCCTGGCCACCATGCTCACACCCCAACCCCACGGAGGGAGCTCTCGAGCCTGAGGGCAGCCCTGAGACAGGACCCCTCGGGGACCCCGCTGTCAGCTTCCCCTGGAGCTCAAGCCCCATCACAGCTCCAGAGCAGATGCTCCTCAGAAGATTCTAGGAGAAATGAAGCAGTGGCTGCTTTTCCCCTGAAGTAGCAGCCTGGGTCTCGGGGGAGGACCCTGGGGGATAATGAAACTTGCCAGCGGGGGGCGGCGGGGAGTCCTGACCCCACAGAGAGGCACCGTTCCCAGGACAGCAGGGCCGGGCCCATGGCCAAGCTGATATCCCCACCGCACCAGGCTGCTGTCTCCTGCACCCTAATGTCTGCTCCTACCTCCTCAGCCTGTTTCCACCAGTCCCAGGTGGTCGCATGCCTGCGTGCCTGGGGCTCTAGGGGGGAGACAGGGGATGGCAGGCAGTGGCCCAGCCCCAGAGCTCAGCCAACATGCCCAGCCCAGAGAGGCAGCAAGGCAAGGACTCAGGGAAAGGGCCCTAGGAAGCCCTGGAGGGAGACAGGAGGGAGAGAGATGGGAGGGGCAGGGGAGGGGGAGAGAGGAGAGAGAGAGAGATGGGAGGGGCAGGGGAGGGGGAGGCAGGAGGGAGAGAGATGGGAGGGGCAGGGGAGGTAGGAGGGGGGAAGGAAGGCACTCTCTGCACCTCTCCAAGTGCCCCACTCAGCACCGTCCCAGGCTCTCCGGAGAGGCTGGTGAGATTCACTCCGTGGACATGGATGGCGGGTGGGAAGAGGAAGTTCCTGGTCCGAACACAGCCTAGAAGGGCTTGGCTGGTGAATCAGCAGAAGGGAGAGAGCTGGGGTGCAAGGCAGAGCCCAGAGGACCGCCCAGGACCCAGCGGGAGCCTGTCTGCTACCCTTTCCTACATAACTGCAGGGACCAGGGAACAGGAGTGATGCGGGGGCTTTTCTGGGTCTGCAAGAGGAAGGCATTCAGGACCGGCCCCTCCGTGTGCAGATGCACAGGGTGAGGCATTACATCCTGGGTGGGGGGGAATAAAGGCAAAACAGGGGACTTTTCAGCTCCCTCCTCCCGCAGGACCCCCGTCAACAAGGAGACAGTAGTCCTGACTCCGCACCTAGAGGCTCAGGGCCCTGCCGTCCCCCGGAAGAATGAAAGAAGCAGGAGAGACACCGCCGGAGCTCTGATGCTGCCTGCGGGAGGTCTGTGGTCCCCAGGCTCAGCCCCGCTCCATGCCAGTCCCCTCCCTACTCTTCTCTGATGAGGCTCCTCGCTGCCAGGACATCCCAGGCGGGTGCTGGTGCTCACATCACCGCGGCCTCGGTCAGGCCGGGTGCCTGGGGCTGGGTGCTCCGAGCTCAGTACTTGGGCTGGGAGGTGTCTGACCCCCCCCCAGCTCCATGAGGAGGGGGGTCCTCACCCACGTCACAGGCAGGGAAGCCAACGCTCAGAGCGGGCCCTTGCTCAAGGTCATGCGGTGTGTTGGGGGAGGGACTGAGTGCCTAGCTGACCGGGAAGCAGAGTGGGGCCGCTGCTGGCCACACCCCAGTGATGCGGACACAGCCACACACAGGAGGTACTCATCAGAAGCTGCCTAAGTGACACGCACGCTTGGAGATCCTGGAGGAAAGAACCTGCTTCCCGATGGTGAATCAAGCCCTCGCCAGCACCGGACTAAATGCCGGCCTGGCCTGTCTGCGATACGCCCACCAGGACCACAAATACAGCTCAGAGCGGGGGCATTTCACCAGCCCCAGGGCCGCCCTGTAATTAGGCTCCTGCGCCCCTCCCTGGCAGCTAGAGTCTGAGGGTGTGGCAGCCACCGGTGGGTCCTCTAACCATCAGCCAGACTGGACATGGGCCCTGAGAGATGGAGAAGGGGCTCCTATGAAGGCGGGACACCACCCCCTTCCCAGCCCCGCACTGCAGCTCCAGCCTCAGGAAGGCGTGGTGTGCCCCAGCCGTGCCCTTCCTTTCCCACCAGCGGCTAGATTTAGAAATGCCCAGAAGAGCCTGGAGTTTGCTTCAGGACACGGACCCCTCTGAGTCAGAGACCACAAACGCCAGTGCCTCCGGAGAGGCAGCTTATATAAATCCAGGAGGCCAGCCGGGAGTGTGCATACATGCTGGACAAGGGAAACTATCCTTCCAGAAAGAGGCATCTTTATCGCCCTTCCTTTTCCAACAGCTCCTCTTAGTGTGTATGTCACTTTCCCAGCGGAGAAGAGAACAAGAAGCATTTTACTGTCTTCCTAAAAGCAGAGTAATGAGAACATGATGATGAATGGGTTAGGGTGAGGGAGGTGATAGGGAGTGGTGGGGACTGTGGAGAACTGCAGTGCACACCCCCACCTGCAGGGAGCAGGGCTGCTCCGCCAGGAGTGGAAGCTCTGTGTGGCCAGATCTTCTTCTTTTTAAGAAAACCAGAAATCCAAAATTTTAGATAATATCTCTGAGTTTTGAAATGTTGACAAATGGCAAAATGGCCATCATTTTAAAAAGTCTACAAACAACAAATGCTGGAGAGGGTGTGGAGAAAAAGGAACCCTCGTACACTGTTGGTGGGAATGGAAATTGATACAGCCACTATGGAGAACAGTATGAAGGGTCCTGAAAAAACTAAAAATAGAACTACCATACGACCCAGCAATCCCACTACTGGGCATATATCTGGAGAAGATTATAATTTGAAAAGATACGTGCACACCAGTGTTCACTGCAGCACTGTTTATAATGGCTAGGACAAGTCAGACAGAGAAAGACAAATACCATGTGATATCACTCATGTGTGGAATCTAAAATATTATACAAATGAACTTGTCTATGAAACAGAAACAGAGACCTAGAGAACAGACTTGTGGTTGCCAAGGGGAAGGGGGTGGGGGAGGGATGGAGTGGGAGGTTGGGATTAGTGGATGCAAACTATTATATCTCGAATGGATAAACAACAAGGTCCTACTGTAGAGCACAGGGAACTATATTTAATATCCTGTGATAAACCATAATGGAAAAGAATATGAAAAAGAATGTGAATCACTTTGCTGTATAGCAGAAATTAACACAACGTTGTAAAATGTTATTTTGTCCAATAAAATAAATTAAAAAAAATTAAATATTGACTAAAGGGCTAACTGAAACACGTCCACTGGCCAAAGTCAGCCTGCAGACCACAGGCTGTGACTCTGTCTCAGGAAACAGTTCCTTCCCTGTGGCTGCCAGGCCCCCGGCCCCAGGCTCCCTGACTGATGGGAAGGTGAAGGGGCCCCTGTGGTCCAGCCTTCCCAGGTGCACCTGTCCTGGCACACTGCTCCTGCCGCCTCCCAGGACAGACGTCCAGGCCCAGGCTGCTGTCAAGGAGCCCTTGAGGGAGCCAGGGGGCAGCCCCTGATCTTGCCTGCTCTGACTTCCCTTCCTACCTATAAACTCCACTCATAAGGCAGCCACTGCGGTTACTGCTGCTTCAACAAGAAACCCGGGGTGATACCCGCCTGCCCCCTGCCCCGGATCCTGCCTGGAGCAGAGCCCACCAGAGCATCCGGGCAGCGGGAGCCTCTGTTCCTCGGTCCCCGGCGGCCGCTGCTGGTCGGTCGTCAGAGATGAGCGAGGTTCTAGCGCCCGCCGGCCTCCTCTTGTGCACCTTTGGTCCCTGTGCCTGGGAGTCAGGGTTACCGACTAAACCCGCATGCACTGGGCTTTCGGGCATCCAGGGGGAGCGCTCCTGCATTTCTCCCAGCTGCTCTCCCGTGTGGAACCGACTACCTCATGCACACACTTGTTCAGCCGGCGGCTGCCGCACGCCAGACGCTGGGCACCGGGAAGGAGCCACAAGCAGTGTGCTCTCAGACCCCAGCAACGGCCTCCCCAAGCTGCGAATCGTATTCTTCTCTCATCTGAGGTCATTCCACACAAATGCATCACCAGGGGCGTAACACACAGGCGGGGGGCTCGGTCCAGTCTCTCCCCACCCTTGTTTGACTCACTCGGGGAGGCGGGGGTCCAAGGGCAGACCCCCGAGGCGGAAGCTGGGTGGGAGGGGAGCCAGGAGAGACGGGCAGGGAGAAGCAACGCGGGCTCGGAGGAGAGAGCCCGCCCGGGAGCCCGGGAAGGCACGGGCTCGACACGCCATCAGGGAGGTGAAGGCGTTCGTACCGTTTGCATTAATTCTCCAAAAGCCCCACAGATCTGGCATCTACCTGTGATAACCGCCTTGTTGCTTTTTTTAACGTTCATGAAAACGTTCATTTTTAGCACAGCTAATTTTAAACCATTTTCAAATCGACCTTTCCTGGCGATGAGTAGATATGATTTGCTTCCATGAACACACCCACTGTGTCTAAGTCTGGTGTTGCCACTGAGCGGTGGCAGATCTGTAATCACAGATGCTCTGTGACCCCAGTCGTCCAGCTTCCTAGACCGAGCCGCCTCTCCTGCCCCCTCCCCCACCGACAGGCACAAGCACAGCTTCCTGCTGAGCGTTTGCCCCTCTGCCCACTCCCACTGCCCAACAGGCCCACCCACGTCACAGAGGAAACTGGGTTTAGTCCTCGGTGGGTAAAGGGTCCAACCTGGGGCGCGACCACCAGCCTGAGCTTTGCACAGGAGGGCAGAGCTCAAGTCCGGACTCTGCCCCCAGGTGACCGTGGGGAAGTCCCCCAACCCTCATCTGCGAGGCCCGCATGGCGAGGCCAGAAGGAGGGAAGAGACCCCAAAACGGTGCCTTTCCTGTGTTCACTGTCACCAGCAGGCACTCTGCTCTGTGACCCCCAGGACCACAGCCCACCTCCAGTGACCCCAGAGCTGCCACGCCTGCAGACAGAGCACCTGCCCTTCTTCTGGCTCTCGGTCTGCCTGCAGCTCACTGTAGAACAAGTCTTGTTTCCTGCGTCCCTGGAACTGCTCTCCCAAGAGGCAGTCTCCCCAGTGTCCTCTGCATCTTACTTCCTGGAGGGCCATCTGTCCCACTCCCCCCTTCAGACCCCCAGCCGAGGTCCCATCACCTGCTACAGAGCACACGTCTGGAATCAGACTAACCCTAACTCGCCCTTCAAATCTGTAACCACCGGCCCAGCCACTTTCACGGGACTTTGACAGACAAGGTGCCTGACTCTAGGGTCTATTCAGAGAGAGGTCTGGGGCCAGCAGTGCCTGGGCACCGCCTGGGCCCTGTGGGCAGGGAACCACCCAGACCTGAGGAACCTAGATCAGCGTTTTCACAAGACCCGACGGTCCCTAAGCACATGGGGTTCAGGCTGCTGGGCTGCGGACATCGGACTGGCCCAGGCCACGGATACACCTCTCACACGTGGCCTAGAAGGGATAACTGATGACACACCTAAAAATCAAGAGGTTTTGCACAAAACCCATCTCCAGCCTTTCTCAATCAAAGAGGGAGCAGCTCCAGTCCGCACGCGCAGCGGCTGCCCCGTCAGCGGGCAGGGGCTCTCAGTGCACCACACCCACACCCTCCGCGAAGGCCTCCACCCCCGTCGCTCCTGCGGCCTCTCGGCGCCCTGGGCATTTGGGTCTGAAGCTCCCCGGCACGTGTCCTGGGAGCTGCACCAGCCTCCTTGCCGTTCGTGCTCAGGCCTCACACCCACGGCCCCTCTGCCCGGACGCCCTTCCATCTGCGTCTGCATGGCTCCCCCGCACCCCCCGGGGTCTCTACCCGTCACCCCCCGCTCAGGAGGCGCTGCAGGGCCACCTCTGTCTTCCGGCCTGCCCCTCCCACGTTTGCCCTCACAGGCCGCGTCTCCGTCCGCACTCAGGACCTTGAGCACTGCATTTTCCCAGAATAACGCCTAGAAAGCCTAGGGGTCACCTGGAACTCAACAATTCACTGATGGATGGACGAGAGACCACAGGCTGGGCCACCTCGCCCTCTGGGCTTCATTTTCTCCACTTGTCACAGGACAAGGAGGGGGCTTGGTCACAGGACCACTCAGACCTCCGGGCACTACTGACACAGGCTCTGCGTGGCGGCAGGGCGGTGCCTTTGCCGGGGGCTAATGTGAGTGGCTGAACTCTCCCCTGTGACACCAGAAGGTTGCAGACTGAGCCACAAGGGCCGAGGCCCGGGCAGGAGGGAGGAGAAGGGGGCCCCGGGTGGAAGACGGAGGCGGAGGGTGAGCCTCACAGAGGCCGCGCTTCTCATCTGCCAGGGCCTGATGTGCCAGGAGATATGAGTGGTGTCAGGACCCGTGGACTAGGATAAGCAAGGGTGGCAGAGGAAGCAACTGAGTGGACGGGCCAGTAGAGCGGACGTCCCGTGCAGTCAGGGGAGCCGATGCTCAGGCCTCACGAACAGGGGCTTACTCTCCCGACTTCAGTGCACTCTGCTATGTTGTCATCTCATTTCATTCTTCTTTAAATCACTAGCAACGGCCCACCGCACTGATCTCCCCGGCTACCAACGGTTCACAACCCAGTGTGCGCCCCGACTTAGGATCAGAGAGCTGCAGGTCAACGAGAGAAAGGTGTTTTTTTCTGTTTTTTTGGCTGCGTCGGGTCTTAGTTTCGGCATGCGGGATCTTCCGTTGCGGCGCACGGGCTTCTCTCTAGTTGTGCCGTGTGGGTTTTCTCTCTCTGGTTGTGGCGCGCGGGCTCCAGAGTGCGTGGGCTCTGTAGTTTGCAGCACGCGGTCTCTTTTGCTGAGGTGCACAAGATCAGTAGTTGTGGCTCCGTGGCAGGTGGGATCTTAGTTCCCTGACCGGGGAGGGAGCCCGCATCCCCTGCATTGGAAGCCGATCTGCCAGGGAAGCCCTGAGAAAGGGCTTTGACCGAGCACGTGTGAGGGATGGAAACGAAAAGGGAGGAGGTGGCAGTCACTCAACTGCCCCCGAAAGGTCACACCTTCAAGAAAACGCTCCCACCGGGACTGTTTGTGGGGGGTCACACCTGTCTGGACAACAGGTGCGCTGGGCGGACAGGTGGGCTTGCACCCCTCAAGTCTACGACAGGACTGCCTGCTCTGAAACTAAAAGCTGGGCTTCATTTCACGCGTCGTCAGTTTTCCCAGGAGTAACCTAGCAACTCCTGGCGACTCCGTCTGATGGCGTTGCTGAGAAGTCTGCTCACCCCACCCTCGCTTGAAGCTTCCTCACGAGCAGAGCAGAGGGGGTCATCTGTTCAGATCGACAGTGTTGCGTGTGTCCGTGCGGGGAGTTCGCGGGATTGGGGGGCGGAGCAGCCCCCATGTCCTCCTAGGGATCGCCAGGAACTCCTCTCCTGAGTCCCCATAAGTAATCCACAGTCTGCTTGTAAAATCCATGATACGCTTTGCAATGGAAAGAGCGCCCTGCTCACCACCTTCCACCCGCAATACGCCAACCTCATCAGCCCTCCTGCCCTCTGCACTCGCTCTTCTCAGCCTGGAATACTCCTCTCCCAGGCCTTCTAGAGACAAGACTCTGCTGGCCATTCAAATGTCACTTCCTCGGAGACAACCCCCCAGATCACACTCCCCGAAGGCGTCCCCCTCCCCACCTGCCCTCTCCTCCATCGCTCCCTCCAAGGTTCTTCCTACACTTACTGCTCTTTGAACTTACTGATTCACCCCCTCATTTGTTTATGCTCTGTCTTTCCCACTCGAATATAAACTACTCCAAAGCAGAAACGCATGGTTTTTCTTGTTTACAAATGAACCTCTGGGCCTGGCGATACACCCGATAGGTATCTGTCGAATGATGGTGGATAAGGAACCAACCCTTAGGTAAATACTGCTTGCAGTCTGGGTGTTGCTGTAAGAACCACACCTTCCCTAACAAAACCGATGCAATCACGGGCTCATCAAATACTTCCTGACGCCCAGTGTGTGCAGTGCCTGGGCTACAACACTCAGGAGAACAGAGTCCGTTCATAAACAGACAGACCCTGAGAGTGGATGTACCCTGAGAGGGCGGGGCCGCGTGACGGGTGGCGGGTTTGCCAGAGCAGGTCATACAGCAACTGGAGACTCAGCCGGCCCGGGGCATCTTATTGCCCGTCAGCCGCCACCTCCCTTCCCTCAGGCACACGGGAGTGGGGAGGTCAGAGCATCCTCCTGACAAGTGGCCGGTGTGCCGAGCGGCTGGAGGACTCAGCTCCACTGACACAGGAGGAGAAAGGCCCTGCCCAGCTGCAGCCCCACTGCCTCAGGTGAGAGCTCTGGCCCAGCATCACCACAGATCTTCAAGAGCAGCCAGAGATTCACAGTCGTGAAAAACCTTCAATATCCAAAACCAGTGTGGGATGAAGCCAAGCTTGTCTCAGGCGCCCGAGCCGCCCTGCGTCTTAGGAGATCCTAGGAGAAGCCCCGTCGACTCCCTGCTCTCCCACCCCCGCCAGGAAATTCAGTTTTCTCCGTGGGCCTCAGAAGCCAAGGAAGTCCTCACGCTCAGGTGTCAGGGGCTGAGCATGGCTCAGAGGATCCTACCACGGGGCGTCTGCATTTTTGTAAGTTATTTATTTATTTTGGCTGCATTGGGTGTTCGTTGCTGCACGCGGGCTTCCTCTAGTTGCAGCGAGCGGGGGCTACTCTTCGTTGAGGTGCGTGGGTTTCTCATTGCGGTGGCTTCTCTTATTGCGGAGCACGGGCTCTAGGTGCTCAGCCTTCAGGAGTTGCGGCACACGGGCTCAGTAGTTGTGGCTCGAGGGCTCAGTAGTTGTGGCTCGCGGGCTCTAGAGCGCAGGCCTCAGTAGTTGTGGTGCATGGGCTTAGCTGTTCCGCGGCACGTGGGATCTTCCCGGACCAGGGCTCGAACCCGTGTCCCCTGCATTGGCAGGTGGGTTCTTAACCACTGCGCCACCAGGGAAGCCCCACATCTGCATTTTTAAAGATCACTCTGTCTTCTCTTACAAGCTAGGCCTCCCTTGAACCACAGAAGTTAATCTCTAGCTCTTAGTGCTGACCAAGCCTAGTAGGCAATAAAGATGAAATATTCTGAAGCAGAGAAACCCAACCAGGAGGGGCCTCTTCCATCCTTAACCTGAGGATAGACGTCCTGGCCCCGTTTGGAGAGAAGGACGCAGGGGGTGGTCAGAAATCCCGTCCCCCACCTCAGGGCTCACTCCCGCTGGGGCTGGAAGTCAGGTCCCTCAGAAACAGGTCCAGGGCCCCATCTGCAGCCCAGGGTCTCCTGTCTCACAGCAGAAGTGCTCCGAGGACACGGTGTGGCCACCCTGGACATAGATGCAGCTGTATGCCACCACTGGTAACACTTTCTCTGGACATCCAGGCACACTGCTTATAGCCGAGGACCTCACTCTGCTGGACATGCCCATGGCACAGGGAGGGTCTCACAGCCCAGTGACCAAGACAGAAAACGCGGCCATGACCACCTCCTGGGCGGCACGTGCGTCCTCGAGAGGGACCCAGGGTCTGCTCAGGTGCTGGCTGAGGAAACCTGGAGCACAGGAGCTTCTGCAAAGAAGCGGAGCCTCGTGGGGGTCCCCAACCACCGGGCCTCCCTACCTGTGCAGGCTCCCGTCTGCCCTGCTGCGGCTGAAGCCCCCGGCGCTGACAACGAAGACCTGCCACCCGGCCCCCACTGCAGGCTGACGGAGAGGGGGCACCTCTTCGCAGTCCAAGAGCCCTCCCCACCTGGCGCTTACCTCCAGCGGTACCACCTGCATCAGGATGGCGAAGTTGGTGAGGTGTGTGCAGCGGCAGACAGAGTAGCTGAGGTTCCCCTCGGCGAGAGCGCAGCCCTGGTTCGACCAGACGCCTTCTCCGGAGCTGAGGACACAGGAGGAACCGTCAGCGGGAAGCAAAGCCCACCCTTGGCCCGTGGGCTGAGACAGCGTCCTCACCACCAGGCTGAGGAGGCTAGGGTGTTTCTGGCGTTGATCAGGGCCCACGAAACAGCACCTCTTTCCTCCCGGGAGGGGAAAGCGGCATAACCACTCTGGCCCAATCACTTTGCAGAACACCTGGTCCAGCAGCCAATAAACATGGAGTGTCTCCTGGCCACCTGTATGTCTTCTTTGGAGAAATGTCTCTGTAGATTTTCTGACCATTTTTTGATTGTTGTTGTTGTTGTTATCGAGTTGTATGGGCCCTTTGTATGTTTTGGAAATTAAGCCCTCATCAGTTGCATCATTTGCAAATGTTCTCTCCCATTCCGTAGGTTGTCTTTTCATTTTGTTGATGGTTTCCTTTGCTGGCATATACCCAGACAAAACTATAATTCAGAAAGATCCACGCATCCCAATGTTCAGAGCAGCACTGTTCACAGTAGCCAAGACATGGAAGTAACCTAAGTGTCCAGCGACAGAGGAATGGATAAGGGAGATGTGGCACGTATATACAATGGAATATTACTCAGCCACAAAAATGAATGAAATAATGCCATTTGCAGCAACATGGATGCAACTAGAGATTATCATACTAAGCGAAGTTAAGTCAGAAAGACAGAGACCAATACCATATATCACTTATATGTGGAATCTAAAATACAACACAAATGAACATATCTATGAAACAGAAACAGACTCACAGACCTAGAGGACAGACTTGTGGTTGCCAAGGGGGAGGGGAGTTGGGGGAAGGATGGATTGGGAGTTTGGGATTAGTAGATGCAAGCTATTATATATAGAATGGATAAACAACAAGGCCCTACTGTAGAGCACAGGGAACTATATTCAGTATCTTGTGACAAAACATAATGGAAAAGAATATATATATCTATAACTGAATCACTTTGCTGTACAGAAGAAATTAACACAACATTGTAAATCAACTGTACTTCAATAAAATCTAGAAAGCGTGAAGTGTGCGGGTCCTGCAACCCAGCAAACCCACTTCTAGAGAATTCCGAGCTCTGTGCACAGGGATGTGTCTGGGGTATTTACTGAATGATGCGTGACACTAGAGAACATTTTAAAGTTCCCTAATGTCCACCTCGGGGACCTGGATAAAATTTGGTAGGGTGTATACATCAGTCAAAAGCAGCATGTATGATTTACTGAATGATGCGTGACACTAGAGAACATTTTAAAGTTCCCTGATGTCCACCTCGGGGACCTGGATAAAATTTGGTAGGGTGTATACATCAGTCAAAAGCAGCATGTATGATTTACTGAATGATGCGTGACACTAGAGAACATTTTAAAGTTCCCTGATGTCCACCTCGGGGACCTGGATAAAATGTGGTCGGGTGTATACATCAGTCAAAAGCAGCATGCATCCATACGGATAAAACACAGAAACTTCATGTACAACGTTGAATGCAACAGTAATGATGCAAGGGCGTGACACGCAAGAAGATCGTATATTTTCTATGAACATAACCATAAATTATAGATAAGTTATTGAGAAAATCCCCACAGAGAGGGCAAGAGACCAGGATAAGATGTAAAAGTCTTTTACATATTTACTTTTTTATAATTTTTTAAAGGATAATGTTTTGACGTATTACTTGCTTTATTTCTTAAAGTATAAACCTAGACAAAAATGACATGAAGCAAAAATGCACAAATGTTAACTGTGGTTCACTCTTGCGGTGAGAATATGAGCGACTACAATTTTCTTCCCTGTATCTCTCTATAGTTTCAAATTCCCAAAAAGGATGCTTAAACGGTTCTTCCCAGAAACTGCAACTTTGAGTGATCAGCAAAGACAAATCTTTGCTTCGGCCAAAGGCAAGGGCCCCTGGGGAAAGCTTTTATAAAGCTGGAGAAATTTAAAGGCTCTAGTTTCTCTTTGCTGTACATTCCATTTTCACGGCAATGTCAGCCGCGGACGAGAAAGGTGGCCGTCCCAGAGGGGGGATGGATAAACACAGTCCTGCCGCGCTCCTGCGGAGTTCTGTGAACAAAGCACACACTAGCGGCATCTTTATTTTCATCCCTGAGGCAGAGGGTGTCCCTGTGAGGATGCTGTGCGGTTGTAGCTCTCGGTGAGCTTGGGCAGCGTGGAAGCCGAGGGAGAGGTGGGAAGGGTCGTCTGGAGGAGGCTAAGGGGTGGCGCTGAGCCTGAGGGCCGAGGCTCGGGGACAGCGGCTTCAGAGGCAGCGTTTGTGATGAGTGAGGTGGGGAGCATTTAGCAGAGACCAGAGAGCACAGCCAGCACCACTCGAACCTACCAGTTTTCAGGAGCAACCCCCCAGTAACATCAGGATCAAAGGCCCTTAAAGATGGGCACGTCCTGCCCCGCCCTGCCACCTGTTAGGGCTAACCTGTCCCCGGCCCTCGAGAACAAGCGACACCGGCTGCTGGGCTGTATGTGACCTTTGTCCATGGAATGTATGAAGGCCACACTTGAATTAGAGGGTGACCTGAGAAGTAGCGGGCACGAATTCAGGGAGCGTGGTCCTAGGGTGGAACGTGTCCCCTCTGCTGGCGCCAAGAGTGACTGCGAATTAAAAACCGTGAAAGTCACATTTTCCCAAATGGAGCCACGAAGCCGTGACGATGTCTTCATTAACCAGGGGAGCTGAGCCCCGCGTGGCATCCCCTCTGTGTGCGTGTGAAGACCCACATCCCAGGGAACCCGTGGAAACAAGAAGCCTGGTTCCCGACTTGTGAGTAAATAGATCTGCCATGGCAGCCAGGTCAGGAGATAGCAAATAACAGGAAAATACGTGTCTTACCCTGTGATCTAGGAAGTTGGCATCTGAGCAGAAAACTGTTCTTTCACGAGCATAAATGGAATGTGTGTATATAAATATGAAAAAAATACTACGTATCAGTGAAAAGAGATGTGGGCAGAACACAAAATAAGGATGGTGGAATGATGCAAGAAACATGGAACTAAACAACACCATACATTTCCCAAGAACATAAATATAAAACATGCATAAATTATCAAAAAATACACACAAAAATCTCCCCACTGTGGCTACTACAGGCAAGAGGAGAGATCAGGATAAGATCTAAAGGTCCAATGGGACATATGCTCTTCTTATAATGTTTTCTTTTTTAAAAGAATAATGTTTTGATATATTGCTTCTATCATTTGTTAGAGTGTAAGTCTAGGGAAAAAAAGCGACCCAGAATTCTAAGCTCAGTGAGAATATCTTTCAAAAATAAAAGTCCGCTGAACTTCCTGCCAGCAGACTCACACTACAAGAAAAGTTACAGGAATATACCAGACGGAAACTGTGACCTACGCAAAGAAATGAAATAGCTGGAGATGGAAAAAATGAAGGGAAATATGCAGTTATTATTTTCTTGATCTGAATTGCTTTAGAGGATAACTAACTTTCTAAAGCAAAAATCCTAGCAATGTATTGTGTGTTTCTGGCATCTGTAAAGGTAAAATGTACAACAAGAATAGTGCAAAGGATGGGCAAGAAGAATTGTGAAAAGATTGTTGTAATGTCTCAGAATACATGTGTGGTGGTATAAAATATTATTGGAAGGTAGACACGGATGAATTAAAGATATATACTCTAAGCCCCAGGGCAACCACTACAAAAAATTAAAAGGAAGTATACACCAGAGGTCAATAGGAGAGATAAAATGGTACCAAAAATACACACAAATACACACTAGGGGGGTGGGATAGGGAGGGTGGGCGGGAGATGCAATGGGGAGGAGATATGGGGATATGTGTATATGTATAGCTGGTTCACTTTGTTATACAGCAGAAACTAACACACCATTGCAAAGCAATTATACTCCAGTAAAGATGTTAAAAAAAAATACACACAAAAATCCAACTGGAGTAAGAAAAAGAGAGTATAAGAAGCAACAAAATAAAAGTAGATCATAACCTGGACAGGCGTGTGACCGAGCATGGACACCCTGGGCCCCCTCCCGCCCCTCCTCTGCTCCCTTCTCGCCCCGGGACCCTCCCACGCAGATAGTACCTGAAGTCCAGGAAGGCGCAATACAGGAAGATCCGGTTGCTCTCATTGGTAGTCTCGATGTACTGCCTTTGAGTCTGAAATGACAGAGGATGGACACGCCTCATGATCCAGCTGGAGAAGCCGAGCTACCAAAACTGCTGTGACAGCCGCACCCTCACAGCCCACAAGACCCCACGGGGCTGGCAATACACAAAGCCCTTGACCTCCCGTCGCAACCCTTGTGGTCAGAGAGGGCGGGTCACCCAGCCCCATCTCTCTCCCGGCTCTCCTTCGCCAGGGCTGCCGCCTCAGGGCCTTTGCACTTGCTGTGTCCTCCCTCTACAAAGCTCTCCCCCAAGACAACGCCGTGGCTCCCACCCTCCCGGCCTTCTCCTCAGGAGACCCTGCCGGCTCACTCAAAACAATACCAACCTGCCCATTCCTCTTACCGCGTTTCTTCATAGCACTGATCTCCATGCAGCACATTATGTATTTACTTATTTATTTGTGGGCTGTCTTCCTCTCTAGAGCATGCACACAGTGAGCTATCTCGTTTACTGCTGTACCCTGGTGCCTACCCTAGTGTCTGGCACGCAGCAGGCGCTTACTAAGTATTTATTGAACCAATGGACAAAAGAACGAATAAGTGAACAGTTCCATCAATGACCCTGTTCCTAGGATTCTCGCTCGTCCCTGGGCTTTTCCGGGATGCCAGCTCAGGGCACCTGGCAGCAGCTGCTCTGCCTCGACGAGATGCAAAGACTCGTCCAGGAATCTTGCCAGGGAGCTTGGGAAGCCAGCGGCACCACAGGAGACTGGGCTCAATGGTATCTAATCGACTCCCAATCAATAGTTCAAGAACCTCTTATCTGATGTCCCCGGACACGCAACCACCGGGCTGGGCTGCAGGAGAACGCGTGGGTCAGAAACCGACAGGGGCATCCTCTCGCTGAGCACCCACTGGTTCAGGAGACAGGGGCCTGGTACTCAGGGAGCTGAGCTTACCTGAGCCTCAAACCCTATAAGGAAGCTCAGGGAGCAACACAACCAAAGGCTCAAGGAAGTCCACGGGAGAAACCCTAAGAAGGTTCAGCCTCCCTTTTCCTCACCCTGTTTTTAGGCTGTGTCCGAGCCGCCTGACCTCATCAACATGCCACCTGGGCCACCCCGGCTGGCACCCCATCCCACGTTCAATGCTGAGGACGGTTTTCAAAGAGTGGTCCTCACAGCAGCCTCAGCATCACCCCAGGCCACCCCTGGGCCCCAGCACAGAATCAGAAACTCTGGGGGTGAGGACGGCCTCTGGATTTTCACAAGCCCTTCAGGTGAGGCACCTGAACCTGAGAACCACTAGAAGCTGGACAGAGGCTGCCTATTCTGCCCCCTCCTCGTGTCTCAGCCTGCTGTGACCCTCACGCTCAGTCCCAGACAGCCCTGTGGCTGCAGCCATTCAGAGCCACAGAAGGTCATTAGCAGGGGAACTGCAGTGTGCGATGTGCAAACCCCACAGAATCGAAAATACACGTAAGAACCTGCTGGTGACCCCTGCCCAGTCTCAGCGAGGCTTCCTTGGCCCCGGGCAGGACCAGACCCTCCAGGACACTGCTATGTGCCGTTTTTCCCCCTTTTTTTTCCCTCTACCCCTATATTGACCCTCCCCACTTCCCTCTCCGCACTGGTAACCGCTAGTTTGTTCTCTGTATCTGTGACTCTGTTTCTTCTTTGTTGTATTCACTAGTTTGTTGTATTTTTTAGATTCCATATATAAGTGACATCAGACAGTATGTGTCTTTCTCTGTCTGACTTATTTCACTTAGCACAATGCCCTCCAAGTCCATCCATGTTATTGCAAATGGCAAATTTTCATTCTTTTTATGGCTGAGTAGTATTCCATTGTATATATGGAACACATCTTCCTTATCCATTCATCTTTTGATGGACTCTTAGGTACTTCCATACCTTGACGATCGTAAATAGTGCTGCTATGAACATTGGGGTGTATGTATCTTTTCAAATTAGTGTTTTTATTTTTGGTTTTTTTTCAGCTATAGACCCAGGAGTGGGATTGCTGGGTCATATGGTAGTTCTATTTTTAGTTTTTTAAGGAATCTCCATACTGTTCTCCACAGTGGCTGTATCAGTTTCCATTCCCGCCAACAGTGTAGGAGGGTTCACTTTTCTCCACGCGCTCATTTGTTATCTGTGTTCCTTTTGACGATAGCCATTCTGACGGGTGTGAGGTGATATCTCACTGTGGTTCTGATTTGCATTTTCCTGAATTCGTGATGTTGAGCATCTTTTCACGTGCCTGCTGCCATCTGCATCTGCTCTTTGGAAAAATGTCTATTCAGTTTTTCTGCCCATTTTTAAATCAGGTTGTTTGTTTGTTTGACGTTGAGTTATACGAGCTGCTTCTGTAATATATGTTGGATATTAACCCTTTATCGGTTGTATCATTTGCAGATATCTTTTCCCATTCAGTAGGTTGTCTTTTCGTTTTGTCACGGCTTCCTTTGCTGTGCAAAAGCTTTTCAGTTTAACTAGGTCCCATTTGTTTAAACTACGTGTGACGCTTGTGCAAAGTAATGAAATGTGACGGCAGCGGCACTAGAAGGGGGCAGCAGCCAGGCGCCCGCGTCATCAGAGGCCCGGAAGCTCCCCCAGGAAGAAGGGTCACCCCTCCTCTCATCGCCAGCCCTGCTCTGAGTGCAGGGAAGCACTTCCACGTGGGAGCGGCACAGAGGCCGAAGTCCTGACCCTCTGACTCTGGATCTAAATCACTCTTCAAGGGGAGTTTAAAAATCAGGCACGACCCACGAGCCAAGTGCCTGTGTGGTCGGCAGGTGGAGGGCAGACCGGGGTCTGGGGCCAGGATCACACCCAAGACGGGAAACTCCTGCCTCTGTCTGGGTTCCTCCCGGCTCCGCGCCTGTGATGGAAAAAGCAGATCCCCTCCTTCTGTGTTTGAAGTTTGCAGCTGAAGTGGAACAAAGGCTCTCAGCACATCTCCAGGGAAGGAGACCTAGACGGTTCCCAGGAACACCACTGGACGGTGTGAACACACCGGCCACGGTGCTGCCAGAGAAAGGAGGGCGAGGCTTCCAGGTCACGGCCCACCTTCCCAGAGGTGTGGGAGGCGCCGTCCGCCCATCAGCCTCCCGAGTGCCTGGGCGACATCCCAGCCAGTCACCCCGGGGCCCAGGAGGTGGGGTGCCCCATCAGGGTGGGGTGGGCGAGTAGCATCCCCCTTGAACCCCTCCTGGGTCCTGAGGCCGAGGACCCTGTGGAGCCCTGTGGTCCACAGGGAAGCCCTGACTCTTCACCAGACGTGTCCACCTAAGCACATCCCATGGGGAAGGGCTACACGGGCCCTGCGGAATCTCTCCTACGGGATCTGAGACTTCTGCCAACAGCCATAAGGTCTTCCCATCTGGGGAGAAGCAAATGGGACTAATCGAGGATGCACTGTCTGCTGCCAGTACGGCAAGGGGTCTGCTTCTGAGAGACACACATCAGGAGAGGAGAAAATCTACCCGACAACAGCCTGTGAATGTTCCTTGTTCAGAAATGTGCTTGCTTTTTAGGCCAGTATAATCGTCCCTCGGTAGCCATGGGGGATTCGTTCCAGGAGCCCCGAGGATACCAAAGTCCACAGGTGCTCAAGTGCTGTATAAAAGGTGGTGTCGTTTTTGCATATAACCTACACATCCTCCTGTATACTCTGTCATCTCTAGATTACGTATAACACCTAACACAATGCAAACGCTATGTGAACAGTTGTCAGTGCATGGTAAGTTGATATTTTGCTTTTTGGAAATTTCTGGAATTTCTTTCTGAATATTTTCCATCCGAGGTTAGTTGAATCTGTGGATATGGAACCCTCAGATACGGAGGGCTGACTGTATATAGTTTAACTTATACATTGGCCGGAAAGGTACTTGCCTATCTCTGTCCCAAGCAAAACACAGATGTGTCCACAGCCCTTAATTTTGACCCTTAGTAAAGCAATGGAAGGGCCCAAGTGCCCCCCTCATAGCTGTGGGCAGCTGCGCACGGCTGTCGGCACCCTCCCCTCCAGCCAGGCTCACCTCACAAGCCTGGGGCCAGGACTCCGCATGGTTGAAACGTCCCACCTTTAGGGGAGGCAAGAATCACAGAGGTAATGTCGAGTGGGGCTGACGGGGGACAGCGTGCATCCAGCCTCAGCCTCCTCTGGCATCTTGGGGCGCTTCTCTCTCCCACAGAATCACAGGCAGTCCCTCCTGAAGATGCTAAGACAGACTCCAGCATCTTAGCCTCTGGCAGGACGGGGGCAGGGCAGGGCCCCATGAAGGAGACATCTGAGATTCACCTCTGGAAAGGGAGACCCGGGCAGCCTGCTGGGCTGAGCTGGCCCAAGTGCTGAGGGTGAAAGGTCAGACAGGGTGAGATGCTGAGACCTTTGACCTCACAGAGAAGGGGCTCCCGGGGGCTTTGCGGCTCCATGCCCTCACCACCCCAGCACCATCTGCACGGGATACAGCGGCACGGCCACCGGGTCCGGGTCAGAGACGCCCACCGAGGACCCGTCCAGAGCCGGGGAACGCGGGGTCCACACGTGCGGGGAACTCGGGTTTCCCCGCCTTCCCTGTCCCTGCGGGGTGCTGGGCGCAGGGGTGGGTCCGGTGCCAGAAGGGAATTCAATTCTAACTGTGATCGCCCGTGGTTCCCCAGGCCCTTTCTCCTCTGTTAAACCTCACGGCTCCAGTTTGAGAGGAACGGGGCCTGCAGACTCCTGACTTTTATGCTCACGGTTTATATTCGGTGTGTAAACCTGCCCGGCGGGTGAGGGAAACACGCAGAGAGGAAATTGCTCCGATGCTTCCAGCAAAAAGCAAAGAAAAAACACCTGTGAACTTACATGGGGATCTGGAATTAGAACAGCCGGCCGCAGAACTGAACAGAAAGTGTTTTCAAATCGTCCCCGTGGCGGAGTCTCAGAGCAGAGAGGTGGGTCCCAGGGAAGGCGGAGCGGGGAGCAGAAAACAGAAGCAGAAAGAGGCAGGAATGCGTGAGGACGAGGGCGGCCGTGAGCGCCTGTCAGCCCGCAGGTCGGGGCTCTTTCCATAAGCTCCTTCCCCATTTCACAGGAATGGGCTGCACAGATTCTTGTTTTTTAAAAAACGAAAATCTTGGGCTTCCCTGGTGGCGCAGTGGTTGAGAGTCCACCTGCCGATGCAGGGGACACGGGTTCGTGCCCCGGTCCGGGAAGATCCCACATGCTGCAGAGCGGCTGGGCCCGTGAGCCGTGGCCGCTGAGCCTGCGCGTCCGGAGCCTGTGCTCCGCAACGGGAGAGGCCACAACAGTGAGAGGCCTGCGTACCGCAAAGGAAAAAACCCGGAAAGTCTCGTGTTGAGCCACACACGTGGGGACTGTTTGATGCCAGACATCTTATCTATTTACAGCTCTCTCGTGAGTCTGGGGTCGCCACACAGATTTGCTTCCAGTTTTGTTTAAACAGGACCAGGGCACCCGTCCTGGCCTCAGATTCCTAACGTTTAATCCCACTTCAGCCCTTGCCCCCTGATTCCCCGCTCAAGATAACCACAGAAAGTCCTCCAGGGAACAGCGGCTCACAGACCCCAGTGCCAGGCCAGCTGTACCTAAGAGGGGCACCTTGACCCTGGAGGGTTTAACTCCCAAAGGAGACCCTCAATGCCCTCTCCTTCCTAATCCAAGAGGGGAGGGTGGAGGACACCTTGGGATTTGTCTGAATTAGGACAAATTCATTAAACTAGCAAAAATGTCTTTTCTAGGGAAAACATAAGATCCTCATTTTCCTGGAATCATCTCCTCCCATGAGAAAACATGCTCGATAAAAATATAAGTGCCATTACTTTTGTTATAGTGACTCATAAAATACATTCTGTACGTGCCCGCAAGTCTAAGATAACAACATTGTCCTAATACGGGGTGAATTTTCAGAAAGAAAATGAGTTACAAAGACACATCCTGACCGCCAGCAAATAGATCAGTGGAACAGAGTAGAGACCCAGAGACAGCCCACACAAGTCCAGTCAACTGACGTTTGACAAAGAATCAAAAATAATTTAATGAAGGAAGGATGGTTCTTTCACCAAATAATGCCAGAGCCACTGGACATCCATAGGACCATCAATCAATAAGCCAACCTAAATCTCACACCTTACAAAAAATTCACTGAAAATAGATCCTACAGTGAATGTTAAACATAAGACTGTAAAACTTTTAGATGGTAACATAGAAAAAAAATCTTCAGGACCTACAGTCCATTGAAGAGTACTCAGCTATGACGCCAGTGTAGGAAATACATTCCATAAAATTGAAAAATAAATAAATTGGGCTTCATAAAAACTAAAAACCTCACACTCTGTGAAAGACCCTATTAAGAGGATAAAAAGATGAGCCACAGATTAGGAGAAAACATTTACAAACCACGTATCTGACAGAGGAGTCATATCCAGAACATACAAAGGATTCTCAAAACTCAACTGTAAAAATAAAACAAAGAATCCCGTTAGAAAAAGGGGAAAGGACGTGAAGAGACATTTCCCTGAAGAGGATACACAGACGGCAAAGAAGCAGAAGACAAGATCTTCAACATCACTAACCCTCAGGGAAATTCAAATTCAGACCACAACGAGAACAACTAAAATAAAAGACGACTGAACCAAACACGGGCAAAGATGCAGAGAAACTAAATCGCTCGTACATCGCTGGTGGGAACATGAAACGGTACAGCCCCTCTGCAAAAGCGTTTGGAAGTTTTAAGAAATATTGAAAATACTTATCCCATGACCCTGCAATTGCACTCCTGGGCATTTACCCCAGAGAAAGAGAAACTATTTCCACACAAAAACCTGTACACAATTCTTCATAACAGCTTTACTCGTAATTGTCAAAAATTGGAAACAACCAAAACACCCCTCAGTGGGTGACTGGCTAAACACACCGCAATTTATCCAGACCCTGGATGACTACCCAGCAAAAACGGTTTGAACTAGCGACACACGTGACAGCTTGTACGGATCTCACGGGCATTAGGTTGAATGAAAAAAGCCAATTTCAAAAGGCAAGGTCTGTATGATCCTATCATATACCCTTTTCAACATGACAAAATCATAAGGATGGGAAACATCGTTGGTTGCCAGGAGTTACGGATGCAAGTGCAACCAAAGATGTTTTGGGTGGTAAGGAGGTTCTGTATCTTGATTTCAGTGATGTTCTTGTGAATCTATCATTATTCCAAAATAAAAATTTTTTAGAGAGTTAAACCAGCATCAGATGAACGATCATCAAACCAAGCTTTCTAGCTGGAGGAAACACAACTTGGGCAGGAGATAAAATGTCCCCAACCATTAAGCCAGGGATTTTAATATCTAAGTTTCATTGTGATTAGCTGAATTCTGCACAGGAACGTGGAATTAGGCGGTAAGCCAGTTCAGGGGACCACAGGTCTCCTCGTCAGGGACAATACAACCAAAACTCATAATTATCCTCTCCTCCTCCCTGGCGCCTCGGATCTCAACTATTTGTCACCACACGTGAGTCCCAGGCAAACCCAGCACATCGAGGTGCACGGCAGACCCGGGTGTAGGCCCCCTCACTTCCTCCCAGGACCTCCTTCTGCCGCCTGGGGCCCTGGTTGCTGTATTAACATCCCTTTGGGATCCTGAGGTGTGTGTGTTGTTCCCACTTAAAGCACAAGTATCTCTTGTGTGGTCTGGGCCAGAAGCAAGGGAAACGATCGCTCCACACAGGGTCCATCCACAGCCTTCCGGCCCCCATCAGAGTCCGTCCCCACGCACAGCAAAGCGGTCAGTTTTTTTTTTAACATCTTTACTGGAGTATAATTGCTTTACAATGGCGTGTTAGTTTCTGCTTTATAACAAAGTGAATCAGTTATACATATACATATGTTCCCACATCTCTTCCCTCTTGCATCTCTCTCCCTCCCACCCTCCCTATCCCACCCCTCTAGGTGGTCACAGAGCACCGAGCTGATCTCCCTGTGCTATGCGGCTGCTTCCCACTAGCTATCTATTTTATGCTTGGTAGTGTATATATGTCCATGCCACTCTCTCACTTTGTCACAGCTTACCCTTCCCCCTCCCCATGTCATCAAGTCCATTCTCTGCGTCTTTATTGCTGTCCTGCCACTAGGTTCTTCAGAACCTATGCAGATCGCCAACAAATACATGAAAGAATGCTCAACATCGTTAATCATTAGAGAAATGCAAATCAAAACTACAGTGAGGTATCACCTCACACCAGTCAGAATGGCCATCATCAAAAAAGCTAAAAACAATAAATGCTGGAGAGGGTGTGGAGAAAAGGGAACCTGCTTGCACTGTTGGTGGGAATGTAAATTGATACAGCCACTATGGAGAACAGTATGGAGGTTCCTTAAAATACTACAAAAAGAGCTATCATACGACCCAGCAATCCCACTCCTGGGCATATACCCTGAGAAAACCACAATTCAAAAAGAGTCATGTACCCCAATGTTCACTGCAGCTCTATTTACAATAGCCAGGACATGGCGGCAACCTAAGTGTCCATCAACAGATGAATGTATAAAGAAGATGTGGCCCATATATACAATGGAATATTACTCAGCCATAAAAAGAAACGAAATTGAGTTATTTGTAGTGAGGTGGATGGACCTAGAGTCTGTCATACAGAGCGAAGTAAGTCAGAAAGAGAAAAGCAAATGCCGTATGCTAACACATATATAGAATCTAAAAAAAAAAAAAAAGCGGTCAGCTTTTACCTTCAGGTCTCCTTCTGGAATATTTCTCTTCCCAGATGCCTCTTACTCGTGGAATATTTGTGTTATAAATTTTTACCCTGGACACCTGGTTTGAATTTTTCAAAGACGTTTCACAGACTTTAATGTTATCTGAACTGTGATATAAGAAAGGGGAAAAAAAAGAAGCTAGACTTAAAATATGGCTTCAATATTGATCGGTTTGATCGTCCCCAAATGAACTCACTGCCTTTCCTTCCCGCCCTGAAGATGTTCTCCACGAAGGGAAAAGGAAGGGCAGTGATCCCTAAATCAATCGTCCACACTGGCTCTTACTTCCAATGTCACCTACAGCCCGAAAATTCTGGGAGTATAAACTCAGCTATAACTTTGAATGTATCTCTGAAAAGAGTCTGCGATCAAAACAGGTAAATGCTGGACTTCCCTGGTGGCTCAGTGCTTAAGAATCCGCCTGCCAATGCAGGCGACACGGGTTCGAGCCCTGGTCCGGGAAGATCCCACATGCCGCGGAGCAACTAAGCCCGTGCGCCACAACTACTGAGCCTGCGCTCTAGAGCCCGTGAGCCACAACTACTGAAGCCCGTGTGCCTAGGGCCCGTGCTCCACAACAAGAGAAGCCACCGCAATGAGAAGCCCATGCACCGCAATGAAGAGTAGCCCCTGCTCGCCGCAATTAGAGAAAGCCCGCGCACAGCAACGAAGACCCAAAGCAGCTAAAAATTAATAAATTAATTAATTAAATTTAAAAAAAAAACCTTCCCCATGTATATCAGTATCCTCAGGTGGGAGGGAAAAAATAGTATTTTCATAACACAAACTATAAAGCAGAACTCTCGAAATAAATTTTTAGGATTTGCAGATAATCAGGAAATTTCAATTAGAGGTATACCCCTGGGAGTCACATCAGAAGGCCCCAGGGAGTCGAATACTTTTATTTCTCTGCAAATAATGAGATGGGTTTAAAGGTTATAAAATTCTGATCTGTTTTACAGCCTGGTTCTGTGGCCGCTAATAATAATAAATCCTGTTTGTGGTCTTGAACCCTCTTACAAGCCACATTAAAAATGATGTTATTTTCCGTGAATGATGAGCAATTTTTCTTAGAAAAGAAAGTAGGAATTTAGAAGCCCACGACTTGCATTCTAGAACAGTCTAATGAAAGATGTGCTCAGTGAACCCTCCCCAGAGTGTTCTGTGATACGTGTTCCCGTGATTCATCTTTGCTTCCCGTTTTCCTGCTTGTTACTCTATTTTATTAGCTCATATACAAGATGGTTTAACCCAAATTTCCCCAGGCCTTAAACTCACACATGCAAAAAAAAAAAAAAAAAAAAATCCTTTTCTTAAGGCAATAGAGAATATATAAAGCTTTTCCCTTGAAATTCTCTTCTCACATATTAAAAGACTACTCAGATATAAAATGAACACCTATTAACTATATTATCTAACTCATTAATGACTGAAGCAACCGCTAAGATGTTAGGATCTCTTCAAAGGAAAATGCAAAGAATCAGACATCTAGGAGGCCACCGGGAATGCTGAAGTGAACCTGCTTAACAGATACAAAACTGGCAAAACTGGTTGATATCCACAGGGAAATAATCATTCCACTGACTCCCCATCTCTGCCAGACAACATCTGCATTTCAGTGGACAGAATTACAGATCTCAGTGTGAACAGTTCATAGAAGATGATTTTGTAAGCCAGGTCCCAAAGGCCCTGAGATATGAACGTGGCCAATTACTTGTGAAATGAACACCTGTCATCCTCAGGGTACAAAAACCATGTGAGATTTTTTTCCAAACCACTAGGTTTGCTTCTATGGAAAAGCTTCTACTTAAAGGTATATATCTTCCTGAACTGGCAGAGCAGACCAGCAGAATTTAGCAGCACTGAACACAGAAGTGCTTCCAAGAAAAAAAACAAAACACTCATCATCCGTCATGGTGTACATATGGCCAAAAGGAGGATGCAAATGTGAGAGCACAGGACAAGGACAGAGAAGGAGCTGACACACGGCCGCGAGCACGGTGACCGCTCGGTGACATCCTTGGTTCCGCCGTGACAGTGCCGGTCCCATGAAGGTCGTCAGGAAAGAAAATACAAGCAAGACTGGAAATGACGCTTTGGAAAACGAGCACATGATGGGGGGTGGGGTCTCAGTGCCCGGATCCGAGAGAGAACAGCCCCAGGCTCTGTGCACGTGAGGGGACCCTGTGGCCGGCTGAGTCCCCCAGATGCGTTCTATGCTGTAGACAGGGGCCGAGGGGCCTGGGCACCGGGTCTCGGATGCACTGCGCTGACGGCATTCTGGCAGGATCAGCAGACCGCTGGCCGGTCTGGCTGCTGACGTCCTTCCCCTGGGTCCTTGCCCCTTCAGAGCTCCTATGATCCCTGAAGAGCTCATGAAACCATCTTCCTTGACTTAAGTGCGTAAAGCCGCCAAGGAAGGCGGTGCCCTCAGCCTGCACCATTTTGGCCGCTCGGAGCCTCTTCCCGCGAACCTCAGTTTCACCTGATTTCACTCCGGGGGGTCTGTCCGCTCTCCCTCTCTCTCAGCAGCTCCGCATGAGCTGGGTCTAAGCTAATCGGTGCATTTTCGCTCCCTGACCATTCACTGAAAGAGAAGCCCGTCGGGCCCTGGAGGAGGGAGGGGGTGAACACTCTCCATCACCCCCAGGAAAGCCCTGGAAGCTCCTGTGGGTCCTCGATGGCCATGAACAGGGGCGGTCACTCCGCCCGCAGGGAGAGCAGGGCTCCTGCCCCAACGGAAGGTGCGCTGAGTCCAGGCGCAGACGAGACGGCTCAGAGACGTGAATGAGGGTGACCACGGCTGTCGGTGGAGTGGCTGGAGGCCGGGCAGGAGCCCCCAGGACGGCTCAGGGCCCTGGCCCTGCGGGGGCTGAGCTCTGTGCAGTCTCAGGCCCTCCTGCGGCCGCAGCCCCAGCCCGTCCTCCTCCAGCCCCTGAGCCAGCGGCTGTGATGGAGGCTTAGAGCTGCCAGAGATGGAGGGTGAGCGCCTGGGGCGGGGGCCACCACTGCAGTGCAGCACTTACAGGCGAAGCTTTTCCAGGGTGTGGTGTGGGCAGCGGCCTCCCTTGGCTCTGCTCTTGGGAACCCCTCCTCTCCTGATACCTGCCGGAGTCGTCTGGAGGTTCTCAGATCAGAGCTCACTGGGAAGGGCTAAGAAAGTTGTGATTTCTGTAGCATGTGGAGGAGAAGACCTCAACATAAACCATTTAATTTAAAAAGGTGGGGTGAGACATGAGCTTGGAAACATTCTTTAAAACAAGCCTGAACCCCACCTTGGGTGAGTGTCATTTCATTGTCCCAGACACCCTGGAAAAGAGAACCCCCTCTCTCCCTTTAAGTAGCTCCCTATTGGTGGAGAAATGTTAAGAAAGATTTAGGAAATCAGATGTCCACTGCTGTCCCAGAGATCTTATGCTCCAGGCAAGTATGTGTTCTTACTAAGATTTCCCAATCCGGTTAAAGAGAGGAATCTTGATGGAAAGTTACCATTTAAATACAAACACCCAAGTTCTGTTTCAAATCAAATGGAAAAGACAATGAAATGAATATGCCAGTGGCCTTTGTTGACATCCATCGAAAGAGACAAGGAATTCTTGTTTCTTGAGGCGTATCAGCAGAATCCTAACCCTTACACGGTACGGCATGACCAAGAGGACCGTATCCTCATCCCGCCAGATAAACACAGGCGGTGAACGTCGGAAGTGGGGCAACCACGGGAGAGGTTCATGGCCTCTGGAAATCTGGACTAGAGAAAAACACAAGTCAACTTGTAGTTGGAGCAACTCCAGAACAGCTGGCCCACCTGACTCACAGCACTTCCTGCCATGGATGTGGCCAGCGTGTCCTGAGAACTGCATTGATGATGATGATGGTGATGGTGGTGGTGGTGATGGTGATGGTGATGGTGATGGTGATGGTGATGGTGATGATGATGATGGTGATGGTGATGGTGATGGTGATGATGATGGTGATGATGGTGATGATGAAGGTGATGCTGGTGATGCTGGTGATGATGGTGATGGTGATGATGGTGATGATGGTGATGGTGATGATGGTGATGATGATGGTGATGATGGTGATGATGGTGATGATGATGGTGGTGATGGTGGTGATGATGGTGATGATGGTGATGATGGTGATGGTGGTGATGGTGATGATGGTGATGGTGATGATGGTGATGATGGTGATGCTGGTGATGATGGTGATGGTGAAGGTGATGATGGTGATGATGGTGATGGGGATGATGGTGAGGCCGTCTGCAGACAGCATCACAGGCCCCACTGGTCACGGAAGGAAGCTGAGAACAGAGACCTCCAGGAACTAGCCCAAGGTCACAGCTGGGTCTTGAACCCAGGGAGTTAGCTCCAGAGCCTGCACTCTGCCTGTGGGGAAAGCAGTGGCCTGGCTTAGCCCCAGGGAGGACCCAGAGGCTGACAAGGCAGCCGGCCTCCCTGCTGCACTCTGAGCGCCGGGACTGTCAGCAGGATGAAGCACAGGAGAGGGGGCTTATGGAGGAGAAGGCCCAGGTCCCCTCACGGCCTCCAGGAGGAGAGGAGGCAGGTCCTGTTGCCCAGAGCCAGCAGGACGGGCCCCTGAATGCGGGTCTGTCCCGTGCCAGGCAGGAGGGCCACGCTGACATCTGAGAGTGATCGCGTCCTGCCCGCAAATGAGGACAAGAGTCTCTGATGTGAACTATAAAAAGTTCCTGGATCAGCAACCTGCTATCATCGTGGAATGAATCACTGATCCGAGCATCAGCTGGGACACGCCTGGAATGCCCTCCACCCTGCCAGTCCAAGGAGCCCAGATCACCAGAAACTCCCTCCAGGGCTACACGCCAAGCACTCTCCCATCCCATCTCACTGCTTCCCAGGGGTAGGGGGTTCAAACCCAGGAAGGTCGGGCGAGCCCTGGGCGCATCTGGGCTGCACCAGATCGGCAGCGGGACCTCCGAGCCCAGAAGATGGGTGGCCGCGCCTTCCGGCCAGCTGCAGGACGGCTGAAGGGAAACGCCCTCCCCAGGGAGGTAGAGACTCAGAGATGATGGGGCGCCCCACCCAGGGCTGTCCACAGCCCCATTCAGTTTCAGAAAGGCCGCTGGCCCTGGACTGACCCTGCGTCTGCTGCCTCCCCGTCAGCAAACAGGATGCACAGCCCCGAGCACCCAGGTGGGGAGCCGTGACAGACGGACATCTGTTCTCCATCGTGCAGAGAAAAGAGCCTCTGACTGACCCTACAGAGACCACGCTTCCCACCCATGAAGCTGGAGTTGCCACGTGACTAAATTCTGATCGGTGGACGCACTGTGTGGAGGTACCAGGAGCCTCCCGCAGAGGAGGTGGCGGAGGTCCAGCCCCAAGATGCGTGACATGGCGGGGGACAAGCAGGGCACCATCTTGGGCTTGGAGGACAGGGTCCAGATCCTGACGGGCTGGTCCCCAGGGCCCCGCACTGCAAGGCTCGGGACTATTCACCCCCAGAGAAACAGCCCGCCGTTCAAGCTGCTGTCATGGGGGCTGGGGGGGGAGGACTGATGATGACGCCGTTTTACGGGAAGCCGAACCTCCTGCCACTGACGCGTCGCCTTCTATGATGCGCCGAGGTGGGGCACTTACGGCCTCACCAGCACATGGAGGTAACGCCCCTCCTGCTACACCAACTTCTCTCCGGAAAGGCTGCAGCTCAGACAAGAATTCCTGCCCCCAACTTGGCAGAAGGAAGCATCTGGTGATGACATGAAGGCGGTGCTGGCCACTTCCACATCCCATAGACCACGTGCCCTCCGCCTCTGCCACTCCTCTGCTCAGGGCCACAGGCCAGACCGCCCGGTGACCGGAGCTTCCATCCCGGCGGCCAGGCCAGGGGTGCAGAGGGTCCCTGGAGCACCCCATCACCCGACATCCAGGGTGCGGGACCTGGGCAGTGGGGGAGTCATGGGAACCGCCAGCGCCTCCTGGCCATGGGTCTCCACCTTTCGCCCCCCAGGGAGCACGTGAGAACAGAAGCTGGCAGCACCCAGGGCTGCAGGGCCATCAAACCAGCCAATCCCGTCCTCACCCCCCACGGAGCCAAGGGCCACCCACCCTCTTGGACCATAAGCCTGTCCCCTCCAAGGCCCCCGGGTGTTTACTTTGCTCCCGGGTGCAGCCCCGTGGGTCGCCTGCTGTGCTGCCGCCTCCCCGGTAGCGAGCGCACGTGACTGACACCCACGTGGGTCTCACCCAGGAGTGTCGCCTGTAACCCTAGTGCTATTCACACACCGGACTGCAGAGGCAACATGCCGGCCCCAAGGTGACTGTGCAGTTACACGCCCGCAGCTGTGCCATTTCCACATGGATCGTGGAGCAGCACACGCCCCGCAGTGGGCTCATTCCACCATCCCTCCTCCATGGGGTCCAAGCCTGGTCTTCCTCCCGTTCTGCCTGTTCTCAGACACAGGCCCTGACCCACCCATCCCAGCAAACCCACTCCCTCTTCTGCATCCCCGAGCTGTGGCAGGAAGTGAATGAGAACGGGTGGGAGTGGTTTGTATAAAAGCAAAGAACTAATATCACCCTGAGCCCGGCTGCTTCTGGGGACGCTAAGGGCTCAGTGCGTTTCCGCCTTGGTTGGGTCTGTGCCCCTCGCTCCCACCTCACCCCTCCCCCAACTCCACCCTTTGCTTGGCTTTGAGTTGACTCAGGAGGTCTGGAGGCCCCCAGCTGAGAGCAGGAATAACAAACCCACCTTCCCACGGGGATGGGCGGGGCCGGACAAGGGGACAGAGGCACAGGTGGGCCAGTGGGAGGAGACCCCCGCCCAGGTAAGGAGCCGGCGGCCACTCAGCTCAATCGTCGTCACCAAGGAAGGCGCCCCTGAACTCTGAGTGTTCCCCAAAAGGCCCCACGACTGGAATTTATCAGCTTTTAATTGTCACCAGCTAAATCAAATTATCCGTCTGACCGGAAGCCACCGTGTCAGACTCTGGCCTGAATCCTGCTCCAACCTCCCTCGGAAGAAATGCAAACTCTAGAGTTTGTGCCGCAGAATCGCACGTGCTCAGGACACTGTTTACCCACATCCCTTCCCCCCGCTCGCCTGGGTCACCCCACAAACAGCGAGCCGTCCCACCGGGGGCCCTGCAGACAGCACAAGACGGGGGGACGTCCCCTGATACGTGGGGGTATTTCCTTCAAAACAAAACGTCTTCAGTTTGGAAAGCGAGTAATCTTAACTGTTTTTTCTGAATGGAGAACATATTAAGTCACACGCTACGTTGGATGTTTTTCTTTAACCTACACATCATTCATTCAACAAACATTTATTAGATGTCTGCTGTGAGCCCAGAATACAGCAGTGAGCAAAACGGCTATTTCTCACCTCCACGGGATTGCTTTTCTAGTGCAGGGAGACAGACACTGAGCAAGACGAACGTACAGAATACGTGATATTTAGCCCCCGGTATGTGTTATGGAGGAAAATGGAACATGGGAATCAGAAGGGCGGGAGGATGAGGGTTAGCGGCCAGCGTTTGGAAATAAGGTGATTGAACAGGAGCCGCTGGCCTCGAAGCCCCTTTGCAAAGCTCAGAGGTCCCGGCGGCTCGGCCCCACCCCAGCCAAGAGGCGAGAGGCCTGTTTAACGGGCCGCGTCCTCCAGGCCACGTCGCCGTGGTCTCCCTGACACTGAGGCTGCCGTTTGTCACCCCACGCCCGTTTGGGGGCCTGGTCCCCAACACGGACCTGGAAGCCGTCTGTCTGCTGGGCGGCCCTCTGCACTCCCATCCCCACTCCTGCAGCTTCCTCAGCCTCCCGCCCGAGCTGGTGTGTCTTCACCTCCCTTTCCATCCTTGACTTCAACCCTCAGCTCCTATCCTGAGGTTCAGGACTACGGCCAGCCCCAAGGGAAAGAGATGTTTCCAGAATCCGGACTGATGGGACATCCAGGAACAAGGCGGGCATCCTTCCCGCCTCCTTCCCAGCCCTGGTTTGGTCTCACCTGAGCAAGACAGGACTGGGGTAGGACCCAAGGACCAGAACGAGGACGTGCGGCGATGCTTGACGCCTCTCTGATGGCTTGGAGGTGGAGCGCCAAGGCACCAGGCCAGCTCCGTATGAAGGCCGGGTCCCCCGAGGCCCTCACACGTGAAGGAGGACAGACGGGCCCTTAATTCACCCCAAGGCCTCATTCTCAAACTCACTTCCCAGGGGCCAGCGCCCCCGACCTCCTGTGGTCCGTGAAGTCCTCACTCCCCCTCCCACCCCAGGATGCACCCAGGAAACGGGCACCCCACTGACGGAGGTCACACCTCAGGTGACGGCAGGGAAGGCCAGCGGGACGACGGCCCCTCCCGGGGGGCACAGGGCACAGCCACCACTCAGCCCCAACCATCCCGCCACAGAGCAGGACCTGCTCGGGTTTCTGGAGAGGAGCTGGAAGTTAAGATGCTAAGGTTAAAAATCCCCCGATTTCGAACATCGGCAATGGCTTCAAAACTGTTTGAAACACGGCCCAGGTCATCCGTGGGCTGAAGGTGGTACAAGGGCCACTGTGCAAGCTCAGAGCCAAGGGCGAACAGGACTTTGCAGCTTTGTGATGACGTTCACCTGTGATCGGTCCTCCCCACTGGCCCGCAAGGCCGGAGCAGACGTTACTACTGTGATCCCTGCATTACGGACAACAAGCCTCGGCAGGTGGACAACTTACCCCAGATCACAGAGTCTACCCAAAATACGGCGATACATCCGGGGCTTGTCCAGAGCTGTGTGACCCCAAGCCCCCTGTTAGCTCAGAGTTTCCTGAGGGGCCAGCAGTCTACCACGGGTGCTGCAAGACGAGTTTAGGTCCACAAGGAACAGAAACAGAAGCACTTTCTACTTAATAGTGATGCATCTCTTTGCAGGTATATTTGAAAAACGTACGCCAAACACAAGATGTTATGGGGACTTCCCTGGTGGTCCAGTGGTTAAGAATGTGCCTTCGAATGGCGAGGACGCAGGATCTATCCCTGGTCGGGGAACTAAGATCCCACACGCCACAGGTCAACTAAGTCTGTGTGCTCTGGAGCCCGCGTGCCACAACTAGAGAGCCAGTGCACCGCAACTAGAGAGAAGCCCGCGTGCTGCAACGAAGATCCCGCGCGCTGCAACGAAGACCCAATGCAGCCAAATAAATAAATAAGTTTATTTTAAAAAGTTATGTATGTTATTGCTTAAGGTTTTACCCTCCTCTTAAGAAGTAATATAAATTTATTTTACTGAGTATAAAAATATAGAACCACACATCAAGACCGTGATTCACAAGCATGTTGCTTTTAATGAGTGGGTTCAGTCTCTTCTGAATGAGAGGGAGGGGGAGGGGAGGGGAGGCCCAGGAAGTGACAACGCGCTTCTCCACACTGGCTGCACACGCCTCGTGACAAACGCCTCACAACAAATCCCGTTCATCTCTTCCAGAGCCCGGGAAAGCAACGGAGCTACGACAGACCCCCCCAGGGGAGGAAGAGCCACTCCACTGGTCGCACACAAGGGTTCCTGCACGGCCCGCCCGGGGGGGGGGACGCACCCCTGGAAGCCATAGCAGCCCTGTCCCGCCGGCAGGGGATGGGCCTCTGCGGGGACCCAGAGTCCAGGGGACGGTGGCCCAGATGTGCATTTGGGCCCCCATCTCTGATCCTTTATTTTCCAAGGGAGAAAACGGACGAAAACGCAGATTTTCCTGTGAAATCTCCCAGCCTTAAGGTGTTTGCAGCCAACTCACTGTTTTAAAGCAGGAAGCCCTCCCCAGGCCCCCGGCAGAGCTGACCTTCGCCAGGTGACGCTCTTCCCCTCACAAGGTGTGTGTTGCCACCTTGTTCTAAGTGGGGACGTGCTTGGGGAGAAAAGCGACGCCCTCCTGATAGACACAAAGTCAGCCTCCCGAGGCCCGATGTGCCCAGCCGTCCCTCCCGGGCATCTCTGCAGGGCCGACACTGCTTTGTCTCCTCCCCGCTTCCTTTCTTTTCCATTGTCTCCAAACGGCCACCACGGGCCCCAAGCAGTGCGTGTCGCAGTCCTTCCAGATGACGCCCACACAGTCCCCACCGGGACACCTGTCTTTATGGAAACCCCAGCTCAGGCTGGGCTGGGTCCCCCCTCCCCCCATTTCCCTGGCCCTGGAGCAGAGCAGTTGTGTTTGCTGTGAGGATCCTGCTGGGATGGGGGCTGAGACAAGGCCCCGGAAGAGCTGAGTCTTCCACCGACCGCCGCCACCTCTGTCCTCTGTCCCGGCAAAGGAGAAGGCAGGGGATTCCCGGCCAGCAGCCCCTCCTTGGGGCCCCCCTGGGGAAACCTGTTCTGTCCAGCCCCAGACACAAGCTCTGAAGGACACCTCTTCCTCACTCGTGCACCCTTTTGAGGAGAAGTCAGCAACGCCTGCTGCCAGAGGACTGGGGTTCTCCCTGCCCTTCCTCCCCACGAGGGCCAGAGGCGCCCCCACCTGCCTCGCACGCTCAGCCCGCACCTGTTCTTTCTTTTTGAGCGTTGTACGTTGTGAAAAGTCAGATTTCTTGCAAAAGCCACTTCTCTGAGAAAACGCAGCAGGCCAGGGAGACAGGATGTGCATCCCCTCCCGCGGCCCCATCAGTGGGGTAAGGGGTCCCCACTCACGTCCAGGTTTCTCCTGACTCCGAGGTCAAGGGTCAGTCCCAGGCACTGTTGCCGGGGCCACGCTCTTGTCACAGAGTTAGAGGAAAGTGGGCCCCTCCGTCCCCTCTGACCCTAAGCAGGCAGGAGCAGGTCCCACGGGTGGGAGAGGATGAGTAGACAGGGGTCTCACCCCTGGGCTGCTTCCAGGCTGGCTCCCCGGGGCGTTAGTTTGTCACACCTGCCCCCAGATTCTAGTACAGCCCCTCGTTGTCTGGCCTCAGTAGGGGAGGAGAGAGGATGTGCTCCCAGCTGGACAGCCTGGGTGGGCTCATGCCGTCAGGGAGGTGCTCCAGCCAGCGCCAGGCCGGGCAATGCTCAGGAGCTGGGAGCTGCCGTTTGCACCATCATCACAGTGGAGAGGGCGGGCACACGGGGGCTACACAAAGGTGACGTCCACCGTCCTGGGAAACCAGGCTCACCCCTGGCGGGGCCTGAGCTGACCTGTTCCCCTTCCACCTCCATCTGACTCACTGTCATCTGAGCATCCTTCAATCCCGCTCAGGACAGAAAGGAGTCACCACCCCCGCAGAGCACCCCACCCCCAACCCCGGTTCCTCACCTGCTCAGGACCTCCTTGTCTACATCCCCGACGAGGTCCGAGCCCACGGAGCCCCATCTCCCATGTTCACCCGAAAGCCCCCTCCTGGCTGTGTTTCCATGGTTCCAGAGCAAACCATCTGGGAGCAACACGAGGGGACTGCAGTCTGCAGTCGTGCAGCTGGCCCATCCCTGTCTCCAGGCGTATTTTATGTGCCCTGAACGGTGCTCCAAATTTTTGGAAATTTTCATATTAAAAATTCTAGATTCTCTTAAGAAGCGGGAAGCTTGGTCAAGTCTAGTTTAGAAAATGCAGGGGGGGTTGTGTTTGATGCCCTCTCTCTCCATCAAGCACAGCCCCCACTCTGAGATACAAAACAAACAGCCAAGATGCTGCCAAACAAAACAGCCAAGATGCTGCCTGGGCTGAGCCCGGGACCTGCGTGGCCCGCGGGGAGGGAGGGTCGGCCCAGGTGCCGGGTCACTGAGCCCTCAGCTGCCGCGGGAACGTACGTACAGATGGTGAGCGCGTGCAAACAAGCACCCCCGTGAGCAGGCTGGAGACTGGAGCAGGTTCATGCTTCCCCGACACTGGTTTGTTTTTAGAGCTTTGCTTATTTTTTGGTTTAAGTAGATAAACAAGGAGGAGAATAAGAGCACTTACTAGTGGCATAATTTTTCTCTCTATTGGTTTTGATGTGGATGAATCTCCAAGCAATCATCTTGTCTTTTATGGATATATTGAAAACAATTAACTGAGAGAATAAAAACTTCATTTACATGTGATTCCCCCTGTATAAAATGCATGCATGAGCGTAAGGCATTAATAGGTCTACATCTAGGAAGATGGGCGCATTTTTCTTCTTTTATTTTGACTTCCATTAACACTGTTATAATCTGGTTCCTTAAAAAAATAATAACAGTATCACATCTGTTAAGTGATGGACCATTGCAGTGTTTCTGTTTTCAAATCTTAAAGCAATCAACTCAACATCATGTTTGAGGACGGGCTATCAACATCACAGCAACAACTAAATGCACAAGAGCTAAACCCTGAGCAGCGTATGTTTCTTGTTCGCAGCATAAAGCATAGAACAAGTTCGAAGGCACTGACTGAAGTCCGCATTTATTTCCCAGGGAGGACAGGCTGCGTTTTAAGGCACAGCTTTGGTGGCTCGCAGACCTGGACTCAGTACCTGCAGCCAGCGCTCCCCAACCAGGAAATGTGGAGGAGGTCGTTTCACTTTTCCAAGGTCAGGATCCTCATCATCAGAAAACCCCACTACGCACCACATGCTACACACAACACGAGAGGCAAAAATGCAGGAAAGGTACAGTTTAGGGGAAAAGACAAGCATTCATCCAATGACCACGTGATGAGTGTAAGTACCACCAGGGAATGGGACACAGTAGTGTCCAGGTGGGTCAGGGAAGGCCCCTCAGAGAGTGGCAACACAGCTGATCTAAGCTGCAGGCAGATGCGGCACGTGCAAAGGTCCTGTGGCTGAGGCAGAGAGGGAACAGGAGGGTGGCACGGAACAAGGCTGAAAAAAAGACGAGGCTTTGTGGACTTAGATGGTACTCGAAATGCACAGAAGGCTGTCGAGGGTTTTAAGCACGAGAGTCGCACAATCCAATGGACATTTCGAATAGTCGCCCCTCGGTATCTGAGAGGGACTGGCTCTAGGACCCCCCTCGGACACCAGAATCTGAAGACGCTCAAGGCACTTACACAAAATGGTGTAGTATTTGCATGTAAGCTACGCACACGCTCCCATATACCTTAAATCGTGTCTAGATTACTTATAATACCTAATACAATATAAATGCTATGTAATTGTAAATTCAATGTAAATGCTGTGCAAACTGTCGCCAGCATGCAACGAACTCAGGTTTTGCCTTTGGGAACCTTCTGGAATTTGTTTTTCTAATGTTTTTGATCTGAGATCGGTGGAACCCGTGGGTGCAGAGGGCTGACTGTATTCCTCTGGACGCTGTGTGTAGCGGGGCAAGCCTGGCAGCGGCAGAGCAGGTGAGAGACCATCACGGTGGCTCAGAGGGGCGATGACAGTCTTGGGCAAGGACGGTGAGTGGAGACGGGGCAGGAATGATTGGGGGACGGGAGCTGGGAACCCAGCCAGCAGGCTGGTCTCGTTTTCTCCTGCTGGGTGTCATAGGGGCCAGCAGGGGGCAGCAGAGGGCAGGCTCTGTCCTGCCAAGCGCACGACGCAAGTGCTCCGCCGCTAATGCCCCAGGTCATCAACATGCCCAGAATTTCTTCAGCATCATGTGACACCGTGTGTGTCCCCAGTCCTCACCCACCGCACCGAGGCCCCAGCATGACTCAGCCGTTCCCGCCCCCAGCAGATGCAGCGGCCGTGGAAGCAGTCACAGGGCACCATGCGGCTGGGCCAGCTCCTGGCTAGGACCACGCCCCTTGCCCCTCCCGCGGTCACCCACACCCCACGGGCTGTCCTCCCTCCAGCAGGCAGAGAGGCAGCCCAAGCCTCCATCACTTCAACTCCGGCTAGCTAGACAACAGGGGTGAACGCTCACTTTCCCATCAAAGAGGTGCCTGTCTAGACGCCCTCATCGACGCACACACTCTCCCAGCCTAGCCCAGCCGCAAATAACAAGTGCACGCATCCGGGCTGACCTCAAAGGAGAAGGGATCGATAAACCAATACTGCACGCCCACTCTCCCAGCGGGGGAGAAACGCCACGTGCGGACAAGTCTGTCCTGCTTATCGGCGTTCCCAGAGTCCACAACGGTGCAGAGCACGGGCGTGGGGCTGAAGCAATGTCTGCCGGATGAATGAATGAAGGTCTGCATCACCGTTTGCAGGATTCCCTACCAGGATGAAAGCAGTCCAGGCCATGGCCAGCTTGGGAGACCTCTGCCTCCTCAGACTCCTCCCCGCCACCCTGCCCTGCCAACCCCTGCCTTGGCGCTGCTCGAAACCACAGCCCAGCCCCATCTGGATGGGCTCACAGGGGCCCCACCCAACAGCCCGCTCGCACAAAACAGAAAACTTGGCATCGCCAGCTCGGCTGCTGCGTGGCCGAGAGCGGAAAATGCAGGCAGCTCTGCGCAAACCACAGAATCATCAAGAGCTTCGGGAACGGGTGTTAATGACAGTTTTATTTCACGGGGGAGAAGAGGAACCAGACTAACGGAGTGGCCGCTGCGACAGTCTCAGCGTTTCTCCGATAAACAGAACCCTCTTGGGACAGGGGGACGAAGGAGGAAGCTCACTAGTGGACACCCGACAAGCTGTGACTGAAGCTGCAGGGTCACCACTCTGCTGGCTGCCACCTTCCAGGGGCACCGGCAGATGCGCGGTCGGACCTCCCACGTGCCCCTAATAAGCTGCCCGCCGCCACTCTTCATCACAAAGGTCACAGAATGATGACTGGAGGCTTCAACCGACACAACGCATATATTTTCAGGAAACCAAACTGAGTTGTGAAACCTACCACAGAGCTGAATTTTCAGTGTCAGAATCCATTAGGTGACTCGTCCATGGGGAGAGTAAGAGGAGCTACAAGCTGAACAATAAAGGGTGGATGTGCGAGATTGTCTTTGCAGAGAGGCAGCTCGTGAGCTCGACCAGGACCCCAGGCAGAAGGGCTGCTCCAGCCAGTATGCGACCCCAGGCAGAAGGGCTGCTCCAGCCAGTATGGGACCCCAGGCAGAAGGGCTGCTCCAGCCAGTATGGGACCCCAGGCAGAAGGGCTGCTCCAGCCAGTATGGGACCCCAAGCAGAAGGGCTGCTCCAGCCAGTATGGGACCCCAGGCAGAAGGGCTGCTCCAGCCAGTATGGGAGAAGCAGCCCAGTGGCAGGGGGCAAGGCGGGGGCTGACGTGCACCCTTCGGGCGAGAGGCTGTGAGCCTGTGCTGACTCCTCGGGGAAAGCTCTCATGGCTTGTGTCTGCAGGGCTAAGGGCCGCGTCTGCATGGAAACATCACCTCTTCTCTCTGAAGGTCAAAGGGGTCGGAATCATGGGACTCCCCTGGCGGTCCAGTGGGTTAAGACTCCGTGCTCCCAATGCAGGGGGTGCGGGTTCGATCCCTGGTCGGGGAGCTAAGAGCCCGCGTGCCACAGCGCGGCCAAAAGAAAAAGGGGCGGGTAGGAATCTGCATGAGGAAGGAGGCCAGCCTGGAGTCATTTCAAAGGCACGCTGCCCAGGTGGCAATTCACAGAGGAGTCACTTGAACAGCAGGTACACACCCCAGATTTGGGAGGTGGGGCTGACGGCATCTTGGGGGTGTTTTTGAGCTGCAGCAAAACCACCCAGTGTTTGGCACGCAGAGCTGGTCCCCGGAGGGAAGGTAGGTCATCTTGCCTAAGGAGCCCGAGGTCTCTGGGGAGACAGGTGGCTGGCACCCGTGTGCCCCATCACGAGCTGCGGAGTCTCGGAGCTCTGTGTGGCGGACCTGGGTGGTCCAGTAAAGGCCAATGGTAGAGAAAGGAAATGGGTCCCCTGAAACCAATGACCTCATTTAAGACAGGGACTGAATTAAGGGTGGAGGGCTAGTGTTTGCTAAGACCCAACCTTTTGGAAAAGATAAGCACGAGAATGAATCTGTGCACTGGCAGCATGGAAGCTGGCGTCGCAGGCGGGGACGGGGTGGGGTGATTAAGTGAAAAGCACAGGTGTGTGAGGGGACCATATGGGGTCTCGAGGTGTGGACCTAGTCATCCCAATAATGGGTCAAAAGGTAGGTACAGTCCAGCTAAGTCCCAGAGTTTCCATCAATCCCACAAAATCCACCAGGACCCACAGACTCAGCTCCTGGAAGAAAGTCAGCCAGGCCTGAAGGGAGGGAACAGGAGGACGGCCCAGAGTCTCAGCTGAGCCGGGCCATCAGTGGCCTCTCGCCTCCACCACCAGAGCTGGTTCCGCTCTCAGGGTCCTCAGCCCAGTGCGTCTTCAGGAAGGGACGTGGGCTGGCCCAGGAGAGAGGGCTGGAAAGACACAAACCAGCCCGAGACACTGCACCTCAGCAGTGATCTCCAAGGAGCAGCCGTAAGCTAAGGTGGGGAGTTCAAGCAGGCCGTCTGGGCAGCCTGGGGCCCTCTCCATCCGCGTTTAACTGCAGCTACAGACAATGCGACCGAGGCTTTGCCCGACCCCCATTCCCACGGTGTCCGCGTGGCGATTTCAAAAACACAGAGTGAGAAGCGGTACCTCCTCTGCCCGGGTGCACCTGGAACGCCCCACGGGAGGATGAGAAGCGGTACCTCCTCTGCCCGGGTGCACCTGGAACGCCCCACGGGAGGATGAGAAGCGGTACCTCCTCTGCCCGGGTGCACCTGGAACGCCCCACGGGAGGATGAGAAGCGGTACCTCCTCTGCCCGGGTGCACCTGGAACGCCCCACGGGAGGATGCTGGGTGGTTAAGACCTGCTGAGTGATGAGAGGCACCCGGTACCCACAGTCACGCCCAGGACCACATGTCGGCTGGACAGGCTTCCCTTGCACACAACAGGTGCTCTGTGTGTGGCAAACTGGCCAGTTAAGTGATGGGCTTTTACACGAGTATCAGATTACTGGTCTCCTGTTTCTTTTCAGTGTACTTGGGAAACACGGCAGTTGCTACGCACTGAATTATCCGGCATCCATGTTTGGCTATAAAAGCGGTGGAGAGCACTTTCGCTGTTCCCCGGAAGAGGAAAGACCACTGTTTCTAGGATTCAGGCTGACGTCCTCCGCGCCGGCCCTGACACACAGCTGAGCAGGCTCCTCTGTGGAGGGGCGACGGGGCGCAGCGACCATGTATCTGCCTCCGTGTTCCATCACATCAGTCAGAGTGAAAGGTCTGGGCACAGAAATCTCACGCCTTAGAGGGGAAATCTGCCACCCCGCAGTGGTGGCTGTCTCACTCAGAAACCTGGCCACCCTCCCCGAGGGTCTCAGTAGCCCTACTGACCTGGAAGGGGCTTCCTATAGACTCCTACGCTACCCTCTGCGGTAGACAAAACGACACCCCCTCGCCCAGAGAGATCCCATCCCAATCCCCGGAACCTGTGAGTGTTACTTTACGAGGGAAAGGGGCTTTGCAGGTGGGGTTAAGTTAAAGCTCCCGAGATGGGGAGATTATCCTGGCTGTTCCACAAGGACCCAGTGTGATCAACCAGAGTTCTTGTGAGAGGGAGGCAGGAGGGGCAGAGGCAGAGGAGAGGTGACCTCAGAAGCAGAGGCCAGAGAGAGAGGTCTGAAGAGGCCGTGCAGGCAGAGGGAGAGATAAGCCAAGGAGTGGCGGGGTCTTTGGAAGATGCAAGGACACAGAGCTCCTTGGAGCCTCCAGAAGGAATGCAGAGCCGCCGGCACCTTGACTCCTGCCCAGGGAGACGGAGGCTGGAGACGTGGCCTCCAGAGCATGAAGATGATGAAGCCGTGTCGCTTTAAACCATCCCGTTTGTGGTGATTTGTTACAACAGCGACAGGAAGCTAACACAGCCTTCTTCTGGAGAAAAGGTGGCTACGTTGGATAATATAAAAACATTCAACTTGCACATGCCCAAAACAGTCAAAATGAAACATAACAGACAATGAGTTCATGCTGTGACAGGCACATGGCCCTTAGAAGTCAAAGGATATAAGCAATGAAAATGCAAATGGCCAATTCAATAGGAAAAAGTGTCTAGCCTCGCTCATAATCAAAGAAATGCAAATAAAAGCACAACAATAACATTACCAGGAGACGTCTTGCCACCAGAGTTTGCAAGGATGTGGGGAAGTCGGGGCCGCCTGGGGACAATGTCAACTCTCACAAGCTTTCTGAGGGCACTATGCGTATCAAAGGTGTGTGTCGATGTGTATCAAACGTTAAAGTGTGTATCTCACCCAAAGTAGCCAAGGCAGCCTGGGAGAGCCAAGCTGGGGGGGTCTGAGCCCCTCTCAGGACCTATTAGAGATCCGCAGCAGTTTGGAGAGCCAGGAATTGGCACCAGAATAAACAGATAGGAGCAGAGTCCAGAAACTGAATCGCACGTAAACAGTGAACTGATTTATGGCAAAAGTGACACTGCAGTGTAAAGGGAGGGGGAGGGGATGCTATCTTTTCAACAAACAGAGCGAGGTAAATTAGCTATTCACCTGGGAAAAATAAAGAAATCCTGACCTCCCCTTCATAGCACACACAGAAACAATTACAGAAGGACTAGGTCCAAAGGTGAGGGAGAAAACTAAAGCTTTCAGGGAGCTCGGGGGACTGTCTTCATGAGCTTGGGCGAGGCGACATTCCTGCACCAGGGCACAAAAGCCCGAAGCGTGAAAGGACAGCTTGATGAAGTCGACCACGGTGAAACTTAAAACTCCAGGAGGCAGCCCAAGAGTAAACAGGCAAGACCCCATCGGAGAGGATATGTGCAGTGCATATACCCAACAAGTGACTCACACCCAAACTATACAAAGAACCCCTAAAAAGATCCGCGAGAAAAAGAAAGCAGACGTCCCGATACAAATGCAGGCAAAAGACCTGAATAGCGCACACGAAAAGGCACAGCAGGATGGTCAGCGAGCACATCAATGGTGCTGCAGGTAAGAAGCCCTGCCCGAGACCCATCTCCTCGAGGTAACGCGGAGCAGAGGAAGCCGGGAGCATCTCAGTCGGGAGGTCAAGTGCCCGCATGTGTCTGAGCCGCAGTTCTGTCCAGTGGGGACGTTAAGGCCAGAGGCTCGGGGTCACTCAGGAGCCACCTGGAGTCCACCCCGACGGTTCTCTATTCAAGCACCTTGGCTGGTGAAACGCGCGCTGACTCAGGGACCAAGGTGCCCCCGAGACATTAAACAGGCTTTTTGGGAGAAGAAATCTGTCCGGCTCGGAAGGCAAAGCTCAGGGAAGCTTGGGGGCAGGGGGGATGGGGGCAGGCCCCGGGGTGTGACTGGGCCCCAGACGGGTCCCCCCATCCACCCCGGGCCCCTCAGCATGGCCCCCTCTGTCGTCTCACGGTGCCCAGGGTCAGAGGACAGGCTGGGCTCACGAAAGTCCAGATCCAACTCGCCCTCTGCAGCCTGACCGTTCTGACTAACTGATGGGACCCGATGTCCTCGGAAAGGGACTGATGACATGACCACGTGGTGTCCCAGAAACGCAAGCCCAGCGTCTCTGGTGGGCCACCCTCATGCTTGGGTTTAACTAAGTGTCCCCCCTAGGACCCCCAGGACAGGCCTGGGGACCGGCGTGCGGCCACTGTCCCTCAGAAACCCCAGGGAGTCCCCACTCTGTGCCAGGAAAAGACGCCACGTCAGCCCGGGCCCCGCTGCCGGGCTAAAGCGCAGCGGCTCCGAGCCACGCACCCCTCGACGATGACGGAACCCAGGACCATCCCCACGTGTCCTCTGAGCCCCTCCCGCCCCGCCCCTGCCCACCAGCGCGGGCTTCCGCAAAAATAGTTTCCCATCGCACAAATCATTTTAACTCAAAAGAGCATGCCTCCAAAAACATCCTCAGAAATGCAAAAGCAACGTTCAGAAGAAAAACCCCCAAAACCCTAGAGAACGCCCGGCTCAGACAAGCCGCAATTACTGTCCTCGGTTGGTTTGATAAAATTTCCTCCCCGCCTCTCCTCAGGACGACAAGCCTTCACTCAAAGACTTTCTTTTTTAAAAATAACTACAGTAACCCACCATTAGAACAGAGATTGCATTCTAATCCACCCTTTCTTTTTCTCTGGTTTCCAAACTGGCACCTTCCTGACTTCAGAGAAGGAAAAAATGTAAACTTCTACAAAACGTCCAGCAGCTGCCTCGAGGCCAGCCCAAGCCGGAATTCAAGCTACAGCAGGAAAGTGAGAAGGATTTGCGAAGGACTGACCCCCCTGCCGCCCCCGCCCCACTCCCACCACCCCCCACCCCTAGCCCACACCATCTTCTGAACTACTCCAGTGACAAGAAGGTGTCAAGGACCAGCGAAAGACAGTGCCCCAGGGAGCCCCTGCCCAGAGCCTTCCAGAACAAAGGGATGCTTATCCAAACATCTCTCCTTCGCTGTTGGAGTCTGGGAGGGTGGTGTGCTTAAAGAAAAAAGAACTGTGTTTTCAAAAAGCATAGCAACGCGCAGTTTCATCTGCTGCTGCTTCTCCAGCCACCCCTGAAGCCCAGTGGCTTTCAACAGCACTCGAAGCCATCCCCCGCCTCCCTCCAGCCGTGACCCAGGTCACATAGCACAGCTCAGGAGGAGACGTCTGCACCTGCTTCCTGCCCACGCCTTCCCGGGCCCCTGTGCTGGGGCCCAAGAACGCACTGTCACTGGGGGCAGCGGGTTCCGGGAATGCTTCTCCTCATGTACTGCTATTCTTCTGGGTCATCTGGACGATTATTATTGTCTGTGGTTGACAGCTCATAGTGCTGCATCTTCAGAAATGAATTAACCACACACACAGCTCACAAGAGCAGCAGAGGGGAAGGAATCTGGCTGGCGGCACCCATTCGCACAGTGACCTCACGTGCAGAGACGGAGCTCTTCCTGTTCTCTCTGCTATTGGTCACTCCATTGCTCCCTGAACCGCTAGAGGCGCGAGAGAGCAGCCTGGGGAGAGGGGTCCATTTGCAAGTAGACACACACTTTTCCAAGAGCATAGAAGAGAGGCTACACCTCTCACAACGGGAAAATACAGGCAAACAATGTCATTCCCTCCAACAAATTGCTGGCAAAATACTGGAACCAACTCAAGTGCCCATATGCAGGAGGGGAGTTGACAACCACATGACGGTTGAATAAATCCGCACACCCGAGTGCCAGGCAGCTGTAAAAGAAAGAAAGGAGGTGGACGATCTCTATGAACTGCTTTCCAGGGGAGACTGTGGAATGGACAACTGCAAAGTTCAAAAGGGTGGAGTTTTTTGGTTTTTTTTGCAGTACGCAGGCCTCTCACTGCTGTGGCCTCTCCCGCTGCGGAGCACAGGCTCCGGACATGCAGGCTCAGCGGCCATGGCTCACAGGCCCAGCCGCTCCGCGGCACGTGGGATCCTCCCGGACCGGGGCACGAACCCGCGTCCCCTGCATCGGCAGGCGGACCCCCAACCCCTGCGCCACCAGGGAAGCCCCCAAAAGGGTTTTTATAGCACTCTACCCTCATGGAAGCAAGGAGGTATCAGACAATGCACCTATTTGTTCAATGCAAACAAACCACAGAAAGGATAGACCAGAACCTAAGAGAACTGCTTACCTAGAGGGCATGGCTGGGGATGGAGTGCAAAGAACAGAGGACGGAGCAGGACAGGGTGGGGTGCCACGCCTCTGAGTGCACCTGCTTGTGTAGATCTGACCCTTAGGACTGTGGTTACATTTCACATACCCCCACCCCAAATACATCAATAAGTAAAATTGGCCAGAACGGGGCACAGCCATCACTGAGTACACACAACCACAGACGAATCTAACTGTATCACAAATGATTAACCCGCTCTGAAGGGAAGGGAGCAGAAAGGAACCAACCTAGGTAACTCTGTGAAACAGAATTTCCACTGTATAGCGTAAGCTAATGGCAAAGAGAACGTGAACAAATATCGTCCTCCCACGGGGGCATCGGTTAGCAATCCTGAACGACTCTGTACGTGTAATATATTTTATTTTACCAATAAGTAAAAGTACTGAGAATCATGAGAGCCAGCTTTGGAGAAGGAAAGATATTAAAAAAAAGCCTCGGGGCTTCCCTGGTGGCGCAGTGGTTGAGAGTCCGCCTGCCGATGCAGGGGACACGGGTTCGTGCCCCGGTCCGGGAAGATCCCACGTGCCGCGGGGCGGCTGGGCCCGTGAGCCATGGCCGCTGAGCCTGCGCGTCCGGAGCCTGTGCTCCGCAACGGGAGAGGCCACAACAGTGAGAGGCCCGTGTACCTCAAAAAAAAAAAAAAAAAAGCCTCGAATGAATCCTGTGGTCTTTGATTGCAAAGCGTTATCAGAATGAACTTACACTTTTTAACATATACATACAGATGGATAAATATAGATAAATATATAAATGCACGTGTTTGCTGGTTTAAGTACATACATACATTTTAGAAGCAATGACACCCCAGTAGAAATGAGCACGCTTTGCACCCAGATCCTGGTTTCTAAACACCACTAGCCAATAAAATGAACAGGGCCCCTTGGAGGAATGGTGGAGTCCATGAGCCTAGAATATCTTTAATGCTAGAAAGTAAGGAAAGACTCAAAAACGAGGAAAGCTTATCGGAAGGACACAGAAGCCCACTGGGAAAAAGCTCCCAATGGTCAAAGCTGGGACAACTTGAACAACAAAATAAATAATGACAGTATTGGATTAGAGCCTACAGAACAAAATGTCCAAGAATCATATTGACATGAATAAATGAGTAATTTGCCCTTATATTAAAGTTCCAACTAACAAATGTAGAAAGAATGATGGAAATAGAAAATCAACATTAGGCAAACACTACAGTAATAATTTTTGCAGGTAATAACCATTGATGGACACTAAAATTTTTGGAGAAAGTATCATGAGAGGTATGACAGCTGTGTGGTTTCATGGTATCTCCCTCACAAGAGATTATAATTTGCAAAGGGAAAAACGGTAACTTTACGATGGATAACGCTGGAAAACACCCCCTCAACCAAGCAAGCAAAGTGAGCATCACTGATGATGATAAATGCCATCCTTTACTGCCTGCGTCTGGTCTGAATTGTGTCCCCAAATCCATCTGTTGGAGACCTAGTCCCCAGGACCTCAGGATGTGACTGTATGTGGAAACGGGGCCTTGAAGGGGTAATTAAGGTAAATAAGGCCATAGGGTTGTTCCCTAATCCCATATGACTGGTGTCCTTATAAGAAGAGGACAGAGGTCACATAAGGACACAGCGAGAAGGCAGGGTCTACACACCAAGGTAAGAGGCGTTAGGAGGAACCAACCCTGACGACACCTTGATCTCCACCTTCCAGCCTCCAGGATGCGAGACCATGAAGGTCTGTTGTCTAACCCCCTCGTCTGTGTTATTTTATCCAGTAGCCACAGGAAACTCACACAGTCCGGTGTGATCCGACAAGAAAGGCACAATTTCACTTCTGTGGTGCTCAACCTCGTCGTGAGAAAACGTCAGGTAATCCCACACTGAGAGACGCTCTCCGAAGTGAGCGTCCTGGACAATGCAAGCGTCGAGGTGCTGCAAGACCAAGGAGCTGAAGAACCACGACAGGCTGGGAGGTGAGGGGACAGGCGAGGCCCTGCATGGAAAAGCCCTAAGCAGGAAAACTGACAAGCTCCAAAGCACCTGTTGACTAGTTAATATCACTCTTAATTTCCTGGTTTCAAGAACTGTACTTTGAACTATTAACATTAGGGTGAGCTGGGGGTATGGGAACTCTGTCCTATTTTGCAGTTTTTCCTTAAGTTTAAAATCATTTCAAATAAAAATCTTAAAAAAACCATAGAGGTTATAAACTGGTGACCGACTAGCCCAATTCAACCCACAGATGAGTTCTGGTTGAAAATGTTAACAGCGAATTTGAATTCGCTGCCAACAACACAACCCCAGAGATACAATTTCCAATCCAGGTGTGTGGCTTCCCTTCAAACATCAGAAGCTGTGGCGCTACCTCTGAGCAAGCCACGTCGCCCACTGCATCTGCAGGACCAAAGCCCCCCGTGTCCTGACGCCGCTCCCCGCGTCCAGATGGCCTGAGAAGGTACAACCCTGAGGGCACAGGGGCCCCAGCCCCCCACAGGGGAGAGCCCAGGGCTTCCCTCAGAGCTTGTCCCCAAGCACGTGTGTGTCTCGAGACTCAGAGGGAAGTCCTGGGGCCGGAACTGGTCAGGACTTCTGTGCACACGGCCCACCCCAGCATTTAGATGCTACAGTCGTCAGGGTGCACGAACCCCACACAGGTGATACTGGGAGAGCGACACCCACTTCCCCGCCACCCTCTGGCCCGTGACGGGCATACAAGCCTCACACAGCAACAGACATCCTCCCTCCTGCTCCCTCCTGGGGCTTTGAACTGTGAGGAGGGGACACACGCACAGACACAGAGGCGGCCCTCACCCAGCACCAGCGCAGGGCCCCTGTCTGGCCCTGACCACCCCTGGGTGGAGCTCCCTCCAGCCCTGTGAGCTGCAAGATGTCCTGGAAAACGCCCTCTTTGCTAAAGCTCCTCCGAGGCTGGAGTCTGTTCCTGCACCGCCGACTATGAACTGAACAAGCGCTAACTAACCCCCGTCCCGGCTTACGAATGACGAAATGCAGGCAGGGAGGCCAACACCCCACTCGAGATCACAGCTGGTTTTTGTTGAGTCAACGTATGAGCCAATGAATAAACATCTCGGAGAACAAATGATACCCTCGTGTTTACTTGTGAGTGTTTCATGACGCAGATTTTCTTACTACCCTCTAGATTACTCGCTTCTCTCACTATGAAACGACTTCAGACGGGCGATTCCAGCCCCTCCCCACGAGGCTCACACTGTGAACAGCAGCCACACTGCCCCAGCCTCTGAGCTGGTCACCGTGATGGTCCTCCTGTGTGGCTGGTCCTCCTGTGTGGCGGCCGCCGAGCCTCCCACGGACTCACCACGAGAGGTGCACGGCCGTCACGGGTCAGAGCTGGGCAGGCAGCACGGTCTGTGCTCTGACCACAGCCCCATCGCTGGTCGTCCGGGAGGGGGTGTCAGACGCGCAGAGGGGCGGACCTTCCATTTTGGCCACTTCCCGGGCCAAACATCACTGATGCTAGGACATCACTGTCATTGGACTCAATCCCTTCCGAACTTTATGACAATCCTGATGGATGGACGGCCTGATTGATGAGTAATTTTTAGACAATAGCCATTGAAACTGAACTTAGCTCTTCAAGAGACTGGCTTTTGGTTTTCTAATTCTCAGAGTTTCCGAAGAATCTGCTTCTCTCAGGCTTTGCTTCCTTCTGGGGGTAGCAAAGGTCTCATCTTCGTTGACCAGGGAAAGGTGACCATTCAATCTTGATTTACAAATCAAGGTTCTGATTAGAGGCTGTGAGCATTCTAACTGGCCAGAACACGGCCATTTCTGACCCATCTTTTAGGCAGGGGACTTTGTCACTTGCTACAGGGACCAGTTAACCACGGCAGCGTTGTGCCCTGAGTAACTTCTAGAGGGGGCTGTGCATCTGCTCCCCGTTCCCATCCCTCTCAGCTGGGCGGTCTATTGCAACAGCCTCTACGTCACTGCCGGCTGCCCGGCCAAGGGCCCTGAGCTGGGAAAGGCTGCAGCCCAGCAGGCTCCCCGCGCCAGCCGGGACGCTCAGCAGAGCAGCAGAGACCACCTGCAAATCAGCACGACTGGGCGCGGCCAAACGACAGGGTCGGAATCTGGACAGTCTGATGGTTTGGGAAGCAAGGGACATAAACGAAGCAAAACACTGTGATGGGTTTGAACACAGGCTCTGAGGACACACACGCTGGGCCCCAGGCATGCCCGACACAGAGATTCCGGAGACGACATGGAGCAGAAGCCCCGGCTACACGGGCCACCACCATCCGTCAGCCGGGTCCCACCCACAGACAGCACAGAGCCGTAATGAGCGCCGGGGGCTCAAAGCAAAGCCCCTGGAGATCAGGGCAGTGGGCTCTGGCTTGTTTATTTCATTGTACCAGTAACCGGCTCGAGTTGGTTTCCTAAGAAAATACTGAGAACATTTTTTTTAATGTAAGGATCTTTATGGCAGGACATCCCAAAAGACATTGGCTGGTGGTGAGGTCCTGAGGGTAGGGGCCCCTGGAGACGGCCCTACTCAGAAAGGGGCTTGGGGGGAGGGAGGGAACCCCGAGAAACAAAACAAAATCAGCCCTGCTCTTCAAGCTCCAGGTTCACACCAGCCTGATCTGACAAGGAGGGTGGGTGTGGGCGTGTGTGTGGCTGTGTGTGTGTGTGTCGGGTCTATGCGTGTCCTGGGTGTGTCTGTGTGTGTGTGTCGGGTCTATGTGTGTCCTGGGTGTGTATGTCTGTGTGTCTGTGTGTGTGTGTGTGTCGGGTCTATGTGTGTCCTGGGTGTGTATGTCTGTGTGTCTGTGTGTGTGTGTGTCCTGTGTGTGTGTGTCCTGGGTGTGTGTGTGTCTGTGTGTGTGCTAAGTCTGCATGTGTGCGTGTATTTGTGTGTCAGCGCATGTCCTGAGTGTGTGTGTGTGTGTGTGTGTGTGTGTGTGGCTGTGTGTGTGTGTCGGGTCTATGTGTGTCCTGGGTGTGTGTGTGTCTGTGTGTGTGTGGCGGGTCTATGTGTGTCCTGAGTGTGTCTGTGTCTGCGTGTGTGTGGCGGGTCTATGTGTGTCCTGTGTGTGTGTGTCTGTGTGTGCGCTAGGTCTGCATGTGTGTGTCTGTGTGTGTGTGGCGGGTCTATGTGTGTCCTGTGTGTGTGTGTCTGTGTGTGCGCTAGGTCTGCATGTGCGTGTATTTGTGTGTCAGCGCACGTGCTGGGTGTGTGTGTGTGCATGCACGGACACGTCCCTGCCCTGTGAACTCACTGAGGGTCTGGACGCCGGGAAGCCCTGCGTTCAGGCCACGCGCCCCTCCCTCCGCTGCCCGCTCAGCCTCGCGCCTCAGCTGCAGGCCCTGGTCCCAAGCGCCCCGCTCCCCAGCACAGCCCACAGCCGCAGCACAGCCTGGCCCCCAGCGACCACCGTGCCTCACAGCCCCCTTCCCCAGGGCCACTTCAGCCTCAAGCACACATCGCTTCCGGAGTCGTCCAGAGCAAGGCTTCTCTGCTTCTGCACACTGGGGTTACAGACTTGCACATCTCGATGCCACGTTATAAAACCCCCAACACTGGAAGCACTAAAATGCCGCTGCTTCCCGCCAGGACCAAATTTCCAGCACAGGCTGAGCCCGCCGAGCTCACTCCTGCCGAGTTAGCTGCGTCCGCACCATGGCAGCAAGGGAAGAGCCTCTGCCCGGGGACGAGCGTCTCTCCACAGAAAGGGGAGCCACACAAACATACACGAGTAACAGCACAGCTCCTGACGAGGCTGCTCCGCGGTGCTGTGCCTCTGAGCTCGGCACTTCCTCAGCAGCCATCTACTGAGCCGCTGCTGTGAGCCAACGCTCAGTGCCGGGCATCGTGAGGAAGGAACCAGTGATCCCAAACAGGGTCCAGGGCAGCCCCTCCAGAAACGCACAGGCTGGCTTAAGAGGTGATCGATTTGCATAAACAATAACATACGGTCCTCGGAGGTGGTACTGACGCAGTGCAAAGACGGCCTGGAGGGAAACGTGGCCCTTCCCTGGGGACATCAGAGAGGGCTTCATGGAGGAGGTGGGACTGACCTCAGAGACGTGGAGAGAAGGCCTTCCAGACAAAGGGAGGGGCACATGCAAGGGTGGAGGCCCACCAGGCCTGGACTTCAGGGGAGAGCGAGCGTTTCCATTCCTCCAGACAGACATTCAAGCAGAAAGTCAGACTGGAAAGGTCTGCTAGAGACCGACCGTGAGGCCTGGAGTTGAAATGTGTCCTCAGGGAAACCTTAGTCACCGAAAGATTTTAAATAGGTGAGTAAGGCCACCTGGCATGTGTTTCTGGAAGATAAGCCTGGAACTCGGGGAGAATGAAGCAGGGAGAACAGTCAGGAAGCTTCTAGCTCAGGCAGAACCAGGGGAGGGATGGCGGGGCAGAGCCGGTGCGAGGGATGCTCTGAAAATAGGGTCACAGCCGGTCCTGCGCAGGGACCAGGACCCAGGAGGGCGCCAGGGTGCCAGGCTCAGAGCGGAGAGAAGGCAATGTGGTGACAGAGGACAGACACAGAGGACGTGCGGGCTCGGGGGTAACGTGCCCACCTGCACACCTGGAGCCGAGAAACCTGCCCGGAAACAGGAGCGAGGCCGAGGGAAGAGGTGGGTTTTGTGTCATCGGGAACACCTGCCCGGAGGTGATGGCTGAAATCACGGCATCCCCGTGAATTCAGAGAAGTACACGTTCATGCAGAGGGGCTGAAGGAACACCTGTGTTAGGGAGTTACAGCAGGTGGTGCCGCAGAGGTGGGGCTGACACCAGGGAAAGGGCGGCACCTGCAGGGCGTGGACTGCCAGCCCGGGGCTGGGGCGTCAGGGGCTGCGGCGGGGCACGGGCCTTGACGGAGCCCAGGTGAGCAGGGGTCTCTGGAGACGTGTGAGACCATTTTTGCAGTTCGAAAATGTGTATGGAAAGTGGAGATAGTAAAAATCGACTTTAAATAGTTTGAAGAAGGGAAGGGAGGTGGACGTCACATAAGATCTCTGGAACTTGGGAACCAGCGATGCCACTTCTGCACGCACACACCTAAAAGGACCAAAAGCAGGGTCTTGGAGAGACGCTTGCACACCCACATTCATGGCCGCATTATTCACAATAACCTAAAGGTGGGAGCAACCCAAGTGCCCATTGACGGATGCCTGGATAAACAAAATGTATGTCGTCCATCCACACCAGAGAATATGATTCAGCCTTAAAAAGGAGGACGTTCTGGGACTTCCCAGGCGGTCCAGTGGTTGAGACTCTGCCCTTCCTCTGCAGGGTGCGCAGGTTCAATCCCTAGTCGGGGAACTAAGATCCCACATGCCGCATGGCACTGCCCCCCCCACAAAAAAGGAGGACTTTCTGACATTTGCTACAACACGGATGGACCTTGAGGGCTTGGTGCTCAGTGGAACAAACCAGACACAAAAGGACAAACCCTCTATGACTCTATTTACACGAGGCTCCCAGAGTAGCCAAAATCATAAAGACAGAAGGGAGAAGGGGGGGTGCCGGGGGCGCGGGGCTGAAGACGGGAGTGGGAGCTCGTGTTTAACGGGGACAGAGTTTCAGTTTTTCGAGATCAAGAGAGTCCTGGAGATGGAGGGTGGTGACGGCTGCACAACAATGTGAAACGTACTTTACTCCTGTCGCTGAACTGCAGGATTGAAAACGGTTCAGAAGGTCAATTTTATGTTCTGTGTATTTTACCACAATTTAAAATGTTCTGTGATCTTCAGAAAGAGAGGGAGAGAGGTAGGTAGGGTGAGAGGGGCATTCTCAGGTCAGGACAGTTTGCCTGTGGATGGAAAGGGCGTGAGAGAGAGGGATGGAGCAGGCAGACAGCGGGGGCGGAGGAAGGGAGGGAAGGTTCCCGAGCAAGAGAAGGAAAACGTCCTTCCCTGAGGAAGGAGGGAATGATGACCAGAGGGACGTGAGAAACCGGCGAAACCGTCAGGATGAAAGAGAGAACAGAGCAACGGCTGTCGGGTGATGCCATCAGCCTGCGAAAGCACAAATACAGACGAACGCTGGCCAGAAAGTGTGGACGGCTGGGCGGAGCTGGGTTCTGAGGGAACCAAGACGGGGCCTGACCTTCGTGGGGAATGAGGGTCGGGGGGCAGGGTGAGACGGGAGCTGCAGTGAGAGCGACTATGTCCTGACTCACTGGCTTCCCTCGATGGCCGCCTCACTGAGGAGGGGACGAAAACACAGGTGGACGGACCCGGAGGCTGGCACATAGTAGGGCTTCAGGTAATGTTGGTGGAATGGGATGGAACAGTATACAACGGGACAAAATAGAAAATCCTGGCGGGAAACGTCTTTGTGTGACTTCAGGCAATCAAACATATATTTAGTTCTTATTACTGCACATACGGAATGGATAAACAAGGTCCTACCGCACAGCACAGGGAGCTACATTCAGTAGCCCACGGTAAACCATCATGGAAAAGAATGTGAAAAAGAATGTGTGTATCTATATCTATAAATATTTTATATGTATAGCTGAATCACAGCAGAAATTAATGAAACATTGTAAATCAACTACACCTCAATAAACTAAATTTTATATATATCTATATATATTGCATTTTCTAATAAACTCCTTGAAAAATCACACCGTCAAGTGTCGAATCAACACTGTATCACAGCACACGATCCTGACACAGGGAAAACCGTACTTTTTAAAGGACAGGTGCACATCTGTGTCCCCAATACATTTGTCGTTCTTATCGCCGACAAAGATAAACTGAAGGCAGAGAGAATTACGGTTACAATGGGGCAAAACAAACGGCTCATCACTCAAAACCGAAAGCATATGAAAAGTCTCTTCAAAACACTGAACTGTTTCCCAGAGAGAACCAAGCTCTCCAACTGACTAATGGCGATTATCAGGATAAGGGAGAATCAGTCCGTATATCCCCCTCCTCCAAAAACGACATTTATTGTAAATCAGAAATACCCATGATTGTGGCGCACACATCTACGAAGGTGACGTCTGTTCTTAGAAGCCTTTTTACCCAAAGTCAATACCGTGTGTCCAACCCCACTGCCATCCGGGGGATTTTCCACCGCTGTTCACAAACAATCCCAAGAAAACGAATGCTAGGAAGAGGGAGATGCTAGTCCTGGCCAGCACCAATCCATCTAAGATTCTTTATACAATCATACACATGAATATTCCTCGCTGCAAAACGAAATCAAAGAAGAGAAATGAGGACAAATTCACTCGAACTCACCAAATGGTGCCAGAGATGGACGGTGATGAGGGGGGAGCCCGATAAATTCTGGGAGAGCTTTGGCGTAGGGAAGACCTCCAGGGAAATCAGGTAGCTGCTCACAGACAGCAAGCAGTGCTTGTAATTTGCTGCCTCAGCAATCCTTGGAAAGAAATGAAAAATCATTACAAAACACACAGAAAAGAAAAAAACCCTTGGGTTTAAAATTTAATGTTAAGTCTGAGATTTTTTGAAATCGTTTTTGGAGGGAGCTTTGATTTCTAGCAAAGAGCTGCTCTCTCTAGGGCTTGATGCTGGTACCGAAAGGTGAGAGGGAGCCCTTGACCTCACAGAGCCTATAATCTAGTAGAAGAAGGGGGTTGGCCCAGGACGTGGGGAAGAACAGAAAGGTCAAAACAATGAGCCTGAACCCCAGCCATCCATTTACTTGACCTTGGACAGTGACTTACCTATTGGAACTCTGTCTGCCCTCACTATAAACTGGTGTGGTAAGTAGTAGTGTGATAGACAGCTGTTGTCTTGTCACCCAGTAGCCCTTCACCCTTCTCCTGATAAAGGCACCTGAGCTTCCCTCCAGGTGATACCCCTTCCCCACGTGCAGCCCACGTGCTTTGGAGGCAACTCCATCCTTGACTAAGAGTAAAGCCTGCTATCCTGACCTGACTGCACCAGTGCACTGCATTCCTCAGACCATGCTGACTGTTCAGACGTGAGCACATGGTCCAAGAAGATCCGAGGAGAAGTGACAAGATTCAGAAGGAAATGCTGGATTCTCACTTCTCTCTGCTAGACATCAGCCCTGAAGCATGAGGTCCCAGAAGTGGTTTACAATCACGAGCAGAGAGACTGACTGGGAAGGGGATCCACCCCCTGAGAGCTGAGAGATGGAGTTGAGTGACATCGACTGATGCTGGATCGAGCAGCCCGTGCACCTTTCAGCTCATGTGATCCAGCGAACTCCTCGTTTGCTTAAAACAGTTTACGGGGCTTCCCTGGTGGCACAGTGGTTAAGAATCCACCTGCCAATGCAGGGGACATGGGTTCGAGCCCTGGTCTGGGAAGATCCCACATGCCGCGGAGCAACTAAGCCCGTGCGCCACAACTACTGAGCCCGTGCTCTAGAGCCCACGAGCCACAACTACTGAGCCCGTATGCCACAACTACTGAAGCCTGCACGTCTAGAGCCCGTGCGCCACAACAAGAGAAGCCACCGCAATGAGAAGCCCGCGCACCGCAACGAAGAGAACCCCCGTTGGCCGCAACTAGAGAAAGCCCGTGCACAGCAACAGAGACCCAACGCAGCCAGACACAATAAATAAATAAAATAAAATAATAAAATAAATAAATTAAGAAGAAAATTAAAAAATACAGCTTACGCTGGGGTTTCTGTCACTTACAACCCAATCAAAAGAATCCTGACTGGTATACACAGTACTTATCTCATGGAGTTATGAGGCTGAAATGATATTCAGGGCCAGCACTAGGGCTAGGCAAGCAAGGAGCCTGGGGTGCAAGATCTAAGAAGGTGTTCACGTTCAGGGCCTGCCCCTTGCAGTGCTTGAATGACTCCCAGAACGCACACCGACCTGAATGTTGTGTTCTCGGTGTCTGCTCGAGCCCTCGCCCCGCCTGGCGTGTGGTAGGTGATCAGCAGATGTCTGTTGCCTGAATCTGAATTTCAGACGCAGCGACACTAGGATGCTTTCGGCGTGGAGTCATCCGGCCCGCGCTCGGGCCGCCCAGTCGCCTGCGGGTCTCTTGCCCAACCTGGACTCTGCGTGTCTCCTATTCACTCTCCAAAGCTCGACTGGGGATTCTGCCCCCCACGCGCGTTTATGCCCACAGGACTATCTTCGTAACATCGAGCCGACCCCTGGGAGCCGGGGGCACCATCCTCTTCCTCCTCCCTCAACTACTTGCGCCTACTAACTGGCCTCAAAGCTGCTGACCTGGACTGGAGCCCGCGGGACCCACGCAGCTCCTGCAACCGCCCCCCTTCACACACCGCACCCGGCTCTGCACACAGGGTCCTTATACGTGTCCCTAAAAAAGAGCAGGTCCCCAGGAGCACAGAGAACTGTTCCTGGAATTGTCAATATGAGATGTTTAAAAAAATATCGCTGTAAAGATTTAAAGCCCAGCCCTGTCTTCAGGGAAAGACCCTGCAAGAGGGTCTTTCCAACGGAAGGTCACCAAGGACCCCGGTCTGTAGCAAAACAGAGGCATGGTTTCCTCGTGTCTGAATATCACCGAGGTTGGAATCTTGAGCGGCTGCTGGAAGCTCTGAGAACATGGCTGGTTTTCTGTCTGATTGCTCTTCTCTGGGAAAATGGCACTGGTGCAAGCCCAGGACGAGAAGACACACACAGAATAAGTCACACACATTAAAAAAAAAACACAAAAGACACTGAAAAGAAAGGAGCACGCTACTTCAGCGTTTCTCAACCACTGTTTTCCTCATCACCCCCTCAAGAGTCTTATTAGACATTTTTTTCCTAACACCCCGCCATTAACCCACCAACACCCCGCCCATCCCGTGAGATTTTGGTGCCACAGAGATACAGTAAATCTGCTTACGTACATAAAACACGCTCTATACAACTCTGCAGAGTCACAACCACTGTCATAGGTCAGACTCCTTGTCCCCAAAACCAATCTTCACCCCACAGAGGTGATATCACCCCCACTGAAAATGTGTGGGGTTCAGCCCCTGCCGTGGAAACCTAAGACTGGCTTGACGTCACCAGGGACCAAACCAGACCCAAAGACAGAAGGATGTGGTCCCCGGTGACACAGAGGCCAGCTCGCTCGCAGAACGATGGGGCTGCCCAGGCGGACGACCTCTCCGCCCATGATTCCGGGGAGCTGAGATGTTCTGCGCTCACCCTTGCCAAGACCTCACAGCCCACGCTTCCCTCCGCAGGACTCCGTGCACTCATCACGTACGTAATTCCAGCAAGCAAGCTAGAAGTCATTCTTCTAGCAAAAATTAGGACTCCAATATTAGCCAACAATAAAATCACAACCCTGGGCATAAAACTCTAAATATACAGCATCATTTGTCACACACGCCTCCTCCCCCTCCGTGTACGTTTTCTAATAGTTCATCCAGTCAGCTGTCCTCTCCCACTGGGAGGTAAGGTCCCTCAGGGCCGCATTCTTACCCATTCTGTTCATTGCTCTCCCAGCTCCCAGAACCATGCCTGACACACGGTACGTTTTCAATTAACATGTGTTGAATGAATGAATCTTCTCACAGGCAGACAATATGGAACATATTGGAACAAATATAAAACACATGGAGAACCTTCTCTCGACAGACAGAACGCAAATCCAGAGCGGATTCCTGGGTTCCACCCCGGGAACACGTGGACTCAGCCAGATGTAGTCTGGGAAACACCGCCTTTGAGGGCAGGAATTGATACCAGACTCACCAAGTCACGGGAAGGCTGACGGTCTACACTGCACCCTCAGGAGCATTTTTCATCCGGAAAAGTGCGATTTCCCAATATGGACAGGTTTACAAGGATGCTCTCCAGTGACTCACTTCTCATGCAGCCAGGGAGGCCCTGCCTCCTGGCTGGGTTCGCCCTGTGGAGAGGCCCCGCTGGGGGTCCGGGGTCGCCGGGCCAGGAGGAGCCCACCGCTTCAACGCGACCCACCCAAGTCGACAACGACGAGACACCAGAAGAACTAAGAAATTACTGTTTACTTTTGAGATGCGATAACGGCGGGAGTTTACTCTGTAGTTTTTAAAGAGTCTTTATCTTTTAAAAATAGAGACTAAATATTTACAGATGAAACTACATGATGTCAGAGATTGCCTCCAAATAACTGGTGAGGCCGGGTGGACAGAGGAAGCCCAAACGGCCGTGGGTTGTCCTGGTCATAACCCGGTGATGACCGTCTCTCTGTTTTTACAGATGTTCAAAATTGTTCATAATAAAAAGAGGGTTGTTTTGGTTTTGGTTTTTTTTTCACCGCTTCATTTAATCTCTCTGGTACCTCCAACTGTACTAAGAGTTTTGCTTTGGTTTCATAAACCTGACCCAGGTTTGATTTTTTTGTTTTTAACCTATTTTCCAGGGAGCAGTAACGCCTGGAGGCTGGGTTATCTGTCACTTTGGAGCTGATCATACCAGGGCCTGGGGGTCTTTTCTGGTTGGAAAACCAGCTCATTCTAGATGCAAGGAGGGAACAGGGCAAAGGAGACAGCCAGGGGGCGGGGGCCGCAGCGTTACGGCCCGTTCCCTCCTCTGCACAGAGCCCTGCCCCACGCTGCCTCATCCAGGCCCCATGCCCTCTGCTTTGGGTGCGTTCAACCAACGGGACCACCAGTAGGAAGTCAGAGGCGTCAGAGAGGAGAGTGAGGCCCACACAGGGCTGTCCCCGTGGGGCCGCCCCAACTCGGCCCCAGCCCACCGAAGGGCCCGGTACCCGTCTGGTCCCCGCACGCAGCCCTCCATCTTTGCACGGGGCACCGTGTTCTCCCGCCGCCTTCAGCCCAGGGCCGTAGCAGCACCCCCATCTCCTTGTTCCGAGGACTTTCCTGTTACTGTACTCTATCCTTTTTAGTGGGGAGCCCACCCCGACCATGGCCTTGCAAACGGCCCCTCCATTTAACTTCCCCCAAGTCACCCATCTGGCCCCCATGGGGGACCCAACTGACACAGCCCAAAGTCCAGCCCTGCAGCCTCACCTATTTCGGCACTTTTGAGCCACGACCCCTCTGTGGGTCATCTCTGCCTTCAATTAAGCCCAGAGAGGATGGAAGATTCCAGGATCTCAGGGGCAGATCTGGGAACTCTGAAATCTTCAAGCAAAACACCCAAGCGTGTGGAGAGATGATCTCTGGTCCTCAAGCAAGAGAAGTTAGCACACATGGGATAAGAAAAGGGGCCTCAGGAAGAACCACTCCGAGTACAAGGGGCCCACAGTTAAACCAAGTTGTATAGGGAAATTTAAAAAAAAACTTTAACTGCAAATATTCCCTAGTCAATGAACTACTTTTCTAATGAGTTCCCACTCAAACATGGTGCCCTGCTCGCTCTGGGGTCTACCCTCATCCATCCCGTCAGAGCTGTGTCCTCGCTGACCGTCAGGGGAGCAGCAATGAGACACTGAAAACACCAAGCAAAGGAAACCTGAACCTCATGAAAGATGCTGCCCCTGGTGACAGGGGTGAGAGCGCCGGAGGGACTTGGGAGAATTCTCGAGTGGACGTGAGGCCTCTGGCCAACGGACAACCGAAGAAGAGAGCGCCCACCAGGATGGTGGACGTGAGCTCCGTGGTACTCAGGTAGCTGAGTAGCCGAGTTCTCCATGTCCAGAAGTAGTTCAGCGGGGTTTCTCAAGAGAGAACGGCAAGAACCGGAATTTCCCTAAACCGGGACCCTCCTCTCCAAACTCTGCATTGCAAGGGTCACGCCCACAGGAAATTTGCTAGACACAGTGCACCTAGATTCCCACCTCCTACCGTTCTGCCACGTTTGCTTTAACTGGCATCTCACACTCTAGACACACACAAACACACACACACACACACACGCCTTGCTGCTGAACCATCGGAGAGTACATCACGACACTCCACCTCTGCATTCGTTAACAGGGACCTTCTAAAAATAAAGACCGCCTCCTACATAATCACCATCCCATCATCACGATCAGAATCTGACATGGCTTCAATCATCACCTGGTGCCTGGTCCACTGTCCAACGTCCCCAGCGTCCCCACGGTGTCCTTCAGAGTGAGGCTTCTTTCCCGTCAAGGAAAGGACGGCATCCATTTAGTCACCATATCCCCTCAGTCCCCTCTGATCCGAACAGTCCCCACTCTTGTTACTGCTTTTACTGCATGCATGTTTCACAGTCCAGACCAAAGTTTTGCAAAATGTCCCTTGACTTTCCTCGTGGGGAGCGTCGGACCGAGCGTCTGGGGGCAGGATGACCCTTCCCACTGCCTCACATCAGGGGACGCAGGATGTCAGCCTGTCCCGATGTCGGTGACACCGAGCGTGACCCGTTGGCTGAAGTGGTGCTGACAGTGTCTCCGCTCTTGGGGACCTTCTCACGAGGTGATTAATGGGTCCCCTGAGGGGTGACGGGGAATAACCCTGGGCCCTCACAACCCTTCACCCGCTGGTGTCTGCCCCGAGGAGGTTTGCCCGATCGATGGCTACACCGAGGGCTGCCACGTGGCGATCGTGACCCTGCCAGTCCTTCTGCCTGGATTGCTCAGCGTTACTCTACAAAGGAGAAGTGCGGACATTTACGCCAAGTCAAGCCCCATAGAACGTGTCCTTCTGAAGCACGTGTGAGTCCACCACTGAGATGCTGAAACCCAGAGGCACGAGTCCCAGCCCTGCCGCTGCTGCTGCAGCCGTGGAGCGCCGTACCCTCTGGGTCCCGGCTCTGTCTGTGGAGGAGAAGCAGGTGACTCTGCTCCCTGCTCAGCTCCGACGGCTCTTTGGAAGGAAACGGCGGTCCCAGCTGCCGGCCTGGCAGCTGAGAATCAGCAGGAACCCGACACTCCTTATCACTACAGGGCCAGGGGCCGTGGGCCACGGAGGAGCCCCCGAGTCCAGGCGCCTGCAGAGGCCAGCAAAGCCCCCACCCAGGACCTGTGGACGGTCAGGCGTTGCCTTGGGCAGCCAGCACATGGGCCCGAGCGGTCTACCCAGGGCGGGGGGGATGGAGAGCCCATCCTGCCCCGACCCCCTCCTTGTGCTTTAAACTCACGCGCTGACTCCACTCCCCAGGGGGTTAAAGGACATTAGGATTCCACTGCATCCTTTCGATCTCACAGAAAACCGTAAATGTGTGTAGATGACGATGCACAAAACTAAAAGGGAACGAAGTCGGCTGTGCGGGCGAGTGGGGACGCTGGAACGCTAACAGCGCGACAACGGAATGAAGTCAGCTGTGCGGGCGAGTAGGGACACTGGAACGCTAACAGTGCGACTGCGCAAATCTGCTTCCAATCCTGTGTGGAATTTGATAATCATCTCAGAGGCAGAGAATGGGAGAACATCCAACCACCTCACGAAGTGATAAGGGAAGTGCTTATATATCACGTTCCAGGGCTTTACTTAAACCATTAACTCAGTGCTCACGGAGACCCTCAGAAATCGGGATGGCCGGCCTCCCTCTTAGAAAGGAGCATGAGAGCAAAGAGACCACCAGCTGGTGAGGGCAGCCGGCGGCAAGAAGAGAGCCGGGAGCCTGGCTCCCAAATCCAAGGGTGAACCACCGCACGACTGTTCAGTGTCACCTCTGTGCTGCCCTGCGTGCGGGAGCAAGCACAACAGGGACCACACTCGGAGAGCTTCTGGGGTGATTTTTTTTTTTTTTTTTGAGGTTAATGTTGACAGTAAGACATCTTTGCATCAAGTGTTGGCTTTAGAGCTAAAGGTTCAACACCTGAGAAATACACCGTCATCACTGCAAAATCATTCTGGTTCTGACTTGAGGAAAATGAGCACTTACAGTCTCTGCTGACAGATTTCAGAGGTCAATGGTGTTCAGGCCAATGGGTAGAGGGCTGCGAGGAAGGGGATATTCTCTGCCTGTGCGGGTCTCCAAGCCCACGATTTGTAGGGGGTATAAGAGTTGATCACGGCGCCCCGGGTCCTGAGGTTCCCAGGAGTCCTGCTGGGTACCCCTGGGCAGTGAGGACGGTGGAAGGAAGGGAAGGCTGGAGCCCTTAGGACGGAGGGAACCACACCCAGCGGCCAAGCTTCAAGCTCACACTTCGACTCTCCACAGCAGCTCAAAGTCAGCCCCAGCCCCGTCCACTGCTGCCAGCACTGATGCAACTGTCCGCCGGGGCTGTGCAAACCACAGGCACTGCCTAGTCTTATAAATAAAGTTTTATCAGCACACACCACTCCATGTCTTTATGTATTGTCTGGGGCTGCCTTCCCACAGCTCTGCTGCAACAGAGACACTAGGGCAGGTAACGCCGAAAATATTAACCACCTGGCCCTTTATGCAAAAGCTTGCCAACACCCAGATAGGGCGATGGTTCCGGTCACATGAAATCAAAGTGCCTGCTGCCGTCTGCAACCCTCGATCCTGCCTTCCTTCCCTTTCCTGAGGATGAGGGGTACCGAGAACGTGGCACAGACGCCGTCCTCCCCACGCCCCTACCCCGGCCCGCGGCAGGGCTCGGCCATCCCCAGAAATACACGGTCATGGATTTCACCGGAAAGTCCGTTTCAGTCGGAACCTCTAGCAGTGAGAGCTGTGAATAAGTGTTGATAAATTGGGGCCAAGGACGGATCCGCTATTCACTCCTAATCTCAGGTTTGGGGAAATTTCCCCCAAATATTCAAGAAGGCCTGTTTCCGAGGAAAGTGTGTGGCATCTTCCCTTGTGACTTTCCTGAAGAACTCTGGAAAGCACACCCGGAGCGCCAGGTCCCCTTTCTGTAGTTAGAAGGCTCCCCCGGGCAACCAGGCCCAGAACCGGGCTTTCCTCCAGGTCTGCAGCTAAACCACGGCTGTTTGCCCCCTTCCCCCGCCCTCCTCCAGGGTTTTGTACAATGAGCTGGTCCCTCACATCAGGCGGGAGAGGAGCCTGTCTGAGAGACACATGATATCAGGGCTCAGGTATCTGCATCATTAGAAGGTATTTATCATTTTTTGTTTATCTGTACGCGGTAAAAATAACTGCCTACTTTTCCATCACACACGCCTCCAAACACCCAGCAGCAGAGCCAGTGTCTGAAACCCGCCCCCGCAACGCCTTCCCATCAGCAGAGACAGCGAACTTGCAGGAATGCCTGTCCTCATACCATCAGCTTTCCCAGGCTCTGTCCCGGCGGGGGAGGGCAGCGGGGCCCGGGGGCCAGGGGTGAAGGCCCTGTGCGGCTCCCTCTGAGATGCGCGGCTCTCTCTCCAGCACCTTTTCGGAGCCCCCCGCTCCCCAGCTCTGGGCCCGGCACCACGCCAGACGTGCGGGAACAGAGATGGACCAGCCCCTGCCTGCTGCCCTCTGCGGAGCCCCTGTCTGGGGCGGATCTGTGCCCAGCAAAACTGGCTTCACCTTCCAAACACTAACTGCAGAGAGGGGTCCCTTGGGCTCATACCTCGTTGGCCCTTTCTCGGCACCGGCCCTGGGCTCTGCCTCCCTGCCCGCTCCCAGGGACCCCATGAAAGGGAGGAGTGGACCCCGGCCCTAACCTCTCCTAAGGGAACCAGCCCCTCCCCGTGGTCGGAGTAGGGCTACCCACCCTCCCAAGCCCCAGTGGGTCATGTGAGCAGACCTGGCCAACGAGAGTGCAGGGGCTGGGGGCCCAGATGGTCACGTGACCCAAGTGGGCCAATCACAGCCCTCTCTGGATTTTGAATGAAACTGACTTTTCATTGCTGAAAGAGACTCGCTTTCCTTCTTGAGACCTCAGGACCCCAACCCACGTGGGCCTGAAGCTACCCAGAGCCAGCCATGCCTCTACGGAGGAGTCTGCCTGGAACTGAGCTGACACGGAGGGGCCCGCCTGGAGATGAGCTGACGCGGAGGAGAGCAGAGGCAGGAGACACAGAGACAAGGTCAAAGAAGCATCCTCTGGGTCCCTGGATCCAGCCGTGCCTGAACCCGACTGACTCCTGCCCTTCTTAGTCCTTGAGTCCTCAGTTCCCTGACCTTCTGCCTAAGCTGACATATCCAACACAGTCTTGACTGATATAGGCATGTGCTACGGGCTTCCCATTCTACAGAAGTGGAAACTGAGGCTGAGAGGTCACTTGACTTGTCCAAGGTCACACAGTTCCAGGTGGAACCGATATGGTCACTCAGCCTATGCTCCTGACCCCTGCACTGTCAGCCTACACCCCAGGGCTTGCTGAACCCCCACTGTAGGAGTCCCTGCGTCTTCCTCCTTTGCCCTAACAGTGAAGCACCAGGAATTAGCGCCACAAGTCCTCTGATACAATACTGCGTGTGTTGGTGATGGTGAGGAGGTGCGGGTGTCACAGCCGCCAGCCACCCAGCAAACAAGCACCCCCTCTCCCGCTCCGTGCTGTGTGGCCCCCAGAGACTCACTTGGTGCTGGCCGGCTGGATGTTGCTCAAGTAATAGTGCACCGAGCGGTAGAGCAGGCCCACGACGGTGGTCCAGGCTGGGGAAAGAGCAGATGGCCAGACACCTGTCAGCATCCCAGGTGACAAGCAGGAGAGACACAGAGCTCCCTGCCAAACCCACTCGCCCAGCAACACACAGCGCAGACCTCACACCCAGGAACCCGGCAGCTCCTCGGGGGGCGGGGGAGGGACACTCAGGGGCAGAACTGGCCACAAGGACAGAATTTGAGGAGAGACCCCCCTCCACTCTTCAACTGTGAATCCAACCACAGCAATCGCTCCCTACGCTGCCCGGGGGACTCAGCTCTGGACACACGGACGCTGCAGCTCCCCGGGAGCCAGACACCATGAGCTTCTGAAGGCAGAGCCCCCATCGAGCTGTGGGCGGCAGCGCCAGGCGACAGTGCTGCACTCGTGAGCGCATCTCAGCGGCTGTCTGCGTCTGGAGTATTTACAGCAACGGCAGCGCTCGAGAGAGGCAAGATTTACAGTCACGCAGACGTCTGTCAGGCCTTCGGCTGGGTCCCACCCCTCTGTGATAGTCCAACTTGGAAACGAGAATCATCTATTCTGTTACCTCCGTGCACGAGCTTAACAGGAGGCTGGGAGGAGCAGCTGCAAGCTGACCTCCGAGCTCTTCGGGATGTTGGTTGAGTGAGTTAAGATTTCAGCGACGTAGTTAATAATTCACATAACACTTACCGTGTGCCAGGTACTGGTATAAGCTTTGCTCTGTTAATTCTCACCACAATATACTGCGGGAGGTACTAAGACTGTCTCCTATCACAGATGAGGGAACTGAGGCTGGGCAGGTTCAATAACTTGTCCAGTAAGTAGGTGGCTGGCCCAGGATTCAAGCCCAGGAGTTCCATCCACAGAGTCGGTGCTTGTGACGAACAAGCTCTACGGCCAAGTGTGAGAAGCTTCCGGACGTACAGACCGTGAGGCTGCGGTCCTGCCAACTCCGAGACACTGAGGATTTCTAAGGGATCGTGCAGCCGTGTGAGATGAAAAGATCCCACGTGCAGTCGGTTGGCCTTGGCATTGTCCCTGGACCCCCCAATTTCTGTAGTTCACCCTGAGTGCGGGGGGACAGTCCCCTGAGAGCAGGACACCCCAACATCCCTGAGCACCTTTCACACAGGCAAACCAGAGGGTACAGGGAGCAGAGGTTGGCTCCCAAGGGCTGGGGAGTGAGGACCCCGTGCTGGGGACGGGACACCATGGCCCTGCACCCCGCAGCCCGGCCCCCAGTCCTGAAGGCAGAACCCAGGAAATGCATGGCCTCCGGCCAGATTGTCAGGAACTGAGAATCCACGACTCCCCAGACCGCCCGTGGCCCCTGGGACGGAGGGACACGCCTACAGAGGCACAGTCCCTTTTCAAGGGGCAGACGGGACAGTCATGGCAGCAAAAATGGACAGAGCCACCCGGGCCGCCGACGGTGCTCCAGGGCCAGAGAGAGTAATCAGGGTCCCCTCGGGGCTGGTTCCTCACGGGCCTTGACCTGGACCCACCCAGGAGGAGGACACCAGGCCCCCCAGCAGGGAGGGGAGGTGGCCACATCAGTTCACATTCCGCTGAGAATCGCCTAGCGAGCCCGTGTGGAATGCAGATTCCCAGCTCCTCCTCCCCCCTCCCAGTGCATCAGGCTGCAGCAGACTCAGAGGCGAGTCAGCGCTGTGACAACATCTCAAGAGCGTCTGATGACACACTGTGTCCCCACAGGCACACAGAGGAGGCCTGGGGGCAGCCCCTCCGCCGGCCGACAGCCACGGGGCTGAGTCCCTCCCTGAGGGTGCTGGGGTGCAGGTCCCCCCAGCTGTGCTCACCTTGGCTGTGGAAAGCCTCGTGGGGGATCTCGATGTAGTTCTGCCCCTGGGCCGGGAAGCGGTAGTGGGAGGAATTCATGGTCTTGGGGAGCAGTTTGGCCAAGGAAAAGTCTAGAACAAGCCAGAGAGAGGAAGCTGCAGTCAGTCAACTCCAGGGCAGGAAACTGGGCGTAAAACCCACCTTCTGATGTTTTGTTTTGTTTTGTTTTTTAACAGAACGAGCTCTCTTGGGGAGTGTAATTACCTTTAGGAAACGAGAACCTAAAAAATAAGAGTGTCCAGGGCAGTAACTGTGGCCACGTGGCCGACCCACCCATCTACCACCGCTGGTGGGGCTTCTCCCAGCCTGCGGTGACCCCTGTGCCCTCAGCGCACCCCTCAGCTCACGACGCCTCGGGTACTGACTGCGTCCCGTCCTGCAGGAGACGCCTGTGCTGAGGGCCCCTCCTCCACGCCAGGGACCCCGCGAGACGCAGGAAAATGAGACACTAATCTACGTGAGGCAAACTCAACATCCCATGGAGGGACCTGTCTTGGCCGACAAACTCCCATTAAAACGAACCCAAGTGGGTGAATGAAGCTTACTTTCCAGAGAGTGGCTCTGGCGGTAAAGTATTAGGGCACCACGCTCCCTAGACACAGACCCTGAAAACAGAAGGGCTGCGACGTCGGCCTGTAGGGGACCCCGTGCCTGTGGTCTTGGAAAAGCCTCCAGCTGACCCCGGGAAACCTGCTACCCCACGGACACTCCAGGGGCTGCCGCTGCTCGCCTCCTGTTCTGAACTGAGACAGTTGTCACCCGAGATGAATCTGGCCCCCAAGTCAGCATGCGAGGCTCCCGTGGTCCCGTGTGCACATCCCAGCTGAGCACGGCTGCCCCGACCTAACTCTGTCTTCCCCCAACATATCATTGTGCATCAGGCAGCCTAGTTTAGGACAGCGGAGAGGTGCATCTCCAGTGATGGTGTGTGAGGCTTATGCGTCCCTGGGCGCGTGCAAGAAAACGCAGGAGTGGAGTGGAATTCAACAGGCGGGTGGCATCCCCTGCACCCCGCTCCCCTCCCGCCGCCCAGCCAGTCCCCGCCCGCACCCACGCCGCCGAGCTACCTGCCACGGATGAGGAACCCGTGATGGCAACCGGGGGCTCGCTGGCCTGCAGGTTGAAGGATATGTGGCCCATGACGGTGTCCACGGTGTCGATCAAGCCCAGCACCACGGCACCGTCCTGCAAACAGCACGACACGAAGGAAGGAGACGTCAATACGGGGCTCGCTCAGCACGTGCACCCGACGGAGGCAGCAAATGCACCAACACGCAAGATCAAGGTCATGCTCACTGTCAACATTCCTGCAAAGGAGCTCGCCCAGCATCTGCTGAGCAACATGGCGGGCCAGGCTCTGCCCTCACGATGGCCAGACAGAGAGGAGAGACAGTCGTGCCGCTACTCCGTCTCACAGGCGCGGAGGGGACCACTGAGGTCACCCAGCCCAGCTGAGCTCGCAGAATGTGGACACCGGCTGAGGTTGACCCTGGTCACCCAGACCGTCAGCCCCAAGGCTTCCACGCTCAGACACAGACTGACCAGACCTGGTCCCCGCTCCACTCTGAACGCACTGGGGCCCTTGACAGGTCTCTGACCCCCAACTCCATCCCCTTGTGTTTCACGAGGAGGGGGGTCACTGCTCCCAAGTGCCCTCCAGGACGAAGACACCAGCACTTGTGTCCTCGGCTCTGTGAAGGGGAGGAGGCTTCGGAGATGCCAGCACCTCAAGCCGGCCCTGGCCTCTCCGACGTGCCTGGGGTGTCCCTTCCCCTCCAAGGGCCTCTCTCTCCACTCTGAGTCCCCAGGGCAGAGATGACCCCAGTGGATCCCCAAGAAGGCAGGGGTCCCTGGTGGTGGCCCCGTATCTCTGCAGCCAGCTCGGATCAGGCTGACTATCTCTCATCCTCAGACACACGTCTAGCAGGGCAGGGGCGTCTCAGTTCCCTGGGAACGCGGTGCGTGGCTCCCTGCCATCACACCCCTTCTCTCCTTCCCGCCTTTCTGAAGAAGCATCCGTCTGTTGCTAGGCGTCCCAGGCGTTCTCTCAAAAACACACGCTCCAGGAGCGTCTAACGAGCTGGAAATAGAACACTGAGGCCAATCTTAGACACTTTCTTTCAGGCCTGTGGCCTGATTTCAATCGGCCAAAAGCACAGTTAAGCACGTGAAGATCTGTGTTCTGGCATGTACAGCTCCTGGCTAGTGGCTGATTCATACCTTCCCTTTAATGCACAGTAGAGCCGGCCTGAGCCTGAAGAGTTTCATGATTATTCATAGTTTGTGGCAGTGCATTAAGAAAAGGCTCATTTAAGATGATGCGGAAAATACATCTGCTCAGGCCCTCCACTGGCCATCCTCTGGGTGTTTCCCAGGCAGCAGCCCTGCACACATCGTCCCCCCGGAAATCATGAACTCTGGAGTGCTGTGCCTTTTAAAACAGAATGTGTTTCCGGGTAAGAGTATGTCGGTCTTAAGTTCATGACCGTCTTTCTCTCCCTTTGCCAATGGGAAGCCCGATCTCGTTCCATCTGAAACTGTTCAGATAAAAAGTTCATCAAATGTAAACCCTGGAGCCACCTCGTTCATAACGAGAGAAGGTGATGTCGTTCTGCTTCAAACTGGCAAACATGTTTTAAACTTTACAGGAGTTCAGGAGAGGGAGCGCTTTAAGTAACAGTGTGGTCCCAGCCCTTCCAGGCAAGGCAGTTAGGAGTCTTCCTCCCCCTTCTCCACCCCTGCCGGGCAACCTGGAGGCCACATTTTTCAGACAGCAACATCAGAAAATGGACAGAGCCAGGATCCCTAGGTCACTGGGTGGAGAAGAGCTGACTCACGTCAGACTTGACATGAATGAGAAGTAAATGTCCACTGTGCTGAGCCACTGAGATGTAGGGCCTATTTGTTACTGCAGCATAGCCTAGCCTAGCCTGACTGACAGAGCATCACAGAAGATACTTAATATTATTGGGAAATGTCCTTGCCATAATTAAAGAAAAACAGGTAAATTCAGATATATAGCATATGTGCAGACTGTATATGCATGTAAGAGAATTGAAAACTAGATTTGAAGGGATATATACAAGAGTGTTAACAATCATTCTCTCTCGGCCTGAGGATTTCAGGTGATTTTTATTTTATATATATCTTTATGATCCGCATTTTCTAACTCTCTACAACATATTCACTTGTTTTATTTCTTAAATAAGTAAAATCAAGAAAGTTACTTTCAGAAAGAAAAGAAAAGGTCTTCCATTCCCCTAGTGCTTTAGTGTACAGAGGAAAGGAGAGGCTGCTGTGATATTTACTCTTACAATCATGAAGAGTATATTGTCACATGTGCCACTTTTTTCATTTAATCTAGTGATCTTTAACCATCAAACATGTGTTTTATTATCATTCAAGAACAGTGTGATGGTAAAAAATAGGTTTCTAAAATGAGAAACAAGCATACATTCCTCATGCAGAAATCCAACTGTTTTCCTGTTCAGTGTTGACAACAGGACCGTGGTACTGATGCTCATAGAACTGATCCATAGAGAAGGCAGAGCGCTGCAAATCAGCCGTATATCCAGTCAAAATTAGCTCTGATATCCCAGAGATGCGTCATTTCTCTTACAGATGTGAATGGGGCCATACTTATGCCACTTCCAGAAAGACAAAAAGGTGCCCCTTTTGAAGATCTCAACGTTCTTTTCTCTTACCTCTGACACAGCAGTCCAACTGGGCAAAAAGAGAACCTCTCCCACGGTCTTTAAGAAAGTCTAAAGGAAGACAAGATGACACTGCTTAGCATGTATCCTTAAGCCTCAAAATTATAAGACCTTTGATTTTCCCACCTCTGTCAACCACGGGCTGCGTTTTGCATGTACCCAGTAGGAAACCAAAATACCTCCCGTTAGTGGATCTGGTTACGTTGTACAAAGCCCTTTTATAGATGTTATAGATGTTATCTTATTTGCTCCTGGTGACAGTCCTTTAGTCAGTGACAAACATTTAGATGTTAGATGTGTGTTCACAGCTTAGTTACGGCAGCAGCCCTAAGTACAGTACCTGGAAGATATAACCGGCCCTCGGTAAAAACCTGTTGAACAAACGAATGAATGAATGAACAAATCATGGCCTGCTCCGTGTGTTTTTCTTGGCATGAGAAGCCAAGCTGACATAAAAACCCACTTGTTTAATTGGAAATGACCCCTCCATAAGCAGAAGTTACTCGGGGTCCCTTGGACAAATCACCTTAAAACCATGTTTGGTTTGGCTCACTATTGTTCTAAAAAAATGAAAGTAGCTTGTAACATCTTCAAATCGGGAGATTTAAATGAAACTATGTGAATTTCCTCCTTCTTGTGAAAAAAGCAGAAGCTTGGACAATTCTTATCCCTTAGTCCCACATGGCCACCATTGACCAAAACAGAACAGCAGCTGACCCCTTAGGTAGTTGTGGTTTCTCCAGCTCACCCCAGTCCTCACCACTCCCTATTGCCCTCCACCTAATCTGTTTCACTCATTTACATTACTCATGTAGGTTTTTAACCGTGCATCTCCTACTACAGACACCAGAAGCACACTTAGAGCCTGATCTAAACCTCCTGTATTTCCACAAAACTGCCTTCTCCAAAATGCCACATCCTTCCTCACACTTTTAGATGCTAAATATTTAGAGAACACATCATCAAAATTCCTCACTCTTTCATTTATCTTTATTTGATAAATACTTATAAGACCCTAAAGTGCAATGCCTTAAAATTTAAAGATGAAATTTGAAAACTAAACATGAAAAAAACAATCATGATCCCGGCCCTCGTTGGGCTTGAGGCCTAGGGGGCAGAGTTTATAATCTAGAGCAGGGGTCAGCGCTTTTCTTTAAGAGGATCACCTAGTAAAAATCTTAGGCTTTACGCGCCATACAGCTCTGTCACAAACACTCAGTTCTGCCACTGTAGTGCAAAATTAGTGACACACAATCCATCACTAAGTGAGTGTGTTACAATAAAACTTTATTTACAAAAACAGGCAGTGGGCTAGATTTGGCCCAAGGGCTACAGTTTGCTGAGTCCTGATCTAGAGCAGTTCAGCTGAAAAGAAATATAATGCAATCCACAGTTTTATTTTAAAATTTCTAATAGCCATATTTTAAAAAGTGAAAAGAAAACAGGTGAAATTACTTTTTAATAATACATTTGACTTAGCCCAATATATCTAAAATATCACTTCAACATGCCATCAATATAAAAATCATCAATTTGATAATTTACATTCTTCTGTTATACTAAATTTTAGAGATCCAGTGTGTGTTTTAGATCTTGATTTGAACTGATCACAGTTCAACAGCTCAAGAGCCATGTGTGGCTAATGGTCTCCTTATTACCCAGCACAGAACTGACTTCTTGTCGCTTTCCCGTTCAACTGTTAGTGGTGAGAAGCCAGGGCATTATGGAAAATTGGACACGGATGCCAAAGATGTTTATTTCTCATCCAATCAGAGATGGGTGGAGTTTGGGGTAAATCTCCAGGATTCCTCTCCAGGACACCCAGAGTCAGGTATCTCAACATGGGCCCCCATCAGAGGTCTCAAGCTGATGGCCCACAGGCTGAATCTGCCTCATGAATGTCTTTTATTTGGTTTGTACACAATTGCTTTTAAATTTCAGTTAGCTGTCCACTTTTTTTTTTTAATTGGATGATTTTCCACTTCAAAATCAGGTACGGAGTTTTGCTTGCAAAATCAGAAGCGGTTACCCTCAAGGTGAAAGTCAGGGGACTCGAGCAGCTCGATGCCACTCCCTGTGGGTGGGCACCTTCCAGTTTGCCATGGTCTCTACTCCTCCCTATTGTCTATCTGACCCAATCATCCATTTACTTTATTTATCTGGCCCCTGCATGCATTTGAGTTTGGGACCTCTGACAGTGTCCAGTATATCTGAGGGGAAAAGGGGAGTCGAAAGGAAAGAGGAAACCACCAAGCTTCAAAAGAAACTGTTTGCTATGTAGACCTGCCTTGAATTCTGTTCCCACGTAGACATCTCTTCGAGACTATGGAGGAGCCGGACCCTCCCGTTCACCCCTCTGGGCAGTCTGCTCCCTCTGGGCATTCTCACACCCACCCCTAGAGCTCACGTGCAGAGCCCGGAAGTGCTTCCTGTGGGGAGCCCGGAAGTGCTCAGAGTGCTGCCTTGGCCCCACCCATACTGCCATATGATTGGCTGAGCACCCAAGCCAGGCCTGCTCCCCTCGGCTAGTGATTGGTCTAGGTGCAGTCATGTGATGGATCTTTGCAGGGGGAACCATGGGAAAGAATTTCGTCCCCTATAAAGAAGGAGGAGCCCCCTGCCCTTGCTTTCCCTCCTGGTGGTTGTTAGTGAGGTGTGGTGTTTGGAGCCGTTCCAGCCCCTTGGAAATAGAGCAGAACGCCAAGAGAATTGTCCTGCTGCTACCCAAATCCCTGCTGTGAATGAAGACTGAAGTAGTCAAACCTGGAGTGAAGCAATTAGATGCCCCTATTGTTTTTAAAATAGTAATATGACTGTTTATTTGCAGCCAGAACCATTCTAGGAGAGAGACTTGGGTCATCAAATTATCCCCATAACACAGACTGGGAAACTGAGGCTTGAAGAAGTTAAAAAGTTGCCCAAGGACATAGAGCTGGGGGTCAAGCCCAGGCTTGCCTGACTCCAGTGTCCCTGAGCTCCTGCAGCTCGGGACATCCCCTCACAGCACTTTTCAGACTCCGTGGTGCACCTTCACCCTCTCAGCCCTGAGCCTCTCGGAAGCAGGAAGTGGTTCTTGGTCGTCCCAGATCCTCAGAACCTAGCATGTTCTATGAATGAATGAACGAAATCTGAGACGTCTAACTCTTGCTTCTGTCGCCTGGGCAGGAAGGCTATGGCGTTCAGGACCCACCCTGCGTTTCAAGATGTCTTTGTTTACAGAACACATGCTTTCAGGTACTTCTCTGGATCTGTCTTCAGCAAGGAAACCAGTAAGAATTAAGAACTCTTAAAAAGCACTCGCCCAGTGCCAGACACATACTATGCAATAGGAACCCTTTTAGTCCCCAGTGAGGTGAGTCCTATTATCTCCCCATATCTCAGACGAGCAAAGTGAGGCAGAGACATGTTACATAACGCGACCAAGAGTGCACCGTAAGTAACCGGCAGAGACATTCAACCCAGCAGTCAGACCGTATCCATCCTGCTCTTAACACTTTTGCTGCACTTTTGAAGTGAAGCGGGCTCAAGCACCCCTTCTGTCTGCACAGCAACCGGGAGCCCTGTGCTGAGATCGAAGTCACCAAGCCCCCAAGAGCCCAGCACCCTCCCCTACCTTGACCTAGAAAGATTTTGAGAATGAAAAGAGAAAACACCTTGGTTCCAAATGCCATACGTGGTGCATTCCCTAAGTGCTTTACGTAACTTTGGGAATTCCCACTGAGACACAAGTCACAGTGTTGGGTCACACTATGGCCCCACGGTTAAACCTGCCAAAGACCCAACTCTACCTTCTACCTGTTGCCAAGGGAGGTGGCAGAGTCTACAACGGGAGCTGCAAACCCAAATGCCTACAGGGGCCAGGTGGATGGAGTGAGGGGCCAGGCTGGCTGGGCACTGGGAAAACAAGACGAAGAGTCGAGTCTCATCTTCAGGAGACTCCACTGAGCTGTGCAGAGCTGGCTGGAGTAGCCACGCCGCCTGGTTGAAATCCAGACTTTTATAGTAAAGTTTCTGATTTTTTCAGCCCTGCGTAGGTCAAACAAGGCACAGCTGTGGGCCGTGGTCTGGCCCACAGAATCAAATAGCTTTACCTTGGTGAGATTTAATGCTGTTTCCTCTGAGAGGGATTTATTGGGTAAGCTGAGGGACATATTCTGAAGGTAATTCAGAACAATTCCAGGACTCTGGAAGTTTCTTCTCTCCTCTGTCAAGTTGGTTATGATGGGATGGTAGGCGTCAATGGGCACCTAAAAGAAATCAGCGACGTGAGTTCCTTTAAGAACTAAAGCCGAGATTTGTACAGAAGTTCAGCGTGTCCTCCGGGCCTCATGCTTCTCACACCATAGTAATCATGGTAATAGCACCTACTATCTACCAGGCAGGCACTCCTGTGACTACTTCACGAATAGCATTAATATTTCATCCTTTCAGCGGCCTCATGAAATATGCACACATTTGATAGATGATACTAAGCGTGGAGAGGCTTATGCAGAAATAAATAAGAGAACTGGGATTTGAACCCAAGCACATGGTTCTAGAGTCTGTTCACTCGCTATTACATTAAAGTTCCCACGGAAGGGAAGTTGATTGATCACAAATTAATTCCAGAGGGGAACGCTTTCTAAACGTATCGATCCTTTCCTCAAACATCAGAAGAAAATGGCGCAGAGAGAAGACAGGTGTCAAGGCCGGCTCCTCTCTGTTCTCAACTCATGGTGCCAAGTGCACCAGAAAACAGTCCCGGGTCGGGGGTGGGGGTGGGGGTCCCTAGGAAGTCTTGGTGACTCCGTGTAGGCACCGGAGGCTACAGGCCACACGGGAAGCAGGTCCTCCATTTAGTCACTCCGAGCGTTGAGATTTAGTGCCAGCGTTGGCTTCCCCTACATTTATTATTTCCTCCCAGACATTCATTATACTGCCAGTAAGACAGGACCAGACTGTGAAATGGGATTCCCACTCTCCTGGCATATAGTCCAAGCAAAAAGACATCACCAAGATGGGGAGGTGGGGACAACATTAAATGCATCTGCTCACCATGGTGTTTGCTGTGGCTGTCGTGAGGAAGCTGGGTGGCGTTGAGGACAACAAAACATGCTTTCCTGGAAAAAAATCAATCATGCTTCATTAAGGGCTAAGCCATGGTCACCTCGTTCGCCCTCAGGAAGGCCTGTCCTTATTCAAAGCTCTCCCAGCTTCAGAGACAAACTAAGAAGAGTCTGAGAATGTTTTGAGTAGCAGTGTCGCTGGAAAGATAAAGGCCTAATAAATCAGCCAAATGGGTAGATTGTATGGATTTTCCCAGGTCAAATTATTTTTCCATTTATAGTCTAAATTGCTTGGGAATAGTCTTTAGGCAGGTCATCATGTAAAAAGATGACTTTATACCTGCTTTTACTGATTTCAAATACATAAAGACGCAAACGAAATGGATTTCCATTGCATCTGGACTACTTAGAGATAAAACACAGAGGGTTGTCAATCACTGGGCTGGGACAAACAGAGGCCTCGCCACCTCCCCTCCCAGTGAGGTGACACTGGCGTGGACCCCATCAAGTGGTGGGGGACCATCTTCCTGAGCCCCTCCCATCCCGAAGATTCTATTCAAGACCCCTTTTGGTCCATTATGAATGATTATAATAATGAAGACATCCAACTCCTTCTAATTTTAGTATTCCCCAATGAAAACACAGACTTCACTAGATACTCTACTGCATTTCTGGAAATCCCTCAAGTTGCTTTGGGTGGCCTGAGGGAATAACCTCATCACCCATCCCTGGTTCCAGGAGTAAATGACCCCGTGGGTGGAGGCGGGGAGCTGGGGAGAGGGTAAGGTGTGACCCTGCTCTGGGGATCAGAGCCCCAGACACTCTGTTCTCCAAGTCGGAGTCCCATCAAATTCACATTTAACTCATGTGAGTCCATAAGAGAAAGTGAAGGACAATAAAACTCATCCCAGCGGCCCTGTCCATCCTCGTAACTGATGACCACGTGAGACTAGGATGAGAAACGAGAGTCGGCCGCGGCCTAAGTCAGTCTCGGTTCCCAACTGGCTCTTGTTATAAGAGCATCTGATTGTGCAGAGTGTGTTTCTAGTGTCAAAGGAACACACTTTCAAACCATGGGACTCTGAACAAAGCCTTCTGCTTCCTTGGCTTCTCTACAGAAGGAACGGCCAACCGTCGCAGGGCTGGGGGGACACCTGAGCAGGGGGAGAGCTGATCAACACTCTGCCTTTGTGTGAGTTAGAAGAGAAGAGGCCACCTCGGCTGGACCAGCCCGCCAGGAAATGGTACTGCTCTAGCTAACAGGTTAGAGGAGGGGCCCCTCCAGACAGGTCACCCAGGGAAACGCCCCCTTTGGGTACCTGCAGCCCTAGCTCACGGCTTCCTGTGCAGACAGATCTTTATGCAAAGGAAGGCAGAGTCCAAAACAGAGATTCCTAGTGACGTCATATGAGACACGGAAGGTCACATATGGTTCCGTTTATATGGGATGTCCAGAATAGGTAAATCTATAGAGACAGAAAGTAGATCAGTGGCTGCCGGGAGCTGGGGAAGGAGGACGGGGGACCGACTGCGCACTGGTGCTGGGTTCCTTTGGGGGTGATTGTTGCACAACATGTGGACATAGTAAGCACCACTGAACTGTACACTGTAAAATGGTGACGTTCACGTTTTATGAATTTTACCTCCATTTCTTAAATTAGTGACTTTCCAAGTCCCACAGTTCATCGTGGTTGACTGAGGACCTGAACCCAGGTCCAACTGTCCCCTGGGTTCCTGATCTGAACCACCGCTCTGTGCTAAGCAGGAAGGGGGCGTCCTGGGGGCGCTCCGAGGGCCCGTGGTGGGTGAGTCTGGCACGCGGGAGGCACGTGGTAAACATTTGTGGATCAAATGCACTAATGGACCTGGAACACTTGATTCCCAAAGCTTTCCATAAGCATCTGTCACAAACACCTGGAAAACTCCCTGGTGACGGCAGGAGAACATTCATCTCAGCGTGTTTCTGGTAAATTGTGGATTCCTCCATCTCAGAGAGCAGGGGCTCTAGAAGGCCCACCGTATTTGTGAGGCCGATCAGGACACATCTCAGCCTGCAGCGCTGACGGCCGCATCAGGAGAGGGAGGAGAAGAAAAACGCTGGGAAGGGGAGGTGGCTACGAAGCCCGCCCCCTCCCCAGGGCTGACGTCACAGCCGGCCCGCAGCCCCTCCCCTCTCACTGACCAATGGCAGCTGTGAAGTACATGGCGATCTCGTCCGGCGTCAGGGCCCGTTCCCAGATGATGAACTCGTCAAAAGCGCCGTTCTCGTAGCGCTTGGGCTGGCGCTCGTCAGACCCTATCACGAGGTTGACATTGGGCTCCCCGTAGGCATGAGACACTTTTCCACTTGGGTCTGAGGTGGTCAGCGTCCCGTTGACGTAGACTTTGAGGCCCTCCTTGGACTTCCATGTAAATAGGACATGAGTCCAGTAGGGGCCTGGGAAAGAGCAGAGACACCCTTCTCACGGTGTGGGTCGAGCTCTCCGTGCAGTGGTCATGCTAGCTGTAAGCACATTTCTCTTTCTTATGATGATGGGTCAGTGCTACCGCTGGCTGAGTCCTCATATAGGTCATAATCCACATCTCACTTCCCTCAGTCCTGAGGAGCACAGCAAAGAAGTTCCCCCCCACAAACCCCGGACGCCGTTCAAAGACACCCTTTGCCATTTTAAATTAAACGAAGTAATAACTAATGGTCATAACTTGTTCAAAAATATTTTGTTAATCCGGCCTAGGCCAGCACAGGGCAGGTCAATGAGACCTATCTGAAGACCTGATTCAGCCCAAAGGCCACTGATACCCGCCTCTGCCTGACCTCAAGCAGGTGATAGCAACCAATATGGAAGCACCGAGGGAGAACAGACCACTCCCGGCTCCGTCAGGATCCTCTACCAGGAGCCTTGGGGATGACTCGTCTCTCTGTCATGAGAACCACGTTCACCAACAGGAAGAAAGTTCACTGGACTCTGATGGTAGCTTGCCCCACAAAGGGCCACACCTCGTGTGCAGGTGTGTGCTCAGACGCCCTCAGGGACTTGCTGCTGGAAGACGCCCCTGATAGGGAGCCTATGACCCGAGCCAGGTCGTCATCTTAAATCACCCAGCAGTTACCCCGGGGTTCTCGCTCGGGGTTGTGCGACTTTCTAACCACGAGTCTCCAGAGAGCTCTTGGATCTGAGACAGGGCCAGAGTACCCCTGCCCTGGAGTGGGAAAATCCCTTCAATGAACAAATAAAGAGCACACTGCCAGGCAGAAATGTTTACACTTCTCCCCATTCCTCTGGGTGGGGAAACAGTCAGGATCCAGCAGATCTGACCTTAAAACATGTTCAAGATAAACGACTGGGTGCCTGATACTGTGTCAGCCCCAAGGGGCACGGAGATCAGACTCTTACGGAAGAGACTGATAGCAGGTGGAAGGTGATAAGAGCCAGGAACAGGGGCAGGACAGGCAGGTCTGAACAGGTAGAGGACGCAGAGACAAGCTCTGGCCTCGGGGATCGGAGAGGGCAAACACGCAAGATTCTCTCAAACTCCGTGGGCACCGAATTTGCCCCTTTTCCGGGGGTGGAGGTACGAGCTTGGTCCTGGCTCACAGCAGCGGCAGAATCAAGCAGATGCACCCGGTGCCCACGGGGCCCCTCTCCCGTGGGCTCCTTGTGTGTGAGCTCATTCCTCTCACAGTCACCCTATGACCCAATGCTGCTATTGTGCTCACGTTACAGACGAGCGCACTGAGGCACAGAGCAGGCGGGTAAGGCGCCCGGGTGCGCACAGCTGGCAGAGGGGTGCAGGGCGGGATTGACCCAGGCTGCGTGGCTCCAGGGTCCATGGTTTTTTAACAACTGAGACACGCAGCCTCCTTTAAATGGTCCGAAAATGAATTCTCCTTGCCTGTGTCAGAGATGTCATTTCCTCCTGAAGGAGATTGTTCTAGACTCTCACTTTGCCCTCCCCCTCCGCGATTCCCTTCTTAGTCTCCAGTCTGGACTGGGCAGCCCGTCCACGCTACCTCGAGACATTCTGAGTCCCCCATCACCTCTCCCCATCTCAGTTCCCACTCCAGACCTCCGGCCTCCCCCAGCTTCCTGGCCCACACCTCTGACCTCATGCCCGGCCAGCGACGGATCACACTGAGCCCCGGAGGAAACAGGACTCGTCAGAGAGGACTGGACCACGTGGCCTCCTGACACCCACCTACGCACTCAGCCACATCTGCACACACCCAGTCCCCACACTGGTCCAGACCATCCCTCCTGAATCCCAGGCCCTCGCTGGCCTGGTGCCCACACGCCTCCCCTCCGCCAGCTTTCTTTCCCCTAATCGTCAGCCCCTCTTTTCCAAAACCTTTTTCACGGCGAAGTCTAAACATCTGCAAGTCTACAGCACTAAAAAGAAGGAGGGGTAGAAGGAGGAAGGGGAAGGACAGGAAAAGAAGGAGAAACAATAACCACTGTCCTAAGCACGCCACATGCAATATTCCATTTAATTTCCCCCAAGCTGTGAGGTAAGTATCATTAATGCCTTCACTAGGGAAACCGAGGCTCGGGGCACGAAGTAACATGGTGCGGTGACCCAGTCATCCCGTGGTCAGGGGGAGCACAGGCGTCCGCCCGAAGGACCCCGCCCCTCATCCGCCGTGCAGACATCTCCGCAGAGGATGTCATCTCACCCTTTCCAGCAAGTCCTCCCAAGCAGCCCCTGAGAGGGCGGGGCTCAAGCGCCCGCAGGCCAGGGGACCGACAACAGAGCGTCTGGCCTCCATACGCCTCCCTGAGCATCCCTCCGGGCCAGCGGCGCCCTTACCTGGGGGGCTGAAGGTGGCCTCCCACGTCATGGAGTTCTCACGCATGTACAGCTCCACGGAGCCCTTGCCACCGCTGGAGCAGACTTTGAACCCGTTGGAAATGACCTGTCCCCCGAACGCGAAAGGGGTTGTTCTGGAATGTTCTGCTTGCGTCTTCCAGAAAAAAGAGAACGTGACCCCTGAGGACAGAAAAGGCGTGGGGTTATTTTTAATGAAAAACGGACGGGACTTAACCTCTCCGAAGCAGGTCGTTCTCGCTGCTCTTTGTTTTTCATTTAAAAGGCAGTTTTCTTTTTTCTCATTCCAGAGACAGTGTATGCTCAATCCAGAAAATACAAACCATAAAAACAGGTAGCTCACTAAGTACCAGACACTTTACTAAGGGTTTTAAATGAATCCTCTCCTCATAAATACGACAAAACCTGATTATCATTCATCGGCTTACCCCGTCAGGCAGATGAAGAAACTTGAGTCCGGTTTGCCCAAGGTCCCTGAACTAGAGACTGACTCAGATTAGACCCAAACTCAGTCTGACCTACAGACGTCGGCAGTTAAGGTAGCCCCTTCCAAAGCGTCTCCATAAACATATTTTACAGAGAAAGGAACCAACTCACACATACCGGTTTATAAGCCACATGTTTTGAGAACTTACTACATCATAGACCCCCTCCAATGGCCATAAATACACCTCTATGTCATCATTGTTTGTATCTGCACCTCATGACATTCTAAACAGGAACTCTAGGGAATTCCCTGGCGGTCCAGTGGTTAGGACTCTGTGCGCTCACCATCGAGGGCACGGGTTCAATCCCTGGTCGGGGAATTAAGATCCCGAAAGCCGCGTGGCATGGCCAAAAAATAAAATAAACAGGAACTGTAATTTTTTTTAAAGAAAAAAAAAAAAACAGCAAACCCCTTCCCCCATGGCTGGGTCTTAAAGTTTCCTTCGACTTTTAATTTCCCAAACAGAACTGGAAGCTAAACCTTTCTGCACGTCTCAGATTAGATGCCTTTAGGATAAATTCCCAGTAGGGCATTTCTAGTCAAAGAGGAAGCCACTTTGAAAGGTTTTGAAACCTACAACTGTTCATTCCCATCAAAGTGGGGCACACGAAGGCCCTGGCAGCCGAGACGGCCAGTCCGCAGACTCCTAAGTCCTGAGCCCGGTCCCCAGGCTCCACGTGGACTAAATGGTATGAACAAGCTGGCCCATTGGTGGGTGTGTCTCCATCACTGGAAGCAGGGGGAGTGTAAGGAACAAGGCCAGCCCTTGATGGTGAAGACCCTGACCCGCGATCACTGTGCAGTCCAGGGGCAGGCTCCCGGGCGAGGGGCGACAGTGGCCACTCCTGGCCGGAGGCTCCTGGAATTGCCCTTTGGATCCCTGATTACCTCCACTCTGCTTCTCTGAATCCAGTAACATTTACCCTTTCTTTGCCCATAAGTAAACGTGTGTGTGTGTGTGTGTGTGTGTGTGTGTGTGTGTGTGTGTGTGTGTGTGTGTGTGTGTGTGTGTGAGAATGCATGCAGCCTGCCTGGACTCGGTGGTGAAAGCCAGAAATAACTCAGGCGGCCTCAGCCCTCCCAAGCTGGCCCAGGCTCTGTGGTGGGAAGGCTTCATTGATGCTGAGAGAGGAGGTGCCCAGACTTGATCAAAACAGGCCCAGGATGGGGCTGGGAGGGGAGCGGGGGCGGCCATTGGCCCTGGGCCTTATTTATATAAATGGTACCAATTTTAGACTTTGTATCTTATCTTCAAGTGAGATGATGGGCACAGTCCAAGAGAGTCTGAATGACAAGAAGACATTTGTCATCAAGTATAAACTTCTGTCGCATCACCACCCATCCTGGCTGTAATGCTTTTTGAATCAACATATTTGTCACAAGTTGTTCAAATGTCTTGTGACAATATAATTGTGACAACTACATTGCATCATACCTTTGTAGGTCGAAAGCCTTAATACGATGAATAGAAACATGTAAAACATGGCATGATTATATAATAATCATGGGAATATTTAATTATTAATATATAATTATATATTATAATTATATATGTAACTCATAATAATATATAATTAATATATAATTCCCTGGTTTGGAATTTCTCTAATTTTTTTTTTAATGTAGAGAGGAACCTCAAAACAACAGATGAGGCTCAGATAGACTCCAGGGTAGAGCTCAGAGTCATAAGCAGCATGTTCTCAGGGCTATTGAGGAAAAAGGAAAGTCCCCAAAAGTGCCCTGGGACACAGGTCACGCCAACGAAAGGATGGGACTTGGGCAGTTTGCTCAGAGGGCGGCTGGGCTGCCCCAGACACTGCCCCACTCAGCAGGTGGAGGGGACTCCCAGGCCCGGGGCATCCCAGTACTTCTGTCTGCCTTGCACTGCAGTGGCGCAGAGTCCAGAAACAAAGCCCCAAGCCTTTCTGCCATGCCTCTCCACTCAGAAACAACCAATTTCGCACGGACACGAACACGGCACATTGTGAAACTTTTGTTATGAAATGAAGTCCCAGCGGGATTCACAAAAGTCCATTTTTTCCAAACACGTAGCTGCATTTAAAAATTCCTTTCACTCCTGTCTTGGCCAAATATCTTTCTGTCCAGGAAGAAAAATAAAAATAAAACATTCAATTTGGCATTAGGTAAGGGAAGATTGAAGCAAACAATGGTTACTATCAGCCAAACTTTTCATTTTTGTTCATTCAGCCTACAGAATAAGCATTTCTATCTGAGGGACAGCTTGTGTTTAAATATCAATTTACGTCTTCATAGAGTCTTAAAAGATTCACAACGAGCCCTCGGACATTAGCATTTTCAGGAACTTTGTTTCTTGCACTTGGAATTGTCAATACAAAGGAGAAAAAATCTGAAAAAACAGAAGTGCAATATTGACAAATTGACTCAATACTTTTCTTCTTCTTATGAGCATTGAATCCTCATCCGTCCGAAAAAAATAACGTGAGGAAAGTTCTTTCTCAATAAGACCAAAAAAAAAAAAAGAAAAGAAAAAAACTCCAGCTGTCCCAAGAAAAGGTGGATACGTTTGAGTGCATAAATACTATAAAATTTTGCAAGGCAAAAAATTTACCATGACAAAGTCAAAAGACAAATGACAACCCAGGAAAAAATTATTTGTAAAACACTGAACAAACAAGAAATGAATTTCCTTACTATACAAAGAACACTTTATAAAGAAAAGTAGGATCACTACTGCTTAAAGAGAACTTACTTTGAGCAAGACAGGATATCTCAAGAATTTTCATGTATTAATTCTTTTATTCCTCCTGACTAGGGTTAGGGTTAGGGTTAGAGTTAGGGTTATGAGCTAGGTGTTAGTACGGTCCCCATTTTACAAGTGAGAGGATTGAAGCCAAGAGAGGTAAAGTTACTTGTCTAAGGCCACACAGCCAGCGACAGAGTCAGGATTTCAACCAGGCAGTCTGGCTCTGGAGTCTGCACCTATCATCTCTCTGTCTTCCCTTAGAGACAGTGTTGTTTGGGAGAGGACTCACTCACTGAATTAGACAAAAAAGATTCGAAGGCATTCCATGGAGGAGAAAAATGCACACTACAGACCTGGGCTAGGCGAGGAAGTCTTCTTGTGCGTTATCCTCTCGGTGTCTGCTGCGGGCAGGGCAGAGGCGGCAGGCAGGGGTGGGTAGGGAATCTCTCCAGGTAGAGGAGCAGCTCTTCCCAGACCCATGGACTCAGCACTGTGCCCTGCATGTTGGTAACTCAAAGTGGACCAAAGCAGCAGGCAGCAGGGAGGGCAAGGCGACCCGCAGGTGACGCAGCAGCCCGGCATCCATCCTCCCTCGCCCAGCACAGCACCTCCACGTTCTTGCGGGGGGACCATCCTCCCCACTCCTACTTCCTCTAGATCAGGTGGGGCCGACCACACAGCCCCAGGTTCCCATGGGCTGGACCAGTCGGAATCACAGGCACTGGCTCAGAGATGGACAGGCTTCAGCCAATAAAAGGGAGTCCTGGAGACTCTGGGCAGACATTGCGATCACACCTGGAAAGCCTTCTTGGAACAGAGCCAGAGCGATGGAGGAACACAAACTTTTGGTGACGTTATCTAAGCACCTGGACCCAGCCTGTGGCACGCTCCATCTCCCAAAGAAGCCACGCCGTCTCCCATCCCAGCTGCTTTCATGCCATGTGACCTTCCCGCTCTCCACCTGCCCTCTGGCTGATTTGACCAAGCGGAGTCAACGGAAGTGGCCATGGCCAAGTTCCAGGTGCAGCTGTTAACTGCCTGGGAGCTTCAGCTTTCTGCCTCTTGGAGCTCAAAGCCAACATGGAACAAGTCCAGACTCTGCTGGTGGAGAAAGAAACCACATAGAGGAGCTGGAGGTGCCAGAGATGTGAGTGAAGAAAGTGGTCTTGGAAAAAAAAAAAAAGAAAGTGGTCTTGGAAAAAAAAAAAGAAAGTGGTCTTGGAAAAAAAAAAAAAAGAAAGTGGTCTTGGCTATCCACCTCAGGGGCACCTTCAGAGGACCCAGTCCTGGCCGCCACTGCTGCAGCTGCGTGAGAGCCCTGGCAACCCCCAGAACCATGAGAGGGGATGCTCAATTGTGTTGCACTTGCTAAGTTTGGGAGTGCTTGTTACGCAGCAGTCGATAACCAGAACACAGGCTTTACCTGGATCCACTCAATAAACCCCCGAAGCCTAGCTGAGTTGCATTTCTGTTGCTTACAACATTTCAGCTGAAGTTTGACGATGCACAGAGGAGTCCCCTTCCTGACCCCAAAGTCCCACCAAAGGCCACCGCAAGGATGTGCACATGGCTCCCTCCTTCCTTCCTGACCACTGCTGTGGGTGGCTGATTCGGGGGAGGACGCTGGAGAAGCGGCTGCAGGGTGAGAGGGGGAGCAAGGCGACTCTCCACCCTTTCCCGTTTCCAAGAGGACTTGGTTCAAGACAGAGGCGGCCCTAGGCCTGCGAGAGACACACGTCCACCTACAGTGCAATGGCATGAGAGGACATGAGCTTATCCACGCATGTCGACTGTGACAACCAGCTGAAAGCAAGTTTCCATGAGAACCACCCAGAGCCAGCAGAGCAGGCTCAAGAATGTTCTGGAGTGGTGGAGTGATGCTGAGAGCATCAAAACCAACGCCATCCCAACAGGCACATGAAAAGATGCTCAACATCGCTAATCATCAGAGAAATGCAAATCAAAACTACCATGAGGTATCACCTCACACCGGTCAGAATGGCCACCATTAAAAAGTCTACAAATAACAAATGCTGGAGAGAGTGTGGAGAGAAGGGAACCCTCCCACACTGTTGGTGGGAATGTAAACTGGTGCAGTCATTATGGAGAACAGTATGGAGGTTCCTCAAAAAACTAAAAACTAGTGTCATATGACCCAGCCATCCCACTCCTGGGCATATATCCAGAGAAAACTCTAATTCAAAAAGATACATGTGGGCTTCCCTGGTGGCGCAGTGGTTAAGAATCCGCCTGCCAATGCAGGGGACACGGGTTCGAGCCCAGGTCCGGGAAGATCCCACGTGCTGCGAAGCAACTAAGCCCGTGCGCCACAACTACTGAGCCTGTGTTCTAGAGCCCGCGAGCCACAACTACTGAAGCCCACGTGCCTAGAGCCCGTGCTCTGCAACAAGAGAAGCCACCGCAATGAGAAGCCTGCACACCACACGAACAGTCTCTCACCACAACTAGAGAAAGCCCGCGGGCAGCAACAAAGACCTAACGCAGCCAAAAATAAATAAAATAAAATAAATTTTAAAAAAGATACATGTACCCCAATGTTCATAGCAGCATTATTTACAATAGCCAAGATATGGAAACAACCTAAATGTCCATCAACAGATGAATGGATAAAGAAGATGTGGTACATGTATACCATGGAATACTCCTGAGCTATAAAAAAGAATGAAATAATGCCATTTGCAGCAACATGGATGCAACTAGAGATTATCGTACATAGTGAAGTAAGTCAGAAAAAGAAAGACCATATGATACCACTTATATGTGGAATCTAAACTATGACACAAATGAACCTATCTATGAAACAGAAACAGACTCACAGACCTAGAGAACAGACGTGTGGTCGCCAAAGGGAAGGGTGGGTGGCGGAGGGATGTAGTGGGAGTTTGGGGTTAGCAGATGGAAACGATTACACTTAGAATGGACAAACAACAAGGTCCTACTGTAGAGCACAGGGAGCTATATTCAATATCCTGTGATAAACCATCATGGAAAAGAATATGAAAAAGAATATATACCTGTATCACTGAATCACTTTGCTGTATAGTAGAAATTAACACAGCACTGTAAACCAACTATCCTTCAATCAAAAATTTTTTGATATTAAAGCCAATAAAACTTAAAAAAAAAAAAACAAGGCCATCAATTTCCCTCTCGGGCTGTGGTTTCACCTTAGATAACACCTGACGCGGTAAGCTCGGGATGCTGTAACGGAACCTCACAGACTGGGCGGCTTAAACGACAGCTATTTCTGACAGTTCTGGAAGCCGGAAGGCTGTGATCATTCTGCCAGCAAAGCCCTCTTGCTGGTTTTATCCTCACGTGGCCTCCCTTGATACGTGCACACAGAGAGAGCCCATGTTTCCTCCTCTGCTTATAAGGGCCTTAACCCCTCACCCTCGTGACCTCATTGAATCCTAACCACCTCCCAGAGGCCCACCTCCAAATACTATCATAGGGATAAGATTTCAACACGTGAATTTGGGGAGCACACATTCAGTTCATAACAGCACCCTCATTCATTCAACGAACATTTAATCAGTGGCTGATACACATCAGACTCTATGAGGGAGGGTCCGGAGGCAGAAAAATGAGCAGACGCCGGGGTCCCTGGGCTCCTGGACTTACTACCGTGTGGGCAGGGAGAGACCAACGTGAATAGTCACGCGGGAGTCCCCCCAGTGACGGGTGTGATGAGCTCAGGGAGGAGAGACAAGAACGACAGGCATCGGGGCAGGGCGCCATCTACCCTGGAGGCTGGGAGAGGCTTCCTGAAGGTCTGAAGGGAACGGGTGTGACTCGGACAAGGGAAGGCACAGGACGAAGGACCGTGGAACGTTTAAGGAGCAGAGACCTCATATCAGTCTTGCGACAAGATGTGGCCAGGAGGGTAAGAGGGAAGCAGGTGAGGCTGGTGAGGCAGATGTGGCCAGGAGAGACTTGGGTCTGAGAGCTGCGGTTAGGAGGGAAATCCGAGACGGTACCTCTGTGTTAGTTTCCTACAGATCACCGCATAGTTCTATGCCTGATAACAACACGATTCACTCTCAGGGCTCTGGAGGTAGAAGTCCCGCTTGAGCTAAAACCAGGTGAGCAGGGCTGCGTCCCCTTGGGAAGCTGCGGAGGAGAATCTGTTCCCACCCGCTTCCAGCTTCTAGAGGCGTCCACGTTCCTGGGCTCCTGGCCCCTCCCCCAACTTCAAAGCCATCCTCACATCTCTCTTTGACTCTGCCCCTCTGCCCTTTCCCTTTGTAAGGACGCCTGTGATGACCCTGGGCCCACAAAGGAGATCAGGACATTCCCCACCTCAAGTTGCTTGACGTAATCACTCAGCTTCACCCACTGCTAAATGGGTTAAGGGTACGTTGGGCTGCTTTGTATTATTTTTTACAACTGACTGCGTGTTCATTGACAATTATCTCAAAATAAAAAGGATTTCATAAAAATAAAAAAAAAAGAAAAGAAAAGCGATTCTGCTCGGTTGGGAAGGCCTTTAATCTGATCTGGCTGGTTCAACATCCAATTTTATTACGGCGTATCTCAGGCATGGAAGTTGGATGTTCTCCCAGGTTTTGGTCAAGAGAGGCTCCAGAACTGGGGCTGTGGTTTCTTTATAAAGAATAGAGGACGCCAAGGGAATCTACAACTGTAGGATTCTAAGTGCGTTTTCTGTGCGGGGTGGCCAAGGAGGAGGAGGAAAGAAGCAAGTGTGCAGGGTTCTGGGGGCAGAGCATCTCTACGGAGTGACCACCTGCCGAGTGCTTCCAAAAGAGCACAGGCTGGGAGAGAGGGATGGGGAGATTTGGGCTTCCTGGCTAAGCTGAGAAAAGACCCAGACGCCTAGGTAGCGGTCCACCAGCAGTTCCTGCCATAGATGCCTAACTCTGATTTTGTAAGACGCTAAGGTGTGATCCCTACCTCTGCATTTCAGCAGAGTACAGGTTGATATGAGGATTTTCACCTACATCTTTCTAAGAGTTGACAATTCCACCCCCTCTGGTGTCGGACACTTTCTCCAAGAAAATCTTAGCATACAGGCATGCTTTAACATAACATGAATCACGTGAGTCCCCTCTCGAGGGTCTTCCAGTTCTTCTGATTGTGACAAGGAGAAAGTCCATTCGTATGTAAGTAACAATTGCTAATCCCCATTTTAACACAGAAATGCCACATCTCAAATTTAGAGCCTCTGGTGGGCCACGGTACCCACGTAGAATTCAACAGTATAGGTGTCTTCTACTTATGGGAACCAAGATTGGTTTTCAGTTCTTGAGGGTGATATAAAGTTTCCTTTTCAATTGAATCAAAGTAAGTAAAATTTAAAGAAAAGGTATAAGTATTATAGTTCAGGTGCTATGTGTATATGGCTAAAAAAAATCATGAAAACAATTTAAAAGTGAATGAAATTTAAGAATCACTAGTCTTAAAAACATTCTAGCATGACTGGAAATTTAGATAATTACATCATTCAACCTCAACCTATTAAAGTAAATAACGCGCTCTTGGCCTTCTTCTTTGGCATAAACACATCCTGCCTCACTGCCTGCATGGTCGACGTTACAAAAGTTGAGTTAAGGGGATGACATGCCATTTTTTTTGGTCCACTTTAGGACTATGAGAATAGAGTTACATCTGGCTGTGTAAGTTTCCTCGGTACAAATTTCAAGGGATCTACTCTCATCCATTCTCAATATTGTGGAGACCCAGCTGGCAAAAAACACAAAGAGAATGGTTCACAAGATTCTCTTATTCATCCTAGACACACAGAACAATTGAGGAGCCAAGTGTGAGGCTATATACGGTCCAGTGAACACAAGAGACCTTACTCTTAAAGTAGAAACATTACAAGGTATCAACTCCATGGACCAGTGCTGTCTTCCCTAATAATATCTGATTTTTACTTGACAAAGAGAAGCTGTGACGATGGTGAAGCTTCCACACTGTATCCTTAGATTTTTTTTCCCAACTCCATGATTACAAGATAAGGAAGTAACAATCAAATAAGGTGGGAGAAATGATACAGCAAAGAGCAAACTTTTGAGAGAGAAAGAGCTGAAGGTCATAGTGGCGGGGAATCTGGATAACAGAAGAGACACCGGGTGAAAGATAAGGAGTTCCATCTTCGGCCATAGTTGAGTTTGCAGTGGTAGGAGAACATGTGATATACGAAATGCAGAGATAAGATGATAGAGACCCAAAGGGGCAGTGTTTCTCAGACTCTAGTGTACACGACAGAGGCCGTAAACTCAAAAGCCCATCTTGCCAGGAGGATTGACTCTGTAAGACAGCCAGCGTGTTTCTCGAAGGCAGCTCAGACTGTATCTTTCAACATGCAGACACGCTTTCTCAGATCAAACACTGCATATCAAATACTACTCATGTCTACCCTTCTTGCCCCCCAAGAAGGCTCGGTTTAATTTCTTCTAGAAATGCCTGGTGCTGTAGGACTCTCTTGCACACTAACCATTTCTCTTCTCATTATTATGAGACCAACAGGTGAGTGGCAGCTGCCCTTCAGTCTCAGCAAGCAGGGAACTGAGAACGCTGGGGACTCAGGAAATCTGGAGACCACTGGGCCATTCCAAAGGAAACAGTCAGTAACCAACCACTGCCAGGTGGGCAGGGAACACTGTCGGATTTTCTGATTTTTTTAAGAGAAGTCAGAAGTATAGATTTTTTAATGAAATTTTCTCTTATATAGGAATTAGACATTAATTTTAAAAAAAACAAACATTTAAAGCACCGTGAGAGAGGCTCTGTTTCTGCAAACAGTGAGCCAGGCTATTTGGCCCCACCCGTCCTGTCGAGAACAATTTAGAAAGCTGATTAAAATATAAAATATGTGAGAATCGACATAACGCCAGCAAACAAAACACATCTGTGGGACGGAGTCAGCCTTGGCCAGTTCTGTGATTCGGTCCATGAGAATCGCCTGGAGGTCCTGGCTAAGACTACAGATTCCCAGGCCTCATCCATGGACATTTTGATTCAGTGGGTTCTGGGCTGGAGCCTGAGAACTTCCATTTTTAACGATCTCTGCAATAGACTCTTCTGCTGATGGTCTGGAAACAACACTTTGAGATACTCTGCACTAAATCGCCATGTGCCCCCTCTTGTGCCCCCTCTGGGCCTCGGTTTCCCCCTCTGTGAAATGGGCGTACTGAATGAATACTTCTCTCTGAGGCTCCGTCAGGCTTTCCAACAGCCCCATAAGCCCCAGTCATCTGAGGGAGACAGAAGTTGGATCCATGCCCAGCCTGTATCCAGCAGACCATTCTGGAAATTACCGTCCTGAAACTCAATTCTGCAAATATTTTAGCATTTTGTTGACAGCTTTTTAAATTTAGTAACCTAATGCAAAGGGCAAAAAAAGTCCTATCGAAGTTGAGAAGAAGGGAATGTGGATGGTGAGATTTCCCAGCTGCTGCTGCGGAGCTGTAGCAGGTTTCCTGGTGTTTATAAGCAGGGGAAGCTCTAACGCACAAGAGGAAAAGCAAAGGGCGCATTTCCAGAGGGAGGAAAGGTAGAGCTAATGAGTAAAGCAGAGAGAATGTCTTTCCTGCGGGAAGCCAAGGTGATTTAGAGTTGAACTCAAATTAGAGATAATTACTCAAGATGGAATTTAATCCAATAACAGAAATAAGTTTCTAAAGGTCCAAGGAGTGCAAAAATGGGACAGGCCCCTTCAGGAATGGAGAAGGACCCATCGAGGGTGATATTCAAATGACAGCCCATCAGACATTTGCTGGGGAAGCACTCAAAGGAATTTAACATCAAAAAGACAGTTAAACTAGACGTATCTGTTCAAGAGACATGGATCAAACATCTACGACGCTGATACTCATCCCTGAAAACACAGCAGTGACCGAGACAGAGTCCCTGCCTTCACAGAGCTAAAGGCCAAAGAAGGAGGACAGACAAGGAGCAGGTCATCCCCCCCGGTGCACGGGCTGGAGGGAAAACATTCAGGGAGATGTGAGAACACAGACAGAGGAGCGCAGCTGGTCTGGGACGCATCCCTGCAAAAGTAACACTCGAGCCGAGCTCTCAGGGTCTACAGGGGAATGAAACAAGATGCTGGAACATTTCAGGAAGAGTCCCTTCCCATTTCCCCGCTTGTGTGTTTGCCGGTCGTGGGAGCTGGCAGTGAGACACCTCGGTATTTAAGGAACATAGACTGTGTTTCCTTCGGTTAATGTTCAAATAGCCTTTTTCTCTCAAAAGCTCCTCCTGCATTTGCACCCAGCACCCATGAGAAAACTTGCCCAGGAGACACCATTTGCCAAAAGGCAGGCCTCACGTTCAGCTCAGAGAAACAAGGGAAGCTGTCTGAGCGAGTGGAGAGAAGCCCTAGGGTGAGCAGGGTGTGGGTTCAAGAGCTTGGAGTGAGCAGCCTGGCAGAGGAAGACGATTCCACGTTCTACCTGAGAACTTGGAGAGGGACAGCTAAACTGCTCAGATGTTTTATCCTTTTTTGAAAAGCTCTAAACCTCAATCCTGTCTCCTAAAACATTCTTTAAAAAAAGTCAGCCAAAACTGTGAACAGAGGCCACGAGAGAATTGGGAAATCACAAATATGAAAACAGTTGACCGGCTGGACTGGGCATGGGGAGCGTTTCTCTCTTTATTTAAATGTTGGGGGAATTCTCTGGCGGTCCAGTGGTTATGACTCGGCACTTTCGCTGCTGGGGCCCGGGTTCGATCCCTGGTCAGGGAACTAAGACCCCACAAGCTGTGCAGTGAGGCCAATATATATATATATATATATATATATATATATATATATATATATATAAAACCCATTATTATTATAACAACCTTATCTATATACAAGTTTCGTTATAAGAATAATGGGACATACATTTGTGCCCACCATCACCTCCAAAAAAACATGTGGAGGACGCTAGATCAATGTATCTGAAAAGGCTGATCCAATGTTGCCTACGTTTTAATCACTCACATTTTCATCTTATCTGAACAGCACCTAGATGATTATGATGAAACACTGTTCTTTAAGTCAACCCACTCAAAGCTTACCACTTATTGAAGTCTCATCCTAAAGAATATCTATGAAAGCTATCTTAAGCTTCTGACGAGCTATCTTAAAATAAAAACATAGCCATTAATTGTTTAATCGCTCCAAGTGCCCCTGAAATCATCTCACCTACTTCACATGCTACGTGGACTTTGATTTGGAAAATGCTGGACAGACCTTCGCTGTTCTCCTTAAACCCAGAAATACAAGCTATCTGAGGCCCCAGAGAAACCCACCAGAGCAAAGGATATGCTCAGCAAAATGGGGAGACGCATGCAGTGGTCCTTAGGATGGTACCCATGCTCGGTGGCCCTGTCTGAAGACCACACCAAGGGAGGTGGATGGAGGAATACCCAACCTCCCTCTGCATTCGCATTAAGCCCCCCAGCAGCACAGTCTCTGGGGGCCAAGGCTGACCTGAGGTTCCCTGGCTTCCCTGGATATCTGCCATTCTCTAGAGAAAGTGGCCACCCGAAAAACACCTTAAAAAACTCCAGTTAACATGACACAGGAAAAGTTGTCAACAGGGTGGGAGGTGAAGCCAAAGTTCACAGCTCTCTCTACCACCTGAGCTCTCCTCTGTCTCGTTTTTTTTTTGAGGATGAAATGAATTAATACATGTAATGGGATTAGAACACTGACTGGCACGACGTAAATGATTAGCAATTGTAGGTCATTGTTATGATCAGTCCAGCCATGTCAGCCCCTGTCATAGGGTCACATACAAGCGAGCAGATTGGGTGAGTTCCAAGATCCTGGTGACAGGAGGGAAGTTTGGAGCCACCCAAACCTGACCCCAAGGGCCTCTCAATGCTGGACCAACCACGTGCCAGTCTTCAGAGCAACCCCATGAGCAAGGTACTTTGATTGACCCGTTTTACAGATAAGGAACTTGGACTCAGAGGTTAGATGGTTACCCAAGGTCACCGCAGAAAGCATTAGAACAGGAACTGGAACCCAGGCCACCTGGCCTCAGAGCCCATGCCGTTACCGTTACCGTGCTCTGTGCCCAACCGGCCCAATGATCAAAGGGTCAGACGTCTGTGATGAACCAAAAGGCAATGTCCATCACAAAGGGGGCCGTTCCATTCAGCCCCACCCAGTCAGAATGGGCCGGCGGCTGGGAGGGCTGGACTTCTCAAGAGAAATTGGAAATTCATATTTTTATGTGAAATCTTCCTATTTTTCAACATTGGCAACTAATTAAAAGTTTTTAACTCCGTGATTTTGCAAAACGAAATGCAGCCACAGGCCAGAGTCAGCTCGGAAGCCTCTTAATTTAGGACCGCAGCGTTCAGGTGAAACCTCCCAATAGTTCTGATTTGCAATAGCTGGGCTGCCCCACTGGCCCCATCATAGTCACCCTTCAAAGGCTGGTCACCTGTGATCGTCCCAGCCACTGGAATTCCCGGGACCTTCCATCCCACACGGGTCAATTCCAGTTGGTAGCGGAGGCTGTAGAGACACACCTGTCCTCCGGGAGAGGCCGTTCCCTACAGACCCAGAGAGAGACCAGGCAGAGACCCCCGCTCGCCGCCTCCCTGACCGAGGCAGGGCAGGGCTGAGGCAGGCGTGCCTGCCTTCTTGCTTCTCTGAGCCCTTGTAGCTGAGGCGGGGCTGTTTTAAATTTAGAGGAATAAACAAGGCTGCTGTGTTTATGGGGTTCTTTGAATTCAGGAACAACTTGAACTGTGGATTTGTAAACCTGGCGTGGTTTGGGACCTCGAAACCCTTTCTCAAAACTCTGGGTTCTGCGAAGTCCAAAACGTTTCCTTCCACATGTTATCACCTTGTTAAGCTTTTGTTTACTTTTACTGGAATGTAACCCATTATGGCCCAGAGTCAAGAACAATGAATTCATCACAGGGCGGTTTTGATAAGGCCACGGATGTCCAAAAAGCCTTAGGGCTTTCAAGTTGGCTTGCATTAAGCTTTCTTCTTTCCTAGAAAGAAAATGTTTTATTTCCTTAGGATAATGGAACTTGGAAACTGGGAGCTGATTTGGATGGCAAAGAACAATTTCCCAGAAAGTTTTGAAATGTGGCTCAGACGTCCATTGTCTGAAGCTCAGACACTGGAGAGCAGTTGACTTTTCATAGAAGAAGAAAAAAAAAAAAAAAAAAAAGAAGGAATAGGTTCCTAACTTCTCTTTTGCATCTATGTGTTTCGTCCATGTGCATTATTTTAACCACAGACCTGCAACCTCTTGCTGGGACATCTCTCTCCACTGCCCCCTCCAATCTTGATGGATATAAAAGGAGCAAACCCATGGGACAAGCCTTAAAAGGCCCGCCCCGCCCAGATCCATCGCCAACATCCTGGAGCCAGAAATAACGTTCTGTGAGCCACACCATCAATTTACTTCCCGCAAACTCCACGGCCCCATCCCAACTCCAGTGTGATGTCACGGTGCCTGCTTTTATGGAGGGTTCTTTTTTGTTTGTTTCTTGGGTTTTCTGGTTGTTGTTGTGTGTTTGATTTTGCTTTACAAGATTAAATATTTTGCTCTCACGCCTTCACGAGACATGAGACGGTGTTTTAATTCCATCTCCAGGACCAGTCTCTCATTAGAATGCTAGGTGTCTGCTTCCCTATCCCTCCCCTCCCCTCCCCTCAAAGCCGTATGTGACATTTGCACGCATCCTGCCGCTGAACTTCGCCTTCACATCTGCCATGGCCCAGAGCAACAGATGGTACCTGGCAATGAAATGAACTTAAAAAAAAAAAAGAAGAAGAAAAAGAATGGAGCTCATCACTCACCCTCAGGGCCGCACTGTGCTGGATTACTGATGCAAGAAGTTTTGTACCTTCCGTAATAGAGAAATGTGACTCCTTTTTCCTCCTTGAGGTAAATGCCTTTGTTGACCTTTCCTTCTACAATATCTAAGTGAGAAGAATGGCAACACTGTAGGTTAATGATCGCATGAGATGCAACATCCAGAGATGTGTCAGGCTTACAAACAACTTACATCTAAGTAGACTGTGTTAATTTATATTTATAATTAAATATTTCGAACATTATATGTTATTATATAATATCAACAGTAGTTAACGTTTCATAATTAAGAACTAAATCACAAATAATATACATTCGTGTCAATATTAAGTATTCTATCCTATTAATATTGTATCACATTAATTAATATCATACCAGCGTATACTAGGTACTGTAATATAACACTATTATAATTGCTACGTCGGCTGACAGTTGAGTTACCAGAAGCCATGTGATTAGACTCTCCTACTGTCCTAAACTTTCATTCCATCCACCTCTTCATGAGTTCTCACTGCCACCTTCACACTAGACTTTCCAAGTGAAACACTGAGATTCAAGTTTGAACGTAAAACTACATGGGAACTCGCTCTCCTTTTGAGTTCTCATTGAGAGCTCCCAATCCTAGACATGGGAGCCCAGGATTTGCAGAGAATTCGTTTTCAAACTCTAGGAAGGACATGCAGAGCTACACTTCGAGTCGTCCCAGAAGAGCCCGCCAACGACAAGACCGCAGGGCCAGCGGTCCTGGCAGAGACGCCAGCTCCGCCACCTTTTTGTTTGTCCCATTCCCATAGCAAACCTCTCTGATGGTGTCAGTGCGATGTCAGTGGTTTACAGAACTGAAGCCAAGGGTGATGAGTCACGCATTGTTGACTGGGGTCAAAGTCGCCCAGATGACCCTCTGCCCTGTGGCACACCCTCTGCCTTTGGAGCCGTTGAGCCAGATGGAGACGTACAGAGCACTGGAGGCTCTTTGACCGACTGCTACCCCAGCTCAGATTTTCTGACAACCATTGGCATGTGGATACCAACTCAAAGGGCTTCAAGTGTTTCCTTATCGTGTTTAAATTTTTTTTTTTTTTTTTTTTTTTTTGCGGTTCGCGGGCCTCTCACTGCTGTGGCCTCTCCCGTTGCGGAGCAGAGGCTCCAGACGCACAGGCTCAGTAGTTGTGGCTCACGGGCCCAGCTGCTCCGCGGCATGTGGGATCTTCCCGGACCGGGGCACGAACCCGCGTCCCCTGCATCGGCAGGCGGACTCTCCACCACTGCGCCACCAGGGAAGCCCTAAACTTATTTTTTTTTAATCTATCTCGTTTATTGCTGGAGACGATCTACATATTACAAAGTTACATGGGCAACTCACAGTTCATGATTGAATGAGGCTGTATAAGCCCCTAACAAGACAGTTTGCTTGGCAAAATTAATTTTGGAAGCGAAACACCCCATAGTTGAAAGAGCAATCAGGTGATATATTGTAAAAAGATCAGGAGTGAGACCTAAATTACCTGAGCTGACCCTCCCCACTGACCAGAGAGCTGCCCAATTGCTACTATCCATTCTGCTCTGTGCTGCATAAGCAAAATCCGAAACACACGGGCTCTGGAGGGTATTAAATAAGATAGTCATTTAGCCATGACTCTTGTGGGTGTGTCTTAGAAAACAGCTTCTAATGATTAAAAAGAAAAAATTCCAGCTACAGAAGAAATGCCGATTTTAATGTTTGTAAGAGATCAAATTTTTGATGAGGTATTTTAAAATCGACTTTAATTTTCCATTCAAAGGGCATGTTTTTCCCCCTCCAAAGAATCCATTTAAAAATCCAAACAAGTTCTATTTGTAGAAACTACTCATCTTATGTCTGTATTGTTCTGAAAACCAGCAGCTGGTCTGGAAGACCCTGGTCGCTTGAAAGCGTATAGACACCCCCTAATATACTGCAATCCGTGGTAACTCCTTTAGACCTAATTCGAAGTTGTTCTGTTCAATACCCTGGATCTTTGGCCCTTTTTCTGGTTATTTGCTTGTTTGCTAGTCAAGATATAGTGAACTCATATAGAACCAACTTGGAATGGCCTTTCAATTCATTGCAGATCCAAACTCGACAGAACACAGAAGAAACGTGTGCTCACCTACGGTTGCAGAGAAATTTGAGTAGGCAGAGTCATTGGTATATACAAAGGTAGAATTATGGGGAGGAAGCACAGTGAGGTTGTGGGTTCGTAATGCTGGGTAAAACAACAAAAGAGAAAAGCACAATGAATGAGTGACACGAAAAACAAATGGAACCGACATATCTCTCAACTCAACACGCATCGACAAGTGTGCCTTTCATCCCGCAAACAGCTTGGATTTTCTCTTCCGACCCCACCTCCCTCTTATGTTTTCAGGGGACATTAGGGCAACTCCAGCGGCCCCGTTCAGTCCCAAACCTCGGGCGTGATCGCCGCTGTGTTCGGTTGCGGTTTGCTGGCTCCCGTTCCCATCCAGATACTCAGTTGAGAGATATGAAATTGAACTCGGCCACAAAATAGCCTTAACAAAAGGATTGACGGTTGTGATGTCACAAGAACTGATGAAACAGCAACACAGCATGAAAACACCTGCATGTTATTATGACGAATGGACAAAACAACAGAGAATTCAGCGACAAATGACAAAGCAGTGTGTCCATGCAATGACTCCCAACACCATTCGACTGTCCCCGGGAGTAAAATTGAAACATGCCGGTAAAGCACGGTCACGTGAAGAATGGACCCAACAGAGCAGTGCAGTGAAACCTGCATCATAAAAGTGTCCTGGGACAAACACCGATAGAGCTCGAGATTTACGGGAAAATAACACTTTGGGTGAACAAGCTTCAACCACAGTGCAATTCTATCTGATAATCTATGGCGATGAAATGAGGGGGTGAGGAGAGACATACGGATCTTTATCGGAGCTCTGTTTGAAGTAATTCCTAAAATAGCGCCTGGGTCCTAAACAAGGAGCTCTTTTGACAATGCAATTTCCACTTGGAATGATCTCATTTCAAAGGCTTTAAAGTAAAGGCCCTGAGAAAAGAAAATTAGATTATAACAAGGGGAAACCATGTCTTTTAACCTGAGGTAGTCATAAAATAACTATCAGAGGGACCTTCCATCCCTCCGGTACAGACTATTTCGAGAAAATATGGAGCCCCAGTGGCCCAGTCCAGGTTTTCCTGTGGCCGCCACTGCTGCCTGATACGCAGACAAGCAAGAGGCAACGCGGAATAAGGCAGGGCCTCCGGTGGCCCTACACAGGAGGACAGCACCGTTCAGGGGTCCTGCTCCTTGACTGAGCTCCTCTAAGGATGCCAGCAGACTTCAGCTGTAATGCTTCTCAATTTGCAAATTAAAAAAAAAAAAAAAGGTTTTAGAATCTGAGTTGGCAATTTACGGCAGCACATGAAGTCCCAGGAATAAGGAAGACATCAGTGTGCTGGTGTGGAAAGCGTAGTAATCAGCAATGGGGCGGGGGGGCGTTTAATCCATTACAAAGAACCCGTATAGACAATCTGAGCGCGTGCCAGGATGGCCGTACATAGCTCTCCCGTTATACACATCAGTCGTTGGACATGATCAAGTGGAAAAAGGAAATAAAAATTAAAATGTCAAAGCATCCCAAATCACTCAAAACTCAGACTTCAAAAAAGCTTATTATTGGAATGCAAAAATGCTCAGGGCTGTCTGGGGTTTCTCCTTCTCAGAGTGTCTGAATTGCTTCAGATAGAAACTTTATCTTCCATGGAATTGGGGACCCTCGGACGCATCTTAGGTGATGTTGGATCTTTTCACAGGAGGGCTTCCAGTGACGTGGAGAGGAGCTGACAGGTAGGTCGGGGGGGGTACCTTTGCTAAGTGAAGCCGTGACCCCGCAAACAAGGGGCTCAGTCTTCGTCGGCACGACGTTTGGCCCTAGGTTCCAATGGGCCCCCGCTCTGGCAGGCACGTAGATTACCCCATTTGTGCCTACCTAGAAAACGTACGTCGGGACTTGTCCAGAGACTGATCCACCATGTACCGCTTAAAGCTGAAAACAGCTGCATTTGTTTAAAGGTTGTTGGACGAAATGCACATCTTAATGTTTTGAAGCATAAATTCTGTCCTTCCACCATAAAAACATATAAAAGTTCTAGTAAAATCCTTTGCCATAACAATGATTAGGGAGAAGCTACACAAATGTTTATTCATCTCCGTCATCGAGGATGCTGTTTGTTCCCTTGTCCCTCCCAACGGCCCCTGATTCCCTAGGGAAAGTGCATTCCTGGGGCCCTGGTTACTGTCCCCACCCAGTCTACCTCCAGTTGTCTCCTGAAGTTCGTGGATCCCATCCACACTTTCCAACGGCCAGTAATGGGAAGCAGAAGCCAAGACGTCAAACCCTTGGGGGAGAAAAGAATAAAAATGTTACATCACCATTAGGAAAGAAAGAGCTGGACATAAGGAACCACTTACCACCTCCATCAGGAATTGGGGAAAGGGTAAAAGTGTCAGAGTGACTGTGGGATGTATTCAAAATGCATTTGAATAGATTCAGTACACACTCCCAGTGTTCAAAACACCCAGTAATGAAATGAGTGTTTTTACAGAATAAAACATAATAAATAGGAATAGAGAGATACCTTTTAACCAAAGAAAATAAAAGCCACCATGCCTAACGGTGCAACACAAGAAGCACACCCATGCGTGTCAGCAAAAAAGACAAGAATGTCCATTACCCCATTATGACTTCCTGCCTTTTAGAAGACATAGCTGATACAGTCAGACAAGAGAAAAAGATGAGGTTGAAGGGCTTCCCTGGTGGCGCAGTGGTTAAGAGTCCGCCTGCCGATGCAGGGGACACGGGTTCGTGCCCCGGTCCGGGAGGATCCCACGTGCCGCGGAACGGCTGGGCCCGTGAGCCGTGGCCGCTGGGCCTGTGCGTCCGGAGCCTGTGCTCCGCAACGGGAGAGGCCACAGCGGTGAGGGGCCCGTGTACCGCAAAAAAAAAAAAAAAAAATGAGGTTGAAAAAGAGGAGGAAACCAACACCGATATTGTGCAGACGTTGTGTAAGGTTCTTTACAAATACTTCCTCATTTCATTCTAATGATACTCTATAAGATAACTGTACTCTTAGCCTATCTGTTATGACAAGGAATAAAATGCCCCCTCAGGAGTCACCCAGCCGACTGGTGTCCTCCATACACGTCTCCTGCATTGGTCCTGATCTTTCTATTATCTCTCTGCTTCCACCATACTAAAAATGAATCCTTCCAAAATTACCTTTATGCTCCTTGTACTTTGCGTAGACATCATTTTGTGCAGATATGTTCTTTTTTATTCTGCTCTTCTCACTAATACCATACAAATTATCTGATTTATTTTTTTCTCTCTAATGCTCATAATCGAGTTTGGGTAATAGTCCCTGGAGAGGCTGCACCATCACACACTGAATTGTTCTGCTAACTTGAATCTTCTTTTGGATTATTTCTCTGTGAACAGTTCCCAGAAGTGGAAATAATGGCCCAGATGACTAAATAATAATCAACTGCCTTGAATGTCTGCCAGATTACCAAAAAGATAAAATTAATAAAGTAATCTTTGTGTTGTTCATTGTAAAAGACGTGTTTTGGTTTTTTTTTTTGCGGTACGCGGGTCTCTCACCGTTGTGGCCTCTCCCGTCGCGGAGCACAGGCTCCGGACGCGCAGGCTCAGCGGCCATGGCTCACGGGCCCAGCCGCTCCGCGGCATGTGGGATCTTCCCGGACCGGGGCACGAACCCGCGTCCCCTGCATTGGCAGGCGGACTCTCAACCACTGCGCCACCAGGGAAGCCCAAAGACGTTTTTTAAGAGGAGATAATATAATCATTATTTTCAAATGATATATGCCTGATAGTGAAAATGAAAAACTATTACAAATAAGAAAAGAATTTGGTAAGTGAAAACCTGTTACAAACAATAAAAGAATTTAGTAAGGAGGCGGATACAAATTAAATATGCAAATGTCAATAGCTCTCCTGTATTCAAATAATAATTCTAACAAACAGAAGAAAGGTTCTCATTTATAAATGCAGCCAAGACATTTAAGAACAAAAGAATAAGAACTATACAACATTCTCATGAAGAAAACAATAAAATCATGCTAACGGATATAAAAGAACCCTTGAAAAAATGAAGGACTTAACCTATTCTTGATTTTAGAAACCCCAAAATCATAAAAATATCTACTGAAGATGCTCAACTTTGCTAATTATTAGAGAAATGTCAATCAAAACTACAATGAGGTACCACCTCGTACCAGTCAGAATGGCCATCATCAAAAAGCCTACGAAAAATAAATGCTGGAGAGGGTGTGGAGAAAAGGGAACCCTTCTACACTGTTAGTGGGAATGTAAATTGGTGCAGCCACTATGGAGAACAGTATGGAGCTTCCTTAAAAATCTAAAAATAGAACTACCATAGGATCCAGCGATCCCACTCCTGGCCATATATCTGGAGAAAACTGTAATTTGAAAAGATACATGCACCCCAATGTTCATTGCAGGACTATTTACAATGGCCAGGACATGGAAGCAACCTGGGTGTCCATCAACAGATGAATGGATAAAGAAGATGTGATACACACAGATACACACACACACACACACACACACACACACACACACACAATGGAATACTACTCAGCCCTAAAAAAGAATGAAATAATGTCATTTGCAGCAACATGGATGGACCTAGAGATTATCCTACTAAGTGAAGTAAGTCAGAAAGAGAAAGACAAATATTGTACGATATTACTTATATGTGGAATCTAAAAAAATGACACAAATGAACTTATCTACAAAACACAAACAGAATCACAGACAGAGAGAACAGACTTGTGGTTGCCAAGGGGGAGGGGGAGTGGGGGAGGGATGGAGTGGGAGTTTGGGGTTAGCAGATGCAAACTATTATACATAGAATGGATAAACAACAAGGTCCTATTGTATGGCACAGCGAACTCCATTCAATATCCTGTGATAAACCGTAATAGAAAAGAATACGTAAAAGATTATATATGTATAACTGAATCACTTTGCTGTACAGCAGAAACTAACACACACTGTAAATCAACTCTACTTCAATAAAATAATTTTTTTCAAAATCAGTTCTTCAGCAAGAATTTCTCCTCCATACTTAATGTTTTGTTGATCCAGTTTGGTGAGAGAGAGGGGGAGGGAAGGAGGGGTATCAATATTCAAAAAGAAAAGCTAATAAAACCTTTAATTTTTCCTTTTCAGCTTTTATTCCAGATTTCCCCATTCCATCCCTTCCCTGTCACTTACTCTGTGTGTCAGTAAAGGGAAGCCCTCACCCCTTGAATCTGTGTAGGGCAATACGTGTCCACCGATTTTATTCGATGGAAATCTACACCACACAGAGGAAAATTGGTCCCTGCCAATTTGGGCAGATCTCGGACCCCTCCTGCCTGGCCCATGACACACCAAGCTCATTCCACAGTGGGACTCGCCTGCTGTCCCCCCTGCTCTTCTCTCGCTGTGCATAACCGACTCTGTCATTCAAGCCTCTGCCCTCAGGACACCCCCTCCAAGAGGCCTGCCCTGATCACCCCTCATCACCACCACCATCCACTCTTTCTCCCAATGCTTTGTTTTGTCTTCCCGTAGGGCTTACACTATAATTTGAAAGGTTTTGCTTGTTAGTATATTTGTTTGTTGTCTGTCTCCTATACCAGACTCTTAGCGACTTGAGTGCGGAGAATTTGTTCTATTTGCACCTTAGCCCCGTGTCTAAAACACAGCCTGGTGTGTGTGTGTATGCGTGCATGTGTGTGTGTGTGCATGCACGTGTGTATGTGTGTGTCAGAAATCTAGGTTTTTGCATTTGAACTCTCCCCCAAATTTTAATGTTAGCAATTAATTCTTAAAAAAACTATATAGGTGGAATGAATGATGAAATTGCAATAATGAATAAATAAAAGAATAAACCTAGAAAGACTATGTAATTCTGATGCCCCCCAATTTCTAAATGCCAAATTTCCATTTGTTCAATAGTGTATAAACATTATTTTTAAAAATTATATCATAAACACTTTTGTGTTTGCACTAGGACGATGAAGAATGAAGTTCCTACCATGACCTAGGGACTCTGAGGGTCCTTTATAGACGATACAACACGATGTTGGTGACGGATGTTAACTAGACTTACTGTGCTGAACGTTGCACGATATATACAAATACCAACTCATGATGTTGTACACCTGAAACTCATTATTAATTTTACCTGCTAGTTATATCTCAATTAAAAAATAAAAATAAATAAAGGGAACAAACAATTGATTCACACAGGGAAAAAACCCACTACATAACTACAGGAATTATAATTACTATAATCACCTGTGTTAGCCTCCTTGCCATCTAAATGGGGCCAGTGAGGTGAGCTGCCCCCATCTCCTGGAAATAGAACCAGCCGCTCTGTGTACCCCAGGGCCAGGAAACTTCTGGATAATGACATGGTTTATTAAGTCCCCTCATTACAAAAGTTATCTGTAAAAGGCAGGTTTATGAACTTTTTTCAAGTGATGTGCAATGTCTTGGCCTTTGCCATTTATGGATTTCGATTTATCCGCCATCACAGCTTCCTAGCACTGTCCTCGGGGCCAGAGCAAGAAATCGGGCAGCCTGGGGCCAGAGAAAAGGATCCAGGTGTGGGATGGAGTCCCCAGTTTCCCCTCTCTGGGCCTCACCTCCATCAACTCTCGAATGGGGAGGTGGGCTAGAATAGCCCCTGGTGGTCCTTCCAACAGCATGCTATAGTTTGGCACAAAATGACAGTCACAGTCACAAACACACGAATGCTCGAAACGATTCGAAGTTCTTTTTCAATTACTGATGAAACTAAATACCTATCTATGCGGTAGAGATAAAGACCAGGAAAATACCGAGTTCCCTGGGCTAGTATAGAGAGGCAAGGCAGAAAACGAAGCCAAAACCCCAGCTGGGTGTTAAAATCACACAGGCTGTCTGTCATCAGGGACTCAGCTCACCAGACAACCAGCAAACCTTCAACGGACAGTGCGTCATCCAGCCAACAGGTATTCACCAAGCACCTAGTATCTGTAAGGCACAGGGCTGGGTACCATACCGAGAAAACAGGAAGCGCTTACTAGTCCTCCTAGAACCTTAGAAAGGAAGCTTTGGTGTGGTTGCCCTTCGGGACACTAGGGGTCCAGCCTCTACTGGGGACCCCGGCTCACCAAGCATCCCGGGCATACCTCCCCCACTGGGCTGACCAGGCTGTTCTCATCTTCAACAACCTCTGCATGAGTCTGACCACCCCCAGATCCCTCCAAATTTGTGACCTTCGTTACCACTATGTCTTATGAGCGCTGGGACCTCGGGCAGAGCACTTACTCTTGGGCAGAAACGCGTCCTCACCTGGAGGCTGGCAAAGCCGCCTCAGGGCACAGGGGGGACTGCATGGGCGCTACGCAAAAGCACCCGGTACGCCATCACGCTGGCGTTTTTATTTACCGCCTCCTGCTCCTTAGAATACAAGGCTACAATTGATGTAGCCTTTCCCACACAGATGGGTATGCAGGGTGTTTCCAAACTTCTTCCCATTGGGAACAGGGTCTCTGCGTGTTCACTGTGTGCCTGGGCGGATGCCCTTGGGTGGAAGTCCTGGGAATCAGGTTTCCTCCACTGGGGCCCCCCTCAAGATGCCGCAGGCTTCAGGGGCCAGAAGCAGAAATGCACCAGGCCTCCCAGGTGCTGATGGTGCACAGATGACAGGGGTCAGGCTTTTCAGCAGGAAGGCGGTTGAGGAGGAAGAGAAGACAAAATAAAAGGACTGGAGGAGGAGCGAGAGGAAGAAAATAAGGGAGAAAGGATGACAGGAAAGAAAAGGAGAGAGAGGGAGAGAAGGAGGGAAACAGGAAGGACGGAAGGAAGGGGGGAAGGAGAGGAAGCAATAGGGTTTCGTCCATAGGGTATAAAAAAAATACAGAAAAACACCTAGATGTTCAATAAATATCAGCCTTCCTTTTTATTCTTAGAAGGAAGGAAGGCGGGAGGAAGAAAAGGAAATAAAGGTTTAAAAATGTGGGGTGACCAAGGGGGGAGGGGTGGGATGGATGAACTGGGAGATTGGGATTGACATATACACACTATTGATACTATGTATAAAATAGGTAACTAGTGAGAACCTACTGTACAGCACAGGGAACGCTACTCAGTGCTCTGCGGGGAGCTACATGGGAAGGAAATCCAGAAAGGAGGGGCTGTGTGTATAGTAGAGCTGATTCACTTTGCTGCACCGCAGAAACTAACACAACGTTGTAAAGCAACTCGACTCCAATAAAAAGTAATAAAAATTTTTTTAAGTAAAATAAAATTAAAAAGGGGTGGGGAGAACAAGAAGAAAGAGAGATTGCTGGAGACGGGTGGATTCAACGCGGAGGACTCTCTCGCAGCTACGGAGCGCTGCTGACAAGGCAGCTTAAGACCCCAAACTCCCTGCACTCCAGCTGTCCGCCCAGGCCTCGGGGCACGTTGCTCCTTTGTAGTAACATTTCTATGATCGTCAGTTTTATTATTATTTCTCTGAGGTAGTTAGTTGACCAAGAAATGTTTTTTCTACCCTAAAGTCGGATGGAAGAGCAGCACTTTCTCTGTGGAACCAAGACTGAGTTCAAGCCACTCCTTGAAGCTAAGGGTCAAGGATGCCAGTGGACGTGGGTGGAACCGGGGGGCCGCAATGTGGCCAAGGGACCACACGGCAAACACCCTACAGCTTCCCTTCCCACCCTGACTGCGGCCGGGGTCCTAGGGCTGCCTTGTCGCCTTCCTGGCCACACGCACGTCTCTCCTGGGAAACCAGCGTGAGCTGGGCTGTGAGTTAGCCACAGGGCACGAACAGCCTCCGTTTGGTGCGATGCTAGATGACCTATTTATCCCCAAATCCTTCTTTCGGCGTTTTGGCTAAGGAAAGGGGAGCCTGTGGAAATTCACCGCCCTCACACCCTTTTCAACAAAAGATTGAACTCAAACATGAGGATGAAAGAGACACGGCAGCCCCTGTACCACTGAGACGGCAGCGGAGGTGGCAGTGACGGCGGGGTGCTCCAGCACCCACCGCGACGGCCGCGTCACTCCAAAGGGGGCAGAGTCCCACCCCTCGTCTACCTTCACCCCGCACGGCTCTGGTGCTCCCACGAGACCGGAGCCTTCTCCTGGGAACTGGCTTCCCACCTGGGTGGGGTCGGGGATGCTGCACCCGCCATCTCCGGTGGGTCATGGAGTTGGCAGGACTGCCCATGACGATAATCGTGGCCAGAGGCATGCTCACCCCCAGGCCGGAGTTGTCCTCCGGGCTCCCAAGCGAGGACTTGGGGACGTTAGTGTAGGGTCCCCTCTACCACGCGCATGCCAGCCGGGCAGCAAACGGGAACAAGGGCCGGCAAAGCGAATTCCCGTCACTGTCACGCAGGCCGCCCCCTCTGCGAAGGGGCAAGGGAAGTTTTCATGTCTCCTCTGTCCTCCCCGAGGAAAGCCTCAGGGTGGTGCTTCCAGACTGAGGACTCAGGGGGACAAAGGAAAAGCGGACCCAGCCGGATGGGCGAGGGGTTTCCTCAGAGGAAATGGAGGAATCAAGCTCCCATCGGAGGGATGGGGACAGGACGGGGTGGTGCGGGGAAGGGGGGGATGCTCTAAGTCAGCTCAAGTGAATCTGTGCTGGAGACACATGGTGTAAGTAAGAGACAGAAGGTGCTTCACCGGTGAACACCCCCGTGTCCTGAATGCCCCGGAACCAGAAGCATCCGGGCGCGGAGAGACCTGCTTCCCCGAGAGGGAGGTGCAGGATGACGAGTGACCCACGGGACAAGGTGCCAGGACAGCTGGTGGGGCCAGAGGAGCCCAAGAAGGGCCTCTCGCCCACAGCCTCAGAGACAAACAAGCGAACTGCTTCCAGACCCCGGGCTGGGCAGGGAGAGCAGGTAGTGAGCAGACCAGGAGGGAAGCTGCCTCACTTACCTGGATGGGCTTGTGACCTGGCGTCGGCTCCGTGCACCTGCACACAAAACACCACATTGTAAGACATGCAGGGAACCTCCCGGCGAGCCCCGTCTCGGCGAGCAGCACCTGGGGACATTACCTGAAAATCACAGGAAGATAACAGCAGGCAGGAATGCCAGCAGCAGAGAGGCAGCAGTTTCCTCATGTTTTTTGCGGAGGCGAAAACGTGATCCAAGCAGAGTTCCTGAGCGTCTGGGACAAAGTGGCGCGTTTAACTTTCGCTCCCTTGGGAAAGGGACATTTTCACAGGTTCCAGAAAGAAGAAAACCTTCTGTTTCCCTAGAGTTTGTGAACTGCAGAGAGTTAAGGCAGAGGGTCGTGAGAGTTAATGGGTGTTTCGTCTTCGTCTCCGGACTCAAGGGTCTTCGGTGATCAATAAACACACGGGAACGATCAGACCGGCTCGGGGACGCAGGGAGGAGACAGGCAGCTTCCGATCGCAGCTCCCGAGAAGCAACCCAGGGCTGCGGCTGCAGTGCCGAGGCTCGGGGGCGATCGTGGGTCCCTCGCGGTTTTCTGTTTCTGTCAAGAGTCTTCAGTGGTATCCACCCAGGTTCGGAGTTGGAAGTTTCTCTTTTTCCTGGAAGTGGGAGGAATTGTGTCTGGAGCTCCCTCGGGCTCCTGGGCTGGTGCGTTGCTGCCCGACTCCTTCTGGTGTGACTCAGGCTTGCACCTCGTCCGTCTGTCTGTCCCCCAGCGCTTGGGGTGGAGAGAGTGAGGGATGTAAGGCTCTCTCCTCAAACTTTGCTCTGTTCTGCTTCTCTATTTATGTCCCGCGGCTGCTGTGTCCTTCCTGGGTCCTAACACCAGCCTGTTATGCACCACTGGGAATTGCCTTCAGGATCTGAGGTTCAGAAGCAGAGCAGACAGGCACGGGGCACATACATACGTCAGCTACCTTCCGCCAGCGCCTCAGAGGCAGCGTAAATATGCATAAGTACAAGACGTACAACACACTGTAAACTCTGTTTAGAGCGGAGCCTCGCTTGCCCAGAGAGAGAAGGAAGGTGATTTAGGGATGGAAGAAGAAAATACACCGCACCCTCGTGCCCTCTGAGAGATGCCGGCCACGTTTTCTCTTTAACCCTTTCAGAGACGGATGAAACTATTTACAAGGTGCCCTGAGCGATCACACCAGTCCCCACAGCCCACCACAGCATCCAGGGCAGTGTTCTCAAGGTCACGGGTCCCCAGCTCCCGGGCCGTGGATGGGTCCTGGTCCGTGGCCTGTTAGGAGCCAGGCCACACAGCAGGAGGGGAGCGGCGGGCGAGCGAGGCTTCATCTGCCGCCCCCCATGGCTCGCATTATCGCCTGAACATTCCCCCCACCCTCTCCACCTCACCCCTAGCCCCCCATCCCACCTCCCCTGGTCTGTGGAAAAATTGTCTTCCACGAAACCGGTCCCTGGCACCAAAAAGGTTGGGGACCACTGCCCAAGGTGATAGCAAAGTGTCAGGCCCTTAGCCAGCCTCAGCCCACTTTACTAGAGACCAAAACTTTATACTGCATACATGTCCACACACACACACACACACACACACATGCACGCACGATTATAATCACTGCTATAATGTGCTATGTGATTTAAATAACACTTACCTCACTGTACCATCTCCAGTGCTTACTGGCTGTGTGCTCTTAGGCAAGTTACTGAACCTCTCTGTTTCATATTCCTCATCTGTGAAATGGAGGTAATAGTTTCCGCTCCATAGAGTTGTAACAAGAAATGAGATGATACATACAGGGCTCTCAAAGCAGTGCTTGGAAAATACGTAGCACTCCATAAATGCTAGCTATTTTTTGCAAAGAAAAAATGTCACTCAATAAATGTTAGCTGTCATTATTACTATAAAGTAGAAAATAACACCCACTAAATGTTAGCTTATATTACTAGCTCCTTTGTCCTGACGCTAAGTGGGAACAGAGCCCTGAGTCCAAGTACTTCCTAAAGAGGATAAGAAAATGCCCTCCAGTCCCCATGGGCGAGAAAAAAATGTGATGTCAAAACCGTGAAGTGATGACTTTTAGTTTGTGCCTGCAGCCCGCAACCTCCCAGGCGATCTGATAGGCTGAACCAGGCTGCACAGCTTCAGCAGGGCTCCAGAAATTCACGTGCACGTTTCTCTATCTCTTTGCACTTGAAAAAATGGTGAATTCCACTGTGGTAATTGCCACCTTTATCCTGCCGCCTGGGCTGATCGCCTAAGGGGAAAAGTAATTTACAACTTTTATCCCCGCATTTCACCAGTTTTCTGTCCCTCCTGTTGCCTGCCTCCAGAGGAAAAAGACGCATGAGGAGGGACAGCAGACGCAGATTTTTCTTAGGCCAGGTCTTAATTTACCAAGAATTAGACAGATTGCTAATTAAATGGACCTCTCCCATCACCGAGACCGAACCACGCTGGTTTGTTCCTTTTTTAACCATAAAAGTCACCATCAACCTAGAGATTGTCATACTGAGTGAAGTAAGACAGAGAGGCACAAATATATGATCTCGCTTATATGCAGAATCTAAAAAGAGGGTATAAATGAACTTATTTACAAAACAGAAACAGTCATGGTTACCAGGGGGGAAAGGGGGGGGAGGGATAGATTGGGAGATTGGGACTGACACACACACACACTACTACATATAACATAGATAACTAATAGGGACCTACTGTAGAGCACAGGGAACTCTACTCAGTACTCTGTAATGGCCTATATGGGAAAAGAATCTAAAAAAGAGCTGATAGATGTATATGCATAACAGATTCACTTTGCTGGACAGCAGAAGCTAACACAACATTGTAAATCAACTATAAGCCAATAAAAATTTTTTTTTAAAAATCACCATCAGATAACGGGAGGCATCCCAATACAATAACAGTAATAAAAACTGGACAGAGGGACTTCCCTGGTAGCGCAATGGGTAAGACTCAGCGCTCCCAGTGCAGGGGGCCCGGGTTCGATCCCTGGTCAGGGAACTAGATCCCACACGCATTCCACAACCAAGAGTTCACGTGCCATTACTAAGGAGCCCGCATGCTGCAACTAAGGAGGCCACGTGCTGCAACTAAGACCCGGTGCAACCAAATATATAAAATAAATAAATAAATATTTTAAGAAAAACAAAGGGATAGAAATCAAATTCAGCAGAACCTGCCCTCACTCACCATGGACTTACTTTTGCTCTCCATGCCAGACGGCAGGTCTGTGCTGACTCATGTCATTTACCTTTCTCACGTCCCGTTCAGGTGTTGAGATGAGCCCACCTCCGTGTAAGGCAGCCTTTCCCACCGTGGGGACGTTTTGGAAATGGTGCTGATGCGGTGTGGGTCTGGGAACCCATTGCTGTGGATCCCTCTGTGGACCTCCTCTCATCACCTCCTTCAGGCCATCCCGAATACCATGTTGACACTGAAACGTCCCCTTCCTAAAGCCCTTTCTTTCCTGTTATGTTTTTCTCAATGTCATTTACCACTATCTGACACCCCCTACATCTTAAATATTTATTTCATTCATTGATCTCTCCCCACCAAAACGTAAGCCCCATAAGAGCACGTAAATTTTTCTGTCTTGTTCTCTCTGTATCCTCACCTCCTGGAACAGGGCTTAGTACTTAGTAGGTATTCAGTATTCAATTATCCAACAATTATTTTAATGAGTGTATGTGTGTTTAACAAGGGATGCAAAAAATTGTTACGGTTTGGTAAAAGTGTATCAGGTTTGTACTGAGGTAGATGTTAATTAAGTATTTTAAATGGGACCTTAATATCACTTATATGTGGAATCTAAAAAAAATAAAAATACTCTCGTACTCAGAGAGTAGAATGGTGGTTGCCAGGGGGAGGGGGAGGGGGAAATGGGGAGAGGCTGATAAAAGGGTACAGACTTTCAGTTATAAGATGAATAGGTCTGAGAAGGACAAATATCATATGATATCACTTATATGTGGAATCTAAAAAAAATGGTACAAATGAACTTATTTACAAAACTGAAACAGAATCACAGATGTAAGAAACAAACATGATTACCAAGGGGGAAGTGGGGAGGGATAAATTGGGAGATTGGGACTGACATATACACACTACTATATATAAAATAGACAACTAACAAGGACCTACTGTATAGCACAGGAAACCCTACTCAATACTCTGAAACGGCCTATATGGGAAAAGAATCTAAAAAGAGTGGATATATGTATAAGTGATTCACTTTGTTGTACAGCAGAAACTAATACAACATTGTAAATCAACTATAATTTTTTTTTTTTGGTACGCGGGCCTCTCACTGTTGTGGCCTCTCCCGTTGTGGAGCACAGGCTCTGGACGCGCAGGCTCAGTGGCCGTGGCTCACGGGCCCAGCCGCTCCGTGGCACGTGGGATCCTCCCGGACTGGAGCACGAACCCATGTCCCCTGCATCGGCAGGCGGACTCTCAACCACTGCGCCACCAGGGAAGCCCAATCAACTATAATTTAAAAAAATTTTTTTCAAAAGATGAAGGGGGAACTTCCCTGGTGGTACAGTGGATAAGACTCCATGCTCCCAATGTAGGAGGCCTGGGTCTGATCCCTGGTCAGGGAACTAAATCCCACATGCATGCCGCAACTAAGACTTCGCATGCTACAACTAAGGAGCCCGCCTGCTGCAACTAAGACCCAGGGCAACCAAATAAATAAATTTAAAAAAAAAAAAGATGAAGGGACTTCCTTGGTGGTCCAGTTGGTAAGACTCCATGCTCCCAAGGCAGGGGGCCTGGGTTCGATCCCTGGTCGGGCAACTAGATCCCACATGCATGCCGTGACGAAGATCCCACGTGCTGCAACTAAGACCCAGTGTAGCCTAAATAAATAAATAAAATCTTCTTTAAAAAACAAAAAATAAATAAAATGAAGTGAAAAGATGAATAGGTCCGAGGATCTATGTATAACATAGTGACTATAATGGGTAATACTGCACTGTGTAATTGAAATTTGCGATTTCAACAGAGTAACAGAGTAGAATTTGTGTTCTCACCAAAAAAAAAAAAAGATAAATATGTGAGGTGAGAGGTGATGGATGTGTTAATTAGCTCTGCTGTGGGAATCCTTTCACAGTGTATATATGTGTATATCAAATCATCACGTCGCACACCTTAAATATATTACAATTTTGTCAGTTATACCGTGATAAAGCTGAAAAAAATAAAAATAAAAGGAACCTTAAATTCCAATTAGGCTCTATTCAATAAAGTTTTACAGGGATGAAGCAAAGTGTGAAGCCAGCTGAAGACGGGGGCATAAGTGGATTATTCACCCGCAACTGGATACGTGTCCTGCGGCCGAGCAGGACAGCCTGGACCTCAGGAAGAGTGCGGTAGAGCCTCCCAGGTGCTCGGAGCGCCGGCCAGGCTGTGAGGACGCTGAGTTCCTAGCGCCCGATTCTCATCTCGCCCAGAGCTACACCTCCCCAGATGCCACACATCCCTCAACAAACCATCGGCGCAGACCCCCGCTTGCCCCTGCTGTGGACACAAGCAGGGTTTGGGGGTTTCCTCTGCAGGGTGTTTCCTACACCAGCCACGTGCTTCCATCCGGTGGGCAGATGGTCACGGGGTGGGCCGGACCCCTGCAGCACCTCGGCGCGCCCCGGGGCTGCAATTGACCAGAGGGGTCATGCGTCCTCCTCGGCTCCAGTCAGCGTCTTCCCGGGGCTAATATACCCGCCCTGGAAGAGAGGAGGCTCCCCTCCCCCCATGGCGCTGCTGACCCCAAGGGTCTTAACTTCAGGCTGCTCATGGCCACTTTGCCTCTACAAAGAGTAGAAAGAGCGGACAACTGAGCTAAGAGATTCGATGGTGTCTGCTGAGCTCCCGGACCTGAGATACAGCGGCAGTTTTCGCGGAGAGGCACCAATCAATCAACTCCTGTTTCCCCGGAGTAAGTCTGATTTTCGTTTCTGTCCCTTGCCATCGGAGGTCTGGTGAATGGGATGAATTTGAGAAGCTGCAGTCGTTTGTCATTCAGCGCCTGTGTAGGCACAGGAGGCAGCAAAGGCAGAGAGAGGCGGCGCTTGGCCGGTGTGTACCAGACCCTCCCCTCACCACTGCCCGGCGTAGGGCAGCCTCGCTTCTCATCCCGGACGCGCTGGGATGCTCGGCCCCACACCAGCCTCCGCGCTTCCCTCCCCACCGTGTGTCTCTGCCTGGGGCCTCTCGCACTCGGCGGCAGGTGGGATGCCTGGGGGCCCCATGCAGCAGCCGCATGCACCAGCACCCAGAAACAGGGGCCTCGCTGACAGGGAGCAGCCCTGACCAGTGAGGCTCGGAGCTCAGTGGGTAAACACCCCTCGTCCTCCGCCACTCCAGGAGCAGCAGCGGAGTGACAGCTCCTTGAACTGACTTGCCCACCTGCCTGTTGTACTCCCCCCTGTAAACACTGCTGCCCCTAGAATCGGCTCCCAAGAAAACTACACACACATGTCAACTCCAGGCTCTGCTTCTGGAGAACCAAGGATAAGACCGACCATCGCGGGTGACGGTTCCATGGGTCCCGACATTCAGGCACAGCTCCATGGAGTCACGGAGTGCCCTGAAGTCGCATGCACAACTCTTTTGAACACACACACGTGAACTTCTGCGCGGAGAGTATCCGTAGCTTTCATCCCGCCTCCAAAGAGGAGTGAGGCGTAAAAGCTTAAGAAACCGTTGAGCTGCGGAGGAAGGTTTTAAGAAGACTGTGCCTGGCAGACGTGGCTCACTCCCTGCCCCAAATGCAGTCTCTCCCTTCTCCCCAGGCAGTATCCCAGGCGTATTTCGGTGCCCGTAATCTCAGTTAAAAACGGTCACTTCCTTTTCAGCTGGGGTGGCCAGGGGGCTACACACAGCGAGATCGAGGCAGACGTCCGTGGCACAGGCTTCCGAGAAAACGCTTTTGATCTCTGCTCTTCCTGAAGCCTGCTGACCTTGACCTTTTAGCTGGCTGGAGCACAGAAGTGATAAGAACAAGTGGAGCAGCTCTCCTGCAGTCGTGGGACTGGAAACCCAAGCTTTTTCTCTGAGGACATGGAAGGCTGGAAAGAGCATTACCCCCTTCACAGCAGGAGCAGCCTCCGTCTACAGCATCATGACTTTTCATGAGTCCACTAGCAAACAGAGGTCAGGGCAACTACCCAGCCTGAAATGTGGTCTGAAAAGACAGACCCCTCTAAGGAGAGGAGGGCGTGAGTGTCGGCTCACACGGGGCAGGGCATGGGGGAAATGGGGCCAAGCCAGTAAGGAGAGTTCAGCAAAAGAATTGCAATGAATTTGGAAAGGCCAATGTGGGCTAGGTGAGAGCACACAGCCCTCGGCCACTGCAGACACAGGGGAGTTCACACCCCATCCCAGGCCCTTCTCCATGACCCCAGCAGCTGCTCAGAGGAAGAGAGTGGCAGGTGGGAGCCTGGAGGCAACCTCTCAACAGGGCTCACCAGGGAAGTGAGTGGCCACCACTGAGGAGGCATGACGCCTGCGTGGACCTTCTCCCCCAGGCACCAAAGTCCTGAAGTTGCTGTAGAAGGACAGCCAACGCTGCACCCCAGGGCACTGGGAAGAACCTGTGCAGCTAGAGGAAGGGGAGACTCCACCCTCTGTCCCCAGAGAGGGGCAGAGAGATCCCGTTGTACTGGGAGAGGGGCAGAGCCACTGGGGCCATCCACCCAAGATGCAGGAACTCAGGCCACCTGAGCCTGAGGCCAACCAGGGAAACAGAATTCCCACCGTCCCACTTCCAGGCTGGCAGCACTCGGCACCCTGGTAACGGGAGAGGCGAGAGCGTGGGGAGCTGTTCTGGCTGACGAGAAAGGCCTGGAGCTGAAAGTGGGGCCAGAACACTGAGGGGCTCCCTCTGCCGAGCCAACCCCACCGCAAGTGCAGGGCGCTGCCAGCGGAGTCTGAGGCCTGTGCAGCACTGATGGTAACCATGGCGACAGAACCCAAGCCAGCTCTACTCCCGACCAGACTGACTGAACATGCATACACATGCACACAGGCATACACGTACTTGCATACACACATACACACACATGTACATATACACACGTGTACTGCACACATGCGCACATACACGTGCGTTCACACACATGCACAGGCACAAGCGAGCATATGCTCACCCACGCACACAAGGCACACACGTACACACACATGCGCACACGTGTGTGCATTCACACACGTGTGCAATGCATGCACAGGTGTGCATTCACACGCGCACATGCACAAGCAAACGCGCTCACATGCACACAAGGCATATGCACACACGCATAACATGCATAGACACAGTGCATACTCGTGCGTTGAAATACATGTTTATACGTGCATGCATACTTGCACATACATGCCTTTCCACACATGCACAAGGACACGTGTGCACTAGTGTGCGCGCGCACACACACACACACACACACACTAATGGCCTAGCAGAAAAGAGCTGTACCCCTTTCCTGGCACGAATACTGTTGACCTCAGTCTCCACTGTTTTACACCTGATGCCCAGCATTTATTCTAAAAGTATGACACACAAAAATAGCAAGAAAAAGCAACACACTGCCTAGAGACAAAACAATCAAAACTATGTCAGAAAGTTACAAATAATAACCCTGACTAATATGTTAAATGCTTTAGTGGGAAAGTGTGACAGCATATATGGACAAAGGGAAGGTTCTGCAGAAAGATGGAAATTATATGAAGGAGTCAAATGGAAACGCTGCCACTAAAAGTAAAACATATAACACACCAAACACTCCTGCCACGAGCTCGTCAGTAACAGTAAAACATGACACACCAAGCACTCCTGCCACGAGCTCGTCAGTAACACATGTAACACACCAAACACTCCTGCCACAAGCTCGTCAGTAGACTCCACACAGGCAGGGAAGAAATCAGGGAACCCTGTGATAGGTCGATTAAAATTATCCAAGCTGAAGCACAAAGTGAAAAAAAGGAACTTTTTTAAAAACCAGAGCATGAAGGAGCAGTGTCCCAATATTCTGATATGTGTCTATTCTAACACATGTATAGTGGAAATCCCAGAAGTAGAAGTGAGAAAATGAGGCAGAAAAACATGTTTGAAGAGCTAACGGCCAAGAATATTCGAAAATAATGGAACACATTCAACCACAGACCCAATAAGCTCAGAAAATCCTAAGAAAGATAAATCCCAAACACACCACACAGGTGTACACACACACATACACACACACCACAAACATGTGCATACACACACCATACACATGCACACACACCACACATGCACATACACACAAACACACCACATGCACACACACACCGCACACACTACACATAAACACACTGCGCACCCCTAGACACATGACATCAAAAGAGAAATCACAAAGGCAGCACGAGGAAAATCCACGTTACACACAGAAGAGCAAAGACAAGAATCACGGTGCACTTCCTATCAGAAACTATGGAAGTCGAAAGACAATGTAGTGAAATGTCTGGCATTTGGGGTGGGGGAAGAGGGATCCTGCAACCCAGAACTCTACATCTAGTAAATGGTATTTTTCAAAATGAAAGAAAAGGCTGAGAATAGGGGAGTGAGGAGAGACTGGTCCTGGGTATAGAGTTTCTTTGGGGTGGGGGACGACGATGAAAATGTCCTGAAATTAGACCGCAGGGGGTTGCGCAACCTTGCGAATACACTAAAAGCCACTGAATTTTGCACTTTAAAAAAGTGAGTTGGATGGACCTAGAGGGTGTTGTGCTCAGTGAAATGTCAGACAGAAAAAGACAAATACTGTATTTTTTTACTTATATGTGGAATCTAAAAAATAAAACAAATGAGCAAACATAACAAAACAGAAACAGACTCATAAATACAGAAAACAAACTAGTGATTACAAGTGGGGATGGCAGCGGAGGAAGGGGATCAAGAGGTATAAGCTACTGTGTATAAAATAAATAAGATACAAGGATGTAATGTACAGCACAGTGAATATAGCCAGTATTTTAAAATATCCTTATATGGAGTATAATCTATACAAATACCAAATCACCATGTTGTACACCTGAAACTAATGATATTGTAAGTCAGCTATACTTCAGTTTTAAAAATGAAAGAGAAATAAACACTTTTTCAGACAAACACAAATTGGAAGATTTCATTGCAGCAGACAAGCACTGCTAGGAATGTAAAAGAACAGTATGCCACTAGACAGAAACGGGATCTACACAAGGAAATGAATCTATCCAGAAATGGTTACAATTGAGGTTTTTTTTGTTTTTTGTTTTTGCGGTACGCGGGCCTCTCACTGCTGTGGCCTCTCTCGTTGCGGAGCACAGGCTCCGGACGCGCATGCTCAGCGGCCACGGCTCACGGGCCCAGCCGCTCCGCGGCACGTGGGATCCTCCCGGACCGGGGCACGAACCCATGTCCCCGGCCTCGGCAGGCGGACTCTCAACCACTGCGCCACCCGGGAAGCCCCTTATTTTTAATTGCTATAAAAACTAAATTGTCCAGAAAAGGAGTAGAATATGCTGTAGGTTGAGAGCATATGTGAAAGTATAACAAAATACCACAGAAGGAGGGAGGGGAGAAGTGGGAGCACACAGCTGTGAGGGGTCTGCACTACACTTAGAGGTGTAACATGATTGGAAGGTAGCATGTGACCTATTAAAGAGAGATATCTTAAGATAACCACTGGAGAAAAGTATAGTACACCTTAGGACAGCCACTGGAAAAAAATGTTATAGAGGTATAAATAGTAAGCTAATAATAATACATAAAATGGAATCATAGCAAATTCTGAATTCATCCAAAAGCAGACCAAAAACAAGGGCTAAGGGGAGAAGGAAGGACCAACGGAAGAAATAGAAAATAACTGGCAAAAAAAAAAGTAAAGAAAATAACTAGCAAGGAGAATAGATTTTACTCAGTCATTGCATTGAATCTAGATGATCTGAACACATCAAATAAAAGACAGAGATTCCCAGACTGGATAAAATAGAAAAGACCAAACCATATACTGTCTACAAGAAACACTTTTGAAATATAAATACACAGCAAGGTTAAACCTTAAAGTAGACCAGAAGAGGTATATCTTGCAAACACTAAACAAAAGAACACTGAAGCGGCTATGTTATCAGACAAATTAGACTTCAGAACAGGAGACGTTATCAGGGATAAAGAGAGTCATTACATTACAAAGGGATGAACTCAGCAACAGCACGTAACAGTCCTAAACATGTGTGCAAGGGACAAAAGAACCACAAAGTACATGATACAAAAACTGGTATAAGTGAAAGGAGAAATAGGCAACGCTACAGTTATATCTGGAGACTCCTCCCTCAGCAATCAATAAAATAAGTAGGCAGAAAATCACTAAGGATACAGAGCTGACCAACACTGGCAACGCACATTGCTGACACGTATAATGACATTTATAAAACACTCCACTCGACAACTGAGAAGTGATACCCTTTTAAGTGCACATAAAACATTCACCAAAATAGATCATATTCAAGTACACATAAAACATTAACCAAGGTTGATCATAAAAAAAAACCTCGACAAATATAAAATATCGAAATCATGTAAGGTATGTTCTCTAATCAATGGAATTCGACTAGAAATCCAAATGAAAGAAAGGTGTCTGTATTTGAGGTGATTAAAATGTTCTAAAATTAGATTACGGTGATGCTTACATGACTCTGTCAATACACTAAAAATATTGTACACTTTAAATGGATGAACTTTATAGTATATAAATGACCAGAACTACCAAGTGAGTTTATCACAGTCACATGAAACAAAGTCAACATAAAAAAATTTACTGTAGTTTGATATGCTAGCAATGAATAATTAGAAATCAAAATCTAGACGTCCTTTATAATAGTGCCCCAAATGAAATAGGTATAAAGCTAAATATGTACAAAGAGCACCTAAATAAATGGAGCAGATAATTGAATACTGTTAAAATGTCCAGATTCTCCCCCAGATGATCCCACTCAAATCTCAACTCTACAACCCCAAGCAAAATCCCGCCAGGGTTTCTGGGTAGAAATCAACATGCTGATTCAAAAATGAATGTGTAATGAAACTGGAATAGCCAAAACTATTTTGGAAAATATGTACGAAGTTGGAGAACTTTAATACCTGGTCTCAAGACTTACTATAAAGCTGCAGTCGTCAACAGAGTGTGGTATTAGCAAAATGTTACACATTTACGTGGATGAAATAAAAAAGAGAAGTAAACTTAACCTATACTGTTAATTGATTTTCAACAAAGGGAACACAATGGAGAAAGGGTAAGTTTTTTTCAGTATATGGGGCCGGAACTATTGGACAGTCACAAGCTAAAAAAAAGGACTCTCAACCCATACCTCACCACACGGCAAAAATTAACTCAAGCTGAATCATAGTTCTAAACATAAAATCTAAAACTATAAAACTTCTAGAAGAAAACATGGTGGGGGGGGGAATACTTGTGACCTTGAGTAGGGCAAAGACTTATTAGAAAAGACACAAAAAGTACAAACCATGAAAGAAAAAGTGAGAAATTGGACTTCATCCAGTTCAACGAAATTTTAAACCTAAGCTCTTGGAAAGACAGTAGTTAGAAAATGAAGACAAAAGACTGGAAGAAAATATCTGCAAAATGTGTATCTTGATAAAAGACTCTCAAATCTCAAAACAAACAACTCAGTACAAAATGGATAAGGATCTTGAGGAGACAGTTCACCAAAGAAGATATATTGATGGAAAATTAGCACATGTAAAGATGTCCAACAGCTCTGGCCATGATGCCAATGCACATTAAAACCACAAGGATTACACCCGTATTAGACTGAGAAGAAACTATAAGGCCGAGTGCTGGTGAGGAGACAAATCGGCTGGAACTCTCAGACATTACTGTTAAGAATGGGCCAGCCATGGTCCAGCCATTTGAAATACAAGTTTGCAGTTCTGTGTAAACCTGAACGTGTCCCCATCAGATGACCCAACAATCCCACTACTAGGTGCGTACTGAAGAGAAATGAAACATGTCCACACAAAAGCCTAGACGCAGATGTTCCTAGCAGGTTTACTCATAATCTCCAAAGACTAGAAGCAACCCAAATGTCCTCCAACCAGGGAATGGATCGACAAACCGTACCCATAAAAGGGATATCCGTAAAAGAGGACTTCTCAGTTTTTCTAAAAAGGAGAAATATTGATACACACAGCGGCATAAGTCTCACATTCCTTATCCCAAGTGAAAGAGGGAGTTCATTCCTATGAGTTCCTTCTTATAAAGACAAAACAGTGGAGACAGGAAAGAGAGCAGTGGTTGTCTGGGTGGGGGTGAAAGGAGATGTTAGTTATAAAGGGGCACAAGGGAACGTTTGGGGGGTGTTGAGTTTGTTCTATATCTTGCTATGGTGGTGGTTACATGACTCTATGTGTTTGTCAAAACTCATAGAACTAGACTCTAAAAGGGTGACTTTTCTGTACATATGAATTATATATATAAACCTGCCCCCAAAGTCATGTATGCTAATAATGGCAGAGCCAACAGTGAGAAGGAGCTTTGGGTCTTTAATGACATCATGGAACTACCATACCTGTCCCTCTGTTTAGCTAAGCCACTGGAGTCTAGTTTCAGTTAAGTGACTCGAAAATAACCTCCAACTGATACAGGATGCCACGCTGATTTGGACGTCCTCATGATTACTCACCTTAGGCGATTTCTCAGTCCACTTTGTGTCTGAACTCGGCCACTTAAGCAGTCATGGGTACCTACCTACAAGTCCGTGTTCATTTTCATCTGCCTGCAACGGAGAAATAAACAACTCTAGATATTAAGATATTAAGAAATGGGAGCAGCGCCAGTGAGGAACTAAAGAATCATCGTGTGTCATTATCACCACCATCATCATATGAGCAATTAACATACCCTCCAGCAAACAATCGGGCTTGCCATTTAGAAGTGAAATCAGCTGCAGAGGAAAAGACACTCCTCGTGCCCCTCTTAGAAAATCATGCTGGACCACTGCAGCAAAACTCGTAATTAGCTAATACTTTACTGTCTGTCTCAGTGAATAACAACGTCAAGCTCCATTAAAAACCTTCAAAGACAGAGCTGCGTTTCAAGGGCTTTATTCCAGGAGTGCCTCCACATCAACAAATATTCTAATCCTGACTTCCATACCGACCCTACAAATGGAATTAAACTAGAAATTTTTTAAAAGATATCTGGACTTGAAATCCAGTTGAATTTCGCCACAATTTTGTCATTTATTAGCCTATTATAACTTAAACCATAACAAAAAATGATCATAGTACCCTTCCCCAAAATCGCCTCCTTTAAGACTGTGTCAACCAGGGTGCTTTCCGTTGGAAAGGACAGAAAAGCAAACTCAAAACAGGCTTAAACAAAAGGGGAAGAAGTTACAAAAAGTCCGGAGGATAATACGGCCGTATTCGGAACACAGTCAAGGTCATCAGAAATTTAGTTTTTCTCTCTTTGTCAGTCTCTACTTACTTTCCGTTGCCTCAATTCTCTAGGAATGGAGAAAGAATAACAGGAAGAGTGGATATATGGTTAAGTATAATATACTACATTTCCCCCCCCAAAGTTCTTTTAAACATGTTGACAGCTGAAAGCAAAATCATATTATAATAATAATAACAACAACAACATTGACCAATGGATGTGAATGTAATATGTAAGACGACCATGCACAAAGAGAAGGGGGTAAAGGAAACTATAGAGGGACAGGATACCTATGTTCAGACTGAAGTAGTAATATTCCAAATAGGCTGTGAAAAGTCGAGAATGCATTTTTGTAATCTCTAGAGAAACCACTAAAAACTTATGCAGAGAGACATAGTCAAAACGAAAATAATAAATAAAATGAAATGCTTAGATACAATCCAATAAACCAAAAGAAATCAGGAAAGAGGAAATAGAGAAATAAAAAATTGACCAAAAAAATAATAAAATGGTAAATTATATTACAACACACCAATTTTAAGACAGAAACTGTCAGATTAGATTTTATATGATGACCTAAGTATATATGCTGGCCACAAGAAACTCACTCACACATAGTGATATAGATAAGTTAAAAGTAAGAGAATGGAAAAAGATATACTATGGAAATACTAACCCCCTCCCCAAAAAAGCTGAACTGGTTATATTAACATCAGACAATATAGACTTCAGAACAAAGAGAAATACTGACGATAAAGAGGAATAACACATATATAAAAAAGTCAACTCATCAAGAAAATATACAATACTAAACGTGTATGCACCTGACTACAGAGCTTCAAAACACATGAAAAAAAATGACAGAATTGAGAGGAGAAAGAGACAAACCCACAGTAAGATTTGGAGACTTTTGGGGCTTCCCTGGTGGCGCAGTGGTTGAGAGTCCGCCTGCTGATGCAGGGGACACGGGTTCGTGCCCCGGTCCGGGAGGATCCCACATGCCGCGGAGCGGCTGGGCCCGTGAGCCATGGCCACCGGGCCTGCGTGTCCGGAGCCTGTGCTCCGCAACGGGAGAGGCTCATGTACCAGAAAAAAAAAAAAAAAAAAGATTCGGAGACTTCAATACTCCTGTCTCAGTAACAGATAGAACTAGGAGACAGAAAGTTAGAAGGGATTCAGAAGAAATGATCAACCATCTGGATCTAATTGGCATTTATGGGACACTCCACCCAACAACAGCGGAACACACAGCTACACATGAAGATTCACCAAGATGGACCAAATCCTAGGCCATAAAACAAACCTTAACAATTTACACAAGTGAAATCATACAAAGTATGCTCTCCGGACATAAGGAAATTGAACTAGAAATCAATAACAGAAAAGGAACAGGTAAATTTCCAATCACTTGGAAATTAAACAGCAGACTCCCAACTAATCCGTAGGTAAACAAGGAACACTCGAGGGAAATTAGAAAAAAATTTTAATGCAGCGGAAAGGAAAAGGCAGCATATAAAAATTTATGGATTACAGCTAGCCTAGTGCTTAGAGGGAAATTTATAGCATGGAATGAGTGTATTAAAAGAAGAAAAGATCCCACATCAATAAACTAAGGTTTCATGTTAAGACTAGAACAGAAAGAGTAAAAATAAACTCAAATCAAACAGAAGGAAAGAAGTGTTTGCTAAGACATTATAGGTCACCAGAGATTTCTGAGCCAGTAAATTGTTGCAGAAATTAAGGCATCTAGACAATTTCTCAGCTTAGAAATCTTCAGTGATATATAATTACTCACCAAGAAGAGACTGGTTACTAATATGTCCCTCTCTGTTATGGTGCCACACGATTACCCAATATCATCATCTTCCCCTTCCAGTTTTCCAACGAAACTGAATATTTCAACTACCGTCATTCACCCCTTCCTGCCCCTTTTGTTCACATGACTCCACTTGGAACTTCCTTGCCCATTTTCACATTAAGTTTAAATCCTACCCAATATCAGGATAAAGTGTCTCCGTCCTCAGTCCAACATATTGAAGACTTAATATTAAGGTGCCGTCTTAAGTGTCTTAATATGCATTATTTTGCCTAGTATTTCTGATAATCCTATGAGGTAGATAGTAATCTTTGCTATATTTTATAAGTAAAGAAAGTGAGGCACAGACCATTAAATAACTTGCCAAAGATCACACAGGTAATAAAAAGGGGAACAGGTCATTGAACTCAGACAGCCTGGCTCCTGAATTAACCCTCCCAACCACTTTAAGGTCTGCCTCCCTTCTCTGGACCCTCAAAATATCATGTCTACACCTAACTTGTGTCCCCTATTAAATCCTGCCTTGAATTCTGAGTTTTTGTGTCCTTAACTCTCTTATTAGAATATTAATTCCTAGAGCACAAAGGCCAGGTCATATCGACTTTCTATTAAATTGAATTCAGGCTTAAGACAAATTTGTGGGATGGAGGGAGGGAGGGAAGATGTATTGGTCAGGGCTCTCCAGATAAACTGAACAAGTAAATATATATCAAGTAAATAAATATAAATATATATATATATGGATAGATAGACGTATAGAGACACAGAGATATGGAGAGAGAGATTAATTTACTACAAGAAATTGTCTCATATGATTATGGAAGCTAAGAAGTCATGAAATAGTGCTCAGCTGTGGCCTTTCTTCTTGCACCCACTACTACCTTCCCCCCAAATACTGTTTTTAACGCATCCACACCGTCACAGAAGCTTCAGCTGGGACAAGTGATCTGTGGATAAGCTTCATGTAGACCCATAAAACCATCATCTTAGAAGACCCTGGATAAAACACCTCATTGTCTGCAGTCCCGCTGCCACTCTCTTTTCAGAGGATTTGTTTATTATTAAACATTTATTGAGCACCTACTACCTACCAGCTACTCTTCCATACCAGCTATTCTTCTTCTGGGAATGGAGCAGTGAACAAGAAAAACAGCTGTCTGCCCTCCAGGAATGTATATTCCTGTAAGAGAAACACACAAGACATGAGTAAACAAAAAAATTGAAAATTGTGATAAGTGTTTTAAATAAAATAAAACACTGGTGTTCGTGACTGGATGGAGAGAATGGAAGTGTGACTCTAGATGATGGTCTGGGAGGGCCTCCCTTGCTGAACAGGTGATATTTGAGCTGAGTCCTGAGTGATTTAATGGAAACAAACATGCAAAACTGAGGGAAGACCATGCCAGATGCAGAAAGATTAAATTCCCTAAGGCAAAAGTGAGCCCGGTATCTGCAAGAATTCGAAAAACGGATGTGGCTAGAACACAGTAAGCAAAGGCAGAGTGGTCCAAAACGAAGGTGGAAGATGCAGGGGCCAGACCGTGAACAGCTCTGTAGACCATGGATTCAACGTAGACTGGGCAACCACTGGAAGGTTTTGAAGAGGAGAGAACGTGAGCTACTTGATATTTTTAAAAGACTGCTTCAGTGGCTGTATAGATAGAGAGTAGATCATTGGAGGGCAGGGCACCACTGCATGCAGGACATCTGGTTTACATGAGGTTGGGCACCATAGATAGGAAATCCAGTTTAGAAACGTTGGGGGACATCAAACCAGGAGGGAATGGTGGCTTGGACAGGGTGGTGGCTGTGGGGATGAAGAGGTACTTTGGAAATAAAGCTGGTGCGACTTGATAACGGATTGGATGAGGCCAAGGAGAGACCCTGACAAGTCTACACTGTCTCCTGGGCTATTGGTTTGAGCAGCCAGGTAGATGGTGAAACCGTGCAGGACCCTGTGGGGCTCCTGGGCATGGAAGCCTTTCTGTGTCCCCCATTTCTTATCTGTAGGGAATAGGCTTCAGCCTCCATGACCCCCCCTGAGTTCCAAAGGGCAGGTTCAAACAGTTGCTAATCAGGGGAGGGAGGGGATGCAGAGACAAGGGAGGGGCAGTCAGGAGACAATAGTGCAGCCTTGGGGCAGGTCCTGGTTCTGCCTCAAGGGATACACAGAACAGTATCTTTGAGCTCTTCTGAAGAACTAAACCCCCAACAAATGGAAGATGTTAACTACCTGATGAAGCATTCTTCATTCCAGGGAGAAGGTCATCAGGAGATCTCCTGAGGCCAGATTAAAGGAATGCAGGCCCTAATCCTTATCAGCAACCCCATCCTTGAACCGTTGCTATAAAACTCCTCAGTAAGTCCTCCCAGTTTGGGACTCACAGTTTTTCAGGGCCATGAGCCGGCTGTGTTCCCCTTTGCCTGGCAAAGCGATAAAGCTGTTTTTTTCTACTTCACTCTGTCTCTGAGATCCGACTCGGCACCTGTGCACAGAGACCAAATTCTCAGCATCAGTGGTTCTGCAATTTAAGAAGAAGAAAGGAGCTGAATAGGAACTGGCTGGTGGCAGCAGGAAACTGGAATCCAGGGGGAGGAGGTACTGAACCCATTGGAAATAGAGAATTAAACAGATTCCAAGGGATTCCCCACCCCCTCTGCCAGGGCCCACATGGCCTCAGATGATGACCGGTGTGAGCTGAGTCCTGGCACGAAGGCAGATTGCTGGAGCACATCCTCACCCTGCTGCCGTGTTGGGGGCCCTCAAGGAGTGGCCTGGACACTGGGAGACTCAGGGGACTTGTGAGAACATCAAAAAATGTGAAAGCTTCCCACTTGGGATCCAAGTACAGATCTGCTATGAGGCAGAAGAAGGGACACGGGGACCCCTGAGGGCTCCTGGAGTCCCCACATCTCAAGGTTGTATCATACATCACAGCTCCTTGGTCTACTCCACAGCATGGGCTGGTGGAGCTCTTGAGAATTCACACACTGCCCACAAGAACCACTTCAGAAACCGCCTGCATAACTAAAAACGTCCTTCTTGACTTTTTGGTTTGTAATTTTAAGGGGTGGAAACACCCGTTACTCAGTTTGCTTTCTGAAGTGTGTTTATCTCCACTTCAGTGGAGTGGTCCCGCCGTGTCCATCCCTGGGTCCCAGCGGCTGGAGTTGTTAACAAAAGAGCCATTCACGGCCCCATAGACCTCTCCCTAGGATCCTTCTAGGGGGCTCACCCATATTTATTTGTTTTCAATGTGGTGTTTTGCTAAGTGTCCGTGGAATGTACCTCTCTTGCCAACTGAGCTGGAACAGAACAGGAAAGGATGCAGCTGACACTACAGTCAATTCCTTAAAAGTAACTTTGGAAAAAACAAGAACAAAGCACCCCCTCTGTTTCTATTCCTTCTCCACTATCACAGATCTTTCCAGAATATAAGGTCCCTTCCTTTGATTTTTCTTCTGAGACCCTAGAGCACGATTAGACCCAATGTCAATCTCAGAGCCCTCAAACCCCAACCAACCTCTGTTGTTTAATGAAATCACTTGGAATTCAATAGATTAGATGTGATTTTGGCTAGTAGGTATGTCAAAGCAGGGAGGGGAGCGAACTTATTCAAACTCTCCCTTTCTGGCTGACAGAAATCTCATCAGTGTTTTGTTTTTCGTTCATTGGGTTTTTTGGTTTGTATGTTTCTTTGCCTTCGGGTTTTTTTGTAATCTCACTTTGTCCCAAAGAAGATAATATATAGTTTCACTTTTTTTTTTTTTTTTTTTTTTTTTTTTTTGCGGTATGCGGGCCTCTCACTGTTGTGGCCTCTCCCGTTGCGGAGCACAGGCTCCGGACGCGTAGGCTCAGCGGCCATGGCTCATAGGCCCAGACGCTCCGCGGCATGTGGGATCTTCCTGGAGCGGGGCACGAACCCGTGTCCCCTGCATCGGCAGGCGGACTCTCAACCACTGCGCCACCAGGGAAGCCCTATAGTTTCACTTTTAAAAAGACAAGTTCACTTGGAATTTAGTTGATAATATAGCTAAGAGACCCCTACGTATCGCTGGTCTTAAAATCTTTCATAAATCCTGGGAGGAAAGAGTTGAACAAACTTCCAGCTGTTCCGTTTCATCCCTGGTCAACCTCATTTCCCGTAAAGACTTACAACCCACTAAAAATTCCAGAGAAGACAGGTTGCCTCACATAGCGCTGTTTCTAAAGTAAAGTGATGACTGCCATTGACTGCTTATAGGGGTCTGACACTTCTCTCATGAGAAACGGAATAAAAACAGATGCTGTTAGTGGAATGATTTTGCTGATGGGGGAATGGTTTCGAGGACCAAAAGCCACAGTGCATTTATAGATTTGGGGTACAGGGGAGATGGGTGGGGGAAGAAGAGTGTAAGTATGCCGATGCTGGACTTCCCTGGTGGCGCAGTGGTTGGGAGTCCACCTGCCAATGCAGGGGACACGGGTTCGAGTCCTGGTCCAGGAAGATCCCACATGCCACAGAGCAACTAAGTCCGTGAGCCACAACTACTGAGCCCACGAGCCACAACTACTGAGCCCGCATGCCACAACTACTGAAGCCCATGTGCCTAGGGCTCATGCTCTGCAACAAGAGCAGCCACCGCAATGAGAAGCCTGTGCACTGCAACGAAGAGTAGCCCCTGCTCGCCGCAACTAGAGAAAAGCCCACGTGCAGCAACGAAGACCCAACGCAGCCAAAAATAAATAAATATTAAAAATCAATAAATAAAATAAAATGACAAAAAAAAGTATGCCAATGCTCAAACTGTCCTTTTGAAATAGTGTTCAACCCCCAGCCTCAGGGGGTCAAGGGACAGTCGAAAACATCTGTTCAGTGATTACTGATGTTAATTACTGGATTTTTTCACGTTTGCCACAGAGTAGAGTAATCCAGGTCATGGAACTCAGATACCTAAACAGTTCATGTGTCTCAGTCTGAATGATTTTATTTCCGTGACCCAAAATTTCGGATGTCTCTAAACCACACCTAAGAAATTGTCTCAGAATGTGAAGAATTTTTGAAATTACAAAGTTTTTATGCCCTAAGCTCATCTGTTTCTCTCACATTTAACAATTGCAAATGGTTCCACAACGTTGAAGAAAAATATGTTCTTTCTGCAGTCATTAAAGATCCTACTTCCTGAATCCTGAACCTAATCTCTTACAGGCTACTTTAAACTAGTTAATTCCTGTTATTAATGTTAATATGCAGGTTGCATGGGCATCATTTATGCACCTCATTCCTTTTCTGTCTCTTTATCAAATTATTCCTATAATGGCAGGAATGATCCTTTTATTTCCCTTGTATTTGTGCTCAGAGCTTATCAGACAAAGAGCATGACATATACTAATTATAAATGTAGAAAATAATCCTGTTTTTAATCAATTTAAATTAATGATATTAAACTACTCAACAGTATATTCTTTCTTTCTTTCTTTTTGGCTGCATTAGGTCTTCGTTGCTGCACCCAGGCTTTCTCTAGTTGCAGTGAGCAGGGTCTACTCTTCATTGCGGTGCACGGGCTTCTCATTGTGGTGGCTTCTCTTGTTGTGGAGCACAGGCTCTAGGCACATGGGCTCAGTAGTTGTGGCTCGCGGGCTCTAGAGCGCAGGCTCAGTAGTTGTGGCACATGGGCTTAGTTGCTCTGCGGCCTGTGGGATCTTCCCAGACCAGGGCTCGAACCCGTGTCCTCCGCATTGGCAGAAGGATTCTTAACCACTGCGCCACCAGGGAAGCCCAGTATGTTCTTCTGAGAGCAGCTGGTTTAGGTTCGAAATCATATCCTGTAGTGGGGGATGGTGGACTGGCCAAAATCTGTTTGAAAACTGGAGTATGTCCTAGGGCAAAAGGCTCCCAATCTGTACACGGACAATGTCAGGAAAATCTTCTCAAAATCATTTGCAAGTTCAGAATGAAGTACTTCCAAGGAGTACAAAGCACCATGAAGGCCGTTGTGTAGGAAAAGAACAAACCATTGCTTATAAAACAGCAAGACAGATTAACCTTAACTGTGCAGACTGTCACATACCTTATTTAGACCTACAGGAATGGCCATTATATAAGTGGGAGAAAAAAAAACCCTTGCATGTAGCCCTGCTCCAAAAGCATGACTGTTTCTATAACCAGTCTTGTTTTCCTTGAATCTGTGCCACTGCTGAACTGGCCATCCAGAGGAGTCCAGAATCTAAGACCTTTAAGAGCCAAAGCAGAGGCAGTGGCACAGCGAAGCTTTCATTCATTTTGGAAAATGAGAAAATATATCTGAAACCATGACCTTCTGAGATTTTAACAAGCATGTTTTTAGATTTCTTTAACATTTTGTCTCTGCACTCATGAGGAGCTCCTCAGTCAGGCCAACTAATAGATACTGCGAAGTCTTGGTAGAAGTAGATTAGATCACACCCCTTTCTGTCACCATCTTCATCATCATCATCATGATCATCATCATCTTCTTCATCATCATCATAGACATCATCATCCTCATCACCATAGACAACATCATCCTCATCACCATAGATGACATCATCCTCATCACCACAGATGACATCATCCTCATCACCATAGACAACATCATCCTCATCACCATAGATGACATCATCCTCATCACCACAGATGACATCATCCTCATCACCATAGATGACATCATCCTCATCACCACAGATGACATCATCCTCATCACCATAGATGACATCATCCTCATCACCATAGATGACATCATCCTCATCACCATAGATGACATCATCATCCTCATCACCACTGTAGACAACATCATCCTCATCATCACCTTCATCACCATAGACATCATCATAATCTTCAACACCACAGACGACATCATCCTCATCACCACAGACGACATCATTCTCATCACCATAGACAACATCATCATCTTCATCACCATAGACAACATCAGCATCTTCATCATCATCCTCAGAGCAGACAGCTATGGAGCAAGAACCCTGTGCAGACCTTGTTCTCTAAGTACCTACCTATGATAATTCATTGAATTCTTACAACAACCCTAATGAGATATATGCTAATATTTTTAATTGAAGTATAGTTGATTTACAATATTGTGTTAGTTTCAGGTGTACAGAAAAGAGATTCAGTGTTTTTTTTTTCAGATTATCTTCCATTATAGTTTATTACAAGATATCAAATATAATTCCCTGTGCTATACAGTAAATTCTTGTCGCTTTTCTATTTTATGTATAGTAGTTTGCAACTGTTAATCCCATACTCCTAATTTATTCTTCCTCCCCTCCATTTCCCCTTTAATAACCCTAAGTTTGTTTTCTATGTCTGGGAGTCTTTTTCTATTTTGTATATCGATTCATTTGTATTTTTAGATTCCACATGTGAGTGATATCTTATAGTATTTGTTTTTGTCTGACTTACTTCACTAAGTATAATATTCTCTAGGTCTACCCATGTTGCTGCAATGGCATTATTTCATTCTTTTTTCTGGCTGAGTACTACTCCATTGTATATATGGGCCACATCTTCCTTATCCATTCCTCTGTTGATGGACATTTAGGTTGTTTCCATGTCTCGGCTACTGTAAATAGTGCTGCAGTGAACATTGGGGTGCATGTATCTTTTTGAATTCGAGTTTTCATCTTTTCTGGATATATGCCCAGGAGTGGGATGCTAGAGACACACACTATTTTTAATCCCTGCTTTGCAGATGAGGAAACTGAAGCCCAAAGAAGTGAAGTAAGATGCCTAAGATCAAACAGTTTTTGAGTAGGGAGATAAGGAGCAGGGAGTCTTGCTCTAGATCCACATCCTTCACCACTACACTGTACAGCCTCTCTATGTCCTAAATATTCCAAAAGAAAAATGTTCCATAAGAAAGAAGTGTACATTTATATATATATATAAATTCATTTACATGTTTATTTATGGCTGCCTTGGATCTTCGTTGCTGCATGCAGGCTTTCTCTAGTTGCAGCGAGCGGGGGCTACTGCAGTGAAGACGTTGCAGTGCGCGGGCTTCTCATTGCGGTGGCTTCTCTTGTTGCGGAGCACGGGCTCTAGGCGCGTGGGCTTCAGTTGTTGTGGCTTGCCGGCTCTAGAGCACAGGCTCAGTAGTTGTGGCGCACGGGCTTAGTTGCTCCGCGGCATGCGGGATCTTCCTGGACCAGGGCTGGAACCCGTGTCCCCTGCATCGGCAAGTGGATTCTTAACCACTGTACCACAAGGGAAGTCCCAGAAGTGTAAGTTTTTAAAGTTTACTACTACCTTGATATTATATTCCATTAGTGCACAAATACGTAGTTATCACCAGCACACACACAACTTATGGTTGCCTCAATTTCGGTTTTTTTTCAAACATACACACAGTCTCACATTCACACGCGCCACTGAAGGAATTAAGTTTTTTACACTGGTTTCATGTGCAACGATTCAAAGACTTTGGAAATGGAAATCTTCCCAGTCTCATAGCATCTACCTCTCAAGAGAATGCTTCTTTCTTTTCCTATTAAAAAACAAACAAAAAAAAAAAACCCTTCATATTCCATCTCTGCTTGAGCCTTTTAACAATAGTCCCTTCCCATTTGCCACCATAATAAGGCATGCAAATAGCTGGCCAATATGTCCAGCGATATTCTCAGTAAGGAAAAAATAGTACCACTCACACTTTGCTTCGCCTGAAATAAAGTCTGAGGCACCTTAGGAAGAATTTTAAATGTGTGAGTCCGTGTGGAATAAGAAAACAAAATCAACGTGCAGTGAAAGTGTTTATAACAATTCGTAAGGCACACGGTTTTTTTCTATTTGATGGGAAATGGGATGCATGGGCCATTAGATGTCAACTTTTGGCAGGATCTCAAGAATGATGAATACAAGAAAACATCACTGTAACGAGGAGGTAGCAAATCTTCTCCATATGCTACTTTCCCAGTAAAATGTGTTGCCAACTGGGTTATGCTATAGTTGCAGAGAAAAGAATTCGTGCTAGATTTGGAGGGCTTGGTTATTTTTTGCCATGTTACCTAAGCCAAATATGAACTAATACGCAGCACCCACAGTGACCATCGTGCCGTCACATAAGTCATGATCTAAGCTGTATACAGACTGTTGACCTTTTTGGTCTTTTGCAAGGTCGAAAGAAATAGTGAAGGAAGGGCGCCTTGGAGGGTGCTGCAGCCAGAAAGAAACATAGCAAGAGAGCAGAAAAAATCTGCCATGGAATCTCTGCCAGTGAGCGTCGTATCTGTTGCCAACCCATCTGATAGAGGCGAAAGGAAAATGTACAACTGGTCCACCGGAGGGAAAGGCCAGCGGGGCTTTCTGGCTGCGGACACAGCCGAATCCAGGAGCTTGAACGACCTCTTGTCACGCAGCTTTGCCCTCCCAATGTCAGCTGTATTCCCAGACCCTGTCCTTGTGGTAAAGAGATGTGGGAGGATGCTAGCAGCTCCAGGCCTAGGTTCCCTCTCTGACTCACTGTGATTACGTTTTCAGACCAGTTTCGGACAAAAATCATAGAAAAAGCATGACAGTTGAAATCTCAGTTAGCAAGAAATGGGAGAGGGCATAGTGACCAATTAATTTAGGCAAATGAGCATACGGGAGGACAAGGGGGTCTCACAGCAGAGAATGAAATGGAGCAGGACCCTGTGGGACCCTCCAAGGAACAAATCCTTTCTGTGTCCCCCATTTCTTGTTTATAGGAAATAGGCTTCTTTCAGCCTCCTTGACCTTCCCTAAGTTCCAAAGGGGAGATTCAAACAGCTGCTAATCAGGGAAGGGAGGGGATGCAGAAACAAAGGAGGAGCAGTCAAGACACCACAGTACAGGATGGGGCAGCGTCCTGGCTCCTCCTCAAGGAATATATGTAATAATATCTTTGCGTTCTTCTGCAGAACAAGTCCCCCACCCACGTGGAAAATGGCAACTTCAGGCCGAGGGCAAGATTCCGCCCTGTTACCTCACCACCAACCAATCAGAAGAAAGCTTGCACACAGCAGAAGATAACAAAGGCTCTGACCCCTCCCCCAATGATTCTCCTTTTAAAAACGTTCATGGTCGAGCAGAATCTTTGGAGTTGGTTTCTTGGACACCTGTCTGCCTTCTCCCCAGGTTGCCGGCCTCCTGAATAAAGCAAACTTTCCTTTCCAACCAACACGTGTCTCTCGAGTATTGGCTTTCAAGCAGCGAGCAGTCAAACCCGGGTTAAGAAATAAGAACACTCCCGTTTTTCCAAAAAGGAGCCCTGACTTGCTGCCGATACTTAAGGGGGAAACCTCAAAATGACTGGGATTTTAGGAAGCTTAAAAATATCTGAGGCAGACTTCCCTGGTGGCACAGTGGTTAAGAACCCGCCTGCCAATGCAGGGGACACGGGTTCGATCCCTGGTCCGGGAAGATCCCACATGCCGCAGAGCAACTAAGCCCGTGCACCACAACTACTGAAGCACACGCACCCTAGAGCCCGCACACTGCAACTACTGAGCCTGCGTGCTGCAACTGCTGAAGTCCACGTGTCTCCACAACAAAAGAAGCCACCGTAATGAGAAGCCCGCGCACCGCAACAAAGAGTAGCCCCCGCTCGCCACAACTAGAGAAAGCCCGTGCGCAGCAACGAAGACCCGATGCAGCCAAAAAAGAAAAAAAAGAAAAAAAAAATGTTACGCATTCCCTGGTAATGGAAGCAAGTCAAATTATATGAATTTTAGAGGCCCCAGAATTCCCCAAATGCTTTAGAAATGGCTAAATAAACAGATGTACGTTCATGTTTTGTGGTGTTGTGTAGCTGCTAAAAGAATGAATAAGGTCTACAGGTACCAATGTAGTAAGATGTCCAAGAAATACTGCATGAAAGAAACAAGTTACTGAACCACTGATATAAGGGACACCATTTACATAAAGTACATGCACAGACACACATACCATTATTTTTCTCTGGATCCTGTCAACTGAGAAACAACGCACCATCTAAAAGCTGAGAATCATGTTTTATTTGGTGGCCTTCCTGTAGCCCGGGATGGCAGCCTCTCTGAGAGCTCGGAGGGACCACTCCACAGAGGTCGGGGAGGAGCCAGGATGCAGAGGAGTTTTGCTGGAAAAACACATGTAGTCGATCATCAAAAAAATATTACTGCCTCACAAAAAAACAGACATCTCAAGTTAATGATATGGGTGTTTTTCTATGTATGGGAAGATGCGAGCGTCTGGGCTCGTTGAAATGCTTCCCTGGATGTGCACCTTAGCTGTCTAGGGCCAGTGTCCTGCTTTTCTCCATCCTGAATCCCCTCAGGGAAGCTGCTGTGGATGACGCTTTATGGCTGCAACATCCTTTGTTTACTGAAGTGGCAGGTGGCATTCTTCTTCCACAGAACATATAAATGTGTGTAAAGGCACAGGGAAAGTTCTGAAAGCATAGGCAGCAAGCTCAGAGAAGAATGTACCTCTGGAAACAGAGAGAGGGGCCAGCAGGCAAAGAGGTCTAGTCTTACATGGAACATTTCAGGTCTTCACAAGAAGAATGGCTCCAGCACATGACGACTAAATCCTGTCTCCTGAAAGTTTAGAGCATACAGGAGGACTTCTCATTTTAAGAAACCAGCTTGACTGTGGAGAACAGTTTGGAGGCTCCTTAAAAAACTAAAAATAGAGTGGCCATAGGATCCAGCAATCCTACTCCTGGGCACACACCTGGACAAAACTATAATTCAAACAGATACACGCACCCCCGTGTTCATAGCAGCACTATTCACAATAGCTGGGACAAGGAAGCAACCTAAACGTCCACTGACAGATGAATGGATAAAGAAGTTGTGGTACATATATACAATGGAATATTACTCAGCCATGAAAAAGAACGAAATAATGTCACTTGTAGCAACATGGATGCAAATAGAGATTATCATACTAAGTGAAGTAAGATAAAGTATCATATGATATCATTTATATGTGGAATCTAAAATATGGCAAACATGAAATTATCTGTGAAACAGAAACAGACTCAGATATAGAGAACAGACTTGTGGTTGCCAAGGGGGAGGGTACTGGGGAAGGTAACGATTGGGAGTTTGGGGTTAGCAGATGCAAATTATTATATAGAGAATGGTCCTACTGTATAGCACAGGGAACTGTATTCACTATCCTGTGATAAACCGTAATGGAAAAGAATATGAAAATATATATATATATATGTATAAAAATACATATATGTATTTCAGTTACAAATATATGTAACTGAATCATTTTGCTGTGCACCAGAAACAGAACACTGTAAATCAACTATACTTCAATAAAATACGTTTTTTAAAAACCAGCTTGTTGCACTGTTTTTCATTATAGATTCAATTCTTCACTCATCTTTTGTTTTCCCAAATACGTGTAATTCACCCATAGGAGGTTCAAGAACTTGAGTGAGATCAGTCAACAGCAGAAGGAACGCCCCTCCCCCCAAACCACATAAACTAAATGTATCCCTTACTTCCGCTCAGAAGCAGAAAATAAAGAATGTCATATGTTATCAAAGCTTCTGACCTCTATTTACTTCTATATTCAGCTCAAGCTTCTTCAGATGAAAAACTGTTTGGGCAACGTCGGCGGCCCTGTTGCAGTGTCCGCCTTCTTTAGGAAGAAACTGGTCTGTGTTTGGAAAACCACAGTCCCTACTTTTTACTGCCTGGTTGGACGTGTTGGAATCAGTCATCTGTCAGAAACGAGAATGGTACGTGGCTCATTGTTGAGTGCTGGAAGGAACACAGATTAATACAACAGATGACTCCTGACCCAAAGAATTCACAGTCCTGCTGGAAAGACCAAGTGGACCCACACGAGCGAAGAGTAAGGACCACGGAAGTGGTGTGTGATGGGCAGCCGTTAATCTAAATGTAACAGGGAGGAGCCAATTTTGACTCCTTGTTGGATCTGTTTCTTTGATTTTAGCTTTTGCTGTTCGTTGCTTTTGTTCTTTTTTTTTTTTTTTTTTTTGCAGTACGCGGGCCTCTCACTGTTGTGTCCTCTCCCGTTGCGGAGCACAGGCTCCGGATGCGCAGGCTCAGCGGCCATGGCTCACGGGCCCAGCCGCTCCGCGGCATGTGGGATCTTCCCGGACCGGGGTACAAACCCGTGTCCCCTGCATCGGCAGGCGGACTCTCAACCACTGCACCACCAGGGAAGTCCCTGATCAATTTAAAAAAGGGATTTGACAAAGAAAATAATACCGCTTGGGTCAAAGGCCCTCACAGACGTTTAAATGCAAGGAGATGCATGGTGACATCTCCCCTCCCCCATTCCAGGCTCAGGATCAAATATTTTTTCTTAGAGCTGAGTATCGATGAGCACGACCTTGCCAAGCAGTGACCAGCCTCGGATGCTTCTTCCAAGACCTGTCAAGCACCCGGGATTCTTGGAGCTTTCTAATCTCTGCTCCCATAATCGCCCCGAGTGATACAACGTGGCGTTCTGCGAACGTTAAAACACTCATTCTAGGAAAACAGAACCGTCAACTGCGAAAAAGACCATTCCTACTTTTTGCTTTCTTGATCGTTTCTCGTTCCCCCATGGAGTTAAACATTGCTTCGATTTCAAATAGAAGGTAATTAACAGACAAATCCACCGTCTTCAGCTAAGGCGCTTCCTTCAGATGCAACGTTTCTGAAGAAAAGATAAAAGCCAGGCTGAAGTGATCACATTGTGTGAGGCTATTCCTTTTATATCTGTTGAAAGTGACCTCAGACAAATTTTCTTCGCCAAGAGAGCCAACGCCTAGTACACTTGTACTTTATTTGCTTGGCGTCCCTCGGGCCCTTCATTTTTCTGGTAATTAGGGAAATATTTGATGATAACCGCCCGCACTTGAGCCAGGCTCTCCCTCTTCCCTTCCTCCCTCCACCCCTTCCAGCTTTTCCCCAAATTGTGTCTCCCTGGGAAATCCAACCTCTCACCCCTGCTGCTTCCTTTCACTACCTATGGCTTATCTTGATTCAAATCTAGACTTTCATTCCAAACCCTCCCAATGAAAAGGAGAGTATATTCCAAGTGAAGGCCAGAGCCCAGCAATCCTTAAATTGGGTCGTGATGGAAAAAGGCAGCCCGGCTTTGGGGTAGACAACCTGGGTGTGAGTCCCAGCTCTGATTCTTGCTGGCTGATGGAACCCCTCTGCAGCCTGTTAAGTGAGTGTTCTCACGCGTAAAGTGCCAAGAGTGATATTTACTCCAAAGGGTTGTGCTGAGGATGAAATGAGATTATATTAGCCAAGTGCCTAACATCTAATAGTCCCTCAACAAATGCCGGTACCCACCCTGTCTCCTCAGATTCCCAGGACGCCACACACTCACGTCCAACCCCAGGAGCTGATACCGGTTCCTTTTTATCTGTGTCGGAGCCAAGCATCCTCTCCCCGAGAGCGCCCTCTAGCAGGGCCTGACAGTGTTCACCTGTATTCTTTTGCTTCTGTTTCCCGGCATCCCTTGAAGTGACATTGGTCTCGTCACCAGTTCTGGGAATGTGAGCAGAAGGGGCGCGTGTCACCTGTCTCCCCTGTTCCCATGCAGGTCAGGCCTTTAAGAGGTACTTGGGGCAGCTCCCCCATCTCTCTGCTTGAAGGCAGAGGGCGCTGAGGCCCAGGTTGGCAGGGCCCGCACCCCTGAATCTGCATAGCAGAGCACCACCAACGAGGAACATGTATCTAGACCTTCCCATGGGAAAGAAAGAAATTTTTGTCATCTTAATTGTTTTGGAGGAATTTGCCATTGTACATGGGTGCAGCAGGAGGCGACATTTATCCCCACCCTGGAGGATGAGGGGACAAGACCCTCCATTTCCCCACCTCGGCAGGGTCAGGGAAGCCCGTGCGTGACCTGGGATCTGCGAGTGTGGTCCTTCACCCGGGCCTCTGCGTCCCAGGGAGCAATGGCCGGTGCGTGCTCACGCCGCAACCTCGCCGTGCTTCCCGCAGCCCAGCCTTCCCAAGCCCCCTCTGCTGGTTCTATTTTCCAAGCCTGACCCTCCAGCCCCACGACGGCTCTGAACCCTCCACATCCTTTCAAAACTTTCCCTTTTGCACAAGAGAGCCAGGGTCGGTCCGTGGCTTGCAACCAAGTTCCCTGACTAATACGCTTGATATCAGCTGGGAAAAAATGTTTACACACACTTAGTCTGTTCTCAGTCAAGCCGGCCACCCCTCCTCCCCACAACTAGATGGGATGCAACGGCCAAGCGGCACGCCCTTGGCAAGTCTGCAGGAACATGTCTTGCGAATTTACGACAGTCCCGACGGCCAGGCCCGGTCATCGTTTGGCCATGAAGCGCGCACTGGCAGAGAAGGGCCGGTGAAGGTGGTGCTGAATTCCACAAGCAGTGTGTGATTTCTGAGCCTAAGCGATAGAACCGGATTCCACTAGGAGAAAGGTCAGGGGAGCTCACGCCTCCCCCTGAAGACGGCACCCCTGGAACCTTGGTGAGCCCTCGACGCCGTTTTGTTCCACGGACCACCCTGCGACGGTGTCACCACGCGTCCAGAGGCAGTTTGGAGAATCTCCGCGCCACCAGCTGGTTCTCCTTATGCCCCCTCAGCCCCCGAATCCGAAAGACAGCCTAGCTCTCTGTGAGGTAAGACAGTGCCAACTCCAGGAACAAGCAAGTCCAAAATCACCAGTGCCCACGCACAGTATTCACTTCTTGCTGGCATAAACCCCAAATGGCAGTCCTCCTCAGCAGGCAGCTTCCCTCTGTGAGGTGACCAGGGACCCAGGGACCTACTGACCTCCCTCAAGCCAGTGGACAGGACCTCGAGGAAACGGCTGCCAGCGTGGAACGATTTCCACGTCAGGCCTGGAAGCGTCGCATCCAGTCCGCTCACTTCCACCAGCCACACCTACCTGCCCCGGGAGCCAAGACATCAACCCGGTGCCCACCAAGAAAGGAAAGATGGGACCCCCGCACGGACCCCCAGGCTGGGTGAGCCACTCTCCCACCACCTGCTCTGAGCAGCATGTGTCTGACGGGACCGGCACATCCGAGGCCACCTGTCCACCCCGCGGAGCCAAGTCCAGGGCAGGACGAGCGACGCGTGACTCCCTCTGACGGCTCTGATTTCAGTGCAGGGAAATAGACGAGTTTTTTTTCCGGTGCTGGAGGGGGAGCCGCAGGGATGCTCGCGCGCTGGTGTCCGCCCTGAACGATCGCACCCTTTCGGAAGCTGGCTGAGCCCCTCTGCCCTGAGATTATGGGGAGATCGGAAGCTCACTGTCTCCACCTAAAGAAACAGAAGAAAATGTAAGACAGGAAACAGCTATCCTCACGCACTGGTTCAAAGAGAGCCCTTCACAGCTCTGACCTTGACACTGGCAGGAAAGTCATCACCTGAAGGCTGTTTCCTCCCTCCTCTCCGGAGGGCTGTTTGCCAGCTGCTCCTTCCTCTGAAGGTGGAAGGGATGGGCAGCCTGATGCCTCTGAGATGGGATGGAACCTATCTGGCCACCTGTCCCCAAACCACCCACAGCGCTCCAGTGGACGGCTTCTTCCTGCTCTCCCTCAGATCTAATTCAGGATTTAATTACTTTTACCATCTGGCAAAGCGTCTGTGTGTCTGCCAGGACCCCTGCAACATATCCGGGTGGGAATTAACATCCACAGTAGTGCTGGGAGGTGTCAGCCACACACTCCGGATGAGACAGGCGAGATGGGGCAGGCAGGTGCCCTTCACCCTCTCCGTCTGTCATTGTCACCTGGAAACCGACAAGGACTGAAGCCAGACAAGCGGGATACAGTGTATGTGGGCTGTTTGCGAAGGTTTCTGCCAAGGTATCTGGAATCTCAGCGTCAGGATTCAATGGCAACACAGTTTCAGTCCTGGGAGCCACAAGCCCGCTGGTCTGCTGCCCCCACGTGGAGATGCCTGCACGCCTCCCGGCTCCCTGGGCCCCGTGACGTGCTCACATTTTGCAAAGATAAGTCTGTCCCATGGAGACAGGCTGCACTTACTGTAAAGGCAGGGCGCCTGAGACCCCACTTCCCCTTAGTGTGCGGTAGCCTTACGTTGACCCCCTGGGCAGGACCACCCAGCGCTCCAGCAGGAAGAGCATCCCGCCAGGTCCCTGCCGACCCCTCCAGCCGAGGCTCCAGCTATCCCCCTCTCACTGTGTCCCAACCACGTGGACCTTCCAGCTCTTCACAGAGACCCGGGGCCCTCCTGCCCGGGGCCTTGCACACGTGGCTCCCTTGTGCTCCCCCCAGCACCACCACCTAAGAGACCCCCAGCCGATCCCCCCTCGCCCCGCAGACCACAGCCCTCGGGCTCCATCCTGACTTCTGAAACAGCTCACAAGCTGTTACGTGTGTCCGAGGCTCTCTGCCGCGCTTCGTTGCTCGTGGCACTGAGAGCTAGGAATCGCCCATCTCTGCGATTTTGTGTCTCCCAAACGAAAATAATAACCCTAACAGGACAGGGGTCAAGTTCGAGTTTACTAGCCATTCCCCTCCAGCCACGCGGACATGTGGTGGGAGCTCAGTGCTCTTGAATGATGGAAGCGGATGAAAAGGGGAGGTGGTGTGAGACAGGCTACGTCCTTGTAGAAGTCATCTCCCCAGGATGCCCACCTCGCTGTACCTCAACGCTAAGTGTGGTCCGAGAAACACAGACTCAGAATCTGCCGGGAGCTGGTCAGAAACGCAGACCCTCAGGCCCCGCGCCGCCCCCGCCCCCCGACCTGCTGAGTCAGAGGCTGCTGGTGGACGGGCTCCCAGGTGACTCCCGCGCTCCTTAGAAAACGCACGTAAGCAAGCAAGACGCTACAGCTTTTCTATCCGAGTCTTGCTGCTAAAATCCTGCCCCTCTCTTCTTTCCAAGCATCTAACAACCTCCAAGGCCTTAGGAATCCCCAGAGCGGCAGCCTTTGGCAGAGAGAGCTGTGCTGCGCTACAAAGCGCCCGACTCCTCCGAGGACGTTCCAGCTTCAGACATTCGCCCGGTGCTTCCACCGCTAACGCGCTCCCCTAAGCCCTGCTGCAAAGTCTGGCTCGCTGGACTGACTTTTTATTTTCAGCTCTTCGTCTGCCAGAGACACAATCTCATGTAGGCTTAGAACATTCAATGACGTCAGGACGCAGGTCCAAAGTGCACGATCATCTCCCTAAAAACCTCCCTGCGATGTGGTGTGTGTGACTGTAGCATCGGAGGACCAGCCTCCGCTTGAGTACGGCTCCAGCCTTGCGTGCCGAGCCCCGGGCTTCACCCCCTCCCTCCCTGGAGGTCCTCAGCTCAAGCAGCCCAGGGTAAAGCATTTCTAGCCACCCGTGCCTCTGCCTGGCATTTCAGGAGACACATCAGCCTGTCCCACCCAGCCCACCCCGAGTCCCAGTGCTCTGGAGCACTGACAGTGGTCCCTGCGGTGAACAAACAACCTAGGCAAGAGCTAAGGAAACTGACACCAAAAGGCACGTGGTCCTCTGGTCCAGCCCAGGCAGCCAGACGGCACCGGTCCCCTGGTACACACCCGGGTGGCCTCTTTTGCCTAATAGCTTACAAACACGTTTTGCGGTCACTCAGAACAGGAGATTCACTCATGTCCCCTTTCCAGACGGTAAACTGGAGGGGTGATTATCATGGACAATTTTGTTTTGTTTTGTTTAACAGATTCGCACTGTGTGTGTCCACAAGCGTGGAGCGTGAGTGCCTCCTGGTGGCTCTTAGGGGAATTCATCCAGTAACTGCCTGAGCGTCTCCTAACTGAACCGGATAGAGGGCTCTGCACCCGTGGGATGGGACACCAGGTACTTGGAAGAAGTAGATGGACGCCTGACAGTCCAGCCCAGGCCCCCAGGACGGGCAGTCTGCTTTGCTCGCCGATGGTCCTGAGTGTCTGCAACAGGGTCTGACACGGGTGCTCAATACACGGCATTAAATGGACACATGAAAATACAAGACCAGGAGGGACCGCGGTGAAAGCTGCTACGGCAGAGGGTGACCGGGGAGAGGGGACCAGAGTCACGGAGGCGCCCCTCTGAGACGCCGCACGGCCTGACACTGGGATCCCGAGAAGGAGCCCAGCGTGAAGCCCTGATGGGGCCGGAAGCTCCCTGCGGGAGCGGGGCACCACACAAGCCGTGGAGGTGCTCACTGTGCCCCCAAGGAGGTCTGCGCTCTCATCCTAATGGAACCTGTGGAATTCACCAGGGTGAAAGGCCAGTGCGGGTGTGGCTGAGCTAGGAGCTCGGGATGGGAGAGGGTCCTGGACCATCCTGGTGCCCCAGTGTCATCACAGGGTCCTTGTGAGAGGGAGGGGGAGGGTCACAGTCAGAGATGTGAGGACAGAAGCAGAGGTCGGAGGGCTTTGAGGGGGCAGCCACAAACCAAGGGATTGGACCTCTTGAAGCTGAAAAAGGCAAGAAAACCTTTCCTCCTGAAGCCTCCAGAAGGACTGCAGACCTGCCAACCCCTTGACTTTTGACTCTGACCTCCGGAACTGTAAGAGACTAAAGTTATCTTAAGCCACTAAAGAGAGAGAGAGAGAGAGATTACAGGGAAACATAGACCAGGCAGAGAAAAGCAGCAGAGCAAAGGCCCCCGGGGTCCAGGAAGCTGGTGCATCTGAGGACCAGGGAACAGGCCGGAGAGGGAGAGAGTCCAGGAGGATAGCACCGGCCAAGTCAGGGGTCCCTGCAGGGCTGACCGCGGGAAGGCTGGGTTTCAGTCTCAGGGGGCTTTGCGTAGCGTACTTACATAGATCCTTTAAACTTTAAAGAGATCACTCGCAAGGTTTTCCTTTTATTTAACAGAATTTCGTTTCTTGGCCTCGGGAGACATGGTGGGTCTGAATCTGCTTATGAAGGAGGCGGAGCTACAGCCCTGCACACGTTCATCACACGAGGACACCATGCACAGGCCTGGTGGTGCACACAGCCACTGGCAAACTGTCTGATGACATAAGCACTTCATCATTCTGGATAGAAGAGAACCATCTTAGTGATTTTCCAAACTTGACTGATGGTAAGGTAATTCTAGGGGACTTTTTTAAGCTGACATTTAAAAATTTTATTTATTTTTGGCTGCGTTGGGTCTTTGTTGCTGCGCTCGGGCTTTCTCTAGCTGTGGTGAGCAGGGACTACACTTTTTGTGGTGCGCGGGCTTCTCATTGCGGTGGCTTCTCTTGTTGCAGAGCACGGGCTCTAGGCACGTGGGCTTCAGTAGTTGTGGCACGTGGGCTCAGTAGTTGTGGTTCGCGGGCTCTAGAGCACAGGCTCAGTAGCTGTGGCGCACGGGCTTAGTTGCTCCGCGGCATGTGGGATCTTCCCCGACCAGGGCTCGAACCCGTGTCCCCTGCACTGGCAGGCAGATTCTTAACCACTGCACCACCAGGGTAGCCCTAGTGGACTTTTTAAAAGGACAGATACCCAGACCCATCCTCTGAAGATTCTGACTCACTAAGTATGGGGTGGAGTCTGGGAATTTCTACATTCAACTATACCCCAGGTGTTTTAGAAATAGAAAATCTGAACACACCAATCATGACAAAGGTTCTTAACTGAATCGGTAATCACAAAGAAAAGCCCAGAACCAGAGGGCTTCCCTGGTGAATTCTACAACCACTTAAAGAAGAATTAACACCCATTTTTCTCAAACTCTTATGAAAAATAGAAAAGGAGGGAACACTTCCGAACTCATTTTACAAGGCCAGCATTACCCTGATATCAAAGCCAGACAAGGACGTTACAGGAAAAGAAAGTCACAGTTGACCCTCGTCAGGGCTGCCAACTCCACCCCCTGCACCCTGTACAGTGGAAAATCCACATATAACTTTTGACTTCTCAGAAACTTAGCTACTAATAGCCTACTGTTGAGTGGAGGCCTTACTGAAAACACAAAGTTGATTAACATGTACTGTGCATGTTATGTGTATTATATACTGTATTCTTAAAATAAGCTAGAGAAAAGAAAATGTTAAGAAAATCATAAGCAAGAGAAAATGCATTTACAGTACTGACTGTGCTAACATGGTAAGTTTACATCATCTATGAGATGAATGTCCATCTGTCTGCCAGTACTTACATCAATGTTGCTTTACATGATACAAAACACTATAGATGTTATGTGTTACTAACACTTGACATCAAAAGTGAAAAGGTAGGACTTCCCTGGTGGCCCAGTGGTTAAGAATCCACCTGGCAATGCAGGGGACTCGGGTTCGAACCCTGGTCCGGGAAGATCCCACACGCCGCAGAGCAACTAAGCCCGTGAGCCATAACTACTGAGCCCGCGAGCCACAACTACTGAAGCCCACGCGCCTAGAGCCCGTGCTCCGCAACAAGAGAAGCCACCGCAATGAGAAGCCCGCGCACTGCAACGAAGAGTAGCCCCCGCTCGCCGCAAGTAGAGAAAGCCCAGGTGCAGCAATGAAGACCCAACACGGCCAAAAGTAAATTAATTAATTAATTTTTTAAAAGTGTATTTAAAAAAGTGAAAAGATAACGTGAAAAAGAACTCCACACTTATTTACAGATGTAACCGTTCAGGCCTTGATAGTGAAGAAGCTGTCATATGCCTTATGGTCACCTAGTGAGATCAGCGTGATTGCCTCATGGTGGCCCCGCCTACACACTAACGAATGAGTCATTATAAAATTTTTATGGCCTACAGCCTTACAGTCATATTCATAACACAGTACTAGAAACACTGTTACATTTTTCAAAAACCTCTTACCGGATGATAGGCTGACATGCAGTTTTTCCAGTTACGAGAGGGAAGGTCGTGCTGCAGACGCAAAGTCTTAAAGCAGTAGGAAACTAGCACGTTGGTAACTTTATATCAGATACCACTCAGTTTAAGTAAGGATGACTAGCGTCTACGTATGTTTTATGCATTCACGACATGCCTAAGTTTTTCTTTTTTTGATATTTCTAGGCTACAGGGTTTATCAGCAAGTTTTCTCCAATTGTCGCGAATCTCAAAAAAAATCCAATATATTTATTGAAAAAAATTCGGAGAGGGATTGGCCAGGATGGTGGAGTAGGAAAGAGTCTGAGCTCAATGCCTCTCACGGGCACCGACATCACAACAAATTACAGAGCAGCTATCGACAAGCTAGACTGGATCGCAGCGGAAAAGCTCTGCTACAACTAAAGACACAGAGAGAAGGAACCACAGCCAGACGGGGGCGAGGGGTGGAGACACGCTGCAGTCGATCCCCCCGTCCCTCACCCCACACACGGGAAAATAACTACAACTGCAGAGGCTCTTCCCAAGGAACAAGGGGTCCGAGCCCTGCACTGGGTTCCCGCACGAAGAAGACGAGCCCCCAGAGCCTCTGGCTGTGAAGGCCAGCGGGGCTTTCACCTTCAGGAGACCCACCCTTAAAGGGCACACACAGAGCCTCACTCACTCCACGACCCGGGGCAGAAGGGGGAGTTTGAAAGGAGCCTGGGTCAGCCCCACCTGCTGATCTTGGAGGGTCTCCCTGAAAGGCAGGAGGCCATGGGTGCTCCCCCTGGGGACACAGACACTGGCACAGCCGTCTGGGGGGACGCGCACCCTACTGAGCGGACACTGGTGCTGACGAGTGGCATTGGTAGTCGTCCTACCTTAGCTCCAGGACCTAACCCGCAGCAGAACTGGGACGCCTCAGGCCAAGCATCTAACTGGGCACTGATACAGCCCCTCCCCCACCAGCAGGCTGGCTGCCTTAAGACCCCTTGAGCTCACAGCCACGCTGAGACCCAGCTCGGCCCACCAGAGGGCCCAGGACCCGGCACAGCACACCAGGTCAATGGCACAAGCCCGGGGGGAACCCCAGGGTCCCACAGCCAGCCGTCAAGACCCAGCACCACCCGCCAGCAGGCCAGCACTAGCTCCAGACCTGGCCTCGCCCCCCGGTGGGTGGGCACCAGCCCCAGGACCCCTCGGGTCCCTCAGCCAGCCACCTCGGGATCCAGATGCCCCCCCATCAGCTCTGGACCCTGTCGCCCTAGCCGTGTCGAGGGCCGGTCCCACACATCAGCCCGCTGACACCCACTCCGGGACCCCAGTGCTCTGCAGCCAGAGACCCTGGGCCCTGGCCCCGCCCCCCAGCAGGCCCAGACGAGCTGTGAGACGCCTTGGACCCCTCGGCCAGCCACGTCAGGAAGCATCCCTGCCCACCAGCAGGCTGACACTAGATCTGGGGCCCCCAGCTCTGCAAGCACCCACACCCGAGCTCGGCTCTGCCCATCCGTGGGCTAGCGCTAGCCCCAGGACCCCCCGGCATCGGCAGCCTCCACACAAGGCAGGGCCTGACAACCAACCAGCCCACGGGCCGGCCACGCCAACCAAAACATCTCACGCCCGTCAGAATGGCTGTTTTCTAAAAGCTAAGAAAGATGTGTTGGCAAGGGTGCGGAGAAAAGGGAAGCCTCAGGCACTATTGGTGGGAATGTAAACTGCAATATAAACTATGCAGAACAGTACGGAGAGTCCTCAAAAAATTAAACACAGAACTACTATATGATTTCACAATTCCACTCCTGGATATATAGCCAAAGAAAACAAAAGCACTAATCAGAAAAGATATATGCACCTCTATATATTCATTGCAGCATTATTTACAAGAGTCAGAATACGGAAGCAACGTAAGTGCCCACCACTGGATGAATGGATAAAGAAGATGTGGGAGGTATGTATATATATATTGGACCAAAAAGTTCATTCAGGTTTTTCTGTGCCATCTTATGGAAAACCTGAACGAAACTTTTGGCCAGCTCAATATAATTGAATATTACTCAGCCATAAAAGAATGAAATCTTGGGAATTCCCTGGCGGTGCAGTGGTTAGGACTCTGCGCTTTCACTGCTGAGGGCCCTGGTTCAATCCCTAGCCGCAAGGTATGGCCAAAAAAGAAAAGAATGAAATCTTGCCATTTGCGACAACATGGATAAACCCAGAGGGCATTATGCTAAGTGACACAAGTCAGACAGAGAAAGACAAATGCTCTGTGAGTTTACTTACATGCAGAATCTAAAAAACAAACCAAATAAACAAATATAGCAAAACAAACAGTTATAGATACAGAGAACAAACAGGTGGTTGCCGGGCGGGGGGGGGGTGGCGCATGGGGAGAGGGAAGAAATAGGTGGGGGAGATTAGGAGGTACCAACTTCCAGCTGCACAGTGAGTCACAGGAATGCAACGTACAGTGTGGAGAGTGTGGTCAACGGCTATGCAATAGCTTTGTACGGCAACATATTTGTAACTAGACATCATGGTGATCATTTTGAAAGGCACAGAAATATCAAATTACTACGCGTGTAACAGAAAACGACGTAGTGTAGTAGGTCAATTATGCTTCAAAAACCAACAAATAAAAAAACTCAGAGAACAAGAGATCGGTTTTGTGGTTACCAGAGGCAAGGGGTGGGAGGCGGGGGACCTGGATGAAGGTGGTCAAAGGTACAGACTCCCAGGTATAAGGTAAATAAGTCTTAGTGATGCAACGTGCGACACCATAAATGTAACTGGTGCTGCTGCACGTCCTACACGAAAGTACAGGGAGTGAATCCTAAGAGTTCGCATCCCAAGGAAACGTTTTTCCTGTTTCGTTAATTGTGTATCTATATGAGATTCACCAAACTTACTGTGATCATCTTTTCATGATGTCTGTAAGTCAAATCATTCTGCCGCACACTTGAAACTTATGGAGTGCTGTATGTCAATTATGGCTCAATAAAACTGGAAGGAAGGGCTTCCCTGGTGGCGCAGTGGTTGAGAGTCCGCCTGCCGATGCAAGGGATGCGGGTTCGTGCCCCGGTCCGGGAAGATCCCACGTGCCGCGGAGCGGCTGGGCCCGTGAGCCATGGCCGCTGAGCCTGCGCGTCCGGAGCCTGTGCTCCGCAACGGGAGAGGCCACAGCAGTGAGAGGCCCGCGTACCGCAAAAAAAAAAAAAAAAAAAAAAAGAAAAAATTCTGCATATAAGTGGACCCGTGCCATTCAAACCTGTGTTGGTCAAGGGTCAACTGTATAAGGCCCACATCCCTGATGAACACAGACGCAAAGATCCTCAATAAAATGTTAGCAAATCGAATTCAACAGTACCTTCAAGGGACGATGATCAAGTGGGATTTATTCCAGGGATGCAAGGATGTTTCAACATCTACAAATCAATCAAGGGGATACACCACATTAACGAAAGGAATGATAAAGAGCATATGATCATCTCAGAAGATGCCAAAAACTGTTTGACAAAATCCAACTTCCTTTCATGAGAAAATTCTCAACATGGATATAGAGAGAACGTACCTTGACACGATCAAGGCGTACGTGCCCAGCCCAGGGAATTTCCTTCTAGTACCAGTTGGCTGGCAGTTTCGATCAGGAATGGCTACTGGATTTTGTCAAACGCTCACCAGGATTCTACTGGGATGATCGTATGAGGTACACCATCTTGAACAAATGAAATGTGGCTACAATAAGTATTTTCACATCATTTTCTAAAAATTCTGTCATTTTCTGGATTGCGATCAATGTTCTCCTTATTACGGGTCACATTTCTCCCACTTCTTGGCATGTCTTGTCGTTTTTTATCGGTCGCCAAGCACTGTAAACTTTACATTGTTGATGGTTCGATGTTTTCGTATCCTATAAATATTCTCAAGCTGTGTTCTGGGATGTATTCAGTTATCTGGAAAAATTTAACCCCTCTGGGTCTTGATTTCAAGTTTTTAGGCAAAATTAGAGCAGCTTTTAGGTCTAAGTCCAACTTTGTACCATTTCTGAAGCAAATTCTTTTGAGTACGTTACCTCATGCCCAGAAACTATGCAGTTTTCCTTTCCTTTCCTAGAAGCTGGTGGGACAGGAACTCTTCCCAGCCTTGCGTGTGCTCTGAGACTTGTTCTCTCTCAGAGAACTGGGTGGTTCTTTCCCTGCCTTGGATGTGTCAGGACTCCGCCCTCACACTCTAGTTGCTTCTGGTATATTTGAGGAGCTCATCTCACATGTTCTCCATCTCTCTGAGATCACTGTTTTTCACTGCTTGAAGTTCCAAGTCTTAAAAACCACTGTTGTATCTATTTTGCCCAACTTTTCACTTGTTTTGGGTGTTTGTGTAGAGGGGAGGGAGAGAAATCCAGTCTCTATCACTCCCTTTGGGGTAGAAGCAGAAGTTGAGACTTCTCATTACAGGAAAATAAATACTCTTTAAGCCGCTTTTAGATGTTCTGTCATGTGCAATAGAAAGAACGAAAGACAAAAAAACCCTGACAAAGACGACCACCATGTTGAACTGTTTCATTTTACTTTGTTAAAGTGTCTTCAATTACGTCAGTTGAAGATTCACCCGGTTTACTCACAATCTTTTTTTAAATGTCAGTACTTCCAGTAAGAGCAAAGAGCTATCAACTCTTTCTCATTGAATGCAAATTGTTTCTGACTGCTTCCCATCTAATAGCTGGCTGAGATTAGCCAGACTGACAATGAAAAATTTAGTTGGGGGCGGGGGGGCCAAGGCGAGAAATGGTCTGAAATTTGGAGAGGAGATAGAGCAAGCTTCGGGAGAAAAATACATCTGGGGGGGGAAGAAGGGAGACTTTTGTTCTGTTCGAGGATACTGGGGAGAAATATTTAAATGAAGGCCCGAAAGGTGTCCAATCATTAGGCTTGATCATATGAACCTGCCATTTTGTAGGTCAAAAGGGAAACTATCGGACTCCCCCGGCGGTCCAGCGGTTAGGACTCCGCGCTTCCAATGCAGGGGCCGTGGGTTCGACCCCCGGTCCGGAGCTGAGATGCCGTGCGGTGCAGCCAACACTACCACCAACCAAAAAACCAGGTAAACTATCAGTGATTTCATGCCGTGCAACAAAATATTGTTTTCAAAACTTTGCAGTGAGCTGACTGGTCTGCCGCTCCCAGGAGGGAGAACACTGGCTGGTACAGGCTAGCCCTCCTGTGAGCGAGTTTATTTATGTATCCCCCATGGTCCTGACGCTAGGGATAGAGCCCTCAGGAAGACAGAAGAACTCACATGGAGCCTGTGACAAGGCTGGGAAACGGTGGTCAAGCGGTGCACTTGTGCAGCGCCAGCCATGTAAAAACCTTTCAGGCAAATGGGATGGAGAAGAAGGGCATGAGCGTGGCGTTTTCATGGGACAGAGGGAATAATGATGTGCCTGGAGCGATGGGGACAGTCATTGCCGATAAACTGAAGAATCAAGATAAGGCTTTATATTTTATTCTCGGAGACATCAGACGTCACCCGGAGTGACTAAGTCCCATGGTTTGCCCTCTTTCAAAAATAATACAATGGAATATTACTCATCCATAAAAAGAAACGAAATTGAGCTATTTGTAATGAGGTGGATAGACCTAGAGTCTGTCATACAGAGTGAAGTAAGTCAGAAATAGACAAATACCATATGCTAACACATATATATGGAATTTAAGAAAAAAAATGTCATGAAGAACCTAGGGGTAAGACAGGAATAAAGACACAGACTTACTAGAGAATGGACTTGAGGATATGGGGAGGGGGAAGGGTAAGCTGTGACAGAGTGAGAGAGTGGCATGGACATATATACACTACCAAACGTAAAATAGATAGCTAGTGGGAAGCAGCCGCATAGCACAGGGAGATCAGCTCGGTGCTTTGTTACTGCCTGGAGGGGTGGGATAGGGAGGGTGGGAGGGAGACGCAAGAGGGAAGAGATATGGGAACATATGTATAACTGATTCACTTTGTTATAAAGCAGAAACTAACACACCATTGTAAAGCAATTATACTCCAATAAAGATGTAAAAAATAAAAATAAAAAAAAATAACTGTACCACCTGGTAAAGTAAGACATTCCTGGACTAACCTAGGAACTTAACTCTCACTACTTCTCACTCCCCTATGACACACAACCTGATATTTAAAGTTGGGTGAGTGTGAATCTTCGCTTTAGAAACATAAATCTGCTCCCAAGTTGGAGAATAACTCTATTTAAATAAAGCAGAAAGAGAAACTCCCATCCTCCTGGAATATATTGCTATTTAATGACCTATAAGACAGAGGTCCAACTTGACCATGGGCTCTTAAGAGATGAGACAGAGAGTGTCAAACGTTTTAGCAGAGAATCTGAGAGTTTCAGAGACAGTGCTGCTGTGCACCGAGGAGATAACACCTCCCGTTCCTTCTTTCTGGCCTTTTCCGTGAGGGGGACACGGACTTATTGTGCCCCCCTCCTAAACTTCAGTATTTGAGGGATTTTTCTATCTGCATCAAAAAGGTCAGATACCACAAAGACCACACTGATGACCTATGTTCTCTAAAAACACTTTCAGTTCAGATCTTCCGACATCAGGCACCCTTATCATTTCAAGACTGCTTGACATTTAGGGCCTTAGGTACAAGGTTGAAGTCAGTAGACAAACTCCTTATATAATTCCAGACTAGAGAAAATAATAAAGAATTCTCATTTCATTTTAAGAAGACAGCGCACACAGGGAACAATATTCAACATCCTGTGATAAACCGTAACGGAAAAGAATATGAAAAAGAATGTTTGTGTATAACTGAGTCACTTCGCTGTACAGCAGAAATTAACACATTATAAATCAACTATACCTCAATACATTTTTTTAAATAGAAGACAGAACAACTTTTTCCTGACATTTAAGAGCACAGTGTATGCCAACCCTCTTCTAAGTGTTTTACGTGTAGTAACTCATTTAATCCTCATGGCAATCCAGAGAAGTATTACCTGTATTCTCACTTTACAGATGAGGCCACGAAAAGGGAAAGAATAAGTATTCCGTGGACACACAGCCAGTGAGTGGGGACAATGGGGCCCAAACCCAGGCAGTCTGTTCCCAAATCCTGGCACCAAAACCTGATCATGGTAATATAAAACCAGAAAACAACTGATCCATCCCCCTCATAAAGACACAAAAATTAACAAAGACGATGCAGAAGTGCACCACATAAATCCTACAACCAATGTATTCCAGAAATTCAAGAATGATCGATATTAACAAATCTATCACAGACATAGAGAACAGACCTGTGGTTGCCAAGGGGTGGGGGAGGGGAAGGATGGATTGAGAGTTTGGGATTAGTAGATGCAAACCATTATGTACAGGATGGATAAACAACAAGGTCCTACTGTAGAACACAGGGAACTATATTCACTATCCTGTGATAAACCATAATGGAAAAGAATATTTAAAAAAGAATGTGTGTGTGTGTGTATATATATATATGTATGTATAACTGAATCACTTCATTGTACAGCAGAAATTAACACATTGTAAATCAACTATACTTCAATAAAATAAAAAAAGAAATCTATCGACATTAAAAAGTTACATCAAAGGAGGATAAAACAAATTATTATAAGTAGATGATGAAAAGGCAATCGTTAGAGTTTGGTAATCGTTTCTAATAAAATCTATATAAATAAAATTTAAATATGTTAAAAATTCTTTGCCAAAGACCAAGAGTAAAGATCATTTACAGTAGTAAATACGAATGCTTTTTCCATTAAAATAAGGAACAAGACATTGATACGAATAATTGTCATTATTATTCAAATTGATTAGGGGTTCCAGAATATTGAAAACTGTGAGAAAATACAATAATCAATATAAATATTAGAAACATCATAACAGCCTCTTTCTGCTAAATGTGATTGAATACTCGGAAGAAAAGCAAAAGACCTGTAAGATAAAGGAGTGTGTTAGAGCCATTGGATTAAAGATAACTAAAGTTTAAAAACTTTTTTTCTTCACGTTAGCAATAACCACCTAAAACTTAAAATGGAGAAAAACATTCCATTTGTCTAATGGGATGCAAATTTTAAAATAAAGTTAAAATAAAAGTAGAAGATCAATTTTAAAATGTGTCTTATTATGAAATAACATCTTCACAAGTAGAAAAATATACTGTGAAACTCACAGAAACAGAGAGATGGTTGCAGGGGCAGGAGGTGGGAGAAATGGGGAGATGTCGGTCCAAGGGTACAAATTTCCAGTTATAAGAAGAATAGGTTCTGGGATCTAATGTACAGCGTGGTGACTATAGTCAACAACAGTGTACTGTGTACAGTAAGTCTCCTACATACGAACCTTCAAGTTGCGAACTTTCAAAGATGTGAACGTGCGTGCGCATATCCAATCACGTAAGCTAGTTCACGTGTCTGGCGTACACTGTCACGTGTGCGCATCCTCTACAATTGGTGGTGCTTTTGTGTACTTTACTGTACAGTACTGTTGCTGTGCAACATGAGGAGCTTACTCATGAAGACCCGATGGAATTGGGGGCCCAGAGAAAGGATGAAGAGGGACAGGAGGAAGAAGTAACTGAAGAACCGAAGAGATTCACGATGCAGGAAGTGGCAGGGGATTTTCTTTATCTGAGGAGGCACTGTTACATTTTGAGACACAGGACCCGAACGTAGAACGGTACACGAAAGTTGCAGCTACCGTTCAGAATGCAATCCAGTGCTGCCGTGTCATCTACGACGAGAAAAAAGGAGCTACTACCCAGACATCACTGGACCGTTTTTTCAAGAGGGTGGATAGACTTGAATCCAGCAAGGAACCAGCACCTGAGCCATCAGCGTCAGGCGTGAGTGCAATTGCAGCTCGCCCTCCGTCTGCTATTGCTGACGGTCCTTCAGCTCTACCATCTCTCACCGCCCTCCCTCCTCCAGTCAGTAACTCTTCCTGCCTGTTCACTCGATGCCAGCCCCTGTGTGCCAGCTGTTGTGCGGCACTACTGTACTTTTCAAGGGACTGCGATGTAAGATTTAAAATGTTTTCCTTATTTTTTGTGTTGTTTCTTTTTATGTATTAGTTGCATGAAAAGTATTATAAACCTATTACAGTGCAGTACTATATAGCCGATTGTGTTAGGTGGGTACCTAGGCTAACTTTGTTGGACTTAAGAACAAAATGGGCTTACGAACGCGCTCTCAGGATGGAACTCGTTCGTATGTAGGGGACTTAACTGTACTTGAAGTTTGCTACAAGAGAGTAGATCTTAAATGTCCTCACCATAACAAAACCTACAACAACAAAAAATGTATATATATATGATGGAATACTACTTGGCCATAAAAAAGAAGGAAATATATGCCATTCGCAGCAACAAAGAAGGACCTAGAGATGATCATACTGAGGTAAGTCAGAAAGAGAAAGACAAATACATGTGATGTCACTTCTATGTGGAATCTAAAATATGGCACAAATGAACCTATCTACAAACAGAAACAGACTCACACACATAGAGAACAGACTAGTGCTTGTCAAGGGGGAGGCAGGGTGGGAGAGCCATGGAGGGGGAGTTTGGGGTTAGCAGATGCAAACTATTATATATAAAATGGATAAAACAACAAGGTCTTACTGTATAGCACAGGGAACTATATTAATATCCTGTGAAAAACCATCATGGAAAAGAATATTTTAAAAAGAATATATATATATATATATAAACAGAATCACTTTGCTGTACAGCAGAAATTAACACAACTGTAAATCAACTATACTTCAATAAAATAAAATTTTTTAATGATAATTATGTGAGGTGGTGGAGATGTTAATTAACTCTGTTGTGGCCATAATTTTGCAATATATACAAGTATCAAATCATCACATTGTAAACCTTGAACTTACACAATATTTTATATATATATATATATATATATATATCTCAATAAAGCTGGAAAAATTAAAACACCACCATTTGGGAACTGTATAAAAGTAGCTCATAAATATTTAGAATTAATACAAAATAAATTTTCACATTATACAGAAAATGACAACTCTGAAACAAGCAATGGAAACCAACGAAAGCATTAGACAAAAATATTCTGTCTAACATAATTTGTTAATAATTAATTTTTTCAATATCTAAATTAAAGTTAAAGAAATTAGAAAAAGATCAAAAATTCCAGGGAAAGAAGGAATTAATAAAGAGGAAATAAAATGTTAATTAAGAAACATACAAATGTGAATGCTATCTTAAAAATCCAAGAACTTATGTTTTTTAACTAATCTAAGAAAAACAATAGAATATTCAAATGTAAAATAAATGATAAAGGAGAATTAATTGCAGAGAAAGAAAACTGAAGAAAACTGGAGGGAACAATTTGTTTACACCTATGGAAATACACTAGAAGACCTAAATGAAATATTTATTTTTCAAAGAAGGTGTAATCTACCAAAACTGCTTTCATAAGAATTGTTATATTAGCACAGAAAGTGATAGAAAAAGACCCTTAAATACCTTCAGGTGACTATGGTTCCAGAGGATAAACCAATGCAACGGGAATTCTCTCATTCATTGCTGGGGGGAACGCAGCCACTGTGGAAGACAATCTGACAGTTTCTTATAAACTAATCATCCTTTTATCATAAAATCCACCCATCACACTTCTTGGTATTTACCCAATGAAGATGAAAAACTGATGTCCAAACAAATGTTTACAGTAGCTTTATTCATACCTGCCCCAAATTGGAAGCAACCAAGATGTCCTTCAGGGGACTTCTCTGGCAGTCCAGTGGTTAAGACTCCGAGCTCTCACTGCTGAGGGTCTTGGTTCAATCCCCGGTCAGGGAACTAAGATCCCACAAGCTGTGAGGCACAGCCAAAATATTCAAAATTTTTAAAAATTTTAAATAAGATATCCTTCAGGAGGTGGCTGGATAAACTGTGGTCCATCCAGACAATGGAATATTATTCAGTGCCAAAAAGCAATGAGCTACCCACCAGTCTGAAAAGGCTACCTGCTATATGATTCCCACCATCAGTAAAAAGTGGTTTATTCTCCCCGGTGTAGGAGAATTGCAAATTAAAACCACGCTGAGTCACTATTTTTCACTGATCATAATGGCGAAATTACAAAAGTTGAATAACACACACTGTAATTGAAGCTACGGGAGAATAAGAACTCAATGTTGCCAGGGGAATGGTACCCTGAAATAACCACTAGGGAAGGCAGGTAAGTAATAGCTATCAAAGTTAATCGGTGACCATGATTCCACCCCTAGGAACTTATCCTGCAGATATATATGCACACACACAAAATAACAAATGCACAAGGTCCAATGTGGAACGATCTCCAAGGTCTATTGGTAGGCAGAAAAAAGTCAAATGCATATTGTGTAAGTAAGGTGACTTCTGTGGGTTTTCCAATGGTAGAAAAATAAGAGTCTATATTATGTGTTTGTTTATGCATAAACAAATTATGGGAGGATACATAAAGACACTAATAAAAGCCGCTACCCGCTGAGGTGAGACAGGAACGGCCAGGAGGGGGGTTTTCACCAGGGTGCCTTTCAGTGTGTCTTCATTTTTGGACCAAATGAATGTATTATGCATGCCCTGTTCAAATCATTAAAACCTCATTAAATCTGTATACACACACAGTATGCTATGTGGAACGATATCCTACCAGTTTGTCACCATTGATTACTGGGTGGGAGGAGGACGGAAGAAAAAGAGAATGACTGTCCTTTTTTAAAGTGCAAGAGGAAAAGAACATGAATGGTGACATGAACCACGAGGCCAAAAAAGGTGCTTGTCTCAGAACATGTGATTTCAGATGGCTTTTATATTAATATACATATATATAGAGAGAGATAGTCTGCATTTTTATATAATTAACATCTACTATTGTGTAATCAAAAACTGGTTATTTTCATTTCATAGAAAATTTTCAACAAATCAAAACTACCATTTATTTCTCAAAAGGAAAAACCAAAGAAGATTTTACACTATAGAAGGAAAACATTTAGCCCATCTTTAGAAAGAAAATTTACAAATCAGAAATATGGATATCTTCTTTTAAAAAGAGAATTTTCTTTTCTTATTGAGACACCTTACTATATTCTTAGGTAGAAATAACACATTCCAAATTCAGTTGTATTTGGGTCTTACCCTATACTTTTTTACTCTCTTAAAAAGAAATCCTCAGGACCAGTATGCCTGACATTCAGTTTCGAGGCTTGGGAAACATTATTGAGATAATTATATGGTCATGAAATAATGTCTACTGTGAAACTTAGTGGTTTATAAATGCATTCGTTAATTGTTGACACTAGATCATGCTAGATAGGGTTCATTATATGATTCTATTTTCTGTACGTCTGGATATCTTTCTTAAGAAAAAGTTTTAAATTGTACAATACAAAATGAGTTAGCTGCTGAGATGCATTCCAGCTCTGTGTGATTTGAGAATCACAAGAAAAATTCACTGTTCTCTTCTTACATCAGCAGACTTTTAAAAAGAAAGTAATTTCTCACAGTTTTCCCTGGAAACCGAGACACACAATACTTTTGTTATCTTCCGTAAAAATAAAACTTTAAATGGATGATGAATAAAATATGTCGATTCTGGTCATTGTGGGAACTAAATTGCATTATGAAATGTTCAGGGAAACTCATACAGTGTGAGGACATGATGAATTGCAGCATTTCTCTTTGTCAGCCTGGCTGCTCCTACCCTTATAGTAACTATCACAACCCAGATGATCTGTGAAAATGGAAGAAAGAAATCAGTCCTACGGAGGAAAGAATTGGGGCCCATAGATTTCACGTGGTCTGAACCCATGTCTCCTTAGCTCAAAAGCACTTTCTTTTTTCCACTTCCCCAAATCACCTCTGCACAAATGACGCACGGTAAATCCCTCTGGAATCAGTAAATAATATAAACTGTCAATGAATGGTGGCAAAGTGGAGAATGCTCATTGTGTGTTGTGACTTAAGATCAAGCAGACGTTGCATAGCAAAGAAAATCATCAGCAAACCGAAAAGACAACCTACGGAACGGGAGAAAATATTTGCAAATGATGCGGCCAACGAGGGATTAATTTCCAAAACATACAAACAGCTCATACAACTTAATATCAAAAAAAATCCAATCAAAAAATGAGCAGAAGATCTAAATAGGCATTTCTCCAAAGAAGACATACAGATGGCCAACAAACACATGAAAACATGCTCAACATCGCTAATTATTAGAGAAATGCAAATCAACACTACAGTGAGGTATCACCTCACACCGGGCAGAATGGCCATCATCAAAAAATCTACAAACAATAAATGCTGGAGAGGGTGTGGAGGAAAGGGAGCCCTCCTGCACTGCTGGTGGGAATGTAAACTGATACAGCCACTATGGAGAACAGTATGGAGGTTCATTAAAAAACTACAAATAGAACTACCATTTGACCCAGCAATCCCACCCCTGGGCATATATCCAGAGAAAACTCTAATTCAAAAAGATACATGCACCCCAATGTTCACTGCAGCACTATTTACAATAGCCACGACATGGAAGCAACCTAAGTGTCCATCACGGATAAATGGATAAAGAAGATGTGGTACATATATACAGTGGAATACTACTCAGCCATAAAAAAGAATAAAATAATGCCATTTGCAGCAAGATGGATGGACCTAGAGATGATCATACTAAGTGAAGTAAGTCAGACAGAGAAAGACAAATATCATATGATATCACTTATATGCGAAATCGAAAAAAAATGATACAAATGAACTTATTTACAAAACAGAAATAGACTTACAAACATAGAAAACAAACATGGTTACCAAAGGGGAAAGGGTGGGGAGGGATAAATTAGGAGTTTGGGATGAGCAGATACAAGCTACTATATATAAAATAAATAAACAACAAGGACCTACTGCATAGAACAGGGAACTATACTCAATATCTTGTAATAACCTATAATGGAAAAGAACCTAAAGCAGTATATACAGATATATATATTACTTTGCTGTACACCTGAAACTAACACAACATTGAAAATCCACTATATTTCCAGTAAAATTGTTTTAAAAGCCAAGCAGACTGCCTGAGTCAAAATCCTGACTCCATTACCGTGAAGCTTGGACAAGGTCTTAATATCTATCATCCAAACATCCATTCTTTCTCTTCTAAAATGAGGAAAGCAATAGTATGGATCTATTAGGATTGTTAAAAGGATTAAATGACATGTCAGGAAGGTACTCATTGTGTCTGGTTCATACATGTCATAAATATTAGTTGTCTTTATTATATATATATATATATATGTTTTTATATATATTTAACACTAATAATATATATTTTATTTACATATCATATAAAAATAGATACAAACAAAATATATATTATTAGCGTTACCACTAATATATATCAAAAAGCTATGCCTTCCATGAAGAAACTGAGATATTTTTAACTCAAATCAAAACCAATTTATCACCGTCTTAATCTTTTAGAGGCTATAGAGATTCTACCTAGTTGTACAAATTTGCAGGATCAGTTGTTTTGTTATTTTCCAATGCATTGCACACTCAGGCCCTTTCTGGACTTTTTTGGATTTGCTTGAGTTTTGGTGAAAGAAAACACTGACAGTATGTATGTGAGAGTTGTTTTAATGTTAAGAAGCAAAAGAAGAGAGTTCTTTGAAATAAAATCCACATTTAAGACTTTTCAAAGGCATGCATGTTCACATTGTTGATAGCTCTAAAAATGTCATCTTTTCAGAGTGCCTGTCACAGTGCCAGGCCTAGCATGTGACAAAAGGCCCAGAATGACCACCGTGTCCTAGCTGTGAGGCCTTGTCTGGTGACAGGATCACTCTGAGAGTCAAACAATGTACAGGAGGGCCTCATCACCCCATATTCCTAATAAGAGGTTGTGAAAGGGGTCAAACGCCAAAACACAACATTTTTCACAAATGACCTTTTTTAAAAAAATTAATTAATTAATTAATTTGGCTGCATCGGGTCTCTTCTCTCTAGTTGAGGCGTGAGAGCTCAGTAGTTGCGGTGTGAGGGCTTAGTTGCCCCGCGGCATGTGGGATCTTTGTTCCCCGACCAGGGATCGAACCCACGTCCCCTGCATTGGGGGGGGGCAGATTCTTAACCACTGCGCCACCAGGGAAGTCCCACAAATGACCATTTTTAAAATGACTCCTGAACATCCTTCCCTGCTTAGTGCCTGCATCTGTCATGGCCCAAGCCAGGAGGCAAACACCTCCCATCTTAGTGACTCCAGCCCTCTCCGACTAATGGAATTACAGTAAAAATTCAGCAGCAGGGCTTCCCCGGTGACACAGTGGTTAAGAATCCGCCTGCCAATGCACGGGACATGGGTTCAAGCCCTGGTCCGGGAAGATCCCACATGCCGCGGAGCAACTAAGCCCGTGTGCCACAACTACTGAGCCTGCGCTCTGGAACCCGCGAGCCACAACTACTGAGCCCACGTGCCACAACTACTGAAGCCCGCGCACCTAGAGCCCGTGCTGTGCAGCAAGAGAAGCCACCGCAATGAGACACCCGTGCACCGCAACAAAGATCCAACGCAGCCAAAACTAACTAAATAAATAAATTTATTTTGTTTTAAAAATCAGTAGTAGTAAAAATCTCCTTCAATTTTAAGTCCTGCAACAGATGCAAGGTTTGTTAAACTGGATAAAAGGCATGTTGAAGAACTGCCCAAATTTCATGCAAGGTTACCAAAACATAAGTTATCTGGCAGAATTTGACCAGCTACAATTGCAGAAGAGAAATCAACAGGGGTGATCGGTGCCCCAAAAGGGAAGGATTCAAATCCTGCAAGACTAATCAAGGCCTAATCAGATATTTTTACAAAAAAAATTATGATTATGCTGTGAAAATTAAGTGTGACTTGAAGCACAGACCCTAACTACCATACAAATTGTATTCCTCCCCAGTGAACACAGTTCATTTCTGGAGAACTAGTATATAACTTCAGTTACAAACTCAATGGCGTTAGATAGAAAACTTGTCATAATTTTTAGTTTCATTTTTCAAAATAAAGCCGTAATCATTTTTCACTCTTCACTTGAAAATGTTGATCCTTGTTTTAAACATTCATCTCAGGCGACTACTTTTAATACCTATTAGACTACAAGGACATAAATCAAAGAGCTTTATTAAACGAGAGTATCGTAAGGATTTAATATTGCCAAATATTTGGTGATTTAATCTTCAAATGATCACTAACCAGCAAAATCTGCATCTTTCTCAACATCGCAGTGATATTGCTGCTACCAAAAGCGCCGTTCCAAGCCTGTCGTCTTCATCCTCCTGCGACAATTCTCAATCGTCTGACATAAAAATCCGACTCCGGATTTGGATGTCGAGGCCAGGCCAGGTCCCCCACACTTAACCTATACAGACACCATTCCCTCTGTGCTGGCTTCTCGTTAAAATAAAGATAAAGGTCCTAAAATAAAGTTGAGAGTCCCACTATTTCAAACTCCACTCAATTTCTATAGAATGAAAATAACAAAAACTTTTAAAACCTGAAGATCTACTGATTTCTATGTTACATAAAAACTGTATAAAATGTACTGAGCCCTCTCTACACACACACACACACACACACACACACACACACACACACTCATACACACTCTCAAATGGAAATACTGCTAAAGCAGATACGTTTTCTGTCTCAGTCACAGGCAATGATGATTTAAAACCATGAAGTACCACTTATAACAGAATTCACAAATTCAAATGCCTACAAACCCATGCCTGGGCTGGGTGTAAGCAAATACACAAAAATCTGTCAGCAGCGGGAGTACTGACCACCAAGAGAACCCATCCCATCCACGTGGGAATAGGAGAGGGGTCCCCAGATCTTTCCAAATCTCAAGAGAAAGAAAAAATCTAAATTTTTATGAAAAAGTTTGTAAAATGAATAACTTTTTAACAATGATTGTGGCCAAAACAGAAATAAGCAAAGCTAACTCTGTACCAAGTTGATGGTATGAGCAAAAAGAGAAGAATTATTTCAAGTGATTTTAAAACACTGTATTTTGACCACATGCTGTTAGTGGGAAAGAAAACACATACACAGAAGGAGATTGTAAACTACATTCAGTGTTATTCTCATAAGTGGTAAAATTGGCATTGTTATTCTAGATCTATGAGATGCAGTAGGATAAAGCATTAACAGTGCTAAAAACCAAGATTTCAGCATAAAAAGATGTAACTATAAAATCAAAGAAGTAAAAAGTGCAGTCTTAATGTTTACTTGAAAATAACAGTATGAACTATTTTTCCCTTTCAGAAAAGACTTGTTTCCTGTCTTTGTCAATTGAAAGGCTAGAAGCAATGACAAACTAGTAACAACAAACGGTCCTAGCGCTCAGATTCTGGGCTCTAACGAGCGTCTCTCTAGGACTTCCTGGAGAAATCTGAGGTCTGCAACAGGAAATGTATGGAAGGACCTAGGATATCTTGTCCCACCTCAAGCAAAAATGTTATTAAAAGAGAGAAGGGTCGTATCAAAATTACACAGGAACTAACTGGATGGGGTCGCCAAGGGATAAAGATAGTACAAGTTGACCATCAAAAAAGAACGTAAGGACTACAATATATCGAAGCATACCAAATATATTAAAATATATGTGTCCCTAATGATACGACAAAGAAAAAACAGAACCTCATTGGTCAGCATCAAATAATTACTCAGACAATTTATGGAGGACAGGACTTAAGTATTTATTCTGTCTGTCCCACATGGACCATACTTCAGGGCAACCAAACAGTTGACGAAGAGAAGTTATTCCTGATAAAGAGGCCAGCCAACAAATCTAGGAGGAGTGACAGAACGAGGAAATGGCCTTTCTTCCATCCCTAGTGAACCGATGGATCTAGAACTGGTCAATGACTGCTAAAGCTATCAGGTGAAAGATTGAGGCAGAACGTTTATCAGTTAGATTTTCATTACAGAAATTTTCAACCATATGCCAAAGCAGACTTTCAAAAAACTTATCAGAGCAAAACCAAATTAACCGTAACTCCTTCTAGGGTCATCAAATACATAATCAATGCTCGGATTTCTTGGATTGTCTACCAAACACATAATTTTTTAGACTTTGTCAAAATCCATATCCAAACGAGGGCCACAGATTGCTTCCAATTCATGTTGATCTTAAGTGTCTGTTAAGCTATCATTTCTCCCTTGGTTTGTTTGTTTTTTCCTAGAAGGAGTTTGTTCTGTTCAGTTTTTTTTCCTATTCTGGATTTTGCAGACTTGATCTGAACAGTGTGATTTGACATATTCCTCTGATCCCATATTTTTATAAATCGGTGGTTACGTTTAAGAGCTTGATCGATCGATTTTTCAGGTTAACCTTTTGGGCAGAAATATTTCCCAGGTGGGGCTTTGGATTATGATGTCGGCCATGGTGGCAGAGTTTTACTCTGCCTCTGCCTATGAAAACTGACAGAGAACCCAGGGTAGCAAAACAAAAAGTATTACGGCATCTCAAGAAAAACAGAAAACCAGGCTGGGGACAAATCACTGGCTCCTGGATGGTCCATTTAGTACCAGCACCTTTGATGGGAAAAGGGAAAGAAAAGACAACAGGGCCGCTGCAGGGTCTGAAAGCAGAATCCCAAAGTAGTCAACAAGCTGGTCACTGAGAGGCAGAAAGTGGCCGGTTTGAGAACAGCAACTGAGAGGCATCCCACACACCAGAAGGTGGTGCTTCAAGGACCAGCAGGGACTGGAGCATCTTTAGCTTATGAATACGTGAAACTAACAAGCTGTATGAGCTGGACGTTCGTGGCCCTCAAACTCCACGTGTTGAAGCCCTAACTCCCAGGGTGGCTGTATGTGGAGGAGGAGCCTACAGGGAGGTAACTGAGGTTAAGTTAGGTCATGAGGGTGGGGCTGTAATGGGATAGAATTGGTGGCCTTATAAGAAGAGGAAGAGGGAGATCTCTCTCCCTCCGGAGAGCACTCAGAGAAAAGGCTCTGTGAGGACAAAGGGCCGTCTGCACACCAGGAAGAGTTCTCACTAGAAGCTGAACCCTGCAGAACCCTTCAGAACTGTGAGGAAGGAAAAGTACGTTGTTACAGCAGCCTGAGCGGGCACAGTCCCACGCTGAGCAGAAGCTTCTAGGAGTGGATTCCCAAGTAGGCAGGGCTGGGACAAGAAGCAAAAGGAAAACCAGAGTCCAAATAAAAGCAGGAAAGGGTAAGAACCAGGAAATTTCCAAGTAGGGAGCTATTTCTTAAACACCACGAATCCCCCAGAAAATCAGCTCTAATCCACCCCTCCCTTCTAAAAGTGCAGGACGCTAAGCTCCCAAAGATAAGCAAGAGAAAGGGATGATGGTGGAACCTCATACAAGACAGTATCTGAAAGAGAAAGAGAGAAAATAAGCAAATAAAATAACGCACCTGCAGACAAGGAAATGATGCCAGAAAGAGGCCTCCTCAAAAAAGATTAAAACTGTAACCGTAATATTTCAAAACGAGCAAAAGGAAATTATGAAAATGATGTCAGATATTAAAAAAATAAATCAGGCCCCAGAAGAGGCGGCTGACAATGCCTCTTAAAAATGCTTTTCTTGAAGTAGAGCTGGTTTACAATGTTGTGTTAATTTCTGCTGTACAGCAAAGGGACTCAGTTATACACACACACACACACACACACATTCTTTTTCAGATTCTTTTCCATGATGGTTTATCAAAGGATACTGAATAGAGTTCCCAGTGCTATACAGTAGGACCTTGTTGTTGATCCATTCTATATATAATAGTTTGCATCTGCTAATCCCAAACTCCCAATCCATCCCTCCCCTCCCCCTTGGCAACCACAAGTCTGTTCCCTATGTCTGTGAGTCTGTTTCTGTCGTAGAGAAGTTCATTTGTGTCGTATTTTAGATTCCACATATAAGTGATATCATATGGTATTTGTCTTTCTCTGTCTGACTTATTTCACTTAGTACAATCATCTCTAGGTCCATCCATGTTGCTGCAAATCAGACAACGCCTTTTAAAACACAATGATTTTCATAAACTGCGACCAGATAATCCCCTGCCCATTTCTAAGGAAAAAAAGTTCAAACCATATATACAAAAATGTTCGTTGCAGTTATGGAAAAAATGGGAATAAGTTGGTTATTAGCAATGATTTGAAAAGTACATAATCGTTTTTAATAGAGTGTGTGATCATCAGGGTAAATGATCACCCCAAGGCCATCGCCCACCTCGGCCCTGCTGCCGTGCGAACAGAAGCCCAGGTTTGCTCTGGGTCTGCGTCAGGCCCGTCCCTTTCCAAGCACCCCCTTTTGTATCTCCCACAACCAGACGAAAGGGTCTGAGGGACTCTGCCTCTTGGCTGCTCTAGCCCCAGGCTTTGAGGCAGAAGTAGCCACAGAGAGACAGCGTTCCTAATCCCGGCAAGGGCAGAGACAGCGGCACTGCTTCTGGAATCCAGGCCTCAGTGGCAGAGGGTCTAGGCAGAAGCCCCCAGGTGTTCAGAGGAAGTGATGATTGAGTTAGGAACTAGAGTTTTAAGTCACCAGTTTATTAATAGTTCTGTGTGCTGACAAAGTTTACCTTCTAACACAATCCCATAAGTAGAGGGCCTCAAATCATGAAGACTCAGGTAACAAGACACCTTATATTTCCTACCCACTCATCCTTCTTCAGTAGGCCCAGTGGGACTTGATAGCAACCAAACGGCCAAACGTGGTCTTAGAAAAGAACAGGCTGGGATGTCCCTGGTGGTGCAGTGGTTAGGAATCCGCCTGCCAATGCAGGGGACACGGGTTCGAGCCCTGGTCTGGGAAGATCCCACATGCCGCGGAGGGGCTGGGCCCGTGCGCCGCAACTACTGAGCCTGTGCTCTAGAGCCTGCGAGCCACAACTACTGAGCCCACATGCCACAACTACTGAAGCCCACGCGCCTAGAGCCCGTGCTCCGCAACAAGAGAAGCCACCGCAGTGAGACGCCTGCGTACCGCAACAAAGACCCAACGCAACCAAAAATTTAAAAATAAAAAAGAACAGGCCACCTTAGCCCCAGTATTTAATTACTGGCAACTATTCATAAAAGGTAAGATTATGCCTGAAGGGGTAAAATTGTTCACAAAAAGAAACTAGTTAGCTCCCTTCCAGAACTGGACCATCATGTGGTTTTTTGGTTTTGTTTTTGAGATTTAAGCTTTCCACATCCTTTTTCCTCAGGGCAGTTTTCTTTGGTTAGCCCTACTCTTCTTCCAGATCTTCTCCCTATAATCCAATCCCATCACCAGTCAATATTTTCTGAGCTCCAAATTGGAGCATAACACAGTATAAATACTTGAAAAGGGGGTAAGAGTACACACCTCACTTTGAGTGTCTGTGAAAACACAAAACATGAATTCACAGAATAAGTAGCAGCAAGGAAACTATTTAATACAATGTGTTTAGTTCAGCACAGACTAGTATGTTCGCATCTTGCATCGATCAGACACGGGGACAGAAAGCTGAAGATATGGCAAAACACACGTGCAAAAGGTTTTTAAAATAATTTTGATTTTCCACCATCTTCAAAAGTTACCATTTAGAAACATGACGATTTTAGTAGTACATGGAGGTGAAAGGACGTGGAAGCTCAATGCATTTGGAAATAAGAGCTAGACCCTTTCTGAAAACCAAACGAAGAGCAGAGAACAGAGAAACATAACCCGAACAAACAAAAGAATGTGTCTGACCATGGGATGGCCCATCCACGCTGTGGGTTACTAGGTAATTACCGAAAGTGGTGTAAAACCATCTGATGTGGAAAAGCCCCTAATAGAGAGTGGAAAATGTTTATGAAACCATATTATAGTATAATCAATCCCACTCTTTGAAGGAAGATTTGAAATGTCGACGAAATGTCAACAAGTTACCTCTGAATGGTAAACAGAAAATGTGGTGGCTGTGTATGTTTTAGCTGTTCAAATCCCTAAACTTTTAATCCATAAAGTATATGACTTTTTTCTCTTTGGGAAAAAAAAGGTCAGACGTGTGAGGAAATAAAAAAGCAAACGTTACTCACCCCCAAATGGCCCATGAGTTCACTCTGCCAGGCTGGCTTCAGTGTTGTCTAGAATAAAGGATGCTTCCTAACAGTTTGGTTTCCCATCTTTCACGCCTAGGGGATCACAACATAACCATCTCGCCTGACCGATAGTTTTGTCTGTAAACAACTGGCCTTGAATTCGTAACTTTAAATAGGTTTAAGTCTCACCGCTACTCTTGGGGAAGCTCAATTTTTTTAAGACCCCCTTGTCTTAAGAAGCAAATTTATTTACAACAGCCAAGACACGGAATCAACCTCAGTGTCCATCGGCAGATGAATGGATGAGGAAAATGTAGTGTGTGTGTATATATCTATCTATGCGTCCATCCATCCATCCATCCATCCATCCATCCATCCATCCTTCCATCCATCCATCCATCCATCCATCCATCCATACATACATGACAGAAAATTGTTCAGCCTTAAAAAGAAGGAAATTCTGTCATTTACAATATGAATGAACCTCAAGGACATTATACTCAGTGAAATAAGCCAGAGACAGAAAGACAAATAGTGTAGGGCAATAGGCGCATGTGGAATCTAAAAAAGAAAGGTGAACTTGTAGAAGCAGAGTAGGAAGGTGGCTGCCAGGGGCTGCGGAGAAGTGCACGAGAGGGAAGTGGGGAGATGTTGGTCAAAGGGCACCAAGTTTCAGTTATGCCAGATGAATGGGGCCTGGAGATCAAAGGGACTGCATGGTGACTGTAGTTACTACTGCTTCATTGTACGCTTGAAACGTGCTGAGAGAAATCCGAAATGTTCTTACTACACACAAAAAATAACTGTGAGGTGATGGATGGTGGACGGTATATCAAACCACCGCAGTGCACACCGCAAACACACACAATCTGTGTCAATTATACCCCAACGAAGTTGGGGAAGAAACGTGAGTGTGGTGGCTAGCAAAAAAGAGGGGGCCTGGCACTCCCAGCCGGTATTTATTCAATTTAGTTTTCGCTGAGATGCTTGCTGGATGAACAGGGGCTTTGTCCACGGTGTCACCCTCCCTTCTCTGAACTATTGCAGCGAAAGTCGAGAATGGACTTGAGTGGGGCAAGCCTGGACTGTCACTGGCCCGTGGGAGCCCACTCCTGCTGCCACAGCTTCTGAAACGTCACTCTGACCCTCCTCCAGGGGCTCCCCACGGTGTCCCAAGTATCGAAATCTGTACCTGGGCTTGAAAACCCCTGTCTATGGCTCTCCAGCCACGTTCTCTGCCCCGGGGTTTTGTTCCCTTTGCCTCACGTGCTTTTCTCTCTCGAATACCTTCAGATCACCGCCCTTCCTCCCAAGACTCAGATTCAATTCCTGTCATGCTTTCACAGCGTTGTCTAAGGTTCCATCTGAGTACTCACTACGGTCATTAACATTTCTGCAGGTGCCTCCTGACCGCTCGCCTCCCAAGACGAAAGCTGCCTGGCCAGCCATGATATCCCTGGTCACGGAGCTCAGAATTTAGGGGGTGAACTGCCCACATTACAGAAAGATACCCATCTGGGGTGGCTTCTCCTTTGCTTCTTAAAGGCAGGGGGCTGACTGAAAACCAACTCAATTCAAGGGTCCTCTTCCACTTCCTACGGTCCAACCTGAGGCACCAGACCATGCAACAGCACTGTCCTAACCTAGTTACTCGACAACTGGCAAAGCTCCCGACGGGCCCCCCTTTCCCCACTCCTGTAAAGACAAACTGGAAGAGAAGGACCAAAGACAGTGCAAACTACGAATTCCGGGAGAGAAAAACTTCAAAACCACCAGACTGTAATGGCGTAACCCCCACCCCCGCCCCTTCCCACCCTAATCCCATCGACCCCAGCCCTACCTCCAACCCCTAAGTTCCTTTCCTCCTCAGGGTTCAGAGATTTAATAACACCAGGAACATGAGGGAGCAAAAAGACACGCTCCTTGGCCCCACGGCGATTGGGCCGCCGAAGGAGACCACCTCTAACACAAATCTACCATCCGATGCGGCCCGAGGCCGAGGCGGTCCAGTGATACGGCCACGGCAGGGACCCCCCGACCCAGTTTAAAACCCAACGCGTGAGCTGTAAAGGAGCTGCAGCACTTAACTGGTGGGCTTACTTCAGGAACGAGAAAGGAGGTTCTGCAAAAGAACACTGCGAAGCCCAGAAAGGCAGGACCCACGCGTGCAAGGCCTTGCGGATCAGGTGGATCAGGTCCGAGCCACTTCCCAAGGACCGCTCAGGGCGCTCTAATGGGAAGGTGCAACGGGCCAGGGCCGCCTTTCACCCCAACAGGGCTCTAGGTGGGAAGCATGTGCCCAGGTTACTGTCAGGCAGGGCGCCTAGAGCTCCCACTCGCCTGAAGGCATCTGAAGGCGTCCTCGATACGTAACGTCACTCGTCTCCGAGGCACGACTCCCGAGTCAGACACAATTTCTTCAAGTGATGCTTTTACAAAAGGGACCAGAAATTCTCACCACCTGGTGCACACGATCAGCCAGGCAACTGGTCTTACAAGTTCAATGCGTTTTCGGCCATCTCTGCCCTTTCCTAGCTATTGAGACCGATGGGACCAAAGACCCATTCTGTGGGGTCTTAAAACTTGGCCGGGGCACATCATGAGACTGTCTTCAAAATCACTGTGTGCTTCTACTCCGACCAATTCTGTTCTTAGAAGCCATTTCTAGCTTGGCTTTCAACTGAAGGTTCCCCTGTGTTAGAGACCAGATTTCAAACTGAGGGGAAAACGTCCCCATTTGTATAAAAGAGACAGAAACGCATTCCCCGCAAGATAACTGAACACCAGATGATTCAGAAAATCCAGGCAAAGTAGAAGCAATGTATTTGGCAATTTTTTTCTTCCGACGAATGACGTAAATTCTCTCCCACCTCCAAGCAGCTTGCAAGATTTAAGTGTTACATTTAAGATTCAGCGTATTTGTCATTCTACATGAGGTTACACACACATACCCTTCGTGTAAGTTATCTCATCCTGATCATGGGAAGAAACTTCACATCTGTTAAAGTCTGGTTCTGAATATAGCATAGCATATACAGCAATTCAAATCTGTAAGTGAATCTATTAATATTTATTCAATATTTTAACAAATTAAAACGCATCCAATTTTACCCTTTATATTTCAGTTCTCCACATACTGACGTGATCCTTCCCTACCTTTTTAGGTAGGAAAGTAATCATTTAAGGATAACTGGACACCTAAAGAACTTTGGTAAACTGCACTATAGTACAGTAGTACTTACATGAGCAAAACAGCTCTTATTTTGACTTCTAATTGCTACAGTATGGTGTCGATGGGATCAAACTCAGGCAAGACGGACTCAATTCATGTTTACATGTGGAAACCATACGAACGTAAGTGGTTAACCTATTGAGACTTTGGCAGTCTTGTTTCACTTCACTGAGAAGCCAATCTAAGCCCTACTTTTCTGTTGCAGCATCCTGCTGTGTCCTTGCACCGCCCACAAAAATTCTTTGTGGGGAGAAAAACCACCAAAGCTGTGATGTGTCCAATGAAATCCTTAATCTTTGACATCTTTAAAGCTTGGGAGTACTTGACAACAGCAGGTAAACGTGGAACATCTTCCTAGCATACCAACTTTACGTTAAACATGTTAACGCTGAAACAAAAGGCAAGTAAACGCACAATTTATATTCATTTTTAACAGATGAGACGTCCCTCAAGTTCCCGCAACCATCTGTATGGTTTCATCAGACTTTGAGAAGCTCTACATTAGAACATGGTTACTTTTGCCATAAAAGCAACTATAATTCTTAAGATCTCTATTTGAAACGTCTAAAACAGGTACCACTTTTATTCTGACAGGTCACACAAATCTCAAACAAGCTCTTCCCTAGGTGTGAAACTACCTAGGCCGAAAGACAGGTGGGGTAGGTATTATTTTAGCCTGACTGCATTGACAGTATTTACACCTCTTAACGACTTACCGAATACAATACTGTTGACCTGTCATTTCATTTGTGTGAAATGATTCACATGTACAGAAAATTAGAAGAATTTAACCTAACAGACTTCAAATTAAGTAGTAATAGCAAAGGCAATTCAGATACTAACATGGCACAATTTTCCCTGTTAGTGGTTTTAAAATGCTCATTTAAACGAGGGATGAGTTCATTTGCTTAGATATTTGAAATACAACTTTATTCTGATTCTAAACGAAAAGGAATGGGAATGACAGTAACAAACAAGATTCCACCACTGAATATTGTGATGTGACTGTAGCAGTCTTATATTTGAAACTTAAGGAGGGAAGAACTGTGTTCCAAAACACCTAAATATGCAGGTCCAAAAAAATGAAGTTTTTTTTTTTTTTTAACTGCCACATTCACTCCAAAGCCCATTCATCTCCTTCAGCATACCAAACATTAAGCACATGTTCTGCTTAGCTATATAATAAAGTGGCAAACACGCTGCACCACTGACATCACAGGACAGTTGCCTATAAAACTAGACTTCTGACGCTGGGCTCCAGCTTCACTTTTCTCACAGGTCATCATCTTCATCCGGGAGGGCAGTTGTCTGAGCAACCTAGACACAGAGATGAAAACGTTGTCATGCTCCAGGTGAAAACCACTAGGAACCTAGAAGCATTCACTACCGAGCCGCACACACCGTACCTCTAGATCGTGCTCGTACTGCGCTGCCAACGCTGGGTCCATGACCACCTCTGGCGGGGCGAGAGCAGGCATGGCGACGAACTCCAAGTTAGGGTCTCCGATCAGTTTTCTAGCAAGCCAGAGGAAGGGCTTTTCAAAATTGTAGTTACTTTTGGCGGAGATGTCATAGTACTGTTTAAATGAGAGGTAAAATTAATTTTAAAAACCCACACATCAAAGATGTTGACGAAGCACTTTAATGGACTCATAATTTACCTAAGGATCATAAATCCAGTAAGTTCTAAGAACCATACCTGAAGATTCTTCTTTCGGTGGAAGACGATCGACTTTGCCTTAACCTTTCTGTCCTTAATATCCACTTTGTTGCCACACAGCACGATGGGGATGTTCTCACACACGCGTACCAGATCTCTATGCCAGTTGGGCACGTTCTTGTAAGTAACCCTCGATGTTACATCAAACATTATGATAGCACACTGGGCTGAAAGGAGCATTTACAGTAGATTAGTGTCGGCCTAAGAATCTGCTACATGGATGAAACATGCTAAGAACTATGGACTCACAGTCTCAGGCCTAACTCCAGGTCAGCCACGTTTCTCTACTCATTTTCAAGATCTCTACCAATTCCAAAAATCTCAAATCATTTTAATACACAGTATTATTTAAAAGTCCATTTTACTGTACATGAAACCATGAAAGACCAGCTTACCATATGAAATCTCTCTACCTGTAATACTTCGTAAGTTCTGCCTCATCCCAAAAAAGTATCCAGTAGATCAACGATAAATCAGCATTCCAGGGAACTCACCTCCCATATTCTGAGGATCTAGCAATCTACTCTTTCAAAACGTTCTTAAATGGCTGAACACGCTAGGATATACTGTGCCTATTTTTAAAAGCTCAGTTAAGTCCCTATGTTGACCTGCAGAAAGAGCCATGATAAAGCTGGTAAGCCACTGAGTATGCGTGATACATTAAACAGATTTTTAGGTAAAGAATGGGGGCGGGGAGGGGAGAGGAAAAATCTTTGCAGTTGTACGCACTCTCGTAAGGCAAAAGACATGGAAAGATTCCCAACGATTTTCATGGGAAGAGAAAGTCTTACATTGAGCATTTTCTTTGTTCATCTTTTTGCTGGGTATAATGAGAAGCATTTGTTTCCTTTGCACTTTTAAAATCAAGCACTCTGAAAAAAATATTCTGCAAGACCTAGTGAAATTAAAAAGAAACCGGCTGGTCTTATACCACATTTTATAAGATAGAAAGCCTAGTGCCTCTGGTCCAGGATCTGGTCAAACTGTTTACTACCTTTTTAATGGAGTGCAGAAGAAATGATCATCGACTACCACCAAAATATATACCCAAACCTAAGTTTTCAAATACTGGGGCTGCAGCAACACCTTGTCTGTTGCTTCCAGTTTTTAAATTAAGAGCCTCAACATACATCGCATCACCTCTTTCAAAACAGTGCCTACGGTGACGCAAGCGTGCCATCAAATGGCCCCAGACAACCCTCACAGGACCTCCTCCCCTCCGACCGAGGGCCAGCTCTCAGGAGCCAGCCCACCTCCTGGACCGAAGCGCATCGCGCAATGGCCAGTCGGCATGAGGCACGTGTCTGCCGGGACAGACCTGATGACCTGTAAGCAGCCTTGGACGGGAAGCTACAAATCCTCTCAAAGGCGGCCGGTCACGAGGCAGATACCTACCTTGGATGTAATAGCCATCTCTCAGTCCACCGAATTTCTCCTGGCCAGCTGTATCCCATACGTTGAACTTAATGGGTCCTCTGTTGGTATGGAACACAAGGGGATGGACCTCAACGCCCAAGGTGGCTGGAACATAAGCGTGGAAAGTTAGTCAGTGACCTCCTCCGTCTCCCACACGTTTTCACACATCGTTTCCCCCACGTACCTACATACTTCTTCTCAAATTCACCAGTCAGATGGCGTTTCACAAATGTAGTTTTCCCAGTACCGCCGTCACCAACCAATACGAGCTGTTGGGAAACACATCTTTGAAGTAAACACCGGAACGGGTCTCAGGACCTCGGGACTGAGAGACTGTCCCGGTGCTCTGGACCGCCGTCTCACAGGTAAGTACCCTACATGCCCCCTGAGCACACCTAAGACAAAGCATCTTAAGACAGCAGCCCCGTCCCATCTCACGAATGACCCGAACCGGCGGAGCTCCGAGCCCAGCTTCCCCGCGCGCAGGGCGGGGCTCGCCCCCTCCTCCCGCCCCTCCCCCCCCCCGGTTGTCAGGGGACCGAAGGCACTGCCGCAGCACCAGCACGCTGGCCGGCGAGGCGGGCCAACGGCACCCGGCCGCGGTCACGAAGCAGAGCCCGCCGTTAAGGCCGTCCGGACGCGGGGCCCCCGTTCCTAGGGCCGCCCTTCCTCCCGACCCCCTCGGATACCCACCTTGAACTGCACTTGGGGCTCTCCTTGCGCAGCCATCGCGATGCTACTGCGGGCAAAGGAGAAAGAAGTGAGGCCGCATGGCCGGACCCGCCCCACGTGCCCGGGCCCACAAAGGCCTCCACCCCGGAGCCCGGCAGCCCGCACCCCACCCCCACCCCGACACACACACACACACGCACACGCGCGCGCGGGGGCCGCGAGGGCGCGCGACGGCGATGGCGGCGAGGCGCTGCTCCCCGGCTCGGCTCCCCCGGCCGCCGGGGCCCGGCTCGCGCCCGCTCGGCGCCGAGGCCCCGGCGCGGAAAGCGCCCGGTCACGGCCCGCGGCCAGCCCGGGCCGCCCCGGCCGCCCCCCGGCCCTCCGCCCGCCCGCCCCGGCCGGATCTCTCCTGCAGCCCCGCGGCCCGGCCGCCCGGCCTCCCCTCCGCCCCGGCCGCCCGCCCGGCCCACCGCGGCTCGGGTCCCGGCGCCCTCGCGGCCAGATAGGAAGGAAGGTCCTCCTCCCGGAGCCCGGGGTCCCCACGCAGCCACCGCCTCACGGCCGCCTCCCGCCGCCGCTGGGACGCCCCGATCCCCGCCCCCGCCCCGGCACCGCAGCCCCCGCCCCAGCTCCACTACCTTCCAGAAGCGTCTCCGAGCCCGTCTGACTGAGGGCTGGAAAGATGGCGGAAGCGCAATTCAAATGCCCGGAGACGCAGCCGACGCCGGCGCGCGCCGAGGGAGGGCGGGGCAACGGCGCTGCGTCGCTCCCACGTGACCCCTCGCGCACGCGCACGCACGCCGGCCCGGCTCCGGCGGCTGTGCCCGTTGGCCTGGCGCATAGGGAGAGGTTCGCGGCGCGCCGGGCGCGGGAGGCTAGGCGGTCGCGCGCACGCACGCCGGCCCGCGGGACCACGTGCGCCAGCCCGGAGGGCGGGTTCCCGCGCGCGCATGCGCCGACGGCGACGAGGCGCGCCCAGCTGCCACCGCGGGAACAGAAGTGGAAGGAGAGGGCCGAGGCCCCCTTGGGCGGGAAACTCGCGGGGTGGCCCACACAAAGGCCCTGCCCCTGTGTACAAACACGGCACGGCGGGCCCGGGGCGGGCGCCATGTTGGGGTGCGGGCCTCCCTACCCGCCCTTCCCTCCGGCTCTTCCCCCGCGCCTCCGTCTCGGTCAGGACCTTCTGGGAAGTAAAGGAAGCAGAGACCGATGCTTTTCCCACCCTGGAAAGATGGCCACCTTATTCTTAGAGCATCTAAGTGGTCGGCAGCCTTTGTGGCCCTAATTCTGCAAACAGGATGATGAAATTTAGTGTTTCCAACCGTGGCAGCTCTTCTCATCTTAGTGACAAACCAGGGATGCAATCCATGAGTATTTAGGTTCCAGGGTCAAGGGTCCAGACAAGAACTGTTCACGCATAGAACTTACATTCTCCTGGGGCACAGCCTCCTCTCAGTATTGTCAAAGATGGAAAATGAGGTACACCTCCAGCTCGACAAGTGTGGGTTATTATCCTTCACTGGCTTTCAGCAAAGATGTTGGCCGAAGGGAGTCCTCCAAACTCACACACATCCTAAATATAGAAGGCCAGTTCGGGGCATTTGTCTGAACAGCCACGGATTCTTAAACTCATATGGTGGCCCCTCTCCCCAAGCAAGCATCCACGGCTGGCAGCAAGAGCAGACAGCTAATGGCCCCATCAGGAGAGTCAAGTTCCCTGGGAAAGATGCCACCATGGGGAGTCCTCCCAGAGCAAAGAGAACCCAAAATGACAAGGAGTTAGCTACCTAGTCCTGAGCACACTTGCAGACAAGTCTGCTGGGAACCCAAGTGATGCAAATTGGGCACAACAGATCTGAGAACCTGCCCGCTGGGAACTCAGGTCCGAGGGTCCCTAAGGACCCTCAGGCAAACACCAAGCCAACCTCGATGCCGCTGGTGGGAGTGTAAACTGGTTTGGCCACTTGGGAAGGTAGAAACATAAAACACGTAAGTGTCCATGACTTATGACCTTTATAGTTCCATTTCTAGGGAGATGCCCTGGAGTTCAATTCACACATATGCCCAAGAAGACAAATATCACAATGATCACTGCAACATTATTTATAATAGCAAAAGATTAAACTTACATAAATGTCCATCAGGGAAATATATAAATAAAATCTATTATCTAGACTATGGACTTACTGTACAGCATTTAAAAAGAATGAAGCTCATCTAATCAGCAGGGTTGGGTAGATCTCAAAAGGCTCACGTTGAGAAAAAAGAAGCAAGTTCAAGGAAGATGTGATAATAGCTTTATACAGTCTATACATAACTTTATAGAGGTTATACATATAGTATAACACTGCTTATGTTTTTTACAAATACACAGAAACCATATTAGTCCTTGAATGTAGGTTTTTAAAAATTGAGTGCAAGTATATAGACTGAGTTCTGATGGCTGTTGCTTCAAGAAATGGTGAAAAGGATTCTGATGGAACGATGAGAGGTCAACGAAGATTGTAACTTTATCTGCGATGTCTGCTTCTCTTTTTCTAAAAGGTGATTTGAAGCAAATATGACAGCCTATTAACCATTATATAATTCTGGGTGGTGAGAACACGTTTATAGCATTTTTATAGCATTTTATAGCTATAAAATGCTATAGCATTTTATAGCATTTTTCTTCCGGCAAAAATGCTAAGGGGATATATACCAAACCAAGAGTACTAGCTGTTCTAGACAGAGCTCCTGGGTGATTGGTTCGTTTGCAGTTTACAGAGGTACTTACTTGTCTCTGGCATCCAGTGTGGATTGCAAGCCGATGCTTAACCTGTAGTTTAAAAAAATGTTGCAAAAATCGTACAAGGAATTTCAGCATCCATTACCTTTGATTTCCCCAAACGTTAACATTATTTACTTGATCATTTGTCTTTACCGTCCTAGCCTGCTGTGTCACAGTATATATATCGTACATACATTTTTCTGTAGATCATAGATATAGATATGATTTTTTTCCCACTGCAATGTTTGAGACTAAACAGCAAACAGGACACCCCTCTGTGTGTACTGCTTAAAACGTCAGGACATTCTGTTACATAATCGCGGCACACTTACCAAAATTGGGAAATTCATATTGTTATCGAATATCGAATGTTATCGAATATCGAATTATCAAATGTACAGGACTTAATTGGCAGTTTTCTCCCTCCTGCCCTTATCTGGTGCAGGATCCTCCAGGATTACACGTTACGTTGACCTGTCCTGCTAGTCCCTAACTCTTTTTTTTTAATTGAAGTATAGTTTATTTACAATGTTGTGTTAGTTTCTGCTGTACAGCAAAGTGATTCAGTTATACACATATACATTCTTTTTCTTTTTAAATATTTATTTATTTTTGGCTGCGTTGGGTCTTCATTGCTGCGCGAGGGCTTTTCTCTAGTTGCAGCGAGCAGGGGCTACTCTTCGTTGCTGTGTGTGGGCTTCTCGTTGTGATGGCTTTTCTTGTTGCGGAGCACGGGCTCTAGGCACACAGGCTTCAGTAGTTGTGGCACATGGGCTCAGTAGTTGTAGCACATGGGCTCTAGAGCGCAGGCTCAGTAGTTGTGGTTCACGGGCTTAGTTGCTCCGCAGCATGTGGGATCTTCCCGGGCCAGGGCTCGAACCCATGTCCCCTGCATTGGCAGGTGAATTCTTAACCACTGCGCCCCCAGGGAAGCCCCACATATACATTCTTCTTTTTTTTTTCTTTTCTGGCCGCGCCTCGAGGCATGCAGGATCTTAGTACCCCCAACCAGGGGTCGAACCTGCGCTCCCTGCCGTGGAAGTGCAGAGCCTCAACCACTGGACCTCTCTGTGCTATACAGTTGGACCTTTTATTTGTTTTGGGCCGCACCACATGGCTTGTGGAATTATAGTTCCCCAACCAGGGATCGAACCTGGGCCCTTGGCAGTGAAAGTGTGGAGTTCTAACCACTGGACTGCCAGGGAATGCCCCAGTTGGACCTTGTTGTTTATCCATTCTGTATATAAAAGCTTACATCTACTGACCCCAACCTCCCACTCCATCCCTCCCCCAACCTCCTCCCGCTTGGCAACCACCAGTCTGTTCTCTATGTCTGTGAGTCTGTTTCTGTTTCGTAGATATGTTCATTTGTGTCATATTTTAGATTCCGTATATAAGTGATATCCTATGGTATTTGTCTTTCTCTTTCTGTCTAGTCTCTTTGAATCCAGGACAGTACCTTCCTCTTTGTCTTTCATAGCCTGGACCCTTTTGCTGAGTATTTCATAGGCCCATTGCTTTGTAGAAGGTCCCTCCATTTGGACGTGTCTCATATTTCCTCAGGACTAGATTCAGCGTATGCAGTTTGGGTCGGGACACCCCAGAAGTGATGCTATGTCCTTCTCAGTGCATCTTATCGGGAGGCACAGAGTGATCTTCTGAAAACATATCAGACCATCCTTCTCCCCTCTTAACCCCTGCAATGCTTTCCTATTTATCACACTCAGATAACTGAAACCCAAGGCCAGCCAGGTCCTACATGACCTATTTTGTACCTATCTCTCTGCCCCATCTCAGGTCTCTCTCCGTGTAATTCTGCTGTAACCACACAAACCTTTCTGAATCTTTCCTCGGCCAAGTTCATTCCTGCCCCAGGGCCTTTGCACTTACTGGTCCTTCTGCCTAAAATGCTCTTCCTCCACATCTTTGCGTGATTAGCTCCTTCTCACCCTTCAGGGTGAGATGCACAGATCACGTGCTACTTCTTAGCGTTAGCACAAAAATTGTCTTCCTTAAAATCAAAAGGGTGAGGATTGCATATATTATTGCCGTATGGCCCTTTGATCCCACAGAATGATGCAGACGATATGCTTTGACGGTCCATGAACGAATCCAGCCTTCAGAGCTGTCGTTTGTCCTATACTGGTTGGGGAAGAGCAGCGCGCTTTATATCTGAACTACTTGCCGGCGTTTTTAAATGTGATGGTTCGGGGAGTTCCCTGGTGGCCTAGAGCTTAGGATTCCGGGCTTTCACTGCCACGGCCCGGGTTCAATTGCTGGTAGGGGAACTGAGATCCCACAAGCCGTGCATCGCGGCCAAAAAAAAAAAAAAAGTGATGATTTTAAAATGAGTCCACAATTCTTTGATATGTCTCCCCTCAAAAACTGGAGCTTAATTCTCCTCTCCTGGAGCATGGGCCGCGTGTAGTGACTCACTTCTAACCAATGGAGGGTGTCACAATGGACAGTGTGACTTCTGAATCTAAGTCATTGAGGCTCTGCGGCTTCCACCTTGCTCTCTGAGGTCACTCATTCTGGAAGCCGGTCCCCATACGGTGAGGACAGGCACAGCCCTATGGACAGATTCATGGAACAAGGAGCTGATGCCCCCTGCAAAGAGCCAGTAGGAGCTTGCTGGCCTGTGAGGGAGTATCAGGGAAGTAGATCTGCCAGCCCCACTCAGGCCTATGTCTTACCTGCAATTTCTTGAGCCCTGAGTCAGAACCCCGCAGTTAAACCACTCCTGAATTCCTGGAAACTGTGTGAGATAATACCGTGCATTGTTGCTTCAAGCTATTAACTTCTAGGGTAATTTGCTCTGCAGTGTTAGATAACTAACACAAAAAGTGAGGATATTTCCTGTAAAAATCCAGATACCTGGTTTCTGTTGAACATCTAGACTGGAAAGCACTGGACCTGATTTCTTGCATCGCCACGCTGTCTGGAGGTAAATACCGCTGCCCCGCACGGCTGGGGCAGACACTGCCATTTGCCTCGGACCCCAACATTCCCCATCATGTCTCCGACTTGAGACCTGGTGTCATTTGCTATTGGTCACTTGTCATCTGACACCCAGCCTGCTCTACTCACTGACCTGCCTGAACCCTGAGATGTCTGAATTCACAACCTCTCGTTGAGTGAGTCTGAGACACAGTGACAAAAAAATACAGATTCATTAATTCATTCAGTTGATGTTTACAGAGCACCTGGAGGGACCAGGCACTCCCTGAGGACGGGGGCAGCGAACAAAGCAGACCCACAGGGTCCTGGGCTCACGGATCTTTCGTCCTTGAAGGAAGAACAAGACATGGACTGGCCATGTAGGTGAGATGAGTGACACAGTGATCATTGCTCAGGGGAGAAACACAGCACGTAAAGAAGATACAGATGCCAGAGGCAGGGGGCGACAGTGAGGCAGGGTGACCAACAGCCCTCCCCTAAGATGGTGACATTTGAGCAGAGACCTGCAGGTGAGGGAAGGAGCCACACAGGTGTTGGAGGGAAGAGAATTCGGGGCTGAGGGGGTGGTGGGGAGGGCAGGGCAGAGGCACTGAGGCCGAGGCTGCCAGGAGACGTGCAGCTGGAGGGCACCAGCTCAGAGAGCACAGGAGGGGCTCACACTTGGCTGTATTTCTGTGTAAACTCAGGGTCTCCGCAGGAGTGCAAGGGGCCTCTTGTGTCAAGAACAACGGTTGTTTCTTTTTAGCAAGAAGAACTTTAAAAGCTGCCTGTTGGCAGTCCACAGTAGGACAGAGCCCTCTCTGTGAAAGAGGCTTTTATCCTGTGTCCCAGGTCACTTTAGGAGGGTGTAGTCTGAGGAAAGAGGCTAGGAAATGCCATAAGAAAACAGAATTATATAGTAGGGTATAACAGGGCTTCTCAGAAGTTGAGACAGGCCTGGACATTTTAGGCCTATCTACCTATCTATCTATCTGTCCATCTGTCTGTGTATCTATCTAGATCTCTAGGTATTTATATTTACTTCCAGATATAGGTAGAGAGATACCGAGTAGCTATATACAGTTGACCCTTGGACAACAGGGGTTTGAGCTGCGTGGGTCCACTCATACACAAATTTTTTTCAACAGTAAAAATTGCAACCATATGATATCACTTATACGTGGAATCTAAAGTACGACGCACGTGAACATATCTACCAAACAGAAACAGACTCACAGACCTAGAGAACACACTTGTGGTTGCCAAGGGGGAGTGGGGGGGGGAGGGGTGGATTGGGAGTCTGGGGTTAGCAGATGCAAACTATTATACATAAGATAGATAAACCACAAGGTCCTACTGTATAACACATGGAACTATCGTCAATATCCTGTGATAAGCCAGATTGGAAAAGGATATGAAAAAGTATTCAGTATTCAGTACATGTATAACTGAATCACTTTGCTGTACAGTAGACATAACACAACATTGCAAATCAAGAATCCACCTGCCAATGCAGGGGACAAGGGTTCGAGCCCTGGTCTGGGAAGATCCCACACGCCGTGGAGCAACTAAGCCAGTGAACCACAACTACTGAGCCTGCACTCTAGAGCCCACAACTACCGAGCCCACGAGCCACAACTACTGAAGCCCATGTGCCTAGAGCCCGTGCTCCGCAACAAGAGAAGCCACCGCAATGAGAAGCCCTGGCAGCGCAATGAAGAGTAGCCTCGCTCGCTGCGACTAGAGAAAGCTCGCGCGCAGCAACAAAGACCCAACGCAGCCAAAGATAGATAAATTAATAAAAGAAAAATGCAGTACTACATGATCTGTAGTTGGTTCAATCCACAGATTAGGAGGAACCACGGACACAGAGGATTATGTAAGTTATACGTGGATTTTTGCCTTCGTGGAGGGTGGGCACTCCTAACCTCTGCATTGTTCAAGGGTCAACTGTAATATATATATACATAGTATAGTATCTGTACAGTATCTGTATCTATAGATGGATATTTATACATGTGGATATATAGGTGTATAATTTTAAGTGTGTATGAAAAATTCCACTATATTTGTTTTCGAGTATAGATTTAAATGTATATATATCTAAAATTTCAATATGTATATTTTTTCAGGATTTCAAAAATTGTGGTACTTTTAAAAAATATCTTTATTGGAGTATAATTGCTTTACAATGGTGTGTTAGTTTCTGCTGTATAACAAAGTGAATCAGCTATATGTATACATATATCCCCATATCCCCTCCCTCTCGCGTCTCCCTCCCACCCTCCCTATCCCACCCCTCTAGGTGGTCACAAAGCACTGAGCTGATCTCCCTGTGCTATGCGGCTGCTTCCCACTAGCTACCCATTTTGCATTTGGTAGTGTGTATATGTCCATGCCACTCTCTCACTTCATCCCAGCTTCCCCTTTCCCCTCTGTGTCCTCAAGTCCGTTCTCTACGTCTGCGTCTTTATTTCTGCCCTGCCACTAGGTTCATCTGTACTGTTTTTTTAGATTCCATATATATGTGTTAGCATACAGTGTTTGTTTTTCTCTTTCTGACTTACTTCACTCTCTGTGACAGACTCTAGGTCCGTCCACCTCACTACAAATAACTCAAAAAATTGTGGTACATTTTGAATACTTCCTTTGCACAAAACTAACTCTTATAAGACAGAGTAATCACTAATATAGCATCCCTGTGCTATTTATAAGATAATTCCAGGGTGTACTGGTTTCCTAGGGCTGCTATAACAAACTACCACCAACTGGGTGCCTTAAAATAACATAAATTTAGTCTCTCACTGTTCTGGAAGTCTGAAATTAAGGTCTTCACGGCAGGGCCATGATCTCTGGAGCCTCTCGGGGAGAATCTTTTCCAGGCCCTTCTCTTAGCTGCAGGTCTGCTGGCATCTTTGGGGCCCCTCCGTTTGCAGATAAAACTGCAATGCTTCCTCTGACATCACATAGCATTCTTCCTGTGTCCCTGCCTCCGTGTGTGTCTGTGTCCTAATCTCCTCTTCTTGTAAGATGAGGACCCGTCCTCGGCCTCCTCTTAACTTGATCACATCTGCAAAAACCCAATTTTCAAATAAGGTCATATTCACAGGTACAGGGGTTAGGTGTATCTTTCTGGGGCAGACACAATTCAACCCATAGCACAGGGTTTATGAAATACATGAATTCACAGTATGCTTTGGTAGAACGGATCAGACCTGGGGTTCAAGCTTAAGGCAATGTGGTGACTGCTTTCTTCTGCCAGTGCTGACAGCACGTGTCGGGACTGCCCGAATGTATACACCTCACTTAGATGGAGGCCGGTGAAGCAGCAGGACTCTGTCTTCTTACATAATCGTCACTACACTGGTGAATCCCAAGTTGTTCAGATCTTCCGCTACCAATAGTCATTTGTTTTGAAGCTTTTTTCCCACTAAAACAATGCAGCAGTTAATATCCTTAAACATATCTATTTACATCCTGGGGCTGTTGTTGTTATGGAATTTTAATTGATTAGTTAATTAAGGCCACGCTCATGGCTTGCAGGATCATAGTTCCCTGACCAAGGATCGAACCCGGGCCCCCAGCAGTGAAAGCACAGAGTCCTAACTGCTGGACCGCCAGGGGATTCCAGTCATGGAAATTTAGATTCCTCAAGAGGAATTGCTAGGTCAAAGGGATTTTGCTAGGTCAAATTGCTAGGATTTTGCTAGGTCAAATTGCTAGGTCAAGTTGCTAGGTCAAAATTTTCTATTTTCCCTAGAAGTTGGGAAAATAGTGTTGAATTGTAGTTTTGGTTTGCTTTTCCTGATTATCAGGGATATGTGTATCTCTTTGATCCCCATGTGCCATTTCAGCCTCGTAGCTCAAAGAGTGTCTCCTCAGGAGTGATCTGATGATAGCATTTCAAGTATTTTTTTTTCTCTTGGATAATATCAATGCTAAAACAGAAGTCATGAGTCATGATCTGTGGAGTATGTCATCCTGTTTCCTTTCCAGTCACATAAGCGAATACATTAAATAATTCTCTGAAAAATAAACCAAGAGTATGTGTCGTAGGCAGAAAAATGGCCCCCAGAGATGTCCGTGCTCTAGTCCCAGGAGCCTGTTGTGACTATGTTATCTTCCATGGCAGATGGGACTTGGTAGGTATGATTAATGGTATGGACCTTGAGTGCAGAGGCCATCTAGATGGGCCTCGTCTGATCACAGGAGTCCTGCAAAGTGGAGCGCAGGCTGTGTTCAGAGTAAAACATGTGATAATGGAAGAAAGGTCAGAACGATGCTACACTGCTGGCTTTGAAGATGAAGCAAGGGGCCGTGAGTCAAGGAGCATGGGTACCTCTAGGAGCTGGAAAAGGGAAGAGCCTCCAGAAAAGGCTGATTTTAGCTCAGTGAGACATCTGGCCCGTATGACTGTAAGATAATAAATTTGTGTTGTTTTATGCCACTAATACAGTGGTAATTTGTTATAGCAGCAGTAGGAGATTAAGACAATATGTGACATCATAAGGCTGTTTCCAGATAATGTATTCAGTCCCATCTTTAAAAGGGTAGCCTAGGGGGCTTCCCTGGTGGCGCAGTGGTTGAGAGTCCGCCTGCCGATGCAGGGGACACGGGTTCGTGCCCCGGTCCGGGAAGATCCCACGTGCTACGGAGCGGCTGGGCCCGTGAGCCACGGCCGCTGAGCCTGCGCGTCCGGAGCCTGTGCTCCGCAACGGGAGAGGCCACAGCAGTGAGAGGCCCGCGTACCGCAAAAAAAAAAAAAAGGGTAGCCTGTTTCTAAACTTTGAATAATGATAAATTAAACAAGGCTATTGCATTTCCAAATACCTTAAAAGATTCATCCTCATTTAAATGTACATTCTGTATCTGGGTCAGGAGAAGACAAAGTGAATTCTAACACAGTCTTCAACTGACAGTCAGAGCAAACAATCCTGTGGTCAATTGACAGTCTTCTTTTTTTTTTTAATATAAGTTTATTTATTTATTTTTGGCTGCGTTGGATCTTTGTTGCTGCATGCGGGCTTTCTCTAGTTGTGGCGAGTGGAGTCTACTCTTTGTTGTGGTGCACGGGCTTCTCATTGCGGGGGCTTCTCTCGTGTGGAGCACAGGCTCTAGGTGCGTGGGCTCAGTAGCTGTAGCTCGCGGGCTCAGTAGTTGTGGCTTGCAGGCTCTAGTAGTTGTGGCACACGGGCTTAGCTGCTCCGCGGCATGTGGGATCTTCCCAGACCAGGGCTCGAACCCGTGTCCCCTGCACTGGCAGGCGGATTCTCAACCACGGCGCCACCAGGGAAGGCCAACAATCATTTTTTAGAGGTCTGAATTTGAATGGATTTTTTAAATGTCCCCTAGTATTTCCTTAAGTCAAATAAACATAAGTTAACTGATTGTTTCTCGGCCTAGGAGGCGGTGGTTGCAGCGGCTGCTGCTACGGATACTGCCCAAGACTGGGGTGCGGGAAGCCGTGGAGGACTGTCTGCCACACTCCAGCTGCTATCTTTCCCTTTTAAAAGAGACTCAGGCTGACAGAGATGGTTCGGCCAGCACCCCAGATCCCCGCCGCCTGGGCCATGAACAGCTGAGCAAGACTGGACCCCAAAAGGTGGGAGAAGAGTTGAAGAGGCAAAAAGCCATGTGGCCCACAGGGTCTTGGTGCTCCGGCCGAGCATCAGGCCTGAGCCTCGGAGGTGGTAGAACCCAGTTCACGACACTGGACCACCAGAGACCTCCCGGCCCCACGAAACATCAAACGGCGAGAACCTCCCAGAGACCTCCATCTCAACACCAACACCCAGCTCCACTCAACGACCAGCAACTACGGTGCTGGACGCCCTATGCCAAACAACTAGCAAGACAGGAACACAACCCCACCCACTAGCAGAGAGGCTGCCTAAAATCATAACAAGTCCACAGACACCCCAAAACACACCACCAGACGTGGACCTGCCCACCAGAAAGACAAGATCCAGCCTCATCCACCAGAATACAGGCACCAGTCCCCTCCACCCGGAAGCCTACACAGCCCACTGAACCAACCTTACCCACTGGGGGCAGCCACCAAAAACAACGGGAACTACGAACCTGCAGCCTGTGTAAAAGAGACCCCAAACACAGTAAGATAAGCAAAATGGGAAGCCAGAGAAACACGTAGCAGATGAAGGAGCAAAGTAAAAACCCACCAGACCTAACAAATGAAGAGGAAATAAGCAGTCTACCTGAAAACGAATTCAGAGTAATGATAGTAAAGATGATACAAAATCTTGGAATTAGAATGGAGAAAATACAAGAAACGTTTAATGAGGACCTAGAAGAACTAAAGAGCAAACAAACAATGATGAATTACACAATAAATGAAATTAAAAATTCTCTGGAAGGAATCAATAGCAGAATAACTGAGGCATAAGAATGGATAAGTGACCTGGAAGATAAAATAGTGGAAATAACTACCGCAGAGCAGAATAAAGAAAAAAAGAATAAAAATAATTGAGGACAGTCTCAGAGACCTCTGGGACAATATTAAACACAACAACATTTAAATTATAGGGGCCCCAGAAGAAGAAGAGAAAAAGAAAGGGACTGAGAAAATATTTGAAGAGATTATAGTTGAAAACTTGCCTAATATGAGAAAGGAAATAGTCAATCAAGTCCAGGAAGCACAGAGAGTCCCATACAGGATAAATCCAAGGAGAAACATGCCAAGACACATATTAATCAACCTATCAAAAATTAAATACAAAGAAAAAATATTAAAAGTAGCAAGGGAAAACCAACAATTAACATACAAGGGAATCCCCATAAGGTTAACAGCTGATCTTTCAGCAGGAGCTCTGCAAGCCAGAAGGGAGTGGCAGGACATATTTAAAGTGATGATAGGGAAAAGACCATAACCAAGATTACTCTACCCAGCAAGGATCTCATTCAGATTTGATGGAGAAATTAAAACCTTTACAGACAAGCAAAAGCTAAGAGAATTCAGCACCACCAAAACAGCTTTACAACAAATACTAAAGGAACTTCGCTAGGCGGGAAACATGAGAGAAGGAAAAGACCTACAAAAACAAACCCTAAACAATTAAGAAAATGGTAATAGAAACATACATGTCGATAATTACCTTAAATGTAAATGGATTAAATGCTCTAACCAAAAGACATAGACTGGCTGAATGGATATGAAAATAAGACCCATATATATGCTGTCTACAAGAGACCCACTTCAGACCTAGGGACACATACAGACAGAAAGTGAAGGAATGGAAAAAGATATTCCATGCAAATGGAAATTAAAAGAAAGCTGGAGTAGCAATTCTCATATCAGATGAAATAGACTTTAAAATAAAGACTATTACAAGAGACAAAGAAGGACACTACATAATGACCAAGGGATCAATCCAAGAAGAAGATATAACAATTAGAGATATTTATGCACCCAACATAGGAGCATCTCAGTACATAAGGCAAACGCTAACAGCCATAAAAGGGGAAATCGACAGTAACACAATAATAGTAGGGGACTTTAACACCCCACTTTCACCAATGGACAGGTCATCCAAAATGAAAATAAATAAGGAAACACAATCTTCAAATAACACATTAGACAAGATGGACTTAATTGATATTTATAGGACATTCCATCCAAAAACATCAGAATACACTTTCTTCTCAAGTGCTCGTGGAACATTCCCCAGGATAGATCATATCTTGGGTCACAAATCAAGCCTTGGTAAATTTAAGAAAATTGAAATCGTATCAGGTATCTTTTCTGGCCACAACGCTATAAGAGTAGATATCAATTACAGGGAGAAAAAACTGTAAAAATACAAACACATGGAGGCTAAACAATACACTACTAAATAACCAAGAGATCACTGAAGAAATAAAGGAGGAAATAAAAAAATACCTGGAAACAAATGACAATGAAAACACGACAACCCAAAACCTATGGGATGCAGCAAAAGCAGTTCTAAGAGGGAAGTTTATAGCAATACGAGCCTACCTCAAGAAACAAGAAAAATCTCAAGTAAACAACCTAACCTTACACCTAAAGCAATTAGAGAAAGAAGAATAAAAAAAACCCAAGTATCCAATAAAGATGTTAAAAAAAAAAAACCCAAAGTTAGCAGAAGGAAAGAAATCATAAAGATCAGATCAGAAATAAATGAAAAAGAAGTGAAGGAAATGATAGCAAAGATCAATAAAACTAAAAGCTGGTTCTTTGAGAAGATAAACAAAATTGATAAACCATTAACCACACTCATCAAGAAAAAAAGGAAAAAGATTCAAATCAATAGAATTAGAAGTGAAAAAGGAGAAGTAACAACAGACACTGCAGAAATACACAGGATCATGAGAGATTACTACAACCAACTATATGCTAATAAAATGGACAACCTGGAAGAAATGGACAAATTCTTAGAAAAGCACAACCTTCCAAGACTGAACCAGGAAGAAATAGAAAATATAAACAAACCAATTACAAGCACTGAAATTGAAACTGTGGTTAAAAATCTTCCAACAACAAAAGCCCAGGACCAGATGGCTCCACAGGCGAATTCTATCAAACATTTAGAGAAGAGATAACACCTATCCTTCTCAAACTCTTCCAAAATATGGCAGAAGGAGGAACACTCCCCAACTCATCCTACGAGGCCACCATCACCCAGATACCAAAACCAGACAAAGATGTCACAAGAAAAGAAAACCAGAGGCCAATATCACTGAGGAACATAGAGGCAAAAATCCTCAACAAAATACTAGCAAACGGAATCCAACAGCACATTAAAAGATCATACACCATGATCAAGTGGGATTTATCCCAGGAATGCAAGGATTCTTCAATATACGCAAATCAATCAATGTGATAAACCATATTAACAAATTGAAGAATAAAAACCATATGATCATCTCAATAGATGCAGAAAAAGCTTTTGACAAAATTCAACACCCATTTATGATAAAAACCTTCCAGAAAGTAGGCATAGAGGGAACTTACCTTAACATAATAAAGCCCATGTATGACAAACCCACAGCCAACATCGTCCTCAATGGTGAAAAACTGAAACCATTTCCCCTAAGATCAGGAACAAGACAAGGTTGCCCACTCTCACCACTTTTATTCAACAAAGTTTTGGAAGTTTTAGCCACAGCAATCAGAGAAGAAAAAAATAAATAAATAAAAGGAATCCAAATTGGAAAAGAAGAAGTAAAGCTGTCACTGTTTGCAGATGACATGATACTATACATAGAGAATCCTAAAGATGCTACCTGAAAACTACTAGAGCTAATCAATTAATTTGGTAAAGTAGCAGGATACAAAATTAATGCACAGAAATCTCTTGCATTCTTTTACCCTAATGAAAAGTCTGAAAGAGAAATTAAGGAAACACTCCCATTTACCACTGCAACAAAAAGAATAAAATACCTAGGAATAAACCTACCTAAGAAGACAAAAGACCTGTATGGAGAAAACTATAAGACACTGATGAAAGAAATTAAAGATGATACAAACAGATGGAGATATATACCATGTTCTTGGATTGGAAGAATCAACATTGTGAAAATGACTCTACTACCCAAAGCAATCTACAGATTCGATGTAATCCCTATCAAACTACCAATGGCATTTTTTACAGAACTACAACCAAAAATTTCACAGTTTATGTGGAAACACAAAAGACCCCAAATAGCCAAAACAATCTTGAGAAAGTAAAATGGAGCTGGAGGAATCAGGCTCCCTGACTTCAGACTATACTACAAAGCTACAGTAATCAAGACAATATGGTACTGGTGCAAAAAGAGAAATATAGATCAATGGAACAGGATAGAAAGCCCAGAGATAAACCCATGCACATATGGTCACCTTATCTTTGATAAAGGAGGCGAGAATATACAAATGCAAAAAGACAGCCTCTTCAATAAGTGGTGCTGGGAAAACTGGACAGCTACATGTAAAGAATGAAATTAGAACATTCCCTAACACCATACACAAAAGTAAACTCAAAATGGATTAAAGACCTAAATGTAAGGCCAGACACTATCAAACTCTTAGAGGAAAACATAGGCAGAACACTCCATGACATAAATCACAGCAAGATCCTTTTTGACCCACCTTCTAGAGAAATGGAAATAGAAACAAAAATAAATAAATGGGACCTAATGAAACTTAAAAGCTTTTGCACAGCAAAGGAAACCATAAACAAGACAAAAAGACAACCCTCAGAATGGGAGAAAATATTTGCAAATGAAGCAACTGACAAAGGATTAGTCTACAAAATATACAAGCAGTACATGCAGCTCAATAACAAAAAAAACCAAACAACCCAATCCAGAAATGGGCAGAAGACCTAAATAGACATTTCTCCAAAGAAGATATACAGATTGCCAACAAACACATGAAAGGATGCTCAACATCACTAATCATTAGAGAAATGCAAATCAAAACTACAATGAGGTATCACCTCACACCAGTCAGAATGGCCATCATCAAAAAATCTACAAACAATAGATGCTGGAGAGGGTGTGGAGAAAAGGGAACCCTCTTGCACTGTTGGTGGGAATGTAAATTGATACAGCCACTATGGAGAACAGTATGGAGGTGCCTTAAAAAACTAAAAATAGAACTACCATACAACCCAGCAATCCCACTACTGGTCATATATCCTGAGAAAACCATAATTCAAAGAAAGTCATGTACCACAATGTTTATTGCAGCACCCTTTACAATAGCCAGGACATGGAAGCAACGTAAGTGTCCAGGACATGGAAGCAACCTAAGTGTCCATCGACAGATGAATGGATAAAGAAGATGTGGCACATATATACAATGGAATATTACTCAGCCATGAAAAGAAACGAAATTGAGTTATTTGTAGTGAGGTGGATGGACCTAGAGTCTGTCATACAGAGTGAAATAAGTCAGAAAGAGAAAAACAAATACCGTATACTAACACATATATATGGAATCTAAAAAAAAAAAAAATGTTCTGATAACCTAGGGGCAAGACCGGACTAAAGATGCAGACGTAGAGAATGGACTTGAGGACATGGGGAGGGGGAAGGGTAAGCTGGGATGAAGTAAGAGAGTGGTATGGACATATATACACTACCAAATGTAAAATTGATAGCTAGTGGGAAGCAGCCGCATAGCACAGGGAGACCAGCTCGGTGCTTTGTGACCACCTAGAGGGGTGGGATAAGGAGGGTGGGAGGGATATGCAAGAGGGAGGGGATATGGGGATATATGTATACATATAACTGATTCACTTTGTTATACAGCAGAAACTAACACACCATTGTAAAGCAATTATACTCCAATAAAGATGTTTTTAAAAATAAATAAATATATTAGAGTCACAAATTTTAAAATAGGTAGGAACTTTGCTAATTTCAAATTCAAACTCTGCAGCTGGCCAGAAATTCACAAACCTGTAATTTGCCGTTAAGTTTCCCACCACAGTAATAAAGTTTACTTTTGAATGAATACATGTAGTAAGCAAATTTTGCAGCATAAGTTGTTCAACAAATATTTATTACACACCTCCTATGTGCTGGGCCCCATTCCAGGTGTTGGCGAGAATTGCTGAGCAAAGTGGACGAAAATCCCTGCCCTAGATGGAGTTGACATTTCGGAGGAGAAAGACAAATAATAAGCAGCATACAAAATAAGTGGTCAGAGGACATAGGACATAGTTGGTCGGAGGGTGTAGGTATTAAGGAGAAAAAAGAACAAGGTAAGAGGGTTCAGGGTGTGAAGAAGAAATGGCAATTCTTAACAGGGTGCGGCAGGACTGGCCTTGCAGAAAAGGTGTCACTGGACCAAAGTCTTAAAGGAAGTAAGGGACCAAGCTACACAGGTATCTGGGGGAAGAGCATTCAGACAAGCACAGCCAGTGCAAAGGCCCTGAGGTGGCACATGGCTGGCTGGGAGTCAGTGGAGGGAAGTGCAGAGGGAAACAAGGCTCTGGAGGTCTTGGAGGATGTTCAGATTGGGCAGGACCTTGCAGGCCACTGTAAGGACTTTAGTGTTTACTCTGAGTGAGTAATACTTTCTATATATATGGTTTATAAATGGTCCCATCAATCTGCACATCATGTTATCAGTGTGCTGTAACCTCCAGAGCGTTGGCTTCACTTCAGTGTACTGAAGAATCACCCATTTCTGATGGATGAATCAGGTGGGAAAAATAAAACCGATGATCTAGATGAAAATTCTAGGCTGCGTAAGAGAAGGCTGGAGCCAATGTGTTGGGGTGTACATCACCCTTAACTGTGAGTCTCTGCCCTGTGAATTGTCCATGATTCCCACCGTGATCTCAGGAGGCATTCGGTTCTCTTCTAGCTCTGTGTAGGCCCTTCTCATGCTGTGGCACCTAAATGTATGATTTATTTATTCAGTTCATGTCAACCCAAAACACAGCTATGTGGGGAGGACAGATAGAAGGATCAGTGTGTCACCATCCTTGCCCTATTCATTCTTTCATTCATTTATTTGTAACACTCCTTGAAAAGGGACACATAATATTAAGAAATATGCCCTATCTTCCAGGAGCTAAATTCCTAATTTTAGTAAATGACTATATTAGTTTTCTGTTATTGACATAACAAGTTATTGAAAACTCAGCGGCTTCAGACAATACATATCTATTAGCTCACAGTTCCGTAGGTCAGAAGTCTGGGTGGCCCAGCTGTGTTCTCTGCTTGGGTTTCATAAGGCTGAAATCAAAGTGTCAATGCCCGGGCCCTTATAGGGAGGTATAAGGAAGAATCGGCTTCCAAGCCCACGCAGGTTGTTGGTAGAACCCAGTTCCTTGCAGATATTGGACAGAGGGCCCCATTTCCTTGCTGGTTGTCAGCTGGTGTCCACCCTTAGTGCCTAGAAGTCTCTTGGGTCCTTGCACATGACCCTTCATTTCAGAGTCAGTGATGGGGCATTGACACCTCACATTTGCACTTTCTCTGACAGCCCCCTCCTGCCACACCTTTTTCACCTGCAGAAAGTTCTTTGCTTGCGAGGGCTGAGGTGACTAGACTGGGCCCACCCCTACTAATCCAGGAAAGTCCCAGTGCCTGCAAGACCCCTTTTGCCATATAAGGTAACAAAGTCACACGTTCTAAGGATTAGGGTGTGGCCATCTATAGGGGGACATTATGATGCCAATGCCATTATCCCAATGACTAATGGCCTTTCTCGTTGCTCCCGTTCTCTCTGCCTTCTCTCCTTTCTAAGGTGGCCTACTGTAGGAGAGGATACCTTTTCAGGCCTTGTCTAAGTCCAACTCACAATGACCCCCTTTCTTCGAGAACCACCCCCATCCATCATGGGGGTGGTAATCACACCCTCATTCTTCCCCTGGCAGGATAAGAAAGTTCTGGTTGACAATTCAACGTTATCCAACTGCTCCCCCTATTATATGCTTTCGAATAATCTGTTGGGGGGAGGCGGAGGAAAAGGTAGGGCCAATACTTATTGGAGAGAAATTAACGATGGTGGTGGATGGACGGAAAGTGCTGACCCAGTACGAGTGCCCTGGTGGGTAAGTTTAGAGGGTGCTGAGTGAGAAAAAGAGTACTCTGGGAACTGTAGGGTAGAAAAGACATGAACCACTAGAAGACTGTAGAAAGGATTTAAAGAGTGATCTTGGGGGTTACAAATGAGACCTCTTTTAATATTCTTAGGGATAACTTAATAAAGACTGGAATCATTTTTAATTGCTTTGACTGTGGGACTCCATTTTTTCAAGTGAGATGCCACATTCAGAATCCAGGGAACATTTATGGATAAACACATTTAGTCAAAATTGTTCTGACATCAGTAAGGATTCATTAAGAAAGTGTTTTCCAGAGGGAACCGAGTTAGGGTAATTCAAGGCCTTAATTAGGGCTCTACACAGTACAATGGAAAGACCACAATGTCTTCCTTTTTCATTTCTTGCTAGTGAGTTCATCTTCCCTGGGATGGAGTGGCATGGGGTGGTTATTCCGCTCCGCAGAACCCCTTGTCCTTCTGCAGGGTTTGGCCCTGTTCATTAGACCTCCCTCTGCCAGTGAATTCGGGTCAGGCATTTCCGGTCCCAGGGAGGTCACATGACCGAGTTTGACCTATCACAGCCGCAGAGCCACCTGACTGGTGATTGGTTCGGGGGTAGACAAATGACCCCAGTTGATCCAATCAGAGTGAAGTTCGGGAATCTGGGCCTGCTGCCCAGAGAAGGTGCTCTTTTCTTTTCCCTGGGACTGAATCTGGCTCCCGCCAGAGCCGGAGCCCAGTAAAGAGGAGTCACCTGCGGGATGAAAGCTGAGCCCTGATGGCTGCCTGAGTACCCGGATCAGACCCGCCTGTCTGAGTCACTACTCAAACCTGAGTAGTGTACTACTCAGTACACTACCCCTGTATTTTCCGCTGCCAAGATTTTACTCATTAATCAGCTCTTCAGTATAAAACGTTTATTTATTACAGCTTCTGGCATTGGCAAGTATTGGTGTGTGTGCAGGTAGTTAAATAAGTTTTACTCAGTGCAGTTTCTCCAGGCTTCATCTTGCACATCTAAGGTTTGTTAAGATTTGATGCTTTCATCAATTTTTAAAGAGCAAATTTTGCAGTGTGCATTTTTAGGAAGTTAATTTTATGTTAATGATTCTTTCTACGAAGGCTAATTTTCCTGAGTAATTTTTTCTGCTGTTGCTAACCAGATATAACTTTTCAATCGGTTTTTAAAATTTGTAACACATTTTACCATGTGTAGTTTAGATTTCTATTACTTGTTAATTGCTTCTAAGAGTAATAAGCATAAATTGATTAAACAGACATCATTCATACTTATTGTTTGCAATTAAGAGGGCAAATGAGTAGGGTGAATCAGTCTCTGGAGGCATAGTGGGGTCAAAATGGGAAAGTCACAGCCTTTCAGCTTGAAAGCTGCCTTTTCACCGCTTCACAGGCAGGAAAATTGAGGCTTAGAGAAATTAGTCTTTTTGTCCTGTTAACCTGAAACAATAAAAGTCAGTTATTTTACCAGCAAAATGGGTTTATTCCTGAGCAGCAAAGAATTTCAATTTGGGATGTGCAACTATGGCAACCTACAAGCAAGTCTGGTACAACAAAAGAAAGGAAACTCTTATGGGGGAGAAGGGGAACTTGGGAGGGGCTGTTATGAACAAAAAGTCCGTTGGAAGAAACTGGGAATTTGAAATACAGTGGCTTTCATTGGCTGAGGTGTGATGGTCTCTCACTGGCTGAGCTGTTGCCAGGCCAAGAGAAAATCTTCCTCTCGCTGGTGGTAGTAATGTCACTTCCCACAGGGGATGTGAGGTACCATCTCTCCCTGCTGGGATCTGTATTGACATTGAGTGAGAGCACCCGCTCTGGCCTCTTGACTCCATTTTAGTGAGGTTTCCCTTTATTAATTTTCACAGTCCAAAGTTGCACAGAGAGTAAATAGCAGAACTGGGATTCAAAGCCAGGACTGGACATCTATTATTATTATTATTATTTTTAATTTTATTGAAGTATAGTTGATTTACAATGTGTTAATTTCTGATGTGCAGCAAGGTGATTCAGTTACATATATATATATATATATATATATATATTCTTTTTCATATTCTTTTCCTTTATCACAGGATATTGAATATAGTTCCCTGTGCTATACAGAAGGTCCTTGTTACAATATACAGTATACAATTGTATATACAATCCTATATACAATAGTTTGCATCTGCTAATCCCAAACTCCCAAGCCATCCCTCTGCCACACCCCTCCCCCTTGGCAACCACAAGTCTCTTCTCTATATCTGTGAGTCTGTTTCATAGATCAGTTCATTTGCATCATATTTCAAATTCCACATATAAGTGATACCATATGGTATTTGTCTTTCTCTCTCTGACTTGCTTTACTTAGTATGATAGTCTCTAGGTCCAACCATGTTGCTGCAAATGGCATTATTTCATTCTTTTTTAATGGCTGAGTAGTATTCCACTGTATATATGTACCACATCTTCTTTATCCATTCCTCTGTTGATGGACGTTTAGGTTGCTTCCATGTCTTGGCTATTGTGAATCGTGCTGCTATGAACATTGGGGTGCATGTATCTTTTTGAATTAGAGTTTTTGAACATCTATTATTTTATTTTACAAATTGTGTATTGAGTGCCTACAATGTGCCTGACATTTTGTAGGAATCGGAGACACAATAGTGAACAAAACAGACCAAAGCCCCTATTCCCTGGGACCTTACATTTCAGAAGTAGCTTACCTCTTAGTCTGTAAATTCTCACAGCAATGTATTAGGATGTCTTCATTCTAAGTGAAAAAACTGAAAAAGGAATTCATTGGCTCGTGAAAGTCCTGCGGTATGTGGGTTTCAAGTACTGCTTGACACAGGAGCTCAAATGCTGTGTCCGGGACCAGGTGTTTTTCTACCCTCGCTCAGTTTTACCCCCTTTATATTAACTCCAGTCTCAGAAAAGCTCTGTACAATTGCTGCCGCCTCACCCCCTGCTCACACCTCATTTTAATTGCTTTGTCAAAAGGGAGGATTTTTGTTCAACCCATATCCATCAAATTATTGATTTTGATTTAAATTATGAAAAACATAACAAAGTCATAAATGAAGAAGAGACAAATTTGCCCCTGGTCCACCCAAGTTTAAGTCCCTATCTTTGGTTTCTAAACTGTCTAGTCTCTGCTTCCCCTGCTCCCCTACTATAATCCAAGAACCCAGTCATGCCCAGAACCAAACCCCAAATTCCCTGCTTTTTCTGTCTAGACTATTCTCAGATATATTTCTTATGGCTGCTTTCTTTACCTTAGATCATAGCACAAAAGACACCTATTCAAGGAGGTAGTAAAGAATTTAACCTTGTCCAAAAAGCAATCTGTCCTTTGCTCTCACTCCTGGAAGTAGCATGTGTTTGCCTGGGGGCCTTTGGACTAGCCAGAGAGCGCCAATGTGATTTGGGTTACATGGGTACAGGTCAACCTGGAGACTTAGATCAACCAGGAGGGTCATCAATCAACAGTCATGCCTATGCAATGGAGCCCCAATAAAAACTCAGAATTTGGTGGCTTGGGTGAGATTTCCTGGTTGGTGACTTCGTGTATATTGACACACATCAACGCTTGAAAGTAATGTGCCCTGACTGCCCAAGGAGAAGACAACAGAAGCCTCCCATTTGGTGCAACCGGTCTCCCCCCATGCACCTCTGCCCTTCGCTGATGTTAATCTGTATCCTTCCCCTGCGATAAACCCTGTCAGCACTGCAGTTTTTAGTGAATTCTGAGTCCCTCCAGTGAATTATTGAACTTGAGTGTGGTTGGGGGAACCCCCAGAACTTGTAGTTGGTGTCAGAAGTGAGAGTGGTCTTGGGGACTGTTCCCTCTAACTTTGTTGGGCTAAACTCTGGCGCCTCCTATGCCCACCTTTCTGATGTAGCCAGCCCTCTTTCAGCTCTCCTCCAAGTGCATGCCCCTATTTTCTTTGCTTATTTATTTATCTGCTTCTGTATCCTATTTCTCCACTAGAACTGCATCCCAAGGCCTGAGTCCCTGCATATCACCATCCCATGCCATTTTAAGTTATAGTCTTTGTTATGTTCGTTAAGCATTATAGGCCTTACTTTATCTCTTGTCCTTTATTCACACAAAAGGCTGGTATGAAGCCTTAAAGAGAAGGCCTATGTTCAGAATACGCATATGCAAAGCTGCACCCAGCTCATCTCCATAGGCTTGCTAAATTTGTCACTAAATTTACCACGGATTTTTAAAATAAATAAAATGAATGCGAAAACACAAAAGCAATCAAGAAGGGTAAAAGGTGCATCTAATTGACCAGGCTAAGAGGCCGCCAGAACGCAGCTCGGCCGGGCCCCGCCCCTCCATGGCCAGCCCCGCCTTTTCCTCAACAGGCCCCGCCCCTCCACTTTCAGTGAGGTTCTGCCCTTTCCCCCACCAGGTCCTGTCCCTGTCCCGGCCTAAGACGCCCCGCCTCTTTCCCCTCTCTGGCCGGCCCCTTCCCTCCCCGATAGTCCCCGCCCACCCCGCCAAGGCTCCTCCCCTCCCCGGCGGGCCCCGCCCCTCGGGCCGCGGCATTCCCGCAGGAAGGCTCCCGCCGACTGCGTGGGCCTGGGCGAGGCGCGGGCCGGGCGTACGCAGAGCGCGCCGGCGCGGTTGCCGTGGCAGCGCCGGCGGAGGGGACGGCGACCGGCGGGCTGAGGCGGCGGCGGGGCCACCGAGAGGTCGCGGCCGGCCGGAGGCGGCGCCGGGCAGGCCTGAGCGGCGGCGCGCGGCGCCCGGCCCGCGGGGATGCGGGACCGGCTGCCGGACCTGACGGCGGTGAGTGGCGGGCGGATAGCGGTTCGGGCCGGGAGCACTGGGGGCGCGGGCGTTGGCCGGGGCCTGGCGGGAGGGGGTCGCGGGCCGGGCTGGGGGCGGGGGCGCGGGGACGGGCGGGAAGGGGAGGCCAGGTCGGGGGGCGCCGGCCCGTCGGGGCGGCCTAGCGGGTGGGGTCGGGGCGGGGGCGCAGGGCTCCCCCAGCCCGCAGCGCCCCGCGTAGGTCGCCGTCCCCCAGTCCCCCGGACGCCCCGACAGCCCAGAGGCGGGCACTGTTCTGCCCTCGCTTCCGCGCGGGGGGGAAAACAGCTTTTGAAAGGGCGTCTCAGGGGAGCGGCCGGACTGGACCTCGAACCCCTTTCCTGAGCTGGGCTCTGCCGCTTCTTCAGCTTGATTCGTTCCCTGGAGTCACTCCATCCTGTCGCCTGGTTTGAATCCTTGCACAGCACTCAGCACGACCAGAAATTACTTGCTGAATTATGGTCCGTCCCACCCTAGTGGGTGTCAGCTCCTGGGGAGCAGGACTTGTCCCCTCGCCCCCTGTCTTGTCGCTGGGGTCTAAGACGGGGCCCCGCGCGGTGGGAGTGAATGCACCTGACGCGCCTCCGTCGGGGGCCCTTGCCGGGCTGGATGCTGGGAGGGAGCGGCGAGGCAGGTACGGAGCGGCGCCTTTTGTTTCCCCTGTAAATAGTTTGCTTTGTGCTTGTTTACTGCCAGTGAGCCCAGCTAGTGGAGCGTGTAGGTGCTCAGTGAGTAGCGGCAGCAGATGACCGATTATTTTAGTAAGAGAACAGCGTTTTGTTCACTTCGGCGTTGGACTAGTGTTTGATGCATTTCACAGACAATACTGTGAATGAGATGGTGACGTTGAAACTGTAGTGGATGTTTATACTGTGGGAGAGTTGAAAAATTTTAGGCCAACAGAATTAATTCTTTTTCTTTAAAAATATTCAATACAAGTACTAATTGTGCTGAACGTTTGCATTTTGTTTCCCAGTGCACAGAATCCCTGGCAGCCTCAGACCTGCGCTAGGCCCACTGCCCTAAGGCATCCATTGAATGTCCTGAATTAACTTCTCTTCTTTGCTTCTAGAATGGATCTAGCTGTGCCCCAGGCTTAGGAAGTAGAGAGAATAGTCAGATTATTATCTGTGTTCTGTCCGCCAGATGAGGAATCTTAGTTCAGAAAGGCAGTGAATTATTCATTCTTAAGATTATGGAAATTATGCTTTTGCAGTCATCCCCAGAAAGTTTCTTCATAGTGATTTTTCTTTCCTTCCTTTTTTTGTTAACGGTCAGGTACTTTGACCTCTGCACTTTGCAGGTCAGCATCCTGTGAAACAGCAAATTACTGTTCTGTTATCTCACTCAAGGGAGTATCTTTCCTTGTTAGAATTAGAAGCTCAAATATTTGTTAAGAAGTGACGAATGTATCATGAGAGGACAGCCAAATTTTTGAATGTTGGGGAATAGTAGAAAAGATGTGTCAGTGGAGGATGTGACAAGCTTTTCTTGGCTTGATTAGCAAAAAATAAAGAAGACGGTTATTTATTACTCTTCAGCGTATGTGTATTTCAGCTCTCATGGCAACAGTGTTCGTAAGAACAAGTTTTGATCTAGAATTTTAGAGCAAGAAGTGACCTCTTCTGGTCCAATGTCATCTTGCTGTAGATGAAGACTGAGCAGCTGTAGAGCGAGTTAGCAGAAGTTTCTACGTCTGGAGTCGTCGAATCTTGGGCAGAGAATTTTTAAACCTCTCAAAACTTCACTTTTCCTGTATATAAAGTGGGAATAGTAACATCTTTCTTGTCTACTCTCATGGAAGAAGCTGTGAAACATAAAATTATCTGTTGCGTGTGCCACTCTGGGAGAAGGTGGGAGAGAGAAAACGGTCTGTAATTACAGGTGCTCTTAATATTTATTAGTTTTTAAAAATGTTTCCAGGAAGTTATAAAAAGGAACCTTCTCCCTGGCATAAAATATTAAGTTAAAATTGAATTTGACATAAAGTTTGATAACTTTTAATATTTAAAAACTTCTCTGAAAATTATCAGATATAAAAGATAATTTTTTTTCCAGGAAATGTGTCCTCTCCAAGTAGTTCTTGGAGAAGTTGACTGTCCTTTCACAACCGTGCTTCTAAATGGCTGGTGTTTTTTTCCTAGGTAAAGTTTAATATTTAATTTTGGTAGTTAAAATGCCTGTGATGTCCACATTGACAAAATATTTGTGATGCCTTCTAAAGATTTCTTTATTAGCTGCTAAGGATTCCTCCTGAGAAGAAGATTCCCACTGATAACTACTCAGAAAGGACTTAAAAGTTAATTTGTCTAATACAGTTTGTCAAATATAGAGTTAGCTGCTTCTAAGCAGTGATTCTCCTTTTGAGCAGCCAATTCATCTGGGTGCAGAAAGTTTAACTGACTTGCCCAAGATTGCCTAAACTCTAAATTCAGAAAGATGTTTCTGGATTATAAAAAAATAAAAGGACGACCCATTCAGCAGGCACTTGAGTGCCAGTGCTCTACGAGGTAATGTGCTAGGTGCAGGGGACACAGAAATGAACTGGGTGTGTGCGGTGGGTGTGCACAGCCCGGGGAAGGAAGAGTGAAGAAGCAGAAGGAAATACTGTTTAGGAAATAAGTCAATCAGAACGGAATTGCTGTCCTGTAAGATAATGACCCCAAATATATTTTGATTACCTTTAAGAAAAGTTTGCAAATGCAAATGGCTATATTTATTATAGTTAAAAATAGAAAAATTGCAAATTTCAACTGTGGGAATTTGCAGGGTAATAAACATAAACACACAGTAGCTATGTGGTATTCATTAGTAGATGTATGAGAAAATTACCTTTCAAAAACATTTTATTGAAGTGTAGTTGATTTACAATGTTGTGTTTAATCTCTGCTGTTCAGCAAGGTGACTCAGTTACACACATGTATATTCTTTCCCATGAGGGTTTATCACAGGATGTTGAATAGAGTTCCCTGTGCTCTACAGTAGGACCCTGGTGTTTGTTGAGAAAATTACTATTTTTTTAACATCTTTACTGGAGTATAATTACTTTACAATGGTGTATTAGTTTCTGCTTTATAATAAAGTGGATCAGTTATACATATACATATGTTCCCATATCTCTTCCCTCTTGCGTCTCCCTCCCTCCCACCCTCCCTATTCCACCCCTCTAGGTGGTCACAGAGCACCGAGCTGATCTCCCTGTGCTATGCGGCTGCTTCCCACTAGCTATCTATTTTACGTTTGGTAGTGTATATATGTCCATGCCACTCTCTCACTTCGTCCCAGCTTACCCTTCCCCCTCCCCATGTCCTCAAGTCCATTCTCTAGTAGGTCTGTGTCTTTATTCCCCTCTTACTCCTAGGTTCTTCATGACATTTTTTTTTCTTAGATTCCATATATATGTGTTGGCATACGGTATTTGTTTTTCTCCTTCTGACTTACTTCACTCTGTATGACAGACTCTAGGTCTATCCACCTCACTACAAATAACTCAATTTCGTTTCTTTCTGTTTGTTTGTTTTTTTGTTTTTGTTTGTTTTTGCGGTACGTGGGCCTCTCACTGTTGTGGCCCCTCCCGTTGCGGAGCACAGGCTCCGGCCACGCAGGCTCAGCGGCCATGGCTCACGGGCCTAGCCGCTCCGAGGCATGTGGGATCCTCCCGGACCGGGACACGAACCCGTGTCCCCTGCATCGGCAGGCGGGCTCTCAACCACTGCGCCACCAGGGAAGCCCTCGTTTCTTTTTATGGCTGAGTAATATTCCATTGTATATATGTGTCACATCTTCTTTATCCATTCATCTGTTGATGGACACTTAGGTTGCTTCCATGTCCTGGCTATTGTAAATAGAGCTGCAATGAACATTTTGGTACATGACTCTCTTTGAATTATGGTTTTCTCAGGGTATATGCCCAGGAATGGGATTGCTGGGTCGTATGGTAGTTCTATTTGTAGTTTTTTAAGGAAACTCCATACTGTTCTCCATAGTGGCTGTATCAATTTACATTCCCACCAACAGTGCAAGAGGGTTCCCTTTTCTCCACACCCTCTCCAGCATTTATTGTTTGTAGATTTTTTGATGATGGCCATTCTGACTGGTGTGAGATGATATCTTATTGTAGTTTTGATTTGCATTTCTCTAATGATTAATGATGTTGAGCATTCTTTCATGTGTTTGTTGACAATCTGTATATCTTCTTTGGAGAAATGTCTATTTAGGTCTTCTGCCCATTTCTGGATTGGGTTGTTTGTTTTTTTGTTATTGAGCTGCATGAGCTGCTTGTAAATTTTGGAGATTAATCCTTTGTCAGTTGCTTCATTTGCAAATATGTTCTCCCATTCTGAGGGTTGTCTTTTTGTCTTGTTTATGGTTTCCTTTGCTGTGCAAAAGCTTTTAAGTTTCATTAGGTCCCATTTGTTTATTTTTGTTTTTATTTCCATTTCTCTAGGAGGTGGGTCAAAAAGGATCTTGCTGTGATTTATGTCATGGAGTGTTCTGCCTATGTTTTCCTCTAAGAGTTTGATAGTGTCTGGCCTTACATTTAGGTCTTTAATCCATTTTGAGTGTATTTTTATCTATGGTGTTAGAGAGTGTTCTAATTTCATACTTTTACATGTAGCTGTCCAGTTTTCCCAGCACCACTTATTGAAGAGGCTGTCTTTTCTCCACTGTATTTTCTTGCCTCCTTTATCAAAGATAAGGTGACCGTATGTGCGTGGGTTTATCTCTGGGCTTTCTATCCTGTTCCATTGATCTATATTTCTGTTTTTGTGCCAGTACCATACTGTCTTGATTACCGTAGCTTTGTAGTATAGTCTGAAGTCAGGGAGCCTGATTCCTCTAGCTCCATTTTTCGTTCTCAAGATTGCTTTGGCTATTCGGGGTCTTTTGTGTTTCCATACAAATTGTGAAATATTTTGTTCTAGTTCTGTTAAAAATGCCAGTGTTAGTTTGATAGGGATTGCATTGAATCTGTAGATTGCTTTGGGTAGTAGAGTCATTTTCACAATGTTGATTCTTCCAATCCAAGAACATGGTATATCTCTCCATCTATTTGTATCATCTTTAATTTCTTTCATCAGTGTCTTATGATTTTCTGCATACAGGTCTTTTGTCTCCTTAGGTAGGTTTATTCCTAGATATTCTTTTTGTTGCAGTGGTAAATGGGAGTGTTTTCTTAATTTCACTTTCAGATTTTTCATCATTAGTGTATAAGAAGGCCAGAGGGCTTCCCTGGTGGCGCAGTGGTTGAGAGTCCGCCTGCCGATGCAGGGGACACGGGTTCGTGCCCCGGTCCGGGAAGATCCCACATGCCGTGGAGCGGCTAGGCTCATGAGCCATGGCCGCTGAGCCTGCAAGTCCGGAGCCTGTGCTCCACAACGGGAGAGGCCACAACAGTGAGAGGCCTGCGTACCGCAGGAAAAAAAAGAAGGAAGAATGCCAGAGATTTCTGTGCATCAATTTTGTATCCTGCTACTTTACCAAATTCTTTGATTAGCTCTAGTAGTTTTCTGGTAGCATCTTTAGGATCCTCTATGTATAGTATCATGTCATCTGCAAACAGTGACAGCTTTACTTCTTTTCCGATTTGGATTCTTTTTCTTTCTTTTTCTTCTCTGATTGCTGTGGCTAGAACTTCCAAAACTATGTTGAATAAGAGTGGAGAGAGTGGGCAACCTTGTCTTGTTCCTGATCTTAGTGGAAATGATTTCAGTTTTTCACCATTGAGGATGATGTTGGCTGTGGGTTTGTCATATATGGCCTTTATTATGTTGAGGAAAGTTCTCTCTATGCCTACTTTCTGCAGGGTTTTTATCATAAATGGGTGTTGAATTTTGTCGAAAGCTTTCTCTGCATCTATTGAGATGATCATATGGTTTTTCTCCTTCAATTTGTTAATATGGTGTATCACGTTGATTGATTTGCATATATTGAAGAATCCTTGCATTCCTGGGATAAACCCCACTTGATCATGGTGTATGATCCTTTTAATGTGCTGTTGGATTCTGTTTGCTAGTATTTTGTTGAGGATGTTTGCATCTGTGTTCATCAGTGATATTCGCCTGTAGTTTTCTTTCTCTGTGACATCTTTGTCTGGTTTTGGTATCTGGGTGATGGTGGCCTCGTAGAATGAGTTTGGGCGTGTTCCTCTCTCTGCTATATTTTGGAAGAGTTTGAGAAGGATAGGTGTTAGCTCTTCTCTAAATGTTTGACAGAATTCGCCTGTGAAGCCATCTGGTCCTGGGCTTTTGTTTGTTGGAAGATTTTAAATCACAGTTTCAACTTCAGTGCTTGTGATTGGTCTGTTCATATTTTCTGTTTCTTCCTGGTGCAGTCTCGGCAGGTTGTGCCTTTCTAAGAATTTGTCCATTTCTTCCAGGTTGTCTATTTTATTGGCATAGAGTTGCTTGTAGTAATCTCTCATGATCTCTTGTATTTCTGCAGTGTCAGTTGTTACTTCTCCTTTTTCATTTCTAATTCTATTGATTTGAGTCTTCTCCCTTTTTTTCTTCATGAGTCTGGCTAATGGCTTATCAATTTTGTTTATCTTCTCAAAGAACCAGCTTTTAGTTTTATTGATCTTTGCTATCGTTTCCTTCATTTCTTTTTCATTTATTTCTGATCTGATCTTTATGATTTCTTTCCTTCTGCTAAATTTGGGGTTTTTTTGTTCTTTCTCTAATTGCTTTAGGTGCAAAGTTAGGTTGCTTATTTGAGATGTTTCCTGTTTCTTAAGGTAGGATTGTATTGCTATAAACTTCCCTCTTAGAACTGCTTTTGCTGCATCCCATAGGTTTTGGGTCATCGTGTCTCCATTGTCATTTGTTTCTAGGTAGAAAATTACTATTTTTAATACCTGAGTTCATGGTGATGAATTGCAAGTATAATTTATGTATGTATGTATGTATGTATGTATTTTTGGCTGCACTGGGTTTTCGTTGCTGCGCGCGGGCTTTTCTCTAGTTGCGGCGAGCGGGGGCTTCTCATTGCGGTGGCTTCTTTTGTTGTGGAACACGGGCTCTAGGCACGCGGGCTTCAGTAGTTGTGGCTCGCGGGCTCTAGAACGCAGGCTCAGTAGTTGTGGCACATGGGCTTAGTTGCTCTGCAGCATGTGTGATCTTCCCAGACCAGGGATCGAACCCTTGTCCCCTGCACTGGCAGGCGGATTCTTAACCACTGCGCCACCAGGGGAGTCCCACAAGTATAACTTTTTAAGCGGCAGGAAAAACTGCCCAGATATTTTTAAGGTTCTTTTTTGGCAGCTCAGATTGCACGCAGAGTGCAGATTGTTATGTAGTAAAGTTTCAGGTTCCAATTTGTAAAATAAAAACATTTTTTTCTAAGTACTTCGCTGAAACTTAAAATACTGAGAATTTCATAATACATGTATAATTTAATATATGAATATATCTCTAATTTTGAATGTTTATGGTTTAGAATTTCATAATTTACTAAATCCTGTATCATCATACAGACAGTTCCCACAGTTGGAATCTATATAGTTTCTCCAGGAAGTATAATAAATATCCGTTTGTATACAAAATAAAAGAGCAAAGCCTGTACCTTTCCACAGGTTAATTACTTCTGGTTTTTAACTTCAAGTCTATTCATTCTGAATGTAAGGAATAGAGAACCTAAGCGATAACCAGCGCCCTCACTCCCGCAGATCGCCTTGTTCCAGTCTCTGTTGTTCCCATGTGCCCTTCCGCTCCGGCCCTTGCACACGCTGCTCCATGTGTGTGTCTCTCTCCCCCTTTCTCTGCCGGCCCCACCCCTTCTTTTGTTTTGTTTTGTTTTGTTTTTTTTCCTTTGCGGTACACGGGCCTCTCACTGTTGTGGCCTGTCCCGTTGCGGAGCACAGGCTCCGGACGCGCAGGCTCAGCAGCCATGGCTCAAGGGCCCAGCTGCTCTGTGGCATGCGGGATCCTCCTGGACCGGGGCACGAACCCGTGTCCCCTGCATCGGCAGGCGGACCCCCAACCACCGCCCCACCAGGGAAGCCCCCCCACCCCTTCTTTTGGCCTCAGTTCAGACATCACCACCAGGAAGTCTTCCCACCCTCCTTCCCCCTTGGGTCCCCAGAGATCTTCCTGTCTGTGCATCTGAACACACATGAGGTCCTGTTTTCTTCCTGCACCCTCCCTCAGACTCTGCACCGTTTCCAGGGCAGATGTGTGCTGTCAGGTTTGCTCTGAAGACTCAGGATTCTGCACAAAGCACCTGCTAGGTGTGTATTGAGTCGTGTGTTTGCTTTTGAAAATGCACAGGGTTAGGGAGATGCAGATGACAGTGGACTCTGTTGTCTTCAAGGTTCTTTGGGTTGCAAGGGACAGAAACCCCTTAGCTAAAACAGAAAAGGGAGATTGATTAAAGGGTAGAATGGGGCCTCAGACTCAGGGTGGGCTGTGCCGTGAGACCTCAGGAGGAGATGGAACCAGGGCCAGTGAGCAACCAAGCCCGCCTCTGTCCTTGACTTTCGTCTGCCGTGCTGCTTCTCACTGTGTGTGGCTGTGTCTTTGTTTCCTGGTTTCTCTGTCCTTCTGTGTGTGCTTTCTCTCCGCTCCACCCCCATCTCTGTCTCATCTCTCTGCTCTTCATTCATTCCTTCAGCTGATCTCTACTGAGTGGCTGCTACGTACCAGGCACTGTTTCAGGCGTGAGTTATGACAAGACCCTTGAAGTCCTTGCTCCCCTGAAACGTGTCATGGGGAGGGGACAAGAAACAGCTAAGTCAATGAGCAATAAAATGCCTTTCCCGGTAACTGCTGGGGAGGAAATGAAACAGGGGGAGTGGGTGTGGGCGTGGCTGTTTTGGGCTGGGCCATCAGGGGTCTCTGATCGGGGGAAGTCTCTGAGCTGAGATCTGAATGAGAAGGAGCCAGCCGGGCACAGGTCTGGGAGGTGGGCACTGGGCAGAAGGCACGGCCAGCCGCAGGGCTCTGCTGTGGGCACAGGTTGGTGTGAAGGACAGGAAGGTGGTGAGTTTGATTGTCAGTGGTGAGCAAAACATGAGAGATGAGGAGAAATCTTTAAACATACCTTCGAGAGGAGAAAAACAGAAGCATTTGTGCAATACAGTGTTATTTATGTAAAGTGTAAGTACCTGCAGTATTTATATAATATTAATAATGGAGACAAATATGAAGTAAAAATATAAAACATGAAACAGTGTAATAGTCTACCTAGGGCATGAAACTACGACTGATTACATACATATATGGGAAAGAAATGCGACTGACATTCGACGGCACAATTACCACCTGGCCAACAGTCAGCTTTGACCTATTTTGAATTACAAGTATTCGTCTATTACTGAAGCAATGTGATTTTGAAATTAACGTGTTGTAGCAGCAAAGCTACTACAACCATTGTACATATTTCAAGATAATTATTGCCTCACAATTATCATTTGCATGGAAGGCCCTAGTGTATGTGTATTTGGAGAACAACCTGGAGAAAAATCCAGTGTTTGATCCAACTTCGGATTCTACTAATTTGTGATAATTCAGCTTCTGAATTATCTAAACGGCATTCCAGTGACAAATGATTCATCTCTGTTAAATAGTCTCTAAACATGGAAGCTACTTGATGTCTCTTCCTCAGAACAGTTTTTACAGAGAGAATTGTATTTTAATATACTGCTGCTTTTAAGGAGAATTGCTTTAAAATTTAACAGAAATGGAAAGTTGATATTTGGATGTTTATCTTGCACTTTGACACTTTAGAAATCAAGTTGGAGAGTATTCCCACTGCTCATAGTAAATGCTTTGCCACAAATCGTTTTGTTATAGACGATAAGTACACTGTCGTAACCAGCAGCTACTGTACAGGGATCACACCGTCTCCGCTAGAAAGGTTGAACGTGGGCTTCACTGAAGACGGGGCGATTGTGCAGCAGCTTAAACAGCGTTGTTTTCTTCTTCTTTTTCGGCCACGTCGTGCGGCATGTGGGATTTTAGTTCCTTGACCAGGAATCGAACCCTGGCCCCCTGCAGTGGGAGCACAGAAGCCCTGAACCACTGGACAGCCAGGGGAGTCCCTAAAGAGCATTGTTTTGGTAGTCACTTCTTTGTTTCTTTTTTCATTAATGGAAAAGCTAAGACAGTATTACTAGGTCTATTTCCTAATGTCAGGTAATTCTGAGAATTCCAGATAGAACTAAGAAATACAAGTAAAGGGTTAAAAATGAGAAGGAAAAAAGAAGACATTAGAGGAAACAGATTCCAAGTCATTGGCTCCCTCTTGGTCTGCAGGTACAGAAACGAATGATTTACCAGGAAGCGAATGACTGAATAACGGTCACGCATGAGACGTGGGCTTCAGCGGCGAGGAAGAATTGAGTTTCTTTGGTAACTGTTTGTTCACCGCCTCCTGCACGGAGTGTGGTCTGTGTGTGATGTGATAGTAAAATGACCGACTGCCCGTAGGGAGAGTGTCATGTTGGAAACCGTCTCTCCTGAGCCTGGAAATGAGTGAGTGTCTCTCCCGGAGCAGGTGAAGTAGCGGGCTTAGGTTCGCGACCGTGTCACACACACAACAGGCATCTTCGTGTGGGCTTCGCCTCGAGGTGGTCTAGTGCCGCGGGGGTCAGGGGTGGGGCTGGGGGCGTGCAGGTGAAGCAAGACAGGTGTGGATTGATCGTCGTTGAACCCCTGCGATGGACCCATCGAGGGCCCAGTATGTCATTCCTTCCACTTTTGTGCGTGTTTGTCATTTTCCACGGCAGAAAGTGAAACAGGCCGAACGCCGAGGCCTCTGAGAACCGCGAGTGGCTGTCAGCGGGGTGAGATGTGCGCCCCTGGCCCCGGGGAATCCCAGCCCTGCTAGGCCACGTTCACGTTCACTCTCTCCCCTCCCCCGTTGAATCTGCAGGGAGTTGGCTACTTACAGCTAAGTCCCTTGAGCCCTATGAGCGCCCCAGCTGAGAAGCGACTGGGTGGGGCGCGGGGAGGCAGTGACGTGCGGGGCCACTCGGGGAGCGCGTGGTGTCGAAGGCCCGCGCGAGGCCGCCCGGCCCGGAGCTCGGAGGAGAGCTGGGAGGCCCGCTTCGCCTGGAGGACCCTCCTGCAGCCCTTTCTTCCGGGAGGAGGGCGGGGGCGGGGTTAAGAGCAAGGGCGTGGGCTGGAGTCAGAGGGGCAGGGCGGTCCCTCCTGGCAGAGGGCGGGTTGTGAAGTGGCGCGCGAGCGGGTGTGGGAGGTAAGTTTTGTCGTCCGGTGACTGAGCCAGGCGAGGGCAGCTCTTGCCGTTGGGGAGTGAGCGCAGTGTGGGATCTGTGAGGTCGAACCCACCTGGTGCCCAAAGAGGCTGGGTGCTCAGCCGTCCATGGGGTGCTGTGTGCGTGAAGTGGGGATGCTCGCAGGCCTCGGGCGGCGCTGGAGGACCGGTGAGACAGCGCGCGACCCGTGCCCTGGCGCGCGCGGTACCCAGTAGCAGCCGTCTTTCACTTCAGGTGCCTTGGGAGCCTGGAGAAAAGCACTGCGGAGTTGGTGGGCGGGTCTGCACATAACTTTCTGTCGCTTGTTAGCCGATTGCCGATCTGTCTTTAAGTGCTTTTTAGCTCGGAATTAAGAGCATGGACCAGAAGTGATTTTAAGAGCCTTTATTGGGGTATGCATGACCTGGGAAAATAACGCCCTTCCGAAACCCACAGCCCCGCCTCTGGGGGCGGGGACGGGATGGGTGTTGTCCCCGCCTCGTCGCCCGGTTAGAACCCACATCTGCGACTCCCGGTAGGTACAGGGTTTTTTCCTCCGGACAGCGCTGTTCACGGGCTGCAGAGTTGAGAGGAGTGTCTCGGTTAGCACGCTTGATTGGAGAAAGGATGGCGTGAGCGTGCTTCAGCCCGTACTGGTGCGTGCGCGTCCTTGGGCTCTCGTGCCGCGGGCCCGCAGACTGGGGCCTGACCCAGGGAGATGTGCCCTCCCGGCTCTGGAGGCCAGAAGCCAGGGTGTCGCGGGGCCGCACGTTCCCCGAACCTGCGCCAGAGCCCTGCCTTGCCTCTCTCACCTTCCCGTGCGGGCGGCGGTCCTCAGGGGTCCTCGGCTTGTAGGTGCATCGCGGTCATCACGGGCCGCCTCCCCCTGTGCATCTCTGTCTCTTCTCATGAGGACGCGAGTCACGTTGGGTTAAGGGCCCACGCTGCTCCAGCACGACCTCATCTTGACTGACTGCATCTTCACTGACCCTTTTTCCAAATACGGGTCCCAGGCTGAGGTCCTGGGGGTTTGCAACATCTGTGTTTAGGGGGCACAGTTGAACCCATAGTGCTCGCCCTGTTAGCAGAGCTCACATGAGACGTTTGCAGTGGCATTGTTGCCTGACTGCAGGCATCTTTCCCCGCAGCTGGCGCCTGTGGGAGCAGGGTCCCTCAGCTCTGAGAGGTGCCGGGGGGCCTCCGGCCCGCAGCTGAGGGAGCTTCTGCCGGAGTCCTGCGTAGGTGGGTCTCTGCTTTTCCCTCCGAGACTGCCCCACGGCTGCCCCAGCGCGAGGTGTCGCCTGGTGATATCGTTCACGGTCCTCTCGTAAAAGCCCGTTGTGTGAGGGAGCTCGCGCCTCCCGTAGAGGAGCACGCCTCTTCTCCCTTGCCGTCCTGGATTGTCTCCTCGAGGAGGCCCTGGGGTAAGGCAGGTGCCGAAGCCTTCCCTGGGGTGGTGAGAGATTATTGTTGATTTTTAGGCCACATCGATTTGCCTTAGTGAGGGCCCTGGGTGGGTGCAGGGGGAGGCTGCATTGTGCTTTCTTGACACATTTATTAAATTTTGTAGCTGTTTTCCTAGATAAATTTAGTGGAATTTTGTTTCCACATTATTTCTGGGTTGTAGATCAGTAGAGCCACACTTCTGACTTTCCGTGGTTAAAGACTCTGATTTCACGAGGGTTGAGAGAATCCCCGAAATCTGGCTGCCTCGGCTCTCGCAGGGTTTGAGCTGAGCTGACTCACCCTGCATGTCCTTGGGGAGACAGTTCCTAACAGTTCCCTCCTCTGTATTCTGGCAGGTGTATTTCCTTTTTCCTCCCGAGTCCCCAGCTCTCGCTGGTGGATGCTGTGTAACACGTCCTTGACAAACACTGTGATTCCGGTACCAGGTCCCGGGTTCTGACGTTGTCTCCTGTCCCCCATGGCTGTAGACGGAGGTCGCTTTCTTCCCAGGAGAGACTTTCCACCGTTAGGTTCTTCTGCCTCCCTCAAGGGGTGGGGAACCCAGCCCGGCAGCATCACTTAGAACTTAGAATGTGACGATGTTCCCGACGTTCTAGGACAGTCACGAGTGCATGGACTGCCTCACCCCAGCCCCTCTGAGTCAGAGACTCAGCCCTCTAGGCGGAGCTGATGCCCCTCAAGTTGGAGACCCATTGGTCTAGAATAACATCTCCTCATTCTTTATTCTTCAGTGTTATTTTAAACTGATGGTACCTGTTTGTGTCTACGTGAAAAATTTTAAAACCAGAATTTTACGTTTTATATTTTTCCATTTTAGTGTAGGAAACATGATGATGGAGACACAACTGTTGTTGCTGAAAAGGACGCTTTTATGGATGACTTGTAAAGTACGGTGTTATCCTGGGTCTTCCTAGCGGTCAGTTGCTTTCTTCCTCCGTGTTACTTACTCAGGTCTTCGCTACTGAGTCTTTCCTTGGTAAAGTGTTCCTTGATTATGAGTGTGGCCGTGACTGGGAGTTACTCACGCAGGGAAAATTGGTAAGCACCAGCTAACATATGTGATAGTTCCTTGAAGATTATTACGTAGTCTTGAAAAGTGAGCTGGTGGTATCAGTATTTTCAATCTTTATAGAGAGTGAGCAATGTAAGCGGTTTCACTTGTTGAGGATAAACCTGGCCTGTGTTAAGTGGACGTACTCAGCATGGGTGATTCTGCGTCTCTCAGTTCTGAGAGATCTCGCCATCGTTTCCCCAGGACGTGGCTGCTGCTCAGGGCGTGCAGCCCAGTCTGCCTGCCTTGACTGTGGCCTGGTGCGGCTCTGGCACACGTCGGAGTCGTTATACTTTGGTGCTCTTAGCGAATTGGGATCCTGTAGGTACCGAACTGCTCTTGTCTTTCAGTTCACTGTGTCTATGTGAAAATTTTTAAAACCAGAATTTTACATTTTATATTTTTCCATTTTAGTGTAGGAAACATGATGATGGAGACACAACTGTTGTTATTGAAAAGGACCATTTTATGGATGATTTCTTCCATCAGGTAAGAGCCGTTTAATGAAACCCAGACGGACTTGTTTTCTTTAAACATAGTTAAACTAATGTAACTGTGCACTTGTCATATTTGAAATAATACCCTAACTAATATTTTTAAAAGTTGGTGTTTGAATTGCAAACGTTCTCTAGACTTTTTAGTGCTAGGAAAACATTCTTCTTGGTGAGGGACTTGGTGGGGGGGGGGTTGAGAATGGTGATCCTGGGTGTGGAGGGCACATGCGGAGACTGATGCCCGCAGGCTGGGGTGCTGGCCCGGCGGGCGTGCTGCTCCAGGGCCGCGTCCTCAGAGCATGGGAAGGCCCCGGGGAGATGCTGCTGCACCCATGGCCAGCGGTGTTCTCCAGACGCGGGGCGGTTTGGTCCCGGGGAGGGGAAGGCCTGGGGGCGGTGCTGCCCCTCAGCTGGTGGTCAGGTGTGCAGTACACACAGGGAGGCTTCCCTTGCTTTCCTCCTGCAGAATGGCAGCGAGTCCCGCTTATCAAAGAGCTCACGTTGTGTATTTCCTAAACGCTTTGATTGAATTTTAAATTCCTCTCCTGAGAAGTTTTCCACGTTTCAGAATACCGGTCTCTAGGTCATATGGGCTTCTGTCCTGAGAGGTCCGATCCGTAAGCAAAGGTACGATTGTGGCAGCTCTGCTCTGCCGTTGCTCTCAGGCAGCGCGGCCTTTCTCTGGGCTGTCTGCATGTGGGCCCGCGCCCTTGGAGCTGACCTCACACCTGTCCGTTCCTTCGGGCTTCCCTGCGAGGCCTTTCCCTCTCCCTCTTAGCCCCCCAGGGCTGTTTCTAGGCTGGCGTCATGTTTAAATTGTTAACCCTAAGTTATAGCTGATCAAATTTTGCATAATTTAAAATTTTTGAAATTGAGTCAGAGAACAAATATTTTGACTTTGTTACATATGAAGAAAAGAAACGGGTTCATTTTTTAATGATGAAAGCTTCATTTGCAGGACTTGTTTTGATTATGTTGAATCTCGTCTACAAGTTTCAGTTAACTCAAATCTGTTGACAGTCTAAACCGGTCTATCAATACGTGGATTTGAAAATATGTAATATGTTAATAAAAAATATCTTAGAAGTTATCTAAGATAACTTTAGAAGTTATCAGTTTTCCAGATCCAGTCAGAATTTATTGAATACCTAGTGTAAGAACCTGTTCATTGGGTTTCAAGCATTTATGTTAGTTCTTATCTAATGGAAAAAACATGAAATTAAATCATTAGCTACAGGAACTTACTTTAAGGTACAAAAGAGTTAAGACGGTGGATTTCCGGCTTTCACTTTGGAAATGAGACTCTTTACTGTCTTGAGCTTACCTGCCCACTTTGTAAAATCACTACTTCTCTGATTTTACCCCCTGTACCTAGATGCTTAATTCTTCCGTACCAGTTCTCCAGAAAAACATATTTCTTATTTTAAGAATCTCCCAGCATTAAATGTTGTTGTACTTTCTAGAAGAATTATGTAAATCACTCAGTCATTAAGCTGTAGTAACTTAGCGCCAACCCATTCCGGCTGTGGGCGTCTCAGAGCTGCAGACAGAAACGGGTGACTCGTGTTAGGGAGGTTTGAGGGCCATCGATTGTAACGTAAGTTCCAGTTTCATTTGTTAAATGGTTGATTTATTTTACAGTTAATTTCTGTGAAATGACTTCTTAGATAGAGAAGCAAATGATGTTTGTTAATACAAACTCTTTTCTTAGAAAATGGCACTCAGATCTTACATATCACATAGAACATTGCAAAAGGTAGGAATTTTGCACGTGGCCAGTGTTTGCTGAAGACTAGCATAGTGCTGTAATGAGCGGCCAGGAATCTCCTCTCTGCGAAGGTGGTTTGTAGTTGGCGGGGGGGTGGGGGGGGGACCCCTGCGTGATGTGCTTCGCAGGCGCAAATGGACCTGGTGGACCTGGTGCCACAGCGACGGTGGCGCTTCCCTCCTGGTCCCGAGTCGGTGGTCCAGCGGTTTTCTTTTTGGACCACGCTGGGACTTCTGCTGCACAGATACTAGTGGCATGCGTACTGCAGAACCCTCCAAGAGGTAAAACTGTGTCTCTCCTACTTTGTGACAGATGTGTGCTACTGAATTTATTTTAGAAATGCTGCTTTAATGATGCCTCGTTGAAGTGTAGATCTGTGCACTAAAACCCCAAAGTCGTCATTTGTGTTGAAGCCTGCATGATAAAGTAGCAAAAATTTTAAAAGATGCCGTTTTAATTCTGTGTACTGTTTTTACATGATTAATTAAATTATAAGTATGTGAAGTGTATGAAGTTCTGTACAAATTGACTGTAAATAAATGGAAATAACACCCAGGCCTAATGAAATAGCCGTTCACTGCTCTATGCAAGTAGAATTCTGTGTTCAACTCTCCTCTAAAACTTTGGTTTTCAAAATGTGCTGTGGGGCTTGGTCCCAGTGTCCCTGGGGTCCCTAAGGCCTTTCCAATGAGTTCGTGTGGCTGGTAACGATTTTCATAAAAATACCAAGATGTTTACCTCTTTCCTCTCACTCTGTCATGAATGGACAATGGGGGAGTTTCCCAGAGGCTACATCAAGTGTGTGATACGGCAACAGACTAAACACAGAAGCAGGTATCAGAATCAAGGTGCCTTCCGTTAAGCTAGAAATCAGATTTGCAGAGAAATGTAGATCAGTGCTCGTGCTTTCACTGATTTGGGGGGGAGGGAATTCTGCTTTTTCCATAAAAATAGGTTATTGGTGTTAACATCTGTATTAATTTCCTACTGCTGGTGTAACAAATTACCACAACCGTAGTGGCTAAACCCAACATACACTTAGAGCCTGACAGCTGCAGAGGTCCGAAGCTGAAAAGAGCCACTGGGGCTCTCGTCAAGGTGCCGGCAGGGCCGCGCCCTCCTGCAGGGCCGGCGGGGAGAGGCTGCATCCTGCCTTCTCCAGCTTCTGGGGGCACCTGCGTCCTTGGCTCGGGGCCCTTTTCCCCAGCGTCGGGCACCTCACCGCAGCCTCTGCTTCTCCTGTCACGTCGCTTTTTTCTAAGTTTGGTCCTGTCGGCTTCTGTTTTATAAGGACTCTTGTGGTTACACTGGAACAACCCAGATAATCCAGGGTAATCTCCCATCTCGACTCTTAACTCATCACACCTGCGAGGTGCCTTTTGCCCCGTAGGTGACATTCTGAGGATGAGAACGTGGACATCCACCATGGCATGTTGTGGGCTTGTAATTAACTGTCTTCAGTGAATTAACGCATGTCGGAGCTGTTTCTCCACTATGGGAATTATCCGAAGCGAGCTACAGCCTACGTGAGCCAAAGCTCTTTGGGGTCTTCCGTAACTTTCAGGATTAAAGAGGCGCTGAGACCAAACACACAAGAGCTGCTCTAGTCCGTAGGGCTCCTCATGCTGGCATCTCACCTCCCCACTGGGATGTGTGTCCCCGTTGCTCAGAAATCAGGATGGTGGGAGAGGATGCACTCGCACGAGAAGCCTCGCCCGCACTCCTGTCTTCATCTGCTGGTTTCCTCACCTCTCCCCTCGGAAGGTGACCCTTTTCTTAGTTTCTTATTTAGACATCCCAGTGTTTTTTCATGTAAATGTTAACATCTGCAGGTTAATCTCTGCTTATTTTGACCTCTTCCTTGCATCGTTGCTAACATGTATACGTGTCGTCCTGCACCTTGTGGGTATTTTTTTTTTCAGCGTGTTTTTAACTTGGTGATATATCCTGGAGGTGTTTTCGTATCTTTTGTTAGAGTTCCGTAATGTAACCTAACGAGACCCCTGCTGATGGGCTTTAGGGTTTTCCTCATCGTTCAGATGGAGAAGTTGTGCTCAGTTTCCTAGGGCCGCACACACTGAGTGGCTGCAAACAGCACAGATATACTGTCTTCATCCCTGGAAGCCGGAAGTCCAGGCTGGTCCCGCCGGGATGAAGCCACATTGCCAGCAGGACCGCACGCCCCAGGAGCTCCGGGCAGAGCCCGCTGCCCTGCCTTCCCCACCTCTCGAGCTGCACGCCTGGTGCCCCTCCGCCTGCCAGGCCGGCAGCAGACCATTGTGCTTCACTGGTGTCGCGTGGCCGCCTTCTCTCGTCCCATCTCCATCCACTTCCCTCTTACAAGTACCCTTGGGGTCATACTGAGGGCCCACCGGGGGCTCCGGGATTGTATCTCCCCATCTCAAGACCCTTTGTTTCAGTCACATCTGCAGTTCCCTTTGCCATATAAGGTAACCATCCAAGGTCCCAGGGGCCAGGACCTGGACATCTTGGGGGACAGTATTCAGCCTGCCACACTTGCTATGAATCCATCTGGGCAGATCTTGCGAATGAAGACGTTACATTTTGAGACAAGTAGTGAATACCTTAGACTATCAGAGGCAAAAAATAATGACTAGGAAGGCTTGGTCTTATCAGCTGTCAGTACCTCCCCGCATGAGCATATGATGGTCGGCCTCTGCTGCAGGGTGAGCTCCCTTCTTGCCTGCGCGGAGACCTGGCGTTGGTAGTAGATGCCTCTGGCTGCCATCGTCTGTGGTGATCCTGGGTCTTGATTGTAAAACTTCTTACAACCAGCAAGGTCTTCCCGGTGGCTGATACTGCCTTAGCCATAGGTAGCTATTTTAATATGGCGCATTTCCCTTTATTTTTCAAATTAAATGAATGGGAAAAGGTTGTTGTTTCTTTATGTGGTAATTATTCACTTATTTTCTTCCTCTTTTATCCTTCTCTTTTTAGGTAATGGAAAGTGGTTGCAGATGTGCATTTGCCGCAGTGGTGATGACTTTCTCTCCCTCTCTCCTAGGTTGAGGAGATCAGAAACAGTATAGCTAAAATAGCTCAGTATGTTGAAGAAGTAAAGAAAAACCACAGCATCATTCTTTCTGCACCAAACCCAGAAGGAAGTAAGTTGTTGGTTTTAAAAAGAAGTGTGTCTGTCTATCTGTGTGCCTGTCCCTCTTGCTGTCCACAGCACAGGCCTTAGCCTGGAGACACGTGAGATTGAGCTGGGAGCTTGTAAAAAGTGCCGGAGGCTGGTGGGCCACCCCTCGGGATTCTCCTGCCTCTGGTCTGGATGAACCAAGGCATCGGTGTGGTTTTCTACAGCTTCTGCGGGATCTGGTGTTCAGCCGGGCTGAGGACCACTGATGTGTGATATCCACGAGCATACATGGATGTGGCCTTGCAGAACTTTGGGGTCACGTCAGTGACTGGGCCTTAGATCTGTATTATGTCCACAGTTAAACAGGAGTGATAGAATTTTGTGCTTAGATGAAAGTTAGTAAGAGGTTGATTTGGAAAACAGTACTTGTTAGAGCAGGTTTAAAGATGAAGAACAGACTAAAGTGATCTCAAGTCTTCAGCAAAGGCTTCTTTCTGTATGGAGTGTGCTGTTCGTGGTGTCTGTTGAGGGCAGCATGTGAGCAAGTGATTTAACATTAACTGGACATCAGGGCATTGTTAGTTATAAGGAAGTGTTTCCTAGATCTACAGTGACAAAATTTGAAAACTTGAAAGGTAAGATGGATCTGGATAAGCTAGAGACTGCAAATTGGAATCCATACATCATTTGGGGGGATAATTGATATCCTCACAATACTGAGTCTTCTAATCCGTGGAACTGCTCTGTCCCCTTACTTACATCTTCTGTAATTGCTCTCAGTGATGTTCTGTAGGGTTCTCTGTAGCGGTCTCACACACCTTTCATGGTAGGTGATGGTTTCGGTTTTAACGTGAACAGTATCTGCTGTAAATTTTGTTTTCTACTTGTTTCCATATATGGAAATACAGTGGGTTTTGTATGTGGACCTTGTATCCCGTTATCTTGCCTAATTACTTAATTAATTTTAATAATTTGTTTGTGGATTCTGTTAGGTTTTTTTCTACACCCAGTCATGACACCTGTGAATAATCACAGTTGTCCCTCAGTTCTTATGCTTTTTATTTTCAGTTGACTTATTTCACTGACTTTCCGTACAGCATTGAATAGAAGTGGTGATGGGAACACGCTTATTCTCAGTCTTGGAGGAAAGTTGAAAGCAACTTTGTTAGGTTATTTGGTGTGGCCTTACATTGAAAAAATAACTTGGTATTAAATTGAAAAAACTCATTTTGAAGATTTTGCATGTCTCGTAAAATAACGCTCTGGGCGTCTGTAGATGCCTTGTCTTAGGATTTAGAAGGATATTTTCCAAAGTGTGTTCCTGGAGCATGAATCTCAGTAGCTAGTATGTGAAACAAGACTTCTGTGGCCAAATGCATTCGGAGTCCTTTTCACACCATATCCCCACTTGGAAGGTTGCAGAGTAATAAAGGCTCTGAGAAGTCCTGCAATGAAGAAACCTTTGCTTAGTGGAGTGTTTCACAAATGTATTTGCTCACAGAACTTTTTGTGTAACACCTGTTAACATCTTGCTCAGTTCTTGGGGAAGCTGAATTTGAATACATATGACTATTTTTTTCTTTCGAGAAGTTTACCTCCAAAAAACTTTTGCTGCCAAGTTACAGCAGCTTCAACAATGTTGGAGTGAAGTTGGGGCTCTTAACGCTTCGTAGTAGTCCCTTTGGGCTCTGAATAAGACTGTTGCTTGCTGTCTCTGTTTCACAGCAGGGTGTGAACCGGAGCGTAAGAAGTGATGTCTCGCTGCTCCCTGAGTTGCTCTCTGTAAAGAGCAACGCGGTTACTCCTGCCCCACGATGCTGGGCCCTAGGAAGTGCCCAGGGTGGGGCAGTGGGCAGTGGGCTGCTGTCCCCCCAGCCCTTCGTCCTGGCGGGTGGGGAGGGGCAAGGTGGAGCTCCAGCTCTTCGGTGCCGGTGCCCTCCCTGCCTGGGCTCCTGGGTGGGCCCGCAGAAGGGGTTCCAGAGCACAGTGGCCACCGGGTGGCGCCACCCCATGGCCGGGCCCTGGCCTGTTGGCTTCTGCTGCAGAGGCAGGGCTGGCTGGCCGGCCAGGTTGTTTCATTAACCTCAGTGACAAGATCCCAGAGAAAGATTTGCCTGAGAAGCTAGCAGAGGGCCCCTTTACTCTCACTTTTCTTTATTGACTTTACATTTCTGTACTTTCTTTTTTTAAGAGGGCCACTGAAAATGTGTAAGTTTCAGGCCCTCCGAAACATGAACCCACCTGGTGGGAGCCTGAAATGTGTGTTATTCAGCTTTCTGGGTCTTGCTGGTGATAGTGTTGCGGCTGGCATCACCATCAGAGAATGGAGGGGATGTTACTCATCAGTAACACGGCTTGTAGTTCCTTTGAATCAGGAGTCAGAGCCCTTCTTTTCATCCCATGTTTTAGGTATGGGCGTCCTAAACAGTCACACAACCTCTTGCTAACATTTTATCTGCCCTTCTTCTCCGTCTGCGTTGTCACGCTCCTGGGCTGGCCTCTCGTCTCTGAGCTACGACGATTACATCCGGTTGCCTCCCGTCTCTAAATCCTCCTCCTTTGTGCATTTTGTGCTTTTCTGCTGGAGTACACGTTTCAGACTCGCTTGAGAACTGTGTGGTCACCACTTAGTGTAGAAAGCCTCTTCTCAGGTGAGTGGTGGGTTCAAACCCCAGTTCCACCGTGAATTCACTGTTTACCGCGGACAGATGGCGCACCGTTCCGTGTAAATGCCGACTGCTACTGTCGTCAGTGTGTTTCCCCCCATCACCTTGTTTCCATCCCATCCTTCCTCCTGCTTCCGCGTGAGAGGTGTGTGTCTCCTTTTTAAGGGCAACTGTGGTATGTGGCCTTGAGCCACCTCTCGCTGTACTTCCGTCCGGGCTCCTGGACCGGAAGGCCGCCCGTCTGCCCGTCCAAGCATGCCTGCCCGCAGCCCTGCCTCGCCCCGCGGCGGCTGTTGCTTCCCGAGAGGGGTCTCGCGGGCCTCCCCTCACCCCGGCTGCGCCGCAGGTCCTGCCGGCAGCCTCAGCCCTGGCCCTTGTCCTCCCTCCTTAGCGTCCAGCCCTGCTGACTGGCTCCCCCGCCCCGCCCTCACCGTCTTCATCTTTTAAAGTTAACCTGTTTTACGTTATCAGAGTTAATTACGTGCTTTATCGTGGGCATTTTGGAAGAAAGCAGAAAGGAAGAAAAAAATACAATGCTCGTAACCTGTCCCGTGGTGATAAACACCGTTAACGTTTCGGTAAATATTTTTCTAGCAAAAAATATGTATAAAACATACACTTTTAAAGAAGTGTACTGGACTTTCCTGGCGTAAAATGGTTAGAACTTCGCCTTCCAGTGTCGTGGGTACGGGTTCGATCCCTGGTCAGGGAGCTAGGATCCCACATGCCTCGCAGCCGAAAAACCAAAACACATAAGAAGAAGCAAAATTGTAACAAATTCAGTAAAGACTTTAAAAATGGTCCACCTCGAAAGAAAAAAGAAATCTTTAAACAAGTGTAGAGTTTGGAGCACCCAGTGCCTGTTGCCTTACAATGTACCTCTTTTGCTGATGAGCAGAGCGTTCCAGGACCCTTTATTTAATGGCTGCCTGGTGGTCATCGTCGGCCGTTTCTGTGGGAGCAGAATGGCCTGGGGCCGGATGGCAGTGTGCCTTTTATTGTTTACAGAAAGCTTGCTCCCAGTGTGTGACGGGTATTGCCGGGACCTCGCATCGTTGTAGTGTCATATATGATTCTTAACTTAGACTTGCTGCTGTGCAGAGCAGCAGGGACCAGGCTGAACACTGGACGGGTGGAGGCCCGTTCACTCCTTGTGCTGGCCTCGCGAGGCCTGTGCTCCCCTCGGGTGTGTCCGAGAGCCGAGGATGTTGGGGGATGGAGAGGGTGAGCATTTAGTGCAGAGTCTCGAGCGCCCTGGGACTCAGCCGGCTCTGCTGTCCCACTGCTGTCCTGAACCGCAGGCAGCACCAGGCGGAGCCGCGGGCCCACCCAGCGTCCGGGTTTCACGGTTACAGACCACTCCGCCCCGGGCATCCTCGCCTACCTGTGTGTCCTTGAGTGCTTGTCAGCTCACCTCTCGGGCCAGCATTCCTGGGAACATCGTGCTACATCAAGGGACTCGTCCCATTAAATGTTCTTTTCACATTTTTAGTGTGAAACTTTTCTAATTTATGGGAAAGTTGCAATTACGGTACAGTGAAAACTCACGTTCCCTTCACTGAGATTCACCAGTTGTTAACATTTCGCCACGTTTGATTTCTTTCTCTTTGTGTATGTGTGTGTATGTGTATGCATATGTGTGCGTGTACACACACATTGCACATGTATATATACACACGCATACATACACACGTTATTTTTGCTGACTCATTTTAGAGTGAGTTGCAGGCCTTGTGACCATCTGCCCCTGAGTACGCCAGTGTTCATCTCCTAAGGAGGAGGTTCTCTTGTAATTATCTAATTCAGAACATTTGACGTTGATAAAAACGCTGTCTAATCCACAGTCCATATTCTCAGTCAAAAATCATCACGTTGGTAGCCTTTATAGCTGTTTTACCCTCTTTCCAGGGTCTGATCCAGACACCTAGGCAGATAAAGCCTAGACACAAATGCCTTTAGTTTTATTTACTTATTTGTTTATTTATTTATTTATTTGCCTGCACGTGGGATCTCCGTTGCTCCGTGTGGGATGTTTTTTTTTTTTTTTTTTTTGGCTGTGCACAGGCCTCTCACTGTTGTGGCCTCTCCCGCTGCGGAGCACAGGCTCCGGACGCACAGGCTCAGAGGCCATGGCTCACGGGCCCAGCCTCTCTGTGGCATGTGGGATCTTCCCAGACCGGGGCACGAACCCGTGTCCCCTCATTGGCAGGCGGAATCTCAACCACTGTGCCACCAGGGAAACCCTCCTGGTTATTTTTGATTGAGAACTGGGCTTGGTATATGAAGTCTTGTGGCCATAGTATGAGTCTTAGGATAATATTTTCTTTTTTTTGAATTTTTGAATTTTATTTTATTTTATTTATGTTTTTATACAGCAGGTTCTTATTAGTCATCCATTTTATACACATCAGTGTATACATGTCAATCCCAGTCACCCAATTCATCCCACCACCACCCGCCTTCCCCCCTTGGTGTCCATATGTTTGTTCTCTGCATCTTTGTCTCTATTTCTGCCCTGCAAACCGGTTCATCTGTACCATTTTTCTATGTTCCACATGTATGCGTTAATATACAATATTTGTTTTTCTCTTTTTGACTTACTTCACTCTGTATGACAATCCCTAGATCCATCCACATCTCTACAAATGACCCAATTTCGTTCGTTTTTATGGCTGATATTCCACTGTATATATGTACCACATCTTCTTTATCCATTCGTCTGTTGATGGGCATTTAGGTTTCTTCCATGACCTGGGTATTGTAAATAGTGCTGCAGTGAAGATTGGGGTGCATGTGTCTTTTTGAATTATGGTTTTCTCTGGGTATATGCCCAGTAGGATTGCTGGGTCATATGGTTATTCTGTTTTTAGTTTTTTAAGGTTTTTTATGGTTTTCGCTGGGTATATGCCCAGTAGGATTGCTGGATCATATGGTTATTCTGTTTTTAGTTTTTTAAGGAACCTCCATACTGTTCTCCATAGTGACTGTATCAGTTTACATTCCCACCAACAGTGCGGGAGGATTCCCTTTTCTCCACACCCTCTCCAGGATTTGTTGTGTAGATTTTCTGACGATTCCCATCTGACTGGTGTGAGGTGGCACCTCATTGTAGTTTTGATTTGCATTTGTCTAATAATTAGTGATGTTCAGCATCCTTTCATGTGCTTCTTGGCAATCTGTATATCTTCTTTGGAGAAATGTCTGTTTAGGTCTTCTGCTCATTTTTTGATTGCGATGTTTGTTTTTTTAATATTGAGCTGCATGAGCTGTTTATATATTTTGGAGATTAATCCTTTGTCCATTGATTCGTTTGCAGATATTTTCTCCCATTCTGAGGGTTGTCTTTTTGTCTTCTTTGTAGTTTCCTTTGCTTTGCAAAAGCTTTTACGTTTCATTAGGTCCCATTTGTTTATTTTTGTTTTTATTTCCATTACTCTGGGAGGTGGATCAAAAAAGATCTTGCTGTGATTTATGTCAAAGAGTGTTCTTCCTGTGTTTTCCTCTAAGAGTTTTATAGTGTCCAGTCTTACATTTAGGTCTCTAATCCATTTTGAGTTTATTTTTGTGTATGGTGTTGGGAGTGTTCTAATTTCATTCTTTTACATGTAGCTGTCCAGTGTTCCCAGCACCACTTATTGAAGAGACTGTCTTTTTGCCATTATATATTCTTGCCTCCTTTGTCATAGATTAGTTGACCATAGTTGCGTGGGTTTATCTCTGGGCTTTCTATCCTGTTCCATTGATCTGTATTTCTGTTTTTGTGCCAGTACCATATTGTCTTGATTACTATAGCTTTGTAGTGTAGTCTGAAGTCAGGGAGTCTGACTCCTCCAGCTCCGTTTTTTTCCTTCAAGACTGCTTTGGCTATTGGGGGTCTTTTGTGTCTCCATACAAATTTTAAGATTTTTTGTTCTAGTTCTGTAAAAAATGCCACTGGTAATTTGATAGGGATTGCATTGGATCTGTAGATTGCTTTGGGTAGTATAGTCATTTTCACAATGTTGATTCTTCCAATCCAAGAACATGGTATATCTCTCCATCTGTTTGTATCATCTTTAATTTCTTTCATCAATGGCTTGTCTTATAATTTTCTTCATACAGGTCTTTTGTCTCCCTAGGTAGGTTTATTCCTAGGTATTTTATTCTTTTTGTTGCAGTGGTAAATGGGAGTGTTTCCTTAATTTCTCTTCCAGATTTTTCATCATTAGCGTATAGGAATGCAGGAGAGTTCTGTGCGTTAATTTTGCATCCTGCTACTTTACCACATTCATTGCTTAGCTATAGTAGTATTCTGGTGGCATCTTTAGGTTTCTCTATGTACAGTATCATGTCATCTGCAAACAGTGACAGTTTTACTTCTTCTTTGCCAATTTGTATTCTTTTATTTCTTTTTCTTCTCTGAGTGCCATGGCTAGGACTTCCAAAACTATGTTGAATAATAGTGGCGAGAGTGGACATCCTTGTCCCGTTCCTGATCTTAGAGGAAATGCTTTCAGTTTTTCACCATTGAGGACGATGTTGGCTGTGGGTTTGTTGTATATGGCCATTATTATGTTGAGGTAGGTTCCCTCTGTGCCTACTTTCTAGAGAGGTTTTATCATAAATGGGTGTTGAATTTTGTCAGAAGCTTTTTCTGCATCTATTCAGATGATCATATGGTTTTTATTCTTCAGTTTGTTAATATGGCATATCACATTGATTGATTTGCATATATTGAAGAATCCTTGCATCCCTGTGTTAAAACCCACTTGATCATGGTGTATGATCCTATTAAGGTGTTGTTGGATTCTGTTTGCTAGTATTTTGTTGAGGGTTTTTGCATCTATATTCATCAGTGATATTGGTCTGTAATTTTCCTTTTTTGTAGTGTCTTTATCTGGTTTTGGTATCAGGGTGATGGTGGCCTCATAGAATGAGTTTGGGAGTGTTCCTTCCTCTGCAGTTCTTTAGAAGAGTTTGAGAAGGATGGGTGTAAGCTCTTTTCTAAATGTTTGATAGAATTCACCTGTGAAGCTCTCTGGTCCTGAACTTTTGTTTGTTGGAAGATTTTTAATCACAGTTTCAATTTCATTACTTGTGATTGGTCTGTTCATATTTTCTATTTCTTCCTGGTTCAGTCTTGGAAGGTTATACCTTTCTAAGAATTTGTCCACCTCATCCAGGTTGTCCATTTTATTGGCATAGAGTTGCTTGTAGTAGTCTCTTAGGTTGCTTTCTATTCCTGTGGTGTCTGTTGTAACTTCTCCTTGTTCATTTCTAATTTTATTGATTTGAGTCCTTTCCCTCTTTTTCTTGATGAACCTAGCTAATGGTTTATCAATTTTGTTTATCTTCTCAAAGAGCCAGCTTTTAGTTTTATTGACCTTTGCTATTATTTTCTTGGTTTCTATTTCATTTATTTCTGCTCTGACCTTTATGATTTCTTTCCTTCTGCTAATTTTGGGCCTTTTTTTTTGTTCTTCTTTCTCTAGTTCCTTTAGGTGTAAGGTTAGACTGTTTATCTGAGATTTTTCTTGCTTCCTGAGGTAGGCTTCTATTGCTCTAAACTTTCCTCTTAGAACTGCTTTTGCTGCATCCCATAGGTTTTGGATCATCGTGTTTTTGTTGTCATTTGTCTCAAGGTATTTTTTGATTTCCTCCTTGATTTCTTCAGTGATCCCTTGGTTATTCCGTAACGTATTTTTTAGTCTCCATGTGTTTGTGTTTCTTACATTTTTTTCCCTGTAATTGATTTCTAATCTCATAGCATTGTGGTCAGAAAAGATGCTTGATATGATTTCAATTTTCTTAACTTTACTGAGGCTTGATTTGTGACCCAAGATGTGATCTATCCTGAAGAGTGTTCCGTGCGCACTTGAGAAGAAAGTGTAATCTGCTGTTTTTGGATGGAATGTCCCATAAACATTAATTAAATCTATCTGGTCTGTTGTGTCATCTAAAGCTTGTGTTTCCTTATTAATTTTCTGTTTGGATGATCTGTTCATTGGTGTAAGTGAGGTGTTAAAGTCCCCCACTATTATTATGTTACTGTCAATTTCCTCTTTTAGAGCTGTTAGCAGTTGCCTTATGTCTTGAGGTGCTCCTATGTTGGGTGCATATACATTTATAATTGTTATATCTTCTCCTTGGATTGATCCCTTGATCATTATGTAGTGTCCTTCCTTGTCTCTTGTAACATTCTTTATTTTAAAGTCCACTTTATCTGATATGAGCATTGCTACTCCAGCTTTCTTTCGATTTCCATTTGCATGGAATACCTTTTTCCAGCCCGTCATTTTCAGTCTGAATGTGTCCCTAGGTCTGAAGTGGGTCTCTTGTAGACAGCATATATATGGGTCTTATTTTTGTATCCATTCAGCGAGCCTGTGTGTTTTGGTTGGAGCATTTAATCCATTCACGTTTAAGGTAATTATTGATATGTATGTTCCTATTACCATTTTCTTAATTGTTATGGGTTTGTTTTTGCAGGTCCTTTTCTTCTCTTGTTTTTCCCACTTAGAGAAGTTACTTTAGCATTTGTTGTAGAGCTGGTTTGACGGTGCTGAATTCTCTTAGCTTTTGTCTTGTCTGTAAAGGTTTTGATTTCTTCATCGAGTCTGAATGAGATCCTTGCCGGGTTGAGTAATCTTGGTTGTACGTTCTTCCCTTTCATCACTTTAGATATACTGTGCCACTCCCTTCTGGCTTGTAGAGTTTCTTCTGAGAAATCAGCTGTTAACTTTATGGGAGTTCCCTTGTATGTTATTTGTCGTTTTTCCCTTGTTGCTTTCAAGAATTTTTATTCGTCTTTGATTTTTGTCAGTTTGATTACTATATGTCTCGACGTCTTTCTCGTTGGGTTTTTCCTGCCTGGGACTCTGTGCGCTTCCTGGAATTGGGTGGCTATTTCCTTTACCATGTTAGGGAAGTTTTTGACTATAATCTCTTCACATATTTTCTGGGGTCCTCTCTCTCTTCTCCTTCTGGGACCCCTATAATGTGAATGTTGTTGCATCTAATGTTGTCCCAGAGGTCTCTTAGGCTGTCTTCTTTTCTTTTCATTCTTTTTTCTTTATCATGTTCCACGGCAGTGAATTCCACCATTCTGTCTTCCTGGTCACTTACCCCTTCTTCTGCCTCCGTTATTCTGCTATTGATTCCTTCTAGTGTATTTTTCATTTCAGTTATTGTATTGTTCATCTCTGTTTGTTTGCTCTCTAATTCTTCTAGGTCTTTGTTAAACATTTCTTGCATCTTCTTGCTCTTTGCCTCCATTCATTTTCCAAGGTCCTGGATCATCTTCATTATTCTGAATCCTTTCTCTGGAAGGTTGCCTATCTCCACTTCATTTAGTTGTTTTTCTGGGGTTTTATCTTGTTCCTTCATCTGTTACCTAGCCCTCTGCCTTTCCATCTTGTCTGTCTTTCTGTGAATGTGGGTTTTGTTCCACAGGCTGCAGGATTGTAGTTCTTCTTGCTTCTGCTGTCTGCCCTGTGGTGGATGAGGCTATGTAAGAGGCTTGGGCAAGCTTCCTGGTGGGAGCGACTGGTGGTGGGTAGAGCTGGCTATTGCTCTCGATAGTATTTTCTTTTTTACGAGATGATTCTTAAACGTTTCTGCTGGTTGGCCGTGTGCACCGGCGATCTGGGCCTGCGGCTCCCCTTTCTCCAGCATGTGGTCTTTAGCTTCAGCTCAGCTTTTCCTTGGCTTCTCAAGGCCTCGGCTGCCTCTGGCTCAAGCAGCTCCCTTGCTGGGCTCATTTCTCTGGGTTTCCTTCTTTTGAGTCTTCTTTGCTGCCTTTATAGGTTGATGACGTCCAGCTCTTCTGCTTATTCTCAGCAGGAGGACTCATAGGAATGACCTAGTTCCCAATATTGCCCTTGTTTTCGGAGGTTTGAAATCCTGCCGTTATCAAATATAGCCTCATGGCCAGCTTCTGTAGCCTGAAGGGTTCAGCGTCGCAACGCCTCTTGAGCCCCTGCGCACCTGTGTTAGCAGGCAGGTCCAGGCGTTCCGTCCTGAGTGACCCCCAACCCTGGGGCTCTCTTATCCAGAGAGGTGAGCCCTTGGAATGTCCCCCGCACTCTCAGTCCTCAGTCATGTGTCTGCGGCTGGTCAGCGTCCCCGGCTGTCCCCCGACTGGTGCGTCGTGTCCTCACTGGGTGGACCCCGCACAGACCTGCTCCACGCGCACTTCCCCTTGGACCCCTTCCCCGACCCTCCTTCCCCGCACGCGGAGGCGGGGCCTCTGGGGGTGTGAGTTCAGCCTTCCCCGGTGCAGGAACCCACGCTCCTGCCAGGAGCCCGCTTTGATGAGAGAGAGGACAGCAGGAAAGAAGTCAAACACGTGGAGGCTTTTTTCCTCCCAGAATATGGTTACATTTCTGCTTTCCTTTTTCAGGTCTAGATGTCAGCACTGGGTTCAAGGAACTGTGTCATCAATTAATTGGTATAAACTAGGTATCCTGAAACTTAGGTGTGCACCAGAGCTGCCTGGAGGGCTTGTTAAGTCACAGTCCTGGCCCATCTAGTGAAGTTCCTGTGAGTAGGTCAGGGGTGGAGTCCAAGAATTTTCATTTCTACTAAACACCCACCTGATAACGGAAGCTGCTGGTCCAGGACCCACACTTTGAGAACCACTGGGGTGATCAGCAGTTTTTCTCAAGAAACAAACAAATGACTATTTACCAAGAATACTGTTCTGTTTAAGTTTGTTGAACACTGATGTTGGATATTATAACTCATGTCTTTTTTTTTTTAATTTTGTAGAAATAAAAGAAGAACTTGAAGATTTGAACAAAGAAATCAAGAACACTGCTAATAAAATTCGGACCAAGTTAAAGTGTGAGTGTAAAGTTGTGATTACATGTAATCATTGACGGTGGGGATGTGGGTAATTATTATTTTCTTCTTTATAACTTTTTATTCTTTTACATTTTCAAAAGTTAAGATTGTGACCGCTTTAAAATAAGTTGTATGTACTTGGAATAGTAAGTCTTGTTTAAGTTCCTCATTATTCTAGAATTCTTAAACGAGGAGCTAAACCTAAGGGCTGTTAACCCTTAAATTTCAGAGTGAAGCACTAATTCGTGCCCAACAGGAGTTAGCACTCGCTTATAAATTGTTAATCTGTTATATTTTATGACATTTGGGGCTAAACTGCAGATATTTGAGAAGGCGACTAGCCTTTGACATGAGTTGCTGGGTTCTTCTTGAATGCCCTCGTACTCGGTGAGCTCCTTTGAACCTTTCGTAGATTCATCTCGGCTGACGGTGCTGGGTGGAGGTCCACAGCTTCCCTGTGGGACCGAAACAGACGTGGGTTTTCTCTGTGTGGTAGAAAGACAGACTGTATTTAATTTTTACAAAATGACATTCAAATCAAGAATATTTCTGAAGATCAAAATGAACCTTTATTAAGGAGAATTTCAGACGTATGTCGGGGGAGGGGGTCACCACCACAAGCCTCGTGTCCACGCCCTTGAGCTCTGCAGGTCCCAGTGGCCCTCACCCAGCCGGTTTCACAACCAATCCCAGACATCTGGGTCTTCATCAGCATATAGTTTTCTGTGTGTATTTCTAAGAGAAGGATTTTTCTCCCCCAAGTACAACTATAATACTACTATTTTTTCTTCTTCTTTTTTTTTTTTTTTGCGGTACATGGGCCTCTCACTGTTGTGGCCTCTCCCGTTGCGGAGCACAGGCTCAGTGGCCATGGCTCATGGGCCCAGCAGCTCCGCGGCACGTGGGATCCTCCCGGACCAGGGCACGAACCCGCGTCCCCTGCATCGGCAGGCAGACTCTCAACCACTGTGCCACCAGGGAAGCCCTATAATACTACTATTATATCTAAGTCACATTAATTACTATTATTTATTATAAAATATCCAGTCAGAATTCACACTTCCCCAATGATCTTTTTATTTTTTTATTTAAAAATTTTTTTTTAATAGTTTGTTTGAATTGGGTTCCTTATTTGGACCGTATCCTGCGATTGGTTGATATGTTGCCATGTTGCAGAGTTTTGCTGATTTCACCCCTTTAATGTCACTTAACAGGTTACACTGTGCTCTGTATTTCCTGTGGATTGACAGTTAAATTCTCCAAACTTGATCAGATTCATGTTGCCTGCTTTGAAATGTGAAGCTGTAACATCTGGTTTTATTTTCTGATATCATCAGCAACTGACAATTACCAAAACTCATAAATTTACTAGGAGTTGAAAAGATAAGAAAACACATTTGAGGTTAGGCTTGAAAACCTTTCATTTTTTAGTTTAAAAGATAACTCTTGGGCTTCCCTGGTGGCGCAGTGGTTGAGAGTCCACCTGCCGTTGCAGGGGACACGGGTTCATGCCGCAGAGTGGCTGGGCCCGTGGGCCATGGCCGCTGGGCCTGCGCGTCTGGAGCCTGTGCTCCCCAGTGGGAGGGGCCGCGGCGGTGGGAGGCCCGCGTACTGCAAAAAAAAAAAAAAAAAAAAAACTCTTTCCTGTTTGTTTCTAGCTATTGAACAGAGTTTTGATCAGGATGAGAGCGGGAACCGGACGTCAGTGGACCTTCGGATACGCAGAATCCAGGTTGGATTGTTGGCCGTGTCTGGATTGAAGCAATGCTGAAGAATAGGTCTTCATACTTCTTCCAAATTCAGAATAATTTCATCTTTACCATCACATTAGTTCTTTCAGCATTTCTGCATAAAAAAGGCATCGTATTTATAGACTCCCTCTCTAGATTATGAAGGAAAAAAGTGTATTCAGCCCAACAGCAGAATTCTGTTCTGAAGAGCAAAGAATTATCCCAGTCATTTTAGTGTTCATGGTAAAATCCTCACCGTCTATAGGTTTATGGTGCAGCAAAGTGGAATTTAGTCCACTTAACTCTACCTGACAAATGGGGATTATGTGCTCAGGCTCTGGGGACAGTCTGCCTGGGTGCCAGCCTGACCCAGTCAGCCTGTAGCTATGGACTGATTGACTTCTTGAAATGACGGTTTCACTTCTATAGAATGAGGGATAGTAATAGTATAGTAAGGTTACTGTGAAAATCAAATAAGATGATGCATGTAAAGTTCTTAGCATAGATTCTGGTATACAGTAAGTTGCTGTTAATCTTATTTTCCATTTGAAGGAAAGATAGTTTGAATCTCTATAATGTAATGTTTTTATGTATCACTTTTAATAGAAGCAATGACCAGTGTGTATTGATCTATCTTTTTTATGTTAAAAGCATTCAGTGCTGTCTCGACAGTTTGTGGAAGCTATGACCGCGTATAACGAAGCACAGACCCTATTTCGGGAGCGAAGCAAAGGCCGGATCCAGCGCCAGCTAGAAATAAGTGAGTCAGTGAACGTGCTATTTCTGTTAAAAACATATTTTCCTTCCTTAGGGTCTGACATGAAAGTATGTAACTTCAAAAAAGTAATTCCATCTCTGTTTTGGTCAATAATGTAAGCCTAAAGTGCTTTCATAGCTTCCTAGTCATTGAATCAACCAACCTATTATTCATTTAAATCCTTCAGAGAGTTCTAGGTGAGTGGACTTTAGATTACTTGTAGAGCGTTAATGAGACCTGGAAGACTCTCAACCGTCATCTCTTCCTGTATTTTTTGTGTCCCCCAACCCTTCCTGCCCCGTCTCAGGGGACAGTTCCCTGTGGGTCTCGCGGTTCTGCATGTCTGGTGAGCAGACACTCGCTGCCTTTTTGCTCCAGGCTTTCTCCCGCGGGTGTCTGTCTGTGTAACAGGCAGCCTTAGAAGATGCGGCTCGTGGTTCCCTCTGGGCGGAAGGCAGTTTGCTTGCTGAATAAAGGTTAGGCAGCCTTGCTTACTCCCCACTACGGAAGGTCAGGGCTCCTCAGCTGTGACACAAGCCCCCTGTGGGTGCACCTTCCACTGGGGCTGCTCTGCGTCTCCCACGGCTTGGGGAGGGGGGAGCAGCCGTAAACGTGAACCTCATTAAATGACATTTTAGGACCTGTCTGGTGGCGCAGTGGTTAAGAATCCGCCTGCCAATGCAGGGGACACGGGTTCGAGCCCTGGTCCGGGAAGATCCCGCATGCCGCGGAGCAGCTAAGCCCGTGCGCCACAACTGCTGAGCCTGCGCTCTAGAGCCCGCGAGCCACAACTACTGAGCCTGCGTGCCGCAAATACTGAGCCCACACGCCTTCTCACCGTGATGAGAAGCCCGCACACCTCAATAAAGAGTGGCTGCCGCTCGCTGCAACTAGAGAAAGCCCACACGCAGCAACGAAGACCCAACGCAGCCCCCCAAAATAAATAATGACATTTTAACATCTTTATTGAGATTTAGTTGCTGTGCCATGTGGATGATACTCAACTTGTACGGTGCAGTGGTTCTTAGTATATCAGCACAATCAATTTTAGACCGTTCTAGTCACTCCAGAAGGAAGCTTGGTGCCCGTTGTTGGGCACTTCCCGTTTCTCCCCTGAGCCCCAGGCTACTGCCAGTTTATTCTCCTGTCTCTGTAATTTTGCCCATTTGGGGCATCCACATGAATGGACTCGTACAACATATGGTCTCTTGTGACTGGTCTCTTTCACTTAGCACAGTTTTTTCAAGGTTCAACCACACTCCAGCAAACACCAGTGTTTTATCCCTTTTTTACGGCTGCATCACGTTCCATTGTGTGGATGGACCACATTAACATTGTTTATCCATCCATGAGGTGATGGACATTTGGGTTGTTTCCACTTTTTGGTGATTATGAATAATGCTGCTGTGAATATTCACATTAAATGATATTTTAATTATGATGATGTTTCAATTGGGTTTTTCCAAACTTCTGTGAACCTGTTCATACACAGCATTACTACATTTAACTCAAGGAAAAGTATTAACGCCCAAACTACAGAAAGTATTAGAGCCTCTGATGCTAATTTTGCAGTCTTTATTATGTGCCTTTAACATATGCTGGATCTAGTTTACCCCCTTTTCCTATAAGCCAGAGTTAAACTTGTAGGAAAACTGATACGCCAGAATGTATTATCAGTTTCGTTTTTATAGTTGTTCCTTATTCAGACTAAAATTGGATTTTATTAGTCATTCCAATCAAGATTTTTCATGAGTGTTTTCCAGTTCTTCCTACTTCTTAGGCTTATGTTAATTTCTCTCATCGTTAATATTTGCCTAAGAAAATACATTGGAGAGGTTAGAAAAACATTGGTTGAAAATATTAACAACTCAGATTTTAGTTGCTAACTTATGGGTGCAAAAGTCATTTTTAAATATTGCTGCATTCTGAATGGAGTTTTTAATTGTTAATATTTTAGCTGGAAAAACTACCACTGATGATGAACTAGAAGAGATGCTGGAAAGTGGGAATCCCTCCATTTTCACGTCGGACGTGAGTATGCAGGTGGCTTTGTGGCCTTGTGTGTTTGTATATATACAGATGATTTTTTTTCTTTAACTTGCAGAGCAATCGTAAGTTCATTAGTATTTCTCTTCTGTTTTTGTTTTTCAAAGATTATATCGGATTCACAGATTACTAGACAGGCTCTCAATGAAATTGAGTCGCGTCATAAAGACATCATGAGGCTGGAGACCAGCATCCGAGAGCTGCACGAGCTGTTCGTGGACATGGCCGTGCTCGTTGAGACTCAGGTAGTCACACACGTCTCTGCTTCTCCGAGACAGAGAGCTGTTTTCTGTAAAATCTTACGTTTGATTCCAGTATACCTGAGAAAGCCAGTATTCTGGATGCGGTCTCGTAATTCAGCAGTTGTAGTGTTTTTGCCACGTGAGACTGAAACGCTGTAAACAGCTTCAGCTTTCAACAGTGGGGGACTGGTTTACTTGAGTTATGTGTGGTGTGTCCGTAGGACAGCCTGTTAGGCAGCCACGGGCAACATCGTCTTTGTTCATGGAGGACTTTGAATGAAATATGTAAACGTTATGTGCCAGAATTTCAAGTTGACATAAGAGGGAGATACTAAACCTTACACGTGTATGTATAAACGTGAATATGTACACAACACACGCCCTTCTACTCCTGTGTGTATGTATATATGGCATGAACTCAGCTGCATGAAACAGTACTCACAGAAGGAAAGAAATATACCAAGCACTATAATAACAGTGGGACTATGGGAATTTTAGTCTTCTTCTCTAAAATATATGTATTTTCAAGTTTTCTGTAAGGACCATATACTAGAGTAACAATTGGGAGAAATGTATGAAAGAATAAGCCCCAAAGGGGATACACTGTGACGTAACTAGAAGCTTGTACTTGCCACGCGGTGTCTAGTACCACCGGCACGGGGTGACGGGGGTGTGAGGAGACCCTGTGAGGAGCTGAGGAAGTTGATACAGATTTTTGAAAACAGAAAATTCAGTGTGAAGCACAAGCCGGTGGTTCCAGTTGGGTTTGTGGCTGTGCTTGCGCTTCCTCTCGTGATGCTGAATGAGGTCCTCCGTGACTTTGCAAGCGCGTGAGGCCGGCCCTCGGTCACTCACTGATCAGTGGGCCATTGAGTTCAGCTGACCGCCCCGTGAAGGGGGAGCATTCATACCAAGTCATCTTAGGATTCACGTCACACTCACGTCCTCGCTCCCGCGGAGGCTGGTTTCAGGATCTCTTGTGTCCTCTAAGAAGGTTCGAGTCTGACTGGCCTATTTCTCATTGCCTGGGTTATGTAAGGATCACTGGGAAGTCCATCCAGGTGCCAGGTTCATCCTCCACATCGCCACTAACATTTGAAGAACAGTGTTTACTTTGAGGAACCTTGTCATAAAAATGTGTGCAGAGCTGCAGTGCGGTGCATTTGCAGTGTAGCGCGGGGACGGGGCAAGCTCACCCCTTCTGCTGGGAGGGCCGGTGTGCCACTCACAGTGCAGAAGGGGGAGAGCTGGGAGTCTGGCTGCCACCAGCTTCTTGTTTTCAGGAAGGAAACCAGTTAGACAATAAGACAATCAGTGATTCGTTTTGTTATTACTAAAGATTTTAGAGCGCCTTGGGCTTTTAATTAGGATTATTCGATGTCAGATGTATTAGCCGCCATTAGAAAAATCGATGTGTTCTTAGCTTTGTTCCATTGTTTCCTTTTAGAAGTCTGTTAGTGCCGCGTTATATTGGCTCGTCTAATTCAACATGTGCGTTTAATCAAAGCTTACTAGTAAGTTTACACGTGTGAATGAGTAAGTTAACTGTGCGCCATTCTTCAATGCTTTACCACTCACTGCTGCAGATTGTGTCTGCCGGTGGACAGAAGACCAGGTAATGTGTTGTCACCCCACATTTCACTGGATGCACCTCATTAATTTAGTCAACTTAGTGGCCACCGTAAGCTATTCTGAGGTTACTGTATTTTGAAGATATTGCAGCAATCTTCTACCCATTAGAAAAGATGTCATTCTTCGTCCACTATATGTACGTGCATAATCGTAAATATTCGCTTAGCCTAAAGCTAGCCGCGTCCCGTTCACTGCGCCCATCTTTAAGGAGTGTTCTCACGTTAAAGCATATCTCAGTCTACACGATACGCCCTCAGTTATCAGCATTGTTGCCCATCCCTTCTTGTTCTTTTTATAGTATAAGTTGGATTTTGATTATTCTGCATATTGTACATTAATAATGGTCTCATCTTTTCGTAAATGTGAAAAAAAATTCGGTGTCCATTACACGCACGTTATGTTCCTGTGGAAACTTTACTGCTGCTCTGTGGCTGTCTTAAGATACACAATTAAGTCATTTGAAAGTATCTCCTAAGTTTGAAACTTTCTGTTTTAAGGGTGAAATGATCAACAACATAGAAAAAAACGTTATGAATGCCACAGACTATGTAGAACATGCTAAAGAAGAAACGAAAAAAGCTATTAAATATCAAAGCAAAGCAAGAAGGGTGAGTTTGGTCCTTAAGAATTAAAGTGCGTTTTTCTCTGGATTTGGTTTTGAGTGTGCGTACATCGATGCAAGCCCACTTAACAGGTATTCCAAGAAATGAAAACTTGTTACATTAATGTTTCATTTGAAAACTGAAGTAATTCTTTTTGCTAAAACGTTTGAAGTTTATCAGATAAGTTATGTTGACTGTGAACCCTGTTGGTTTTAAGTAACGAAAACCCTTTGCAGCCGAAGTCGGTCTCTCTGCTTTTCTCAGTTGCATGGGTTCCAATTCCAGAGTTCTCTGTGTCTTGGGCCATTATGTGGAGGGACATAACGAAACTCATGGGACTGGAAGTTCTAAAAACCATTGGTTACACATCTTATGCAGTGAACACTTTATTCTTTGTTTACGTTATTTGCTAATCCTTTGGTTTGGAGGAAAGACGAGAATTATTTGAGACCATGGACCAAAGACGTTACATAGCACTCGCGTTGAAGCTTTGTAAATGAGTTTTAGTATCTTTATCTGAATCTTAACGTGTGTCGTGTGTGAGTGAAAGCTCTTCTAAGAAAACAGCGAAACCACAGAATTAAGTTCTGATTCAGGGACTGGAAAACTGTGTCTCACTGTGTGACCTCACCCATTACTTCTTGGTCCCTTTCTCTCCAGTGTGGAAAGGAGCAACACGAAGCACCAAACCCGTGCTTTCAGGGCCTGTCACCCTCCCACCTGCTGGGAGACGGCTGCCTCAGTGCCAGTCAGGGGAGGTTTCCAATGTGATGGCAAAAAAGGGAGTTTCAAAAACTCCTTGTAAAGAGGGAGTTTCAAAACGTTCAGGAAACATAGTCAGATTCTGAGCGCGGATTTACCCGTAACAATGGTCCATGGACGGTCTCAAATAAGATGCACGTCTGGGCTTTAATGTCAGCCTGCAAAGCATCTCACCCTGCTTTTTCTTGGGAATATCTGAGTGTTAATTATCTCTGAGACGTAAGACATGGTTTCTTACATAATTCTGTGTTACCACCTTTTGAAATATTGACCTTTAAAGTAAAGTGAGGTGATGAGGTCCGACCTGCATGTGAAGTGCTTTGGCTGGTCCAGGCACGAAATGGACTTTCACTTAAAAAAAATCATTAAAAAAGGGCAGTTCCCTTCCTTTCTCCATGACCTAAACAGCACGTCAGTCCAACGAAAATTTCCATGAGAAGTTCCCTGGTTTTACAGAGATAAAAGGTGGTCGGGGGATACGTCTTATCCTGAACCGGCAGAGCAAGCCTCGTTCTGGCAGGTGGCTGGGAGCAGTGCGCTACCTGGAGTGGCCACTGGTCAGAACGTGATGTTTTGTTTCAAAAATTATTACCATCTCTCTGACTCAAGGCCTGGCATCTGAAACCACACACAGCTTGCTCAGCTTCTCCCTCTGCTGTTAGGTGCGTGGTTGTTGAGATGTTGGCCGTCCCTCCCCTCTCCTGGTGTCCTGGTTCCATTCCCGGGGCAGCTGAGTTAGCCCCTGAGAGACCAGACGGCCCTAGTGGAGTGTGGTTTGTTTTACACGGCGTGGCAGGGGCAGTGAAGGACTTAACGGCCAGTAACAAACAAACAAGAAAGAAAAGAGTGTAGGGGCTTATTACATAGATAACTGATTTCTGAGTTCACTGACCTGGCTACATAGCTCTGTATACGTGAAAAAAAATCAGCTGTATGTCTCAGTCCATCAGAAATTTACTGAAAGAATGTGGTCATGCAGCTTTCTCATTGATGAAACCTAATATTTCGAGTTCTATAACAGTTTATCTCCAAGTAGTCTGACCTCATTAAATTAAAAACCCGTCTTTATGAGAACTGAAAGTTGTCAAGCAGAATTAATCGATGTCCCATAACTTAGATTTTAAAACGAATTCCAATAGAGTCTTTGATTTTAAATGAATGATGTCCTCTAACACGGCGGTGTGGCATTAACCACGATGTAATCGGCTTGCTTTTCTTTGACAGAAAAAGTGGATAATTGTTGCTGTGTCACTAGTTCTGGTGGCTGTGGTTGCTCTAATTATTGGCTTATCAGTTGGCACGTGATGTGGTGGCTGACGTCAGCGTGCATGCCTCCCTGCCGGCGCGGCAGTAAGTAACTCAACTAATCTGCTTGTTCACTCGCCCAATTAGCTAATGGTGGTACTTTGCCCAATTAACAACTACTGGAAAGCAATGAGAGGCTGCCAGCGGAGCGTTTGCCTGACTTCTGTGCCGAGAGCCAGCGTAGGCCGGGCGGCCCTGCACTTCTAAACCAGGGTCGTCTCCCTGGTGGTTTCGAAGCCTCGGCTGGGTTTGCCTCTGTTACTAAATGTGACGGTGGCGCAGGCGGCAGCCCCTGACTCTTCAGTCTTCTGTTTTTGGTCCGGGAGGATGCTTCCTTCTTAAAGGAGCCCTTCATTAGTGGAATAACCTTAGCAGTGAGGATTAATTCTCAATTAAAAAACTAAACTGTAATGTTTAATTTGTCTCTTAAGTTTTAACTCTTCAATAAGTGCAACAGCCGAAAGTTGCTCTGTGAACTCTCTTTATTTACTCATCATTTTACTGTGGAATTAGAGGGAATGGAACGAGAGCTGTGAAGAACACTCAGTGGAATTGAAAGACTTCGTCTCCCTTGTTTCCATTTGTCAGCGTCTAGGTTGTTGTAAATGTGGCCGCATTAAAGAGAAACCTTGTGCTGAGTGAGCATGCCTGTTAATTCTTAAGGATTCGGAATACAGAAGATATTCAGTTCTTTATTTAGAGTATCTTTATTTTTGTTTTCTGTGTGAGTATCACCCCTCTCCAAACTTCAGTAGATTTTGTGTTTTTCCTCCGTTTTTTTTATGCATTTGGAATCATCCTTCTTGCATTAACTCTTAAGTTAGAATGCTGCCTGGTGTATTAAATTTGGACATACCAGTTATTTATCTTAAAACGTTTGTTTGGCGTGATCATTGTGATTAAAATTATATCTAGATTGTGACAAGTGGTCCTCGATGAATTCATTATTTTATCGTGAAAGCAACTGCTGGCTTGGTAGACACTTGGCACTTTCTTAAAGAGAAGACGAGGAGTTTCTCAGCGTGAGCATCTGTGCACTGAGGACCCGCCACAGGCGAGCGGCCCTTGCAGTTACTGTCCCAGCGTTCACATGAGCCACCACCTTGCACTCGAGGTAGTTCCCGTTAGAAGCTCTGGGATGTTGAGTTTGTTAGCGATCCACTTTTTCAGAAGGCAGAAGGAAGGAAGGCTCTCTGTTTTCATCAGGCAGGATGTTCATGTATCCTTCCATGCTTTCCTATTACGTCTGCTGAAAAAGTGGTATATGTGATTTCCCTTCATTAATAATGATGGTATTTAAAAACTATTTTTATAATTTTTTATGAACTATGTATTTTCTTAGCTTTTTCTAGTGGCCATAATATGGCTAGTTTGATGTGCTTCCACTAAAGATAAACTTAATTTTAGATTGGATGCTGTGGTGATGCGGTGGAACGAGGGCAGGCTCCTCCCAGCAGGGTTCCCTGGGAGCCTTGGGCTTTGCTGTGTGCCCTGGGCCTGGCCCGGTGGTGTACCTTCATGCCTTTAAGCACGAATGAACACAAAACAACGCTCATTAATAAGAAGCACATCAGACAGCACACCAACAGGTTTTTTTTTTTTTTTTAAACACAAACGCAGTGGTTGGTGTCTTTAATTATACTTTTGAAAAACTATTCTTGCAGCAGGTAGTTCGGCACAGCCCTCCTCGGGGCCTGTAGTCCTGTGTGGAGGGAATCCTACTCCCTGGAGCCCTGCAGCGAGGCCAGGGTGCCCGGTTTTCTATCCAACGACACTGCTAAGAGGACACGTGGCCCAGGATTTACGTGTAGTAGGTGGTGGCTTGACTCCCAGGGGTGTGCGTGGGCCAAGGAGAAGTCCAGGCATTTGGCTTGAGTTGTGAGCAGGTTATTGGGCAAGAATGGTCATTAAATCTATGGCATTGAGAGTGCAGGAGCTCAGCTATCGTGGAAGTCAGGAGAGCACCTCTGGAAGCCAGATGTGGAAGCAAGCACGCACTTACGTGCTACCCAGAGACTCGGCAGTGAGAGTCAGAGTCTCCTGGTTCTCTAAGGTGGTTGGGGGCAGTGAGGTTGACAGGGGCATGTGGAGCAGGTTCTGGAGCTGAAGGGCGATGCCAGTGGGAAAGGAGGGGTGATAGGCTGAAGGAAAAAGGTGTGTCTAGAAAGGTGCTGAGAGAGGCTCCCCGAGAGACACTTGAGGACGATGCGAACATGGTCGGGACCACGTCCTCGCTTTCCAGGAAATGCCATAACGTTAACAAGCAACAGGAAGTTTGAGGGCGTGATGTCCTGAAGGCAGTGGTCCTGGGGTTCTGCATAATGGACGTGAAGGTTTACCGAGGGGCCCGGCCGTGCTCCCCTTCATGCAGTAATCGATGGCGCTCTTGGCAGGCTAATACCGATGCAGAGCTGGCCGGTTTGAGCAGCTGTGATTTCTCAGATGACAGTGTGCCATGAGTTCGGTAACTGTAATTTAAAATGATGAATCTCTGCTGTTTACAAAGAGAACTGGAAGTCAGACAGCGTGGTGTGCCTTTCATCTTCGTGAATTCCTCCTGTTCTCCCGCAGGCCAGACGGGCTTCCCGGAGAGGCTAGATTTCTTAAGCCAAAGGTTGTTTAGCTTTTCAGCTGTGCGAGGGCTTGTTAATAGACAGCAAAAAGTTACTGTTAATATTGCCTTGCTCTGGGCCCCGGATGCAGCAGGAGACCGAGTTAATGGCTTGTTGATTTCTTCCTTGTATCACACCTCAATGTAAAAAAAGGTATAAATAAGATTTTTTTCAGCAAGTGAGAAATAAATCCATTTAAAGTTTTAAAAAGATGTACAACGCATCCAAGAAATAACTGTTTGGGATTTTCTTGTGATCAATAGAACGTGTTCATGAAGACCCCACATGGTGTCAAGTAGACATTGCCTTTTACCTCCAGGAGTAAATAGTTGTTGTCTTAATAATATGTATTTTAAGTTATTAAATTCATTTAATATACATGTGTCTATAACTTAGTGCTTTGCCTCTGGAACTTTCCTTCCCCACCCCTCCCTTTTCTATGACCTGTAGGGGTTCTTTCTTGATGATGGGCTTGTATTTTAAACATCTCAAATTCCAGGAGAATTTTGTTAGGAAATGACGTTAGTGATTTCTTTCCTTTGATATCTTGCAAATTAATAAATGTTTTTCTTTATCTTGCAGAAAATGATGTTCATTATTATTTGCGTAGTTATTTTGCTTGTGATCCTTGGAATTATCCTGGCAACAACATTGTCATAGCAACCATGTCCCAAGAGCCATTTATCCTTGGAGTCAGACCACATCTGCAGCAAATGAGCCTCCTCCCATTTCATGAATGAATCCTAGACATTGTGACACGTGGCATTGAGTGCTGACTTTTTATTAGTGAATTCAAGGAGAAAACGCAACAGAATGTATTGTTTGGTGAGAAAAGCAGAATGGATGTGATGAGTTAACCCAGACATCCTCGGACTCTACGTAACACACCACGAAAAATTAACAATGTGAAACTGGTTTCAGTGGCCTTAAAATAAGGAATTATTGAAATTTTCAGTTTTTTTTATATTTCAGTGTTAAAAATGTATGTGAGGTTTAATTAGGAATGTCTTATGTTATGAAGCTCTTAGATGTGAGGTCTAAGACTTTCTTCCCTCTCCCAGCTAACATGCTGATTGAGACGTTTTTGTACTGTGTTTGTGTTTATGTTTGCAAAAATTATTTTTATTATCACAGAGCTGTTTTGTAAGATATCTATAATTTTAAATGTTTATAAATTGTTTAATATATTAACATCTTAATTTACTCCAATTTTATATATTAACTATTGCCTTTTAAAAGAAATAGGAAGGTTCATGATATTAGAGCCATTTTTGCACAGTTGTTTACAAAGTTTGCCCTCGGCCTAGAAGACATTGGTTGCAAGGTTCCCCCAAAAGCCTTTGTAGTGCCTTCTGTTAAAATTGATTTATAAGGTTTAAATGCGCCCAGCACCCTGCGGGAAAAGCTCAATTATTGTACTCAGCTCCATTTCTAGCTGTGTCATTACCCAAGATAATAAATTAGTTACTGCACTGTAAAGACAATGGTCTCTTCTTTTACTCATTACAAAATAAGGTTTGTGATTCCCTGTTTAACACTGATAAAGTCTCAATTTAAGATGGTGATAAAACCAAATTTTAAACTCAAGGGGATTATTCCCAGACATTACGTAATTCTTTTAAATTTCAACCGTTGTACAGGTCACCTAAATGTTCTTGTTCAGTACCTACTCTTCTGCTGAACTTTAAAAGTTAATTCCCAAAGTTTACAGGAATCTTTGATAATTAACATTTTTATTACTCATTATTTTTAGTATAATATGCTTTATTTTTAGACTGTAAAATGTATGAAATCTTACTAGTGAATGGACATCTATAAGATAGCATCTCGTCAAAATTTTAAATGAATTATGTGAAGGATACTCAGAATATAGTTAACTCTTGTTACTTCTGTATGTGATTGTGTAAGCACAAGACTATTTAACATTGGCTTGAAAACTGATATAGATACGCTTGACTGCAAACTGTGTGAATTATATTGGACCGTTTAGAAACTGTGTTCCTTATTCAGTACAATTATGAATTTCACTCATTCATACTTTATACATCTAACTGCTTAGCTTAGGCTTAAGTCTGTATTTATGCATTTTATTTACTTGCTGGTCATCACTGTGTAGTCCAAATTCCTATAGGAGTATCCTGGCTCTAGCATATATATTTCTTAAATCTTTAAAAAGCCTGTCAGTGGGACACGCTCCCTGATTTGTGCTTAAGTTGAAGGTGTGACTTGTCCTGAAGGATATTTAAATTTCTAGAGATCATGCTTGTATTAATGTAACTTTTGTACATCCAAACATTTGTCTGTATGATTATGTCCCTGTGCAGAGGAACTTTGTGCTCCCCCTGTGTCCCACTGTTCCCTTCAAGTTAAGTCTTTTTAGTCCCCACCTCTCATAATAATTCTTACTGTATTTTTTCAAGACGTTCTTTCTGGATTTGAAGTACTTACTGAATCTGTGTTTTCTAGTTGAAGATATGGAAGTGCTTTTTGATTTGTACTTAGGTGTTTAAGTCATCCATCAGGTAACATATTTTGTATGTCTAAGCCTCATGTACCTATTTGAAATGAGATTTTTAAAAATACATATACAGGTTCATTTGTTACTTTTTATCATTTCTTCAAATATTTCATGTTTACATTAAAAAAAATCTCAGAGAACCAAAAAAGAAATATTTACTTTCTGCCTCGTGTTCATTTCTGTAAAGATTTTTGGGGAGATATTTTATTGCATATCCATTAATAAATTCTACTATGAAAATCACCTCTGGCCATTATGTGTAATGATATAATGTGAGTTAATAATTTTAGGTGTTTTTGATAAATTTTTGACTGTTTTATTTATTACTATTGTTATTATTACAAGCTTCTGTGGTTCGTGTCTCAGATATCAGCAGGACATACTGAGGAACCCACCTGAATTCTTGCTATTGACAACAACGGCCAATCCAGGGGTTTTGGCTTTGAATGCTTTTGCCAGTTTGACAGGTTCTCATGAACATTTATTAACAGGGCGACCCCCTCCCCCCATATTCTGAGTTATTTAGCCTCTAGACTTTCCTTAATCCTCTTTTAGTTTTTATTAGGTGGAATTTCCTTAATCCATAACGCTTACTGAATTCTAACCATGCTGGAAAGTGATGTTCAAAATCCAGAATATAAAAAAAGAAAGAGGGGCTTCCCTGGTGGCGCGGTGGGTGAGAGTCCGCCTGCCGATGCAGGGGACGCGGGTTCGTGCCCCGGTCCGGGAGGATCCCACGTGCCGCGGAGCGGCTGGGCCCGTGAGCCATGGCCGCTGAGCCTGCGCGTCCGGACCCTGTGCTCTGCAACGGGAGAGGCCACAACAGTGAGAGGCCCGCGTACCGCAAAAAAAAAAAAAAAAAAAAAAAAGACAAATAAGCTAGTCCTGGAGCACATCAGTCCATGGAGGGGGACCCCGACACGTGACCTGTAACTGCCTTTTCCTCTATTTCGCAGGGACTTTCCTTTCAAGCTGCAGTCTTGATGTGCACATTCAGTAATTTAGTGCCTTTGTCTATGCTTCTTCAAGAATACGAAGCTTATCGCCTGAATGGAGTTTTCGGGTTCGCACCCTTGGGCATTTCCGGGTGGAAAGGTACCCAGAGGGCGGGGAAGCAGCCCCTCCGGGTGGGAGGTGGCCGTTCAGCTTCCCTTGGAGGCTTTGTCTGGGGCACTGAGGGGCAAGGTCACCGCCCACCGGCCGCATCTCAGAGCTCAGAGAGACACGCCTTCCCAGGGTTCAGGCACCCACGCCGCGCCAGGGTCTCCACACCTGCTCTGTCGACGGTGGCCCCGGAGGGTGGAGCGGACATCCGGGGACGGGGCGGGGGCTGGCTTGCGAGTCAACCAGCGGCCGCGTCCTTTCTGGGACCTCTTCCAACGAATTGTTGTTAATTTCTTCCCTAAAGCGAAGCCCACATCCTTCCGCAGGTTTAAAGGGTGGCACCCCCAGGTCAGGGGGCCGGGCCCCCGGGGGTTCAGGGGTCAGGGTCGGGGGGCAGGCCGGGGGTCAGTCTGCATCTTCTCCTGGCTGTGACTCGTGTGCTTGGCGAGAACCCCTGTGACAACTGAGGCTACTGTTTCAGCTAACACGCAGCACGTTTCCCTGGGCCATGACGGTGAGCCTCAGGGAGAACGGACTCCAGAGGGAGACGAGGGCGAAGCCCGGCCTCTGGAGGGCAGCCGAGCAAGGCCTGGGGGCGTCTCCGCCTGGTTTCCAGAGCGCAGCGCACGCCGCACAGCTGTGCGCCGGGGCCCGCCTTGCTTAAGACTGGACGCAGGGTGTGATGTGGACGAGACGGCGCGCTCTGCGGAGGCGGCCCGCGTCCGAGCTGCCGCCGGACTGAAGACGCACCTACGCCTCCGGAGAGGACGCCGTGTACGTACGTCTACGGCCGTAGACGGCCGTCGTTTCGTCTGCCGCTCGGGCAACATCCGGTCGTCATTTCCGGTCTTGCCTCCCTTGAACGAGCAGGTTTCTAAACCAGGAAAACGGTTAAGGGCCGGCCTGTGAGAAAGGGGTAAGTTCCAGAAAAGGCAGCGTGGTCCGCGCGAGCGAGGGCAGTGGGTCGGCAGGTTCAGCCGGCGGGCCTGTGACCTCTGTCGACTGCAGAAAAACGCACAACCTAAAAGTGGAGATGTTTTATTTGCTGTCTTTATTGAGGCTGTAAGCCCGGGGTACGGCCTCTCAGATCGCTCCGAGGGGCCGCTCCAAAGAGGTCGGGGAGTAGCCAGGATGTATAGGAGTTTTTGTTGGAAAAAATCAAAAAACAAAACAAGTAGTCGAACATCAGGAGATTGCTGCTAATCACAAAAACAGACACATCTCAGCGTAATGATTTTAGTGCTTTTCTATGTATGGGAGATGCAGGAGTCTGGGCTCATTGAAGTGATACCTTGGATGTGCACCTTAGCTGTCTAGGGCCAGTGTGCTGCTTTTCTCCATCCTGAATCCCCTCAGGGTGCCCAGTCAGGGCGGCCACAGTGGTGATGGCTTGAGAGTGGCCAACATTCACTGTTTACTGAAATGGCAGGCGATGTATATATTTTTAATTGAAGTCTAGTTGATTTACAGTGTTGTGTTAATTTCTGCTGTGCAGCAAAGTGATGCGGTTACACATAAATGTCCACTTTTTCAAATATTCTTTTCCAGTTTGGTTTATAGCAGGCTATTGAACATAGTTCCCTGTGCTCTACGGTAGAACCCTGTTGTTGATCCATTCTATATATACTAGTTTGTCTCTGCTAATTCCAAACTCCCAATCCTTCCCTCCCCCACCCCCTCCCCCTTGGCAACCACAAGTCTGTTCTCTATGTGTGTGAATCTGTTTCTGTTTTGTAGATATGTTCATTTGTGTCATATTTTAGATTCCACGTATAAGTATTATGACAAATATGGTATTTGTCTGACTCACTTCACTTAATATGATGGTCTCTAGTTGCACCCATGTTGCTGCAAATGGCATTACTTTGTTCTTTTTTATGGCTGAGTAGTATTCCATTGTGTGTGTGTGTGTGTGTGTGTGTGTGTGTGTGTGTGTACACACGCATCTTTATCCATTCCTCTGTTGATGGACATTTAGGTTGCTTCCATGTCTTGCCTGTTGTGAATGGTACTGCTGTGAACATAGGGTGCAGGCAATATTCTTTCCCCACACCTCGGTCCCCTCCTCTGCGGAACAGAGGGTGGGAGTCCTGGAGAGCCTTCCCGGACTGTAGTTGAGGTTTACGGTTACCTCACCTAAGTTGGTCCTTCTGGAAGGAGACTGTGGAGAACGCTCCTGGGCAGAAACCCCTATGGAGACAGCGGCTGGCACGGCGGTAGCGCTGCTGCTATGTCCCCGTGCCAGTCGTGCTTCCGGCTCGTCATGGAGTTTCCTGGGCAGGTCCAGGCCCTGTCGTCCAAGGGCAGATTTGGGACGATGTGAGATGACTGGATTCGGTGTTGATAGAGCAGCAAGGAGGCCTGTGATAGTGAACAGCCTGGAGGAGCAGCTGCAGACACAGTCCCGCCTGCCGAGCGGGAGGCCAGGTGGCCAGGCAGCGGGTGAGACTGTGGACAGAGATCCAGCTGAGGGTCTCAGTGTCCAGTGTACCCAGGGTGGGGGGGGGGGGGCGGGCGGACAGACAGCAAAGGCTGCCTGAAGTGCAGAGCACAGGTAACGGGTAGACCAGATGGGGGACCGTGACACCCCGCAGCAAAGATACGAGTGATGGGGTGTGGCCAGGGAGGCAGGCGGGAGGCTGAGGACAATGGCCGCGTGTGGACAGAGCTCTCCAGCTGCTTCCCATGTGCCCAGAGGGGATCTGCTCCCCCTGGGCTCAAAGCTCCCCAGAAGTCCCCGTCTGCAAGCTGGGGTGGCCTTGGGTCGTAGGGCTGGGTCTTGCAGGACCAAGACTTGGTCCACGTAGCTCCCGGCACCCGTGTCTTTCTGTGCTTCCCCAGACGTGGAACTCTGAGCCCCTGGCTTGTGCTGGAGGCCTGGGTACAGTGAGACGGGGGGTGGGGGGGTAGGGGAGGGTCTCAATTTGCTTAAAGGGCAGAGGCCGAAGGCCTGGGGTGATAGGAGTGTATTGCCTGCCACACCTTGATCTTTTTAGAAGTGCCATTTATTTATTTATTTATTCGGTTGCACCGGGTCTTAGGTTGCAGCATGTGGGCTCCTTAGCTGCAGCGCGCATGTGGGATCTAGTTCCCTGACCAGGGATCGAACCTGTGCTCCCTGCACTGGGAGTGCAGGGTCTTACCCACGGCGCCACCAGGGAAGTCCCTTAAGTGCTCTCTGAGGTATAATTTACCATGAATTCATCCATCATAACTGCATAATTGTATGATTTTTAGTTAATCTGTAGACTTGTGTGACCATCACAGTCTTCCAGCTTCGGAACATTTCCATCAAAAATGTCCACTTGTTGCCAATCCTTGCCTCCCGCTCCCAGCACGAGGGGCCTCTGGTCATGCTTTCTCTTTATAAATTTGTCTTTTCTGGACATTTCATGTACTGAATACTTGGAATCATACAGTACGTGGTCTTTGATATCTCCGTCCTTTCACTTAGCATAATGTAGTGGAGGGCCATGCATCTTGTAGCTTGAATCAGTAGTGTGTTCCTTTTTATTGCTTTTTATGGTGGACCACACTTGGTTTATCCATTCCCCAGTTCACAGACATTTGAATTATTTCCAGTTTTAGCGTTTTAGCTATTACGAGCAATGCTGCTATGAACCTTTGTGTGCATATATCTGTGGACATCTGTTTTCATTTCTCTCGGGTAGGTTCCTAGGTGTGGTATTGCTGGGTCATATGGAAGTTTATGTGAAGCTGCCAGACTGTTTTCCCAGTGCTGTACCATTTAACACGCGCCCCAGTGATGGGTAAGGATTCCAGATTCTCCGCGTCTTGACGTTGGGTCTCGACTATCTTTTTTAGTATAGCAATGCTTGTGGGTGTGGAGTGCTATCTCACTGTGGTTTTAATGTGTATTTCTCCACCGTTTAATGACGCTGCACATCCTTTCATGTGTTCGTTAACCACTCATATATCTTTTCTAGTGAAAGATCCGTTATATCTTTTGTACACTTTAAAAATTGGGCTGTCTTATTTTTGAGTTGTAAGAGTTCTTTGTGTATTCTGGGTAAAATGATTGTTTCACACAATCTTGTGACTTAAAGAAGTTAAGAGAAAGCTGTCTTTGCAGCGCCTTTTATGTTAACACACCTATTTACATTTCTGGTGCCTTTCATTTCTCCCTGCAGATTCAAATCACTGTCTGGAATCATTTTATTTCAGCTAAAAGGACTTCCTTTAGTATTTCTGTAAGACAGTTTGCTAGTAGCAAATTCTCTCAGTCTTCCTTTATCTGGGAATGCCTTAATTTCACCTTCAGTTCTGAAGGGCTCGTTCTCTGGACGTTGACCTGTTGGTTCACAGTTCTTTCCTGATTTCAGCTCCTTGAATATGTCATCCCATTGCTTTCTGTTCCCCGTTGTTTCACTGAGCTGTTATCGTTTGGGTTTTAATGGCATTGATGCTCCCCTGTATCAGATGTCATTTTTCTCTTGCTGCTTTCGGGGTTTTCTTGTTGTCTTTCAGGAGTTTGATTATGAGGGGTCCAGGTATGGATCTCTGAATATTTTGGGGAGCTTTTGCCCAGTATTTTTTCAAGTATTTTCTTCAGCTCCTTCTCTTCTTTTCTCCTGGCACTCCTCTTACATGTATATTGGTGTCCTTGACGCTCTCCTCCACGTCTCTGAGGGTCACTTCATTTGTCTTCAATACAGTAAGTCCCCTACATGTGAATGAGCTCCGTCCCAAGAGTGCGTTTGTAAGTCCAATTTATTTGTTAAGTCCAACAAAGTCAGCCAAGGTACCCAACTAACACAGTCGGCTACATAGTACTGTACTGTAATAGGTTTATAATACTTTTCACACAAATAATACATAAAAAACAAACAAACACAAAAAATAAAAACATTTTTGATCTTACAGTACCGGACCTTGAAGAGAACAGTAGTGCCGTACAACAGCTGGCACACAGGGGCTGGCATCGAGTGAACAGGCAGGACGAGTTACTGACTGGAGGAGGGAGGGGGGTGGGAGATGGCAGAGCTGAAGGACCCTCAGCAATAGCAGACGGAGGGCGACCTGCAGTTGCACTCACGCCGGACGCTGACGGCTCACACGTACGCATCTTTGTAACTTTGCAGCTTGAAGGTTTGTATGTAGGGGACTTACTATATTTTTTCTTTCTGTTCTTCATATTGGGTAGTTTCTACTGCTGTAACTTCAGGTTCACTGATTCTTTCTTCTGCCACCTTGAATCTACTGTGGAACCCTTGTAGTATATTTTTCTTCATCTCAGTTATCCTACTTTTCAACTCTATAATTTTTTCAAATGGGTCTTTTTTAGAAATGTAGTTTCTGTCCATTTGAGACTCTCTATTTGTTGACTCATTATTGTCATACTTTTAATTCTTTAAGCATAGTTTCCTTCAGTTCTTTGATCAGATTTATAATAGTTGCTATGAACTCTTCGCTACATTGAAAATCTGGGGGCACTGAGATGTCTGTTGCTTGCTTTTTTCCCGAGTATGAGTCCCATTTTAATGTTTCTTTGCATATCTCATCATCTTTTGTCTCAAACTGGACCTTTTAGATAATATATTGTCTCTGCATTATTTACCTGTTAACCGCATCCTGATCTCCCACTTAAGGCCTGTTGCTGCTGCATCTCAGTTTATTTCTTTGTTTCTTTGCCTAGTAACTTGCCTAGGCTGAATCTGTGAGGTCTCACTCTATGGTGTGTGGCTATCAGTTTTTTTCCTTAATTCTTGTCCTTATTTTAAGCCTACTTTCCTGAGGGTTGTCCCTTTGTCTGCATAGGTTAGTGGTCATCCAGTAATTGACCGCCTTGATCCAGGAGGGCTTCGTCTTCTGCCGAGGGATCTGTAGGAGAGCAGGCAGCGTGTTCACGGTTCAGGCTGCTCTCAAGTCGGCCTCGGCTTTTGTTTTCTTCTGGGCCCTCTGAGGTCAGTACCAGGGCCTGCTGTTCTCTATCTGTGCCACCTCTGTCCCTCCTCTGCCCTCCTCCTGCTCTACCCCCCAGAGGCTGACCCCTGGGACCACATCATCCAGCCTCCGACTCTCTGATTTCTGACTAGTTTGTCCAATGAGAAGCACTAGTAGGAGGAAAAGGTTAGGGTATTTCTTCACTGCTCCCACCTTTCTTCAGAACCACCTCTCTCTTGGTTGTCTCAGCCCACTCAAGCTGCAATAACAAAATATCACAGACAGGGTAGCTTACAAACGAAAATTTATTTCTCAGTGTTGGGGGCTAGAGGTCTACCATCAGGGTGCCTGCAAGGTTGGGTGAGGCCCTCTTCCAGGTCACAGACTTCTCGCCGTGTCCTTTGGAAGCTCTCTGGGGTCTCGTATAAGGGCACTAATCTCATCCCTGAGGGCTCCACCCTCATGACCTAAGCACCTCCCAAACCCCTCTACCATCACTTGGGGCACTAGGATGTCGACATACACATTTTGAGGGGACACAGACATTCATACCTTAGCGGCAGCTTTGTTGTTTTGTTACAGAACCACACTTGGGTCCACTCGCCACGCGCAGTTAAGCCAGTCTACTGGCGCCAGGTGGTGGTGAAGGAAAATGTGGTGTTTATTGCAGGCATCAAGCAAGGAGAGCGGGCAGCTCATATTCAAAGGACCCAAACCCCCTGAGTTTGGCTTTGGCTGTCAGGGAAGGGTTTTTAAAGACAGCGTGAGGGAGAGGGTCACAGGGTACGTGATCAGCTCGTGCACATACCTCTGATTGGTTGGTGGGGAGGTGATCGGGAGCCAACATCCTCAGCCTTCTGGTTCCAACCTTTCTGAGGTCTACATGCTTGTGGGCAGCATGCTGTCATCCTGGTAGGCATTTCAGTGTTTGTGAAATAACTCAAGGATGCGGCTCAGGATATTATCTGTAGCCCTTGAGGAGGAGCTAAAGGCCCTTGATTTTGTTTTATGGCCAAACGGTTTTCGTTTTGTCTTGCTCGATTGCTTTTGTTTGTTTCTGCACTTCCTCCTTCTCTGATTAAATTTGCTCTTGGGAACTGGGGGGAGGCCTGGGAGGCTAAAGCTTGTCTACAGACAAGAGGTGGGGACATGTGGGAGGTTCCTGCTCAGTTACAGTTTCCTGATTACGCTTCTCACCATGAAGGGATGCAGCTTTCCTGGCCTCTGAGAATTCCTTTTATCCTCTTACAGGTCTTTGGGCTCCTCCTTAGCATCCGTTGTTCATGTATCTCCCCCAACCTTTCTCTGAAAGTAGCCCTTTCAGTAAACGCTCTTCACTTAAACCATCTGTCATGAATCTGTTTCTTGGAGGGACCCTGGCTAGAAGAGAGAGGAGGCAAGGATGGCAGCCGGGTGTTCGGTCCAGGACAGCAGGTGGATGGGGAGGCCGTTGGCTACAAGGAGGAGAGCTCGGAGGCCAGTGTGTTTGGAAGCGGATAATCAAGGGTGATGCTTGTTTGGGGCGCCTGTTAGACACGGAAGTCAAGGAGTTAAGTTGGCAGTTGAATATGGGAGACCAGAGCTCAAGAGATGAGGGGCTGGTGATCTAAAACTCGGAAGGCATCCGAGGATTGGTGGTGCTTAAGCTGTAGGCATGAGATCATCTAGGGAGAGGGTGTGGAGGAGTGGTCCAGGATGAAAACTAGGGTGTTTCCAAGTGAGAGGATTGGACACGGAGCAGAATTCAGCCCTGGAGACTGAGATGGGGTGACAGTGAGAGAATAAAGAGCATGACGACCCAGAATCCTGGGAGGAACGTGCTTCGAGAGGAGGGAGCTGCTGGGAAGGCATGGGGGGCGGAGACCCTGGGCTTGGGAGCATGGACATGGCTGGTGAAGGGCTTCAGGGAAGTGGAGCTTCGTTATGCAGAGAGCAGGGAGATTGGGGGAGAGCTGGGGGGAATGTAGACCCATGGAGTTTGGTTTTGTTCTGTGTTGAATGGGAAATGAATGTAGGGAGAAGAAGTGATATGCAAGAGAGAGAGGGGTTAATTGTAGCAACCAAGACCTTGACCTTCAGGGTGTGGGACCCGGGGCTGAAGCAGAGAGTGGCAGGGGCAGCGCCTAGGCTGGACAGGAGAGGAGAGCCCTTGTGCAGGCATCAGTGCTCACGGTGTGTGTGTGGGGTGATGTTTGGAAGAACAGGTTCCTACATCAGGCACCGCTCTCCCCAGGGCTCTTTGCGCAGACTGACTTCACCTCTTATTTCCCGGAATCAATTGAGGCCATCAGGTGTGAATCCTCCCCTTTTCCTCCCAGAGATCTAGCCCACCTCACATTCTCCTGTCCTCCCTAGACAAGCTCCAGCAAAAGGTGAGTCCACCCCCGGGGTCAGCACTGCAGAGCATGGCAGATCGTGTAAACAAGTGACAGGGGCCTCCCTGGCGGTCCAGTGGTTAAGACTCTGTGCTTCCACTGCAAGAGACGTGGGTTTGACCTGTTGTCGGGGAACTAAGATTCCACATGCTGCACAGCGAGGCATGCATGCACGCGTACATACATACATACATACATACATAAACAAACAAGGGGCAGCACCGCGGACAGGTCACAGAGCCATGTGGTTGTTACATTATGTGCAAGAACCAGCCTCACCTCCAAGGGGAGGCTTTCTCTGCTTTCTTTTTTTATATATAAATTTATCTATTTATTTATTTTTGGCTGCGTTAGGTCTTCGTTGCTGCACGCGGGCTTTCTCTAGTTGCGGCGAGCAGGGGCTACTCTTCGCTGCGGTGCGCGGGCTTGTCATTGAGATGGCTTCTCTTGTTGCGGAGCACAGGCTCTAGGCGCGCGGGCTTCAGTAGTTGTGGCTCAGGGGCTTAGCTGCTCCGCGGCATGTGGGATCTTCCCAGACCAGGACTCGAACCCGTGTCCCCTGCATTGGCAGGCGGATTCTTAACCACTGCGCCACAAGGGAAGTCCCTTTCTCTGCTTTCTTGAGCACGCTGCCTTCTCAGATTGGGTATCATTTCTCCACATTTGACGGCAGCACGTTTCAGGAATGAAGGAACCCCATCTGTACAAAAGGATGATGGCTGGTGGTGGGTTAGTCAAAAGAAAATACCGCTAAAAATGAATAATTAAAAATAATACACTCAGACTATGAATAATTAAAAAGACGTGAGTGTACACACACTTTCCAAGCTTTTCAAAGAAAGGCGAACCTTTTCTTTGATTATGGGTCTGCTTATAGATTCCTTGGTCTTTTTTGCTTCCCTGAGTCTCTAATCTGTTACCTCCCGTTTCCAGTTTCCTTCATGTGGGACGTGAGCCTAAATGTGTTGGGAAAAAGCTGGGCACAGCAGCTTAGATTTTAACTTACCGTTTTCACTTATCTTTCCTTTTGTCGCACACACCTTGTTGGGAGCCTGACACTTTGCAAATCTGAGACTGGGTCGTCCAGGAGGAAGTGCCCAGACCAAGTCAGAATGCCTTTGCCACTGCCTGGCTGGTGATCATGGGTACGTTCCAACCTCATGGTCCAGCTTGTCATCTGAAAAGGTGGGAATTAGAAAAGGTGATGTCCAAAAAAAAAAAAGGGTCCAAGTCCCCCCCAGCTCAGTTATTGGGATTAATAACACAGCAGGTAATCTCAGGAAGGTCCCTTGAAATGCTCTAAATAGCTAGTAGTCTAAGAATATATATGATTCATATAGCTAGAACTAGTATATCGTTTAGGCGATGCTCTTGGCTGCAGTACTAGAAAACCCAGTTGAAATGGCTTTAAATAGCAAGGAAAGTTTAGTATTCCACATATTAAGAAATTTGGATTCAGGACGGTTCCTGATCTAGTTAATTTTCTGGGTCTGTACCATCAAGGACCTTTCCATCTCTCAAGCTAGTTCTCCTCGTGGTTGCAGAATGGCTGCCAGAGATCCACGCGTAGATGGACGCAAAATATCTACAGAACAGAAAAGAATACAGCGTTATTTTTCCTGTGTTGTTTAAAAATAAATGTTCCAGTCTCCCCAGTTCTGCCCCCAGCCCACTTGCCCCAGTATCTCAACAGCTGAATTGGGAGGCAGGCCCATTCCTAAGCCAGTTATGGGACAGGAGAAGTGAAGTGGCCGGGATCGGCCTTGATCAAGCAAAGCTGAGCCTTGGGGGCTGGCTCCCAGCTCCTGATACAAAATCGTGATCTGACAAGAGTGAGCTGGCATGGGAACAGGCAAGAGGTCTGCCAGCATTAAGCATAATCAGTGCTCAGAAACAGTAGAAATGAAAACATATAAAGGAAACAGAGTGTTTAAATAGATGGTTCTTGGCTCCTCTGGGGCCACAGACAAGTCGGAGAACCTACTGAAAGCTATGGCCCTTCTCCTTAGGGGAAAAAATGCTCAGATATACTTACTTAATAGGACTGCCTTGAGTACAGGCACCGGCCAATTAGAATGTTCCAGCTTAGTGCTGACCAATCAGAATGAGTGCCAACCTGTTACTGACCAATCAGAACAGACTGTGCTCAGGTACCAGTCAATGAAAATGGATGTCATACCCAAAGGATGACTAGGGCCCTCCATAGTGCATCCTCCTTGATGTATTCTGTTTTGTCAGTCAGTGTGTACATTTTCAAAATAATTGGCCCCCAACATTTGAAATGGTAGCTTTTCACATCAAGAGCCAGATTTCTGCCCCTCTTTACACACTTGAAGATGTGGCCACGCTGCAGCCACCATGGCAGCTGACAAATGGAGGAGGTTGGTACTTTCCAGTTTGCCACACTCTCCACCCCTCTCTATTGCCTGTCGCCTCTCCCACTTCACTCGGGTACATGTCCTGCCAGCCCTTGTAATACTGGATTTTGCAAATGCTAGAGCTGGCCATGGCCATCTAGGGGGGGAAGGTGTTAATGGGGTGACTGGGTTCATGTGGTTATTACTCTTTGTTCCCCAGTGTGCTGGCATTTGGTAGGGACCAGTTTTTTTTTTTTTTTTTTTTTTTTTTTTGGCGGTACGCGGGCCTCTCACTGTTGTGGCCTCTCCCATTGCGGAGCACAGGCTCCGGATGCGCAGGCTCAGCGGCCATGGCTCACGGGTCCAGCCGCTCCACGGCATGTGGGATCCTCCCGGACCGGGGCACGAACCCGTGTCCCCTGCATCGGCAGGCGGACTCTCAACCACTGCGCCACCAGGGAAGCCCTGGTAGGGACCAGTTTAACAGTTCCCAAGGGAAGTGCCCTTGACCATGGCCCTGATAATGCAGGCGCCCCAATCCCAGACATGTAATAACCCCCAGTGAGGTCATTCTTCCCACAAGGAAGAGGATCTTTTTACCCTATGGAACTAGAAAGGTGATTGAGTGTGAAGGTCTCAGACTCTGGAGCCAGATTTTCTGGGTTTGAATCCAGACTCTGCCACTTACTTGCTGTGTGATCTTGGGTGAGTTGCTTAGCCCCTCTGTGCCTTGGCTTTCTCATCTGTTAAATGGAGTTGATAGAAGGCTTAAGGGAACGGCAAATGTACAGTGCTTAGATTTACACCTGACACACCGTGTACGTGTTCATTATTATCACGTGACCTTGATTTTTTGAACATTCTGAATCTGGACTAGGCTTTTGGCTTTACCTTTGTATGTAACCAAAAGGCTTATGAAAAGACTGGAAGTGAAAGTCTTCCCTCCGACGATGCTTTCCTAAAGGGGATTCTTCATGACTAGAAAAATAAGTTACTGTGGATGCTTTGTGGCTGCTTCTGGGCGGCTGTGCAGTGTTGGGCGTCATCCCACTGGAGGAGGAGATTGTTGTGGTTTGTTTCGTTTGTCGGTAAGACACAGGGTTTGTTTGCTTTGCCCTGACTGTGGCATCAGAGCCATTCAGCGGGAGGCGGGATTTTCCATGTCTCTGCTCAGAGGAGTTGTCCCAGGAATGTGGACGATGCACCCACTGGACTGGGACCCCCCCCCACAAGGAGTGTGCCCAGAGCTGGTGGCTGATGCCGAGACAACCCGGAGGGCGAGGAGCTGGCGGCTCAAGACGGGCAGCAGGAGGGAGACTCTTCACGTGGAAGGATCTGGGCATCTTCCCACCCTACCCGGGCTTTGATGGAGTTTTAGGAGTTGCTTTTCTAGAGAGAAGATTCCGGGACATTGTGATTCTGAGCTGCAGTTGGTGTCTGGACAATTGTCCACTGCAAGAAGGGAGAGTGGGCGGCAAGGGGGCTCCAGGTGGAGGGGGTGGGGGAGTCTAGCTTCCAGAGCAGGCGGGGCTCCTGCTGTTCCAGGCAGAGAAGGAAGGTAGGAAACCTCTACTCCCCCGACTTGCTCCTGGTCCCTGCTCAGGAGTTTCCTGTGTGTTTGCATCTGAGCCTCTAACACAAGAACTGCCAACTCAGACTCTTCATCAGATCCCTCATCCTCCACCCAGTATGGCTGCCTTCATCATGCCTCTTAGGCTGTATTCTCTTGACGTGGGAAACACACAGCAATATTCTGCCCTCCCACAAGAAATGTGCACGCTCCCCTCCTCTTTTATTTCACAAAACACGAAGCTGTTTTGCTCAACAAATACTTGTAGAACACCTGCGTGCCAGGCAGTATTCTGTGTGCTGGGGATACAGCGGTGAATCGCCCGGGCGAAATCTAGAGGAAGAGGACAGGCAATAAACAAAATGATTAGGTAAAGTCTACACCAGGTGTGAGAAAAGCTTTGGAGAAAAATAAATCTCAGAGCAAGAGGAGTGCTGGGGTGTGGGAGGGCCAGAGAAGGTCTGACAAAAAGGTGGTCTCGAGCTTCCCTGGCGGCGCAGTGGTTGAGAGTCCACCTGCCGATGCAGGGGACGCGGCTTCGTGCCCGGGTCCTGGAAGATCCCACATGCCGCGGAGCGGCTGGGCCCATGAGCCATGGCCGCTGAGCCTGCGCGTCCGGAGCCTGTGCTCCGCAACGGGAGAGGCCACAACAGTGAGAGGCCCGCGTACCGCCAAAAAAAAAAAAAAAAAAAAAAAAGGTGGTCTCTGAGTGATGACACGGAACAGGTCAGAGTGTGGGCCGTTTGGATTTCTGGGCCAAGAGTTTCCAGGCTGTGGAAGCGGCATGTGCAAAGGTCCTGAGGTGGGTGCATGCCAGGGGTGTGGAAGGCTGGCGGCAGGAGGTGGCGGGAGGTGAGACGAGAGATGATAGCGTGTGCGTGTGTGCCTGTGTGTGTGCTGCCTGTACGTGTGTGCGTGTGTGTGTGCATGTGTGTTGGGGGTGGGGGGTGGTGGGGAACCAGATCACTCAGGACCTTGCGGCCACTGTAAGAACTTGACTTTCACTATGACGAAAATGGGAGCCACGGAAGAACGCGTACAGAGATTGATTTGTGTCTTCGAGGCGCCACCGTGACTCTTGTGTGAGACACATCTAAAGCAGGACAGGATGGGTAGAGGAAGGCCAGTGAGGTTACTGAAGTGTCTCTTATCGAATAGAGTAGGGATGTCTTTTATTTATTTGCGTATTTAAAATTGTTTATTTTTATTATTTTTATTGAAGTATCGTTGATTTACAGTGTTGTGTTAATTTCTGCTGTATAACAAAGTGGTTCTGTTTTATACACACACACACACACACACACACACACACACACACACACTCTTTTCCATTATGGTTTCTCACAGGATACTGAATAGAGTTCCCTGTGCTCTACAGCAGGGCCTTGTTGTTGATCCATTCTATATATAATAGTTTGTATTTGCTAATCCCAAACTCCCAATCCATCCCTGCCCCCCAGCTCCCCCTTGGCAACCACAAGTCTGTTCTCTGTGAGTCTGTTTCTGTTTCGTAGATAAATTGACTTGTGTCATACTTTAGATTCCACATATAAGTGATATCATATGATATTTGTCTTTGTCTGACTTACTTCACTCCGCATGACAATCTCTAGGTCCATCCATGTTGCTGCAAATGTCATTATTTCGTTTTTTCATGGCTGAGCAGTATTCCATTGTATGTATGTACCACATCTTCCTTCTCCATTCATCTGTCGATGGACATTCAGGTCGCTTCCATGTCTTGGCTATTGTGAATAGTGCTGCTGTGAACATAGGGGTGCGTGTATCGTTTTGAATTAGAGTTTTGTCTGCGTATATGCCCAGGAGTGGGATTGCTGGATCATATGGTAGCTCTTTTTTTAGTTTCTTGAGGAACCTCCATACTGTTCTCCATAGTAGCTGCACCAACTTACCTTCCCACCAACAGTGTAGGAGGGTTCCCTTCTCTCCACACCCTCTCCAGCAGTTGTCCTTTGTAGACTTTTTGATGGTGGCCATTCTGACCAGCGTGAGGTGGTACCTCGTTGTAGTTTTGATCTGCATTTCTCTGATAATTAGAGAAGTTGAACATCATTTTCATGTGCCTGTTGGCCATCTGTATGTCTTCTTGAGAGAAATTCCTGTTAGTAGGGATTCTTTTAGATGCATGTGTTGTTTTATAGGAAAGCCATGTCTGATATAAACTGCTTGGAGATCCCTGGATAAATAAAGTGCTTGCTAAGGGACCCAGGAGACCCAGAGCAGCTCTGAGGCTTTTGGCTCAAGGGCGATGGCTGGGAGGTTTCTCTCCCCGGTCGGGAAGCTGGTGCCCACGGCGGATGGCCTCCTGTGACCCCAGCTGCTGTGTTTGAAGCACAGTGACTCACGCTTCTGCACACCCACTTGACGCCCGTCAGAACCCCTTCCTTCAGCAGTTAGATTGGAAAGCAGAGTCGTGAGCGGAGTATTCTGGGCAACATGTCAGCAGGGAAAACACCAAGCACGCAAACACCCCTGCCCCGGGGAGAGGTCTCCTGCAGAGTCCGACTTCGCTGCGGCGCTTCCCCGTCTGGCTCCTGGGACAGCAATGGTGTGGAATCGGGATGATCTGTCCAGCTGTCGGCACCTCCGGGGCTGTTCAGACCGGGTGCTCTCCGTGAACAGACACAACCCAGCACGACGTGAGTGCTTCCAGACATCCCTGACCACCCACCAGCCCTCCCACGGGGAGAGCCTGACTCAGCCAGCTTCCTCTGCCTGTCATGAGCACCTGCCTCCCTCGCGGCTCCATTGTTCACGAGGCAGGACAGAGTCAGGGCAGTGGGTGGCGAGAAGGGAAAAGACAAGAGAGGACGAGAGGGGAGGGGCTTGTGTGCCGACCCGGGTCTAGCAGTCTCTGTCACGGGGTGGGGGGTTGGGAAAACGAGGGTGAAACCGGTGAAGTGGAGAGAAATCAAACAGAAAAAAGATCCAGAGGCCGCAGTACTTGAACAAGAGGGGAAACCAAGAAAGAGGAACTGAAAATTCCTGGAAGCTGGGTGCTAGGAAGGGTATTTTTCTGGGGGAAGTGGGCTAGTGTGGGGGAATCAGTGAGAGGTTTCCAGGTGTGGAGAACTGGAGACAAAGGAAGTTAGATGCTCAGAGGGATGGCTCCAGTGTTTCCACATCCGGAACTCTTCCCAGAATAAAGAGTAGAGTTAACAAGATGGCCATGGACTGTGAATTAGATGCCTGAAATCTTCGCTAGAAGCACAGAGATTGGAATTGCTCCTTATTCTGCCTGCGTCACGAAGAGCATCTCCTGATGTGCAGCCTGGTCCGCCAGGGCCCTGGGGCCCTCATGGGTTACCCTAGAAGCTCTTCATTCTCTGGACTCCCAGAACAGTTCATGTGTTTCTTTCTAAGACTTATCACACCTGACTTTATATTTGGATTCTGAAGGAAAGAAGGATCTGAATTAGAATAAACGCGAACCCCTCGTGACACGCAGTGTCCCTGGGCTGTGTGTCCCCAGCCTCCTCCATGGAGCACATCCTACTCATCTCTTCACCCCTTGTGATACCTGGGAGGTCCCCCAAAGGAGTTCTGAACCTCTGGGCAGAGCCACATCATGATAATCCATCTCCCAGCTACAGAGAGGATGGATAATCTGTGACCTTGGATCTTTCTTCTTTTTTCTTCTTTTTTTAAAATTTTTTGGCTGTGCCGCGCGGCATGTGGGATCTAGTTCCCCGACCAGGGATCGAACCTGAGCCCCCTGTAGTAGAAGGGCAGAGTCTTAACCACTGGACCTCCGGGAAGTCCTAGGTATCAATTTTAACTCCTGAAAAGTAGAGAAAAGGAAGGGGATCCTGACCCCCAGGGAAGAGCTGGTTTTGGCAGCCAAGCATCTTAAAGAACTGTGGTAAAATACACGTAACATAAAGTTTCCCGTCTTAAGCCTTTTAAGCGTATAGCTCAGGGGCCTGAAGTACATTCGCACTATTGTGCGACCGTCACCCCCATCCGTCTCCAGAACTCTTTCCATCTTCCCAAACTGAGGCTCTGTCCCCATTAAACACTCACTCCGCATTCCTCGTTCCCGTATCTCCGGGGGTGCGCACCCCAGCTCGGTGGCCTTGCAGCCCGCGCGGCACGGAGATGCTCATCTGGTAGGAAGAAGGCAGATTCGTGGTCCCCCGTCTCCCGCCGTTCACACTCCAGACACATCAGCACCATGAAAAACTCACACTTAAGGTTCTGTCAGATTAATCAGGAGGAAACTGTAGACTCTGCTGTTTTACATGACGGCCCGACGTTTTTTAAAGTTAAGATATTTATCTCGCTTTAACTTCTTATTTGCCTGTGATACTGAAAGAAATTCCAGTAGTAGGAATTGAGTGTTCTGTGAATTCCTCCCATGGAATTCCTTTCGTATCAAGCTATCGAGCAAACCAAAGTTGTTGAAAAATCACCGAGGTGACCCTCCGGGGTGAGTCACACCTACCCTTGCAGGACGAGAAGCATCTCATTATTCCATCAGAGAGGCCCAGGTCTGGAGCTCGCCGAGGGGTGGTTGGTCTATAAACGGATTAAGGGAAAATCACATCTTCTTTCTACACGTGACCCCCAGACAGTCTGGCGTGAGAGACCCAAGGGTCCGAGGAGGTGACGGCTTCGTGCTTCGTTGCAGCTGAAGTTACGCTGATGCCCGGGAAGGGCTGGGTTCTTTATTAGTGGGGCTCGTTGGAATCATTTGGCGCAGCTTTTCAAATACAGATGCTGCACCTGACCCGGAGGATTCCTACTCAGAAGGTTGGGGTGGAGCGTGTGTATTTTGGAAGGATGGCCCAGGGGATTCTCTTGTGCAGGTCAGGGTCACAGACCTTTCAGGAAGGCTGTCTCACCTGCCAGGGTTGCTGCTGGACGCCGGGGCTGGCCCCGAAAAGACGTTTTGAGCCATCACAGAAATGCGATGGGAAAGCAGCGAAGGCCGCCTCCCAGATCCCTGCCAAGGAAAGTGGATCTCGTTAGCCGAGGGCTCGACTTTGCCGGGTGGGATGTGCTGGGAGTGGGGATGGGCTTGCGTCCTTCCCTTAAATACAGAACAAACGTTTAAAGACTCTTTGTCAGAAGAGGTGCCAGTGGTCAGCATGCCTAGGGTCTGTGTCCCTCAGGCCCCTCCCGTGCTGCATCCGTCCCCTGCCCAGAGGAAGCCTCAGGCCCCTCCCATGCTGTATCCGTCCCCTGCCCAGAGGAAGCCTCAGGCCCCTCCCATGCTGCGTCCGTCCCCTGCCCAGAGGAAGGCTGTCCTGCGAGTGATGCTGACGCTTCTCTGGGGCCCTTTCCTGGTCCTGGGAGGACCTGAAAGTGATTCTTGTGTTTCACCTGCGTGTTCTTGGTTTCTTACAGGGCACGCTGCGTGTCGGCCCCGACGGGGATGGCCGATGGCCCCAGGCTTGGGTTCGGGTCCCATCGCTGCCTTGGGGAAGAGCCTGGGAGATGGTAAGTGAGGGGAGGGCCCTAGTGGCTGGCCACAGCGAGCCCCATGTTTTGGTGGCTCAGAGGAGGGGTCCCCACCTGCGGTCTAGGAGGGGGTGGAGGGGAATTGTCAGGGACCCTTTTCAGAATATTTAAAAACCTATCAGAAATGATACATTTCCCTAAGATAAACAGAACTGATTCATTTACTTATTCTTTTAATCTAAGAATCTATATTTAACAGGGCTCAAGATTTTCATAGATATAATTGTCTTCTTTCATCTAAATTCTCATCATTGTTCATTTCTAAAAATTTAGTATCTTTAATTCTGATGTTATAACAAGGGTTTTTTTTTTTTAATATGCAAGGAGAGAAGTTTGGTGGCTTGTTTAAAGAAAACTGAGCTCTTACAAGGGATGTAAAAGGACGTTTAAATAAATGAGGATAAACATCATAATTCTGGGTAGAAAGACTCCATATTTTAAGAGGAAAATGTTTCCTCTAATATCTTTGAAAATGTCAACCACTGATTCTCAAATTCATCTAGGAAGAATAAAGAGGACATTTCTGATAGAAAAGAATAATAAGGAAGGACTTCCCGTAAATAACGTTGAACTGTGTGCGACAGAGTCATAAAACGGGTGCAGTACTGGTGGCGGAATCCACGAGACCAGCGGCAGAGAACAGGCAGCTGCTAGGAAATCCATTTGAATGGAACCTTCCAGCAAAGAGTGTTAGCAGAGCTTGATGACCTGTTCCTCTCCTGTCCCGTGCCAGCCCGAGTCTCGCAGTGTGGACCTTCCTCAGGCCGCCCCGTTCAGGAATCAGAGCTAATGATAACAGTACCGTCCTCGCAGAGTGGGGACTGAATTTGCGAGTAAGAAACATCCTGAAGGGTGCAAACAGTAGGCGCCCAATAAGTGTTCTGTCTTCAACTCTACTTTGAGTTCTTCTCTGTCTTGCACAGCCTTTTTTTTAATCTTTATTTTTATTGAGGTGAAACTCAAGAAACATAAATTCAACATTTTAGTAATTTTATTAGCCATTTAAAGCCTGTAATTCAGTGGCACTTAGTAATTTACAACACCTCTAATTCCAACACAGCACCCTCACCCCAAGAGGAAACCCACTGGTGGTCACCTCCCCACCCAGCCCCTGGCAGCTACGAATCTACCTTCTGTCTCTGGGGCTTTGCCGCTTCTGGATGTTTCAAGTCATACAACATGTGTCTTTCTGCGTGTGGCTTCTTTCCCTAAACATAATGTTCTCAAGGTCCCTGCATGTGGTAGCATGTGTCCGTGACTCGTCCCTTTGTGTGGCTGAATAATTTTCCATTGTATGGATAGACCGACAGTGAGTTTTCTTTAAAACCTCCTGGCCAGAGGATATCTGGCCAGCATTGAAAACACTTTTTAAGGAGTTTATCGCACTGTCTCTTGCTTTGTGTAGCAGACTCTGAAGAGATAAGTTTCACAGCCTTGGGCCCCGAACTTCACATCCTTTGGGCCAGTGGGCAGCTGTCCATCAATCCGTTGGGTCAACCACACGGGCACTGCCTGAGCTTAAAATAGCATCGTGACTGTGCATTGGTCAGTTTGGTGGTCTGACCTCGGCCTTCCTCACAGACCTCATTTCCCACCGTCATCCCCTCTGGTCACTCTCCATCAGCCTTACTCAGGACTCCCCTCTGTTCCTCCGACCTCAGGGCCTTTGCACCTGCCGTTCTCTGTGCCTACAATGCTCTTCCCTTCTGTCTTTGCATAGTGGCTTCTTTCTCATCACGTGGGCCTCACTTAAACGTTACCGCCTCAGGGCAGCCTTCCCCACCACCCCGTCTAAAGCAGCCACTGCCCCCGACGCTTCCACCCGGTTTGTCATCACGGCGCTCGTCTCTGTGGGAAGTTGTTTTATTCATTCACGAGTTTCTTGTCTTCCCTTTCCCTCTGGAATGTAACCTCCACCAGGGTGGGCGCTGTTTCTGTTTCGTTCACGGTACTTCTTAACAGGGCTGGTGCTCACTGGAATATCTGTGATGGACGGACAGACAGAAGGAATGAAATAGCACTGAAATTTCTCTACTGCGTTTTCTAGTTTTTGTGTCTGTTTCCTCCTAGATCTGCTCGAATAGGGAAGCTGCTAGCCACAGGTGGCTATTAGAATAAAAATAAAATAAAACCCAGCTTCCCAGTTGAGCCAGCCACCCTGCAGGCGCTCAGGGGCCGTGTTTGGCTGTGACTGCCCCGTTGGAACAGTCCCACCCTGGCAGCAAGGGCTGCCGGGACCCCCAGGAAGGGGCAGGTGCCACCTTTGTGCACCTTTCTGTCCCTGGGCCGGCCCCACCTCCTGGTGCCTGGTGGGTTCTCCGTAGCTGTGAAGTGAATGAAATACTGCTCAGCTGATGAATAGGCAAGTGCGAGTAACGGGGTGAATGACCCGTCCGGTCCCCAGACCCCCCTGGGGACTCCAGGTCTGTCTCTAGTCGGGCGGGCGTGCCTGGCTTGATGTAGCAGTCCGACAGATGCGCTGTGGCCACCTGCTTCCCACCAGGCACCATGCTGGCGGGAGGTGGCGCCGGGATGCCGTGCTTCACACCTGCCAGCGCGGCGAAGATGAGCTGTGGGCGGGGAGATACTGAGCGTGTGCAGGGCGCTGGCCACAGCGAGCTGGGGGGAGGGGCGTGCCTCTGTTTAACGTGGCGGGGGGGGGCGGCAGTGATGTGCTCGACTTCTCCAGAGCCCGGATGGGCCATTCACTAGTTCATTCTTTCACCAAATAACGATTTCGGGTGGGGCTGGTATCAACTCCGCTCAAATGGACCAGAGGCGGTTTGGGGAGGTCGCAGGTGGGAAATCAGGGCGCTGGGTACCAGAAAGGGAGGCTGTATCCCGTGCGAGCAGAAACGCCAAGCAAATGAAAGCACACACAAAATGCTCAGCAGCTGTCCACATGGAGGGCTTCTCCCCATCCTGCTGTCTCCTTGGCCCCCAGAAGCGCCCTGATCTCCTGAGGGACCAGGGTCTTGGGGTTTCTGGGCCACCAGACCTAAGGCTTCCTCCCTTCCCATCTCCATCTAAACATTTTCTGTTTTTGCCAGGATGACTAGTTGGGTGGGCGGATGGGGACAGGAGGAGGGAGAGAGCAAGAAAAAGCAGGAGAGCTGTCTGCCCAGTCTGTCTTCCGGGTGGGACCAGCTGATTAGACCTGGGGCGCTCTGGGGGGTTGGGGAGCAGCTGCTGGCTGGCAGGACAACAAGGGCTGTGGACCCAGAAAAGCCCTTGAGAAGATGTCGACTTCCCCAAATCCAGCCTCGCCGTCTTTTTTTTTTTTTTTTTTTTTTTTTTTTTTTGTGGTACGCGGGCCTCTCACTGTTGTGGCCTCTCCCGTTGTGGAGCACAGGCTCCAGACGCGCAGGCTCAGCGGCCATGGCTCACGGGCCCAGCCGCTCCGCGGCATGTGGGATCTTCCCGGACCGGGGCACGAACCCATGTCCCCTGCATCGGCAGACGGACTCCCAACCACTGCGCCACCAGGGAAGCCCCAGCCTCGCCATCTTTGTATTAATGGGGCTGGTTTGCGTGGAGGGGGCAGGCCACGTCCCTGCCTTCCTTCCTGCCAGGGTCAGCCACCTGACGCATCTGGCCAGCGAGAGGCGAGCAGAAGATGCCAGGTGGGCTTCTGGAAGGTCTGGGCAGAGCGCAGAGGGCAGGCTCAGCTCCTGGCTCTGTCCTCTGTCCTTCACCGTTCCCACACTCCCTCCTGTAGCCTCTTGTAACCATGGAAACGGGGTTGCATGCTAAGGATGGTGGGGCCGGGAGACGGGGCCCCTGGGACCTTGGTGACCCCAGGCCTGGGCCCCGTTTCACACGGGAAGTCATGGGAAGGCCGTTAGTGTCCGTAGAGCTGGACACAGTCCAAGCTGAGCGTCTTCCTCGCTGAGCTTTAAACTTGCACGAGGAGGGAGAAGTCAGGACAGCATTCTGTTTCTGGAAGCATGGATGGAAGTCGAAGAAATGGACTGGTGGGCATTTCACAGCCAGTGTGGTACGTTTCACTGCATCCCCTAAAAAGATAAGTTTATGTCTTAGCCCCTGGTCGCCGTGAACGTGGTCTTATCTGGAAATAGGGTCTTCGCAGATGGTTAAGTTTGGAGAAGGCCGCGCTGGAGTAGGGTGGGCCCTGGTCCAACGAGTGGTGTCTTTGTAAGAGAAAGGAAAGGGGAACTTGGACACAGATGCGCCCGCATAGAGGAGACACGCGGGGAGGAGGCCGGGCGAGGGTGGAGGCGGAGGCCGTAGTGACGCACCTACAAGCTGAGGGGCCCGAGGACGCCGCAGCCCGGGAGGCCGGAGAGAAGAGGGAACTTCCACCCCCGAGCCCCCAGGAGGTACTGCCCTGCGGACACCCGACACCTTGACCTTGGGCTCGTGGCTTCCAGAGCTGTAAGAGAAGACATCGCTGGTGATTTAAGCCCCGTTTGGGGTGTTTCGTTAACGGTGGCCCTAAAACCTCTTGCAGCCACTCTTCCATTTATATTGGACCTGCCAGTGGAGAGGATGACAGGGCGCAGTAGAAACGGGAAGGGGCAGCTGGCGTCTGGTCCGTCGTCTTGGAAACCCAGAGCGAGCGGGATGCCGTGTGGATGCCGCGGGATGAGTCGCCCAGACGGCGCCCAGTCGCCCACCTTCTCTCTCCCTGATTTGGTCTGTGTTACTCAGGGCACCTTTTAGTTCTGCACGGGCCAGATAGTTGAGTCAAAGCGGCGTCAGCAAAAGAAGGGGATTTTTTTTTGGCTCACGTAACAGAAGCCCGAAGGGGAGCCCTGGTTTCAGACATGGCCAGACCCCGAAGGGCCCGACTCTGGCCACTGATTTCTTCTCCCCCAACCCGTCCGGGTCCCCCCGCTTCTGCAGCCCCTCCCGTGTTGGCCCTGTGCTCAGCAGCTCCTCCCAAGGGCACCGATGACTCCAGGCCAGTGTCCTGTCGGGAGAGCCGCCCTGTAACTGTGGCACCTCTCGCACCTTGAATTCTAGGGACTGAGACTCAGTCCCGGTTAGACCCCTGAACACAGCACCGCGGCCAAGGGACTCTGCTCTGCCCGCCTGGGTCGTGTGCTCAGCCCTGGAGCTGGGGATGGGGTCGACACTCCCTGCGCTCATGGATGGAAGGTGACAGCGGTGGTTCTCAGAGGGAAGATGGAAGCTGTTTCCAGAAGGAAGCAGAACGGATACTGGGTGCAAAAGGAGGAATGTTTGTGTCCCCCTCCAATTGACACGTTGAAGCGTAATCCCACTGTGGTGGTGTTTTGAGGTGGGCCTTTAGTGATGAGGTCATGAGGGGGGAGCCCTCGTGAATGGGATGAGTGCCTTTTTAAAAGAGACCCCAGGGGGCTTTCCTGGTGGCGCAGTGGTTGAGAGTCCGCCTGCCAATGCAGGGGACACGGGTTCGTGCCCCGGTCTGGGAAGATCCCACATGCCGCAGAGCGGCTGGGCCCGTGAACCATGGCCGCTGAGCCTGCGCGTCCAGAGCCTGTGCTCCGCAACGGGAGGGGCCACAACAGTGAGAGGCCCGCGTACCGCAAAAAAAAAACAAAACAAACAAACAAAAAAAGCAAATAAAAGAGACCCCAGGGAGCTCTCGCCCCTTCTACCAGGCGAGGACACAGTGAGAAGACTATGAACCAGGAAGCTGGTCCTCACCAGACACGAGATCTGCCAGCACCTTGACCTTGGGTTTCCAGCCTCCAGAACCATGAGAAAACCGTGTAGAAATGCCACCCGTCTGTGGTGCTCTGTTATAGAAGTCTGAATGGACTAAGACGTCGGGCAGTGAAAGCCACACAGGCCCCCTTTGCTGTCACCTAGTGCCCTCCTTCCTGTGTGTCTGTTATTATCACTGTGTAACAGTTTACCCCCAAACCAGGCACCTGAGACCACAGCAGTCATCTCTTCATCCTCTCTCGTGATTTGGGGGTCGACAGGGCTCCGCGGGGGTTCCCGTTCTGCTCACTCAGCAGCTGCAATCAGGCGATGCCCGGGGCGGTGCGGAAGCTCCATCCCCCTCACATCTGGTGGTTTGTGGTGGCCGAACACCTGCACGTGGTCTTTGCACGTGTCCTGGGCTTCCGCACAGCATGGCGGCTGGATCTGAGTGAGCACCTCCGGAGCACCAGGCAGAAGCCGCATCCCCTTTTGTGAGCTAGGCGTGGGAGTCACGTCCCAGAGGTGGGATGTGAACCCACAGCCCTCGGCTTCGGCCCCCGTGCCCTCAGTCACCACACCCCTCCCCGACGCCGAGCTGCTTCTCAGAAACACAATCCTGTCCCGCAGCCTAAAGCGGCCACCCGGAGCCAGCCCGCCATCGGGAAACCTTTGGAGAAACATCCCTTCTGGGTTGGAGAAAGCCAGGCCCCCGCACTTCCCGGCTCTGCTGGGACGATCAAGGTACAGTCATAGCCGAGCTGGTGAATTCTGAGGTCACATGGCTTGATCTGGGCTTTTGAACATTCTGGGAATGTGACTGCCAGACCAAGAGGGGAGAAGGTTCCAGGAGAAGAGGATGTGACAGCTGTCGGAGGGATGATAGGCGAGCTCGGAGGGAGCGGCGCAGCTCCTCAGCGTCCTGGGGAGGACGTGCAATGAGGCAGGAGGGGTGGCCGGTCGTTCAGAAGGCATCCGTTAGAATCTCTTGACGGAGGAGGTAAAGCACCCAGGCCCGTGAGTGTGAGAGAAGCTCACGTTCATAACAGCCCGGGGAGAGGATGGATGCAGGCATGGCCAGGTCCTCCTGCCCTTACTCTGGGCTCCGCTTTCCACTCTGTTGGTGGGTCTCCAAGCGGGCTTCCTGGGCCAGGAGCGTCGGCATCGCCTGGGAGGTCACTGGAGACGCGGATTCTTGGTCCCAGCCCAGAACTGCTGACCCACAGACTTCGGGGACCGGCTTAGCCATGTGTGTCACTCAGCCCCCGAGATGATCCTGAAACACGTCAGAGCTTAAGAATGTCTCCCCTCTGTTAGTTCTTTCTCGGTCAGGCCATCTCCAAGTTCATTGTTTGTCCCTCGAATCAAGCAGAACTCCCAGGCGCTGTCCAGGTCGGGTCATTTTCCCATTCCTGTGTCCGCTAAGCGTGGCCGGGGAGATGGGACGGTGATGGCCACCTGGATAGCCTGGTGCCCAGAGCTGGGGCACCGCCCCCCAAAGAATGCACATGGTGAGCTGGGGGTGCCTCCCACCCAAATCGGGGTGCCATTAGCAGAAGAGGGGAGATGCACGCTCAGGAGGCGCCGCTAGTGGGACGCGGAAGCCAGCAGGCGGCCTCCTGGGGAGACCGGTGTGGTCACACGAGGCCCCATACTCAGGAGGGCCTGTGCCGGGGGTTCAGCGCGCTGCAGTCTCGTAAGTGTCCCGGGGCGGCCGTGACGAAGCACTGCAGAGCAGGCGGCTTTGACCAGCAGGAATGAATCGTCTCACAGGGCAGGTGGCGCAGGGCTGGCTCCTTCCGTCCGGAAGAATCCATCCCGGGCGTCTCTCCTTGGCCTGCAGGCAGCCCCGTGCCCCCCTGTGTCTTCACAGCCTTCTTTCTGCACTCCGGTCTGTGTCCAAATTCCCCCTTTTTCATAAGACACCAATCCTGCTGGGTTAGGGGCTCACTCCACCCCATGTTAGTGTCTGTAATGGGGTCGAGAACGAGAGCACGCAGACGGGGCCGCGTCTTATGTTAGTGTCTCTAACGGCACTTCTTCCTGCTCCCCGTCTAAATTTCACACTTGGCCCTACACCTTATACAGAAGCCAGAGGGCGGAGCTGAGACATTCACAGGTGACAGGTCATGGCGGGAGCCCGGCTCCCACTGGGGCGTCCACGTTGCCCTCTTCCGGACAATGCCACTGACCTTCTCAGTGATGGCTTTTCCCCGTGAGGTCTCTATACGAATTGTAACCGTAGAGACTGCGACTGGGGGTCTCCAGAAGCCTGCGGCAGGGGCTTGCCAAGGGTGGAGCCGTGGGCTTCGGAGGAGAGAACAGACATGGGGGTGTTTACAAGGAAGCGCTGGCAGAACCAGGGCTCCAGCCAAGTACTGGGGGTGAAGGACCAGGTGTCTCCATTGAGGGAGAAGCTGGGATGGGGCCTGGCTGTTGTGGAGCTGAAACCCTACTGGGGACGTATTTTCATTTGAACAGGTAGACGCCAGGCTTCCCCTCAAAGAAACGAGTCTCGAACAGCACAATTTCAGATGACATCACCTGCTTTTTTCACTGCCTGCTCCGTCAATGAATAAGCTTGATTGAGATAGTTGAATGATCAGTTTTCATAGATTCTGAGACACGTTTCATCCCATCGCCGTCACTTTGATGATGGTATCTTTTCTTGACTCTGGGCCGCCTTCTCTGGGCCTCGGTCTCCCCATATGTAAGAAGGATGTTGGGTTAGCCCGTGCCTGAGGAGTCGGGAGAAGCTTCTGGGGTGCTGAGACTGGACCCGTGGAGAACCGGAGCTGCCCCTCACAGGAGGGTCCATCACAGGACATGTCACATTCCACATTTGTTGCTCATCTCAGTGTTGAAGCTTCGTGACAACCCCTGCAGATCATCATTGTTGACCAGAGCGTTCCCGTGGAAGGCCCGTTCCAGGATTTCAAAACAGTGCCCCAGCAGCGGGCCCATCCCACTGTCCTGGGGAATAAGAAGACCTTCTCTTCCAGGGGTGTCACACAACCACAGCTCATGTGGCCTTAAAAACACTGAGACAAAGACAAGTATCATATGATATCGCTTATATGTGGAATCTAAAAAAACGGTACGAATGAATGTATTTACAAAACAGAAATAGAGTCACAGATGTAGAAAATAAACTGGTTACCAAGGAAAAAGCGGGGAGGGATAAACTGGGAGATTGGGATTGACATAGACGCACTACTGTAATTAAATAGATAACTAATAAGGACCTACTGCACAGCACAGGGAACTCTATTCAGTGCTCTGTAATGGCCTATATGGGAAAAGAATCTAAAACAGAGTGGATACATATATATGTATAACGGATTCACTTTGCTGTACACCTGAAACTGACACAACATTGTAAATCAACTGTGCTCCAATAAAAATTAAAAAGTAAGAACACAGTGCCAATTAGCAACTGATTAAAATTTTGTGACTGGAAAAAAAAAAAAACCACTGAGAGAAATCATCACTTTAAGTATCTGGCAACCGTTGCCCCTTTGGAGGGTTCGGGGGGTGGGGAGGAGAGCTTCAGGGACGGTGGGTGGAACCCACACCATTTACCCCAAATCTTCTTGCCTCCCAGGCTCTCATCTGTTAAATGTTCAGAGACGGTTCTAGCAGGTGAAACACACCTTAGTTTGATTCAATTTTCCTGCTTCTGTTCATTCATGACAAAATGAACCATTTCCGTGAGAGGGAAACTGCATTTCCTTGTGGACGACAGTGAATGGATCGTTGGAAGTCGACGCCAAGCCTGTTAGGAACAGTTCCATCACGTGCCAGCCTTTGCAAAAGTTATTTCAAAGCTTGGCACTTTGGTGGGAAAATCCACCCTGGATTCTTGGATGCTGTCGAACTGGCCGAAGTCTCTGAGACCATAGACCTCAGACCTGATTCGGGGTTGTGTTACATCACACAACAGTACTTTGAAACCTACTTTTGTCCACAGAATTGAGTATTTTTGCTGAAGAATAAAGGACGAATAATTAACAATGAAACTTTGAAAGTCACTGTGTGGCTTTTAAATTACCTTTGGCTGAAGCAAGCATTTGGAGCGACGTGGTGGGAAATATCCCAGGAGAAAACCTCCTGGGCTGTGGGTACCGGAAGGAAGCTGTCCTGGGATTAAACGTTGGTCAAGTTTAATATCAACATGGATAATTAACATTCAGATGATGCAGTCTGGCTGCATCTCACGAGCCATTGTATGTGTATTTTGGGGGCCATTTACTGGACTTGAACTCAGTACCTGTTTGTTGGAAGAATGAAATAATCAAGGCTCAGAGCCAGGAGTCACCAGCTCAAATGCCACTGGCATCACGGGGGACCCAAATGAGTGACCTCGAGCAGGTGGACGAAACAAAGACATGGCCTTTACTTTCACAGGGAAAATTTGTTTTCTCCCATTTTTTTCTTCAAATACGCTCTAGGACTGGTTAGTTTCCCAATTTTATTCTAACCATATGATTAAAAAAACCCAGCGGGGCACATGGCAATGGCCCTGACCTCAGGGATGCAGAGGCAGCAGGAAGTGGACTGTGGGGACCAGGACACAAGGCTCATCTGAAGCAGCAGCTGCCACCCAGTGCCAGCTGACTGCTGCCAGCCAGGAGCACGGGGCAGGCTTGCCGGCAACGTCCACGTTTTCAGGAGAAGCTGGCCGTCCGGGTCTTCATGTGAGACTTCTTTGCATTTATTTTATTTATTAAAACATCATTCCAGGGCTCCCCCGGTGGCGCAGTGGTTGAGAGTCCGCCTGCCGATGCAGGGGATACGGGTTCGTATCCCGGTCCGGGAAGATCCCACATGCCGCAGAGCGGCTGGGCCCGTGAGCCATGGCCGCTGGGCCTGCGCGTCTGGAGCCTGTGCTCCGCAACGGGAGAGGCCACGACAGTGAGAGGCCCGCGTACCTCAAAAAAAAAAAAAAAAAACATTTTATTATTGGGTTGTACCGGGTCTTAGTTGCAGCAGGCGGGGCCCTTAGTTGCAGTATGTGGGCTCCTTAGTTGTGGCAGGCGGGCTCCTTAGTTGTGGCATGCATGTGGGATCTAGTTCCCTGACCAGGGATTGAACCTGGGCCCCCTGCACTGGGAGTGCAGAGTCTTAACCACTGCACCACCAGGGCATTTAAATGTTGCAGCTGTAAATGAACTTATCTACAAAACAAAAACAGACTCACAGACATAGTGAACAGACTTGTGGTTGCCAAGGGAGAGAGGGGGGAAGGGAGAGGAATGGACTGGGAGTTTGGGGTTAGCAGATGCAAACTACTACACTTAGAATGGATAAACAACAAGGTCCTACTATATAGCACAGGGAACTATAGCCAGTCTCCTAGGATAAACCATAACGGAAAAGAATATTAAAAAGAATGTAGGGACTTATCTGGTGGCGCAGTGGTTACGAATCCACCTGCCAATGCAGGGAACACGGGTTCGAACCCTGGCCCGGGAAGATCCCACATGCCGCAGACCAACTAAGCCCGTGCGCCACAACTACTGAGCCTGCACTCTAGAGCCTGCGAGCCACAACTACTGAGCCCACGAGCCACAACTACTGAAGCCCACGTGCCTAGAGCCTGTGCTCCACAACAAGAGAAGCCACCGCAATGAGAAGCCCGCGCACCTCAACGAAGAGTAGACCCCACTCACTGCATCTAGAGAAAGCCCGCGTGCAGCAACGAAGACCCAATGCAGCCAAAAATAAATAAATTTATAAAAAAACAAAAAACAAAAACAAATAAAAAGAAGCAACGGGATAATATAAAAAAAATGTAATGTGTATAATGAGTCGCTTTGCTGTATAGCAGAAATTAGCATAACATTGTAAATCAACTCTACTTCAATAAAGAAAAAAATTTTGCAACTGATTTTATTTTCGTATTTATTTTTTAAATTATTTTTTATTGGAGTAGAGTTGATTTACAATGTTATGTTAGTCTCTGTTGTACAGCAAAGTGAATCGGTTATACGTATACATATATCCACTCCTTTTTAGATTCTTTTCCCATATAGGCCGTTCCAGAGTACTGAGTAGAGTTCAGTAGGTCCTTATTAGTTATCTGTTTTATGTGTAATAGTGTGTATTGTCAATCCCCATCTCCCAATTTATCTCTCCCCTCCCTTATCCCCTGGTAACCATAAGTTTGTTTTCTACATCTGTAACTCTATTTCTGTTTTGTAGAGAACCTCCCTTCTGTGGGTCAAATGTGGGGCAGAGAGAGGGGGAACCTCTTAAGTGGACTTGAGCCCCCAGAATGGGGAACAGGTCCAGAGAAAAGGATCCCTCCCTAAGAGGCGGGAAGCAGGCGTGCCCGGGCTGTGATGGCCAGGACGCAGGGAAACTAAAAGCCTCCTACTTTGTTGGCGGGCATGTAAAATGATGCAGCTCTTTTGGAAAACAATTGGGCAGGTTTTGAAAAAGCTAAGCATAGTCTTCTGTGACCCAGCAATTTTACTCCTGGGTATTTACCCGAGAGAAATGAAGACACACGTTCACACAAAGACTTGTCTACAAATGTTCTTGGTAACAGGATTCATAAAAGTCAGAAACCCAGATGTCCACCAACAGGTGAGGGGATGCACAAAACGTGGTCAATCCATCCAGAGGAATACTCTCTAAAATCTGTTTCCATTTTGTACTGGAGTACAGTGGGTTTGCAATGTTGCGTTAGTGTCAGGTGTACAGCAAGGTGGATCAGTTCTACATATACGTGTATCCACTCTTTTTCAGATTCTTTTCCCGTAGAGGTCATTACACAGTAGTGAGCAGAGGTCCTTGTGCTCTACAGAAGGAATACTGTTGAGCCCTGCAGCGACATAAATGAACTTCAGAATCATTACATGAAGTGAAGGAGGCGGATGCAAAAGCCTGCTGACTGCAGGGTTTCATTTATGTGAGATTCCCAGGGTGGGCACGACGATAGAGGCAGGAAGCAGCTCTGGTTTCCTGAGGATGGAAACGGTGCCGGGTGATGGGAACATTTCAGAACCGGATTGTGGTGATGGTTGCATAACTAGAAATGTACTAAAAACCATCCAACTTACCTTTACAAGGGGGTGTAAATCATAGCCTAATGAAAGTGCATTAAAAAACTCATTAAAGAAACGCAGGGCTTGGACTATGAGGACGTTTAGCTGGTCCCCGTGGCCTCTGCTGTCTCGAGGGTTTTTCCTCTGCATTTGCTTTCACGGCCTGCAGAGCATTGAATGAGCAGCAGAGGGCGCTCTGTCACAGTCCCTGAGTCCAGGCTCTTTGCCCAGCTGTGGAATGCGGCTTCTTTTTCTCCCTGACAACTGTTCTTAAAATCCTTGGGTCAATAGAATCGGTGTCAGTCAAATCCCATTTCTCACTGACCTGTGCGACCCTTTAAGAGCTGTTTATCATCGCTTCTGAAGGCGGGCCCCTTCCGACTTCAGGCCTCCAAAGTTAGCAGGACATGAATAATCCGCAGACAATGGTTACCTGTAGGACGGCACCGTCTAAAGCTTCCCCCGCAGCGACTGCTTTTGTAAACTAGAGCCTATTCAGGCCTGTGAAGGATCCCAAGACAGCAGGGGACTCTCTGGTCAATAGGTGGAATAAAACACCGGGCCTGGGCTTTCATAATCAAGGCCTCCTGAGAAGGGAATTGGAGGGAGTTTCCCACAATGCTTAGTGGCGTCTCGTAATCCTATTGGAAACGGGGAGCGGGGCAAGGAGGGAAGGGGTACCTAGGTGACCAGAGCAGGAGCCAGTGATTTAGCGGTGAGCTTGTCCGCAGGCCCTGTGGTGGTCTGAGCCCCTGCGGCGTCCCCAAGCTCAAAACCATACAAACCACCTGTGCCATGTGAACTCTCTCTGCCCCGGCCGCTGTCTTGTTAATAATTCTCCCTCAGGAAGCTGAGGTCGGCCAGATGGTGAAAGAGTTGGACCTTGATTCTTCAGGGGTGTCGTGTCCTGAGAGATCGGACCCGGTGCTTGCAGTGCTGACGTGCGATGGGGTTATTTTATTCTCGTGGACAGAGGGGAAGGTGGTCCTGGGATGCTGCAGCACAAACGATGCCAGCGCTGGGCTGCGAGCTGCAAGAGAGGGTTGGAGTGGGGCTGGATTGGGGGAAACTTGAGGCTCTTTTTTCTCAATTTAACTGAAGTTGATTTCCAACGTTGTGTTAGTTTCAGGTGTACAGCAAAGTGATACAGTTATATATATGTGTGTGTGTATATATATACATATATATACATTTTTTCAGATTCTTTTCCATTATAGGTTATTACAAGATACTGAATAGAGTTCTCTGTGCTGTACAGTAAATCGTTGGTGCTTATCTATCTTACATAGTGTGTATCTGCCAATTCCAAACTCCTAATTTATCCCTCCCCTCTTTTCCCCTTTAGTAACCGTAAGTTTGTTTTCTGTTTCTGTTTTGTAAAAAAGTTGATTTGTATCAGTTTTTAGATTCTACCTATAAGAGATATCATATGATATTTGTTTTTGTCTGTCAGACTGACTTCACTTAGTACGATAGGTCCATCCGTGTCACTGCAACTGGCATGATTTCATTCTTTTTTATGGCTGAGTAATATTCCATTGTGTATACATAGAACTTGAGATTCTTGATGGTAATGGTGCCTCTGGTTTTGATCTGGTTGAAGTTGAGGTGCCGCTCCGGTGTGTCGGGGGAGGGCTGTGCGTGGCTGTCAGTGTCGGGTGGCCCTCCCTGAAGGGGCAGGTACTGGAGACACGTGTGTGGGTGAGGGATGGCTGGAGCCCCCAGGGCCATTAGCCTTTGGCTGGGGGAAGCAGATTTACAAAGGGGAAGGGTCACAGGCAAGACCCCATGACCCCAGCACTCAGAACCCAGCCAGGGAAGACAGATATGCTCAAGAGACCAAGCCATCTGCTTGCTCAGAGTGAAGCAATGAAATCATGTCTCAAAAGCAGCTCCCCCCATTAATGACTTTTAAGATATTTGTCGAGCACTTAAAAACGTGAAGGAGCTGTGTCACGAGCACAGGCATGCCCACCATCTGGATTCTGCAGTTAGCATTTTGCTGTATTTGCTTTAGCTCAAATGTATCCGCCTCCCCGTCATACTATCTATCTCTGAATACATCTTGTTATTATTATTTTTAAATCAGAAGCAGCTTTTCAAATTCTAAAGGGCCATACACTTGGAAGTTATCCCTTCAGGTTAGTATCCTAAAGTCTTTTCTACTCCTCTGGGTAAAATGTAGATCAGATCTTCCTGACGGTAAATGTCAGAGAAACCAGTGTTGCTCACAAATAAATAATACTGTTTCAAGAGAGCTGCTGTGAGCTTGGGGTAATGACACCCACCCAACCGAACAGATTACTGAGAAATGCAGCCCTTCTCTAGTTAACCGAGGGAAACAGGGAGAGGGACGCTTACACTGCCCTATGCGTGAGCCGCTGTCCTCGGGGCTGTCCACATGTTGGCTCGTTCCAGACTCACACAAGCCTAGGAGGCATCACTACTCCCTTTATTCCCACTGTACAGTCGAGGAAACGGAGGCACAGAGAGGTTAGGTGACTGGCCCAAGGTCACACAGCTGGTCTGCGGCTGGACTGCACTGCCCCCCAAGCAAATTATAACACCAGATGTTGGTGAGGATGCAGGGAAAGAGGCGCTGCTTGTGGGGATGCAAATTGGTACATCCTAGGTGGCAGTTAGGCAGTGAGAACCCAGAGCCATATAAAAACCTACAGTCGGTGGATTCAGATATTTGGTTCCTAGGAATAAATTGCTATGAAATCATGAAACCATGAAATTCCTAGCAAGCAAGTTTGTATCCAAGGGTATCATGCAGAACCAAGTGAAATATCAAACAATGGGAGGCGGATATTACACAGTGACGGGATGTTTCTATGATGACCATGTTCAGACCCCTCGACTTAAAAGAAAAAGTTATTTTGTGGGAAAGTGTATTAAGTGGAACCAGTCAGGTTACGAAACAAAATCTAGGAAAAACAAAATAAAGGAACACTAATCTTCCCCTAATGTTATATATATAGAGAAAATACCTATAATGAATATAATATGCATATAATACACATAAGAAAATAATGTCATAAGATAAACTGGAAAGGTTGGTACCAAAAATAAGTACAGTGGTTACTTCAAAGTGGCGCCTTATGGGTGGGAGGGCCTTGCTTATAGCTGGGATTTATCCTTGGGCTGTTTTTGTATGTTCTACAAAGGGCAGGCATGGATGTACCACTTTAGGGATCAGAACGCCATCTCTCCACTCCCACAACTGTTATATTGATGAAAGAGAATGCGACCAGCTCAAAATCGTCCCTTGTTTCTGATTTTTGAGCGTGAGGAAGCTCTGGGCTGGAGGGGGAAGAGAACCAGTAGGTGGCGCCAGAGGGCAGCAAGTGCCGCAAGCTGTGGCCAGGCCGGCCCAGGTGAGTCCCATGTCCTCAGAGACCTCAGGTTCATCCGGCCCGTCCGCAGTTTTGGCATTTGTGTTGGCTCAGCTCCCTGTGGCTGGAATGGGGGAAATTCCCAGCTACACAAGGACGAATTACTACCATCCAGTGCACCCGAGTGCCCCTAAGGCTTCATAAACACCTGCCCTTAAAAATCGGCTGGGATTGACGTGGACACACTGCTATATTCAAAATAGGTAACCAACAAGGACCTGCTGTGTAGCACCGGGAGCTCTGCTCAATATTCTGTAACAACCTAAATGGGTAAGGATCTGAAAAAGGATAGACACGTGAATCGCTTTGCTGTACCCCTGAAACTAACACAACAATTAAGTATACTGCAATATAAAATAAAAGTTAAAAAAAGAAAAATTCAGCCTTCAACCCCTCAGAAGGCCTTTTCAGACTTTACAGCTTATGCTGTTAGTGTTACATGTGATTTGTTCATGAACAGGCATCACTTATGAGCCAATGTTGTACTTAAAAAAAAAGCAAACTGACTTGTCTCTCTATTTCAAAATTAAAAAATAAAAAGGCACTGAGAACCACAATAAACTCACAATTTCAAAAAGAATCAGCTCATCTCAGGCATGTGGAAACAGTGAGAAGAGGATCTGCAAGACAGCCAGAGAAGTTATTGGTGGAGAGAGAAACAGTGGAAAGTTTCGCTAAGAATTTTGCGCGGCTTTATTTTCCGAGGAGAAAGAAGATGAAGCAGGAGGATAAAATCAGATCTTATTGGCCCAGATTCCGACCTGTAGAGGAGATGTGAAGAGTAACAATAGTCATAATAGTAACAACGACAGGACTGGTATCATCTACACAGTATGGTCAGTTGAAGATGCTGTGAGCTGGGACACACAGCCCAGAGATGGATGGGTAGGGCCTCTCAGCAAATACAATAGATTTTGTTCCCCATTAATGAGAGTAGGTAAATCTGGTTCAGCTAAATTCTAAAAGTGTTCACTGAATACCTTTGAAATGGTGAAGATGATGATAATAGTGACTACGATGATAGTAGCCCCTGACTGTGCTGTGGGCTTTCTGTGTGACTGTGCATTTCTGTCCCACTGCAGTGCTAGCAGGCAGGTGTCATACTATCACTCCTGTATCACAGACGAGGAAACTGCAGCTTCAGGAGATGAAACATCTCCTACACTGTCGGCGGGAATGTGAATTGGTGCAACCACTATGGAGAACAGTATGGAGGTTTCTCCAAAAACTAAAAATAGAGCTACCATGTGATCCAGCAATCCCACTCCTGGGCATGTATCCAGAGAAAACCATAATTCGAAAAGATAGATGCACCCAGAATTCATTGCAGCACTATTTACAATAGCCAAGACATGGAAGCAACCTAAATGTCCATCAACAGATGAATGGATAAAGATGTGGTACATATATACAGTGGAATATTACCCAGCCATAAAAAAGAATGAAATAATGCCATTTGCAGCAACATGGATGGACCTAGAGGTTATCATCCTAAGTGAAGTAAGTCAGACAGAGAAAGACAAATACCATATGATATCACTTATAGGTGTAATCTAAAATATGACATGAATGAACCTATCTGTGAAACAGAAACAGACTCACAGACATAGAGAACAGACTTGTGGTTGCCAAGGGAGGTGGGTAGGGGAGGAAAGGATTGGGAGTCTGGGATTAGCAGATGCAAACTATTACATGTAGAACGGGTAAACAACAAGGTCCTACTGTATAGCACAGGAAACTATTATATCCAGTCTCCTGGGATAAGCCATAATGGAAAAGAATATAAAACAAGAATGTCGATATGTGTGTGTAACTGAGTCACCTTGCTGTACAGCAGAAATCAGCACAACATTGTAAATCAACTACACTTTAATTAAAAAAATTTTCTGTGGGATTTCAAAAGACAGGCAGGAAGTCATCACGGCTGGAGGCCATTGGCCAGTTTTACGGAAGGAATAACTCCGAGCTAGGCCTGGGTGGGATCAGAAGGTGGGCAGGACGGTCACTCCCGCAGGAAGGAGAGGCGTGAGCCAGGCGCCTCCAGGCTCTAGGCCCCCAATAGGCTGGTACAGTCTTTCATCAGGCCATGTGGAATCTAAAACAAGGATACAAATGAACTTATGTACAAAACAAAAATAGACTCACAGACATAGAAAACAAATTTATGGTTACCAAAGGGGAAAGGTGGGGAGGGGGGGAGGGATAAATTAGGAGATTGGGATTAACATATACACACTACTATAAATGAAGTAGATAAGCAACAAGGAAGGACCTACTGTATAGCACAGGGAACTCTACTCAGTTCTCTGTGGTGACCTAAATGGGAAGGAAATCCAAAGAAGAGGGGATATATTTATACGTATAACTGAATCACTTTGCTGTACACCTGAAACTAACACAGCACTGTAAATCAACTAGACTCCACTATAAAATAAAAATTAAATTTAAAAAAGAGACGAAACAACTTTTCCAAAGCTACCCAAAGCTAGATTTATCACACGCTTCATATGAGCCATGTAGAATCAGTCAGGATGGGTTAGCTTCTGCTGCTGTAACAAACGAATTGCAAATCTCAGTGGTTTAAAAGTATGTATATTCTTGAATCATGCTTTTGCCTGTTACAAGTCACCAGGGGGCTCTGCTCACTGTAGTTCTGAGGGACCTGGGCAGAAGGGAGATCCATGTCAATGCACGTTCCCATGACTGTGGAGGAACAGAGAAACAGAGAAAATAGCAAACCAGAGGTGACGCTGAAAGCATTTTACCCGGAAGTGACACACACCCAAACTGCGCCCAGTGCATTGGCCAAAGCAAGAACGTGGCCCTCTTGGGTCAAGAGGGGGGATGTACCTGTGCATTCCTCTCATAAGAACGGGGGCCAGTTATTGTGAAACATATGCATTAATTTCATTTAATCCTCACAATGCTACCTGTTAGGTAATATTATTTCTGCTTTTTAAATGGATGTATAGTTGATTTACAATATTACGTTACTTTCAGGTATACAGCATAGTATTTCTGTTTCATGCAAGAAAAAACGGAGTTTACACAGCATACTTTAGGACACACAGAGCTTCGTAGTGGAGGATGTGAGATTCAGACAGCGCCGGGAGGATCTGGAATCCCAGCTCTGAAATTTCAATCATACCCCACCCAGTGTCTCACCTGTAAATATGTTCCCGGAAGTACACTTGTTGGTTTTTAATACCAAATTTCATCATGTATATGTATATGCATATATTACATACATAATGTAGAATATAATAAGGTATATGATATAAATATATCACTTCTCAGATATGTATTTAAAGAGAAATATAAATTTTGGATCCCACGATTCAAGATGGCATTTTAAACAAAATGATAAGAGGACAAAGTTTCAACGTATACTCGAAATACAAGTGGTAGAACTTCAAAATCAAGTGTAGGTATTTGGAAAGGCTAAAGGGCCGTGCAGCTCACATATCCCAGAGGGACCGCGAATTGTCTGATAGTCAGGAATTGATGCTGTAAGATTTTTACCTGCTCCCAGGACAGTTGGTTATGTATAGGTAGGAGTTTTACTGCTTTTTTAAAGTAACATTTAGGAAATTGGTTGGGGCATTTGGGTTGATGTGTAACGTGTAATAACTTTTGCAATTTGAAATAGTAGAAAATAGGATCCTGGAAAGCAGTTTCCCACTGGGCTTCTGATTTTCTTCAGGATTGTTGAGACATGAAGTGAAAGATGCTTGTACAATGGAGTGGCACATACGATACAGTTGAAAAACAGAATAAATTCTTGAGTCCCTGACATCAAATAGAGGAAATAAGACGTACATGTCTGTGTGTGTGTTTTGGAGGTTGTCTATTTGATTCTGTAAAACAAGGACTAACCGGGACCACGTGTGGGACGGAGACCCCCAGGCGCCCTGAGAAACAACCAAGGCAGGCTGGGGTGGTGGTGGCTGAGGAGTCTGTCATGCATGTTGTGATGAACCAGCGAACAGCTCGTTATTATGTTAACTCACATTTGTAGACACGTGTTGGTGATACACATGGATATTCAGTCTATGAAATTATAATGGGACACCCTGGGGTAACCTCCCATGTGAAGCGTAAAATCTCTTGCGTTACCATATAATGATTTTCTTTCTGTCCAAAGGCAGATGGGATTAATAGGCTGTATGGATTGACTGTTGTTCTTGAGCACAGATCACAGACTTCTCTGCTCCCCTCCATGACATGGGTAGCCCCTCTTCAGCAGGGGAAGCTAGTCATCAGTGACTGCTGCGTAACAAACACTCCCAGGTCTCTGAGTCAGAGAAGACAGCACTTGGCTTCTCATATCAGGGTGTGCAGGTCAAGTGAAGCCCAGCAGAGTGGGCCAGGCATGCATGGATGGCTCTGCTTCAGGCTCGGGGTTCAGCGGGGTCTCCTGTAAATGTCTCACTCTGGGGATCGGGCTGCAGGCGAGGCTACTGCCAAGGGCGTGGCCATCTTATGATGGAGCAGAGGCTGAACAAGGGGAAGGTCAACTGTGCAAACACCTTTCATACATCTGATACAGTTATACCTCCTGATGCTTCCAGGATTGCCGTCAGTTATGCCTGTCCCCCTCGTATCCCCAGAATCTGATAAGTTGGTGCCCAGTCCCCTGGTGTCCCCAGGGTCTCTCTAAGTGATGCCTGTCCCCTGATGTCCCCAAATCTCTTTTGGTGAGACCGGTTCCCTTAATCCCCCATCTGCCCCCAGACCTCTGTCAGTGTTGCCCATTCCCTGGTGCCACAGGAATCTCTGTGCCCTGCTACCTTCTCCACCTGATACACCAGGTTCTTTTTCTGCTTTTACCAGAAGTTACCTCTTCTGTTGCCCATTCCTCCATGGCCAGCTCTGTGCAATCTTTTATAAAAGTACTACAAAGCTGCTGAGGTCTCCCGTCCCCTGTAATCTATCCAGAAAAATGTCCAGTTGTTTGGGGATTTTGGAATCATAGTATCCTTTTTTTTTTTTTGGTTTTTGTAATTTTTATTGAAATATAGTTGATTTACAATGTTGTGCTAGTTTCTGTCGTACAGCAAAGCGACTCAGTTATACAGATACGTACATTCTTGTTTTATATTCTTTTCCGTTATGGTTTATCCCAGGAGTTTAGATACAGTTCCCTGTGCTCTACAGTAGGGCCTTGTTGTTTATCCATCCTGTATACACTAGTTTGCATCTGCTCATCCCAAACTCCCAGTCTGTTCCTCCCCCACCCCCACTCCCCCTTGGCAACCACAAGTCCATTCTCTATGTCTGTGAGTCTGTTTCTGTTTTGTAGATAGATTCATTTGTGTTGTACTGTAGTGGAATCATAGTATCTCAACCCAGATGAATACTTAGCAGCTGTAGAATTTTTGACCTGCGGGAAATAAACTGTTGACTGAGCCACGTTGACACTGATGTTTCATCCTGGAGCTTCCGCTGGTGCCCAAGTCTCACTTTGCTGTTTCCGCTCCCAGGAATCTGTTGGTTTTTCCTGTCCCGGTCTACGCGTTCCGGTTGCTAGTGTTTCTGGATCGTGCACGAGGTCTAGGGTGGGCAGTAGGCAGAGGCTGGACCCTTTTCTGTGCCCCATCCTGAGTCAGGCTGGAGAGAATCTGTTTCTGGAACTAGTCTCCCTCTTTAGATCTGTCCTGACACACGAACCTCACACACAGCCTCTTGGCTGGCGTTCACATTTGCCATCTTCCCCGTGGAGTCCTGGGCTCCCAACTCCTCCGAGCGTGACCCTTGTGATCGTCCTATCAACTGGCTGGACAAACAGACCAGGCGGAAGAGCTGCCAGCAAAGCGAGAAGCGTGTGGGAGCAGCTGAGCAACGAGGGGAGGGCAGGCTGGAGCGACTCATTCTTTATTTATCAGCGTAATGGAAATCCTGCTGGAGTTTTAAATACACTTTATGCTGGGGTCGCATCTTAAATGTATCTGCAGCATATTAATAATTAAACAGAAGTGGAAAATGTTCGGTTTGGGGAAGGAAAATAGGAATCTTCAACTTTATGCAGAGAACCCTCCCCGTGGGACTTTTGCCTGAATCAGGACTGAAGAATTAAGTCCACAGTTTAACTGAAAATTCTCTTCTTGTGGGAGGGAGAACAGGAAGGGACCCCAAGAGAATATCGTGCAGTATATTTTCTCACAACTCTTCTCTGGAGCCTGATAAAAAAGGGAAAGATTTATTGTGTTATCAGTTAAAAATGGGTTTGACAAAAGCAATAGAATACACCCCTAACAGTGTCTTAAACAAACAAGACTTTACTTTTTCTCACGTGAGAAGTAGGCAGCTGCTGGCCATGATTCAATGGCTCAAGGATGGCAAGGCTGCCATTGTGAGCCCCCTGGCCTTTCCCTCATGATTGCAAGACCGCTGCCACAGCTCCAGCCATCACATCTCTAATCGGGACAGGAAATAGAATGGGGGATAACAGTAACCTCATCTACTCCCCTTTATGAGGAAGGCAAACGTTTTTTCCAGACTCTCCTTCCTGACCCCCAATCAGCACAGCTCCTTGGCCAGAACAGCACAACAAGGTTACTTCTGCAGAACCTGAGTACATTGCCACCTAAATAAATCGGTATCTTGTTAGTTCAGGAAAAAGGGATGAAGGACATTAGAAAGGATTAGTAGCAGTATAGGCCACACCAGCCAAAGCAAAATTTGTACAACTTTCAGCATCTCTCTTTTTTTGTTTTAAGAGAACTACCCATGCTGTGTCTCATCTGGGAAAAGGACAACACACTCTAAAGGCTGCTTTCCACTGGATCCAAAGGTCATAAGTTCCACGGAGCAACCCAGCCCCTGCAGCAGGTACCCAGGGAAGCGAGGCTGGGCAGGCACCCAGAAATCAGTACCTGGGGCATGAAGAGGGGGAGCCCGAGGGACCAACCTGGGGGCCGCAGGGTAAATCCACTTTGCGCTATTGGCCTGAAAATAAATGAACGCGGAGGGCATGAGCTGCCAGGAATGAGTCAGAGACAAGAGCTCTGTCCTTGGGGGTGCTTTTGGGGATTTTTGTCCTGCATTTTAAAAAGTCTTATTTTGACGTAATTAACACTTACAGAAAAGCAGCTAGAATAGCATAAAGGATGCTTTCATATCTTCTACTCAGATTCATCAGTTGTTTATATTTTACCCCCATTTCTTTATCATTTTATCTATCTCTCTGTCATCTATCTATCATCTATCTACCAATCATCTGTTTATAGACACACAATCATCTGTTTATAGACACACACACACAGTGGGAGAGGGAGAGAGATTTTCCCTCAAAACCATCTATCTGACAGTAAATTGCAGGTGTATTGCCCCTTGGTCCTAAAGTATTTCAGGTGCTTTTCTAAGAGCAAGGCCACCCTCTCACATGACCACAGTTCAGTGATCTGCAGGCTTAACACTGATGCATTAGCAGCGTCCAACCCACAGCCCCTGTGCAGATTTGACCAGCTGCCCCCATAATGCCCTAAACAGCCACTTTCTTTCCTGGCCCCGTGTCCAGTCCAGGACACATTGCATGTTGTCATTATGTCTTTTCAGTTTCCTTTAATCTGGAACCGTCCCCAGCCCCTCCCGGCCTTGTGTGACCTTGACACGTGTAAAGAGGACAGATAGGCCCATCATTCTGAAGACTCGCCCTTGATTCAGGTTTGCCGAGTTTCCTCACGATTCGATTTACTTTTGCATTTTTGGTGTGATTGCTTCCCAGGTGATGCTGAGGTGACCTCTTAGGGCGTTATCCCAGGACACACGTGATTTTGGCCTGTCCTCTGTGGGAAGATATTTGAAGCTATATAAATATCCCATAACTTAGCTGTATAATAGGGCTGCACGGTCCATACTTTTTATCAGTAGGGATATCTGATCAAAAAGTTTGAAAACCTTTGACCAGGGAATGCAGACTTTTTCTGGAAAGGGTCAGACAGTAAATATTTTAGGCTCTGCTGGCTGTATAGTCTCTATTGCAGTTCCTCATCTTTGTGATTTATAGCGTGGAAGAAACCATAGACAAATGAAAACAAATGAGTAGGACAGTGTTCCAATAAAACTTTATTTACAAGAACAAGTGGTGGGCCAGATTTAGCCCATGGGCCGCAGCTTGTTGACCTGTACCTTGTACCACCGTCGGTGATCTACCCCTAAAGCCCAGGAATTTTCCCTTATGGGTGATATTCTTACTTTATAGGGTCTGACCTCGAAACTTCAGGGTCTTAATTTTTGGTGTATGGATTTTCAAAGGATGAATCAAATTATGTAGCAGCTGATGTACAATCTCAAAGTTGCTGTGACATCAACTGAGGTTTGAAAGGCCAAGTTCCCTTTAGTTCGTTTTTTTAAAAAAATATTTGTTTATTATTTATTTGTCTTAGTTGTGGGAGGCGGGCTCCTTAGTTGCGGCATGCATGTGGGATCTAGTTCCCCGACCAGGGATTGAACCCGGGCCCCCTGAATTGGGAGCTTGTAGTCTTAGCCACTGCACCACCAGAGAAGCCCTTCCCCTTTAGTTCTGTCAAGAAGTTTTCCCCTAGAAACTGTCAAGAAGGCCCCCAGCCGGGAACCGTGGTTTGTTTACTTGGCACACTTTGAAGTAACTGGAATTGTTTTTGGTGGGGCTTGAACTCTCCCAATTACCACTTCCCACGTGGATGGGTTCACGTGACCCTGAAATCATGTTTCTTTTCCTCCCCTTTGTGAAGTGTTGACAATTAGGGAATCGCTTTCTAGAATTCCTATCTCTCGTAGGCATAGAATGTGAAATCCCAGGGGGAAAATGAACCAAATCAGGATGTTTCTATTTAGTGCCCCAGTTAGCCACATGCCAAGGAAAGAACCTCCGTCACGGTAAAGGCTCACTCCAAGGAATGTGGTCGCTTTGGAAGGACGTAGTTATTAACTTGATTTGTTTAGCTCTGTTCGGTTCTGCAGGTTGGGTATCCGGCCTGAAACAGGCAGGCCAGTTCTGGATCACAGTAGCGTACTGGTAGCTGATTCTGGGATGTTCAAGAGCCCCAGCTTTCTAGTTCCAAAGCTACTTGCGGGGGATGGTTGTAAGCGATGTCTTGGGAAAGTAGGCTCGAGTGTTGGTTGGGGACAGTCTGTTGGTTTATTTCTCAAGGAGGGAGGTTTGTGGAAGATTCCTCTGTGGGACTAGTCTGAGATTACTGTCCCCCAATGGTAATACCCTTCCGAATGGTTCTACTAAGAGTGGGTCCCCAGTGGAGCAAGCAGGGGTGTCACCTCCCTTTTAATCTAACAGGGAGGGTCATGGTGAGGGAGAAGTAGAGATTGACATCTTCAACCACCGCTCTGTACTTTGATTTTTTTCCTTTCCAAAGGGGATCGAAACTTCGATTTAGAAGTTAAAATGGACGCTTCATCCTGTGGCTTTGATCTCTGAGGTTTTGGAGTTGTCCAGGAAAGGCTGAGTTAATTCCATTAAAAAACCCAGCTACAGAGTCTCTCATCCCAAGAGAATGTTCCTTTCACAAGACAGCTGAGAGCACCCAGGAAGGGAAGAGAATCTTCTTAGGAGGAAAGGTCAAACTGGAGTCAAGTGTTAGAGACAGCGTGGGGTCAGATGGAGGTCAAGTTCGGGGGGGGGGGTCTCTCTCCTGCCATGAGGTCTTCTCTGAGGAAAGGGGTCCCTTGGTTTGTCTCCCTCCCCACGGGGACACATCTGTTTTCCTTCTTCCTCTGTTGTATAATATGCTGTATCTGTGTGATGTGCCCGTAAGTTTGGCAGGGGTCGATGGCCTTAGGTCATGTGACTCAGAGCTGAGAAACTCACATGCTCCCGGGGCCAGGCAGGTGGGATTGAGGCGAACAGGAGAGCTGGTGACCTGAGAAGAGTGAGCACACGCTGCTCACACTGTCAGCTCGTGACCTCAGGGCATCAGGGTCCCTGTCCGTCAACCTAGTTTTTCAACAGAAGTCAGAAATGTAGATTTGCATACGGTTTAAAAAGTCGTGCCATCAGATTCAGTGAAAAAAGTTTATGGGCCCTTCCCTGGCGGTCCAGTGGCCAAGACTTTGCCTTCCAACGCAGCGGGTGCAGGTGTGACCCCTAGTCGGGGAGCTAGGCTCCCACATGCCTCGTGGCCAAGAAACCCAAACATAAAAACAGAGGCAACATTGTACCAAATTCAATAAAGACTCTAAAAAAAATGGTCTACATGAAGACACAAATCTTAAAAAAAAAGTTTAGGGACCAAATACAAATAACGGAGACCTCGGTGTGGTCACAGAGACCGTGATGGGGGTTGGGGGATCTGACATTATTTCTCCACTGAGAGCTTGGCTGGTACCCTCCCCGTGGGCTGGACCCAAACCCCATGTCGTCCGTCTCAGGTTGTGCAAGTTTGACGGTTGTCATGTGTCGTGTCATCTTGACCCGTCGTGGGCCGGGGACGTGGCCTTGTGAGATCAGAATCCTTGCTGCTGTTTGCTGAAGATCCCGTTTTAGGAACTTTGGGAATTCAGCTCGAGCGCACGCTCGCCCTCGAGTTCTCCGATGCGTCCTCCTGTGCCCCCTTTACCCAGGACCCCAGTGGGGCCTGTGAGCGCCTGTGGCTCGCCGGGGTCCCTAGTCGTCGTCCCACCGTGGTGCTGCCAGGCCAGGAGAGTAACAGAGTGACTCAGGTCTGAATAACCCTGTATCAGTCTTCTCTGTCACTTTAAATGAAACTGCCCCTTGGAGACCTACACGGAGTTAAAATAATGGGAAGACAGCAGATGGAAATGCAGATGCCCGGTGTGTCCTGCAGAATCAGAAGATCAGGTTCCCACAGGGCGACCCTGGAACACCCCCCTACACTGACCCCCGCCTGGTTGCCCTCAGCCCATCCTGCACGCCCAGGTGTCCTTGCTAAGTGGCTCCGGGGGGCTCGGCCAAGGGGGGGCGGCATGGGCCAGAGACGGGAGAGCAGAAGCAGAGAGAAGCCGGCGCTTTCTCCCACTGCCCTGCTTTGAGACCCACGTGTAGCCGTGGCCGTGTGTCTGTGGCTTCAGCTCCCACCAGACACTATCTCCTTTCGTGGCCCCAACCTCTGGGCAGCAGCTGTGTCCTAGGGGCCTGGCGAGGCATCCTGGGCGTGGCAGTGACTCCTAATGATGCTGAGCTCACGGCCTCTCACTGCTATGGGTTGGATCGTGTCCCCCTAAAGTAGAGGTTGAAGTCCTAACCCTCAGTACCTCCGAATCGTGATCCAGTCTGGCTGGTGTCCTTACAAGAAGAGATTAGAACACAGACACGCACAGAGGGAAGACACGGGAAGAACACGGGGGCAGACAGCCGCCGACAGGTCCAGGAGAGAGGCCTCGCCTTGCTGACACCCTCGTCTAGGACTTCCAGCTTCCAGAATGGTGAACAAGTACATTTCTGTTGTTTAAGCTACCAGTCTGGGGTACTCCGTTACGGCAGCCCTAGCAAACGAATGCCCTCGGCGTACTCTACTTGTCAATGGACGCTACTTTCCTTCTATTAACTTACACCTAACTGTTAACACTATGCCTCGTTCTTATTGTTTCTATTATAGTAGAATTTTTATCATTTTCATTATAGTAGAATACAATGAAAGTGACATTTTAAATACCCATGTCTCTGCTAGAAGTAGGAGCCTAAGCGTCCATCGACTGAGGAACGGATAAAGAAGATGTGGTGCATATATACACACAATGGAATACTACTCAGCCATAAAGAGAATGAAATAAGGCCACTTGCAGCAACATGCATGCACCCAGAAGTTATTATACTAAGCAAAGGAAGTCAAAGACAAATATCATATGATATCACTTCTATGTGGAATCTAAAATACAACACACATGAACATGTCTATGAAGCAGAAACAGACTCACGGACATAGAGAACAGACTTGTGGTTGCCAAGGGGGGGGGAGGGGAGGGAAGGTCTGGGAGTGTGGGATTAGCAGATGCAAACTAGTATATATAGGATGGATAAACAACAAGGTCCTACTGTAGAGCACAGGGAACAGTATTCAATATCCTGGGATAAATGAGAATGGAAAAGAGTATGAAACAGAATATATGTGAATAACTGAGTCACTTTGCTGTGCAGCAGAAATTAACACAGCACTGTAAATCAGCTCTACTCCAATAAAATCAAATAAAAAAGTCGGACGAGACGGATCTGTGCTGGGAAGCTGTTTCTCACCCTCAGTCCATTTGCTGCCTGTAGGCATCTGACTCTGCAAACCCTGATGTAAACTTCAGGCTCTTCTGTCAATACTAAAGCAGCATCTAAGGAAGATCAGCTCATTTTGTCTTAGCCTGTTGGGTTCCCGATTTTCTGGACCGTCTCTGTGCTCGGCAAGATACAGTTTTGAAATTCCTGATGGGAGTTTCCCAACCAACTAAAATCACAGGCGCAAACTCCCCCTCCACTCCTCGCCTCTGCTCTCGCGTGGGATATTCTTAAATGTTTTTTCACGGGAGCCAACAAAGAGGAGGTGAAACGATTCACGGCTGCCTAAGACAGCCTGAAACATCCCCCATCCGGGCCCCTTCAGGGGCCACCAGTGCCTTGTGTTGTGGGATGTCAAGCAATGCTCTCTGTAAGCCTTTGGAGCAATTCCAGCTGCTGGAAACCACTCTCCACTGGGACTCCAGAGAAACACGCGCTCAGAGCAGGAGAAAGGTAAAACGGGAGAAACTGCGGCTGGGATCTTTGGGTCTGAGCATTCTGTCTTAGCGGATGTGAGAACAGGGGCTGAGCCGGGGAAGGGCCAGGCCAGCGGGTTCTCGGCAGGTCCTTTGGCTCCTCTGCTGGGGTTGGACAGTGATGCTGGGAAAACGCCAGCCTCCCCGAACCCACCACCTCCCTCCCTCCTGTCACTTCTTTTTTTTGGGCTGCGTTCGTTGCTGCGTGTGGGCTTTCTTTAGTTGTGGCCAGCAGGGGCTTCTCTTGTTGCAGAGCACGGGCTCTAGGCGCACGGGCTTCAGTAGTTGTGGCTCGGGGGCTCAGTAGTTTTGGCTCGCGGGCTCTAGAGCGCGGGCTCAGTAGTTGTGGCGCACGGGCTTAGTTGCTCCGCGGCATGTGGGATCTTCCCGGACCAGGACTCGAACCTGTGTCCCCTGCATTGGCAGGCAGATTCCTAACCACTGTGCCACCAGGGAAGTCCCCCCACTGTTGCTTCTGACATGGGAGCCCCAGCAATCTTGCTGCTTCTTTCCAAGTTTCCTTCTCTCTACACTGACTTCTTTCTTGGCCCTTACTAAACTCTGTAACATTGGAGTCAGTGGAGGAGAAGGGGATGTGTGGCTTTCTGGTCCCCAGGCATGGCCCTCCCACCTGGGGACTATTGGGGCGACCTTCTGAAAACAGAGGACATCAGGTTGTGTGCCTGTGTTCAGAACCGCCAGTGGCTGGCATCTCACTCAGAGAAATAAGAGTTCTTGCCACGTCTAATAAAGTGCACACGGTAAAGCTCTCCCCCCACTTCCAGCTGCCGTCCTGTGCCCCCTGCAACAGCCCTGGGCCCTGTGCGCTCCCCAGCCCCCCGCCCACGCCAGTCCAGGCGTGTTCTCATCTTCCCCCTGGCTGTGCCCACCTGGAGATGCCCCTCATCTACGTCTTATTCCCTCCCTCGCCTTAGGTCTGTGCTCTGCTGTCACCTTCTCAGCGTGGACATCCTGACCCCGCCAGCCCACCTCTGTCCACCCCCTTAGCTGCCTCAAGTGTCTGGTTTTTAAAAATATGTATTTGTTTATTTGGCTGCGCAGGGTCTTAGTTGTGGCATGGGGGCTCTTTAGTTGTGGTGTGTGGGATCTAGTCCCCTGACCAGGGATTGAACCCGGGCCCCCTGCGCTGGGAGCGCAGAGTCTTAACCACTGGACCACGAGGGAAGTCCCAAGCTTCACGTGTCTTTGTGGCCCCATCACAACCCACGTTCCAGGTTCCTAATCTCTCTGTATCTGTGCGTCGTCCCCCTCCCTGTCCCGAGGACACATGTACCCATGACAGCAGGGACTGGGTCTCATCTGGGCTGTATTCTGAGCGCCTGGAGCAGGTCAGGGTGCACAGGGAGAGCTGGAAAGGATTCCTCGAGGGAGTAAACGCCTTGAGTGGATGCATTTAAACAGAGACCAGGCTGATCCTTAGATACATACTGAGGACGTGGAAATACTGATTCTCTCCAGCTGGGTATTCCCTCTGCAGCTCAGAACAGCTGGTGGTGGGCATAATGGCTACAGGCAGAGTCTCAGGGTGGTGGAACGCTCCCTGCAGCCAGGGATTGTCCATCCCTCTCCCCTTCTCTGTCTGTCTGTCTGTTTCTCTCTCTCAGAGCCCATTTCTCCAACAGAAGGAGACTCAGGCGTCTGCTGTGTGCTGGACAGCAGCTTCCTAAGCATTTCCACAAACGCACACAGAAGCTGCCTGAGTAGATGCCCCGTGGTCCATGGCCTGGCCACCGTGCCCTGAAGGACTGGTTTTGCTAGTGCAGGAAGTACTGCTAGGCTGCAGAGATGACCGGCAGCCATGTCTGCGGGAAGCCCAAGCAAACGCGAGTGTGGCCTTCAACGTGCTCAGGCTGGGTGGAGGGGCCGTTCGGGGTTCCAGACGCCTGGGGTGCGTCCAGACCTAACATGGATTTGAACCTTCCGTTATTCACACGGGAACCATTGTTTTGGTGGATTCCCAAGGGTCATTTTTGTCTTAGCTGCGTTTCTGCTTGTCTTTCTATTGCAGTAGTTTGATGTGTTCAGTCTTTAGGTTTATACAGGATTATGGGGTAAACCTGATGCAAAGAGTAACAGTAACACATTTCAAATCTAGTGTAAATGTTTTAGAGTTTTATACTACCCTGCATTACCTCTATCCCTATTCAATCCAGTAGCTACAGTAAAGCAAATGTCAAATAATGGGCATTTTTTTCATTATGTCCCGTGTGTGTGTGTGTGTGTGTGTGTGTGTGTGTGTGTGTGTTGGTCGTGTGTGTGTGTGTGTGTATATATATATATATATACACATACATATATTAATTTACTCTATATTTATTACATAATATCTTTTTAATAATCATGTTTTAAAATACCTATATTTTTAATTTTAAATACAGCTAAATTTACCCATGTTAGGCTTACAGTTCATTGAGTTTTAGTAAATAATAGCACTTGGAGTAAAAACGAAAGCGTATCTGCCCTTGGTAAGCAATTCACACTGCATCAAAGTAGAAGAGAGCCTTCGCTCTCAAAGCCTTCGTCCCTCGTCTGTCTTTCAAGAGGCAGCCACCCGTGTGTTGCAAGCTTTCTGAACAGTCTGTGCACGCATAGACGTTCCTTTATTACATGCAGACTAGAGAATGCATGCACACTATTTGCTGTTTTCTTTCTTCACTGAATATGTTTTGGAGATTGTATGGTGGCAACACCTCATCATTGTTTGTATTGGGGGGTGCTGAGCTGTGTATATACAGCCTTTGCCAAGTTTTCAGTTGAATTGTAGGTCTCATTGATTTGTAAGAGCTCTTTTTATATTAAGGAACTTAGTCCTTAGCTTGTCAAGAGGCAGATTTACATGAAGCCAGTGAAGTCTAAGCTTCAGTTGTCCTCACCTGTACAAACCCTTACAAGACCCTGAAAGGATCCTAGCAACACGTTCACAAAATTTACTCAGCTAAGTTATTTTAACTGCAGTCATTTAAGACAACTATATCTTTTCATTGAGAGTTTCCCTCATGCTCGTTTTGTTAGACAGGCTGTGGGCATTTTTGACATCTAGCTAAGAGAAAGTCCAGTTAAGGTGACATTTAATTGGGGTTTAATGAGATATGTTAAATGCGTTTCTGCCATTTCTGGGTATAAATGATCACTGGCCGTCATGGTATGTGCTGGCTTTCTGGAATACATCTGTTGCCCTCCCTGCCGAATTATCCTTCATCACCCTGTGTAGCCAAAGATCGTATCATACTGTGAGCGTATCTTAGGCATTTGACGCTGGAAGCATGTGGGGAGTGGATGAGAAAAGAGGTTTGAGATGTACAGAGATGAAAGCCAGTCCATGGAAAAGTCTTCCAGTTCTCAATGTACAGCTGTAAGCAGAGAAGCCTTTCTCACCAACGCATGACCAACAGGAAGTTTTCCTGTCTGAAATATCGTCGGTAATCCAGCCAACACCCATATAACCCGTCGTACATTTTGTTTTCTTTTTTGATGGGAATCAAATCAAATAAAGTTGATCAGAATTCCTCTGCGTTTTGGACACATCCTGGAATAGTAGTTCAGGAACTACTGCTAAAGTTAGTTGTATGTGGAATACATTTGTTAAAGAAAACTTAAAAAAATTCTTAGATAGTTTATTTTTTTTTAATTGAAGAATAGTTGATTTACAGTGTTGTGTTAATCTCTGCTGTACAGCACAGTGACTCAGTCATACACATATATACATCCTTTTTTATACTCTTTTCCATTGTGCTTTATCCCAGGATATAGGCTATGGTTCCCTGCGCTATACGGTAGGACCTTGTTGTTTATCCATCCTAAATGTAATAGCTTGCCTCTACTAAGCCCAAACTCCCAGTCCATCCATCCCCTTCCCCCCGCCCCCTTGGCAACCACAAGTCTGATCTCTATGCCTGTGGGTCTGTTTCTGTTTTGTAGACAGGTTCAGGTTCATTTGTGTCCTATTTTAGATTACACCTATAAGTGATATCATTTGATATTTGTCTTTCTCTGTCTGACTTACTTCACTTAGTATGATCATCTCTAGGTCCATCCATGTTGCTGCAAATGGCATTATTTTATTCTTTTCTACGGCTGAGTAATATTCCATTGTGTATATGCACCACATCTTCTTTATCCATTCCTCTGTCGACGGACAGTTAGGTTGTTTCCATTGGCTATTGTGAATAGTGCTGCTGTGAACATAGGGGTGCATGGATCTTTTTGCATTATACTTTTGTCCAGATATATGCCCAGGAGTGGGATTGCTGGAACATATGAAGAAAACTTTTAAACTACAAAAAAAACTTTAAAAAACCCCAAATTTGATGAATTATGCTGGGAAAGAATTTTTCTTTTACTCTCTCAAAAGAGAATAATGCCACAGAATCATTGTCATATGGAGAGGTCATTAAACATTACACAGCTAATAAAATGTGAAAAAAAAGTATTATAGAGGTGTCTCAGGCACTTAGTTAAACAAACATAATGTTATTTTTCTAGATTTTGTGATATTTATGGGGTTCGTCAGCTTTTTAAAGTCTGGAATTTGTTGTGATTTATTTTCTCATTCTTTAGATGTGATCATGTTTGTACCATTTTGCATTGGTGGGTTTGTTTTTTGTTTTTATTTTTCTTAAACAGGGTCCCCAAGTTGAACAAACTCCAGGTCCCCCAAAACCTGGACCCATACCTGAGTCTGAAATTTGTGTTGCAAATATTTTATCCTGGTTTGTAACTTAGCGTTTGATTTTATTTATGGCATTTTTTTTCACTGTGCAGAAGTTTTAAATTTCCATGTTGTCAAATTTAATCAGCCTTTCCTTTCATCATCCCTGATTTCCTGTCTTGGTTAGAAAGTCCTCCTTCATTTTAAAGTAATGAAAAAAATTCATGATTTCTTCAAAGATGTCTCATTTTTCCTTTATGTGTTTAGATACTTGATTCATCTGGAAATGATTTTTGTGTAAGAATTTAAAAACATTTTCCCATTTTCTGAATATCATATATTGAATGATCAGCCTTTTCTTATTGATTAGAAATGACACCTTCTCATGTAGTAAATGCTATTATGTGATAGGATTTATTCATCCAAGTCGTTCATGCACCAGGACCAACAGTTTTATTTACATATAATGTCTGGTAAGGCTGGTATTCTTTCCTTACCCTTTTCTACCCTAAAAACTTCCAAGTTATACTTTCGTGCCTTTATCTTCATACAGAGTTTAGAATCAGCTTCCACAGGTCTAAGAACATCCTGCCTGTATATCTTGTGTAAAGACGTTAATTTTTAAGATTGATTTAGGAAGAATTTTATAGAATCTAAGCATCCCATCCAAGCATAGGGTATACTTTTCTCTTTATTCAATTTTCCTCTTTTGTTCCTCAGTTTTCTTCATGTATTTCTTACATATTTCTCATGCAAATCATTCATAGGAATGTGTTTCATTTTGCAGACTGCTACCGGAAATGGGACTTTGTTCCCTTTCCATTATATTTCCTAACTGGGTGTTTTTCCTATACAGGAAAGCTATGGATTTTTACGTATTATTAATATTAAATGCAATGATACGCAATTTTTTTTCTGGGAACAAAAATAATACCTGATTGTATTCTATCAAGGAATACATGAAGAATTTTCCTATTCTGTTGTATTCTATACTGTTCCATTCCGTTCTGTTCTTATTTGTAACAGTTTCTTGGTTCACATGGGTTTTCCCAGTAGACAATCATAGCATCTACAAAAGCGACTTGAAAGCGACTTAGGTGAGCACACCTCACTGCTGGCCTTGGAACTGGCCTAGTGGAAAGCCCCCTGTGCTTTGTGGCAGCTCAGGGCCTGCTGAGACCCTGACGTTCAGGACCTATTCTTAGCTCCACGACGATCGTAGATTCTGCTGCTTTAATACTGAACCCTCAGAACCACATTGCCGCCGACACCTGGCATTTCCTCGGAGAGCCGGTCCAAATGTGCTTCCTCCGGCTCAGCTGTGCTTTCTCCATATATACGACTGGAAGGCTCTGGGCAGCAGCTATGCAGCTTTGCATCTGGTGCTCGCTCCTCTGTCGTCTTGCAAACACTCTTTGCATTCGGGATCAGATAAACAAACGGCGCGTTATTTATAGCAACTCTTAACAACCGAACAGGCCCGGTTAATAGGGGTGCCTTCGTGGGGTCTGTTTTCTGAGTTGCCTCCAATAAGTGTGGAAGGGGTGAGCTTCTTTGATTTCTTCAAGGAAGCGAGTCTCGGCCCTGGCAGCCCATCTTCCAGACCTAGGTGATCCTCTCCCGCTGTGTCTTCATGCCCTCGTTCTTCACAGACGCAGCGTGGCTTCCTCTACATCGTGACTTACCCAAGAGCCTCTGCCTGTGAAATTCTCTGCTTTGTTACATTCAACAGTGTCTTAAGCCCAGAATTCACCTGGTTTTTGTGAAGTTAGAACATGGTACCCGGAGGTGGAATCACTGCCTGCCTTTTCTTTTCTTTCTTTTTTTTTTTAAATTTTATTGAAGTGTAGTTGATTTACAATTTTGTGTTTAATTTCTGCTGTGCAGCAGAGTGACTCAGTTATATATATATATATTCTTTTCCATTATGGTTTATCACAGGATATTGAATATAGTTCCCTGTGCTGTACAGTAGAACTTTGTTGTTCATACATTCTATATATAATTGTTTGCATCTGCTAACCCCAAACTCCCAATCCATCCCTCCTCCACCCCTTCCCCTTGGCAATCACAAGTCTGTTCGCTGTGTCCATGAGTGTGTTTCTGTTTCATAGATAGCTTCATTTGTGTCATAGTTTAGATTCCACATATAAGTGATCTCATATGGTATTTGTCTTTCTCTGACTTACTTCACTTAGTATGATAATCTCTGGTTGCATCTCTGTTGCTGCAAATGGCATTATTTCGTCCTTTTTTATGGCTGAGTAATATTCCACTGTATATATGTACCACATCGTCTTTATCCATTCATCTGTTGATGGACACTTAGGTTGCTTCCATGTCTTGGCTATTGTGAATAGTACTGCAATGAACACAGGGGTGCATGTATCTTTTTGCATTAGAGTTTTGTCTGGATATATGCCCAGGAGTGGGATTGCTGGATCATATGGTAGTTCTATTTTTAGTTTTTTGAGGAACCTCCATAGTGTCCTCCATAGTGGCTACACAAACTTATATTCCCACCTGCCTTCCTTTTCTGATTGGACGGGGCAGTGTCCTCTCCTGGCCTCAGCGTGCCTGGTCCTCTAAGTGGGCTCGCACAGAGACCCTCGGGTGAGCAACTTCCGTTGACATGAAATACTGGGAGAATGATTCTGGAGTCTCAACAAGGCTGGTTCAAGTGGCCGTAGCCCGGCGTGGGGAGGATTCAGCATCTTAAAAGTATGTGCTTTTGTAGGTGAATTGTTTCAGAACCTTGGACTTTAGGCCTGTCTGATCTATGGATTGCTTCAAAACAACCTGCTGAGAAAAGAGGAGGAGAAAGCCATATTCATACCATTGAATGGCCTTCTCAAAGAACGAGTTCTTTTCTAAAATTTCTAAGGTGGGGAGAGTTTTATTTTCTTCCGTCAACCCTGTTCTTTTTCTCCCATGATAGCCCCATGGGTGGATGCTCTCTAAGAAGCAGATACGATACTTTTGTAGCTGAGGGAACAGACTGACCTGTTGAAGGTCACACGGAGTTGGGATTTAGACTTTGGCCAGCGTGACTCCCAATTCATGTGCTTTTTTTTTTTTTTTACTTTTTTATTTGCGATGAGGTTCATGTAGCATAAAATTAACCATTGTAAAGTGAATAATTCAGTGGCATTAGTGCCTCCACAATGTCGTGCAGCCACCACGTGTGTCTAATTCCAAAATGTTTTCACAGGCCCCAAAGGAAACCCTGTGGCCATTAGCAGCCCCTCCCCCTCCCCTCTCTTCCCCTCCCCCGAGGCCCAGGCGGCCATCCCACTCATCTCCTTTCTGTCTCTGTGGCTTTGCCTATTCTGGACGTTTCATCTACATAAAATCATACGACACGTGGTCTTTTGTATCTGGCTTGTTTCCTTACCAGCATGTTTTCAGTTAATCCGCACCGTAGCCTGTGTCCGTGCTTCCATCCTTTTGATGGTGGCTTGTTTCCTTACCAGCATGTTTTCAGTTAATCCACACCGTAGCCTGTGTCTGTGCTTCCATCCTTTTGATGGCTGCATAGTATTCCACTGCCTGGACAGACCACTTCTGTGGATCCATCTGCCCATCAGCGGGCATTGGGTTGTCTCCACCCATTGGCTGCTGTGAAAGGAGCTGCTGTGAACAGGGGTGTACAAGCGTTTGCCTCCTTTTCCCTGGTCGTGGTTACTGGGAACTGATGGCTCTGCCTGCAGAATGAAAAAGGGAATGGTGTACGCTTCATAAAGAGAGTTAAATGTCAAGTTGCCATATGGCCTGTTAATTATATTCAATAACATTAAAGAGCAGCATTTGCAAATTGCTTCTGTGCCTGGTATTTTAGAGTTTGGTGACAAATTTATGACCTTGACCCTCATAATTAAATTACTTCATTCTAAAAAAAAAAGGAAATGGTGGGGCGGTTTGCTTCCCCCTCCTGAAAGGGGCACAGAGCTCTTGGTCCAACAGAAAGAGGCTGGGACTGGCCTAGCGTATACGGAGCTGTAGGAAGCCTTCCGTCTTGCAGGCAAATTCAGGCGCTCTCCATCCTTGGGAAGCAAAAGCGGGTCCTGATTAGGAAAACTTCCACTCCACCTGTGTACCACGGTGACACAGAAGTCGTTTGGGGAAGGAGTGTCCTTCTGACCAGTTAGCTTTTTATTTTTTATACTACGTTTATTTATTTTTTAAGAAGTTCAAAAAATTTTTAAATTTTTGGCCACGCCGCTAGGCTTGTGAGATCTTAGTTCCCCGACCAGGGATCGAACCCACACCCTCGGCAGTGAAAGTGCGAAGTCCTAACCACTGGATCGCCAGGGAATTCCCCAGTTAGCTTTTAGCTCATGGTGGTTTGTATGAGGCAAACAACCCAACCACCGTGGTGGAGGGTGTGTTGGATTTTCCCGATGCCCGTTTGGTAAGCCTGTTAATAGGAGAAGCAACAGAAAGCATCTCGGGAGACCCTTTCGTTTTTGTACAAAGGACCTGCAGCTAGTGTATGCCTGCCTCCCACCCCGCGGTCCCTGTCCAGGCAGGCGGCACTGGGACCCCTCAGAGACACAGTCCAGGTTCATGGGACCCAACACGGGGCTTTCCTTCCACGAGCTAAATTGTTTAGCATCTTTAAATCACACATGATGGGGTTTTCATCCCAGGGAACAAACTGTGTGTGCCCGTGTGTGTGTGTGAAGTCCACGCACATTTTCCTATTTTCTCACTGTCTCTGCCGCGTTGCTAGGTAGCTGGTACCTCTGTGCAAGGGTCTGAACTTCTGGGAGGATGAAGAGAGCACATGTTAATTTTCTTTGGATTCGGGAGGCTGGGGGGCAGCGGGGGAGCCAGACCAGCGGGTGCAGACCTGAACAGCTTGGGTGGTTGGTTGCACATAATCACTTAATTCCTAGCTGCACTTGAGTTTCTGAGCTTCGTGGGGCGCGCGAGGGCAGGTTTTCCCTCCCCTTGGCAGCCCAGAGGGCCGGTTGGTTGCAGGAGCCACCCGCCCCCCCCCCCCCCCCCCCACTGCCGGCAGCCAGCAGGGGAGAGCTAGTGCTGTTATTCCGGGGAGGGAGCATCACCCACCGGACCCCGAGCCCTGCTTGGCTAAGAGAGCTGTTTCGCCTTCATTTCTGTCCCAGCTTTTGGCCGCAGCTCGGTGGAAAAGACACTGGCAGGGAGACGAGAGCCATCTTGGGGTGTGTGTGTGCGCGCGCGCGCGTGTGTGTGTGTGTGTGTGTGTGTGTGTGTGTGTGTGTGTCTAAACACTGACGTTTCCTAGGCTCTGGGTACCGCTGCATGGCGGATGATTCCTCCCCCCCGCCTTTCTCTCTGTGGGCCTGCTTGCCTGCCTGCAGAAAACTAATGAATCATTTCTAGCCGAATCCAAGCGGCGCAGACACACCAAGGCCCTCTCTCTCTCTCCTCCCCTCCCCCCTCCCTCCCCTCCCTCCCTCGGCCCCAGTTTGTAATCTGACACAGCAGACTGCAGTTGTCTCTGGGTGAACCTCCCAGTCTTGGCACTGCTGCTTCTAAGGTAGGCTGAGATTTATTTTTTTCTCCTAAAAATAGCTTCACGTTTCCCTTTTCACCCCTCCGCACGCACCCGGCGCTGCAGCGGCGGTGATCTCCGGGCGATAGCCGGAAACTGTCTGCGCCGACAAAGTTTATTTTCCAGCGGTTTGAGGTTGCCCTTCAGCACGGGGTCCCGGTACCGAGCTGCCATGGACGCCGGGTGCAGGAGAGCCGCGGGGAGGGGGGGACCGTTTCCAGACGATTCCTCCCGCGGATGTGGGGTGCTGCGGCTTGGTCCCCGTGGATCTGGTTTCCCAGGGCAGGGCTGACGGTTCTCTGTCGCCGTGGGGTTCCCGGAGACCCCTCCCGCCCCCCTACCCCTCAGCTTTGCAGAAAAGCCCCTCTGGGCGCAGTTGGACATCACACCAGGCAGTGCCTTTCGAACTCAGAAGTGTGAGCTTGGACTGTTTCACATCTGAGCCTCTGGGGGCTCTGGAAGTGGTCTTTCTGGGGGTGGGGCTTGAAGGGGGAAGGGGTTGGGGGCCAACAACTAAAAAATAAGAGTTGTATCGTCCACAGCTCGGCTCAGATTTGAAATGCATTGAGCCAGGAGCTTGCACGTTGAGAATTTGTCAATTCATGTCCCATAGACTGACTTGAATAATATGTTTGTCAAAACAGATGTTCCCGGCAGAATGTGCGTGTGTGTGTGCGCCCACGGCAGGCTGTTTGCTGGGGCACACTCTCCCCCTGGAAGCCGTGTTTTCACCTGGAGATCCAGTGTTTACAGGACCACCTGCCCGGAGGGAAGTTGGGTTTGGGAGGTCCAGTGGGGTCAGGGTGCGGCTTGTTCTCCTCACGCTGAGGCCTTTGTAGAGTCAGGCTTGCTGCTGTCCCCAGGGTGTCCCCACGGGCTGGGTGGACGCAGCTCAGCACCGGGTCGTTGGGCCCAGGGCATCGGGGCTGCCGGGGGGTCATGCAGGGATGCGGGGCAGGGTCTGCGTGCCCCCGGGTTCTTAGGATGGCCGGCTGAGGGAGGAGGGGAGGGCGTTGGGGAGAGGGGTCCACCCTCACCTCTCTCTGCATCATCACCTTTCACTAGCGAGGCCCCACCTCATCAAGGGACAGAAAATGTCCCCACGGGGGAGCAGGCCGAGGAAGACGAGAGTGGGTGGGCTCTGAAAATGGAAGGTGGGCTGGAGCGAGGAGGGCTGTCCCGGCTTGCGAGCCTCTGAGTGTGTGGGCCGTGGACCAGCTCTCCTCCCGTCCAGTTTCTGAGCCAGGAGTGAACACGGTGCCAGTGGGAGGGGCGCCCTTCAGGCTCAGCCTGATTGCAAGGTGGCCAGTCCCGGGGGCTGGGGACCCGCTGGTAGGACCCTCCTCTCCATCCCAGACGCCCCAGCCCTGCTCCGGGATCTCCTGGAATTGGCTTCTGTCCCGGCCCCAGCTGCTGGTCCCTGGTATCTGGGGCTTCGTACCTGGGAGTGGGGTGTGGGAGCCTCGGGGCGGGCAGTTGGGCGCCATCTGGGCTTGTGTCTCCGGCGCGGGGCTGTGCTGTAGGAGGTGGGCCGGCAGACGGCCCTGGTGACTGGGCTGGGCCTCAGGGTCTAGGGCTGCTTGGCCAGCCCTACGGCACTGCACCCGGGACACAGAGCAAAGCATTTTGAGGTTATTTCAGGGAAGTGGCCGCCAGCTGATATTACCACCCTCCCCTTCTGAGAAGATGACAAAGTGGGTCAGGGAAAGGTTGGCGCTGTCAGTGTGCCAGGGGAGATGGTGGGACCGTAGGGGCCAGACCCCAGCCAGAGGCCTGTGTCCAGCTCCCCGCAGACCCAGCCTGCGAAGACGGGGACCCGGCCACATCCGAATCCCAGGCAGGGGGAGTCTGAAAGCTTCCCCACGTGAGGCCCTGTGCAGACTGGGCTGAGAACTAGCAATTAAAGAAAAAAAAAAAAAAAAGGGCAGCAAACCAATTCAGCTGATTCTCTCCACTGTGGGTTTTAGTCTCATTTCTCTTGCTCGGGGCCTGGTTGGCGTTTGGGAGGAGAACAGCGTGTGCTCAAAGGGCAGGAGGGAGGGGCACAGAGCAGGGAGGCTCTTTCCTGAGCTCCCACTTCCAGACCTCCCTCCTTTGTGTTTTGGAACGAAGCTTGAAGTTTTCATTAGTGGGGGAGCACCCGAGTCATCGGAGGGCGGGCAGTGGAAACAGTTCTGCTAGCAGAGCTAGGGACGGGTCCTCCAGGGTTTGCGTCTCTCAGTCTCTGGTGCTAACGCTGCTGGCCCAGGGACCTCATTCTGAGAAGCGCTGGGCTAGGGCGTGACCCCACGGCGGTTAAGCATCTGTGGGAGTCGTCCTCCGCGCTCTTGACTCTGGTTGCGGATGTAAATGAAGTGTGACTCTGGCACGGCCCTTGCCCCTCAGGTGGGTCTAGGCTCGTAAATGCTGGAGCTTCCTTTGTACCGAGCAGACACCTTTCCAGAGCCACTCGAGCAGCTGATGCCGGTGGTGGAGACGTGGAGGATTTTACCGCGGAATTTCCCAGCCTCTTCCGTGTAGCTGGAAGGTTGGAACCTGTGTGGTTCTGAGAGCCCAGTGAAGGATGCACCTGCTGTACTGGTCTGTGGTGGGTGCACCGGAGTGGCTGACACCGACTTCTAGAAAACTCTGTTCTTCATTTCTCTGGTTCCTTTTGAATTTGATCGTTGTATTCTATGAGCAGTGTTTCCCTAACTTCTCCTCGCCTGTGCCCATCGGTTTGAAAAGCTGCCTGATCTTGTTAGGCATTTGCTCCAAGCTCATCTGGGCTTCGTGCTGACAAGCAACGGCCTGTTGGTGTTGGTGCCGCTGCCTTGGGTGAACCACACTCCTTGGTCCTTAATGTGCTGTCATTACAGGGCCTCCTTTTCCCTTTCCCCCTCTCTTACCCTCTGTCTCTGTCTCTCCCTGGCCTCTTCCCTTTCACCCCAGTCCCCACCTCCTTTACCTTCTCCATCACAGCCAGTCCCTTCAACATGTTTGATATATACCCTTGAATTTGCATCTATGTGAGATGTTAGTGCTGCTGTATTCGCAGGTGTTCTGATGAACATAAATCCCATTGTGCTCTAGACCTTGTTCTGTTTCCTGCTTCTCTCATGCAGCCCTGTCCCTTTACAGTCCATCCATGTGGCTGTGTGTATTTCTGGTTAGTTACTTCTAACTGCTGGGAAATATTCCATAGAGCTCATGGACCACGTTGTGCTTGCCCATCCCCATCGAGGCCACCAGGTTGGCCCCAGAGCCCTGCTGCACAGACGCTGCTGCGGCAGAATCCTCGCACGTGTGCCTTACGGTCCCACGTGAGAATCGTTCTGGGTGCGTCTCAGAAGTGGATCGCTGGGGCAGAGGGGACGTGTCGACTTCATTTCATCAAGTTCTTCCAGCTTGCTCTGCAGGGTGGGTCCTCTTTCCCCAAGTTCTTGCCAACACTTCACATTGTCTGACTTTCTAATGCTGGCAATGACTTTTTCCAGCCCCTGTAGGTCCGGTCCTCCCTGAGGAGGTTTGGGAGTGAACATTCACAGACACTACGGTTCCAAACTAGCATCTGTGGGTGTCGGGGGGGCATGTCCAGGCAACTGGGCTGTGTCTCTTCGTACGTCTTAGGAGGCCTGCCCTGTGTCTCAGGCTCCGTAGGTAATGGGTCTTCCTCTTTGATAACTGGATATGGTCCTCAGGGGGATCTGGGAGGACCCTTTCGCCCAGCCTCGCAGTGACAAAGAGTCTCAAATTAACCCTTGACGTTAAAAGCTACGGTTTCAGTCGCCAAGATCCACTGAGAAGACTCCAAGAAAAAGTTATTTCTCATGTGACCTTAAACCATTCCCAGCAGCTGGACCACCCACCTGTGTGGATCCCTCTTCATAGGTCAGTCATATTGTACTAGAGTTTGTTGGGTTATAGTTAATGTATTATTAATACGTTATATGTATACATCCACACATTATACATTAATTATTACATGGATACCTGAAAAGTAACAATTTAAACCTGTCTTGACATTTCTTAGTCTTTCACTGGGCCACGAGGCTCCTAAAATGGGAGAAGCTGGGTCTCTTCTGGGATTCTGAGAGGCCAGATAACCTATTCTTTCTTTTTTAATTTACTATTATTTTTAGTCGAAGTGTAGTTGATTTACAGTGCTGTGTTAATTTCTGCTGTACAACAGAATGACTCAGTTATACACGTATATACATTCTTTTCAATATTCTTTTTTATTATGGTTTATCCCAGGATGGTGAATATAGTTCCTTGTGCTGTACAGTAGGACCTTGTCAAATAACCCACTCTTAATGTTCACCCACCCGGGAAAGAGGTGTCACGACTTCCAGGGCCTGAGGGGCTATGCAGGGACACAGGCGTGTGAGGGGACAGAGTCTGTGGCAATGTGGGGTAGTAGGGCTTGCGGAGAGATGGAGGGAGCAGAGTGGCCTAAGGACATTCATCTGAAAATATCTTATCTGCTGGCATTTTTATGGTCTGCTTTTCCGCCCAAGCAAGCGCTTTGCACAGAGTAGGTGGTCAATAAATATTTTTTTGGAAAGAATGAACGAAGGAAATGAAATGACCTACAGGATATGCCCCAGGGTGGGGTGGGCACCCCTCCCTCCCCTCCCTCCCCTCCCTCCCCCTCCCCTCCCCCTCCCTTCCCCCTCCCCTCCCCCTCCTTTCCCCCTCCCCCTCCCCTCCCCTCCCCCTCCCTTCCCTCTCCCCTCCCCCTCCCCTCCCCCTCCCTTCCCTCTCCCCTCCCCCTCCCCTCCCCCTCCCTTCCCTCTCCCCTCCCCCTCCCCCTCCCCTCCCTCCCCTCCCTCCCCTCCCCTCCCTCCCCTCCCTCCCCCTCCCCCCTCCCCTCCCTCCCCTCCCCCTCCCCCCTCCCCTCCCTCCCCTCCCTCTCCTCCCTCCCCTCCCTCCCCTCCCCTCCCGTCCCCCTCCCCCTCCCCTCCCTCCCTCTCCTCCCCCTCCCCTCCCTCCCTCTCCTCCCCCTCCCCTCCCTCCCTCTCCTCCCCCTCCCCTCCCTCCCCTCCCCTCCCCCTCCCCTCCCCTCCCCCGCCCCTCCCCTCCCCCCTCCCCCTCCCCTTGATCTGGTTACTGCCTGTGCACTGTTTTTCTCTTCACCCTCACCATGAGAGGGTGAGATCTCACCATGAGAACCATGACGGTTCTCTCCTCTAAAATGAAGTTCCTGGAAGGCAGTGGTTGTGACCTTTATTTTTATATGCCTAGTGCATTCTCTTATTCATCCCACAAACATCTGAGCACCTATTAAATATTAAGTAGCATTTTATTTATTTATTTTTTTATATCTTTATTGGACTATAATTGTTTTACAATGTTGTGTTAGTTTCTGCTGTATAACAAAGTGAGTCAGCTATACATATACATATATCCCCATGTCCCCTCCCTCTTACGTCTCCCTCCCTCCCACCCTCCCTATCCCACCCCTCCAGGTGGTCACAAAGCACCGAGCTGATCTCCCTGTGCTATGCGGCTGCTTCCCACTAGCTATCTATTTTACGTTTGGTAGTGTATATATGTCCATGCCACTCTCTCACTTCCTCCCAGCTTCCCCTTCCCCCTTCCCGTGTCCTCAAGTCCGTCCTCTACGTTTGCGTCTTTATTCCTTCCCTGTCACTAGTTTCATCAGTATCATTTTTTTAGATTCCATATACGTGCATTAGCATACGGTATTCATTTTTCTCTTTCTGACTTACTTTACTCTGTATGATAGACTCTAGGTCCATCCACCTCACTACAAATAACTCAGTTTCGTTTCTTTTTATGGCTGCGTAATATTCCATTGTATATATGTGCCACATCTTCTTTATCCATTCATCTGTTGATGGACACTTAGGATGCTTCCATGTCCTGGCTATTGTAAACAGTGCTGCAGTGAACATTGTGGTACATGTATCTTTTTCAATTATGGTTTTCTCAGGGTTTATGCCCAGTAGTGGGATTGCTGGGTCATATGGTTTTTAAGGAACCTCCGTACTGTTCTCCTTAGTGGCTATACATTCCCACCAACAGTGCAAGAGGGTTCCCTTTTCTCTACACCCTCTCCAGCATTTATTGTTTGTAGATTTTTTGGTGATGGCCATTCTGACTGGTGTGAGGTGATACCTCATTGTAGTTTTGATTTGCATTTCTCTAATGATTAGTGATGTTGAGCATCCTTTCATGTGTTTGTTGGCCATCTGTATGTCTTCTTTGGAGAAATGTCTATTTAGATTTAAGAAGCATTTTAGGGGCTGGGCACAGAGCAGCCAGCAAGATAGCTGAAGTCCCTGTTCTTATGGAGATGACATTAGTGTGTGTGTGTGTGTTTGTTTGACAACAAGCAGGTGAATAAATAACCAACAAGTGGAGGTAACACCATACAGAGGTTTACAGCAGCCTGACTTGAGAGACTGTGGTGGGATGATCCTGGAAGGACTCTTGGAGGAGGTGACATTAAGCTGAGCCCTGAATGACGAGAAGAATCCAACTGTACAGATACCAGTGCAAAGACCCTGAGTATTTGCAGGAAGGAAGGGTGTCTTCATTCCTTTTAGATGGCTGTACAGGAAGTGCTGACAGGGTGTTTCTGGAGCAGGTGGGAGGACAAGGGTCTGGAGTCCCCAAGCTTTCACCCGTGGACACTGAGAATGAGCTGTGAGTTCCCAGGAGTGTCTGGAAACCAGTGGGCGGGCGTACTTTGCCAGTTCCTTCCTCAGGGAGTTGGCTATGGGGGGGGGGGTCCCGCTGTTGAAGTGCAAAGGTTCTCCCTTCCTCCTGTCCCCACCCTGCCCCACCCCCCATCCTGTGCCGCCAAAGAAAACCCAGTTGTCCTGCTTTTGGAAAAGAGGCCTTTAGAGGGCGGCTTGTAGCTGCCGATCTGGCGGCGGGACTTTGGTGAGATTCCCTCGGATGAAATACTCCTGTTGCCAAGACATGGATGCTGTGATAACGGTATTTAGCATTGTCTGCTGCAGTTGGTTCAGCAGAGTTGGTTTCCATTGGGATGTTTATTGTTGGCTGATTGTTTCTAACACAGAAACACTCCCCATCATGTCGCTCCGTTGTTACTTCAGACTCAGAGATGCAGAGAAAAATCGGGCAATGGTTTTGTTTGCTTTTTTCTGATGTTTCCCTCCTACCTCCCAGCCCCCAGCAAAGGAGCCCTGGAGTATTAGGAAGTTATGTCTGGGGTGTTAGTGCCAGGTCTGTAAAGGGCTCAGATTCACGAGCCCAGGATCTGATCTGTGCATCCACCTAGTTAGCTGGGACCTGCTCCGGGGTGGGGATGCCGGTGAGCTTGGAGCCTGGGGCTTGGACAGGTGACAGGGGAGCCTCTGTTGACATCAGAACCACACAGACAGTCCCTCCCCAGCTCACGGCATGGGTTCTGCAAATTGAATTTGTTTTTTTTAATGACATCTTTTAAGTTTTATTTTGAAAGTAATGACTGTTCATTGTGGGAAAGTTAGAAAGTATCAAAAAAAAGAAAAGCAGGAAGAAGAAAATATTTATGACTCACAGTTCTGTCACCCAGACACAATCATTGTTAATATTGGCATTTTTTTCCGTTTCTTTTCTCTATGAGGATTTTTATTCCATTAACTGTTTTGAATTATGTTTTTAAAACATTTTCCATGATAAGGTTGGCATTCTTCCATGACATACAAAAACTGCAAAAAACATACCTTAGAGTAGCTGCATGTACTTGAACGAGGCTGTCGATGTTTCCTCATTATTACAGACAACGGGCGGTCACCACACCCAATCTGCTGTCCTTCTGGGTAACACGCGGGGCTGGCCGTTTGGAGTGTCGTGGGCTGAGTTTTACAGCAGGGTCCGCCACGGCACGGGGCAGCCACACGGGAGAGTCTCAAACTGCCTGTCAAGGTAGATTAAAACCTGGTGCCCACCGACCTCATCTTCCCTCCCAAACCTCCACTGCCTCTGGAAAGAAATCTCTGGACATCAAAGTGAAGAGTGCCACCTGCCACTCAGACACCCCATCTTGAGGATTGGGGGTCACTTTGGACTTCTCCTGGCCCACCCGCATCCAGACGGTCCCCCAACTTTGCTTGAACATAGCCGTGGCCAAATGCCCCGTGCCAGCAAGTGGCTGACACGTAGTAGGCGCTCAGCTGACACACAGCAGGACGGGCTGGGTGGCTTTGTCACCCCCAGGCTCTGGACAGTCCCCAAGCCCATCAGCTCTGGGTGGTGTCCCTTCTTTCCAGTTCTGGGCCATTTTTTAGGCTGAGAATTCAATAAGGGAACTGTGTGAACAGTTCTTGAAGCTGCAGATGCAGGAATACGTGTGCTGCTGGCTGGACATCTCCGCGTGCCTTCACTTTTTACATGTGCGACACTGTGGCTTCACGAGGTGGGCCTTGGTGCTAGTTTAGACCCATCGTACAGACAAGACAATCATCTAAGAGAAATGAAGGGACCCTTCCAGGGTCGCACAGCTGGACAGGGACGGGCCAGGCTTCAAACCTGGGTCGGCCAAGCTTGGAAGCCAGTGGGTACCCACCGTGTGGCGCTGCCCTTGTGGCCCACCTTTTCCTTCCTCGAGGGAGGACGAGCAAGCTGGCCGGCACGTCTGGAAGGTGGTGGGCGCAGGGTGAGGACATGTTGGGAGGAAGCAGGTCCAGGTCACGCAGTAGTGATCGGAAGGGCCTCAGATCTGTTCCCGGCGAGGATAAAAGCAATCAGGAGGCCCCCAGGGGGTTGCATGGTCTGCCTGTTTTCAGTAGGCTGCTCCGGCGGCTGTGTGTGGGTGGACCGCAGGACAGACATGGACAAGGAGGTGGGAGGGGCCGACACAGCCACCCGGGGGTGTGTCGGTGGGGTCTCAGCTCAGGTCAGGGCACAGTAGTGGCCATAGTGAGAAGAGATCAGACTCGGGATCTGAAGGGAAGAAGAGGGAACAAATCGGCGGGAAGAAATCTAGGGTACAGCTAAGGGGGGAAGAAGAAGCAGGGAGGAGAAACAGTATGGAGTTACACACGGCTCTGTTTCCAGCAACGGTTCTCAGATCTTTTAAAAACTACGGATGCCTGCTGACGAACAAAATAGGTAGGTCCACACACGGGAATACTACTCAGCTGTGAAAAGAGTGACGTTCTGATGCCTCCCAAACCGTGGGTGAACCTCGAGAACATGATGCTAAGAGAAAAGAGACAGACACAGAGGACCACCTGTTGTATGATTCCACCGGCATGAAATGTCCAGGACCGGAAATCCGTAGACAGGAAGTGGATTCGTGGCGGCTCAGGGCTGGGGACTGGGGGGGATTGGGAAATGATAAAGGTGTAAGGTTTCTTTCTGAGATGACGAACATGTTCTAAAACGGATGAAAATGTCTCGAAGTGGACCGTGCTGACGATTGCATGTATCTGCGAATAGACTAAAAACCACTGAATTGTACACTTTATTATTATATTTTTTAACATCTTCATTGGAGTATAATTGCTTTACAATGGTGTGCCAGTTTCTGCTGTATAACAAAGTGAATCAGCTATACATATACATATGTTCCCATATCTCGTCCCTCTTGCGTCTCCCTCCCTCCCACCCTCCCTATCCCACCCCTCTAGGTGGTCACAGAGCACCGAGCTGATCTCCCTGTGCTATGCGGCTGCTTCCCACTAGCTATCTATTTTACATTTGGTGGTGTATATATGTCCATGCCACTCTCTCACTTCATCCCAGCGTACCCTTCCCCCTCCCCGTGTCCTCAAGCCCATGCTCTAGTAGGTCTGTGTCTTTCTTTGTTTTTTAATGGATGAGTTCGATGCTATGTGAGCTGTATCTCAATAAATCTGTTTTTAAAATCCTGATACCTGTGCCGCACCCCAGAGCACCCACTCCAGGAGGGTTGAGTGGCCCCTGAAGGCAGGTCTCAAAGGCTCCGGGCACTGTGGGGCGGCTCGGGGCTCCAGGGGCTGGTCTCTTCTGGCCTGGTTCCCTGTGCAGCCGCACCCCCTGCAGGAAACCTGTTTCCTCCTCTCTCCTCGAGGGCGGGGCGGGCTCCCCTTGTCCTTTGTCGGGGGCCGCTTCCTCTGGCCTTCCTTCAGGTGGTCACTGTTCGGAGGGTGCATGACCCCTCCGGGCATGGGTGTCTCCTCCTGCCCAGCCCGGCATTCCCTGGCGGGTGAGGCCTGGGTGTGCAGACGGCGCGTGTGCAGGGTCAGAGCTGTAAGCAAGGCAACTGCACTGATGTGGGTGGCGTGTGACTCCCGAAGGTCCGTGGCACCCGAGGCTGCTTTCTTGTCTGTAACTCAGCTTGTTTTAGCTCCGCTTTTTCTCAAGAGCAGGAAAGTTAATCTTATCACTGGAGGATAAATTCAGTTACTCGGTGTTTTCGCTAGCATTTCAGGATTTCACAGTTAACTTCTCTTCCGCGCGGGGAGGAGCATACAGCTGGCTGGGGTCAGCTCTGCCAGCAGGGTTGAGCCTAAGCAGGACTGGTCCAGAATATTCTTTCCCTCTTCCCTGGGGTGCAGGAGGTCCGGGGTGAAGGCCTCCATCACTCTGTCAGAATACGGTCCTGCCACATTGGGGACCGTTGGTGTTTTCTGAATAATTCCACTGTCGATTATTACCATAGTAATAATGCATTATTGATTCACAGTTCCAGTTGTGATGAGTCTGTTTGGGGTCCAGTCATAACAGCGGTACTGAAATAGCTAATGCTCTAAGGCGGGAGCTGTTATTCTCCGCACCTTCAAGGTGGGGACTGAGACCAGGGAGGGGAAGCCAATTGCCCAAACTCATGTGGCCGGCGAGTGAAGCAGCCAAGGTTCACTGTGGCCCTTTGGGCAGAGCTCATGCGCTAACCACCTTGCCACACTGCCACTGAGGAGCGTGCTGACCTGCCCCTGCACTTACGTCTCTCCCTACGGCACCTGCAAGGGGAGTTAGTTCCACAAATGGGACTGTCCGAAATGGCCTTCAGTAGATGGCATTGGCCGTGGTTAGTCTTGAGCCACACTGGCTGGTTCTCATCTTGGCTCTGTGATCTCCTGGCTGTGTGACCACAGGTGTGTTTCTTAACCTCTCTGTGCCTCATTTTCTCATCTCTAAAAATGGGAGAACAATGGTACCTACCTCCTCCTCAAAGGATCGAGCTAATACAGGAAAAGTGCTCAGGACCTAGTAAGCGCTCAGTAAATATTAGCTATTACCATTATTCTCATTCAGATGGGGAGACTGCAGATGGGGCGTTTTGATGATTAAGTGAGTTACATGATGTGAAGCATTCAGGACAGGGCCTGGCGTATAGTGAGGGCTCAGTACATGCTGGCTAATATCATCACTGCTGTGATTCTTGGATTCTAAACAGACCAGGCAGTAAAATGACAATGGAATTAGTAGGATAGTATCAACAGGACAGAATCGCACCTGATATATTAACGGGGGCCTTCTCCCCGCACCCCCTGCACTGGATGGGGGTTAGTCCCTGTAAGCTTTGCACCTGCTCAACTGACTGACAGCAGAGCTGAGCCCCTGCACAGGCCCCCTCCCTCAGCGGTGCCCTCTACTGGCACGGGATGAAAATGTCACATTCTCCCCGCTCTCAGCAACTTGAATGTTTAAGCAGCCACGTTACATCTTGGTGACGCGCGTACTCTGCAGAAACGGCCACGTGGAGGGGAGGCTGGGCTCCCATGTGGCTTCTTTATGAAATGCCTGCTGCCGTGTTGACCTGGGGAACAGCTCCTTTAAAGCCCGGACCCCGGCTTAGTTCACGTCACAATCAGGCTTGACGTCGGGCCCCGCAGTTCTGATCTGTTTCGAGAGCCCAGAGCAGAGGTGCCAATTGCACTGGTCCTTCGAAGTTTGTCTTGACTGTTGTCTCCTGGGCAGTGTAACCTAGATTTTTTAGTAGATTTTTCTGCAGTTTATTTATTTTCCTTTTCTTGTGAGCAGAGCTGCCTAAACTGTGTGGGAGGAAGAGACTGTGCACGGAGTGACATCCGTGTGGCCCTGCCTGGGTGGATGAGCTGTGATGGGCTCGGTCTCCCTTTGTCTATCTCCTGCATGGGGCCTTGGGGTACATGCTTGCGTTTGGAGCCCTGCCCAGGTCTGGGCAGACAGGACGTTTCTGCAGCGGGGGGAGCCCGAGCCTCCTTCCTTCTCCCCTGCACGGTGACCTGGAGGCCTGCAGAAGCAAGGGAGAGGGAGGAACGGCGGGAGCCTCAAACCCAGCAGCAAAGGCAGGAAACGCCCTCATTGATTTTTCATCAAGGAGGAGCACATCAGAAACAAGGGTGCCCACGGGGGGTTAATCGGTGCGCCTGGCCCATGGGACAGCTGTGTCCACTCCGGGCCAACCCCACCCCCAGGATGGTCCTGTGGCTCACAATCCTGGAACAAACAAATGGGGGAAACATAACTCCTTCCTCCCCAGCAGTAAACACGCACTGGAAAACACGGGTTAGCTGCCCCAGGAGCCCTGGGTTCTGGTCTTTGTTTTGTAATGAACAGGCTGGTACCACGGTTCCAAGGTGGAGACAGTAATCTCACGCCCGTGTTTCCCAAGCTGGGGTCACGCAGGCATCCTCTCCCCACCTCGTGCACCTGTGTGTTGTGAGCTGCCGCAGTGCTTTGCTTGCCCCTTTATCCCTGGAGTGGGGTGGATGCCCCCCCTGCCCCCCCGGAATGCCAGCTTCGGAATTTCTTTTTGCCCCCGGTGTTGAAGCCTATGCTATTGCTGACTTAGTATCTGTTTCAATGGACTCGTTTTCCTTTTTAAAGACATTTATGGAGGCTAAAAAGAAACAATTCTATGTGATTACCATAAATGAAATCTTCACATCATCTTAGATGAAATAAGCCTAACAATGAAAATAGTGAAGGTAAGAGACGTCTAATGTTTTCTAGAGGTTTGCTCCTGCTCGCCTAGGCTCGGCCCTTGAGGCCTACCCTGTTTTGGTAAAAAAGGTTAATAATAATAATAACAATAACTAACGCTGCGACAGCTGACAAAGGCATTCAGCTCTCCCTGGGTGCCAAGCAACGTCGTAGACACTTGGCAGGTTTTAGCTCGTTAAGTCTTCATAGCAGCCCTACAGGGTAGGTGTAGGAGGCTGAATGCATCTGTGTCCTAATCCCTGGAATTGTGACTATTGCCTTATATGGCAATAGAGTGAATATTACCTACATGGCAAAAGATGGGATTACGTTAAAAGGACCTTGAGAGGAGGAGCTTATTATCCTAGATGGTCTGGTGGCCCTGAATGCCGCCACCCGTTCAGACACAGCGGAGGAGGCCGTGTGACCCTGGGGCAGAGACTGGAGGGATGCGGCCACAAGCCAAAGAAAGCCTGGGGGCACTAGAAGCTGGAAGAAGCCAGGAAGGACCCTCTCCCCAAGCCCCGGAGACCTTGTTTTCAGACTTATGGCCTCCAGATCTGTGGGAGAATGAATTTTTGTCGTTTTAAGCCACTCAGTTTGCTGTAATTTGTTACTGCTGCCAGAGGAAACTCAGACAGTAGCCATTGCTACCATCACCATTGTGTAGACAAAGAAACTGAGACACAGAGAGGTGGAGTAGTTAGCCTGAGATCACACAGCCAGGAAGTGGCAAAGCTGGGATTTGAACTGGGGTGGATGGACCGCGGAGTCTGGGGATCTCAGACCTGCCTGAGGCCGCTCACTGCTCGTTGGTGGGCCTTCCCCGCTTTGGGAAAACTGGAGGCCGGCAGGCAGATTCATCACCGGGAGCTCATTTAGGAAGCAGGTCGAAACGTGGAAAGCGCCACACGACAGAAGACGGCTCCTGGGTGTAAAGGCTGCCTTCTGCAGGTGTGTTTGTTTGCTTTTCAGATAAGAGGCTGGAGCTCAGCCTGTCTGAAAGCCCACGCGGGGAGGGGCTTGGCCATGACCGAGGACCTGCAGAGGCGGTTTCCCCTCACCCCTGCCTCTGGCGGCTCAGCCCTCCTTCTGGCGCCTCTCGGCACCCTCGCCCGTGGTCCTGGTGCCAGGGGAGGGTCAGCGTGGCCACAAGGTCCCCCACCCACTTTCCAGAGGCCCCTGGGCCTTCCTGTGCCGCTCCATCCAGGAGGGGGCTCAGCTGGGGCGTTTGGGGCACAGAACAGGGATATTGTAGGAGGACTTCACTGAAGCTCTCGTCAAAACACAACCAGAGGGGAGCCGTCTCCTTCCCCAGCACGTGACAGACCCAGTGCACCCAGAGGGACGCCCTTCCCCAGCGGTCGGGCCCCAGGCCTCTGCCTCGTGCTGAGTGACCTGGGGCTGTGATTCCTCCTGTTGCTTCTAGATCTTTCTCTCCTAAGCCAACCCCTCCTCCTACCCCTGCCTCTGCACTTCCTACACTGTTCTCTTATGGGGTGCTGTTCTGTTTTTCTTTCTTCTCCCCTAGGAATCTCCATCTACACACACACACACACACACACACACACACACAAATACTCCACCAGTTAGACTTGTTGAATCTTATTCAAAATGTGGAAAGTCAGCGTGAGCCCAGAGCAGGCTGCAGGCGGCAGCTTATGGCTGGAAAGTTAATCAGGGCCAGGAGAGGTCAGCCCGGTCACGTGAGCTAATGCCTCTCAGATCCCGATTACTGGGCACCTGACGTTGCGCCCCACCAGAGCCAGGCGGCAGAGCCCAGGCTGGCGCTGAGTCAGGATGGGGTCCGCCGTCCCCAAGCCTCCAGGGCTGGGCGGCGGGTGGCTCGGGGAGAGGATGCGGGATGGCAAAAGGCATGTCTACGCTTTTTAAAAATGATGACCATTTAAAAATACCCTTCCTGCCTGACTCCTAAAGGTAATTTTCAAACACTGACACTAGGCTGTCATTTTCTTATTAGCGAATCAAGGATTCTCGGGCCGCCTGTGCAGTAAGCGAAGCGCACGCGCGCTGGGCAGTGAGGGGCCCCTGCGTGATGATTAGCGGCGACGTAAAAGGCAGATGAGCCAGGGCGCGAATGGCTGCCCCGGTGATCCTGGTTCCGACACTGGCACCTGCAGCAATTATTTTAGGCTTCGAGACAAACGATCCAGCCTGTGCCCGCTGAGGTGACCCAGTGACCTGCAAGCATTACCGGGAAGATCCTATTATCATGAACTTCTCGGGGCATCTAAAGCGAAGCACCAGCATTTACTGAAATGAGGGAATTGCTGGAAATCCCAGTCTCATCGTCTCGGCCCGGGAAAGAAGGAGGGGAGATAGATGATGATGCTGCTGCTAACATACAGAGCCAGGTCCTCTTCGACGCCCTCTGAGTTTTTAATTTGACTGAATTTCCACAGCCCTGTTATGAATCCCGGTTTTAGGAATGGGCTTTGGATGAGGCACCAGGAATTTAAGTAACTTGTTCAAAGTCACACAGTTTGTAACTGGGGGTGGGGCTGGGGGCAAGATTCTAATCTAGGTCATCTGATTCCAGAGCCTTCTCTCTTAAGCAATGTGCAGTGTTTCTTATTGGAAGAAATTAATAGCTGAGAAGACATTCTTTAAATGCCGGTGGGGAAAGGAAGGGCAAATACACAGTCTCTCTCCCCCTCTCTCTCTCTCTCTCTCTCTCTCTCTCTCTCTCTCTCTCTCTCTCTCTCTCTCTCTCACACACACACACACACACACACACACACACACACACACACACACACACCCGTTTCCACCTGTTTTCTCCTCCAGCTCCTTGATTACTGACTGTTTCATTGCTGAGTTTGGTGGGGCCAATGTTGGAATGCACCTAAAATCATTCCCCAGGGTTCGCCCACTCTAATGCAAATAGTCAGTCCCATTCTTTTGTTAAGAAGAGCAGTTGTTTGGTTAACTGGAACTCTAGAAATTTCTCATACTGGATTATTGGCTGAAATCAGCTGGAACCAGTGCTGTCAGGGAGCTTCTCCTAGGCCGTGCTATTATTAAAGGGCGCCTTTGCCTGCAGTGCTTCTTTCTACAGCTCCCGACCCCCTTCACGTGCATGTGTGAGGGTCGAACGTACAGCCAGCCGGGCTGAGCGGCACGTGCCCGGCGGACAGTGCCGCTGGCCGGGAGCTATGGTGGGGGAGAGGCAGGCTGCAACAGCTGCACACCCCCCTTCTTTGATTTTAAGGTCACAGAATCAGTTGTAAACCTATTTTTCCCACTGAACTTAAGGATCCATTATTAAAAGACGTACTGTTATTCGGCCCAAAGATCTTGGAGAAAAACGAATGAATTCTGCGGCTGCCCATCATGAATGATTTGGGTCCTGTTGCCTTCAGGGCCTGGAATTAGCAAAATGCTCCAATGCTCGGTGCCCCTTTCAGGAACCTTGGAACCCGAGGCCCTGTGTTCTGACCCCAAGCCAACTGTGAAGTTCTCCCTTGAGTGTTCTCCACCCTCCAGAGGTGCTGTCCTTCCTCCTCGCTACTGTTACTCCTCTCTGTTCTTTGGAGCCCTTATTTCTTCAGGCGTTGTGTTATGGGCTGAGTTGTGTACCCACCCCCCCAATCCATATGTTGAAGTCCTAACCAGGACCCCCAGGACCTCAGAACATGACTCTGTTTGCTCTTTAAAGGAGATGGGGGCCTTGAAACAAGGAACTAAGTCTGAAGGAGGTCACTAGGGTGGGCCCTAATCCAAGAAGACAGGTGTCCTTATAAGAGAAAATCGGGGACACAGAGAGACACCAGAACTGTGTGCGCGCACAGAGGAAGCCCACGTGAGGACCCAGCGAGAAGGCGGCCGTCCCCACGCCAAGGAGAGAGGCCTCAGGAGAAACCAACCCTGCCCACACCTTGATCTTGGACACCCAGCTTCCTGGACTACAAGACAATGCATTTCTCCCTCCCTCGGTGGTGTTTTGCGCTAGCAGCCCGAGTGGATCCAGCCAAGACGAGCAGTTAAATGTGTGACCCAGGCAAGGTGTGGACGGAGGGGACACGACCTGCTCGGTTGGCCGACATCCTTACGACTCTATGCGGGCATCCCCGCATGGCCTGATGAAAGGCTGCACCAATGTACTGGGGGCCTAGAGCCTGGAGGCGCCTGGCTCATGCCTCTCCTTCCTGCGGGAGTGACCGTCCTGCCCACCTTCTGATCCCACCCAGGCCTAGCTCGGAGTTATTCCTTCCATAAAACTGGCCAATGGCCTCCAGCCGTGACGACTTCCTGCCTGTCTTTTGAAATCCCACAGAAATTTCTTCTATTATTTTTTTGAATTGAAGTGTAGTTGATTTACAGTGTTGTGCTAATCTCTGCTCTACAGCAGAGTGATTCAGTTATACACACACAGACATTCTTTATTTCTTATATTCTTTTCCTTTATGGTTTACCCCAGGAGACTGGATATGGTTCCCTGTGCTACACAGTGGGACCTTGTTGTTTACCTGTTTTAAATGTAATAGTTTGCGTCGGCCAACCCCACGCTCCCAGGCCATCCCCCTCCCTGGAGAGCCCACACGATGAGGTTGGAGACGACGAGGCAGGGCTGGGTTGCAAGCCGCAGTCAGGACTGGGCACTTGATCCTCAAGGTAAGGGGCAGCCTCTGAAGTCCTTTAAGGAAGAGGATGACACAGTCCGATGTCCATTTTCCCAAGACCGTTCTGCCTTCTCGGCAGAGCTTGAATTAAAGGGAGGCGTGGCTAGAAGAAAGCCCGCTGAGCGGGCTGGTCACGTGATCCGGGGGGAGCTACTGGCGGCCCGGATGAGGATCGCAGCATGAAGGAAGTGCACGGATTGGAGAGTTAGTAGGAGGCCACCTCGGCAGGACGCGTTAACGGGCTGAGTGACAGGAGCGAGCTGAGTCGGGAGTCGTGGCTTCCTCATCCGATCGGCGGGCGGGGCTGTCAGGGCTGCTCTCCTGGAGAATCTCACTCGAGGATTACGGCTCTTGCAGCATGGAATGGCCCTCTGGTCCATGGCGTCCTAGAGCCATCATTGAGGATTATGCTCAGTTCCACGTTAAAGGAAATGCAGTGCCTCAAACAAGATACGGCTTTGTACTTCTGTGGCTTAAAAATGTCAGATGTGGGGAATCCAGAGCTTCCAGGTGTGTGGGCTTCCCGGAATCACTGGGGACTCAGGGTCCTAGGTTGCTGCTCTGTCGTCTTGATGACAGTGACCCTCATCTTGATGCTCTCGGGATGGTGGCTGGAGCTCCAGCCGGTATGTCCGCATTCCAGGCAGAAAGAAGGGGAAGTGGATGGAGGGCAAGAAAAAGGGAGGGACAGCTGAAGCACCCCCTGTCGTGTGTGTTCTTGGAGACGCCATTCAGTGGCTTCTGCTTATCTCTCATTTGTCACACCTGCCAGGTGCCCAACCCAAATTGCACCAGAAGCTGGGAAATAACAGCTGTTTTCCTGGGGCGTGACCGCCTGCAATACAACTGGAGTTCTGTGAGAAGGAAGAAGGGTGAGTGCATACTGGGTAGACCAGTGGTCTTCAGAACACCTGCTCTCCTCGCCCAGCGTACATTTATTTTCTGGCCCTTAAGCCTCTCTGGTGACGGACCTACGAGTGGATTCTCCACACAGTCCTTGGGTTTCATTGGCGTTGAGGGTCACTGCGTTTAAAGGGAAGCACATAGGATAAACAGCCGTCACTTTTTGTGGTTCACCTAATTTCACTGGATTGATCCTCTCTGTCGTAGGTTGTCATTATGCTAGAATTGGCTTTGTGTGTGTGTGTGCGTGTGTGTGTACTCAGACTTTTCCCAGTTGTCTAAATTATCTTTAAAAAGAAAGTTTGGGACTTCCCTGGTGGTCCAGTGGTTAAGACTTAGCCTTCTAATGCAAGGGGTGCAGGTTCGATGCCTGGTCAGGGAGCTAAGATCCCACATGGCTTGTGGCCAAAAAACCAAAACATAAAACAAAAGCAATAGTGTAACAAATTCAGTAAGACTAAAAATGGTCCACATCAAAAGAATCTTTAAAAAAAAAATAGAAAGTTCTAAGAAGTGCATTTTTAAAAATAAATTTATTTATTTATCTGTTTGTTTATTTTGGCTGCATTGGGTCTTTGTTGCTGCGCGCGGGCTTTCTCTAGTTGCGGCGAGCGGGGGCTACTCTTCGTTGCGGTGTGCGGGCTTCTCATTGCGGTGGCTTCTCTTGCTGCAGAACGTGGGCTCTAGGCATGCGGGCTTCAGTAGTTGCAGCACACAGGCTCAGTAGTTGTGGCTCGCGGGCTCTAGAGCACAGGCTCAGTAGTTGTGGTGCACGGGCTTGGCTACTCCGTGGCATGTGAGATCTTCCTGGATCAGGGATCGAACCTGTGTCCCCTGCGTTGGCAGGCGGATTCTTAAACCCTGCGCCACCAGGGAAGTCCGGAAGCGCATTTTTAAAAGAGTGTTATCGTTGGGTGACTTCATCTTTAAGCTGCCCTCCTGGGTGGGGATGAAAAGGTGTAATTACGTGAGTCCCTTCAGGAGGCAGGCTTCTGTCATTGCTGATTGTTTTAACATCGGAGGTGCAAGGAAAAGTGGACAAATGAATTTAGAGATCACCCTCTGCATTTTCTTCACATTTCATTCATCCATCCATTTATTCATTCAGTCAAATTGGTACATGATGATTGCATATAAAGTCATATCACATGAAGCTCACAGGGAGAAGGGCAGTCAGATGTGTCACTTTTGAGAATGCTATAATAAAAATACGGGGGGGGGCAGCTCCAGTGTTATAGGAGACAGTTCTGTGTTTAAATCGTGTCTTCACTACTTGCTCATGGAGTGACCTTCCCTCTCAGTTTCCTTGTCTGTAAAATGGAGATGTTAATAGTTCCTAACTTGTAGGTGAGTGTCTATTCAATTTCATCCCATCCCATCCCCTTCTATGCTATTTAAACAAATGGTGTTAAGACCTCCTAAATCGATTCCACAATCCAATCGGTCGGTCATGCCTTGACGTCTGGACAACTCCTTTCCGGAACCTCACGTTTGGCCGTCCTGCGGCGAGATAGGGCATGGGTGGGGCTGGGATCTTGAGAGAGGAGATGGGGCCGCCCTCGGGACGTGGGACCCACCCGGAAGGAGACCTCCAGGGTCTTTGTGAGATTTATTTCTATGCATCAGGACGGGGCGCCTTTAATGGTTTTTAATCACAATTTAATAAATAAAACAGAGAACAAAGGACTCATCAAATCGTTCTTGTTGTTCGCTGTTCAACACCCGCTGCTCAGCACAGTTAAGAGGCTTGGTCGTAAAGCAGCAGTGGGTGGAGGGGCAGCAGGCAGGAGGGGGCTTGGAGAGGACGCGCGGCAAAGACGGGGGTTTGGGCGGCAGGTGAGAGCTGGACCTGGGTGGGTCCCGTGGCACTCGGACCGCCGCCGTGCCTGTGAGTGTGTCGCCCCAATCCCCCTTGTTCAGGAACCCTCTCCCTTCCCACCTGCCCCAGGAGGCCATGGACTTAAGGCTTCCAGCTGTGAACTCGACTTATTTCCTGCTCTGTCCTGAGAACCCTGAGGCTTTCTTCCAGAAGCAGGAATAAAAGCCGCCCCTCGTCTCCGGGTCTGGAGGACTCTCCCCGGAGGCTGCCTTCGCTGGCACATTCAGCTGCCCATCAGCCCCGCCAGTGCCCCGTCGAATCCCTTTCTTGCTGGTGGGTGTCTGAGACATGGCCAGCGTCCTTCTTTCTGTGCAACCATCAACAAATAGATTCTCCTTTTCCATCGTGGCGGCATCCGGTACTGACTTCGTAGACCCCTCGAAGCACCCACAGACCACGTCTCTCAGTTAATGACAAGCTCCCACTCACCCGGGAAGCCTTTATCGGCGACCTGCCGCGCCCCAGACACAGCTGCAGCTACCTGCGGGGTGGCGGTGAATCAAGCCCCATTCACACCGGGAAGGAGCTTTTAACTTCAGCCGATCGCTACTTAAAAATAGTTTTCGACCACGTCCGTGCGGCACACCGCACGCTTGCTGTGTTGTTTTTCTCTCCTGAGAGCTGGGGTGGGTCCCACCTAATTCAGCTTCTTAAGCAAGGGCCTCCGGCAGCTGCCCTCCCCCCCGGTCCCCTCCGTCCTGGCCTTTAAGGAAGGCTGGATGGGAAGCGGGAGGGAGGGAAGCATGCGGAGGCCGGGGCTCTGCTCGCGGGCAGGCTCTGCACACGGAAGCCTGGAGCCCCATCCCCCTCGCGTCTCCAGCATCTCCGTGGCAAGCCTGCTCGAACAGCCACCTCGTTTGCAGGTTGACAGAATCACAGGCCTGCTTCGGGTCCTGTGTGGAGTTGCCGAGGCACAGCAAGGATCCCTTGAGCCCTGCCTCCTGGAGGCGCTGTCGGCCTCTCGCTTTATACTTACCCTGAGCCTGTGGGGAGGGGCGGCAGCCGGTCTGAAGAGCTCACCTCCGAGGAAAGCGAAGTCCGTTTACACCTTCCCGCCTTCAACAAACACACCCCTTTCATGGGGGACCGCGTGGGAGTTACAGAGCACCCATTTGGGAGGAAGTCATCCCTGTGACCCGCTTCCCCGTGGACCACGGGGTTCTTCAAGCATCTCCTAACGACCTGTGAGGAGCCCCAGCAGCGGGGGGCGGCCCCGCCCATGCGCTCCTGACACGTGAGGTCACATCCTCCCGGAAGGAAAAACTCAGCCTATTTCTATCCTCCTCTGGAGTTTCCGGCGGTGGCCGTGGCGTCTGAGTCACGCGTCCGCTCTCCAGGAGGAATGTGCTCTGTCCATTCCCTAAGCGTGTCCCAGGCGCCTCCTGCCAGACCTGGATGGTTTCAGGTGGTGACAGGTGCTGTGAAGACAGGGACGTGAGAGAGAGTGGCCGGCATGGGCTGGGTGAGGCCCTTAGACGGGGAGACCTGAATGGTGAGTGGGGCCCCGGGGGGGGGAGAGTGTTCCAGAGTGTTCTAGAATGTTCCATGTGCCCCCTGATATCAGGGCGAGCTTGGTGTGTCGGAAGAATGAGAAAGCCAGTGAGGCTGGGAGGTGGGGAGAGGGGTGTGGGAGGGGATGGGTAGATCGCGTGGTACCCACCGTGGGTTCTGCTGTGCGGGCAGAGCCTCAGCGAGTGCCGTGACGTGACTGATGCGTTAAGGGGCTGCGTGCTTGTGCAGAGAACCCGCCGGGCAAGATGGTCAGGGGTCTGGCGTAAGTTCCAGGCAGGAATAATGGCCCCGACGAGGCTGGGAGCTGGGAACCACGTCTGGGATGGCAGCAAAGCCTGATGGGAATATGCATGACTTCACAAGATGTCTGATTACCCCTGTGGCGCGTCCCTTCTTCCCTCGGTATGAATGGGGTTGAACAGTTGATCTAACCTGCGGGCTGAGGCCGTGTGGCCCTTTGGGCTTGTTCTGTTGGGTCTCATGGTGGCGATTTTGTAAAATCCCGCTTTTCTTCGAGTGCTACCTTGATTCATTCCTGGGTGCGTGCTGGGGGCTAATTGTTGGTCTTTATCGTGCTGTGGGGACTCTCTCTCGCTCTCTCTCTCTTTGAAGCACACGCCCAAAGCATGCTAGACGTTCAATAAACGTTCCCATCAATGAATGAAACTAGGCAGTTAATACGCTTCTCAGTGAAGGTCCATGTGTGTTTCCACACGGGGATATGGGCAGAAAGTGGACGTCTTATGCTCTCGATGACAGGAGATTCTTAATTTTTAACCTTCTTCCTTCTTACCTTTCCATTTTGCCTAAATTATCTCGCTTTGAGAAAGCATTGCTTTTATTTCCTATTTACCTCTTTTGTCCAAGGTCCAGTCCCCTGGGAGCTTTTAGTAAAAGAAACAAACATCTGGTCAAATAAACACCAGAAAACCACATGGAACAGACACACAATAACCACCTTTTCACACATATTCTTTCTTCCTTTCATTTTCCTGTAGTTCACGAAAGAAAATTGCAAACTGAAATGTGCAGAGACTACGACACGTACGTGTGTGTGCGTGTATGATTTTTATCGTGAAAATGATATTTTCAGTTTCAAAAAGGTAAGAACATTAAGGAATTAGTGAAAAGGAAAATGTACGCTCTCTGTCCAGGGCGATTTCTCCTGGAAGCTGGTCTCGCATCACCGCATCGCCGGGGTTACAGGCATCATCTGCGTTCCAGGCTGGTGTGTGCGGATGGTTACGTGTAAATGGCATCGTGAAAGCTGCGGCCCGTCCCCCCCACCCCCCCGCCTGTCTCCGCCGTCGCTGAGCCCCCTTCCTCCTGGGCAGCGCCTCTTCCCACCACCATTTCCAGTTCACACCCTTCTCCTCCGAGCCACCAAAGCCATCTGGTTCCCCAGCCCCTGGCTGCCAGGGCGCCTCCGTGGGGTCCGGCCAGCTGGCAGGTGCCACTCTGGCTTGTCGAGTGGTGTTGGAAGATGCAGCCGGGCTCCCGATAGCTCCCGACGCCCCCGCCGGTGTGCAGGCCTGTGGGCTCCAGGCCAGGGCCGCTGTGCCAGCCATTTGCTTCATCATCAACTCCTCACCTTGGCCTCAGACTCGGCCCCCTCCTGGCACAGCGAGCGCGTTTAACCTCAGCAGTGATTTAAGTGCAGAGATCAGCTCATCGGTCCAGCAGAGCAATGTGACTCCGACACTCAGGGCCCCGGTGTGGATCTCCTTCCCGCATGGGATGCAGGCGGCGATGGCCTCGTGGATCCTGTCTGTGCAACAGTTTCAGTGTCCTGGGCTCCGAACAAGCCCGCAAGAGGTGTAGAGTGTGTACTGTTCACTGCGCCAAAGAGGACGACGAGAAGCAGAGGTGGTTCTTCACCGTCTCGAAGTGAGCGACACATGGAATTGATGATGAACATAAAATAAGAAGCACACCTGGGCCTTGCAAGGAGGCATCACTTGAGAGGATGCTGCCCAGGGGAGCGGCAAGGGGCCACTGCAGTCGGGGGGCTCTGAGCATCGGTCTGCAGGTGGCTCCGAGGGCAGGCTGAAAGGGTTTTCCTTTATTGGGAGGAGAAGATGCTGGATGTGGGCAGCGGGATGAGGCAGCAAGATCTGGGTGCAGGTGAGCGAGTGTTTTATCCCTGGCCGGGCTGTCCCCAGCAGGGCTGTGCCGGCAGGACCTGGGGGAAGGCAGCCCCCGAACCGGCATTTTGTTCTGCTTGATCTGTGGGCACAGATTTTCCGTGATCTGTCGCTGACACCAATCCAAGGGATGCAATTCTCAGAGCGAAGTTTTGGGGGAGAGCTGTGACGGTTCATGGGAGGCGTCCGGAACTCAGTGAGGGGAGAAGGAGAGGGGAGGAGGCCTGGGGAGGTTGCAGGGCTGAGGAGAGGCCAGGCTGTGCGGAGGAAGGTCCCTCCCGCTTCCATGCAAGGCCAAGGGAGCCTGGACAGCGCGGCACTGGGGGCATGCGGGAGCCTCTGAACACAGGCACAGAGGTGAGGACCAGTGTGCCTCCGCCAGGGAGCTCAGCTCAGCCGGGAGGCACTCTGCTGGCGGGGATGGGGGCGGAGGGAGGGGCCTGGGGGTGGTTGTCCCTGTACAGAAGCCAGAAGCGCCCATGGTCCCTGCCTGGCCAGATCCACCTAGTGAGAAGCGTGGGGCAAGACGTTCGTCCTTCTTTCTACCACTATTTGGGCACCACCTGGGTGGTGTTTCAGGGAGGCTTGGGTTCCAGCCCTGGCTCTGCCGCTTAGAGTTTGTGTCTTTGGACCAATGATCTGTTCTTCTGGAACTTTGCTTCTTATCTGTCAGATCTCTAAAATGGGTATAATAATCTCGATCTATGAAAATGGGTGAATGAGAACATTATGTAAAAATCCTACCACACGCCCATCGACACGTGAAGGGATAAACAAAATGTGGTCCATCCACACAGTGGAACATTTCTCGGCCACAAAGAGGAGTGAAGCACTGCCACGTGCCACGACGTGGATGAAACGTGGAAATGTTATCTGAGTGAAAGAAGCCAGACACAGAAGGCCACGTATCACGAGTCCATTTAAATGGAACGTCTGTTCCTCCAGAGAAGACATACAGGTGGCCGGTAGGCACGTGAAATGATGCTCAGCATCACTGATTATCAGAGAAATGCGAATCAGAGCTACAATGACGTGTCACCTCGCACCGGTCAGAACGGCCATCGTTAAAAAGTCTACAAGTAACAAATGCTGGAGAGGGTATGGAGAGAAGGGACCCTCCTACACGCTTGGTGGGAATGTAAGTTGGTGCAGCCACTGTGGAAAACAGTATGGAGGTTCCTTAAAAAAGTAAAAACAGAGTTGCCATATAATCTAGCAATCCCAGTCCTAGGCTAGGCATATACCTGGACAAAACTATAATTCAGAACGATACATGCACCTCTGTGTTCATAGCAGCGCTATTCACAATAGCCAAGACATGGAAGCAACCTAAGTGTCCATTGACAGATGAATGGATAAAGAAGATGTGGTACATGTATACAACAGAATACTACTCAGCCATAAAAAAGAACAAAATAAGGCCATCTGCAGCAACATGGATGCAACTAGAGATGATCTTACTAAGTGAAGTAAGTCAGACAGAGAAAGACAAATACCATGTGATATCACCTCTATGTGGAATCTAAAATATGACACAAATGAACCTATCTACGAAACAGAAACAGACTCACAGACATAGGGATCAGACTTGTGGTGGCTGAGGGAGAGGGGGTGAGAGAGGGACTGGGAGTTTGGGCTTAGCAGATGCAAACTATTGTACATAGAGTGGATAAACAACAAGGCCCTACTGTGTAGCACAGGGAACTCTATCCAGTCTCCTGGGATAAGCCATGATGGAAAAGAAAATAAAACAAGAATGTCTACATGTGTGTAACTGAGTCACTTGCTGTACAGCAGAGATTGGCATGACATTGTAAACCAACTACACTTCAATTAAAAAAATAAATGTCTAGAATTGGCAAATCCATAGGGACAGAATTCATATGAGTGGATGTCGGGCTGGGGGAGAGGGAACAGGGGGTGGGGCTTCTGTTGGGGGTGACGGAAAACTTTTGGAAGTAGATGGTGGTGACGTTTGTGTGCCATGTTATGGATGGACTTAATGTCACCATGTTGCACACTTTCAAATGGTTAAAATGGTAAATGTCATGGTGTGTGTATTTTGTCTTAATTTAGAAACAACCTCCTGGAGTAAGTACCACCAAGTAAATGTTAGGGATGGGTACGATGACCTGGGGGACAGGCCGCCCTCACTCCTGGTTAATCCGGCGTTGCCGATGGGATCCTGTGCCCCGGTGGGCACGGGTGTTACCAGCCACCCGCCCTGGCTCTGTCCCCTGTGTGGCAGCCATGCTTTGTGTGGTCACGTCCTCATCCCAGAGAAAGCTCTGTTCAGTTTCTAGCCACTTTCCTCCCGGCTGGAAGCTGGGCTTGTGTCGGCCCGTGTGCTTCATGCACGAGCCCACCTGTGTTTTCCGTGCAAACCTCAGTGGCCCACTGAGCGCTGAGTTTTCCCAGCCAGTGAGACGATGAGCCGTTGGAATTCGTTCATAGCATAGTGATGACACATTTCCACACCATCTCGGCCGCTTGGTTCCAGCCTGAAGTTTGATTAGGGGTGTGGATCTCTTGTCCAGGGCTTCACCAAATGGGCGTTTGGCCTCTTTGTGCCTGGGGTAGAGAGAGGGATGCCTCTCCAGGTTGGCACGCTAGCACCTGGGGAGGCAGGCAGTGCCCAGCTCCTGTGCTGAGATGGGCTTTTCCGGGCTGGGCGCCCACCTCCCCTGCTGACAGTAGTTCCTGTGCTTTCCTGGGAACCCAGACAGAGAGCGGTTTTGTGGCTATTCTAACAGTTTAGCCCCAGGTATATTTCTCTATAAGGCTCAGCAGCGGGCGCTGTGATTCTTAGATTCCCAAGTGAGAGCTGTTCCTTTGAGGAATCTCGGTTCCTCTCTGACATAGACTACCCATTCCTTGGGGACTTCCTTGTGTGTGTGAGGGCAGAACAAATTCCTAAGTGAGAAGAAGGAAGTGAGTCGAAACTGCCCCTTAAGGAATGAAGGTGTGGGAAGAAAAAAGGTGAGGACCGCAACGGTTCGATCTAAATGCCCTGCTAAGGTCTGCAAACACACTGTGTTTTCAGTTTTGAAGACACGGCCAATGTTAAAAAAAGGCACCAACATTTCTCGTTGATATTCCAGATTCCTGACACTTTTCTTGAAGAAAGTCAGAGGCTCTGGCAACGCTCTCTCAGTTTCTGCGTGGCCACAGTCAGCTTGCATGGGGGAGCAGCAACTCTTTAAATTAAAATTTCCCCACCAGCCTGCCTCTTTCACCCCCACTACCTGCCTGCCTTCCGCCTTCGGCCCCTGGCATAGGATGTACTGTTAAATCCCTCAGGTTGCGGTTCTTGCTCTGTTGGTAACTTGGCCAAGCCTTTGAACTCCCTCATTCTTCCATCTCCCACCTTCCAGAGGAGCCACTGCAAGGCTGTTACAGGAGGGGAGGGGTCCTGGGTGAATTTGAAAGTGCTTGGGAACCTTAAAGGTGCGTCAAGAAATGTAAGGTTTGGTTCAAGCAAACGAGGTGCCTAGGAGCTCAGCTCACCCCGCCAATCTGGACATGGCGTTTAGCCACCCTCAAACTTGCTGATGGAAAGTGATTTCTTATTTCTGTAAATAATCCTGCCAAGCAAGTGAATTAATTGATTTAATGAGTCGTATGGCGAGAATCAGACCTGGCCAGGAGCGTGTATTTATTTCTGTCTCCATCTGTGGAACTTTCCTTAGAATTAGAGCAGTGCAGTTTTAGTGAGGGATTTGAGGTTTTAACTGGAATTATCTTAGAACTCTCGAGAGCGTCGACTGAGAGACTTGGAGACACATTTTGAGCCGAACAACCTTGGCGAATCTGTGGAATTCTAAGCTTCCATCGGAGGTGGGAGAGAGAAAAATGCAACCCTTTTCCATCCTGAAATCGTATCACCTTCCATCTTCAATTATGTCAGAGGGCAAATAAGCAAAGATCCTGGCCCGTTGACCATCGTATCATTTGATTCCTCTGATGATAAATGATTTTCTTCTAAGTGGCATTTTCTCCTGAGATTGTGTGATCTGCCAGCATCTCATAGGGTATAATTTTTGTGTGCACTTACAGAAGGCCGTTCATTCATTCACTCATCCATTCATTAAATCAGCAGTTCTCAACCAGGAGATTTTGTCCCTGGGGGACATTTGGTGATGTCTGGAGAGGTTTTTGTTTGTCATAGTCTTGGGGGCAGGAGAAGGTGTGCTGCTGGCAGCCAGCTGACAGAGACCAGGGATGCTGTTAAACATCCCACAGTGCACAGGACCGCCCTGTGCAATGGATAATTCTCCAGCCCCACACTTCCATAGGGCTGAGGTTGAATACTAAACTAATATTCACTGGGTGTATTCTCTTTCACAAGCACCGTTTTAGGCCCTGGGGACAAGGTGGTGAATAAGACAGAGAATATTCCTGTTCTCATGGAGCTTATACTCTAGCTGTGGGGTAGAGGAGGTCAGAGAGGCAATAAAGTAACAAGATAACTTTAGTTCCTGCAGCACAGGAAATGAATCAGTGTCATGTGGTAGAGATAGCTGTCTGGAGGGGACAATGTTGGTTAGGGTAGTTATGGAAGTCCACTTGGGTGAGGAAATAGATCAGTTGGGAATTGTATCGTCTAAAATAAGAAAATGTGACATACCATGGCTGAAACAAATGAGGGTTTAATTGCTCACTTAATAAGGAGTCTGGAAGCGGGTAGCTGCTGACACTGATTCAGGGTCAGGGGCTCTGTAAGTCTCTTGTGGTTTTTCCCTCAAGGTCACAAAACGGCTGTTGTAGCTCCAGGCATCACATCTGTGCACACAGTGGGGAAAATGGCACCAGCCCCATGTAGCTCGCCTATCGGAAGAGTAGAAACTATTATGAGCCGGTGGGCAGACCTAGGCCACATGACAACGAGGGCTGCCAGGAAGGTTGGATAAGTTAGTATTTATCCTTTCTAGCCTCCCTAGTGGGAGAAAGATGTTGGGGATAGGTGTCAGGTCAGCCAGCTTTAGGGTGCTGGCACGTGTGACATTCGAGCTGAGATCTTAAGGTGTCCCAGAGGGAGGGGAAAAACACGTGTAGGGCCCTGGAGGCTGGGGCCAGACGAGCAAGAGAAACATTGATGCTGTTATGAGATTCTCCATCACCCTATTCACGAATTTCCTGAAGGAACGTGCCCACGCGATGGTCGCTGCCAGGAAGATCTGCTTCTCTGAGCATCCCAGGAGCTGTGTGAGTTTCCTGCAGCTGCTGTAACAAATGACCACAAACTGGGTCATTTGTGACCAGTCACAGCTGGATCACAAACTGGCTTGAAGCAACAGTTCCTGCTGTCAGAAGTATCAAGTGGCCAGAAACCCAGGTGCTTGTGGGACGGCACTGTCTCCAGAGGCTCTCGGGGAGACTCCGTCCTTTGCCTGTTCCAGCTTCTGGTGGCCGTCGACGCTCCTCAACCTGTGGCCCTGTGACTTCAGTGTCCCCGGCCGTGGTCATACCGCTTCCTGCTCTTCCATCTGTGTGTCTGTCTTCTTTGGGCAGTGACTGGATTTAGGGTCCACCTGGATAATTCAAGATGAGCTCATCTCAAGATCTTTAATTGCACTTCAGCAGTTTTTCAAATAATATAACATTCACAATTTCCATGGTTTAGGATATGGATACATCTTTTAAAAATTTTTTTTGTTGAAGTATAGTTGATTTACAATGTGTTAATTTCTGCTGTACAGCAAAGAGTCTCACTTATACATATATATATATTCTATTTTTGTTTGTTTTTGTTTTTGCGGTACGCAGGCCCCTCACTGTTGTGGCCTCTCCCGTTGCGGAGCACAGGCTCCGGACGCGCAGGCTCAGCGGCCATGGCTCACGGGCCGAGCCGCTCCGCGGCATGTGGGATCCTCCCGGACCGGGGCACGAACCCGCGTCCCCTGCATCGGCAGGCGGACTCTCAACCACTGCGCCACCAGGGAAGCCCCTGGCCAAGGCTGAATGTCCTGTCTGGTTAAGCTAGGCTCGGGCTGTTCCCCACGTGGAAAGTTCTTCCCTCTTCTCTTCAGTGGGTCCCACCCCGCACGTCCTCTGTCGCAGCCGCAGTGTGGGAGGACACAAAACCGTCAGCCGTCTCTCTCGTGTGCTGTGGAGCCGTGTGGGTTCAAATCCCAGATCGCTGTCTCTGAGACACAGCCTCCTTGTCTGTGAAGTGAGGATGCTAAAGCAGGCCGACCTTACAGGCTGTTTGTGGGGTTTAATGCTATATTGTTGGTAAAGCACCTGGTACCTTGGAAGCATGCAAATGTCACCGTCTGCTCAGCATTTGGGTGTGTAGTTGCAGTGCGGTGCTGACGCTGGTTGCAAAGAGCTCGGTCAAATTTCTACACGATCCCCAGCCCCTCCCGTCCTGGAGGGTCAGGCTGACATCACCTCGCTCAAAGCCCCAGCCCTCTGGTCACAAGGTTTTTCCTGCGTGACCACCCCCGCCCCTGGCCCTGAAACAGCCTGTGGTCCCACCAGGACCCACCTCGTTAGCATCAACTCAGGTATGGCCCTGGCAGCCCCAAATAACAAGGACAGTCCTGTGCCTTGGGAAGTCCCAAGGGTTCAGAGACTGCCTTCTGGGACCAGGGGCAAAGGCAGCCGGATTCTCACTGCACACCAGCAGCTGCGTGTGTCCTGGCGGTGCTTGCGTTCTGCGCGTGTCCCAGCAGGCTGACCTCCAGGGCCTGCCTTGTCCTCACATGAGGGCTGGGGCTGGGACAGCCAGGTATCTGCTCCGTCCCTCCTCAAACCCACAGCGCCTGCCCTGGCCCTTCTCCCACCTCTGCTCTCCCTGGAGTGTGGTCATTACTCCTCCCCTTCTCTCTTCTGGGGTGGGTGTGGGCTTCCAGATGTCACTGGCCCGGCGGACCTCCCCATCTCTTTGGTTCCTGTACCTTGCCCACCACTCTGTAAACAATTCCCCTAGTCAACTCTTCAAATTACCCAGTTTAGGTGAGGATGCAGTAGGGTGTGTCAAGTCTGCTTCCTCCCCACAGGGACATTTACCTCCCCTCCCCTCCCTCCCTCCCTTCCTTCTTCTTTTCTCCTGTTCAGGATTCAGCCCAGGATCACACACTACATACAGCTGTGCTGTCTCCTTAGTCTCCTTTCTGTAACAGTTGCTCAGCCTTTCTTGGTCTCTGCTTACTTTGACTATCCCTGAAGAATACAGGCCAGTTACTTCATAGAACGTCCCTCACTTCGGGTTGGTCTGATGTTTTCTCATGACAAGATGCTGGTTGTGCATTTCGGCAGGGGTACTGCCGCGGTGATGCTGCCTGTGTCGTGGTGTATCCTGGCAGCGCGAACACAGGATGTGAGTTTGTCGTATGGTTGAGGATGTGGACTTGGTCACTTGGTTGAGGTGCCGCCCACTGAGCCCCTTTGCTGTGGAATTGCTCTGGTCCCTTTTGTAAATTGGCGAGTGATTTGTGGGGAGGTGCACTGAGATCATGTAAATATTTGTTCTTCATGTCTCAGCATCCGTTGGTGACTCATCCACATCAACGACTGTTTGTGACAGTTACAAAGTGCTGATTCTTCTGTCATTCCTTCAGTACTTGTTAGTTGGTTTTCCTCCGTAAGGGAACACGTGCCTCTTTCCCTCCATTTTATATTGATGTTTATTTCTGTCAGTTTAGATGAATGGATTATTCTTTTATTCAAGGGTTACATTTACTATCATTATGTATTTAGTGCTCACCTTAACGAGCGCTGGGAACTCCTTCAAGCTGGTTTCTGTGTCATTTTGATGTGTGACCATCGGTTTTTAGCTCTTCTTTACTTTCTGGCTTGTTAGGTCGCTCCAGCTCAGCCTCTGCTTGCCCTGCTCCAGTCCTGGAATTCGCCATTTCTTTCTTTTTTTTTTTTTACTGAGGTATAGTTGTGTTACTAATCAGTTATACGTATACATACGTCCACTCTTTTAAAGACTCTTTTCCCATATATGTCATTACGCGGTATTGTGCTCTACAGTAGGTCCTTGTTAGTTATCTCTTTTACATATTGTAGTGTGCATATGTCAATCCCAGTCTCCCAATTTATCCCTCCCCTTTCCCCCCAGTAATCATAAGATTGTTTTCTACATCTGCAACTCTATTTCTTTTGTAAATGAGTTCATTTGTACCATTTTTTTTTATTTTAGATTCCGCGTAGAAGCCATTTCTCGAAGGAGGCTTTGTTTTGTGGAGAATGATATTTAGAAACCAAAATCTGGGTGCTAGGTGTGATCATTGCAACTGGGGTGTCATGATTCTAGGACCACTCAGCAGCCAGAGCTAGGGTGTGTGTGTGTGTGTGTGTGTGTGTTTGAGTGTGTGTATTTGTGTCTGTTTCTATTTCCAAGTCTATCTATGTATCTGTTTATCTCTACTGAAACCATGAGTTCATGATTATACTGGAACAAACCCAATCTGACTCGACAGGTTTCCTGCAGTCTCCCTCCACCCCTGCCTTCCACGTGTCTTACCCCCTTCTCTGACAGTGAGAAACCTGGATTCCATTTTACGCCAGATATCTACTCCTATGCTCAACCCTAGAAGACAAAAGTGCCGCTAAGGAGCGTTTAATATGTATTCACAGCTCTTTCTGTCTTGGGCACATCCGAGTACTGCATTTATAAGTTACTTAGGGAACCCCCCTCTGCCCTTCACGGGCTCTTGTATTCATTTGAAATACAGTTCAGTTCCCTAGTTTCTGTTTGTATTCTGTTTTAAGAGCCGTTTCCCCATCCCGTTATATAATTTTGGAGATCATATGGCTTCTAAGAGGGCAGGCGAGGGATGTCCGAATACAAGATCTCCCTGACCCGGAAATGTGTTTTCTCATTCGTGGCAGTGACATTTCCAGGAGCCTCGGTGGGCTTTGCCGTTGAAAGTTGCTCACAAGGGTACACGGGCTCTTGGCCTCTTACCCTTGAATGGTCCGAGGAAGCAGAGGGTCCAGTGAAGGCTTTCCTGGCCACAAAAGCACTTGCCCCTCCTGCAGACTTCAGTGTTTGGTGAGAGAGCGTTTCTGCCACTGGTTTCAGAGTTCAAGGCAGATGAATCCTGCATGCGGACTCCTTCTGGTCCAGAGCCAGGAGACTCTCACTGTGCTTCCCGCAGTGCAGACCAGACCTCCTCACATTCATGTCCGCTCTATCACCCCCCCGCCTCACCCCGCTGTGGCTCCCACGATTCCCCGCCCTGCAGTTTGCACTGGAACCTTCTCAGGGACCTTACACATTCCCTCAGCTCCCTTGCTCACGTGGCATCTGTATAAAGACAGTCACTGAACTGGAGGTTTCCGTGAGATGCCGAAGAGGAGAACACAAGGAAAGAAGAGAGAGGTACGAGGCAAAATCTTTGGGCTAATTAAATCCCAGTGACTGAGCCCAGGCACTACTGCCAGCGCTCCTGTGTCCCGATGTCTCAGGGGTTTTATGCCAGCAACCGCTCCTTCCTCCCCAAGTCTCTCCTCCCCAATCCAGACTCCCGCCCTTCCCACCTCTTCTCCTGCCTCTCAGCCCTGCCTGCCCATCACAGAAGTGGCCGTCACGCCCTCGAAATGCGGCCAGTCTGAATTGAAACGCGTAATGACCAAACGTGCACCGGTTTTCGAAGGCTCGGAGAAGAAGAATGTGAAACAGCATTAGCAATGTTTATACTGGTTACAGATCTATTTGGATATTTGAGTGAAAGTGTACTGTTAAAATTAATTTGATCTGTTACTTTTTACTTTTTTAAAAGTCCCCCCTACTCCCAGTGTAAGATTCCGCGTATAGCTCACGTTATCTTTTTTCCTGGACGGCCCTGGCTTAGGCCACGCCTGCCCGCTTCACGCACGCCTCTCTTGATCTTGCTTTGTCCAGATCTTCTGATCTTTTCCTCAAAGGCGGCATTAAAATGATTGACCAGGAGCACGGGTGCTGGAATGCTGCGGAGGGGGAGACGGAGGAGGGGGAGGACTGTCGGGTGAATGTGCCGCAGAGCCAGGCTTGAAGCATCTTTTCAGCTGCACGTCTGCATCCTCCACCTGGTCTGTTACCCCGCAGCATCACTTGTGTTCTTTTAGGGTCCAGGGACAGCAGTGAGTGCTTGGCGGAATCCTTCCCAGAATCTCCCTCCGAAGCGAACTTGGTTAATTTCTCAGAAAGTGGTCCCAGCCTGGCTCGGATCTGGACGTGTGGCTGCAGCTGCGGCTCTTGCCTATAAATATTTAAATGGCAGCTCTGCTTTCAGACGGAGCACGCCAGTGGCAAAGATCAAGCTTTCTGACCTTTTGTCAATTTACTTGGTGAAATATGATTCTCCTGGTCTCGTTTTTTCCAAAATGTTGTCTCCTCTTTTTTTTTTTTTCGTAGTGGAATAGGCTGCATTTTCTCCCAACGCACAAAGGAAAAGATGTAAGAGTTTTGGGGTCTCTTTGTATTTATATCTAAATGTATCTAAATGCAAACAATAAATTTCCCGTTCCTGCCTGCAGGAGTATGTCTCAGGGTAGGGTTAGCACCTGGCTTCAGCACCTGGGGAGGCAGGTGAAGTCAGCTGAGAGAGTTGCAGCCGGATGAGAAACCTGGAGGTCCAAATTCAAGTCCTCTGGCTATGCAGGTCTCCCCGCCTCTGCCAACCTCACCAGGCTGCCTCGGGCCCCCAGGTGCTGCAAGCTCCTTCCTGTGGCCAAGCCCCTCTCATGAGCTAATTGTTAGTGAGGGTGTCTTTTGTAGGTGCTGGGAAGGTCAAATACAGTAGTGGAGAGAGGAGGGAAGTCAAGCATCTTGGGGTTTAGCATCAGATGAAAGAAACTATCTGCTCCTAAATATACACGTGTTTGGAATATGGTTTGGCTCCCGTCCAGCCTTTATTCTCTGATTTTGAATATTCTCAGCATATGCATATGTAAAGCAAGATAGAATATATACCAAAAGGGACATTTAAAAAGAAACGCAGTCAGGCGGCTGCTTCAAAGTAACCTCAGGGACTGGAAACCACATACTCTGTGAAAGAATGAAAGCTCTGAGGTCGAACAGGAAGGACTCAGGAGTGTAATAAAGCTTTATTTGCTCTCACTGCCCCCGAGAAACCCTCGCTGTAAGGCTGGCTTCTCCCGTCCCCTCGGATGAAACCTCGTATCGATGCCTTTGACTCTTCTCAGGCAGTGAGTATCCTCTGTCTTTGGTCCCTCATGGGACACTGGTTTAGCTATTAGAATACCCAGGCCCACATGCAGCCTCATGTAAACTTAAGCTTTTCGTCTCTCCTGGGAAGGACCTGACTTGGGTTGGTGCCTGTGGTGTGTGGATCATTGGTCCAAAAGGGCTGGTTCTTTGGGCAGACGCAGCTCAGAGGCTGAGTCTAGACTCTGCGCAGGTGAAGTTGGGGTCTCTTCCTTTGGAGCCGCTACCGTGCTGTTAGGTCATAGGATGGCGCTGCTGGGGCCGGGACGGTGCCGTGGGAAGTGGACCATCTGGGTTTGGACCTGCCCCTCTACTTCCGGACTATGGGCTGTGAATGAGTAACTCAACCTTGGTGTTGCTCACAATTTTCTCATCTATAAAATGAGAATGACAGTGTTACCTGCTTAACAGGGGGCAGTGAGGACTAAATGACTTCATACACTGGCAGGTGACCAGATACCACGCGCACAACTCTTGCCCGCTCACGGGAAAAACTCACGATGTCTATCAGCATCCTTATTGCCATCATCACACTGCCCGTCTTATCATGGGCCGTGCACCTCATTCTAACGATTTCTTCTTTTCAGCCTGTCTTCCTGAGAACCCCAAGGTCTCCCTGGTGGCCAGTGAGGGGTGCTCCCTGCTCTTACCCCCCCTTTCCCGTGGTAAGGGCTCCAGAGGCAGTGCTGGGAGATGTTTGGAAGCCCCGTTTCTCTGCAGAGTGAAATGGAAAAGTGTCAGTCTTTGTGGGATGCAAACGCCAAAATGCCCCTCCAGAAAGCATCACTCTGGAAGTTGAGATTCTCATAAGACCCCAGAGCCTGGACTCTCAGTGCTGGACTCGGTTGTGGCCCTTCTCTCTGCTGGAGCCTTCTCACCAGCACTTAGCATCCTTCCTGTGACATTTACACAGCAGGTTTATTTATTTATTTATTTATTTTTAAGACAGGGTTGTGCAGATTTTTGTTCAAGGAAACGCTGCTTGAAATCTCTTTGATATTTGCCTCCGAGGTCAGGAGGCTTGCATTTATTCCTGGCAATTTCCTTTCGGGGCACAGGCTTAAAATGCGAAATATAAATTTTAGATGCTGTCACTTGTTTTGAAGCGAAATCTCTCTCCTCGTTGCTCCCCGCGCCCCCAGGAAACAACGATCTGTTAAGAAAACAACCCTATGCGTATACATATATCCCCTTGTTTTGGGATTTCCTTCCCACTTAGGTCACCACAGAGTATTGAGTAGAGTTCCCTGAGCTATACAGTATGTTCTCATTAGTTATCTATTTTATACATAGTATCAGTAGTGTATATGTGTCAATCCCAATCTCCCAGTTCATCCCAACCCCCTCTTTGCCCCCCCCGCCCCCCCCGTATCCATACATCCGTTCTCTATGTCTGGGACTCTATTTCTACTTTGCAAATAAGTTCATCTGTATCATTTTTCTAGAGTCCACATGTAAGCGATATTGTACGATTTTTGTTTTTCTCTTTCTGATGTACTTTACTCTGTACTCGGTCGTCTCTGGGTCCTTCCACGTCTATGCAAATTTGTAAAGCAACTATACTCCAATAAAAATTAACAAAAAAAAGATAACAACCCTAACCCTTCCTGTTTACTGAAGTGGTGAAAGGGACTTCAGACAATTAAGTGAGATTTGGGCTTCCTTGGGCAAAAGGTTGAGGTCAGTATCTGTGTGTGCAAGCAGGATCTTCAGAATGTTTCCACATGGACCTCAGGTGCCAGCTCAGGGCATATGGGCCCATTGCACTGCCTGATGGGGCACAGTGCGCACCCCCCATAAACAGAGGGACCCTGCCCCTGGGTCACACCCTGTGGGAGGGCTTCCCTGGCAGAGTCCACAGATAAAGATGCTGTGAGATGCCGAGGGCTGTGCTGAGCGGAAACAGCACGGGTGTCATGTTGAAAGCAGGTCTATCCGGAGCCCAGACTGGGAGCTAACGACACTTTGCTGCAGGTGCTTCAACATGACCTTGGAGGACTTTACGAATGGAATTGGCAGCTGGCTGTTGGGAGAAGGGGTGCACGTCGGCCCCCAGGGAGCACAGGGCACGTGTGGGGCAGAGACATACCCCATGGCCCAGCCTGCAAGCTGCCCACCCAGGACATGGCCCTCCGTTTTGGTGCCAAAGGAGCAGAGGCAGTTTTCTCCTTTTACCCCGTCCAGCCCCGCTGGACCTTCCCGAGCAAGTTATCAGATCAGCTCGCCCCACACTTGCTGGGTACATCTCCACCTCTGGCATCTTCAGCTTCAGCTGTAGTCAGATCAGCTCGCCCCACACTTGCTGGGTACATCTCCACCTCTGGCATCTTCAGCTTCAGCGGTAGTCAGATCAGCTCACCCCACACTTGCTGGGTACATCTCCACCTCTGGCATCTTCAGCTTCAGCTGTAGTCAGATCAGCTCGCCCCACACTTGCTGGGTACATCTCCACCTCTGGCATCTTCAGCTTCAGCTGTAGTCAGATCAGCTCGCCCCACACTTGCTGGGTACATCTCCACCTCTGGCATCTTCAGCTTCAGCTGTAGACTCGGTGTACACCTGTCTTCTCTCAGAGCCTTGGAACACCTGTTCCTATTTACTCTCTGACCTGCGGACAAGGTTCCAATTTCGATTACGCTGAGAGTATGGGCGGGAGGCCTGTGGGGGAGGTTTCTGCACCTGCCATTGTGAGAGTCACTGAGTGCAGGGCTCCCAGGCCTCTGCGTCCGCTTCTGGGCAGGGCAGCCAGGCCTCAGGCCCCCACCCCTTGTCAGGTTATCTTGTCAGACTCCTGAGTAGGTGTAGAATGATCAACTCTCCAGGTTTGCCCAGGACGCAGGGGACTTTCAGTGCCAATTGGGAGGGTCCAGGACAAAGCAGGATGAGCTGGTCACAGGAAGGGGGCCCGTTGTTTGGGGGGTCTCCTTTGCTGCCCACGCTGTCTCCCCGTGGAATAGGAGGTGGCTGTTCATCTAAGGTGTTTCAGCTGCTTCTCAGCTAAGGAGCCCATTTTGGGGCAGCCCCAGGTCTGGGTGGTCCACGGGATGGTTCTGGCCAATGAGAGGAGAGAGGAGGTGATGTGTGATGCTTCTGGGCAAAGCTGATGGAGAAGCACAACCCTTTGTAACCCACCTGTGGGCCGGATGTGAGGCCTGTGAGCCCCCAGGGGACCCACAAGATGGGAGGGGCCTGGGTCTCCAGGTTGCTGCCTGCAGGGAAGCTGCCCCCAGGTAGGACCACCTGCATTGATGGTTTCGTGAGCAGGAATAAATGCATATTCCTTTAAACCCCACACTTCAGTGCCTCCCTCGGTAAAGAGGCTAGTTTTATACTGACTAACACCCTAGCCCTAACCCTCTTCAATTACTTCCTTGTCTATCGGTTCCCCCCTTACCGCCGCCCCACTCCCCACTCCCCAATTGATCTTATCCCTGTCCTGTAGCGCGTGAAATTGGGAGTGCTGTTACTGGTGCCTCCAGGCTATGGGTCCATCAGGAACCATGGGGTCCACACGGCTCTGTGATAACCGGAAAAGCAGCATTTGCATCCCACACTATTTAACTCGTCTTGCGTGACAGTTGTCACAATTGTGACAGTGTGCACTGTGCACGTGCCATTTCTTCCTCTCCTTCTTCCTTCCTTCCTTTCTTTCTCTTTCTTTTTTTAAATTAAAATTTTATATTGGAGCATATAGTTGATTAACAGTGTTTTGTTCGTTTGTTTGCTGTGTTGAGTTCGCAGCAAAGTGATTCTTATACATATACATGTGTCAGTTCTGTTTTGAATTCTTTTCTCATTTAGGTTATTACAGAATATTGAGCAGAGTTCCCTGTGCTCTACAGCTGGTCCTTGTTTGTTATCTATTTTAAACATAGTTACTGTGTTCGTGTCAATCCCAAACTCTCCCAATCTATCTTAAATTATAGAATTTTAGATTGCTTTTACTTAACTCATAGAGTAATATATATTCGTTGCAGAATTTTTTGTAGTGTAGAAAATAAGTTAGAAAAAAATTAAATCATCCATAAACATACCTCGGCACCATCCTCACAGATAACACTTGATATTTATAGCTTGAATCTTATTTTGCTGGAGTATTTAGAACATGTATATGGGTTGAATGTATTTTGGGGGGATACTAGGTAGTTTTCATCTTTATGCTTAGTGATTTTCTGTCTTTAAGCAATGAATACACTATGTGTTTAATTCTAAAAGATAAGATGATTCAGTCACATCCATTATTATCCTTTAAGATAAACTTACACAAGCAGAATTTCTGGTTCCAAAGATAGACATGTTTGTAAGGCATGACAAACAGCTTAGATTTGATAGTGTATCTGTTTGATAAATAGGTTGTGTCCACTTTCTCTCCCATTAGCAGTATACAAGGTGTGCCTTCTCCTCTTGTCTTGAAAGCCTTGGGGAAATTGTTTCCATTTGTCATTATTTATTAGAGAAGAGTTAGAAAATAAAGATGTGTAAAAATTAAGGAAACAGTAATTAGTGACAGAGGCACTCAGTGATAATCAGTGCTGAAATTTTCGTGATGCTCTTTAATCCAGAAATATATGGTATGAAGTGTGTGTGCGCACGTGTGCACAGGTGTGTCCCACGAGAATCCCATAGGCCAACGCCAGTCCCCTAGACCAGCATGTGGGGAGTGGCGAAGCCCAGATTTCACTGCCTGTGACCCCGGGGTCAGGAGAGCGGGCTCCAGGGCCTGGCTCTGTGACTCTGAGTTGTGAGACCATCAGTAAGTCACTCAGCCTCAGAGCCTGCTTTCTCCGTCTTGTTCTTGAGTAGATGACTCTCATGGCTTTTTCCAACCGTAGCTTTGTATGATTTTATGTTTTAAGTGAGGCAGCCCCTCCCCTGACAACACCCCTGTTTAAAGCTCCGAAGTTGAAACGTCCCTGCTATGTCCTCGGTCCTCTGCTGCTCCATCCCAGAGATGCATGTATTTTGCAACCTTGACTGGTGCCAGAAAAGCATCTTTTAGACTGACGCCTCAAGGATGCAGTGGGAACAGAAAGTCATTAAGAGTGTGGAAAACCAAATGAATCACCTCAGCTGTGTGAACGTGCTTCAGCGTTCACGGATTTCAATGCTCGGGTGCAACGTGAAGTGTGGTTCACTGGTGGCGTTATTCTTCTTTTCTCCTTAAAAGCTTGGCAGTACAAACAAAGCTATTAAGTGATTTAGTAATTTGAAAGAGCTTTGGTGAATCCACTTAGTTAGGCAAGGAGAAGCCACATGTAAAGGCTTGGTTTCAGATTTCTATTGGTTGGGAATCTTTCCATTAAAAGAAAACACATCTCCAAGAGACTTAAATATTAAAAGGGAGAGTATAGACTCAAATAACCTCCAAGTCCGTAGATCAGGAAGCCATCAGGCATGGTTTGATCCAGAGACTTAATGTTGTCAGCCAAGACTTTGCTTCTTTCCATCCTTCTCTGTGCTGTCTTTGGGCTAAAGCTGGCTCCTCCTGGCTCAGGAGATGACTTCTTCTTCTTTTTTTAAAAAAAAATTTTATTTATTTATATTTTTTGGCTGCATCAGGTCTTAGTTGCGGCATGTGGGCTTCTCTCTAGCTGTGGTGCGTGGGCTTAGTTGCCCTGAGGCACAGGGGATCTTAGTTCCCCGACCAGAGATCGAACCCGCATCCCCTGCATTGGAAGGCGGATTCTTAACCACTGGACCGCCAGGGAAGTCCCACGAGATGGCTTCTAATAGCTCCCGCAGGCTACGAGCTTGATCGCTTAATTCCAGTGGGAAAGAGCGTGACTTCCCAATCTTAAGGTTCCCTTTGGACCGGCTCAGGTCCTAGGCTCACCTCTGCCTCACTACCATAGTTAGGGAAATGGAACATATCGGTCGGTTTTCTTAGTCTGTTCAGACCACTATAACAGGACACCACATGCTGGGTGACTTATAACAGCAGAAATTCAGTTCTCACAGTTCTGGAGGCTGGGAGTCTGAGATCAGGCTGCCAGCCAGCATGATCAAGTTCTGGTGTGAGCTCTGTTCTGGGTTGCCGGTGGCCGTTTTCTCCTCGTGTGGCAGAGAGGCGAGTCAGCTCTCCGGGGCCTCTTTGATAAGGGCACTAACCTCATTCATGAGGCCTGCCCCTTATGACCTGATCACCTCCCAAAGGCCCGCCCCTCCTAACACCATCACCTGGGGGCTTAGGGTTTCAACACATGGACACTGGGGAGACACATCAGCCCCCAGCATCACATGGAGCCAGTGTTGGAGAAGGTGCAGGGCGGGGGCAGACTCTACAGCATACATGGAGTCTGAGTCTTCATTCTGATTATCTTCTTGCCTGGATAATAGAAGTGGGTTTTAGGAGATGGCGTCCTGCTAACCTGGCTCTGTGGGAAAAAACAGCACTGCTTGAAGTCTTCGCCTGATTCCATGGTGTAAATCCTCCAACGGGAGCTGATTTCAGGCTACAGCTGCTTCAACATCAACTTTCCTGAGTATTTAACAGTTGGAGAAAGTGGCCTCTGGCTTCAGTACACTGTTGGGAGCTTCTCTGTAACTTGCAGCTGGTTGTACCTGGTTGACCCACCCAAGTTGGCAATACCCACAGGCTACAGCTACCTGATGTCAGGCAGAACTTGGAATTTCCTAAAGGGCGCTTTCCTAGGACTTCGTGAAACTTTTTCTTCCTAGAGGATGACTTCAGGATGCACGGAAGCAATGTGGTGACTGTGGCCGTGCAGACTCGAGAGCTGGGGGTCCGTCCTGTGGTTTTTCTGATGTTGTTTACTGGCCGTGCTGACTCTGAAGGCTACCTGTGGTTAGAACCCTCTGCTCTTGAAACCTCTTCCAGTAATCCCTATGCGTCACTGCAGTTGTTCAGTTTGGATCCGAGTGTGATGCCTGCACAAATTAATTTGTCCTTGATATTGAGGCCCCTTGAAATAACGATGCTTTTCGTCTTTCCCATCCCATGGATATAGACTTTTTTAATGGTTAGTCTTCCTAGACTAGATAATGAATAAGGCCACTGATCGAGTCTGAATCAGTATGCAATTGTATTTTGAATGCAGCATGCACCTCAGGGCTGGGTTTTCCTGCCCTCTTAACCAAGGTTACACAGGTCTGCCTTAATAGATGAAAAGCCGAGAGGGCTGTGAGAGCTAATTCATCTGAGACCAGATGGAGGAAATGATGTGTCTCCTTCTGCCACCTCCTCCCTCTTCCAGTTTCATGGCAAGTATCGTTTTGAGCAAATTTGAGGCCCTCAGTGTTTAGTCTGCCTCCCCACTTCCTCCCCTTTGTCTTAAAGGAGGAGGGTGACAGACTCCAGGACCTCACAAGCTAGCTTTTCTTGCAGGGAGAGGCGGAGTCCTCAGTGAAGAGGGCAGTGTTCTGACAGAGTGGCTGTAGACTCTAGTGCCTGCCTCAGGACCTTTGCACATGCTGTGCCCTCTGCCCGGGATGCTCTCTCTCTCCATGTCTCAGCATTGAGACTCTCTCTCATCAGTCTCTAGGAGGGACACCTCCTCAGAGAGGCCCACCCTGACCACACTTTCTAAAGTGGCTCCCCCTTGGGGGAGTGGGGCAGGGATAAATTAAGAGTTTGGGATTAACAGGTGCACACTAAGATATATAAAATAGGTAAACAACAAGGACCTGCTGTATAGCACACGGAACTACCTCAGTATTTTGTAATAACCTATAAGGGAAAAGAATCTGAAAAAGAATATATAGATTCTGTACACCTGAAACTAACGCAACGTGGTAAATCAACTCTACTTCAATTAAAAACAAAGGTTAAAAAAAATAGCTCGCCCTTAGACTTCCCACCCTTTTCTTTCACACGTTCTTATTCTATTTCCTCCTCGGTTTTGTGAGCTGAGATTGTCTTGTTTGCATGTTTGTTGTCTCTCTCTCCCACTGGAATGTGCACTCCTTTGGGGCCAAGACCTTATCTTTCTCTCCCTCTTGTTCACCGCTGCACCTGCGCTGTAGGTGGGCCACACATTTAAATGGATGAGTAAATAGGTGAGTGAAGAGCTGTAGTTCTCCACTTCCAGGAAGCCTGCCCCGGGCGAGCTTTCTCTGCCTCCACGCCTGTGGGATTCAGCTTCCTCATCTGTAATATGGGCAGCCTGCCCTCAGCCTGGGTGATTTCTGGAGAAACCTGTTTTCTTCTTCCCAGTTTGATAGTTGCCACCCGCCTCCCCCAGTCTGTCCTGTTGGTTGTCGGTGTGGCTGGCCTCTTCCTGATGTAAACTGCGTACCCGTCATGGAGGGCACAGATGACAACAGCCTCCGTGGCCTGTGTGACCGTGGCCAGGACTTGTGCACGTGCCTTACACAGTGGATGGCTCAGGCAGGGGCTTCCCTGTCATCTCAGAACACGAGGTGGGATGGCAGGTCGCCATTTAGGGGAGGGCTTCATTTTATTTAAAAAAAATTTTTAATAAAAACTTAAAAAAAATTATTATGATTTATTTTTTATTTTTTTTATATTTTGGCCATGCCACACAGCTTGTTTCCTGACCAGAGATTGAACCCGGGCCACTGCAGTGACAGCACTAAATCTTAACCACTAGGCCACCAGGGAACTCAAATTTATAAATTTTTAAAGGTTATTTTCCATTTACAGTTATTGCAAAATATTGGCTCTATTCCCCGTGCTGTACAGTACATCCTTGAGTGTATTTTATACCCAGTAGTTTGTACCTCCCACTGCCCCACCCCTATATTGCCCTCCCTTCCCCTCCCCACTGGCAACCACTAGTTTGTTCTCTGTTTCTGTGAGTCTGCTTCTTTTTTGTTGTATTCACTAGTTTTTGTATTTTTTAGATTCCATATGTAAGTTATATCTTGCAGTATTTGTCTTTCTCTGTCTGACTTACTTCACTTAGCATCATGCCCTCCAAGTCCATCCATGAGGATGCAAATAGCAAAACGTAAATCTTTTTTATGGCTGAGTAGTATTCCGTTGTATATAGGTACCACATCTTCGCCCATTTGTCTGTTGATGGGTGCTTAGGTTGCTCCTATATCTTGGCTATTGTAAATAGTGCTGCTGTGAACATTGGGGTGAATGTATCTTTCCGAATTAGTGTTTTTGTATTTTTCAGATATACCCAGGAGTGGAATTTCTGGGTCATATAGTAGCTCTATTTTTAGTTTTTTGAGAAACATCCGTACCGTTTTCCACAGTGGCTGTACTAATTTAGGTGTAGCTAGGAAGGTTCCCACCAACAGTCTAAGAAGGTTCTCTTTTCTGTACATCTTCTCCAATATTTGTTATTTGTGTTCTTTTTTTATTTTTATTTTTTTAATTTAATTTATTTTTTTATACAGCAGGTTCTTATTAGTCATGAATTTTATACACATCAGTGTATACATGTCAATCTCAATTGCCCAATTCATCCCACCCCCCCCACCCCCCCACCGCTTTCCTCCCTTGGTGTCCATACGTTTGTTCTCTCCATCTGTGTCTCAATTTCTGCCCTGCAAACCGGTTCATCTGCACCATTTTTCTAGGTTCCACATACATGCGTTAATGTATGATATTTGTTTTTCTCTTTCTGACTTACTTCACTCTGTATGACAGTCTCTAGATTCATCCACGTCTCTACAAATGACCCAATTTCGTTCCTTTTTCTGGCTGAGTAATATTCCATTGTACATATGTGCCACATCTTCTTTATCCATTCATCTGTCCATGGGCATTTAGGTTGCTTCCATGTCCTGGCTACTGTAAATAGAGCTGCAGTGAACATTGGGGTGCATGCATCTTTTTGAATTATGGTTTTCTCTGGGTATATGCCCAGTAGTGGGATTGCTGGGTCATATGGTAATTCTATTTTTACTTTTTCAAGGAACCTCCATACTGTTCTCCATAGTGGCTGTAACAATTTATATTCCCAAAAACAGTGCAAGAGGGTTCCCTTTTCTCCACACCCTCTCCAGTATTTGTTGTTTGTAGATTTTCTGATGATGGCATTCTAACTGGTGTGGGGTGATGCCTCATTGTAGTTTTGATTTGCATTTCTCTAATAATTAGTGATGTTGAGCATCCTTTCATGTGCCTCTTGGCCATCTGTATGTCTTCTTTGGAGAAATGTCTGTTTAGGTCTTCTGCCCATTTTTGGATTGGGTTGTTTGGTTTTTTTAATATTGAGCTACATGAGCTGTTTATATATTTTGGAGATTAATCCTTTGTCCCTTGATTCGTTTGCAAATATTTTCTCCCATTCTGAGGGTTGTCTTTTCGTCTTGTTTATGGTTTCCTTTGCTGTGCAAAAGATTTTAAGTTTCATTAAGTCCCATTTGTTTATTTTTGTTTTTATTTCCATTACTCTAGGAGGTGGATCAAAAAAGATCTTGCTGTGATTTATGTCAAAGAGTGTTCTTCCTATGTTTTCCTCTAAGAGTTTTATAGTGTCTGGTCTTACATTTAGATCTCTAATCCATTTTGAGTTTATTTTTGTGTATGGTGTTGGGAGTGTTCTAACTTCATTCTTTTAATGTAGCTGTCCTGTTTTCCCAGCACCACTTATTGAAGAGACTGTCTTTTTTCCATTGCATATCCTTGCCTCCTTTGTCATAGATTAGTTGACCATAGGTGTGTGGGTTTATCTCTGCCTTTTCATCTTGTCTGTCTTTCTGTGAATGTGGTTTTTGTTCCACAGGCTGCAGGATTGTAGTTCTTGCTTCTGCTGTCTGCCCTCTGGTGGATGAGGCTATCTAAGAGGCTTGATGGGAGGGACTGGTGGTGGGTAGAGCTGGCTGTTGCTCTGGTGGGCAGAGCTCAGTAAAACTCTAATCCACTTGACTGTTGATGGGTGGGGCTGGGTTCCCTCCCTGTTGGTTCTTTGGCCTGAGGCAACCCAGCACTGAAGCCTACCCAGGCTCTTTGGTGGGGCTAATGGCGGTCTCTGGGAGGGCTCATGCCAAGGAGTACTTCCCAGAACTTCTGCTGCCAGTGTCTTTGTCCCCACGGTGAGCCACAGCCATCCCCCGCCTCTGCAGGAGACCCTCCAACACTAGCAGGTAGGTCTGGTTCAGTCTCCCCTGCGGTCTCTACTCCTTCCCCTAGGTCCCGATGCGCACACTACTTTGTGTGTGCCCTCCAAGAGTGGAGTCTCTGTTTCCCCCAGTCCTGTTGAAGTCCTGCAATCAAATCCCACTAGCCTTCAAAGTCTGATTCTCTAGGAATTCCTCCTCCCGTTGCAGGACCCCCAGGTTTGGAAGCCTTACGTGGGGCTCAGAACCTTCACTCCAATGGGTGGACTTCTGTGGTATAAGTGTTCTCCAGTCTGTGAGTCACCCACCAGCAGTTATGGGATTTGATTTTACTGTGATTGCGCCCCTGCTACCGTCTCACTTTGGCTTCTCCTTTGTCTTTGGATGTGGAGTATCTTTTTTGCTGACTTCCAGTGTCTTCCTGTTGATGATTGTTCAGCAGTTAGTTGTGATTTCGGTGCTCTCGCAAGAGGGAGTGAGAGCACGTTTCTCTACTCCACCATCTTGAACCAATCTTCTATTTCTGTTCTTTTTGATGATAGCTATTCTGACAGGTGTGAGGTGACATTTCATTGTGGTTTTGATTTGCATTTTCCTGATGATTTGTGATGTTGAGCATCTTCATGTGCCTGTTGGCCATCTTTATTTCCTTTTTGGAAAAATGTCTCTTCAATTCTTTTGCCCATTTTTTAATAGGGTTGGTTGTTTTTTGATGTTGAGTAGTATGAGCTACTCAACTAGCTCATACTAGTGTTTATATTTTGGATATTAATCCCTTATTGATCGTATCATTTGCCAGTATTTTCTCCCATTCAGTAGGTTGTCTTTTTGTTTTGTTTATGGTTTTCTTTGCTGTGCAAAAGTTTTTAAGTTTAATTAAGCCCCATTTGTTTATTTTTGCTTTTATTTCCTTTACTTTAGGCAATGGATCCAAAAAAATATTGCTACAATTTATGTCAAAGAATGTTATGCCTATGTTTTCCTCTTACATTTAGCTTTTTAATCCATTTTGTGTTTTATTTTTGTATATGGTGCTAGAGAATATTCTAATTTCATTCTTTTACCAGTAGCCATGCAATTTTCCCAGCACCACTTTTTGAGGGGGCTGTCTTTTCTCCACTGTATATTCTTGCCTCCTTTTCTGTAGATTAATTGACCACACGTGCATGGGTTTATTTCTAGGCTTTCTATCCTGTTCCGTTGATCTCTATGTCTGTTTTTATGCTAGTACTACTGTTTTGATGACTGTAGCTTTGTAGTATAATCTGAAGTCAGGGACCCTGATTCCTCTACCTCTGTTCTTCTTTGTCAAAATTGTATGGCTATTTGGGGTCTTTTGTATTTCCATACAAATTTTTAAAGGGGGAAGGGCTTCATCTGACTGACTGTCAGTCAGTCCACAAGTCAGCACCCCCAGGGTAGCTGTGAGAGGTGGACAATCAGGTGTTTGGAGAGTGGGGAATTTCAGAATGGGTCCAAGACTCTCAGGTGAGGCTATGAATCTGTACAATCAGCTAGGGTCTGAGAAAAGCTTTGGTGGCGATGAGCTGAAGGACTCTATTGGCTTCCTACCAACCCCTCATTCCCAGTGAGAGGCGGTGTGCTGCGGTGGTTACAGCACGTGTTTCAGTTAAGAGGGAATGCTTGCTGCCTCGCTGTGTGATCTTGAACATGTAGCTTGGTTTTCTCATCCAAGAAATGGATATAATGAGAGGACTGGGTTCATAAATTTGTTTCTATAAGGATTAAATGAGGTGAATAAGGCCTGGTACTTAGAAGAGGATAAATAAATGTTAGTTGATGTTGGTTGTTAAAATAACAAAAGTTGTTATTTTTATTGGGACAGCCTGGCTTCTAAAACTAAACTCAGAGCTCCAGGTAGAGCAAGGAACCTTCCTGTAGTTTGGGCTACCCTTTGGGACATCCCGGATAGAGAAACCACGTTCTCTCTTTCAATCAGTCTTTAAAATTTTTTTAAAAATCTTGTTTTCTTTCAGTTTTATTGCGTATAATTGGCATGTAGCACTGTGCAAGTGTAAGGTGTATGGCATGATGTTTTGATATACATACCTCACGAGGTGATGATCCCATTAAGTTTAGTGAACATCCATCATCTCATATAGATACAAAATTAAGGAAATAGAAAAACGTTTTTCCTTGTGATGAGAACTCAAGATTTAGCCTCATGATAACTTTCCTGTATAGCATACGGCAGTGTTAGGTATATTTATCATCTGTGCATTACATCCCTAGGACTTAGGTATCTTTTTTTGAGTCAATATTTTTATAGATTATCCTCCATTTAAAGTTATTATAAAATATTGGCTATATTCCCTGTGCCGTACAGTATATCCTTGTAGCTTATTTATTTATGCATGCTAGTTTGTACCTCTAATCCTACACCCCTATCTTGCCCCTCCCCCACCACTGCTGCTCACTAGTTTGTTCTCTGTATCTGTGAGTCTCTTTCTGTTACATCATATTCAGTCAATCTTTTATTTTATTTATTTATTTGGCCACGCCATGTGACTTGCGAGATCTTAGTTCCCCAACCAGGGATCGAACCCGAGCCCCTGGCAGTGGAAGCTTGGAAAGCTAACCACTGGGCCGCCATGGAATTTCCTTATTTTTATTTTACTTAAACTTGTTTTTTATTGAGGTAGGAACACTTAATGTGAAATCTACCTTCTTAACAGAATTTTTAAGTGCATAATTCAGCATCGTTAACTATAAGCACAACATTTTGCAGCAGGTCTCTAGAACTGAATCATCTTGGATGAGGGAAACAGAATAGAGAGTCCAGAAATAAACCCACACAGACACAGTCAGCTGGTCTTTGACTGGGGCCCAAGGCCACGCAACAAATGGCGCTGGGAAGACTGGATATCCACGTGCAAAAGAATGAAACTGGACTCTTACACCATACACCAAAATCAACTCAAAACGGATAAAGATTTAAATGTAGACCTGGAACTATAAAACTGCCAAAAGAAAGCAGAAGGGGAAAGCTTCATGGCACTGGGTTTTGCAATGATTTCGGCCTTATGGTTCCACACTGTCCCCAGTCTTTGCAAAAATGCAAAGATTTTTCAGGCACCGAGGGTAGCAGGCTGCAGAGGGCTGTGGTTAGACATGGGTTCGACCCTGGGCTCTGCTGTTTGCAAGTTGTGTGACCTCTGTGGGCCTCAGTGTTCTCATCTGTACAATGGGGGTAGATGGACGTATGCTGGACTCGTGCTTGTGCTGCTCAGTGCTCGTTGCCCAGCATCCAGGGGCCCAGGTCCGGTGCAGCAATGCTTGGCGACCCCTCTCTGTGCTGACCACGGCCTGCAGTGCTTGTGGTACATTCTCTGCCCTCTACCTGTAAGGGGAAGTTGAGGGGCCCTCAAGGCACTGACTCATTTTCCAGGGCTCACCCAGCAGGGCCACGCTCTTCATTCCCTACGAGGCTGAGACCAGCATATACGCAATCTGTTTTTCTGCTTTAAAGTCCTGTCAATTCTCAGGCACTAATGAGGGCCTCTCAGCTCAGGGGGCTGATTAGAAGAGAGGCATTGAGTGGGACAATTCTGATGCCGAAGAAGGGAAGGACAGGGAGGGTCCTAATCCCAAAACAAGCTGGTGTGAGATCAAGCTTAACGTTCCACACGTCATCTGTCAAACAGTCACCCTCCGGCCGCTTGGAGGGCTGCCCCCCGCGGTTCGGGTCGGGTGGTGTGGTCTGGGTAATCACTTAGCTTTCTCCCTTGAAATGGCAAACAGCAGACTAGGAACAGGACGCTGGCACTTGGGTAATTTTGTAATTACGACGTCGCACATTTAAGTGGCTCAGAATAAACAGGGCCCTGGACTCACAAAAGATGTGTGACAGTTGTTTAAATTGATGGTGATGCCGAGGTCATTCTGGGTGCCGGGAGGGCTGCTGTCTTGCCTTGATTCAGCTCTAACAGGGGTAGGTGTTTCTTGTCTTTGGTTTAGAACATTCCTACAAGTTTTCTAGTATTAAAGTTTTCAGTTCAACATTTCCAAAGGCTGTTTCTCACGTTTGGAAAGAGAAGGCTTTTTTCTTTGAAAACATTGGCAGTTGAGGGCCATTATCCTTTCCCCTCGGTCTGTACTGGCCGTCTGACCTACGGGGCTGCTCGTCGCGGGGCAGCAGTAAAGCCCTGTGGCCGAGTGCGGTCCATGCAGCCAGGCTGCCACAGTAAGTTCAAATCCTGACTTCTCGCCTCCCAAGCTGTGTGACCCAAAGGTGACTAACTTCTCTGTGCCTCGGGGTCTTCCCCGGTAATATGTGCAGAGAATCATGGTACTGACCTCGGGGGTCCTTTGAGGATTCAATGGGACACTTTACTGAGAGCAGTGCTTGGTATATAAGAAGTCCTCACAGTCATAGCTGCTCTCATTCATGCTAATAGTTAACATTAAAACAGAAAATCAAATTCCTGAAATAAGTTTATTTTAGAAGTAACACCAGACGAACCGGTTTGCAGGGCAGAAATAACGACACAGATGTAGAGAGCAAACGTATGGATACCAAGGGGCGGAAGTGGCGGGGTGGGGGCTGGGGGGATGAATTGGGCGATTGGGATTGACATGTATACATTGATGTGTATAAAATGGATGACTAATAAGAACCTGCCGTACAAAAAGAAAAAAGAAAGGAAAGTAACGCCACACACTGGACTTCAGTTTGAAAATAAAGAAGTGATTGGGCTGAAGAAAAGCCTCATCTGTGGTAGACGGGTGGACACACAACTGTTCCAGGGCTTTTAGGGAGAGCAAACTTTATTTTCATGTAAGATGATTAAGCAGATGAAATCGCTCTTGTGCAGTAAACGTGTGTGATTAAATGCAGGCATTGCCCCTGGGATCTAGGCTCAGGTACCCACCGTCCTCTGCGGTGGCCCCTTTCTCTTGTTCTCAGGGCCTTTATCTTTGAGCAACGTTGATGCTTCCAGGTGGCGGGTCTTTCGCCGCGTTCCTTCGTGGCTGAAATGGAGGAATCCACTGAGTGGGTTTGCAAGCCCTGGGGCGCCTCGTGCAGCCTGGAGACAGGGTGTGTGTCTGAAGGGAGAGTTAATAATTCAAACCAAGGAGGGCCAACGAGAAAGTAAGCGAGCAGCCCCGGGGGCAAGCATCCCAGATCAGAAGTGCCGGATGCTGGGCGCGCCCTCGCACACCATCCTTTGTGGCGTGGTCCACGCGTCTGCGGCACTCTAGGATTATTTTATTGACTTACATCTCTGGAGAATGTAGCAGCCGGACTACTTTTCCTGGGGGAGGTTTTTATCTCGGCTTTCAATTTTCACTAGTTAATGTACTGTCACTCATGGCCAAGTAGAAACACAAGAAATGAAATCTTTTATTCAACAGATAGTCACAGAGCCCTTTCCGTGAGCCAGGCCCATTCTGAGGACCGGGGACATGACAGGGTCGTCCCGAGCTCTGGCCGTCGGAGAGCGCGTATCCTCCTTGGGCGCATCCGATGCCCTCAACGTGGTGAAGAGGAAGAAATCCACTCACCCAGAGTGGGGTAGAAGCTTGTTGTGTGCAAAAGAACAGCAATGAAAGGGGTGGGGATACCTTTGGGGTCAATTAAAAAATCAATAGACTTTTTACAAAAGGTCAGTTTTAGGCTGACAGAAATGATGATCAGAAAGTAGAGAATTCCCATGGACCTCCTCTCTTCCCGGCCCACAGTTGCCCATATTACCCACATCTTGCATCAGTGGGTACATTTATCACAGTTGATGCACCAGCGTTGATACCTGATTATTATTATTATTTATGGTCATAAGCTCAATGAATTTGATTTTATTTTTTTAATTGAAGTATAGTTGATTTACGACGTTGTGTTGATTACCGCTGTACAGAAAGATGACTCAGTTACACATATACATTCTTTTTCATGTTCTTTTCCATGATGGTTTATCACAGGATGCTGTGCTCTACAGCAGGACCTCGTTGTTGATGTGCTGATGCGTTATTATTAACTACAGTCCAGAGTTTACTGAGGGTTCACTCTTGGTGTCGTACGTTCTGTGGGTCTGGACAAATGTACATGACATGTGTCCACCATTACGGTCTCATACAGAACAGCTTTTCTGCCCTAAAAGTTCCCTGTGCTCTGCCTATTCATCCCTCCCTCCCTCGCCTCACCCCCCAGTAACCACTGATCTCTTCATTTTCTCCATGGTTTTGCCTTTTCCGGAATGTCACAGAGTTAGAATCACACAGCAGGTAGCTCTTCCAGATGGGCTCCTTTCACTTGCTCATATGCATTTAAGGTTCTTCTACATCCTTCCATGGCTTGATAGCTCATTTTATCTTAGTGTTGAATCAACCCATTGTCGGGATGGACCGCGGTTTGTTTATCCGTCACCCACTGAAGGACATCTTGGGTGCCTGGGAGGGTATTTCAGATCCCAGCAGTGGATATTCCCAAAATAGGACAGCTTTCCTATCTATTGATCCAGGGCGACCCCAGAGAAATCAGGCAGGTGAAACATTGGGGGATGTCTATGCTTTTGGACGTGGATTGAGTAATTCACAAGTTATTCACCTAATGTCATCTTGTAGCAAATAGATATTACTGATGTCGCCACACCAAGGAAGTGGGAGGGGGGATCTTTACAACCCACGGTCATTAAATTCACATGTTGCAAAACCTGATTTTCTCAGCAGTCTATCCAATGGCCAAAACACTGACAAAATTCACCAAATAACCAAATAACTAAGAAATTCTTAATAACCAAAATCAGTAGAGCTGGTATGATACAGGGTACTAGTAATTTGGACAATCTTTCTTCCTTTTCTCATGAGCTGTACACGAAGAGATCCAAGTGTAGGTAAGAAGGTTGCTGGATGAATAACAAATAAAAACAACACACACAGATAGCTAGAGGATATTTACGCCAAGCTTCTATAGCTCCATCTCACTCTGTTGTTCATCAGGACTGGTTCCGATCAAGTCTTACAAGTCTTTTTCTCCCAGCAAACAATGCAGGGAATACTTTGACAAGTCCTTCATCTTCGTTAATTTCTGGTTTCCTTATATGTGGCCCAAATCTTCTGTTTTCATTATGCTACTCTTACTATATTATACTGCTTCCATTTTAATGAGACTGCTTCTTGAACTCACTAATTTTGTAACTAATTACACCAAAATATTGTGCTTTCTCCAGTGTAATCTGCTATTTTATTCATTCATTCATTCATTCAACACATGGTTATTGTGCATTTACCGTGTTCCAGGCACCAGTCTCAGGGGACATAGTGGGGCGTGAGATGGATAAGGGACCTGACCTTCTAATGGGGCCACAGAAGATAAACATTTTTCATTGATGTTGGTGGGGGCTGGGTAGCTGCTGTGTGCTTTGGACTGAATGGTCAGGGGACAGCTTCTATGGAGAAGCGATGTCTGAGCCAAGACCTGAAGACAGAAAGGGAGCAGGGTGGGGAAAAATGGAAGATTCAGTTCAGCAAAACATCTCGGGGCAGAAATCCAGTGGCTATGGAGTATGGAATATTTTATTTACGCCACTACAAACACTTTCCTATTTTTGATTTTCTGTTTCCTACTCCATTGGTCTGGGTCCCACAGTGAGGCAGATGTGGGGCAGGGCTATAGCTGACCCTCCACAGACACAGAGTATAAGTGGGAAATAAACCTCTGTCATTTGAAACCACTGATATTTGAGGACTATTTGTTACCATAGCATAACCAAGCCCATCCTGACTGATACATGTTTCAAGGCAACATTGAAGACTTCATTCAGTTGGTGTTTCAACAAATGTTTGAGTAGCTTCTCTGGCTGGACAGTGTGGATTGCTTGGAATACCACACAGACCATGGTAGGCAAGGTCCCTGCCCTCATGGGGCTTATGGTCTCCTGGGGGACAGGCAGTTGGGACATGGGCCTGCCTGGGCTGTGGGTTTTCTACAGCGGTCGTCAGCAGCCTGTCCAGTAGGTATAGAGAAGGTGGGCTGTTGGTTAACCTAGGGGTTGGGGGTCTCGCCAGGCTGATACCTGGGGATCAGAGGGAAGAAAAGCTTAGGATACACTGACAAGAGGGTAGTTTGGAGGGCAGAATCCAAGCTATGTGGGTAAGGAAACGAAGAGAGGAAGGGGCTTGTTGGGGGGTGGGGCAGAGGAGAAGGAAGAGCCTGGGCAGTAGCAGGGCTTCCTGTGGCCGAAACAAAGAAATCAGATGAAACACAGGTTTTACATTCTCGAGAAAAAATTACCAGGAGGCAGGAACAGTAGCAGGAATGAGAATTAAGAGGGTACCTCCACTGCTTAGGGTTCTCTGGGCCCAGGAGTCGTTCACGCTGCCACCTGACTTGAGTCTTCTCAGCTCTAAACGTCAGACCATTCTCGGGAGCCTGTGACTTAATTAATGCCGTTATTTCCGCGTGCTGGAGCCCCCGCTGTTACTGAGCGGATGCATGTAAGGCATTCCACGATGGAAAACTTCTGACAGAGATGAACTCTTTGCTCACCGGCTTCATCGCCCCTTCAGTTTTTCTTGCGGATTCCCAAACATCTCCCCCTTCTCTCTGTTTCCAACGGTGCACGCTTCTGGCAAGAGAACAGAGATGCATCCTCGTTCCTTTCCCCAGAATCCAGTCCCCAAGTGTGGCTCCCTCTCTGTCCTGCGTCTCATGGAGGATGTGTTTGGGGTGGGCTGATTCGGAGGGGAGAAGAGTGATGGAGGAAGGGTCCTGTAACACTATTCGTTGTCAAAACACACGTTTCACCCGTGGCTCTGAAAGCCATGTTCTTTTTTATCTGCGTGACTCATTATGACAGATATGCCATGTGCCGAGCAGTTCCCATTTGGAGATTGAATTACCATCCTATTCAGCTGACACAAAGCAGTTCGTGGCCGGCTCGGGCAGTGCATGAATAAGTAAACAGTCTTCCAGTTCGATGCCGAGCACAAACATCGGAGGAGGCTTGGAGAGGCTGGTGCCCGCGGGGGCCAGGAAGCTGGTGCCGGCTGGGGGGCAGGCAGCCCAGGCTAGTGCGTCTGCTACACTGGGGCACTGATCCCCAGCATCTTGTAAGTACCCGCTTTGGGGGATGGGGAAGGGTCTGCAGGGTTAATGAGATACGGCTTATTCGCAGAGGCAGGAAAGTCACCCTCCCGGATTGGGCTGGCTCAAGACTGGAGAACTGCCCTTCCGCTCCGAGACCCAGGTAGAGCTATTCTGCAGCCTCGGAGACGGTGCTCCTTCCCGGTTTCAAAGCCTTTGGGTCTTACTTGTGGCTTCGATCCCTGTTGCTACCCTGTACTCATTTACTTCCCAATCTGTCCCCAGGCCAGCGTCAGGGCTGCAAGGATCCTTTGCACCAAGGGTCAGTTCATTGGGTAAATTGTGAACAGGACACTCAGAATAAATATACTGTCCCTCAGGACAAAGACAGCTGTTCCGTTTGCTGAAGTGTGGAGCGCTCCTTATTTGTCCGCCGAACCTCACTTGCTCAGGGAAGCTCTGCTCCAGGGGAGACCATTTGCTTTTGCTCATTTGAGCATCACACGGTGGGCGTTACAAACAGCACGTATTTCGAGTTGCAGTGTCTCCGGTGGACGTTTCTACCTTTGTTTTGTGTTCAGTTTGGGGACAGCATTGGCCAATTCTTTAAGCCCAGCTTGTGAGACTGGGTTTGACACTGTGAAGTTTTCAGGTAATGAATATAACTAGAGAATGAATGTCATCGTAGTATTTTTATATCATGTAAGTGCAATATTTGTTGAAATAATATGTGTGAAAATGTCAGGAAGCATGTGCTGGCTGTTAGACTAGTGGATTCTTTGTGTGTGTGTGTGTGTGTGTGTGTATCCTGTGTATTGTATGTATATATGTATGTATTTATTTTTTGTTTCATATTGAAGTATAGTTGGTTTACAATGTCGTGTTAGTTTCAGGTGTACAGCAAAGTGATTCAGTTATACATATACATGTATCTGTTCTTCTTCAAAATCTTTTCCCATATAGGTTGTTACAGAGTATTGAGCAGAGTTCCCTGTGCTCTACAGTAGGTCCCTGCAGATTATCTGTTTTATTTATGGTAGTGTGTACATGTCAATCCCAAATTCCTAACTTGTCTCTCCCCGCCCCACCTTTCTCCTTTGGTGACCATAAGTTTGTTTTCTAAGAAGGCCAGTGGATTCTATTCTATTTTTCCTATTTACTCTGGTATTAAATGGGTAGATGAAATGAATGGAGTGTATTCTGAACATTAAGTAGCTAGAACGGGATTTTCCCTCATGGCGGAAGGATTTATCCCGTGCTCCGTGATGGACGTGTTTATAGGGCAAAGCAGGCGGGCAGTGTTTTCAGTCGCTTGGCATTTGATAGCAGCAGTAAATTGTGCATTAATAAATCATTGCTTTTCTTTCCCTATTTGCCCCAACAGTTCTGTTAATTAAAACTCTGTATGAAGTGATAGTCGAGCCGTACATCGTTTCACTTCAGACTCATGAGAGTTGGTTCTGCACATCCCCTCAAAGGCATTATCTTGCCGGACCACTTTTGAATTAATAATAATCATACTTCACATGTAAGCACGCAGAGGGTTTTTTTGTGCTATATTAACAAGCTCTCCAGTCGGCTTGGTGAAAGGGAGCAACGTTGTAGCCGCTTAGCCCCTGTTAGGAGTGGGCTGGGGAGAAGGGGCAGAGAGCGGAAAGGTGGTTGAAGATGCATGATCCCAGAGCCCAGAAAAATGAAGGAAGGGAAGAGGTGAATCTGCTTAATCTATGCAGAGAGCACCCAAATTCACTAAACGCATGGAGAAGCTAGGAGTTATTGTCCCACTTATTTTTTCTCTTTCACAGAATTAGGAAATATTCGCACAACTTGCAAGTTTTCATGGTTTCTTGTATTCTTTTTTTTTTTTTATGTCATCTTTAACCATTTCTCTTAGAGAGACCTCGTTGGAAGGTCTTGGGGGATTTGCATTAAGAGGAGTTGGTCAACACAGATGCAGTGCTTCTGCCGGTGGGATTCTCACTGGAGATCTCTGTGCTTTGAATCGCTTTCCATTTGGCCCACCTGATGGTGTATAGAGACCACCCTGCGTTTTCATGGCTTCGTTTGTTGTTCAGTTTTAGAGTAAGATCGTGACGACCTGGTGGACGTCTGTGGGGCTTGTCAGTGGTGGGCTCACTCCAGGGTAGTTGCAGGGAACCAGACATTTGTCATGGAAGTTCCCAGTGTCACCATATGGAGGTCTTTGCCCTTGGGTGATATTTCCAATCTCCTGCGCGGCTTGAGGGTCGTGTGGGGAAATGCCCAACTACTTCCGCCACGCATCGGGGCTGGGGTGGGGTCTCCACAGGCAGCCTCTGTTAATTTCTCTGTTTTCACAGCACTCCACTGCTGTGAGCTCTTCCTGCTGCCTCTTCGTCCTGAGCTCTGCCATTCACTACGTCCAGGAAATAAACCTCCAGTCTCCTGTCTAGACACCTTCCCCTCACATCTCCTTTGCACATCATTCTAAATCTTATTAAAGTCTAGCTTGAATTCAAATCACACACGCATGTTCCAGCCTCCCCTGTCAGACTGTGGGTCCTGGAAGGACCCAGTCTTACCGATGTTTGGGTCTGACAGCCGCCAGGACCTTCGTAGGTGCTCAGCAGATGTTGGCTGTGTTGAAATAAACTGAATTTTCGTCCTATGCACTGTTTTTCTGGTTCCAAATTCCAAGCTAAAGCCCAGCTTGCTGTTAGTTCTTCCACTTGCCCAGGCTGCTTACTTTGAACCTGAGACACTTCCGAGCTTTTGGATGAAACCTAAGATAATTCAACATATCATCTTATTCTGCAGTTCTACGAAGTTTAAAGACATTTTATTAACAAAATAAGTAGAATAACTTCTGTTTTTTTATTGTTTATGTCAACCTGAAGGTCTGCTGAAATATGGGAATTTCTGTTTTTAATATTTGGCAGAAAGATGGAAATTTCCCAAGAGTTTGCTGCATGCAGCGTGCTCGTTGGTTTTTATGTTGATTTTTATTCATTAATTTGACCTACAGTAACACTTCTTATAATCCTCTGGCATCCGTCACGTTGCTATAGTTAAGGGAACGCATAGAGCAAGCCTGTTGCTATAGTTGCTATAGTTGCTATAGTTAAGGGAACGCATAGAGCAAGCATGTTGACTTGGGTCTCCGTTCTGTCCCTCTTGTCATCAGCTGGTGGCATGTCACCATTATACAAAGAGGGGTAATTAGCCCTACACACAGTTTATCTTGTCACATTCAGGAATGTGGAACTCTACTCAGAGAGTCGTGAAAGCTTAGTGCCAGGGTGTGTGCATATTTTTGTGTTATTCTACACCAGGACATTTGGGTGAAGGGAAGGAAAGTGTCAGGCTGGGAAGACCACGAGCTAAGTCTCAGCTGTGTCACTTACTTAGCCCTCAACACTATGAACTAGAAAGTAAGAGCGTATTCCTTGCCTCTGCCTGTGTCTTAGGCACAGAGGAAGGTGAAAGAGGCAGAAAAGCTCACGCATAAGCCATTCTTTGTGATAGAAGGTTATACCCTTCTTCCTATAGTCGAGAAATGACCCATCATACCTGCAGCCTGTGGGTCCAGAAGACACCTTTGCTCAGACCCAACCTTTGGAAGGCCCACTTGGGAACTTCCCACTCTGTGTCCTGACACCTGGAACCCAACAGTGGAACTTTGTGTTGAGTTGTCCTTTCTTCCATCTGAGGCTCTACCCACTGCATCATTCAGGGCTGTGTCCGTTTTTTCATTGTTTAAGGGTCTCTTCAAGACATGTTTATCAAGGCCAACTGTATGTCATCTAGGTGGGGAGGTCAGAACAGTGACCAGAGCAAACCTCTGTGCTCCTGTGGAGACAGCAGTGTCGTGGGGGAATGGCAGTGCAAAGGTCCTGAGGCAAGATAGAGCTTGATGCGTGAAAAGTGTTTGTCTGGACGCAGATGGGGAAGAGGTGGAGAGGGGCAGCCCATTCAGGACCTTATACGCTGTGTAAAGGTATAGGTTTTAGGTCTTAAGAACAATGGCCAGCCAGTAGTGACCGATTTTGCATAGGAAAGTGACATTTGATCAACATTTGCCTCCTAAAAGTATCACCCCAAATTCTGAGTGGAGATGGAAGCAAGTGTGGTAGCAAGGAGAATTAGGAGGCCACCAGGTAGCCCAATGAGTGGCCACGGTGGCTTGGATCAGGGTATTGGTGGCAGAAGTGAAGGTCACCGGAGACATTGCAGATGAACTTGGGCAGTACAGTCTGCCAGTCATTGTGATGGACCGGGGTGGACGAAGAGTGAGAGGTCACAAGCGTGACGTCCAGAACTTTGATGTGGACAAGAGAGTGCAGGGGGAGAGCCATTTCCTACGATGAGAAAGACTGAAAGAGAATTAGATTTGTGGGAAGATACATTCAGATTCAGTTTTGTGCTGAAACTCTGTTTTGAGTTTGAGTTACACCTAAACACGGGGCAGGTGGGGGATTGGGGAGGAAAGCAGCAGTTAGATGGGCAGGTCCACAGTGCAGGAGAGAAATCTGGGCTGGCTCGATGATTCCTTTATGTGGGGTTCAGGTTTGAGGGTTCCTGGGTGGAGCCTTGGTCTGAACACAGTAAACACGGTGGTAGGGGTTAGTGGGGATGATACAGGTGCTGATGCTAGACATGGTGATGGCGAAGGTGATGGTGATGGTGGTGGTGGGAATGGCCCCAGCCAGGATGTGTTTGTTAGACTTAAATTCACACCCAGTCCTGTGAGTTCTATTTTCTGTGTTCATTTTCCCTGGCAGGAAGCAGAAAGAGTCTGTATGGGAGACTAAGCTGTTTCACATGTAGGATATACACTTGGTAACCATCCGTTTCCCATCACTATAGAGCCAAAAACTCCCCAACATTTAGTTAGTAAAGGCAGGGTCCTTGGAGGTGGGGAGATGCCTGGATAATATTCCAGACCCTTTATCTTTCATCATGATCAATCTAACACTACCTGTTTCTTCAGTGGATATCATTTATAAGAAGAGGCGTTTACCTGCACGCCCTCAGCAGACAAATTGTGTCATTAAGAACACGTTCAAAGAGGATAGTCTCAGTTGAGTGATGCGGGTTATTATTTGTGTGTAATTTTTTCAAGTTCATTTATTCTACCTGGCCTGGGGGACCTAGAAGTTACTCTCTTCTTTTAGGGGTAGCAGGCAGGTTATTTTGGGAGCTTATTACTTTAGGTTTTTAAATTTGGTGGTTCTGGGGTTGGAAGCTACAGAGAGGGGTGATGTGCGTGTGTGTGAATCTCTCCTATATTTGGAACGGGCTGATCTTTTTTTTTGATAGATCGTTGGCTGCTTGGAATTGCAGATGCACCATTACGTTATTGCATTTAAATTTAGCTCTTGTTCTCACTTTGGAAGGGGATGGAATGTTTGAATTATTTCACTGCGAAGGGAAAGCAATTAGAATACAGATCCCTGTGACTTACTAGCCAGCGAGTCTCAGAGGGCGCTGCATGTTTGACTCAGAGGAGAAGGCTCTTGAGGGCACCTTCAGTGTGGAGGACGTTAACATTTCCTTCAGCACACCTTGGCGATCAGTCACTGAGGTTTAAGTTTGCCGAGGGCAGCACATATCTAAATCTGTCGTGATCATTATTTTCAATAGGATGGTGTCCCTTCTTTTAAACAGGGGCCAGGGCCCCTTTGTGTAATGAAAACATTAAACTGTTTGTTCCTAGACCCAAGCTGGAGAAATTGTGTCATCAACAACACTTTCATAGAGGTTGTGAATGTGCGGAAACCTCTTGAAAATCGTTTTCCTTTGTCATATTTCAAGGACAAGAGATGTTCCTTGAGCTCACATCTTAAAGAGGTGTATAAAGTAAAAGGTTAAAGTCTCCTGTATAACTTTCCCATCCCTGGTCCCCATCAATAATCACTATTAACAGTTAGGTGTTTCCTTTTAGAATTTCCAGACCCTTTCCCATGCGCACACAGATCTACACGCAGACATAATGTCTTAATACAGACGTGGGATACGTTGATATATGTACCCAAGTACCCACACATACTGCTCTGTGATTCTAAAATTCATTGTCCGCGACTCAGTCAGGAAATCGATATATTCAGTTTGTAAAAACTCAAGCGTCTTTGACTCTCTCCCTTTCACCAATCTCACCAGTGTCGTCAGTTTGGTCTTTCCGGACCTTTTTCCTACACATCTGTGTGTGTGTGTGTGTGTGTGTGTGTGTGTGTGTGTAACAGCCTGACTTTGTACATTATAGGCGTTCAGTCAATATTTGCTGATACCGGGGGTCATTGAGCTGGGAGGAAATGGACCCACCATGCACTTGGCACTTGGGCCACCCCATCTGTTTGTTTACTCCGCCTCTTACATAAGTTGTATCCCTCCTGTGTCCTGGGGCCGGCTGACTGTTCACTCAGTGCCCTGAGCTGATGGAACAGACATTCCATCCAAGCCCTGAGGGTCAGAGAGAGAGAAATTTTGTCTTCTCTGCTTCTGTGGAGAATTTTGTGACCGTCAGCCTGGGGAAGGCATAGCCTAAATCTGTCGGCCAGCCCAATATTTCCAGAGTGTTCTACAGGTAACCAAATAGACAAACACAGTCGCCCAAGCCCAGATACAGTCATAGTGTTACTGGGAAAAAATAGAATTCTTTATTAAAAAATTATAAGTAGCACATTAACCAGTGTTTTCATGGTAGTAATATAAAGTTTCTCTTTTCTCAAGAAATAAATCTGTACCTTTCATCTTTATTAGGTTAATTATTTCACAGTCGACCAATGTATTTTTCAGTCTTTTTTTATTATGTAAGTTTCAGGCGTATGGCATTGTAGTTCGGCAGCTGTACACACTACGGAGTGACCGCCACTGAGTACAGTTACCATCCTTCAACGTATAGCTGACCCCCTTCTTCACTCATTTCACCCTCCCGCTAGACCCCCTTCCCCTCTGGTAACCACTAATCTGATCTCTGTACTTACGAGTTTGTTTCTGTTTTACTGTTTGTTCTTTCTTTTTTTCCCCCCACATATGAGTGAAATGATACGGTGTTTGTCTTTCTCCATTTGACGTATTTCACTCAGCATAATGCCCTCAAGGTCCATCCATGTTGCCACAAACGGCAGGATTTCATTCTTTTTTCTTAATGGCTGAGGAATATTCCATTGTGTACATGTACCACATCTTTTTCATCCATTCCTCTGTTGATGGACACTTAGGTTGTTTTCATACCTTGGCTATTGTAAATAGTGCTGCAGTGAACACGGGGGTGCGTGCATCTTTTTAGATTCGTGTTTCCACGTTCTTTGAATAAATACCCAGAAGTGGGATAGCTGGGTCATATGCTAGTTCTATTGTTAATTTTTTGAGGAATCTCCATACCGTTTTCCCTAGTGGCTGCACCAATTCACATTCCCACCAACAGTGAACAAGGGCTCCCTTTTCTCCACATCCTCTCCAGCATTTGTTATTTCTGGTCTTTTTGATGATGGCCATTACGACAGGTGTGAAACTGGACAGCCGCGAGCAAAAGAGTGAAAATAGACCACTGTCTCTTTTTCTGTACATAAAAATTAACTCAAAATGGATTAAAGACTTGAATGTAAGACCTGAAACCATGAAATTCCTAGAAGAAAACACAGGTGGAACCCTCTCTAATATCAGTCTTAGCGATGTTTTTGTGGACCTCACTCCACAGGCAAGGGCAGCAAGAACTAGAATAAACAACTGGGACTACGTCAAACTAAAAAGCCTCTGCGCAGTAAAGGAAACCGTCCTCAAGCCCGAAAGGCAGCGTGCCGAATGGGAAGATGTATTTGCGAATCATATATGTAATGCGAGTAAATATCCAAAATGTATAAAGAACTCAGGCAGCTCAGTAACAAAACAATCTTAAAAACCGGGCAGAGGACCTGAATAGACATTTTTCCAAAAAAGACATACAGACGTCCAACGGGCACATGAAAACATGCTCAACATCACTGATCATCAAGGAAATGCAGATCAAAACCACAATGAGATAAAATTTCCCTTTTTCAATATCATCATGTCCATAAGACACACATGCTTGTTTAAGGAAAAAGGGGCAGTTATTAGGTGGGACGCAAAAATGGCAAAACCTGTGATATTTGCAGAAAACAAGTTTCCTCCAACCTCAGAGAATGCAACCTTGTGAGCTGCAGGGGGTTCCTGGGCTCCAGGACCAAACTGAAGACTACCGCTAGACTGTACTTCCTGCAGGTTCCGGGGTCTCGCTTTCGGTTGGGACCTCAGGACAGACTGTCTCAGCGTAATGTCATTTGGGTGGAAATGTCTAGTTAAAATGGCTCTTAATGTAATTACTCTTCATGACTAAGGCAGTTATGTATTTTAAATTTCATTTTGTTTGTTTCCTTTTTTTTAAGTAGGCGAGCCAAAATGGAAAGGGCTCTGTTGCTGTGGAAGTTCAGGGCCAATTATAGTCACATGATCGTTAGTGCCGTCCTGGGCCTGCAAGGGCAGTAAAAATCAAGAGAGTGCAAAGGTGTTTGGCAAGGGTTTCCGAAACGCTGTGAAACTCAGACTCTCAGCTACAGTAGACGGGTCTTGATAGCGTCTGTTTCACTCTGCCGTCTTGGCAAACCCAGACCCTGGAATGTAGCTGACGTGCTCCTTTTGCCCTGCAGAAAGAGAAGTGCGGCTACTGGCGTGGCTGTGCTCTCGGAAAGGATTTTGGTGCCCGCGACGCACTACGCTGTCATGTGTGCCAGGGCCCTTTAGCTTGCAGATGACAGAAAGCCAGCTCAAACTAGCTTAAGCACAGAGGGGAGTTAATCGAAGAGAGTGTAGATTCTGACTTCAGGAACGGCTTGATCCAGGACCTCAGACTCTGTTTGGGGTTTCTGAGCCAGCTTCCTGTGTGTTGGCTTCAGTTTTCACCAGAGTCCCTTAACCATGCATTTAGGGTTCACAGGCCTGGGGCTTTCCCCCCATTGACTTGGCATCTCTACAATTAGGCTCAAAAGGCAGCAGAACTTGGTATCATCATTTCTTGGGCCCCATGCTTCTCACTCACGGAGAGGATCCACCCACATTCTACCAGCTTGATGCTCTTGTTTCCGAGGACCCGTTTCCTGAACCCTTGTGATCAGGATCAAGAGTTTTCAAGTTCAGCTAAGGTTACCTCCCCTATAAGCGTGACCACGCTCCCTGGGAGACGGGGGTACAAAACGCACTCATCCTTCACCAGGAGACCACCTTGTCCTCCCTACAGAGGTGTGCTTGGCTTTTGCAGCCCTCTCCACCCAGCCAGGTCACCAGGCACGTTGCTCACCTGCCCGTGGCTAACATACCTGTTCCATAGAGCACTCACAGGGTCCCGGCCTCACCCCGGGATCCAGGTTTGTGGGCTCCCACGTGCTCGCCATGGCTGTATGGGGTGGTCCAGTCTGGATCACTCAGAGATCTATTATGGGTTGAATTGTGTTCCCCCCTCCAAATGCTAGAGGTCTGAGCCCCAGTACCTGAAAACGTGGCTTTCTTTGAGAAGGGGTCTTTACAGAGGTAATGAAGTCAAAAGGAGGTCATCAGGGTGGGCCCTAATCCAGTAGGACGGACGTCCTTATAAAATGGGAAATTTGGACACAGACAGCACACACAGGGAGAACACCGTGTGCAGCAGAAGCAGAGGTGGGCTGATGCTTCTACAAGTCGAGGGGTGCTGCCAGCGGACGGCCAGGACCTGGGGGAGGGGCAGGGACAGACCCCCTTGCGCGGCCTCAGGAGGCGCACCTTGGTCTCAGACTTCCAGCTCCCAGAACTGTGAGACACACAAGCCTGTGTTTTTAGCCGCCCGGTTTGCGGTGCTTCGTTACAGCAGCCCCGGCGAGTAGACACAAGGTCTCTGGGTGCAAACAGCACGACCTAATCCTGGCAGTCTCAAAACCAGGCACCTTCTAGAAGAGTCAACAGGAAGGAGAGGACTTGGCAATCTGGGGAGTGGGTGTCAATGGCTGATCCCTCAGAATGACCCCAGAGGAACGAATCTGCTGCAGACACTGGTTTTGGTGTTTGGGTGTCTCTGCTCAAGACTTAAAGTCAGGACACTTTCTGGTCCGGGTCTCTCTCATCCTGTGGCTGGAGGGGGCTGGACGCCATGCTTGCCATTCTCACCAGACCACGTTCAAAGTGAAGCCGGGCGCTTTGGCTGGAAGCAGCGTGAGCGCAGCCTCCGCTGGCCTGTGCGCCCGGCTGCTCTCCGGATCCAGGAGCCTCTTGCTTCCTTCTTTCCTGCGTCGAATCGTGGTGCCAGGGAGCGCAGCCCAGGGAAACACTGCCGCGCTGTGGGCGGCCGCGAGTGGGATCCTTCATACTTGCACGAGCCTCCTGGGATGAGGGTCCTGCCCCACGTGGCCTCATGTTGGCTCCCGAGTACAAAGGGCCAAGGACAGTGTGCTGGCTGCAGGGCCGCATCCTCACGGACACTCTCCAGTCAGCACGCCCAGCCTTCAGGCGTCTTTGACCTGCTGCGATCCAGCCAGGGTTTGTCCCCGTCACCGGTTAGTAACCAGGCAACAGAGCCTTTGCCACTGGCAGACGCTATCAACAGAGGGTGGCCAGCCGCCCGAAGTAAATGGAAGGGCTTTGGGTTCCGAGAGGAGATTGAGAAGGGCACATTATCACAGGTGGAGCTTAATTTTTAACCTGTGGCCATGGACCAGGTCTGGTTCCCATGACGACATGGCTTTGTCAGATTAAGGCTACATGTGAGTCAGTCACTGTGGAAAGTAGCGGATATTCAGATAAAAATATCCCAGGCTGTTAATCCAGAACTGTGGCTTCTAAAATCTCGACTTGCTTTAGTTCCCTGTTTGATTAGGGCCGGTAACTCGCAGGCAGAAGCTCCACTCTGTAAACGGGGCAGTTTTAGGTTTCTTTGAATTTGAAGGGTCTGTTTCCCAAGGAACTGAGAAATCAATCATGGCAGGGCAGGTAAAGGGCATCCCGATTTCCGTCCTGGAAGAGATGAGGGAAGAAAAGTTCTCGATAATGAGCTGCAGCCATTGGTTTTGTGAAGAAATTATCTTACAGCCTCCACACCCCCTGACACCGTGTTTATTTATTTGCTTGTCTGTGGACTGTGTGACCCACTTCAATAGAGGCTTCATGAGGGCAGGGAATTTGCCTTATTTTTTCAGGGTTCCGGCACCCAGGATGTTTCCCTGACACACAGCAAGCACATATATTTGTTGAATAATTGATTGAATGCATCATGAAATGACTGAATGAACACCAACATGCTAGAAAAACGTAGTTTTTCCAGTTTTTCCAATTTGATGCCATACTTTGAAGGTAATTTCTTACAGAGTAATTTTTTTTTTTTTAAAACACAGAAACTTCAACGGCAAGAGAGGTGTTAATTTCTGGCTTTTAGACAAAGACCTATCTCTGATCAAAGTCTGGGCTGGAGGTTCAAACTAACTTCCTTCCTTCCTTCCCTCCTTGCCTCCTTGCCTCCTTGCCTCCTTCCCTCCTTCCCTCCTTGCCTCCTTGCCTCCTTCCCTCCTTCCCTCCCTCCTTCTCTTTCTAGATGGGCTGTGCGCCTTGCATTATTAGCAAGATCACTGTACAATTGAATATGACTGAAAGCTCTCTTTTCCGTCCTTCTCATGTGCAGTCTTACATTTGCTTCTGTTGCTGGAATTTTGGCTTCAAGGTTATTTACATTACAAAGCTATAAAAAAATTCCTATCTCAACGCTTTTGAAGAGGCATTTTGCCTGAATTTCTCTTTGAAATCCCATCGGCTGCCAGCATGATTGTTCAGACGTGGCCACGCGGTATGAAAAAGTGCAAGGCCCCTGGGAGCAGGTAGCACCAGGTAGAAAGGAGGCGACACGGCCCGTTGCGACGCTAGAGTGGGAATCCTTCCCCGCCCGCTGAACAAGCCCATACCAGGAAAGTTGAAGGAGGGAGAAAAAAAACCTGAGAATGAAGAGGAACCGATCTTTTTGTCTTTACCAATAGGAGAGGGTGAGAAGATTTTTGAGTCCTTTGGTCAATTTGCCCAGAAACCTGTCCTGCTTTGGGGAGACCATCCTACCCTCATGAGATCAGCTACTTGGGAAACTCCATACCTGTTTTAGTTACAACGTGTTTTGTTAAAAATAATAGAAAATCTGTTTGAATTAGCTTAAATAAGAAAAGATATTTTAGGGCAAGTCCAGATGTAATCTGACTGAGGTGAGGCTAGATGTTTTATCACAAATATATCCAGCTCGTTTCTCTCTCTCCTTTACCTTGAAATTGCCTTTCAGGAGTTGCAAGGTGGTAGCTGTAATGGGTTGAATTTAGTCGCCACAAAAGATATGTTCCAATCCTAACCCCTGTTACCTGTGAATATAACCTTATTTGGAAATAGAGTCCTGGCCGATGTAATGAAGATGTAAGTTAAGATGAGGTCATACTGGATTAGGGTGAGCCCTAAATCCAGTGACTTGGTATCTTTGTAAGAAGGCAGTGTGAAGACACAGAGATACAGTATCTTTCTCTATTCAGATGATTAGTACAGAGAAGATGGACTTCTGAGATTCAAATGTTGGTGTATCAGTCACAGATTTTTTTGTTTCAAGTTCATGAATAGTCAACTCAGTCTGGCTTAAGCAAACAGGATATTTATTGAGAGAAGGACTTCAGGCAAGGATGGATCCAGGGGCTGAAGCAATGTCATCAGGATTTAGTCTCTTTCCATTTCCCAACCCACCTTCTTCCACACCAGCTTCACCTCAGCAGGCTCTTTCCACACAGTGGCCACCAGCAGCTCTAGACTAACCTTCTCTTTTCCTAGCTACCTAAGCAGGAAGAAAGGGTCCTGCTTCTTTCTCATAGCTCAGCAGAAGTCCCAAGATTGTCTCTGATGGGACCAACTTGGCCATCACCTGAGGCATCATCTGTCTCTTAACAGTTACTTTGCTGAGGCACTTTCTCCGGGTCTGGATCACGCGCCCACTCTGGCTTGGATAAGAGAACGATAATTTCCCGGAGACAACTTGGAACGTTAGAACTAGGAGAATGGGGAATGGATGCATGCAAAGCAAAGCAGATTCTGCATAGAGACAAGGACATCACGGGCCAGGGTGATCGAGGAGGGCTTTCTGGAGCACGAACACCGAAAGCCCTGGGAGAGAGGCTGGACTCACAGAGGCAGAGGGAAGACTCAGCTCGTGAGACCGTAGCCGTTGCTCGTGTGCTGTGGGAGATTTAGGAACGAGTAAGACGTGAACTAGCCACTCCATGGACCTGATATTGTGAGAAGATGATGTGGGCTCATGAAAGTGATAGCCAGCGAGCCCAGGCAGAAGGTGAGAGCAAACATTGTGGAGCATTAGACAAGGGAGTTGGAAACCTGCGGGTTTGGAAGAGAGAGAACTGTGTTCGTTAGTTTCATAAATATTTATCTGGGAGAATCACCACCCTCCTGATTTTTGCCCTATCTGCTTTAGAACTTTACTATTACTTATAATAATATTATATCTCTTTAAATTAATATACTGGGTAAATCTATTTGAAAAAACCTTTATATCACTAGATTAAGTGGAAAATCCTTCTAGAAATAGAAGCAGGAAAACAGCACTGCTGTTCACATCCAGCTGGATTCCGGGGACCACCTGAGGCTTCAGACCTGATGCCTGTGGCACCTACGCCGAAAGGGAGATAACCAAGTGTCACAGAGGTACGAAAAGGTACATTTCAGTGCCAAGCAGAGCCTTTCTCGTTGAAAAACATACTGAGAGAGAATATCAAAACAGTTATGATTCTATGGTTTATCATTCAGAGACTAATGAAATGCCTGACAGGTCTGTCCCTGAAAACACCATGGGTTCCATGAAGGACCATCCTGTGTGGGGTCTGGCGGAGTGGAAAGCAGTGGCAAGGTGAATGAATCCAAGGTGAAAGGTCAAAGGTTAATAATTCAGAAAGAGTCATGGACCACAATGTTCACTGCAGCACTATTTACAGTAGCCAGGACGTGGAAGCAACCTAAGTGCCCATCAACAGGTGAATGGATAAAGAAGATGTGGCACATATATACAATGGGATATTACTCAGCCATAAAAAGGAATGAAACTGAGTTATTTGTAGTGAGGTGGATGGACCTAGAGTCTGTCATACAGAGCGAAGTAAGTCAGAAAGAGAAAAACAAATACCGTATGCTAACACATATATATGGAATTAAAAAGAAAAGGCTCTGAAGAACCTAGGGGCAGGACAGGAATAAAGTCGCAGACGTAGAGAATGGACTTGAGGACACGGGAAGGGGGAAGGGTAAGCTGGGACAAAGTGAGAGAGTGGCATGGACATATATACACTACCAAACGTAAAATAGATAGCTAGTGGGAAGCAGCCGCGTAGCACAGGGAGATCAGCTCCGTGCTCTGTGACCACCTAGAGGGGTGGGATAGGGAGGGTGGGAGGGAGACGCAAGAGGGAGGGGACATGGGGATATATGTATATGTATAGCTGATTCACTTTGTTATGCAGCAGAAACTAACACAACATTGTAAAGCAATTATACTCCAATAAAGATGTTAAAAAAAAAGGTCAAAGGTTAACCTTTTCAGTAGAGTCAATGTGGAATTCTTTTTATCCTCTCATGGCAATTACACCAGTGGGGAAAGGCACTGAGTAAGAAACTGGGCTCTTGGCTTCAAAGGGGGCAGTTCCGTCGTGTTCCACAGCCAGGTGGGGATGGAGGGTAAGCCTCCCTCCCGATGCCTCTCTTTCAGGGGCGGTGGTCTGGCTCTTGTTTCACCTGGAGGCTCAGTGAAGGAACAGAGGGGGGGTCCTGGCCCTTTCAGCAAGGAGATTGAGTATCTCTGCTCTGACACTCACAGCGAGTGCCTCTGTCCTCTGAGGTCTTCAGATGGACCAAGCTCTGAATTAACAGGAGGTACCTGAATTAATTTCGGCAGACCAGGAATAGCTTAGTTGTGTGGGCAACTTGGAGATGGTGTTCAAGGGTTAGAAAAATTTGCATGAATCAACTGATTTGCAGGTTTCTGGTTTTTTGGTTTTTTTTAAGAGCTCTGAGATATTTCAGAAGTGTAACTCTCATAAGAAGCTCCTGGAGGACCAAAGCAATTTTGCAGATAAGTGTTAATGATGTTCTCCAGGCCTTGAGTTGGCAGTTTGTCCGTAACCGTATCAGTGATGGGGCTTCATATATTGTCTAAACAGTCATTCATGCCTCCTGTGTACTCGGCACTCGATGCTTCCCCTTCATTACATTCACTCCGGTTTAATCAACACAAAAAGGCCTTCTCAGAGAAAATGGGGTTGAAATGTTACACGTGGTAGTTACCCTTTTAAGAGAAGGTATGGAGGCTGGATGTACTGTAGGGTGTTTCATCTCGCTCCACGGGCCGGGCCCTGGTTATGGTCTTTAATATAGAGATCAATTATTGGAGGGACATTAGAAGATCCTTCCTTTATCTCTGCGGAGGTGGATTCGTGGAAAAAGAGAGCATCTAACCAGAGTGGGAGAGGAGCCTCCTAGGTCTGCATTTCATGCAAAGGGGAAAGGAGGTATTCCGGCTCACACCTGTGCTCTCCTGGGAGGGAGGACCGAGCCTCTGGGGAGTGATGTCACATACGTACGTGGCAGAGTGGAGGTTTGTTGACTGCCTGTCCAACTCCACTCCCCTTTCCATCACTCCCTCTAGTTTCTCGATTCCCGAGGCTGGGAGGAAGCTGACTCTACCCCTGACTCTAGGCTTGGAGCGTGGGACCTTGCCAGTGGTGGGTGCATTCTGTCTCTCCGGCCACTTTCAGATCCCCGTGTGTGGCCTCAGCTAGTCCAATCGGAGTGCCTCTGGGGCATGTGATTGCCGTGCTGTGATAAAGATATTCTCCTTTTCGCGCCAGCAGATAAGAATGCTTAAAACACCTGCACCTATTAGCACCTAGCCTGGAATCGGAATTAGGTATTGAAGCCATCCCTGGGGAAGGCAGCCCAGACGCTGGAAAGCAGCTGAGCTGTGTCATCCAGGCCACTTGATCCAACCCTACCTGAAGCCCTTCTCGTGGCTCTTTGAAAGCTAAGTTATCCTAACCAACACGTACAATACTCCCCAGCCTCTTGCCCATAGCATATACTGCTGGTTCTCTGTGGTGCTCTTTCCTGCCGAGCCTGGTCACAGCCTCTAAACCCTTCTCAAAGCCACTAAATAACGGCGTTAAAGAAAGTCGATGTGAGATGAAATCTATTTGTCATTTCTGCCGAGAGAAGCAACTGGCGTGTGCTTAGAGCTGGATATATTGTAGACCAGAGCTCTTGTGGAACTCCCAGCTCACGTCCTAGGGCAGCGTTTGCTAGGGGAAAAGAAATGTAGTCTAGGGAAGACAGCTACGCCATTTGGTTGCAGACAGACCTGGGCTTAAATCCTGGCTCCATCACCTACCAGCTATTGGATGTGGGCCTGTGTTTTAATTTCCATAAACCTACCCATCACCGTGTGTTTAACCAGGATGGGAGCTGTAGCACTTATCTCAGGGGAGCTGTTTGTTTGTGAGGGTTAAATGCAATAAGACTGGTAAGGTCTGAGCGCCAGGTGTGGTCCCCAGGAAGGGCTCAGAACAATTGGCCCTGAGGTATGAGGTTGGAGGTTCTAAAATATTAGGAGATGGGACGCAGCATCTTGGCAGTGGGATGCGGTGGGCTCCATGAGGACGAATGGGGTCCCGGCACCCCAGCTTCAGGCTGGCGGCCGACACCGTGTCCGCGGACCAGCCGTCCATACAAGCGGTCCTCAGTGGAGAGGGCTTTGGCCGAGCTCTCTGCGGCTTCTGTGCTGGAGAATAAAGCTGCCTTCCCTTCGCTGCTGCTTCTTTGGATCTGTTTTCCTGCCCAGTCCAGCTCCCTGCTTGATAGAGACGCGAGGGAGGAGAGCTGCGCTGTTCTTGGGAAGGGCCCCAGGGCTCCGTGCTGGCCAGGTCTCAGGACACTCACGGCTTCCCGCCAGCCCCAGCTCCGCCCTGTGTCAGCTGGGGTGAGCAGTTCCTTAGCCTCTGTCTGTCTGGGTCACTGCTTCCTGCAGTAGCTCCTGGTGCATCGTAGGAGCTTAGCAGACATTTGTTGATTGCATGTTTCTGTGCCTCAGTTTCCCTGGATGACGAATGGGTTTAACAGTAGTACCCACCTTGCAGACAGGTTTGGGGACAAGGGTGTGAGTAAGTGCTGCTGTGGTTGTTATCCAGGTGATTGTACACCAGCCCGAGTCGTGAGTCCTCCTGAAGGCAGTGAGGGGAGGGAGACAAATGGGGAGAGAGGGAGAGGGAGGGAGAGGGGCAGCCGGAGACGCAGAGAGAGCCAGAGAGCCAGAGAAAGTGTGCTTGTGTGTGTGGGGGGGTGGGGTGGGGTTCCTCTTTGATGTCTGGGTCTGGAACGGGAGACCTTGGACAGCTCCCCTCCTGGCCTGTGAGCCGTGTGCGGACAGAGTGCCGGAGTCTGTAACAGTAGACATCCTTTGCTCATGGGCACAGAGCACCGGGTCTGTAGGTTCCTTTAAAAATTCAAGATGTTTGTGGAGCGTGTGCTTCCCCTGCTTCCCCCTCCTGCTGGGCTGGAAGATTCCTGCCTGTCCAAAGTGAGGGAGCAAACGCCTTTGTCTGCAGCAGAAGGACCGGGGCATCTAGGGGGCCGGGGTGTCCACACGGGGGCCTCCGCTCCCAGCTCGTCCGGACGGACTAATGGCCCGGACAGTCATGCTGGCAGAGGGTTGAAGCCTTTGCCCATCACCGCAGGGAGAGGCCTGCCACTGTCCATGAAGAACAGCACTTCCTGCATTCATTAGTTTTATTTCTCCTTAGCTCTCCTCTCTAGATTTTATTTCTCCTTAGCTCTCCTCTCTAGATTTTTCTCACATCACTCTCCCCCCTGCCCAGGTAACGAAGGTGGCTCCCGCACACCTTTCTCCCGGCTGTAGCATCAAGCACAAATGCCTCTGTGCCCACCTTTAGGCCTTTTTGTGTTTTGTCAGTTGGTTTAGTAAAAATGGAAACGTGCCCTGTGTGTATCTATTTCCGTAACTTGTTTTACTCAAAAGTGTGTCATGAACATTTTTCATGCCAATGTAGACATTCCTAATTCATTGTTTTGAATTTGCTCTGTGGTAACCCATGGTACGGATACACCACAATTGAAATTTCCCCCCAGCTTTACGGAGATATCGTGGAAATAGGACGTTGTCTATAGACCACAATTTTATTCAACTGTTATATTAAAAGACATTCCATTTTTTTGCCTCTACAGGGCTATCATAAAGATCCTGTGGCTGTATTCTTATGATTTTTATTTTCAAGAATCCATTTCTAGGAATTTATGGGTCAGAATATGTTTCTATTCTTTTAACTTATGCCTCTGACAGATGGTTTTCCAAAAAGACGCTAGGAATTGACCTTCCTACCGGTTATAGATGGAGTTTCCTATTCCTTATAAACTCACCAGCACTGAGTGTTACCATTCTTTCATGTCGTTTTCAAATCTGCTGTGTGAGAAGCATCGTGTCGTTTAGCACGTGTATGGCGTATTTCATCATCGGAGTTTGTTTACGTTAGTCATTTAATTTACAGCTCCCTGACTCTAGGTGTTTATTAATCATTGAGTTTTCCTCTTCTAGGACACCTTAGCAGTCTTTGACCTCCAAGAAGGAGTGGTCCTGACTTGGAGGAAAGACTGTCTTGGCAGCCTGAGCGGCAGGAAGGAAGTGTGCTCCGAGTTGGGCGGAGTCACGTGGCCCTGGAGCGGGCCGGGGACAGCGGGAGCTGTAGCAGCGGGGCGGGCGGTGGGGGGGACCTCGATGCAGCGTGTCAGGAGATCCCCGTGATGCTGCCTCTCAGGGGTGACTCCCTTAGCTCTTTCTTTAGGGAGAGGGCACAGCATTCGTTTTTCTCACTTCAAATCAGAGGATACACACGGGGCTGTGTCGCCAAGTACAAAGCATTTCCGAAGTTCAAGTGCAGACTCGACAGGTGCAGTGGTCGGGTCCGGATGCAAGCAGAGCCTTGCAACACTGCCCGAAGGGGACGGGGCAAGTCTGGAGGCAGCCACCCCGGGGCGGGGGGGCCCGGGCTCCAAGCGCACAGCCTCCGGGTGCCCTGCTGTATTCGTGGCCAGGCTGCGGCGCCTTCAGGCATCGTGAAGACAGCAGAAGCGCAGGGGGAGGGCTGTCTCTGCAGGACCCTGTCTTTGTATCTGGACGGGACGGCTCCGAGACGGGTGTCCTCCGGGTGTGTCCCAGACCCAGCCTCTCCGCCTTCCTGTTCTGCCCTGTGCCCTGGGAGTCTGCATCCTCTGTTCTCGCCGATGGAGGCTGGAGAGGCTGGGGTACTTACTGCTGCCCCACTGGCCCCCGAGCCCGAGTGGTGACAGCGGAAATGCTGCTGCCGGTCCCTGGGGCTGCGTCCTCCTTCCTGGCCCCGAGCCCACCCACGTTGCTGCCTCCGTCCCCCCATAAATTCTCTCCGTTACTCCCAAAGTGGGGCGTCTGTCTTGTCCTGGATGCTGACAGATACAACCTGCCTACAGATCAGAAATGTCTCCCTGTTGATCAGAAAATCACAGGATCGTCTTTGCCCACACGGGGATCTGGAAAACGTACAGGAGGGGAAGGCGAGGGACCAGTGCGTGTGAATGGCCTTTTGTCAGCTCGCTCACGGCGTGTAAGCAGGTCCGAGCCGGTGGACCAGAGCTCAGTTAGAGGTTCTTGTAATGATCAGGGACTAAGTGGCTAGTTGTGGGCTGGTGGGAGGGGGAGAAGGGGAGGTGCCCGAGCTTTGGGCCTGGAGGCAGCCGGATGGCGTGAAGGGCCGAGGCTGGCCCTGCTGGGCACCGGGGGAGCCCATCCATGAAAAGCGCGGCCACTCTGACAGGCTTCCCCACGTTTCTCCTGATGCTACACTCGCACTGCTTCCTTCAGAGTCTTTGCATCAGGTCTTAGTTGTCCTGCTAAAATGTCCTGCTTAAACATTCTTTTAATAACACCATTTTTTTCATAATGTAGCCTGGGGAAGCCGCTGTCCCTCCTGCTTCTTCCAAAGTGCAGTTAGGTTTTGGGGTAGAATGAGTGACACCAGGAGAGAGACAGACAGAGACAGACAGAGAGAGAGAGGGAGAGAGAAAGAGAGAGAGAGAGAGAATCTCACGTGTGGCTGAAGTGGGGCTGGGGGCCAGAGTCTCGGGACGCCGAGGGGAACGTGAGAGCTGAGCGGGGCCGGCCGTGATCGCGGGGCGAGGCGGGGCCTGCAGTGTCTTCTGCCGTCTAGCTGCTGTAGGAAACAAGATGACAGTTGGCGCTTAAAAGAAGATTGCGCTTTTATTAACAACTGCATGGAAGACGGACGTGGACAGGGCCCCCGACTGTCCAGAGCTGGCCTGGGTTGGCCGAGCCGACGATGCTGTCCAGCGATCGGGCTCCGTGTCTCCTCACCCTGCCCGGCACGTGGGCTTGGGCTGCAGGCGAAGCGGAGGCTGAAACACGCTCTGCTCTGGGAGCCACGCGTGGGCAGGACGGTTCCCGCCCCGGGCCTGAGGCTGCCGTCTTTGCAAAGTCTGCCAGCCAGGCTGGCCCTTGTCTGGCGTCTGGGATCTGGGATTTCGAGAGGGTTCCCACTGTTCCCCACCTGACCAGGGTGGCTTGCTGTGTCCAGACTGTTTGCACAAGCGATTTCATTGACGGGGACACCTGCTTTCCCCCCGGGCGTCTGGGATTCTGGTCCATCCCAGGCAGAGGTGCCTACGTGACCACCTCCCGGTGAGCCCTGGGCGCCTGGTCTCCGCGGGCTGTCACAGTTCGATGCTGTGGGAATTACGTTTGTCCTGCGTGACTCCCAGGAGAAGATTCTGGACGCTTGCTCCTGGTCCCCTAGATCCCGCCCCGTGCCCTTTCCCTTCGCTAGTTCTGCTTCCTGTCCTTTGCTGTCTTAAATCAGAGTCCCAAGCACGACTGTGTCCTGTGATTCCCGCCAGTGAGTGTCTGCCCCCGGGGGTGGTCCTGGGGACCCTGACCCAGGGCTGCTTTCCTTCGCTGAGACCCCGTCACACCATTTGGATCAGGGATTCATACAGAAGAGAGTAGCTCACGCACCGTGACCTGCCCACCTTGACCCGACGGTTTGCCCAAACCAGGTAGATGGAAAAGAATGAGAAAAAAGGTGGCACCTGATGAAAAAGCCAATATAATGTTTTTAAAGGTATTTAAGTGGGGGTGTGGGAAAAAAGTCTTTCCCTGGCCTTCGGGAACATGCCTGGGGGCACACACAAGCCTCGCCGTCTGTGAGGCCCGCAGGTGAGTCTGCTCTCCATCCTGGATACACCCACAGGCCATCCCCAGCAGATGCCCTGTCTGCAGGCCTCTTCTCTGGCCCAGAGATGTGACAGTGCAGCGGGCCAGCTGTGCAGTGTGACGTGTCCCGGGCCCCACCCTCTCAAACTGTCCCTGTGAGCACCCAGATCGCCGCAGGTCCCACGGCCTGAACTGTCCGGCAGACGGCTTCTCAGAGACGCACTGGACTGGCTTCGGGTACACAACGGCATCCAATCCCCGTTTTCCCGTATCCCTGCATCCCTGCCCAGCATCTAACCTCTCCTCCTAACGGGCCTTGGTTCCCACTGCATCTCCCCTCTTCCCCTTTTGTGCACAGCTTTATTCAGTTGGTTACCTAGGTACCTCACCCACTCACTGGAGAAACCAGCGTTTTCTAGAGGCTCTTCCTGCAAGATTTTTCTGTTTTCCCACCCTGGTATCGAAGTAGGGGGAGGTTGGATATGTAAGCTTGACCAGTTGGGTGCTTTCGTTTGGAATTCTGAATCTTTGTGGAGTGAAGTAAGGGGAAAAGTCCACATTTGGGGAATATTTATTTCAATGGCGAGTTCCCAGGTTGGGGGATAGGAACTTTCTAGCAGTTCCACAACTCTGGGGCAGCCCTCTGCTTTCTGAGTCTGGTTCTCCAGCCTTTCTTTTTTCTTTAAATGCAATCTTTAAAGGTTACACTCCATTTACAGTTGTTACAAATATTGACTGTATTCCCCGTGTTGTACGATACATCCCTGTAGCCTGTCTTCCAGTTTTTCTTTTCCTGGGTGTTTCCACATCCTCCCCATAAACTCTCTTGTTGATGAGGTCGGCCACAGTTTGATTTCTTTTCTGTTGCTTGCCCAGTACAGAACCTAAGCTGCTGGGATAACGATGCTTCAGTCAGAGTTGAGAGAAGAGGCCAGAAGGGAGCTGAGTGCAGCCCAGGCTGGGTGGGTGCCTTGGTGGGCTCCCCTGCACGGCTGCCCAGTGCTGTCTGACCAGCGTGTGCCTCTTGCCCGGGAGGCGTTTGTGTCTGACTCACTCAGGCTGAGCCTGGAGAAGCAGTCGCCTGTTAAGATGACTTAGGGAGCTGGTGTTTCCATACCTCTCGCAAAGCAACTCACGGGAGACGATCAAAGCACCATGAATAAGCAATGTGTTCATGTCAACACCGTCCCGGTCTGGAAATGTTGCAGAAATCCTGTGAAAGAAATCTACAAGTGCTTGGGACACTTAGCTGGGGCAGTGTGTGGCGAGTGTGAGGGAGTCAACCAAACAGCGCAGCCTATCAAATCGAATCCCGGTCGGCTGTCACACTGTGATCCGAGCCCACGCTGTCATCTGGAGAGCTCTTCCTCCCTCTAGAAGGAACACGGGCAGGACGCTCCAGGAGAATTTGTCGGGTGCTCAGGTTCATGGCCGAATGCCGTGTACGAGCTTGTCACGGGATGTAAACCACATGGACGCAGAGAAATGAAACTCAGCTGAGGAGCCTCATCTCAGCGGCTGAGGCTGGTGACTCGGGACGAGCCGTGTTTCCATTATGGAATTTGAGTCCTTTGTCACTTGAGTTGGACTCTTTCTTGTGGCCTTTTAAACCTTTTATTTTTGACTTTGCTCAAGTGAAAGACATCCTTCTGCACCAGGACAAAGGTCTGTCCAGGTATAATTTGAAACTGAGAAGTAAGTTCTAGAATATCTCAAGTTCATAGTCTATAGCTTGCTGTGAAAATGTTCATTTCACGACATGCACACTTTCAGATAAGGTTTGGACGAAAGCCACCACCAGTCTTGCTACGAAAGAAGAGAGAACGCGGCAGAATCCCTTTTGGAGTGCGTCCCCTTTGCCTCTGTGTCTCCAATCCCAGTGCCCTCACAGCCGTGAAGATCTGCTTTCCTGGTTGGAGTTAGGAAATGAAGTAGATGAATGCATTCCTTCCCATGTGGCATCTTAGGCATCTCTGGAAACTCAGTGCTTCCTTTCTGCGACCTCTTCTGGGCAGTTAGTGGTGGAAAAATAGTGAGATGGTGGCCATCCCAGGAATTCAACATTCTCAGAGTTATTTATTTATTTATTTATTTATTTGGGAGTTTTCTTTTTTTTTTTTTTAAAGTAAAGTACAGGGACTTCCCTGGTGGTCCAGTGGTGCAGAGCCAGCACTGTAATAAATCTCTCTTAAATAAAGAAAGCAGGCTCTGGAGAACTTTATTGTTACCCAATAATAAAGAGTTGCCCCTTTAGCCCACGTCATTGATACCGTACTTGGCTAAAAGGATCGCTGTAAGCTTCTGTAGGGATTATGTCACATTCATTTGCGTACTGAACATATAGTAGCCACTCAATTAAATGTTTCACTGGATTAATTAATGTGCTTCTCCAGAGAAGGGCTCTCCCAACAACAGGATCTTTCCCCTTGAGACTCAAGACTGTTCAGTGTGTCTTTGCGGAAGCAGGTCCATAACTGGATCCCTAGTTCCATAGGCATAAAGAGCCCAGGATGAATCGTGGGTGACTTTGAAGACACGCGTTCTGTGCGTGCTCAAAGATAATTGTCTTACAGAGCTCATAAACCTCTCTCCCAACACCGAGGCCTCGAGACTGGGCTAAATGATGCCTTGGAGCCCAGCAAGACTGTCCCAAGAAAACTCAATTAAGAAATCCAGCTGCAAGCCAGGCTGGACGGTAAATTAATTTTTAATCCACGGACGTCGCGCACTTTTCAGCGTGACGGATGTGCCACAACCCAGCGGCTGCCAATCCAACAGGAAATAAAAGAGATAATCACATTCGCCATGAGTGTGCCCACTCCTCCCAACCTGGCGTGAGTGCTGGCCCTGGGGCTCCAGGCAGCTGGCAGGGCTTGTTTGATCCCACTCAAGGTCAAGAATGCTGGGGACCTGGACTCACTCTGTTCAGCTAGTGATCTTAATGATTGCTGGTGGCTCTTCTAGTTAGTTAAATCACATAGTGACTGAACCTTGGTGGTAAGTGGGTTACCCAAGCCCAATTCCCAAACTGTCTCACCATTTCAGCGAAGGGTGTGATGAGTGCCCACCCGGAGAGGAGTGTGGCATCGCAGAAGATGTCTGAGTCAGGGTCTGGCGGGAAATGAAGGGCCCACTCAACTGGGGTTTTGGAGAGCCTACAGGGAACCGTTTATAGGTGTGTGGGAACGATTAGCATAACCAGTAAGAGGTGATGCAGTCAGGGTCTGGTGACAGCAGGAAGCTGTTATCATCCACAAACTCCAAGGGGGAGAGGCAGCGATGGGGCAGCCTGGCTGACTCCTGGAGCCGAGGCCAGGGGTATCCGACAGAAGCCGTGGGCACGGAAAGGGGAGACGATTGCCAGGACGGTGGAAAACAGAGCAGGCTCAGAGGAATAAGTCCTCTGACCTTTCTCTCTGACCACCCACTGATTGCCTGCCAGTGCCGCCTCTGGCTGAATCAGCCAGACGGACGGACGCCTAAGGGTAAGGAAGCCAGCTGAGCGATGGAGCCCGCGGAGGTCCGCCCCCCACTCTAGGGCACGAGGCAGGGTGGAGGACGGAACGGGAGTGGAGAGCCGTCCACAGAGTAGGTAACATACGTGAGCGAAACGAGGACCTTATTACCGTTAGCAGGTTCTATTTTCCAAAAATGGTCGTAAGAATATCTCCCATTCTACCTGCTCTTTTGCAACGTGACCACTCCCTTCACGCCCAGAGCTGAGGTCCGTGTCTCCAGCCCTGGAACCTCGGGGGATCCTGGGGCTGCCCTAACAGACTAGAGAGGTCATGCTGACTTGGGAGCGGTGTGTCTAACTAGCTCAATAGCTTCTAGTTTCTGGAAGTCAGCAGTGCACCTCCTCTGAGGGCACCATGCTGAGAGGTGCAAGCCAGGTGGAAGAGAGACAGACAGACAGACCGAGGACCACCAAGGCACGGGCACGGGAGTGGGAGTGCAGCTTCTTCACCCACCAGCTGTATTCCTGATGCCACGTGGAACAGAGGGGAACCACCCACCGTCTGAGCCCTTCCAGATGATCCTGAGCAAAAGATGGCTGCCTTAGGTCAGTCTTGGAGTTCTCCGTGATGCAGCAAAAGATTATAGAAACCACTCAGGGAATTCGTGGAGTGGGCGTGAAGCACACGTGTGAAAAGCTTTATTCAAGCATCTTCTCCTTGTGCTTATTTAGTCTGATGGCTTTGCTTGCAAGGCATGAACAAAAACACATTTTCATCGAAATATGTCCTTCCTGTCTAATGTATATATTTACAGTCAAAATATAACATTGCTACAACATACATCATTAAGAAGCCTGTAGTAAGAAAACAAGCTCCTTCTCTGCTTCCATGAATTTTAAGGAAATGTTTACTCATCTTCCAGTTAAAATGAACTCCCTATAGTTTTTTTATTTCCCAAACTTTTAAATTCCTTGCTTGAAATCAGGTGTGATTTCACTACTTTTACTCTTAAAAATAATTGTGAGGCAATAAACTGTCCATATTTGAATTGGAAGTGTTGACATGTTTATACACCCATGAAATCATCACCACAACCGAGAAAGTGGAGGGAGTTTCTTTCCATCGTCACTTTGCTAAGAGTTGTTGTCAGAAATGGATTCTGTAATTTCTCACATGCTTTTTTGGGTGTCTATTGAGATGATCATATGATTTTTCTTTTTATTGTATTTTCTTACATCGACTGATTTTTAACTGTTAAATTAACTTTGCATTCCTGAGACCAAGTCTGTGCTACCCTTTTTAGATATATTGTTGGATTCAATTTGCTAAAATTTCGTTCATAATTTTTGTGCTTATGAGATGTAGTTTTCTTGTAATGTCCTTGTCTGGGTTAGTATCAGGGTAATGCTGGCCTCAGAGAATGAGTTGGGTAGTGTTTCCTCCTCTTCAATTTTTTGGGAAGACTTTGTGCAGAATTGGGATTATTTTGTCCTTAAATGTTTGTTAGAATTCCCTGGTGAAACTATCTTTGACTGGAGTTTTCTCTGTGGGAAGCCTTTTACTACAAATTACATTTCTTTAATAAATGTAGAGCTATTCAAGTGATGTGTTTCTTCCTGAGTGGACTTTGGTCATTCGTGTCAGGTTGCAGAGAGCAGGGGACATGATGATGATTTTCCCAATGGTACAGAAATATGAGGGGTGTTGCTAGGGGCTCCTAAAATGTGTGTCCATATTTCATTTCACAAATGTTTATTGAGCACTTACTACGTTCCAGGCCCTGCTTGAAGCACTGGGACTACAGCAGCAAACAAAACAGAAAAGCCAATCGTTCTAGCCTTCTGCACTTGGTACACTGGTGTGTTCACTCTTCACAGTTTTGCCTACAATGGGAGGGGATGCTATGGGTAGTAGTCATATATGTGAGTTTTAGAGCCCTGTCGTCTGGGTTCAGACTCCAGCCTTGGAACTTCTGGGCTGTGTGTCCCTGGGCAACGTTCTCTGCGCCGGCTCCTCGCCTGTGAAATGAGGGCTAATCATGCCCCCTACTGGGTTTTGTGAGTATTACACGAGAAAATGCAAGTAACGCCCTTGGTATAACTGGCATACAGTAAGTGCTCAATAAATGTGGATGTCGTCTTTATGAACAGATTTGCAGAGATCTGTTTAGTGCTGTACTGCCTGCTTGCTTCCATGTGGCTGTGAATTTAAAGAATAAACCAGCTGACTAGTTAGAACTGTGTACAAACTAAGAGTCAGTAGGTGCTGAGTGAGGGTCTGACATGGGCTTCTAGGAAGCAAACTGCATGAAGTCAGGGACACAGTTTTGCAACGTCTGCTCTGGTGACTCAGAGGTCTTTCTAGTCGACTTTTTGTCCAGTACGGTGTGTTCAGACAGGCAAGGGAGTGCTGAAGCAGGTTTTCAGAAAGAAGGGGTGTCACGCGGTATAAATATCAGATTCTGTTGTGTTGGTAAGCCCCCAATTTCCGTGTTATGCCTGTGGAGTCCTTTTGTTCCAAAGCCCCCTGTGCACTTTATTTCTAGAACGGAAGTCTTCTCCACAGGCCTGTCGAAGACGTTTCCTCTCCTCTCTGGCCACCAGGGGTTTGCCCTCATTGGCACCAGGGAGTCCTGTCTCGCAGCCAAAATCTCGAGGTGACATTTCCCCCTTTTCCTCGTCTTTGGTGAATGAACAGGTACACCTGCTCCTAACACGACGAGGCTCTTGCCGTTTCCAAAGCAACTGCCGCTGTTAACTATTCAAGGCAATTGGAAGTGTTTGCCAAAAAATGTAATGTTAATAGACTGAGTTTAGCTGAAGGATGCAGATGAGGCTTGGGGAGGGTTTGCTGTGAGAAGCCGTGTGTGACGGTTGTGAGTGCAGCTCTGGAGCCGGGCTTTCTGGGGTCAAGTCCAGGCTTTGTCCCCAACTAGCTGTGGGTCTTTGGGCATGTTAACTTCACTGTGCTTTCGGTTGGTCATACGTGGTACCAGCTAGTGACTATCTTACAGGGTAGTTACAGGAGTAAAGGTATTAATAATACAGGTAGGGCTTCCCTGGTGGCACAGTGGTTGAGAGTCCGCCTGCCGATGCAGGGGACGCGGGTTCGTGCCCCGGTCCGGGAGGATCCCACATGCCGCGGAGCGACTGGGCCCGTGAGCCATGGCCGCTGAGCCTGCACGTCCGGAGCCTGTGCTCCATAACGGGAGAGGCCACAACAGTGAGAGGCCCGCGCACCGCAAAAACAAAAACAAAAACAATAATACAGATAAAGCATTCACACAGTGCCTGGCAGTGTATACAGTTTAATAGACATGAGCTGCGGTCATTATTGTAATTGTTGTTGCTATATATCATTTTCTTACTTACTGGGGACAGTAGTTTGCTCAGGACACTATCAGGACATCCCAAACTGAGGTGGAAGATGATTTTAAGTTAAAATTAAATCCAAAATATCTCTGGGAGTTTGATACTTTAGAACAGTGGGTTTTCAGACTTTCTGACTGTGAATTATGGAAGAAATATACAAGGAGATGCAGTATTCACATGTACAAACACGCACACAACACACACACACACACACACACACACACGCACGCACACCCCTTAAAAGACACGTTTCATGAAAGCATGCCTGCCTTTCCACGTACAGTCCAGTCTGGGAGCTTCTAGTCCATTCCATCCTGTTTTATTCTCTTCTGCTTTGTTTACAAAATACTGGTCATGACCCACTAAACGGATGTGAGTTGTGACCCGCATTTTATAGGACACCTTCCTAGAAAGAGGCCCGTCTGAGAGATCTGTCGAATGGTGGTGAATTAGGATTGGGGTCAGGCATCCCCGCACAGCCTGGCCAGCAGAAAACCTGCCACTTTAGGCAAGACCCTCCGGTAAGCTGAGACTCACTCCGCCTTGGAAAGCTGAAGAAAGGAAGGTCAGAGCAACTCCTGTTTGAGCATCTACAACAGATGACTCTGCGCCACCAGAATGTTACGGGAATAAAAGGAAATTATGGGTGTCAAGGGTTTCATGGATAAAGACACAGCCTTCTGGTGTTACAGATCATCTTAGCAGCAGTATCATGGAGGTACAGTGTGGAGCTAGAAGAAATTTCTCAAGCAAGCTACCATAAGAGAACCCTTATAACCTTAAACGTCGTTTAAAAATGATACAAATGAACTTATTTACAAAACAGAAACAGACTCAGAGATTTAAGAACGAACTTGTGGTTATGTGGGGAGGGGTGGGGGGAGGGATAGATTGGGATTTGGGGATGACACGTACGCGCTGCTGTATTTAATATAGGTAACTGACAAGGACCTGCTGTAGAGCCCAGGGAACTCTGCTCTATACTCTGTAATAATCTAAGTGGGAAAAGAGTTTGAAAAGGATAGATGCATGGAATCACTTTGCTGTACACCTGAAACTAACGCAACATTGTTTTTTTAAAATTTAATGAAATTATTTTTTTATACAGCAGGTTCTTGTTAGTTATCTCTTTTATACATATAAGTGTATACATGTCAATCCCAATCTCCCAGTTCATCCCATCACCACCCCCTCCCCGCCCCGACTTGACTTTCCCCCCGGGTGTTCGTACGTTTGTTCTCTACATCTGAAAGAATTTTTAACTTTTTAAAATTCATTTATTTATTTTTTGGCTGTGTTGGGTCTTCGTTGCTGCACGTGGGCTTTCTCTAGTTGCGACGAGCGGGGGCCACTCTTCGTTGCGGTGCGCGGGCTTCTCATTGTGGTGGCTTCTCTTGTTGCGGAGCATGGGCTCTAGGCATGTGGGCTTCAGTAGTTCTGGCTCACGGGCTCAGTAGTTGTGGCTCGCGGGCTCTAGAGAGCAGGCTCAGTAGTTGTGGCACACGGGCTTAGTTGCTCCGTGGCATGTGGGATCTTCCCGGACCAGGACCCGAACCCGTGTCCTCTGCATTGGCAGGGGGATTCTTAACCACTGCGCCACCAGGGAAGTCCCCGTAATGTTTTAAGATAAAGATAATAGCTAACATTTCAAAATTGAGAGAACTCACATAAAAGTCAGGATTTCCAAGTGCTGTCGAAAAATCAGAAAATGTGCCCTGCAAGACATGCCCTGTAGATTGTCCCTGGGAGCACACAGCCATCCGTGTCACGCAGCCACCTAGCCTCCAGGGCATCTAAACTCTCCTCTCTTCATCTTCACCAAGGGCATACTTTCTGGCCTCTTCCAGGCTAAGCTTCACTTCCTGGCGAGAAAAGTTTTCATTCTTCCCCCCTGAAGTTGCAGAAGCAGACTATTGCATGGACCGTGTTCTTAGGCAATCCCGGGAGTAATAAGCTCCGTCTCTTAACCCAGAGATGCAGATGTGTTTATAGTGCATCTCCAGGGTACTTGGCACTCCGCCTGCCGTCAGGTATGCTATGGGGGACAAAGGAAGCGCGCCAGTTGTCCCCATGGATCTTCCCCTGAGCAGTGGCAGCGCGGCAGTGATGCAGCGCTGGTGTGTGAATGTGGAAGGTGTTAGAGGGACAAGGGCAGGCTGCCGTGAGAGTTAGTAAAGAGACCGCTTGAACCTTCTTAGGGAGGGGAGATGTTCAGTGATTTCAACACGCACAAACGCACATGGTTACTATATGATGGGAATGTTCATTAGCTCAACTGCAATCATCTCACAGTATATATGTGCATTAAAGCATCAGTTCTGCACCTTAACTACATACACTTTTATTATCAATTATACCTTAAAAAATTTTTTTAATTGAACTATAGTTTGTTTTTTTTACAAATTTCTATAACTTTTTTTGAATTTTACTTTATGTTTTTATACAGCAGGTTCTTATTAGTCATCCATTTTATACATATTAGTGTGTATATGTCAATCCCAATCGCCCAATTCTTCACACCACCACCGCCACCCCGCCGCTTTCCCCGCTTGGTGTCCATACGTTTGTTCTCTACATCTGTGTCTCAACTGCTGCCCTGCAAACCGGTTCATCTGTACCATTTTTCTAGGTTCCACATACATGCGTTTATATACGATATTTGTTTATCTCTTTCTGACTTACTTCACTCTGTATGACAGTCTCTAGATCCATCCACATCTCTACAAATGACCCAATTTCGTTCCTTTTTATGGCTAATATTCCATTGTATATATGTACCACGTCTTCTTTATTCATTCGTCTGTTGATGGACATTTAGGTTGCTTCCATGACCTGACTATTGTAAATAGAGCTGCAATGAACATTGGGGTGCATGTGTCTTTTTGAATTATGGTTTTCTCTGGGTATATGCCCAGTAGTGGGATTGCTGGATCATATGGTAATTCTATTTGTAGTTTTTTAAGGAACCTGCATACTGTTCTCCATAGTGGCTGTATCAATTTACATTCCCACCAACAGTGCAAGAGGGTTCCCTTTTCTCCACACCCTCTCCAGTATCTGTTGTTTGTAGATATTCTGATGATGCCCATGCTAACTGGTGTGAGGTGACACCTCATTGTAGTTTTGATTTGCATTTCTCTAATAATGAGTGATGTTGAGCAGCTTTCCATGTGCTTCTTGGCCATCTGTGCGTCCTCTTTGGAGAAATGTTTATTTAGGTCTTCTGCCCATTTTTGGATTGGGTTGTTTGTTTTTTTAATACTGAGCTGCATGAGCTGTTTACATATTTTGGAGATTAGTCCTTTGCCTGTTGATTCGTTTGCAAATATTTTCTCCCATTCTGAGGGTTGTCTTTTCATCTTGTTTATGGTTTCCTTTGGTCTGCAAGGCTTTTAAGTTTCATTAGGTCCATTTGTTTATTTTTGTTTTTATTTCCATTACTCTAGGAGGTGGATCAAAAAAGATCTTGCTGTGATTTATGTCAAAGAGTGTTCTTCCTATGTTTTCCTCTAAGAGTTTTGTAGCCTCTGGTCTTACATTTAGGTCTCTAATCCATTTTGAGTTTATTTTTGTGTGTGGTGTTAGGGAGTGTTCTAATTTCATTCTTCTACATGTAGCTGTCCAGTTTTCCTAGAACCACTTATTGAAGAGATTATCTTTTCTCCATTGTATATCCTTGCCTCCTTTGTCATAGATTAGTTGACCATAGGTGTGTGGGTTTATCTCTGTGCTTTCTATCTTGTTCCATTGATCTATGTTTCTGTTTTTGTGCCAGTACCATATTGTCTTGATTACTGTAGCTTTGTGGTATAGTCTGAAGTCAGGGAGTGATTGCTCCAGCTCTGTTTTTTTCCCCTCAAGACTGCTTTGGCTATTCGGGGTCTTTTCTGTCTCCATACAAATTTTAAGATTTTTTGTCCTAGTTCTGTAAAAAAATGCCATTGGTAATTTGATAGGGATTGCATTGAATCTGTAGATTGCTTTGGGTAATATAGTCATTTTCACAATGTTGATTCTTCCAATCCAAGAACATGGTATATCTCTCCATCTGTTGGTATCATCTTTTTTTTTTTTTTTTTTCTTGCGGTACGCGGGCCTCTCACTGTTGTGGCCTCTCCCATTGCGGAGCACAGGCTTTGGACGCGCAGGCCCAGTGGCCATGGCTCACGGGACCAGCCGCTCCTCAGCATGTGGGATCTTCCCCGACCGGGGCATGAACCCGTGTCCCCTGCATCGGCAGGTGGACTCCCAGCCACTGCACCACCAGGGAAACCCTGGTATCATCTTTAATTTCTTTCATCAGTGTCTTGTAGTTTTCTGCATACGGGTCTTTTGTCTCCCAAGGTAGGTTTATTCCTAAGTATTTTATTCTTTTTGTTGCAATGGTAAATGGGAGTGTTTCCTTAATTTCTCTTTCAGATTTTTCATCATTAGTGTGTAGGAATGCGGAGATTTCTGTGCATTAATTTTGTATCCTGCAACTTTACCAGATTCATCGACTAGCTCTAGTAGTTTTCTGGTGTCATCTTTAGTATTCTCTATGTATAGTATCATGTCATCTGCAAACAGTGACAGTTTTACTTCTTCTTTTCCAATTTGAATTCCTTTTATTTCTTTTTCTTCTCTGATTGCTGTGGCTAGGACTTCCAAAACTATGTTGAATAATAGTGGTGAGAGTGGACATCCTTGTCTTGTTCCTGATCTTAGAGGAAATGCTTTCAGTTTTTCACCATTGAGAATGATGTTTTCTGTGGGTTTGCCATATATGGCCTTTATTATGTTGAGGTAGCTTCCCTCTATGCCCACTTTCTGGAGAGTTTTTTTATCATAAATGGGCATTGAATTTTGTTGAAAGCTTTTTCTGCATCTATTGAGATGATCATATCGTTTTTATTCTTCAATTTGTTAATGTGGTGTATCACACTGATTGATTTGCATATATTGATGAATCCTTGCATCCCTGGGATAAATCCCAGTTGATCATGGTGTATGATCCTTTTAATGTGTTGTTGGATTCTGTTTGCTAGTATTTTGTTGAGGATTTTTGCATCTATATTCATCACTGATATTGGTCTGTAATTTTCTTTTTTTGTAATATCTTTGTCTGGTTTTGGTATCAGGGTGATGGTGGCCTCATAGAACGAGTTTGGGAGTGTTCCTTCCTCCACGATTTTTTGGAAGAGTTTGAGAAGGATGGGTGTTAGCTCTTCTCTAAATGTTTGATAGAATTCACCTGTGAAGCCGTCTGGACCTGGACTTTTTTTTGTTGGAAGATTTTTAATCACCGTTTCAATTTCATTACTTGTGACTGGTCCGTTCATATTTTCTATTTCTTCCTCGTTCAGTCTTGGAAGGTTATACCTTTCTAAGAATTTGTCCATTTCTTCCAGGTTGTCCATTTTATTGGCATAGAGTTGCTTGTAGTAGTCTCTTAAGATGCTTTGTATTTCTGTGATGTCTGTTGTAACTTCTCGTTTTTCATTTCTAATTTTGATTTGAGTCCTCTCTCTCTTTTTCTTGATGAGTCTGGCTAATGGTTTATCAATTTTGTTTATCTTCTCAAAGAGCCAGGTTTTAGTTTTATTGATCTGTGCTATTGTTTTCTTTGTTTCTATTTCATTTATTTCTGCTCTGATCTTTATGATTTCTTTCCTTCTGCTAACTTTGGGTTTTGTTTGTTCTTCTTTCTCTAGTTCCTTTAGTTGTAAGGTTCGATTGTTTATTTGAGATGTTTCTTGATTCTTGAGGTAGGCTTGTATAGCTATAAAATTCCCTCTTAGAACTGCTTTTGCTGCATCTCATAGGTTTTGGATCATCGTGATTTTATTGTCATTTGTCTTTAGGTATTTTTTGATTTTTTCAGTGATCTGTTGGTTATTTAATAACATATTGTTTAGCCTCCATGTGTTTGTGTTTTTTACATTTTTTTCCCTGTAATTAATTTCTAATCTCATAGCATTGTGGTCAGAAAAGATGCTTGATATGCTTTCAATTTTCTTAAATTTACTGAGGCTTGATTTGTGACACAAGATGTGATCTATCCTGAAGAATGTTCCATGCGCCCTTGAGAAGAAAGTGTAATCTGCTGTTTTTGGATGGAATGTCCTATAAATATCAATTAAATCTGTCTGGTCTATTGTGTCATGTAAAGCTTGTGTTTCCTTATTAATTTTCTGTTTGGATGATCTGTCCATTGGTGTAAGTGAGGTGTTAAAGTCCCCCACTATTATTGTGTTACTGTCGATTTCCTCTTTTATAGCTGTGAGCAGTTGCCTTATGGATTGAGGTGCTCCTATGTTGGGTGCATATATATTTATAATTGTTATATCTTTTTCTTGGTTTGATCCCTTGATCATTATGTAGTATCCTTCCTTGTCTCTTGTAACATTCTTTAATTTAAAGTCTATTTTATCTGACATGAGTACTGCTACTCCAGCTTTCTTTTGATTTCCATTTACATGGAATATCTTTTTCCATCCCCTCACTTTCAGTCTGTATGTGTCCCTAGATCTGAAGTGGGCCTCTTGTAGACAGCATATAGATGGGTCTTGTTTTTGTATCCATTCAGCAAGCCTGTGTCTTTTGGTTGGAGCATTTAATCCATTCACGTTTAAGGTAATTATCGATATGTATGTTCCTATGACCATTTTCTTAATTTTTGGGGGTTTGTTTTTGTAGGTCCTTTTCTTCTCTTGTGTTTCCCACTTAGAGAAGTTCCTTTAGCATTTGTTGTAGAGCTGGTTTCGTGGTGCTGACTTCTCTTAGCTTTTGCTTGTCTGTAAAGCTTTTTATTTCTCCATCGAATCTGAATGAGATCCTTGCTGGGTAGAGTAATCTTGGTTGTAGGTTCTTCCCTTTCATCACTTTAAGTATATCATGCCACTCCCTTCTGGCTTGTAGAGTTTCTGCTGAGAAATCAGCTGTTAACCTTATGGGAGTTCCCTTGTATGTTATTTGCCATCTTTCCCTTGCTGCTTCCAATAATTTTTCTTTGTCTTTAATTTTTGCCAATTTGATTACTCTGTGCCATTTTTCCCTTGCTGCTTCCAATAATTTTTCTTTGTCTTTAATTTTTGCCTATTTGATTACTATGTGTCTCAGTGTTTCTCCTTGGGTTTATCCTGTATGGGACTCACTGTGCTTCCTGCACTTGGGTGGCTCTTTCCTTTCCCATGTTAGGGAAGTTTTTGACTATAATCTCTTCAGATATTTTCTCTGGTCCTTTCTCTCTCTCTTCTCCTTCTGGGACCCCTATAATGTGAATGTTGTTGCGTTTAATGCTGTCCCAGAGGTCTCTTAGGCTGTCTTCATTTCTTTTCATTCTTTTTTCTTTATTCTGTTCCGCAGCAGTGAATTCCACCATTCTGTCTTCCTGGTCACTTATCCGTTCTTCTGCCTCAGTTATTCTGCTATTGATTCCTTCTAGTGTAGTTTTCATTTCAGTTATTGTATTGTTCATCTCTGTTTGTTTGCTCTCTAATTCTTCTAGGTCTTTGTTAAACATTTCTTGCATCTTCTCGATCTTTGCCTCCATTCTTTTTCCGAGGTCCTGGATCATCTTCACTATCATTATTCTGAATTCTTTTTCTGGAAGGTTGCCTATCTCCACTTCATTTAGTTGTTTTTCTGGGGTTTTATCTTGTTCCTTCATCTGGTACATAGCTCTCTGCCTTTTCATCTTGTCTGTCTTTCTGTGAATGTGGTTTTTGTTCCACAGGCTGCAGGATTGTAGTTCTTCTTGCTTCTGCTGTCTGCCCTGTGGTGGATGAGGCTATCTAAGAGGCTTTATGGGAGGGACTGGTGGTGGGTAGAGCTGGCTGTTGCTCTGGTGGGCAGAGCTCAGTAAAACTTTAACCTGCTTGTCTGCTGATGGGTGGGCCTGGGTTCCCTCCCTGTTGGTTGTTTGGCCTGAGGCAACCCAACACTGAAGCCTACCTGGACTCTTCCTTGGGGCTAATGACAGACTCTGGGAGGGCTCACGCCAAGGAGTACTTCCCAGAACTTCTGCTGCCAGTGTCCTTGTCCCCACAGCCACCTTGAACCACAGCCACCCCCTGCCTGTGCAGGAGACCCTCCTACACTAGCAGGTAGGTCTGGTTCAGTGTCCTATGGGGTCACTGCTCCTTCCCCTGGGTCCCGATGCGCACACTACTTTGTGTGTGCCCTCCAAGAGTGGAGTCTCTGTTTCCCCCAGTCCTGTCGAAGTCCTGCAATCAACTCCTGCTAACCTTCAAAGTCTGATTCTCTGGGAATTCCTCCTCCCGCTGCTGGACCCCCAGGTTGGGAAGCCTGACATGGGGCTCAGAACCTTCACTCCAGTGGGTAGACTTCTGTGGTATAAGTGTTCTCCAGTTCATGAGTCACCCACGCAGCAGTTACGGGATTTGATCTTACTGTGATTGCGCCCCTCCTACCGTCTCATTGTGGCTTCTCCTTTGTGTTTGGATGTGGGGTATTGTTTTGGTGAGTTCCAGTGTCTTCCTGTCGATGATTGTCCAGCAGCTAGTTGTGATTCTGGTGTTCTCACAAGAGGGACTGAGAGCGCGTCCTCCTACTCCGCCATCTTGGTTCAGGGCCAAAGTATAGTTGATTTATGTTTCAGGTGTACAGCAGAGTGATTCAGTTCTACATTTATAAGTATTCTTTTTCAGAATCTTTCCCATTGTAAGTTACTCTGAGATAGTGGATCTAGTTCCCTGTGTTCATCTCTTTTATGTATAGTAGTGTGTTAATCCCAAACTCCCAATCTATCCCTCCCCCCCCCCCCCCCGTCAATTATACTTTGATAAATCTGAAGAAACACACACAAACAGAGTCTCCTCGGGAGGTAACCCTTGGGTTTAGGCATCAGGGACGGGTGGGAATCAACCAGGGAGAAACAGAAGGAATATTCCGGGAAGAAGGAACAGCACAGGAGTGAACAGCCGCCCTCAAGGAACTGAGACCATTTGAAGGATTTGGAGTCTTTCCTAACCGAAGAGGGGGCCCTGGGAGGGTTTTAAGCGGAAGAACAGAGTGACTGGATTTGGGTGTTTGGAGTTCTCTATGGCTGCAAAATAAAGAATGAAACCGGAGGTCAGAAGTAGAAGCTGCTGGTCGCTTAGCGGGGAGGGAGTGGGGGAGGGATGGATTGGGAGTTTGGGATGAGCAGATGCAGACTAGTATATGCAGAATGGATAAACAACAGGTGCTGCTGTAGAGCACAGGGAACTATGTTCAATATACTGTGATAAACCATCATGGAAAAGAATATGAAAAAGAATGTACATACATGTATAACTGAATCACTTTGCTGTACAGCAGAAATTAACACGGCATTGTAAATCAAGTATATTTCAATAAAATAAATTTAAAAAAAAGAGTAGAAGCCACTGTTGCCGGGCAACACTGCAGCCATCATGTTTTACCTGCACGCAGGCTCCCGTCTTACTGAGTTCCTGCCCCGTAAATCCTTCTCACACACGCAGCCCGACGGGTCCAAGCATCGGCCGCGGTGTCCCTGTTCTGTGCCCCCTCCCTGACTGAGGGCAGAGGTTGAGTGAGAACAGAGGGAACTCTGCTGCCTTCCATGCCCTTTGTTAACAATCTCCCTGGCACTGGGACTCAGGGGAAAATGTCGTTTCCAGATAACTCACACGGGGCTGGGTAGTAACAATTGGGGGCAAAGAAGCTTGCTCTGACTCAGCTGCACGGTGGGATTAGGATGTTACTAACCAAGAGGTCACTGGCCCAGCCAGTTCCTAGCATGTGCTGGCCACTCAGCTGTGAAGCGGTCACGCCACACCTTTACATTCCTGCATGTCTGTCGGAAGAGATGCTGTTGGCGCCCATCCACACATCCTCGGTCCAGCCCCAAGTTCACCTGCAGACACAGTGGAGAGTTCACAGAGATGCTGCTGGCCTCCACCCCAAGCACGGTCCTCTCCCTGCTGCTCTGGCCCGCGGGGACCTGCCCAGCAGGGGCAGAACAGCCAAGAAAGGCTGAGACTCAACACCTCTGTACGGTTGCCAGATAAACAACAGGATGCCCAGTTCAGTTTGAATTTCGGAATAACCAGTAATTTTTTGTGTATCTGTAATGGGTTGAATGGTGTCTTCCCCAAATATGTGTCCATGCCCTGATCCCTAGAGCCTGTTAATGTGACCTTTGGAAAAAGGGTCTTTGCAGGTAATCAAGTTATGGAGCTCTCGACGGGATCATCTTGGAATGTCTGGGCGGGCCCTGTATCCATGGAAAGTGTCCTTTCAAGAGGCAGAGAGGAGGCCACATGAAGACCGAGGCAGAGACTGGCCCAGGAGCTGGAGGAAGCGAGGAGGGATCCTCCCCCGGAGCCTCTGGAGGGAGGACAGCCCTGCTAACACGCCTGGCCTCCAGGGCTGTAGGAGAATAAATGGCTGGGTTTTTTAGCCACCAAGTTAGGGGTCATTTGTTATGGCAACCCCAGGCCCTCTCAGAGAAGTGACCAGCAATCTTGGGTCATGGCGGGATTTTTATTCTCAGGCGTCCTTCAAAATACTTTGGTTGTGGGGTCTCTGAGGTTCTCTTTTCTCCACTTTTCCAGCCTCTAGAAGAATTGGCAGACTGTGGACCCAATCCTGCCAGCCACCTGTGCTTGTTAATAAAGTTTTATTGAAACACAGCCACGCCCACTCACTTGCTGCCTTTGCTTTGCGGTGGTGGTGCTGAGCCCTTGTGCCAGAGACAGCCCAGCTTGCAAGACCTAAAAATATACGCATTCTCCGGCTTTTTCCAGAAGATGTTTTGCTGATCCTGCTTTCTCTGGGGAAGGGACTTTCTCTGATTCCAGCTCACACGTACTCTGCCCACGTGAGAGCCTGCAGAATCAGTCTGCGGATGGCGGTGGTCTGTCTTTCTGTTCGCCTCCTAATTTTTAAAGTGAGTTCCTGCTTCTGGACTCGGGATCCAGGAAAATTAGGCTTAATCAGTTTCTTTAGGAGCAGAAACAAGCAGGCCCAATGAAGTGGAGCCGCAGGCACGTCCCCCGAGGGACATCCCCTTGCTGGAGGTGGGAGTGTGGGCTGTCGTGTGTGAATGCTGGGTGCTGGCCTCCACGCTGCATGCTCCCCCAGCCCAGCTCTGCTCTAGGTGACCCCCTGCTTCGCCGCAAGAGGTTCACGGAGTGTGCCCTCAGCTGGGGGAGGATTGCTTTGCTCGTAAAATGGAAGATGGAGTCTTTACAATTCTAGCCTTTTCTGGATAATCTTTAACAATTGCATGGCTTAAAAGGTATCAGAGACAAACCAGAAGGTGAGATTCTCTGGCTGTTCCCAGCAAGGGCGGTCTCCAAAGGGACACACACCAGGTCTGTGTTCAGGAGAAATGCAAGGAGCTCCGTCTACAGACTCAGACGTGAACCTTTTATCCTTCTAACTTCAACTGCTGTCCTTCTTGAGTTGCAAAATTGTCAGCTTTGTCTCTAGCCATCGTAGGCATGCTTTGTCCTGGTGAGCAAGGGCTGCAGAAAGCCCTGGAGGAGACTGGAAGTCTTAGTGATGCTTTGCAGGAATTATTTTTCCTGCAGGGGCCCTGATGGTGAAGCAGAGAGAGAGAGAGTGAGAGCCGCAGGGCACTTGTTGGTTTGGGGCTGTCTGGCCTCCGTGCTTTCTCACCGGCTCTCCAGGGAAGATGGTGGCTAATTAGGAGCAATTAAGCATGTTGTCAGCTGGGGGTGGACTTGAGCTTCCGAGGAGGGTGTAGGGATAACGTGCTTCAGGGTGGGTTTCCGTCTCCGGGGCATTCAGTGATGCGCGGAGAACTCTCATCACAGAGACAGTTTTCACTGGCTTATTTAACGGTGAGCTTCCCTTTGTCCACTGGCATGGGGGTTGCCTTCCTGGTGTAGAGGCTTCTACAGGAAAACTCTTTTCATGGGTTTCCTGTGAAGATTTATATCTTTATATGCTTGAGAACAGAGGTCCCTAACCACATCTGTACCCGGAGGGCATCAACCCACTGACGCCAGCATCCCTCCCCAGAGACTGCGGTTTAGCTGGTCTGGGATGTAGCTCAGGCTTTGGCTGTTTTAAAATGTCTCCCAGTGATTCCAGCATGCAGGTGAGGCTGGGGACCATGGCTTGAAGGCAGCCTGGTTTTCTCAGGGACTAAATTTCTTCATGGGGTGAATGGAGGTACCCGGGGCACTCAGGCCAGCCTCATCCTCCAGGTTGCTCTCACCCAGACCTTTCCCTGGTGCCGGGCAGCAGGACCCTTTTTATTTTCCTTGGTCCCCTGGAGCCCCTGGTAATAGGGGTGCCCTGGCCAGTGGGGTTGGGGTCCTGGCTGTTTCCCTTGTTAGCTGGACGCTGTTGTTTGGAATTTCCATGCTTCAGTTTTCTCCTCTGAAAAGAGGAGCTGTAATTGGACCTACCTGGTAGGGTCCTTACGAGGAGTGAACGAGGTAAGGCATGGAAACTTCTGACACATGTGTAAGCTCTTAGCGAGTGGTAGCTAGTTTTTGTTACCGTTATTTTCTCATGATTATTTCTTCTTATTATTACTATTACTAACTTCCCAGCTTGGCTGATAGCTATAGGTGGAGGAAATGATGATGGTTAGAAATAGTTGTCATAGGAATGAAGACACAGATGTAGAGAATGGACTTGAGGACACAGGGAGGGGGAAGGGTAAGCTGGGACGAAGTGAGAGAGTGGCATGGACGTATATACACTACCGAACGTAAGATAGATAGCTAGTGGGAAGCAGCCACATAGCGCAGGGAGATCAGCTCAGTGCTCTGTGACCACCTAGAGGGGTGGGATAAGGGAGGGAGGGAGGGAGGCGCAAGAGGGAGGGGATATGGGGATATATGTATACGTATAGCTGACTCTCTTTGTTATACAGCAGAAACTAACACAACATTGTAAAACAATTACAGTCCAATAAAGATATAAAAAGATAAATACGCCAATAAAGATGTGGAAAAAGGAAGAAATATTTGTCCTGAGATGGAGGGTTGGGTTGGCTACTGAGTTTTAGAGGTTTTAAAGCGTCAGAGGATACAAAGGGAGGCACTCTTGTCAGAGTAAACCTGGCAATCAATCACCCCGCTCAGAAAACGGGGACCCACATGCCTTTCTGAGGGAGGAATGAGCCCCGAGTTGACACCGTGTGTTCAGGAATACGGCTGCTTGGGTCCGATTCTTCTTTCTACCTACCTGCCAAGTGACACTGGGCAGCTTCCTTCCACCAGGGGTTCTCAAACTGGAGGGTGCGTGGGGTCACCTGGGGGGCCGGTCAAACCCCAGCGGCTGCCCGCATCCCAGGCTCTGACTCCTGGGTCCAGGTGCGGCTGGGCAGCTGCGTTTCGAGCAAGTTCCCGGCAATGCTGTGGGTGGTGGTCGGGGAACCCCACTTTGAAAACTGCTGCTTGAAACTGTCGACACTTCAGCGTCCTTGTCGGTAAAACGGGGTTAACGACAGTATCGAGCGTGTGCACAGTGCCCCCCACAGCGCCTGGCGTGTGGTGCGTGTTCAGGAAATGTTGTTACTATTGCACGTGAGAATTTGAGATTTGAAACTGTTTTCTTTTGAAGTCGGCAGCACAAGAAAAGACCATTCCATAAAGGGATTTGGGCTCGAGCACCTGTCAACCTGAATTGAAGATCATATGCAGTTAGATTCTTTCCCCAGACCTCACCCCGAAATAAATGGCAGATGGACTAAAGACCTGATGTCACAGAATAAAACCCTCAACCTATAGGAATGCTGAAGGAATTGACGGGGCCGCTTTTCCAGGGAGGACAGTGAATGCTGGAGTCCTGTAACAGGAGGAAAAGAAGCTGGGTGGGCCCCGTGCCATTGTCCACCTGCCACCTGTGGGGAAAGCTGGGGAGACCACAGGATCTGCCTTCTAGAAGCTTCTGGAGAGATGAGCTGTAGGGTTATGAAATAGCAGGCTACACACAGCCCAAGGCAGCACGTAGGGTGCCTGTTGAGGGTGGAGGAACCCACAGGAAGGCGAGCTCGTGCGCTGGGGCTTTCAGGATGCCTGGGGGGATGGTGAGGTCCGGTCCACGCAGATGCCACAGAGGGCATCTCAGGTGGCATGCCAGGGGTGTTCATGTGGGTGCTCAGCTCATCCCAGTTCCCCCCGAGGCTTACCAGCTTCAGCCCTGAATCCGGGGTCCACCCCTAGTCCCAGGCAAACCAGGACGGTCAGTCAGCCCTGTTCGTGGGCAGGGCCTGGCCCATCCAGCTGGCGTGCGCGGTGTTTGTCAGGGGGCTGTGTGGCTAAGGCGGGGTTGACCGGGTCCTGGACTCACCAGGAATCACCTGCCTGTGTTGAAGGAGCAGAGAGGCACGCTCTCCATCTGGGTTAGGCGCCGACCCCTTCCTCTAGCCGGGACTTCAGAGGACTCTGGTTGGAGGCGTGTGGAGCTGTTTTTGCAGAAGGAGAAGTGATTCCTTGGGTTCATAAATGCATGCCTTTCACTGAGAGCTGTTAATATTTCTTTTGAGAAAAGTGAGTCTGTTTCTACTCATCTCAGCAGGAGAAAAACACCACAGAACAAAGAAGTGCGTGTGCGTGTGTGTAGAATCTTTTATTTAAGGAGATCACGGTACGTTGCTGGGATGAGTAGGGTTGGTGGCCCCTGTGAGGGTCTTCCCTGCTTCCTTGCTGTTACTGACTGGAGCTAGATTATTAAGGGAAAGTCCTGGAGATAAGAGTATTGATGTTTCAGTTCCTGGTTAGCAAGTCTGATCTACTTTCAGTCACCAACTTTCGCAGAGAGGGCTTAGGACACAAGGCCAGGCTCCCAAGCATTTAACCCGGGCTGCTCTACACAAAGCCTGGAGGAGATTAACATCGGAAGGAATCCCTGACTTTGCCATTGCAAATCCCACCTCCCTGGGACCTGCGGGTACCAAAGGAGAATTTTAATCATATTTGGGACGCCACTTTCATCAAAACATACGTTGCATATACGTTCTGTGAGCTCAGCTGTGTGGTTGCCTCGGTGGACGCCTAGGGGAAACTTCATGGAGCTCACTATTTCCTTTGGGAATGAAAGCAGAAACTCCTATGTTAAACTGATGACAGGACAATAGATGTAATCAGGTGACAAAATGACCACGCTGTGAAGTGAGGCGGCCCCAGATGCTTTAGGTAACATCAGTCCCGTGTATCTGAATGACTCCCTCTTGCGTCTCCTGCAATCTTTCTGATACTGAAAATGACAGCGTCTCGGGTTGGTGCTGAAGCATCATTACCGCCTCTCCCGTGAGAGTCAATCTCCTTTCGGCTCTGGTGTGAAGGGCAGGTGTTGGGCGCAGTGACTGGGACAGGCCAGGGGTTTAGCTAAGACCTGATGATGTTCGGTTTTTCTTGTATTTATTTTCATGGTTACCATTTAGAATAAATGCTACTTGTTCTTCATTTCAGTGTAATGAAATCAGGTCTCCTGGAAAGTGAGTTTATTTGAGAAAGTGTTAATAGAAAGTGAATTGACCTAAATACAAAAGATTTCCAAATGAACAGCGCAGGTGGCATGGGGATATGGCACGGATAGGGAAGGGGGAGCTGCCTGCCTGCGGGCTGGGAAACACTGATGTGGAGCTCAGCGCTCGAGAAGGGGCTGGAGGCTGGAGGGGGTGGAAGGAAGGCTTCTTGGAGGAGGTGGGACTTGAGTGGGGTCGTGGAGATTGGCGAGGAGTTGGAATGGTGGGCTAGAAAGGAGGAGGGACATTTCAGGCAGGGGCTGGGAGAACAGTGGGTGCAAAGCCTTGGCGATAGGAATGGTGCTGGAATGTTCTGAGAGCTGAGCTTCTGCCTGGGAGACACCTGCAGGCTTGTGTGGGAGGGAAGGAGCGGAGAGATGATTCGTGCCTGCAAGTGTGCTGTGGGCAGCTGCCAGCCGTCTGGGTGTGACAGCAAGTGAGGGACATCACTTCTCCCTGACTCTCTCCATCTTAATGTACAAATTCCCCTCAGGGCTGGACAAAGCTATGAAACCCAGTGATTTTGTAAGAGACGCTCTATTGCATATCCCCTGGCGGATCACTGAAAGGGCTTGTGGGCATTTTAAAAATGACTTTCAAAATAACTTTAAGCTGCTTAAACACATTTCAGAAAGACTGAGGAAATCGATAAGTAGAAAAACAATTAGCCGGTCTCCCACTCTCTACTTCGGTCCATTTTTTCTTGGTCTTTTCTTACTGACACTCTTTATTGCCTCAGGGTTGCGAGCTCTGAAGCTTAGGCGGCCGGGTCGAGGGAAATGAGTGAATCAGGCGAAACGCGGCAGAACTGGTACAGGTGCAGGCACAGCAGGGATGGGTCTTCCCTTCAGAATTCTGTGAGCTCAGTGTTGCTGCATCTTTTTGATCCCAAGACCCATGCCCAGGGCAACAGCTGGAGTGGAAGACGAGATGGGCGGTTCTCCCAGGCCGGGAGAGGAAAGTACAGCCCGGCCCAGCCCTACCAGATGGACCCAGAGAGGCCAACACGGGGCCAGAGCCGGCCACATGGGCTCCTCCAGCTTTTCCTGAGATGGTGCGAGAGGGTCTGGGCCATCCTTTGCTCCTTTCTGTGCTCGTCTCTGTCCAAAAGCTCTGCCCGCCCAGCCTCAGCCACTCGTTCAGGCTTTTTTCGACACAAAGATCTTTGCTTCCAGGCACCTGCCCGACTGCAGTGGAAACACGCCGTTTTGCAATCTCTCTCCTGGTGTGATTCATTTAGGACTCGGGCTTCAGTTGATGGCATGTGGAGAGTGCATATGCCTCTTGGCTCCGCGGCAGGGCTCCTGGGCGCTCGCAGCAGCTGGTGCTAAAGGGCCCCGACCGTCCTCCTGCCCTGCCAGCTCCGTCTTAATCCCCGTCTTGCTCCGGTTTCCATACATTTATCCACCACTTGGCTGGGGAGACGAGAACAGTTTGGTTCGATTCTCTTTTTTGGGTGACTTCTGTGGTCCTGGGTATGAACAAGCGCACACAGGGACCCATCTTCTTCGCCCTGGAGAGGGGAAGGAGGCACCTCTCTGGGGCTGCTCAAGGCTGGGATGCTACCCTCTGAGCCGCTCCCGCGGGCCGGTTACTTAAGGCTCTGAGGGTTGCGGCCAACCTGCGGAGACCTCAGACACATGAGGGGTGGAAGCCGCACCCCAGAGCATCTCACACATTCAGTAGCGAGCCACTTATTTCCTCCGTGAAACTCCCATGGCCCTGGACATGAGACCATGCATTTTCTCCTTTCCTTCCCTTCGCCTCCCTCCCTCCCTCCCTCCCTCCCTTCCTTCCTTCTCTTTTTTGTCTTTGCTTTGGTCTTATAGCTTTAAACTCTACATTTAAAGATACAGGACTGTCAGATGTCTCCACACTCAGGATAAAATTCAAAGCTCTCGCATTGTCTACAAGGCCCTGTGTAACCTGCAGCCCTTCCTCCTGCACTTCACCCACCCCCACCCCCACTCCCCGCTCCATGCCACCCCAGCCGATGGAGCTCATCCCCATGTCAGTGTCTTTGCACTGCAGTCTCTTCTACCCACAATGCCCTTCCTAACCATTTCACTCCCGCCCTTACTCCCTCTCATTCCCAATTCTGTCTCCGTCCAGACATCCAGGGGGCTTCTGGTAAACCATCTCCTTGGGGAAGAAATCCCACCCACCCCGAAACTCTGGTTTGTAGCATTTGCCCATTTCCATGGTGCAGGTACTTCCACTGGGATTGTTTTCGAGTTACTGGGTGACTTCACTGAACACAGAGCTGGGAGGAGGTGTGCAGACTCGGGTCTCGGGAACCTGAGTGACACATCCCTCCTCTTTCATTCATTCTCCATCTTCTTTACGCTGCTCTCTTTCTATAGTACTCATCACTACCTGGCCTGCTACGTCCATTTGCTGTGTGTCTCTTCCCTCCATGAGAACAGGGGCTTTGTCTGTTTTGCTCGTTGCAGGATGCACAGTGCCTAGAACAGTGCCCGACTGTTGCAGGCATTCAAGGAATGGGGAAGAACTATTAACCATAAATAGATATAACGTAGCATTGTTCGGAACAGTAAAAAAAAAAAAAACAACCCTGGAAACATCTTGTATTTTGATTGATAGGGGACCTGGCTTTACCTTGTTTGAAATTTCACGTGTGTTGCTTAGAGATTCACATAGTTGGCATCTAATCCTGTATCAGCCTGAGAAGTTTCGACCATGCTGCAGTAACAAACATCCCCCAACTTCGGATGCTTATTTGTTGCTCAAGCTGCATGGCTGTCCTGGGATGGCAGGACTCTGCTCACTGTGGCCCCTCGCAGCCACTGTCTGAGCCGTTGCTGGCTGTCCTGCAGAGGCGCACAAGCTGGGAGCACCTGGCTCCAGTTGCTGAGTCCTCTGGTCCAGAAAGTGGTACCTGTTACTTCTACTCACAACTAATTGGTCAGAACTGGTCACGTGATCCCACCCAACACAGGGGTCCAGGAAGTTCAGTCTTCCCTGTGAGCGGAAGGGAGACTGGGTTGTAAGGTGGGGCTGCTCGTGGCTTCCAGGTACCCCCTGTGGCGTCCAGGAGGAAAGTCACAGACCACCTGTCACACCTTCCCTAGGTCCCCGGCAGTCTGAATCCCCGTGTGCCACTGAGGGTGCAGCTTATGAAACCTCTTTCTCACCTGGACTCCAAAAATGCAAATCTGCCTCTGGGGCTGGGCTTAGAGACCCTCAGTCTGAACCCAGAGGGGTGCACCTGGAAAGGCACATTGCACGTGGAGCAGTGCACACACGTGGGGAATTTTATTTATGTAAGAAGTAAAACGATGGCAATGACAGAAATGCTCTAGGAGGAAGTAATTTGCCCCAGAATTCCCCTAGCTCTTTTGGGAACAGAATGAGATGAGAATTAGAGTCCCCAGTGTGAGGATTTTCTTCAGCTGGCAGGGGCAGGGACGTTCTTCCCCGCCGTCCATGTTTCTGGGGACTTGGTAGCTCATCCACTTGGATGTTTCTTCCTGCAGGGAGGTTCACCCTTGTTTTCCAAATGCTGCATCTTGACCTTATATATCTCCAACCAGAAACAATGTGGTGTGTATGACGGGGTTTTATCTTCATCCATTTGAGGATTTCCCCCCTCATTTTGGTGATGTCCCATTGCGGAGCGCAGGCTCCGGACGCGCAGGCTCAGCGGCCATGGCTCACGGGCCCAGCCGCTCCGCGGCATGTGGGATCCTCCCGGACCGGGGCACGAACCCGTGTCCCCTGCATCGGCAGGCGGACTCTCAACCACTACGCCACCGGGGAGGCCCTAGAAATCCTTTTGAAGGGAGAACAATTAAGCTTGACCTTATTATAGGAGCGTCACGTGAGCATGGTGATAATCTGTTTAAATGAAAACTCACAAGGAGACGGCAGAGCTTCGATCTCTGCTTGCCATTTTCATTCCCTTCAGAAATGGCAAGCCTTTTTTCTCCTTTCCTTCTGAATTCCATCCCGTGCCTGCAGAGTCGTGGGCAGAGGCTGGAAAGAGAGCCGGGGGCGACTTGAGCTGAAGGGGGATTTCTGCACCGAACAGTCGGCTCTGAGTCCGGGCACAGCCCCGGAGAGGTTTCAGAATTACCCCCATCTCAAGTTGAGCAGCGTTGGGCTGCGTGCAGCGTTTCTCTGCTTGCGCCACCTCCACTGCGCTGCTCTGTCCCCATCCTCAGCTGCTTCCTGTCACCAGGGACCGGAAATAGTCACCTGCCCCCAGCAAACACGCCCAGTCTCCCTCCTCCTGCCCTATGCTAGAGCCAGGTCTCCAGATTTCAAAGAAAAGGGCAAGGGAGCAAAGGGTGAAAAAGTTATTTTAAGACCCATTGCTGGGCTTCCCTGGTGGTGGAGTGGTTGGGAGTCCGCCTGCAGATGCAGCGGACCCGGGTTCGTGCCCCGGTCCGGGAAGATCCCACATGCCGCGGAGCGGCTGGGCCCGTGAGTCATGGCCGCTGAGCCTGCGCGTCCGGAGCGTGTGCTGCGCAGCGGGAGAGGCCACAGCAGTGAGAGGTCCGCGTGCCGCCAAATAAAAAAAAGACCCATTGCTGATGGCTGATCAGACTCAGATCCTGCAGATAATTAATTCATTTATATGGCTCATGTTATTAGCTCACCTAGATCTTCAGCAAACACACACACACAGATTTATCTTTAAAATCATTATACCAAAAATAGAGAACATTTTTATTTTTAAAATTAATTTTATTTTGAATTGAAGTATAGTTGATTTACAATGTTTCAGGTGTACAGCAAAGTGATTCAGTTATATGTATATATATATATGATTTATATATAATATAATTCATATATATGATTCTTTTCCATTATGGGCTATTACAAGATATTGAATATAGTTCCCCATGCTATACAGTACTTCCTTGTTATTTATCTGTTTTATATTATTTATTTGTAGAATATTTTAATAATATTTATTATTTATTTATAATTATAATAAATAATATAATTATTTATTGCTTTAAATATATAAATATTTAGTTATATAATATTTTTATATTATTTATTCTATTTATCTATTTTATATATAGTAGTGTGTATCTGTTAATCCCAAACTCCCAGTTTATCCCTCCCCTACTTTCCCCTTTGGCGACCACAAGTCTGTTTTCTACGTCTGTGCGTCTATTAAAGAACATTTCTAGATAAAGGCAAGTATTTACCTCTGATCCTACCCCAAATCGATAACTGATCCATCAGTTCTGCTTTCTCATCTCCCCTCTGCTCTATGAGTTTGTTCACGTAGATATGAAAACACACGTATACATACACACATTTCCTTTCCTGGCAGCGCTGTCGCCCTGCAGCGCCGCAGTTTCGCTCTGCTGCTCCCCTGCGCGTTGGCATCTGCCCCCTTCGCGCCCTGTGTGGGAGGCACTGGGCTCCTTTACTGCCTCTGCTTGGCGGCGGTTCGTGTCAGCCCGCGAGGAAGGTGAGCGCCTGAGTCGCTGCAGCTGCTGTGGACAGTTCACCTGCTGTCGATGCAGCAGGACATCTCTGCAGCGGAATTTCGGGGTTCTCACCACTTGCTCTCATGCCCCTCCCACCCCAGTCCCACCACGAGCTCCTGCCGTACTTCCGATTGAACTTCTAGGTTGTCAGACAAAGCCCCTCCGGCTGCTTGCCGAGCCCGTGGACAATGACTGTGGTCCAGTTCTATTTCCGTTGGCATTTTTCTCTCGGTCTCTGCTGCATATTCAACTCTGAGCTCCAGGAGGGCGGGCGCTTGGCCTAGTTTCCCCCCATTTTTGTGTTCCCAACACCTACAGCAGTGCCAGTAAGAAGTATGTGCTAAATTAATTAGTACTTTTTCCACCTACTGAAAAAAAACCAGACACTGACTACTGTTGACCATTACTCTTCCCATTTCATTGCTGCTGCCATTTTTATTGTGGGACTTCTGTTGATCTTTCCTGTAGTAAATCATCATCATGATGGAAGTGTGACGAGTGCTCAGATCGGGCCAGACGCGTCTCCTTGACTTACTAGAACTGTATGTGGCGTGGGAACCAGCACAGGGAGAGGTGAGCACGTGAACGGGTTAGACGCTCACTCACAGAGCGCCTGTAGGAGCTCGCACTTCCGCTCAAGCCTCTCTCGAATCCCAGGGCCCCACCTCTTAATTATCCCATGATATCGTTCTTTGTTTGATGTTTCTGCAGGTGTTGACATATCAACATTTTTCTCCTTCCTGATGTTTATTCCAATAAGAGGTCTACAAGTTCAGGTTTTCATGAGTCACGTCGAGGGCAAAAAATAAGGTGTCCAACAAACCTGTGTATCCTCTTCCTTAGCGTCTGAGTTTTAGAAACGACTGAGATATGTCATTTTGAGGCCAAAGTGGTGGTGTTCTCTCCCTGTAAAGTTGTGTGTAAAACGAATTCGTGTGTGGCAAAGCTGGTTTTTAACAAGGTCATCGTTGCCATAAACCCTTCAGTAGATGCCTTCTGATCCAGGCGTCAGCCCGCTCATGTCCAGTTTCCAGAGACTGGATTTGTGTCCACGTTGGGATCCCCTGCTGCAGGGTCTGTGGCTTAGCCCTGACTTGTGCAAGAGCATCAGTGGGGTGCAGTGAGTCTTTGGGGTCGCACAAGGACCAAGGAGAGGGAGCCCTGGAATTCTGTAGTTAGGTGGTTGGAGGAGACGCTTTATTCTCTAAGCCAGTGGAGGTTTACTCCTCTCCTGAAGGCTCCCTCAGTCGTCTCTTTAGGTATGAGGTGCCTGCCCTTTAGGTAATGATCAAGGTCATTGTGCCTCACTAGTGACATGAGAAGAGCCACGTGAGACTGTGGCAGGTGTCCGCAGGGTCGGCGTACCCTAGGCTAGCAGAGCGCTGACCGCCTCTGCGGTGTTCCCAGTGCATCATTTCATCTGATATGAATAATATTTATACGCGGAACTGAGACAACTATAAAATACAGGGACGCCTGCCCAAGCTGCTATGTAGGGTTTGCAAAGGAAGTAGATGGCCAATAGATGTTCCCATCATCAACAACTGGCTTGGATGTTTGGGCTGGCTGTGTAAGGAGGGTCGATGGCATTCTAGAAATCAACCCCAGGACCGTCTCTGTTTTTCCCCATTGGATAACACCCTGCTGTCCAGAAATAGTTTTATACCTGTGCAGACGCCTGCTTGGCACGCAGGTAACTCTGCCCACAGAAGAGGATCCGGCTGGAAGAGAGAGCGTGTTAAGCCACTTCCATAAGACATGTGTCTGTGGGGTCAGGGAACTGGAAGGGTTTTCGACAGATGTTTCAAAGCAGAGCATTTAGCTTTAAGCACCTGGGAAGAAACGTGCATATCGAGTTAGCAAGAGGGTCTGTTAGTGTGACAGCTGCTCTGACTGTGATGGGGTCTCGGGAGCCCGTCTCTCTGTTCTTCTGAGTTTCCCACAGGGCAGCCTGTCACCTTCACCTGGTATGAAAAGTTAGGATCAGAGGGTGGAGGGTTGAGCTTACAACAGTTCCCCGCGCTCAGGGACTGGCCCTGAGTCGGTGTAGGGACTGCGAGACCCGTCCACTTGCTGGAGCAGATCTGATCAGAAATACCACGGATCCGTGCCTGGCCGTCAGATTTGGGCTCCTGGGAATTTACCGTTCAGAGCGGAAGGTCTCGGGGTGCTGAAGCAAGGAGCAGCCCTCCGGGGAGAAGGTTCTTGAGCTCCTCTTGCTGGGTCCCCTGAGATATCCTGGGTTTGTCGTCTGGCAAGGTTGGCTGCTGAACTTGGCTTTGGGTGTTTCGAGACCCCACCATCCCAGCTGACGGTAGCCCGAGGCTATTTCTGTTGCTTGCAAAGGAAGAAGCTTGACTAAGGTGCAAGGGAGGGAGATGTTAGATTTCAGATGATTAGGAGTTCTTTTGGCTGATACCTAGCATCGACGGCAGTTCTGTGACAGTTCTCCTTTTCCTTCTTTGACACATGGCAGGTGATCTTGACAAGATGGCTTCAAGGCGCGGATAAGAGGGACTGAGGCTTATTTGAAAGACACACTTGTATCACTAGGGGTCGAGTCAGGGGATGGGGACCACACCAGTTATTTCAACACAGAGAATTATATATGCGTATACACGTACACAAGCAGAACTGTGACCCGGGTATTAGAGAATGACAAAGGCAGAAAGGGGGATGCTGAGTGGCTGACGTTAGGAACATTCAGAGGCACGGTGGATGGGACCCAGAGCCTCAAGTGAGGGCTGCTGACTGTTGTTGGTCCCCCAGGGGACACGATGATGGGAGAACTCCAAGTAGGCACCAACTGCTGCTCTTGGAACAACCTGCCCGTGTCCAGTTAAGTGCCGGGGCAGGGACAACAGTGACGGACAGCCTAAGAGATGATGCCCTTCTCCTTCCTCCATCCTTCCTGTCTCCCTAGCACCCCCTACTGGCGGAGTCAGACAGGGAGCAGAGGAGAGAGGGTGGGCTTGAGTGCCAGACAACACGCCTTCCCGCAAGGATACCAGAATGCACAGGACTGTCAATCGTAATATAGTGGCATTATAAACCCTAATTTATAAGAAAAGAAACAAACTAATAAACATCCACATACTTTATTAGTAGTGACAGATTGACTGTAGGACAGTTGACCTTGCCTTGTAATCATACACCTGTGTGCCAGACCCCCTGCCTGAAAACCTCAGGTCTAGAAACATGTTTTTGTGTCTTTAAATCACTGTTGTGTCTTATGAATCTACAGGATGTAAGTATATTGATATGAATACATTCTCATTATAACATTTTCAACAGTTTAGATATTTCAAAAGATCCCTTTGTTATAAAGAATTTTTGTTCTCCTGGACTGTATTTTGTGTTTCAGACTTTTCCAAAGTGAACCACTGTTTACATAAGCAAGTTAAATCTGGTCACAACACTTTTATTTTTAATTTTTAAAATTCAAGTATAGTTGATTTACAATGTTGTGTTAGTTTCAGGTGTACAGCAAGGTGCTTCTGAAAAAGAATATGTATATCTCAGATTCTTTTCATTTGTAGGTTATTACAAGATACTGAAGATAGTTCTCCGTGCTATACAGTAGTAGGTCCTTGTTGTTTATCTCTTTTATACACAGTAGTGTGCATCTGTTAATCCCAAACTCCTAATTTATCCCCCCACCCCCTTTTCCATTTGGTAACCATAAGATTGTTTTCTATGTCTGTGGTCACAAATCTTTATACCAACTTTCCTCACTCCTTTTAGTCTCTTTATACTCCCCCCTTTATACTCCCAACTCCTTCTGCCCTAAAAGTATCTTCTCTTCTCTCCTGTTCTGTACACTTAACCCCGCCCTCACTGCCCAAGTTGTAGGTGTAGCTAGTTCACAGATTTAACTCCTCATTGATGACAGATTCCACTGCATGGTGCCTGTATTTGACAAACTGCTGGATACAAAGTGCGTTGCCTCCAGTACAAGTTTTCAGCTGTTTCCCACTCCTCCTTGAGAGTCAAAGCAATATTACTTAAAAGCCCATCCAATATGGCCGGGGATCGGTTCCTTCTCCCCATCTGTCCAGCAGAGTTGGGGCGTTGTGTGGTTACAACCTGGAGATACACGGTTTCTATTTATTTCATTAACTATTCTTCTTCTTTTTTTAAAATAATTAATTAATTAATTACTTTTGGCTGTGTTGGGTCTTCGCTGCTGCACGTGGGCTTTCTCTAGTTGCAGCGAGCGGGGGCTACTCTTCATTGCGGTGCGCGGGCTTCTCATTGCGGCGGCTTCTCTTGTTGTGGAGCACGGGCTCTGGGTGCGTGGGCTTCAGTAGTTGTGGCTCACGGGCTCTAGAGCGCAGGCTCAGTAGTTGCGGCACACGGGCTTAGCTGCTCCGTGGCATGTGGGATCTTCCCGGGCCAGGGCTCAAACCCGTGCCCCCTGCATTGGCAGGTGGATTCTTAACCACTGTGCCACCACAGAAGTCCCTGACTGTTCTTCTTGTGTTAACTTTTGTGCTGCTGTGTGAACAAGTGAGGCTCCAATAAATAAAAAGATCTACAGAGTGAGGCCCCATACATGTTTTGGAGCCAAAAAAATTCAGAGAGAGGAGGAAATGGGTCTGCTTTGTAGCTGAGATATCAGCAGAAACACTGAGTTATCCTACAGATATCAAGAAAGTGGGGAATGGCTTGGTGCTTTTCTAAGATGAGAAAGGCCGGTCATCTCCATGTTTATCTATTTAATTTACAACAATTTATTGAGCCGCTGTTCTTTTCCAGGCCCTGCTGTAGGTGCTGGGATCCTTTGAAAACAAAGCACAACTCTCCCCCAGAACTCCCATTCTACTGGGGACAGACAGAAAACAGTAATACGTAATCAAAGAGCAAGAGAGTGGACTTGCTGGCTCATACGATAATTCTGTGTTTATGAACCTCCAGACTTCTTCCACAGTAGCTGTACTGCTTCCCAGGCCTGCTAGCAATTTCTGCACATTCTCACTGACACTTGTAATTTTCCTTTTTTTTTTTTATTATAACCATCTCAGTGGGTGTGAAGCGGTGTCTCCTTGTGGTTTTGATTCGCATTTCTCTAATGACTAAGGATGTCGGGCATCTTCTCAGATGCTTGTGGGCCGTTTATTGGACTATATGCCACCAGGTTGTTTATGTTACAAGGGTTAATTTTATTTTTTGTGAATCTCACCTCAGTTTTTAAAAAAATCTTTAAAAGAAGTCAAAGATGTTGCATACTTTAATGGGAAATGTTTTGGAAAAAATATAGTGTTTAGGGGACCAGGGACACGAGATGGGGAGGAGCTGGCTGGAAGGAAGTTGGAGATTTTTTTTTTTTTTTTTGCGGTGCGCGGGCCTCTCACTATCGCGGCCTCTCTTGGTGCGGAGCAACAGGCTCCGGACGCGCAGGCTCAGCGGCCATGGCTCACGGGCCCAGCCGCTCTGCGGCATGTGGGATCTTCCCGGACTGGGGCATGAACCCGCGTCCCCTGCATCGGCAGGCGGACTCTCAACCACTGCGCCACCAGGGAAGCCCAGAAGTTGGAGATTTTTTAAAAGGTGGCAGGGTGGCCTCTGCAAAGAGAGAAAATATGAGCCAAGACTGGAGGGGTAGAGGAGTTACAGCCAAATAGATTTCTGGGAGAACAGCTTCCCAGGTAGGAAGGACAGCCAGCGCAAAGGCCCTGAGGCAGGGACTGCCTGGCGTGTTTCAGGAACAGCAGGCACAGCTAAAGCAGAATGAGCGGGGAGGAGGGGGGGGATGTAGCAGGAAATGAGGTCCAAGAACTCAGATCATACAGACATTTGTAGGCCTTGGAGGAGTTTGGCTTTTTTTGTAGAATTAAATGGAAAACCTCACTACAAATAACTCAATTTCATTTCTTTTTATGGCTAAGTAATATTCCAATGTATATATGTGGTGGATGGACCTAGAGACTGTCATACAGAGTGAAGTAAGTCAGAAAGAGAAAGACAAATACCGTATGCTAACATATATATATATGGAATCTAAAAGAAAATGGTTCTGAAGAACCTAGGGGCAGGACAGGAATAAAGATGCAGACGTAGAGAATGGACTTGAAGAAACAGGGGTCGAGAAGGGTAAGCTGGGATGAAGTGAGAGAGTGGCATGGACATATATACACTACCAAACGTAAAATAGATAGCTAGTGGGAAGCAGCCGCATAGCACAGGGAGATCAGCTCCGTGCTTTGTGACCACCTAGAGGGGTGGGATGGGGAGGGTGGGAGGGAGACGCAACAGGGAAGAGATATGGGGATATATGTATACGTATAGCTGACTCACTTTGTTATAAAGCAGAAACTATAAACACGACATTGTAAAGCAATGATGTAAAAAAAAAAGAAAGAAAGAAATGGAAAACTACTGCAGGGTTTTGAATGGAAAAATGATGTAAGCTGACTTACAGTTTCAAAGGAGCCCTAGCAGCTGTGTGGGTGGAGGGAGATATGGTATTACGATAAGGGAGGAGGGATGCTGGTTGTATATACACCCCAATTACTACTCAGTTTGCATAGGGGATGATTTAGCCATGGGTTTGAAGCAGCTGACCTGGTTTAACTAACATGATGGAAAAAATAATTGCTCTCGTATAGAGCCCTGGCTGCAATAAGGTGTACTGGTTTACCCTTTCAAAGGATATTAGCATTTATATAAAAGCTCGCAACACAGACTCAATTATGTTACCATTTTTATATTTTGTTCCCTGTGTACCTCCTCTGTTCATTCCTTTGAATGACATCATTAGTAACTGGCGATGAATCCCAAACCTTCTCCTATTAACTTTTTTTTTCTTTGCGGTACGCGGGCCTCTCACCGCTGTGGCCTCTCCCGTTGCGGAGCACAGGCTCCGGACGCGCAGGCTCAGCGGCCATGGCTCACGGGCCCAGCCGCTCCGCGGCACGTGGGATCTTCCCGGACCGGGGCATGAACCCGTGTCCCCTGCATCGGCAGGCGGACTCCCAACCACTGCGCCACCAGGAAAGCCCTCCTATTAACTTTTGATCTGGAAATTCAACCCCATCGACATTGAGACACACATTTGATCTTTCCTTGCGTTTTGCATTTGAACCGATTCCGCTTCCTCATGTTCAAGCTAGTTATTGGACGTGGAGCCGGAGGTGTCACCTAGATATCTTGTTGAGAAAAAGCCTCAGTGGGAGCCTAGGAACGTGTTCCAAGCGTCTGGCAGTTCACTTCTTTGTGGAGGAAAAACGTACCCCGGTTTAAAGGGCACCGGAAATATTACAAAATCCACTGGGTGGGTCCTTTCGTGTCACCTTCACTTAAGACTTCTAAGTGGTGTTTGAAAAGCCCGCTTAGATTTAGAACGGAATACAAGGTAACAGTTTTTCCACGCATGCCTTTTGTGCCGCCTGAGTGGGTTTACAGCTTCTAGTTCAGTCCTGGGTTAGACAGAAAGATCAGATCAGCCGAGTCCAGAGCGGACTCCGCCAGCCGTCAGTCACAACGGTCACACTGTCAGAGGTTTCTGTTTAGATTTTATTAAATGCACAGCGAGTTGCCCCTGGCCCAGCGATTTTCCTCTGCCTTTCAAATTCCCTGCACTCTGGCAGGTGCCCAGTGGAACTCTGACAAGCTGTCAGACCCAGGCGATTCCTACGGAACTGACACGACATCTGGTTGCTTATTAACATCCATTTCCACCCCCCCACCCACTTATTCCTGCCAAACCGCTTTCCAGGTGGCTCCCATGCTCTCAGTCTGTGCACCCACCCTGCAGCCAGGGGCCATCTCCCCTGGTTTTAGAGCCGCCCAAGACAGTCTAAGCCTCAGGCATTGCACTGTGTTTTGTCTGAGTTCCCGTGCTGCCGTGTATACCAGCTGTTTGCCCCAAAGCAAATTACCCCCCTCTCCAAGCCTCAGTTTCCCTCTCCATAAAGTGGGTGCAATGATCGTGTTAAGAGGTGACGTTTCATGTGTGTTTACCATGCTGTAAGTGCTCTGCATAGATTTCCACACGTGGATGACTAGTTCCACGTGTGGAACAACTCCGCGTGCACAACTCCCCGAGGCAAGTGTCCTTTTGTATCTTACAGCTGAAGCACCTGAGGTGTAGAGCAGGTAGGTAGCTCGCTCAAGGTCCTCCAGTTGGAAGGTGGTGGAGTTGGTGGTGTCTATAGACAGGTAAATGGATAGAGAAGGCGTATGTCTACTGTGGAATAGTGTTCAGCCACGAGAAAGGAGGAAATCCTGCCATCTGCAACGTAACGGACCTTGAGGACATCATGCTAAGAGAAGGAACCAGAGAAAGACAAATACCGTATGATACCACTTATGCGTGGAACGTGAAAAAGCCAGGTTCATAGAAACAGAGAGAAGAAAGGCAGTTGTCAGGGGCTGGAGGGGTGGGGATGTGTGAAAGTGGTCCAAGGAACAACTTCCATCTGCAGGGCGAGTCAGTTCTGAGAATCTGATGTACAGCATGGTGATCAGAGTTAACAGCACTGCATTACATAGACTTGAAAGTTGCTAAGAGAGCAGATCTTAAATGGTCTCATCACACACACAGATGGTAACTATGTGAGGTGATGGAGGTGTGAACTAACCTTATTTAGTAATCATTTCACTTTATCTATACATGTATCAGATCATCATTGTACGCCTTAAACTTACACAGTGTTACATGTCAATTCCATCTCAGTAAACCTGGGGCCAGGGAAAGAAAGCAGTGGAGTTGAAATCCAAGCCCTCGCTAGTTTCAGGGTGGTGAGACTTCCGAGCCGGGATCCTTGGTCACCGCCCCCTGCACCCGCAGAGCCGTGAAGACGGAAGGTCTCGTGTAAGTCAGGATCCCACAGCCGTGCTGAGTGCGCGGTCTGCCCTTGGCTGGTGGGAACTGTGGCTGTTAAGAGAAGTCTGGGTTTACTTGACAATTTCAGTATCATGACCACGTAGATAAATTATTTGAGAAAACATAGTGTGGACGGTAAAATACAGCAGCATTTCAGCAACGGAAAGTGTCGACCCAGAAGGTGGCCAGAAACGCGGATCGCAGGCTCCTTCCTGCCGCTCCTTCCTACCGCCGGTAGATCAGAACCACCTTCTTCACAAAGCGACTCAGTGGCCCTTTGGGACTTGGGAAGGGCTCCTGTCAGGCCACCTGCCCCTTGCACTTGAACCCAGAGCAGTGAGTTAAGGTAGGGCTGACTTCACCGCTGCCCTGTCCCTCCTCTCTCAGACTCTCCATCCTTAGGTTGGCAGGACATTCTTCTACTTGGGTCCCCGGAGCCGGCTCTGACTCTTCTGCTACAAACCTGCTTGATGAGTACTGGACCTCCGTAGGCCGCAGGTGGCCAGTGGCGGCTCTCCCTCTGTCACCATCGCTGGGAGGGAGGGAATTCATGCCTTTAATCTCAGGAAGTGGGAAAGCACAGCTCCACCCCAGCAGCTGTGTTTGTTTGCAGAGAGAGGTGTGTTTGTCGGTGATCACAAAACGTTATGATGCCGTACGTCCAAACTGATCATAACCGTGGAGATGTTTATTTTCAGACTTATCTGGGGTGCTAATGGCTCCCATGTCGTTAGTGAGCTATTCTCCGTGAGACAATGAGAGAGAATGATTCGGGTGGGTTTGGTCAGCTGAAAAAACGCTCAGGAATGGCCCCAGGAAAATTGACTGTGCTGTAAATTTGTTTGTTTCATTCCTGGGTGAACAGAATCGAATCATGGGCAACCTAATGATAGTAACAATAGGCTAATAGTCAGTGAGCGTGTGCTCTGTCCAGGCCCTGTTCTGAGCTCTGTGTTCGGTACATACTTATACCTGTTTGCTTAGTTATCTGTCACAGCGACCCCATGACATAGGTGACATTGTCACCCGCACTTTTCAGAGGGGGAAATGGAGTTACGGGGGCTAAAGAGATTGCTCAAAGCCGCTACCACATGGGCAGGGAGAGGGCAGCTGTGGAGCAAGGTCACGGTACTGACCACACACAGCTCCAGGGACAAAACATGATTAACAATGTAGCTTTTTATCAGTCTCTCAAGGTAGCCGTACTAGTCACCTACTGCTCTGTAATGAATCACCCCAAAGTCAGTGGCGTGGGACCACACACACTGTCTCACAGTTTCTGAGGGTCAGGAATCCAGGCTCAGCTTAGCTGGGTCTCTGGCTCAGGGTCTATAATGAGTTTGCAGTCAAGCTGTCCGCTGGGGCAGCAGGCATCTCACTGGGGTGAGATTCTCTGCCCAGCTCACTCACCTGGCATGGGCAGGTCAGGAGATCACCCCCAGCTCACTCACCTGGCCGGGGGCAGGTCAGGAGATCACCCCCAGCTCACTCACCTGGCCGGGGGCAGGTCAGGAGATCACCCCCAGCTCACTCACCTGGCCGGGGGCAGGTCAGGAGATCACCCCCCGCTCACTGTCCCAGCTGCTTCAGGCTTAGCTCCGTGCTGGCTCTTGGTCGCAGACGTCTACATGGGGCTCCCCACAAAGCCTTTTGCCACATGACAGCTGCTTCTCCCCAGAGTGAGGGACGCAAGGCGAGAGAGAGAACCGGAGACACCCTACAGTCTTTTAATGACCTAATCTTGGAAGTGGCACGCCATCAACAGTGCGAGTGGTGAATAAGCGGGGAATACTGATACAATTTTGGACAAAAAACCCAGAGAGAGTTACTGAGCTACGTCCTCCCACTTTAAAGACCCCAGCAGACGGGGAGATGGGAGCAGTCACGAAGGAAGAGGTCCGGTGACCGAGGCGCCACGGTGTTGGGGGTTCAGTGTGGACTGCTGCACCGCGTCTGAGGCAAGATGTATATGAGTGTGGGGCTGGGGAGGTGGGGCCAGAGACACTGCAGGGGCCACAGCTTTCTGACCTTTGGACTTGAAGCCCGGATTTTAAGTTGTGCGCCCAGACCTGGCCTCACTGCGCACGTTCTCAGGACCCGCCTCTTTTCGAGGCACTTTATAAAGGATCTTCAACCTGCAGTGGAACGGCTTGGGTGGAGGACACCATTCATTCCACCAGCTCTGGCTGGAAAAGAGCGGGTCTTCCAGCACTGATCAGCTGGTCCTCTTGGGGCCTGGGTGCGTGACGCCCTCCACCCAGGGAACTCTCGCGCCCCGGCAACACTGACCCCACCCCGGACCACGCTAGAGGACCGGCTGCTGACGAGGATGGAAAGGTTTCTGTTAAAAGAGCAATCATGAAAACAAACATTTTTGCTGTCTGAGTGGCCCAGGCTCAGGGCTGAGAGGAATCCTGCCTTCCTGGCGACCAAGTCTGTCCTCATTTGACCGGTTAAAAATGCACCTGGCTGTGACACGGAAAGCCAGGGGCGGAGTCTGGGAGGTCATTTCTTCCCGTGTCCTCACGGTCGGCTTATCCAAACGCCTTGGCCGTAGAAGATGCTTTCCGCCGCCGGCAGTGTTGAGTCTTTGCTGGGCAGGCAGCTGTGTGGAGGCAGCTGGGAGGGCAGGCTGGGCGTCAGGCTGCCCCGTTTATGCCCGACTCCACCTGCGGCTCGCGTGTGACATCGGGTGAGGGACCCTCTCCCTGTGCCCTGGTTTTCCCACTCATAAAATAGGGGTAGGGCTCCCCTGGTGGCGCAGTGGTTGAGAGTCCGCCTGCCGATGCAGGGGACGCGGGTTCGTGCCCCGGTCCGGGAAGATCCTACATGCCTCGAAGCGGCTGGGCCCGTGAGCCATGGCCGCTGAGCCTGCGCGTCCGGAGCCTGTGCTCCGCAACGGGAGAGGCCACAGCAGTGAGAGGCCCGCGTATCAAAAATAAATAAATAAATAAGGGTAACAGTAGTGCCCACCTTATGGTGTTTGGTAACTTAAAATAGATACAGATAAAAGGCTTAGAATGGCACCTACTTAGGGGTTCAGTGCTTGTGAGTTATTGTTTCTGCTTCTCCAATTGGACAGAGGGTAGACAGGAGAGCTGATGTCTCTTACACAGTCAGAGAGAAAGAATCCATTGAAAATATTCTATCATCTGTCTATCTATCTGTCTATCATCTGTCATTTATATCTATCCATCATCTGTCTATGTATCTGTCTCTCTTGCGGGAGGGTTAGATAATAAAGTAGGCATTTCATTGTTTTAAGGAGAAATACATTCCGTCCCATATTCTCCGACCCAGACATTCTTTTATTCCGATCTGGCGTCGCCCGCACTCACCGATGCAGTTTACTGTCCCTGGTGCTTCTCTTCTGTCTTTACCCAGATCCACAGACTTTCCCTGCCTGCGTGTTCATAGGCAGGCTGGTGGTGCGTGTGTCGGTATGCTAGGGCTGCCGTAACAAAGGGCCACGAAGAGGGTGAACTAAACAGAAATTTCCTTTCACACAGTCCGGAGAGCAGGAGTCTGAGGCCACGGTGTCTGTCAGTGGGGCAGGCTCCTTCCGGAGGAGGTTGAGAAGGGGCTTCTCCGGGCTTCTGGGGGTGGCTGGCAATCCTTGGCTCACAGGCATCACCCCGCCGTCTGCTCTCATGTTCCCGTGGCGCTCTCCCTGGGTGTGTGTCGATGTTCAGGGTTTCCGTTTCGTAAGGATGGCAGGCGTATTGCATCTGGCCCACCCTACTCCAGTATGACCTCCTCTTAACTAATTACATCTGCAAGGACACCATGTAAAAATAGGGTCACATTCTCAGTTTCTGGGTGCGAGGACTTCAGCATATGAATTTTGGGGATACACAATTCAAACAATAACAGGGTAAAGCCATTTCCTCTGGGTCAGGACACTGAGACTCAAAGAGGTGATACGTCTTTTAAGCCTTGGCCTTTGAGATCCAGTAATGCCGGGTCGCACCCGATGGTCTTGTGCTCTGCGTTCTCCCCTCCTGACCTCCTGACCCACTTGCAGTCCTCTCCATCCCATCCCGTGACCCCAGGAACTGATCCTGTGCACTGCCCCGCCTGGGCTCCCGGCCCTGGACCTTCCAGGTGGGTTCGTCCAAAGAGAAGAACCACCCCGAGGTTGAAGGGCGGTGGGAGAGAGGTCAGGGGTTTCTTCCCCTCCCCTTCCCTCCCTGGATGCGGTATCTCCGGCCGGGCTGCACCCTACCCTTATGGTTCCAGCTTGTCGCCTTGTCCCTTCAGGCACAGGGCTGGTAGTGGCCTCCCACGGTGCCTGAGCACGGGGTCCCTGCCCCTCCCTGTGGGACATCCACCCTCCCCACACCCTTCTAGACAGTTCCTTCCTTAACTGTTTAAAAGCCCAGCTGGAGGAGCCGTCTGTTTCTAGGTAGCACCCTGATGGATACCACTTCCCAAGTTCCCATCATTTGTGTTAGACACATGGTAAAAGAAAAATGATGCAAAGAGCTAGAATGGATTACAGGTCTCCAGGGCTGCTTGGAAACCCCTTGATCTATCGGCTGTGAATCTATCCTGTGCAAGCAATGAAAGGAGCAGGTCATGGCTGCATTGCTTCTTACTCTTAATGAAGATCTGGCCAAAGGGAGCGCATATATATGCCACCAGGGCGGTCCTGCTGTGATGTGATGACAACACACACACACACGCGCACACACGCACACACGCCAAAGAACCCTGCTTTTTAAAAATAGAATCTCTTGCAGCCAGGAACCGAAGTACAGCAGGCCTTGAACCCTAGTCAGAATCGAATACACCGCGGTTAATTTTGTTCATTTTCTCTCCTCCTTTCCAAAGGACAAGGGGGCCCAGAAACTCACCTGCGGTGCCTTGCGGTTGCCGTGGCAACCGCGGACGTGCCTGTGGGCGCCGCTTCCTCTGTGTGCGTGGCAGTGAGCCTGGCTTGTTGAAGTGCATTTCTGGGCGCTGGGCTGCACGGGGGCCTTTTATGATGTCGCTCACAGTGGAAGCAGATGATTATTAAGTTGCGCCAGACATGGAGCATCATTTTCAAGATCTCAGACAATCTCCCTCCTCTGGTTTGTGTGGCCTTGCATGGGCAGCTTTGTGTCTTTGCTGTTTTATATAGAAATCCTTCCAAGGTCAAAGTCATAATAACATCATAAAACGCCTCCCGTAAATCAGTGGTGAGGCTGTTGATTGAATATTGGTCCGCCCTCCACCCCCACCCCCCTAAGATAGGTCCCCCGTTAAATGATAAGCCATTTACATTGTTTTCTGGGGAAATAGATATATTTACACTTTGGTTAGTTGCCACGTCGTGCATTTCTCTGTAATGTGATCATGTCTTTGCCATCAAATGAAATGCAGTGGTGTGTGCTCAGAGCTGTATTTATGATCCTTGAGTTCATTAGATGGAATAAACTCCAGAGGCTCAAATATAAATATTAAAGGTCATTTGTGTCCAAGCCAGCGAGGGATGTAGAATGTGAAGCCCTCGCTGTCCCTGATTTTGCCTAACGGCTGCCATAACCAGAGGCTGAAATGGGCTTGTGGAATTTGTTTTTCCTGCTAGTCCTTTATGCTGACTCTTTCCTGATGTATCTTAACAGAGGCAGGAGCTCTCCGAGAGGACCCAGGTCAGGGTAGTGGTGAGGCGCCGAGCCCTGGAGCAAGATTACCTACTTGGGTTCAGGTCCCGGCTTTGCCTTCGCCTCTCTGTGACATCAGGCAAAAGCCATCTTACGTGCTGCACCTCAGTCTTTGCTCTACGAAATGGGCATGGTGATAGCACCTACCTCACAGAGCCATTATGAGCCTTGAATAAATCAGTGTTTCTAAAATGGTCAGAACAGCACACGATAAATGAATCTGAATGTTTGTCCAATGAATAAAATAAATATTTAAGAATGCTGTTCACACCAGGGATGCTATGCACAGAGAGGAAAGACCAGTGAAGACACAAGGGAGAAGGGGGGCCATCTGCAAGCCAAGGAGAGTGGACTCAGAAGATACCTAACCTATGGACACCTTGATCTTGAACTTCCAGCCTCCAGAACTATGAGAAAATACATTCTGTTGTTTAAGCCACCCAGTCTGTAGTACTTTTGTTATGGCAGTCCTAGCAAACTAATATTGTTGCTGTATAAGAATACTGTAGAAATGAAATTTTAAAAAAAGAATGCTATTCAATAGTGCTTTCACTAACAACTTCTCTCATCCAGTTTTATTCTTCAGCCTAGGAACTGTCGTTGAGTCATGAGAGTGATGTTAATATGGTCACGTTAGGAGGACTGTGTATTATATCCATTTTCCGTAACCGCAAAAGTGAGATTTCATATCTAGTTTATATCCTTTCTCTACCAGGTTGTTTTTTTTTTCTTAATCTCAGGAGAGTCACTAAAGATACTTGAATGATGGAACAGGAAGATAGTAACTTCTAGTGTTTTCTCTGACCACTTGCTATGTCCTAGGCATTGTAACAAGTGTTGAATCGGAATTATGAATTTTTTAGGGCCCAGAAAAGGCCTAGGAGTTGGGTAAGAATTGAGGAAACTACAGCTGACAGCAGTTGTGACTGATCCAATATTGCGCAGCGAAGTAGAAGGTGGAGTGGGGATTTGAAACCGGGATCGCCGTATCTGCTGTCCTTTGTCATTATACGTGTCTTCTCTTTTTTGGTCTGTGTGCAACTCTCTGCTCCCCAAGATCAGTGAGTTAACAGACTGTCCCCTGTTCATACACTAAACTTGGAACGCGGCTGGTCCACAATAACCGTTTGCTGGACGTATGAACGATTATTGACCGCTTTCCACCGTGGAACTTTTACTGTGATGTCATAACTCTGGAGTCCTTAAATTCCATACATTTTCAGTATTCTTAGATCCCACCACCAATGAAGTGAATTTAAGTATAGTTTCCTCCCAGCTTCTCCATCTTGGTGTAGAGTTTGGGGGAGAGACAGGTTTTAGTTCAGGTCCCAGAACTACCCCTTGGTAACTTTATGACCTTGGTCAAATTATGTAACCCCTAACATTCAAATTCCACATACTAAAATTGGGCTAATAATACCTGTCTTGTAAGATTGTCGTTAGGGTTAAAGAGAAAACATTGGGAAAATATTCAGCACGGAAGCTGACACACAGAGGCATTCAGTGAGTGTTAATCAGTATCATATTAACGCTAGTTAGATTTTATCAAATGCCTCTTTGGTGTGGATCTAGCCAGACATATGTTGTCCTTTCTCTCTGCGCTTTCCTCAAATCTACTCAGAAATAACTGCTGTTACAGAATGGAATGGCCTTGGCCATCTTCTAATCAGCACCTTGGACAGGGCCCAAGGGTCCGTCAAGTTTGGGGGGCAATTTTCTAATCAGTTGCAGTGATCAGCGCAGACCAAAGACAAACTTAATGCTTTTAAATCACTGAGTTGTCTACTGACTTTTATATGAAACAGGCAGAATCAACAAGTTGATTTGTTATGAAAATATGACCTTGCTATATTAATTCCTAGTGTCAGGATTAATGATGCCCTTTTCCTTATCAACTCACCAACAGCTTTTAAAATGTCTTATTTTAGTAAGTATTATTTTGGAAAAGAATACTCTAGTTATCTTTATTGCCATTATTATTTCCCCTTACATTTTAGACACAAATCTTGTCCTAATTTACTGCAGTTGTGTAATTGTCTCAGAAAATATATTAATATGCTAATTTTATTTCATGAATGTATTTACTTATCAAGCCCCTTTGGAAAGAAGAGATACTTTGTGTCAAACGCAGCTCTGCATATGTGATTGTCACTTAAATAATTTTTTTTAACTGAGACTTTGCACACTGCCCCCTCCCCCCACCCCCACTAACCAAAACTATTTCAGAGAATGTGGACTTCGTAGGTTCTCCAGTAAAACACATGAATCAGTTCTTATGTCTGCATTTATTAGAGGCCGTGTTACTGATTTTTATGTCACTGCCATGAATTAGCATCATCCCAGTGAACACATCTTACAGGTGTTGAAGCAGTTATCAGCACAAGCAGCCCATTATCCAGTTCAACCCATGCCTTGGAAACTCCTTTAACAAGGGTTTAATGATTCATGTAATTAATGTAGGATCTGAAATTACTGGATGTGCTTCTGTCATTTGAAACTTTTTCTTTTAAGCTTGTATTTCATAATTTACTGCTAACATTAAATGAAACTACTAGACCATTTGGTATTTGGTGGGGGGTTTAACATATGAATAAAATCCTGTAGGATAACTGGAAGGTCCCTTTGTGGAAAAGAATTACCTTTAACTGGAAATCTTACTTGAAGCATCCTCTAGGTCTTTGCAACACTGGAGGGACCCACTGGCATGCTTACATATTGGAGTTCTTGCTTGGTTTTCTCTGGTCCCTTTCTTCCCTGACTATATTCATGATTTTTTCTTCTGGTCAAGAATACATACTTCAGTGAATTGGACATAGACAGCTATAGTCACTAGGCCTGACATCGCTCCTACAATTCAGCATTAGACTAACAGACTTTGCCAAAGCAATAAAAGAAGAAAAATAATTAAGAAATAGAAGAATTGGCAAGTAAGAACAAAATTATCATTTTTTTTGCATTTTATTATTTTAAAAATAAGTAAACAAAACTCATTTATTTTTTAAATTAACAATTCTTATTCATACAAAATCTGAGTGCCTATGGACATGTACACATGTACACAGATGGGAGAGATGAAGTGAGAAATATTGTGTATTAATTAAATCATGTGAAATATTTTGTGGGGTCCTGGGGAAATGACACAATCATATAAATTCTCTTTCTGGCGTTGAAGCCCCTCTCTGGTCTGAGTCCAGCCTATTCCCACTATCTCTACAAATGTGACTTGCCAGGCCAACTGGCAGAGACTGTATTTCCCAGGTAGAGTTCCACACCTGGAGGTCCCACTCAGGTCATCCTCTGTTTATAATTCCTGATCCATTCAATTCCATTTAAACCCTTAGCATCTTCATTCATTCATATCCAATCGCTCATGCAATAAAAATTGACTCAGTGATTATTGTGTGTCAGGTGATGTGGGAATCAGAAGTGAAAGGCACATTGTAAACACCACCGTCTGGGAGGTCACAATACAGCAAGCCATCGTTTTAACATGTGCACACGTGCTTTTTCCCGTTGAACATATTACATCCGCTTTTCAGCTCAGTAATTCTGTAATAAGTCATGTGCGACCTTGTAATGTCACGTATGTTCCATTAGCATCAATTTTAAACATTTCCTGTATTTCTGGACTCTGTTTTTCCAAGTATACTATAAAGTTCTTCTGGACAGAGGCTACTTCTTGTACATCTTTTAGAATCTCCTACCAAACTTAATACCTTGCCTTAGGTGTTTATTTGTTAAATCATAGACTAATTGGCAGAGAACAACCCACGTTCTGTCTAGCATTTTATGGTTTAATTTTTAAAACCTTTTAATTTTGGAACAAGTTGAAACTCATATAGACATTGCAAAATTAGTACAGAGAGTTCCTGTGTCCTTTTTTAAAAAATTCATTTTATTGAAGTATAGTTGATTTACAATGTTGTGTTCATTTCTGCTGCATCCTGTATACTCTTTACCCATCTAACTCCAATGATTACATCATTCATAACCACCGAACACTTATCAAAACCAGGAAATTGACATCTCAAACGGTGTTCCCAGAACCCTGTTTTTGGTTTTTTTCTGGGGGTGGGGGAAGGAAGCTTTCTGAACATCTTAACTTTTCTCTCTGCATGTCTTTTACATTGAAACTTTCAGGGGATTGAGGTGGAAGTCTCTAGGAATCTGAGACAGAGAAGCAGAACACATGTGGGCATGATATCAAGTGGCAATTGAGGCAGAAGACATTCCCTCCCTGGCACAAGATAAACATGCATACTTATCCCCTTTCTCTTACTTTAGCCCATGTGTAAATTATAGCTACACTTGGTTTTGCGGAGTGTTTGAATTACCTTGCCAGTGCATGCCGTTTCATCTCTTCATTGTAGCAATAGATAAATAAGGCCAAGTTCTCACATGATTCCCCCAGAATGGGCATCAGGTGTCTGCTTAGTCCATCTATCAGAGGGAATTTTTATTTAGATTTGAGGATGCTGACTGTTCGTTCAGATTTACAGAAAATGACAAAATACTTGTGAGCCTAGGGTGACATGTTTGAGTTGGCCAGTCCTCCCCCAAATGGAGAGCACATTGAATAAAATGTACTGTGTCAGCACTTCTTACCAGTTTCCTAGGATAGTTTAATTAATTAATTAAAGGGGAAATGAAATTATTAGCACAGATGTAGAAGTTTTCTCAGAGATACTTTTGCAGAATCATTGGTACCAAGTCAGTTTTGCAAAAGTCCTTTGAGAGATGTCTCACCACACAGCTGCCACCCAAGAGTGGGTATCCCAAGAGGGGTCTTAACCTGATTCAAACAAAGTCCTACAGGTAAGATGGATGTGAACAGCATCCTTCCCAGGAAACATCAGAGATGGAATCTTACGGGACGTTTCATGGAAGTGGTAAAAAGAGCATTTGAAAACATTCTGTCATCTAATTGACGGGAGATCAAAATCTTAGCTTCAGCTCTGGAGTGAAAGTAGGAGTTCATACCAGGAAGAGGTGGCAGAAAAGGAAACCAGAAATTACGGAGGTCAGGAAGGGATCTCAGCTCTCTGCCTCAGCTCTTTGCCCCTCCTTTGTTCTTTGTATCTTTCATGTTTCAGAATCCCGTCTATGACTCACGTTCAAATTCTTCATTTCATGACACAGTGAAACCAGTCATGGATTTCTCTTCTTCTGTTGCTTCCGTTCAATCTTTGAAGGAGAGTGGTTTTTAGTCTTGAGTGGTTTTTGGATAATGGCCAATTATTGGAGGCTGACCAGGGCAAGTTATTGTGCTCCACAGTGGCCACTACTCACGAGACGATTATCTGAGCCCCAGGCAGGAAGGTCTGGGCACCGTCAACAGCAGAATAAACAGTTATCTAGGAGAAGGAAGGAGAGCTAAGAGAGGCATTGGGTCTTTCTCAGTGGAAACCTCCTGCTTAGCAACTGAAATGGGTATTTCTGAAATAGAGTGAGTTTCTTCTGTCTGTCTTCACTGGGAAGAAAATCAGGAGAATCCTCGGGAGCAGGAAGCGGCTTGGGCAGTTTTCTGTGATCGTGTTTTCCCAGAGATCCCCCTGGCATCGGGAGAGTTAGTGAGAGCCGGTTGAGAACAGCTAATGATGCGGCCATATCTTGAATCCTCCCCGTTTCGGGCTTGACGTGAGAAAGTAAACCAGGCTTTTCATTTCCCTCCTGCAGCAGGGAGCGATGTAATCTCACACACCTCGTTGCCAGGCCACAATTGCTTCTGTTGGGTTTCATTATGTCCCAAGGCCTCCCCATGGAAAACTGTTGGAAAGTAATTTCTGCAGCCAGCATTAGCGTGGAATGTAGACCTTTGATTAACATCATACTAAGTCCGCTAACAGGATGATAAATAAAATATGATGGTGAGAAAACCATCTGCCTTTGGTCTCTGTGTTACAACTGAAGTTCATACTAATAAATCAGGGGCGGGTGTTTCTAAACAGTCTACACAACCGTGGTCGAGAGTTTTTTTCCCCCATTATTTGGCTGGAAAACCAACTATACTAAGTAATAAGAAAGAAACTCAAGGCCTGGAGAAGTCTTTACATAGGAATGTACACATGCTTAAAAATGATTTTAATTGTCTTCAGTATAAAGAGCCTTGACCATGCCGAGTTTTGCTCTATAAGAGGAAAACAGAAACATCTTCATTCAAAGAATATAATCGAAAATTACGCGGACACAGGAACTAACTTCCCAGTCTGCATTTCATTTTCATAATCTCTGTGGAAGTAGGGGTACAGGGAGATGTTTTCATAATATGAGAAAGATAACAGCACAAGTGTGATAATAAGTAACCACTGGTCCTCTCATCATCCTCAGGGTTGGGGAGACAGTAGAGAGTAGTGGGAATTGGGGCAAATCGAAGGGTGGGCATCCCATCTCACAGGGCTGGCCTCCTTACGCCTTCAATCCACCACAGGTGCCAGCGCTTCTGATTTTTCAGGAGAAGACAGAAATTCAGATTTTTTATGTGAATTGTTTTGATTTGTGAAGGATTGGCAAATAACAAGGGGTGGGGAGGGATTAACTGGGAGATTGGGATCGACATATACACACTACTATATATAAAATAGATAACTAATAAGGACCTACTGTATAGCACAGGGAACTGTACTCAATACTCTGTAATGACCTATATGGGGGAAGAATCTAAAAAAAGGTTCGATATATGTATATGTATAACTGATTCACTTTGCTGTACAGCAGAAACTAACACAACATTGTACATCAACTATACTCCAATAAAAATTCTTTTCAAAAGATAAACAAAACAAACACAAAATGCTGTGTGGACTAAGTGATCCACAGGCCTTATTCAGCCACTGGGCTGCCAGTTGCCCAGTGTTTTCATAGACGTAGTCAGCTTAGTTTTGCCCTCAAAGGAGGTTGCCTTTGAGGCAAAATAAAAAAGATGCTCGTGGTTTCTTAATCTTCGGCTGAAGAAAGAAGGTCGATGGAAAGAAACAAGGAGTGATCTCTACAAGCGCTCAGGATGTCCTGGGAGGGAAGTAGACTCCCTTGCAGGAGAAGGTGTCCTAGCAAAGCCGTCCTGCTTCTGTGATGCTTATTCATTTCCTTACACGAGCTTGATGCAATTTGCTTCTTCCAACCAAGGCGCTGTGCTGAGAAGTCCTTCTTGATGAATCCCCAGTTCTGTGGCTTTTTGCTTTTTCACAGTATCATAAACTAGAGAAGAAGGATGACGGCACAGAACATAACATTTTAACACCTGTATAAAGGAATTAAAACATCGATGTTCTCACATGCCTGCCCTGGTGATGAGGTGACATTCATTGCTGATACAGAGACGGGGGCTCGTTAGCTTAAAAGAAGGCTTTTCCGGAGGGGTTTTCGTATGATAACGTCCCTTTTCTGCCACTGATGCGACATTTGATGGTTATTCTGAATCGGGCTTCTTCCCCTGACACTCTCCTATCCTGTGTGTCTAATAGGAATACAACAGGAGCCTCGAATGTGAGGCACAAATATAGTTTTACGTTTTCTAGTAGCCACATTATGGAAAGTAAAAAGAAACAGGTGAAATGAATTGGAATAATATATTTTTATTTCACCCAACGTATTTCAATAGCATCACTTCCGTATGAAATCAATATAGAACAGTTAATACTTTACTTTACATTTTGTTCAGTATTAAGTCTTGAAAATCTGGATGTGCTTTAAGCTCAGAGCACATCTCGGATGGGACCAGCCTCATCCCAATGCTCAACAGCCATGGGCCACTAGAGGCCACCGCCCCAGACAGCGAAGATCTGATGTGATCCGGAGACATACTGGCGTCTCGTGTGCTCACCATGCTTTTAGGTCCCAGAGTCTTTAAGAGAAGTTTTGCCTTTAAGGACCTTGCAGTCTTGTTTTTCTTTAAAATTTACAAATGAAACAGTTGGAAGATAACGTTTAATAGATAAAATTTAGTCCCAAGAATCCTATCCTGCCAAACACACTTCCCCCAAAATATGTTCCCAAGACACATACACATTCAGGAGGTAGGACATGATGCACTAGGTCACAGCCGGGTCACTGCCAATGTCGTGACTCTGAGATCCAGGGGCCCTTTTTGGCCAGACCATTGTTCTGTCTCTGCTGTCACCCGTCCAGACCACGGAGCCAGCAGGCAGAGCCAGCCTGATGTGGGCTGCAGATATGACAAATTGTGTTTTAGGAGAATATTTTATGACCTGTGGAAATACTTGTAACATTTGAAGTTTTGAAACAACGCATGCAATATGGTCTTAACTTTGTAAAAAAAAAAAGATATGAATATTTAGATATCTGAGAGAAAAAATGCTGACAGTAAGTGTAACATAATGTGAAGGGTGGCATCTCCAGTGCCACTGAAAACACGGCTGATTTTTCTTCTCTGCAGTTTCTAGATTTCATAAATCCTTTGTCATGAAGTTATTTTCAAAAGAAAAATGGTATATAATATACAAAAATATATTAATGTATTATATATTTATATATGTTAAAATGTATATTCAGTGCCTCTGCTCTCTAGCTTAATATCTACAGGTCTTCAAAGAAAATAATCTCTTCATTTGGAAACACGTGGAACTTATCTAAATCAAATAGTAACATCCCTGTGTGTGTGTCATACTTTGTCATGGTCAGAATGCTTTCACATACCTTGTACCGTTCAGGGCCGGAAACCACTCTGAGGGTTTCAGACACAGGAAGGTGATGGAGCGGACATCACTTTCTCTATAGGTTTAGCACGTGGGTCCTGGCCTGCTTCCGCTGGCTGGTTCCCAGCACAAGTTGCTTGGTCGGAGCCTTTTCTATTTTGGTGTGTGTGGTTCGTCTGATGCCTGTGGGGCAGTGCTTTGATGTGCATGCTGGCAGCAAGGACCTTCCCTGGCCAGGCCGCCTGACGTCTTTTGGCCAAGTGTACTGGTTTGAATGGTGTCCTCAAAAATTCACGTCCACCAGAACCTGTGAATAGGACCTTACGTATTTGGAACTAGGGTCTTTGCCGATGTAATTAGTTACAGTGAGGGTGGGCCCTAATCCAGTCACTGTGTCCTTATTAAACGGACACAGAGATACACGGGAGAAAACACGACGTGACAGTCGAGGCGGAGAGGGAACCAGCTGAACGCCAAGGATTGCCACTGGGGGCTGGAAGACGCGGGGAGGATTCTCCCCTGGAGCCTTCAGAGGACGCGTGGTCCTGCCCACACCTTGCTTTTGGACTTGCGGCGTCCAGAGCTGTGAGAGAATACGTTCCTGTTGTTTTAAGCCACCAGTCCACGGTGCTTTGTTAGGGATGCTGTGCTAATATTCCAGAGGAGCGACTGTGCCCCCTGGGCCAGACCAAAGGTTTCCCCTGCTGCTGCTGCCAGGCCAGCAGGTGCCTCTAAGTGTCACTACAGGAGTTTTCATATAGGATATTTATGATACAATGTTGCAAAGCTAGAAGAACCGAAAAGGAGAGCTGAGTTAACCCACAGATTAGCGGCTGCAGGAAGCAGCCAGCACTCCTGAGCCTGGGGGACAAAAGGAAGGCGGTGGGGTCACTAGGAGCGTGGAGGAGGGGCTGTCTCAGCATCCGGCCCCCTAGAACGTGGGCTGCTACTGTGCTGGGACCACCAGGGTGGTGCGGTGGAGCCAGTGCTCAGATTTTCTAGGGAATGTTGCCCAGCTGGGAACGTTAAGATGCTGGAATTGCCGCTGCTGTTGCTGGAAGGAACGTGGAGATAGGAAGCAGAAAGAGCCCCCTCCCCTCCCCCTCCCCCGACCCTACCCTACTCCCACCTGCCACTTCCTGCCAGTTCCAGCCGGGGAGTCTGGGAAACGTGGTTTCCGCCTTCCAGCCCGAGCCTTACAGTGTTACGCAGGGCAGAGTACTGAAGACTAAGCATGGGGTCCAGAGACTGTGTAGGAAGACAGCCAGACATATTCTCATTTCATCGTCAAAACCCCGAGAGATGGGATCAGCTCCATTTTACGTGTGAAGGAGTGATGCGTCCACGCCCTCCCCCAGATATGTGATGGCTCAAGGTCCAAACACCAAGTCCCCAGCTCCACAGGGGTGTTGCTTTAATGGGTCAGTGAAGAATAATGGCCAGGCAGACCATGGTTTTCCATTCTTCTAAAGCATCGTTTTAAATCAGTTTTGCTCCTGCTTACGAGAGCAAGGCTATTTTCCCCTTTTACAATTAAAAAGTCCCATTGGAAACCTGGGGTCCCAGTGGAGGAAACTCATTGTTTCTGAGACCAGATAGCATTAGTCAAGTGAGATTATGCTCTGTCGTCACAAGGAAGCTACGGAGAGCAGGTGTCTAGCTGGGACTGGTGCCTGGTGTTCCCCTACCTCTGACTGCGGGTTTTAGAATATGATTGTCATACAGAGTGAATCCTTTCTGACAACAGGGTTATTTCTTTAGTGATTCTTTGAGACCATGGAGTTCAGAAACTCTTCTTCATCCAACACCCTCTTTTCTCAAATTCCATTTGCTGTTTTCTTTTTCTGCAACATCATTATGTGTGTTTTCAAAAGCAAGGGATTAAACCGATACCCTGTGATAAAAATTGATGTCAGGTTCAGGTAGAGAATTGGTGGAGTTGGTTTGAAGTTTAGAGACTTTGCTTCACGGCAAATGTGCGTATACTGAGGTCCCCACCCATCCTCCAGCCCCTGGTCACTTCCTCTCTCATCATCCCTAACCCAGCCCACCCTCTTCTCTCTGGCCAGCTGCACCAGCCTCCAGCAGGTCTGCCTGGTCCCTTCCTTATCCCTCCACAACCCATTTTTCCCTGTTCATCCTCTTCTAGGTGATCCTTCCAAGACCTGTGCTATATCTTGCAGCTCCCCAGCTCTCAACCCTTCAGGGCTTTCCATCAACCTTTGAATAAAACCCCAGCTCCTGCCATAGTCTACACCTGGCTGCCTGGCCGTCTACACGTTCTCTACTCTCTGTCCCGGTGCTGCGCTTGGGGACTCTGCACTTGCTGTCACTGATGCCGAAAACTTGGCCTTTCTGTGCAGGTGTGGAATCAAATCTCGGAGACAGAGTTTTGGGTGAAGTAGAAAAGAATAGCTTTATAGCTTTGCCAGGCAAACGGGGGCCACAGCAGGCTTGTGACCCTCAAAAACTGTGTGTCCCAACCCAGGAGAATTTGGTGAGGAGTTTTATAGCAGTGGTTCAAGGGCGGGGTTGCTGATGAGAATCAGGGTGTGTGCAGGGCCTGCGCTCCTTTCATCGGAGCTCAGGGGTTTCTTGATGAGCTTCTCAAGGTGATCAAACTGTGATCTTCTCTGGAACGAAGAATGCTGACAACTTCCATTTGTTGGGGGTTTTAGTTCTTTAAAAGAGCTCAAAGCTATTGTTCTGTGTATCCCTTGAGGCGGAACCAGGACCTGCCCCAAGCCTGCACTATTGTGTCCTGACTGCTTCCCCCTTGTCTCTGCATCCCCTCCCTTCCCTGATTAGCAACAGTTTGAAAGGCTTTGGAGCCCAGGAGCCGCACAGGGTCCTGCTCTGTTTCATCACCTCTGCTCTGGACGTCCTTCCCCGAGATGTCCACCTCGCTCCCTCATTGCTTTTCGGTCTCTGCTTAGATGCCCCCTTCTCAGAGCCACTTGCCCTGATTGCATTTTTCTAGAAATCTCTTTATTTGTTTCCTTCTTTATCTCCCTATGTAGTGTTCATAGCATAAGCGAATGCTGTACAATTCGTTGACCCTTGAACAACATGAGTTTGAACCGTGTGGATATGGAGGGACCACGCGTGAGGAGGAACAACTACAAGTTACGTGTGGATTTTCCATGGCACGGAGGGTCGGCGTCCCTACCCCCGGTGTTGTTTAAGGGTCAACAGCCTAGAGAAATAAGAAGGAAGCGAGCAAGCAACAAATAAGCGTGTATATATTTACAAAAGTCTCTATCATTATAGAGCTGTGGCGATAATATATATATATATACCTTCTGCTCACTGTTTATGAGCCTCTGGTGTCCTGGGCCTCTCTCCCCGGACATGGCAGCATCTCTGAGCCACAGATCACCATGTCCTGCACTGCGTGATTGAATCGCTTCTGAAAAAAGTTCACTTTGTAAATGAATTAGCATGACTGTGTTCCAGTAAAACTTTATTCACAAAAACAGGAGGCAAGCTGGGTTTGGCTTGTGGGCCGTGGCTTGCTGATGCCTGGTCTAGGAAGGCACCGAAAGTAACTGACGACCAGCCCCAGAGGGTCTGCAGAGCCATAGGCACGTCCTGCCCTTCTATCACGCTCGGGCTCACCCTGCCCAGCCCCCTCCCTCCTTACTTGGTACTACATCGTGGTCCCCCCACCCCAAAACATGACCGCCTGGCAACGGGATAGAAGAAGAATGGGAGGGAGAAGCCAAGTTCGTCACCCCCTTGACTTAAGCACGTGAAGTCGGTTGAGTTCTTGGCTGGCCCGGCAGTGGACCTGCGATGCTCGTGACTCACTCTACTGCAGATCCTGTAAACTCTATCTTAGGAAACGTGCTCAGACGTCGCAGAGCTCAAGTGTGTAGACTCTGGCCGCAGGGCAGCACGGAGGGGATGCTCTCACAGCAGCGTGTGCTGACGTGAGCGCGGGCTCAGTCTTCGGCGAGGGGGGGCGGGAGGCAGGTGCGGAGGAGGGGTGCTGAGGGCGTGGAGGAGGGGTGCTGGGGGCGTGGATACAGCTTCAGCCTCTGGCACGGGCCAGCTGTGTGAGCTTCCTTACGTCGTCTGCCCTCTCTGAGCTGCAGCTCCCTGAGGAGCTCAGGGATGAGTAAGGACACTTAGGACCAAAGATGAAGAAGCGTCGGGGTTTATGGCTAATTGTGACCATGTGGAAATGCAGACCCAAGTTCGCCAAATTTTCTGATTTTTCACCGGAAAGTGTAAATCTTCCTTTTTTAGTAATAATAAATGTTCTATTTTAAAACGTTGATGACTCTTTAGATAACTTGGGCCACGTAAACCATGGTGGGGCAAATCCAGTCATATGTTGCCATTTTGAATAACCTCCCTTGCAAAACACTGAGAAATTTTTAGTCCTTTTCCCTCCACATTGAAGGACTCTACAGGCATACATTTTGCTTCCGTCAGCTCTTGGAGTCAAGTGATCCTGCGTGAATGAAAATGGAGACGGCAGATCTGTTGACAGTCCCATCCAGAGAGAGACAGAGTAAGAGCAAACGTGCTTGAAACTAGCGAGGCTCTCACCGTGGGTCCAGCCTCAGCAAAAGGGGAAGTTTTAAAAAGTGATCTGGATTTAGCTCTAAGCACTGACATGGACCCTCTAATGACATCTCCATGCCAGAAAGAGAGGCAGAGTCTCATTTCCTCCATCAAAAGAGATCAGGACGCTTCCTGTTCCCCGAGGCCGAGGAATTTGTGATAGGAGAAGATTTTCCTTTGCAATTTGAGATGCGCTGTATACGCTGTGCAGCCTGGGTTGAGAATCCTGCACGGGGACACTAGAAACTTACATTTGCTTTCTTTCTAGTGTGTAGACTGTTTATTTCAGTCTTCCCAATGACCTTGCGAGGGTATGGGTTGTGATGCCCATTTCTATAGGTGAAGGGAGGGAGAAGTAGAGAAGTTAAGTAATTTGCTGACAGCAATGCAGCTGGCCACTGGGTGAGCTGGGGGCCCTCCAAGGTCGAGTCTCAATCTGCTTTTTCTGAATCTCCACCAACCTCATACTTGGGACCTGATACCTTCTTCCCAGCCCAGCACCCTCCATCCTGCATCGCCAGTGGCAAAATGGGATTCATGGAAGATAAGTCTACTCAGAAATGTCAGCTACAGAGGCAGAGGCGAACTTTGGGGGCAAAGTCAGGTGGTTCTCCTGTCTGCCCAGGAGTATTCCATGGACCAATTCCAGCGTTTGCAAATATGCAGCTACAGCTGACATCGTGTCTAGGTACAAGGGCCCAGGTCGCCTTGGTGGTGTCCCAGTGTTCTGTTCCAGGATTCCACTCAGGACCCGACATGGCCTTTAGTCATCCTGCCTCCGTAGTCTACTCAGATTTCTGAGAGTTTCTCAGAAGCTTAGAACATCCCCAGTTTGGGGGTTTCTCATGATTAGACTGGGGTTATAGGTTTTTGGAGAAAGTACCACAGAGGTGAAGTGTCCTTCTCATCTCCTCCCATCATATGATGTCAATGTGATGATGATGTTCTCACGGGTGACGTTGACCTTGATCTCCTGGTTAAGCTGGTGTCGGCCAGGTTTCTCCACTGTGAAGTTGCTGTTCTTCTCTAAACATATTCTGGTCTCTGGAAGCAGGTTGCTAAGTCCAGTCCATACTCAAGAGGAGGGTAGTTAAGCTCTATACTGGAATTCTACTTGATTTTAGTGAACTTTAAAATTAAACAACCAGATGTGTCTGGTGGCTACCATATTGGACTCCAGTAGTGGAGGTGGGCTGGGGGGTAGCTTATTGCCAAAGTCAGCCAATCCATAAATGCCCCAAATAAATGAATGTCCGGATGCAATCATGTAATTGGAGTGTTGGTTTTGAATGTTTAAAAAATTTTGTTGAAGCATAGTTGATTTACAATGTTGTGTTAATTTGTTCTGTACAGCAAAGTGAATCAGTTTTATATATATATATATATATATATATATATATATATATATATGTATATATATATGTTCTTTTTCATATTCTTTTCCATTATGGTTTGTCACAGGATTTCAAATACAGTTCCCTGTGCTCTACAGTAGGAACTTCTTTTATATCCATCCTATATATACTAGTTTGCCTCTGCTAATCCCAAACTCCCAATCCTTCCCTCCCCTCCCCACTGCCTTGGCAACCACAAGTCTGTTCTCTATGTCTGTAAGTCTGTTTTTGTTTTGTAGGTATGTTGATTTGTGTTGTATTTTAGATTCCACACGTAAGTGATATCGTATGGTATTTGTCTTTCTCTTTACTTCGCTTAGTATGATCATCCCTACGTCCATCCACGTTGCTGCAAATGGCATTATTTTGTTCTTTTTATGGCTGAGGAGTATTCCATTGTGTGTGTGTACCACATCTTCTTTATCCATTCATCTGTCGATGGACACTTAGGTTGCTTCCATGTCTTGGCTATTGTAAATAGTGCTGCTGTGAACACTGGGGTGCCTGTATCTTTTTGGATTATAGTTTTGTCTGGATAGATGCCCAGGAGTGGGGTGGCTGGATCATATGGCAATTCTATTTTAAGTTTTTTGAGGAACATCCGTACCATTTTCCACAGTGACTGTACCAATTTACATTCTTATCAACAGTGTAGGAAGGTTCCCTTGGTTGTGAATTTTTTGATGCCTAAAAAGGATTCTCAAGCCCTTTCGGGAACCGCTCCCAGAGGAGGATTCATAAAATCAACAAAGAGTTTGGTTTTCCTTTTTGAGCTTCTATCTGGGGATAAATTGAGTCAATCATTATTAAGTCTAGGGACTAAAAGTGTCAACCTATTCTAGGATCACCTGCATTTCAGAAGGCAGTAACCACGGGATGATATTTATTTGACCAAACATAATGTCTGTGGGTGAGAACCTCCCTCCAGCTCCACAAGCCAGTCCCGCTCTCTCCCCTCTCCTCCCCTCCCCACTTCTCCCTCTCTCTCTGGCTCACATGCACCCCTACCTCTGTCAATTATTTTTATTCTATTTACATAGAGTTAGAAAGGAGGCAGAACAATTAGGGGTTACCTTTTGGGAGAATCTTGACCAGGAAGGAGACAGGAGAGGAATCTGGGGGCTACTGAAAGGTTCTCTGTTGTGACCTGGGCTGTGATTGTGCTGACGTGTGCACTTTCTGAAAGTTAACAGAGCTGTATGCCTATGATTTGTACACTTTTGTGTATGTGTTTTTTACTTCAATCTAAAAAGTTAGTGAGGGACTTCCCTGGTGATCCAGTGGTGAAGAATCTGCCTTCGAATGCAGGGGACACGGGTTAGACCCCTGGTTGGGGAACTAAGATCCCACATGCCGCGGGGCAGCTAGGCCCTCGCACCACAACTACTGAGCCCGCGCGCCTCAGTGAGAGAGCCCACATGCCGCAAACTACAGAGCCCACCTGCCCTGGAGCCCACGGGCCACAACTAGAGGGAGAAAGTCTGCGTGCCGCAAATAGAGAGAAGTTCGCACACCCCAACGAAGAGCCCATGCCGCAGTGAAAGATCCCGCGTGCCTCAACAGATATCCGGCATACTGCAGCTAAGATCCAATGCAGCCAAAAAAATAAAGAAACAAACAAAGAAAAAAACTTTTAAATAAAGAAAAAAATTTTTAAATAAAAAAGTTAATGAAGTACCCATCAATAGATGGATGGATAAAGAAGATGCGGTGTGTGTACAATGGAGTATTACTCAGCTGTAAAAAGAATGAAACCTTCCCATCTGTGGCAACATGGACGGACCCGGAGGGTATTATGCTAAGTGAAATAAGTCAGACAGGGAAAGACAAGTACCATACGGTATCACTTATATGTAGAATCTAAAAAGCAAAACAGATGAAACCAACAAAACAGAAACAGACTCATAGATACAGAGAACAAACAGGTGGATGCCAGAAGGGAGGTGGTTTGGGGGGTCAGATGAAGTAGGTGAGGGAGATTAAGAGGTACAAACATCCGGTATAAGAGAAAGATGTCACAAGGATGTAATGTACACGTAAGGAATAGAGTCAGTAATACTGTGAGAACTTTGTATGGTGACGATGGTAACTCGTCCTATTGCAGTGATTATTTCATTATGTATAAAAATATCAAATCACTATGCTATACATCTGAAACTAATATAATATTGCATGTTAATTATAACTCAATAAAAACAAAACAAAACAAAACAAAAAGTTATCTTAAAAATACCTGAAACATCCAGGGACTTCCCTGGCGGTCCCGTGGTTAAGACTCCACGCTTCCACTGCAGGGGACACGGGTTCAATCCCTGGTCGGGGAACTAAGATTCTGCATCTTGCGTGCCGTGCGGCACAGCCAGAAACAAAAAATATCTGAACGTCCAGGTAGGAAAGGAATTTGGTCTGTTTTCTATGACGTTTGATGTACCACGATGTGGACAGAAGACAGATTTGGACCTAAACTCAAATATGTCTTTTCCAACACCTGGAGGTCTCTGAGTCGTAAGGCAAATCCGGTCACTAATCAGTCGGAGTGATGGGTCTTAGGGGGAGACACTTGGTGTTACTGAGTGAGTGGCTGCTCAGTTTGCCCAGGGTTACAGCCTGACTCTGCCTGGCTGGGCCAGTTTGCAGCACGACTGTTTCCACTTGCTTGTATAACTCCAAGTTTCCACGATCAAGAATTTGGAATGTGGTGAAGGAAAGAAAGCCCCTAGGTTGGCAGGAGTGTAAGACGCTGAAGCTCTTAACGGAGCGGTACCACTGTGTAACAACGTTGTAACAATGTGGTTACTGATAAACTCTCTCTTGAAAAAGCAAACACTTTTTTAAAAGGCACTTAAGTATTTTTTTATCGCCGTGTTATTTGCGGAAGGATCCTAGGAGGCTTATCCTTTCCATGAACAAATTTCTATCTGATCACTTGTCCTTCCAGTTCGTAGCTGGCAAGCTCCGTGCTCAAATGTGATGTTCAGTCAATGGGTAGAATCCTCTATGTGATTCCCTGGTTATACGTTTTTCTATATATTGTACTCTCTCTCTTTTTTTAAAAATTCTTAACCACCCTATTGCATAAATATTTCATTACAGGCATCTTTAAATTCTTTTCGGAGAGTAGGTGGAAGATGGTTTTAAAATTCTTACGCGTTGTGTGTGCCGAGCAAGCCTATGGAAGAGTTGCATCTTATGCCAGCATTCAGTTCCAAAGCCAGCAGGTTATGCCGAAGTCATATACAGAAAACGGGTTCCTGAAGGTCCCTTTGGCAGGAGCCATATTGGAGACGAACCTAACAGGTCTCAGCTTTTCCCTCTAGCGCTGGGCGGGACTGCTGCTTATTGGTTGAGGACCAGATGCAGTGTTGTTTACATCTAGGAGACCAGTTGTCCCAAGTGGGTCTCAATGCGGGAGCTACTTCCAACGGGAAGAGCTTGTGGAGAAACAGTTGGGGAATAACCTTTCTTGTCTCACAGCACTTCAGGCTCTGCTGCTGGAGGAACTGATGACAATTTTCAAAAACTGAGGTTAAATTCATACAACATAAAATTAACAGTTTTATAGTAAACAATTCAGTGGCATTTAAGCATGTTCACAGCGTCGTACAACCACCACCTCTATCCGGTTCTAAAACATTTTCATCACCCCAAAGGGAAACCCCGTATCCATTGAGCAATCACTCCCGCTCCCCCCGCTCCCCCCAGTCGCTGGCAACCAGAAGCGTGCTTTCTGGATTTACCTATTTTTTGTATTTCATACCAAATATACACAGTATGTAACATTTCGCGTCCGGCTTCTTTCACTTAGCTGGATGTGTTCAAGGTTCACCTTGTAGCGTGTGTCAGTGCTCCATTCCTTTTTATGGCTGAATGACATGCCGTTGCATGGAGAGACCGCGCTTTGTCTATGCGTCCCTCAGCTGATGGACACCTGTCTGAGTTTTTTTCCACATTTTGGCCATTGTGAATAGTGCTGCTGTGAACATTTACGTACAAGGATTTGTTTGGACCCCTTTTTTTCAGTTCTTTTGGGTATATATCTAAGAGTGGAATCACGGGGTCATAAGGTAATTCTGTTTAACCCTTTGGAGGAAACATCCAGTTCTTTTCCACAGCGGCTGCACCGTTTTATGTCCCCACCAGCAATGTAGGAAAGTTCCAACTCTTCTACGTTTTAACTGTCCTCTCTTCCTCTCCCCGTGCTCCCCTACCCTTGTTAATCCCGTGTCGAATAACTCTCCTAGGTCCAGTCCCACCGTTTTTGGTAGAGAAGAGCTGTCTTTGGGGCCAGCCTGTGTACTGACGATAGTGACCAATGGGAACCAAGCATAAATTTCACTGTGCTTATATTTAACCATTAGAAGGACCAAGCACACATCGTAAGTACATGTAAACTGATGAAATACAATCACTGAGAGACGCTTTCTTTAAAATACAAGTGTCTGTCTGGGTCATGAGCTTAGCATTACAGCCTGCTTGGTGTGTTACATTTTTCCATTTCAGCTCGTCTTTAACCTGTATTAGAAAAATAGCTTTTAAATAGCACGGGGTGCTTCTCCGTAATTGCATTATTGGCATATGTACGATGGCTGAATATCAAACAGGTCAAGGAATAGCGAGTATTCCAAGTGCACATTTATGGGTTTTTCTGAATACAGACGGGGACTTAGAGATTTGGATTTCTCTCTCCCTGCCCCGACCCCCAGAGCATTACAGGAAAACAGAGGCAGTCCCTTTATTTGCATAACAGTCTTTCACATTCAAGTTGCCCTTTACAGATTGCCAAGTGTGCTTGTGTGCATTATCTCATTTAAATTGCCAGGAATGCTCAGAGGGTTAAAGAATTTATCCAGAATCACACTTGGTAAATGTTAGAATTAGGTCTCAAACCCAGGTCTCCTGAGTCCCAGTATTTCTCCAAAGCATGTGATGACTTAGACGCTGTCCTGGGCCTTGACCACAAGAGGCAGGAGTGGGGCTCAGCCATGGTCAGGACCCTGGACAGGAACAAAGCAAGCTCCTCCCCCTTCCTTCCGGCTCTCTCACCCCAGGCGCTCCGCGCCATCCTGTTATTCCCCCTTCCTTTCTCTCCTGCGCTACTCCATCCTCCCCGCCCATGCCTTTAGGCTAGAGCCACCCGGGAAGACTTTTCAGAAAGGAAAATATTATCAAGCACATCCCAGTGTTGACTTTCCTAATTTTTACTATATATTATTATCATTGGTAATTATATCACTCTTGCACAATATGATCCTACTAGACTTGCACGTTATAACAACAGAGTCTTTATTATATTTAAACACAGTGTGATTATATATTTATAATTCATAATGTAATTACACGTGCACAGTGATAAAACTGGTTTATAAAATTTTTACAGCTTTTCTAAACCATACAGCCGCCACAAATGAACAGGTTAGAAAGAAACAAATGAGAGAAGCCAATAAAGTTCAAAATTCAAACTTATTGTAATTTAATGTGTCGGATGATATTATTTTATTTAAACTGAATTTTCCTCTATAAGTAAAGATGGTGCCCTTTACGTAACTTTGCTTAGGCAGATGGTGACAGCTGCCTGAAAGTTGATTCAACATTCCTACCGTTGATCTCTTTCAAACTCCTGCAAAATCTTTGATTCTTAAGCACATGTGAAGGCATGTGGCTCGCACTTGGTATGAAAGCACCATTTACGTTAGCCTTTGTTATCTTTTCATTACCTTGGGGCAGTCAAGATGGTAATTCTTCAAGCCGGTGCAGACACACACACACACACACACACACACACACACACACACACACAAGCATTGAAATTCAGTAGAGTGGTAAGGAGGCAAGGGATATGCTTATATTTATTCCTTTTAGATTTCATGGAAATAAAAAATACCAACATTTTATTTTCATAGACCACCCCCCAAGACTGTATCTTCAGCCCCCAGCCTGAGGAACGCTGTCCCAGGTCTCCCAGGACACCCACTCCTCCCAGCTGGAGGCACTTCTGAGCCCATTGGCAGCTCCGGGGACCAGGAAAGCTGCAGGACCTTTTGCTCTTCAGAAAGAGAGTTGGGGGCGACGGGGGTGCAGGGAGCAGCGTGGTCCAATGCTCGGGAGCTGCCCCACCTGCTACGTGGAGGTTACCTGTTCAGGTTACTTAACCCCTGGTGCCTTGGTTTCCTCGTATACCAAGTGGGGATAGTAGTGTCCACCTCACGGAGATGTTGTGAGAATTGGATGAGCTTTTAAAAAGAAAAACAAGGAAGCAACGAGCTTAGGTCAGCTCCTGGCTCAGAGTAGGAGCTGTGTGCATTGCGGCCGTGATGTGATTGAATGTGCATTCGTCTCCCCTCACGTGGTCTCATCCCCGAAGTGCTTTGTGCTTCTCTCCTGCCATCGCTCCTTCCCAGTGTGGCCTGCCGCTCGCGTGAGCGTCACCACCTGCGGCCTTAACTGGATTTCCCGCGAGTGTCCCTGTTTCCATCACCCGCCAACAGCCACTTACCTGCAGGAGGAGGGTGGAGCCACTGGGTCTTGTTACCTACCACTGCTGCTGCCCAGCCTGCATCTCCTCCGCCTTCCCGCGCCACGCACGTCCCTCGGAGGCTCATCTTGGGCTCGCTCCTCCTGTTCAACTCAGTATTCTTCCAAGAACTCTCGACTCTCGGTTTCTGGACCTCTCCCGTCTGTCACACGGTGACCTCTGCTATTCCATCCTCAGCACCTGTCTTTGTATTTTTATTTTATTTTTGAAAACTTTTTAAAACTTTCTATTTTTTTTGTTGAAGTAGAGTTGATTTACAATGTTTCAGGTGTACAGCAAAGTGATCCAGTTATGCATATATATTTATATATCCTTTTTCAGATTCTTTTCCATTATAGGTTATTATAAGATACTGAGTATGGTTCCCTGTGCCACACAGTAGACCCTTGTTATTTATCTGTTTTACCTGTATAGTAGTGTGTATCTGCTAATCCCAAATTCCTAATTTATCCCTCCCCCGCTTCCCCTTTGGTAACCATAAGTCTGTCCTCTATGTCTGTAAGTCTATTTCTGTTTTGTAAATAAGTTCACTCGTATCACTTTTTTTATAGATTCCACACATAAGTGCTATCATATGGTATTTGTCTTTCTCTGTCTGACTTACTTCACTTAGTATGATCATGTCTAGGTCCATCCATGTAGCTGCAAATGGCACTACTTCATTCTTTTCTGTGGCTGAGTAATATTCCATTGTATATATGTGCCGCATCTTCTTTATCCATTCATCTGTCGATGGACATTTAGGTTGCTTCCATGTCTTGGCTATTGTGAATAGTGCTGCTATGAACACTGGGATGCCTGTATCTTTTTGACTTAGAGTTTTCTCCAGATACATGCCCAGGAGTAGGATTGCTGGACCATATGGTAGTTCTAGTTTTAGTTTTTTGAGGAACCTCCATACTGTTCTCCATAGTGGCTGCACCAATTTACATTCCCATCAAGATCGTAGGAGGGTTCTCTCTCAGCACCTCTCTTGAAGGTCATGGGGGACGTCTTCAATGCTGCACCCACTAAGACCACGTCTATCCTATGGTCCTCACCTGGCTTGGGCAGCATCTGATGCTGTGGACCCTCATCCTCAAGTTTGTGCTTCCTTAGCTTATAGGACGTCACGCTCCTTGTTCCCATCACTCCTGCCCAGCCCTCTGCAGGAGCCTCTTCTGCCCGTTGTAGTATCTGTGTTTCTCTCACTCTGTCCGGGGTCCTCCCTTTAGTCTCACTGGCAGATGGCACTCACTCCCGGGACTCAGGCTTCAGGGGTAACTGGTCCCAGGTGTCCTCAACTCAGTACCGGAGCTCCTGATCAGCCTTCTGGGAGCTGGTCCTAACCTCCAAACGTTCACCTACAAAGTGGAAAAAAGGACTGTGCCCTTTTCTCTCTGTGGCTGCAGACAACTAGATTCGACAAACTGTGTGTTTTGATTCCTCCAGGGTAGAGCCTGTCTCGGGCACCCACTGTTTGTGAACCCTAAACCCTCTTACTTGGACGGCTTCAAATGTAAAGTATCCAAGACTCAGTCTGCTCCCATCACGACGCTGAGAGTCTCCCAAGGACAGGAAAGCTGCACCGTTTCCGAAGAAGCGAACAGATACACAGAGGCTGGTTTTTCTCTCTTAACAATCGTTATTTCAGGTCGGGAAGACGGAGCTTAAAGGGTGATTTCATACAGCTGGTGTTCGGAAAGTTCTTTGTTATCACAGTCCTGGTGATGCATGAGTCACTGGCTTTGCATCTCCAGGCGGTGGGCGTGGGCTGTCAGATTCAATTCCTGGGCCCTCAGATGTGGTCAGTAGTCAACAGTGTCAAACCCCCAGCACAGGGGAAGCCAGCGTGGCGCAGATCACACTGTGGCGGGGGGAGGTGTGTGTGCACACCTGTGATCTGGGCGCTGGTGTGGCCGGCTGCCTTACCCCAGGCTGTGAGGAACCTCGTCACTCAGCAGGAGTGTCAGATTATATTAAGTCCTCGCCGTCCCCCTCCTCCAGTGAATTGTCATAGCTTGTGCACCCGCGCCTGTTGGCGAGTCTCATTTTGTCGTGTTGCAACTGAAAGCCCACATCTTTGGGGGGCCTTCTGGTCTCAAGCATGCGGCCAGTACGTGAGGTGTTCCGTCTCCTGCTTGACAGCCCTGCTTTGGTGGCGCTGATTAATCCAGAAGGGCTAGGTGACAGCTTCCCCGGGTGGGCAGCTCTGGTCCTGCACGGTGTCAGTGATGAAAGCTTCCAGGGTAAGTCTTGCTGCTCCTCAGCATCTCAATAGGACTGGAAGCGTGAGCCGTAGGCTTTTTCTGAATTTTCCCCCGAGCAACGCAAGATGCATGCATGTCTGAGGGGCGTCCGTGCTCTGTTACTCCAAAGGGCGGGAGGACCGACGTCTGCCGTCACCGCAACACTGAGGGCGAGACCACATGTGTCCCCTGCCCCATGCTCGCCTCTCGGCTTCTTCAGTGGTGATCGGCAAGTCTGGATAAATGAGATGCTATAATCGGGCAAAGAAATCGCGTAGTCTGCGTGGCTTACGTGGCATCTTCACCCTTCTTCGGGCTTTTACCTGGGCGTGTTGATTGCTGGATGGGTTCTTTCAGCATCACTGTGTGAGGGGCTTTGCCTTCTGCTGAGGAGTTTTCTGTGGGGTGCAGGGTTGTTCGTCTGGGGATGAGTTTGCTTTTCAGCAGCTCTTTCTGTTCCCAGCTCCTCTCAGCTGGGGAACCAGTACAGTAAGCTGTACCCCAGTTGCCGATTCATGCTTGGACTGATTTGGGGAAGCGATGGCCACGTGTCCTCCCTTTTGCCTGGTGACACTGTGGATCGGTGCTTCCCGGACTGGAGTTAGATCCTGGGCTTTTTTTCTTGTGAAGATTGATTTTATCAGGTGAAGCAGCTGACCTTGATCACTGAGATGGAATATAGGTAAAACAGATGAATGTAACTTTTCTACAACCACCGTAAAACCGGATGAAAGGGTTAGCACTGCTCCTCTTCCCGACGTCCCCTTCTTGCAATCCACTTTTCTAGGGGAGTTGCAGAGGGGGGTGATGGCGGGCATGGCAGAATGCGGAAGGTGTGGACAGTGACAGTGGTACCTCCGGTGGGGAAGGGGACCCCTGCTTGAGCTGCCGTCGTGCGCAGGGAAGCGCTTGGTGCTCTGCGAGAACCATCTCCTTTAATCCTCCCAAAGGCCGCTTGGGTGGACACTTCTACATCCTTCCGTCTTAGTGTAGAGATATCGGACAACCTGCCGGAGGTCACAGGACAACACACAGAGGAGCTAGAGTTTGTATTGAGCCAGTTTGACCGCAGAACTGACATCCTAACCCTGTTTAAAGTTGCTCCTGTAACTCCCTGAGACATGGCCACCGTAGTTCACCTTGGGGCATCCAAGCCCTCCCAGGCCAGGCGTCAGGTGTCTGGATCAGTGCACCCATCCCTGTGATTGCTGGTGACTCTCACACGTGGCACATCTCAGAATGTCTCCAGGTCCTTCAAGGAGCTGGCAGGGGACTCCACTGTAACTGCTTGACTTAAGAAAGACAACCATGCATTTACGCCGCTGGGGCATCTCAGAGGAGCGAGGCGCTTTCCCACGGGTTGGGGACCATCGTTTTCCAGAACCAGACCCCACGGGCGAGGCGCGTGGGAATTGCTTCCATGTGCTTCATCACCATGGAAACCTGGGAGATGCCATGGAGAGGAGGAGATGGTAACGACGGTGGCCGAGGGGAAGGGGGCTTGACTGAAATACGGGACCTGAAAACAGCCAGGAGGAGCCTTTCTTCCTGTGGGAGGTGTTCAGAACCGTGTGATTGCTGCCCCTTTCCTATCGCGAGTGTGAATGAGCCCAAATTCAGAACTCTCGAAGTATTGCAGAGCAGATTCCCGGGTCAGTTCAGACGTGGGTGCTCCCCGGAGAGTAACTCACTTAGGAGGTGAACAGAGAACACACTTGTTTTCAAGCAAACAAGAAAACTGTGCAGACCTGACTACTGGTGGCCGTTGCCGTCCCCTTCCACAGCGGGCCACTAATCGTCCCTGCTGCTGCTTCCTTATGCTTTCTGAGTGGACGTCATCCCTTCCTTTACCTTTGCGGGGACCCTCAACTTTGCTCGCTGATGTCATTGGCAGGTTGCTTTGTCATTTTTATTTCTTCTGGAGTCAATTCACCCTGGTTACCAATTTTGTTAAATCTCTTTAGTAGTGTGAGTTTTCTTTCTGGGTTTTGGAATTTCTATTTTCAGACTCACCTTTCATGGGACATTTTTACCCCCGATCTGTCTCTTTCTGTGCTCATCTTACTTCTTTGTAGTCCTGTCCCACCCTGTGGACGCTCCCAGTTTTACTACTGGTAGCTCAGATTTCCTGCACAGGTGATATCACTGAGCCAGGGGGTCTGGTCCCTCTGCCTCTCCAGGGAATTCCCTTATGTGAGCTAGAGCTCTGGGGTTGGGGACTTGACCTCAGTCTCGGGTCAGGTGGTGACCTTTGCTCAGGCCTCTAGCCTCAAATGGGACGCCTCCAGTCCTGCGTAGCAAGAAAAATTGGGGTCCTCATTCTCTCTGCCCATTTCTGGACTCAGAGTCTGGCGGGTCCTGGGAGTTCCACCACCACATGTGTTCCAGCCATCCACAGTCCTCGTAGATTTTTATCTTCTTTTGGAGCAAGACAGTTGTCTACCGTTCATTACGGCAATGTGCTTGGAGCAGTGTTTGTGAGGAGAGGGGGCGGGTCAAAGCTTGAGATAAACTGCAGTTGGAGAGCGGTTCTGTTGCCGCTTCAGGACACGAACGTGTAATGCAGGTCAGCACGCCGTGGATCGGATGTGAATTACCTTCTCACACTTCACTACAGGCTTTATAGATACTATTTTATCATCTGCTTGTAACATCGTCGTGAAGTGTCATTCCTCCCGTTTTATGGAGTAGGAAACTCATGGTCCGGAAAGAAGAGAAGAAACCGGTCCAATACCACAAGCCCTGTAAATCGCAGAACCACACCCAACCCACGTCTGATTTCGAATCAGAACCCTTCACCACTGTTCCACGTGTCTCTGGAGGCTGGGGCTTCATCTCACCGTGCCCTTTCCTTTTGTTCTAGGAAAATGCACTGAAGGATGCTGCCCAGGGAGACCATCGCCTGAGACCCCATCATGCAGGCCTTCCCGCAAGGGCCCGGCAGCTGGACAAGGTAACCGACAGCCACTATTGACGGGCCACCGGGAGGGGGGCCGTCAGGCAGGGACCTGGGGAAGGCGAAGAGGGAGACTCACTGCAGCCCACCCAAAGGAGGGTGGCCGGGACGCTGGGTCCCGCCTCTTCTATTTCATCATGCGGCCACTGCCCGAAGCACTTGGGAAACGTCTCGTTTGCTGTCTGCTAGGTATCCCTACTTAGACGTCTACTCGGTCACATCGGGGCCGCAGCAAAACTTCCCATGTCCGATCCCCAAACCATTGCCTGTCCTGGTTTTCTCATCCCAGTGACTGGCCATCGCCCAGCTGCTCAGGCCAAGACGCTGAGAGCCGTCCAGGATTCTTCCTTTCCTCACCCCTGCACCTCACTCTGAACAGCCCATCCCCACTGTGTCCCACCAATGCAGGCCGCCATTTCTCTGGCCCAGATGGTGACACGGCCTGCTTACCACCCTTCCTGACATCCGACAGTCATTTTCCGGCAGGATCAAGAGTGATCTGGTGATTCAAGCCAGGCGGTGTTGCTCCTCTGAGTACACTTCCTCCCAAATAGGAATGCGTCTCTTCCCCACGGCCGCCACCTTGCTCAGCCTTGTCACCTGCCTCTCGACCTTTGATTCCTGAAGTTCTGTCCACCCTGAACTTCTTTTTGCTCCTCTGACCACCAGGCCTGCCTGGGCAGGCCATGACTTTCCCTGCTTAGAGCTCTACTCCCTTCTTTTCCGATGGCCGTCAGCTTCTCGCTCTTCATATGTCAGCCTAAGAGTCACGTCCTCAGCTAGACCTTCCCTGCTTCCCACCTGCGTCCCTCCTTCCTCCTCCTTCTAACCATGTGGCTTCACCTGGCTTTTGTCTTCTTGTGTCTCTTATTACTTGGTCGATCATGTGTCTTCACTAATGTGTGTGTCTGTCCCCACCCCCCCATAAGAATGTCACCTCCCAGGTAGCAGAGGTCTTTGCCTTCATATCCATCACTGTATCGCCAGCACCTGATCTAACGGGACACATCGTGGGTGCTCAGAGTAGATATTAGTTAACGATTGGTTGGTGGTTTGGAGTCGCTAATTTCACAGATGTACTAAAGCATATTTCAGTTACTATAAAAATTAGAGTTTCTTGATTACACACTTACTTTCCTGCCTTCCTGTTTGGCCTTTTTTTTTTTTCTTCCCCCCCCCCAAAAGTTGTGCTTTTCAGAAAATAGCAGGTGTTGGTGGGAATGTAAAATGGTGCAGGGACCACCGAGAACAGGATAGCAGATCCTTAGCAAATTAAAAATGCAGTCACACCATGAACCAGCAACTCCACTTCTGGGGATACACCCAAAAGAATTAAAAGCAGGACTGAGAAGCAGTATTTGTCCACCCCTGTTCATAGCAGCATTATTCATAATAGCCAAAATGTGGAAGCCCCCGTGTCCATCTACAAATGAATGGATAACAAAAGGTGGTATATACGTACAATGGACTGTTACTCAGCCTTTAAAGGAAGGAAGTTCTGACAGCGGTGCTGCAACGGGTGAACCTTGAGGACATTACGCTCAGTGAAAAAAGCCAGTCACAGAAGGACAAACACTGTAGGATCCCACTTATATAAAGTCCCTAGAGCAGTCAGATTCCTCGAGACAGAAAGCAGGATGGTGGGTGCCAGGGCTGGAGGGGGGGATGGGGAGTTAGTGTCCAATGGGGACAGAGTTTCAGTTTGGGAAGATGAGAAGGTTCTGGTGGTGATGACTGCACAGCTGTGTGACCGTACTTCATGTCACTGAGCTGTACACTTAAAAATGGTTAAGACATTAAATTTTATGTCATGAGTATTTTACCACGATTAAAAAAAAGATGTGTTTTTTCTACGCCCCCAACTCTCCCTTTAGTTCCCCTTTTGCCTCCTATTCCTGCCAGGCCCTGTGTCCTCTGTCCTTTTTCCTTCCAAACAGGAAAGTCTCTGATAAACTCACTCACGCTGAAGTGTGAATCCATAATGAGGCTCAGTGACCTTCTCAGCCCAAGAGTCTTTGTATTTAAACAGGAACAAAGATGAAAAAAAATGGTGGTGCTTTCGGCATCGGAGGCGGGCTGACGACAGGGCTGGGCACGCTGGCCAGAGGAAGGGTTGGTCCTGGCTTTCTCTCTCCTTCTCTTTTTCCTTTTCTTTCCGGCTTCTCTCTTTCACTCAGTTCACTCCATGTGCGCGTCTGTCCGCTCCTAAGCTGGGTTCCTGCACCCGGAGTGTGGTTCTCGTAGAGCAGATCCAGGTGGTGGGTCCACCACCGTCTCATTCCCGGACCTGTCTCTCTAGCTACCCTGAGGGGCTCCCCTGCTCCCATAGAACTCTCACCAAATCCGACATTATTTTTTCACTTTAAGATTTGAAACGTGTTCCCCTGCTGCCTCCACACTGTGGCCTTTTATAAATTTATTTATTTATTTTTGGCTGCGTTGGGTCTTCGTTGCTGCGCACGGGCTTTCTCTAGCTGCAGCGAGCGGGGGCAACTCTTCATTGCAGTGCGCAGGCTTCTCATTGTGGTGGCTTCTCTTGTTGCAGAGCTCAGGCTCTAGGAGCGCGGGCTTCAGTACTTGTGGCTCATGGGCTTAGTTGTTCCGCAGCATGTGGGATCTTCCCAGCTCAGGGCTCGAACCCGTGTCCCCTGCATTGGCAGGTGGATTCCTAACCACTGCGCCACCAGGGAAGCCCCACCGTGGCCTTTTAAACAAAGCTTCAAGGCCCAGAAAATGAGCTCCCTTCAGCATTAAAAGACTCCCAAGAGGGAGGAGATATGGGGATATATGTATATGTATAGTTGATTCGCTTTGTTTAAAGCAGAAACTAACACACCAGTGTAAAGCAATTATACTCCAATAAAGATGTTAAAAAAAAAAAAGACGGCCCTCAGGGACCAGCGTCTGTGTCCTGGGGTAACTTGGGGATGTGCAAGGGGCAGGTCGGTTTGTGGTGCTGCTGAAAACATACAACCACAGCACCAGATCCACTGGGGGGGCCGCCCCTGTGACCTGTAGAAACACAAGGAGCCTTCCTGGTTCTCTGGAAGACGTCTGGGAATTCCCAGTTCCCCCAGCTGATTCGGGCTTGGATTTGCAGTCTGCTTTTTAGTCGCCTTGATTAAATAAGCAAATTTAATGCTCAGAGCTCTTAATTATTGAGGCAAAGGGATGCAGTCAGTGTGTCCCCTGAAGCCTGCCCAGATGGGATTGCCTCGTAGGTGCAAAATTGGATATTGGACTATCTGGAATATTGCATTGAATTCCCCTGGGCAGGCAGCCCTGTGGAAGGAAACAAATGAGCTGGGAATGCAGGACACAGTGCAAAGGATGGGGTCAATGCCCTCGAAGCCTGCACACCAAACTTTTTTTTTTTTTTAAACTGATTTCAAATTTCTTCCTTGCCTGGGTTCAAAGGAGCCCATTAAGCTCCACCCCCCAAACTGGGCAGGTGTTCCGGTAGCTAACTGGAGGTTCAGGCTTTCTCACTGAGTAACTGTTGCCTAATGTCTTAAGCTACTTTCCCGCCTGGTGCTACCGCGGCTGCCCCCGAAATCTGTATTTTGATATAGAGACGAGTCGAGTGGCGGGATCTGGTGCCTGAGTCAGGAGTGCGCCACTGTGCCTGTGTGCGGTGGGAGGTCCCGGGCAGCAAGCAGGACACGGTGGCACCCATGTTCTGAAGCCAGGTACTGTGTGGGGTGTTAAGTTCATGACCTGTGAACCTATGACCTGTGAACTCTTTTTACCTGCTGGCCAGAAATCTGAGGTTGGCTGGAATTCCGGGTTCGGTTACAAATGACTGGTATGGACAGTGGTCATGCCACTCCCTAGCTGGTGGTCTCTCTTCTTCATCGCATTACTGAGAAAACTGGGCATCTGTCGGATGCCACACGTGGATGTTTGGGATTCGTGGAGCCACACACCTTTGGCTGGAAAAGCCCAGCGGGCACACCTGAGTATCATTATCTATTTTTCCTTTATTAAAAAACAAAATCTTGTAAGGGTCCACTGTTCATAGCTTTCCACCTTAGGAGGAATTGTCTGGGCTTTTAAGCTTGAACATCTGAAAACTTTTTTTCCTTTTTGTGGAGGAGGGGAGTTTATAGGTCTTAGTGAAAATCTCTTCCCATCCTTTCTGCTAGTCCGAGACTTCCTTCTCCTTCAGTAGATAACCTGGCTGATTCCCAGGAGAATGTTCTAGTCCAGCTGCCAGGACATAGGTTTGGCTCTATGGGGTTCTCTGGTCATGAAAGTGACCGGCTTTGAGCTCCGGACACTGGGCAGCCGGGGACCAGGGACTTGTAAGCCGATGGGCCTCTCTTCCAAGGCTCCCGGGACGGGCGGGGCTGGAAAGGCCGGCTGGGCAGTGGCGTGAGGTCCTGAGACTCCAGCGCTGCAAGCAGCCCGTTGAGCCGACATTTAGAGTGTTTTTCGTTTGGAGCCTCGGTCCTGTTTCCAGACGGGATCGGCTGTTACCAGATCAGAGAGAGCCCCCTTCTCTGCGAGAGTCAGCGGCGGTTCTTTCAGCTGCAGGTAGCAGGGACCCAGGCTGGGTGACGTAAACACCCAGGGGGCATTCTTGTTCTCATGCGACCAGAAGTTCCCAGAGCCCAGGGCAGAGGCACCTGCTGGAGACGCACGGGGACACAGGCTCCTGCGCCCCTGCAGCGTCGTCCCGCGGGGACCGCGGCTCTTGTGGTCACCGCAGCATTGCTGAGGGTCCCGTCCTCGCTGCAGCTGGAGCAGCCCAGCCTTTCTTATAAAGCATCGTGTTCACGTGGGGTCATTGCCCCCCAGAGATTCCCGCTGGCCTGTCACGGAGAATGGGGTCACACGGCATCTCAGTCTGGGTCCCTGCCGGAAAGAGATGACGCACCTCGAAAAGCAATGGGGAGCGTTACTAAGGGCCATTTAGGTGGGTGTGGGTGAGTTAAGGGAGCTGAGCTGGAGGGTGACGTGACCAGTGACAGTGGAGAATTTTCATTTCTTGGGAAAGAGCAGAGATGTTCACAAACAGGTATTTTTTTTCATGTGAGAGATTAGTCCTTGAGATTTCCAAGACCAATTTAACCTCATGTTTCCAACACTTTCTTTTTCCTTTCCTTTCTTAATTGTGGAGTCACTGGAACCAGACTGGTCGGTGTCAGAAGTCCTAGAATCAAGGGGTCGGCAGGGCTCATCCCTTCTGGAGGCTCCAGGGGAGAATTGCGTTCTCACCTCTTCCAGCCCCTAGAGGCACCCGCGTTCCTGGACTCGTGGCCCCTTCCTCCCTGTCCAAACCCGGCAGTGCAGCATCTTTAAAATCTCTTTTCCGACCCGATTCTCCGCCTTCCTCTCATCAGGACCCTTGCCATTGCTACACTGGACCCACCAGGATAATCCAGGACAGTCTCCCCATCTCAAGATCCTTATCTTAATCACCCCTTCCAGGTCATTTTTGCCACGTAAGGTAACGTTCACAGGCTCCAGGGTTAGGATGTGCACGTCCTTGTGGGGTCTCTATTCAGCCTACCTCAGTCTCTCCCCAAATCTGTCCTTTTGTCTCCTTACCAGCAGACTTTCTTTCCATTGTTGCAAACCGGGGAAGTGACCTCAATCATTCCGATAAACATAAAGGGGACACAATGGAAAATTTTAAGTCAAAGAAATGCAAAACCACAATCTTGGCATGAGATGACGTGTATCAGATGTATTAAAGTGCAAATGCCAACGACTTGCGGAGGCTTTTAGCTGCCCAGAAGTCCTCTGGTAGATTCTTCCTCGTCCACAGCTGCTGTCCTTTAAAGCGTTGTCTTCAAGACAAATAAAGCTTGTTTCTTTCCCCCAACAGTATTGCTTTCTGTTAAGTTACTATATACAACGAACACAGTGTTTCCCACAACAAAAGCACAGCACTTTAGCTCCATGTGGGGTAAGCGGGATTTATGGGTGGGCCTGACCCTCTAACGTCTGTCCTAACCACGCTGGCAACATCCCTGTGGGAGAGCAGGTCTGATGCCTGCCAGTCAGTTAGCAGATTCACATCTGGGCTGTGGTCTGTCTGCAGGTTGGGGATTGGCTATTCTTGGCCAAAGGCCTGGTCAGTGCCCTCGGGAGGGTGATTCCTGACTGCCCGGTGCTCTTATAAGGGACTGGATAAAAACTAAATGTATGGAAATAAATGAGGTCAGCAAACGGAGCCTGAAACCCAAGTCGGGGGATTCCCTACAACACGTGAATCTGAGTTTCTTGGAAACACCTGACTTATGTGGACTTTGGCTGTTCACTCTGCTTCTCCTCTCTGACGACAGGGAATCGGATCACAAAAGAAAACTCCTTTCCCATCGGAGCTTACATTCTAATGAGGAGAAACCCCAAGAAAAACGTAAAGAGCTCACAGGATAATTTCACATAGTGATAAACGCCCGTGGAAAATAAAGCAGGGCAAAGCAGTGAGGGGAAAGGAGGCAGACAGGTGGGGAGGATTTTGGTACCCGAGGGCTTGTCTGAGGAGTGACATAATTGATGAGAAGGAGCCAGACTGGCAGAGACGGGGGGGGTGGAGTGGGAGCTGGGTAGGGATGTGCCACAATGGGAAGAGCCGTGCAAAGGCCCTGGGGCGGGAATAAGCTTGGCTTGTTCAAGGGAAAAAAAGAGGCCAGGGTGGCTGAGCATGGTGAATGGTTGCGGGTCAGATCAGAGAGGTGGGTGGGCAAGATGCTACAGGACTTTGGGGCCACACCAGGAGTCTGGATTTTATTCCGATCTCCATGGCAGCCTGGGAGGTTTCAGTCAGGAAGCAGCAAGATCTGCTTTTTATTCCGGAGAGCTAGTGCTGGCTACTGTGTGAGACTGGACCTGGGGTAGTCGAACACCAGTCCCAAGTCTAGTTTCCTTGATTAGCCAGAACATGAGAAGTGATGGCTTTCCAGCAAACCCAGTGTTGAGGTTCAAGTGCGGGTACTGCTTAATTCCTATAGGTCATGACATTTTCACAAGGGAGCGTGTGAATTTTTCCCCACGTTCATCGCCTGATGCATCATGCTGTAGCAAAATGCCGTGAAAATACCTCTGGGAATCAGATCCCTCTACGACCTCTTAATAACAGCTTCCATGTAACCCTGTTCCATTTAGGAATGCCAAGTGGGCGCCTTCCTTTCTTTCTGTGCCACAGAAATTGTAAGGTTAAACGAGCACTCTGTACCTAAAGCATTTGAAGCAGGACTTTTGTAGCTAAAAAAAAACAAAAAAAAGTGACTTTGTGACAGTCTGTTATTGAAGACACAATTCATGTTGTAATGTTTGGGGAGGAGGGAGAGAAATTAAAATCCTGTGGCTGGGTTAAAATACGCTGCACAATTAAAATAAAGGAAAATAAATCAGATAACTTCTTCGTCAATGGCTGCCCTTATCTGTTTCAAAGAAGCCAGAGGAGAGATGGAGAATCGGTGGAGCCTCCCAGATGAGTTCTAAATGTGGTCCTGGGGGTTGTGGGCTTAGGGTGGACGTGATTTCTGAGGTTATTGGAACACCTACCGTTCTAATCCATGTGGAGCCTTGCTGCCCCTTTTGTCCACTTTTAAGACGGGGTGAAAATTTTAGATGACAGAAATTAGTATGGCTCGACAATTTGGGTAACCTTTTGTCTGTTAGGACTTTCAGTTCAGAGGGACAGAAGACAATTCAAATTGGTACAAGCAAACCAAGGGAATCTATTGGCCCAAGTAACAGGAAAGGAAAATGCTAGCTTCAGGCACAGCTTGATCTAGGTGCTCAAGTGATGTCATCAGGACCCTACTTCTCCCTCGGCCTCTCTTGGCTCTATTCTCAGCTGAGTTCTTCCCTCATGATGGCACAGTAGCTCCAGCCTTTGTCCTCAACTTTCCAAGTCCAGAGGGCAAAAGAGAGAGTCTCTTCCCGGATTCCTACACAAGGCCAATATCTCATTCTCCACGGATGCGCCTGGGTCCTGTGCCCTGCCCCAACCAATCACCATATCCAGGGCATGGGATTACACTGATTGGCCAGACCTGGGTCACATTCCCAGTCCCGAGCCAATCACTGTGGCCGTGGCGAGGATGGGTGGGATGAAGAAGGAGGCTATGTGCTGACTGGCCAGCCTTTGGTCACACGTATTCACCCCAGCAGGAGTGGACCCACCATGAAGTCCATGACTGAGGATGACAGAGGGGAAGAGTCTCCAAAAAGGGGAGGTGACAGATGACAGCTGGGGACAAATACCCACCGCAGCTCCTATGCATGTTGTAAACAGCCCCTTCTCTCCATCCTTGCTACTTGTAGGTGAAAGCAGAGTATGCTCGACTTAAACACACGCTCACCATAGTGACCAGAGAACGCGATTTGGCCGTGAAGGAGAAACACCAACTCCAAGCCAAGCTGGAGAACCTAGAACAGGTCCTAAAGGTAGGATGGGCTTCACTTCCGCTTTCCTGAGCGTGAGCGTGAAGAAGGAGGGGCTGCGGACTTCCAAAGCAGAAAGTGGTTGAAACTCCTTCTGAGTTTCAAAATCATCAGAATTCAGGGCTCTTGGCGCCGCTTTTACCCTCCCTGTGGCATACGAAGCAATAAATAAGAAAATGTGAATGTTTCTGGAAGCGATCCTGTAAAACCGATTATGCGTTTCCATTTCTTAGGAATGTCAAACACTGCAGAACAAGAGATGGTAGGCAGCGCTCCGGAATGGAAATTGGGCTTATGTTGAAGACCAGAGGTGTCTACCTTTGGTTTTTCAAACTTCATGAATTTTAAGCTGTTCTTCAGATGGTTAACGACCTTTGTCATAAAGGGAATAGCTAAGTCAGAAAATTGCTTTATCAGGGTACAGGTAATTGGATAGCTTCATGCATTCTTGATGAGCTGGGATCTCCTTCAATATTTAATGGGTGGGTTGGTTTGTTATTGACGTTACTGAGTTAAGCTGAATGAATTCTTTGGCTTTTTTTTTTTTTTGAGTGTTAAAATTTTATTGGATTCTCATAGTGGGAAAAAATATTTAAACATAAAAGAATAAAATAATCATCACCTGCAATCCTACAATCTAGTACCTAGATTAAGCCTTTGTATCTCACACGCATGGAACAGAGCTATGCTGCACCCACCCACCGTCTGGCATCAGGAAGTGATTTTAACTGCATCTATAGCTTATTTGGGGGAAACTTCTAGAACTCTGAGGGGACGCAGATCAGTGGTTGGCTGGGACTATTTGGTGAGGGGGGAAGTGGATACGGGGTTTCTTCTGGGGGTGATGAAAATGTTCTGGAATTAGTGTGATGATCACACAACCTTGTGAATGTACCAGCACCTCTGAAATGTACACTTTCAAAGGGTGAATGTTATGGGATGTGAATTACATCTCAATTTAAGAGGGAAGATGCCCTGTTCTCTCACTGCTGGCCCTGAAGGGGAACCACGCCCCTCGTGTGGCTCTCAGGAGGTGGCAGATCTGTACCCAGTGCTGGTGGCATGTAAGATGCCCCCGTGTGTCCACCTGACACTCTCTGGAGGAAAGGCCAAGGCTAACCCTGACCATGCTGCTGTTTACCATTTGCTCTGAGTTTAGAACAGCCATAAAGGATGAGATTCCACCATGTAATTATTCATTTCAGCAGCTACCTCGACCGCTGACTGCAGGTTCTCTGAGGCAACGACCGTGTTTCATTCAGCTCTCTACCTGTAAAGCTTGGGTTTGGTGAAAGTCAGGGTTTGGTGAATTCAGTGGCGGATGGACTGGGAATCCAGGTGCACCCGGGGGCTTTGCTGAGGGTCTGTTGGAGTAAAGTCAGCATGAAGGACAGTGTACGTGACTATGCCCCCAGGAGATATTTGACAATCTGGAGACATTTTTGCTGGCTGGGACCGGGGAGCGGGCTATTAGCATCACGTGTGCAGAGGCCGGGGATGTTGTTAAGTCTCCTACGACGCACAGGACCGCCTCCACGGCAAAGAGATAAGTGGCCCAAAATAGCATTGGCGCCGAGGGTGAGAAGCTCTGTGAATTAGTTTGTTACTGTTGCCGTAACAAATTGTCCCCACGTGAAATAAAACAAATGTATTCTCTTACAGTTCAGGAGGTCAGATCCAAGATGAGTCACACGGGGCTAAAATCAGGGTGTCAGCAGAGCTGCCTGCCTTTCGGAAGGGTTTGGGGAGACCTTCCCTGCCTTCCCCACCTTCTGGTGGCTCCCAGCCCCTCCCTGTTATTAGAAGTTGCTAATTGCAGAGCCAGCAATGAGCATCTTCTCTCCTCTCCGACCTCCTGCCTCCCTCTTATAAGGACCCTGTGATTACACGGTGTCCACTTGGATGATTTCCACATCTCAACGTCCTTAACTTCATCACATCTGCAGGGTCCCTTTGTCGTGTAAGGTGACGTAGTCACAGGCCCCAGGGACTGGGAGGTGGACATCTTTGGGGAACATTATTCAGCCTGCCCCACTTCTAGAGTATTTGAAGGAGGCGACCAATAGCACTGATGCTACCTGTGGGTAGAGGAGGCCCTGTTTATAATTTCGGGGCGTGAAATTCCCGTCTTTGTCTCCTGCCTGCCGGGCTTCAGGCCAGTCTCTCCTGCTACCTGGAGTGGGTGAAGGGCTGTGCATTCTCACTGGCCTCGTGGGGCCCGCCGTCCTTCCTTCTGACCTGGGGTTTGAGCCTCATCACCAGGGCCTTGCACGCGTGGAGACACCCCGAGTTCACGTCCAGGTTCTGCCCATGGCGCCCTGCAAACAGCCCTCTCCTCGGCTGCCCACTCTGCCCAGGGGGTACACCCCAGGGGTGTCACCTGCCCTTGTGGGGGGCAGGCTAGGGAGGGGGCCTGTGCAGGAGCTGGCGGGGGAGCTTGGGGGCTTTGAGGCGGGGGCATTCCAGGGTCCGGGGAGCTGGACTGTGGTCCAGAGGGGAGCGTGTGGGCTGTGGATGGGCGTGTTCCTCTGGCCCCCTTTCTAAGGGTGGAATTGGGTAGCTGATGGGCAGGCTGTGAGCAGTCATCAGGGGACACGGTCATGTTCGTCACCAGGAAAGCAGCAAGCGGGGGAGAGGTTGGAGGCCGTGAGGGGCCCAAAGGGACAAGTGGCAGCGTCACAGGGCCGGGGTTCTGGCCCTCGCCTTCTCTTGGTCACCGCCCCACACGGTGCTGTTCTAGTCTGTTCTTCACGGGCTGGCCAGAGCAGTACCGTCCAAACCGAAGTCAGGTCCCAGCACCACCCGCAAACCCTCCGCAGGACCCGCCAGCCCAGCTCACTCACCCAAAACCTGGTGCCTCCCTGGCCACAGCCCTGCAGCTGCCCTCGCCTCTCGGGACCCCTGTCCTCCCCTCCCGCCCTGACTCCATCCTCCCCCATTGCCCCGCCAGGCCCTGAGCACCTTCTCCATAAAGTTCTTCTCAGTACCATTTCAGTGAGTGACTGACGATGGAGCCAGGCTGGCCTGGGGCAGGGGCCTTGTTGGGAGCAAACGGAGCTCTTTCTCAAAAGAGTTTCGCTCTGTGCAAAAAGGGAGAGAAAGAAGACCCGGAGGTGAGGAGAGGCATGTCCTTTGCAAGGGGTTGATTCCATGGCGGGCGAAGGAAAGCGCATGCCCTGAAAATTTGCAAAACCCTGTGTGATCTGCCCTTTCCCACACCCAGCACTGAGAGCCTGTGGGGCTGAGAGCAAGGAGGGAGAGGTCGGGGAGGTGACGATTCCACTACAGTGGCTGAACTCGCTGGGCTCCGGACAGAACCTGCCGAACTTTGCTGCTTTCAGAGAACCCCCCAAGCGCGGTAGCTGCATGTTGTTTCAGCATCGCCTCAGTTTGGACCGACTGAAAGCACAGCGGTTTCCATGTTCTCCTTCTGATACTTTGGTCATGATAATAAGAGGGCTATTCAAGATCAACCTTCTTTCTGTTTTGCAATTTGGTGGTTGTATTTTATTTTTTAATTCTATTTTAAATTTATTTCATTGAGGTAGAGTTGATTTACAATGCTGTGTTAATTTCTGCTGTACAGCAAAGTGATTCAGTGATACAGGTATCTATTCTTTTTCACATTCTTTTCCATGATGGTTTTTCACAGGATATTGAATATAGCTCCCTGTGCCCTACAGTAGGACCTTGTTGTTTATCCATTCTAAGTGTAATCGTTTGCATCTGCTAACCCCAAACTCCCAATCCATCCCTCCCCACTCCACCTTAGCCTTTCTTTTTTTCTTTCTTTTTTTTGCGATACGTGGGCCTCTCGCTGTTGTGACCTCTCCCGTTGTGGAGCACAGGCTCCGGACGCGCAGGCTCAGCGGCCATGGCTCACAAGCCCAGCCGCTCCGCGGCATGTGGGATCTTCCCCAACCGGGGCATGAACCCGCGTCCCCTGCATCAGCAGGCGGACTCTCAACCACTGCGCCACCAGGGAAGCCTCTTTCTTTTTTTCTTGAGCGGCAAAGCCCATCAGTGGGCGATGGGGAAGGGAGGAGGTGATTGCCATGCTGGGCGGAGATGCAGCTGACTTGGCTTAGAAAATCCTGGCGTTGTTGTAAACTTGGGCAAAATGATGACCTTGCATTTCCAGAAGTTGCCTGGACATCCCCAGAACTCCCGGAGTCTGATGTATGGTCTCTAGTTGTCATTGATTTGAATGGAATTTGATCCCCAAACCAGTGTCGATCAGCATGATTTGCTGAGAACCAAAGAGAACTTCCAGGCTCGGGGGCCACGTGAGGGGGAGGTTGGGTGGTGCATGATTCCAATCTCAACCTGTCTGCCGCCGAGCCTGGACGGGCTGGCTGACCCCCCACCCTCATCTGGGAGAAGCAAAAATGCTGAGCAGCTAGTTTGGGGTAGGGACTGGTGAGTGGCCCGCAGAATCACACTGTCACTGGTTTTTACCAGATTGTGAATGGAATGTCTGTTTTCCTTCAAAATACAAAAACTATTCCTAAAACAGAGAAGACAGGTTTTGGGGCTGTTTTCTAAGACAATCCAATGAGAATAATACCCCCTGCACGAACCAAACCAAAAATAGTTAACCTGATGTGAATTCATCCTGATTTTTATACTTTTAAAAATAATAATTGATGAGCTCATTATCTATGTATATGTTTTTATCATGCTTCTTTCCAAGAATGTCGTCAAATCACCGAAACTGTCACATGTAATGGAACATGCTCAGATGCTCTGAATGGAAGTGAAACATTCAGATAAAGAGAAAGGAGCATTCAAGTATGCCAGCCTGGAGGTTAGACACAGTTACTCTAAGATTCTAATTTGGCCTGTGTTTCCATGCAGCCTGGATATAAAAGGAAATATAGGCAATTACGTAATTCTCACTCCCTAAGAGAGGGGAACCTACTGTTTCCCCAGGAAAACGAAGCATGGAGGACTAAACGTGATTTTCTTACTTGGAATGATACCTCAGAGGGGGATGCAGGACAATGTAGTAGGAGATGTCTTCAGCAGCACCTTCATAGCTACTGAGGAGCAATTTTCCCATGTGTCTTTCTTGGGGGTTTCTTTGGGCAAGCAGACCTAAAGGCCGTTTTCCTGAGCTATTAGCAAGGAAAATTGGGAGGAATCATTAAAGCCAGATTTCCCACACCTAGGAAGAACCCAGGAAGAGTTCTTCGTGGTGGGAATTGAAGAATAGGAAAAGTAATGTTCCTGGACCCATTCCTGTTCTTCGGAATTAAAAATAGCAAGAGATGGAAAACATCAGAGTTTGAGCAAAGATGGGATAAGAAGGCTCCCCTTCGCCTGTCCACCTTATCTGGTTGGGAATCACCCCACACCCAGCGGCCTTACCAGGAGAAGGGGATGTACCCGTGCATCTCAACAGGGGTCTGCGTAGTCAGGACAAACAGTGGTGTCCCTGGCCCACAGTGTTTATTACATGACCGTTCATTCATTCATTCACTCACTCACTCACTCATACATGTCGACTGAGCACTGCCTGTGTACCAGGCCCGGTTCCCGGCAGCAGGAGCGTTGTAATTAGCAAAGCAGAGTCAATGAGGAGACGCCGTGCAGAAGAAGACACACATTTGTAACGTGGTGTCAGGCAGTGGTAAGCGCTTTGAAGGACAATACATTAGGGCGAGGCAGTAGGAAGTGATGTAGTGACCCTTTTAAAAAGTAGATGGAGGGCTCCCCTGGTGGCACAGTGGTTGAGAGTCCGCCTGCCGATGCAGGGGACGCGGGTTCGTGCCCCGGTCCGGGAGGATCCCACATGCCGCGGAGCGGCTGGGCCCGTGAGCCATGGCTGCTGAGCCTGCGCGTCCGGAGCCTGTGCTCCGCAACGGGAGAGGCCACGGCAGTGAGAGGCCCGCGTACCGCAAAAAAAAAAAATAATAATAAATTAATTAATTAAAAGTAGCTGGAAACAACAAGGTCCTACTCTACAGCACAGGAAACGATATTTAATATCTTACGATAAACCATAATGGGAAATAATAAGAAAAAGAAGGTCTGTCTATGTATAACTGAGTCACTGTGCTGTACAGCAGAAATGAACACAACCTGTAAATCAAGTACACTTTAATAAAATAAAGAATGGTTGGGAGGGGGCTTCTCCCAGACACATCAACTGAGCAGAGTGAGTGCCTCTCAGTGAAGGGGGTGCAGGGGGCTTGTCCACGTTCAGGGGAGGAACACCCGGCAGGTGGACAGTGCAAGGAGCTGAGATGGGCAGGTTTTCGACGTGTCCGCGTATCAGCCAGGTGGCTGGTGGACAGGGACCGAGGGGCGGGGGGTGCAGATGAAGCTGAGATTGGGGTGAGGTCTGGCAGTCTTATGAGCCCGAGTAGAAATCCAGGGGTTTTGGAATTTGCTCTAAGTGTCGTCAGACACCTTTGTCACAAAACTGCTGCGTAAGAAACCAGCCCAAAGCCCGTGGCTCCAAACAAGAACGGTTCGTACAGTCCCCGAGGCCGTGGCTTGGCTGCCCGGTGCTGTCGTCTTGGCTGGACCTGGCCGGCTATTGTTGACGCCGGACGGTCTGGGTCAGGGTGACTGGCTTGGTTCCCTGCTGTCCCAACCCCCAGCAGGCTAACTAAGGCTTCTAAGAGCGGCATAACGGGCCACGAAGGAGAGGGGTGCGCGGGAGGGCGCGGGAGGACCAGGCCGGAAGGGTGCAAGTCCCTCCCTCCCTCTCTCCCATCGGCCAAAGCAACTTTCAGGCCGGCCTGGTTTCACGAGATGCAGGAACAGGTGTGACGTCCCCTTACCAAGCCAGTGGATACACGCGGCGAGGGGATCGATGCTCCCGGGGCGGGGTGCTGGAGAGCTGATGGACCGCATCCGCTTTTCATCTGTCGAGGGTCACTGCAGTGGCCGCACCGAGAGAAGAAGCCAGGGAGCAGGGGTGGGAGCCAGGGGGTGGGTTAGGAGGGATTCTCCAGACACGGGATGTGGGTGCCTCCCCCAAGGCAGGAGCAGAGGGGACAGAGAAGCGGTCAAGTTTGTGTATATTTTCAAGGTGAAATCAACAGGATTTGCTGACAGCTTGGCCGTGGGGTATGATAGGGAAGGGCCCAGGGTGATGCCAAGGGCTCGGAGGTGTGTTTGGGTGAGGGACGGAGCCGTTGGCTGTGACGCAGATCATTAGGGGCTTGGACTGGGGGTCAGGGAACCCCCTTGTGTTGGAGACGGAGTGCACCGTGAGCAGGGGATCCTTGGTGCGGGAGAACCTCCGTCCTCACGCTGGGGACCACCCTGCTAATCCTCAGGAAGCGGCTTCATTCAGTTATCAGGTGACGTGAAAGGCAGGAACAATTCATTGGGGTTAAAGTGTGAAGCTCTGAAGGCGACCACGGCGTCCTGTCCTTTGAACATCTGGTGGTCACAGTCAACTAAATTGTGCTGCCTTGTGCCTGACACCGTCTTCTTCCAAGTTCTCAGAGTGATGGGGGCAGAGAGGACATGCCATTCGGTAAAGGAAGAGCGTGCATTTTATGTTGATGTGGTGTCACAGAGCTCTGGAGTTGGGCCAACACGCGTTACGCGTCTGTCTGAGCTGATAATTACTCCATTGATCACGTCCATATGTCGGCTTTTTTGTTTCCAAATATCACTGATGGGCCACGTGTCTTCATACTGATAATTCAATTTAGCAAAAGACAACGTGCGCCTTAAGGTCTGTAATGGGTTATGTAAAGCAGGAGTGCAGCAGCACATCGATATGTTAATTTTTTTTTCAGCGTCCTTTTCTGCTCTATCAGGGGGGCCGCCAAATAACTTTGCACTTGAACAGCCAGAAAAGTAGGACCAGATATGGTGATATTCAGAGGAAATGGGTCCCAGATGCCTCAGACACTGGTTTCCTGCAGACCTTCCAGTGTAATAGCCCTGATGAAAACCCACACATAAAGATGTACTCAGGACTTCCCTGATGGTCCAGTGGTTAAGCCTCTGTGCTCCCAATGCAGGGGGCCCGGGTTTGATCCCTGGTCAGGGAACTGGATCCCAACATGCATGCTGAAACTAAGAGTTTACGTTCCACAACTAAGGAGCCCCCATGCCACAACTAAGACCCAGCGCAACCACATAAATATTAAAAAAAAAAAAAGACACATTCATGCAACAGGTATTTATTGAGCACCTAATATGTGGCAAACACTTCCTAGGTGCTGTCCTTGCTTCTGGCAGAGAGTTGATAGACAGATTGATGTACGTATCAGGGGTGACAAACACAAGGGGTTAGAGGGTGATGAAGATGAAAGTGCTACTTTATATTCAGTGGTTGGGAAGGTCTCACTGATTATGTGACATGTGGACGGAGACCTGGGTGAAGGGAAGAAGACAGTTGTGAGAAGTCTGGGGAAAGGATGTTCCTGCAGAGGGAAGAGCAGATACAAAGGGTTGAGACAGAGGGCCTGCCATGTCTGAGGAACAGAGCAGAGGCCAGAGTTGCAGAAATAGAATGAAAAGGGGGATAGAAGGTTAAAAGAGGAGGCCAGGGAGACAAATAACTTGAGGTGTGGAAGGCCAGGCCCCCTCCTCACTCTCAGACACACTACCTCCTTTCCGGTCTTTTCCTGGGGTGCTCCAGCCACCGCAGGGCCTTTGCACTTGCTGTGTCTGCTGTCTGGCTTGCTTTTGTCCTGGTTACCCTCCAGGAGAAGCACAATATGGGCAAGTTCCATGTCTTTTTTGCTTATCGTTGTATCCTCAGTGCCCAGCCTGGCGTAGGAAAACCGTACAATAAATGTTTGTGGGCTGAACGAATGAGAGAGGGAGGTAGGATAGTCTCAAGTCTGCCTTGCTTACAATAGCCAAGAGGTGAGCCCTCCGCTTTGCAAAGCCTTCAGGCATATATGCCCTTCCTAAGATGGGCTATCCCCTGGTGTCGAGCCACAGCCACGTTGATAAAACAGAAATTGCGTCATGTTCCCACTGCTTACCGCCCCACCAATTGCTTCTTACTGCACAGAGATGAACATCTAGACTCTTTCCCGCAGGACCCTGTGCTCTGTGGCCCCCACGTAATCCTTCAGCCCTCATCCTACCATGACCCCTTACAGCCTGGAGCCGGCTACAGTGGCCATCCCTGTCCTTCTGGAACTTACTGCACTCACGTCCACCCCAGGGCCTTTGCACTTACTGCTTCTTCCACCTGGAAGGCTGTTTCCCTCAGCACTTTGTGTTTCTGACTCTGGGTCAATTAATTAGGTCTTGGTTTCATGTCACTTACTTGGCAATGACTTTCTTGGCCACCTTATCTGTGATAAGAAGTTGCTATCACATCCTCCAATTCATTTTCTTCCAAGAAAACTTATCTTGCTGGTTTTAATTATCTGTATATTGTTTGTTTTCTCCTACCAAAATGTAGCCTCTTTGAGAGAGACTTTGTTTCAGTTCATAGGACAAAATCTGACATCTAGAAGGCACTTGGTAAATATTGATTGATTGATTAAATTAGTAAATGAATGAATGAGTGAATGAGTGAACGTGTGAGCGAGAGACCGCATGATACTGACATGGCCTGTTACTGCAGACACCTTCTGCCATCGTGGAGAGTAATGGAGCAGGTGAAGGCTTGTGGTCGAGGAAGCTTGTCTAGAAGGGTCACTTCTTTGGGGCTTACAAGTGCTTCTGTAAAAATGCAGCCACAAATCAAGCGCAGCCTCTTTCTGGCAGAGACTGAGATTCTCCAAGAGGACAAACCACAGGAGAGTTGGTGATTTCCAGCCCCTGCTCGGCCCAGGCCGGGTGACTGTCTGGCAAGGGTGTCCCCCCACGGAGCTCCCCACCTTCAAGCCCAGCAGCCCCTGGGTTAGGTCTCGGCACAAGTGTCTGCCCTTGTGATGAACGGAGTAAACCAAGCTTCTTGGACTCAAGGATTCTGAAAAAAAAAAAAAAAAAGCTGGTGTTTTCATGTAAATTTCCTGTTGCCGGATATTTCGGATCGTCTAGACCCTTAGCATCTTACCAGCTCCACGGAAGTGGAAGAGGAACGTGCGAAGCTCCGGGTTTTGTGTTTGATCGGAGCGCATCCTGCCTCTCTTCCCTGCGTCTTCTTACTCAGGACCCGAAAGATGGCTGCATTTGTCAGATGCAACAGAGACGTGTGTCTCTATTTTAGGACAGCATTAGCATCCTGACAGGGAACGATGCCACACTCCAAGTGTCTAACTTACACAAGAGAGGTCAACACAGAGACCGTTTCGAGAGGCGTGGGCCGGGGGAACCGACAGGGGTGGGAAGGCAGAGAGAGACCAGCAGAGCGGGCAGCTGTCCCCGCCTTCCCTGGGCCTGCGGGCAGTTCCTGGAGCTCAGTGGGAACCGCAGTCACGGAGAAGCTACTGGACGGCTTTGTGTGGGGATGAAGAGCGTCCCCCAAATTCACATCCACCCAGAAGCTGTGAGTGTCACCTTTTTCGGAAAAAAGTTCCTGGAGAGAGAGAGTGTGTGTTATTCCGTCCCATCCCTACTGATCCACTGGGAAGCCCCAAATCATTTAAGTATTTGGACATCTCCAGTAAGACCGTGGAGTGAGGTATTTCAAGGCTGACTTTCACTTAATTTTAAAAAACCATGAGTTAATCAGGACCATCCTTTTCCTTGACTTCAAGGACCCCTGAGCACTTTGTCGACCGGCCGTGCTGGCGGCAGGTTTACAAGGGAACCTTTGCAGCCCCCTTTCCGGTTATCTGACCAGCACGCAGTGCAAATTCTAGAAATCTGACCCAGGGCTGTAAAAATATTTTTGATTAATTAAACTTAATCCATTATAGTTTATGATTCAAAGACAAGGGAAAAAGTATTCTGGACCAGATTTTGTTCTCACAATCAACAGATTAGTCAATTTCAGTGACGATAATCTGACGCTTATTTTGTGTTAATGAACAACTGATTATCTGGGATGAATAAGTAACTCTCGAGGTGACAATCTTCCCTTATCTCCAGCTCCTTCCCTCTTCCCCTCCCATTACTTTGCATCTGTGCACGGAGATTCATCCTTATACCTACGAACACAAACCTGCCTGCGGTCATTGTCAGGTTTAATTAAGGTTTTGGAGTTCATTTTCTATGTGCTGATACTCAAATGCCAATAAAACCCTCCAGCGTTCTCTGAACATGAGAATAATGTTTAGGGCTCCGTCTCCAGCAAAACCCTTGATGTGAATAGATGATAGCTTTATCTGGATGTTCAGAGACGGGCGAGAAGCAGGAAATGTATTGATCTTCATTCTCCGCTCCTGTCTCCATGGGGAGAGATTTAGGTAAGAGGCACCGCCAGTTCATCGGCTAGTGCTGTGGGACACACACGTGCCTTCTTTGCATCCAGCAAAAGGATGGGACGAGATCTCATTCTGAGGCTCGGACCCCCCCCCCCGCACTGGACCCCACCATGGAGTTGACGATTTTCTCCGTGCAGCAGGCAGCCCAGCTCTTTGTCCTTTGCTGGGATCCCCACCCAGCGCTTCAAAATTCTGAGCTACTCAGCATATGAAGTGTTCAACTTCACTGATCATCAGGAAAATGCAAATTAAAACGACAGCGAGATGCCGATCTCTTCATCAGATGAAGAAACTTTTAGGAGTGACAGTGCCCAGGGCCAGCGAGGAGTGGGGAGCAGGCATGCTTACACGATGCCGGCCGAAGGTGAAGTCTTTCTGGCTTCTGGAACTGTCCATGTTCAGCTTCAGCATACTCTTCTCCCTCAGTCTCCCTTCTGGGAGCGTACAGAGACATAAAGCTCCCACTGTGTGCCCCAGATCTTTATTGTAGCATTAGCCATGCAACCGTGATGTTCACCAAAAGCAGACCGTTCAGGCAATAATTTAAAAGTGAGTCACGTCCGTATCTAGTGACCAAGACATGTAGTCAAGTGAGGGCTTCAACACGTCCATTTGGACCCACAGCTGTCCAGAACTGTCCAGAACTGAACCCACAGCAGGGCGATCACCTCATCTGTTCCCAGATCTGCCCCTCTGCCTCACCTCTCACCACCCCCAGCCCCTCGCAACCCTGCAGCCAGTGGACACACGCCAAGCTGGCTCTTGCCTCCAGAGCTTTCCTCAAAACGTTGCTTGTCGTCATGTAGGTCTCGGCTAAAATATCACCTCCCTGACCGGCTTGAGTAGAATCGGTACACCTGCCTCTCTCCCCTGCACGTCACCTCGCTTTCTCTCCTCTATCAATCTCTGAAATTCTTATTACTTGCCAGCTTCCTTGTTTAGTTTCTGCATACCCTTCCCCAGCAGAATGTAAACTTCATAAGAACAGAGATGACCTTTGACTTACTCGTTATTCTATCCCAGACATCGAGTATCTGGCACAGAGTTAAGTGTTCAGCTAGGGTTAGAGTTAGATTGTTATTTTTACTAATGTAATAATTATTAAAAGAATAATTTCACAATTATTAAATAATTAATAATTTAATAATTATTATTTTTGCATGAACGAAAGCACGTGTCCAGGAGGTAAACTCCATTTCAGCACAAACCCACAGGCCCTGAAATAAGAAGCCCAATCGGATTCTGTTTCCCTGTCTCACCATCTGCCCAGCTGCTCCAGCCGGAGGTGTGCAATTCCCTGTCCCTCGTACTGGCAGTGCAGTTCATGGAAAGTCCTACAGATTTAAAGCAAGCCATCCAGAAACCTCCTGAGCCAACCTGACTGTCCTCAATTTCTACTCCTGCTGCCTGAGAGCACACAGCTTGCTCAGGTTCTATTAAATGTTCCCTAACTTCCTGCCTCTTCCTCTCCTCTACTCTGGCTCCCCTCTGATCTTTTCTCCATACCACAGTCTTTGCAAACACAGATCCCCTCATGTTATACCCTGACCCACATCCTTGCATCCTTGCCTGGCTGCCCATCGCTCTGAGAATGAGGATGACATTCCTTCAAGGCCCTGATGGTCTGGTCCCTGTCGGCCCCCTTGGCTTCCCCTCCAACATTCTGCATCTCTCCCCCCATGCCAGTCACACCAGCCTTCCTTCACCCTTGACCTGGCTTTGATCCCTTCTGCCACAGGGCCTTTGCACATACTGCTCCCTCTACATAGAACGCTTTGCTCTTCCCTCTTCTAACCAACTCCTATGCATCCTCAAAAATCCACTCGTCTGTCACCTCCCCAGGGAAGCTGACGTCCCCAGGGCTCATCTTTTAGTGATGGAAGACTCTCAGCATCCAGCACTTCTCTTTCATGACACTTGTCACAAGTTTGCAGTTTTTTAGCCTTATTTGATTAACCCTTATCCTCACCACTAGAAGGTGAATTCCACACAAGCCAGGACCACTTCCGTTTTTGTCTTTACGGTGTTGCTAGCACTTGTCACATACTTGGCGCTCAATAAGTCCCGGGTGGATGAGAGAAACAGAAATGGTAAGTAGCTGGGGAGATGTAATAGCCTATTTTTCTCCTCTTAGGTCCTTTAAAATATGTATGACAGTTCAAAGAAAAATTATAACCCTGAGGGTTCTCTCTGTGTTTGGATGTAGTAATCCATGGGAAGACAGTGACAGAGAGAGAGTAAAGGTGCTGAGGCAGGGGCAGCACCTCTGCATTCCACTTGGATCCATGGGAAGACAGCGACAGAGAGAGAGTAAAGGTGCTGAGATAGGGGTAGCGCCTCTGCATTCCACTTGGATCCATGGGAAGACAGTGACAGAGAGAGAGAGTAAAGGTGCTGAGACAGGGGTAGCGCCTCTGCATTCCACTTGGATCCATGGGAAGACAGTGACAGAGAGAGAGTAAAGGTGCTGAGACAGGGGTAGCGCCTCTGCATTCCACTTGGATCCATGGGAAGACAGTGACAGAGAGAGAGTAAAGGTGCTGAGGCAGGGGTAGCGCCTCTGCATTCCACTTGGATCCATGGGAAGGCAGTGACAGAGAGAGAGTAAAGGTGCTGAGACAGGGGTAGCGCCTCTGCATTCCACTTGGATCCATGGGAAGACAGTGACAGAGAGAGAGAGTAAAGGTGCTGAGACAGGGGTAGCGCCTCTGCATTCCACTTGGAGCGGCACAGTTTAATTCTGAATAGATTATTTTAATTTAAACACGTATATTGAGACCCCTGGAACGACCACTAAGAGGTGTATAAAAATATATAGTCACCCAATAAAGACCTGAAATGGGATATACTACAAAGCATTCAGATCATTGGAAAGAAAGCAGGAAAGGCGAAACAGCGATGAAAGGAGAGGGAACAAACAGAAAACAAAAAAAAAGGGAAAACCGAAATCAACACTGACCCATAATTGCATCAAAGGTCATTACTGTGCAGGTCACTTTGAAGCTCATATCTCATCTGGTCCTTGCAATGACCTTGGGAAGGTTGGATTCTTCTCCTTCACTCGATAAGTGAAGAAACTGAGGCTCAAAGAGGTACACACCTCACCTCCGAGCACACAGTTTATAAGGGGTCGAAACGACATTTGAAGGCAGGGCTGGCTGACCTTATGCCCTGCACCTGGCTGGCCTCAATCCCCAGGCCTGGCAGGCAGGGACCACTGGCACATGACGAAAACCGTGCTTCGGAAAGGTGATCTTAATAACCCTGAGTGCCACTGTCCCCATGTCTCCAGAATCCGTCAGGGTCAGATGCGCAGGAGAGAGGCTTGTCTGGAGGCTTAAGGACGATCAGGAATCAGGAGAGCTCCAGTGTTTGATAAGGGGGCTCCTGACTTCCTAATTTTTTCCAGTTTGAGAAACGAAGATACTTCGGCTAAAATATATTTTGCCTTCCATGGCTCTTTCCCACACCGATCCTCATTAGGAATGAGTCTGACTTCCACAGACGGGACAGGGAGTCATAAGGCATAGAAAACACACGGCTTTAAATGCCTTCTTCCTTGGTTTTGAAGACATGAACTCAGTAAGAGCTGTGTTCTTCCCACCGGGTGTCTTGTAAAAGGGAATCGTGGGCACGGAAATGCTTCATTACTTCCACCAGGAGTACCAGATCCCATGAATGTGACGTTAGGAGCATCGCTGTTAACTCCTGTTGAGGGAAGTGAGTCTTTCCTGAATTTCGTTACCAGGCAGGGCAGGAGCCAAAGCAGAAGACAAACCCCCTTTGCTCTAACGCGGCTGAGATGACTCCGTTTGCTCCACACTCGTTCCCACCGTGTCACATCTGAGCTTTCCCGGGGAAGCAGCATCTTGACACTTGGAGGCTACTTAAGCACTCGTGTTAATGCCGACATCCAGCTATAAATATCACCGCTTTAAAAATACATCCTGCCACAGGCAAAGCATATCAAACGGGCACTTCTCGCTGGGGCGCACGATCTTCAGGACTTCTGATGTGAAATGTTCCCGTGGAGCGTGGCCTGTGCCCTTGGAATTGGGAAGAGGTTTGTAAAAGGAAGCAGAAGCCAAACCTTAGGAATTTGGTGGGAGTTTGTCTTGGAATGAAAGCCGGGCATTTCCAGACTCTCTGCAAGGACCCATGGGCCCCTCGTGCTCCCAGGGACAGCCTGGATCATGACGGCTTGTGGAATTGATACCAGTGATGATGATGTAAATTTCCTCCCTGGAGAAACGCCGAGTGCTCTGCGCACTGGTCACGTGGCCAAGGGCAGCGTGTCTTCAGTGGCCTGAGAACCCCAGAGGGACCTGAAGTAACTCCAGGAAATGTTCTTGCGTTGACTTTCTTGCCAAGTCTGCTGGATGTCAGCACATCCCACAAATAAGGGTGGGGTCCTGCCGGAAATCTCCCGTAGAGCAGACAGATGAGTGGAGAGAATGTGAGCACAGATCTGTGTTCAAATACGGCCTCATCATTTACTAGCTGGGCAACCTTGGGCAAGTTACTTAACCTCTCTGGGCCTCGGTTTCCTTCGCTGTAAATGGGAATAAAATATTGCCTGCTTCAAGTGTTGTTGTGAAGATTCAATATGTTATATGTGTTAAATACTTAGCACAACAGTACTCGAGAACTTAGTAAAGGTTACACGCTTAGACGAGAAGGAAGATGGTGCTGCCTGGGGCTAGGACCTCGGGCAGGACACTCTGGGAAAGGCATGCCAGCAGTCTGCTTATAGAAACAAGAAGGACGTCGATGTCCACCAGGTGTACCACCTGCAATAAACACCAAGGAGGCTTTGACCGCGGGGGCCACACACACGGTATCAGGAGCTCCCGTGAAGGCTCACGGCTGCCCACGTCTCTCCCTCCTTCCACCCGAACCCTTTCCCAGGGTGGCAGAGCTCCAGTGCGGGTTTAAATGTGGTCTCTGTTTCAATCCTCTGGCCTGGCCACCATCCAGCCCAGAGTTTCACTGGAACCCCCTTGGGTGGTTCAGATGCTGGACTCATGGGTTTCAACCTCTACACACCACAGGTACCCTGTGGATAAGAGTGATCTCCTTGAATAGCGAAACTTGCTGCCAGTGACTTTGATCTTAGGACTTTGTTTCCTGGCCCCAGGAGAGACATGGTACCCAGCACCTGCCCCAGCCCCACCTCATTGCACCCCACTCCACCCCCGTGCCCTTGCACCCCAGTTTATCCTCTTTCTGCTGCCGAGAAGTTGTCATTCTACTTCTGGAAAGCTCCTTTGGGTCTCTGGCTGCTTCTTCCCCAAAACAGGGAATTGAAAGGACTCCAAAACTGTCACGATCCACCAGCTGTCTCTTTATTTTGAGAAACAAGACTAAAAAGTTATGAAGGTTCAGTGCATAAAAATGAGACATTATAGAATTAAGTAAGTTTTGTGGCAGTCGTAAATGCTGTTGAAAAATATTTTAGTGAGGACCATTTGGGATCAAGTTCATGCAAACCTATGTCAAATGGTTTTAAGAGAAAGAAATAATTGGTTTATAAAGTGGGAAATATGAGCGAGGTTAGGCTTCAGGCAAGGTTGAATCAAGGTGCCCAGGTGATGTCACCAAGAACAGTCTCTCTTCATCTTTTATCTCTGCTTTTTCCTGTCAGTCCAGTTCACAGGCAGGCTCTCACCAAGTCACGTCAAAGATGGTACCCAACATCTCCTGGCTTGCATCCTACCAATTTAGTCACCACGGAAGAGGATGTCTCTTTCTTTCCTAATATTTCCAGTAAATGTCTCATGAAACCAAAATTTGTCCCTTTGGTCTAGCTTTGGGCTCATGTGCCTAGAAGAGTGTAGATCACATGCAAACCCCGGAGCCAAGGGTTGGGGTTACTCCCTGAAAAACGTGAGGCTGAGAGTAGGGAAAGGCTGATGTCCTTGGGATAATTCAGGATACTGCTCCCATTTGAACAGGAAATACATGCGGGGCAGAGAAGATTAGCAGCTGTCCATTGCAGAACAGGAAGTCAATAGGATGAGAGTAATTGGGACAAATTGGAGAAAGTGAAGTTTGAGTTAGGCTTGGGGCACAGGGGGATTCGTGAATATTTAGGAGAAAATCAGGCCATTAAGGGAAGAGGGAACCTCCTAATTGAAGTCAGGGAGGCAGAAATGACCTTGAAACGTTACTGGGACATGAAAGCTAGCCCAACCCTGGGGTACTTGGTGGCCTGCCAAGGGGCTGATTGGCAAGCTTGGACAGTGAGGGAAGTGGGGACAGCTACAGGTGTCAAAGTCACTCAGCCACCCATCCATCCGTCCATCGATCCGTCCGTCCATCCGTCCATCCATCCATCCATCCATCCATCCTTCCATCGATCCGTCTATCCGTCCATCTATCCATCCATCCATCCACTGGACATCTTCACAGTAACTGTGAAGGGAAGGTGAAAAATGAGACAGAAGGATGTATTTGTTTCCATTTTTCATCATTTCTAAGGTTTCCAGTATTCAGCAGATGGGTGTATGTCAGAAATAAAATGGAAAGGTGTTTGTGTCTTGTCCCATTTCTAGTAAGCTCTCAGCCCGCTGAGCTTTCAGCCTTTGGTGTTTGGGCAAGAAGACTTCCTAGACAGAAGGCTGGGGCCTGGACCCAGGGATTGTCATCCTTGAACTTTTTCCACCACTCTGCATAAGCCCCAGGCTTCAGGGCTCACTGAGATTGCACGTCTGTGCCCTACCTTCCAGGGGAGGAGATAATACAGACTCATTAAAGCAGCTCTCAGTCCAAGATCAACTACACTGAGAATGAAAGGAACAACTTTTCCTAGTTGGGAAGAAGCATCAAAACCATCTTTTTTTTTTTTTGGTAGGAAAAGTTTCAAGCAAAGTAACGAAGGGATATTAAAACAAACCAGTGAAATTGTGGGTAAGTAAATGAAGCCATTCTCAGGCTGTAAATGTTCCGGGACTGATGAATCTTTACTTTGCAGGGTGTCAGCAGAGTTCAGATTTCAGTGGGTTTTCATTTTTTTCTTCCAGTTGTCACAGTAAATCTATAAAGCAGATTTGAATCTAATTGTAAAAACTCAAGTGAAAGAAATATAACATTTCCCCCCAAAGTTACTTAATTCCCTTAAGACGCTCATTTTGAAAGACTGCTAGAAATGTAATGTCAATTTGGAGTTGGCTTCATCCTTTTCCTTCAGTCTCTCAGCCAGATTTCAGTTGAAAGGCAGACGGCAATCTAGGTGTCTTCAGGTGGAGGGACTTTAACGCAGAGGATTGGTTACACAGGCAGAAGAAGAGCTGAGAAGTCAAATATGCACTTGGAGATATATCACCTCTAAGGCTGCGGAGATGGGGGCGGGGTGATGGTCTTCCCAAGGGCCGGAGGCTGAAGCCATGGATGAGGGCTGCCCAGCAGGAGCTAGAGCCCCAGGGGAGGAAGAGCCACCTCTGGAGACAACACGGGAAGCAGAGAGAGGGAGAAATACCTGGCTTCTCGCTTCTTCCCACCTTCTGGTGCCTCCAATTGGCCAGTCCCCAAGAAGCAGGGGCAGGGCCGTCTGGGAAATGTAGTTCTCTGTGAGCAAAGCAGGGAAGGGGGAGGAGTGGATCTGAGAGCATTAGGACAGTTTACCGGCACACACCAGGGTTACACCTAAGTTGGGGTTGGGGCCACATGATACCAAAAGGTGGAGGATTTCATCTCCCACCCACCCATGCATGCATATGCTGAGATTTCCACCATTCTGTCCAGTTCTTATTATTTACATATAGGCTTTAAAAATCCACAAGCCACAGTCTAACAGTTTTTTCCCATCATTTTGGAGACAAGGCTTAAAGTTACATGACATCATTGTAAAATATGAGACCAAAGGATTGTATCAGTTTCGGGTGTAACATTATGATTTGATATTTGTCTATGTTGCAAAACGATCACTGCCGTAAGTCTAGTTAACATCCATCACTGTACCTATAGTTACAGAATTATTTTTCTTGTGATGAGAACTTTTAAGATCTACTCTCTTAGCAACTTGCAAGGTATAATTAACAAAAGGACTAAAGATGACTTGTTTAGTCGTATGGGTTCATACTGACTCTTGGCTATGCCCGTGTAGTGCAGAAACCTCTGCCGGGTGGCTCAAAGCTTTGTTTTCTGGACTCACCTGTTAGCCATAAGTCCTCTAGGGTCTCACCTCTCTGGAACTTTCCAGAAAGCAGAGCCAAAGCCCTTCTCTCCGGAATTCACCAGTGTCTATGCACGTGTGAGCCTGTCTGTCAACCTCCGATGAAGCACTGTTTTTCTGCGGGTGAGGAGGGACGTTCTAGTCTCAGGTCGTTCTCACAAGTAGTTCATCGGTGTAGGGCTTGTGCACCAAAGCCCGGGAGGGTCCTTTTTTCTGCCCTTCACCCTGTGCACCCTCCCTGAGGCAATGAGTGCAGAATGGACCTGCCATCTGGTTGGGACGTGGGGGAGGAGTGGAGGAGAAATAGAAGGAGAGACAGAAAGAAATATTAATATCTCAAAAATATGAACCTTGTAACGCTGTGGTTTTCTATGTGTGTTTCAACGTAGGCATATCTGCTGGCTCTATTTGGAAAGTCAGTGCTGTACTGGACGAAGCAGTAGCATATCCTTATGCCAGGACATATGAGTGTGTTGAGTGCGTGCGTGTGTTTTTGAGGCTTGTCTGTTTCTCCGCTTTAGCTGGTTCACAGATCTTACTAATGTTCAGCTCGCAGGTCCAACCCCATCCGTCGCCTGAGTTAATTTTTTCTCTCCACCGTCCACCTAACTCCACAGATTTCAGCCTTAAAAACCAATCTCTCTCTTATTTTTAGTTTACACTTTTTCTCACCATCCATTTAACTCTACTCTTCCTCAGTCTTCAAAGCCCACCTCCTAGAGGACATTGGACAAATGGGTGACACTCACCCTACCGGCATGGTTTCCCTCCGGGAGAGTTAGTTGATGTATCTGGTTCACAGTTTGGTGAAAATGTGGTGAGAATTGTATCTCCTCTAGTCTCTCCAAAGGCAGAATCTAGTTTCCTGACAGCCTCAGGGTGGATCTTCCATCCATAAGCATTGGTTGAATTCCATTTGGCAAACGTGAATCCGGCTTCTACCGCCTGTGGAGTGTGGGCATGGAAGAGACATTCAGAGTCCAACTGAGAAAGTGAGAGTTACACAAAATAACTCAGAACAGAGCAAAGCCGATTATAGTCTATATGCAGAAGAAGAATAATAGTGCCTATATAATAATAATGCGTACATTATATGCAGAATAATAATAATGACAGTACATCTGTTACATGCAGAATAACGATAGCTACCATCAGTGATGGAGAGACCAGAGGTGAGGGTGGGCTGGAGCCACGGGGAAATGTTCTGCATAAGGGACTTCACTGTCCTGTCATTTATGCCATCCCACTGTGTGCCAGAGACTGTGTTAGACCCTGGGGCGTATCAGCAGATGGAGATGAGTTCTCTAACCTCGTGGATCTCACAGATTAGCAGGGGGAGGGAAGACATAGAATAAATAAACATATAAATAAACAAGATAATCTCTGGAGGGGATACATGCTGTGAAGGGCCAGCCATGTGAAGATGCAGGGACCAGCATTTCAGGCAGTGGAATGGCATATGCTAAGACATGGGGGTGGGGATGATCTTGACGTGACAGTGGAGCTGACCAGAGGCCAGCATGGCTAAGGCGTAGTGAAGGGATTAGGCAGAGAAGCAGCCCCATCACAGAGGAACCCATCAGCTGCAGCGAAGATTTTGAACGTTGTTCTAAGTGCAGTGGCAGTCATTGAGTGCTGGAAGCAGAAGACAGTGTATTAGTCAGGGTTCTCCAGAAACAGAACCAGTCGCATATACAGAGAGAGACATGGAGATACAAGAGGAGCTTTATTCTAGGAATCGGCTCGTGCAATGATGGAGGCCGAGAAATCCCACGATCTGCCTGCCAGCTGCAGGCTGGAGAACCGGGAAAGCTGGTGGTGTAAATTCAGTCCGAGTTCAGAGGCCTGAGAATTCAGGGGCTGATGCCGTAAGTCCCAGTCTGACCCCCAAAGCATGAGATTCAGGAGGCTGATGTCCTAGGGCAGGAGAAATAGATGTCCTGGCTCAAGCAGAGAGCGTGAATCCCTCCTTCCCTCTGCCTCTCATTCCGTTCGGGTCCTAGGCAGATGGGATGGTGTCCTCTCACACGGGGGTGGGGTGGGGACCATCTGCTGTCCTCAGTTCCCCAATTCAAATGCTAGTCTCTTCCAGAAGCACCCTCCCAGCCACACCCAGAGGTCATGCTTTCCCAGCTCTCCGGGCATCCTTCAGCCCAGGTGAGTTGACAGAGAATTAGCCATCACAGATGGCCGTGGTTGGGAGAGAGCACCCTGGCCTCTCTTGGGGACCTGTCAGGTAGCAGGACCGATGGCAGGAAGACCAACTCCAAGTCTGCTTATGGTCCGGCCGAGGGGTGATAGCGGCCGGTCGGGCAGTGACGGCAGTGGACACGGAGAAAGGAGCCAATCCAGGAAGGGTTTTGGTGCAAATGCAAGATTTTCTAAAGCCTTGGACGCCGAGCAAAGGAGGGAAGGGGGCAAGAGTGACTCCTGGCTTTGGGCTGTAGGAACTGAGTGGCTGGTGGGGTCCTTGCTGGAACGGGGCAGCTGGGGACACAGGTGGCTGGAGAAAGAAGGTCAAAGTCTATTTTGGACAGGCTGAGTCTGAGCTTCCTCCTGTATGTCCACGTGGAGGTGAGGGGTGGACAGTTGGATATGAGTGTAGAGAGAAACATTTCATTTGGCAGCGTGAGTTTGTAAACAGCAGTTAAACTGTGATGTGGGATAAGATCCCGTAAAGAAAGAATGTCAACAGAGCAGCGGCCACTCCAGTGTTCAGAGATCAGACAGGAGTGGAGAGGAAGAGGGGACACCGGGCCAGCGTAGAGATCCCCGGGCCAGGAGCGGAGGGTGTTTCGTGACCCTCCGCCATGTTACATGTTACATGCTGCTGAGACATGGGGTCCCTGGGCAGAGAAGTGACCGCTGGCTTGGACAGCAGGGAGCCCCTTGGTCATCTTGGCAGGAGGCTGCCGGCTGAGTGGTGGTAGGGGAGCCAAGGTGAAGAAGCTTTAAAGGGCGAGTGGGGTGTGGGGTCGTGGAGACAGTGAGTAGAGACACCCCGTAAGCAGTGTGTTGAGAAAAGAAGCAGATACATGGGCAGCTGCTGGAGAGGAACATGGCTTTGAAGGGACAGGTAGGATGTGGGAAGATGCAAAAGAAACTAAAAAAGTTCCCAGCTAATCTTGTCCCCCGAGCTGCGACGCCCATCATAATTAACCTCAAACACCATGTCCCTCTGAGACAGGCTGAGACCTGGACCCTTTGCTGCAGTGCCTGCGCCTGGACAAATGTCTCCTCAAGCAATAAAATACAAAGAAGCTATAAGGGACTAAAAATAACTGTTTGCATCTGCAGTTGGGGCAAATTATGGATAAAAAGATACAAAAAGACCCCCCCCCAAAAAATCCAACTGCTGCTTCTGAAGAGCCTGGAGGAAAAACAGGGTGTCAGGAGCAAAGGCAGGGCACTGCGCAGGGCCCCTGCCCTCAACACCGCCTAAGCGGTGCACATACCACCTAAGCCAGGTGCCCAGCCACCTGGACCCACGCCTACCCTCACCCCAGATAAGGAGCCGGCAAGGGAACCTGTTGTTCGTTTTTCGCTCCCCGCTGCTGCAGCAGAGGCCCCGCTAGAGCCTTGCGGGAATTTCTCGTCCAGCCTTCTATCAATTTCTGTTAATTAAGGAGCGCCAAGAACCCTGATCTGTAACACCCCCGAGGGGCATAGATTTTTACACACTTTCCTTTCCTGAAAACTACTTTATATTGACTTGGTCCCTCAGCCCGAGGACAGCTATTTCCATCCCAGCTGTTCCCATGCACCTGACCTACACACCCCCGTCTCCCTTTTGCCTCTAAGCAAGGAGCCCGCTAAGTGTCTGTGGCCCCTCTGTCCTTCAGTGACCCCGATGCCTGGGACAGCACACCTGGAGCAATTTTGTATTCAGTTCGTCTTTCTAATGAATCCTCGTAAGGAAGATGGTTTCCTTCTTTCCACTAATAACTTCCCTCAAAGCTAAATAAAGATTACACAGGCTGCGTTTGGCACTGACCACTTCCGGAATAAACAGAAGCACAAAGATTAGCTGGAACGGCTGCCTAACTGTCCATCCCAGCCAGGTTCGCTCTTTGGGAGCCTGAAAAAGTGGATCTGCCCCTGGTAGAGTTTCACGGTGAAGATGGCCATGGAGGAGAAGTGGCCTGAGGCCAGCAAAGGGTCAGTGGTCGGGCGGACCCTGGCTCTGTGGTTTGCCGTTCTTGGGATGGCTTCCAGGCTCTGCTGCAGCACCCTGTGTGGCCTTAAGCAAGGCGCTCAGCTTCCCTGAGTCTGTGGCCTGTTGTAACGGTGAGCACAGCACACAGCTCTCAGCACTGGGTGAGACAGGGCCTGGTACTCAGTAAGTGCTTACTGAATGGTAGCACATTTTGTTTAACTGCACCACCTTACCAATGCCATCATCCTAGTCACTCACTGCCTTGCTGGTAGAGTCCCTGGTCACCGAATACCTTCTACCCCGACCCCCCTGCCCCGTGCACCTTGAGTTTTATACTGAAGTGGCATCACGTGATACTTCATAACGTGATGCTCTGTTACACGATGCCAAATTACATCATGCTCTACCACATGGTACTGTATCACATGACACTTTATTACACGAAGCTGCATTACAGGGTCCTGCCTTACATGATACTGCATGAGGTCCATGGGAAGGGGTTTTCTTATATTCAGAGTGAAAGGTAATAGGCTTCATAGATGCCAGGTACTACCCTAAGTCATGTCATATTCAGAACCCCTTTTCGAAGCAGGTGTTCATTCCTAATTAACTAATCAACATTGTTAACTACCCATCGAAAAGTTGATCCATGTGCTAATAAACAGTTCATCCCGAAGAAGGAAATGAAGCCCAGAGAGGTTAAGTCACTAGCTAGAGGCAGCAGAGCTGGGATTTGAACCCAGGCAGTCTGGTTCTTGATCACCTCACCCTGCACTTTTATTGACCTGAGATACCGGAAACACACCTCCACCATCACTGTCCCTGCAAGCACCTGTTGGGGAATGTTCAGAAAATTCCCGGAGCTGGGCCGAGGCCAGTGTTACTGGGACAGACTGGGTGGTCAGAGCTGAGTCCAAGGAGTCATGAGGGAAGATCACAACGGATGGCTTATTTACTGAGTGACCTGTCCAGGGCAGGGACCACAGCCTGAGACAGGAGCCTGTTTACATCCTAGGGAGGGGAAGCAGACAGTGCGCTAGTAAAGTGTGAAATATATTAGATGGTGAGAAGTGCTCTGGAGTGAAATAAAGCAGGGTGGAGAAAAGGATGCTGCAGGGGGGTTGGTTATAGTTTTAAATATGGCTTCACCGAGAAGGTGGTATTTGGGCAAAGCCTGGACTTTGAGAGAACAAGCGCTTCCAGTATTGGGGATGGGGGAAGAGTGTGACCGGCAGAGGGAACAGCATGTGCAAAGGCCCTGAGGTGGAAGTTTGCCTGGTCTTTGGAAAGAGTAGGAAAGCCCGGGTGTGTGTAGCAGAGCGGGAGAGGCGGGCAGAGTGCAGCCTCACCGCCACGGCAGCACTGCGGTCTTACTCTGTGTCATGAGGACCACTGAGGGGCTCTGAGCAGAGGAGGGGCACGACCCACCTTCTGGGTGCAAAGACCCCTCAGCCTGCGGCGGCCAGGGGTTGGCCTCAGGGTGGGCATCTGGCCAGTTTGGGCCAAAAAGACCAAAGGGGAAATCGTCAGGCACACTCTGGAAAGACGTTCCTCCTTGAAGTGATGGAGGATTAAAGGCTCCCTTTCCCTCCTGTGGGACATTGTCCGCACCAGAGAGCGGTGTCTGGAGCAGGGAACCTTCTGGAAGCTTCCTAGGAGCTCAGTGCAGCCTCCGTGCTCCACAGTCCTGTTAGCAGCCTGGCTCAGTGCCTCGGCTCGGTGGGAATGGGCGGCATCCAGGCGCCATGCTGTTCCCACGCCTGGACTCCACCCACAGCCCTTCCTCGGGGAGCGGGGCGGAGCTCCGTCACCAGCCTCTGGTCTCCGCTTCTTCTTGGGGAGGCTCCGGCCACTTCAGTGAATACTGCCAGCCTCTGCTACACCTGCAGCTCCGTAGCCCCCCGTCCCACGCCGTATTTTTCTCCTTAACACTTAGGACCACCTGACACACTCCACATTGTTTAATATACGTGGGTAGGGTCTGTCTCTCCCTCTCGAGTGTAAACTCCAAGAGACTTGGTTTTGTGTGTGTTTGTCTTCACTGCTGTCACCTTCAGAACCCAGGGTGGTGACTGACACATGACAAGTACTTGGTAATTGTTTGTTGAATGAATGAATGAGTGAGCGAGTGAATCTTCATTATAGTATTGGATTGGCCTTTCATCACAGGATTAGGCTATGTGAAATAGCCAGTCTTATAGGTCAGAATGATTGCATATCAACTTTAGTGGCTCAGCCTAACGCTTCTTGTTGCAATTGACATTTCCTTGTTTATTTGCTTTGCTATGTCCTTTCTTACCCGCTCGCTCAATTAGAATGTCCATCCGTGGAGGCAGGACCCTGTTGTTCTTGATGCCCAGCGTCGTGGCACATGACAGGTACCCAGTAAATGTTGGTTGAATGAATAAATATACAGAAGTAAATGAATGAAGGAATGGAACAGAAATACTCCTCTCTAGAGCGAGAAGCCTCACACACACGGTCCCATCGACCCTCTGACAACCCCATGAAAGTTGGTGGAGGATAAGTACTAATGAACTCTAGTGCCCTTAAGAAGAAACCCAATACCAGACAAAAGTAATATCCCTCTGAGTCGGTGAGAAGTGTTTGTGGAAGAATTTCCAAAGCTTCTTGGAAGCTCAGAGAATTCCTGACATGTTTAAAGGCTCTGGGGGTTCGTCTTAGTGTTCCTGAAAATGCCTGGTGCCTTGGGCCACCGGTCGGGGAATCAGGGTGGGTTGGTGGTCGGCAGGGGGGAATCGAATCTGCCACAAGAGGTCATTAGAAATTGCTAGGCCCAAGTTGGTAATCAGAGCTCCGCAGGGCCGGGAGAGCTGTGTTCAAGACTGGCTCTTGGGAAGCTACGTAGCAATAACCCCTCTCCTGCCCAGGAAGGCGAGGCGCAGTCAGACCAGGAAGGCTGGAGACTGGAGCAGACGCAAGAAGTTGCATGTGTGCTGTTTCTCCTCCCGCCCACATACAGACACAAATGGCCCATTCCAGTCCCAGCTCGGGGCAGGTTATAGTCACTGACAAACACACCCATTTCCACCTTTTCAGGGGATTTGGTTCATGTTTGAGGGGTTCTAACTTTCCAGGATCCTGGGTTCTGGTGAGAGTTTCCATAGCAACAGTGAAACCAGCACTCGTCCACCGAGGGGCTAAGAAATTGCAACTTCCCAGGGAAGTGAGACAGCAGAGGGGCTGCAAGGTTGTTTAGCCCCAAACTGGAGACAAAGCCAGAGCGTGATGTCGCCACGCATGTAACACGTGCAACACGGGCTGCAGGAAGACTTCACTTTTTAATGCAAAAAAAAAAAAAAAAAGTAGAACTTTGGGATGTGAACCTGCAAAGCTTCCCCATCTGTGGTTAAAAGTGTTGAGTGCCAAGATCTTTCCCGGAAGGAAAGAGCTTTTGGTGGCAGTGGGTGGGATGGACTTGGGAAAAATGGTGAAGAGAATAAATTTGCCTCTCTGCCCTTATCTCTCCGAGACCCCTTCCCCAGCCTGGGGGATAAAAATAAGTAAAAGAATTAAAACAAAATTTAGAAGTAATAATAATAAGTCATCAACAAATTCAACCTAAGGAAGAAGGTATGTTAGGGTCCCTTCCCCATTATATCAAGGTATCTCCTGTCTGTATAACAGGGGTCATGCCCTCAGATGTCAGGTCACAGGAAGGTGAGACTGGGTCTGCAGGGACAGCGGCAAAAAGGAGGCGTGTGCTCGGGAAGGGAACAGCTCTGACTCAGCCTCTGCCAGCCCTTCCGGGTGGGACACATCGCTAAAACTTTTGGGAAAAGATCCAGATTTTTAAAATGTTGATTGCTAAGCCATCTTTGGCATAGATCTCGTTATAAAAAAGAAATAGGAAAGAAAGAAGAAGGGAGGGAGGGAGGGAGGGAAGGAGGGAGGGAGGGAGGGAGGGGAGGAAGCTGAATCCAAATGTTGTGCATTCCCTGTGATTCTGCCTGTGTGAAAGTCTATCCCACCCACGCCTTTTTTCTACATGGTGTCATTTCTCATATTTCCTCCCCACCAGGGTTCACAGGTGGTCGCTGTTAGGGCCGGGGAGGTCCCGGTGTCCTGGGATGCTTGCTGGTGGGTTCTCCTGGGGGATGACTTTGGGTGACAAGAAATCATCAGAGGTGGGGAGAAGATGTTCCGATCAGAGGAAGGGTCCAGCCCTGGGACTCCCTGCCTCGGTGGGACCTTTGCAGAGGGACAAATGAGGGGGCATTTGGACTTGCTGGGGCTGAGCACCCCGCTTCCCCAGGGCGAGCGGACAGGACCAAACCCTGAGATTCAGAGGCTCCACGGAGGCGTCCGATTTGAATCCCAAACGGCCACTCACCATGTGTGACAAACAAGGAAAACTTGGTGTGTCAGTTTTCCCATCTGTAGAATGGGGCTAGTTACAGTACCTGCCTCCTACGATTATTGTGGATGACATGAGTTAAATGGTAGTAAACAGCTTGGAACAGTACCCCTATGTAGGGAAAAGTCCATAGGTCTTGGCTGGTATTTGCAGAAGACCTGGGGGAAAAACACGGAGAGAAGGGAGGATTTTTTCCAAACAGGAAGAAGAGAGCTTCACCTCCACAGCACGGGAACCTGCAGCTCTGCTCACGTGCTCCTGGCATGTAAACTAGAAAATGTGAAAACGGGGGAGGGAGGCTTGTGGGTGTGAGGGTTTCCCCGGCTGGTCCCTGCTGCCCTCGGGAGAAGCCGGGGATGCAGGCGGTGAGTCAGAGTGGGGAGCCGGCCGTGGGGACCCAGGACGCAGCTCCCTGCCGGGCGCTGGGCTGACCTGACCTGCCCTCCCCCCAACGCAGCACATGCGAGAGGCCGCGGAACGGCGGCAGCAGCTGCAGTTGGAGCATGAACAAGCCCTGGCCGTCCTCAGCGCCAAGCAGCAGGAAATCGACCTCCTGCAGAAGGTGAGCCGGGCTGAGGCTGGCGGCTGGGAGGACGCGGGCGGCGGAGGGGGCCTGGGTGCGGGTGGCTGGCTGCTCTCCTGAGCCCTTGCTCGCAGGCTAGGGAGCGCCTGCCTCCCCTTCCTGGCGCGGAACGAGTCCCCGTGCTCTCTAGTTTCTCCCAGGTTGACTTGCGATTATGTTCTAAACTGCAAAAAAATCAAAGGAAAAGCTCTAACAGTCGATGCTGGCGAAATTGTAGGGAAAATGGCACGCCTGTGGATTATGGAAAAGGGTATGAATTGCTTCAGCTCTGGGGGCAAGCAACCCGACAGCGTCAATGAAAGCTAAAAACACAGGTCTATTTTGACCCTGCAACCTTCCATTCTGGGGATATGCCGAATATGCCCTGTAAGAGACACAGGAACCCGTTCACAATGATGGTTTGGTTTGGTCTGCAGTCCTGCAGTGTGGGCACAGGTAACGGGGTTAAATCGAATGCTCACCCCAGGGTGTGGTTGTGTGAATCGCGGGGCATCCATGCCACAGAGCGGCGCGACAGCCTTGGGAGGAATCATTTTGGTTTGCAGCTGCTCTCTTGGGGAGGTTTACATCACAGTCTGCTAAGTGAGCAAATCAAATTTCAGAGAAATATGTGCAGCGTGATCTCATGAACGAAGGACAAGAGGGAGAGAGAGAGAGAGAGGGAGAGAAAGAGAGAGACGGGGAGAGAGAGAGAGAGACGGGGAGAGAGAGAGAGAGACGGGGAGAGAGAGAGAGAGACGGGGAGAGAGAGAGAGAGACGGGGAGAGAGAGAGAGAGACGAGGAGAGAGAGAGACGGGGAGAGAAAGAGAGAGGGAGAGAAAGAGAGAGGGGGAGAGAGAGAGAGAGACGGGGAGAGAAAGAGAGAGACGGGGAGAGAGAGAGAGAGACGAGGAGAGAGAGAGAGAGAGACGGGGAGAGAAAGAGAGAGACGGGGAGAGAGAGAGAGACAGGGAGAGAAAGAGAGAGACAGGGAGAGAGAGAGAGACAGGGAGAGAAAGAGAGAGACAGGTAACACAGAAAGAAGAAAGAAAAGGAGAGAAATAAGGAGAGAGAAGAGGGGAGGAAGACGAAAGAACAGAAACCAGAGGGAGGGAGGCGGGGAGGGGATTGGGGCACTGAGCGGTTCAGAATGTGTATCCCCATGTCACTTGTGATGGTTTGGGGACCAGGAAAGTTCCTTCCTGCCCCATCCTTAGTCACAGGCCTCGGTCCTCTTGGCCCTCTCCAAATGCGTCTGAGGATTCCTCTTTCAGAGCCATGGGTCTTGGGTCCCTGTGTCTATCTCTCACTACGTTTCTTTCCCAAAGCCCGGTGCCCCCCACCCGTGGGAGGGCAGCCGGCCTTTCCAGCCAGGGCACAGTGTGACCGTTGGCACAGGTGCTGGTCCCAGACGCCACCCGGCGCCAGATGGGATGCGCAGCAGACACCTCTTCCTCCAGTCGGTGGGTCCTTCCATCCCCCGACAGTCCCTCCAGGTCTTTGATCTCAAATAAAGGACACGATGGCTTACCCTGCCTGGGTGGTGACCCCTATCTGTCAGAGTGGTTTTTCTGCTCCCGAGTTCATTAGCGGAGCGTGTGGCATCGGGCAGGTAACTTCTGATGCTGTTTCTGTTATCATTTACGGAGACCTCGCGCTAAGGATAGATTTCACCGGGCCGGTGCGATGGACACAGTTGCAGTCCTTGTGACCTGTCATAGCGAGTTGGCTGGCCCGCTGAGCAGCAGTGTTTCATTAGATGCTATCCAGAAAGGACATTGCTGGGAGATGCAGACAGTGATGTTACTCTTATCTTCTCCGCCACGTGTGAGGGACCTTTCGGTGCCTGGAGAGACCTGCCTGGTATGCGCGCTCCTTCACTGCCTCCCCAGAAGCCATGCCCCCAGGCTGGGAATTTCTAGGACAGACAATACTCCGACAGAAATACAAGTATTGTCCAGCAAGGGAGACAGGTCGAATTTTCTCAGCAGAGCATCATTTTCCACGAGCTTGGAGTTTTATTTACGAAGCACTTGATGCCGGGGACAGTGCACTAGAGCCAGGTCCGTCATTCAGCTCCCAGTGTCCCCTGAGCACCGTCCAGCTTCTTGTGCTTCATTTTCCCCCTGTGTTCATCCTTGTCTCTATTTTGGACACACGGATGCTTCATCAGTGGGGGAGCACAGGAAGAAAAACTAATGAAGGATGAATGTGTCAACTTCGTAATTTCTTAGAGCTCTGATTTTCTTTTTAAAAAAAGTGTTAGAAGAGAAAGGTTGAGACTTGAATGGAGCAAAGACCGATGAGTTCTCTCCAGCGTTTGCGCGTCCGTTTGATTTACAGCACGGATGGCCCTCGTGTTGCACCTGCTGCCCTGATCCCTCCTTCCTTCCCTCCTTCCTTCCCTCCTTCCTTCCTTCCTTCTTTCCTTCCTTCCCTTTTTCCTTCCTTCCTTCCTTCCCTCCTTCCTTCCTTCCTTCTTTCCTTCCTTCCTTCCTTCCTTCCTTCAGGGTAGGACAAGACCTCTGCCTTACAGAGTGAGAGTAAGTGAACAAGTACATGAAGAATTCAATAAGTTCAGATCAAGAAAATGCATGAAGGAAAACCCATGAATGAGAGAATGAATGAAGTGAGAGACTGATGAGGGCAACGGCTTTAGATGGGGTGAAGTTGAAATGTGTGGCTGACACCCGTTATGCAAGTGCTCACGTCGTATGGAAGGACAGTCTAGCCCTTGTCCCCCCACCTCAGTAAAAGTCACCAGAGCTCTCTGAGTTCCAATTTGATTCTCATGAGACCACAGTGTGAGATATCTCCAAGGGGCCGCCTATTCTCTCTGACTACAACTCCCATTATTTCTTTTTTTTTTGAATTGAAGTATAGTTGATATACATCGTTGTGTTAATTTCTGTTGCACAGCAAAGTGATTCAGTTACACACACGCACATTCTTTTTCTTAATATTCTTTCCCACTATGGTTTATCATAGGATACTGGATATAGTTCTCTGTGCTCTACAGTAGGACCTTGTTGTTCACCCACGCCATAGATGAGCCTGCCTCTGCTCACCCCAGCCTCCCACTCCATCCCTCCCCAACGCCCTCCCCCTTGGCAACCGCCAGTCTGTTCTGTAGGTCTGTGAGTCCATTTCTGTTGTGCAGATACGTTCATCTGTGTCGTATTTTAGATTCCACGTGTAAGTGATGTCCTACGGTGTTTGTCTTTCTCTGTCTGACTTGCTTCACTTAGTATGATCACCTGTAGTTGCATCCGTGCTGTTGAAAATCCCCATATTTCTTGAACCCACTCCCATGGGCCCCACCTTCATCTCCCCAGTGCCGTGGCTCTTGTTCAGTCACCCGGGACGTCCTGCTCAGTGGTTAGTGCCCTGCCCTCATCCTCTTTGATCCAGAGGCACAGTTTGAGGGGGTCCACCTCCCCACCCCCCAGGCTTCCAGGGCCCCACCCTCTTCCAGCTTTCCTCCTTCCCCACAGACGCCCTCTGAACATCCCCAAGAATCAGTCCGCAACCACGTCTCTTCTTGACCTACACTCGCTAGGTCCCCGTGGGTTTGAATGCCACCTGTGTGCCAGCCGCCAGATTCGGTTCTCCAAGTCACATTCTGCCTCTGAACCCCACTTCTTTTGTCCAGCTAGACATCCAGCTTGGACGATCTCAAGCGTCATGTACCCAGTTGAATTCTGTTCCATCCTCCGCAACGCGTGCTCCGCACACGACCTGTCAGGCTCTGCAAAGGGCAGCATTTCCTTTTTGTACCGCTTTTCCTTTTCCCTGGAGTGAATTGCCTCCTTCTGTGTGTTTGCTCAGTCCTCTGTGTACCCATCACTCCCCTGTTCCTAAACCTTCCGCCAGAGCTGTAGAATTCCTCTCGACATGTCCTGCTCCAGGGGACGTTTTAATTCCATTTCCCCTGAGACGTCCTGCCTGGAGCCCGGCCTCTTCCTCCTGTGCAGGCTGGTGGCTCCGGAGGCCAAATGCGAGCTGGGCCTGGAAATGCCCTTCGCCGTCACCTTGGGAATTCCCTTCACGCCTTTCTGTACGTTGTTGGATCCGCTGCTTCCTGGATCCCATAATATATTTTTTTCTTGATATACAGGATGTGTCTAAGGAAGCTGTTTTCCCACGAAATGTAGGTGGATTTTTTGACATTTTACACTCCTTGGAGATCCCTTTGTGGTTTCAGCCTCACCTCTGGACCTGGCCACCCTAAGGAAGGTCTGGGCATTCAGCCAGCTGGAAGGTCAGGCGCCCGGAACCTTCCCCAGGGAGCCTCTCCCCCCGGAGGCTCAGCTCATCCCTCCGCTCAATACGGTGGTTGGCAGAAGCAGGTGAAGGAATGTGCAAGTGGAAACACTTGTTCGGTTAAAGAATGAACGAATGATCAAACTGCCCGCGGCTATTCTAATGGGAATCAGGGTAAGATAGGGCCATCAGCCACCCCTTATCTCTGGTAGCTGGTGGAGGCATAGCTTAAAAATTCAAAGTCCAAGCAGAGCGAGTCCCATCTACGAGGACTTCTCCACGGGACGCCTGCTCGTGGAGATCGGGGTGCCAGGGGCTGAGGCAAGCATCCTCACTTCCATTCATTCAGAAAGAGCGCCTGAGCATCCTGTGTCAGCCACATAGGGGCTAAGGCACAGCCGTGAGCGTGCGCGAGGCTGCGCACGTAGGCCGTGCACCATGGCGGTAATACGAAAAGCTACGCCGTGAACATCTGCTCTCAGTGCAGCACGCTCTGGGCCCAGTACCTGGAATGCACGTGTCACCATCTTGAAGTCCCCGCCTGCCTCTGTCTCCTCCTGTCCTGTGTCACTCTCCACCCAGAATGCCTGGTCCCCAGATAACGGCAGAGCTGGCTTACTGCTGTCACTGAGGTCTCCACCTGGCCTCCCGCCAGCGCTGCTGCTCTCTGCGCCTCAGCCCGTGTAGTGATGCCACTTGCTCTCTGATGTACCTATTTGCCTATTGCCTGCGCTCGCAGAACATTGCCTGCCACAGAGCAGGTACTCGACAAGTGATGCTTGGGAACTGAATGAATGGATGAATGAATGGATGAATTACTGTGGGAATGAATGAATGAATAAATGGAGATGCTCGGCAACTTTGAATGAATGAATGGATGAATTACTGGGGGAACGAATGAGTGAATAAATGGAGATGCTTGGGAACTTTGAATGAATGGATGAATTACTGGGGGAATGCATGAATGAATAAATGAAGATGCTTGGGAACTTTGAATGAATGAATGGATGAATTAGTGGGGGAATGAATGAATGAATAAATGGAGATGCTTAGCAACTTTGAATGAATGAATGAATGAATGGATGGATGAATTACTGGGGGAATGAATGAGTGAATAAATGGAGATGCTTGGGAACTTTGGATGAATGAGTGGATGAACGAATGGGAGACCTAGTAAGATTCCATCCACTGATGTAGTTCATGGTCATATGAAATTACCAGGATAACTGACGGTTAAGTTCTAGGCAATCCTCTATGAATGTCTGTTGAATGCATGAGTGGCGGCAGCGGTCAGCCGTCACCCGGAACCTGTGGGATGCGGGTCCCCTTACATGCAGGACCTGGAGGCCTGACTCCGACCCCGATGTCTCTAGGGAAACGGCGACCGGAGTCCAGCTGCTTTAGCTGCTTTGGATTTCCAGTTTCTCGTGCGGGTTACGTCTTTGTCTTATTACAATTAGCAGCTATAATAATCCAGATGTATGAGCAAAAGAGTTTTTCCACATTTAAAATTCGTCTGCAGATTTGATCAATGTGACTGTCCTTTCAAATTCCTCCCATGTGGGAAATGAAGGCTCCAGGTTTAAGGCCATTACTGACACGTGGGTTGCTAAAAGAAGCCAAACTCCCCCCACATCCCGTAAGAGCGCTTTGCCTCCATGGCAAGTGCTCCCCTTGGATGTGTTGGATTTAGTCGTTGTACGTGGATGGTGGGAGGGGGGATCGCAGGCTGACCCTCCGAGTTCATTCAGTTCTTGTTTTCTCCTATGACACATGCCTGGAATATTGGTTCATGGCTTCCTCAGCTCTGTGGAACTCAGGGACCTGAGTTGAGGGTCTGTATAGCCCTCAGTCTGGAGTCCATGAATCGTGTTCACTTTTCTGTGGAGCTGAGATTAACAGCACCCACAAATGACCGTCCCCCTGCTCATACCAACCAGCATGCACACTCCCAACCCCATCACCAAGGTGCTTGGGTCCTTATTATTCTGAGTATTACGTGTCCAGTCTGTCTGAGCCGCATGTCCAGAGCTTTGGCAGCGGGAAAGCTACATCCCCTCTACACAGCTATGCCTCCCCTGAAACAAATGTGCTCGCTGCGGTGTCAACCCACCCCCTGGACATTTGGTCCCCTGGATGACGGGCCCCTTCTTCTGACAGCAGGACTGCGGGCCTCCCTAGGAGTCATGGTCCCTCTCAAATTCACCGTGTTCCGTAGGAAACCGTGTCTGCGTGAAGATCTCAGCTTCCCCTGTGCGCTGGCAGTGGCCCCCGAAGTGAGCCTTGCTTAGGCTGTTGCTTAGATCCTGCAAGGATTCAGTGCTGCCAGTTTTAACTGTTAATTTTAACCATCTATTCTGATGCCCAAATGGCCAGCTTGCAAGTAGCCTACAAAAACGAACTCCTGACTTTCACTTGAAGCCAGAAACGAAGTTGTCACTGCCAGCTTGGCTCTGTCTTAACAGCCTGCGATGGCGTTTTTAGTTGTTTTTCATTCTGCCATTTGAAAACTATCTTTGACTCAAGTGGCTCAATGATGGTGTTATTTATATAATCCTTGTACGTTCTCTGGTTGTTTGTCTTTTTTTCCTATTTCGTGATTTATTGTCCCTCTTGTTGTTTTTGCTTTGAAAGGAATAATTTTGAGCCTTTGAAGACGGAGCTGAATTCAAGAATGGTCTAGTTAATTTGCTGGGTTCTGTTCACTTCCCCAGCTCTTAACAGCCTCATTGGAAATATGTGAGAATGAAATGCATATGAATGAACTCTATGGAAATCTCAGGCTACTTTTCGCTTTTAGTCTGTGCTGGAGAAGCCAAGCCCTTCCCTCTTTCCGACTCACGGAAGTTTTCAAGTGAGAAGCAGAAGCTGTTAAGATAGCGCTCACTGGCTTATTTATGATGTGACCTCTTCTCCTCATTATTCTCCAGGCACCTGGAGAAAAGTATACCCCCAGAAATGAGAATTCTAACTGTGAGTCTCAGTTTGAGACACGGACTCTCCCTTAGTGCTCAGTGTTCAGAGGCAGCTACCCTACAGCGCCAGGAGAGCATCTCTAAACGTTTGTGAGACCTGGGAGACCAGTCTGATGGGAGGCATCAAGGTGGTGATGTGGGGACAGGCCTTCCTCCTCCGTCTTACGACACCCGCACCCTCTCACTAAATTTTGGTGTCTCCAACTTTAAAACGGGGGGTGTCGTGCCTTCAGCAATTGACAGTTGTGCTCATTAGGACTCCTGGTTTCAAGTGACAAAAAAACACAAAAAGAGAATTTCGGTTGTACACGCAACTGAAAATCTAGCTTCAGGTGCGGTTGGGTCCAGGGCCCAGATCAAGCTGGCTTCAGGCATGGTTGAACCCAGCACCTCCCGAATCCCTTCAGACCTCCGTGGCTCTCCTGCCTCTGCTCTCCCTTGGCTTCATTTCTGGTCTCCACGTCAAGGCCCCTGGCTGCTCCAAGGTTGCCCCTCATGGTGGCAAGGTGGCTGCAGCTGCTCCAGACTCTCCTCCACTCGGCCTCAAGTTCCAAAGGCGAGGGGCCTCCCTTCCTCCCAGCATTCCCAGGCAGAGTCTCTTTGTTGTAACTGGATCATGCACTCACCCACTAACCCATCACTGTGAGTCTAGAACCCTGCTCATGTACTCAGTGCATCCCCAGCAAAGTCAGGACCTCTTCCCAGGACATAGTTCCAGGCAGGTAAACACGACAGATATTTACTGTCATCACAGTATTAGAACTTCAGGGTCCGTGAGGACAGGAAATAATGATGTTGCATCTCAGGTTTGTGTGAACTTACCGTGTGGCCTGGGCAGCAGCCGTCCTGAGAAATTTCTTTGGTGAAACTTGTACAATTTCTTATTCTGTGGAGCTGATGGCTTTGTGTCAGATAATTTGAAGAAGGCAGCCCCCCTGCTACAGCTGAGAGCCTGGACGCTCAGGACCACCCGGGCAGCTCCTTCTCAGGACCTGGTGGGATTTCAGCAGACCTTCGTTTATCTAGGGGTCAAGTTCGCATGATTGTGTTTTATTTCTCAAGCAGTTAAGGACATTTGAGAAAATTATGGTGCTCCCTGAGGCTTTGGGAAGAATGAGCCTGCCGTCTGGGTTCAGCCTCCGACCGTGTGTGTGGCCCCTTCTCAAGAATAGAACCCGGCTCCTCCCCTCCTGCACCAGCTGCATCCCACCTGCCTCCCTGTTCTCTGCCACATCAGGGGCGCTTTCCAGTTTTTACAAAGAGCATCAAACCCGAATCCATTCCTCTTGCCCAAAGGGAGAGACAAATGAGAACTGCTTTAGACCCTTAGAATTTAGGGGTTTATTAGAGGAATAAAAAGCAATGACCCACACTCCCGGATAATTTAGACATTAATCTTTAATTCTCTTTTTCTCCCTTTAAACGTTCACTCTTCTGTTTTTTTATCATCAAAAAAGGCTCAGGTTGAAGCTAAGAAAGAACACGAAGGCGCAGTGCAGCTGCTAGAGGTAAGCGAACCGGCCATGACGGCTTTCTTCCTGGGGGTGGGCGAGGTCAGGGGATATTGCGTTAATGCCTCATGGAAGCAATAGCTAACCTTTACTGAGTGCCCGCTGGGTACCGGTTACTCAAGCAGCCTATATGATAGGCGCCATTATGGTTCCCATTTTACACGTGAGGAAGTGAGGCACAGAGAAGTTAAGCAATTTTCCTGTGGCCACACAGCCAGCATCAGAACTGTGGGTCTCAGAGGTGGTCTGCTCTCCTCTGCTGGCTCCTCCTGGATGGAAAGCAAGGAGGGTGAGCCCGCTCACTTGGGGGGCATGATTTCCTCGAGGAGAAAGGTCGGGGGATGGGCCATTCCTATGGGTGACAGATGAATGGGGGAGTTGTAAGTGACAGCACTAAGCCCAAGGAAGCACTTGGCATCTGAGGGGGGCGTTGGCAGGAATCACAGCAGTGAACATGGTCAAGGTGCTGCCACGGGCACCGTCCCCGTGAGCACAGCGGGAGCGACCCTCCCCAGCTGCCCAGAGGCCTTTCTCACTGGCCCTGGTGGTGGGGGCTTGGCCGGAAGTGGGGGGCATGTCTGGACCACTCTTCTGTCCCTGGCTGATGGCCTGCTGCCAGCATCCTCGGGAGCAGGGGGAACTCCTGGGATCACCCCGGGGCCTTTGCCGTCTGCGTTCCTCATGCATATGATAAATGGACGTAAGGAGTGTCCCTGCCGAAGACAGAGGTCACCCAGTTCCTGACTCCTCACTACAGACACGGCAGCGGGCTGTGTCTGCACAGCTGGGGTGGCCCCACGAGGCCTCCTCCCCTAGTTCCGTCCCATCAGGAAAGGCCAAAAGGGCCTTTCCGCCGGGCTGCCACCGCCGCACATGGGAAGCACCTGTCCTCTTAAAGATGACCTTGTCTCTCGTCCCCAGGGGACCAGCGGCCACTTAAAACAGAATATATTCATCTCTTGCGTTGCCTTTTAAAATCTATTCCTCCCCCAGGAAAAGGTTTCATCATTGCGGTCATAGGTATTAAAATTGATTTTTTGAAAGCGTCCATTAGCTAATGAATATCTGGAGAGCTGAGAGTAATAAATTGCAGAGTGGGAAATATATAACCCAGGAGACTGGGAACAGGCCTCCAAAGGGCCGTACATCTCCCTGAAAAATCACTTCATTCCCCCGCCAGCATCACTCACCGCACTTTGATTTACATAGTCTCCTGGCTGGAAGTGCAGTTTCTCTTTTCCCATCACCCCAAGCCCATCGATCTGATCGTCCGTGTTGTTTTTATCCGCCTTCTGAGCTGCCGCTCTGTGACAGCCCCGCAGAGGTCATGTCCCCCGGCGCTGGCGGCCGTGCGTGCCCCGGCACGTGGGGATGGGCGTAACGTGCTTCGGTTGGAAAAACGGAAAAGGCAGTGCAGATGCACTGAGAATCTGTGTCTTCTTTTATTCACAACATCTTCCTGTCGTTGTGTCTCGCTTTGCTTTTCACCCAGAACACGCTGGAGAGCATGCAGGTATTTTAGGGAGTGATGTCTGCCCCTCCCCCTCCCCGTGTGTTTGGTGTTGCTTCCCCGTTCGTGGACCAGCCGCGCACCCCTGGGCCCGCTCCATCCGCCCCTTCTTCCGAAAATGGGCAGCTTTCTGATGCGGTCGGTCCTGGGTGCCTGGGGCTCCCTGGGGCCAGGGCAGCCGAGGAGCTGCCCCTGGGGGCTCCACCCCAGGGAGATGCTTTATTCTGGGCATTGAGGCCCAGGGCTCTGTCCTCTGAAGTGATGAGCGGGGCCAGCAAAGCCGGCTTCCATTCTCAGGCTGGAAGAACGTTCTGTGAATTCAGATGACCTCGGGGAGGAGAATTGTCGGGATGATTCTACCCTTGGGTCAGCCACGTGCTTTCGAGCCCGGCCAAGAGCCCAGAATTTGGTGGGTCCGTCATCGGAATTCAAGCCTTGCACCTGAGCGGTCCCATTCCCATTCTGTGTCGAGTGAGGGCAGCGACCCTCCCAGCAGCTGGGGACCCTTGCTTGTTCTCACAGGCGTCCGCCTGGGGAAGAAGAGAAATGAGCTGTCCCTCCAAACAGGGTTTTGAGCCTTTTCCAAAACTCTGAGTTTGGCCGTGAATTTGTAGAACCAACGACTTTTCTCACTCTTGGGTGGTTTCCAAAGCGGGGTTCTGGGACCCGCAGTATCGGCATCACTGGGGAGCTTGTCAGACCCACTGAGTCAGAAACCCGGAGGGGGGGACCGAAATCTGAGTTTTAACCAGCCCTCCGGGTACTTCGAGAAGCGTTGTTTGGAGAGTGCCAGGCTGGTTACAGGAAGAACTATATCTGGAGGGGTAAGCCCCCTGGGACTCTTGGCCAATCCTGGTTCAGCACCTTAGGAACCAGAATTGTTGACCAAGAATAACCCGAGTGCGACCCCGCCCGCCGATCCTCCGAGCATCCCTAGGGGGCAGTGTAGTCTTCGTTTGGAAGTTCTCGTTCTCTGTGTCTCCTACTTGGCAGGCTGGTGACTTCCTTTAGTCAGATATTCTACCGAGCAGAACAACCCACCTCCTTGCGCAGCTAGAGAGAATGCAGTGACGGAGAAGGGCTGCCCCGGAAGACGTGTTAGGTGAACCCCTCAAAACACCTACACGCGCACATCCGGTTCTGTGGACGTTTCTCAGTGCTGTTTGCTGATGAACGATTGGCCAGGATGTTTGGAGATGGGGGGGTGGGGTGTCTTTATTCCTGGTCAGGACACCCAAGGACCGATCCGGGCTGGCTTGGGGGCTGAGCAAAGACAGGGGTCAGGAGTCAACTGAAAATAGAACAGAGCTTTTCAGAATCCGGAATCAGAATCCAGGTTTGCTGTTTGCAGACCTAACAGCCTAAGAGCAGGTACTAGCCACATAGCTTCCTTGGCACTTTATGAGGGAGTGAGTTTAAGACAAAGAAGCAAAAGAAAATAGTTATAACAACAGCAACGGTGCCAACAGCAATGTTTATTGAACCCTTCTCTGAGCCGGGCACTGTTCTAAGGGTGCATCTGCAGGTTACCTAGGAGATAACGGACGTATTGTCCCTCTCAGTCTCCATGACAACCAGGGGAACCGAGGCAGGAGAAATGACTTCCGCAAAGCCTCGGAGCTAGTCAGGAGCAGAATCAGGAGCGAAAGCCCCAGGAGTTTGGCGTCAGAATCCAAACCCTCCACCACTGCACGGCAGCATCTTCTGATCTCGGAATCCTGACCTCCCTGCGAGGTGGGGTCAGGTCTCCTGCCAGCAAACCTGTACCAAAAGGTGGATCAGCTCCCGCAGCAGCCAGGCTTGGAAACGCTGGCCGAGCAGCCCAGCTGCCCTTCCCCAGCAGCAGCAGAGACAGGAACGCACGCCACGCGGCCACAAGTGACAAGAGTGATGGAATTTCATCCTTTTAATACCACCCAGGGAGGTTGGTATCAACCTCCTCATTTCGCTGATCAAAAACCAAGGCACAGAGACGCTGAGCCACCTGCCGAGGACACACAGCTTCTAAGAGCAGAGCCTAGGCCCTGAGGGTCCACGGGTAACACCATCGCAAGTCACTGAGAAAAGAGTGTGCAGAGAAGAGATGGCCCGTGACTGTGGGGCCCGTGAACCCTAAATCCTGTTGGGTAGGAGGCAGCGAGTTCTGGGGTCCGTTGCCAGGGGACTTTCGCCCATGGTGAGCTGCTTCCCGCCAGCGTGTCAGTGCTGAGTGCTTCGCATGTGCGTCTCACATGCTTTGTGGCTGATTCTCCAGGGCTCCTTCCTAGGTATTTATGGCCTCACTCCCAGCACTTGTTGCCGTCCTCCTGGACCAAGGCATCCACCTGCGGGCGATGCCAGGACGAGCCTGAACAGGCTCCATTCATCCCTGAGTCTCATTCGAAAGGAGACAGGGCTCATCTGGAGGCAAGGGTCCAGCATCTGAGTTGCACGGTGACTCTCCTGGTCCCCAGGCTCCTTTTGCTTTCATGGGTCCCTTCTTCCATAAAAACATAAAAATTATATTTTACATCTGCTTAGGTGCAAAGACGAATATAATCCAGGTTGGATTCATTATTGTTATATGCAGTTTTCCTCTGAGTTTAAAGGAAATTAAAATGAAACCATTTCTGTGGGTCCCTAAACAAGGCCTCAGGTACCCTCTGCTGCCTGGCTTGTGTTAAGATGCTCAGTGACCGTCTGGCAAGGGAGCGTGCTTGTGAGTAAATGAATATGTTTGGTCCCATCAAACAGATGAACTTGGTCTCTGGTGCATGTGTTAGGGTAGGCCAGGGTGTGCTGCAGTAACAAACACCGAAGTCTCACACTCAACGCACAAAGGTTCATTTCTTGCCAGTGCAGATATAGGAACACTCCACGAAGCTCCACTCCACATGGTGACTCAGGGATCCAGGCTCCCTGCATCTTGAGGCTGTGTCATCCGGAGCGTACGGCTTCCTGGTCACCACGGCTGGGAGACCTCTTCCATGTCTCAGCTACAGAAGGCACGGGTGTCACCTCTGCTTACAGGCCGCTGGCCAGAGCTAGTGACCCAGCCCCGCTTCGCTGCAGGGCAGGCTGGGGAGTGCAGCCTCCCTGGGTGGGGGCCTGGTGGCATGGCTCTGCCACGTCTGAATTCTCGAATCTTCACAGAGCAATGCAGTTTTGATACTAAAGTGGACAGACAGAATATTAGCTAAGTCGAGAATCTGAGACGTGCACAGATAAAGAAGTTGATACTTAATGCTCTGCCTTTAAATCTCTTAAGAATTCTCTGTCCTCCGGGAATTGTGGGGATGGGGTCTCTGCCTCCCTAGGGTAGACTTGGCTACCCTGCGCCCATGAGTCTTAGCTGGAGGACGAGGTTGTTAGGGACAAAGGAACTGGGGCAGGTGTCTGGGGGTTCAGCCACCCAGGACTACCTCTGCTCCAGCTTTATCTCCCTAACGCTCCCCTTCCCAACCGCCGTTGGGAGGACGAAAGCTGCGGTCAACGGGAAGCCCCAGGGTTTGACGTCTCATCCGTGAAGGGCGTCTATCTGCGCACAGGGCGCCTCTGCGACTAATGCTCGTCTACACAGAAACAGAAGACTCAAACGACCCAGACCCACCAGCAGCAGAACTCACTGTGCTTTGGTTGGACAATTCGATAAAGGCATTAATCGTGTGAACCAAAGCAAACGTTTACGACACTTGTGTTTTAATAGTGCTGACTCCACACACATTAAAGGATGCGAAACATTAAGTAAAAAGTCACCTTCGCCCAAGTCTCCCCTTGGTTATTACTTTGTTACATTTTAGTATCAGGATGGCATTGTCCTGTAAAGATTCAGAGCAATTATTTGTCAAGATCCTGGAATTCAGAGCCGGTTCAGATGAACTGATGGGGTTTTTCTGTGTACATTACAGTTGCAGGCAAGAGCTGGGCGCGGGTGTGGGTATTAACCTGGCAGTGGAGGCTAATTCTTAACTGGGAATCACCGTGAAAGAGTATGGAGAGACTCTCCGTGTCTCCCGCTGATGATAAAAAGTGGGGAGATTCTAATCTACCTGCATGGGCTGAAATGCACCATCACCTTTGCTGAAAGCAGAAGTTCGGCCGTCTGAGAGGCGAGGGTGATTGGCTCACTAGTTAGCCATCCCTCTGGCGCTGTCCGTTGCCCGCAGAGGACAAAAGATCTTAGTTTCTGCTCATGGGGCCCCTACCATGCCCGCCAGAGTCTGGACTTACAATTTTCCAGAGTTCTGGAAGGAAGCTTCTCTCCCATTTTATAGATGAAGAAACTGAGGCCCAGTGAGCTTATGTGACTTTCCTCCACGCCCTCTGAGTGAGTGAGAGAGTGGGGGCGGGGGTCTGGGATCTAGACACAGCCCAGAGCCTGGAGTCAGAGAGGATTGGGTGTGTCCTGCCACTTACTGGGTGTGTGACCTTGGTCTTTAGTCCATCTGGCCTGGTCTTCCTCAGCCATGCAACGGGCTCACACCAACTTACCCCAGGGAGTCTCTCTGGCCATCAGCGCTCGTGCGTAGAGAGCCCCTGGCAGGCCCTGGCACACAGTAGGTACTCACTAAGCAATAAATAGCACCACAAATCTTGTTTACCCCTAAAGACACCGCACAGAACAACTTACTCCAAATCCCTCCTGCACTGCCTAGGACGCCCCTGGCTTGGCTGTGCTAGCGTGAGTGTTCACAGCATCCCTGGACCCTCAAAATTGTCCTGGCTTGGACGCTAATTACAGGGCACAGTACTCATCTGCTCCCCTTTATGAAGCCTGGAAGTCAGATGAAACATACAGGGCTTCCCTGGTGGTGCAGTGGTTGAGAGTCCACCTGCCGATGCAGGGGACACGGGTTCGTGCCCCGGTCCGGGAGGATCCCACGTGCCGCGGAGCAGCTGGGCCCGTGAGCCATGGCCGCTGAGCCTGCGCGTCCGGTGCCTGTGCTCCGCAACGGGAGAGGCCACAACAGTGAGAGGCCCGCGCACCACAAAACAAAAACAAAAGCAGATGAAACATACAGAGTGGAGGACCTTGGGAATGCTGGCAGGTGCATCTTTGAACGTGTTTTCTTCGTCCTTATAAATGCCCGCAGCCACATCTGCAAGTCTCTGCTGTTGATTCCAGTCGGGGTTTACTTGCCGGGTGACGGTGCCGTCTGTCCCCGCTGCGGTCAGAATGCAGCCGCCCTCTGCTCTCGATGCTCAGGTGGCGGGTCAGGGTGAGGAGAAGCGGGGCCGGGACAAACCGGGATGGCGACACTCAAGCAGACTGGTTAATTCAAGCGGGCGTGGTTCTGCCCCACCGGTGTCGCCACCCAGCCAGGAGCTGATGGTGCCCTGAATCCTGAAATCAATCCTGGCACCCCAGTAAGCCGGCCGGACCCAGCAGTGGGCTTGCTGTTTGCTTTCTGCATCACTTGGAAGCAGTTCCTTCTGGTAGCAGCTTGGGGACCATCGGAGGCACTTAGCCCCAGCGGCCGGGCTCAGCATCAGAGACCCAGCCGCCGCCAGCTGCAGCCAGGCCCGGAGAGGGTGTCCGTGGAGGCTCTGGAAGGGACACCTGCTTCCCTCCTGGAAGGGGGCAACAGCAGGGAAGCTTGGTGAACTTTCCAGAGGGAGCGCTCACCTGTGGGATGTTCTTCCGGTTTAACGGGTCCCTACGCCTCATCTCCTAGTTGTTCAGACCGTTTCCCCCCTGAAATTAGTGAGAAGAGGCATCTGGAAGCTGCCTGACTTTGGGGAATCGTCCTCCTGCTGTCTTGAAGCCGTGTCCTCGGATACCCAGAGGAGAAACAAAGCAAGGAATTGATAAGAGAGGGGCAAAGAATTAGGTGTGATCACGCAGGACTCGTGGAATCTTTGGGGTAGAAATGCCGGGTGGGAGAGGCTTGGCCCTGCCCCTTCGCTCCCGGGTCACAATGGAAGCAAGTCTCAAGCCCAGTTGTCGCACGTGTGCAGACGTGTGTCACGAAACGCTTGTTGACGAGAAGGCACATCCCTCTTCCCTGCCCCTTAGGAGCCTCCTCCACCAGCCCCCTGGTCCCCAAGATCCTGGGGGTTTGCCTCGCTCCTCCTCTCCTGGGCATCTCCCACCACCTCCGGGGATGTTCAATTTAAAGATGGTTTGACGCCAGCTCCGATCCACCTGCTTCCAGGACCCTCCCCTCATCACTCACGTCAGAGCCGGCCCCCTTTCTACAGGCACGTCCTGTGCCAGCTGCCGGGGAGAACCGCTTGCCACAGTCCCCATCAGTGAAGGGGACCCTGAACAAAGAAACGTTCCCTGGAAGGAGGCGCTCCAAGAGCTGGGGTCCTGGCGGGCCGGCAGTGGCGCCCAGGAGGTGGGGTTCACCGTAGCACCTAAAACGTGCAGCGGTTCAGCACCCCTGCGTGAGCCCCGACCTTTCTCTCTGCTTTGGTCTGAGTCCCACAGGGCCTGCTGGGAGCACACAGCCTGCCCTCCTCCCTCTCTGTGCCGCCCGCGCCGGGCCCCAGTAATTCAAGAGCTCCCGCCAGGGGCCTGTTTCCAGGCGCCTCGGATGCCCGACCTCCACGTGGGCTCCTGAGACCTCGGCCGCTCTAACGCTCAAGGCTCCTGATCTGATGTTCCCACAACGCCAGCTTTTCATGTACCGCCTTGGAGATTTTCTCCATGATTATTTCGTATTTTCTTTAAATCCATTCACTTTCTAGAACTCTCTATTTTGAAATAATTTTGAGACTCCCGAGAAGTTACGAAAGCACAGATGGTCGCTGTGTACCTTCACCCACCTCCCCAAGGACAGCGTCGTAGGTGACCAGAGTACATTGTAGAAACCAGGAAGCTGACGCAGGCACAGTTATCAGTAACCAAACCACAGAGACTCACTCTTTGCCCTTCCTTTGGCGCTTAGTTCTGTGGAATCTGATGGTACATATAGATTCATGAACCGCAACCGGGAATACAGATGGCTCCACCCCCAAAGACACGCCCTCATCTTAATTCCTAGTACTCGGACCTTCCCCCCAACCCCAGACCCTGACAACCATTGATCAGCTCTCCACTGCTTTAGTCTCGTCATTTCACGAATGTTACATCAATGAAAAATCTATCTGCTTTTTGGGTTGGTTCACTTTTCACACACCGCGTGACATGAAGGACCTGATTACCAGTTGTCTTTTTCTTGTGCACATTACAATGAGGATGTGGCCATCTAAGTGGCATTTGTGTTCTTCCACGTTCACCTGACACCCTCCCACACACGCCACCAGGGCACCTGGCGGCACACCTGGATGAACGGGTGAGCTCAGGGCTCTTCTGATGCCCTTCCTGCCTGAGGCTGGGTTGTTGGCGACTGTTCCCTGCCTGAGGACCTGTCGCTCAGCCCTGGAGCAAACATTTCGTCTTCAGGGCTGAGCAGGGAGAGCCAGAACCCTCGGCCTTGAGGCATCTGATGCCGCCATCCTGGGGTCACCGCTGCTCCTGGGCGGGTGCCGCGTCTCCCCGATGGGGGGTGCCCGGGCGGGAGGCGGATCTCGCCACGTCCCCACCTGTGCCCAGGGGCGCCCAGCGTCACTTCTGTGCCTTCCTCGGTGGTGACAGCAATCGTAGCCAAGCTCATTCAGCCTTTTAAGAGAAGAATCCTGCTGATTTTGTTAAATGCATCGAAGAAATTAATTATTGGTTTGGGATTTGTTAGATCTATTTTTAGAATTCCATGATCTCAGACATAAACAGCACTTCATTCTGGCCTAAGGAGCTGAAAAGCTTAACACCAGTGGAGGAGGGACAGGGAAGAGGGGGGGACGGGAAGAGGAAGAGAGCATCGGTCTACCACTGTCCTGCATCCCTGCGTGCACACCGCCATGAGACCAAACATCTCTCAAGCCCCGACTTGGTACCAAGCTCTAGTCCGAGTGCTGGGGACACAGCGGTAGAGAAGCGGACAAAAATTCCTGCCCTCGTGGAGTTGACATTTTAGTGGAGGAAGCCAGACGGTGCCCACGGTTAATAATACAGCAGATGGGATTTTCCACTTATCACAGACTGAGGAAGGGAGACAAGGCAGGACCTCCATGCAGATGAAAGAAGCTGCTGCCTCTAGGAACGTGATGCCTGCAAGTCAGGGGGTCCCCTCTTCTCTGCTTCAGCAAACAGTTACAGAGCACCTGCCACGTGCCAGTGCTATGCAGCGCGTCGTGGGTGTCTCAGGGAACCAGAAAGCACAAGCTTGGCGCATAAATGATCTAGTCACGGAGGCAGACGAGAAGTAATCAGGGAGCTACTGGAATGTGCCAGGAAGGGAGCTTGCAGGGGAGGGGGCAGAGCGGACCCTCCCTGTGCCCCTCCTCCGGTGGCCCAGGGCAGGGAGTTCTGACAGCAGGAGAAAGGGCGCCAGGGGAGGAGGTGTAGGGAGTGTGCACCATGGGTCCCCAGGGAGAGGAGAGTGGCTGGGTCACGCCTGCCCAGCTGAGAACCCAGAGCAGGCAGAGATGAGGGTTAATGGGGGGAGCTGCCCAGGGCACCCTTCCCTGCCGCGTGTGCCCAGGGGACGCTCCCAGCTCCCTGGGGGTTAATGGGGGGAGCTGCCCAGGGCACCCTTCCCTGCCGCATGTGCCCAGGGGACGCTCCCAGCTCCCTGGTGCTCCCGAGATGTCTCCGATGTCTGCAAATGGCAGCGATGTTGCTAAGCCAGTCCAGCAAACAGCACTTCCCTTTAATGCCAAAGCGGGGTGCTTTGGGGTTCTGCAGCTTACAAGAAAACTGCATCCAGGGGTTAGCAACTGAGCTGTCCGCAAAGCTGGGCTGTGTCACCGCCTCACGCTCCAAATTTCAAGCAGCTACAGTGAGGCGTGCCAACCGCAAAGTGCCTGGGCTGTACACAGAGCCCGGAACAACCCGCAGTTGGCTGCTGGGATCTGAGTGTTTGCAAGGTTTCTCGGCTCCTGTGCTTTCCCACGTTCGCCCTGAGAGGAAACCTGGCCGACGGCCAGGGTGCACAGGAAGCTTAGTTTGTTCAGACACCGTTCTCGCGTGGAGGAAAGAGGCAGCCCTCCTGCACACACACACACACACACACACACACACACACACACACACACACACACTGTCATTAACACATGCACACACGGCACTCAGTCCTGTGCACACCCATGCAACACACATGCACACAGTACACACGCACACGCACTGTCATCCCCCCATGCACACGTGGCATGCATTCTTGTGCACACGCGTGCACACACACGCACAGACGCACACCTGTGCGCAGACACGCGGGGCCCCAGCAGGCCAGGCCGCCTGCTGACCGCGGGTCCGGGTCTCCGCGCGCAGCGCAGGGCACGGGAGCTAGAGGAGAAATGCCGCGCGCAGAGTGAGCAGTTCAGCCTGCTGTCCCGGGACCTGGGTCGGCTCCGGGAGCACGCGGGCGAGATCGACCTGCAGGGAGGCAGCTCCCTGGACGTCCCCTCGTCCCCCGGCAAGCCCTTCCGGAGCTTCATGAACGGACTGGCTCCCTCCATTGGCAAAGGTAAGCGCCTGGACCGACCGACCTCCCTCTCTCCCTCCCTCCCTCCCTCGCACGGCAGCCGGGATGGAGAAGGGGCGCTGGCAAGGGTCGGGGGTGGAGGTGTGTGACAGAGCATCTCACCACACCTGGGGCGGTGACCAGCCTAGCAGGCCTTGGGGCGGTACAGGCCAGCCGGCGTCTCCCACGTCCACCCCACGCGCCAGACCTCGTCCTCAGCCCTTGACGGTGCCGACCAGCGTGGCTCCGCACACCTTCTGAGCCCCGTTCTACAGACAACACGGGTGGAGGGGCTTAGTGGGTCGCCCAGCCGGGCAGTGAGCCGGGGCTCGGCCCCAGGGGTCTGGCTCTGGGGTCTACGCTGGGATCTGCCAGGTGGGCTTCTCAGCTTCCCTCGTTTCCCCTCTTTTCATCCAGTGGCCTCTCGTTGACATTGTGATGTACTTGGAACTTCCCTTCTGACAAAGGCCGCGGTACTAACAGCGGTGCATTTCAATGCCCTCCCATCACATTTGTGTGTAGGATGCAGAGGTGGGGGGCAGGGAGGTTTGAATTTGCGTGGTTGAGGGGAATGTTGATCCCAGAGGCATTGAATTTAACGTCATGGAAGGTTCCCAGTGTAGGCAACAGAATACCCTGCTCAGTCAGGGAACTTTCTCTCCACTGAAGGTGGAACGGGTCGCAGGCCCAGTTTTATCCTCCTGTAAAACAGCCGATGTTTTCAAGTTTACTGGAGACGAGTGTCAGATATTCACTCTGGAATTCCATAAAAGAGAGAGAATTCCCACATCTCTTCTGGGTCTTGTCAGAACGTAGGGTAAGTTCTCTGGACGCTTTTCATTTTGAAAACAAGGTGATGCTGCCTGTGTCTTGATAAATCATGTTTCCTGGCTTCCTGCTCCCTTCCCGCGCTGCTCATGCGGTAGGAGAATGCTAAGTGGCCACGAAACACAAGACAGGAGGAGAGGGGGGTCGGGACACCCCCACCCAACAGACAAGTTCTGAGCACAGGGTACCCCCCCAGGCCGCGATGCTGAGCAGATGGCCAGGCCCTGGGTGGAGCCCCTCTGGGTGGGGGGAGCACAGACAAGAAACAAGGGGACAGATGAGTGACTGGGCAGCTTCCCACTCAGACAGACGCGGGAGGTCAGGTGACAAGAGAGCAAGTGACCCAGGGCCACTTAGACGGGGTGGTCAGAGAAGGTTGCCTCCCAGAAAGAAGACCGTTTCTCCAGCTCCCACGGGGTGAGAAGCTTTGGGGCTGCCGGTTCACGTGATCTCGGCCATGCACGTTTTTCAGGGTCCCCGGGTCGCGAGCAGTCGGTAAGTCCCGGGACTCAGCATAACGTCGTGTCCTCCTGGCTCAGAACTGTTCCGGCGGCACAGGACAGACACACGGTGGGCCCGCAGAGACGGGCGTCCGGGGGGATCCACGTGCAGACAGTCGGTACCATTTTCCTCTGGGAGGACCACCCAGAGCGCCCCACGAGCACCACCCCGTGCGGTGGTGAGGCCCAGGGACGCCCAGTAGAGATGCAGCCTCCAGGGTGCACTGGGGGCTGGTCACGTGGGCACCTCTGCCCGGCACACACCGGAACCCCAGGCCCCCCAGAGCGAGGCAGGCGCCTGGCACACACCAGGCGGCGCAAACAGGCTGGTTACAGGGAAGCACCCCGTCACTTAGGGAGCCTTTCCTGTTGGTGCAGGAACACTTTAGAAGCTGTGTTCCCGGATACAGCCCAGCCCAGCTTGCAAGCGGGCCCTTCTAAAAGTGGCAGCCAGGGGCCCCCTACGCGGATTCCTTGCAGCACAGCGTGAGAATGTGTTAGTCCAGGGCGAGCTCGTGGGTCAGTGGGGGTGGGGAGGAGAGCAGTGAGTGACCTGGTTCAGTCGGTGTTGCGATGATCTGGAAAAAAGGATCTAATTCACGACGGAGGAAGATGGATGCTGAGAACAAAACCAACAAAACCCAAACAGGACGCTGTCTCCGATCCCGGCAGAAGAATACGTTTGCACCGAGGCTTCCGTTCAGCCCCGTGGAAGAGCCATCGTGATAACAGACCAGCTCATTTGATAAGCGCTACCTCGCCCACGGGGGCCCCCTGCTGGCAAAGCCAGACAGGCTTGGCCTCCTCCTCGCCGCATCCTTGCTGTGCTAGCATCGCTTGGCCGTGGGAGGAGTGCCTGGTAGGCCTGAAGCCCCTCTCAAAGCCATTCCTTGACGGCAGATGGCAGGGGCCTCTTTAAGGGTGAGAGTGACAGGGAACTCGCCGCTGGGCTGGCCTCCCCTCCTTACGCAGGAGGGGAGGGTGGGGCGGGCAGAGGAGCAAGCAGGGCCAGTGCAGGGTCAGAGCAGGACCCGGCAGGTGTGCCGTGCATCCCCTGGGGGCCTCCTGCCTGAGGCTGGGTCCGCCCAAGGTTGAGGAAGACAAGGACCGCTTGACCGTGAGTCCCTAAGGGACTCGCCTTCTGTGCAGTAGTCACATCTGCAACCAGCAAGGCAGAAATCACACAGGGACAGAATCATCCCCAGAAATCTCCTAGGAAGGGGGCATGTCATCTCCCAGGGCTGCCCCTACACAGCCAGTTTCCTTCCAGTATTGGAGCTGGGTTTTGGTGAAACACTGGATAAAGTCATTGATTTGACCTTAGTGGCCATATTTTCCAGAAAAGGCATATCTTGAAACACGCGGAGCATGAAGGGGTGTGCCGCTGAGGGCACTGCATGATTTTGTCTCTAATCTCACATCCACTCAGAGAGCAGAAGGGCAGGTAAAATGCCCCATGCAACAAAATATTTTTGTCTAGACAACTGGATTTGTTTAAGTTAAAATGTGAATATGAGATGACTCTACTATACTCATTTCACCTTTGCTGGTGGTGTCACCCCCTGCTATTCCCGGCAGCAGTGTATCAGTCAAGATGGGCTAGGTTCAGCTGCAGTAACAAACATCCCCAAATCCCAGGGGCTTGAAAGAGAACAAGTCTTGTTCTCGATCACACTGCACATCCATCTCAGGTTGGCTCAGGGAGTGGGTTCCACACTCTCTTCACTGGGGAATGCTGAGCCTTTCCCATCTGGAATGTTCCATCGCAAGGGAAAGGAAGCATAACAAATGAGACACTGGCTCAAAAAGGCTTCTGCCCCAAAGCAGGACACGTCTCTTCCACTCACAGTTCGTTGGCCTGGGCGAGTCCTGTGTCGGGGTGAAACACCTCCCCTGCAGCACTGAAGCACCCTGCAGCCAGGCCACGCCCTCCGCCGGCTTTCAGAGGGAGTCAATTAATTCAGTAGATATTGACTTTGCACCTGCTCTATGCCAAGCACTGGCTGCTGTGGTCATTAGGGGTCCTGGGCAGTGACCAGAGCCAGGCCGCTGCGCTCTGAGATGTGGCCTCCTAGCAGGGACCCTGGGTCCACTGCAGCATCAATTCTTTGTTGCAGTGATGGTCCCCCAAGGTTCTCAGTTCTCTTAATCAGCTAGGGGAGTGGGGGTTCTCTGGGGGTGACTTCTACACAGCCTTTGCGGGAGCACTTCTCACCCTGTATGTTTTTCCTGATTTGGGCTCAGCGCGTCGTCTTCCTCAGTGGAGCTGTCCCTGTGATGGGAGAGCCACAGCCAGCCAGAGACTAGACAGAGCCAGAAAGGAGCATCCGCAGGCCACCAGGCAGTGAGAACGTGGGGAAGGGAAATGGTTGCTTCTGTAATTCACATCCGGTCCTAAGGAAACATGCCTGATTTAACCCGACAGTCCGGGCCAGCACTGGTCAAGGTGCTCAGTTCTCCCCGCCCTGCCACATGTCACTGGGCTGGGGCTCAGCAGCCCCATGAGGACAGGGTGGGCAGATCTGCTCTGGTCCTAGTGAGTCTCAAGAATAATTTTTAGCCATAAACCTGACCATTTGGCCACTTTGTGTATAAATCAGGTCTCTTTCAGTCATAAGTGACAGCAAAGCCGGCCTAAACTGGTGCGAGCAAAAAGGAATTTGTTTATCCCATAGAGTAGGTGAAGAGCCTGGGTTTAGCCTCAGGTACAGCTGGATTCAGGGGCTCCAGCCATGCCACTGGGGTCCAGTTCCTCCCTCTCCGTCTCAGCTCCTCCTTCTATGAGCAGTCTCCATTCTCAGATGGACTTTCCTCCTCCTGGTGGCAATGTGGCTGCAGTATCACTGAGTCTCATCTCCTCTCCATTTTAAGCCAGAGAAAAAGAGAGCCTCTTTGCCCATGACTCCCACGAAGTTCTCTCTGATTGGACCTTCCCATCTCATGTGCAACACCACCACCTCCACCAAACAATTGGTGTAGCCAGGCGTGGACTCTGCCGGATGGACAGCCCAGAGCCGGGGGTGTAGATTAAGAGTGGGAGATGGGTGGGTCCCAAAATAAAAGTCCAGGACTGATGCCAAAGACAGGGAAAGACCCACAGGGAAGGCAAGTGACCAGTGCACTTTGATTATTTCCTTCGTGTCTTCTCTCAAATTGCTCCGATGTTGGTGTACAGGTCAGGAGAGCTCTGCTGGAAGCCGCACTGTGATCGGTGAATCTATCCGGCCCCTCCCGCTCCCAGGTGACAAGCCAGAACCTCTGTCCATCAAGCCCCCCTTTCTGTCGAGACCTGGTGGCCCAAGATGCAGATTTGAAGCCGACGTGAGTCCTGTGCTGGCTGAGGCAGCTGCCCCAGCGCGTGATGCGCGCTGTGGGTGTTGGCGGCCCTCCCCTCTCTCCCCAGCCCCCCTTTTTCTTGCCTTCACCCCCGTTCATTGAGCACCTACTATGTGCCAGGACGTGTGGCCCCAGTTTTACAGATGGGGGTGGGGGGAGTCCCTGCTCTCATGGGCTGAATGACCATAAGTAAGTCAACACCTAAAAGTCGGGTAACAGCGAATGTCATGAACCCAACAAGCCGGTGACCCGGAGGGACGGGGTGAAGGACAGGGCGGCCCTTCTTGGCCACTCGTGGTCTGTTTATCTGTGAGAAGGAGCCCAGGGGAAGCCCGCTGGGGCTGGAGAGGAGCTGGGAGCTGGGGAGGGGGCTTGAGGCCTCAGGGAAGCTCTCGACTTTTGGTCCAAGTTCAGGGGGAACCACTGAAGGCCCTGAGACGGGGAGTGCCGTCCTGTGACCCCCAGGAGAGCCCTCTCCCCGGTGCGGGAGTGTCAGGAGGGACCCGGCCTTCTTCTCCCGGGGTGGGCGGGGTTCATGGTCACTCCCACCCTCCCCTGGTGCCCTTTCCTCCCTTCCCCGACCCCAAGACAGTTGTAGCCGGTGTAAGGAAACCCCTATAGGCAGCATCCCGGTGCCCGGCAGACTCGGGCAGCAGAGAGGAGCGGGGCGGGGTGGGGGGGTATCGGGAGGAAGCAGCCCCCGTGTCCCTTTTCCTGATCAGGATTCCCGGGGGCACCGGGCACCATCCACGCGTGCTCCCCTCCCTGCACGGAGCCCTTGAGGGCTGAGGGCACAAAGCATTACCTAGATGTGTCCTCCGAGGAGCCTGGCAGGGTCTGGGGCAGTGACATCTCAGGCCTTAAATTATGTTGGGGGATGGTCCTTACCTTGAGTCCAATCTGGGTGTGGGAAGATGAGGTCTTTTTAAAAGTAGCTTTTAATTAATTCATCAATTTTGATTGAAGTATAGTTGACTTACAGTACTGTGTCAGTGTCAGCATAGTGATTCGGTATTTTTGCAGATTATACTCCATTGTAAGTTATGACAAGGCAGTGGCTGTAGTTCCCTGTTGCTGATCTGTTTTATAGAGAGTAGCTTGTATCTGCTGATCCCATACTCCTAACGCTTCCCCCATTCTGGTCACCACAAAATTGTCGTCTATGTCAGTGAGTCTGTTTCTGTGGTGCACATACCTTCATTTGTATTATTTTTTAGACTCCACATAGAAGTGATATCATACAGTATTGGGGGAGACAAGTTCTTTATAACTGTCCTCTGTGTGACCAAGAAGCCCGAAGGGAAGGACCCCGCCCCCATCTCTGGGTCACACCCAAGACCAAGAACCCGGGTGTGGCCGCATCTCACGGGGGTCCCACCATCTGAGGCTGAAAAGCCCAGGGGGACCGTGGAAGGGATCTCCTGCGTGCTTCCGGCATGAAATGTGACGCCTAGAGCTTCAGTGACCTGCACGTCCATTGTGTCTCCAATAGATGGATAATGAATGGAATTCCAGTACCGCCAAGCAGAGATACTCGGGGAAGGTCCACTTGTGTGTCGCCCGCTATAGGTAAGAGCGACGGTCCTCTCTACATCCTCTGAGATCCGGAAGCACGGGCAGCCTCTGGGCAGTGGGGTGATGGGGGTGGGAACGCTCCGTGAGCTGAGGGGACCCTTCCCAGGTGCCGAGAGAAAGCGGCCAGTTCATCCGGGCTTTGGAGGGTGGCAAGGGTTTGTCTGTTCTGATAGCAAGCGTTTGGATAGCGTGTTAGTTTCCCAGGGCTGCCATTCAAAACTGTCACCAACTGGGTGGCTTAAAAGCAGCAAAAACCTGTGCTCTCCCGGTTCTGGAAGGCCGAAGTGGGAAATCAGGGTGTGGGGACGACCAGCTTCTGACTGTCAGCATCCCTGACGTCCCTCAGCTGTAGACTCGCCGCTCCAATCTCTGCTTCCGTCTTCACGTGCCCTTCTTCTCTGTGGGTCTCTGTGTGTTCCCTCTTCTTTTTATAAGGACCCCTGTCCCTGGATTAGGGCCCGCCCTACTCCAGTATGACCTCATCTTAACGTGATCCCACCTGCAAAGACCCTATTTCCAAATAAGCTCACCTCCACGGGGGCCAGGACCTGAACGTCTCTTTGGGGGGACACAGTTCACCCCACGACAGGCGGCAAGCTGAAACTCAAAGAGGGGCCCCCTTGCCCAGAGCCCCCTGCTCGGTGCCTTTCCGGCCTCGTCCCTGTCCGCCCGGTGCCTGGGCCACGTCACGTAGCTGTTACAGCTGCAGAGCTGAGCTCCCGTTGGAGGACCTGGGTGTCTGTGTCCACCACCGTGAGCCGGGCTGCTCACGCACGGCCCGCAGATTCTTTGTGTTACCACTGAAAACCCTGAGATGGATGAAGGTAGCCGCCTCCCTGCAACTTCCCTGCCTGGTTATAATGCGACAGGCGTTATAATGCCCAGAGTCTGCCGGGTGTGCAGACACGGATGAATCAATAGTCACCAAAAGCAGACATAAAACAGTCAGACCTCCTGTATTTTATGCTCAGTGAGGACCTGGGCTCTTGTGTTTCCAGATGCTCCAGTGACCCTTTGCCTCCTGGGTTGGCCGGGCAGGAAGGGCAGTGTTCTGGGGGCAGACGCCACTGCCCTCTTAGTGGGCGACGGGCAACCAGAGTCCCCCGTGAGGGGACTGGACTGTGCACGGAGCTGTTGAGGAATCAGACCTCAGGAGCCGTCACCGAGGGTGGATGCCTCCCTCACTAGCTCCTTAGAATCTGTCCGCGTGGAGGAGGTGGGGTGAGCTTCCTTTGAGCCCGTCTGCGCACCTTCAGTGCCGTGTGCCTTCTCCAGTGAGAACCGTTTCTAATAACTATGCTGCCTGTCCGTGGATTATTTTCCGCTGATCCACTAATTTCACCAATGCAAACCCACTTCTGACGTCCAGATAATGGAAGCCCGTGGAGTAGCCGCCCTGGGCTGGGGCGTCATGGATGAGGATGCCAGCCGGCCCCTGAGGAGGGCCCCCCCCATGCCCCCGCCCGCATCCTTCGTAGGGTCCATGGGGACATCGCCACATCGCTGGAGAGAGCGTTGAGGACGCCAGTCCTGGGGCCCAGGAAGGAGGGCTGAGCCCGCCCCATGTCTCTTGGGAGGGCGGTTCCGCCTCTGTGTGTGTGGAGCTGGGCTGGCACAGCTGTTCAGGCAGAGCCCTCCGGGCCGGCCAGTTGGGGCCGCGGCCGGGACGCCGATCTGCCTTCCAGGTTTGTCTCCCTTGCCAGCTGGGCCCTTCCCAGCGATGAGCCTGGTCCCTCGAGACTGCGGTGGCCCCTTGCTCCCTGGGCACGCCCTCCCTCCGCTCTCCTGGGGAGACGAGACCTTATTCTGGGGAAGGTGCCCAAGAGTGGGGGCACCCAGAGGCTGGATCCACAGCCAGCGTGAAAGCAGGCAGAGGGAAAGCCTGGGCGGTCAGCCGGTGTATAGCCGACACCGCGGGCCGCAGCCAGGGCGCTCGGTGAGCCCCACCTCCATCCTCTGCTGGCGCTCTGGGTGTTTTCCACCTGACGCCCAGCCACATCAAACCACATGGTGAGCAGCGCAGACAATAGTCCCAGACAGAGTCGCGCGGATCTGAGTTCCCCAAACACCCTGCGGATCCCTGGAGGAGTGGCTCGAAGGTAAGGGGAGTTTGGGGGTGTTCCCCCCCAGAGCTAAACACTGTCCTTACTCAGCACCCTGCTTCGAAGTTTCCCCAAACTCGAAACAGGAGAAGCCCTGCTCCCCGTGGCCCCGTCCCCTCCTCCCACCTCTGCTCGTGCAGCCGCCCGTGGAGCGGCCTTGCTTCCCCATCTCTTGCCCCCTCTTCAGCCCGGAGTCCCCTCCCCCAGCAGCAGGACGAGCCCCGCTGAGGCTCCAGGGGGCCCCTTTCCAGAAGTTCTGCAGGCACCCGATGCAGGCCTCCCGCACCCTTCCTTTTAAACAGCTTTATTGAGGGGTCGGTCACATACCTTACAGTCCCCCCATTTTTCTAAATTGGGGTACAGTTGATTTGCGATGCTGTGTTAGTTTCTGCTGCCCAGCGAAGTGCATCTGTTGTACATATACATGTACCCACTCTTTTTTAGAATCTTCTCCCATTAGACCATTACAGAGTACTGAGCAGAGTTCCCCGTGCTCTGCAGTAGCTCCTTGTTAGTTCTCTGTTTTACGTAGTGTGTCTGTGTCCATCCCAATCTCCCAGTTCGTCCCACCCCCCGACCCCCTTGGTCAACGTCAGTTTGTTCTCTACGTCTGTGACTCTCTGCTTTGCCAATAAGTTCATCTGGACCGTTTTTCTAGATTCCGCCTATAAGCGATATGACACCGTATTTGTTTTCCTCTTTCTGGCTTACTTCACCCTGTATGACGGTCTCTAGATGCAACGCACAGTACGTGCCATCCTTGCCACTGTCAAGTTGAGAACATTCCTGTCCGCTCACCAAGACCCCCGTCCCTTTCAGGTGTCAGCCCATCCGCTCCATCCCCACCGCAAATAACCACTAACCTTTCAGTCGCTGTGGGTTCCCCGTTCTGGACATTTCCTTCCCATCTTAGCATTGTGTCATCAAGGCTCACCCGCTGTAGCTCTGTCCCCTTCTATACCCGGATCACAGCGGACTTCGGGGAGATGGCATTTTTTGTTTGTTTGTTTGTTTGTTTTGCGGTACGCGGGCCTCTCACTGTTGTGGCCTCTCCCGTTGCGGAGCACAGGCTCCAGACGCGCAGGCTCAGCGGCCATGGCTCACGGGCCCAGCCGCTGCGCGGCACGTGGGATCCTCCCGGACCGGGGCACGAACCCGCGTCCCCTGCATCGGCAGGCGGACTCTCAACCACTGCGCCACCAGGGAAGCCCGGGGAGACTGCATTTTATCCATCAACCCCCAATGGATGTGGACCCTGTCGTCGGTGCACAGTTCCCCTTGGTGCCCACGGTCCCCTCCCCATGCTGGCCTCTTCCACCCTCTTTCCCACCAGCTGAGACTTCTCTTCCTGAGAGTGATGTGCGGCCTCCTGAAGCCTGGGCCCCGTCCCCTGTCTTCCTGCTCCATCCTCCCCGCTTGGGCAACCTCTTCTGCACGTGGACCACTCCAGGCTCCACCTGCAGCCACAGCCTCTCTGAGCCTAGGCAGTGTAAGGCGCCTGGAACTGGACCCTGGGCCTCCCGTCTCCCCGCATCCAGCCCCGCTCCCGCCAGCCCCTGCCCAGTAATTGCACACACATCTGCACCTCATGAGGCCAGAAAGCTTCGAGTCCGCCGGGACCCTGCACCCCTGCCCTCATACCCAGGCAGCCCCCCCTTCCATCTCCTCTAAGGACACTCCCTGCCCAGCTAGACCCCATCCACACGGCATCAGAGGGACCCCTCTGCAAAACGCAAATGCGATCACGTCACTCCGTAGGTGACGCCTCCTTCCCGATGGCTATTAGCTCTGGAGGTTAAATCCACACTGATGTGGCCCCTCCGACCCACGGCCCCCAGCGCTCCCACCCTCACCCGTCCTTCTCCAGCAGCTGAGGGGACCCCGCTCCCATCCTCCTGGCCTTTGCACGTGCCATTCCCTCTGCCAGAAACCACGTTTGGCTTCACTCCAGCCGCTGGGCTTTCACATCGTACATCCGTCTGCTTGGCTTTCCATCCCGATGCAGATGCCCCAGCAGTCACTGACTCAGTAAAACCCTCAGGGCGCTGGATGGCGTCCCTGGACCTCTGGACCCCGAGGGACAGGGCGACGCGGTGTGGTTAAACCCACGCAGGGTGAGGGACAGGAGACCTTCGTTCTGCTCCCACCCACACCTCTTAATGAGCGTGTGGCTTTGGACAAGTCACTGCACTTCAGCTGGCCGTGAGAATTGGGAATGGAAATAATATCATCTCTGCTCTCCTCACTGAGCGTCGGTGGGGATCAGATAAAACACACAGAGGAAAGTGCTGGTACCTCACGGGGCTGCTGGCCCCCAGGGGAGCTGCAGCGGCTTCACCCTTTGTGTGACAGGACACTGAGTGACACCCTTTGTTCTTTTTGTTTACGTGATCATCTCCCACGATCACTGATGTCATTTGGATTTTCTTGTTGAGTCCTTTCCTGTTATTTTAAATTAATTGACCCTTTAACTAGAAAATCAAAAATTCATCTCACATGTTTTATCTGCAAGTTGGACATGACTTTAAAAAAAATGTTAATTCCAATATTTGGAGGATTTGAGAAGCGGGCATTTTACAGTCCTAGTGGGGAGGGGAAGATAAAACGTACGTCCATTTTTAGGACATTCTGGCTGCACACACCTAAGCCCCTAAGACGTGCAGGTCTTTGACCAAACAAATATACCACCTAGGGACTTATCTTTAGGAAGAAAGTGGGCAGGTGTGCAACATATGTTGATAAAGATATTGGAGGCAGCACTGATTATATCAGCCAAAAGTTTGAAGAAATATCAATGCCCAACATAAGGAATTGGTTAAATAAAGTATGTTAATCTCTTCAGTGGAGTATTATACAGCCATCAAAAAGGATATGATAGAATATTTCATGAGGGGAAACATAATCATGTCATATTGCAAAGTGTAAAAAGTAAGCAGGTGACTGAAGCATATACGTCATATGATTCTACCTGTGATCAATAATATATATTGAACAATGATAGGATTAATTACTTTTTTATTTGCTTGCTGATTTGGAAATTTATTTAAAAATATAATTTGGAGTCATTTAAATGTCATCTGATACAAAGGACTCAGTGTAGAGCTGGCTTCCAGAACTACCATTGAGCATGGAATCTGTGTGAGTTGAGCTGCCGATGGCCTGAGTTTTCAGTGCATTGACCATCCACGAGCACCGAACCATCGCGTGGGTCTAAAACGTCCTGGCGACAGCAGGGAGGAGGCCCCGAGCTCTGCAAGGGACGGGCTGGGGTCGGTCTCCATCCAGAGCATCACTGAATGGGTTTTCTCTCTCTCTCTAGTTACAACCCCTTTGACGGGCCAAATGAGAACCCAGAGGCTGAGCTGCCCCTCACGGCGGGGAAGTACCTCTACGTCTATGGAGACATGGACGAGGATGGCTTCTATGAAGGTCAGTGAGAGCGTGGTGGGCAGGTGGCGCACACAGGCCAGGCCAGGGCCGGGCCGCCCATCACTCCCGGCCACCCCAGCCTCTGCTCTGACCCTCCTGCCCTCGGGAGTTACGAGGTGTTTGTTCCCCTTTTGTCTGATTGAGTGGGGTTTCCTATTTTTAGCCCCAAGCAGCCCTCTGACACGGGGTGGATACCTTCTCATGTTCACGTTCACAGAGCTTCCCAGGAGCTCCCGCAGATACGTGGGGCTGACAGATGAGGGTCTCTCCTCCCCGCCTCTCTTGCAGCCCAGCACCTTCTCCGAGGCAGGGCCGGGGACCCTTTCAGGGGACCTCGTCTGGTTCACAGCGATCCCATTGACCTTCAGCCTCTGTTGTTAACCTAGGGTGGTCCAGCCCCGTGTCCTGCCTGACCACTTCCTGCACCTTGCGCAGTGTGAGATCAGGAAATGGGAATTCCTCTGCCCAAAACTCATAACCTTGGTCACTTTTGTAGCTAGAGGATGAACATGGGACATCCCCAGGAGCTTCATAAATCCAGATTCCTCGGTTCCCTAAACTCTCCCATTGCCCTAACAGAAGGGTCTCGGTTTCCTCCTGTCCCTCTGAGCAGAAAAAAATTGTTTCTTGCTAAACTAGCGTGACCTCCTGGAGTTTCCCTGGAGCTGATGGCCACACTCTTGACTCTTGTCCTGGGGTTGATGGGCTCCGAGATCAGGTGGCCTCCGCTGAGGTCGGTGAGCGGCAGCCCAGCCTGGGCTGTTTTTCTGAAGGTGCCAGAGCCTGGGGTCATTGAAATTCTTGGTTTCCATTAGTTACTGGAAAAACAGTGGCACAGCTGTGGGTGGGCCTCCCGAGAAATTTCACCACAACTGGTGGCGAAGCTGCTGGAACTCTTAACACAAATCCACATTGCCGTCACCCACGTGCGCACCAGGGGAGAACTGTGTGCCCAAGGCGGCTGCCAGGTAACCCTTGTTGGAGTTCTCTAGAGTATTTGCGCCAGGCACTGTGCTCACATAGACTTTCCAGAGGCCGGATGGAAGGCAGGCGGCAGAGCTCAGCGTTCCGTTGTCCACGTGACAGTGGCAAGCTCACCTCCCCTCGCTATGCAGACGGCCGCGGTGGCCACCTTAAGGGGCGGCTGTGGCGATAAATGAGGAAGCAGACGTGGGGTCTGAGGACGCGGCCTGGTACACAGGACTTGCTGTCACTCCCACCCTCCTCCTTCTCGGCGTTCCCTGTGTCAAATGACGCTGTTTTCCGAGCATCCTCGAGGCAAAGACTGACGTCTCAAGACCCGGCCCCTGGGGACAGGAGCAGAAACAGATCCTCACTGATCCTGGGAGACTCGGGACTGACTCAGTGGTCAGCATCCCTGTCGCCCGGGCCCGTCGCACGTCCCTTGACGTGTGCGTGTGTCTACTGGGAGCAGACCCCACCCTTCGTTCCACGCTGCCCAGCCTCCCGGGTCCCCGGACCCCCAGTCAAGCCCTTTCTGCGACGCACCAGGGGAAACAGCCCTTTCCCGCTGGTGTCGCGAGATCACCCAAACGGTGTCATCTCTGAAGCTCCTCTGAGCGCTTCTCAGTTTTCCACGGCTCTGCTCTCAGCAGCTTCCGAGCCCCACGAGTAAAGAGAACGCGAAGAAATTAGACCATTTCATGAAATAAAAAACGGTCCCCGCCGTGACTGCCCGCAGCCACGAGAGCTATTTCATGAAATAAAGTGGTCCCCGCCGTGACTGCCCGCAGCCACGAGAGCTATTTCATGAAATAAAAAGCGGTCCCCGCCGTGACTGCCCGCAGCCACGAGATCTATTTCATGAAATAAAGTGGTCCCCGCCGGGACTGCCCGCAGCCACGAGATCTATTTCATGAAATAAAAAGTGGTCCCCGCCGTGACTGCCCGCAGCCACGAGATCTATTTCATGAAATAAAAAGTGGTCCCCGCTGTGACTGCCCGCAGCCACGAGAGCTAGTTTGGTGGCGTTCTTCGGGCCACTCAGCCTCCAGGTGGTTCTGGGACCAAACTGATCGTTTCTCACCAAACGGACACATGTCGGGAATTTCGCCAAGACAGACACATTGCTCTGCAAGGGGCGGGGGGAGGAAATTCACCTTTTAATTCCTGTTTGTGTGATCGCCTAATCAAGAATCAGAGTAAGGTGTGTAATTTTTTTAGCCTCCAAACCCACGCAGTTTGCATGTTGTTTGTCCTTCTGACACACTCTTACTGAGCACCTACTCTGTGCCAGGTGTGCCTGTAGGTCTAGCAGGGAACAGAGTCCCTGTCCTCCCAGAGCTTCGTCCCCGTTGGAAGGGGGGCGTTGACACACATACGCGGGTGGCTGGCCGTGGTGTGCTGGGCGCTAGGGGGGAAGCCAGCCTCACTGGTGGGGTGGCAGATGGCAGGTTGCGGGGTGCTGACGCAGGGGCGGGGGTCCCGAAGAGGTGATGCTGGAGTGATTCCTGTAAAGGGCTGAGGAATCCACTGTGACCCTGCTGCTTTCCGTACAGCAGTCCCCTTGTGGGGAGGCGCAGACTCCACTGCAGGCCCTCGGGCCCCCATGGGACAGTTGGGCGGTAACCCTGTCCTCGTACCCCACAGGCGAGCTCCTGGACGGGCAGAGGGGCCTGGTGCCCTCCAACTTCGTGGATTTTGTCCAGGACGAGTCTCGACTGGCAAGCACTCTGGGGAAAGACCAGGATCAGAACTTCATCAACCATGCCGGCGTCGGCTCGGACGGGGAGCGCATCCTGGACCTCCACTCCCCGACGCACACGGACTCTGGCCCCTCCGACCACGGGGCGGGGACGCTGGACATGAACATCGATGACATCGGAGAAGACACCGTGCCTTACCCTCGGAAAATCACCCTTATCAAACAACTTGCCAAAAGTGTCATTGTGGGCTGGGAGCCCCCGGCGGTGCCCCCGGGCTGGGGGACTGTGGGCACCTACAATGTGCTGGTGGACGCAGAGACGCGCCTGAGCCTGGCGCTGGGTGGCAGGACCAAGGCCCTGGTGGAGAAGCTGGACACAGCAGCCTGCACCTACCGCATCTCCGTGCAGTGCGCCACCAGCCGGGGCAGCTCGGACGGGCTGCGCTGCACGCTGCTGGTGGGCAAGGACGTGGTGGTGGCACCATCCCACCTGCGTGTGGACAACATCACGCAGGTCTCCGCCCAGCTCTCCTGGATGCCCACCAACAGCAACTACAGCCATGTCATCTTCCTCAACGAGCAGGAGCTGGACGTCGTCCGGGCCACCAGCTACAAGTACCAGTTCTGCAACCTCAGGCCCAACGCGGCTTACAAAGTGAAGGTCCTGGCCAAGCCCCACCAGGTGCCCTGGCAACTGCCCCTGGAGCAGAGGGAGAGGAAGGAGGCCTTCGTGGAGTTCTCCACGCTGCCGGCAGGTGAGCTGTCCTCCCGGGGTGGGGGGTCGGGGAGGAGGTAGTCCCCAAGGGAGGGGATGCCGGGATGTTGCCCTGTGCAAGGGGAGGGGCGGGGGGAGCGGAAGGGGAGCCGCTGCCGACAGCCGGCGCCGTCCCGGAGCATCCTTCCATCAGCCGGGGACCACGGAATACACCCACGCACGCCTCTGTGTGTGTGAGAGGGAAAGAGAAAGCTTGGATTCTGTTCAGGGGCCGTGTTGTCGGAAATATTTAACGCTTGCGTCTGTAAGAGGCTCGTCCTACAGAAAACCGGAGGAAATGAGAGCACCCTGGGCCATTGGAGGGTTCCGTCTCCCCCGTGTCACCCACTCCTGGCCGTGCGCTCACAGAGAGGAACCTGGAGGGGGTGCCCACAGCGCTCGCAGAATTGTTCTCCCTTCTCGTGTCTGCTTTTGCTATACATACACATACGCGGATATATCTCACACATGCGGGTGAATCTGCGAAGACGTGAAGTTCCATTGCAGACGCTATCTTGGCTTCCTTCCCTGCACTCCCAGCTGTAACAGGAGGAGGAATGCACCCCTCTCCCATCCCCCCCCCCCACTCTCTCCCAGGAAACTGTAAAGACATGGGTTGAGATGGACATCCTCTGATTTATCCACGGGGCAGCTGTCACCGCCGTCTCCACGAGGTTCCGTCATGCTGATCTCGCCTGGGGCTCGCGTACAGGGCAGCCCTTCCGAGGAAGGCAGCTGTGCGCAGGATGGGAGCCCGAACACCTGGGGAAGAGCAGCCTTCCTGGAGCAAAGGTTGTGTCTGCAAAGATGTGTGAGGGCATATTCTGATACCTCGAGGGCTTATTTTAGTCCTGTGATGTTCACAGAATTCCCTCAGAATGCCTGTCACTCTCCTCGGATTTGTCTTCTGTGATTGATTAACCCAGCTCTGCCCAACCTCATTTGTCAGCAGGTTGACAAACAATCCAGTGGTTCTCCAGGATCATTTCTACCAACTGCCGAAAGCCTTCCATCTCCGGCTAACTGGATTTGCTTTTAATTCCATGGTGCTCTCCCGTCTTTTTGAACTCCATCATCAACTAGAGTCTGACCTACAAAGCAGCAAGGTCAGGGGCAGGCGGGACAGACACTACTTCGAGGAGGAAGCAGGTCTGAGTAGGAACTCATTTATGAAGGGTCAGTTCATTCATCTTGTAAGGTGATGCTGGGTTTCCTGCCTGCCTATCGGGATGTCAGATCGTGGATATTGGGCGAGTGAGGACTTGAGCTTTTCATTGGTTCCTGGTGGGAAGTCTTGTGGTCAGTGCTGGGGGGTGAAGAAACCAGAGACACCAAACCCAGAGACCCCAGGGCCTCCGAGGAGAGGCAAGAGCACATACGTTGGGACAGCCGGGAGAGTCTTTGTGGAGAAGCTCAGGTCGAGATGGAGAGGGACCAGGAGAAGATGCTGAGCCCAGGGGGGGCCTGTTCCCATGGGTTCACGCCCAATTCCTGGCTGTCTTAGTCAGCTCGGCTGATGTAACGAAATGCCGTAAACTGAGTGGCCTATGAACAACACGCGCTTATTTCTCACAGTCCTGGAGCTCCTGGAGGTCCGAGATAAGGCGTGGGCAGACCCAGTGTCTGGCGAGGCCCACTTCCTGCCTCCTAGACGGTGAAGACACTGTGTCCTCACCTGGAGGACGGGGTGAGGGAGCTCTCTGGAGCCTTGTTGATAAGGGCACGAATCCCGCTCATGGGGGCTCCCCCCTCACGACCTGACCACCTCCCACGGGCCCCTCTTCCAAGCACCATCCCCTTGGGGGTTAGGATTGCAAGATACGAATTTGGGGGGACGCAAACATGCAGTCCACAGCAGACTAGTGCCTTTGCCTGTCCAGGCAGAGGAGGATTTGGACTGTGGAAATGTCACAAGTGAGAGGCGTGGGGAGGGCAGCCCCTGAACCTCGTTCAGCGTGAGCGCGTCATCGGGCACGTGGCTGGACCAGGTGTCCCCACGTGATGGACGTCAGTGCGACCCCCTCACCTCTCAGCCACTGGAGGGATGGGCTGGAGCTGGCAGGTCACAGCTACACAAGTCTTCCGCACCCACAAAACCCCGGCCCTCCGCTGTCATTGGTCTTGTGGTAGAAGTGGGCACCCAGCAAACTCCCAAGCCAGTTTCAGTTCTTGACCTTCGCCCTTAAGAAGAATAACCCATCTGTCATGTTTGAATGGACCGTCCCGGTAGAATTTAACTTCTGAAGCCGGTTGTAGGGAAGTTCAGAAGCCCCATATTGCAGTGTGTTGAGGGTGGCTTGCATCAGCCCTTCTCATGAGCTGCACTGAGCTGCACGCCGCCGGCGCTTCCAACACACAATAGCCCAGCAGCTTCCCTCGAACCTTACCTTCCTCATTTGCAAAACAAGGATGCGCTGAATTCACAGGACTGTTGTGCGGATCAAGTGATGTAAAGAGTCCAAAGTGAGTAGCAGAATGAGCTGCACAGAGAAAATCCTCAGCAAACAGCCACTGCCCCCGCCCCCCCCCCCCCCCCCCAGAAATCCACGGGCCGGAGCCGCGTCTTGGAGGATGAAGCGCATACCTTCCTCCGGAAAGCTACACGTTCCTTTCCAAATAGAACGCTAGTTATGGGGGTTTTGCACCAGACAGACCCGGGGGGAAAGGAGCTGCCTGTGGGTTACAGGGCAGACAGGTGGTCCTGCTGTCCCCAAGGGCCACCTGGAAGGACCAGCGACATGACCCTGGCCTCCTTGTTGGTTGAAGTAGCTACTCAAGACTTCCATGGTGAGCGCGATTCAAACGGTTCGGGGGCAAAGGAAGCGGCCCAGCTGGTCAGCCGGGCAGTGTGTGTGCAGAGCCGGTGTCCAGGGCCGGGTGGCTTCATCAGAACCGTCTCTCTCCAGCTTCCGGTTCTGTCCTGTCCCGCAAGGCGGTGAGATGGGGGATGTGCGGTCCAGCTCACTGCCCCCAAGTCTGATGAAGAGAGAGACGGAGGGACAGAGGGAGGGAGGAGGGGCGCGGGAGAGGATGGAGAGGCGGCAGGGATTTCTTTCCTCTGCCAAACGCTGGGTCCTCGTGGCCGGCTGGCCTGGCCCGGGTCACGGGCTCCCCTGGGGACGGGGCACCCGTGAGCGGGGTTCCAGGAGGGCACCGCGCGTGTCCGGTAGCTGCCACCTTCTCACTCTCCTGCCCTGCTTTCACGCTTCATGTTCTGCCCGCGACCCCTGGAGGCTTTGACAGAAGATCTCGTTTCCGGGCGCCCCCAGCCGTGCGTGGTAGCAGCTCTTCTGCCAGAGGGCCGCGTCCTGAAAGCCCATCTGCTCTGTCCCCCAGGTCCTCCCGCCCCTCCCCAGGACATTGCCGTCCAGGCCGCGGCCACCCCAGCCACTGTCCAGGTCTCCTGGAAGCCGCCCGCGCTGACGGCCACGGGGCTGTCCAATGGAGCCAACGTCACCGGCTACGGCGTGTATGCCAAAGGACAGAGGGTGAGTCCTTGCGGGGGCAGTGCTCGCCCCAGAGACCCCAGCACTCTCCGCTCAGTGACGCGCGACTCTCCCTCTCTCCTCAGCCCCCAAGACCCACCAGCAGCTACTTAAGCACCCCCTGCGCCGCCATCCCGGGCTCGGCTGCAGGACACGGAGAATTCCATCCTTTTTGCGCTGTCCTCCTGCCCAGAGTGCTCTCTGCTCTCCTCCCGCAGTGACTACCTGTCCTGCCCCGGACCTTTCTTGTTCTCCCCTGGGTACCAAAAATTCACATCTTTCGAGCCCCACGATATCAGGGCCCACTCAGTAGATTCCACCAAAACGATTCTTGGCGAGACGGTAGTCCAAATGCCCCGGAAACGCTGCAGGGAAGTGTTAATGCCCGCTGTGGGGGAGCCCGCAATCTCAAGCCCCAGCCGGTCCGGGCACAGGAGACAGACACGGCTGCCCTTGGGAGGCGGGGCTGGAGCAAGCTTCTGCCTGCTCTCCACTGCCCACCGTGTTCCCCGCAGCCCCAGGGCCAGGGCTGCTGCATCAGACGCGGGGCGGTGTCCCAGCTCGCCCCCAGAGAGCGGCCGCTGCACGGCCCTCTCTCCTCCCAGCTCCCCGCAGAAGCCCCGCAGGCAGGGCCCAGAGGGGCCGCAGTCACGTGTCCCCCACGGCCGGAAGCCCGTTTTGGCCTCCGCCGGCACTGCCCCGGGGCCACGCTTTGGCAGTGACACGCCCGGCATTCTGATTGCTCTACGCCCCCGCGGCTGCTCCCGGATTGGCTGTGGACGCGGAAGAAGAGGGTGTGCTCAGCGGCGCCCGCAGGCCTCCAGCGGCGGGCGGGAGGCGGGGCTGCCGCCTAGCGAGGTTTCCGGGCCGGGGGGTGTGGTTTGAGGGGGATGTAGGCGGGGCCCAGGGCCCTGGCTGCTGGAGAGGCGCCCGGGCGACCCCTGACCCCTGACCCCTGACCCCGCTCTCTGCGCGCAGGTGGCTGAGATCATCTCTCCCACGGCGGACAGCACGGCCGTGGAGCTGGTGCGGCTGCGGAGCCTCGAAGCCAAGGGTGTGACCGTGCGGACCCTCTCCGCCCAGGGCGAGTCCGTAGACTCTGCCACCGCTGCCATCCCCCCCGACCTCCTGGTGCCTCCTGCCCCCCACCTGAGAACTGCTCCCACACCGAAGCCATTAGCAAATGCTGGAGCCCCCGATACCAAAGATGAACACCTGGGTCCGCACGCCGCGGCGCATGAGGCCTGGGAGCTCGGCCGGGCGCCTGCTCCGGCCCACGGGCACCTGCTGGAGCCGCCCGGCCTGCAGGGCTCGGGCCCGGGGCGGCGGTCGCCCTCGCCCAGCCGCATCCTTCCGCAGCCGCAGGGCGCCCCGGTCTCCACCTCCGTCGCCAAGGCCATGGCCCGGGAAGCCGCGCAGAGGGTGGCCGAGAGCAGCAGGGTAAGGCTGGGCGTTTCCTCGCCGGTACCGCTGCCCGTGCCGTGCGGTCCGTCCCTGCAGCCCAGCGGGGATGGGACCTTCCACGGCACCCCGAGTCGGCGGGGAGACGCGCCCCGAACTCTCAGCACCCAGAGTGGCGGCGTTGACGTGGGGAGAAGGATGCCGTGTTCATCCGCCAGTTTTCCCCTAGGGCTGCATTCCAGGGCATTCCAGGCCTGAGCCTGTCGGAATCAACGTGTGTTTCCATTGCGTAGATACAGACCCAGATAACCAGAGGAAAGGGTTATCCACCAGCCTGGCTTAGCAGACGAGCTAACAGCCCGCTAACCAGGCTCTGGCCTGTGTCCGGGGATCTGAGAGGTGCCGCCTGGGAGTGGGCTTGGGGCACATCTTCCTAAACGAGGGTCACCTCCTGGCTGGCTCACTTCAGACTTCTAGCTGTGTGTGTGTGTTTGCGCATGTGGCCATGTGCCTGTGCGTGTGTGTACACACGGATAGACATGTGCGTGCGTGTACATACATGCACGCACACGTTTATATACACGTATGTATACATAGATACCTACGCGTAGAAATGCACGCACATCAGTATATTTGCATGCCCATTGCTAGAAATCGCCTGGACCGTGGGGATGAGTACTCGCATGACCGTGTGGCCACTGCCCAGAGGAAATGTGCAATGAGCCGAGACATTGTAAGAAGCAGCCGTGAAGTGATGCCGGAGAGGAGGGTGTGGACCTGGGCTAGGCCGCGGGCCCCTCCCTGCCTGGGCCAAACCCCCATCTTTCTCCCTTGGGTGCGCTTGTCTACCAGGGCGCCCAGCTTGTCTGCTGCAAGCCCAAGGTCAGGGCCCTGGCAGAGGGGACAGTGGTGGTCAGTGGTCTTCTCAGCTCCGCCCAGCCAGCCCATGGGGGTCTCTCCTGGACGGCAGCCCCTGGCAGTGCCTTCTCTGAGATGCAGGTGGAGACATCCATGTCGGTGCCGGGAGACCCTCACCTCCTGGGCATCCCCGGGCCCGGGCCAGGCCCCCTCCGGGCTGGAGGCCGGGTCAGGAACTTGAGGAGAGGCCAGACCCCTAGAGGTCAGAGCTGAGGTGGGCGGGCCACGGCCAGGCAACCGGGAGGGGTAAGAGGTACCGTGACAGCACTTCAGTGCCTGTTGAGAAGCTGGAAATCCAGGCTTTCTGTGGAATCTCCCGATTTGTTAATAGTTACACAGCAGTTTGTACCCTTGACTAAAGGAAATGCCTCAGAATGTGCACCTTTATTACGGGCACCCTGGCACTCCGCCCTGATTTCCCGCAAAGCAGAAGCCCAGGTGCTTTGGTGTAGGAAGGGGCTGGGGGGCGGGGAGCTCTGCACACCGCCCCCCCCCCCGCCCTCTCAGGTAGCAGCCACGCATCCCACCACCCTGAGCTCCCAGACAGGACCCCCGAGAGCAGGCTGGAGCCAGAGGCTGGGCCCAGGAATGCCTGGGACAGTCGCCACCTCCCCACCTCCCCCCGGCCTGCCTTCCCCTTTTAGAAGGTGTGGAGAGAAAGCAAACCTCTGAGCTTCCATATTCAAGAAAAGGTTAACTGGTCACGTAAACAGCCGGGCCAGGGTGGCAAACAGAGGGAGAGGAGCCTTTCCTCAGCACCCACGCGTTACCTCCTGCAAAGGCAGGAGCTAGTTCTGGTGGGCATGGGAGGGGCGGCGGGCACCCAGGGCAGCATCAGAAAACGCCCGCCAGCCTGTGCGGGTCACTCACCCCAAGTCCCTTCACACAGTGGCTCCGAGGAGGCAGAGGAAAGGATGGAGCCCTGTCGGGCCTGGAAGCCGCCTGCCCCTGTGCCCATCCCCAGGGCCAGGCGGCCTCTGCCCTGACACCTCCCCTCTTCTCTTCCAAGCTAGAGAAAAGGAGCGTCTTCCTGGACAGGAGCAGTGGGCAGTACGCAAACTCGGACGAGGAAGACAGCTACGAGTCCCCCGACGCCAAGAGGAGGGGCGCGTCGGTGGACGAGTTTCTGAAAGGCTCGGAGCTAGGCAAGCCGGTGAGTGCAGCTCCTGGGTGCATGGCCCCAAGGCCCGGGTGACAGCAGCCACAGTCCATTGGAAAGTTTAGATTGCACAGTGCCTGCGTATTTGTGACCTCACGGGGGACAGTTTCAAAAGTCAGAATGTGAGGTTTTTGCCCTCCCTGACTGCCCTGTATGAGTATCCGTTCATGGGCTGATTCTGTGTTTCAGGTGAGTCTCCAGGTAACCGCCTGGTCTCAGTTTAGGCAAAACCTACCGTTCGTTTCTTTACTTTCGTTCATCAGGCAGATGTGTGATGAGCGTCTGCTAAGTGCTAAGCATCATGGGAGATTCAGAAATTAAACGGTCAGCATCCCACCCTTGGAGGGACAAAAATGTCAGGGCTTCTTGTCCCAGACCGGGCTCACGAGTGACAAATCCATCCAATGTGGGTTTGGTCTCCAATTTCTGATTATGCGTATTCTAATGGAAATGTTCTTTAATGGTGTCAAGACCTAAGTCTGGGCAACAGGAAGAGTGGGGCCTGGAGAGTCCTGAGATCTTGAGGTGTCAGAGCTTGAAGACCCCTCAGATGTCAGACCCTCCAGCCCCCTCAACACACAGCTCTGCAGCAAGGCAGTGTACAACCTAGCCAGGAAGAGGCCTTGGAATCTCACAGACTTGGACTCATTTCCTGGCTCTGTCACTGCTAGTAGGAGGCAAGTGACTCAGCTTCTCCAACCATCAGGTTCTTTATCTAAAAGATTAAAGTAAGTCTATCTGCATTCATTTAAACACAAGAAATAGAATGCCCAACTAATAATGACTAAGATAACAAAGAGATTTCATTCTCCCACATCGCAGGAAGTCTCAGGTAGGAGGCTGCAAGGTTGATTCAGCTGCTCAGTGGTGTCCTGGCTCTAGGTTCTGAATCTTCCATTCTTTTAGCCTTTCTCTCATGGTTACAAGGTGGCTGCCATTGCGCCAGTCGTCACACTTTCATATGACAGCACCCCAAGAAGGAAGGAAGGAAGGAAGGAATGAAGGGAGGGAGGGAGGGAGGGAAGGGAAAAAGGAGGGGGGCTTTCTTCTCAGGCACATCTCTTTTAACTGGTAGAAAAATCTTTTCCAGAAGCTCCATCAAGACTCCCCGTGACATCTCACTGGGCAGAAGAGAGGAATAGGAGTCCTATGAATGGCTTATCCATGATGTATTTGGCAAACAGCAGACACCTCCTTCCATCCCACGGGTTTATTACTAACTCATCATTGGGTTTGAATCCAGTGAGATTGTGTTCTCGAGGAGAGTTCCTTCCCATTTGCCTTGGGGAGACCTCTTTCAAACCAACCTGATCTTCGTTTATTCATTTAAAATCAGTTCACCTTTACGTCTTCTCTGCAGTGCCTGATAGAAAGAATTAGGGCTGGAGCAGCTCAAATGCTGACACACAGACTTCCCAGGCTGAGAGCATCTGGGCCACTTCTCTGAGGGCTCAGCTGGGTCGGGACCCCCAGCCTGGGCACTCACGCTGCCTTCCCATCAGCGGGCCAGGAACTTAGTGCCACTCAGGTGCTGACATGTCTTTATCTAGAGGAGTGATTGAAACTGGGGTATTTTTAATAAGCATGTCTCGAGATGCTATTAAAGGCACTTGTCTGGTTGCCCACCAGGAGAATAAAGAAATTGCTCTTAATGGACACCATCCAGCAGAAACAAAACAGCTTTATGCATGTTTGGGGCTCATAAGTCTGAGCTCGTAGGGTGTGCAGTTTGAGTTGCTGCAAATACTCGAGACGCTGAATAATGGGCGCTTGCTTCGAGGGTGGGGACGGGACCGCTGAATTGGACCAGCCCCCAAATCCCCAGACCCCATCAGGGCTGCTGGTGGTTCAGTTTACATGTTAGCAAGCTACTTTTCCTTGCTTTTCTGTTGACCCTTTTCCGCTGTCCCCAGACTCCTCCCGAAGCACCCCCAGCAGCGGGCCTTCTCTGGTGTCAGTGACCAAACTGGGCACAGAGTGGGCACACCACACAGTGGGGGGTCCCACCCCGCCCGGACCGGGCTGTTCTTTGACAACCCAGTGTGTGCACGTGTGTGAATTTCAGACTGCATGGTTTTCTTAAAACTCTTAGGCGCCCTTAATGGTGCATTTGCACCCCTGCCACCCAGCACTCTCTGCTCCCTGCCCCTAGATGCAACCTGCACGCTCACGGGGGGCCTCGAGTCATGCTGCCACCTGAGTTTACGACCTGTCGCTTGAGCCTTTGTCCAGCCACTAAGTTGGAGAGGCTGACGGTACCCAGAAAAGCGATGTTTTCCTGTGTGTCTTGTGAGCCCCCTGGCATTCTGTCCTGCCAAGAGCCCAAGGGGTCTCTGCCTGGGCCCGTCTGGATTTAGAGTTGGGAGGCCTGGGCTGGTCCTCTGTCTGCCATCCCAGCTTGCCGCAGGCTTGGGGACTGTGTTTCCCTCACCTCTGGGGTGAGCACCTCACCCAGACACCGAGACACGACTCTGAGCTCAGAAGTGGGCAGAGCAGGGGAGGCCAGCCAGGAGGGGCCCCGGGTACTCCCGCGTGCTGGAGCTGCCCCTCCATCTGCATCCCCTTCTCCTGCCCAGCCACACTGTTGCCATGGAGACGAGTACCACACAGAGAGCAGCCGGGGGTCCGACCTCTCGGACATCATGGAGGAAGACGAGGAAGAACTGTGCTCGGAGATGCAGCTGGAGGACGCGGCCCGGAGGCGGCCCGGCGGCGCGGCCCGCAGTGCCCTCAAGGTCAGTGCCGGGGCACCAGGCCCCTCCCCGCCGTCCCCACAGCCGCCCCATCCCTGTCCCTTTGCCAGGCCACGAGGCCGGCTCCAGAGGCAGCACCTGGTCCTGCAAGCAGAGTCCACAGGTTCGCACGGGCTTCGCTCACTGTTGAGTCTGCGCTCGGGGTCTCCTGTCCCTCCTCTTTCCCCAAATTCTGGGTGAAGGAGTCTGGGAGAATCCACTGGGCACCCCCAGGGGCACCCACCTCTGCATCAAGAACTGAATCGGAAAGAATAGAACAAAGAAGATTCCCACCCTGCCAACGCCCTGGCTTCCGTGGCCATCCGCAGACGGGCAGGGCCTGGGAGGGCGCGAGTCCGCCTCCGAGGCAGACTGGAGACTGGGAGCGAGTCGCGCAAAGATTCTCAACCGCGGTGGACGCTGCTGGACCGCAGGAGGGCCAGGGAGAGGGGCTGTCAGAGGAGGTCAGAGGAGGGTCCTCCCTCCTGGAGGACAGCGGCGTCCACACACCAGCCCCTTCTCAGACACCTCCCACCCGGGGCCCCGGCATCCTCTGCTTCCGCCTCTGGCGTAGCCGTCAGCCAAGGGTTTGACGCGGGGTCACCTTGACCAAGATCGCGCTCCAGGCCCCGGGACGCACCAGGAGCCGTCCTGCTGCTGCCGCTGCCCGTTCCAGCTGAGCATCTGTTCACTCGGCACGAGCTGGTCGCCCCTGTGCGCCAGGCCCTCCGCCAGGCTGGGGTATGAGGATGGACATGACCTCCGACCTCCAGCTGCTCCCAGCCCAGCGCGGGAGACACACAAAGGGCTGGAGAGCTGGTCGGGCCGCTGTGGGGTTTTCACGTGAAAAAGGCCTCGGAGAGAAAAACCCCGCCCGACCCCGGCCTTCCTCTGGGAACACAGAGCCACGCATTTTGAATGGTGGACGGAAGGCAACTCCCAGATCTGACTACCCGCTCAGTGCCCGCTTGCATAGACCAGGCTGCCTGACGAGCTCCCCGCAGAGGCCTCCCGCAGGGCCCCGGAGACGCTGTCGCTGGAGAACCTGCAGATGCCTGTGCAAACCCCGCACGGCTGCAGCTCCTACACCCCCCACCGGCCCCCCTCCTCCCCGCCCTGGGCCGCCGTCCAGCAGGATTCACCGTGACCTTTCTTGTTGGAGGAAGGTCCCAAGCTGCCCGCGGTCCAGCCTGACCCGCTCCCCATGCTTCCCCACGAGCTGGGCCGGCGAAGCGCATCTGCTTCCCTTCCCCTCCCCTCCCCCATGACGCTTCTGGGATGGTACTTCCTGCGCCGCGTTAGCAGAGAAACCAAAGGTCACCATGGCTCCCGGGGAGAAGGCCTAGAGGGCAAGTTCAGCGATCTGGACTCCTAGTTTCTTTTCAGAAATTCCAAGACTTAGCTTGGGGATCCGGCCCGCGGGCTCACCTTCCCACGTGGCAGCCCTGTTGGCTCACGTGCGCCCCGCTTGGCGCCCGGGGCTGGGTCGCTGCTTCCTCGCTCTCCCTCTCCACCTCCGTGTTCCCCGGAGTAGACGGCCTCCGTGGGGCGCTTGTGAGCAAATGAGCGAAGCGTGTGCCACGCCCTCCTCGCCTGGCCCTCGTGGGCTCCAGACCTGCGGCAGACGTGGCCCTGAGTCGACCCCGCTAGGTCCCCGTGCGCGAGGGGCGCACAGGCCGGTGGGCTGGGGGCAGGGAAGCAAATCCGGTGCTCCCCCGCAGAGGCGTCTTTAACGTGCACCCCTGGAGGCCCGTGGCAGGGCAAACGGTGGGCTTACGGCTTCGTGGAGTCGCTGGAGTGTCCCGGGAGGGGCGCCCAGCGGGCCGGTTCAGCGGGACCAGAGGAGGGGGCTGAGGGCAAATCCGGAGAGACACCGACATCCGGGACGGTGGCCGTGGGGTGTCCGCCCCTCGATGTCCATTAGGCCCCTCTGAGTGGGCCAGCCACCATACTGGCGGGGACGCGGCTCCTCGCTGGGGGCCTCGAGGTCCGGGGTCTGGCGGAGAGACAGGCAGCCTTTGCCAATACGGACAGAGCAAGACCGTCCCCAGAGCCGTGACTTTGGGGCGCCCGGTTCCAAGGTCCCCGCGTTCACAGCCTGAGATCTGAGCCAGGGAGAGAGGCCATAGGTTACTGCGCATGAGGATGGATTTCAGAGCGCTGAGAGCTTAGAGGGACGTGCGGAGTCCAGTGGCGTGGCCGGGTTGGGGTCCCCGTTTTGTGAATCATCTCCTGTTGCCGGCGGCCCACGGCAGCTGCCTTCCGAGTTTCTGAAGGTGCAGCCAGCGGACTCAGACGTCCCTGCCTCTGGGTGTAGCCGTGTCACAGATCCTAGCGCCTCGGTCAGCGTGAGGCCTCCTGCCACCATCCTCCCTGCACCCGCGGCCCAGCTGCCACTCTTCCCTTGTTGGGGCTGCATGGCTGGTCCTGAGGGTGTCAGGCCGCTCTGCGTGTGCTCTGCCCACCCCACCCTGCTCCGGCCCCATCCGTCTAACCCATTCTGTTCTCATTCCAGAGCCCCGGCCAGAGCATGCCATCCGCCCTCCCCTCCGCTCCCCTCCCGCCACGACTACAAGCATGCTTTCTGTCCCTCATGGCCTCGGAGACTAATTCTGTCTGTATTTTCTTTCCTTCCCTCTGCCCCACTTCATATCTGATCACACACTGACTCCCGGCACCTGTTCTAACACACCACCCCCTTAAGGAGTGCTCTAAGAATAGGACCACTGAACGTGCTTTCTTGGAGCTGCCCGAGAATCCCCAGCAGACCCAGCACAGTAAGAAGCTTTTCAGTATCCCTGAAGTAGCCGAGGAGGATGGAGAGCCCTGTGAGCTCTTGTACAAGCAGGGCTTCAGGGCCCGGACCCGGCTGGCCAGAGAGCCCAAGCCCGCCAGGCCCTGCAAGGGGCACGAGGCCCCGCTTGGCTCCCGGGTCCCTGCCAGACCCAGGGGCCCCCAGGCCGAGGACCTCGTGTTCGAAGACAGAGGCTGTCGGTTCAGCCGCTCGGCCACCAGGAGCCCGGACAGCGGCCTGGACTGTGGGAGCGAAGAGGAGGAGATACGGTTTAGTTTCAGAAGCCCCGCTGCCCAGTGCAGCCCCGGCCCCGGGCACTGTCCCTGTAGGAGGAGCCTGAGGCCCCTGCTGGCCCGGCGCCGGACGCTGACCCGGCAGAGCAGCGTCGAAGAAGATGTCGGGGAGCCAGCGGAGCCCGGCCATGTCGTCAGCAGCAGTGAGGCCCGCCCGAGCCCGGAGCGGTCCACCCCCAGCAAGTGCAGCTGGGGCGAGCCCGCGGGCCAGGAGGACTTCCGGGATGTCTGGAAGAAAAGCATAAAAATGTCCGACAGTAGGGCCAGTGCCCGACACGCCCAGCCTCCTCCCCGGGTTGCAGACGGTCCTTTGGTGTGTGAAGTAAACCTCCCGCTCACATCCGCTTGCCAAACCAATCCGTTTTCATTTTTTCACCTTCTTTTATTTTGGTGTCCATCCCGGGCACGCTCTCTGCTGGCTCTCTTGCATTTTCCATGCATCTTTGATCTATGCAGCTTCCCAGTCTGGAGCACGCTGATGATTTCTTTACTTTGCTTTAGAATGATGACCGCCTACCCCCAAATCAGTGATGAGTGTGGCTGCTTTAATTAAAGGACAACTGAATCTAAATTTTAATTAAGGGTTAGCTGAACTACGATTCTCCAAAAGTTTGGCAACACATACTTTGCAAAGCGAACCGTGGGGACTTACTTATGACTTACTGGTATTACTGAAAGTTTTTCTCTCGTTGTGGTTTTGGTTTTTGGTTGTGGTTGGTTTTGGCCTTCACCTATAACTGAAAAAAAATAGGGAACAATGATTGAAGAGATCCGTTTTTGCATCTGTTTCCAAAGGTTTTCTTTTTCTTTTTTTCCCCCGGTTTCTTTCCTGCGACCAGTTTTCAGAATGACTTTTCCATCATCAGCTCTAGACCCATCCCCCTGCCTTGTCTTCCAGGCTTGTGAGTGGTTTTCAAGAGTAGGGATTCCTTCAAGGCTTCATTCATCTCTATATTGTGTCCTCTTTTCAGAACACTTGCTCCTGTCATGCTGAACTTTTCCATGAAAACACAGGTGAGACATCCCGGGGCTCCAGGCCCTGGGTCTGAGCCGGTGCAGTTTGTGATATGTCCACTAGAGGGCGCCGATCCACAGCCCACTGACACCAGCAAACTGCAGCTCGCTCCCTGTTCCCCGCCTGTAACAGACTAATTTCCGTCACTCCCAACCCCGGTTCCTTCCCTGTGTCCCTGAAAACTTCCTGACTCAAATTACCAGTGAGCTGGAGGCTTTGCTTTGATTCTCATACATGATGCGATGCAAACCTGTAGTGTGAATCAGAGGCCGACTTACCCGTAAAGGAGGGCCGTTCAGGTTAGCCCTGGAATGGGATTGGTGTCTTTGCATTAGGGCCAAGACGTTGCCATGAGCTTCCAAGCTGATTACACACAGAAACTTCTGTCTTTGAGTTTTCGGTAACCTCACATGCAACTTTGCCCAGGCGGGACATCTGGAAACGCAGTGTTTCCCCCGCTTTTGTGGTCTCTGGAGGGGCTGTGCTGAGACTAGGAAAGAGGGGCTGAAGGTGTGATGAGTCGTCTGTGAGCCACTCTCACTGTGGTTCAAAAGATTTGGCGTCAGCGGCAGTAGCAGCAACAGAAAGGTGCCTCCCGAGGGACGCTCTCTCGCCCCTACCCGTGTGCTGTAGAAGACGGGGTGCCTGGGGTGAGCCCTTTTTCCTCTTCCAGGTTATTCAGCTAACCTTTCAGTTAAAAGCTAAGTTTAGTTGCCTTTAGAGCTTCTGCTTCTAAGTTGAACTGATTTGGCTGACAATTCTTTCCTTCCCGCGGCTGGCAAGCCTCATGACTGTGTTGTTGTTTTGTCTTTAGATTTTAGGAAACCCGGTGACTGCTGGACGGGCTGATCGGGTGGATCACGTGGGCCGGAGGTTTCCCCACGGCAGTGCCAGCCGCCACAGGTCCCGGCCAATGATGGTCCCGTCTGCCGGTTAGTGGGCCTGATGGAGGCCTCCCTCTTTCTTTTAAGCACAGAGCACGTGGCTGCTTGGTCCTCCATATAAATAGTTTTAAAAAGTCATTAGTGGCGCAATGGTTGAGAGTCCGCCTGCCGATGCAGGGGACACGGGTTCGTGCCCCTGTCCGGGAGGATCCCACCTGCCGCGGAGCGGCTGGGCCCGTGGGCCATGGCCGCTGAGCCTGCGCGTCTGGAGCCTGTGCTCCGCAACGGGAGAGGCCACAACGGTGAGAGGCCCGCGTACTGCCAAAAAAAAAAAAAAAAAAAGTCATTAGGAATAGCATTTTCAACTAAATACAGAACACCCTCGGTTATTTATGGCAGAAGAAGGCAGAAACAGCACAAGATAAATATAACCGAAATTCAAGTATTCTCAAAATATATTGACTTTTGACAGCAATCTTCTCCCTACCAGTTTTTCTTTTTTCACTGCAGAGGCTGCCATGGTAGGCACTGAAGAGATGGTGACGGGCCACCTCCCCACCTCCTAGGTCATGCTCTCGTGAGTTGCTCATGGTCAAAGCGGCAGAGGCGGGGATGGTGGCCGAACTCCAGATATCTAAACAAGCCCTGAGTCAAAGGAGGGTTATCTGTATGCGTGAAACCCTTGGACAACTGGGGTTGAAAGTTATGAAAAACGCCAGGAGGCCTGAATGTGTGCCCTGACCTGTGTGTTGACCCCGTCCATCTGGTCACCTCCTTGTGCATGAGTCATCCTCTGGCATCCAATTCCATTCTCTTAATTACTTTTTGGAATTCAGCCAGCCGTGCTGAAAGCTGTCATTGTAGTCATTCTGATCAGTCCGCTAAGAGGGAAACGTGGCTGAAGGTCAGATGGGAATCTTTCTACTACTGGAATGAACCCCGGCAAAACAATTCTAAAAAGTATTATGCACAAGATAATGGAATCTGGTAATCAGCACAAATAAACTAGCTTTGTGTGAAAACACACACACACACACACACACACACACACACACACGAAACAAAGCAAGAGACCCACTCATGGAACAGAAGTAGATGAGAGCAAAACATCTTGATCTGGCGAGACAAGGCTCAAGGAAAGCCACCCATGGAGGTCCAGACACCTGAAAACACAGCCCCAATCACATTTGAATAGCTAAGGTTTAAAAGACCATCGTTCACATCAGCCAAAAATAAAGACTTTATACAGCAATACAGATCTCCTGAAGTTTCGTCCTTCTTTCAGGCGTTTCTTCCTCATGGAGTCCAAACAATAGGGAAACAAAAGTTTCCTTTTCCATCTTTACAGTTTTTAGAATGTTTTTCTTTTTTTTTTTTTTGCGGTACGCGGCCCTCTCACTGTTGTGGCCTCTCCCGTTGCGGAGCACAGGCTCCGGACGCGCAGGCTCAGCAGCCATGGCTCACGGGCCGAGCCGCTCCACGGCATGTGGGATCTTCCTGGACCGGGGCACGAACCCGTGCCCCCTGCATCGGCAGGTGGATTCTCAACCACTGCGCCACCAGGGAAGCCCTAGAATGTTTTTATTTTTATCAGTAAAAAATTTCAGACTGTTAACCGACCTTTGAAAACACGGAGCGTATTCATTTAGCTGAAAAATAGCAAAATAAGCCGAAATATAAACAAAATCAGCTGGAAAACGCCGGTTTCACTTACTGCAGACGCACTAGCAGCGTTCTGTGTGTACTGAGCTCACTCTGGTTTCGAGTGTTGTAAGCTGCGGCCACGTCGCTCAGAACTTCATCTGATGTGTGTATAATTCCCCCGTAGCAATTACGGAGGTCAGGTAGGTGCTCCTGGCTTGCAAGGTAAATGACTTGTCCAGACTGACTGTCTTGAGGAACGAGGTGGGGACCAGTTCAAGACTGTTCTTCCTGTTTAGCTTGGTTCCTGAGTCCTCGTTCGACTGTGACTTTAACGAGTGAATGCTCATCATGTGAGCTGCCACCCTTCCCGTGGCTGCAGATCAATGCCGCGGCACCAGGCAGGGGTGTGCTCTGCAGGACGTCCCGTGGGTCTCCTACTCCGGTGTCCTAGGATGGAGAAGGAGAGTCTACAGGACTGAAAATAACGGTGCTGCAAATTCCCAGCTGGGCAGGGGCGTCAAGGAAAACCTCGGCGGACCCACCGCCTCCCCATCGGAGTCTCTAACACTCACTCAGTCAGTGTTGTCTTAAGGTAGAGAATGCAGAAGGCTGCACACGTGTCTTAATTTCGGTAACACACTAGCTACGTTGGCAAAAACAGAGTAGTGCTGTGGTAACAGCTTAACCAAAAGGTCTGTTAATAATAGAATTCAAAACATGTTAAATAAATCCGTGATACAGTTGCTTTCATTGTACCTGATTTCTCCTCATGGAGAAACGCAAGAAATCATGTAAGAGGCGTAATTAACACCGAATACTTTATATATTCATACACATATATACATACACAGATTGGAGAACCTATTATAATTTCAGAAGACAAAAGTGAATCGTGGGACTTCCCTGGTGGTGCAGTGGTTAGGAATCTGCCTGCCAGTGCAGGGGACACGGGTTCGAGCCCTGGTCCGGGAAGATCCCACATGCCGCGGAGCAACTAAGCCCGTGCGCCACAACTACTGAGCCTGCGCTCTAGAGCCCGCGAGCCACAACTACTGAGCCCGCGAGCCACAGCTACTGAAGCCTGCACGCCTAGAGCCCGTGTTCCACAACAAGGGAAGCCACCGCAATGAGAAGCCTGCGCTCCGCAACGAAGAGTAGCCCCTGCTCGCCGCAACTAGAGAAAGCCCGCGCCCAGCAATGAAGACCTAACGCAGCCAAAAATAAATTTATTTATTTATTTAAAAAAAACAAAAGTGAATCGTGTTCAGCAGCTACCAGAAAAGAAGAGAATCATGCCCCAAACCCTAGGAAGTGAACAGTCAGTGACGTGTGAACAGACTATTTTCCTAGATCTAGTCCCTGTGTAACCGGCAGTGGGGTCCAGCCGCTCGCTGCTCAAAAGCCAATAAAGAGGCCAGGTTGGTGGAAAGGAAAGTTTGCTTTATTTTGGAAGCTGGCAACCAGGTGGTGGCGGGGGACACCTGTCCAAAGGCCGACTCCCCCCTCCCCCGACAGTCGGGGGCAAGTGCTTTTATAGACGGAGGGAGGGGGCTCCGTGCAGAACCAGCACAGGCAGCCCCGACAGGCATCTTGAACTTGGTCATCGGTCGTCTGACCAGCGTCATCTTGATGGTTTTAGGTACAGTGAGTCTTCAGTTCCAGGGTCCGTTTGTTCCCATTTCCTTGAGGCCAGTTCTCGGAATTGTGGCAGCTCATGTCATGGCTACAGCCTGGTCATCGGGTAGTTCACTTCTCCACCTGGTGTGGGTTTCCGAGTCTACAAGACGGCTCCCAGGACACGGCTCAGGATATGATCTATAGCTCTTGAGGAGGAACTGAAGGTCCCTGATTATGCTTAATGACTGAACTATTATTATTTGGTCTCCTTTGTTTTCCTTTGCTTCCGCATTTTCTCACTTCTCTGATTAAACTTCTTCTTTGCTAAAGCTTTTCCGCAGACAGAAGGCAGGCGGAGGACATGGCGGGGCGGGCAAGGACCATAGGGCCCTGCTCTGTTTCACCTGTTCAGTTATATTTTTCTTGTGCAAATGTCAGCGATTAATACTTTAGAAACCTGCCGTACTCCAAGAGCATCCGTTTTCTTTTTCAGAGGAACTGAAGTCTATAGACCATATGCTTCCTAAGTATATTTTTAATAAGCAGTGCAGTCACAGTTAAAATATACCATACTTTTAATATACCCCGGGTTTCCTAAATTAAGAAAACAATGCCCCTTCTGATTTAAAAAGATAAAAATTACATAGCTCCACATCTAATAAATTCTAAATCATGTAATTAGCATAAGGAAGGCCTCATAACCTTGATCAATGACCCCAAAGGAGGATTTCACTGGGTTTGGTTTCTTCCTCTATAATGTTTCGTCTTTGCATTTATCTAGTTATTTACCTGTCAGGTGAAAAGGCCCGAGGGTATATACCATTCTAAACAGGAGGACTCTGTTCTTGCTGACCGACTGTGCAGGTCTCCACCACCCCCCCCCGCCCCATTTTCCCCAGTTACTTTGGCTACTGACCTTGTAGAGCAGAAGGAAATGGAACGCATTTTCTCTGTGTCCGGATGAGAAAAATGAATAACTAAAGAAACAAAACTTGGCCCTCTAGAAAGGAGACTCTTCTCCCTGGTTTCCCTGCAAGGAGAAGATGAACAGCTGTAAAGTATGTTCCATAGGTGACCCCCTTTCCCTCCGTAGAAGTGACAGTGGAAGCAGTGCCCTTGGTCGGGTAGTGAGGGAAGCAGTTCACCTGTAAAGGACGATGTTTATTCGCAGCACAGGTGGCCTCGGGAGCCGACAGGGGCCAGTCACGAGCCCCGGCTTTGCACGTGGCGTGCTGACCCTTCCTCCTTCCTGACAAAGACCCCCTCCCACCCCGGGCCAGGACATTCCACATCGGGGCAGAGGGAGGAGCGCCCACTCCCAGGTCAGACCAGCAGCTGGAGATAAGTTCTTCCTTGAGTCTAGCCTGCCACCAAGAAAGAGAAGGACCTCTCGGTCGCCCACTTTGGTCCCTGAGAAGACAGGTTTCCATGGACACATTCCACGGAGGCCACTGTTCTCTCCCCATGAGGTCTGATTCTCGTACAGCCTCTAGTATACGTTCTCTGGAGGAAACAGTGCAGCGACATCACAGCCACTCATGGAGAGACGCTGGTGTTCTGAGCCCTTGTTATGTGGTCAGAACAGTATAATTTACCAGCAGGTGTTCATTCTCTCTCTATATATATTTAAACGTGTGCATATGTAGTGAGATATATGCACATGTATGATGATATCTAATAATACGTGTGCATATAAGGATTTCAAAAAGAATTCTCTTTAGAAGCTCAATGGTAGGTAGACTTGAAACTCAGTCCCGCTAGGAAGTCATTAATTTGCTGTAATGCATTTGTTGCCAGTTAGCTATTTGGGGCTAAGTGAGCAGCTTGGTCACCTATATCAAACTTGGACTAATACACAGATGCCTTTCAGCGTCCAGGTACTCTGGCTCGGCTGTTACGGAAACACACAGAGGGGCTCCGGGTCTCTGGCCCCTGAACAGGCCTGTGCGGCCGCGTCCTAATCCCAAGGGCTCGCCCACCTGCCGCCCCTGGCGCTCAGGCCTGCCCTGCAGGGAGGTCTTTGACACAAAGTCCTTTATCTCTCTCCCCGTCTTCACACGCAGCACACCTAGGGTCATGCTGGTGCCTGTGTTGTGTGCTAGTTATTTGCTTGTCAAACCCATCTCTGTTGAGATGATCCACTTCTGCCTGCATACCAAGCTACCCATGTTTTTAAAAAGACAAAAGTTAAGGTGCCACAGCCTCCCAAAGTGTGGGCGTTTCTAAAACCACACTTCCTGTAACAGCTCATGTTTCTGGGTAAAGCTGGGGGGTGGCCGCGGGAATTACTTAGCACCCTGTCCTTTATCCCACACGCTCCCAGATGAGTACGGTGGGCGGAACCGGCTTTCTCCAGACTTCTACGAAGAGTCGGAGACGGACCCTGGGGCGGAGGAGCTCCCACCTCGGATCTTCGTGGCTCTTTTCGACTACGATCCCCTCACCATGTCCCCGAACCCAGATGCTGCGGAAGAGGAGCTTCCCTTTAAAGAAGGGCAGATCATCAAGGTGGGGGCATGGCTGGGGGTGATGGGGAGGGCACGGTGGGGGGGGAGTAAGGGGGAAGGATGGGGAGGGGCTCTCGCCAGACCCAAGTTCCTTCACACATCACACGACAAGCTGCTTTCTTTTGCATTCGACGTTCAGCCTTCCTCTCAGCAGAGGAGGGGGGCCTGAGTCTGCAGTCGGAACGAAGAAGCAGGATGCTCCCCAGGAGAGGGGAAAGAGCCTTGAGTCCTAAGTTTGCAAATTTCCACAAGGGCACTGACAACTCGCCTTTGAAAATGGTCCTAATGTTTGTCTGATAAAACGGGGCCTTTAAAGGATGGTGATGCTTACCCCACAGAATGGTACCCGCAGAATCTCTGTTGAGATTTTTTTCACTTCTAGAATATCCGACAGAGGCACTGTCTTCTTATGGAAGAACCATTTGCACTTCTAAGTGGGGTGGGGTCTCATCACCTGGCCTCAGCTAGCAGCCCCCCCCCCTTGATGGGAGGGCCAGGGGCTGTCCACACCCTGGAGGAGAAACAGGTTCTTGAGGTAGAGATGTGTAGGGCGAGCGCTACGTGTACACGTTTACACCCGCGTGCCGTGTCCTTCAAGTCTGGTTCTGACAGGTGTGACTCTACCGTGAGTAGAGCTGATGTATTTCTGAACCAGCCCATCCCAATGCCTTAACTTCTTCCCATGGCTCCAGGTCTACGGCGAAAAAGACGCTGATGGATTCTACCGCGGGGAAACCTGCGCCCGGCTTGGCCTTATTCCTTGTAACATGGTCTCTGAAATCCAGGCAGACGATGAAGAGGTGATGGAGCAGCTCCTCAGACAAGGCTTCCTCCCCCTGAACACACCTGTGGAGAAAATAGGTAAGAGGCAACCCCTGGCTCACCCATGAACCTGTAGGCTGCGAGGCTCCTGCCCTCCTGAGGGTTTCATAGCAAAAACACCAGCTCAGAGCAGGAGACAGCGCTGCGCAGGATCCCACCTGCACCGTCTGAATGTGTCAAGGGAAATCCGAGTGTTAACCATTGGCTTTTCTTGGGCAAAACCCACTCGGTAAACCAGGCTTGTAATAGTCTTGCTGCGATACGGACGTATAGGCATCTAAGTATTTATGAAACCACAGATGGTCTTCTCAGGGAAGATGAAGTACAGCCTTGCTTACTAAAGGTCTATCACATCTAGAAAATAAACAACTGCTTTTGGGTTGTTCTGGACTGACTGTGTCCCCCCAAAATTCATTCATTGAAATCCTGACCCCCAGTGTGATTAGGAGGTGCGGCCTTTGGGAGTGATGAGGTCATGAGGGTGGAGCCCCCCGGATGGGATTAGTGCCCTTATAGAAGAGACCGCAGAGAGGCCCCTCACCCCTTCCCTCATGTGGGGACACTGTGAGAAGTAAGCCGTCTGTATGCCAGGAAGGCGGGAAGAAGGTCCTCACCAGACACCAAGTCAGCCAGCACCTTGATCTTGGACCCCCAGCCTCCAGGACTGTGAGAAATAGATATTTGTTGTCTAAGCCACCCAGTCTGTGGCACTTTGTTATATCAGCCTGAATGGACTAAGACACTGGTAATATACTTTGAACATTGCGTATCTATGATAAATTTCAAAGGATGATGGGGTAGTGTTATGCCTTCCATTCTTCAGGTGAATTTTGCTTATCCAAAAGGCATAAAAGATTTTTACCCTTTAATTTGGATATTAAATGCCTTCGTTTATCTTGAACCACTCTGCAGCACCAGTGAGCCAACCAAGAGCAAAACTGTTTTCAGCAACATTACACTTACGATCTTTATATTTTCCCCTGTGCAAGGAAAATCTCCTCATTCAAAAGGCCTCTACTTTTTCTAAATAGCTGTAGACAGATATACCTGTTTTGTGTCATTCATATTTAAAGTTTTAATACTTCAAAACGTTAGATTCACTTCTAAATGACACTCCAAAGACAAAATTCAGTGGTTAAAGAATATGCATGGTTTTAAGGATAAACACAAAATCAAATAAAACGCCTCAGACTTTTTGGTATTAATGAGCTCATGGTCTCAAGTTACGATCCACGTCGAATAGTCGAGGTTTCATATGATTAAATTGCCCAGATTAAATCCACGAGACTGCAGCTCTCTGAGCCCCTCACACCATCCACTCCCTTGCACTGCTGTCTTCTTTCCTGAAGTGGACAGTGAGTGTTCATAGAGGGAGCGGGCTCTGTGCACCACAGACCCAGGGAGCCTAGGAGTGATCTGCTAAAAAACAGAAACTTGATTTACGTGATCAGTTAGATTAAATGTCTTTTTATTCCATTTTAGTTTTCTAAATATGACTAGTTGAGGGAACCACGCTGAGATATCTGCTTGTCCCTCTATTATTAGGAAATAGCCTTCTTCATGGTGAAAGACAGAGTGCTTTCCTCCCAAGACTGGGAGTAAGGCTGCGATGTCTGCCCTCACCTCTTCCTTCCAGCATCACGCAGAGCGTGCAGTACGGGGAGAGCCAGGAAGCAGTGGTACACAGAAGGAAAAGGTGACATGAAACTTTACTTTAAAAATCTCACGTATCTATAAATAAAGCTCCTAGAACTCACAAGTGAGATTAGCAAGGCCAATGGATACAAAAGCAATGGTATTTCCACAGGTTAGCAATGAAAAATCAGAGATTTAAATTTAAAAAGTAATACCGCTTAACAGTAACACAATGCAGATGTGAAATACTTACGGTTAAATCTAACAGAATACGTGCAGGATCTGTATGCTGAAAACTATAAAACACTGATGAAAGAAATCAAGGAGTCCCTGAGTGAATAGAGACAGAATGCTCATAGACTTAATACTGCTAAGATATTAAGATGTCAGATATCCCCAAACTGACCTATAGATTTCATCGCAACTGCAATGAAGCTCTGCGCAAAGGTTTGTGTAGAATCCATAAGCTAAATCTTTCATGAAAAGTCAAAGGAACTAAAATCGCTCAAACAGTTTTTTAGAAGAACAGAAGTGGAAGACTCAACGTAACTTGACTTTAAGACTCACTATAAAGGCAAACTGATCAAGACCATGTGGTATTGGAGAACGGCAGACACACAGATCAACAGAACAGAATGGAGCCCAGAAACAGATCAACACATACACGGTCAGTTGATTTTCAACAAAGGCAAAAATGCAGTTCAGTGGAGAAAGGAGAGTCTATTCAATAATAGGTGCTGGGATTGTTGGACATCCACGGGCCAAAAATCAATCGCAAGCCATAGTCTCACCGTATTAAAAAACTTAGGACGGAGCACTGTCTTAAATATGAAAACAAAGACTGTAAAACTTCTAGAAGAAAACGTAGAAAACCTGTGATGATAGGGCAACCATTTCTTTGATATGATGTATCTTTAAAATTGTGTTAGACGCCATCAAAATCAAATACTTCTCAGCTTAGAAAGACACCGTTAAGAGGATGAAAAGAGAAGCCACAAGCTGGCAGAAGATATTTGCGAGCAAGTCGGCAGAAAGCGATTTATATTTAGAATACAGAGAAAACTTCCAAAACTTGACAATAAAAAGAAACCCAATACACAGAAGTCGAGTCACGGATGTAGAAAACAAACTCATGGTCACCAGGGGATGGGGAGAGAGGGACAAATCGGGAGATTGGGACTGACATAGACACACTACTATATACAAAACAGATGACTAATAAGGACCTGCCGTAGAGCACAGGGAACTCTGCTCAATACTCTGCAATGGCCTACATGGGAAAAGAATCTAAAAAAAAAAAAAAGGGTGGATATATGTATATGTCTAACTGATTCACTTTGCTGTACACATGAAAATAATGCAACGTGTAAATCAACTAATACCCCAATAAAAATTTTAAAAAAATTTTATCATAAAAAATAAATAAAACCATCAATTAACAAATAAAAAAATAGCCCAGTAAAAATGTTGACAAAGGATCTGAAGAGATCCCTTACCAAAGAAGATATTTGGATGGTACATAAACATATGGAAAAATGCTTAACATCATTAGTGAATAAAGCCATGATGAGAAACCAACACACCCACTAGAATGGCTAAAATGAAAACGACTGCTCATACCAAGTGTTGGCAAGCGTGGAGCAACTGGAACTCTCGTTTGCTTGCGGTGTTACTGAACCAGACTTGGGTCCACTCACCTGATGTGCAGCAAAGACGATTTATTGACATCAGGTTGTGGTGAAGGAAAGTATAGCATTTATTGCAGGTGCCAAGCGAGGGGAACAGGCAACTCATGCTCAAATGAACCAAACTCCCAGTGGCTTTCAGGGAAGGGTCTCTGAAGCAAGGTGAGGGAGGGGGCTTCAGGGTGCCTGGTCAGCTTGTGGACCGTCTTCTGATGGGTTGGTGGTGAGGTAATTGGGAATCAACATCATCAATCTTCTGGTTCCAACCAGTCTGGGGTCCGTGCTGGTGGTCTGCAGTTAACTACTTCCACCTGGTGGAGGTTTTAGTATCTGTAAAACAGCTCTCAGAATGGTACCTATAACCTTGAGGAGGAACTAAGGATCCTTGACATTGTTTTCTGGCTAAACTATTGTTATTTTGTGTTGCTTGACCTTTTTCCCTTGTTTCCACATTTTCTCGCATTTCTGATTACATTTGCTCTTTGGAACTTGGGGAAGGCCTAGGAGGCTATAGCTTTTCTACAAACAAGAGGCAGGGGACGCCGTGTGGCAGGGGGTGGGGTCTGTCCCCAGGAAGGCCCTGTAGGGTTCTGCTCGGTTTCCCTGGAGTGTAAGATGCTACAACCACTTTGCAAAACAGGTGTGGGTTCCTCTAAAGTTAAACCTACACTTACAATCCAATCCTATCCACTCCCGTATACTTACCCAAGAGGCATGAAAACACGTTCACACAAAAGGCTGTACGTGAGTATTTATGGTGGTTTGACTAATAATCACTGATAAGGGGAAACAACTCAAATGTCTTCCAGCTGGTAAATGGATAAAATAACTATGGTGCCTCCGTACAACGGGATACTACTCACCGCTAAAAGTAGAACAAACTATTGATCCGTGCAGTAACATGAATGGATCTCAGATGCATTGTCCAAAGGAGAGAAGCCAGTCTCCAAAAGCTACATCTGTGTGATGACATTTAAACGATATTCTGAAAAAGGCAAAACTGTTGGGACAGAAAACAGGCCAGTGGTTACCCAGGCTGGAGGTGACAACAAGGGGGCATAAAGGAATTTTGGGGGGTGACGGAGCTTCAATATCTTGACGGCTGTGGTGGTTATAAGACCGCGTGAGCTTATCAAAACTTGCTGAAGTGGGCACTAGAAAGAGTGAATCGTAGTGTATGTAAACTACGCCTCAGTACAGAACATGCATATTGTTATTGCCCCCTTCAGAAATTCATCCCTGCAGAAAACATCCCCCGTGAAATCCGCAATATTTAGCAGCACTGTACTTAACCTCTGGTTATCACTATACTTTGCTTCAAGGAAACATATGTCCTGCAGGTCCTGCAAAGGTGTGCTTGCTTATTTTAAATGAAAGCAGTGATTCTTCTGTGTTTTTTTAAATTTATTTATTTATTTTGGGCTGTGTTGGGTCTTCGTTTCTGTGCGAGGGCTTTCTCTAGTTGTGGCAAGCGGGGGCCACTCTTCATCGCAGTGCGCGGGCCTCTCGCTATCTCGGCCTCTCTTGTTGCGGAGCACAGGCTCCGGACGCGCAGGCTCAGCGGCCATGGCTCATGGGCCCAGCTGCTCCGCGGCATGTGGGACCTTCCCGGACCGGGGCGCGAACCCATGTCCCCTGCATCGGCAGGCGGACTCTCAACCACTGCGCCACCAGGGAAGCCCCGAAAGCAGTGATTCTTGACCAGGAGCTGAGGGTTGAATTTTGCACACCCACTGCAGGCCCTATACCTGCCACAAGCCACTGCAAAGCCACGTAACTAACGTTAGTTGCTTTCAAAACACCTGCCTTTGAGAGTTTTCATTTCTATGTTTTGAATTCCAAAAATTCATTGTAGGTGAAAAGCAGCTGTGTTTAGAAGAAATGCTTCAATGCCGGCTTTCTCCAGGAGAAATATCATTTAGAACTCCAGACAACAGCGGGTTTGCCAGGGAGTTCGACAGTCTGGGCCAGATCCCACGGTTCTCCACGGACCCTTCTTATAAACGGCTGTTTTCAGAGTTTTCGCCTCTGCTCTGCTCGGGGTTTCCTCTCCCCTCCCGGCTTGTGCTGCCGTGTGTGCTGGGATAGTGCCCTGGGGCTCCGTCTGTGGCAGATCACAGCCAGGCAAGGGGAGGGGCCTCCCCAGAGCCTTCCCCACAGGCGGCATCGTTTCGGGGGCAGCCGTTGAAAGCACAGTGGCAGGGCGCTAGAGGGGAAAGCGGTGGGAGGGACCCTTGCGATGGGTAGAGAGGGTGCCGCTTTCTATGGACTCTTGCTTCTCTTGATGCCAGGCCGGTGGCCGTGCCTCTGGTCTGAGCGAGAATGACTTGATTCTGTGGCTTCACGGCAGCTACACGGGCAGCAGTTTTGACCCGGCGTTTGCGGGGCTTCCTGCGAGCGAGCTGCCAACCTCCAGCCAGCCCGGTGGTCCTGCCCGTGCTGCACCCACCCGGTGCCGGCCTGAACGGTTTAGATCGACTGTTGCAGAGGATCAGTCTAAGTGTCCCTTGTTCAAGGATGTGCTGGAGAAAGGGGTGGGAGCTGCCCTGGCTTTGCTGGCACTAGTGCCCAGGGGTCGCCTCGGCCACACTGGCCATCTGTGACCCAGCTCTGAAATCACTTCATGGTGTCTTTCTTCTTCTCCTGTGACGGGAACAGAGAGAAACAGAAGGAGCATCAGGCAGCCCTCGGTGGCGACGCGGAGGATGGTTGCCCTGTACGACTACGACCCGAGGGAGAGCTCGCCCAACATCGATGTCGAGGTACCGGCCAAGCGCCCCACACCTCTGCTGACAGCACTGCTGCCTCCCTGCCTTCTCTGGACCCGTCCGAGGGCAGGGCTACCCGACCAGTAAATAGGGACCCAGGCAGGCAGGAGAGAGGTCGTGAGCCTGGTGACACGCTCAGGACATGGCAGCCACTGACATTGGGTTTCCCTGGACCAGCGCCGGGCAAGCCCTGTGACCCACACCTGGTGGTGATGGGTCGTCCTGGAGAGAGAAAGCAAAGTCCCCTGCATGTGGCCGCTGACCCTCATGGCCGCCACACACACATTCAAGGAAGATAGAGAAGAAAGGATGGGTGTTCTCCGTGCATGTAGTTTTGGGGTCCTAGGAACTTTGTGAAAACTGAAAAGGATTTGCCTTCAGAAATGAACGATTAGGTTTCCAGTCCGTGGGGCCGCTTTCTTAGATGGCGAGATGTGTACCGATCCCTGGTCCTCAGTATTTCTGTTCCGCCTGACGGGCGAGCAGCTCATGGCTCCGATTCAGAGCTCAGGTGTATTCACATCTCTACAGGCTCGATGCGCGTAGATGCCTGATGGCTCTTACGTGTGAACTTTAGTCCCTCTTTCCGCGTCGAGAGATAAAAATGCAGTTTTTTCTGGTATCCTCTGCTGGATTCTATGCACCCACCTCTAGCCTGGAGCCTGGCATAGAGTAGACACTTAATAAATAGACATTTAATTACTGATTTTTTTTTTTACACTCACTGAAAGGCTGTTTGTGCAATGGTCCCTACGCTGCAGAGAACATCTCCTTGAGGCTCCGGGTTTTTTAAGTTGACTATTTGGTTCAAAAGATGTGCCGCCGGCAGAACATGGGGACGACCTTGAATTCTGGCCGAGAATCAGAGCCCGGCAGCCCTTTTCTTGTAGGCTGGAGTCATCATGACATATCCTTACTTTCTAAGAGGCTAGGGACAGAGGCATTCATCAGATTTGTACCTCTCCTCCTTATTTGACTGAAAGAATAGGTTCATACCAAAATAATAAGAGAAAAAGAGAAATCATACCAGAAATCATGAAGAACTTTTTTTTTTTTTTTTTTTTTAAAAAAGCAGCTTCTGTCTCCAGGAGAACACTTTTAACTTTATGTTCTGTCTCTACAGGCTGAACTTACATTTTGCACTGGAGATATTATTACTGTTTTTGGTGAAATTGATGAAGATGGATTTTATTATGTAAGTTTTGAAGCGTCAAGTATATATATATATAATTTTGTTGTCTGTTGTTTTCCCTGAAATCACGTATGAACTTTGCATGGCTTGCTGGCGGGTTGGCTAATTTGCTTGTCTCCCCTCCTGAGGACGTACACTACAGGACGGCACTCGTGTAATCGTCACGGTTCCTTCTTTTCTAATCGGGGTATTTTTGACGTATACAAGCTGTCAGCAAAGGAAGGGTATTCACATGTTTACACTTAAAATTTCCTCCATCCAGACCTTTACCAAACAGTTTAATGTTCTGGATTACTTACTGCGTAGGTCATAAATACATTTTCAAATAGGAAAAGGGAGAGATACAAAGCAGCATAATTAATTAACTAAAAGCCTCCTCGCCGACCTCCTTCGCGCAGCCCTGTGGACCCAGCCTCTGGGGGGCAGTCCTGGCTCTACGCCGGCGCCAGCCTCCTTCCTTCTCATTCCCCTTCCCGTGGAGGAGCCGGTCTCCCGATAATCCCCGAGGAAGAGAAGGTGGTCATCTTGGCGGCTCCTGCCCGGCCAGACACCCACCGCTGTCCCCTGCCTTGGGAGTGGGGTCACCATCTTGCATCAGAGTCCAACCTTCCTCCTTTTTCTTTTCTTTTTCTAAAATAATCAAAGTAGCTGAGAAACTCTATGGCAGGTTTCCCTTGGGGTCAAAGGGATTTTACAAACTCAGGCCCACGTGGCCTTTCAAAGCTCTCTCCTCTGCGCAGTTTCTGAGTTTTAAGAGTATAGTTTTTAGTGAGACTATTCATACCGTTACCGACCAGGGTTCTCGGCCGCCTTAATCAATAGATATTGATCAGAGGCCAGACAAGAAATTCAGGCAAGGCTTTACTGGGGCCCCTGCTGCAGCAGGGGGAGCGAGAACCAGTAACAGGTTCCCTTGATCGCTCCCTGAGGGGGTGCGAGCTTGTTCCTTCTATGGGGTGAGGGTAGGGGTGGGTCCAGGGGTCGGGCTGGAGGCGTGGCTTAGGAGGTCTGCCCACCCCTTTGGTGGTGCTGAGTGTGGGGGGCATGCGCAGTGCCCTGCTTTTGCTCCTGACACCCTGTTTTTGCTCCCAGCTCTTCAGAAGGGGCAGTTGGGTTTTTTTTTTTTTTGGTCTTTTTGTACCTTGTCCATAATTTGCCCCAACTGTGCATGCATGCGGTTATTCTTAGTCCCTTATAGTTTCTTTGTATTTTGTTGCTTGAGGAGATGACATCTGTCCAGGTACAAGCCCTGCAGCAAAGGGTCCCAGGTCCCAGGTCCCAGCCTGTCTCGATACTTTGTCCCGTATGTTGCAGATCGTTCTTTTCTAGGTCATTGTCTGCTTTGTAGCTTTTCCTTGTGTGTGTGTAGTTTTGTTACGTTGTTTTCCTTTCTGAAGCAGGAGTTCTAAATGCGTCGTAGTCAGTTTCGTCTGCCCCTGGGAGTCATGCTTAAAAAGTCCTTCAAGGCGACTGATAGAAGTTATCTTACTTTGGTTCTTCACTTTTATAGCTTCATTTTCACATGTAAATCTCAAGTGTTTAACTTTATTTTTGATTTCTAATTGGAGAAACTAATGTCCCCACACCACTTATTAAATAATCCGACCTTTCTCCGCTGGTTAAAGATCCCATCTTTCTCCTATGAACTGCAGTCCTACCTAGAGTGTTTCTGGACTTCAATGCTACTTGACACTATCTCAATTATTGTATTTTTATAATTCATTTTCATATTTGGGAGGAACCGTTTTTGTAAAGAGCCTGCCTACAGCAAACCCATAGTATTTTGTTCAGAGGTGCGTTTAGCTTTTAGGTTAAACTGGGGGGAACTTGACATAATATTGTCTTCTGATTTGGACACATGGTGTGTCTGACATTTTTTAAGTTTTCCCTTTCATCTGTCAGAAGGTTCATGAATTTCTTCTTGCACATCCTTTTATATATCTTTCAAAGTTCATTCTTATGTTCTTGCTGTTATGATTTTTTTCTGGTATATATTTTACTGATTATTTAGAAAATATGTTGGAAATGTGTGTGTGTGTATGTATCAGTGTGTGTATGTGTATGTGTGCAACGTACACGTGTGTGCGCACGTGTACATGCATATGTACACGTGTACATGAATCGTATTGCACGTGTATATTGCGTGTGCACGCATGTGTGTGCGTGTGCATGTTCATGTGTGTGCACTGTGTGCCCATTTATGTGCATGTGTTTATGTATGTGCGCGAGTATGCATGTGTGTGTGCTGTGTGCCTATTTATGTGCATGTATGTGTATATATCGTGTGCCTATGCACGTGCACGTGTGTGTGCGTATGCATGTGGGTGTGTGTGTATATATCGTGTGCCTATGTATGTGCGCGTGTGTGTATGTATGTTTGTGCATGTTTGTGTGCATGCATATGTATGCACTGTGTGCCTGTTTATGTGCATGTGTGTTTATGATCCCCTGCAAATCTTTTTTCTGAATGCATTTATATCCATTGTCATCAGTTGGTTCTCTCGGGTTCCCCAAATCATGACATTTTGTCTTTTCTTCAGTATCTATCAGTCATCTCTTTTTATTGTCTTATTATTGCATCATTGAAAACAATTCTGAATGACAGGGACAGGGGATCCCTGACAGTCTGTATTTTAGTAGGAATATCACTAATCTTTACACTGTTATGTGTTAGGCTAGATTATCGATAAAGATAGGTGGTCTTTATCATGTTAAGCATCCTGTTTCTCATTTGCTGAACTTACCTTTTTTTTGTCAGTAAATTACTGACCATGGTGTACAACTATTTTTTTTACAATTATTTTTAAAGCACTGGATTTGATTTGCTACCATTTTATTCAGAAGTTATGTTTATATTCCAGAAATTATATTGATTTATATTTATTGGAGTATCTTTTTTTGTGGCTTTTGGTATCAGGATTATGCTAGAATTATGAATGAACTGGTAAGCTTCCAGTATTTTTCATGCTCCGAACAGATTAAAGGACATAGTTAAGGTCCTACAATTACATGAAGGTTATTACAACCTACCTAAAAATCTTATAGGTTCAGTGTCTTTTTAGGATGCAGTTGTACAAAAGTTTTCACTTGCTGAAATAATTATCTTCTTATTGAGTCAATTTTTAATACTTTATATATATTTAGAAAGCCATGCCTTTCATTTAGATTTTCAAACATATAGACAAAACTGGACATAGTATTTTCTGGTAATTTAAACATATTTTTCTAATATGATCTGCATGTTCCCATTCCTACACTGTTTTATCTACTTTATTTTCTTGAACAGCCTACCTAAATTTTATATGATAGTAGGAATCAGATCTAAATTGATATGTACACGTTTTAGTTCTTTCCACCAGATGGCTTTAGTATTATTTTGTTGGTCAAATTTGCTGAGTAGACTGCCCAGTGCAGTTATTTTTTATTTGGTAAACAAGAACCGCGGATACCTAACTTAATACCAAACATCTTAAATTTCGCCACACCTGCGTTGTCTGACATCGCGTGCAGTCTTGAAAGCTCTCGAGAGAGCTGACTTGCAGCTCTTTCATGGGACCTCGTCCTGTCATGTCTTCCTAGTCTCTCCTCGGTTCCACCACCTCCCATAATGAACAGAGTGTAGACAGAGGGGCCTCTGCTGTCTACCTGGGCCTTCCCCTCCACAACTCACGGCATCCCCAGTGAAGTCCCTGCCTTGTCTCCAGTCATCTGAGACTCCCAGCACCCCACAGTGCTTTAACCCTCACGCTGTGTTAGCCAGACGCTTGCACCGCCCAGTGTTTCAACACCCAAACTCTTAGATCATCTACTTCGATAGGTCAGAGGGAAGCAGGCCGTACAGTAGCATTCTAAAGTATTAAAGGAAGCAAAGGAGGAGAAGTGTGCGAGCGTGATGGGGCCTCGTGCTGACTGGGCATGGGGAAGAAGGGGCCGGGTAGACTGTAACGTTTTCTGCCGCTCAGCCCAGCCCAGCGGATTCCAATCCTGTTCGAACTGTAAGGTCTTCACACGGTTCGTATCCGGCTTCAAACACAAAAGCGGTAGAAGTGAGGCTTGAGGAGGAGCAGAGATCAGACTGTGAAGGGTCTGCAAGTGGGGGAGATGTTATTGTGGTCAAGGGCTTCGCAAGTGGACCGTGTAAGGGAGGTGCGAGTCCCAAGAGGCCAGGCGACGGGCGATGGAACGGCCCAGGTGACGGGCAAGGGCCTGCACTGAGACGGTGACGGGGGAGGCTGACAGAGATAGGCTCGAGGCCGCGCAGGGCTCAGATCTGTAGCTGTGACATCTTCCAGGAGGGTCTGCAGATTCTGCCGCAGCCGATGGGCGCCCTTGGGAACACAGAAATGAGGACACGGTAGCGAGGAAAACATGGCTTAGAAACTATTGAGCTTGGGGCTACAGAGCCTCTCCAACGTGGAGGGGGACTCACGCAGGAGCGTGATTCTAGCGACCACGTCCTGTGCCGGGGTACGTGGCGGTGGACGCCAACAGTGAAGTCGTGTCGTGTGCACTTTTGACGTGTGATTTAGCAGAACTGTGCTGGGAGGCTCGAGAGAAGAGAGGAAACAATGAAGAGCACAGGCAGGTCCCTCCACCGCTGTATCGGGGAGCCCAGGGCAGGGCTCAGCCCGGGAGCCTGAACACGCAGGCCCCTGGCGGTCGTGGTTCACACAGGTGCCTCTTGAGATGTGAACACGGTGCTGATGGGGATGTGTGTGTAAAGCTGTGCCTTTTCATAGAATGTAGCCCCCACCACGAGCCAGCTGCTCCGTCTGGTGCTTACCTCTGGTGCTGGAGGGAAAATCTGGCTGGTGGACCTACTGAGAGGTCTGGACTGGACAGACGTTCCAGCGCCTTCGCATATATACATGTTGTCTGCAAGCGCTGGTGTGGAAGAAATCACCAGGGAGACATGTACAGCAAAAAGCAAAGCTGTCCTAGAAAGAGTGCCTAAGTAACACCAACGGAGAAAGACAAGCTAACAGTGGAGCCTGAGAAAGCAGGGTTGAAGCGGCCACAGGTAAACAGGAGGGCGGGATCTTCAGGGTCTAGGCAGAAGGAGCTGGTGGGCGACTGGGCACGTGGCTGTCGGGCTCAGGAGGGATTATCGCACAGGAAGGCGTGGGGGGTACCTGGACCTGCCTCTTTTAAAAGAATTAATTTTAATTGTGAGAAAATACACATAATTTACCATCTTAATCACTTGTAAGTGTACAGTTCAACAGCGTTAAGTACACTCACTGTCGTGCAACCGTCACCACCATCCATCTCCAGAACTCTTTCCATCTTGCAAGATTAACTCTGTCCCCGTCAAACACCAAGTCCCCACTGTCCCCTCCCGCTGGCGCCCACCCTTCTCCTTTCTGTCTCTAGACTCTGACTGCTCTCCGGACCCATGTAAGTGGAATCACGCAGTATACGTCTGCTTATGACCCTTCACTTAGCATAGTGTCCTCAAGGTTCGTCTCTGTTGTAGCATAAGTCAGAATATCCTTCCTTTCTTAAGGCTGAACAACCCTCCACTGTACCACATTTTGTTATCCATTCACCCGCTGATGCACAGCTAGGTTGCTTCCATCCTTTCGCTATTGTGAAGAATGCTGCTATGAATATAGGTACACAATTCTCTCTTCAAAATTCTGCTTTCAGTTCTTCTGGGTAAACACCCAGAAGTGGAATTGTTGGATCATATCATATGGTAATTCTATTTTTAATTTTTTGAGGAACCACCGTACTGTTTCCTCCATAGTGGCTGTACCGTTTCACAGTCCCACCAACAGTGCACGAGGGCTCCAATTCTTCCGCATCTACACCAACATTAAAATACGTTTATAGTAGCCATCCTAATGGATGTGAGGTGGTGTCTTGAGGTTTTGGTTTACGTTTCCCTAATGAGTAGTGATGCTGAGCATCTTGTATGTGCTACTTAGCCATCTGTCTTTTTTTTTTTTTTTTTTGGAAATTATCTGTTCAAGTCCTTCGCCCACTTTTTGATTGGGTTGTTTATTTTGTTAAGTTGTAGAAGTTCTTTATATATCCTTTATAACCCCTTACTAGATACATGACTTGCAAGCATTTTCTCCCATTCACTCTGTTCATCATGTTCCTGGATGCAGTTTTTCATTTTGATGCTATAGGCTGTCTCTTTCAAGTTGCCACCGTCTCCTACACCTACTGGACAGAGAAACACACTCCCAGGTTGTCTGGGGCCAGTTTTGAGCTTGGTTTTGGGTTCTGTGGGGCAAGGTGGCACTGGGGGGGTTGATGTGGTGGGCTGTGAGCTGCTCGGGACTGACGTCCAGTGGGCAGTTGGAACTGTGTTCCATGCACGGACACGTGACTGCGTAGACAGGTCCGGAAGGATATATACCGACCTGAAGCAGTCACCTCGAGGAGGTGCCAACGCCTTCACCTTCCCCTCTTGGGTGCATTCTTACAGCGAGGCTGTAGCGACGCACAGGATGAAAGATACCAGGTGGAACCGGTCGGCCCCCTCAATCCTGCCCCCGCATGTGACACCCGCCCCCCACTCCCCTCTCTCAGTGCACCCAGGCAACGCTATTTGTGCAAGCTCCCGTGGGACTCAGAGGTTGGTCAGGGCTGAGGACCTCTAAGTGAGGTGCTCCCCAGGACTGTTCCTAAGCGTGCCTGACCCTGAGAACCACCCACGCCCCTTGGCCAAAACAGGTCCTCAGCTCCGCTCCAGACAGGCCAGCTCAAGACCTCAGGGCAGGCGCCGGGACCCTGCGCTTCGAGCACGTGGCCGAGCTCACTCTTGTGGTCAGGGGAGTCCGGGAGCACTGGCGTCCCGGTCTGTCTGCCACTTCTGAGCCAGAAGAAACTCGCTGCTCTGAGCTGTACTCCTTTACCTGAAGCAAGAAGCAGGTTTCTGGAAAAAGAGAGTCAATTGTGCTTCTCACCCCTGTGTTTTTAGGGGGAGCTTAATGGGCAGAAAGGCCTCGTACCCTCCAACTTCCTAGAAGAAGTACCCGATGACGTAGAAGTCTATCTTTCTGACGCGCCGCCCCACTACCCGCAGGACACGCCGACGCGCTCGAAGACGAAAAGGGTAAGCACGTGTGTTCAGCACTTTTAACCCCTGTCCCACTCCGCCACAGACGGTCTACTGCAGTCTCTGCATTGCTTTTTACGTCTTAGGTCGAAAAGCATATACCCTGAATTTTTCCTCTGCCCTCCCATGGGGGTTGTGCCTGAAAATTCCTAATTCCAAATCAAGTTTACTTGTTTCACCAAAATGCCCCTTTCAATCTAATCAGTCTGCTTTGCTCACAAAGGAACTTGCCATCCTACGTCACAGACGCACAGTCCAGTTTAAGAGTGAAACGGGGATGGCGATAGTCCTTAGACTCGGTGGGCAGTAATGGTTATTTGCCCTGTCAGGGTTTTAACAGATCTTCTCAACAAAGGTCAAAGAACTTCTCAGCCATATATAACTGTCAGATTACATTTGTTTGGTGTCTCATTTTTATTTTATTTCATCACTGCGAGTTTTTATATATTATATTTTTATATATATTTTATTTCTTTGCTCATCTGCTTGGAAACAGAAGAAGAGTGTGCATTTCACCCCTTAATCAGGCAATGTAGCCTTCACGTAAGTGAGCAACTGAAGATACCTGTAAACATAGCAACCTAAGCTACCTGCAGTGGACCAATGCGGTAGACTTAAGGCTTCACTGGGGGGCTAAAAAAAAGAAGAAATATGTCTCAAAAACTCACTGGACCTAAAGTGTTATTGGTCTCAGTTGTAAAGCAACTGAATTTGTAGAGAAATAAATCAGCTTTGATAATCATTTCCTACGATTTACGTTAAGAATATTTGGAAGAGGCCAACATTGGGAACATATTTCTTAACAGGCTAATTGTTTGTTTACACAGTGTTCCAATGTCTAGTCATAATTCAAGCTGCATATTGCATTGTTAGCCACTCTTGGGAAAAGCACAACCTAATAAAATGTTTCCTCTGGAAATTTTACCTAAAAAAAAACCCCGCAACTCAAGATCGAGCGGATGAGTAGTGAACACGAGGTGATCTAGAGTTGCCTCTGAACGCTCCCCATGCTGCCTGGAATGGCAGGCAGCTTTTTCTTAAGTGACCGTCCCTCTACCTTACGGGAGAGCTGATGCGTCTCCTCAAAGCACAAGCAAGTGTCCTGAACACGCAGGCGTTTGGCTGGAAGACTGCTTTGTTGGTATACCAATGCAATACCAAGTTTAATGAAACATGCAGCTCAAATGATTGCATTAGATGGAATAGATGGTATCTTCAGGTGTACTTTGGGATGATTTAGTAGGTGTTCTCCATTAGAATTAGACCCTGATTTTAAATCCAAGGAAGCTTGAAGCCCCTGGGCTCCTGTCTGCCTGATGAATAACGAGTCCTCGTATTAGAAAGAGCTTTGCTCTGGTGGGGTAGGGGAGCAAGAGGAAAGGTGGTGTTATGTAATCGCAGGCATGCATGCGACCGTAAACGCGGGTGAGCCCACGTCATCATGCCCGCGTTAGAATACAGTTCCGCTCCTGCGAGGCACCGGGAAGCACTCGAGTGCACGGAAACCCTACCATGTGCTCTGTATCGACAAAAACGCACCTTTAATACCTTGGAAATGATGAGAGCGTACAATAAGGGCCTTTAAGCTTTCTTTGATTGAAATTAAGGTTCATTTTATTTTTTTTATTTATTTTTCTTTCAACCGGTGCGCCATCTCCAGTATCTCTCTAGTATACTAACCCAGGAATGTACTCAACGTCAGGATCTCACATGCCCAAGTAGTTTTCAAATTCGAAATTCCCCTTAAGAACTTTTGCTTTTAAGATTACTGACGGGTACTCAGCCAGTCTTACTCTCAACCTAATTCAAAATGACTCCTCCTTCCTGCTTCTGGTCTTAAGTTACAAAGTCAATGATTACCCAGCTCTGTGTTGCCAGAGCAATGGCCACTCCCTCCCCCGAACACAAAGAAACCGAAAACCCCACACTGCTGGCCCTCTGTCTGGGGGCCCTCAGACCCCCCCTCTGAGCTATGCCGTGGGAGGGCCGTGTGCCTCTCACGGGATACTTCAACCCTTCAGAGAAGAAACGAACCACGCTCACCTTGCCTGGTGGGAAGCGGGGCCGTGTGGCGTCACTGATGCCGCGCGGCGAGCGGAGGGGTGCTGCCGGCGCTCGCGCACTCAGTGACCTGTACCAATGTGCCTACTAGGTTCCTCCTGAGGGTTCAGGTACAGCCAGGAGAGTACCATCTCCCACAGCCCATCTCCATTCTGGGCCACCTACGTCATCTATGGGTACTGGTAGTCCTGGGAGAGGCAGGGAAATGTCCTCGAGAAAGAAAAAGGGGCTGCTTTCCAAAGGCAAGAAACTGCTGAAAAAGCTGGGTGCAGTGAAATGATTCACGTGCTTCCGGACAACTTCCAAATCTATGTAATTTTCTTTAATTCCAAACTAGGGCTTTCATGACTCAAGTACTTCCTAAAAAACCAATCTTCTCCCCTGACACCAGTAGAGAAATGCTCTTTGCACTACCGTCCACTTTAAACCCAGCGCCAGGACACAGAGCTGCTGGTACTCCCGCCGGGCCTCCGCGCCCATCGCTCTTGTTATTGCCGGGCCCTGGCGGGAGCTGGGCTGTCTCGTGAGCACACAGGGCGGCCAGTAGCTCTTTGTAGCTCACTCCCTACCTGGGGCCCCAGCCTTTGTGCATTTGTCATCTGCCCTTGAAGGAATGATTCCAACCTCGCTCCCTTTTCAGAAATGCTTGCCTCATGACGCATAACTCTCACTTGAACTCTGGTCTTGAAATTCCTAGTTTAACCGCCTTGATGTCCTGCCTTATACATGCACAGTGATCTGTACTGTCCAATAAAAGCTACGGTGTACACGTTGTATGTGTTGTGCATTCAGTGCCCTCCACCCTCACAGACACAGTGCTTTGAGACCAAGTTGCACAGGCTGTGCAATGATAAGATCCTGGTTTTCTGTCTTTCGAAGCAAGCCAGGCGACACACAGGAGATGTTTACTTATTCAAATCATTTAAAAAAGAGGAGAGGAAGTAACTTTGGTAAAGTACCACTACTCCAACCTGCCAAAAAGCTGGTAATATTCATTGCTTTCAGTGTTACATTTTGTGGCATATGGACTTACGTTACTTTCATTATTTGTCAAAATGCCATACACAGATAATCAACAATGAACAGCCTACACGTAAAGCAATCCACATAAGCCACACCGAAAACATACTAACTTTAAGTCTGTTCAGAATGACTCCACACCAGTCTTCACCATTGGCACCCGAACAACAACAACAAAGATTTACAGAGTTGCTGGCAGATGTATTTGATGGTCACTATTTTGTAATTCTTGTCCACTTGTAAATTGTTTTTACTCTTTATACATACTTTTCAGACTGCCTTTCTTTTGTAATTTATGGGAGGTTTATAAATGAATGATGACGCTTTCCCCATTGTGTCTTCAAAAACTATATTGTAAATTGCAATATAATAGTATGTGGTAGATTTATTAAAAGGAAATTACCCAGTGTGTGGTTAAGTTCTGTGTGGGTGTGTGCATGTGTACAGCTAGTGTAAAATATTTTATAGAAATAAAATTTCTTATTTTATACAACGCCATTTATTCTGTGTTTGTTTTGAACGCTTTTTTTTTTTTTTAAATCATAGCAGCATAACTGAATTCCTTTCTCCTATACGTACAAGAAAAACTCTATAACGTTACCTTTTCTGGCAGTACTTTTGTTCTAAAGCAATTCTGACCTGGGAGTCATTTACAAAGTGCCGTCACTCTCGCATTGTTGGTGACGATCCACTCAGTGGCAAAAGAAAGGTGCTGCGCCCGAGTGTTTCTTGTGAAATGCTCACGTGCAGCAAAGATGTCGAGAGTGAGTTCAAACCATATTCACGACATCTCCCTTTGGCAACTCCAGAATTCAAATGATCTGAGTAAAGAGCTACACCAGCTAAATATAATAAAACACAACTTAATTTTTCAGATACAAAGCATTTTCCTGAAATCCTTAATTATTTTAAAATTCTCCCAATAATAGGGTTTGTTATCATTAAGAGGTAAGACCAACGTGCAAGGTGAAAATATAATTCAAACGCATAACTTTATGAACGGTATGCAAGCACGTAAAATGACTGCTATCATAACGTCATTCACGGCGAACTATGTTTTCCCCTAACGCATTTACAAAAAAGGTTATGTTTGAATAATTGAGGACGGAGAAATACTGCATGATCTCACTCACACGTGGAACCCAAAACAGTCAAAAACACTTAGAAGCAGAGGGTAGGATGGTGGTTGCCAGGGGCTGAGGGTGGGGGAAATGGGGAGATGTGGGTCAAAGGGCACAAAGTTTAAGTTGCACAAGATGGTATCAATTCTGGAGATCTTAAGTTAAAAAAAAAAAAAGCTGAAATGCTAGATTAAATGGAATGTCTTTAATTTAAAAATATTCCAGCTTAAGAAATACCAGTATAAGAAATTGAAGTCCACACGACAGTGTGGATGTACTTAACGCGACTACACACTTAACATGGTTGAAATGGTGAAGCTTCATGTTACGTACACTTTACCACAGGAAAAAGCAATTCATGACAGCTCCTCCAAAAACATAAAGTAAAGTAAAACCAGTAAAAGTAGCCAGGGTTGAATGTTTTGAACACATTTACAAATTTCCTAAAATATGAAAATGTAGGCAAGCCCAAAGTGATCATGAACTGGACTTATTAGCTTTGGTGAATACTATGAAACATTTACGGAATACATACGGCCCACTGTACACAAATTCTTCCAGAGAAGAGAGAAGAAAGAAAAATGCCCAAACTCATGAGGCCAGCATTATCCTGATACCAAAACTAGGCAAAGACATTGTAAGAAAACTACAGACCAATAGCATCATGAATGTAGATTAAAAAAAAAAATCCTTGACCAAACATTAGCAGATTGAATCCAACAATATATAAGGATGATACACTATATTTAACTGTGGTTCAACCCAGGAATGAAGGTTGGTTGAACACGCTGAAGAAAAATCAATGTGTTTTACTGTATTAACAGAACAAAAGAGAAAAGCTACCCAGTCATTTCAATAAATGCAAGGAAAGCACTGGACACAATCAACAACTGTTCAGGAAACCAGGAAAAGAAAGGAATTTACCTCAACGTGGTAAGGTTAACAGTCAACACACATAACGATGAAAGACTGACCACTTGCCCTTTCTGTCAAAAACAAGACAAGGACGTCCACTTGACTACTTGTATTCAACACTATACTGGAGTTTCTAGCCTTGCAATAAGGCAAGAAAAGTCATACACTTTTGAAAGGAAGAAGTAAAACAGTCTGTATTTGCAGATGACATGACTTTATGCAGAAAATGTTAAGGGGTATCTACAAAACGCGGTTAGTACTAATATGTGGATTTGGCAAGGTGACAGGGTACAAGGTCGACATACAAAAGTCAATTGTATTTCTGTATAAATTGCATATTTTGTATCACTCTCCCCAGCAGGGAACAATTAGACAGAAGTTAAAATATAGATATAACTGATATAAAATAAAGGAAGAAATCAACATAAGCAGTTATAGTAGCATCAAAAACATGAAATTCTTAGGGACAAATTTAACAAAATACGTACAAGATTTATATACTGAAGAATGTAAAACATTGCCTAAGACTATGAAAAAGCTCCTAAATAGAGATATAAGAGATGTTAATGGCTTGGAAGATTCAGTATTGTTAAATGCCAGTTTCCTCCCGGTAAATCTACTGATTCTGTGAAATGGCAGTCAAGATTCCAGCAGGCTTATTCCAGAAATTGATAAACTGAATAAAAAATTATACAGAAATGCAAACGACCTAGAATAGTCAAACCCATTTTGAAAAAGATGGACAAGGGGGAAAGACTAACGTTGCCTAATTTTGAGACTTACTGTAAAGCCACAGTAATCAAGGCAGTGGTGTTTGCATGTAAAACACAGCTATATAGAAATAAAGATACATATAAATCAGTGGAACAAACAGATGCTTACATATACAGTAAGTTCATTTTCAACAAAGGTGCCAAAGCAATTCAACAGGGGAAATATGGTATTTTCCAGAAATTCTGCAGAAAGAAGGGGGATTCATAGGAGGGAGAACTGACTCTTACCTCATATGATACACAAAATTTAACTCAGAACACAGCCCTAAATGAAAATGTTAAAACTATAAGACTTCTAGAAGAAAACACAGGAGAAATTTGGCTAGAAAGATGTCTTATACAGGACACGAAAAGCACAAATTATAAGAGAAAAAACCCCTGATAACTGGACTCCATCGAATTCAAAAATATCTTCTCTTTGATACTTAAGAAAGCAAAACAAGAAGCCAGCAACAGAGAGGAAACATTCATAGTGCATATATCTGACAAAAGACTTTTACCCAGAACACACAAAGAAATTTTACAATTCAATAAGACCAACCAGTTTAAAAGATAATATGCAAAAGGTCTGAACAGCTACTTCATAGAAGCTAGAAGAATGGCTAATATGCACACACAAAATGCTCAGTATCATTAGTCAGCAGGGAAATGCAATTAATAATCCAAGTGAGATAACATTACACACCCACTAAAATGAAAAGACTGACATCATCAAAGATTGGCGAGGATGTGGAGCAACTGGAACTCTCATGCACTGGAGGGGAGAACAGAAAAGCGTCCAGTCACTTGTCAGCTTGTCAGCTAATTATAAAATCAGAGACACTTAGCATGCAGATCCAGCAATTCTACTTCTATGTATTTACCCAAAAGAAAGAAAAACTGTGTCCATACAAAGGCCTGCACAGAATTTTTCTAGAGTTATAATAGCCCCAAATAGGAAGCATCCAAAATACCCATCCGTCCACAGTGAATCAACAATGTGAAGTACGACCTTACAGTGGAACCCTGCTTCAGCAAACCAACCAACCAGACAATTAAACAGGTTAACTTCTGAAGCCCTCAGAGCAGAAGCAGCCAGGCGCAGAGGAGTTCACGCACCGTAGGATTCCGTTCACACGAGACCAGAGGAGGTCAAAGGCAGACCGTGGCTGCTTGGGGGAAAGGTGGGAAGGGCTGTTTGCAAAGAAGCAAGAAGGAACCTTCTGTGGGAGGGAATGGACATTTTTCTAAATCTCGATGGTGGCAGAGACACTGGAGTGTATAAAATGGTCAAAAGCTCATCAAGTTGCATTCACTTACATGTAAATCACAATAAAGTTGATTTAGAACAATGGCATGTAAGCTGGATAGGAGGGAACAGGATTCGAGTGCTCAAAGGCTCGTGTGTCGTCCAGAAAGAAGGTATCTATACCACCCCTATCCCCCAGCCTCACAGGCCCCTGAGGCCAGACGGGAAGAGGCTGACCCCCAACAGAAAGGGTGAAAGCATGCAACTCCTCAGTCAGGTGCCTCGTAGCCCAGGAATGATCCCCTACGGGCTGGCTGCTTCCTGGGCAGGTGCAGTCTCTGCTCACCGCAGGGCCAGGAGCCAAGTGCCTGCCTGTGCTAGGGCAGCCCTGCCGCACCACAGCGGAGGCCATACCCCCTCCAAAGGGCTCCCTCCTGCCACACCTGACCAAGCCTCGCACAGGGAGCATATGGGCAAAGAGGGACTGGGCAGGACCTCCTTTTCCAGGCACCCACGAAGAGAAGAATCCAGTGGCAGAACATCTGGTCCTGAGGTGTGGCCAGAAGCTGGGACTTAGGATCCAGGTTTCTCGGAAGCCTGACTGGTTGCTACCCACATGGATGATTTCGCTTCTTTGCCTCGTATAGTATTACTCCAGCTGTTGCTAAGACTGCTGAGTGCTCCTATGTCCAAGTCCCAGGCCAAGAGTCTCACTTATGAGAACCGGGTGGGGGCTTGCCATTAGGAGCTTTTAAAGCCCTCTGGTGACCAGAACACACAGCCCAGGACGAGAACCACTGCGGAGTATACAGGGCTCCCTTGACATTAACATGCATAAGAAGTACAGGGGCTGGCTGACTGAGTTAAGTTACATTAGTTATTTGTCCTTTCAATAAATATCTGAGAGCCTGTTACGTGCCAGACATTGATCAAGACGCTCGGAGACAACAGTGGACAAGACACACAGATTCCTGCCCTCCTGGATTCCTGGAATCATTTGCATTCTAGTGGGGGAGCAGAGTAGAAAAAGCACAACAAGTAATATGCTACTGATACCAGCAAAGCTGGAGAGAGCAGAAAGGCTATGTCTCTGCCTGTGGGATGCTGAAAATTTAGAAAGTGGTCCCTCTGCTGGTGACATCTTAGCTGACCTGAAGGAGCATGTGGAAGTCTGGGCCCGGAGCAGCAGCAGAGGTCCCGGGGCAGGACGCGGGCACCTGGGCGGCACGACGCCACACCCTGGCAACGACTGTCTTCCCGAGGTGGGAACCCACCGCACGACGAGCAGGTGTGCGACTTGATCACTTTGTTGCAAAAGGACCACTTTAGGAGGCTGTGGTAGTGATTCAGAGACAGTGGTGGCCTGGAAGAGGGGACAGGAACAGTGGCTGGATATTCATGATCTTTTGAAGGCAGAGCTTATAACACTTACCGAGGAACCCAAAGTGTGACACGAGAAAGACAGGACTCAAGGAAAGATGCCAAGGGTTTTGGTCTGAACATCTGGGAAAACGGAGCTCCAATTAACTGAACTGGGGCAGGTCTGAGAGAAATCACAGTTCAGTTCCAGGCATACTGAATGATTCAACCAGAGGTTCTCACAGTGTGGCCAGGGGACCCCTGGGGTACCCTGCGACTCCTCCAGGGTTCTGTGGTCAAAACTCTTTTCCTGCTGTGGCCAGAGCTGACTCCAGATTCTTGCCCAAAGGCTGCCAACCCCTCCCTTGAACAGGAACTAACATGTCTCTTTGAGTCACAGGGTCCCAAACAAAGTAACGAAGCGACATGAAGAGAAAAACAAAACCCAGCGAGAACCAGCTAGAACCAAGATGGCAACGAATGTGACCTTCAACAGACCCGGAGTCTCATCTACGTTGTTTTTACTGCATCAGCTACTAAGTGACATACCTACCAGCGGCCATGACCGGAAGTTGCCGACCAAAAAAGGACAGAAAAAGGGTGGCATCCCATTTCAGGGAAACCCCGCCCCTCCCCCAGAAGAACAATGCAAATGCCTCCCCACCATCAGCCTCGCTCCTCCCCGCACCGTCCTTATTCTTTACAATCCAATCCCCCTCGCCACGTGAGCGTGAGTGAGAGGTTGACCTGTGAACTAAATTCCCACTTCTCCATTCTTTGGCCACTGAATAAAGCTTGCATTGCACCGATCTCAGGTTCAGTTTTGGTTTTGGCTGTGTGAACCCTAATGGAAAAGCACCTTCCCTGCCAAGGCAGAGGGTCTTGGCTGGGCTAGGACCAGAGTAGGGGACCACAGGACCTGATTTGTTAACACTGAGGCCATCTGCCTTTTTCATTCGTGTTCTCTCACGAGTGTACAGTATTTTCTAGAGGCTTCATGACATGACGACAGCATCAGTCTAACAGTTAATGGAATGTGGGTTTCTGTATCGTTTTTAAAATACAATTTCTAATATACAATTAATAAATATAACCCACATAAACAAAACCTCTCCGGGTCCTCAGCAAGTTAAGAGGGTAAGGAAGTCCTTAGACCAAAGAGCTTGAGAGCCACTGTATCAGACACTCGGACACATCTGACTGTAGGAGGCCAGGGCTGGAGATGTGAATTGGCAGCATTTTGACAGAAATGAGTTATGAGACTGAATGGAATTCCCAAGGGAGGAGGAGTAGAAAGAAACTCTTTTCTTCCTGCTTCTCAGAGACCCTGCTTCTGAGCCTGGAGGCACTCCAACATTCTCAAGTTAGGGAGACCAGGAAGAACCAGCGAGAGACTGAGAACCCCGGGAGGCGGAGGGGGGGGGGGTCTCAGACAGAGGCTGCGGGCTGGAGCTCCCACGGGACTTCGGCCGCAGGCAGCACAGGGTGCTGGGAGGGGCAGCGTGACCTGGAGCAGAGGCGCTGCGGCCCAGGGAGCCACCACCGTGCTACAAGGCAGCGGCACGTGGCCTCTCCACTGACTTCACCACTTCCGAATTTTAACATTTCTCTTTTTCACCCTGGATTTTTAAACGATTTAACTGGGTTGGAATGATGAATGCAAACAGACCTAAACCAAGCCCTTGAAATACTGTATCTGAATGACAATATTATGGCTACATGAAAGAATTACACCTCAAAAATCCACAAACTTCTGAAGATTCATATCATAGCATCAGGCTGAAACTGAATTTGAAACAGACTTTCTATTCAACCCAGAGACAACAAAGACACTATTTCCCGACAGAAATTCCGGAATCCTCAAACAAGATTTCTATGAGCTCTAAGGAACAGCACGTAAAACTAACAGAAAGCTTCAATGAGGGGCACGTTTTTGGAGTTTTGAGGGGAAAGAAAGCCCGTGTACCCAGAAAAAACTGGGCAGATTACCCGTCGTAATGCACTTGAGGGACCACCCCCAACAAACTGCTTCATCACCTGAGGAACGGCCAGGTTGGATGGGTCAGACCAGGCACTGAGAAGGGAGAACCTGAAGCGTCCCTAATGCTGAGGCCTTCAGAAGTAGAACTCGGGTGTGCATGTTGCTCTTTTAAGGAGAAACCTGGATTTCAGAGTTTTGGCTGTGTTCTTTGGAAGCACTGCAATCAATTCCCGTACAGGTGCTCGGTTGTAATTGTCCCTCTAGCGACCAGGGCAACTCCGACTTCCATCACAAGCTGACTTGCTGTTAAACAAGCAGACACCCAGTAGGCATCCACTGTGTTCACTTGTCTGTTCCATCTTCTGGTTTTAGCACCTAAGTTTTCCTTTGGGGAACCATTCCTCTACCCACTCCTAGATGGGCCTCATCTGACCCAACAGCTATTATTAAGTCCCCATCAGGGCAGTGTGTCCCTCAGGTTCAAGGATGTGTAGACAGCCTGAGTTTTGCTGCAACCATTGTGGACGAGGTGTTCCTTTCATTGCAGTGGGGCTGAGACATAAACCTAGGCTTTCTGACCATCTTTGTAATCCTATCTGATTAGAACCAACCCAGAAGGAAGCAGAGCGAGTGACAGATCCCCGATAGCATTCCATCAGCTATAGGTTCTATACACCTTCTCAACCGGCATTTGCCCAAATTCCCGGACAAACCACCTGGGATGCGTTTAGTAGTTCACCTGGCCTCTCCCCTACAAGTTCTGATTCCTGGATCTGGTCTGGAGCCCAGTGGTCTATGTTATTTCAAAGCAAAGAAGGTCACGTTTAACATTCCGTTTGGGAACCACTGCCTAGGATGACTTGAGAAAGCCAGTCAATAGCCCTTTTTGGCTGAAATTAATTTGAGGCTGTTTCGGTCCCTTGCAGACCAAAGTCTTTATGATATAATGAGGGTCTTTTGAATACTGCACCTTTCCCGGAATTACCACATTTATCATTTTTTCATAGTTTTAAAGATATTAAAGCCTTTCAACTTTAAAGGATAGTTTAAAACCTGCCAAGTATGAGACTTTAATGACTTAAGTTACTGACTAGCCCTAAAAATCCATAAATAAAAGATGCCCCAAATCAACCTTTTACAGTTGTATAATTAGACTTCCTTACGTTCCTTAATACTGTGACAACATTTGGCAACTGTCATCGATTTTATTGTCTTTATTTGGCATTCTTCTGAAACGTCACAATCTCCTGTGTTTCATTCCTTCTAACGTCTAGAAATCAAATAGGTTAAGGAACTTCGGCTAATAGCCAAAAACAATGTTAACAACAGTTATTAGCTCAAAGAACTAAAGGGAAAATGAAATGGTTTTCACTCATAATATGTTAATAAGGCTAAATCCAAAGGCAGTTATTTGATAAGAACAAGCACAATAATGGCAAGACAAGTAACTTTACTGAATGGCATCACTTGAAATCATAGTTCCTGTAGCTCGTGTATGATCACTAAGGTTTACACTCATCACGCTTGCAAGCAACGTGTAAAGGTGTTCTCATGGCATACAATCACTCATTAACTTCGAGCCTGCTCTTTGCAAAATTCCCTGAAAAGTCCTGCAATTGTGTAGATGTGAATTATTACAATTATCAACTTCACAAAAACACAGACTTCTTAGTCTGCATTTTCTTACAAGTCAAGGATTTCCAGTCTTATACTGTTAATTTTGAGGTTGCAGCATTTCCTGACAGTTTTACTCTGAAGTTCGTAAGTAACCCAAATTTAGCTTTTATAAATGGAATTGTGTCCTCTGAGTGTACTCTCCAGCAGTTTTAAAAAATATAATAAATGGAAAGAAAACGCATATGCTTTCAGTAAAAACAAAAACTCACTGTTATATTCAAATAAGATGACAATCACTGCAATTTTATTTTATAACAAATGGCGTGATGTCCCAGTTGCAAAACAAAAAGTAACGTTTATATAGACTACTGGCCTCTTTCATTAAGGAGTCTTAAAATGTATCTTTGGACAGAAATTTAAAACTTTCAACTACCTTCTTTTTTTTTTTTTTTTTTTTTTTGCGGTACGCGGGCCTCTCACTATCGTGGCCTCTCCCGTTGCAGAGCACAGGCTCCGGACGCGCAGGCTCAGCGGCCATGGCTCACGGGCCCAGCCGCTCCGCGGCATGTGGGATCTTCCCGGACCGGGGCACGAACCCGTGTCCCCTGCATCGGCAGGCAGACTCTCAACCACTGCGCCACCAGGGAAGCCCTCAACTATCTTCTTTTTTAACCCCCATAACACCTAGCCCCAAAAATGAAATAAAAATAAGCCTATTTCTCCACAGTCTCACGCCTTCCCTATACCTTGTATAGGTTATTTAATGGCAGCTTCTTCTTTAAAATGAGATCATCAGACGCTCAAATAAAATCCTACCGTACGATTGTACTGAGCCTCCACTTTATGCCTTTTCTCTCCTTTAAATTCAAAATAAATATTTCAAAAATAAGGTTAATATAGCCTTACAAGTAGGACTTGCTCACTCCTGAAAGCAATTTCAAGTAAATCCCAACTTTTCCAATATTTTAAGAGTCTGTTTATAATACAAAGCATCTTATCCACATTTTTTTTCAAAACAAAAAATCCTCACAACCTATTTATGAGAATCAAACAAGATAAAATATAAAATCCTAATTTTTACCTATAAAATAAAAATAAGTCAGTTAATAGCACTGTTAGAAATAAGACTCTAGATCTCCTAATTTCCTTCCCAAGTTTCACCTGGAAAGATAACAGTTAAAAAATAAAAGCTTCAAAAAATCCCAAAGTTATAATTTCACAAAGAAAACAAACCGCTACATCTTGTCTTCTTCCTGTAGGTTAGAGGTAGTAAAGGTGATTTGACAGTGACAGGCTGGGCTCTCTGTGAACGCTCTGGCCAACGAGGAAAGCCAGTTTGTGGGCATACTGGCAAGGGGCAGGAACACGGATGATGCCCTTCAGCGGGAAAAGAAAAGGTTCTGTTACTCTGAATCTAGCTCTCTAAACTGAAACCTCGGTATTAAACTGTAAAAGCCTTAGACAACATAGCAATTCCATTTTGAAAAATGAATCTCATTGACGTGAATAAACATTGATTAAAAAAATACTTACTGGCCAGTTATAATAGATATGACATAGCTTGTAAGTTAACCTCTGTATGTGGTCTGGCTTCAGGCCACTGCTGTCATAGATGACGTTGTAATGTGTGGGAGCAACACTGCCGCTTCTCACTGCCTGGCTCACGATAAAGAAATCATACCTGGAAATTACAAAAGAAAGAAACACACGGGTGTAAGGCTCATCTTTTTGAAAGCTAAAATTAAGATGATTCAAGTTTCTTACAGTGAAAAGATCCGGTATACTAAAATGTGACCTAATCTTCTCAAAACATAATATGCTTCCTTGAATTCAGAACTTGTTATTCATGAACCATTTTGGAATGCTTGTGTGTGAAAGAGGTTTAAGATACTACTATTATTTATACTTTTAAATATCTATCATTGATGCCTCGGGGCACTAGCAAACATTTGACACGGCTGCTAACTATGACGGTGCCACTGTGCCGGGTCACTGTTTCCACTCCACATCTGGGGGAGACGACTGCACAGCAACAGGCTCTAGAATCAAGAACCAAGTAGTGCAAACGTAAAGGAACATCAGGGTTTTTGTTTGTTTGTTTTGTTTTTTCATTTTTTTGGTACCAATTAAACATCAATCCAGAGATATTGTAATCTGACCTGATACAGATATTAAGAAATTAACTGTAATTTATTATGTCCATTGAAACTAGACAAATTTTAAAATCAGAATTGATCTACAACAGATTACGGTTATTTAGCAAAATGAGGGTTTCAGAAATGTTAAATGACTTGCCCAAAAGAACAGACAAATCACAAAAGAGCTAGAATCAAAACCTGTTCCCAGTTTAAGCACGTTATTATCGTTCAAAGTGGGCTTCGCCAAGTATCTGAGTAGTAACGGCAGCTGTTAAGTTTTAAAGAACATCTAGGGCTTCCCTGGTGGTGCAGTGGTTGAGAGTCCGCCTGCCGATGCGGGGGACACGGGTTCGTGCCCCAGTCCGGGGGGATCCCACATGCCGCGGAGCGGCTGGGCCCGTGAGCCATGGCCACTGAGCCTGCGCGTCTGGAGCCTGTGCTCCGCAACAGGAGAGGCCACAACAGTGAGAGGCCCGCGTACCACCAAAAAAAAAAAAAAAAAAAAAAATCTAGTAAAAAGTAATCAAATTTTTTCATACTTTATACTTCAACTTGGATTTTACCCAAATTGTTAAAAAAAAATTATGTCTTTAGGTCAATGTTACACCTGAGCTTTGGTTATCAGAGTAGTAGTAACGTTAGAAGTATCATGAGGCCACTCTGAATCATTAAAGAGATCCTACAGGAAATGAAATTGTAATATCTTAGTTACTATCTTAGCCATTCTGTCTTCCTCCTTCAACGATTTTCCCCAACAGGTTAGAATCCTTCTGATAACTAACACCTGCCTGAGAGAAAGACACAATCCAAGATAATGCATCTTGAAATAAAAATGTCTATACATTGTCAGATAACAGGACTAAACAGAACCAAAATCTGTATTATCATTTGTCTACATAAATTTAGTACAGTAACGCCTCATCTACCTAAGGTTCATACAGGAGAAGCATTCCACATTTAAACTTTGCACCTAGGCTGACACTTTACCCTGATTAAAGTTGCCCTTTTTAAAAAGAGCTCCAAAAATGTATATATGAAGACAAAAGCACCACAGCTGTTCACTCTCATGAAGAGGGCGTTCATGTGGACTGACCAATGACTTGCCTTCGTGAACATGACTTGCTGCCTTGTACTCCATTCCCCACAAAGGGGTTTTCGAGGAACCAAATTTCGTGAGTTTACAGTTGAACCCTCGTGTGCTAATAAGATCATTACCGTGTGCCCCTGAAGGTTCTAGCTGGCTTTCTTACAGCAGAGTGCAGCTCCCGGTTACATAAAAAGTGTTTGCTCAGAAGCCACTTTTCTACCTGCAACTGTGTTTCAGATGACACTTTCTGACCTGTGGGTAACTAAGTGCATTACAGATCTAAAAATTTTGATTGGAAAATAACCATCTATGGATGAGGTTACATATGTAAAAAAAAAAAAAAAATGCAAAAGCAATCTAGAGCAGCTGTTCTTAAACTCAGGCTGTATAACTAATACCACAAACAATAACCCGCTTCCCCCAGAGAGAGATGGCACAGAAACCTCTGTTCACCATTTCAGAGACTAAGTAAATCATGGGCATTATTAGATCAAACTAATGAAAGACTTTAGTATTTATAAGAAATAAAATATAAGAACTATCAAGTAAATGTGTTAAAGGTGATAAAGTACAGAGCCTATGCTAAAGAACAAAACAGAAACCAATCTTCATCTAATACAGAACTTACCATTCTGGTCTGGTAACCTCTACATCAATAACTGTTCCAGGAAGTGGATTTTGAAGTCTTCCTCCAGACTGAGCAAAAAATCTGGCGTTCACTCGTTTCTTCACCACAATGACCGTTAGTCTTGGGCTTAAGACGGTGATGAATGTAACTGCATTTAGTCAGTCATATTTTCAGGGCACTGAAGCATTCATACATTCATACACTCCATTTAAAAGGAAACGCACATCCCTCTTGGGGCATACTAGCTATCCCAGTTGTGAAGGAAGATTCCACAACTTGTAAGGGCGTGGAGTTACGGCCAGGAAAATACTGTGAGTAGAAAATAAAATGGCATATTTGGGCCCTGTGACTCAAGGTCATGTAGATGTTTCATCATTAAACCAAGCATATGACATACCTGTCTCACGAAAATGTTGAACCCAGCATGTTTTTAAAGTTAACAGTTTGAAAGCCTTTTCGGTGGGCATTTTCTTCTATGTAGAAAGTAAGATATTAACTCTCAAATCTTTGACAGGTAAGCTAATTTGAGCAGTCTCAAAGCCTAATTTCCTGCCTTTCAAAATGACTGGCTGACAACATATCGGGGACCTCTTGTCTCTCCCGGCTCAGCCACTCCTCAGCCCGCCACACAGCAGTACCAGAATACTGCCGTTTCCCCCCTCCCTCCCCAGCCCAATTCTGCAGGTGGTTTCCCATGTCAAGACTGAACTCCTCTGGCCTAGGGAGCTTTCAGCTCTGTGTCACGTTCGATCCACTGCCTCTGCAAGCCTTTTGACTCTCCTGAGGGCAGCCCTGTAACTGCCAGTATGCATTCAGCCTGAATACCCTTCCTATCCATCTCTTAAAGGTTCATTTCAAGTTCACTGTCTGACACAGTCACACTGTATACACACACCCACTCGGGAGTAACTGAATTAGAGCACGTTAAGCACTTCGCTCGGTGCTGGCACGTAATAAGCCTCGACTGTTATGATTTTCAGCGCCTCAAGTTTCCGGTGCTCTTTTTCCAGCTAGAACATTAGTTCCTTAAGAGCATAAATATACTGTATTCTAAACCTGGGAAGCAGAGGGCTTCACATGCGGTATGGACCTGGCTGGTAATGTCTGACTTGGGTAGGTCGTTCACAACACACTGTCTGGACTGATGGTCTGAAAGATCCCCAGATGGGAACTTCTGTTCAGTCATAAACTTAATGTGCTCCTTCACGGTAGAAGTAACCAAATATACAAGGGGCAGGAAGGCGATTCTACTTAAGTAAATGGAAGAAGTTTTTAGGAATATCACCATCTCCATGTACAATAGACCTCTCACTGCCCAGCTACAGCACATCTGGGTATAACAGAGCCACAGTCTCAGGAATCAAAAGACAAAGTGGGGCTTCCCTGGTGGTGCAGTGGTTGAGAATCCGCCTGCCAATGCAGGGGACACGGGTTCGAGCCCTGCTGTGGGCAGATCCCACATGCTGCGGAGCAACTAAGCCCGTGCGCCACAACTACTGAGCCCGCGTGCCTGGAGCCCGTGCTCCGCAACAAAAGCCACCGCAATGAGAAGCCCGCACACCGCAGCGAAGAGTAGCCCCCGCTCACCGCAACTAGAGAAAGCCCGCGCGCAGCAACAAAAACCCAACACAGCCGAAAAAAAAAAAAAAAAAAAGTCAAAGTACACTAAAGTGACTCTTTGATTTGCTCCTATACCAAACATTCTAAATCAACTAATCCATGACGCATCTTTATAAAAAGTTAACATCAACATTTCAATTAAAAAACGAATAGGACAAAACAGAAAGGATAAAAAACAAAAAGGTAACTACAAACATTACAGCCCAAACTCTGCAACTCTTCGAAGTGAGGAGCAATTCCTGGGTATTGTTTTACTTTGCAGACAGCTCCAAACTTGTTTCTAGATGCATCACCTACTGCTTACTGAGCGCTTACTGGGCACTGTGTGAAGTACATTAAACACCCTGACTTACTCCTTTCATCAACCTTGGTTAAGCTGCCGCCCGTTTCACAGGTGAAGGCAAAGCTGGGATTAACCCGACTGATTTCAGACATACGGCTCCTGACCACTGATCTCTGCAGCCGCCAAACAACGGCGCGATGCACACCGTGAAACCTACTTCGTGCAACCGTCTGTTATACACTAGTCCAAGCGATCGATCTAAACCCTCCTTCCCTGCAACGTGGGTTCCTATTCGCTAAAGGGAAGCTGAGCAGGAAATCCCAGCCTCCTCAGGCCCAGTTCCACCCCCCTGTAGAGGAGGACCCTGTTCACAGATACTCACTTATAGGGCTAGAGTCTCCTCTTTGAGAACTATTGCTGCCAGTCCTTCTGGGACCCAACCCAAAGGGCTCAAAAGACTCAAAGAACCAGAGATGCAGGCCCCAGCAGGGACAACAGTGTTATGTTCCCAGTATCCCAAATATTCAGCCTAAGGAAATAAGATGAACTTGCACTATTACCTCTACTCTTCACTTCTTGAAATTTTCTTTTTCTCTAGATATGAGAAAAAAAGCAGCTAAGACTAGAAAATTCTGAGTGCTAAAGTAGTAAACAACTAAAAAAATACCTAAGAAAGCAGTGGTCCATCTGAGCCCTTCCTCTACTCCCTTCCACCACATCACCCCTCCCCAGAAGGACAGAAAATCTAAGGGAAAGAACACAATTTAAGGCTTACAAAACTTCAAAAACCAAAATAAAATAAATACCATTATTTTAATGAGAAAATACAAGCACTAGGGATTTTAAGATGACAGGAAAGAACATTAACCTTCATTTACAAAGTATTAAAAAATGCCTATTAGCATTTTAATCTGAAACACAATTACTTCACAAGAGATAAAAAACACCCCCGACATGCTCTGAGAACTTACTGGCATAACGATCTCATTTTGAGAAACGTGGAGAATCAACACTTAGAAGGGGCCTTTCAGAATCTGGCCAGAGAAGACTTGGAAGCACTCTGCAATTCAGCTAGAAACAAGCTCTTAATGCCCCTCCCATGGGCCTATAAATCACAGCGAGCCCAAGTACAGCCAAATGACTTTCAAAATCCCTCATTTTTTATAATGATAACAAATACCGGCTGAAAAAGTCTGGCAAAAATAATCAGTGTTTAAACATGCACGTGCAAGCACATATAAACAGGTCTCCTGGATTTTCTAAGTATCCTTAAAAATCAAATCCACAAATCTTTAATACGTTATGCGCTCAGCTCTTACTAAACAGTCCCTGATCTGGACTTCCTTACAATCTGATAAAGAAAACAGCAAAAGTTAAACAACGTAACTTATTAAAACAGCTGTCTTGAGATGGTATGCAGTTTACTGCCAAATAGCACGAGCAATGACCTCTGTAGGAGAGCAGAGGAAGGCGAAGCCCAGTACCGCTTTCAAAGGAGGACATGGGCAGCGCTCAGGTACGAGGAGCACTAGCTGCCCTGGGTTCTGCAGGCCGCCTAACAGGGCGAAGTGGAACCATCTCCCCTGTGACACCAAACACACGCCCAACATCTTACCCACCAAGCACCAGTCCAGCTGAGTTCACACAGAAATCAAACAAGCGTTCATGGTACAATGAGGTAGAAACAAAGTTAAGACTATCTGGAATACATATTCCAGTAACCAATTCTGTGGATGCCTACGGCTGTACTGGGATAGTCAGACCCTCGTACTTCAAGGCTCTAGGAGAGAAAAGGCGGCGGCAGACGATCGGTAAGGCATCTCCATGCGTCATTCCTTGAAGGAGCTCCCGCTCTACATTTCCAGCCTGCCCCTCCTCCACGAAAAATTCTCCACAAGACACCCCCCCAACCCAAACCTCTTCCATTACCTCAAGCCTGACCGCACCTGTAAGGTTAGATTCTCACCGGTTTACCCTGTGACATTATTTTCAAAGATACAAAAGTGTAATTTTATAAAGAGAAAATGATTACATTTTGCATGCTTACTTGTAACCTCTACCAACAGATCTTAGGCAATCCAGAAACTGTGGTACTTCATAGTTCACCAACGTTTTAAGCTGACCGTCTCCTACGCCATCCCGATACACGATAATTCGACTAGGCATGTATTCATTGCAGCTATTCCAAGCCCTCAGAGCAGCTGAAAGAAAGCCAGACAAGTGTTAACTACAATAACACAGAACAAAAATGTGCTTCTACCAAATTCTGGGCACAGGATTTTATCAGAAACATAGCTTTAAGACAATCTCTTGAAGACTCTAATTCACAGGGCAGACGGAAACCACAACAGGAGACTCACCTTGCAAGCAGACTTTGAGCCCATCTACTAGCTCTTGCCCTCTATCTTGAAATACACAGCGAGAGAACCAGCTATTCAGAGAAAAAACATGGCCGTGGTGAGAATGCAACTGTCTAGAAGTTCTTCACTTTTGAATCATGCTATATCTATGTTACCCTTAGCCATTCATGTTCTTTAACTTCCTTTTTGAAATCTTAAGCAGAAGGGTTACAAGATACAGGAAATCTTCATAAAGCTTTCTTTCATTATAAATCAGTCCCATAATTCCATCACTGAGAAGAAAATAAAATTTAAGCCAGAGCTGCCTCCTAAGTTTACACCTCAAAACACACAGAACAGGCTTCCCTGGTGGCACAGTGGTTGAGGGTCTGCCTGCTACTGCAGGGGACACGGGTTCGAGCCCTGGTCTGGGAGGATCCCACATGCCGCAGAGCAACTAGGCCCATGAGCCACAACTACTGAGCCTGCGCGTCGGAGCCTGTGCTCCGCAACAAGAGAGGCCGCGATAGTGAGAGGCCCGCGCACCGCGATGAAGAGTGGTCCCCGCTCGCCACAACTAGAGAAAGCCCTCGCACAGAAACGAAGACCCAACACAGCCAAAAATAAATAAATAAACAAATGTGGGGTTTAAAAAAAAAAAAGAGTATTATTAAAAAAAAACACAGAAGCACACTCTTACTACTATACTCTTGATAAAAGATACTTTTCTAAAAGATAAAACACCTTGAAATATGCCCATTAGTAACGCTAACACATCAATGCTTCAAGTTTCATTCTTCCTATTCTTGGCAATTCTATTAGTTCTAAGAAAAGCACTGAAAAATAATTTCACTATGTTGAAATACAAGTGACTGGGTAAACTCAAGTGGGTTTTCCAAAATAAAGTTAACATGACAACTTGAAATTACATTCAGTGGTCAATAAAATTATTAAAGAAGTTTTTAGAGACAGTCACATTTAAAGAGATGCATCCTCCCCGCAAATACAAATAATAAAATAACCTGAAACGCAATCTGACCGCTACATCAGGTTAAGGGCCAGTGAAAGACATTAAAAATGGTAGGGTAGCTAATAACTGGTTTCCTTTTCTAACTTTTCTCTTTTACTGGATCTAACGTAAGAGAAATCAAGGTAAAGAATTAACACAACCCCTGTCCTCCCCAGACACTGGCCCCTGGACTCGTGGGCTGTGTTGCGTATGTCTACAGTTAATCTGCGGCTACCAAAGCCCACTCACCGGGTCATCCCTTCATTGATGCTTGCTACAAAGCCCGCAATTGACCTCCGTCCAGCTGCGGTGTCATGGTAACAATCAATGCCAACTATCATGGCGAGCTTCAGCTTCAACAAAAACATCGTAATGTTAGATACAACAGAATACCAGCAGTATTTAAAAAATCCATTTTTCTTAAATAACAATGAAAACTTTTATCCACCAATTAAATCAAACTTACAGGCATATCAACGCTCCAAAGCTCTCCTCCCATCTTGCAGTTCATCTGCAGGGCGATCTTTGTAGCAATGGCCATGACAGTCTGTTGTCTGCCTAAGGTTCGGGCCACCACACACTGACTTGGAGTAGGGCAATCTGTACATAAGTACTTTTTAATAGCATCATATTTGTCCTTCCGACTGCTTGACAACAGGCAAACAACCTAAAAATGAACAAAACGCCCTCATTACAAAGAATTAGGAAACTGATAATTAAGTTCAAGGAAGAAGACAGGAAACCAAACCCACAAAATCACTGACTTTACTATTCATCTCTGCCATGTAGCTAGTAAGTATGACATTAACTTTTAGCTAATGCCCATCACGTTCAACTAGGTAATAGATACTAATAAAGAAAGCACGTTAAGCCAATCATTCAAAACTGGAGAACTTAGTTAAAAATGCTCTACTGCCAGCTTGGAACACTGCAGGGGGAGGGAATAGGGCAAAACAAGTTAGTGGTAGCCTGTAGGTGGACAAATAAAAGATTTCCTAAAATGCTCACGATTTTCTTACTCATGACCCACCGAGAATCACGGCTTTTAAACTTTTAAAGCTCTGGCTTGAGAATATGATCAAACTATGAAACTTCCTAGGAAGTCCATGGGCACTGCTGGGGAAGCTGAAGCACCTGACCTAAGCAGACCCCTGCCCCAAACGGGAAGGTGTTGGTCAAAGGGCACAAGCTTCCAGCTAAACGCTAAGCTCTGAGCACCTACCGTACATACAGCACGGTGACCACAGTTAACAGTACTGTATTATATACTTGAAGGTTGCTAAGGAAGTGGATCTTGACTGTTACCACCACATACACAAAAAGAACTGTCATTATGTGAGGTGATGGAGGTGTTAACTAACCCTGTGTGGTCATCATTTCACAATACGTACACGTATCGAGTCATCACGCTGTACACTTAAAACTCACACAATGTTACATGTCAAGGACATCGCAAAACAGCTGGAAAATCAACCAACCAACCAACCAACCAAGCCACCCACACCTGCCCAAATTCTGAGGATTCAAGTTTAAGTTTTGGAGCTGAATCCAGCTCTTTAACTCATTGCTGTCTTCTCCAATTTATATTCTCAGATTCTTATCTTTCTTTCCATGGCCCCCAATAAAATCACTTTCCTACCCTAGGTGTCTCTCTTATTCCAGACAACCTGATAGCAATTTGGCTGTGGCGTTTAAGTATGAGATAAAGGACTAAAAGGAATCCATTAGAAGAAGCCAATTCATTTCTTGGGTTTAAAGTAACACAGATATGCTGTTTATCATTAAATTTGTCTTTGCCACCTCATTCATTATACTTAAGTGTAACCACAGATACCCTAACTATACTGTGTGTGCTGAACAGCTAGGTACTGTTTTTCACTCTTGTGCCTTTTCTCCCCCCAGATTTTCTAGAATAATTGAAGCGTCTGAGTCCCGGTAAATTCGAGATGGCTTTGCTGTTCTCCACCCCCTGCTCACTGTTCACAGTGCACAACAACAGCTCCTAGGCGCACAGGTAGAGCCGCATTAACTCAGCCATCTTAGGTCAAGCACGTATTTCCTGACCGGTTTGGGAACCTAATTATCACATTTACAACAACGGACTCAAGTTCTAAGACTTACAACAACTGATTCCAGGTCAACTGCCTCCACATCACGTAGCTACTTACTATCTGGGTGTCTGACGTGACCTTCTGCTGTAAGACTCTTAAATAGGCCTCAGTTCTATCGTCCACTTCAATCCTGGAATGGAAATACGTGATCAACATTCAGAAAGAAACAAAAACCGTACTGTGTGGTAAAGGTTCCTACAGATTATAACACACAAAACACTTCTGTATAAAACGTGAAATAAAACACCAGGCGCAGCCGTGCAGTCAAAAGGCTGCTTCTAACTCGCAGGAGCGCGAGTCTGAGCGACAGTCCGGCCCATCCTCCCTCCACCCTCAGTGACTCAGGTACAGTTCTGCGTCCACCTTACAGGGAGCTGTATCAGACCTCTAAGATCATCTCATGTTTCTGATAGCTTTAGTAACAGTTTGAGTTCCCACACCCTCCAAATGACTGCTAATCAATTTTCAGAGTAGAAATGACTTGATAAACTTACATTACTGCTTTTTTCATTTGTATGCCCATGGCTGGTGTAACTTTAAATAGATTTTGTATCAACGCATTGGCTGCTTCATAATTTCTTCGAGTATAGATCAATAGCCAGTTATCTAGTGGCTTAACACTAATTAATGGTGCACCTCTTGTTTCCTTTGACCAATCTGCAAACTGTGGACTGTAATCAAACTAGAAGAAAGTTCAGAGACACTGTAAATTCCATTGTAAGTTCTCGGTGATAAAGCCAGAAAGTCTTCAATAATTCTACCGTGGCATAGTCTAAACCTCGGAGTACTACTCTTAAATTTGAACTGCAGTGACAGACGAAATGCCCTTAGTGAGGGAAAAAAGATACAAAAATGTACTCAAAGGGTTATGTCAACTTTATTTAAAATACATTCATATTAACAGCTGCCACTCAAGTGCCTACCTGCCTGCACCAACTACTCTAAGTATCTCAAGCTGCGGTCTTCTTAACCTTTCTACACTCTTACAAGGATAAGTGTTATTTCCCTCATGATAAAGATATTAAAAAATGAGGCCTTATAAGCTAAGCAACTTTATGACTGAGGTGTCGGATACCGAAAGCACGCTGTGAAAACATCTGACGGCAAGGCAGAAAGCTCACAGACTCAAAGCACAGTGACCCTAGAAATATTGACCATAGAGGAAAAAACCCAGTGCTTTTTACATGTCCTACTCACCTCCGCAACACCCCTTATACAGGAATATATATTAACTACAAAGGGTAATAAAAACAATTGCAATTAAAGTATTAAGCTACATGATTAGGTTGTTATTCAGAGAACATTTAGAAGACAGAAGAGCACAGCTTTTTACAATTTGGGTACTTGTAGTGCTTCAGTGACACCAAAACATATTTTTTGAATACTTGCCTTCCTTTTCTGAAGACAGAATATAAAAGCCATCACAATATTTAATATAGATCCCTAACAAACAAGCGGTCCATGCAAAAATGAAGCCAAATAAATTGGGAGCTTTCCCTGTAAAAAGATCACTTTAGTGGCAGACGAAATACCAACCCATTCAGATACTTAGACTTCTACTGTACCTTAATTTAAGTAACTTAGCTCATTCTAAAAAATTAAGCCACCTTTTAGCTAAGCCTCACGGACGGCCTGAGGACCAAGCTGCAGGCTTCACCCCCTCTGTGCTCACGTCAGTGGACCGTGGAGGTGCGGGGGAGGAGAGGGCTGCCCTGGCATGAACTAGGGTGTGCACTCCTGCTCGCTCTGCTGGGAGTCTAACCCAAATCTGATGGACGGACAAGTTAAGAACTGCCTTACTGTTCTTCCACCCTGATGGATCTTCTCTGCTTGCAGAATTCTTCCTGAGAAGGTCAGTAAGCTGGAGTCGAAGCTCAGACCCCAGTCTCGAAGCTCCCTCTGCACGTTATCATCTCTGTGAATTTAACATATTTACATATGCCTCTAAGTGTAAAGAGAGAGAAGGAAAACTAGCGCACACAAGCAAACAGAGACCCGCTGCAACCTACAACAGATTTCTCTCAGGACTAAAACCCCGCCGAGAACGCTAGGAAACCCAGACGTACAATCTATTTTTCTCTCCTCCCAGCTATGTTTCCCTTCATGATATCCTTTCATTTAACATTCCTGATGCCCAAACTATCTCCTCCTCAAAGTAAACAAAATGTTACAACAAAGAGAAAAACACAGACTTGTCCCAAACAATTTTGCTTTCTCTTCTATTCTTTTTCTAACAGAAGAATTAGAAATACCACAGGCTACAAGGTTGAATTATTCCCTGACAAACAGCAGCCTCACTTAGAAACATGAAGAACCCACCCTGAATACTGCAAATACAGAGCGAAACAAAGTTACCTTCTGTCACTCCTCCAAACCCCCGTAAAATAAAGAACTGAACTGAAGCCGCATCCCAGTGGAGCAGAGATGACTTACTTATGAATGTAATCAATCAGTCTTCCTACTTCACGCTGCCTTTGTTCTGGAGTTAGTCTTGTATGAACAGCCAAGTCTTTCATCACATTAAAATCATTACGCATTTTATCAGTTAGACCTTTAAACAAAATGTTTAAAGGGATACGGTTAAAGAAACAAGAATCGTGTCTAAGTATCTGGAGTGTCAGGTGGTGGTGAGTGAAAGAATTCTGAGGAGACAAAGCAGCTTTAAGGGCTTTTGAGGGGACGGAGGGTGTGAAGGAATGTTTAGTGACTTCTAGAACAGACGGGGAAAATAAGCTTTGTGGTTTCATTCCAGTAAAGAAAAGTCAGCAGTACCTGTGAGGTAGCAGAGCTCAGGGATAAGCAACGCAGGGCCTGGTGATGTGCCTCCGGGGCCTCTCCTTCTCTTCGGCTGACTGACCAAAACTGGTTGCTTCAGGTCGGTGATTTCTTGGTTATATTGCTATTCAAGGGAAGAAAGTATCACTGTTCACAGTAAATGCCTTTAGTCACACGTCATTTTGTAATGGACGATAAAAGTTTTTTTTTTTTTAATTAAGAACTGATGCCAACAGCAAGGCTAGTATCAGTTTCCAAGTATAAAAATTGTCTTTTTAATCCTACTAAACCCGGTTGTGATTTATATGCTCTGCTGAGTACCTCATCTTTTCTCCTAAAAACTTAGATGGTCAAGGACAGTAAGGCTCTAAGTTTTGACTTTCAGTCACAGTTCTATTTACTTCATGTTTTGACTTCTTGGTTTAGAAACAGCAGTCTGTGTAACTCCAAGTCTTCACCACAGTGTAATTCCTCTAAAACTACTCTTATTATAGCGAGGACTAGCTTGTGAAAGTCGCCTCACTATGAGAATAAACGGTGGAAGGAGGGGGTTTGCACACTACGGGACATTTTTCATTAGGGAAAGTTTCTCCTTTGAAGCTGAACTTCCATTTAGTGCTATTAAGATTCCCCACATGTAATCACCATCTAGGGTAAGTTTTTACAACCCGTAAAGAGACCAAAAATGTTGACGCTTAGAGTCTAACAAACGTGCGAGACCGGCTCTCCCGCCTCCAGTTCAGCTCTGCAATTCGAGACCGCGCAGACTTCTCACAAGTTGTCTTCCCTAGAGCTCCTGGCCCTGTGTCTTAAAGACCCTGTTTCCATCATCTCTTGTATCCTCCCCTACCATCTTTTACTAACCTGGTTAATTTAGTTCTAACTTTTTATCTTTAAAACAACCACATCTCCACTAAGCATACAGGACAGTAATACCATCATGGCCATTTCATGAGTCCCGGTCTCTCAAGAGACTACGGTACCTGACCGTTCCTTATTCCTATCGTACAGTCAAGGTCCTGGCCATCTATCATCATGAATTAAGAGACCATGAATTCTAGCTTGTCACTGACTTTGTCCTACATTCAACTCTTTACCAACCACCCACAGAAACGCTTTCATTTCAGACAAGAAAATTCCAAGTAGAACATGCGTATCTGACCTCTGCTCCACTTATCTGTCCCACTACTTTATTACGGGTCTATTAACGGTCACCCTGCTTACACGTCATTCACTTGGGCACATACACAGGTAGAAACGTGGTAGTAACTTCAAAGCGTTCCTATTCTCTGCTTCACCAAAGGGCTTTCAATGCAGTTCTTAATTACAGAGCTGTGGGATTTCCCGCCAGTTCTTTTAACATTTTCCCCTACGTATGAAAAACTAGCACTTTCATTTGTTCAATACTACTGTTAAACCTTTTCTTTTTAAAAGTGATGGACCATGGTCTTCCCTTCCAAAGGCCCTTCTCTCCCACTGAGTGCTTCCTAGACATTATCTTCAATACACAAGAACTAAGCCATCACTTACTACTCGAACTCCATTTCTGCTAGGAAGTTCTAAGAATACCTTGATTCTTTCAAATATTTCAAGCCCACCCCTTTGGATTAATTAGGTCTACTAGACACCTTTACCCCTGGTTGTGACAGACATCTTCCCTGAGGAAGTTAACCTAAGCTGAGATGTCACCCTAAGAGTCAAGCGTGCAGAGCCAGCGCTGGCAGGCAGAGGGAGCCCCGTGGCTGGATAAGGCGGCTGGGCAAGTGACAAGATGAGGACACATAGCGGCTACATCATTCAGGGTTTCACCGGATAAGGAAAAATGTGCTTCCTAACAAGACACAGGAGCAACAGGAAGCCACTTAGTTACTTTGGGTAGAAAGTGTAACATCAGATTTGTATGAGTTTTGAAATGGATCAGAAGTATAAGAAATGAAAACTACGAGACCAGCTGAGTGAGAGAGAGAAATGGGGCCTAGACAGGAGGTGGCAGTCACTTAGAAAAGGAGGAAAACGAAGGTACTTCAGATAAGCAAGGTAGGGTGATAGGGTCTGACAATTAGTTATACAAGGTAAGTTATACAAAGCATGGTGATCTGAGGTTTGAATTATCCATCATTCACCTGTTCATGCAAATACCTGAGTGCCTACTTAGGCACTGGGGCGTATATAAACTATAAAGTCCCTGACTTGGTGGAAGTGGTGTTCCCTGCTCTGATGAAGAGCGCCGCACAGGGCCAGGTTAGGGGGATATCACATGTTCAGCGCTGGTCACAGGTAAGGCATCTCTGAGACATCCAAGTATTCGGAACAAGTAGGTTGAGGCATGCCTAGGGCTAGAGATAGAAGCCTGAGACTTGCTAACACGTCACGTGTGAAGTCTTCACATAGACTGGAGATCACCTGGAGAGTGTACGTGTACAGTAACTGGGGAGCTGACGCAGAACCCTTAAGTATGCCAGCACTTAGAAGGTCCCTTAAGGGAGAATAAGCAGGCATGTGAGGTTCAATACTGGTCAGAGGCGGGGAGAATCTTCCCTGACTTCGCTTCAGGTTTAAATCAAACTTTCAACTGTGTCCTCTTTATATCTGCTGTTGGTATATACCAATTATTCCCATCTCTGATCATGATTATTAAAATGAACTACAGAAAAATGCCAAAATTCATTTCTCATAGAAACCTCTGACACCCAGAAGAATCTAGGTCAAACATGGTTGGATTCCTCAAGGAGTTTTCAGAGGCTGAAAACAGCAGTAGGGAAATCAAGCTGAAATGACCCTTGGCCTGTTTTCCTTTTGCCCAGAGTAAGACCAGTTCTTAATGGGACTTCTCAGAGAATCCTTTTCCTCCAGAGTGGTATCTGATCTTCTCACTCACAGGAGAGCAGCTGAAGATCAGGCAACAGTAGATATTCAGGAAAAAGACATTTCAAAGGTCACTAGTCGGATGTGTACTTTTGACACAAAATATAAACACATAATAGTTCATTTACTCCACTTTTTAGAAAAAGGAAATAATCTAGAGAAAGTAGGAAAAAATGAAATAAATTTTAGCCCTTCAAAGACAGGTTTTAAGATTTTAATTAATGTGTTTTCTTTAAATACTTTTCCTGCACGTTTAACAGAGCACATCAAATGGGATGAGACCTTCTAAGGATATAGGGGCAGATCTGCTTCTCTCTGAACGCTACAGCAATGTTCCGATGCCTTCCTGGAGAAACATTTTATTCTCTTCTAGTCAGTGGCTGCTCTTTCTTGCTATTTGTCTCTCGTGTCTTTGTCAGTTTAGTGATCACTGTGCCAAACAGCAAGAATCATCTTTATAAAACTGGGGCTGGGGGCCACCCAATAACCTGATCTAGCCCACATGAGACAAGTCTGTCTCACTCTGTCAGCATGTAAAACAAAAGTAAGAGTTAACCCATCTGCAGATTTATCACAACGGATGCTAAGGGTTCAAAGATCTCTAGCCCACGCCGCCAGATGAAGTTTAAAAGAAGTGCTGGCTACAGAGTAAGACACAGTATATGCTAAACTGTTAACTTGCACTGTTTTCCTACTGGCCCTCCACGTGCCGAAGTTCAAATGTAACCTTGTATTCTACTGCAGAAAAGGAACCAGGACCGGGCACAGCTCATTTGCTAACGAGCTAACTATGCCGTGACCGCCTTAGTAACATTTATAGACAGCTTCAAAGGCAACGTGTTCCATATGCACACCTGTTAGAAAATTCTACTGAAGATGCTTCAGATTTCTCCTAAGGTCTCAGCCCTTCCCAGTACGAAGATAAGAGTGCACAGTAGCACCTCACCTTCCTGTAGAGATTTCTCCTAAGGTCTCAGCCCTTCCCAGTACGAAGATAAGAGTGCACAGTAGCACCTTACCTTCCTGTAGTACTCTAAGAAGCTGACTTCAGAGCCGTCGGCTTTCCTGAAGGTGCTCTTTGGATTCTGGTCCCAGTCAATATCGTCTATTCTGTATGTTTTATTGTTATACCTATGGAGTTGAGATTTTATTGGTATTTGATTAAAATATGTAGAAATGTTATTAAAAAGAGGGGCTAGACACTATGTACTCTCTAAAAAATAAAATTTCAAGTCATTTGGTAATATACAATATTATGGAAAGATAAAGGGAAAATAATTTCTTAAAGACTATGCTATACACTAGATGGATGGGGAAGTTAACTGAACTATTAGAAAATAAAGTTAAAACTAAAAAGAATAGAAATCATTGGCTATTTCTCCTTTTAAGATGAGTATATTCCCCCAAAACTTTTGCTCTTGAGAAAAAGGTTATAAATATCCCTCCCGTTTTTGTGCTATTCCCACCTCTCAACTTAAACCCTACTTTCTCTCCATCTAACATTATAGGACTAGAAAGCCTCAATATCTTCAGACTTGTAAAATTATTTTGCATTATTAAAAGCCTTACTTGGTGAGAACAATTAAACCTATCAGCTCTTTAGCAACTTGTTCTTGAAATTTATGTTCTTCAGTTTGATGAAACAAGTTGAACATGAAATCTAAAACAGTTTCACTTCGAAGGACTTTATGACTGACATCAGTGCAAAGCATGATGTTATTTTCATACTGAAGAATAGAAGTAGTGAAGCCAGGCCAAATCACCAACCTGTCAAAGACGATGAATGCCATGAAGTGACCTCTATGAATATCCAAACGTGTTTTGTATGTATCAAGTTATGGTTTTCACATTATTAACTGGGTCAAAGTACAAGTCTTTGAGTACATTTACTTAGCTTCAGGTTTTACAGGGTTCCAGATAAAGACTGATCTTTTTAAGATCTTCAACAATGAATGTTTATAATAATATAATAACTTTATAGGTTCCATTTTAAATTTAATATACTAACTTTATTAAATTTTATTACTTATATTGATCTAAGACTTGAAAACTCTAATTGAAAGCATCTACATTTATTATAATAAACCTAAACCACTTGAGCTGCAATCCTGATACACTGCAGTAACTTTTGAAGCAATCGTCACTAGCTGATGAATTTTGTTACCTGAGAGCAAATACAAACTTTGTGTTGGATAAGTCTTTATGCTTTTCCCCCATGACAAATAAATATCACATGATTTTTTAAAATCCAAAAATTCTGGGATGTCTCCTTCATTATTTAAGCCAGGTTAAATGTCCACTTAATGTGATGGGTACCACTAGCGGCCAGAGTAAATCTGATCATTTCAAAACAGAGCATCACTATCAAAGTTTGTGATTAAACCTAAGGAACAGAAACTTTCCACTTCATACAAACCTATGATTTGGAATATCAATCGGGTCACTTGGGTTATAATAATTCCGTCCAATCTGCTGCAAATTCATCATCTTTAAAAGCCTAGAATTTGAAAGGTCAGAATAGAGAAATGAATATTGGTAAGTGTCTCTGACACTACAGTCACAATGGCATGTTGTTTAGGGCAGGAGTTGGCCAACTATGGCTCATAGGGGGCCACATCCAGCCTACCTGCTGTATGGCCTAGGAACTATTTTTTCTTTTTACATTTTTTTAAAGGTCTGGAAAAAAAATCAAAAGATTAACGATGCATGAATTATGTGAAATTCAAATTTCAGTGTCCATCAGTAAAGCTTTATTGGAACACAGCCATGATCATATATGTCCAATGACTGTTTCTGTGATCCAACAGCAGAGTTGAATAGCTGAGACACAGACCACATGGCCTGCAAAACCTAACATGTTTACTATCTGGTCCTTTGCAAAAAAAAGTTTGCCAACCCATCATTTACAGAAAAATAAATCTTCCATTACATTAATTCAAACAAGTATCCACCAAAATGGGTCAGTGACAAGTTATCTCATGACCAACTTAGGTAAATTACAAATCCAAGAATTACGTCTCACTATGCTCACGCCAAGCTCAGGCTCATCCAGATTGCTTCCCACTCAGCAGGGGGACAGCAGGGGCGGGGGGCCTTCACGGAACTTGTGCCCAACAACTTTGGGTTTGGAAAGCACAGCACCCACACTGAAGGCCAATCGTGGAGCACGCACTGTACGTGTCCTACGACGGAAGAAGTAAATCGGAACGGACCTAAACCCTGCCCTGCTTTCTGAACTGGCACCCCCTGTGGGACAGAAGGAATATAAAGTTAAAGTGCTGAGAGAACGTGTGCTCTTAACATAAGCTCAGATGGGATCTGAAAGATCTAATCTCAACACAAACAGGGAAGTGAAAGACATGACGCTCGCTTGAAGCAAATAAATGAGACTTACACCAGTACACTGCACCTAAAAACGATTAAAACTCAGGGTAACCCAGTGATCCTAGCCAACCATTGTAAAATCTAGGTACTAAGTATACAGGTACTTATTGTACATGTCTTTCAACTTCTGATTATGTTTAAGATTTCTTAATACAATGTTTAAAAATGCCAACATACCTCCTGAAAATAATATTGTAGAACTGCAAACAAGTTGGTGATGTGGGCGGGAGCTCATTTGTCAAGGTGACAGTTATCCTCACATGCTCTCCATTTCGGGTCTGACTAAAAACTTCGGTAACCTGAAGCCAGAGTGGTGGAAAACCAAACTTTTAATTTTGTTAAAATAGGGCCAATCACATAAGCCTGTTGAATAAGGCAACAGTGAAAAGTATGGAAAAGTTTTAGATTAAAAAAAAAAAGAATGCCTATGAGAAAAGAGTAAGAGAATGGGCGTGAGAAAAGAGCAATCAAGTGCCTTCTTATTACTTGACTGTAATCGTTAAGTCACTCAGGTGGATCTGAGGATGGTATAATAATGCCAAATACACCCATGGGTGTATTACAAGTCCTAAGAGACAGGAGACCACTGGGGTTTCTCTAAAGCTACCCCAGACTGTGGCAGTTTAGCTTTGAGGTAGAACTCCCCATCTCCCTCTCCCCAACCCGACAACTGAAATAACCTTGTGCTGTAGTCTTTTAGGTAAAAATAATATCGTTCCATCAAAAGCATGACACCTTCCAATTAAATCTTCATGTTGAAAAAGAAGAGCTGAGCGGAGTCTTCTGGCTTCCATCAACGGGTTATAGTCAACGTGATACTGATATAAGGCCCATTGGGGACGGGATGTCAATCGAAAATGGTTAGTGCTCAGCCTTACTATAGTACCTGAAGAACCTGTAAAAGTCAGTCACATTCAATTAATGAAATAGCAAGTTTATTCCTCCTTGAAATCTTCACTGCCATGACAAGGCAGACACAGTTCTGTAAGTAAGGGGTTAAAAGCAGCAGACAACACAAAAGTCCTCAGACATCTGACGCTGGAGACTGTTCCACTTAGGTAAATTACTAAAAGCATCCATTTAGAAATAAATCCTCCCTAGACTGAGTAATTTACAACCGAACCAATGAAATCTCTTTACAGCAAAGAGCTTTAAAAGAAAAAAGTGATCTATGTAATAAAACAACATTTCAGTGCAGCTAACGACATCTATAACCTATTTCAAAACCAAAAGGGAGAGAGGAAAATGCAAAAGCCATCCATGCAAAATCCTTGACCAAATGTGCTCCTTCACCCTAGTAATGCATCGTACAAATAAATACCGAAATTAAAGTGCCTCAATTCACTGTCCTGTGCACTTGAAAACTGTCCTCTTAGTAATTAACCTACCTGTTTTTGATTCTTTAACATGATCTAGGTTCTGTCTTGTATTCACACCAAGATCATGAAAGTCTCTACGACGACCTCCTCTGTCTGCTAATGATAACTCGTGAAATCCAGCAGATATCTGGAGTTCTTAAAAAAAAAAAAAGGAAAAAAAGAAAAAAATTATACATCTAAGTAATATGCAGCATGAAATAAAGCATGACGATTCCCAAAGTACTCTACTACCTGAAACCCAAAGGCTCCTGAGGTGCTAAAGACAGAGTGTAACAATCCCATCCGAATGTTCCAGGTAACTGCCAGCCAAAGGAGAGAACAGCTTCTCAGCCATAACCTCTTCCGTGAAGCCCTTCTTGTCACTGCCCTAGGCAAACTCAGCTCCTTCACAAGACATGTATACCTCTACAAGATCAAGACAACTGGAGTGATTCAAGAACTTAGGAGCACATGTGTATTGACTGGGTAATTATTTTTCTGTCTCTAGGTCTGATAACCACCTTGGGCCTTAATATCAGTATTTTTCACAATTTTTATGATGTAATTATAGCTGTAGGAATTGGTAGTTCATATGATTTAAATGTGCAACCTGAATTAGAAAACGTTAAGTCTAAAATGTAATTTCCTCACTAATTTCCCTTACGGACCAGCAGAGCAGATGGGATGGGCCTGTGTATATCCTGTGGTCATGACACACATCTACTGGGATAGGTTAACCATCAGTTCATGCTTACTTGTAAAAGCTGTGGCTAAAATATCCTAAATTATTAAGTCCTTTAATTTGCATGAAATATATTATGAAGTATCTCATATCAATAGTATGCTGTGGGCCAAAGAATGAACATGGGCTTTGTAGTCAAGTGTTAAGTTCTAGCTTTTAGTTAATAGGCATGTTGTCTTGTGTAGCAGAGACTACTGACTACCCAATAACCAATCTTTCATTCTTATTTTAAAAGTTTATTTGGGGAGTAATACAGCTAAAAGACTAGAATTTCCACCTTCCTTGCAGGTAAGGAGGGCCTAAGAGACTTATGCAGAAATTACCGGATGAAATGTCAGGGAAAGCGCCACAGGGGAGTCAATAGCTGGCTTTTCTGTTGTCCAGGCCCCTAGCTGCCAATCTTGCCTGGAATCTGGATGTGATGGCAGGAGGGAGCTCAAGCAGACATTCTGAACAAAACCTAAGTCTTAATGACGGAGGTCATGGACTTGGCAGGAGAGAACAAAAAGATGAGAGCCCAGTTCTCTTCTGACAACAAATGCCAGAACTAGCCCAGAACTGCCAGCTTCTGGAGGAGAAGTAACACAGCTTAAACAAAACATATGTTAGTTTAATGTGAGCTTCAATTTCTTCACCTGAAAAATTGATTATAATAAATTTTACAGGATGTAGTAAGTTTTAAACGAGAACTCCGTTTATAAGGCGCTTTAAAGGTCCTGCTAAATGGGTTGGTTCTGGTGCCTCCTGATTTTCAGGGGCTCTGTTTTAAGCCTTTTAATATGCAACTGTTTGTATTTGTCTCCCTTAGTGAACTTTTTATCCCGAAGTCTTTCAGCTTAAGGTATCCATGGATTAATTACACTAGCAAAGGTCAGGTATTGAGTTTCTCTTAAAAAAGTATCAGTTCTGGATGTGAAAACCTGATTGCAAGTTTCTGAATATAAACAATGATGAAGTTTGCTCCCCTCTCTACATATAGCACCGCTATTATTAACATTTTAGCCAAAACTTGATTAACTGTCAATCTAGAAAGATGACACATTTCAAAATGGATACAACTGGAAACCTTGCTAATTCCCCTTCCAGGCAGCTGCCAGAGCGCTTTACTAAAAACACGGATCCCATCGATCACGCTGCTGTTCCATTCAAGAGTCCTGCAATGGAGCCCTGTCCCCCTTCACAGAGTGAAAAGTCGAGGTCTCAAACAAGGGCTCATTAACGGGCTCTAAAACATAGTAGATACTTGAACATTTACTGTGAGAAGCACTTCTCAGATATGATACTTACAAGACCAGTGAAAGGCGGTAAAGTCAGGCCTTGTATTTGTGACCCTGAGTATCACTTGATCTTCACAGTGGTCCTCAGCTATAAAGATGCAATATATACCTTTTCATAGGTAGGGAACTAAGTTTCACAGAATTAAATTTAAATTCATAAGAACTGTTAAAAAAGTATTAGTGAAGATCAATACAAAGAATGTTTAGATTTAAGTGTTTCCAGAAATTTTATTTGCATTTTAATGCTACAATAATAAGGATATGTTTTTTAAAAAACAGCTTCAGCGCATCCTTTTGCCCAGAGTTTTAATTCAATGAAATTTTGCTCTGTTGAACACTGCTGAACATGTCAAATATTCTAAGTTTCAAAAGAACTGTGAAGAACAAAGCAAGAGGCATCACACTTCCTGATTTCAAGCTATACTATAAAGGTGCAGTAATCAAAACAGTATGATACCGGCACAAAAACAGACACACAGACCAATGGAACAGAATCAAGAGCCCAGAAATAAACCCAGGAATACATGGTCAACTCATATCTGACAAAGGAACCAATAATATTCAATGGAAAAAAAGACAGTCTCTTTGAATTGTGGTTTTCTCAGGGTATATGCCCAGGAGTGGGATTGCTGGGTCATATGGGAGTTCAATTTTTAGTTTTTTAAGGAACCTCCATACTTTTCTCCATAGTGTCTATATCAATTTACATTCCCACCAACAGTGCAAGAGGGTTCCCTTTTCTCTACACCCTCTCCAGCATTTACTGTTTGTAGATTTTTTGATGATGACCATTCTGACTGGTGTGAGGGAGGGTGACGCAAGAGGGGGGGGATATGGGGATATGGGGATATATGTATATGTATAGCTGATTCACTTTGTTGCAGAGCAGAAACTAACACAACACTGTAAAGCAATTATACTCCAATAAAGATGTTAAAAGAAAAAGACAGTCTCTTCAATAAACGGTGCTGGGATAATTGGATATTCACATGTAAAAGAATGAAACTGGACCCCTATCTTACACCACTTACAAAAATTAACTTGAAATACATTAAAGACTTAAATGTAAGACCTGAAACCATTAAACTCCTAGAACAAAACAAACAAAACGAAAAGCTCCTTGACACGGCATCTTGGTAATGATTTTTTTTTTTTTTAAGACATGACCCCTAAAGCACAAGCAACAGAATAGTTGATAAACAGGTGGGACTATAAAAAACTTCTGGACAGCAAAAGAAACCGTCAACAAGGTGAAAGTACAACCTGCAGAATGGGAAAAATATCTGCAAACTTTGCACATGATAAGGGGTTAATATCCAAAATATATGAAGAACTCATACAACTCAATAGCAAAAAACCAAATAAGCCAATTTAAAAAACAGGCAAAAGACCTGAACAGACATTTCTCCAAAGACGACATATGAAAGACTAACAGGCACATGAAAAGATGCTCAACAGCACTAGTCATTAGGGAAATGCAAATTAAACCCACAATGCGCTGTCACCTCACGCCTGTCGGAATGGCCACCATCAAAAGGACAACATAACAAAGGCTGGCGTGGATGAGGAGAAAAGAGAATCCCTGTGCACTGCTGGTGGCATTTTAAATTGGTGCAGCCACTATGGAAAACAGTACGGAGGCTCCTTAAAAAATTAAAAATAGGACCACCATATGATCCAGCAATCCCACTTCTGGAAATATATCCAAAGGAAATGAAAATACTCACTCAAAAAGATATCTGCACCCCCATGTTGGTAGCAGCATTACTGACAATAGCCAGGACATGGAAACAACTTCAGTTGTCCATTGACAGATGAATGGATAAAAGAGTTTGTGGTGCATATATATAATGGATTATTATTCAGGAAATAATAAAAACAGGAAACCCGACCACTTGTGACAACATGGATGGGCCCTGAGGGCATTATCCTAAGTGAAACCAGTCAGACAGAGAAAGACAAATTACTGTATGATCTTGCTTATATGTGGAATCTAAAAACAAACAAACAAAAAACAACCCCAAACCAAACTCATAGAAACAGAGATCAGACTTGTTACCAGAGGCAGAGGAAAGGGAAGGGAGAGTTGGAGGAAAGTGTCTGAAAGTACAAAATTGCAGTTATCAGATAAATAAGTACTAGAGATATAATACACAACATGATGACTATAGCTAACACTGCTGTAATGACATACAGGAAACTTATTATGGGAGTGAATCCAAAGAGTTCTCATACAAGGAGAACATTTTTTCCTCTTTTCTTTTGATGGTATCTTTATCAGAAGGTGGGTGTTAGGTGAACCTAATGTGGTAATCATTTCACAATACATGTAAATCAGACCATCATGCTGTATGCCTAAACTTAGACAGTGATGTGTGTCAATTATTTCCTCAATAAAACTGGGTAAAAATGATAAAAGCAAGTGACCTAGAGGTGAGTTTTGGAGTCACTGGTTTCAGCACTTGACTCCCACTCTGGATTTATTCTTGTCATTTCTGGCCTCTGAAGATTTTCCAACTCTCTAGCCACATCAGATGAATTTTAAAAAGTTATTTTAAAATTTAGCACATTAAAGGTATTTAGTTGGAGGATATCTAGCCTGCTATAATGCTGGATACAGAATTCTCACTTGGCTTGTATATTTAAAACGCATGCAAGTTTCTAATATTAGAAACATTTGTAATTTACTGTGATATATTTATTCTAATAGAACAGATTGTACCCCCCTGTTCACTTTTTGGATTCAATGGGTAATTTAAAAAAGAAAGAACTGAGGCATCTAGACAAAGTGACTGGATAAAACCCTATAAATTTAAGGCGATTAATTCCCATAAAAGAATTGTCATCAGGCACTTTGAAGTCTGAAACATCCTGTAGTACCACAAAAGCAACAGACGTAATTAGATACATAAAGCAACAAATAAAAGGCCCCTTGTCTTCTAATAGATTCTTCAAATGAAGCACTATTAACCACTGATGTATTCTTCCCCAAAATTTTCTATACAGAAAATATATACACACACATAACACGTATTTACTAAAAACACAAAGCTGTTTTACAAGCTGCTTTCATTTCAGTCAAGTTTTTACATTCTTGAAAATGGCTAAAGGGTACTCTATTGTTAAAGCACAGCGGGTTTTACCCTTATTGGGTAGGGGTTTCCAGGGTCTGGGGGCACTACCCTGAATGTACTGCTAATAGAAGCGTACTGCTGCTACACATTACAAAACGCCATCCAAACGTTAGCACAATCCCACGGGGAGCACAAATTCCAGTTTCACAGTTGCCAACATTGGCAAAAAGTAAAATGGAGAATAAACAGATGTTTATTCTTTTTAAAAAAATGTTTCAGTTTAATTTAAACTTAATGATAAGGCTTAACATTTTACTGGCCTTTGTATCTTTCACTGCTTTGCCCTTTCCTTTGTCCACTTGGCCAGCAGCTTGTTAATATCACAGATTCATAAGACTGCTCTGTGTATCAGAGAAATGAGCTCTTCCATCACTTCAGTTAAGTTCCCAGGTTGTCTTCTGACACTGACGTTATTTGTCATAGCTTGATTCACACCACTTCAAGCTCATTTTAGAGTCATTCATGTTTTCTTCTAATTTTATGGATTTCATTGGTTATGACTAAATATTCAGAGTACATGGAACGCATAAAGCAAGGAACCAGGTTTGTTTTCTAGTTTTCCCTTTGCGTCAACACTATTTTATTGCCCATTTCCCACGCCCATCCCAGGGTTTAAAAGCCAATGTGACTATATTAATTCTCCCTATGTCTACATGGGTCTGCTTTTCCTATACCAAAACCAAACTTAGTAACTGTAGCAGAATCTTACACCAAGCATCCAATTAATTAGTTTTCGCAACAATGCAGTGAAAAAGCACAAGTTTTGGAATCAGAACCGGTGTTCTGACTCTACTGGCTGTCACAACTTTGACCTCAGTTTTTGCAACTGAGAAACAGGATGAACAGAACCAACACATGTGAAAATATGTTTTCTAAGTCAAAGGTACAAATGTAAAAGTTGGTACAGCTTTGATGAAGTCACTAAAGATGCCAAGAGAATGTTCTAAAATGATTAATGCATAATAAGCAAATTGTAATCAGTTTAGAATTTGCTTTGGAACAGCCAGTGTGGGGCTCTGGTAGGCTGGAGTTCATTTCCAAGGAGGAAAGCAATCCTGTGGCCCTGCACTCAGGGGCAGGCTGCACGGTTTGCGGGAGATGCGGCTACACTTTCAAGGACTGCTGGGGGTCCTTTCTCCTTATACAGAGCTTTGGTCGCCATGCACATCTAACGCTGCCAGTGCGCACGCGCGCGCGCACACACACACGCATGCACGCACGCAGCCCCTTCACTCTCCCTTCACCTTGTGGCTTGGCTGTCGCTCCTACTGTTCCTCTCTGTCGTCCGCGGCCAACTAACTCCCCCTCGTCTGGTGGCGGCTGCAGTCTAGGCTGAATATAACCAGGCTGCTGACTCTGCAGTTATATGCAAATGAAGAACAGCATTCTTTTCACGTCAAAAGGTTACAGGTATCAGAGGCAATAACTACTCAAACAAGTCCAGGGCATTTAACCAAAACCGATCTAAATTAGTAATCAAATATTTTATCCTCAGAAAAAAATTTCTTCAAGAAGGGTCGCCAACTGAAGGCAAGCCCCAGCTTCCAATATCCACAGGACACAGAACGTCAGCTTCCTGGTTCAGCCCTTATCCCTTCACAGGACACGGTTCTTAACCTCCTTTTTGCCAGTGCAAGCTGATGAAGGATTAAGAACACTGTGTCTAAGACGCCTCCGCAGTTAGGACAGGGGAAAGCACTCACTGCAGCGGCGCCCACGCATTGCACCGCCTCCTGACCACGAGCCCTTCCTCTTGCTCTCGCTCTGGCTCTCCCAGTCATTCTTCTTTTTCTTGAGAGGAAATAATCATGAAGACAATACTCAGTGTTCACTGTTATATTTGAGTGTTTCTACAACGTTACCTTTAAACGGATTTGGTTGAGATTCTAAAATAAGCTCCCGGGTAATCCCATACTTTTCTAACCTCTTAACATACAGTCAAAGGCAATATCCCCACCTTCGATAAACTTAAGTGCTCCTGTGCTAGGTGGTGGCACTGAAGTGGAAGACCTACTACACTATTTCATTTTTCAATTGGATTATTTATTATAAAGAGATTTAGGAGGATAAAACTGTTAAGAGACTGAAGGTGCTGGTGACTAGTTCTTTCTTTCACATCTGGATGTGTAACCTACTATGAAAGAGGGCACCAATGGCAAGTTTTATGCCAGGCTCTTTACATAATTCTTATACATACGTTACTGTATCTTCCAGGATCTTCCCACAATTCCATGTGTAGCTTAATCTTTTCTACCACATCATTTATGTCCCATAATTTCATTCTTGGTGAGGGGCATCCACTTCGTCTCTAAAGAAAATCGACTGAGTCATTCGTCTCTAGACTACTCCTTTACTCCGCCTACCACATCTGATCAACAATTCTCTCCATTTCTTCAACACCCAACACCACCATGTGTAATGAGTGAGTACCTAATGTGAGCCAGGATCTGTGTCAGGCATCAAATATGTTGTTAGTACTATGTATAGAGGTTCCCCACCCAGTCACCCCCAACCACAGGGCAGAAAGCAGTATCATCAGGTTATCACCAGGAGAGACCTCAGAGCTAGACTGTCTGAACGCTACTCCTTCATGTAAGTGACCTTGAGCAAATCACATAACCCAAAACTCACGTCTTTATTTGTAAAACAGTTGTAACAACCTATACCACACAGGTCAACTGTGCGGCTCAATGAGAACACACATAAAGGCTCAGCTCACAAAATACCTGGCACACCATGAGAATTCCACCCATGTGAGCCCCGGTGGAAAAGGCAGATAAACTACAAATTCTTAAGTCTAACAAAGGAACTAAGAAGCATGTTCTTACAAAGAGGAAAGCAGAAGCTAAGTTACACACTGAAGAGGCCTGTCTGCGATGAAGCTAACACTGGAGGACTAGGAACCGGAAGGTAGGTGGTTCCATTCTTCGGACAAGAGGGGACAACCCGTGACTAAGTGCTGACAGCTCGGCTTGTCTGCAGAAAGGAAAGATGCCTAGTGTGACTGAAGTGTAATGAGCTTGGATTTGATGTTCAATTCAAGGTGAGACTACTGCAGCTTCCAAACAGGGGCAGATTATGACATTATTTACAGTTGAGATCACTCTGCTTTAAGTCAGGGTATCTTTTTTGTCTGTTTTCTCAGCTTCTGAAAGTTTTTGTTCCACGGCAAGCTTCCTAGAAAGACAAATCTAACGACACTCTCCACTTTGTCTCTTCAAAGACCTCTCTGACTTCCTAGCATGTTCTAAAGGACTAAAAATACATTAGTAGCTCACCGCACTGTAAAAACCAACCCAAGTCAAGCAACTCCCCAAGAAGGTTCCACGATATGACCTGCGGAGGCACCAGCATATTCGAGTTTTTCATACCATTATAAAGTATTCTGTATTTGTACTACGTAGACCATGACCGCGGCTATACATACGTAACTTACACGCTGAGCACACTGGCATACATGGCGGTCTCTTACTGGGGGACAGAATCAAAGTCGGAGGCCTCTGCCTGAGACGCTAGCAAACGTGGCTTTCCTCCACTCAGCAGCCATGATAAATTCCACGGTTCACTTTGGCCCCCCCGCACATCCTTTGCTGAAGCGCCTCACCCTCCTCTCTAAAATGGAAGAACCCAGCTTATCCTTTAAGGACCAAGCTGGGTGCACGCGGATGACACCAACCGCACGGCACGGGAGATCAGCCTCCCCCTCCCTCCCTCCCTCACACACACTTCAAGAGCTCCTCCACACCTGGCGGCTCATCAGTGCAGCCCCTCGCACCTAAGCCCAGAGCGGGCAACCCAGCAGTGACTGGGTGTGTGTGAAAAACCCAGTAATGAGCTCATCTGCCGCCCCAAGAGCGAGTTCTTTCTAACCAGTGCAGCAGTGTTCTCAAAGCGTGATCCCTGACGGGCAACACCTGGAACGGGATGCCAACGCGAACGGGACGGGGGTCCCACGCCCCGCCCTGAGCCAGAAGCCCGTGCTCAGCAGGCTGCAGGGGCTTCTGATGATCGCTGAGCCCGAGGACCCCGGAGGACGCTACCCACGGCATCAAAGGCGGGGCGGGCAGGACCACCCCATGCCACCCGCTGCACAGGTGCGGGGCTCAGCTGCGTCCTCCCCACTTCAGCATCCCCCAGGCTGGACCACAAGCTACCCCACCACCTGGAAGTGAGAAACCCAGCTGGTGCTCAAAGGTACCGCACCAGCTACAAAGGACGTCCGGGTCAAGTCGACGTCCTCCCCGGGGGCAAGGACACTAGCGTCCACCCCAAAAGCGCAGCCGCTCGCCGCTGCCCCCCAGCCCGCCCGGCCACCCCGCCCCCACCCAGGCCCAAGGAGGGCAGAGGCCACCGCAGTCCCGGCCGCCGATGGGCTGAGCGACCGCACGGTGGAGGCCACCCCTCCGCAGGTCCGCGGCCTCACCAGGCCCACAGGCTGGAGCGGGAGAGGAACCGCCGTGCCAGTCCGCAGCAACGCCCTCACAGGACCCTCCGCCTCGCCAACGCCCCAGCCGCACTAACAGTTGTCGCCGCGCTGCCAACGGTTATCTCACGCCGGATCCCTCCGCGCCGGGACTTGAGACTTGGCGCCCCGACACGGGACCAAACGGACCCCGGTGCCTCTCGGCACCACGGAGCCGCGCCGCCCGCTCTCACCTCGCCGTCCGCTGTGGGCGATTGCGGGGCGCGGGAGCCGACGGAAATGGGCGGGATCCTCTTTTTCTGGGCGGATGGACACTGACTTCAAGGGGTAAACTGCCCCGCACGTGACGCCCAGCTAACGGCGAGGCGGGTGGCGGCCCGCGCTGCGCGCTGATTGGCTGCTGCGCGGATGGCGGTTTCAGTGGGGCACAGGCAGAGGCAGGGCCAGATGAGCCCCGCCCAGGCTCCGCCCCTGCCTCGCCAGACCCCGCCCACTCCTTGCCCGAGCCTCCCGTTGTACCTGGAGCATCTGTGACAAGGTGTGGACGAGGATTGAGGTGTGCTCGGCTCGTTCCTGCTCGTGGAGCAGGTCTATGCACTCAGCACGCCCTCGGTAAACCGTGAAATTGTGACCAAGTGTGTGTTTTGAGGCCTACCGTTTAAAAAAAAAAAAAAAAAGGACTCAATTTTGGGCTGACCCCTTAAAAGATAAGGTACTTCATTTACCAAATAAGAAAATGAGATTTGAATTTTGCCCCCAAAGAAGTAAAACTGCATTCTAGAGCCAGAATGCCAGCGGGTGTGTACCTACGCATTTAACTTTCCACGTCAACACATTTGGGTGCTGAGGGCATGGTGTTCCTGTGGATGACAGTGGTTCTCAAACTTGCCCTGCATCAGGGTCACCTGGAGGGCTGGTTAAACCACAGATCGCGCCGCTGCCTCCGCTAGAGACTCTGAGTCAGCAGGTTCCACAGGTGGGACCCACTAATTTGCATCTCCGACAAACTGCAGAAAATGCTGATGCAGGTGGTCCAGCGTCTGCGCTGATAGCAGAGGCACTGAGCAAGCTAGATGCCCTTAACAGGAGTTCATTTCCTCACTGGGCAAAAATCAACACAGTTAAAGCTGCTGTAAATATTGTAAAATAGAACGGAATTATTTGTCAGGCTGGGAAGTGGGACGGTTGGTGACCAGGTGACTAGTGAAGTCCAGTAATAATTCAATAACTTCTTTATAATGGGGGGTAGGGGTAGTGCGTCTAGGGACTGGCTTTAATGGGGCGTTTATACAGCAAAAATATTGTTTCTTATTCATTAAGAGGGTATACTTCGGCGGAGGCGGGGGTTGGAGAGGGCTGCAGTCTCATCCGTGAGCTGAAAGGAACAGGCTGGATTTCAGTGTTTCCCACAGTAGCTTGATTATTAAAAAATCCACTGGGGGAACTTCTGAAAACACACACATTCCCAGGTAACCCTGATTCTGTAAGTTTGGGCTGGCAGCAAGGAATTTTCTTTCAACAAGTAACACCAAGTGATTCTTATGCTCAGAGAAGTTTGAGAAATGTGGGGCAAGCTCTGTGATCCTGACATCTCCGATGCTTAAAGAATGGGGAGGGGGAAGGGGAAGCTGGGACAAAGTGAGAGAGAGGCATGGACGTATATACACTACCAAACGTAAAATAGCTAGCTAGTGGGAAGCAGCCGCATAGCACAGGGAGATCAGCTCGGTGCTTTATGACCACCTAGAGGGGTGGGATAGGGAGGGTGGGAGGGAGACGCAAGAGGGAGGTGATATGGGGATATATGTATATGTATAACTGATTCACTTTGTTATAAAGCAGAAACGAACACACCATTGTAAAGCAATTATACTCCAATAAAGATGTAAAAAAAAAAGAATTCATGAGAAAAGGCAAGACACTTGAAGCGAGGAGTAGTTTGGAGGGAGAAATGGCCTCACAAAGGTTTTCACCTTTTTTTTTTTTTAAGGGCTCAATTTGGAATACAATATGAACTTTAACTTTCCCAGGGAGGACGTAAAATCTTAGTAGAAAGATGTTCTGTGACGTTTTGCCAGCAGATGGCGCAGTAGAACAAGAAATATATCTTTACAGCCTCAACTCAAAGTAGGGGAGAAAAATATCGCCAATGGACATTAGAGGGTAGAAGTGACACTTTTCCCTCTGTTTATTTTCTCTATATGCCTGATACTTCTTGGAACTGCTGAAGATACAGTGCTTGTCTGAAATACCACTGAGCGTCTTGGTGTGTGCAATGTATGAAACTGTTTTCTAAAGAAGTAAGACAGCAGATGGAGGCAAAGCCCATCATTCTTCTGATGCTGCAAACATCACATCTCACAAAGCTCACCTAAAACTTAAAAAGAAAAGCTCAGAGAGAGAAGGGTTGGGAAATTTTGTTTCTTTTAGGTTTCTATGTTGACAGCACGACCAGGACCCCAGTGGCATCAGTTTGGGGAACAGCGATGTATGTGTCTGCTTCTGGAAACTGGAAACGGAACGGATGTAGGTTCTCCTCCCAGGAGCTGGGTCAAGGGGGCAAATCAACACCGAAAGTGAGCAGAGTACAAAAAATGTTCTGAGTGCTTGGAGGGAGGGTGGGTTGGAAGATGCTTCGTGGAAACGATGCTGTTAAAGTCTTGAATGGGGTTTGCAGGGAGCCATGGGGAAAGTACGGACAGAGTGTGGTTAGGGAATTGCAGTTAGTCCAGCAGGAGTGATGGGACATTTGATGGTGATGTGACAGGTGATGCCACTGAAGGGACAGACCAGGTTCTAGAAGGTGAGTAACAAAAACGGAACATCCTGACTGCTGGGTGCACCCTGCTAGCTGCTGTGAATAAAATACACTCTGTCTTCTTGTTGATGATGCTAAGGCCAGACCATCTGGAATACACATCAGAGGTGGGCCGGTCGCCGAATAGGAGGAGAAGCAGCAGCTGTAGCAAACGAGAGCCTAAACAACAGTACCTGAAAAGGTCAGTGACTTCTGGGTCCCAGGCCATCCTTACCAAGAGGAATGAGGTACCAGATTTGCTGGGTCTAATGAGATTTCATTGTGGTTGTTTGTTTTGTTCCATTGAGGGGAAATTCACATAACATAACATTAACCATTTCACAGTGAAGAATTCATTGGCATTTAGTACATTTGCAGTGCTGGGCAACCACACCTCTATCTAGTTCCAGAGCATTCTCATCACCCCAAAATAAAACCCCGTTCCTATTACATCGTCACTCCCCATCCCACGCCCCGCACCTTTCCAGCCCCTGGCCAGCATGAATCTACTTACCGTCTCTATGGATTCATCCAGTCAGTTCATTCCATATAAATGGAATCACATGTGGTCCTTCCGTGTCTGGCTTCTTTCACTCAGCATCATGTTTTCAAGGTTCATCCATGTAGTAGAACGTGTCAGCGCTTCATTCCTTTTTATGGCTGAATAATATTACATGGTACAGATAGACCACCTTTTGTTTATCCATTCATCCACCAAAGGATGGGTCTAATGTTTTTACAGAGAAGCAGGAACCTTTGTGGATTCCTGTTCAGCCCACGGCCATTAAGTTCATGACAGCTGCTCTGAAGAGCTTTCCAGTAGAAGGAAACACAATGAGAGAAACAGACAGAAAAATCCCAAGTTAGTTTAGGTACAAATTGGTAAATATGGTCTTGGTTGATGGTGGCAGGTACGTCAGAAACTGCTGGCTGGAAAAGAAAGTTGGTCAGTCATTGTGAGTCCCAAGCCCTACATGCAGGAGTTTTGTCGACCGTATTCTGTAACCCATCAGCTTCTGAAATTTTTAAAGCCGAAAACCACATAATCAGAGCACTTTTTGACCTAGTTCCTTTCATTCCAAGATGGCAAAACCTCTTTAAAATCATAATCCAGACTTTTTAGGTAAAGTGATAGATGAAGCCTTTGAAAAAGAAAAAAAACTCAGAGCAAGTTACCGTGAATTCTTCAACCGTAATTTTCTAAAGCAATTGTCCCCTCCCTTCATATTTATCTTGGTTCTGATCTGGTTCTGTTGAATTACAGAACTGTCCAGCTTCTCACCTCCTTAGGTACCTGACCTACCCAGAGGAGCAGAATGGAAAGGTGGGTGTGTGCCCCGAGGTACACACACACACGTGCACACACACACACGTACACACAGCGCACACAAGCACATACGCACACACACAAGCACAAGCATGCACACACGTGCGCGCACGCGCACACACACACACACACACTGAATACCTGGGGATATTTATTGTAAGGGAGGGCGATGGGTGAGGCCAGAGTTTATCTGTTTTCTAAATTCAAATTTTTAATGAATATCACAGTCTGGCCACAGGTGGGATGTTTTGGGGTCGGGAAAAGAGAGCACTGACCTGGGTCTACAAAACTGGCCCGATTCTGTTGTAAGGAGTGGCCCTGGGCACCACTTAAGCTCTCTGAGTTTCCTCCACTCTAGAAAAGGGGGCGTTGGCCTGGACCAGCACTTCTCACAGTGCCGTCTGTGGACTAGCAGCTCCACCTGTGAGTTTGTACAAAATGCAGATTTTCAGGCGCGCCCTGCACAGACCTGCTGAACAGGATCCTTGGGACGGTGCCCGGGGCTCTGCATTAACAAGCCTTCCTCGTGATTCTGTTGCCACTTACGGCTGAGAGGTGCTGGCGTGGGAACAGTGCCCTCGGTGGTCTCATCTTTGCTTCCAGGCTCCCCCAAGTGGTTAAAAATTTTCTAACTGCCCAGCTTTAAACCCCAGCAAGTTTCTCGGTCAGAGTCAGTACCAGTAGCCCCCAGCCCACAAGACGTCCCCCACTCACCTCTGCAAACAACCTCACCCAGCCACACTGGCCTTTGGGGCCAGACATGCCAAGCTCAGTCTTGCTTGGGGCTCTAACCTGGTTCTTCCTTCTGTTAGGGGCACCTGCCTCCAGGAGGGACTGGCTTCCTCTCTCATCCAGGTCTTTGTTCACATGCCCCATCCTCAGAGGGCCCTTCCCTGAACACCCATCCACAGGGCCCCCCTCCCCACATAGTCACTCTCCAGTCCATTCCTTCATCTGCTACCACAGGGCCTTTGCACTTCCCATTTCTCTGTTTGGAAGCTCTCTCCCCTAGATTGTCACTGCTTTCCATACAAATGTCCCCTGCTCCCAGGGCCCTTCCCTGAGTGTCCCTCTACCCACCTCCCATCACCCTAACCCTCACGCTGCATATCAGGTCCTAGGACTCTGTAACAAATTACCACGGACTTGGTGGCTTAAAAACAGAGAAATTTATTGTCTCCCAGTTCTGGAGGCCATAAGTCTGAAATCAAGGTGTCGGTTGTCAGGGCCATGCTCTCTGAAGGCTCTAGGGAGGAATCCGTCTTTGCCTCTTCCAGCATCTGGTGGCCCCACATGCTCCCTGGCTTCTGGCTACCTTGCTCCAGTCTCTGCTCTCTGTCTTCATTTGACTTCCTTGATTGTGTCCCTGTGTCCTCTCCTCTTGTTAGAAGGATACCAGTCACTGGATTTAGAGCTCACCCTAAATCCAGGATGATTTCATCGCGAGATGCTTAACAAATTAATTAAAGATACTACTTCCAAATAAGGTCACATTCTGAGGTTCCTGATGGCCACGGATTTTTAGGACACACTATCCTACCCACTACATCCTGCTCTATTGGTTGTCAAGGTCATTTGTTACCTGACATTACCGGCTTATTTATTATTGTCTAGCCTGATAGGATAAACTCTCCATGAGATCAGGGAATGGGCTGCGTCCACACGGATATTCCCAGTTTCCACAGCGGTGCTTAGCACCCAACAAGCTTTGTAAGAATCTCCGTTAACGAAATAATGAATGAATGAATAAATGAATGAATGAGTTCAATCCACAGTCCCGCCCTTTACTCCAACAGTAGCCAGACCCTGGTGCAATCACTCCTCCCACTGTTGCCCCCGTGCCCTCAGCATCTCCGCTCTGTGGTCCTTCTTCCAACAGTAGGGATTTCAGCTCGGCATCGTCACTGACCATCGTGTTCCCCTTCCTCCTGGCTAATTCCACCTGCCTCCCCACTCTGGGCTGTCACGAACCTTCACAGTCTCCACAAGCCCCCCCCACAGTCCTTACCCCACTGGCCTTTCTACTGCTCCAAGGAAGGTGAGGTCATGGCCATGAGAGCTGAGTGTCAGACTTCCCTCAGCCTCATCCAGCTGAACCCTTTCGTCTGTGCTCTGGGTCCCCCTTCCTGCTGCCTCCACGATTTCTCTCTATCACAAGTCCTCACTTTTATCCTCAGCTCTCCTCTCTACTGGGGCTTTCTCCTTGGCGTGAGTCTTCCTCATCTTAAAAGCAAAGCAAAACAGGGCTTCCCTGGTGGCGCAGTGGTTGAGAGTCCGCCTGCTGATGCAGGGGACACGGGTTCGGGCCCCGGTCCGGGAAGATCCCACATGCTGTGGACCGGCTGGGCCCGTGAGCCATGGCCGCTGAGCCTGCGCGTCCGGAGCCTGTGCTCCGCAACGGGAGAGGCCACAACAGTGAGAGGCCCGCGTACCGCAAAAAAAAAAAACAAAAAAAAAAAAAACCAAAAGAAAAGAAACCCTTATCGCTGCTCCTTTCTCTTTCCCCTTTTCCTAGTCCGACTCCTTGAAAGAACTGTTCTTTCTGGCCCATCGCCTCCCGTCCACTTCTTACCCTCCCACAGTATGATTTAGCTTCTCTAAGAGACCTTGTTTCCGAATCCAGTGGACACCTGTCGGACCAACCTGTCTTCTCGGTACCTTTTGAGAGGGATGCTGGCTCCGTCTATCCTGACAACATCCCACCTTGCCTCCTCTGATCTGGGTTCTCTTCCTCCACTCTGGCTGGTCTTTCTTTTTTTTTTTTTTTTAAATAAATTTATTTATTTTTTATTTTATTTTTGGCTACGTTGGGTCTTCGTGGCTGCGCGCGGGCTTTCTCTAGTTATGGCGAGCGGGGGCTACTCTTCGTTGTGGTGCGCGGGCTTCTCATTGCAGTGGCTTCTCTTGTTGCGGAGCACGGGCTTTAGGCGCGTGGGCTTCAGTAGTTGTGGCACGCGGGCTCGGTAGTTGTGGCTCGCAGGCTCTAGAGCACAGGCTCAGTACTTGTGGCGCACGGGCTTAGTCGTTCCACGGCTTGTGCGATCTTCCCGGACCAGGGCTCGAACCTGTGTCTCCTGTGTTGGCAGGCAGATTCTTAAGCACTACGCCACCAGGGAAGCCCTGGCTGGTCTTTCTTTGTATGATTCATGCGAGTTTCTTCTTCTGCCCGTCTCCTAAATATCAATGAGGACCAAAGTTCTCAATATATGGCCCCCAGGTCAGCAGTATCAGCCTCACCTGGAACCTGTTAGAAACGCAAGTTCTTGGATCTCACCCTACATCTGTTGAATCAGGAACGCTGGGTGGGGGGCCAGAAATTTATGTTTAACCAGGCTTCCAGTTGATTCCAATTCACCACATAGTTTGAGAACCACTGGACTGACCAGTGGGCTAAGGGGTTAAGCTTACCACCTTTCTCAGTCTTTTGGGGTGTCTCACTCTTTTGGGGTACCATGACATCAAATGATCTCTTCAGCTTCATGAAGTCTGTGTCAAGCCTGTGTTCAGCCCCTGAGCTTTGTATTAGTATATTCTAGTAGCAGTTACTCTGTCTGAACTAATCCCGTCTTCAGTTGCTTTGGCAAGTGGTCTTGTAAGCAGAATTTGCAGGACAGCTGTAGGAGGTAAGGAAAGAGCTTCTACTTATAACTAATTTTTTTTAATAAAAAGAGAAATTAAACTTTAATAATGTTTAAGATGTAGATGACACTGGTGCCCTCTGGGGCGCCTGCATCTCTACGTGAGGCACCATATGCAGGGGGTGACAGACATCCCATCTCCCGCCTGTTGTCAGACTATTTTGATGGGCTGCAGCTTGTGTGTGGCCCGGCGGGCAGCGGCTCGGGTTACATTTTCCAACTCTCTCTGAACCAACCCTCACGAATTGCAAAAGCAGCTTGAAAAGATTACTGCAAAGAAACCATGGGTGGTAAAAAAAAAAAAACCCAATGAAAAATGCAAACATGAAGGATCATGAGAGATTACTATAAGCAACTCTATGCCAATAAAATGGACAACCTGGAAGAAATGGACACATTCTTAGAGAAGCCCAACCTTCCGAGACTGAACCAGCAAGAAATAGAAAATATAAAGAGACCAATCACAAGCACTGAACTTGAGACTGTGATTTAAAATCTTCCGAAAAACAAAAGCTCAGCACCAGATGGCTTCACAGGCGAATTCTATCAAACATTTAGAGAAGAGCTAACACCTATCCTTCTCAAACTCTTCCAAAAAATAGCAGAGGGAGGAACACTCCCAAACTCATTCTACGAGGCCACCACCACCCTGATACCAAAACCAGACAAGGATGTCACAAAGAAAGAAAACTATAGGCCAATATCACTGATGAACAGATGCAAACATCCTCAACAAAATACCAGCAAACAGAATCCAACAGCACATTAAAAAGATCACACACCATGATCGAGTGGGGTTTATCCCAGGAATGCAAGGATTCTTCAATATACGAAAATCAATCAATGTGGTACACCATATTAACAAATTGAAGGAGAAAAACCATATGATCATCTCAATAGATGCAGAAAAATCTTTCGACAAAATTCAACACCCATTTATGATAAAAACCCTCCAGAAAGTAGGCATAGAGGGAACTTATCTCAACATAATAAAGGCCATATATGACAAACCCACAGCCAACATTGTCCTCAATGGTGAAAAACGGAAAGCATTTCCACTAAGATCAGGAACAAGACAAGGTTGCCCACTCTTACCACTCTTATTCAACAGAGTTTTGGAAGTTTTAGCCACGGCAATCAGAGAAGAAAAGGAAATAAAAGGAATCCAAATCAGAAAAGAAGAAGTAAAGCTGTCACTGTTTGCAGATGACATGATACTATACATAGAGAATCCTAAAGATGCTACCAGAAAACTACTAGAGCTAATCAATGAATTTGGTAAAGTAGCAGGATACAAAATTAATGCACAGAAATCTCTTACATTCCTATACACTACTGATGAAAAACCTGAAAGAGAAATTAAAGAAACACTTCCATTTACCACTGCAACAAAAATTATAAAATACCTAGGGATAAGCCTATCTAAGGAGACAAAAGACCTGTATGCAGAAAACTGTAAGACACTGATGAAAGAACTTAAAGATGATGCAAACAGATGGAGAGATATACCATGTTCTTGGATTGGAAGAATCAACATTGTGAAAATGACTCTGCTACCTAAAGCAATCTACAGATTCGATGCAATCCCTATCAAACTACCAATGGCATTTTTCACAGAACTAGAACAAAAAATTTCACAATTTGTATGGAAACACAAAAGACCCCAAATAGCCAAAGCAATCTTGAGAACGAAAAATGGAGCTGGAGGAATCAGGCTCCCTGACTTCAGACTATACTACAAAGCTACAGTAATCAAGACAGTATGGTACTGACACAAAAACAGAAATATAGATCAGTGGAACAGGATAGAAAGCCCAGAGATAAACCCATGCACATATGGTCACCTCATTTTAGATAAAGGAGGCAAGAATATACAATGCAGAAAAGACAGCCTCTTCAATAAGTGGTGCTGGGAAAACTGGACAGCTACATGTAAAAGAATGAAATTAGAACACTCCCTAACACCATACGCAAAAATAACCTCAAAATGGATTAAAGACCTAAGTGTAAGGCCAGACACTATCAAACTCTTAGAGGAAAACTATATGCCAATAAAATGGAAACCTGGAAGAAACGGAAAAATTCTTAGAAAAGCACAACCTTCCGAGACTGAACCAGGAAGAAATAGAAAATATAAACAGACCAATTACAAACACTGAAATTGAGACTGTGATTAAAAATCTTCCAACAAACAAAAGCCCAGGACCAGATGGCTTCACAGGCAAATTCTATCAAACATTTAGAGAAGAGCTAACACCTATCCTTCTCAAACTCTTCCAAAAAATAGCAGAGGGGGGAACACTCCCAAACTCATTCTACGAGGCCACCATCACCCTGATACCAAAACCAAAGATATCACAAAGAAAGAAAGCAGGCAGAACACTCCATGACATAAATCACAGCAAGATCCTTTTAGACCCACTTCCTAGAGAAATGGAAATAAAAACAAAAATAAACAAGTGGGACCTAATGACACTTAAAAGCTTTTGCACAGCAAAGGAAACCATAAAAAAGATGAAAAGACAGCCCTCAGAATGGGAGAAGATATTTGAAAATGAAGCAGCTGACAAAGGATTAATTTCCAAAATATACAAGCAGCTCATGCAGCTCAATATCAAAGAAACATAAAACCCAATCCAAAAATGGGCAGAAGACCTAAATAGACATTTCTCCAAAGAAGACATACACATTGCCAACACACACATGAAAGGATGCTCAACATCACTAATCATTAGAGAAATGCAAATCAAAACCACAATGAGGTATCACCTCACACCAGTCAGAATGGCCATCATCAAAAAGTCTACAAACAATAAATGCTGGAGAGGGTGTGGAGAAAAGGGAACCCACTTGCACTGTTGGTGGGAATGTAAATTGATACAGCCACTATGGAGAACAGTATGGAGGTGCCTTAAAAAACTAAAACTAGAACTACCATATGACCCAGCAATCCCAGTCCTGGGCATATACCCTGAGAAAACCATAATTCAAAAAGAGTCATGTACCAAAATGTTCATTGCAGCTCTATTTACAATAGCCAGGACATGGGAGCATCCTAAGTGTCTATTGACAGATGAATGGATAAAGAAGATGTGGCACATATATACAATGGAATATTACTCTGCCATAAAAAGAAATGAAATTGAGTTATTTGTAGTGAGGTGGATGGACCTAGAGCCTGTCATGCAGAGTGAGGTAAGTCAGAAAGAGAAAAACAAATACCGTATGCTAACACATATATATGGAATCTAAAAAAACAAAGAAAAATGTTCTGATGAACCTAGGGGCAGGACAGGAATAAAGATGCAGATGTAGAGAATGGACTTGAGGACACAGGGAGGGGGATGGGTAAGCTGGGAAGAAGTGAGAGAGTGGTATTGACATATATACACTACCAAATGTAAAACAGACAGCTAGTGGGAAGCAGCCGCATAGCACAGGGAGATCAGCTCCGTGCTTTGTGACCACCTAGAGGGGTGGGATAGGGAGGGTGGGAGGGAGGGAGACGCAAGAGGGAGGGGATATGGGGATATATGTATATGTATAGCTGATTCACTATCTTATAAAGCAGAAACGAACACACCATTGTAAAGCAATTATACTCCAATAAAGTTGTTTAAAAAAATGATGTTGAATAAAAGAAGCCAAAAACAACAATAGAAAAAAAAATGCAAACATAAGGGAACAACAAAAGCGTCGTAGAGCTAATACTTCTATTCATGGTGCAAAGCTCTTGGCAGTCCTAAATGCTGAATTCTTCAGATTTGACAATCACATTGCTCTCCTGACAAATATTATTATTAATAATAATTATTTCAGTGATAAAAAGCTTTTATTAAATAAAAATTTCATCTTTAAGATGAAAGGTGATCTTTATTTCGGAGTATATTTTATCCAGATTTTAATTTTTGATCTTTATTTTGGAGTGTATTTTATCATGTGCCTAACGTAGTGGTATATTGTAAACATGTGTACTGGTGTATTACAAATAAACACATGCTCCAAGTTTTGCTGTTATGGGTGCGTGTTTGGAGGCCACTGGGCTGCAAGCTGAGGTCCACATCTGCAGCCTGGTGTACCTGCCCTCTGGCTGCTTGTGCAGCTCTGTCCCTTCCCACTGCTCTCCCACGACCCAGCTCTGACTTCCTGTGGCAGTGAACTTCAAAACAGCTCCGAGGCGCGCCTCCCAGGTGTCTTCCTAATTTTTCTCTGCTGGATTAGCGTCTTCCTATCCGGAGCCCTTCGTCTCTGTGATGTATCCAGGATCACGCTCACCACTCTGTACTGTCAAGGAAGTGCATGGATGTTAGTTTCCTTCATTATTTTGAACTCTCACTGATGACAGAATCCCCGAGTCACTCAACTTCACGTCGCCCAGTTCCCGCAAGCGTAGGAACTCAGGAAATGTTTCTTGAATAAATGAGCCCAGCTGGCAATGTTTGGCTTTACTGAAAGCCTTTAGGCACCTTACTCATTTCCATTCTCATGTGCCTTTCAGAAGTCAGCCGGAGGGTCTAAGTCACTTACTGTTGGCTTCTAAGTTCTCTAACACGTGTGTTTATTTCTCCTTCAAATAACGTGTCCTTCTCTCTGAACTTTTTTTTTTTCCTTTTGCTAATAGCTGTGGGTTTTTTGTTTTGGGCTGTGCTGTTTTGTTTGGAAGTGGCAGTAACAACTGGCTGTGTTACTCTCAAATTAGATTAAGTGCAATTTCCTCATACCTGGGACTCCCAAGGGCCATTTCCCACCTCCTTGCGCTCATAACCCCGCCCCCAGCAACTTGGGTTTCGTTTTCTATTAGTCTCAACTACTTATGATGACTCCCAAACCTTTGCCAGTGAATGCTTTCGGACATTGGCATGTGAAACAACTCTGGCCAAAGACCCATGAGAGGCTGTCAGCTGGGGTCACTAAAAAAAAGAAAGAAAAAGAAGGCATAACAAAGAGATGATCCATCCTGGCTCCAGACTTTGAAGTAGATGATGTCCAGAGCTGCTGGTCCAAGCAACATAACGCGAGAGAGCTCTTCTTCAGGGCTGAAGCCAGTTGAATCAAGGATGTCAAGCTGATCTTGCCGCCCAAGACACCCTAAGTCAAGATGTTCCCACCCCAAAACGTGGGTCATTGCTCCCAAGGAACTTGCATGTGAGCAGTCCCAGCTCCAAGCCTGAACAATGATCCTATAGAATTGAACTGCGCCTGTAGATTGCAGGGATTTCAAATTTTAGAAGGCTTTCTAATTGATTCTCATGTCAGTAGATAAGATCAAATTCTGGGATCCAAGTTATGTTTTTGAGTAAATTTTGAAGCAGAAATGAAATTTAGAATTTAGTTGGGAAAACATCCCATTTTGACAAACATGTTGCCTATCTTGGTAAACTTCAAGGGTGACTATTTTGAAGTAAACAACGACCCTAAAATATATGCTCTTGTTATATTCATCCATTGCTCATTAATCTCTATTCCGAATAAAGCTGAACGTCTACCTCCACTGATATCCAAGTTACTTTGTATGTTAGTAAAAATTGTCACGTTTCAGCATCTGTAGTATGTGGAGCCCACGTGTGAGAGAATACTTTGAAAAATATCATTCAGAAAAAGGTTCAGGTTGTCTTGAATAACAATAATAAAATTACATACACATAATTAAATTTGTTGGTAGAAATTTCAGGTTCTCCCTATGTTTAATAGTATAGTTACTCTGGGTTTCTAACTAGTATAAATACGTCTCTCTTTCTAACTAGTATAAATACGTCTCTCTCTCTAGCATATGAACCGACCAGTAGCAGAGGCAGGAATGATTTGGGTCATGATGGGTCAACCCAATCTATACTATTAATTATTTACATATTGGTCCCTTTGAAATTTCATCCATCTTCTCTTCATTTCATCCATCTTCTCTTCAATTCAAAGAGCAAAAACCAAACCCTTACAGTTTTGCTTGCTACAAAATTATGATCGGTTAGCTTGAGCTCTGTGACCTGAGGCATCACTGATCTATTGTGAAGAAATGCACGTGGTGAGGATTTCTTCTTACATTGGTCAGAAGGGTCATAGAGAATTACACTGAAAGTGTAAGTTTGGGGCGATTTGTACCATACGGTGAGCAGAGCTTGGACTTTAGCAGTAGACAGACCTTGCTTTGAGTATATGATATCAGTGGTTGCAAACCTTTGGAACTCTGGAAGCTGTGGACCTGGTTTTAGAAACTCACATGTATATACGTGAATGTGCATGCAATTTCCCACACATTTTCAGGATGTTTTGGACCCTAATGAATCCCTAGCTCTACTCTGGCTGTGGGCTAGGCTGACCACACTGGGTATTTTTTTTTTTTTTTGAGGTACGCGGGGCTCTCACTGTTGTGGCCTCTCCCGTTGCAGAGCACAGGCTCCGGACGCACAGGCTCAGCAGCCATGGCTCACGGGCCCAGCCGCTCCGCGGCATGTGGGATCTTCCCGGACCGGGGCACGAACCCGTGTCCCCTGCATCAGCAGGCGGACTCCCAACCACTGCGCCACCAGGGAAGCCCAAATACACTGGGTATTTTTGCATCCTAAGTGCCCAGCCTATACTAGTGACACCAATAGCATTTCTATTTAGGAGGGGCAATGGGAGGGGAAGGGGACTGGGGCCCTCGTCTGGAAGCTCGTCTGCATGGCAAGCACACTGCTGCGACTAAGTTTTAGATGTACACGAGCTGGCTTGGGTCATGGTTGATAGATTATGGGGGTAGCTAAGCCCTCCCTTACCGCCACCATTTGCTGCCACTGTTAGAACCTCACAAAACTAGTGGTTCAATAAAAAAGAATGAAATCATGCCGTTTGCAGTAACATGGATGGACATAGAGATTAACATACTAAGTGAAGTAAGTCAGACAGAGAAAGACAAATATCATATGATATCACTGATATGTGGAATCTAAAACAAATGACGCAAATGAGCTTATTTACAAAACGGAAATAGACTCACAGAAGTAGAAAACAAACTTATGGTTACCAAGGGGAAATGGAGAGAGGAGGGATAAATTAGGAATTAATAGATACACACTACTCTATGTAAAAAAGATTAAAAAAGAAGGACCAACTGTATAGCCAGGGAACTATATCCAGTATTTGTAATAACCTATAATGGAAATTAATCTGATGAAGATATATGTGTATATATATATATATATATATATATATATATATATGTATGTATAACTGAATCACTTTGCTGTATACCTGAAACTAACACAACATTGTAAATCAATTATACTTCAATTAAAAAATAATAGTGGCTCAGTTTACATCTGTTGAATGAATAAATGATGGAATACATATCTACGGGTGTGTGAGCCTGGGAAAATCACAGCTCTCTGATACCCAGTGTCTCATTATTATATTAGAACAAACAATTCCAGCCTCATAGGATCATCATGAAAATTAAATGAGATAATATACTTAAAACGCCTAAAACCATTCCTCATATAGTGCAGGTGCACAATAGATCTTAGTGCTGGGCTGAGAATGGGGACCTAGAAATCAGAGTTACAGGTAGACAAAGTTACAGTACTTTGGTTTTACTTTAATGAACACAAAACCTTATTCATGTGATAAGTGATGATGCATGAGAAATTTTTGCTATGTTAAATTTTGTTAATAAGAACCAGGGATAAGGTAGTCTTAATTGGGTTGAAGTTTATCTTTGAACTTCAAGGAGGGTGTCAGATGCAAAGCAATGGTGTGAGCAAGGTTACAGAGGCAGATTTAACCTGCTTAAGAGAGAAAACTGTTCTCAAACTGCATCATGTATTGCATATAAACTGCTTCTAGTACATTACTTTTATCTGTTTGAGGTGAACCTCTATTTGTAAACTCATCGTTGGCAGTTTATCCTTGTTGCTATGTATGTTTAAAATTAGTCAAGTTGCCTTTTAAAGAAAACATTCCAAAACTCCTTCCCCCCTCCAATCAAACCTGTTACTCTTCCATTTAATCCTGATTTGTAACACTTAATGTTTTTAAAAATAAAATGTTTTGAAAGTTTGGAAAATAGTAGGAAAAGCTCATCTATCATCTCAAGAAACCAATAATGCATTTAACATTTTGGTGTGTTCTAATCTGTGCTTTCCCCTATGATTATATGTATGTTTCTTTCAGTTGTAGCTATGCATTGAATTTTATATCCCATTTCCCTCTTATCCTATAACGATCCTGTGATGTAAATTTCACATGCCATTTTAATGACATGCTATTAGGTGGGCTTGTCATAAGTTGAAAAACTATCTCCTTTTGACTTCATTTTTATATTGATTCTAAATTTCCAACATTGTAAACAATGTCTCACCCCACATGTAGTTTTTTCTTTCTTTTAGAAATACCTTTAGGATAAATTCTCTAATCCATGTATTCTCTCCCAATCAAATGTTCGTTTTTTTTAGGGCCCTTTGTATATTGTAAAATTGCTTTTCAAAAAGAGTTGATTGGGCTACTTTTCATTGCCACTAGCCAAGTAGATGGAAGTTTCACTGCATCCTCTCCAGTGCTGGGTTTTATCATTCAGCAAAAAATGTAGGATCTACATGCAGAAACTATAAAGTCACATTGAAGGGCATAAAAAAAAAGATCTGAATAGATAGAAGGCCACATCACGTTCTAGGATGGGAAGAAAATTTAAAATGTCATTTCCTCTAAATTAATTTATAAATTGAAAGTATTCAAATTAAAGCTTGTATTGGGGAGATTTTTTAAATGGTCTTATTATTTGTATGGGAGGATAAATTAGAATAGCTCTCATAAAAAAGGAAAATAATGACAAGGCAGTAGCTTTTCTTACCAAGTATGAAGACTTGATTCCAAACAATATGGTATTGACATTGGAATTGACAAATAGACCAGTGAGAATAATGGGTGATAAGAAATAGATCCCAGTATAAATGGAATTTGAGAGAGCAAAGGTGATTTTTTAATTTGGTAAGAAAAAGGGTTTTTAATAAATGGCTGACACAACCAACACAGATTCTAGAGGAAACCCCATTGCATTTCTAGCTTACAGTGTATACAAAATCAAATTACTGATGGACTAAAGATTTACACGTAAAAAATAAACAATACAAATATTTGAAGAAAACTTGGGAGACTGCAAGTTACAGCCTATGGGTTAAGGAGGTCTTTATAACTTAGAAAACCCAGAAACTATGTATGTATAAGTATGCGTGTGTGTGTGTGTGTGTATATATATATATATATATTTAAGAATGTAAGATTTTGTACAGCAAAGGGTACCATGAATAAAGCACATGAACAAATGACATTTGGGGACAACAATCTGGAACACAGATGACAAAGTGTTCACAGCTATAACATATGAAGAACTCGTCAATCCATTAGAACAGCAAGAAAAGGATATGAATAGATATTTCAGGAAGGAGCATTAAAATGGCCAATAAGATGTTAAATCTCTCAAGTAGTAAGATGCAAAAGACAGTAACATCAGGGATAAAAAGAAAGTATCTATAGGGAAGAAAAAGAGATCACAAATCAAGAACTGCTTTTATCAAAATAACATCAGACTATTTAATAGCAACACTGAAAGCTAGAAGTCAGGGAAGAATGTCTTCCACATCCCAAGGGAGAGTGATTTCCAACCTAGAATGTTCTACTAACTCTCTCCATGGATCAAGTTTAAGGATAAAATGAAGACATTTGAGAAATGCAGGGAATTAATAATTTACTTCCCTTTCTCAGGAAGCCACTGCAGAATGCGTTTCACCAAAACAATAAAGGGATGAACCAAGAAAGAGAAAGTTCCAGATAGGATAATAGTTTAGGGAAATTCCAGGATGATAATTCAAGGAGGTCTTGAGACACAGTGGTTGTGTAATCTTGAAGACCCATTGGTTCAGAGGTAGTGACAACCTTTCTTCATGTCTCATTGGCCAGAAATGTGTGACACATGCTTTTATGAACCAATTGTTAGCAAGGATGTGACATTTCCCTAAGATCAGGCCAGTCTGAGGTCCATAGCCCAATGCGGGTGGGGTGGAGGTGGGTACAGTCTTGAACAAATTCAGGTTCTGTTAGGCAGGGGGAAAAGGGTATTGGGGATGCTGGTTAGGCCAGGGACAATATCTGCTCCAACCACTACAATCATATATTAATAAATATATGTCAGCGTGTATTCCAGGTTATTGAATCTCTTCCAATAAACTGTATATAAAACTGTGTCAGTTCTAAACTGTTTTAATTACTATTGTTTTCTAATGTATTTTAATATCTGATGAAACGTTTTACCCACTTGCTTTATTTTCCTTACTGGTTAATTTAACCACACACCTAAAGAAGAATTAATATAAATTCTTCACAAACTTGAAACAAAATAGGAAGGAACATTTGCCGAGGTTTGTGTGTGTGTGTGTGTGTGTGTGTGTGTGTGTGTTTAATGAAGCCAGCATTACCTTGATAGCAAAATCAATCAAAGCTATCACAAGAAAAATATAGACCAACATTCTTTATGAAATAGGTGCAAAAATCCTCAATACTAGCAAACTGAATCCAGGGCATATAAAAAAGATTATATGCCACGACCAAGTGGGATTTATTCCAGGGATGCAAGGTAGATTTAACATCCACAAATCAATTAATGTCATATACCACATCCATAGATTAAAGAACCAAAAACACAGGGTCATCTTAATATATGGAGAAAAAGCATTTGACAGAATTCAGTATTCTTTCATGATAGAACACTCAGCAAGCTAGCAATGGAAAGGAACTTCTTTCATCTGATAAAAGGTATCTATGAAAAACCCACAGCTAATATGAGATTTAATGGTGAAAGACTGCTTTCCTTCCAGGATCAGGAACAAGATAGGAATTCTGCTCTCACGATTTCTGTTCAGCGATGTAGTAGAAGTTCTAGTCAGGGTAATGAGGCAATAAAAGGAAACAAAAGGCTCCAGATTGGAAAGAAAGTAGTAAGACTATCTCTATTTGCAAATGACATGATCTTGTACATAGAAAATCCTAAGGAATCCCGCAAAAACTATTAGAACTAGTAAACAAGTTCAGCACAGTGATGGGATACAATATCAATATACAAAAAAACAGTTGTATGTCTATATCCCAGCAATGAACAAACCAAAAATGAAATTTAAAAAACAATTCTGTTTACACCAGCATCAAAAAGGGTAAAATAATTAGGAATAACTTAACAAAAGAAGTACAAAATACATACTCTGAAAACTAAAAAGTATTATAGTTTTTGAAAGAAGATCTAAAAAAAAATGGAAGGGCGTGCAATGTTCGTGGATCAGAAGACTTATATTGTTAAGATGAAAATACCCCCCGATCGATCTACAGATTCAACACCATCCCCATTAAGATCCCAACTGTCTTCTTTGCACAAATTGACGAGCTAACCCTAAAACTTACATGAAAATGCAAGAGACCCCAAATAGGCAAAACAGTCTTGAGAATGTAGAACGAAGTTGGTGGACTTATAATTCCTGATTTCGAATTTTACTACAAAGCTCCACTAATCAAGACATTGTTTTTTTACTGATGTTAGGATAGACATTGACAATGAAATAGAATGGAGAATTCAGCAATAAACGCTTACATATATAATCAGCTGATTTTTGAGAAGGTTAACAAGACAATACAATGAGGAAAGCATAGTTTTTTCAACAAATGATGCTAGGATAATTGGATAGCCACATGCAAAAGAATGAAATTAGACCCCTATCTCACACAGCTTACAAAAGTTAACTCAAATTGGATTGAAGACCTAAATGTAAGAGCTAAAACTATAAAATCTAAGAAAAAACATAGGAGTAAATCTTCCTGACTTTGGAGTAAGCTGTGGTTTCTTAGCTATGACACCAAAAACACAAACACAATTAAAAATAGATAAATTGAATTTCATCAAAATTTTTTTAAAAATTGCGCTTCAGAGGACACCATCAAGGGCTTCCCTGGTGGCACAGTGGTTAAGAATCCACCTGCCAATGCAGGGGACACAGGTTCGAGCCCTGGTCCAGAAAGATCCCACATGCTGCGGAGCAGCTAAGCCTGTGCACCACAACTTCTGAGCCTGCGCTCTAGAGCCCACGAGCCACAACTACTGAAGCCCATATACCTACAGCCCGTGCTCCACAACAAGAGAAGGCACCGCAATGAGAAGCCCGTGCACTGCAACGAAGAGTAGCCCCTGCTTGCCACAACTAGAGACAGCCCGCGTGCAGCAACGAAGACCCAATGCAGCCAAAAATAAATAAATAAAATTAATTTATGTAAAAAAAGGACACCATCAAGAAAGTTAAAAAAAAACAGCTCACAGAATGAAAGAAAATATTTATAAATTGTATTTTTGATAAAAGAGTGGTATCTAGAATATATAAAGAACTCCTACAACTCAGTAATAAAAAGACAAATAATCTAATTAAAAATGGACAAAGAAGATACAGAGAAAACACTTAGAAATGGCCAATAAGCATATGAAAGATAGTATTACTAGTCATCAAGAAAATTCAAATCAAATTCACAATGAGATATAGATACCACTTCACAGTCGCTGGGATGATTATAATAGACAAGACAAGTGTTCATGAGGATGTGAAGAGATAGGTCCCCTCATACACTGCTGACAGGAATGTAAACTGTGCAGCTGCTTTGGGAGAGTCTGAAATTCCCTCAATAGGCCAAACATGGAGGGATCCATGGCCCAGCAATCCTACTCTTAGATTTAAACCGAGGAGAAATAAAAAAATATCCCACAAAAACATGTATGGGAATACTCATAACAGCATTATTTACAAAACTCAAAAAGTGGAAACAACCTAAATGTCCATCCATTGACGCATGGATAAACAAAATGCGGTCTATCCAGACAATGTAATATTATCTGGGAATACGAAGAATGAAGCGTAGACACATGTTACTTTGTGGATGTACCTTGAAAACATGATGCTAAATGAAGGAAGTCAATCACAAAGGACAACAAATTATAGGATTCTATTTATATGAATGTCCAGAATATGCAAATCTATAGAGACAGAAAGGAGATTATCTATTAGGGCTCAATAGGTCGAGGTAAAATTGGGGGCGACCATTAATGTATGCAAGGTTCGTTTTGGGGATAATGAAAATGTTCTAAACTTGTGGGGATCTCGCAACTCTGAATACACTAAAAACCATTGAATTTTACACTTTAAATGGGCAGATTGTATGGCACCCCAACAAAGCTGTGGTGGAGATAAAATGAGATAATGTAGAGAAATGTACAGTATCTGGTATATCCTGAACTCTCATTAAAGGACAGCCATGACTAGTAAAGATGCTACTACCACCATCAAGCTCCTGGAAAAGTCCTATTGTGATTGGTGATGGAAGAAACCTACATGCTCATTTGGGGGAAACTGACATCTTTATAAGGTTTAATTTTTCCATCTGAAAGAAGGACGTGGCACTCCAATACATGTTTTACTTCAGTTCATTTAGATCATACATGATGGACCATGTCACTGCTCACCTGAAAATCTTTCAGCGTGTCCAGAATTTATTATCATTGGCTTCCACTTAAAATATGCTTTCATCGTTTTCATCATCACCATCATGGTCATATGGTATTTTTTTGGTTTTGTTTTGGGTTTTTTTTGCGGTACGCGGGCCTCTCACTGCCGTGGCCTCTCCCGTTGCGGGGCACAGGCTCCGGATGCACAGGCTCAGCAGCCATGGCTCACGGGCCCAGCCGCTCCGCGGCATGTGGGATCCCCCCGGACCGGGGCACGAACCCGCGTCCCCTGCATCGGCAGGCGGACACTCAACCACTGCGCCACCGGGGAAGCCCTACCGTATGGTATTTTTTATTGAATGTTTGCTTTGCATCAGGCACTATGCTAAGTGGTTTAAGAACATTATTCATTTACTTCTCAGCACTCCTCTGCCAGGTAAGCAGTGTTACTATCTCTGCTTTACAGACCAAGAAATAATTTGTCCAAAGACACATATTTAGCAGCTGGAGATGTTTGAGTCTGTGTCTCTTTGCGCCTAAAGTGCATGCTCTCGATGGCTGAGGGATACATCCTTTTGAGCACAAAGAGCTCGAACATGTGTTTGTATTTATCTGCTTAAATAAATACACGCATATTTCAGTGCACAGCACATCAAGACATTACAACCATGTTGACACAATTCTCAGTGTAATAGTTGATGGGCATCAAGTTCTGCATGATTCTATTAATACAAAGAAAAGATATTTGTAGATTCACATAAAGTAATTAATGTTGCTTGTGTGCTCCTTGCTTCCCAAGACAAATGGCTGGATTGGGGGCTTGGCACAGTTTTAAAAAATGAAACACTTTCGAGGTATATGAGACCGTAATGAAGAAGACGGTTGACAATGTTATTAACATATACAAAATACACCAATTTTATAGATGTACATTCTATCGATATATTTACAGTACTTATATATACAACTCCTGTTAGGCTCTGAGAGTGGTTCCCAAATCCGGCCTCATTCATTCTTGTCGTTATTCTTCTCTTTTAGATCAGGCTCATGTCTTCTCTATGCCAATCCTTTTGGTTCCTTGAGGAGATCTGACCTAAAAAACTAAGGGAACGATTCCTACACACTAAGCTGGTAACAGCTGAGAATGAGATAACTGATCATTCTGTTCAAACATGACTTTTCCTCATGCGCTCCAAGAAGAGTTTGGTGTGAACCACCTCTACCTAAAAACCATAAAGAACAAACGTCCTTGAAATGCAGGCTCCATGAAGAGAACAAGCGACAACTAACAGAAATGGCCTTTAGTGGAAGATGCTTGAATAAGTTACGGCATGGAGGGTATCTACAGAGTTGTTAAAAATTATGTGCAGGCCCATGTTCCCTGGCAGGCAAAAAACGTACACAATTCATCGTTACTGGTAAAAGCTAGCTCCGTGCAAGATGACCTCTCTTTAGTGTATCTCCCTTCTGCTCTTGACTCTCCTTTATCTCTTTCTCTTTCTCTCCATACGTTTAGAACTACATCCTGTGAGAGTGTGTGTGTGTGTGTGTGTGTGTGTGTGTGTGTGTGTGTGTGTGTGTGTTGCATGTGAGTCTCTAAGTCTGGAAGGTTAGATCTCCTGGATGCTGACAGCATACACCATTTTTATTTCCTACCACACACATTTTCTTGAGTTTTTGTGGACATACATTCCTTTGAAAATGATAAAAACAGCAGCTTCTTTCCATTAAAAAGAAAATCAGACCGTATATGCAACTGACGTTACCCTAGCGGCTCAAAAGGGTTCAATTGTGGGTTAGTTTTCATTGTCAAGGTCAGGAACGGATCGCACCAAATCACGATCTCGGTGACCCTTGGAAAGGATGACATTTCACATGTCGGGACTGAGCTCACAAAGAGGTTATGGAACTTTTCAACCCTAATTTTTATTGCTTCGATATCAATATAGATGAATATTTCATCAAAACAGAGCACAGTTATGCAAGGCATGCCCTCTCCTGATTAGCGCTGAACTTGCACTGGGCTCTTCTCCTCACAGTGGGGAATTTTATTATATGGCAGCCTGCCGAGCTCTCGCGGGGGGTCAGGGGGCTAAAGCCACAGAAATATGATTTGTGAATCATCTGAGCTCAGCTCTGTTGCAAAGATAAACAGGAAGATTATCAAAGCCTTCTTTACAATATTCTTTAAGTGCCCTGCCACGGGAGAGGGAAGAGAGGTGCAGGGCTGGGAAGTTTAATCAAAACCAAACCTGTAAGCACCAGTATCACTTCCATGAAATATTAAGGGTTTTAAACGCCACTCCCCAAAGTTACATTTACAACATGGATTATCTTTAGTTTGGAAGTGTTCCAGGTTGTCTTCTCCTGGCCGCTCCCTAATCTGTTCAACTCTACCAAGTAAAATAAATGTCTGCGAATGTTCTTAGGGATTTCAACTGTCACAGCGCTGGAGCAAAAGGTGACAGCTCCCCGTTTTCCTTTCGATCAGGGATGACCATGTGTTTGGGGGCAGCGGGGCTGCCCCCGTGCATAGGAAGCAAAAGCCCTAAAAAGTAAAAACTTCAGTGTTAATGCTCATTTGGGGTGACTTTTTCTTTAAAAATATTTATCTATTTATTTGTTTATTTGGTTGCGCCCTCTCTTAGCTGCAGCAGACGGGCTCCTTAGTTGTGGCATGTGAACTCTTGGTTGTGGAATGCATGCAGGATCGAGTTCCCTGACCGGGGATCGAACCCAGCCAGGCCCGCTGCTTTGGGAGCACGGAGTCTTAATCACTGCGCCACCAGGGAAGTCCCTGGGGTGACTTTGAAGAAGATGAACCCCTCCCTCCACTGCCAAGTCGTTCATCTTTTAGCATCACGGCTGTCTGCACGCTGTGAACCCAGGTCTTCTTGTGGGACAAAGAGACCGGAAGTCAAGGGGTATCTGGAAGCATCCAACAGCCTGGTATTTAGGTTCGCCTGGTGATAATCAGAAACAAACTAGTTTTTTTTTACAAAACAAAAGGGTATATTTTTATAAGGATAAAACATTGTTAAGATATTAAGGTCTTAAAGGTTAAATGCTAAATAATTAACTGCGGTTATTTTGATTGATTGATTGAAGTATTGTTGACTTACAAGGTTGTGTTAGTTTCTGGTATACAGCAAAGTGCTTTAGTTATATATACATATATATTCGTTTTCATATTCTTTTCCATTACAGGATTTTTTAAATGTTTCTTTCACCTTTTATTTTTTTAATTTATGTTTTATATTGGAGTACAGTTGATTAACAAAGTTGTGTTCGTTTCAGGTGTACAACAAAGTGATTCAGTTATACATACACATGCATCTATTGTTTTTCAATTTCTTTTCCCATTTAGGCTCAATATTCTGTAATCACGTCACAATCCCTGTAATCACAGGGAATGTAGTTCCCTGTGCTATAAAGTAGGACCTTGTTTATCTGCAGAAACAAAGTAGTTTTGAAGCTGAAAGTTCCAGAGAAGCTTGTGCTCTTATGTCATTTTGTACAAACTTCCTCCGAAAGGAGTCCACACCTTATCATACCTGATCCTATGTAAGGAGCAGCAGACAGTGCTTACTTAGGAAGGCTTGAATTGGAGATTTGCTTTCTCATAGCCTCCGTGTGCGTGTGTGTATGTGTTTGTACGTCTGTATGTGTGTGTATGTATGTATGTGTGTGTGTATGTGTGTGTGTGTATGTATGTATGTGTGTGTATGTATGTATGTGTGTGTGTGTATGTGTATGTGTGTGTGTGTGTGTGTGTATGTGTGTGTGTGTGTGCGTTTTCTTTTGCCTACTCTTATGGCTTTTTCCATCATCTCCAGTTGTTGAAATAAACCATTTCCCTTACATGTCATTTCCAAATGGAAACAGAACAAAGAAAACAGGACAAAAGAAATCAGGGAATTTTCCAAAGGCACATTTGATGTACAAGTATAAACAGGAAAAGAGATGCCTGGGGAGACCGGAATAGCTTGGGTAGACAGCTGTTAACGCGTGTAGTCGGGAGCTCTGGGGAGATGGGGCCGTCAGTGGATTTGTACAGGAAGGACTTACAGGGCAGGAGAGGGTGAGAGGAAAACTCTGCCTTTTCTTTTTTCTATTTTAAGTTACATCTATATTAGCAGAATCCAGCGAGCATCTGGTTTATTCAGCTTTCCCAGGAGGCGTTAGCTCAGGTAAATAGAAATGGACTTTTGAACAGGTCTGAACACCACCTCTTTGTGTGATTTGTAAGATATGATGACTTGAGCTGAAGGCGCAGGAATGGAAGACCTTCCCAAGCCGCTAAGGGTCGGGTTGACCTTCATTTGAGAATCTTTACATGTTGCCGTGTTTTGACACGGCCTGGACCTGTTTAAGAAAATCTGGAACATATAACAGGACCAGGCTGGCATTAGGATGTCAGGAGTTGTTTCAGAACCGTAATCTTGTTACTCACTTGATTTTTATTGGGAGACAGCATGGTCTCCGATTTTGTGTTAAATCCATTCTCGAACATCCTGAGCAGGAAATCAACATTTCTGATGAATATGCAAATGGTGTGAAAGTGGGAGGGGAATAAGGAAAAGGAAAGGGAGAGACTTCTCAGGACACCCTTGAACCTGAACTTCCTCTTTCAGCTGGTACAATTGACACTAAAGTCTCCTGACTCCCTAAGGTAGATTTTGAGGGACAGATGTAGAATCAGGGCATTTTCTCTTTTTCTAAGAGGGTCTGGCTCTGTAAGTCTCCTTCTCTATGGAGCTTCTAAGGCAAATTTTTGCCTGAGTGACAATAAACTTGGCGGCTGCACTTTGAAGCATGGAGCCCTGGTCTATACAACACGTGTCATGAGCAAAACCTGAGTGCTAGGTGGTGGTGTAGGCACTGGACCTTTCTCATCTCACTTCGTTTCCCTAGTCATCCTGCAAGGTAGATATTCCTGGGACCAGTTTACTGATGGTAGCGTGGAGAGCCCAGAGAGATAAATCAACTTGCTCAAGGTCACGTACTAGTAAGTTATGAGTCGTAATTCAAATGTCTGTGCACGAATCCGTGTTTTATGAAGCATCTGCATTGAATCATGAGCTATGATTTCAGCAATCTTGTTGGATTCCATCCCCCGCCCCGCCCCCCATGATGGCATCGTCTTAATACACAGGAGTGAAACTAAGCTGACCTAGAGGAAGAGCAATGAATGAAGAAAAAGAAGAAAAGTTGGGTAAATCTGGAACGTGGCATACCAAATAAAGACAAACGCAGATTCAATTTCTGAAAACGATGTTAGGTGGTCCTGGTATGGAAAATGTTTTCAACTTACTGGACAAGAAGGAGATTCAATGCCACTTCTCTCTTTCGTGATTTCATTTGACCTAAAGCTCTCTGAAGAGCACAGAGGTGGAGTCATGTCATTAAGTTACGTCTTCTTCAAGTGTCAGATTTTCAAATGCCATGGCTTAACCTTTTTTAATGCCTTAGAACTTTGTTCCCAGTCAGCTAAGTTCTTCCTCTTTTTTTCCCCTCTTTTTCTCCTTTTTTTTTTTTTTTTTTTTTTAGTTCACAGACAGCTGCTGGCCTGGAGCCCTTCTCATAAAGAGCAGGAAGGACTCGAAGCCACAGGCAGGATTAAAGGGCTGATCAAAACCTTAGATCTCAGCTTTAAAGTTGTAATGTACAGTGAATTTGGTTACATGGAAAAGGAAACAGTAATTGTTGAAGTATGTTTTCTTAAGCTACAGAATAATTTTTGAAATGTTTGCCTTTAATCCGCAGACAGGCTTATGCTGGAGAAAATATTGTCTTGCAGCTCAGGATGAATCGGAGCATCTGAAATATTGGATCTTGGAGCTACATTTTGTCATTTTTTTTTTTTAAAAAATAAAAAGATGACTGGCACCCTGGATAAGGTTTGAAAGGTTGCTTTTTCTAACTACCATCATTCTGGTGCTTTGGTTGTGGGCTGACGGAATGGCTCAACACCTCTTGATTCTTACTTAATATTTGAGATAGTGCCCTGGTTTTGTAAAAAAAGGGCGCTTGTGGGTTCACTGTGCCTAGATGAGGAATCCATCTAATTGTGCTCGGAGAAGAAGGCTGGCGATGGAGAGAGCGGCATCTGCTCGTCAGTCATCAAGACAGATCATCTCCCATCTCCACCCTGTTTCCTGTCCCTCCTCCGCTGCCCCCCGCCAAGTTCACCAGTCACATGGCAAGAGTGTGTGTTTCAGCACTTGAGAGCTCCACGTTTGAATTGTCTCTGCTGCTTCGCAGATCTGAGCCCTCATGTGATTTATGCAAATACATGTCTAAGCCTCAGTTTGGCGTTGAGGATGTTAGATACCTAACAAGATCCTTTAAATGTGACGTATTTCACATACGATGGGCGAGCAGTGTAAGCACAGCCCTGCTGGTCTTGACTTTGTCTCAAGCGTGATCCACAGGACTCTGGAGTTTCCGGAGAGGTGAACTGCCCAGGCTCTTTAAAGTAGTCTTCCCACACTATCAATAGTGGGGGAACGTTGTGTAAGTGTTTACTTCCAATGTGCAACAGACTGCCGCTTTTGTAAAACAGGATAAAAATAAATTCCCAGAAAAGTGAAATGGGAAAAACAAAGATATACAAAATACAAGCTCAATTTAAAAAATTAGAGTCAGCAAGCAACACTGTCCAACAGCAGTGATGCTTACTTGTAATGCTTACTTGCAATTTCTGTGTTCATCTCTCCGCAATAAACCCACAGGAAATGAACACAAAGGGGCTACTATGATTCTCTTTTACAAATCGGGAAAGAGGCACAGAGAGGTTATGCAACTTGCTTTTGGTCACACAGCAAGTGGTAGGGCCAGGGTTTGTGGTCAGGCAGTTGAAACTCACTGTTGGACACGGGATCCTCGTGCAGGTTGGTGACTGAAGGCATGGGTCTGGGGCCAGGTTTTGAAGCGTAACGCCTACAGTGAGCTTTGCAGGGGCAGAGACTGGAGGCTGAGAGACACTGCTTAGGAATCTGAGGTGGCATGGACCAGAAGCAGGAGGGTGCACAGGGATTGGGAAGAGGGAATGATAGGAAAGACTGTTGAGTTCAGATTCCAAAACTTGAAAACTCATTCGTTTATACACGTAGAAAAAGATGGACTCCTTCCCAGATTGTTTCACAAACCAGCCTAATCCCAATTCCCAAACCTAACAGTTCAGGAAAGAAAATAGAGATTATTCCCCTTTACAGGGAAAGATCTCTAAATCCCAAACAAAATATTAGAAAATCAAAATCAGTACTAAGCTGAAAGATCATGCCGCATGGCCGATTAAGTCTGAATTTGATGGAACAAGGATAGCTCATTATTTAGAAACTTATTAATGTAATTCATCACATGAAATGGGTAAAAGAAGGAAAACCACTTGATCAGCCCGATAAATGCTAGAGAGGCATTTGATAGAACACAGAGGAAGCTATAGGAACAGCGAGATACGGCCTTGACATGATAATGAATATTAACCTTAAACTAAGGTGAAGACATTCCCATAGGATCAGAATCAAAGATTTTAAATATCACTATTCATATTTGATCATGCTTTAGCTAATGCAAGAAGACAAGAAATAGAAATGAGCTATAAGTAGCAAAAAGGAAGAGACTAAAAGGAATAAACAATATACAAGAAGAAACCCTGAATTTTTGCTGATGGCTATAAAAATAATGGAGAGAAATATGTATTCTGGGACAAGAATACTGAGAATTACAGGGACATCAATTTCTCTAAAATAATGAAAATATTTAATTCAATTTCAATGGGATAAATTTTGGGACTAGATAAAAATGATTCTAACCTGCATATAGAAGAATAACATGGCACAAGGCGTAATGGGTAGTGACATCCTGCTTCGGCCATGCCCCCAGAACACGGTTCCTCAGTACCCTTGAACCCTGGCCCAACCTAGCAATCAGCTCCCACAACCATTGGCATAGACACTGTGGGCTCCAGTCTCCTGCCTGTACTGGCATCTCCCTCTCTCTGCATGCCGTGTACCTGGGCACCGGCTGGGACTCACCTGTGCCTCAGCAGGGGGCTTCCTGCCACCCCAGTGACTGGCCTCGCAACTTCTGCAAACCAGGCAACCTCTCTGTCATCCAAAGAGCTCCCCCTGCACTCTCTCCAGTGAGGTCTGAGCCCAGGCTAAGGAGGGGCCCTCTGATGGGTCCTTCCTTGCCCTTTCTCTTGCAGTGCTAAGGTACTCTGTATCTTAGAGTCAATCTTTTATCATAATTACATGATTCTTCATATTAAACTTTCCTGCTTTAAATCATGGTGCAGTTTCTGTCTCCTGATTATACCCAGACTGATACAAAATTATTTATTTATTCTATTTCTTTTAATTTTTATTGGAGTATAGTTGATTTACAATGCTGTGTTAGTTTCAGGTGTACCGTGAAGTGAATCAATTCTACATATACATATACCCACTCTTTTTTTAGATTCTTTTCCCTTACAGGCCATTACAGAGTATTGAGTAAGTTCCCTGTGCTGTACAGTAGGTCCATATTACTTACAGACTGTTACAAAGTTAAGTGTGTTTTGCAAAAGAATAACAAGGAAGAACTTACATCACTGATTTTATAGATAGATAGATAAGTAGGTAGATAGATAGAGATAGAGTTTTTTTTTTAATTTTAGTAACTAAGATAGAGGGGGACTGGCAAGGTTTTGAACAGTCATTGGAACAGGATACAAAGTTAAGCACAAGACCAAGACCAAATAAGGATAAAGATAGCATTTCAAATCAGAGGTAAGGGGTGAATTACTTAATAACTTGTTTTGGCACAATTAGATAACCATTTAGAACAACATTAATTCATGGAAACCCCCAATTTATAACTTTCTCTAAATACAGTTTAGATGGTCTGAATATTTAAATGTAAAAAATGAAACCGAGGAAATACTAGGACACAATAGTACATGAATATATCTGTGTTTCCATGGGGAAGAATACTTTTCCAAGGATAAAAAAGGCAATTCTCTCAAAGGATATCAAGAAAAAATTGATAGACATGATCACATAAACATTTAAACTTTTCCATAAAATTAAAGAATTTTAAGAGCAACCTGAAAACTCAAATGACTCACAAGGAAAAATATTTCTGATCAAGGTTTAAAATTTTGAAAATATAAACACTTCTTATTAATCAACAAAGTATAGCTGATATACCCGATAGAAAAGGCGAGTAAAGAGTAGCTATTCACTCAGGGCTTCCCTGGTGGCGCAGTGGTTGAGAGTCCGCCTGCCGATGCAGGGGACACGGGTTCGTGCCCTGGTCCGGGAAGATCCCACATGCCGCAGAGCGGCTGGGCCCGTGAGCCATGGCCGCTGAGCCTGCGCATCCGGAGCCTGTGCTCCGCAGCGGGAGAGGTCACAACAGTGAGACGCCCGCGTACCACAAAAAAAAAAAAAAAAAGAATAGATATTCACTCAGATGCCTAATAATAATATAAAAAAAAATAGTAACTTTCACTAGTAATCAAAGAAATGCAAGAACAAAGGTATTTCATTTTATACTCATCACACTGCAAAGTCTAGAAAGATAATAACCCATTAGTGAGTATCTACATTAGCACAATATTTCCAGAGGGCATTTAGGCAAAGTATATCAAAGTGAAAAGCATGCAAACCTTTCACATATGAATTCTACCATGAGAAACTCGGCTTAAGGAAACAGCCAAAAATAAGCTCAAAAATGTACAGGTAACAAAGATGTTACAGCACTACCCATAGTATTGAAAATCTGCAAACAAGTCAGATGCCCAATGAGAAGTGACTGGCTAATTAATAAAAGACATTGAATGGAAATCTGTGCAATAATTATCTATAAGTCACAAAAGGATCCTTCATGGCTTGTCAAAAGGTCAGAGTACATTTTTAATGAAAAAAAAAGTGACATATAAGAGCAAACAGCATACATATGAATGATTTACCCAATCATTCTGAGGAACTGTCTGGCCAGTATCATACTGTCAACAGGTAATGAACAGCCCCCTTTCTAGAGGTCCTCGTTCTCAGCTGTGTCTTTCTGAAATGACTTTTCTGGGAGAGACGGTATCTGTCGGTCTCTTGGTTCAGGCACGGTTATTCCCTCACTTAACTTCCGTAGGGGGTTATAAATATAAGACCCTCTTCCTTCAGAAATGAATCCGTGTCTCCCAGATGGGTGTGCTCCGGTCTCTGGCAGCCAGGCCTCACAACTGGAATCATAGAGCTCCTTCCCTTTTCCAGGCCCAGTGAGCATGGCAGAAAGTGGCAGCAAAGGGACGGTTTGTAGGATTGGTTCCTCAGAGGGATATTACCAAACAGGACACCAACAGTGCTTGGTAAGCAAACCAAAAGGATTGATGGGGAAGATAGTGCCCAGGATGGGAGAGACACCGAAGAACTAAACAGCTTGGGAAGAGAGTGAAAATCATAGCTGATTTAACTAAAACATCTGTCCTTTAAGACCCCTTTCTTTAGAATGTGCCTACACTGTTGGTGGGAATGTAAATTGGTGTAGCCATGATGGAGAATCGTATGGAGGTTCCTTAAAAAAACTGAAAATAGAGCTACCATATGATCCAGCGATCCCACTCTTGGGCATATACCCAGAGAAAAACATGGTTTGAAAATATACATGCACCCCAGTGTTCATTGCAGCTCTATTTACAATAGCCAAGACATGGAAGCAACCTAAGCATCCATTGACAGAGGAATGGATAAAGAAGATGTGGTGCAGATACACAATGGAATACTACTCAGCCATAAAAAAGAATGAAATAATGCCATTTGCAGCAACATCGATGGACCTGGAGATGATCATGCTAAGTGAAGTAAGTCAGACAGAGAAAAACAAATATCATATGATATCACTTATACGTGGAATCTAAAAATATACAAATGAAACAAACTCACAGACATAGAGAACAAACTTATGGTTATCGGGGGGAATGGTGGGTGGAGGGATAGATTGGGAGTTTGGGATTGACATATACACACTGCTATATTTAAAGTGGATAATCAATAAGGACCTATTGTATAGCACAGGGAACTCTGCTGAATATTCTGTGTTAACCTAAATGGGAAAAAATGTGAAAAAGAATAGATACATGTATATGTATAACGGAATCACTTTGCTGTACACCTGAAATGAACACAACATTTTTAATCAACTATACTCCAATATAAAATAAAAATTTAAAAAAGACTCCCCTTTTTTAGAGCTAACTCTAATTTAGAAGTATTGCTAGAGTGCAGAGCTGAGCACAGCACACTCACGTTTTGCTATTTTGTAGATAAAGTGAAAAAAGTCACTCATCCCAGTAAGGATGATCTTTATCTCTTCCTCTGGGAAAAGTAAGTAAATATAATGTTTGTATCAGTCAGGGTCTCAGCAGGAAAAGAATTTCTTTGGTTAAGATGTTCATTGGAGGATATTTTAGCAAAGGGAGTTCCTACAAAGGTTCCTAGGGTTAAGGGAAACAGCAGAAGAGAGGGGGCCACCGAGGGGCACAAAACAGTACAGAGTGTTACCACCCCAGACCTTCAGGGGCAAGAGGGGGAGAGAGGCAGGGTCCACTGGGGCCTAGAGCCTTTGAGGTGGGCTTGGTCGGAGGAAGTGCAGATGGGCGGGGACACAGCCACTGCCAAACCCCTAGGATGCAGAGACGAGAGGCTGTAGAAAGGAACACCCCACCCTAATCTCCTCCTGCCCGCTGGTTTCTGGCCGGTGCCCCATTGACTGAACCCAACTCAAAAGCAGTCAGACAGGAGGCCTGGGTGATGCCACCTAGCGGATCAAGTAATATCCGCCCCCCCCCCACCACAATTCGTATCCACACACAATCTCAGAATGTGACCTTATTTGGAAATAGAGTCTTTGCAGATCTACACAGTTGAAGATCTTGAGATGAAATCATCCTCTATTTGGGGGTGGTGGTGGGGCAAAATCCAATGACTGGTGTCCTTATCACAGGAAGAGAGAACAGAGAGACACACAGAAAGAAAAGCTGTGGGAAGAGAGAGGCAGGGAGGGATACAGTCAGGAGCCAAGGAACACAGGATGCTGGTGGCCACCAGCCTCTGGAAAAGGCAAGGAAGGGTCCTCCCCTAGAGCCTCTGGAGGGACCCTGGCCCTGCAGACACCTTGATTTCAGACTTCCGGACTCCTGAATTGTGAGAGGATACATTCTGAAAGAGAATTGAAAATTTATGTTCAGTTCAAAACTTGTACCAAATAGCCCAAAAGTGGAAACAACCGAAATGTTCATCAATGGACAAATGAATAAACAAAATGTGGTATGCCTATAAAATGGAGTATTACTCAGTCATTAAAAGGAAGGGAGATCCACCAGAGGGCAGACAGCAGAAGCAAGAAGAACTACAGTCCTGCAGCCTGTGGAACAAAAACCACATTCACAGAAAGATAGACAAAATTAAAAGGCAGAGGGCTATGTACCAGATGAAGGAACAAGATAAAACCCCAGAAAAACAACTAAATGAAGTGGAGATAGACAACCTCCCAGAAAATGAATTCAGCATAATGATAGTGAAGATGATGGCTGAATGGATACAAAAACAAGACCCTTATATATGCTGTCTAATAGAGACCCACTTCAGACCTAGGGACACATACAGACTGAAAGTGAGGGGGTGGAAAAAGATATTCCATGCAAATGGAAATCAAAAGAAAGCTGGAGTAGCAATACTCATGTCAGATAAAATAGACTTTAAATTAAAGAATGTTACAAGAGACAAGGAAGGACACTACATAATGATCAAGGGATCAATCCAAGAAGAAGATATAACAATTATAAATATATATACACCCAACATAGGAGCACCTCAAGACATAAGGCAACTGCTAACAGCTATAAAAGAGGAAATCCACAGTAAGACAATAATAGTGGGGGACTTTAACACCTCACTTACACCAATGGACAGATCATCCAAAATGAAAATAAATAAGGAAACAGAAGCTTTAAATGACACAACAGACCAGATAGATTTAATTGATATTTATAGGACATTCCATCCGAAAACAGCAGATTACGCTTTCTTTTCAAGTGCACACAGAACATTCTCCAGGATAGATCACATCATGGGTCCTAAATCAAGCCTTGGTAAATTTAAGAAAATTGAAAGCATATCAAGCATCTTTTCTGACCACAAGACTATGAGATTAGAAATCAGTTACAGGGAAAAAACCATAAAAAACACAAACACATGGAGGCTAGACAATACGTTACTAAGTAACCAAGAGATCACTGAAGAAATCAAAGAGGAAATCATAAAATACCTAGAGACAAATGATAAGGAAAACACGAAGATCCAAAACCTATGCAATACAGCAAAAGCAGTTCTAAGAGGCAAGTTTATAGCAATACAATCCTACCTCAAGAAATAAGAAAAATCTCAATCTAACCTTACACCTAAAGGATCTAGAGAAAGAATAAAGAAAACCCAAAGTTAGTAGAAGGAAAGAAATCATTACGATCAGAGCAGAAATAAATGAAATAGAAACCAAGAAAACAATAGCAAAGGTCAATAAAACTAAAAGCTGGCTCTTTGAGAAGATAAACAAAATTGATAAACCATTAGCCAGACTCATCAAGAAAAAGAGGGAGAGAGGACTCAAATCAATAAAATTAGAAATGAGAAAGAAGTTACAATGGACACCACAGAAATACAAAGCATTCTCAGAGACTACTACAAGCAACCCTATGCCAATAAAATGGACAACCTGGAAGAAATGAACAAATTCTTAGAAAGGTCTAACCTTCCAAGACTGAACCAGGAAGAAATAGAAGATATGAACAGATGAACCACAAGTAATGAAATTGAAACTGATTAAAAATCTTCCAACAAACAAAATTCCAGGACCAGATGGCTTCACAGGTGAATTCTATCAAACATTTACAGAAGAGCTAACACCTTCTCAAACTCTTCCAAAAAACTGCAGAGGAAGGAATACTCCCAAACTCATTCTACAAGCTCATTCTACCATCACCCTGATACCAAAACCAGACAAAGATACTACAAAAAACAGAAAATTACAGACCACTATCACTGATGAATATAGATGCAAAAATCCTCAACAAAATACTAGCAAACAGAATCCAACATCACATTAAAAGGATCATGGACCACGATCAAGTGAGATTTATCCCAGGGACGCAAGGATTCTTCAATATATGCAAATCAATCAATGTGATAAACCTTGTTAACAAACTGAAGAATAAAAACCATATGATCATCTCAATAGATGCAGAAAAAGCTTTTGACAAAATTCAACACCCATTTATGTGCATAGAGGGAAACTACCTCAACATAATGGCATCATCAGAAAATCTATAAACAAAGGGAACCCTCTTGCACTGTTGGTGGGAATATAAATCGATACAGCCACTATGGAGAACAGTAAGGAGGTTCCTTAAAAAACTAAAATTAGGGCTTCCCTGGGGGCACAGTTTTTGGGAGTCCGCCTGCCGATGCAGGGGACACGGGTTCATGCCCCGGTCTGGGAGGATCGCATGTGCCACGGAGCGGCTGGGCCTGTGAGCTGTGGCCGTTGGGCCTGCGCTTCTGGAGCCTGTGCTCTGCGGCAGGAGAGGCCATGGCAGTGAGGGGCCTGCGTACTGCAAAAAAAAAAAAAAAATCTAAAAACAGAATTACCATATGACCCAGCAATCCCACTACTGGGCATATACCCTGAGAAAACCATAATTCAAAAAGACACATACACCCCTATGTTCATCACAGCACTATTTACAATAGCCAGGTCATGGAAACAACCTAAATACCCATCAACAGATGAATGGATAAAGAAGATGTGGCCCATATGTACAATGGAATATTACTCAGCCATAAAAAGGAACGAAAATGGGTCATTTGTAGAAATGTGGATGGACCTAGAGACTGTCATACAGAGTGAAGTAACTCAGAAAGAGAAAAACAAATATCATATATTAACGCACATATATGGAATCTAGAAGAATGGTACAGATGACCCGGTTTTCAAGGCAGAAATAGAGACACAGATGTAGAGAACAAACATATGGACGCCAAGGCGGGAAACCGGGGGTGGGGGGGAAGATGAATTGGGAGATTGGGATTGACATGTATACACTAATATGTATAAAATAGATAACTAATAAGAACCTGCTGCATAAAAAATAAAATGAAATTCAAAAAAATAATTAAATCAAAGAATATTCTTTAAAGTATTGTCTCTTTAAGTTTTGAAAGTTAAGACATGATATGAAAGAGATAAACTACACAAAACTAAAAAAAAAAAAAAAGGAATAGAATACTGATACCTGTTACAATATGGACGAACCTTGAAAATATTCCACTAAGTGAAAGAAGCCAGGAGTAAAAGACCACATAGTATATGATTCCACTTATATGAAATGTCTTGAATAGGCAAAACCACAAAGACGGAAAGTAAGTTAATGGATACCTAGGCCTGGGGAGACATAGAAGGGCGTGTGGCTGCTAATGGTTATATGAATTCTCTCGGTGCTGATGAAAATGTTCTAAAATTAGATAGTGGTGATGGCTGCCCAACTCTGTGAAAATACTAAACCCCACTGAATCGTAAACTTAAAAAGGCTGAATTTTATTGCCTGTGAGTGATATCTCAATAAATCTATTTTTAAGATTCTAGATCCTCGAGAATAGTTTATTTTCTTCAGATCTTGCCAAGATCTTTGTAAAACAAAAAATCTATATTTTAACAAAATTATTTGGCCATCTTGGAATTTCCCTTGAGAATCAACCCATATTACTGTCACTTTACCACACAATTTATATCCTTCTAAGTCGGGTCAGTTGTGTTTATTTTCCGGTGGGGTGTCCTCAGCGGGGGAGGTGTCTCCTTTTTTTGCACAATGGTCAAATTTCTTTAAAAAATGTAACAAATTATTTTTAATTGAATAATGCTGTCACTCTCATCTTCGTTTTCTCTCCTCTTTTAAACATGTCCTAGTATCTCAACTTTTAAAAAAATTACCTCTCAGCGATGAAATAAAGTATTTTTGTTTGTAAACATCAAAGGCTCTTTTTAAACAATTTTATGCTTCTCACCTACTATAAATCTTTTTTAATACCTCTGGTTGAGAATTAATCAATCCGTGTAAGATGATCTATAACATCGCATCCTGTGAAAAGGATGTGATCTCTGAGGCTCTGGAGAAAGGGATAGAATATTCGTCACCATAGGTAGCTATTTATCAAAGGAATATAAATTAAAAATAAAAAGTCTGCATGCTCCACAAATGCATGTCTCATTTACGAGTGGAAAGAAATCTCCATGATAGGATATTTTTTCTCCAAGGCTAGACTATTAAAGCTGCATTTCACAATGGAATTTCATTTACAAGGCTATTTAAATGTGAAAATATCTGTAGGTGGTTTTAGGCTAAAAAATGTCATCTGTTTTTAAAACCTTGACATTGGATTTTATTTATTTTATTGCGTGGATAACTGGGAATGTCTCATTTGGGAGCCTGACTTGATACTCTTGGTCCTGAAGCAGGCTCTCTATGGGATCCTCCTGTTGGGGGTTATTTTGTAACTCATCTAAGCTGTGCTATCCCTGTGCTTCTAATGGTCCACATCATAGGTGGGGCGAACATATCATTTACAGGCCAAATGGGGATCTTTGGTACTGTTCGCAATGACACCAGGACCGCAGGTGTCAGCCAGGACCGTTCTGGGCAAACTGGGATGAATAGCTACACTAGTCCTAGGGAACACGCCCATCAGAAGAGCCATCTCCATGTAAGAGCCTCTGATATGTGCCACACGTGATGCTGACCCTTAGCGTATGTCATGTTTCATTGACTTCCCGAGACAACCTTAGAAAGTGGGCACTGTCCATCTCCACCTAAGATGGGGAAGCTTGTGAAACAGGTCTGCTGCTTCCCTCCCCACTGGCCACGTCCTCCTTCATCCACCCTCCGCTCTGATTCGGCACCCCGCCCCGGGCCTCTCTCCCCCTCTCCTCTGTAAGCTCATCCTGTTCTTCAAGGTCACTCTCTGTCGCAGTTCTTCAAGGCTGGTCCTTGGCCACCTCACTACACTATTTCTCATCTCATCCACCCACCTGGCTTCACTTAACGCCCGCATGGAGGTCACGTAAGTAAACAGATGTGAATTCACATCTCTCCTCCGGACCTCTCCTCTGATTGTCATGTCGTTGAATATCTGTCTGCTTCTTTGCTGTCTCTTTTTGGATGACTCACAGGTATCTCAACTTCAACACGTTCAGAACTGAAGTCACGGTCTTACCCCGCCCAGCCTGGGCCTCGTCCAGTGGTGCCACTGCAGAAAAAGGCCCTGCACCCTCCACCCCACGCGTGGGGTGGAGCAGCTTTTCACTCTCACTCATAGCCAAGTCCTAGCTACTAACCTCCTTAAATAGCTTTCAAATCCAGCCACGCGGTTGCCAGAAGGCAGAGCAAATGCAAAAAACTCCAGGCAGAAGTGGGTTTGGAGCCCCCACCAGGAGGCACTGCGGATAAGTGGAGGGGATGAGGGAGTGTGGGTGCTGCCCTCAGAAGGGGAAGACAGAGCCGGCAGGGCCTTGCGGCTGAGTGGGGACTTTGGCTCCGAAGCTGAGTGAAAGCAAGAACACAGAGGGCCACTGTACTGAGAAGAGAGTGAGTGAGGGTTGGGGGGAAGGCAGGGAGGCAGGGAGGCCAGTCAGGAGGGGAGGCCATTGTTACTGTCCAGGTGGGGATTGCAGGTGGCTTGGACCAGTATCCAGTGGGTTCAAAAAACCTCTCATGCTAACTCCATGCTGTAGTCAGCCGTCCTCCCAGAAGTCTTTTTTTTTAATTAATACATTTTTATCAAGATAAATAAAACAGAATGAAAAATATCATAATATCAGAGGGCATGTCAGAGTGATATATGTATAGGTCAAATGCTATACAATTATGACATCAAGTGCTTCTCTGACAAAAACCTGTGGTCAGAAATGTTTGAAAAACGCTGATTTCGAGGATGAATAAGCATGGCCCCAGGGGGAGGGGGAGAAGCAGCGCAGGTCCCCCGAGGGCACCGCACGTATGGGAGAGGACGGGCCACAGTCCACGGAGGAGCTAGAGGGAGGCAGATGGGCAGGGCCCAGAGCGGGGGGGGGGCCAGGATACAGTGGGGGTGCTGGGCAGGGTCGAACTGCTCATCCCACACGGGTGTGGAGTGGTGGTGCTGGGAGCAGCAGACAGAGCCACGCAGGGTGTGTGATTCAGGGAAGACGACATGGATGGAGGAAGACCTGGGCAGCAACGCAAAGGAGGGGGACAGGAAGGAAAGCCTGGTTGGACAGTCAGGGTCTCGGCGGAGGGACCTCAGAATTGGTCGCTGAGCACGCGGGGGCAGAAGTGAACAAGAGATGAGTGACAAGGTCATAGGACGGAGATGCAGGTGGCCCTGGCCCTGTCCTCAAAACCAAATTCCACAGAATCCATGTAACCAGCTGAAATGTTTTCTCATGCGTTTGGTAATTTCATTGACTGGTTTACCCATGGTTAGGTTGTTTACCCTACTCAAATACCCCCCCGCCCAATTTTGGGGGTATGAATGCTAATTTAAAATGAATTAGACCCACAGACATAGAAAACAGACTTATGAGGACGTACTGTAGAGCACAGGGAACTCTACTCAATACTCTGTAATAACCTATATGGGAAAAGATTCTAAAAAAGAGTGGATATATGTGTATGTATAAATGATTCACTTTGCTGGACAGGAGAAACTAACACAACATTGTAAATCAACTATACTCCAATAAAAAATAGTTTTATATAAAAAAAGAAAACAAACTTATGGTTACCAAAGGGAAAAGGGAGGGAGGGATAAATTAGGAGTTTGGGATCAACATACACACACTACTATCTATAAAATAGAGAAATAACAAGGACCTACTGTATAGCACGGGGAACTCTACTCAGTATTTTGTAATAACCTATAAGGGAAAAGAATCTGAAAAAGAATACATATATAACTGATTCACTTTGCTGTACACTTTGCTGAAACTAACACAACATTGTAAATCAACTATACTTCAATTTAAAAAAATAACAAAGTACCTCTACAAAGAAAAAAACCAAATTAATCTAACAGTTAGATTTTTAAAGACCCACTCTTGGTTTTTCCTTTTCAAGCGTATCTCAAATTCAGTCATGAAATAGTCACACACCTGCCCTCAGTGGTGGTAAAATAACAATTTCAATGGTTACAGCAACCTTCATTAAGGACTTGGTCTGTATTTCATTGATTCTAAGACACATTTGTCATCCATGAAATCTACACTTGCTCTGTGCTCAAGGGTGTCTTGGAGTTGAGGGGAGGGGAGGGGGGCAGATGGCAGTTGTGACATAGTTGTCATTATTCCTGCCTGGGCTCAAAGTTGGTTGCAGCTGTTCACCCTTTTACTACTGCATTGACTACCGCACGTTGTCAGCACTCTCCCTGTGTTGAGTTTAGCGGTGGTAGAAATGTTATCGACAAAACGACACTGTGATTTGGCTTTGGAAAGTGAGACTAGATATGATATCACAAATATTTGTCTTAGAGGAAGGACTCCAGGTCCACATTTTTCTTCCCAAGCAACATCCGAGTGCTTTCAGGGATCCAAGTAAAGACACCCACACAGAGATGAAGCGGAGATAAGAGCAAAAGGCTTGGCTACCACACGCCAAGCAGTGCAGCTCATGGCAAAAGGGATTGCAAATCTGTCTGAAGAGATGACAGGAGTTTCACAGCCAAGAGGAGATGATACAACCATTTCATGTGTCACAGGAGGTTATCATGAACTCTTTGTGCCTTACTTTATCTGGCAGGACTTTTCTTTCTTAGTAGCTAACAAACCAGTTTCAAACTTTACTGAGTTAAAATATCAACAATCATCTATTTGGTCAGATAGCAAGAAGTCGAGAGAGAGGAAAGCCAAGGCGATGCTTCAACTCCATGATTTAACTTGTTCCTGAGCCTTTGTTCATCTTCCGGCTCCTTCATCCTTAGAGAGTGACTTTCATCTCCATGGTTACCTCATGGTTGCAAGATGGCTGCCAATGGTCTGGACTTGCATCTGTACCAGGCAGGAGAGAGAAAGAAGATCCCAGATGAGAGATAAATTAGAAACTGAGCGCTTATGGCAGTATCAGTCTCTATAACTTTTTGACATTAAAAAAAAATAACCCACACCTAGTGTTTAGCATCTTCAGGAGGGCCATAAAATGTAGGCGACTAGTATAATAATTGCTTAATGACAGGTTCTAAGAAACTCTTTAGAGAATCAGACAATAGCGGGACTCAGCTAATTTACTTGGGGAATAAAGAAGGAAATATGACTTTGCATTTCTACCTGGCAAACGTGAGCCATCATATAAGGAAAATAGAGAAGTAACCCCTGGTCACGCCACACGAGCCATTCCTTGAAGGTACCAGGTGTACTCCCCTCTCTGGGTCTTGCACCGTCTGAAATATTTTATCCCCAGGCATCAACATGGTCCATTCTCTCACTTCATCTGGATCTCTGCTCATGCTGGTTACGGAGCTATCCTCAATCAGCTGCAAACACTCCTGCCACGCTCTGCCCAGTGATGCCAGGGCTGGGACCCTTTCGAGTGTGTTTCTCCTTTGCTGGCTGGTTCAGCCAGTGAGGGGGAGGGGGTCAGCGCTAGAGGGAGGTGGCCAGGAGGAAGATGAGCCTGTTCCTCCCTGCTTGCTTGCTGTCATGGTCAGACTCCCCCAGCCATGGCACTGCTTCCAGCTGGGGACCCTTCATCCCCACAGAAGCAGTTGGTTTACCGGAAATTCTTCTGTACTCCCAGAGGCGGCCCCACGTGTTCCAGCAGCAGAGTCCCTCCTGCAGGCTCTGATATACCTGCACCAGCTGGGCAGCGCCCCCTCTTCTGAGTTTCTGGGTACTGATCACCCCAACCTTGCTCTCTTGGTCCCCAGTCCTAGCGTGGCAGTGGCTTCTGCAGTTACAACTGCTGGGTTCCTCCATGTGCCTTTGACTTTTGTCAGCCCCCAACCCCTGCTATGTTACCCATTTCCTGTATCGAATCCCACCTGTGGAAGTGTCTGCTGCAGTTTCTGTGGCTTGACTGGACCTACACTGATACATCACTCAAGTGATGCCTCCACAGAGTGGCCTCCCTGACGGCCCAGTTAAAATAACGTCCTTCTGTCCTTCTCTTTCCCCTCGCAGCTAAATATTTTCCATAACACGTACCTCGACTTTCCACTTGGATTGGCCCAAAGGTTCATGCGGTTTTGTCCGTAATAATGCTCTAATAGCACTCAGTTGTCTTTAACTTCATTTGAAGCAATGTTTATTTATTTATTTTTGGCCGCATTGGGTCTTTGTTGCTGCACGCAGGCTTTCCCTAGTTGCAGCCAAGTGGGGACTACTCTTTGTTGCAGAGCACAGGCTCTAGGCACTCGGCTTCAGTAGTTGTGGCTCGCGGGCTGCAAAGCGCAGGCTCAGTAGTTGTGGTGAACGGGCGGCACGGGGGATCTTCCCAGATCAGGGATCGAACCCTTGTCCCCTGCATTGGCAGGCATATTCTTAACCACTGCACCACCAGGGAAGTCCAATTCGAAGCAATTTTATTAGGTTGTATGTGACAGCTGTCATGTCAGCGTGCATTTAATAAAAGACTTATCAAAATTGGTGAATTTTTTGTAGCCATTTTAATATTGAAGATGGAAGGAAAAAAAGCAACATTTTTGGCATATGATGCTTTATTATTTCAAGAAAGGCAAAAACACAACCGAATTGCAAAAAAAAGATTTGTGCAGTGTATGGAGAAGGTGCCGTGACTGAGCGAATGTGTCAAAAGTGGTTTGCAAAGTTTCCTGCTCGAGATTTCTCACTGGACGATGCTCCACGATCGGGTAGACAAGTTGAAGTTGATAGCGATCAAATTGAGACATTAATTGAGAACAATCAACGTTATACCACGCGGGAGATGCCGACATACTCAAAATGTCCAAATCAAGCATTGAAAATCATTTGCACCAGCTTGGTTACGTTCGTTCGTCACTTTGATGTTTGGGTTCCACATAATTTAAGCAAAAAAGAACCTTCTTGACCATATTTCTGCATGTGATTATCTACTTAAATGTAATGAAAACATTCCATTTTAAAACAAATGGTGACGGGCAATGAAAAGTGGATTCTGTACAATAATGTGGAATGGAAGAGATCGTGGGGCAAGCGAAATGAACCAACAGGCCCCACACCAAAGGCCGGTCTTCAACCAAAGAAGCTCATGTTGTGTATATGGTGGGATTGGAAGGGAGGCCTCTATCATGAGCTCCTTCCAGAAAACCAAACGGTTAATTCCAACAAGTACTGCTTCCAATTAGACCAACGGAAAGCAGCACTCGATGAAAAGCGTCCGGAATTAATCAACAGAAAACGCATAATCTTCCATCAGGATAACACAAGACCGCATGTTTCTTTGATGACCAGGTAAAAACAGTTACAGCTTGGCCGGGAAGTTCTGATTCATCTGCTGTATTCACCAGACATTGCACCTTTGGATTTCCATTTATTTAGATCTTTATAAAATTCTCTTAATGGAAAATTTTTCAATTCGCTGGAAGACTGTAAAAGGCGCCTGGAACAGTTCTTTGCTCAAAAAGATAAAAAGTTTTGGGAAGATGGAATTATGAAGTTGCCTGAAAAATGTCAGAAGGTAGTGGAACAAAAGGGTGAATATGTTTTTCAATAAAGTTCTTGGTGAAAATGAAAAATGTGTCTTTTATTTTTACTTAAAAACCAAAGGCACTTTTTGGGCAACCCAAATACATACGTGCAAGCTTCCTGAGTAGGAACCTGCTTTGACTTGTTCGCTGCTACATGCCTAGCCCTTAGGGCAATGCTTGGCACAATAAATGTATCTTGAATGGACAAATGATTTCCACCTATGAGAAAAATGCTACCTGCTCAGGTGATCAGCAAGGAAAGAAATCCTCCAACAGCTACGCTGTTCTGAGACACTCCCTGGACAAGAGCTAGTCTACAGGTTGGGTTGACTCTCGTCCACGGCCACCAACTGTCCTGCCCAAGGTATCAATAGACCAAGGTGTAGAACTCCTTCAGTGTCATGTATGGCCCCCATGGTTAGGCTTCTGATCCATTATCAGAAAAGATACATATAAAGGTTCTCAGCTCAAGCTGCCATAACAAAATACGAGAGGCTGGGGGTTGTAAACAATAGTTCTGGAAGCTGGAAATCCAAGACCAAGGTGCCAGCATGGTCAGTTTCTGGTGAGAACTCTCTTCCTAGCTTGCAGATGGCCAGTTTCTTGCTGGTTCTTCACATGGTGGAGAGAGAGAGTGAGCAAGTTCTCTGGTGTTTCTTCTTCTTCCAAGGGCATTAATCCCATCATGAGGGCCCCACCCTCATGACCTAATCCAACCCTAATTACTTCCCAAAGACGACCAACTCTAGATACCATCACGTTGGGAAGTAGGGCTTCAACATCTGAATTTGGGGGGCATATTTCAATCTACAGCAGGTTCTTTCTCTCTCCCTCTTTCTTTTTAGGGATTTCTGTTGAATGGCACATTCAGTATTCCTTCCCATTTTTTCTTTAGTTGTTGGATTGATTCTATTGGATGTTTGAACCTCTTTAAAAAAGAATGCATCTCAGATCAAATGACATTTCCCTGCAGATTCAATAGTTGTGAAGCCAGTGCGGAATCTGACAGCAAGAGCTCGAATGAGGCAATACACCAGCTGTTCATACCCACATTCCTGATTATTATGCCAAATAGATTTATTTTGAAGTCCCTTAAAAGCATCAATACATCACAAGGACATATATTCTCTATTTCTCATGTATCATCTCTTCAGAAAACCAAATGCTTATTAACTGTTCACTTTGCCTTTCTTGATTAAAAAAAAAAAGGATTTTTCTTTTTAATCCTACAGGCAGAACATAAAAGCTATGTGTTCAGCATTGAAGTGGATTATTCAGCGTCCTGTTCGAGCAGCCTCATTTTGAAATGATGGGCTTCTAATCATTTCAACTGTTCAGCTCAACAATTGTCTACCAGGCAGTGAGGAAACAAACAGGACAGGGATATAACCACTGCCCTCTGGGCACTTACAGTCAACACCACTCAAGTTCTTCACTCTAAGCACCGGAAGCCACTCGGGATAATTTAAGCAGAAAAGGGATTTACTAAAAGGATATTGACAAATCCACAGAGACAGAAAGGAGAATGGTGGTTGCCAGGGGCTGGAGGAATGGAGAATGGAGAGTCATTGCTTCAGAGGTATCGAGTTTTGCAAGGTGAAAAGAGTTCTGGAGATGGATGGGGGTGATAGTTGCATGACAATGTGAATGTACTAAATGCCATTGAGTGGTTTCGATGGTATATGTTATTTGTATCTTACCCCAGTTTTTTAAAAAGGATATTGATAGCAACTAGAATTTCTAGGACAGCCAGAGCATGAGGCTTAGAGGTCCACGGGCAGGGGTGCAGTGCAGGTTCCACTGCAGAGCTGAAGCCATCACTAGGCGTGGATGCCGCAGTGTGTCCTGATGATATCATCACCAGTACGGCCTCTGGAGGCTGCATCCCACTGCTGCCCCGTCCCTCTCTGTCAGTGTGGCTTGCATGCAATCTCTCCTTCTCTGCGACGCTAGCAGCAGATCCCAAATCTCTGGTGGATGTCCCTGATTGTCAGAGCCTGGGTCACCTACCTGCAGGAGAGTCTGAGGACACGTGTATCTGCCATTGTTGGCATCCGTAGTGGGAGGTGGGTCCTTGCTGCATCGAGTGGGGTATTCCTCAGACCTCAGCCAGGGGTTCTGAAGATGCGGGATAACTATGTGATGATCTGTGCTATTCACCCCACGCTTTCACGTTCCTTCTTCTGCATGTGGTAGGAGGTACTTCTTCACTCCTTAGAGATCGAGAGCAGCCCTGTGACAGGCTTTCATCAAGGAAGTGTGGAAGAGACACATGAAACTTCCTGCAGAGGGCGTTCAAATCAGGCTTGGTCCCCTGTGTTTCTCCTCTTCCTCTCTGCTTTAGAGACCCGTCTCCAACGCAAATGAGGGCTGCGCTACCAGGTTCTGGTGTGGCTGCAGCCAACTCCCAATGGACTCACAACAAGAATAAGACATAAACTCTTGTTCTTTTATGGCACTAAGAGTCGGGGCTTATTTGTTACTGCAGCATAACCTAGACCATCCTGACTGATACAGGAGCCCAAAGGAATCACAAATGAATAGTGTAAGCTTCCAGTGGTACAGAAAACTGCTAAAAATAAGCTTTTCCTGGTAAAGAAATGTTAGTTGAGCAATGTCATTTCTACTTATTCCAAATGATTAATTCAGTGTCCAATATGAGTGTTAGCAGGAGCAGTAATAATAGTATTTTAATGACCCTCCTCCCCAATTTAGAAAGCAGAAGATTTTGAAATTGTTAAACTGTTTTCAGTAAGAACTTGCTCCAAGTTCGTGGAACGCAACTTGTCTGTCTGAACTGGGTGATAGTGTTGTCGGCTAGTCTGCTGGCAGTGACCTGGCTCATACAGGTCAGGCATTGTTTGCTCTTAGGGGAACCCTTTTAAAAGCAGATTATTGGTTTAGGATTCATCATTAGGGTCCTGGGGAGGTTTACAGAATTTCCTCATTTACCCTCGAAGGTGGCATGTTTCCTATGCCCCCAGAGTCCTTATCTCAAGAGAGAAGGACAAAAAGAAACAATGAGAGGATGGCAGGAGGGGTCCTTGACTGCCCACTGGCTGTGGTCTGGCAGTGTGAGCTTGGAGGTGAAAGGGCAGCCTGCACCTGGACAGGAAATCTCTGTCTCACTTCCCATGGTCCTGCTTCCAGGGTTGAATAAACTGGAGGAAGGCACATTCCCATGAAGCCAGGCATACGACTGTAGTCAGTTCTCCGAAAGTGGCTGAGGTGCAGACGTCAAAGCCATGGAGAAAACGCTGTGTGATTATTATAACAATGATCTAGATACAGGTACTAGTCCAATTTCACAGATGAGAAAACTGAGGCATAGAAACACTGTATAGATAACTCAAGAACATGTGGGTTCACATTAGAGCAGAATTTGGACCCAGGCTGTCTCTTTTAGGAATCTGCAGAGAATAGTTTGTGTGGGCATGTGTGTGTGTGTGTGCGTGTGCGTGTGCATGTGTGTGTGTGTGTTACAAAATACTTTTAGTTACCCGGACAAGGTTGTAGCCCAGGAGTGTCTGTAACACATCTACAACAACACTGCCATGAATGTACTTTTGAATTCAAAGGACAAATTGATTGACGTTCATACACATTGAGGTGAGAGATTCTAAAGTCTAATATGTCATTTTGCCATCAAATTTTTCTTTCCACTATATTCACATCACATGACATTTACATTCATATATGTCTGGGTGAATGTGACAGCTTGACAAAAACTGCACAGAACAATATAATGTGATGCTCATTAAAATAAAGACCTGAAGACGCAGGGGGTATTTTGTTGTTGTTGTGCATTGGTTATTTTTTTTTTATTGAAGTATAGTTGATTTACAATGTTGTGTATGTATATATTTTTTTCATATTCTTTTCCATTGTGGTTTATCACAGGATATTGAATATAGTTCCCTGTGCTATACGGTAGGACCTTGTTGCTTATCCATTCTACATGTAATAGTTTGCATCTGGTAACCCCAAACTCCCACTCCATCCCTCCCCCAACCCCTCCGCCTTGGCAACCACAAGTCTGTTCTCTAGGTCTGTGAGTCTGTTCCTCTTTCATAGATAGGTTCATTTGTGTCACATTTTAGATTCTACATACAAGTGATATCATATGATATTTGTCTTTCTCTGTCTGACTTAGTATGACAATCTCTAGTTGCATCTATATTGCTACAAATAGCATTATTTGGTTCTTTTCAATGGCTGAGTAGTATTCCACTGTATATATGTACCACATCTTCTTTATCCATTCATCTGTTGATGGACATTTAGGTTGTTGCCATGTCTTGGCTGTTGTGAATAGTGCTGCTGTGAACACAGGGGTGCATGTATCTTCTTGAATTATAGTTTTGTCCAGATATATGCCCAGGAGTGGGATTGTTGGGTCATATGGTAATTCTCTGGTTTTTTTGTTTTCTGGTTTTTGCACAGATAACAATATATGTAAAGTGCCGGGCGGTGTGGTATAGTGGTGAAGACCATGTAGCCTGGAACTGGCCGCCTGGGTTCACATCCCAGCCTCACCACTCATCAGCCATGTGTCCTCAGGCAAATAACTTACTCTCTTAGTGCCTCAATTTCTTTATCCACTGAGTGGAAATGGTATCTATTGCATAGGGCTGTTCTGAGAGTTAAATGAGTTAATCCAAACCCATAATTCTCTCTTTGCCTAAATCCAAAGAGAAACCCTACATTTGGCAACAAGAACTGAGGCTCTCTATAGCCTTACACAGGATATCACACAGTGTGAACACACACAATGCCACAGTAGAGATATTACTGTTATTACAATATGCTACCCCAGTTTCAAAACATACCCCAGTTTCAAAACCCCAGTTTCAAAACATATTACAATATGCTACCCCAGTTTCAAAACGGTTATTACAATATGCTACCCCAGTTTCAAAACATACCCCAGTTTCAAAACCCCAGTTTCAAAACATATCTAAGGAGTTTGGAGAAGGGTCAAGGTACCATCCATGTCAAGCACAGCCGTATAGTGAATGCCACGGAAATGCTAGCTGGAGTGGACTAGTGGAAAAATACAGAAACATAGGGAGCATCAAACTAGGTAGATTTTTTTAATAAAACGTAACTCATGCATGTCAGCGTTCATCTTCCTGGCAGTGTGCTTCCTATCTCAGCCAAACACCATGCAAGAATCAAAACTATTCCGTTTCAGTTTTCTCCAGGACAACAGAAAGGGTAACAGGTGATGCGGGCTTTCACACTACTGCTAATCGGAACGTCTGATTCTCTGACAGAGAATTTCCAGAAATGAAGTCCGAGCTCCCACGACCGACATACTGGGGTGGAGGCTTTGGACACTTGGTGGAAATTCAAGGCGCCGGGTCAAGCATAAGTCTCTGTTCCAATTATTCTAGGAAAATGGGCAACCACACTGCGTGGTGGTGTTTGGGAAACACTAGTGACCGAGTTACACCTGTCCTGCAAGTTGACATCTTGCTGATGCAAAAAGTTTATCACTGGAGGAATATTATTTGGGTTTTTTCAAAATAAAAGCTTGAGACCATCTCATTGTCAAAAACGATTGCCTTACCTTGGTGGCTATAAACATCGGTAATTCGAAATCCTAAGTCTGAATATTTTAGGTTATTTTTTGGCTTGATAATGTTAGTAACATCACAAATCATCTTTACTGTATATAATAATAGATTATTTAATAATATAATAGTACTCTTATATATAGTATAGATTAATGTTACATACTATACCATGTAAAACCTATATTATATAGATTGTATAAACTGTACATATGATTTTAAATATTATAAATGAAAGTAAGATTTAAATATATTTAAATTATGAAAAATTTAACTGATTACCAAAATGTAAGCGAGTAAAGACCAGTTAAATTGAAAACCTATCAGGCACCATCTCTACCCCTTTGTAAGACCCAGGAGTCTGAGGATGAATCATGAACAAGAGGTATTTTTCATGCCAAAACCTAATTTAAATGCTGTCCATTACACTGGGACCTCAATGGTGGTGCAGTGGTTAAGAATCCGCCTGCCAATGCAGGCGACACAGGTTTGAGCCCTGGTCCAGGAAGATCCCACATGCCACGGAGCAACTAAGCCCATGTGCCGCAACTACTGAGCCTGCGCTCTAGAGCCCGCGAGCCACAACTACTGAGCCCGCGTGCTAAAACTACGCAAGCCTGCGCGCCTAGAGCCTGTGCTCTGCAAGGAGAGAAGCCACCGCAATGAGAGGCCCGCGCACCGCAACGAAGAGTAGCGCCCACTCACCACAACTAGAGAAAGCCCGCGCGCAGCAATGAAGACCCAAAGCAGCAAAAAATAAATAAATAAAATTTAAAAAATGCTTTCCATTACATTAGCCCTATAAACTTTCTTTTAAAATAGTCCCATGCACATGCATAAAGTCCAGTGTAGCTAATTTCTCTTCCTACACATCCTAGAATATTCACACCCAACCGCTATCTCCAGAGAAAGAGACAGAAGGGAGAAAAGATCAGAGGTGGGGGAAACCTTACGTTTTACCTTAAAAATGTTTGATTTGATTTCTTTTAATAGAGATGTGTGTACTGCTTTACACGTCACACACACCCATGGAACAAGAAACAAACCTGTTTTATAATTTACCTTCTCTGTCACCTTCCAGAGGTGTGTGAGTTTAAGCGGATGCCACATCTTTTTATAATAAAGATGCTGTGCGCCGGCTTGGGATAAGATGGAAGTAAGACGTGTCACATTTTAGAAGAGAATGCATGCAAGTAGGGCATTAGTAAAAATCTTTTGTACTGAGCATTTCAGAGTTGAGACCCCAGTGGGTGGAGCAAAAATAAATCAAGCCCTCCTACGGTGGGAATGTACTGGGATTCTCGTCTCTCAAATCTGACCCTATTTCTTTCTCTCTGAATTGTCAGCTGCTTCAGGGGTCGTCTGATAGCTGCCTCCTTTTCTTACTTCTAAGAATTTTGAGCTGGGAATGTGTTTGAAAACACTTCAGAAAAAGAGTGGAAAACACAGTGTCTCCTTTGAAATGTATTCCTTTGTTAAATCCCCCTCCCAAGAGGACAGAGTCCCCCAACACCTGAGGGCAGTCAGATTCTTTTCACTCTCACCAATGACCTCACAGGCTCCCAGCGGCTCCAGCACAGGGGTCTCATCCCAACTCAGCTATTTATAACAAAGTTGTGCAAGGAAAGAAAACAGCAATTCATTTCATCCTTAATTGGGCATCTTTAGGAAGGAGACTCTGGGCATTTTCTTCTAGACAACTGAATTTCAAAGATTTATATATATTGCCCCCAAGGAGATAGCAAAAGTCTTTTCTTGAGAAAGCATCTCCACATGAAAAAAGAAATGTATTTCCAGAAATGTATTTGGATATCCTGTTTTAGATTACGTCCCTAAATCACCTCATTGCTAGTGATTTTAACAACGGTTTAAAAACGATAATGGAGTCTTAAAATGATATTTGCTCCATTATATAAGCTCTCAGGCTGTTTTCGCTTGGCAGAAACAGAAAGACAAGGGGTCTGATCTTTTTCTCCAAGATTTCATTATGAAATGTTTCAAACATGTAGAATAATGGGAAGAATTGTAGAGGGGACACCCAGTGCCTACGTCCTAGGTGCTACATTGAGGATAGATCTGCAAAATCCTCAATCTCCCTGTCTTTCCATGTCTCTATTTATCCATCAATCCATCTCTATTTTTTGATGCCAAGAACCTAATTTTTGCTGTCAGCTGCTCTCTGCCAGGGAGAGGATTTGAAGACATATCTCCTTCGAGCCTGTTTGGGGTAAGACATCCCAGTGGCTGGAAGAGTGCATTGTATTTCCCCAGCAGAAGTCCAGCCACCCTCATGGGTTGGACAGTGTTGCCCGTCTTGACACTTGCCTTTTCATCATAAGCTTCCTCCACCAAGCTCTGCACCCAGCTAACAACCATATGGCGTAGTTCTTTTCATCCAGCCAGAAATAAACCAGGCGTTCCCTGGGTCAGACGGGGAAATACCTTGAGGAGCTCTAAGCTCAGTAAAAAGGAGGTCTTCTATGTACACATACCATACATCACGGGCACAGATCTCAAGGATTCAACTCAGTGAATTTTACATCCATATGCTTTTGTATAACCTCCACCCAGCTCCAGACAGCAAATATTTCCAGCACCCAGAAGACTCCCTTGGGCCCCATCCCAGTCAGTACCCCAACCCCACCAGGGGAATCACAAATCTGACTTCAAAAACCCCACATTGCTTTTGCCTGTTCTCCAACTTCACGTACATGGATTCAAATATGATTTACTTCTGTGTCTGGCCTCAACATTGTTGAATGAACCCACGTTGTTGCGTGTAGCTCATTCTTTCAAATAAGGAACTATGAAAGCATAAAGTCAGTATAAAGAAGACTAGCAGAATTCTGATTCTTCCCACATTGTCTACTTGGGAGCCTTTTTTCCTTTTTCAACGTCAATTTTTTTTCTTTTAAAATTTTTTGCTTTTGCTGATGCCCTAAAAATGTGTTTCATCTGGCTTCAGAGAGAGGGACTTACTCCCAAAGCTCACTGCTTTCCAGAACAATTAACCACAAATATTTATTGAACGTCGGTCAGATGATGGGTGCACCTTTGACTCTTCATCTTTGTTCATGCCAGTCTCAACTGGGGTCTACCTCCCCACCAGGGGACATTTGGCGATGTCTGGAGACATTTCTAGTTATTTCTGGACTAGAGGGGATGTTCTACTAGCATCTAGTGGGTAGAGGTCAGGGATGCTGAGAACATCCTACCATACAAAGATAGCCCCCAAGGCAAAGCCTCATGTGGTCCAAAATGTTAATAATGCATAAGTTGAGAAACCTGGTTATGCATTTTATCCATTTCAAATGGACACCTTTGAACGTGATACCTGTCATGGTCTAGCTCAAACTAGACTTCTGGTCTACCGCTGAAAACCTTCTCTGGAGGCCAGTGGGTGGCTCTTAGCCCTTCCAGTGGCAGAGACAATACAACCCTCACACTTAGCCCAGCCGGGTTGCTCATCACAGTCACCTGTGTCTTGTGAACACTCCCTCTCTCTCTCTCTCTCTCTCTCTCTGTCTCTCTCTCTCCAGGTGGAAGACCAAGGCTCTGGTCCTTGCTACTCTGAGTGTGGTTGGAGGGGAACATCACATCACTTCACTAGAAATGCAGAATCTCACCCTCCCTGAAACACACGTCTCCTGAATCAGGATCCACATTTGGCCAAGGTCTCCAAGCGATTCATAGGCACAGCAAAGCATGCAAAACCCAGCATTAGATGATCCAGCCCTTGCCTCTCTCCACCCTCCTTGCCTCTTCTCTTCTTCTAGCTTGTTCCCAGCTTTACCTTCCTCACCTGGCTGACTGACTTTCCTACCTTGCTGGCTCTGCTTCCTCATCTGGTTGACCCCAGCTTCAGTGTTACCTTCCCGGAGGTGGCGGCAGTATCACTTACCACCCCCCAGCTCATGACACCGCTCTATTTCTTTCATCCCTTGTATCCCTATCTGAAATTATTGTTTTATTTATTTGCATGTTTACTGTCTATCCTCACCCTCCTCCCCAGTTAGTATGTAGCCTGCATGACACCAGAAATGTTGCATGTCTTATTTATTATTATATTCCCAGAACCAAGAATAACATTGTGCATTATTTTCCGAATAAATGCTCCTGAACCTCTTTTTATTTTTTTTATTTTTTATTTTTTTGCGGTACGCGGGCCTCTCACTGTTGTGGCCTCTCCCGTTGCGGAGCACAGGCTCCAGACGCGCAGGCTCAGCGGCCATGGCTCACGGGCCCGGCCACTCTGCGGCGTGTGGGATCCTCCCGGACCGGGGTACGAACCCACATCCCCTCCATCGGCAGGCGGACTCTCAACCACTGCGCCACCAGGGAAGCCCTCCTGAACCTCTTTTTGACATTGATCAAATAATATCCTGAATTAGGGCTTGTACTTTTTCTTTTTACAGACCTCCTCTCTCCAACTAGATTTGGAGTCTCTTTTCATTGAAGTATAGTTGATTTACAGCGTTTTAGGCGTACAGCAGAGTGATTCGGTTATATACGTATTCTTCTTCAGATTCTTTTCCATGATAGGTTATTACAAGATATTGAACAGAGTCCCCTGTGCTCTACAGTAGGTCCTTGTTGTTAGATTTGGAGTCTTCAGAAACCATCTCTCTATTGGTTTGCATTTCTCCTGAGTGCCTAGCCTAGAGGTTTCTTGTATATAGTAGGTGCACAATAAATAGCTATTTATGGTGAGCAAGGTTTTTTGACTCAGTTCATTTTCTAAATAGTGTATAAATTTAACATCCGACATCCTATGATGAAGCAAAGTAAGTGCTGTGAGCGGAAGCCACAAGTTACCACCAGTCGCGTTCAAATACTGGTCATCAGAGCTGCTCACCTAGCAGAACTAATAATTTTAGATTTCATTTCTATTTTTGACCCTTTCCTCCAAGATAAGGATGGAAAGACCCTGACATTGTACGGGAGGAGGAAAACATCAAACGCCATAGAATTTCTCTAAATGGGACCAACATCTCCTGCCTTATGTGGTCAAGGAGCCAGGAAACTTCCAAGTCAATGTCGTGGACGTGAATATTGCAACGCGATCCAGGGCTTCCGGGACGGAGGTGTTTGGGCTCGCTAAGTGGGCGGACAAGAAGCGCTCAATTACCTCTTATTTCCTCTTGTTTAATCTTCAGCCTCTCAACAGAGCACGCAGGAAAACTTTCTGGCTGTTCAGGAATCCCTTGCTTTGGATGATAAGACTGTTATAAGACTGTTGGATGTATTATCATGTCATCAGCCTCACCTGACAGGGAGGAAAACCGAGAATTTCACTGTGCGTCTTGCAGAGAGTCATCAAACTGAAGCCGAGAAGTGGGTCAGCCACAGAACAGACACCTACAGGATGCCCCATCTCTTCTTTAATTGCCTGACTCACGTCCTGTCCTATTTCCCACCGTGCGCTCCAACCTCTCCTTGAATCACTGCTTAGAGCAAAAGCAAGGAAAAGAATTGGTACCTGAAGTCCAGAGGAGGAATCTCAAGGTTTTGGATCCAACTCTCTGCTCCATCGCTGATTATGTCTGAGCCTTAAACCCCAGTTTAAAAGCAGAAAGCCATATGGCCAATAAACCCCTGTCTATTATGTGCTATTCAAAACAAAAATGCTGGGGGTGGGAGGCTGAGGTATTAAACAGTGACCCAGCGTCCTGTCCATTCAAGGAACCCCTCCGGAGGGAGGGAAAGGGTGAGAAACTTTGTAAAAAACGGTTTTGGGTGGACGAAGGGAGGAATAAAGAAGCTTATAAAGGGAAGCTGAACTTTGACGGCTAAGCGCTGGCGTGAGAAGCGCTCCCCCCTGCCGGGGAGTTGATGAATAAGCCTGGGTCTGGCTGGGGGACCGAGCCGACAGCCATCAAGGCGGGACTCAGCCATTCTAAACGCAGATGAGGGGGGCCCTTTCCACCCAGGCCTAAAGGGGGAGGATTAGAAGAGGGAGTTCAAAGCTCTAAAATGGCTCGTTCGTGCTTTCTTTTTTTCCTTCCCGCCTCCAACCCTTTATTTTGTAAAGGGACCAGAAATATGGTTGGTTATTTTCTCAAGTTATTGCTACAAAGAATTTCAAAATTAAAAGATAAGCACACTGAGGAAGCTTAGTAATTTTCATAAAAGAGGACTTAAAACAGATGTGCCCTCTTTCACGGAAGCACGCTTGAAAAAATAGAAAAGCATTTTTAACATAGCAGGGGGAAATCACACGGCTTCGCGTTTGTCTCCAGAGCATCACTGTGTGTGAATATCGGGCGGGTATGGAGAGATAGGAGTAATGTGCTAACTCCACTGCAAATGGCTGGGAAAAGCGCTTTCATCTTCCTAGCCCTGGGGTAGATTGACCCGTGTCTGTACACCAGACCTTTTGCTAACTAGATAATTTAATATTTTTTTGAAATTGTTGACTAATCTGCCATTCAGAAGGTGTTGATGTCATACAAACCGCAGTCCAATCTGGAAGGAAAGCCAAGATCTTGTCAACAGCTTAACCCTTTCCCTCCCCTTATCGTGAGATGGATTTTTCCGTGTTTGCTTTTGGGCCGTTGGCACACAAGTTTGCTTCTAAAGGATCTCAGACTGTTGAAATGTGAATCATTTGCTGTTCGCCCCGATTCCTTCATTCACCAGCACCACCGTAGTTTTGTGGCAATTCTTACCAAACCATAGTTTTCCTTCTCATCTCTTACATAGCTGCTCTCAGTAATGCTGAAGGGAAACGGGAGGATTAATCTGTGATTTCATAAGAAGAGAAACCAAATGCAAGTAGACCGACGGTAGCGCTTCTAACCAAAGAGGCAAACATTTAAACATATTCAGAAATTACAAGCCCACCAGGTAATAGCGATTACTAGATCCTCTGCTGTCCTTTTGTAGGCAAAGAGTTGTATCCTGAACAACACAAATTGTTTTCCGAGTTATGGAAACCATTGGTGTTTTTGTTGTCACTGTTGTTACTTGAAGTGTTTTCTTTCTATTTTCGACCAAAATAACTTAGTGTTACATCTTTCCCCTTAGAAAGCAATCAAATGCCTAACTCAGCGCCATAGCTCAGTAAATATCTACTGATCTTTGTTGATTGGATGCTTTTTGAATTAGTCCATTTCCTCTTTTAACTTAGGAATTGAGCTATCCAAATCAATTTCTACCATGCCTTAAAATGAGAGATTATAGGGCTTCCCTGGTGGCGCAGTGTTTGACAGTCCGCCTGCCAATGCAGGGGACACGGGTTCATGCCCCGGTCTGGGAAGATCCCACATGCCGCAGAGCAGCTGGTCCCGTGAGCCATGGCCGCTGGGCCTGCGCGTCCAGAGCCTGTGCTCTGCAACAGGAGAGGCCACAATAGTGAAAGGCCTGTGTGCAGCTTAAAAAAAAAAAAAAAAAAAAGAGAGAGATTATAGAATATCTTAGGCTCATGGAAACTTTCCCCAACTACCTATTCTATTCACCTTTTCACTCAGACTTCACCTAAAACCAATCTCAAGAAATGATATTGACCACAGGAACTTAACCTTTCTTGGGATGGTTTCATTTTTGTTTTATGTGTGTTAATTTATTACTTGGGCATGTACATTTTTCTATCTTTTATTCTAACATTTAAGTAATTAACTTTAAATAGCTAATATGTGCACATTCAAATGGTACCAAGTATAAGGAAGTTTTCATTTCACCCCAGACCTGGAACTTTCCGCTTCCCCTGCCTTGAGGCTGTCCTCTTACCAGTTTCTTCTGGGCTTTCCCAGAGATCATCTCTGGCCATCTGTCTGTCTCTGCAGATGTGTCCTTTAAAAAAATACTCCAATAGCATCATAGTATAAGCTCATCTTCACCCTAGAATTGCTCTCTATTTTTTTATTATGCATACTCTGAAATTTTAATTTCTGGAAATCGTTTCAAACATTTTAAAACATTACGTAGGTAGTAGAGGAATTAATGTTTGCAGCAAAACATGTGAGCAAAATATACCGTGTAAAAACTCTAAGTCCTTCATCTCCCTCCCTCCTCCCACACCCACGTCCAACTTTTCTTCCCAAGGGTAATGGCAGTCATTGCTCTGTCATCTGCCTCCATATTTGTTTCTATCTATTTGCCTAGATCTGTGTGAACACATCCATAGAGAGGTGCTGTCTGGGACTTTTGTTTTCTCATGTAACAATCTTCCCTGCTGGTCTTTCCTTGGGGGCCCGGGTGGACCAACTCCATCTCGGAATCCTACTCAATGCCTCCCCCGTAAAACCCACATCCAACCATCAGAAAATTCTCTCCGTTTTGTCTGCAAAATATTTCTAGAGGGAATTCCCTGGTGGTCCAGTGGTTAGGACTCCACGCTTCCACTGCAGGGGGCGCGGGTTCCATCCCTGGTCGGGGAACTAAGATCCCGCATGCTGCGCGGTGTGGTCAAAAAAACAAAATTTCTGGAATTTGACTACTTCTTCACTGCTCCCACTCTGGCCTGAGCACCAACGATCTTTCACCTAAACTGTTGCTATAGAGGCTGCTGGTGATGACAACCAGATGCCATGCTTCCCCTCCAACCCCTTGCTCTGCTTCTGGATCTCTGGCAGCCATCTTGGGACCCCGATGAGAGTCAGTTTAAAAGGACAAACCATCATATAAAGGATGGCAGAGGGAGAGGTGGGAAAAATTGGGGTTCCAACGGATACCTGATACCATTTTTTCCTTCAAATGTCTTGTTAAGTCATCTTGAATAGTCTTCTGTTACTTGTAGCTGAAGGCATCCTAACTGATATAATTACATTGTAAAAGTCATTTTAAATTGTATATTCCATATGCTAGAAAACTTAAATCAACACCCTCAGAAGGAGATATGTAAAAGCAGCTAAAAACCTGACCCAAAAACGTTTGACCTAAAAATCCCACTCTGTGGAATATAACCCAGGAAACCACTCATCTCAAAATATTTTATCCAGAGTATTTATAGCCTGAGTATTTATAATGGTGATCAATTGGAAAAGAACTGGGGAAAGTTCAGGGAAATTATCACTTATCAATACGATTGAATATGAACAACAAGGTCCTACTGTGGAGCACAGGGAACTCTATTCAATATCCTGTGATAAACCACAACGGAAAAGAACATGAAAAAGAATATATATGCACAACTGAATCACTTTGCTGTACAGCAGTAATTAACACAACATTGTAAAGCAACTATGCTTCAATAAAATAGTTTTAAAAGATTGAAAACGATATAAATATTCAGATTTTCTTGTAGAGCAGCTATATTATTATAGGAGAACACTGCATAAAAGTAACATTAAGGAGTAAAAAGCAGGAAAAATTATGTCTATATTTTGCTGTAAGTCTAACAAGATAGTACAAAAAGAGAACACAGATAAAGTTGATATTTATTAAAATAATATTTTCTACAAAATGTTCTGCATATATCTTAAACTTCTCATTAAAGTGAAAAATTCTTGATCATAACCCAATGACTGAAGTATTTTCCTTGTTTATTTTTGCATGCAATGTCTTTCTGTTAAATATTCACACTTTACAGTAGGAAGATATTAATAATAAGTCTACTTTGGCTGTTTCTACCAAGTAGTATGCGAATGAGAGGTGGTGTGGCAGAGAGGTTCAAAGTGTGAACTTTGCAGTCACGTGGCCTGTGCTTAAACCACCTCATTGCCACTAATGGGTGTGTGACCCTGGACAAGTCACTCTACGTCCCTGTAAAATGGAGATGACGATAGAAATGAAGATGATGGTGTTGGTGGTGATGCTGATGGTGGTGATGATGGTGATAATGATGATAGTGATGATGGTGATGATGGTGATGATGGTGATGCTGATGGTGATGCTGATGGTGGTGATGGTGGTGATGATGGTGATGATGGTGGTGATGCTGATGGTGATGATGGTGGTGATGCTGATGGTGATGGTGGTGATGGTGATGATGGTGATGCTGATGGTGATGATGATGGTGATGATGATGGTGGTGATGGTGGTGATGATGGTGATGATGGTGATGATGATGATGGTGATGATGGTGATGCTGATGGTGATGGTGGTGATGGTGATGATGGTGATGCTGATGGTGATGGTGGTGATGCTGATGGTGGTGATGATGGTGATGCTGATGGTGATGATGATGATGGTGGTGATGGTGGTGATGGTGGTGATGATGCTGATGATGGTGATGATGATGATGGTGATGATGATGATGGTGGTGATGCTGATGGTGGTGATGATGGTGATGCTGATGGTGGTGATGGTGATGGTGGTGATGGTGGTGATGGTGATGCTGATGGTGATGGTGATGATGGTGATGATGGTGATGCTGATGGTGATGATGGTGATGGTGGTGATGGTGGTGATGGTGATGCTGATGGTGATGATGGTGATGGTGGTGATGGTGGTGATGGTGGTGATGGTGATGATGGTGGTGATGATGATGATGGTGATGATGGTGATGCTGATGGTGATGATGCTGATGGTGGTGATGCTGATCATGATGATGATGATAATGATAATGATGATGATGGTGGAGATGGTGACGATCGCCGAGGTGGTGACGATGATGGTGGAGATGGTGGCAGTGGTGAGCCTGGTGGTGGTGATGGTGATCATGATGCTGATGGCAACCACCTCATAACGTAGCTCCAACCATTAAAAGACTTTGCAAATATAAAAGCACTTAGAAAAATGCCTGGCACCCAGTAAGCTCTAGAAAAGCATTTATTTTATTACATGCAGGTAATGAATAACTCAGGTCTTTAACTATTAAACATTCTAATTCTGGAGGGCTATTACTTTCAGTGACAATGTTTGCTATCTAATATTTAAGGGCCAGATACAGAGTGGACTGAGCCATATGTACAGTAGGCACAAGACCCCTGACTCCTTTAGAAACCCACAGAAATATTTTAATTTCTTTTAAAATCAGAAGGAAAAAATGAATATAATCTGGCCTGGATTACATTAGTCTTTAAACCAGTACAATCACAAATATTATCAGTTTTTTAATGGAAGAAAGAGGCCATGAAGGCAAAAGTACTTAGCACCCGTGAGGCATAATGCAGCTCTGACCAAATGTAGGACGTTGGGCTGGATATGTTGTAAACCATAAACGTTAGTCAGGTTTTTCCAGAGAAACAGAACTGATAGGAGGTATATATAAAGTAGGAAATGGCTTATGTGGTTATGGAGGCTGAGAAGTCCCACAGTTAGCTGTCTGCAAGCTGGAGACCCAGGAAATCTGGTGGTATTATTCAGTCTGAGTCCAAAGACCTGGGGATAAGAGGAGCCTATGGTGTCTCTTCCAGTCTGAGAATGAAGACCTGAGAAGCCGGTTGGGGGCGGGTGGAGGGATGCTGGTTTAAGTCCTAGAGCCCAAGGCCCAAGACCCAGGAACTCCGAAGTTCAAGGGCAGGAGAAGATGGACATCCCAGCTCAAGAAGTGAGAGCAAGAATTCATCTTTCCTTCGCCTTTTTTTGGGGGGGGCGGGGGGGTTCTATTCAAGCCCCCAAAGGATTGGATGATGCCTGCCCATGTGGGTTAGGGACCTCTTTACTCAGTCTACCACTCAACTGCTAATGTCTTCCAAAAACACTTCTCAGACACATTCAGAAATAATGTTTTATCAGCTCTCTGGGCATCCTTTAGCCCAGCCAACTGGCTGGCAACATTAGCCATCACACCATAGAAGATATTTCAAAGATATTTTAAGTGGTTTCCTCTTGAATCTATAATATTAGGGACAAATATGATTGTTGGGAGTACCTACTTAGTCAACTTTGTATTACAAAAAGAAATCAAATAAAGAAGATGTTTTCCTGTCATCCTTAGAGATGGTAGAGAACTTTATAATGTAGCCAGGTATAGTAATTTTTATGTACTAGGCGGCTTATTGATACCTTCAATTTCATAGCTTATATTTCATGGAAATCAGTACTTTTTAACATTTTTAAACCGATGGCCTCCTGGCTTGGAAATGGTTTCATGCCCAAGTCCCATGTTACAGCCTCATCCACCTTCCAGTGGAGGGGATGGAGGTGGGTGATAGAGGAGGGGACTTAGCATGTGGGCCAGACAGCAACCTTTATAGTCAGGGTGGGGAGAGGGAATCAGGAAATTACACCAAGGATGTGATTCTCTCCCGTGCCTCAAATTCGGCAAGTTCAGAACCATTGCCCTGAATTCACTCCTGTTCAAATCGAGCCCTGCGTGGATTAAATGCACAGAAGGGTGACAGGGACCAGGTATGGGTGTCTCGGCGCCAACTGTATACGAAGTGAGCTTCTACCCAAATCCACGCATGTGAGGCAGACGTACTTCCAATTGCTTCTGCCATCTCTGCTGGGTGTGAGGTCACCAGGCTCCTGATGACGAGTACCGGGTCTGGTACACAGGGAGGGGCTCAAGAGAACCTGCCCAGTTAAGTGAATGTGAACCCTACTGGGAAGAGCTTTCCTTTCTGACGTCATAGGTCGACTTTGGTCCCGACCGACATCTCGATAGGAGTGGACTGCTTATATCTGTCGCTGTGAACAAAGTTGATCTTTATTTAGAGGACGGATGAGGACACTGCCGGCTGCTGAAAATGTGAGTCCATAAATGATGATGCGATTTCCTCGGATTTCCAAGGACCGATGTGCAAGCTGGTGGTGGTGCTTTGAACACGCCCCTGAAGTGACTCATGATCTCCTGGTGAACTTTGGCGAGCCGGGAGGCATAATAGTAAGAGCCAGCCTGGTTCCTCTGTACCTGGCATGTGCATCTTCCCCATTTAATCCACACAACGAGATATTATCACCCCCACTCTGCAAACAGGCAAACTGACACACTGAAGAGTTAAGTCATCTGGCCAGGAGGCGGGGGGGAATTGAACCCAGAGGTCTGGCACCATTGCCCACACCCCTAACCACTGGGCTGTACGGCCACTCTGCAGCAGAGACACGTGGCAGGGTTGTCTCTCCTGCTGAGAGTTGTACTGTAAATTTCGATAAGCCCAGTACAGCCTTTGGAACCAGCCAGATCTGACCTGAAATAAGGCTCTACCTATCATTTTCCCTTCGTGTGGCTTTGATGCAAAGAAAGAGGAGAGGAATAATACTATTACCTTGCCCTTTTGTTGTATGTTCTCGAGATAACGTGCATGGGATTCTGAGTACGGTGGCTGGCGTTCTGCAGGAGTCAGTCAATGTCTACGATTATTGGCATCACCGCTACACCCTGGGGCATTCACGGTTTCAACCCCGGTTTTGAACTATCCCAGCAATGATCTGCTTTAACCTTCCTACCTGCCCCAAAGCTAAATTGCTTCATAAACGGTTTTGCTAAAAATACTGTCATAGCTGAGCAGTTTGACTAATTACAGGGCTCTGACCTATGTGTTTCCAAAGGAAAAACTTCTCAGAAAGAGTCTCCACTCATGTTTTTACCACCTTAGTCAGCTGTACGAATAATCCTGACCATTATGTTAGATCATTGCTTTACTTTAAATATCTATCCCTTGTTCTCTGGTCCGCCTAACATCATGAAAGGAATATGAAGGTTTAACTACACCACAGTCACTAGAATTATGCCAAGGTTAGCCACGCACTAGTTAAGACTGATATGGTCCTAAATAGCGTAAGATCTGTAAACAAAATTTCAAGATACATCACTTCGATAGCTGGGGTTACTTATTTTCTCTGTGTACACATTTTACCAAATTTTGTAGTCTTCATATTACGTGAATGGGTAGAACATTAAAAACGAGAATGATTCCTGTAGCTTAGATTACTAGAATTTTATGGTCAATTTCACAACAAGCTATGTTAGGCAGAGGATTAAATGTCTTTTGATACTGTTTATCTGAATCTCTGATAGCCTTATAATAACTATTTCTAAAGAACAATAGACTTCCTAAATCAAGGTGAGCAAATGTTATACCAAATATCAAAGGAGAAGAGAAATAAGAAAACCAGCATTTGGTTCTAACTCTTAGCAGCTGTCTGACCTCTAGCAAGAAAATGAATATTTTTGAACCTCAGTTTTCTTATCTGTAAGTAGTAATAGATAATTTCCAAGGCTAGTTTCCAAGACTCTGAAGATAAAATGAGTTAGCATCAAACTATCAACAGCTAGGAAGCATCCTACTACAGGTAATGTATCACCATAATTAATGCAGAAAAGTCCCTTAAGTTTGCTTGCCAAACCAATTCATTTTCTTGCTGGGCCCATTTCCACCTGAGGGACACCTTGCTACCCCTTCCAATCCATGGAAGGGAGGCAAAGGAAAACCACCACTTCTCGGCATGGCTCCTAAAGCCCACGGGACGTCTTCAAACCGGCCCCTCCTCTGTTGCCAGCCAGTACAACGATTCCAGCATCGCACTCTGCCCTCTGAGAAGACGGGAACGTTACTGCATGGGAGGAACTGGTCCTGGGGACCACAGCCCAGGAACACTGCCCAGCCAGGCCCATCCACATGGACGTCCACAAACAAGAAGCAAGATGATGAAAGATTACTCAGCCATAAAAAAGAACACAATAATGCCATCTGCAGCAACATGGACGGCTGTCATACTAGAGATTGTCGTACTAAGTAAGTCAGACAGAGAAGGACAAAGATCGTAGGATATCGCTTATATGTGGAATCTAAAAAAAGGGTACAAATGAGTTATTTACAAAGCAGAGAGTCACAGATGTAGAAAACAATCTATGGTTACCAGGGGGAAAGAGGAGGAGGGATAAATTGGGAGATTGGGATTGACATAGACACACTACTATATATAAAATAGATAACTAATAAGGACCTAATGTGTAATACAGGGAACTCTACTCAGTCCTCTGGAATGACCTATATGGGAAAAGAATTTTAAAAAGAGCGGATATATGCATATGTACAACTGATTCACTTTGCTGTACACCTGAAGCTAACACAACATTGTAAATCAACTATATTCCAATAAAAATTTTTAAATTACAAACTCCAGGAAAAAAGAGAAACAAACAAACATCTACTGTATTCAGCCCCTGAGGCTCTGCACTGTTCATTTCAACACTTGGTCCATCCTGACTCATACAAGGAAGATGAATCCTGTATTCCATATAAATTACACAATCAGAACATTTTAAACTGCTCTTTGTTGAGAAGAAAATAAACTGCAAGTATCTGGCCTTTACATTTCACATATATGATAGTTTTAAAGGCCAAAGTAAGTCATATTGATAAAAATAGGAATTCTAATGGATAGGGTTCATTTTGATTTTGAGAGGTGTTGGCCCAAAAGAAGGTCCATTTACTTTTATTATTTGGAAATCTCTTTTCATTTGTGGGCTTTTCCCAATGTAGGAGCTGAGCCTGCATGTTTATCTTTACGGTTCAAAATCTTAGAAGTTTAAACCACTTGGTAGATTCAGTCAGTGCTTGTGATTCTGACACTCAATCTTACTTTACGATTTAGAAATGACTTGAGTGATCAGAGATTAGTTATTTGACCCTCTGAGTAGCTGATCGATAAGCTGGTTAGTTGGATTCAGATTGGGTTAGTGATTATCCCCAAGTCAGATTAATTCTCTGCTCTAGTTTTTATAGCTAAAAATAAAGCAAGCTTTATTTGTCAAGTACTATGGCCATTCAGAGGGATGTGTGTGTGTGTGTGTGTGTGTGTGTGTGTGTGTGTGTCTTGTGAAACTGAGAATTAATGGAATCCATTTCCATCAGGATAAGAGCATGTGACCTTGGTGTGACACACACTTGATCGCAAATGACACCATTAAAAATGTCAATTATCAACTGTCTGCAGTAACAAAGAGAACATTGTCAGAAATGTGTTGAAAGAGCTTACGGTGACAAATACACGTCTACAAAAGTGTATGAAAATAAGGTTTTTGAAAAAATTTCAAGCACGACTTTGAAAAGAAAGGAAAATGTACGTACTAGAAATCTCCCAATTCAATTAAACATTTTATTATTAATGGAAAGCCCATGCTGGTAGAATGAGAATGGGTATCATTTGAGTAGGAAAGTTCACAGATATTTCAAATGTCCAATTTCCCTTTCGGGATAAAGGCCTGCATTAAGATCCTGGATCCTTACTGAACATCCTGGTTGAAGAGGGGAACCTGCACCAGGTTACGCCAATAATTACCAGCCCCCCAGGATCCTAGCTCAGAAATTTTTGTGTGCTCTCAGGAGACAAAAACGAGTGATCATCAAAGGCAGTGGAGCACAGCAGGACTGTCATAAGCCTGAAGTTACAACTTAGACATGCAATAGAAAATATCATCGGTACCTCTCCAGTGCATTGCCTGTAGTAATTAAAAACTTGATCCCTGCTGTTTTATCATCTCATTAGCAATGGGGGCACAAGACTTTTATCCTTGTTTGTCAGGAATCAAACATACCAGAGGAACTCTGATTATAAATTGATGAAAGTAAAGTTAAACTTTTAAATAAGAGAAGTGACTGTTCACAATGTTTTTTTAAAGCTGATTAAAGAGATCCTTCTTTTTTTCTATAAAAATAATATTTCCGTCCAGCCTCGAATGATAGAGGTCATCTCGAGGATGACTCCATCCAACGCCGTTTGTGAAGGAGGTTCGCTTTGTAAGTGGTTCTGATTTAAAATAAATATCAGCCCTGAAAAACTTTCGAAAGCACAGATACAAAAGATGTCCTCCTTTTCAAGGCTTTTGATGAAGTTGAAGCACCTTCTGCCTTCTCAGCGATGTATGTTCTAACGTTTTTAGGGAGGCTGGCTGGCCTCGTCATTTAAAAAGTCAGGCAAGCTTTCTGTTTATTTTAATAACTTGTCTTTGTAAATGAGGACAGGGGAAGGAACGGGGGGCTTCGATGAGGCAGCTAATTTCTCCAAACTTTGTTTCCAAAATAGAAATTTTCCTTTGGAACCCACACTGTTTTCTCAGGGTCCAAAGAATATTCTAGAGCTGCAACGTCCTCTGCGGCACTTGAGTCAAATTCTAATCAATGCTCCGGAGCAAGTGGGTATTTCAGATTTGAAGAAAGCACAGCTTACGGGATATTTTATTTTTTTATTTTATTTTATTTTATTTTATTTCAAAGGTCTCCACCCACAACGAATTAATCATCTATGCATTCAAAGTATACTCACTGACAGCCGAGCTCTCCGCCAGATGCTGGGGGTCCAAAAACGAAATTAAGCTTCTCTTCTCCAGTGACTTTAAAACTTGCTTCTCTCCACACTCCAAGGAAACCTGTGGCTAAATTGTTAGAGGAACAATAGTCAAAATAGCTTGAGAAGTAAAAATAATAATAAAAGCTGGATATTCTTTCTTTTTTAACATCTTCATTGGAGTATAATTGCTTTACAATGGTGTGTTAGTTTCCGCTTTATAACAAAGTGAATCAGCTATGCATATACATACGTCCCCATATCTCTTCCCTCTTGCGTCTCCCTCCCTCCCACCCTCCCTATCCCACCCCTCTAGGTGGTCACAAAGCACCGAGCTGATCTCCCTGTGCTATGCGGCTGCTTCCCACTAGCTATCTATTTTACGTTTGGTAGTGTATATATGTCCATGCCTCTCTCTCGCTTTGTCACAGCTTACCCTTCCCCCTCCCCATATCCTCAAGTCCATTCTCTAGTAGGTCTGTGTCTTTATTCCCGTCCTGCTCCTAGGTTCTTCTGACCATTTCTTTTCTTTTCTTTTCTTTTTTAGATTCCATATATATGTGTTAGCATATGGTATTTGTTTTTCTCTTTCTGACTTACTTCACTCTGTATGACAGTCTCTAGGTCCATCCACCTCACTACAGATAACTCCGTTTCATTCCTTTTGGTGGTGGAGTAATATTCCATAGTATATATGTGCCACATCTTCTTTATCCATTCATCTGTTGATAGACTAAGTACTTAGGTCGATTCCACGTCCTGGCTATTTTAAATAGAGCTGCAATGAACATTTTGGTACATGACTCTTTCTGAATTATGGTTTCCTCAGGGTATATGCCCAGTAGTGGGATTTCCGGGTCATATGGTAGTTCTATTTTTAGTTTCTTAAGGAACCTCCATACAGTTCTCCGTAGTGGCTGTATCAATTTACATTCCCACCAACAGTGCAAGAGGGTTCCCTTGTCTCCACATCCTCTCCAGCCTTTACTGTTTGTAGATTTTTTGATGATGGCCATTCTGACGGGTGTGAGAAAAGCGGGATATTCTTAACCTCAGCACTCCTGCCACGTTGGGTCAGACCATCCTTTGTTGGGGGGAGTCCTGTGCATTGTAGGTGCCGAGCATCGTCCGGGTCTCTTACCCGTCAGATGCCAACGACAGCCCACTTACTGTTGTGACAATGAACAATGTCTCCATAATTGTCAAATGTCACTGAGAGGCAGAGCCACCCCAGGTGAGACCACTGGGACATGTATATATAGTATATTGCATCTCTCTCTCTCTAACACACACACACACACACACACACACACACACACACACATACACACACACACACACACACACACACACACACAACTGTGAATGCAGGAACCATCCTGAAAGGAACACAAAATTCTCATCTGGTAAAAAGTATGAAGGGGAAACAGGGGAGGAAAACTGACCTATTATGCCCTGTGCACCCTTTAATGCCTTTTAAATCATATGCCTTGTGTGCACACTACCTCTTGTAATCAAACAAACGAATGAATGAATGGATAATTCACGCCAGGAGCTTTCCCAGAGATAAGTGAAGAGCTAAATTAATGAATCAGTAAACAAGTACATGAATGGCTAAGATATTCTGCTGAGGCCCCCTACAAGTTCTATTAATAGATTTATAAAGAGATTAATCACTTAACTAACTCTGATGGTACAAACATAGCATTAATCCGAATTATTCCAGTAAAAACAAGGGTATGCTTATAGAAAGTGACTGAGGTCATTGCGTCTGATTTTATTCTACCATTTTATAAGCAACACCAATAGAGCATGCGTACTCTCTTTTTTCCAGCCGACAAATGAAAGGTAATCTGTTTTTCCTTGTATATGCTTTAATACCTTTAAAATCTGTGCCTTGTGCAGGCATTACCTCTTCTAAGCAAACAAACAAGCGAATGAATGAACAATTCAAGCCAGTGATTCAAAAAGAACGAACCCAGGGCTTCCCTGGTGGCGCAGTGGTTGAGAGTCCGCCTGCCGATGCAGGGGACCGGGTTCGTGCCCCGGTCCGGGAAGATCCCACATGCCGCGGAGCGGCTGGGCCCGTGAGCCGTGGCCGCTGAGCCCGCGCGTCCGGAGCTTGTGCTCCACAGCGGGAGAGGCCACAACAGTGAGAGGCCCGAGTACCGCAAAAAAAAAAAAAAAAATTCATAAAAAAAAAGGACGAACCCAATTTACAGGAGAAGAAATTGAAGAGATTTACTTGGAGGAGCTGGGTTTGTCGTCATTTTATAGGTTTGAGGTTATAATGCCAGCATTTGCTCCGTCTTGGGGCGACTGCCCCACCCCCGGCAGATGGCGTGGGCAGGGATGTGGCTGCCCAGTTAGCAGCATCAGGCTGTCTGTCCTCTTCTGAAGGCTGTCACCTCTCTTGCTCCCCGTACAGTCTGAGAAGCTGCCTACTGTACGAAACCATCCTTGCGGTAATGGGTAGGTCTGGTTTGGGATAAGCTGTCGTGTTATTACAAGGATATAAAGTTGTACAACATGTAACTGGGAGTCAGCCTGGGATCGTAAGAACAGCCGTGAAACTTGGCTCCATCACCACCAGTAAAGTTGGGCGAACTTAGCAAGGCGTTCGTTTCCCAGAGCCACGCTGACTCACCTCGAGCAAAGAGATTTGGACTAGATGTTTCCTCATGAGCCATCCAGAGTCCAGTCCCACAGGGCTTGAGGTTTTCAGATTTTCCTTCTTCAAGCTAAATTGGAGAATAGCTTATGTGCTTGATAACACTCTTTAAGCTTCATTATTATCCTGAAAATACTTTCTCCCGCAGGAAATGCCTGTTTCATTTTTTTGTCAGATTCTCCCCCAGCACATAGCCTCTCCCTTCGATGATTTACAGATATTTGGTGTTATAGTCACATCAAATTCATGCATAACACGAAGACTGGAAATAGCAAAATCAGGATCTAAAGATTTTGAGAGTTTGCAAATCTTAGCAGAGAGAATTATAGGCAGCTCTGCTGTAACGGGTCATATGCCTAGCGAGAAACCACGGTGCTATGAAAAATCTCACGGTTTACTAGAAAAATGGGGTTGGGACACAGCACTCAGAAACTTCGTCAGTGACGCTTAAAAAAAATAAGAACAGAGTAAAAATGCCAGCATGCTTTTATGCATGTTAAATGGTTAAAAAACACATCAATACTACAATGACTGTGGCACTCTACCTGGGAAAAGAACTGACGTTTGCCTGTGGCCTCGGAAGCGTGGTAACTGGTGAGTTACCATGAAATGGTGGAAAGGGTTCCCTGAAATCGAAGGAAGAGATGTCAGCCGGTAGGTCAGGAGTGCCTCACGAAACCTCAGAGAGCTGGGGTCGCCGGTGGGTGTTTGATGTGTGTGCGTGTGTGCGTTGTGTGTCTTCTCCATGCCTGATTCAGCTGCCTGCAGTTTTCTGTGTTCCCCTAGCATTTCTCAAAGACGAGATCGCCCCTGAGCAAATACGAGTTCCGTGTTATGTTCAAATTGTCCCCTAATACACCAGTTGCGCGGGAACAAATTTGTATTTTTGAAACACGCGTTAGGGCAGAATTCTGTAACATCCTACACGTGGGATAGAAAACCTAATTTAAAGGGCAATAATAATAGCTAACATTTGTGCCGGGCTTACTGTCTGCTGGGCACACTGCCAAGAACTGGCATGTATTAGCCCTTCTCGATCTCAACGGCCTCTGTGATGTCGGTGTAGTTATCATCGTGCCATTTAAAAAAAGTTTTATTGAAGTAGAGTTGATTTACAATGTCGTGCTAGTTTCAGGTGTACAGCGTGTATATATTTATATACATAAATTCTTTTTCAGATTCTTTTCCCTTATAGGTTATCACAACATATTGAGTAGAGTTCCCTGTGCTATCGAGTAGGTCCTTGTTGTCTACCTGTCTTATAGATAGTAGTGTGTATCTGCTAATCTGAAACTCCTAGTTTATCTGCTCACCCCCCTTTAGTAATCATAGTTTGTTTTCTGTGTCTGTGAGTCTCATTCTGTTTTGTAAAGAAGTTTATTTGTATCATATTTTAGATTCCACATGTAAGTGATATCATACGGTATCTGTCTTTCTCTTTCTGGCTTACTTCACTCAGTATGATCATCTCTGGGTCCATCCCTGTTGCTGCAAATGGCATTATTTTTATTTCATTCTTTTTTATGGCTGAGTAATATTCCATGGTGTATATATGTACCACATCTTTATTCCTTCATCTCTCGATGGGCACTTAGGTTGCTTTCATGTCCTGGCTATTGTAAATAGTGCTGCAATGAACATTGGGGCGCATGCATCGTTTCGAATTATAGTTTTCTCTGGATATATGCCCAGGAGTGGGATTGCATCATCATAGACTTACCATATGATCCTGAAATCCCACTCCTGGGCCTATATACGGAGAAAACTATAATTATACCATTTTATACATGATGAAATTAAGGCACAGAAAGTGCGCTCACCAGCACACAGCTGGTGGGACGGAGCTAGGACTTGCCTCAGTTTGCTGTGTATTCCACCTGGGACAGGCACAGCACGTGTGCGAATGCTCGGGGATTACAGTGGACTCAGTACCGAGTCCCACAGGCATCAGCTGTGTGCCGTGACCATAAGAACAACAAAAGCTAAGGGCACCTCGGGTGCCCTTCATAGCACTTCAGCATAAAGAAAACAGGAAGTGATAAGCTCTCTCCATTTTGCTCAGGACATACCATCCTGGAGTATTTGATCCTATTCCAGGCCCTCGCTCTCTCTGAGGGGAGGGGTATAAATAAACTGGATTTAGGGGATATAAATAAACCAGTGTCCAGAGGAAAGGCAGCAGGATGGTGAAGGCATGTCAAGCTGTGTCAGATGAGACGATGTGAAGAAACTCATGGAATTTAAAAGTGAAACATGCGGAGTTGACATAGTCTCCTTGAAGTATTTCAAAGGTTAGGGCATATCAAGGCTATTGGATTTTTTAAAAAAATTTTAATTAACATTTAAACCAAATGTTAAATGGTTAACATTTATTGAGCTCAGGTCCAGACTCTTTGCGTGGACCACCTGGATTCCTCTGAGCAAAAGCCCTGTGACGCTGGTTCTGACATTCATGCCCATTCTACAGATGAATGCACTGAGGCAGCTGACGTCAAGTTTCTTGCCCAAGTCACATGACCCGTTACTGGCAGAGCAGGAATTGGAAACTATCAAGTTTGACGTGAAAGTTTCTACTCATCATTCCCAAGCAGAAGAAACTTGTCAGGAGACCAGTCTGAACTCCATGTAACGGAGAACTTTCTGGAAGTCATACGTGCTCCAAGACAGACCAGGCTGCTTCTGGAAATTGTGACTAGCTAGTCGCCAGAGATTTTCAGGCTGAGGTTGGGGGGCTCCTTGATGGGGTTACATGAAGGATATACATGTTGGAGAAGATTAACTTTCAAGATTTCTTACAAAGCTTGTTTTCTATGGTTCTAATGGGGAGTCGACAAAGCCTGTGTCTAACAAAATACAGTTAAAAAGCAAGAAAAAGTGAAACAGCGGCAACACGCACAGGGACGAGGGTGAGTGAGTTGATGCCTTGTCTGCCTGGATATTCCTGGGTAGGGTTTTGTAGTAACTTAACCTGGATGGTTAAAGGTGAGTTTCCATACTGAGACGTGTAAGTTCACTGGGGGGCTCTGTAGAGTAACTAGGATCTAAAATGCAGTGAACAGGAAATGCATGTGTAAAATACCTTCACCTCTGGAATCTCACAGACACAGACGTGAGTTGAAAGACTTACAGTCCCTCCCGTCTTAAAACACAATGAAACAAAGCAATAGAAAACAAAACACTCCTGCGATACAGTTTCCCTTTTGCACAATCTCTTCTCCCCACACAGCGAACTCCTCGAGAAGCAGGGTAGATTTTCCTCCTCCTTTTTCATCCTACCTGCTTTCCTTTCTCCCTGCTGTCTTGTCCCTGTTCTTACCTGATGGATGACCCTTGGTCCCTGTTCCTCCTGCTCCCCGGTGTCCAATCTATCCCTTCTTTCTAGATGCCGCTTCCTAGATTTTGGTTACCTTCCAAGTCCCTTTTGCTGACTCATTTTTCTTTGCGCATCTGCTAGAGGTTGTCTACCCTCGTGGTTCCATCACTTTTGTCTTGTCTCATTTTACAGTCTCCCATCTCAGAATCTTTTGAGCCTTTAAATGATGAGATGAAAAAGGATCCTCTTGGGTTCCCTGGTTAGCAAATGAAGCAAGCCTGTCTCTCATCACATCGGGCACCATCCCATCTGGTGATGGTACTCAGTTCACTGACTTTTAGGTCTCTGAGCTATAGAGTCATGTGTCCAGTTGGGAACTGTCTATCTTCTCTTAGAGATCTCCAGACACCTTAACTCAACAGATCCAAACTGGAACTCACTTTCTCCCTCCCTCCCCTGGGTTCCCTGTCTTTGTCCATCCAGAAATCTGTGTCATTCTCCGTTCTTCCCCAACCCCCCGTCTGTCTAACCAAGCATCTAGTTCTATCTATCCCAACACCCAAATACCTCTCACAGCAGTCGCTCCTCCATCCCCACGGGCGTGCTCAGTTTTTTATCGCCTGTCCCCTGCTTGTTTCTCTAACATCATCCCTGGCTCATGGCCTACACTCCAGCCACACCGAAATTTTTTTCAGTCCCTGGAAATTGCTCTTCTCTCTTGCTTCTCAAGCTATTTCCTCTGCTCAGTGTGGTGAAAGTAACTTCTACTTTTAGTTTGGAAAATTCATACGTCTTCTTCAGGAATCTGTTTAGATGTCATTTCTGTGGTAAATCTTCCCAACATCACAATCAAGGTACCCTTTTATACAGTCCCATGATGCTCTGTGCTTCCTCCAGTAAAAAGGGATCTAGTGCAGGACCGTCAGATCTCTTACACATGTTTATTCGTGGTCGGTCTCATTTGATGGTTGATTTCATGAGAACAGAGACAGTGTTATTGCCAACACATAGCAGATTCTCAATGAGCATACGTTGAATGAATATGAAAAGACTGAGATTCCACACCACGTTTTTATAGCCAGCTCTCGAAAGCTGCTGCATGTTACTTCCTGTATTGATATATTTGAGGACGACCAAAGCCATGATCGTCAGAGTGTGGGCATAAAACTAGTCATTTATAAGGATACATGTGTCATGCATCTCATAAACTTGGTCTTAGATTTGCAACATTTTTTTGGTTCACTAACTTTAGATTTGTTTTTATGGAGCAGACAGTGAGCCTTTATGACGGTCTGCTTATGGATAAATTATGAAAAAGTAATTACATCCCAGAAAGTTTACTTTCTAAAACCATTAAGCATTTAAATTTCTTCAAAGCTTAACAAAGAGAGGGGAAAAACTATTTATAATTACAAAGGGCTTCCTTTTTAATTTTAGAGAAAACGCTTACTTTGCAGATTTAAGTTTTGACCAAAAAATATTTTGAAGATATTAAAACTCATAAAAATATGCAACTCACATATGACTATTTGGATAATTCAGCCAATGAACAGTTTCCTTTTTAAGAAAGGGTAAGGTGTATTGCCTATTCGCCTGTGGGGAATACTGGGGAGATAACTTCTTCAGTAGTGGGATAGCTTTCCAGTTTAGAGTGGTTTTAGTTGAAAAAGAAAATTGAGATATGACTTCCGTGTCACAGACAGTGGCTGTATTAAAGAGCTCCTTTGTATATGTAATAAAATAGAAGACATTTCAAGCACTTACAGAGTTCCACGTCTAAGATAGCAGCCTCTGTAAGACTAGATCTAACTTACCCTATTGTAATGGAGCAGAAATACACGAGACGTGATTTTGTTTGAAATATTGGCTCATTTTCCTTTGATTCTGTGATTTTCAAGACACCCCACTCTCCTGTGCTACTTTAATGCAATATCACTTCTGTACCCTAATGCCTTTCCCAGCCCGGTAGGTATGCGCACAGTTCTTCATGTGTAAGCCAACTCTCTAAGGAGACAGTTTCAAAGAAATGCTTTTTCGATAACGGGGAAGATATTATTCTAGAATAGAGTGACCAGACCAGGAAACAAAGATATGTAGGATCTTCAATTTTCAGATCTATGAAATTCTGAAATGGACAAACATCTGAAGTTAGTAACATGGGCTACGGGGTAAAGGGGAAAATGTGTAAGTATATAGATACGTAAATGCACAGGTTAAAGGCATACAGTTCCTTTGTTCTGCCTTCCAAAGGCCTTTCTCATGTAAAACCTGAGGCCAGTCGAGGAAACTAGGTGAAGGAAAGCTTGTGCTAAAACTCTTAGAAGGCTATCTTCCCCCAAATTTCAATGTATTGCCTCTTCTTATTTTCTGCTGACATAAAGACCGTGGTCTCTTAATTGTTCTGAAAATATGTGTGCTTGATAAAATATCTCTCAGCACACTTTAGGGGACAATGTCCACTTTCCTAGGCCATGATTTCCCCCTTGGTGACCCTCATTCTTTATCCGCCACTGTCATTGAAAGGCCAACCCTGGCCCTGCCCCTAGCTCTGTATTAATACGGTTAAGGGTATAGGTTTAACTGCAAAATCACAAAGGGACCGCAAGATAGACCGGTTCAAACGAGAGACAAGAACAAAGCTTCTTTCTCTCACCATTCAGTGCAGAGAGGCAGTCTGGGGTGGACGGGGCTCTGCTGACCTGGACACATGCCTTCTATCCCGGGGCCAAGCTGGCTGCACTAGCCTCCCGTCCGCCGGCTCTCCTTGGAAGGTTAGAACCCGGAAATTGCCTCCACCTCTTCTGCTCACATCCATCGATCTGAATTTAGCTTCTGGCCACACGAAGCTGCAGGAAGAGCCACAGAATAGCGTCTCTAGGTGGGTGGTCACGTGCCCACGTAAAACTGGGGGATAGTTGGGGATAAAATCGTTTAGCAGTCTGTGCACAGCCCCTGAGTCACCTGTGCTCCACACTGTGTGTCAAGCTCACTCATTTCCTCTCCATCAGAGTTTGCCCTCATGTGGCACAATCGCTTGTCCCCCTTCTAGGGGACGGTGGCGAATACATACTGCTTCTCGAAAGATTTAGTAGTTTTAACGCTGACTCTTAAATTGCACCTTCTATGGCCCAGGCTTCAACTCCCAGTGAACATAAACCTTCGCTCATTCATTCATTCTTGGATTCATCAAATGTTTACTGACCATCTGATCTAGGTGAGGACACAGCACTCAGACACAGCTGAAGGAGGAAGACACCAGGCAAAGGAAACAGGACACGCAGAGCCTCTGGGTGGACGAGTGCCTGCTGGGTGTAAAGAAGAGTGTGGCTGCAGAGGAGTGAGTGGTGGGGGACAGAGCACATAATGTTATGAAGGTAACAGGCGACCAGAACATGGAGAGCCTCGAAGGTCATTGTCAACACAAAACCCTTCACTCTGATTTATCATGGGAAGCCTTTGGCAGGCTGGAGCAGAGGTGTTGGACTGACTTATCTTTTAAGGGACCATCTTGTTGCCATGTCAGGAATTAGACTGAAGATTTACAAGGATGGAGACAGAGAGATTGGTTTGGAGGCTATTGCAATAATCTGGGCAAGAGAGATGGTGTCTCAGAGCAGGCCAGGGGCAGTGGAAGGCCAGGTCCTGGGTATTTTGAGGAGACAGCTTACAGGATTTGCTGATCGTTTAGGTGTGAGTTTTGAGAGAAAGGGTTGTGTCAAGGATGAGCTGAAGAGTTTTGGTCTGAACAACTAACTAGAAGAATAGAATTACCATCCGCTGAATTGAGGAACATTGTGGGAGGAGCATGTTTGGAGAGAAATACCAGAGGTTTGGGTTTTGGAATGTTACCCTTGAGATCTTTGAACCCTGCCACTCACCGCCCTGCCACTCACCGCCAATTAGCTTCGTTTTCAGTACAAACAGCGCTACCCTGAAGATATCCAAATGGAGATGTTAAGAAGGCAGTTGGATATGTGAGTCTGGAGTTCGGGGAAGAGGTTCAGCCTGGAGAAATGACTTTGGATGAATTTAGGAGTGCTGGTGGTGCTTGGGTATCGGTAGTATTCCGAATCTTGAGGCTGGTACACCGGATGCTACATACGGGTATGACTGCACTTCCTGACCCCACCCCCACCCCGGCAGCCGGGTGGGACCGTGTCTAGTTCTGAGCTTTGAGTGTTGAATAGAAACAGTGTGGGTCATTCCCAGGCCCCGGGTCACCTTCAGGTCCCCTCACATCGCTTTTTTCTGTGTGGTGGATGCTTCAGCTGCACCCCGACTGGGGACGAGACAAGCAGGACCCCCAGAGATCCATGATGGGCTCAGAGCCTGAGCGACACAGAAACCTGGTTTCTTTCATCACTTTGGTCTTGCAGTTGTTTATCAGTGCAATTGACCTAGCCTATCCCGACAGACACACAGATGTGAATATAGATCTAGATGCTCATGGTTGAATTATAGCGTCCGGGATTAGGGGTGGGGAATTCGGTATTTCGGTGATTATCTTACAGACACTATGGGCTGGGAAATACTTCCATTCTCCAAACTGAAAGGAAGAGAAGTTAACCGGCAGTTAAGAAAGTTGGTTTTTAAAAAAATGCCTATTTTACTAGCAGCATTGGAATCGCTTATTTATAAAATTCTCAAATGCTCAGTGCTTTCCAAATGCCTCTCTTGTCAGCATCCCCCGAGCCTTGGAAGGCTATTGACTCTCCACCAGTGGCCTGTTTTGAAAAAAACATGCTATATCTACATCTGTATCTATATCTCTATCCATATATCTGTATCTGTACCTATGCCTGTATCTATATATCTGTATCGACATCCATACTCATGCACGTACCCAATACACATACCCTTATCGATACACATACCCATATCTGTAGACGGACCCATATCTACACCCATAACCATATCAATACCCGTACTCATATCTATACCCATATCTATACTCATGCCAATGCCCATACCCACGCCCATACCCATTTGCCTACCCACCTGCCTATCGGTGTTGGTTGTTTCCATTCGGCCCCAGGTAGACTGTCCTGCTGAAGCCCGATGGATCAAATGTTTACTGACCATCCGATCCAGGTGAGGACATGGCACGCGGACACAGCTGAAGGAGGAAGACACCAGGCAAAGACACAAGGACAGCTGGAGCGCCTTTAAAGGTCAACCAGGGCTCGACCCGGTGCAGAAAGTTAGCAGCAGGTCAGAATTCACCGGGGCAGAGAGACCCCCATTCAGCTTCTGATTCTGCCCTGAAAATCCCAACGGCAAAGCCGTACATGTGAGGATACGCTGGTCGGGGATTCCAGCGGGAAAAAAGGGACCTAGCAGAACAGGACTCCTCACCGTGCTGCTGTTAATAATCCCCCCAATAAAAAGTTTACAATTTTTAAAATTTTTTTTAAAATTAAAAAAAATTTACATTAAAAAAGTTTTTAAATTTTTTTAAATGGTAATAATCCAGACCTCCCGTAGAACTCCAAATTAGGAGCTCTCTGCTCCAAAGGGCCTGAGCTGGGTCAGCTCCCTTATTAAAAGTGCTGATGACGTGAACCGCTCACCCTGAGTGGTGCTGGGCGCAGGCGCCCTGGCCTCTGTTGTTCACAAAAGCCCTGGGAGGAGCCTGCCGCGTGTGGTTCCCAAGTGGCTGCGGGCTCCGATGCTGCATCCCTAGCCCGCGCGGTGGGATCGACCTTTGTTCCACCCCTCCCTTCCCCCATAGCTTATTTCTGCTTCCCCACGGTGCCCTCTTTGGTTCTCTATGCAGAGGGGAGCTGTCATGATATCCTATTTAAGCCTCTACGTGTGGTATTTTTAAAGAACAAACCATACCCTCCCTCCCTTTTCTAAAGTCAATATTTGGGGGCAGAGTTAACACGGGCTGTGCCCTTTCGCACGGGCATTCAGCAGGGGCAGTCGATGTTTGTGATGATGGCGGGAACCAGCCACACTCACTGAACCCCGTGTAGGAGCCGGCTGTTTTCACGCACTCTGTCCCCATCGGTCCTCACGGTCACCCTGGGGACAGTTACTGTCCCTTTACCAAGTGGAGAGCAGGGCTGGGGTGTGGGGAGCCTGCTCGGCATCTCACAAGGAGTGAGGACAGAGCCGGGATCCCACCCGGCTTAATCTGACTCCGGGGGAAGGTGCTTCAAAAAGCGAAAGTCGAGGATTGCAGAGACTCTTAATTCTGTGTATTCCAGACAGTTCTGGGAAAACTGGGACCACTGGTCGCCTCTCCCTCTCTGGGACTGAAAGACTTAACGCTTACCTGCAATGGCACCCAACAAACATTGCACTTAGCGAATCAAATTTGCAGAATCTTTCTTAAAAGACAAGCCAACAACAACAACAAAACAAAGGGCTTCCCTGGTGGCGCAGTGGTTGAGAGTCCGCCTGCCGATGCAGGGGACACGGGTTCGTGCCCCGGTCCGGGAGGATCCCACATGCCGTGGAGCGGCTGGGCCCGTGAGCCATGGCCGCTGAGCCTGCGCGTCCGGAGCCTGTGCTCCGCAACGGGAGAGGCCACAACAGTGAGAGGCCCGTGTACCGCAAAAAAAAAAAAAAAAAAAAAAAAAAAAAAAAAAAAGACAAGCAACTGGTTTCCTTCATGCTCTCCCTGCCTTTCTCATGAAAACAAAAAGAAAAGGGCCTGGAAACAACTTCCTCACACCGCAGGAGCCCTCTGGTGGGCTTCCAGCAATGGAGTCTTCAAGCAGGTCACAGACCCTCCCGACACCCCCTCCTCATCCTCTTGCTGCTCCAGGGCATTTGCACTTGCCAGGTAGGACAGCTTGCCCTAAACGCTCAGCAACTGGCAGCACAGAGCCAGGGCCTGACCACGGAACCCTGCCACTCACCGCCAATTAGCTTCGCTTTCAGTACAAACAGCGCTACCCTGGAGAAAAATACAGCCTCCCAAAGCAGCAAAGGTCCCTCCCCGCTGCCCCCGCACAGGTGAGAGATGCTGGGCTGAGAAGCAGTGGGGTTGCTGGCTTGCTTTCTTGCAGACTGCATCTCCATCAAGGCCACCAGGAGCCCAGATGCCGAGCTGGGGAACAGGCCTGACTCTCCAGAGGCAGGAAGCGGAGAGTGAACGAGGACAATGGTCTTATTCTCTGTGCTCTTTCTGGTAGGCCTTTGTGTGTATGTGTGTGGCAGTTTTTCGGGTCTGTGACAGACAGTGTGCAAACAGCACGTGTCGGCAGGGCCAACCTCGGAAGGCCTCTGCACGCAGCACAAAGGCATCTTTTCCGTGGTGGGCCTCCTCCCATCAGAGTGCCCGACCCTGACGCTTTCTTTGTTGAAAAGGAAAAAAAAAAAGATCATACTTAAGCAAAAGTAAACCACGGCCTGATACTGTGCCAACAACATTAACCAACTTCTCGTCAGGGCCTTTGAAGTCAGCAGGGGGCAACATGCTTGTGGTGCAAGGGAAGAATGATACTTTAAAGGAGTTCCTTTTCATCCCTTTAACTTAATGAAAGATTAATGGCCTTGTTATTTTTGTTTCTGCTTCTTCTCCCCCCCACCCTCGTTGAAACTGAAAATCCTGCCTCACAATGGTTTTCTGGATCGCTGGGTTTTGTGAATACAATTCCTACCCCTTCTCCGCCATCTGCAAACTCGACCACCTACCCCAAGACCAAAGCATCCAGGTGTCCACGGAGGCGGAGCTCCTGGGGAAGAGACAGATGGTGGCAACCCAGGAGGACTGGGTTTTATTCAAACAAACCTCACCTCCTCTGAAACGGCCTGGAATTCCTTGGCAGGGAACGTCTCTCTTTCCTTGAAGATTCACTGTTGTGTTTCTTGGCACCATCTTGGGAGACCGGCCACGGACCGATGCGGTGGTTACACGTCCCGGGCCCAGGGGATCGTGCTGGTCAGAGGCAGAAAAGTACAAGCACAGAATCATCCCACAGGCAGGGGATTCCTCCGTCCTTATCCACCCCTTCCCGAACCTTGCTCTTTTCTCTGTCTTCCTCATGCGATGTCACGGCAAGTCCATCCACCAGTGTCATGTCCCCAAAATGTAGGGGTCATTCTTGACACTAACTCTTCCCCTCCCTCTCACCCATATCCAGCCAGTCGGGAAGATGTGTTGTTTCAACCCCCAAAATATGTCCCAAGGACACCACTTCTATTCCTGTCCACTCCCGCTCAAGTCCTGGCTGGCTCATCTCATGCCTTGAGGACAATCTGAGTCTCAGGGTCTCCTGCCTTCCCTTTCCTATCCTCTGGCCCTCCTAACTCTGCCGCCGGTGGGATCCTTCTAAAATGAAGCTCACATCACTGTCTTGCTTAAACCCTCAGTGGCTCCTTAGTTCTCTTAGAAGGAAATCCAGACTCCTTAGTGGGTGGCTGCAGAGCCCTGCATGGCCTGGCGCCTGCCCAGCTCTCATGCACTCTGCTCGGCCATCCCTCTCCGCCGGGCGCCATGTTGGTTGCTGTCTCTATCCCTCTTCAAAGACCGGCCCTTTTGTTCAGCTGGGCCTCGGCCAAGCGCAGCCCTCAAGGATCCATGTACGCACCTCCTCCCTCACCCAATCGTCTGGCACGATGTTCCTCTCTATCTCTTCATTTTATTCTTTTCAAAGCATTTACCTTTACCTGAATTAACTTATTTGTGGGTGAGCCAATTCCTTCCGCTGAGCGCACGTTGCAGGAAACTGGGCGCCCAGATGGTATTGTTCACTCGGTGTTTACTTTTTTTAAATTTTTGGGCTGTGTTGGGTCTTCGTTGCTGCGCGCGGGCTGTCTCTAGTTGCAGCGAGCGGGGGCTACTCTTCATTGCAGTGCGCGGGCTTCTCATTGCGGTGGCTTCTCTTGTTGCGGAGCACGGGCTCTAGGCACACGGGCTTCAGTAGTTGTGACACACAGCCTCAGTAGTTGTGGCGCACAGGCTTAGTTGCTCTGCGGCATGTGGGATCTTTCCGGACCAGGGATCGAAACTGTGTCCCCTGCATTGGCAGACGGATTCTTAACCACTGCGCCACCAGGGAAGCCCAGTGTTTACTTCTTGAATGTTCCCTGTGTGCCAGGCATGCTTCTAGGTGGTGAGTGATCCACAGTGATTGAGACAGAGTCCCCCTATTCATAGAGAATGAGTGGTATTTGTCCTCAGTGTGGCCCTAGTAATAAAAAAGCATCATTTGGTTCCACCCATGTTGCTGCAAATTTCATTCTTTTTTATGGCTGAGTAGTATTCCATTGTGTGTATATATATATATATATATATATATATATATATATATATATATACACCACATCTTCTTGATCATATAACAGAATCACTTTATTGTATAGCAGAAATTAACACAACATTGTAAATCAACTATACTTCAATTTTTTTTTTTTTTTTTTTTTGCGGTACACGGGCCTCTCACTGTTGCGGCCTCCCCTGTTGCGGAGCACAGGCTCCGGACGCACAGGCTCAGTGGCCGTGGCTCACAGGCCCAGCTGCTCCGCGGCACGTGGATCTTCCCGGACCGGGGCACGAACCCGTGTCCCCTGCATGGGCAGGCGGACTCTCAACCACTGCACCACCAGGGAAGCCCTATACTTCAATTTTTAAAAGAGCATCATGTTTAAAGTTTGTTTCAAGAGCAGAGCACCATAGAGGATGCCAGGAACGGTCTCTACCATTTGGCCAACTAAATCAGAAAAAGGTGAATATTCTCGTGCATACCCAAAGGCAATATTTAAAATGTGGTTAAAAGTCCCAAGTTCATTCAGTTGGATACAATCATACGCTTAGTTTATACCTGACCAGTTTCTGCAAATTTAGAGGTGGATTACAAAATGAGCCCTGGTAGAACAATCTAGAAATTATACTATCTGGAATAGGATAGTACCCTTTTACTCAGTCATTCTGCCAGTTCAGTAAAATATAGTTATGTCTCATTGTAAAAGGCAATAAGCTACCAGAGCTTCCCTGGTGGCGCAGTGGTTGAGAGTCTGCCTGCCGATGCAGGGGACACGGGTTCGTGCCCCGGTTCAGGAAGATCCCACATGCCGCGGAGCGGCTGGGCCCGTGAGCCATGGCCGCTGAGCCTGCACGTCCAGAGCCTGTGCTCCGCAATGGGAGAGGCTGCAACAGTGAGAGGCCCATGTACCGCAATAATAAAAAAAAAAAAGGCAATAAGCTACCAGATTTATTTATAATTTCCATTTCAGGTAAATTCCACAAAATCCATAAAGACAGCTGCGATGCACCTGGTGAGTGAGAATCAGCAGATCCTCCCAGGGGGTATGGGTCACTGATTCCTCAACGCCTCCCCACACCTGCCCTGTACAGCTCGTATGTCATCTGGACCTCCTATACACAGCTGTCTTCCCCAGGATATTTCAAAACCTCCTGGTGGGCTGGAGCATTCCTTAGTAAGAGCTTGGTGAATGCTGTTTTATAGAAGATCTGTGAGTGGAAGGAAGAAAATTCAGTCTGAGACCATCTCATCAGCAGAGGCGATGTATACAGGGAAACAGAATAAATTTTGATTCTCATGGTCTCACACATTGCTCACATAATTATAATTTTATGTATGCATTTGAAAGGTTTCTGAAACATCCTACACTTACCCAAATTCTAGCTACATGATTCTAACGTTGTCGTCGATCGCTTGTCATTAAAAACAATTCTAATTCCAGTGAAAATGAGAATTCTTTGGCTCCTAGGACTCTTTGCCTTGGGATTTCCAGACACACTTTTAGTATTTTATAGGTGATCTACCTGCCAGTCACTGTAAGAGCAGAGTCTTGAGGTGTTCACACCTGATGGAGACTGTCCCAAGAACACGGCTGATGCCTTGCGTCCAGCCAAACAATGACCATATTACATAAATGCTTCAACCCTGCACTTGGGAGAATTTAGTAAAGACAAACCCTAACGCATCATGTTAAGTACATTCCCTTATTTTAATAACTCAAGCTGATTTCAGATCAGGAATCACAGTAGTCTAATACTCTGAAAATTAAACAGAAATTTTCTGCCTTTACACCAAGCAGCCTGCTTAATAAATCAGTAATGAAAAAGAATAATTTATTATGGCTTGTGAATTCTGACAGCTCTAAAAAGATGTCCTTTCTCATCCCCCAGAGGGAGAACAGAATTTTCTTTTTACCTTCAAGACACTGGCATTAAGCATAATTTCTCTGTCTGTAGAACTTTACTACTGAAGAGGAGACGGGATTAGATTTTTACATCACGACCTATTTTAAGCAATTATAATCCGCAAGTAATCTTTCCCATTCATCCCCCCCGGGGCGAGGAAGATGTAAGAGACCATTCTTGGGCCTCAGTTTAGATCAATGTTTGCATTCCTATTAGCTGAATTAGCTGGGATTCTGGAGGACGGAACCCATTTATTTCAGATTCTGCAAGAATAGGGCTCACAAAAGGAGGTTTTGGGTTCCATTGGGTTCCATTTGGGTTCCATTAATACAATCAAATGGCATATTGCACCCCTCCTCTGTACTAAAACGTGTCTTTGCCCTTCATTGTGTCAGTGAATGAAGATGCTTCGTGTGGTTTGATATTAAGCCATACGAGGGTTAACAGCCTGGCTTCTTCTCTTCAACTCTCTTAAATTTCTGGTAATTCTCAGCATTAGGCAGTGGTGTGATGGAATCAGTTCATGCTGGCTCGTGAGAACTGATTGTTACTTTTCAGGAATTTTGTAAGCCAGTTGTTAAATGTAGCCATTATTAAAAACTTAATTTTATATTTACAATTATGTAAAGTGTATTAGAAACAAAGGTGGTAAATCCTCAACGTTTATCAGTTCCTAATTATTTTGCTGTATTTTACTATGACCTATGTTCTTGAGGTTAATTACGTCTGGTTTATCCCTAGGGAGGGAGTGCTACCTGATGCAAGGCTGCAGTGTATCTCTTTCTAGCTCTAATTGGTGATGTCCTGTTGGTGTCTTGAAATTGACCAAGGTGGGAGTGTTTAAACCATGGAAATTGGCAAACGTTGTAAATCAAGGTTATTTTAAAATGTACTTATTTTTGCTGTTGCTTTGTTTCTCTGAAGAGTTGGTTGTTAAACATTTACCAGCACCACACTGGCCATGTTGGGGGCCGGTGGTGGGAGATGGATGACTCAAGAGGTGCTTGGGCTAAAATGTAGCCACGTGACGCCAGCACTTGCATCTGAGAGCCAGAAAGTCATTTACTGGTTTGAAAGTTCCTTTGTTGGACCAGCACATAGTGCATTCTTAGTACTGGGGATACAGCCATGGACAGAGTGCTGAGGTCTCTGCTCTCAGGGAGCTGAATTATCAGGTATTAAGATATTATTCAATAGATGTAGTAAATTGGCTAATGTTTTAGAGAGTAGTGGGGCCACATTAGATCAGATGGGCAAGGAAAGCCTCCCTGAAAAGGCCCTGTTTTATTTGCTTCATTCACTCATCACAAATTAAACTGTACTTCTTAATTTACATTCTGTGTATTATCTGTTCCCCACCCCACCTCCAGATCTTCAATGCAAGCTTCATGAGAACAAGGACGCTCTCTGGATCTGTATCCATAGTGCCTGGACCACAGTAGGTACACAGCAGATATTTTTTGGGTGAATTAAGTGGTATTTGAGCAGACGCCTGCAAAATGGAAATGATTGCTGTGAAGAGTCAGGAGAAAAGAGACCCAGGCACAGGGAACAGCACATAGAAAGCTATGAGGTGCAAAGAGGTTGGAATGAGAAAAAGGGCAGATGGGAGATCAGAGCAATATAAAAGAACGGAAAGTCACATCAGACTAAGGACCAGACTTGTATATGTGCCTGCAGATCCTACAACTCTACTTCTCTCTTACATTTCCCATCCCTTTATCTCCATGGTGTATTGTGGGTATGTCCTCAGCTTTATCTTCCAGTTCCATAATTCCTTCTTCAGCTGAATCCGATCTGCTCTTCAATCCATCCATGAAGTGTTTTGGTTCAATCACTGTATTTTTTCACCTTGGAATCTCTATGGGCTTCTTTTGCAAATCTATACTTTTCTAAAAAACAAACAAACAAAAAGTGTCCTATTCGTTTCTGGTTTTCTCGTTCCTTCTTTTATTTCTTTCACCATTTTAAAGACTCCTGGGATAAACTCAACTTTGGCATGATGTGTTACCCTTTTAATGTGTTGCTGACCCGGGATGCTAACACTTATCTAGGAAATTTGTATTTATATTCACGTGCAAGATTGGCCCATAACTTCTGGGGCTTAAGATTTTGTGGTTGTCACATTTTCTTACTCATTATACCTTTGATAATCTAAGGTTACCGTTTTCTTCTCTGGACTCTCCCTGAGAATTTACTTGTCTAATATTAATATTACACTCTTATTATATTCTTTTATTTTCACACATTTTATATCTATAATGTGTCGCTTGTAAATGGCATATAGCTGGGTATCTCCTCCTAGTGTCATGATTATTGTTCATTTCTTTACTCAGGAGGAATCCCTGAGTCCCTTGGGGAGCAGCGACTGGATGTCTCCCCAGGCGTTTCCTGTGCCTCCTGCCTGGCCCGATGCCCACATTTGCCATCGCTTATCCAACGTCTGTTTCCTCCTCTTGACTTTAAGCTTCCCGTGAGCAGGTTCACCTGGTTTTACTAAGGTTTCCCACAGAGCCCAGTACACGCCTGAGGCAGAGTGGGCATTCAGTAAGCATTAACTCAATAAATAAATGAGTCAGCGCTTAGGAGGTGTTTACAAATGAATGCTGCAGAGGAGACAATCTAAGCCTGAGAAGGTAACCTGAAGATAGAAGGCGGGAAGAAACTGGGCTGGAAACTAGGCTTTCAAAACACTTAAAGTATGGAGACTTCATTCCACTAGTGAAATACCCAGACAGGATGACTTGGTGTCCTCCAAAACACCTTTTGGTTTCATAGAACACAGTTGAAAAGCGTCTTGCTCTATTTTAACTATCTAGTATAAGGAAGCCCCTTTCTGTACATTTTTAAATAAAAATCGATTACTTGGATTCAACTTTACTACATCATTTTATTATCCTAAATAATGGCTGATATCTACATTCCCACCACAACAAGAGTCGTTATTAAGAAGCTGAGATTCAAAATTAAGGGAACACCTATGATTTTATCAATCAATTCATTCAAAAATAGTCATGGAGTCTATAGGACACCAAATACCATGTGCCATTTCGTCAAGACACAGAGATAATTAAAATGTAGTCCTTGTTATTAATCTTCACATTTTATAGGTGGGAGAAACATGGAATTCTCTGTGAATGTGTGCATTCTGTGAAAGGACAGTTCATTGTTTGCTTAACTCTTCACAGAAGAAGGACTTGACATAAACACGACTTTACTGGATTTTCTCTCCAGGTTACTGACTTGTGCCTGGTGGGAGTAGAGACATACAACATGTTCATTATACAACCTCATCCTATCAGCATTGGCCCCACCCTTCACACTTACTCTTTTAATCTTTTCAACAAGTAATAAAAGTTGCCTTGACCTCAAACATCCTTTACAGCAGAAGAAAGATAGAGATGAGTGATTGCTCCTCTCGGTGACTTCTCAGTCGAGGATAGTGGTTTATTCAACTTTACATCCTCTGAGGCAGGGAGTAAATGCTGGATGAATGAATAATGCAACTCTAAGATGGGGTTGACCAGACTTCTCTTCTGTAAAGTTACTATTCTTCCCTTTGTAAGGAATAAGTATCTTATGAGGAGGGTACTTTGAAACTACGTGAATAATGCTGTTTCTCATCAAACTTTCGCCCACTAATTTTAGCATCCGTTGATGATTCTTGTCTGAAACGATCATTACTGCAGTTTGCCAAATGGTGATTTCGCCAGTTTCTTTTAAAATATGACTATGCGTTAAAAAAACCTCAATATCTCCAGTGCTTTTTAGCATATGACCTTGTGCATGTTACTTACACTTCCTGAACTTTATTGTCTTTATCTGTAGGTTGGGAATAATAATAGTAATTGACTCTCAGGGATTGTTTGACAATTTCCCAGGAAGAGGAAAGAGCCCAAAGAGGATGAGAAAACCTGGGTCATTACCCCATGACCACAGCAATCTGCAGAGTGAAAAATATAGGATTCTGCTCAAAGGTACCCATGCTATGCCCCAGCTAAGCATAGCTCTAAGTCAAAATGCAGGAAGACATCTCCCACCTTCAAGACTAGAGAGGGCTGACTCTAAAATTAATTTAGCCAAGAAGTGGGAGTGAATCTCAAAATCCTTTAGATGCTGTTCCCTTCCAAATGAACAAAACCTGATCCTTGGATGAACCCACTGAAGTCTGCAGAATACACCTCTGTGAGCATCTACATAGAGATCTAGGCTTTTAAAACAGAAACTTAGGTGGGAGAACCTTCGCTTTCTAATCAGGTACATAAAACACAGTCAAAACCCCACCTAAAGTTCTTCCTGAAAAATCAATGAACGGATCACGATCAAAGTGTCTGAACTTTCCAGCTTCCCCAAATAACAGGATTCTTGATGATATTTTAAAAGGAGACGGTACGTAAAGGAATAGGACATTTCTTTATTTGGTTTTTCAGCACCCTGGGGTGCTAAGCTCACAAAAGTCCATTGAATGCACCATCTTTATTTTATCCTAAAAGAGAAACTTCTCATCTATTATCATGACTTCACTTTGTTTATAAACCCAATTTATAAATTATAATTTCATCCATTCATTTCATGCAAAAAATATTTACTGTGCACCTACTGTGTGCCAACACTGTTGCCAATGCTGAGGACACAGTGGTGAACAAGACACACCAAAAAGGGCTGCCTTCCTGAGCTAACCTTCTAGTGGGTGGACACAGGGGTTAAATAAGATCAATAGTTAACGTATACAGTGTGTTAGATGGTGACAAGGGTATGGAAAGAAGAAAGCAATGAAGGAAGGTAGGGAGTGCCGGGGTTACAGGCTGGAACTTTCGACAGTGATTCCAGAAGAGACCTAGTGCATTTGAGCAGAGAGTTTAGGAGGAAAGGGAAGGAGCTAAGTGGCTATCAGAAGGAAGAGCATCCCAGGCTGAGGGAACAGCAAATTCAAAGGCCCCGAGGTAGGGCAAACATGGACCATTGAGGATGTGTGGAGACTAGAGCAGGAGATGAAGTTGAAGAGGTAAGAGGACCAGGACCACAAAAGGCCTCGGAGAAGTCTTAGGGACTTCAGATTCTACTCCCAGTGAGGTGGAAAATTCCTAGAAGGGTCAGAGGAGAGGAGTGATGACTTTGGCTTTTATGGGGTCACTCTGGCTGCTGTATGGGCAATAAACTGAGGGAGTTAGTAAGAGCAGAAGCAGCGAAACCAGTCAGAGAGTTTCTGTAATAATTCAGGTGAGAGATAAAGGCAGTCTGGACCAGTGGGTGGCAGTGGAAGTGAGCACTGTTGAATTCTATGTCATTTCAATTATATAGATAGGTGATTGATTGATGGATGGATGGATGGATGGATGGATAGATAGATGATTGATAGATGTGTTGATGGACGGATGGCCGAATAGATAGATGACTGACTGATGGATGGATGGATGGATGGATGGATAGATAGACAGATGATTGATAGATGTGTCAATGGATGGATGGATATTGGACAAGTTTTACCTACATATGTAGGTAAAACTTTGTAATTTAAAATAATATATTATTTTCTTTTTCTTCTGGACTCTTGATAATAACTCCCAAGTGGATCAGTTATACATACATATGTATAACTGAGTCACTTTGCTGTACAGCAGAAATTAACACAATATTGTAGATCAACTACACTTCAATTTAAAAAAAGAAAGGATATCCATATTATATACATTCTCGCACATGCCTAGGAAATTTCTGGAAAGATATGCGCAATCTGTTCAGAGGAGTGACCACTAGGGAGTAGAAATAAAGGCACCAAGGTGAGAACTGGCTGGGCAGGTGACTTTTACTTTACACTTTGTCACTTGATTCGGTCTGACCTCTAGGTTTTCATGGGAATGTTTTGGGGGCAGAAATTCTATACACACAAAGATGATTTGGTGCAGATGAAATATAAAATATGGCCAGACCACAGCCTGGACTGGAAGAGTCCTGATTTCATAATAGCCTTCAGGTTTGGTGGGAATGACCTGTCCTTTCGCATCCCCCCAGGACAATTCTATTCATAAGATATCTTCATAGGTGGATGTTACCTGTCTGAATGGTTCTTTTCTGCTTAGTGCTCTGAAATGAAAAAGCTCATCACCTTCACGACTCTGTTTCTGCCACCTCCTCCACCTGCCCTATTTAGATTCCCCCAGAACGTAGTAGGTGTTTGTCTCTGGCCCTTAGACCCACCTGTTTCTCCAGCAGAAAAGAGTCAAAACCGGAGTATGGTCCTCCTTCAACCTTCCTTCTCCTCTTTGCTGTGGGACCCATCTATTTCTCATCTCACTCATCTTTTAACCTCTTCTGACTCTTTTTTTTGCTTTTCCAGAAGCGGTTAAATGCTAAAATCTGTAGGCTGAGTTGAATTCAGCTTGGAATGCTTTCCCTTTTCTAGACACCGTAGCTGCAAAGATGTGCAGTGTCAAAAGGAGGAAGGATTGCAAACAGGAGTGAAGTGAAAGGAAGCTGTGATCCCGGAAAGGAAGAAAAGGAGGTAGGGGAGGGGAATGGGGAGAATGCATGTGTTCGTCTCATTTTAGAATCTCAGAAACATTTTATGAGCAAAGTTAATGGATGAAGCAAAATGTCTAATGAATAATAAAGTTGGGCCATATGCCTTTTCTAAAGAGAGAGAAGAGAGAAGCAAGCTCGTGTGCGCATGCGCGCAAACACACACACACACACACACACACACAGTGTGTGAGAGAGAGAGAGAGAGAGAGAGAGAGAGAGAGAAAACCAAAATGCATTCTTTGTTAACCCAACCACAATCCAATTAACGATGAAAGCATTTCAGCCTTGTTTCAGAACATGGGGGAAGATGTTTCAGATCTGTCTCTATTACCTCTTAAGGGACCAGAAAGGAAATCCCTACTCCAAAATATTTTCCAAATTAAAGTGTCTAACAGTCAGTTTTGTCAACAAATGCGTTTTCTTTTTCCTGAGTTTAGCGTTGGCATATTTTCAGAAGTGGAATTTTTAGTTACATCCATAAAGCACCAAACACCCCAGGACCATAGGCCCTCCCAGTACCAGCCCCATTTTCTTTAATCCTGTTTTCTCCAGAGTTCTTAAAAGGCATTTCCCCAAATCAGCAGGTAAAAATGGACCTCAGGGGCCAAAATACCCACCCCCATCTTCTAAGAAAGAACACATATAGCTCACCCTAAAGATGGATTCATAAGACACCATTTCTCTGTGTGTTTCTGGGTGGCTGCCCCAATTTGTACAAATTGGCCACCCACAAAATCCATTATTTCGACTTTCTCCTTCGCAGGGAAAATACAGGTCCTCAAGCCAAAATGCCCCCCTACTTCCGCATCCTCTGGTTATAAACACTTCTACAGTGGTACCCAATCTCTTCTTCGGAGAAAAACAAAATACCTCTTCTTTCCTCGTGTTATCCCCCCACTGATGCTCTTATGGTTACGCCCTTGCTTCCCTTCAGGCACCGAATGTACCTCCACCTGCTTCTGAGCTAAATAAACTCTTCCCTGTTTGCTGCTTCCTGTCAAGCGGGTACTACCCTCCACCTAGGGCATCCCAAACGCCCATTCTCCTGTTCACCCCTCAACCCGTGATGAGCCTGGTTTCCATCCCCAGTGTCCTCTAATTAAATTGATGTGGGTTTGTTTTTTTTTTCTTTTTGAGATTTTGCAGGACTTTTTAATTTTTTATTGAAGTAGAGTTGATTTACAATGTTGTGTTCGTTTCTGGTATACAGCAAAGTGATTCAGGTGTACATATATATATTCTTTTTCATTATAGTTTATTACAAGATATTGAATATAGCTCCCTGTCTATACAGCAGGACCTTGTGGTTTATCTATTTTATATATAGTAGTTTGTGTCTGCTAATCCCAAACTCCTAATTTATTTCCCCACCTGCCTTTGGTAACCATAGTTTTTCTATGTCTGTGAGTCTGTTTCTGTTTTGTAACTAAGTTCATTTGCGTCGTATTTTAGATTCCACATGTAAGTGATATCGTATGGTATTCGTCTTCTTCTGTCTGATTTACTTCACTTAGTATGATCATCTCTAGGTCCATCCATGTTGCTGCAAATGGCAATGTTTTGTTCTTTTTTATGGCTGAGTACTATTCCATTGTATATATATACACCACATCTTCTTTATCATTCATCTGTCGATGGACATTTAGGTTGCTTCCATGTCTTGGCTATTGTAAATAGTGCTGCTGTGAATTTAGGGGCGCCTGTATCCTTTCAAATTAGAGTTTTCTTAAATGGATGTTGTGAAGGTCCCCTTTGACCTTCTGATGATCAGGTGCCATGTGTAACTTCAGTTCTCATCCTATCGGATTTCCTAGGAGCTTTTGACACTGTGATGATCCAACTCTTAAAATTCTTCCTCTCTTTGATTTCTGGGGGATTATCCTTCTGCCCATCTGGCTGCTACTCCTTTTCCGTCCCTCCTGTCCCCAGACACATTTGCCCTGAGTCCCATTCTTGGTCAGTCTGCTGCCTCTTTCTTCTGCAGACCATTCCTGAGCATCGCATCTGCTCCTGGAGTTGCTACCACACTGTGAACTCTGTTACTGCACCCCAGCCTGTCTTCTGAGCCAATGCTATTTCCCAAGTGCTTCCTGAATGTCACATTCTAAGCGGTATCTAGGTATGTCAAATGTAACAAGTCTACTATTAAATTCACTCTCCCATGACCCAAGTCTGATTCCTCTTGGGTCATTTTTGATGTCAGTGGCTCCCAATCCTATCCGCTTGGATGTCAAGTCTTGTCTCTTTCACCTCCTGCACCTGGGCCACTCTGTTGCCTGCGCTGATACAACAGCCCTGAATCTATCTCCAGGTAGAAATTTATTTTCCCTCCAGCTCATCTTTTTTTCCAGTAACTTGCATCAGAATCACTAGGAGGCTTTTTCAAAGAATATCTACCATGCATCTGGAATGTATCATCTCACGGAATGCTCAAAATGTCCTTTCACGGTTGGTACTCTTGTCCCATTTTACAGCTAAGACGAAGGAAAAATCTGGCTGAAGGTCCCATAGCTAGTCTTGGAAATGCCCTGATTAATATTCACAGCACTTATTCACTCTTATTCATCTACATTCACAGATTTTATTTATACTTTTATTCCCAAAGCTGTTTATATATTGACTTAAATAAAGAGTTCTTCCTTTAGTGAATGAAGCCGCCCAACCTTTACATTTGTATTTGACAATAACAGCTCTTGCCCTGTACATCAGGAAGCCAGGCTCATCAGATATGCTCCTGCGATAATACTTCTGATCAAGACAAAACACCTTAAATAAATAAATTGCCTTGAGACTAGACATACGTGCAGCAGAGTAGTTAATTGTTCTTTCTTACTGGGGGTTTTCACCAGACTGATCTCACACACACACACACACACACACACACACACACGCACACACTCACTCCTTACCTTTTACCATTTCACAACTTACAGCACTATTCACACTATATTTCTTCATTTAGATTTCCTTTTTCACCATCTTCACTAGCAAAATGGTCTCTTTTTAAACACATCCCAAGGGTGTTATCAATAGAGAATCACAGGGCGTTTTTCAAGTGCAGCTTTAGAATTTGCAGAATAAATTTGAACATGTTTGTTTGTTATGTGAAATTTTTTTCTTTTTATTGTCTACAGTGTAGTATACAATATAGAATAGACACAGAACATTACATGAAGAAAACATGTAGCCTAATAAAATATTATAACTGAAACCTTGTAGCTACTGTGCAGGACAAGAAATAGAACTTTGCTGCCTCCCCCTTCCCCTGTCCCCCACCCATCCCACGAGGGTCTGTACACACTGGCCCACTCACAGCCCTTTCTTCCACTCTGGAAAGCACCACCACCTTGATCACGTGATAATCACTTCCTGACTTCCCTTTATAATTTTATCACTCTAGTGTGCATCTCTAAACACCGTAGTTTGGTTTTGTCCGCTTTAATATGTCTTTTAAGTCTTTTTAAAAAAACCTATAGATTTCTCTTTTATTCCTTTTTTCTTTTCGATGTAATTTATCTGTTGAAGAAACCAAGTTGTTTGACATGCTTTACTCCCATGGTTGGAATATTCCTGAAAGCACCCCTGTGGTGTGATCTAACGTTCTTCTGTTCTTTGTATTTCCTGTAAGCGAGTAGTGGAATACATAAACTTAATAAGGTTCCGGTTCAATTTTTTTTTTTTCCAGTAAGACTGCTTCAGAGGTGGCATGGTGGTTCTCCATCAGGAGACATGATAACGGATTGTCTCCTTGTTTTGAGGTCAGCAGACATGGATCCTCGGTGCCGAGAACCATTCATTTATTAGAAGTAGCACAATGATGCTATTTTAATTCTATTATTTTTTCTTTATTAGCAGGAATCATTTCATAAGAAGGCAATTTCCCTCATCTATTATTGGATTATCTAGTGATACGTCTCCTACAGGACAATTCATATAGTACTGTCTTCTTCCTCTTCTGCTACTTATTTTCAAAATAATGAGTTAATTTAACGTTCAAAGGCAACCAGTTCTATTCTAGGAGCATCGTTATGAACTCATGGATTTAAACATGCGTCATAGGTTTCAATTCATTGCATTTGTTTTTCTTATTAATGTTCAACTTCTCTCACCTTTAGTTAGTGGGGATTTCTTCAAGTTGGTTTTTGAGATATTTTTACTTAACTCTGGAAGACTTTCATACCTTCATTACCGACTAGAATGACAAGACCTTCCAGGCTCATCCTTACTTATCTTGCCCCCATCCTGGAAACCACAATCTGGACACGAAGGGTGCTCATTTCTATGAGTTTGTTCATTAATTCTAGGCTCATTTCTATGAGTCTGTTCATTAATTCTAGGCCTTTTCAATGGACAGAGTTAGGAACTGTATGTTTCCATATCTAGCTCTGCAAAGAAAAAAACTCTCTCCCGCGTTCATACTGATCCGTCCAGTTCAAATTCAGGACTGTAGGTTTTTAACTTAACATGTTCTATTTTACATTGTCTCACGTACCTTCCACAGAGATGACCCTGGTTCTCAATCCCAGATAAGTGTATCACGTAATTATTTATTTGTTTTATGCCGCATCACACACATGAGTCTCAGAAACACGAAGCAAACACCCCCCCACTGAAGAGAGTAAAACCCTTTTGTCTTTGCTCTCCCGTCCACTTCCTGATCTGCACAGGTGTCCTCTGTTAACTTTGTCAGCACGTGCAGTGATTACGTACTATACTTTCTTATGACCCTTAGTTAGTCTCACCTACAAATAAACACATATTCATAGGTCACACCAGTTATACTGACATCTCTCTAATCATTTTGGTTGTCTGAAGCTGTATTCTTATAGATTCTCAAGAAGGACTCAGCGGAGTGATACTCCCTGAGTTCTTACCGGGTGACAACAATTTGACGGCAACCTTTATTCCTGAAAAGTCGACAGGTGAGATCTAAAACCCTTGGATTACATTTCTTCTTCTTGAATAAGGAATGTTGGCATTTAAAAATTTGATGACAATTTAACTTTTCTTTACAAGTGACTTCATGTTCTGGGGCAAATTTCTCAAATAAGGGATGTGTGCTCTCCATACATCACTTCATTTATTTATTTTTTATCTCATGAATGTTTTTGTTGCCTCATGATTTTAGTGTTGACCCTCTTTGCTTGCTTGGATTTTCTTCTTTGGGGACTTAAATTTTATGTTGATTGCATCTGCTTTACCTGTCTTCTAAATTTGTCACTTTCTCGAAAATATTTTTTCTTAAATATTCTTTCATTCCGTTTTAATTTTCAAAAATGTCCTCCTTTCCACTTCCATATCCGTTAAGGCATTCTGATGTATTTATTCACTCTGTGTTCCTTCTAGTACGGTTTTCATTACTAAAATAATATTGCCTTTTATTTATAATTCTTTCCTAAATTCTCTCATCTCATTTCTGAGTTATACTGTTCTTTTTTAAAAGTCTTGTGTCATTTGATTTTAAAAGAGCCACATTCTCTTCTGACTTACGCTGTGCTTTCACTGTCCGTAGGGTTACTTTTCTGCCTCTTCTGTCTTCGTTTATATTAACGGTTTATAGGATTTAATCCCAATCCCTTCTATTGCTCAGTGTCATGGGAACATAGTTTTCTTAAAATTTGAGAAGGAGGCATGTCTTAGAGGCCCTCTTCTGAGCGCCAAGTTACCGAGCTCTCTCTTCTGTTTTTAACTATACGGCAACCTACTTTCTGAGATGACATGTCTCCTGTTCTCCAGCACACTTTTTGACGGACCCCTCTTCATTTTCTCTGTAGTGTCCCAGTGCCCCCAGTTTGGATTCTATTTCCAGAAGTTTCTTCTTGGTGTAAAGCTTTGCCCTGTAGGGGAGTTCTAAGTTTCAAGAGTTCGTGGGGTCCAGTGTGATTCTGTCCCTTCCGACCTTCCTTGTAAAGGCAGCACGTTTGCCTCTTTCCTGTCTGTACATTTCTGTTCCCCTCTGACCTTAAAAGAACCTAATTATAGGAAAGAGATCACTAGGCAATTTAACTGAACTCTGACGTGTTCTCTCCTGAATGCACTCATGCCTTGCCTAACCTGTTGATTCTTTTCCTAGATTAAAAGAAGTCAGAATGAAGAATTAAGTAGTTAAACAAGACTAGCCCTCTACCCCCAGCAGTTCCCTTGGCAATCCTGCAGGGGATCACGTGGGCAAAATAACATCTGAAGAGTCAGCCAATCTGCACACAACAGAATAGGATGCAGAACCCACCCTCCTGCCTCTACGATTCCCTGAGATTTTCCTCCCGTTTTCCGTTTTTTTTTTTGTTTGTTTGTTTGTTTTGTTTTGTTTTTGCGGTACGCGCGCCTCTCACTGCTGTGGCCTCTCCCGTTGCGGAGCACAGGGTCCGGACACGCAGGCTCAGTGGCCATGGCTCATGGGCCCAGCCGCTCCACGGCATGTGGGATCTTCCCGGACCGGGGCACGAACCCGTGTCCCCTGCATCGGCAGGCGGACTCTCAACCACTGCGCCACCAGGGAAGCCCTCAGATGATTGGCTTTTGAGCAGTTAGCAGCCGGACCTGAGTTCGGTAACACTTAGACCCCTTGAACTCACCTCCTCTTGGAGCAAAATCCCTCTGTTTCAGCGTCTTGTCTTCGTTAGTCCTCCAAGATTTCCAGTTTCTTTGGAAACCCTCAGGTCCATCAGATGTCCCATTCTTTCTCTGTCTCCTGCACGGCTGCTGACACGTATGGTAGTTCTTGGTGGTCTGCCCCCTCCCATGCGTGCTTCCCGTGTGTCTTCTGAGGTTCGTGGGGCTTTTCTCATCATTGGTTTTATTGTAGATTTTACCATGAGCCTTTGGTTTTCCTATCTCTCTGTATATTTTCGCGAGGAACTTCTGAGAGTTAAAAACAGTGCCATGCCACTTCCCATTCCAGAATCCTGATGGAAATTTTTAAGAGAAAAAGAAGCATTTGTTCCAACTTCTATAGATAATCTTTTAAAATAGAACTGGGAGAGCAAAATCCTTCAAAAGGCTTGATCTAAAATGTGCTTCTTTCTGGCTTCATGGGAGAAGATCCCTGGTTTCGCTTGTGTTTTCTATGCCTTCCTTCATTCTTTTACTCAATCATTCAAAATCTCTCTTTGGAGGCTTCCCTTGGATGCTTTCTTTTAGGTGACAGGTGGGTTCTTTGAGTTGTGGGATCCCATTTTGTACGGCGTGCTACTGTGGTTACTGTTGTAACCCTCCTGTTGAATTAACATTTTCCCCAATGACGTGTTTGAGCTTCAGGTGATGTCGGGACTGAGCCCACCGGTACCTTTGATTCTGCGCCGTTCACTTTCTCTGCTCTGGGCTGTCCTCCATGTTCCCCTTTGCAAAGCTGACATGTAGCATCTTCATATTATACTTCACCAAGGAAAGGGTTAGGCTGTGAAATCCAGAAGAGAAATCCCCGTACAGAGAGGTCAACAGCCTCCTCTCCCGGCACAGCCGACATTTCAAAGTGCCTGTTGTTGGAAGGCTCGAAGAGCTATAAAATAATCATCAGTGTAATCCAACTCTCAAAAAAAAAAAAAAGGCTTCATTAGCACTGGGATTTTGTCCTCTTTATTTGAAAACGGTGAGGTGAGTTGTCAAACCGCGACTCAGTCTTTAATTTAATATATTTCAAGGAGCAAAGAATAGGCTTCGTACGTTGGGCTGATTGTACTTCTGACCTGCGTATTTCTGAACCTCGGGATTTAGATCTCAATCTTGAAAGCCCTCCAGACTTCAGCCAGGCCGTCTGCCCTCCGTTAAAATACAATGTCGAGCTTCTAAAATAATGGTGTAGCGATGGCCATTGTTTTCTCCATAAAGCGTTTTCCCCGTGAAGAGCATCCTTTGAAGGGAGGAGCCATGAGGCTGGCAGGGGGCAAAGGTGAGCAGCGCACTGCAGCAGTTTACATTCCTGGCAGAGGGTGGGTAGCTAGGCGGGATGGTGGCTATTGATGTTTGGCACTTTGACCTGCTTCCGCGTGACACATCCCTGCCTCTTGGGGCAAAGCGGACACAGAACTTATCATTTGCTCTTGTAAGGGGGAGTCAGCAGGATTCGGGCCATGTGGTCACCAGTCACCCCTGGGGTGGAACTGGGGTGCCCAGCGCCTGGGGCAGGGGGCAGCTGGTGAAGGAATTCCTCCCCCTTCCCTATCCAGCGTGGGAAGCCCTCTTAAGATAACTTGCCTGGAGATTTGCAAGCACCACGGGCCTTTTTCACAACCTCATGCCAGAAGAGAAAGGAGAAAATTAATAGCATCTCCTGAAGCTGGAATGTTAAAGGGACAGAGTGAGGCAACACCCCGCTGTGACTATTTCTTTCTTTGTGTTAAAAAAAAAATTGCCTCTCCTGACTTTGAAAGTAGCTACTGCTTTTTTTGAAGGGAAAAAAAAAAAAAAATGAAAGCCCTACCAACCATTTCTTTTCGACAATGGAGAGCACTTTTCCCCCTGGTACTCAACTCATTTGGAAAACGGTTCTACCAGCCTTCCCGAACACGTGCCCTGCACGGACTATTTCTGTTACAGAAAATCTAAGCAGACTGGCAGCCGAGGGGACGCGGGAGGAGAGCCATCAACTTGTTTATTCCAGAAAGGAAGTCTTCATCCCGCGCACGTCCCAAGCTCACAATTGCGTGGGCTTTGCTCTTTATCACGACCCCGACCTCCGCAGGAAGCCCCCTTCTGAAGTACCACCTGAGACCTGCCTTCGTGCGGTGAGCCTTGCCGTTAGATCACTTCAAAAGACAGAAAGCAGAACCTAGGATGGGCCACAGGGGCTCATCCAGCGCCTTCCACAAGTAGGCAAAGGCTAGAAGCGTTGGTTGAAGGAACTCTCGCTTCATTTTCTCCTGCCCACGTAATCCACCATTTCTCTAGTTGCCTTGGGTTTGTCTACATTGGCTACAAAGGCTGCGTGTGAAAAGGAAAAGGTGCTTCGTTCCACGTATTCCCTGACTGCCCTCGCCTGTCTTTATCAGAACGAGGACCGTATTTTGTTATTCTTGAGGGATTACGAAATAGCCAGAGATCTTTTTGTATTCTAGCAGTTCAGATAGCCGTGCGATAGAGGGCGCTCGCTGCTCAGCTTTGAATGGAGATGCTGGACGTTGGCGACTGCGTGGCCCCCAGGTTGGGGATGCGCAACCCCAGGGGCCGCCCCTCCTGCAGAACGGGGTGCCTCCTCCTGGGAGGGAAACGCCTTTCCCTCTCTCTGCATGCAGGTCAGACCGTCCACCCTTCAAGCTTGCGAGCCCTCTCTCGTCATGCTGGCAGTCGGCTGTTTGACCAGATCTCTAAGGGTAGTGACCAGGGACCCCTTTAGCAAGTGGTTACGTCGCTGCCCCAGAGCAGGTCCGCCGTCCAGCCGTTTCCCAGGTTCTTCCCTGTGACTTTCATCCCAGTTCCCCTGCCATTTTGTGCAGCCCACTACGCAGGGCTTTTGATCTCCAGAGGAGTGGGAATCCGAGAGGCGGGTGGGACTCATTTCCATGAGCGGTAGGGTCATTATCCACATGAACAAAGCACGAGGAAGAGAGACCGGCCTCTGCTCGCTGGCTGCTCGTCACCAGCCCCGGAAGAGGAGAGGAGCTGTCACCGCGGACAAGGCCGTCGGGTCTACCCGCGCTGAGACCGTCAGGTCCAGAGTGATTGTGGAGGTGGAAGGCACACCGTACACACACACTCTCTCACACACATGCCTGTGCACACTTACATGCACACGCTCTCTCACACACACATGCATGCGTGCACACGCTCTCACACACACATGCCTATGCACACGCTCTCACACGCACATGCATATACACACATGTGTGCATACACTCTCATACACACATATAGATGCGTGCATGCAACACTCTCATACACATATGTGTGTGCATACACTCTCAGACACACATATATGCATGTGTGCCACCCTCTCCGACACATGCATGTTCACACATGCACACACGTGTGCACACGCTCAGACACATACACGCACACTTTACTCATACACACCCGCACACACCCGCACACATTCACTCCCACACACTGTGTGCACACGTGCACACACTCACTCATGCACAGACACTCTGGCCCTCGCCCTCACCCAGTGTGACACCCCAGGTCTCTATCTAAGGGTCCCTGCTCACATCTCGTGCTCTTCTGGGGGTGCAGCCCCTCGGACAGAGATTTCAAAGGATGGAGGGATGTGACATCATTTGCCTTCGAGCACGACCTGATGTGGGGACTTACATAACCCATCCTCTGGTCGAAGTGCTGGCAAATTAATACAGGGTCTAGCCGGGGGCTGGAGGTGGACCCCATGACTTCCAGAGAGGGCTTCAAGCTGTCCTCTTACACAAGTTTATACATTTTTTGAAATAAAAGTGGAATCAGAGCCGACTTTTCTGAAGAGCTGCCTGACCAATTATTAAAGAAGGGAAAGTTTTCCAACTAACCCACAATGTCCTCACCAGTCAACCTTTTGGATTTTCTGATTTCAAGATGGAAGATAAAGGAAGATTTTGTCCTTTTTCTTTCTCATATTACAATTTTTAAAAAACACCATTTACAGCTGATGCGGCAGGGCCCGTGGGGCGCTCTCGGGAGAGGGTGACCACCAGCAGCCTCGGTTGTCTCTGAATAGCTGGCCGCTCCCCAGAATCTCTCCTGTGTTTTCTTTTTAATTTCTCCTCGTTGAAAGGCGTGAGAGATCCTCGTGCTCAGATGGTGTCACTGGCACCCCCAGCTGAGCCCGAGTAATTATTCCCACTCGGTGGGGCTTTGATACAGTTCTGAGGGCCGCCTTTGGCTCAGTCACTCAGCCTTTGTTCCGCCAAAGTTATTTTCCTCCTTAGGAAATGAAAAAAGATGGAAGATGACACAACACCATCAAGGGAGTGGAGAAACACCTACAAGTTATTAACCTTTAAAAAACCGTTAATCCTCTAGCCGAAGGAGAGAGACATCAGGGTGATGAGGGCTGAACTGCAGGCTTTGCAGTACGTTCTAAGGAGCAAAGGAAAACTGGGTGTAAATACGTGGGATAGTTCACATACTCCAGCTTCTAGGGAGCGGTCGGTTATCTGAGATGGGCAGAGGATGGGTGGCTTAATTGGGGCGGCTTCTGGCTTCTCTGCTGGCTGTGAACACTCTGCATTTCCCCCTGTACTGTATGAACTTAGGTTCACAGAGAGGACTCATGAGTTAGAGACAGAAACGGGTTTCCTGCTGGTGAGACGCGTACTTGGGGCTTGAAGGATGCTCGTCTGAGCGGATGTTATGGGCTGAACATTCATTTGTCCCAACCCCCAGGAGCCCAGAATGCAGCCGTATTTGGAGAGAGGTTCTCTAAAGAGGTGATTAAGTTAAAAGGAGGTTGTTAGGCTGGACCCTAATCCAATGTCCTTGGTGTCCCTATGAGAGGGGGAGGCAGGAGGGGTGGGTGATCACAGAGGAATCACCATGGGAGGACACAGCAAGAAGGCTGCCACGCAAGCGCAGGGCAGAGGCCTCAGAGGAAACAGCCCTGCCCACACCTCGACCTTGGACTTCCTAGAACTGTGAGACAATAAATGTCTGTGAGGACTTCCCTGGTGGTGCAGTGGTTAAGAATCCACCTGCCGATGCAGGGGACACGGGTTCGAGCCCTGGTCTGGGAAGATTCCCACATGCCATGGAGCAACTGTGCACCACAACTACTGAGCCTGCTGCGCTCTAGAGCCCGTGAGCCACAACTACTGAAGCCGAGCGCCTAGAGCCCGTGCTCCACAACAAGAGAAGCCACTGCAATGAGAAGCCCGCGCACCGCAACGAAGAGGAGCCCCCGCTCGCCGCAACTAGAGAAAGCCTGCGCGCAGCAACGAAGACCCAACGCAGCCAAAAATAAAAAATAAATGTCTGTGATATTTTGTGATACAGCAGGTGGCTAGAAGAATTGAATTTTAAATTCACATGTATTTCCACTTTAAATAATAAAAAGCATCTTCCATCCCCCCAATCCTCGTTGGAACTTTACAACCTGGGCTGTAAGATAATGGCCTGTAAACTCTAGATGATAAATCAAAGTGACTCCTAAAATTCCAGCCAAAGAAACCTGGGGGCACATGGGTTTGGGGGCCAACGGACAATAGCTTGAAGCTTCTGTCCTTAGCATCCTCCTTGCTCTATTTTCGAACTTGTTGAATATGAGCAGGGAGTATGAAGACAGTTACACGGCTCAGTCACTCATATGTTGGGAGCAAGTTGGGGTTGACAATATGCAAGATCAACTCACTTCCCTGGGTCCCCCCATCTGTCTTGATTTGGAAAATATTTTCAATGTAATTTCTATTTGTGTTCTTGCTGTGTGAAGACCCACTTGTCCTTTCCCTCTGATTTCTGATTCTGCCACAGGCACTGCTAGAATTAGAGCACTGATAAGACAAAAAAGCAAAAAAACTGGGCCAGGAATTAAATTAATGCTTTTAGACAAATATCCTTTCCATCTCCAATTCTAATGCTAATTACATTTGTGGATCAAAGACCCTTCGTTAAAGATTTGCTTTTGAAAAACGGAGAGAAATTTTACTTTCTCGTTTGGTATTTTTATGGGACTTGATGGGTTGCTGGGGGGTGACTGTGAGTGAGACGAGAATCTGGGGACGGAGGCTCATCCAGTGAGGACCTGCGAGAGGATGGAAGTTCCCAAAACATCCTTTTGGTTCAGACTCTGAAGCTCCAGGATTCTTCCTTCACTTCCTTGGATTGAGACTGCACTGGATTGAGCAGTCTGTCTGTACCCCATCTGGGTTGCTGAGTTATCTAGATGCTCTATGAGAGGACAAACGGTACAGGGAGAAAATCAAAAGAACCAATCCGGCTTCCCTGGTGGCGCAGTGGTTGAGAGTCCGCCTGCTGAGGCAGGGGACACGGGTTCGTGCCCCGGTCCGGGAAGATCCCACATGCCGCGGAGCGGCTGGGCCCGTGAGCCATGGCCGCTGAGCCTGCGCGTCCGGAGCCTGTGCTCCGCAACGGGAGAGGCCACAACAGTGAGAGGCCCGCGTACCGAAAAAAAAAAAAAAAAAAAAAACAGAAAAGAAAGGACCAATCCATGAAAAACCATGGGGAATCCTTAAATGCATGTTACAAAGTGTGAGAAGCCAATCTGAAAAGACTACTATGTACTGTATGATTCCAACTATACAACATGCTGGGAAAGGCAGAGCTACGGAGACAGTAGAAACATCTGTGGTTGCCGGGGGTTAGAGGGGAGGAATGAATAGGCAGAGAGGAGTGGGTTCTTAGGGCAGTGAAACTACTCTGTGTGATATTATAATAATGGTGGATACGTGTCATTACACAGTTTTTCGAAGCCCACAGAGCAACCAACACCAAGTGTGAGCTCTGATGTAAACTACGGCTCTGGGCCATGATGATGTATCACTGTAGGTTCATCAGTGGTAACAAACACCACTCCAGTGGGGATGTTGATAATGGGAGGCTGTGCATGGGTGGGGCAGGGAGGATACGGGAAATCTGTGGATCCTCCCTTCAATTTCGCTGTGAACCTAAAACTGCTCTTAAAAAAAAAAAAGCCTATTTAAAAAGGAAAAAGAAATACCGATAAAATTTTTTAAACCTAAGCAAATTTTGGGTCTGAGACCTACATTTTAGAGCCCAAGTTATCTTTGGAGAAAAGGAGGAAATCGAGCAAATGAAGAGGTGATGGGTCGGATGGGCAGAGTGGGAGAGACCGGGGGGGCAGGGATGGGTTTGCCAGCAGGAGGGAGCAGAACAGAAAGGGGATGGTGGTGGTGGTGAAAAATGCCATCGGGTGGATATAAATCTCAAAAAGCCCAGTTGGGAAATAAAGATGTAATAGCATTAAGAGCTAGGAGGACGGTGAAACTGTAAACCGAGAGCCTGCAGTCAGAAGAAGAGCTGCCCTGGCACAAACAGGAAATGCACACACTTAAAAACACCATCCCCCCACCCCCCATGCATGACTGCCAGCCCGCTTTCGTGCAATTACACTTGTGGGCGTGCCTGCGTGTGCAGGGTACCAGTGGGGACGAAGGAAACCTGTGCTTTTGAGGGCTTGGGGTTTCTTCGATTCTTTCTTCCCCTCGTCCCTTCCCCTCGCTTCAATACCAGCCAAAATACTACTTCCGATTTATGTTTTCATTTATTCTTTTCATTCATTCATTGAATATTCAAAGAGCTCACCTCCTAGAGGATTACAGAGACATTAAACAAGTAAACAAACACCTAAATGAAGTCGTTCCCGGTAGAGATAACCAACTGCTATGATAAAAGTAAAGCAGAGTGAGGAGGGGGTGGGGGCATCCAGGAGGGCTTCACAGAGGAGGTGACTTTTGGACTGAGACCTGGATGACAACAGTCAGGTTGCTACTCGAAGACTAGGGGGCGAGAGTGTTCTAGACAGAGGGAGGAGCAAGGGCCAGTGTTCCAGAAACATGCCCAAAGCCCCCAGTGTGTGAGGGCAGTGCACAGGAGAGGTGGTCCCAGGTAGGGTGACTTGCCAGGTTCCGGTACCAAAGGACCCGTGTTCCAGGCAAACCAGGGTGAATGGTCACCCTCGCTGCACATGCCAGCTCAGGTAGGAACCCCCTGGTGGAGGTTGCATTTTATTTTAAACAGGCACCATTTCTGATACAGCCCTGTGGTTCCCACCTTGGAAGGAGTCCTTCCCAGAGAGGGTTCAGCCAGCTGAATGCTTGGAGTCTGGAAGGGACGTCCAATATATGCAGACTCTGCCCACAGAATTCTCTCCCCGTGTCCCTCCCGGCAGCCACGGGCCCACTGGGCCAGCCCCAGACTGCACCTCTCTTCAGATGCTCTATTTACCAGCTGTGGGATGTTCTACTCAGTATATCCTCCCTGGACTCCATCAAGAGCCTCACTGCCTGCCCATCACTGCAAGTGTGCAGGAAGCAGAGACAGCCTTCACACTCGGGACACCTGCTTTGATTCTGACAAAGCAGGACCCCTCCCACATATTCCAGTCCTGAAGGAGGGTTAAATGTAATTAGCAGGCTCCAAACAAAACGTTGGGCTTTTCTCCTGTCCGTGTTGAATGTTTACAGAGGTCTGCGTGTTTACAGCATGACATCACGTACTACAGAGTTTTATCAACTATTTTCAGGCAACTGGACTTTTACGGGGCCTTTTACCTTCCTGTCAACCAAGCTGTGCTGCCCGGGCCATCTCAGCCCTTTCATCCCTTCTCCCAACTACGCTTGTCAACAAACCCAAGTTCGTGTGCCCGGCACACAGCGAGGCCTAACAAACCGAAATGTCAGAGTTTGGAGCAGAGAAAGGTTTATTGCAGGGCCCTGCAAGGAGACCGGTGGCTCATGCCTAAAAAATCTCAAATTCCTCGAAGGGTTTCAGCAAAACACTTTTCAAGGCCAGGTGAGGGCAGGGCTGTGGCTGGTTGCTGCTAACTTCTTGGTGTTGGGAATCCTTTGTTCTCTCAGCTGTGCACGTAGGTCAGGTCATGATGTTCCTGTAAACCTCCAATAAAACAAGTATTCTTCTCTGTTCTGCAACTTTTTATCTCTATATGAATCAACTCTTAAAGGTCAGAGCCCTGAGAATGGGCTCTCCTGTATATTTCGGGCTAAAGGCAACATTCTTTTACAAAAGGGGCGGAGCCAGCACGACTCAGCACAGGCAACAGAGCAGATCTAATATGGAGTCAGAGCTGTTCTTCCCTGTTACACACTCACGTGTGCTGTGTTTCTCCAACTCGTCTCGTTCTGCCACCACCAAAAAATCCCCCACAAAAACCCAAAGCCAGGAACGTGCTTTCTCCTCCACCATGACCAGTCTTTCCTGGAGAATTTGCGAGAATTCAGGGATTTCCGCAAAAGAGCTAAGTGGACAAATGGGGAGCCGTGCTTCAGCTCGCATATGTTAAACATATTTCTCCTATTAGGCACAATATATTTAGCTGTGAGAACAGAAACTACGCCTCCACTTTCCTTGCTTCCTGAGAACTTTATCTGAAGCATTTCTAAGTGGATCTAGAAACTACGATATGGACACAAACGCCGTCCACACAATCTGGGACTTCTGAGCCACAAAGCAAGATGATGTCCTCTGATGAAAATTTAGTGTTTTTTTTTCTGATTGACACAAGATGAAGAGGGTCCCTTTCGCTCTTTCATTTGGGAGCTTGGTATTTTGGACGTCAGCAAATACCTCAGACCACTTTTCGTCTTCACAGACCCTTGTGTTCTTATTCCCAATTTTGGTAAAGGAAAAAAATATATGTAATGTGGTAAGGGTGGTTATATAAATAGGAGAAGAAGGAATGATTTGGAGCTAGGCATAACCTAGTCTAATGTAACGCTCTTTATGAGACCATGAAGTCCCTGTGATTATTTCCAGTTTGCAAATGTGGAAACTGAGCTCGTAAGTGATGGGAATGGAATGATGATTCAGCCCTGTTTACTTGCAAAGCCCATGTTCTTTCTTCCTCCGCTGCTCTCCTGCTGGTGGTTTTGGCTTGGTGGCGTGCCCACGGCTGCTACCAAATTTACTCCTATCCCAGTATTGGAAAGGAATACGGGAGAAACAAAAAGCAAAACTAGGCAGCTCATGCAGGAAAAGTAATCATGCCTGGCTCCTCTTCCAATTTCAGGAGCTCTGTTGAGACTACAGGGGTTTTACTTAATATTCTCTCCCTTAACGGATTACAAGTTGACACATGAAACCACAGGGAAGTCTTTGAATCATCTGAATACCATCCCCCCACCCCCGGCCTTAATATATTCTGAAGTTAAAAGAATGCTCTTAAGAGGTTTTTGTCCCCAGGGTTCCATCCTTGGCTCAAGGGGCCTCATTCCAGAGCTTCACCCAGCCTGTTCCCTGGAGTTGCGGATTCATTTATGGAGGTGTCTGCTAGAGCTCTCCACCTGGATATCCTTCAGGCACTACAGCCCAACAAGTCTGAATCTGAACCCCTCTTCCTCTTGTAGTTCCATCTTGGGGGCTGGTACCTCTGTGTCTCCAAGCACCTGGGCTGCAGACCCTGGAGTCTCACCCCCTCCCTCTTCTCAGCCTTCCCCCATTCAAATCTCCAAACCCTGCCTCCCAGACCCGGCGCATCGTCCTTTCCTCACGCTCACATGAAAATGCAGGAGTCACGAGTGACCGTGGCGTATATTTATTTATGTGCCTATTTTCCCAAGCATTCTGTGAGCAGCATGGAGGCAGGGGACATGCTTGATTTCATCATTCAGTAGCATCACCTAAGATCTCCATAAATATTTGTTGGATTAATATTGTTGAGTGAATGCTGTGTAGATGCAAAATGCTATATAAGCAGGAGATGCAACAAGGGTGCGTGAGGAGAAGTGGGCAGAGAGATGTAGGTGTAGCTTATCTTGTCCATAAACACTGCCACGAATTAACTGTGCTGGGGTCCGGTCCCTTAGGACTCTGAGGGAGAATCTGTCCCTTGCCTTTGTCACAGCTCCAGGTGGTTGCTGGCAATCTTCGGCATTCCTTGGCTTGTAGATACATCATTCCAACCCCTGCTTTCCTGTCACGTGACCTTCCTCATGTGTGTGTCGGTGTCCAAATGTCTCCTCTTCATAAGGAGGACAGACATATTGGATTAAGCCTCACCCATGTGACCTCATCTGGCAGGACTTCAACACATGAATTTGGGGGGAGGAGGGACACACTTCAACACAAGCCAAGATGGAAAAGTTGAGGAGTCTTAAGGAAGAAAAACTCTGGAGGCAGAGGACCTTTCAAAGGGACAGTGGTCATCCCCTTATCCGCTATCTCCCAGTCCCCAACCAATGACCCAATGACGATGAGTGACGTATTGGAATTCGTCAGGGAGCCAGAGCTATGAGTCTTCAACACATGGAGCCCTCAGGCTCCACACATACAGCAAATCTTAAGTTTGTTGGTGATGTTTGTTCATGAAAAAACAACTCTAAGAAGGTTGGCCATGAATAACCAAAGAGCAGTTGAAGGGAATCTTCTCTTTGTAGAGTTATTCTGCCAAACAGAGGAAGAAGAAAGAACAGATTATTAACATTCCGCAACCCCTGTTGAAATAATGGACCCGGCATTGCACACGGTGTCTCCTGACATCATTCAAGGAAGGACAGCTGGACTTTGATCTCCTGCTGGAACAATATGCCCTGGGTCGTTTTCTTGCCAAAAATTCAAATCAGAACTGATCAAGCCTGTCGATCTGACTCCCAGTTTACAGAAAACACAAAAGACAGAGAAAATTATTAAACGGGTACCACGAAGACGTAATTGGTAAAAGCCAAACCAGGAAGCACTGTGGGATGAAAGAAACTAGTTTATCTTTTTTTTTTTTAGCATCTTTATTGGAGTATAATTGTTTTACAATGGTGTGTTAGTTTCTGCTTCATAACAAAGTGAATCAGTTATACATATACATATGTTCCCATATCTCTTCCCTCTTGCGTCTCCCTCCCTCCCACCCTCCTTATCCCACCCCTCTAGGTGGTCACAAAGCACCAGGCTGATCTCCCTGTGCTATGCGGCTGCTTCCCACTAGCTATCTATTTTACGTTTGGTAGTGTATATATGTCCATGCCACTCTCTCACTTTGTCACAGCTTACCCTTCCCCCTCCCCATATCTTCAAGTCCATTCTCTAGTAGGTTTGTGTCTTTGTTCCCATCTTACCCCTAGGTTCTTCATGACCTTTTTTTTTTTTTCTTAGATTCCATATATATGTGTTACCATACGGTATTTGTTTTTCTCTTTCTGACTTACTTCACTCTGTATGACAGACCCTAGGTCCATCCACCTCACTACAAATAACTCAACTGGGCATATACCCTGAGAAAACCATAATTCAAAAAGAGTCATGTACGAAAAATGTTCATTGTAGCTCTATTTACAATAGCCCGGAGATGGAAGCAACCTAAGTGTCCATCAGCAGATGAATGGATAAAGAAGATGTGGCACATATATACAATGGAATATTACTCAGCCATAAAAAGGAACAAAATAGTTTTTCCATAAATATTAAAGGAAAAAAAAGATGGAGGGAGGCTGTAGGGATTAAAAGACACTTTAGAGATACTGGAACCAGCAGCCATGTGAGGAGATATTTCAGCTGCCAATTCAAACCAAAACATATAATATTAAAAAATAAAACCATAGAGATGTGGTTGGATGACGCATGATGTAGGGGAGGCAGGTGGAGATTTGAACACTGAGTGGATTTTTGATGATATCAAGGACTTATTGTTACCTTAAGACAGTGGTATCATAGTTATGTCAAAGAAAGGATCCTTATCTTTTAGAGATACGCTCTGAAATATTTATGAATAAAAGAATAAAGGGTTGGGGAAAGTGGATGAAGGTGTACATAGAGTCAGATTGGCCCTGAGTGATCACACTGGTCTCACCTGGAGAATACAGAATGCTCTATTTCAGGTCAGATGCTTTCTACCTTAATTCCATCTGCTACCATAATTCCCCTTTGTCACATAACCTAACATATCCACAGGTTCTGTGGTTAAGACATAGACATCTTTGGGAGGTGGCCATAATTTCATTATCCTGCCCACAACCTGTATATACAAAACTAGTGATACTAGCATGCCAATAAAATGGAAACTGAATTACAGAGGAATTTAAAACATCTATGCTATACTAGCTGTTTTCTCTTTCCAGTAGAATTCATTAAACCGAGTTACTGCCTGCAGATTGTAGATTTGAGAGCTACTTCCACAGAAGAGGTGAGTAATTAAAGCCGTCGCGGGAAAAATACTCTTTGTAAAGACAGACAAGGAATCAGAAATGCCTGTCCAATGCCTCGCTTGCCCACTCCTGCTTTTAAACTGATAGAATGTTAGCTATAAAGGTACCCTTAATGGTCGGTCTTCTAAACCAGACCGTAGCATTCACAGATGAGGGAGCTGTGTCCTCAGATGTCATCATTTGTTCCGACTGTCGATCCAGGGACAGCTGGGAATGAACATCTCCCTGGTCTCCATCGTCAATTCCGGACCATTTCTCCTCTCCTCTCGTGTGAAATTTCATACTCCTTTGATGTGTAATATTCTCTCCTGAACAGTAAGTGTGCCTGGAGCTCTGCCAAGGGATGCTGGGCTAGAGCCTGTATCTGGGCAAGGATGGTCCAGGAATCAAGGGAAGGTCAGAAGCACCGATCCTCTGAGTGTTCGGAGAGCAAGGATTGGAGTGGACACGGAGGGGTGGCAGCAGAGAGCCAGCCAGCCCCAGTGCCCTGGAGCATCTTGAGCTCACCAAGGTGATGGGATGGAGGGAATGGAGCATTTTAATTGGATGTTCAGGCTGAGCCAGTGACTAGAGGCGATCTGTGACATCACCAAGCCCGAGGCCCCCTAGCGTCCGGCCTGCACCATCTGGTCGTACTACTTCTTCCTCTCACATCTCTGTCATCTACCAACCTCCTGTTCCATCCCTCCCTCTCACTGATGACTTGGAGAACCGACTCAGTCTTCCTCTCTGCACTGGGTTGGATAATGTCCCCCCCGCCCAATTCACGTCCAGCCAGAACCTTAGAATGCAGTCTTATTTGGAAATAATGTTTTGCAGATATAATTTGTGATGATGAGTTAGTGCATGAGGGCGGGACCTAAATTCAGTGTGACAGGTGTCCTTATGAGAAGAGGACAGAGGCACCACGACACAGAGAGGATAACAGCATGTAAAGATGGAGACAGAGATTAGAGTGATACACCTACAAGGCAAGGATTTCCGGCCACCACCAAAAGCCAGGAGAAAGGCACAGAACAGACCCTTTCTGTGAGCCTTCAGAGGAAGCAGGGCACTGCTGAAGCCTTGATTTGGGACTTCTGGGCTCCAGAACTGTGAGAGAATAAATTTCTCTTGTTCTAAGCTACCCAGCATGGGGTACTTTGTTACAGCAGCTGCAGGAAACTAATACACTAATACCCTCTCCATCCTGTATCCTACCACAATCCCAGGAGACTTAACCTTCCAGGAAGACAACCCTTCCAACAGTCACAGCTAGAGATTTTTGACTCCCCTTTAAGTCCACTTTGCTTCAGTCACCCACACCAAGGGACACACCCTCATCTTAGCAGCACCTGGAATAATCTCACCCCAGAACCTTGTTGAGTCTGACCGCGTCCTTCTACCCTGCACTTGTCACAATGTTATTCCAAGTACAAGTTCTCTTCAACCTTATAGTGACATATGGGAATGATGACTCCCAATCTTCTTCAGCTTTGTATCCACTCCCTTTGTCACGTGAGTGTTCAGTGCCTCTCATGAGATAGGCAGAGTCGATTTCTCTGCCTCTTGAGTCTAGGCTGGCCCCAGGACTTGCTTTGGACCATAGAATGTGGTACAAGTGATAGTGTGTTACTCCCAAGCCTCAGGAGACCTTGTGCGTCTCCACTGGGTCTCCCTGGTGGTCCTGACCATGAGGGCACAAGCCTGAGCTATGCTGCCGGACAGTGAAAAACACGTGGAACCAAGGCCAGCCCACATCAGCCAACACCCAGCCCACCCACGTGAGCCAGCCTGGCAGAATCCCCCAGAGTCACTTGGCCACGGACCCTCCCAGATGTGTGAGCCGCAGACGCTCGCTGGTCACCGGGATTTGCGAAGGTCTGTGGCTGCGCGTTACTGCACTTAGCCGGATCACAGCTTCAAGACCTGCTTCATTACATCCATTTCTTCTGAGTTCTCTTTTCCCCCTTCCTAGTCTGGACGCTCTCATCAGGCATTGGATCCAACCATATGCCATTGGATCCAACCATATGCCATTGGATCCAACCATATGCCACTGGTTCCATAATGTGTACTTTTTGTATTTTAACATCTCTGATCTCAGGATATCTTACAGTTGATTGTGTCCAGCGGCAACAGTGATGTATTTGCTCTTCCTGATCTGTCCTAGAGAAGCAAGTACTTACAAAGCTTTAATACTTGCAGGATGGCTATCGGTGGTTTGGGGGAAAAGCAGAGACCATCGTCGAGAACTCTTTCCAGAAAGGCAGCCTCACCCACTGCCCCCAATCACACGTGGTTACCAGGTGTGTGGGAAAACCTGGAAATTGATGATTTGGTCTCAAAACGTTTCGGTGGAGCTGAACTCTGAATGTGACGAAGTGGAGCTGAACTCTGAATGTGACGAAGTGCGCAAACACCCTCGCCAACTTTGTGTTTTCCTTTTCTGCATATGCACGTGGAGAGAGATGATATGAATCTCTACATGTAAATAAGTCTGAAAGAGTGCCTTTAATATGCATGTATTATGCACAAAATGCACATTCTACGTGATAACACAGTATTCAGACCACAATTGAAGTGTTGGCATCATTTCTTTCTTAAAGGAACCTAAAATAGTGACAGGTCTTACCACTGATGCCGTCGTAGATGGGATGACACACAGATTCTCAGGAGCATCCTTGAGTCCTTGCATGGCTCTTGCCTGCCAGACCTGCCCAGCAACACTCCAAGCTGGGATGGATGGAATGGCACCTCTGACCTCACCCAGCCCACGGCTGCTCTTGTGATTTCCAGGGGCTGTGGCCCTCCACGCACATGACTGCATGATCCTGGCTGCTTTGCTTTATCCCCGTGGCTTCGTCTGTACGGAATGAACTCTCTGAAGTGCCTGCCCTGAGCCTCAGACCCGTCACTCCTTCAGTCTCCCCCATGGCAACATAAGGCAATCCCAGCCTTCTGTTGGCTCACCCCCCCCAAACCCTGGAATCATTCTCCACATCTCTCATTCTCTCAAATCCCACATCTAATTGGCCAGCCAATCCCGCCAGGAATATCTGCTCATAGAACCTCAACAATTCCCACCTCCCTCAAAGCAGACCAAAGAATTTTCAGTGGTCACTACAGCTCAGTATAGTGGATCCCCCATCCCGTCTATAACTTCCTCTTCCATCCCTCTTCCCACGTTCATTCTGCATTCTTGCCTGTTTTTGTTGGATAGGCAGTCCCTGCCTCAGGACCTTTGCACTATCTGGTCTGCTATCTGCAGCACTCCTCTCCCTGACATTCCTACGATTCACCTCATCACCTCCTCTAGGGTTTGACTCCAATCCCACCTGCTCAGTGACAACTTTCCTTGCAACCTTATTTAAAAAGGGGACACCCCAGCCTTGTTTTTCCTGTTTTTTCCTTGTCATTTTAGCACTCATCAGTAACAAATTCTGTAGTTTACATACCATCTGGTCATCGATGCCACCCGTCCACAAATGTAAGCTTCATGATAGCAGGTTTTGTTCACTCATTTATCCCCAGGGTCTACAACTGCACATGGCACATAATAGAGGCTCAATAACCTTTTGAGTGAGTGTTTGTGGAATGAATTTCCTCTTAGCATTACTTACTTCTTTCAGTCCTTTGCCTTTTCCCACAAGAATCGGCTCCTCCAAGCAGCCTTCCCTGACCCCAGCCCAGCCCACACTCACCGCAACCTGGAATTCCTCTTTTTTTTTTTTTTTTTTTTTTTGCGGTACGCGGGCCTCTCACTGCTGTGGCCTCTCCCGTTGCGCAGCACAGGCTCCGGACGCGCAGGCTCAGTGGCCATGGCTCACGGGTCCAGCCACCCCGCAGCATGTGGGATCTTCCCGGACCGGGGCACGACCCCGCGACCCCTGCATCGGCAGGCAGACTCTCGACCACTGCGCCACCAGGGAAGCCCTGGAATTCCTCTTTGATGTTTCCATAATACCTCACTCATATTCCTACCATTCACACACCTTGTTCTTTTGTAATGATCTGTTTATATGACGTAACGTAAGTAAGCCACCGCCAGCGGAGCCTGCCACATGGCAGCCCTTGTAAGCAGCAGTTATCAGCATTCTTACTAGTACGCATCTTCCTCTCCACTCCCCGGGTGGGAAGCTCTTGGACACCAGCGCTCAGCAGAGAGCTCTGGACATAGCAGGGACCACATACACATACAGAGAGAATGGAAAGATTATCCGATGCTCCTTCCAACTCAGATAAGGAACTGAGTCACATGCACCTCGGAGTATTTCTTGCCCTCTTTAAATCTGTACTCCACAGACAGCACACACTAAGTATCTGAATCAAATGAAGTGCCAGGGAGTTTTCAGTATTCATAGCTAGGGCTGCCGTTTCCCCCCAAATCTGTTTAATACCATTGCACTGAGAGCCTCGTAGACACACTCCCCAACACGTGAGCCGGTCAAAAGTCATCCATCCTCTTCATGGCTTTGAAAATCCCTTCAGGATTATGAATGAACACTTCAAGGGTGTATTATAAATTCAGACGTGTCTGTCGGGCTTTCAAGTGTCTCCGCGGGAACCTCTTACTCAGGCAAACCTGAGGTAAAAGACTTCCCCACCTTTCCAAAGGCGCCCCTCCCCCAGCATTTTCCAAGCCTAAAGTTAAAGAAAAAGGGAAGCCACCTGCTTGCGCGTCTAAAAAGCCCCTTCGTTTTGCATGAGGCAGATTTTTTATTGCTCCAGTGTCACAGTATCGAACACAATCACCTGCTCAACTTACGTGGACATCCATCCCAAGGTACGTTGTTCTCACCGCTTTGCCCCAAACACAGCAAGCAACATAAGCCCGAATCTTTTTCATGCAGAAGACAAGCACGGAAGCCAGTTAGCTGAGCAAGTTAAGGAGAGAAATGAGGGTGGAAATAAAAAATCAGAGAGCAAAGGGAAGAAGGGGTGAGTGCAAAGGGATTTTTGTTATGGATCCTGCACCCCGTGCACTAGAGAAACTTTCCTTGTCGATGGCATACGTGGCAGTGACCCAGATGAGCGGGGATTCAGCCTGGAGTTACTAAGAAGGGCAGAGCACCGGACCGTTTCTCCCCTCCACCCCCAGATCTCTGACTCTGCCCTGGGTCCAGCCTTTCATCACTTCCCCTCACACGAGACTGTTTCAGTTTCTTTGAGTGCCTCCTGGGATGATCTAGCTTATCTCCTTGTGGACTTGTATTTTCCACGTGTATTTTCTGCAGCCCTATTAGATTAAAATCCCCATGATAAAAAGGACAACCTTTTCTGTCTTGTTCACAGTGGCATCTTCCGTGCCTAGAACGGTGCCTGTCCCGTGCACTCAGGAAACTGAGTCTTGAACGATGGCAAACCAGCCCCTTGGCCAGCATGGGATGTGGTATTCCTGTATCATGGTCCCAGTGCACCTCTGTCCCCCTCAGGGCCCACAGCCCCACATGCCTGCACTCATCCTGGGTTGTAATTTCCCACTGGGTCCACTCGAAGGCCACGTCTCTTTCCAAACTGAAGGTGTCTTTCTCCCCTGAGGTTTATCCGACAAGGCCTAGATGTTCAGGTTTCAGATTGTAGAAGAGGTAACAGAAAGCGTTTCAAGTGTTGGGACCATGTCCCCAGTTTATATTAAAAAAAAAATTATAAAGGCATTTATACCCAGTAAGGGGGTTCAAACATGAGTGACTTGGATGGGGTAGCTGTCTCTGGGGTAAGAAACGCTTCTGTTGAACAGAATATTTGCAAAGGACACATTTAGAGAGACGAGATGAGTGCAGACCAACCTTGAAGTGGTCGGAAGTGACCTTTCCCTCTGGCCACTGGTTATAGGAGCTCTGGGCAAAATTTTAACCACCTGCTTGGTCCTGAGTACCCAGCCACTTGCTGCTGGGTCTCATTCCCTGTGGGAGGGAAGGGCCCCTTCACAGGGACTCTTTTAGCTGAGAAGTCACTCTGGTCTTCTACTGCCCTCAGAGACGGTCTCCTTCACCACACAAGTCACACACACACATACATATACACACATACACACACAGACACACACACATATACATATACACACACATACACACATACACAGACACACGCGTGTAAATATACACACATACACACACACATATATGCACACATATACACATGCACACATATACACGCATACGCACACATATACATACACAGGCATGCACGCATATACACACACACATATACAGACTCACATACACACACACACACAGAATTGTATTCATCTTCAGTATTTACGTATTAGGATGTAAATACCCTGCCTGGACAGGGCCTGATTTGGGGGCAAGCGGAAGCCTGGAACATCATTGAGTGGGGCTCAGTCTGAGGTCTGCGAGGGTGGGGTAGCCCCCAGAGTGATGCCGCCTTCAGTTTGGCAGCCCAAGCCCCTCGCAGCCTCCCCTGAGTCAGACCCCAGTGTCTGGACGTCGACTTTCTTTTGAGAACTCAGAAGGTTTGACCACATGGGGCCAGAATCCTCACGTGGACCCGGAGGCTGGCTCTGAGGTGGACCTGGCCCTGGAAATGGAGCGGGGACCCCTCCACCCGCTGTGACCTCATACCTGATAGTTCCTCTTTGTCATCACCTGCCTGGCTCCTGGAGGCTCTTGTAATTCTGCCCCTTCTCAGGATAAAACTGCATAGCATTTTGTTTGTTTCTTTATTTGGTCATCTTGAAAATACTTATTTAATAGCTGCAAATTTTATATAATATAATTTTATTTACTTTTTGTAGATTATATACATGTTACGCATGTATATATGTATGTATATATATAGAGAGAGAGTTTTTATGTTTTTTTACTTTTTTTAAGTACAGTTGATTTACAGTGTTGTGTTAGTTTCAGGTGTACAGCAAAGTGATTCAGTTATACATATATATTCTTTTTCAGCTTCTTTTCTCATATAGGTTATCACAGAATATTGAGCCGAGTTCCCTGTGCTATACAGTAAGTCCTTGTTTTTTATCTCTTTTATATATACTAGTGTGTGTATGTTAATCCCAAACTCCTAATTTATCCCTCCCCCCTTTTCCCCTTTGGTAACCATAAGTTTGTTTTCTATGTCTGTGAGTCTATTTCCATTTTGTATATAAGTTCATTTGTATCTTTTTTTTTTAGATTCTACATATAAACAGTATATGATATTTATCTTTCTCTGTCTGACTTACTTCACTTAGTATGTAACCTCTAGGTCCATCCATGTTGCTGCAAACGGCATTATTTCATTCTTGTCCATCTGTCAATGGACATTCATGTTGCTCCCATGTCTTGGCTATTGTGAATAGAGCTGCAGTGAACACAGGGGTGCATGTATCTTTTTGAATTATAGTTTTCTCTGAATACATGCCCAGGAGTGGGATTGCTGGATCCTATGGTAGCTCTATTTTTTGTTTTTTGAGGAACCTCCATACTGTTCTCCACAGTGGCTGCACCAGTTTACATTCCCACCAACAGTGTAGGAGGAGGGCTCCTTTTCAGAGAGAGTTTTTAAAGCCACATGTACCACTTTATCTACACATACTTATGTATTTCTAACAGATAAGAATTTTTTTGAAATATACCACAATACCACTGTCATATTCAACAAAATGATCAGTAATTCATTAATATAATACCCAGACTGTGTTCAATTTCCTCAATTATTGCTGAAGGTTTTTTTGTTGTTGTTAAAGACTGTTGGTTTTCCCACCATTTATAAATTTGTATTTTTGTATCATTAATATGAAACCAAAAACAAAAACAGAAGAAAATACAGAGGAAAAGACCAAAAGCCCCTCTTTACACAGCTGATGCCCACACAGATTCACTGTCACCCCCGTGCCATAAAGTTACCATTATTAAGATTTCCGTGTGTGCCGCCATTTCCTCAACCCAATATTCACGCGAGTAAATGAACACACGCGTCTATTTTTGTACTAGTACGATCGTGATTTGCTTGCTTGTCGGCTCCGTGCTTTTTTCCACTAAATATATGTCTTGGAGACTTTTCTGTGAGCTTCTGTAAACCTTAGCTGTTCTTTTAATGGCTCCATACTCATCCGAAATATGAAATACGTTCGTTAACCACGTGTGAACATCTGGCTTCCTTTTTATTTTATTTTATTTGCAATTACAAAAATAATACAATGAACCTCTTTGTCCTCACACCTATGTGCCCTTATGCAAGTACTTTTGGAGAACAGTTTTCTAGGAATTACTGCTGAGACCATGCTCGGTGTTCTCTGACATGATTATGAAGGGGTTGGAGTGTGGTTCTGAGTTAAAATTTCCAATGGGATAACTAAAGGCGTGGGTGACACAGCAGCGTGACAGTCCTTCAGATGGAGTGCGAATCAACCCAATGCATCATCTTACTATGTTAGCTCCTTTGACAAGATAATGTTTACAGTAATTTCTACACTCCAGTGCTGGCATGAAATAACATTTTATTTATAATTTCTAATAAATGTCATATCAAATTTATGATATTTAATAAAGTACTCATTTATCAAGAGCAATAGTTTTCCAATTAATGATTATTATTTTATGGCAGCGTGAGGCAGGGAGGCATCTTTTGCTGTACTGAAGTAGCCCTTTGATTGGAAGAGTTTGGGAAGTATCTAACAGGGCGCGTCTGGAGACCTAATTAACCACCTTAAAGCTGGTGAAATAACGAATTAGGAGTGGTCCTTTGTTATCATCACAAACTATAATCAGAACAGGGGAAATATACATTTGGAAGAGCTTATCAACAATATGGTCTCAAGAAATGAGCACCTGACCGAGATAAGTTATAGACTCCTGCCCTTGGAGTATTTCCTGGAAGCAGCTGTATTTCGAGGAGGGACAAGTTTTTGTTCAAAGACGGCGGCATGGGCTATGTAACATCTTAATGCTCCTTTGGTTTTCGGAGGCTCTGTACTTTATCCGACTTCCTAAACAACGGATTTTCTAAGAGATTGTTAGTTTTTGTGCTGCATGCCTGTTTCATGCTCTAAATCCTCTGAGGTGGCCTCTGTTTCTAGAAGAGTGTGGAACTATTTCCTGAGCACTATTTCTTTCTTCTCATGCTCTTCTCTCCTCTTCCCTCCTTCTCAGCACTTTAACTCATTGCCCAAAAGTATTCTGCATCTTCCTTCCTAAAACTAGCCTCTCAGTGAAGGTGTTGAGCTGAGGTCATAGATGTGAGACGGGGAAACGTGATTGAGACGTAAATGGAGATATACGTCTGCAGGAGCCAGCAGGGTTAGCAAGACTGTGAAGCACCCAGTGTCCCTACGTCCCGTTCCTTACTTTTAGGAAGGCTGTCTAATAACCTGAAAGTCTAATAGGAGCCAGGCAGCCTCTCCATCCCAGGCAGTCAGGGGAAGAGGGGAAGCCGGTGAGGTGCTGATGGGAAATCCTTTCCAATGATGTCTTCTGGCTGTGCGTGCACCTGGGAGGGGACCGAGGGAAGTGGGTCAGGATGAACGCACTGCTGCCTCCTGCAGACTCCTTGTGACAAAAATAGCTCTAAGGAGCCGCTTTCATTGTGTGCAGCTGCCTGTCCATTCAGACACTCTGAGGCGGCTCCTGGCAATGAAATACTGGTTAGGCCACACGACAAATCAGAACGTGAGCTGACCGAGACCACGCTCGGTGTTCTCCGACGTGATTATGCAGGGGTTGGGTTATTGTCTTGTTCTGTTTTTGCTTTGCCCTGTTTGGAGATGGCATATTGTGTTGGTTCACAAGGAGGCGACCACACGAGAATGGAGATTTTAGGCACGGCAGGTCAAAGGTCTCAGAGACCAAATATGGAAACCAAAAAAAGTCCAACCAAACCAGACCAAATGGGGAAAATCTTCTAAAAGAGCCTTGTTCCACCAGAAGCCACCTTTCTTGATCAAGAAAGTCACCTCAAGAGGAATGTTGCTAAGCACAGCTTTGTGTCCCCCCAACACTCAGTGTTGAAATCTAATCCCCAGTGAGATGGTATTAGGAGGAGGGTCCTTCAGGAGATGATCAGGTCATGTGGGTGGAGCCCCCATGAATGGGATTAGTGCCCTAAAAGAAGAGCCAGCTTGCTTTCTCTGTCAAGTGAGGACACAGTGAGGCGTGGCTGTCACCCAGAACCTGACGGTACCGGCACCCTGATCTTGGGCTCCCAGACTCTAGAACTGTGAGAAATAAATATTTCTAGTTTAACCTACACAGCCCATGGTAATTAGTTTTAGCAGCCTGAACCCACTAAGGCACTCAGTAAATGAGTTGCCTCTCTCAGAAACAAATGTCCATATTGATTAAACCTTGCCTACCACTGGGATGGGTTCCTGGGACCCAGGGCAAAAGGCCAAAGGCAGAATGACTAAAATTGCAAAGGCCTCAGGATGTGGCAGAGGCTCCCAAGAATCCGTTCTTCCCCGATTCCCTATTTCTTTGTAGAAATAGATCCTCCTGGGTTTGAAGTGAACACTTAGGGAGAGTCTGCACATGGGGTGACGTGTGCAGCCCTGGAGCCATCCGGTATTGAGGAAGGGCTCTAACTGCTCATCCTTTATGCCTCTTCCCCTTCCGGCGGGCTGAGCGCCCATGGGGTGCTGGTGAAACAGCTGCTACCGGGCAGATGTGGGTGAGGCTCTAGGGATTGGAAGAGCCATGAGACGGAAGGAACCTGGGTCACTGGATAAGCTCGTGGAGCAGACAGACCTGCCCACCCTGGGCCACCCACCTCTGTGACTCTACAAGTGGCAGAAATAAATTAAATGTTCATCAGTCAGTATACTTCTGCCTCTTATTGCAGCTTTGCCTGCATCCTAACTAAAATATAGAAAAAACTAAGAACGGCCCTGGATAATTCTGCTTTACTCCCAGGAAAGTATAGTCAGCAGGCACTTGTTGGTTGGATGCATAGGATCTGGGGCCTCTGGCCACGTCTTGCTTTATTTCTGAAACCACACAATGTGTTCATGACACACACATGGCAGAGAAGGGTTGACATGACATTTTTTGTAAAAAAATGTTTTTTGTAACACAAAATGTTATTTTTGTTAGCATGCAATGGTTTTATTATTGTTATTTTTAAATGAATAAATAATTATTTTAACAACTGTCAGTTTTAATTTCCAACAAGGTATACAATATAGCCTACATGCACAAAAGCTCTCTGGGGTCCTCAGTAATTATTAAGTGTATAAACAGGTCTTGAAACCCAAAGTTTGAGAAGTGTTACTGTCAGTCAAGCGTCTCCAGAAACACCTTGGATTTGCTTTTCTCTGTTCACTGTATCACAGCCCACGTATACACATACACAACCCACACACGCGCACACACACACGATCAGTCGTGTCTGACTTTCTCCTTTAGAGCAGGTGGAGATTTCTCTGCCCACAGCTTCCCCGTGAAATGCCTCCTTGAATGAAGACAGTTCCTACCCACCTAGTACATAAAGTCACTGCCTCAGATGACAACATGGCATGGCTGTAGGTATTTAAGTAACAATAGCTACACTGATGAGAAAAATATGTGACTATTAATACTATTTTGTTCCTCCTCTCCCCATTTTCCAGTTAAGGCGTTGCTTAGATGCAGCAGCGCATCCCAGCAGCAAGGCCCCTCGTCTTCCTTCTGCTGACCCTCTTGTTCAAAATAGCACTGGCAGCAACCCCCTGTGACTCCCCCAGACTTCCCAATTAAATTCTAGAAGACGGGGAAAAGAGGAAACATCCAACACTAAGACTGACCACAACTCACTGCCATAACTCTCCGCCCCCCAGGAAATAGAGCCTTCACTCATGTACCTGTGGACCAGTGATGAAACAACAACTGGGTACAAAGAAGCTTTAATACATTCAAAAAGTGTTGACATTGGCCATGTTTTCTGACCAGAATGCGAGAGGAATTATAAAGGTTTAAATAAGAAACCCAGTTTTCTAACAATAAAAATGTACCTTCTAAAAGTCTCTTGAGGAATAGAGGAAACAGGGTTTCAATTAGAGACATAAGAAGAATAATGACAAAAACATGAAATATTAAAACGTATTGGATATGTCCAAAGCTGATCTCACGGGAAGTTTTACTGATCCCCAATTAGTTCAATATTTTAAAAAAGAAAGAATACTTCAGAGAAGAAGAGCAAAACAGAGACACCCATTTAAATCAAGAATCTAACAAAGGTAACAAATAATATATCAAAGTGATTTATACACACACATATTTCTCCAAGGAATATAATACAATAAAATGAGGAATAAATGCAAATATGAAAAATAATTAAAGTAAAAAGGTGAAATAAATCGAAGTAAAAGAAACAAATCGATGATACAAGAAACCCAAACATTTTCTAAATATACTTAAAAATACACAACACATACACACCCTTTATATATTTGTTGTTCTTATTTTGTTTTCCAGGAATAACGTATAAAACCAGGAAGAAAACTAAAATATTTTTCTGAGGCTCATCTAAAAAGGACCTCAATAAATGTACAGGTTCTTCAAGAAGAATAAAGTAAAGCTCTCAGTACTAGCCAAATTCATTAAAAAGTAACGCATTTTAATAAAAACTTTCCATGCAATTATTATCGGCTTCCTCTTTTACCAGCCCCTCTTCCAGGGTGGCTGGGATCCTCCTAGGAAGAAGTGAGTGGCCTGTGTGGACTGGAGGAATGCTATCCTTGTGAGATACAGTGGTGTGATTTCTCGATTTATTTTACTTAAGTCAGTGATTCCCAAGTCTTTGATTTGGCGGGTCTGGGGTGAGGCTTGTTCTCTACTTGCACCCAATTCCCTGGGCGATGCTGATGCTGCCAGCCCAGCGACCACACTTTGAGAACCAGGGGTCTAAGTCAGCGGACGGTCTCAGCTGCAGGAAAACTAAACATCAGTGGAAACTTAGCCAAATGAATTTTCACCCGCGGAAAGCAAAGAACCACAACAAAGTAATTTCTAATTTTGCCCCAACGAGGGGAGAACAGAAGCAGTTTGTTATCAGCTTCAAGTGTCACGCTGTGAAGTCTCACTGGCCCTTCTCTTGGTGAGCCGGGCTGGATAGGTTTTCAGAGATGTCTACCGCTGGGAAACATTACAGTAACCCCCTGCCCCTGGACACAGTTCAAAACAAAAGGTAAGTAAAGGTCCAGCGAATGTCCAGGATTTCCCATGCAGACTGGTCTTTAATGCTCCCTTTGAAATATCAGACTCTTAAAGTTGCATTTTTGGCGGCCCCACTTTTTTGGCATCTCAGACACGTCATTAGTCGACCTATTAGGTATCCCGGCACCGGTCAGAGAGGAAATCTCTGCGGTGACTTATGCCGCCGGGGAGAAAAGCGCGTGCTCAGGACGTAGCATTGTTTATCCGCCTGAAGCTGGATCGGGTGTCTGGTGCCCGGCTTCCTGCACTTGGGAAGGCCGCGTCAAGGTCAGAGTCCCCAGGTTGGTGTCTTTTGCTGGGCTGCAGTCTGAGCCGGAGCAGGGGAGAGGGCTCCCATCGCTCTCTTAGGGGACTGGCTTGCCTATTCCCAGGATGTAAGGCCAGCCTGTGTCGAGGCCCCGTCTCTTACCAGATGCGGACCCACCCCAAGCCCCAGCTGCGTGAACTTGGGCTGCCCTCTGCAGAGACCCCTGAAGGCAGGCCAGGCAGGGGAGGTGTGGAGGGGGAGGGGAGACACCCATAGACGCCTGGATCATATAGGGCTTCTCAGGTGGAGCCCGGCATCACAGAGAGAGGAAAATACCACCGTGGCCCAGTTAGGGCCAGCCCACGCTTACTTACTGCCCTCCTGGGTGTCTCCCAGGATGCGCTGTGCCGCACCGCTGAGGTTTGCCCTCTCGTGGGGAGGGGTTACCACCATCCAGCCCTCTTTTCCTAAGAAAGCATCCCTCAGCCTTCTTGAGAGCTTGTCTTGGAGACCTACTCCCCACTACAGAAGCCCAAAGAGCTTCCTGTCCTTTCTGACCCGGCTCAGCCTGGGGATGGCAGCCGGGTAGGCTTGGCCAGCAGAATGGGATTTTTGAAAATCATGACAAATGACCTAAGGTCGCCGTCTCTGCTTTCCTGGACGCAGGATGGTCAGATGTCCCCCAGACTCTGCTCCGCGGCCAGCGGGCCAGGCATTGGCCGGGACGACCCTGGACGAGCTCGGAGGGGGGTGGGGTCGAGCAGCCAGGTCCCGGCAAACAGCTGTTGAGACTTTTGAAGCCGGCGCTTCACTCCAGGCCCGGGGGCAGTTGTTTCTGCCTGCTTGTCCCCAAACGCCTGAGTCAGCACGAGGGGTGGCCGGGGTGGGGAGGGGGAAGGGCCCGGCTCTGTCTGCTGCGTTTCATCTGGAATTCGGGTCGCAGTCCGTGGGAAGATGACGTCACTGGAGAAACAGCTCTGCCTCCTTGATTCTGGAGCAACCGAACCTCCGTGTTCCGTGCCTTCAATCATCAGGTTGCCCCGTGTCCAGGAAAAAGGGAGGCGCGGGGTGGACCACATCCATCAACGGACCCTCAGCAGGTGCAGCCCCCCCTCTAGCCCCCGCCCCCCCAGACTGCAGACAGCCAGGGCGGGACCAGGCAGGCAGAGCCCCCTGCGATCTCTGATCTCTCCAGAAGATGCAGACACGTGATAACCCCGAGACAAACACAGGCGGCACATGGCGGTACATGCCCTGCATTTCAGAGCCTAAATCCTGAAGCCACAGGACCCTGGTGACTGTTTTGTTTGATGTCACGTGACAAGACTCCACGCTCTGCTCCCAGAGGGACTGCGGCGTGGAGAGAGGGTTTAGGGTGGCCGGCCTGGGAGCAGGTCATCATCACCCATTACCTCCTGATGCTGTCCTGCTTCTGCTGTGTCTCTGAAGTGGCTACAACTGGCTGACACAGCGAAAGCCCTTCGTCCCCAGAGTGACTTGCCATTGGGAGGGCTGGGGGGGGAAGACAGGACAGGTGTCCCCTGGGACCGTCCCAGGTGCACTGGGTACCACCTGGAGGCTCTGTGCCCACCCCAGGGTGCTTCTCTGAGCCCCACTCTTCACCCTGTTCAGATCATTGTACCCACAGATTTCACATTTCTTTTTTTTTTTTTTTTTTGCGGTATGCGGGCCTCTCACTGTTGTGGCCTTTCCCGTTGCGGAGCACAGGCTCCAGACGCGCAGGCCCAGCGGCCATGGCTCACAGGCCCAGCCGTTCCGCGGCATGTGGGATCTTCCCGGACCGGGGCACGAACCCGCGTCCCCTGCATCGGCAGGCGGACTTTCAACCACTGTGCCACCAGGGAAGCCCAGATTTCACATTTCTTAAGCCAAAAAAAGACATGGGGTCGTGCCTCCCATGGGAGCAGGACTTGGGAGAAGGCCACACTCACTGCCTTTCCAAAAATCCCTGAGGGGCAAATTCCATTGCACGCACTGGGGCGTGAGAGAATGCTGGCGACCAGACCAATCTGGAGGCAAGTACACTGGTCCAGATGGTAGGTGGGGGTTGAAAAATCGGCTCGTGGCTCACGGAAAAGCAGAGCAGGAGAGCGCTCTTACAGACCAGTGCAGAACAGATATTCCTTGGATACAGGGACAGGGAAGGAGGGATTCAAGATGGTGCCAAGGATCAAGAAGATGTGGTACGTGTGTACAATGGAACACTACTCAGCCATAAAAAAGAATGAAACAATGCCACGTGCAGCAACATGGGTGGACCTAGAGATGATCATACTAAGCGAAGTAAGTCAGACAGAGGAAGACAAATACCATGTGTTATCAGCTATATGTGGAATCTAAAATAGGACACATATGAACCTGTCTATGAAACAGAAACAGACTCACAGACGTAGAGAACAGACCGGCGGTTGCCAAGGGGGAGGAGGTTAGGGGAGGGATGGAGTGGGAGGTTGGGGTCAGCAGATACAAACTATTATATATAGGATGGGTGAACAACAAGGTGCTACTGTAGAGCATCGAGAACTACATTCAATATCCTGTGATAGACCATCATGGAAAAGAATACGAAAAAGAATATATATACATATATGTATGTATGTATAACAGAATCGCTTTGCTGTACAGCAGAAATTAACACAACATTGTAAATCAATGATACTCGCATTTTAAAAATGGTGGCCAAGGGTTTGGGTTTGGATAAGGATGTGCTATTCACGGATTGAGACGGCAGGGGTGGACCGCAGCTGCCAGTCTCCCTGGCCCTGAGTCACAGGCGATGCTCTGGACAGGTGCACGGACTGCGGTCCTCACTGCCCCGAGAAGCACGGCCACGGGTCCTCATTTTCCAGTGAGCCCGGCGAACGTGCGATGACTCGCCCGAGGCCATGCAGCCCGTGGATACCAGGAGGCGGGGTCTGGACTCAGCCCGGGCGACTCGAGCATCTGTGTCGTCACAGCCACTCGTTAAACATACTTTGTTTTTCGCCTCCCGGGGCTACCGTAACAAATGAGCGCCAAGTCGATGGCTTAAAATAACAGAAGTTTGTTCTCTTACTGTTCAGGGGCCCAGAAGTGTGAGGCCAAGGTGTGGGCGGGGCTGTGCTCTGTCCACGGACCTCCTTCCTCCCTCCTCCAGCTCCTGGTGATGCCAGGCTCCTCGGCTGGTGTCCACATCACTCCAATCTCAGCCTCCATCTTCACCTGGTCCTCTGCCCCGTGTTTCTGCGTCTCAAATCTCCCACTCCTTTCTTTTTTTGGCGGGGGGGTGGCTTGCGGGATCTTAGTTCCCCGACCAGGGATCAAACCAGGAACCTCGGCGGTGAGAGCGCAGAGTCCCAACCACTGGACCGCCCGGGAAGTCCCCTCCTTTCTCCTATAAAGACGCCTGTCATTGGACTGAGCGCACATCTTAAATTCAGAATGATCACATCCCAAGATCCTTAACTTGATTACATCTGAGAAGACCTTTTTCTTCTCAATAAGGCCACATTCCCAGAACCAGAGGTCAGGACTCAGACGTGTCTTCTGAAGGACCCAATTCAAAACCCTCCAGGGGAGTTTATTCATTCCGTTTGGGACGGGGAAATGAAAGAAATGAACCGTGAGAAACACAGGAGGGGCTGGGAACGAGGGAACACATGGGGGATCCACCTTAGGCAAGGGCACAGACTTGGGTTTAAGGCAGGAGTGAGAGAAGGGTGATGACAGTTGTCACGTATTGGGATCCACGGTGGCCTCATGCCCTCGAGCTTTGCAGGGAGGAGTGTGGCTGGTCTTGATGAGCGTGTGAGCACCCGGTGGAGCTCAGGGTCTGGGGAGGATGACACTCCATGACACGGGGCTGCCAATCAGAGGGGCTAGAAAGACCCCAGAGGAGCAGAAGGGGCCCAGCCAGCGTGGGAGAGCGTGGTTTTCTATTATAGCCCATCTGTCCTAAAGTAAGAGAAATGCTTCCCTCCTCTTTGCAAACTTTCTCCCTGGAACCATCTAATCTCTACACGAAACAAACCTACCATCCAACTGGATTAAAATATCAACCTAACAAGAAATGAAAACACACGTCCACACAGAAACTCGTACGCAAATGCTCACAGCCGCACTATTCGCAGTATCCCCAAAGTGGAAACAACCCAAGGGTCCACCAACTGGTGAGTGGATACACAAAGGTGGCCCGTCCGTACTTGGAACATTATTCAGCCTTGAAAAGGAAGGAAATTCTGATCGCCATGGATGAACCTTGGAAACATAATGCTAAGAAAGAAGCCAGGCACAAAACGCCCCATGTTATACGATTACACTTATGTGAAATATCGGGGACTGATTAAACCACAGAGACAGGAAGTAGATGGCTGGCTGCCAGGAGGTGGGGGTGGTGGGGAGGAATGGGGGCAACTGCTAAATAGAAAGGCTTTTCTTTGGGGGGTGACGGAAATGCTTTGGAACTTGATAGAGGTGCTGGCTGGACAACGCAGTGAATGCCCTACGTGCCACTGACGTGTATACTTCCAATGCTTCATTTTCTGTTATGTGACTTTCACCTCAATAATTATTTAAAGAAAAATCCACCTAAAAGTGAAGCAGGGAGGGAAGCAAGTGTGCAGTGGGACCAATCGGGTCACCCAGGAATTCCAGGAGATCCGTCAACGCGACCACCATGGTGACCAGGTGTCCCCCCCGAGCTGCAGAGCTGGGGAGAGCCTGACCTCTGCAGTCACGTACCTGGGGCTCTGCAGGGCAGGTGCGGATGGCTGCAGACCGCTCTGACAGGTGACACCTCAGGGGAAACACAGACCCCTCCTGGCAGGAGTACTGTCTCCACCTCCAGGGCAAAAGCCTTGAAATCATCAGGTTGCAAACTGTAAGCAGCCCCAGTGCAACTGGCTGCCGGCGCTATATTTAGGAGATGACACTGCAGATCCAGTTACTGCCTGAACCAGATGCTTGTTCTCTCTTGACTTCTGGGAAGGGCTCCCCAGTTCTCGCCACTCACTGTTTTCTACCGTGTATTTGCTGTCTCAAAAAATTCTGCGTATTGACTGAGCCAATTTAGCCCATGCCAGGAGCTCTTAGACGACCAGTGTCTGCTCTGTTATTTGTGTCCTTTCTTTCTCCTTCTTTTCTTGAATCCTCATTTTCCCCTCCTGTAAAATGGGGATAACACCATATCTCTGTGGGAACGGAAGGAGATCACGTCTTTCAAACACTTTATAACCCTAACGCACATTCAGTTGTAAGCTTTGCCTTTTTTCTCCCATGCCTACCCACAGATAGACATTCAATGAATGTGGAAATGAATTAAATTCTTACATGGCAAGGAGACGCGGTTCAGTAAAGCTTCTGAAGAAGACGGATGGCACTCAGAGGATGTTATGTGCTGAACGTTCGTGTTGCCCCAAAATACACATGTTAAAGCCCTAATCCCCAATGTGATGGTATTTGGAGGAGTGCCCTTTGGGAGGTGATTCAGTTGAGATGAGGTCATGAAGGTGGAGCCCCCAGGATGGGATTAGTGCCTTTATGAGAAGAGAAAACAGAGAGATTTCTGCACACACAGAGGAAAGGCTGTGTGAGGTTACAGCCAGAGGGCAGCCATCCATAAGCCAGGAAGAGCGTCGTCACCTGCACCTAAATCCACTGGCATCCTGACCATGGACTTCCAGCCTCCAGAACTGTGAGAAGTAAATGTCTGTGGTTGAAGCCAGCCAATTTATGGTATTTTGTTATAGCAGCCTGAGCTAAGAGAGGGTTTACCTGGGGAGAGTTTAAAGGAGGGATTCTTTTTTTTTTGCAGCACGCGGGCCTCTCACTGTTGTGGCCTCTCCCATTGCGGAGCACAGACTCCGGACACGCAGGCTCAGCGACCATGGCTCACGGGCCCAGCTGCTCCACGGTATATGGGATCTTCCCGGACCGGGGCACGAACCCATGTCCCCTGCCTCGGCAGGCAGACTCTCAACCACCTCGCCACCAGGGAAGCCCAAGGAGGGATTCTTGATGGAAGTGTGGCAACGCTTAAAAGAACCAAAAGTGAATGGCAGGGCCCTGAGAGAACCGCCAAGAGGGGTTCCATGAAGCCTCTGGTCTGATGGGGCAGAGGAGAGGTGAGCAAGGGCACCCTGCAATGGATGGAGCCCTGAAGAGGACCCGCAGCCAGACAGGAGTGGGGCTGTAGGGCAAGGAATCCCTCCACTGCCAGGATGAAGAGGAAATACGCTGGACCTGGGCACACCCTTCTCCCATCCTCTGCTCTCCCATTGGCCAAAAGTGACCCAACCCAGAGGTCAAGGAGCCTTGGGAGACACAGAGAGCAGGGGTCAGCCTCCCAGGGAACAGAGAGGGAGGAGAGTGAATCTGAAGGAGCAAATGGAGAAGCAGCAGAGAATGTGTGTGTGTGGGGGGGGGGGGGGGGTCCTTAGAGGGACTTGGACCTTCCCAAATAACCCAGATAGAGTTAGTGATGGATGCCTACATCATCTGTGGTTCCTTCCATTCTTCTTGGTTTTTGTGTTTTTGTGTGTGTTTTTTTGGCTGTGCTACGAGGCATGCAGGATCTTATTTCCCCGACCAGGGATTGAACCTATGCCCCCTGCAGTGCAAGTGCACTGCCTTAACCACTGGACTGGCAGGGAAGTCCCTAGTCTTCTTATATTTACAGCACCAAGCATGGACAAAGGTATCCAGCCGGTGACAAATAATTACCTGCCACTTTAAGGAACTCAGCTGCACTCGTGACGACGTCTGTGCCCTGTGTCATCCCTGCTAGGCATCCCTGTGAACAGGAACTAACAGGCAGTTCTAGGAATCGCGAGCATCTTACCGGCCGGCACCTTGGCCGAAGGTGGTTTAGGAGGACAAGTCTATGCTGTTTTTCAGGTCCTGGTGACCAGTCTTTCTGGTCTCTGCTGAGCGGAGCTGGTGGTGCGACATAATTAGTAGGTGGAGTGGCTTAGGAAAACATTCTTCTTGCCAATTTTATTTTTTAAAGATGGGAGGGAAACAAATGTCTCTGGTGTGGACCCCTTGGTATCCTGGCTTTGTTTTCAATCTGCTCAGAGCTCACACCACCCTTTGTAAATGAATTCAAGAAATTACGTAAGCACGCTAGACATGTATGTGCTTAAAAAGTCCACTTTGGACAGCAGTAGCATATCCATTTTTCATAACAGTGAGATTTTCAAAGTTTTTTTTTTAAATAAAAATCTTAAAAGAAAAAAATAATGTGTTCATGTCTTTGCAGTCCTAGATCATTAAACATTTCCCAGGAATATTGTCTCAAGCAGAAGTTCCCACATCTCTCTTTTCATGGGCATCTGCCCCCTCAGTCTTGGGGTTTCTACTTCTTCTTCGTTCACGTGCCAAGTGAGAGAATCTCCTCTACCCACAATCAAATGTAAAGGTTGTCGATGAATAAATCTGACAACAGGTGAAAGAAAGGCCACGTAGTCACTCCGATAGAGCCCTGAATTTAATGAGCCTTATGCTTCCTGAGGTCTTCATCGAAATAAGAAACACACTGAAAGCACAAAAGCTACAGTCCTTTCTTTGAAACCTCAGTTAAAACCAACACAAATCAAGAATGCTTAGCGCCCCCATGCAGGACTATCTTTCAGGAAGAAAAAACAAAACAAAACAAAAAACCTTGGTGATTTACACGAGAACCGCCCCTGTGTCTGAAACTCCTGTGCCGTTTCTGTAAAAAATAAATAAATCTTACAAACCAGGAAGGATGTCCTGAGATAGGACACGGGTCCCTCCACCATCTCCAAATCAATTTCCAAATGTTTTCAGTTCTGGCTCCGAGCTGGAACATGTTTTGACATGACTCTTCCCCCCTTAATTTATAACCTTTGTGTATCTGCGAGGAAATTCAACCCTTATGTTGCTGATTCCTTTACACTTAACTCATCAAGTGTTGCTCTCTAAGAGCCATTGGATGGTTAGAGGCTCAGAGCCCTTCTTTATGAGGCCTTTTAAACCTGTTCCCCCTTAGAAACAGGAAGCCAAGTTTTTCCAGAAGTAAACAAACTCAGCCCACAAAAAATGTCCCTCACCGGCCTGGTGAACAGACCCGGAGTCCAAACCTGTCAGCACGGTTGACAAAATCGCTCCTAAGCTGCCTCTTTCAAGGATAAAACCTTGAGTTAAAAATTAGCATGCTAGGGTTTCCCTGGTGGCGCAATGGTTGAGAGTCCGCCTGCCGATGCAGGAGACACGGGTTCGTGGCCCGGTCCGCGAAAGTCCCACGTGCCGCGGAGCGGCTGGGCCCGTGAGCCATGGCCGCTGAGCCTGCGCGTCCGGAGCCTGTGCTCCGCAACGGGCGAGGCCACGACAGTGAGAAGCCCGCGTACCGTAAATAAAAAAAAAAGAAAAAAGAAAAATCGGAATTTCTATTAACACCAAGCTCTCAAATCTTCAATGGCAACAATGGTCTGGAACTTAGCTGTAGGTTCCCTTTTAGACACAGATCCCATAGTCCCTATAACACTCCTTGTCTATTGTCTGATACTGTTTCACGCACTGTCTTCCTATAGCCCCTATAGATATTTTAATTTGCATCCCCTGATCTAGAAGAAAGTAGGTGATTATCCCACTTTTTTGCATCAAAAATATTATTTATTTTTTAAAATTTATTTTATTGAAGTATATTTGATTTACAATGTGTTAATTTCTGGTGTACAGCAAAGCGATTCAGATATATATATACATTTATATACATTCTTTTTTCAAATATTCTTTTCCATTATTGTTTATCACAGGATATTGAATATAGTTCCCTGTGCTATACAGTCGTACCTTGTTATTCCACTATTTTTTTTTTTTTTTTTTTTTTTGCGGTATGCGGGCCTCTCACTGCCGTGGCCTCTCCCGTTGCAGAGCACAGGCTCCGGACGCGCAGGCCCAGCGGCCATGGCTCACGGGCGCAGCCGCTCCGCGGCACGTGGGATCTTCCTGGACCCGGGCACGAACCCGGGTCCCCTGCATCGGCAGGCGGACTCTCAACCACTGCGCCACCAGGGAAGCCCTATTCCACTATTTTTTATTGCTCTGCAATCTCTCTCTCATCTTTCTCTCCATCCATCCATCTCTCATCTAACATTCTATCTATCTAGCTATCTAATCTATCTACTATATCTATCTATCTATCACCTATCTACCTATCTATCTAATACATGTTTATTGACAAAAACTGAAATTGAGAAAGTATAAAGAAGAAGGTAAAGATTATCCATGAATTGCACCAAACATCCTTTGTAAACGTTTTATGCCTGTCCAGGTACATACACACATTTTCCAAAAACTGAAATGCTGCTACACAGAATGCATTATATAACCTGCTTTGTCAACTTATAACAGGGATAATATTCAAAATGTTTAACCACTGATATGGCAGAGATATGAACAAATCCGAAAACATGCCAAACGTAAACAGCCAGCGGGCTGTGCTGGTCCGTCCTGGCTGACGTTAGCAGCCTCAGTAAAATGTGGTCGCCGTTTTCCCATGTTAATAACATGGTTCTACATAATTACTTCAATGACTACACAGTTTTCTAAGAATTTACTGTAATTGAACAGTCAGCCTGCTGGGGTACATTTAGGCTGTTCCTGATTTTCAACACATTTAATAGAAGTAGAATTGCTGGGTCGGAAGATACATATATATTTTTTAAATGTTGGCTACATGTTGCATTTGCTCTCTAGAAAGGATGATCCATTTTATATTCCCACTAGCATGGTATGAGGAGCCCGTTTCTCCACACCCAAGCCAAATCTACGTATTAACAGCCTTTAAAAAAAGTACCAATCTGTTAGGCAAAAATCTTGTTTTTACACATGTATCCTGTGATTATCGTGAGTGAGGTTAAATATCTTTCCGCAGATTTATGGGTGAGTAGTATTTCTTGTAATTTGAATTGGTGATGCACAGACCCAGACAGGAAACTACAGTTTTTGCTTTTTTTGTAATGGAGGTTTTGCATCTTTAAATTTTTTATTTATTAACTTTTTGTCATACAGAATTTTAATATTTTTATGTAGCCAAATCATGACTTTTAAAAATAGTTTTGGCTATGATGTCATGCTAGGAAAACTGCTTCTTTTTTTTTTTTTTTTTCGGTACGCGGGCTTCTCACTATTGTGGCCTCTCCCGTTGCGGAGCACAGGCTCCGGACGCGCAGGCTCAGCGGCCATGGCTCACGGGCTGAGCCGCTCCGCAGCATGTGGGATCCTCGCGGACCGGGGCACGAACCCGCATCGACTCTCAACCACTGCGCCACGAGGGAAGCCCAGAAAACTGCTTCTTGATAAGTTTATAAAAGTATTCACCTGCCTTTCCTTTCTACTGAATGAAGATTTTAGAGAACTTTTTTCCCCCCTACTGGTAGTCTTATTTTTAGATTTAAATCTTATAAATGTAAATCTTTTAACAATCCAAAATGTATTTTGATAAAAGGCATGAGGTAAAGGTTTAATATAAAAATATCCCCAAATCTAAAACAAGCCTCAACACTAGTGATTGAATAATCCATTCTTTCTTATTTGAAATAAAGTTCCAAATTCAGTTGCAATTCTTTCTGGTCACCATATTTTGTTCCATTAATTTGTCTGTTTTAATGCCTGTCCCATGCTCTTTTAGTTACTGTAGGTTTACAGTGCATTTCACTATCTAATAGATTTTGCCCTTGCTCATCACTTTTACAGTTTTCCCCCCCCTTGGGTATTTGTTCAAATACGATGGATTTCCTACCATTTTGTAGAGTTCCAAAAATTACAGCTTTTAAAATTGGAATTGCATTATATTTAGGAATTAATTTGGCAGATAATTGACATATTACCAGGTACATGGCATAATTTTTCCAATTACTTATGCTTTTTAGTAAGATAGCAACATTTTTTTCAAAACGTTTGCATGTTGTTAAGTTTATTTCTAGGTAGTCTGCCTACACTTTTTTCAAAAATTTAAGTGTTGATTTACAATTTCGTGTTAGTTTCAGGTGTACAGCAAAGTGAAATATATATATATATTTTTTCAGATTCTTTTCCCTTATAGGTTCTTACAGAATATTGAGTATAGTTCCCTGTGCTATACAATAGGTCTTTGTTGGTTACCTATTTTATATATAGTACCTATGGTTTTTGTAGCTATTGTAAAGGTGGTCTTTTATTTTGTTTCTATTTTCAACTGGCTACTGATGGTATACAGGAAGCTACTGATTTTTGTAGATCTGTTTTGTCTAAGTCTCCTTATCAATTCTCATCCATTCCACTTTTGGCTAATTCTCCTTTCAATCACTTTCCAATGATTTTACCTTGTCTCACCTCTTCTTGCCTTACTGCATGGCCTAACACGGCCAGGGTAACATCGAATCATAGTTGACAGCCCTGTTCGGTTCCAGCTTTGATGAAAATGCGTCTAGTGCCCCATTATTATGTATAATATTTGCTGTGGGTGTCCAATGATCCCACTCTATCGTATCCTTGTCAAACAATTCCTGGAGAATTGCATCCACTTGTGGGCATCTTCCTTAGCAAGGGCTTAGACCAAGGTAAGCACACTCTGAGGACAGTCAGCAAAGGGAGAACCAAGTTATTTGGGCAGCAGTTTTAAGAATCAAAATAGATGCAGAGAGCACATAACACCCAACTTCAAAGACATAAGGTGCTTTCATATGGAAAATGCATCAGATGTGTTATAGGAGGACCACTGTCATAAAAGTAGAACTAGTAGGAAATAGTCATAAGGAAGCAGATTTTGACTCAATATAAGACATGCCTTAAAACTGAGAGCTAGGGCTTCCCTCGTGGTGCAGTGGTTAAGAATCCGCCTGCCAATGCAGGGGACACGGGCTCGAGCCGTGGTCCGGAAAGTTCCCACATGCCGCGGAGCAACTAAGCCCGTGCGCCACAAGTACTGAGCCTGAGTTCTAGAGCCCGCGAGCCACAACTACTGAAGTCCGCACACCTAGAGCCCGTGCTCTGCAACATGAGAAGCCACCGCAGTGAGAAGCCTGCGCACCTCAACGAAGAGTAGCCCCCACTGGCTGCAACTAGAGAGAGCCCGCGTGCAGCAACAAAGACCCAACGCAGGCAAAAATAAATTATTTTTTTTTTAAAAAAAGTGTGGCACTGCCATTTAAAAAACAAAACAAAACTGAGAGCTAGTCCAAGATAGGACACCCAAGTGGTGGTTATTAGTAGATCATAGTAGGGTCAGGAAAGTCAGCAACGTCAGCCTCACCTGGGAGCTTATTACACGTGCAGAATCCTGGGTCCCACCCAGACCTATGGAATCAGGATCTGCATTTTAGTGAAAGCTCCAGGTGATTTGTATGCACCTTAAGGTTTGGGAAGCACTGGACTATTTGGTTCTAACAGATATATTTTCCTGCAAGTCACAGAACACCAAACTTGCTGACATTCAGAGAATATAGGCAGTTAATTACCTTGAATAACAAGAAGCCTGGAAGTGCAGTAGCTCAGTGAGTCATCACAAAGTTGGCTCTTGTTTTGCACCTACCGTCCTCGGAGTGTGGGCTTGAATATTGAGTTTATTGCCTCATGGTCACAAAATGATTGCAGTAGCTCCACATACGGCTTTCACACTCCACATTCTGTGAGGAAAACGACAGGCTTCCTCAACATCTGTCTTTTTATCATCTAGGAGAATCTTTCCTTGAATCTTCCCTGACTTCCACCTGCACATTCCCATTCTTCTATCCCACCAGGAGAACTTATCTTACATCTCACTTACTGGTCTGAGTGACATGTACACCCCTAATCCAGTGGGATTATTTTACCTGATTTAGTATTGATAATTTTGGTTCATCCCCTGGGATACGTGGGAAAATTTTGCCTTGGTAAGAATAAAACCTTTAGAAGGGAGAGGTGGGTTGAAAGTAAAAATGACACATCTAACTTTGTTTGATGCTCTCCTGTTTTTTCTAATATCCTCTGTTTACCCAAGAGATGTGACCCAATACTCTGAGCATTGCTGCATATTGGGTTTTGCTGACTGAAAAAAGGGTTGCAATCATGACACCCATAAAAGAATGGCAAACTTTATAATTGGTTTTTTCTATCCTCCATATTGTTTTTGTTTGGTCCGCATCGACCTGTGTCACCATTATAGCAAAATCAGAAGTACAAACTCCTCACAAATCTCTCATGTTCTCTTTACGCCGTGTGTGGATTTTATTTTCTCAATTTTTAAAGAAAGTCCCTTTCAGAAACAACAACAACAACAACAATATTTCAGTTGGCCAAAACTATTTCTGAATTTAGTTCAAATTGAAGCCATCTGCTATGAACCTGGAAGCCAATGAAACCTACATGATATTGACACAGCTTCAGGAATATGGCTTCAGATGAGCTGCAGGAAGAAAATCACCTTGCAAATGAAGTATCTTACTCAAAGCCAACAAAATCCAACTGTTTTATGAGAGGGGTGGCCCTGGAAGGTACACAGGGGCTGTTCTGCCCTGGGGTGAGAAGGGGAGAAGAGTGGCCCCAACCCCAGGGCTTGTCACTTCTGATCAAAGTCGGCACCTGCACCTCATAATCACCGGCTCCCACCTTTTAAAGCAGACACTGATTTATCATCTGTCAGGTTGATGACTTTGTAGTTCTGCCTAAACTATTGAAAACTCTGTTAGAATAGGTTTTTAAGGGTTTTGTTTTTGTTTTTGTTTTTTTAGTGCAAATAGTCCCTAAAATGCCACAAATTGCTCCCTTTGGGGACATCTGTTTTGAGACACCACCTGTCGTCAGAGACCCCCTGAGAACATCCTCTCCCACCATTACAGAACCCCTGAAGCCACCGACTGCAAAACTTCCTTTGGGTGGGATGGAGGTGGGTGTGTTCCAAGCATGGATTTTAATGAATCCTTCCTATAAACCGAAGCCCCCTGAATGCCAGCCTGGTACCCCCCCCCCAAATGTCTTAAAATAACAAAGTGAAACTCAGTGACTTTGGAAAAGTCCGACCGGGCTGTGGCCATTGTGCAGGATCTAACAGCATCATCTTCGTAGGGGTGGGACTGTTTAAGTCCCCAATTACAACCTCGGCAACTGAAACTTATTCTTTGCAGATTTCAAACGCATCTCCTTCCCTCCTCCCTCCAGCTTGGCCTTCACACTCTTAATAAAACATTAAAAAACACTCCACACTATGTTGCCAGAGTGTGTTCAGCGAGTTTCCCTGAAGTCTGGCCGTTTTTCTCCATCTCCACATTACAGCCATCTTATCCATTTGCGTACAGAGGCGTCGTCCGCGCGTGAGGTCTGATTTCCTGGGAAGTCGGCTATGATGTGAATGTGTTCAAAGAGAAAGACAGAGAATATTTTCCACTGCTGCAGAGGCACTGTGCCTGCCTTTTAAACTTGAAAGATCAGCGGGGTATTCTGTGGAACCTGAACACGGGCATTGGAAAAAGTGTTTCTCTAAGAAAAACAAAAGAAAAACTCATTCTCTTTAAAGATCATTACTTATTAGCGCGCAGGGTTGAACTTTCTGGGGGAGGGGAAATAAACAATAATAGTGTTTATTGAGACGAACTCAATGCCGACAATCTTCGAAGCACTTTACACATATGATTTTATTGAATCTCATATCTCCTGGACTGTGGTGAGGAATGGACAGATTAATGCATAGAGAGCTATTGAAACCACTGGGCACCTAGGGAGTGACAGCCCAGGGAGGGGGTCCACGATCACCTCCATTTTATGGATTAAAGTTGCAGCAGCCTTGCCCAGGGTAAAGCAACTTCCCAAGGGGCTGCGTCAGACTGGACACCAGGGCATAGCTGGAGCCAGATACTGTTCAATCCTAAACTGTGTTATAGCCCCACGTCCTTTAAGTGTAAGATGCCAGTTTGCACTCCGACCTGTTATTCCTTGCTGCGTTTCTCTCTCTCTCTTCTAAAAAATCATATGGTCAATAGCATCATATCTATTGTCTCGATAATACGTCTTGATTTTTGTTTTCTGGTTTTCCATCTTGGAGCAGCTCAGTAGGTGCGAGGATTAAAGAATGCCAGCCTGTGGGGCTCACGTCCATTTTGCTCGGGTGGCCCAAGGGTTAAAGAGAAAGAGGCAGTGCCCCAGGCACGGGCGGGTAAGAGAGGAGGGGTCTCAGGCCTTCAGCCCCCTAACTCCCCCTTATCTCTATCTGGATCACATATGCTGACTCTGGATGAGACCATTTCCATCATCTCCTACGATCCTTTTACTATAAAAATGAATTGGAGCCTGAGGGGTTAAGTCAAGGCTTGACTGCACTCTGTCCTCCTCCCTCCTCTGTCCCTGGAGAGACCCCCACCCGCCTGACTATTCTCCCCTGCAGCCCTGACCATCTCTGGACACCCACCTGTGTGACACCCCCATCACAGCCTTGTCCACATGGAGGTATCAGATACGATCCAAGTGTCTACACCGCATTCATCTTTCCTCCTTCATCACACGCCTCGCTCCATTCTCTTCTGTTTATCTCCTCCTGTCCCGGGGACATTCACGCTGGTCCCCTGACCACCCACGTCAGAAACACGGTCCTCCCTGACCATCCACTTCCTCTTGCTCCTTCTCTGCGTAAAGCGAAGCCCTGCTGCGTCTCCCTTCTAAGTGCCTCTCGATCTACCCTCTCCTCATCCCCGCTGCTATGTCCTCAACTCACTTTCAGGACTAGTGCAGAGAGGCGGCTTGTCACACCCCCTGCTTTTCCATCCTCCCATGCTGGCGAAGGGAGCTTTGTACTTCGCCAACGTGATCCTGGGCCTCTTTTGCCTGCAGCAAAGGCACGGAGGGCTGCTGTGAAGACGAAATGATTTGATCCACGTCAAGTCCTCAGAACCACTGAGAGAGGCAGGAGGGCCTAGTGGTCAGAGGGGCAGGTTTGGAGGCACAAAGCCAGGGTTCCCATTCTGGGCTCCCTGCCTGCTACCCTGTGGCCTTGGGCAAGTGACTTGACTTCTCTGTGCTCTAATTTCCTCATCTATAATACGGGGGATAAGAATAGCTCTACCAAAATTTGCTAGAGAATTGAATGAGTGCATGTAAAGTGCTTCGCGTAGTAGCTGGTACAAAGTGCTAAGCTAAAAAAAAAAGGGCTAAGCTATCATTCCATTCAACAATTACGTACGGAACTGCGATCTATTATCATACTACCAGGTTCCTGTTTCGGCTCTGATTGCTTGCTGTATGACGCTGGGAGTTTACGTAACCTCTCTGTGCTTCCGGGTCTCCATATATGAAGTGGGGCTGATAAGAGTACCTACCTGAAAGGATTGTCCTGATAATTAAATGACACAACACTGTCAAGCACTCAGCACACAGGAAGTGTTCTGAAAGGTCTGCTACACTGTGACTATCATTGTTACTGTTGTAGTTATTATTACGACTCTGAGGTGCCGGGCATAGTCTAGGTCCTCATGCAGTTTTCTATTCCCTGTGTGTAACTCAACCATCAACACGTAGCTTCAATTTCACCCTGCAGTGAAATTATACGCCTGGAGTCTTTTGCCTTCTGTGAATTTCGAGCCACCCCTGGGATGCGTCCCTGACTCAGAATATAAGTACATATAAGATGCGTCGTGCCCAAGCGCCCGTTATAGCTACGCAGGTTTCCTCTACCAGGCTGTGACCTTCTTGAAGCCAAAGCCTGCTTCTCTGTTTCCCGGGCCCTGGCATATACACTGGGTGGTGGATACCTGCGTGTGGATAACGGAATGAATCAAAGAATGAGCGGACAGCTGTGGCCAGCAGCGTGACCTTGGCCCATCACCTTCTTTGAGCTTCTTCTTACCAGGACCTCACCCCTCCGATCTGTCACCCAAGGCAGGTTTCCATTTTCCTGGAGCTAAAGGCCGCACGCAGCCTTTGGTGCGGGGAGGTCTCCAAACGAAGGAAGTCAACAGTCCTTTTCGAAATCCTGCACATTCTAAACCAGGGCTCCGTGGCCTGTTAGGAACCGGGCCACACAGCAGGAGGTGAGCGGCTCCCCGTCACTCACACGCATGACCGCCTGAAGCGTGCCCCCGCCCCCTACCCCGTGCGTGGAAAATTGTCTTCCACAAAACCGGTCCCTGGTGCCAAAAAGGTTGGGGACCGCTGTTCTAAACAACAGCAAAGGCTCTCATGGATGCCTTGATTTCCCTTGGACCCACCGTCAAAAGCCTACGTACCTGAACACGGGCAGACCCGAAACCGCCAATTAGTCTAATGATTTCAGAACTGAGTATTTTAAGCTCGTACCCAGCTTGGACTCTCACCGCAGTGCTCTGACAGTTACCTTCCTCGACTTCTCCGAGCTCCCCAAATGTCCTTTTTATTTTTCCTCGGAGTTACAGAAAGGGTACGTGACATACTTACACACGTACGTAAATATCTTTAGTCTTTTCGGGAGCTACATGGGAACAGTCGACAAATAGGTTTCTCTTTGTGGGCATTTTTGTTTTAAACGTTTTTTCTTTTTTAATGCACTGAAGGCTATTCTGGATTTAACCTTAAATTACCTGACCTACCTAGTTGCTGTTTCTCAAATCATCCAAGTTCCCTGCTCCTGTATATGCTACAGCAAACCCCCCTCCGAGCCCCCCTAAAAAAAAAAAAAAAAGATTGATACCATTGTTCAATTCTAGTGTCATTGATGCAAGGGTGGCCTGGGTCCTCAGGCTTAATTCCTAAACACCATCTGCAGGAAACAGGCTGCCCTGTCCTTCAGGCTTCTGTCCATCCTTGATAAGTGTTTAATCAATGCTCAACATGCTTAAGAGCTCTTTGTTCAACCTGGACCTTGGCATCAGGATGACCCACAGATGGCTGGGCTTGTGCTACCAGATCCCCAGGGCAGTTGGTCTGAACGGTGCCCTTGGGTTCGAACTTGAGTTTAGCGGTGCCTCTGACAAGAGGAACCCAGGCCCACTTGAGGTCTACAGCACACAACTCAGACAGCAAACACGGGAGGAGAAGCGAGTACGAGGGTGTGCAAAGCAGACGAACTTCTCCTTGATGACTCAGCACTCATGGCAGATAGTTTATCCTGTCCAGACCTACAGTCTGTTTTGTAAACGCGTCCAGGAGTCGCTGTAAAGCCAGCATCCTTTGGACGGCTGTATACCATTCTATCTCAGTACAATTTGACCCCAGCAGGTCAACTGAGCCCTACTCTGATTTACTTCTCCTAATTGGCTGGCTCCATTCTCCGGATCCTAGTGCAGGGGCACGAGTGTATCCCCGCTTGGTACCCAAGCTGCTCCTTAATGAACTGTGCTATAACCGAGCCCTTGCATCCTGCCGCTCAAGAGACAACTTCCAACCACAGCCGCTTCCTGCATGGAGGAAGCCTGAAATTAAATCATCCTGTGCCCACTTTGGAATCCGTCCATTTGCCATTTCACATAGATAACCAATGACCTCTAGACAGAGATGCACACGCAGGATTTGCTTGAAAAGCAAACAGAAGGAGAAAGTTTTCTCTGTTCTCTCCACGCACTGAGAAGGGTCACCTAACAACGCACAAGGGAGCAGCGCCAAACTAAAGAACATCTTTTATTTTTAATAAAATAGTGAAGCATGAAAAATATCATATATTACAGATAGACACCAGCAGGACCACTCTTTCCTGGCGTTTCCTGGTGAGGAGAATAAACTCCAAGGTTGGTACATGGCTTCCCGCGTCTATTCATGGAGACCATTTGTTTAACAATAGAAAGAGTCAATGAGCCCTTTGGGCACTTTTGAAGGATCCTTCCCCCCTCTCCACCCACCCTTCCGCGAATCAGTCCAAACGTGTGTCACATTGGCTTGGTTTCCATTAAAAAGCCACGAACTGTAAAACTAAAGGGGTTCTGAGGGCTGGGCCTCTTAGTTCTTTTGTTAGGAGATTTCTTTTGTTGTCTTTATGTACAGCAAAATACTTTTTCTCTTTTGATTTTCACGTAAAGAGAAAAAAAAATGTATTGCACATCGTTGGCATTGACCAATATGAGGTTTGGTGGAAGTTTCTATGTCGGAGAAAGACCATTTGTGGAGGCTGGAGTCTCTTTTAAGTGACTCCAAATCCACTGGAGGGTACTGAGTTGTCAGGCTTTCTCTTTCTTCCTGTTGGCACAGAAGTTGCTGTCTACACGCAGCCTTCCTGAGGGTGGCCCTGGGCTCCCCTGCCGGACAGTGACTCTCTCTCTCTCTCTCCCTTTTTGAAACTCAGCAGAGGCTCTTTAATTTGCAAAGAAGTTATCTCTTCTCTGATTTGTAAAAGGATAGCAAAGCCAACTCAAACACACAGATGTATATTTATGGAAGGTTCTAAACAAAAGTTTTCTTCTGGGGGCCTGAATCAACTATGTTACCACAAATTAGTTACACAAGAGGCTACTTAACTGGGAGGGTTCTCCTTCACTGAAAACAAAAACAAAACAAACCCCTTTAAGTACATTTTGACTTTCAGTGTTATCACAGCATCCTGAATTTCAGGGTAGAAGCTTTTTATTTTTTTCCTTTTACTTTTATTTAAAAAAAAACAAGCAAGCAACCAACCGACGGAGAAAAGCACCATGTTTGGCTCTGACTCTGCCACTGCATCCTCCCTGGGAAAGTTTTCCGCGCCGGCCTTCCCTCCATTCACACGCAGGTGGGAGGCTGGGCAGGGATTTCATATTTCCCGAGATGGGTTTTTGGGGGATGCTGGGCTTTTTTGTAAATTCCACTGCTGGTGATCACGCTGGCCGGTTTTCTTCGGCTCTTTTTCTTGAACCTGCGGCTGCAAACGTTCTGCCAGGACTGCAGAGTCTTGGATGTCCAGACCCACATGCCACTGGTGATGCCCACCACCAACAGCATGAAAATCTTCACCATGAAGATCTCCACCGCGGGGATGGAGGCGGCCATCAGACAGTCCAGGTTTTTAGTCTGGTTGTTCATTTTGCACTTGTGCTGCGTGGCCAGGATTTTCCAATACTCCACGTTGAGGCGTTCGTAAAAGTAACAGGCAATCACACAGGTGGCCGGCACCGTGTAGAGCACGGAGAAGACCCCTATCCTCACCATGAGCTTTTCCAGTTTGTCCGTGTTCTCCCCGCCCGTTTTCATCACCCTCCGGATGTGGAAAAGGGCCACGAAGCCCGAGAGGATAAAGGAAGTGCCGATGATGAGGTAACAGGCCAGCGGGATGAGGACGAAGCCGGTGAGGGCGTTGACGTCCATGCTCCCCACGTAGCAGACGCCGGTCAGCTCGTCCCCCGCGACCCTGCGCATGACCAGGATTAGGATGGTCTTCACGGCCGGGATGGCCCAGGCGGCCAGGTGGAAGTAGCTGCTGTTGGCCTCGATGGCCTCGTGGCCCCACTTCTTGCCCGCAGCCAGAAACCAGGTGAGCGTGAGAATCACCCACCACAGGGAACTGGCCATGCCGAAGTAGTAGAGGACCAGGAAGACCAGGGTGCAGCCCGTGCTCTCAAGCCCCTCCTGGATGACGTACAGCTGCCCGCTGTCCCGGTCGCAGGCGACGCTCTCGGCGCCCGCGAAGAGGCGGATGATGTAGCCCACCGAGTAGACGCAGTAGCACATGGAGAGGAAGATGATGGGGCGCTCGGGGTACCTGAAGCGCGCCGGGTCGATGAGGAAGGTGAGCACGGTGAAGGCGCTGGAGAAGAAGCAGAGCACGGACCAGACGGCCAGCCAGACCACGGCGAAGTGCTTGTCGTCGCGGCTCCAGTAGACGTCCACGCCCGGCGTGCAGAGCGGCGCGCACGACGCGCTCTTCTCCACGTGGCGGAACTTGCCCGGGTTGTCGCAGCCGGCGCGCCCGGGTCCCCCGTCCTTCAGCTGGTTCTCCTGCGCGCTGTGCGGCCGCTGCGGCCGGAAGAGCGGCGGGAACATGCCCGAGCCCCGCGCGGGCTCGTCCGAGCCGTTGTTGGGCGCCTCCATGCACAGGTAATTGGGGTCGTTCTTGTTGGGGAGTTTGCTGCAGTCCAGCGAGTCGGGCCACTTGAAGTTGAACTGCTCCATGATCGGGGAGCACTTGAGCCGGGCCTGCTCGCACATGACCCGGCAGGCGGGGATGGGGGTGGAGACTTGCTCGGTGCACATGGGCGCGTACAGGGAGCACAGGAAGAAGCGGAGGTGGCCGTGGCAGCCGTACTCCACCAGCGGCGCGAACTCGTGCAGCTGGATGGCGGCCTCGCGCTGGTTCTCGTGGCCCATCAGGTTGGGCATGCGGGTCATGTTGTAGCCAATGTCCTTGCACATCGGGATCTCGATGGGCTGGCACCTGCCGTCGCCCGGACGCTCCATGTCCATGGAGCTGATGGCGGCGCACGAGCCCATCACCTGAAGGACCAGCCACAGGCGGGGGCCCGGGCGCTGCATGGTGGCGTCGGAGGTGTCCCCGCGGGGAGGTCGGCCGCCCTCAGAGCCGCCGCTCCGGGGCTCGGGCTGCCGGCTCCGGCTCCTCGTCCCCGCTCGGGCCCCCGCCCATGCCCGCCCAGCTCAACCCGAGCGATGCGCACGGAGCGCCCCCGGCCCCGCTCTCCGCGCGCCGCCTCCGCCGAGGTGAGGCCGCGGAGGAGACGAGCAAAGTTTGCGAACAATACCGGGAAGCGACAGGACCCCCGGAGCTCTCGGCGCGCGGGCCGCCGCCGCCGCCGCCGCCGCCAACTTTGGCCTCTCGTGGGAGCGCGCGGAGAGGGCGGGCGGCGCGGGCGCACGGGGGCCGGCGGCTGGCGGCGGCTCCGCCCTCCCCGCGCCGGCCTCTGCCCGGCCCGGCCCGCAGCCTTTCGGAGATCTGGTCCCGGCCGGAGCCGCCGAGCGAAAATGCAAAGGGGGAAACAGCCGAGCGGTGACAGGCCCCGCCCCCGGGCCGCGCGCCCCGCCCCGCCCCGCCGCTGCTTTGCATGAGAAAGCGCAGCTCCGGGCCGCCCGCTCCCGCCGCCGGCCCCCGGCCCCCGGCCCCCGGCCCCGCGCCGCCGCCCTCCCGTGCGTCCCTCCCGCCGCTCCTTCGCCCTCTGCGCCGGCCTCCAACTTGGCCTCCCGCCGCCTCCCCGCCTGCGCCCCCTTTCCCGGGGAGCCCCCGGCCTCGTCCCCCGCAGCCCAAGGACGCCGGGGTGACTGGGAGTTCGGAGCCTGGCCGGAGGAGGGGCGGGCTGGTCCGCGGCCGAGGCTGGGGGCGCGTCGCCCCTGGTTTTTATGGTGGGTCCCGGGCGGAGGGCGCTTTCAAAGCGAGGTGGGATTTGCGTTTTATGGCCTCGGCCATAAAGTGGCCCCTTAGCTTGTAAACCTGCTCGCATCTTCCCGAGGCTGCGGAGTTACCAGGCCTGCGTCGGGTCTCCGGCTCCGGGGAGGGGTCTCTTTGAAATTTCAAAGAGTAGAGCTAAGGGCCGGGGGGGAAGGGCTCTGGGAATCCAGATTTTAGGACCGCTCCTCCGCGGTCTCCGCGGAGAAGGCGGGGAGGGGGAGGAGGAGGGGGAGGGGCGGGCAGCTTCCTGGGGCTCTTTAGGTCCCCCCCCCCCGCCTCGGGCCGTGGGGGGCTTGGCGTGTAGCAGAGGGACCCGCGCCCCCGACAGCGCCGCGGAGTTGAGGGGCCTCGCGCCAGGCAGGGCTGCTGATTTCTTCTGGGCGGCTGGGTTTATTTATTATAGGAAGTCATTCGCTCGTCGGGTATTTATATTATTTGGCCAGTGATTTGCCCGACTGCTCCCTCCTGGGCTGCAGACCCGCGGGATGCTGCGGCGTTGAGGGTGGGAGGTGGGCGGGCGCTGAGTCAGCTCGCTCCGAGGGTCCCCAACTCCCCGGGCAAGGGGAGGCGCCCGTGCCTCTCAGTTCTCTTAAAAGGTGCGGAGGGAGCGCCCTGGCCCAGTGCCCTTAGATCACCCCCCTCGGATGGGGGGCGCCAATTGGGGACGAAGTCACTTCGGCCACGCACGCCCACGCCCCACCTCCAGAGAACTTGCCCGTCGCGTCACCTGGCTGCCCGTATTAACCCTTCAGTAAACAGGACCCCTAGGGGGTGGCCGGGCCTCTCTCCTCTTAGCCGCTCTCGAGATCAAGATCTCTTAAAGTTTTCCGGAAACTCCCAGGATCACGCATAGCGGGGGCAGTTGGAGGACTTTCCCGGGCGGGAGGAGAGGTCAGAGGAGCGGGCCCTGCGGACCGGGGCCTCCTTTGTCCTCCTGCCTTTCTGGGGTTAGCCCTCTGCAGGGGTGTACCGTGTGTCCAGACATCCCTGAGAGTCGGTGCGGGGGGCCCCCGGTCTTGCCGCCCCCCCCGCCTCCCCCCCACCCCCGGGGCTTTGCAGGAGCGGCGGGCGCTGCGGGTCCCTGGCTATTTCTAGGAAGCGCCGAAGAAGGAAACACTACTGCTAGGAAGCTTCTTGTCGGCGGGGGCAGAAGTGGGGCACTTCCTCTGAGAAGGCTTTTTAGAGTATTGGCTTTTATTTGAAACAAGTCTCAGGATTTTACATCTAGTAAACTTGGGAGAACTCACATATCCACCTTCCTTCCTTCCTTCCTTCCTTCCCTCCTTCCTTCTTTCCATCCATCCATCCATCCATCCATCCATCCATCCATCCATCCATCCATCCAGCAAACACTGAGACGAATGAGGCTGGGAGTTGCACCGGGCACTGAATCAGTGTCCCTGGATCTCAGTGTGAGGTGTTGGAAGAGGTTCGGGTGAGGAAGAGAGTGGAGAAAAAGGTGGTCGAGGTGAACGCTAAGGCAGTCAGAACAACCGCCTTCAACTGGATTGTTTGCCGAGATGCTTTTTCCAAGGCTGCCAGTTTTCTTATGATAGTTAGTTTGTTTGGGGATGGGCGTTTTTTTGTGCGTGTGTATATATTTTTTGAGTCTAGTGAGCTGTTTTCCAAACCTTTCCATTAAAAAAGATTCAGTGGACATCCCTTGGCTTTTCTAGAATTTTCCTTGCCAAGATCCTTCCTTGGACATCATTTTCCTTCTTTTCCTTTTCCTTTCCTTCCCTCAGAAGCTCTGAAAATATAAATGTGAGAGAGTCAGGGGCAGTGCCAAACACCGGGAGTGGGGTGTTAGCTATTTGAGAAGGTGCCCCCTAATTGATCTTTTCTGTGCTGTTTTAATTCGGCCATGTTCAGACCCATTATTTTCACTACAACCACTTCAGATTGCTTTCTTCTCTCGTTTTTTTTAGAAAAAATGTCTGCAGAAGTGCTTCGCTCTGCCCAGCTGAGATGGAAACCAACAAATAGACATTATGATAGAAAAATGAGGCTCTGAGAAATCACCAACTGCAAGATAACTCTGTAACTAATAAATGAAAAGGGTCTTTTGATGGCTCCGGCTGAAAAGATATTTTATTTTATTTTCCTGTGTGTGGGATTTGAGATGTGTGATTCTAAGAAGCAGCGGGTTCCCTGCTGCTTAGCCCGGGCTGGCAACTGGCCCCCCTCTGGCAAATGTTATGGAGAATTGGGAGGAATTTTATGGCTGTCTCTCCCCTCAGCTCTTTTTTCTTTTGTCTTCTTTGAAGAATGACTTTAGACATTTTATTTACATATTTAACCACGGATGAAAGAGGGAAAAGAAAGCATTTGGGGCTGTCGTGGGAATAGCGATATGTTTAAATTAATGGAAATCTTATTAGGCCTCTAAAATTTTGAGCAAAGGTTTTTAATGAAACTTTATAATTAAACATGATTTCAAATAACATGCCGGGACAAGGAATATATATATATATATATATATATATATATATATATATATATATATATATTTGTATATATATTTGTATATATATATGTTTCACCCCAACTGCCTAAAAATATATATATGGGAGAGACACTCTTAAACATTAACTACCTTCAAGTTCTTGCAAATGTTTGCCCAGAAAAGTATAAGGTTTTTGAATGGGAATATGATTTCAGGAGTCAGGCAATATTTTGATGGAAAACTACATACTTTGGGATGGAAGGGAATTGAGAGAGAGGCAGAGTTTCATCTCGTTCTAGCGAGGTCCGAAGTAGAAAACACTCTGACACAGATATTGCTAAAAATCAAAGTGGTATCTCCTCTTACGGTGTTCTAGTCAGTGGAAGTTATAAGCACTGTGTGAGATCTTTCTGAAATGAGATTTGAGAAAACTCACAGTAATCTCTTTCAGATAAAAAGTATTAGCTCTTTCAGCAATAGAGAGAAATTGAACCATAGACTTAGCACGTTACAAGCTAATTGCGAGAGTGAACTTGTAGCATATCAGCAGAGTTTAGGAAAGGAGAAGGGTGTTAATAAAGTTGAAGGTAGAAAGTGGTTCAGGTTATCTGTGTTTTCCAGGATCAGTTGCTGGGAGCATCTCTCTTGGCACATTGATGTTTGATGATCCCATGAAGTGAGCGTGGTGTTACTTCTTTTATCTCCTACTATCATCAATATTTGTATTTCATCAGCGCGGTTCCGATTCTCCTTTCAAGTAAGAACGAGATGCTCATAATTGCCCGACATGCAGAGCGATCTCTGATACCAAAAGGCGCCATTTTCCCTGACCTCCTCTTGGGTTACGTTTCTGCAGACACTTATTATCAGATTTAAAAAAAAAAAAAAAAAAAAAAAAGCAGGCATGGAGAATTCTGCTTTCTAACCAAGCGAGCGTGCCCTTTCCCCCCACCCCTACCGCCCCACATTTTTCTCCAAGGAAAATACCTTTGGTCATCTGAAGGGATGCTTTACTAAACACACAGCATGCGCCACCCGAGAAGCCAGGCGAGCTGCAGCAGATTCAGCGGGCACAGAAGTTTCAATTCCACCTAAAAACACTCGTCGGAAGAGGTTGAGATGGGGGTGGGGCGATGAGAAACAAACAGCAAAGCGTCCACATCATAAAACGGATGACTGGAGGGCACTCTGTCTCCCCAGCACAATTTAGACAGCGATTTTAAGGCCACTTCCCTTGAAACGTGGTTTGAAATATTACCAAAGGTTCCACGGGGTGCATTAGTGTGAATTGCAAATCAGAGCATGTCTCTAATCCCCCTTTCAAGGCCCGGCTTTGGATCACTGGCGTCTACGCGGCTCCCCACTGCTTCTGGCGCTGGAGCGACCATTCAAGGGGACAGCTTTCCCCTCTATTCCCACACTCCAAAAACAACACCGCAGACAGACACCCTCCAACTAAATTAGATTAAACTCCTTCTCCTCCACATGGCATTAGCCTTTTCACTGCCCAAGATTCATTATCCGGCGCCTCCTAATTTAAAGATACAGTATTTCTTTTTCATCTCAACAGAGACGGGCGAGAGCGACACACACGCTGAAAAAGGGGACAAAGCCGGCCTTCGATGTAAGTGCTTCCAGATTACAAGGACATTATCTGTTTAAAATATAGGAAGGCTTAGCACACGTCTGCTCTAAAATACAAACAAATTGACCCTTCACCTCTGACAGAACCGGCCCCATCAAAGTACTTAAACCTGTAATTCTGTACGGAGCTGCTTCGGGGGGTGGGAGGAGAATTCTATGGGAAGAAAAATCAGAATTCCAGAAAAATGAAACAAAAGGGCATCCTTGTGTGTATGCGTGCGTGTGTGTGTTGCAGGGATGGGGTGTGTGTGTTTTGTTTTGTTTTGCATTTATATTCCAAACAGCTTTAAGAAACGGCCTTTTGGAAATGAACACACATGATAGGAGCTCAGACTTCAGTTTTGGATGGGATTGCTTTGCTTCTGCCCCGCCCCCTCCTCCCCCCCTTGGCTGTTGGGTGTATATTGATTTAATTACTCACCTTCCCATCTGTTTCCTTTCTGCTTTGCGCCTCCACCCTGGGACCCTTTTTCATTGCCTGTCCTGAGATGGGATGCTAAGAAAGAGGCCAGTACCACCCTCTCCAGAGGCCGCTGCCCCTGCACAGGTGAGGGGGGCGGATTAGATGGGGAGACCTTCCCTTCAGGGACAGAGCGGATACACCCACAAGCCTGGTCCTGCCTTAAGAAGAAAGGGAAAAGAGCCAACCTCCCAGTTTTGCCCTGATGAGTCTGAAACCACTTTGCCAAAACCAGGGGCAGCTCTAACCCGTGGTGGTGACTATGTAGGATCTGGGTCTTAATCCCCTGCCCCATGTTCTAGCCTCATGACCTAGGGAGAGTTCCTTCCTGTCTCCATGCCTCAGTTTTCTCATCTGAAAAATGGGCAGCAGTGGGGTTCCAACCTCACAGGGCATGGGGAGGATTGTGCTGTGATACACGCGGAGCACTTAGAGCAATGCTAACAAGTGCAGGGTTCACCGCAGCTGTCACGATGGTTGCAATGCAGGGTCCGTGGAAGCTGAGAGCACCATCAAGGATGCAACAGGGCGTGACATTAGTGAGCAGGGGGTTTGGGCAATGACAATGTTAGGCCTGAAATAATATAAGCCAATAATCATGTACGTCAATAATTAAAGTGCTAACCAGAGTAAACGTTGATTGAGCATTTGACCCATGCCAGGCACTGTTCTAAGCCTTTCACGTGACCCCATGAAGCAGGTCCAGGGGAGATTCCCACTTCCCAGTGAGGAACTGAAGTTCGGGAGTCTGAGTAACTTGCCAAGACCACACGGCTGGTGGGGCAGAGTCAGGATTCAAAACCGGGCAGTGGGCTCCGAGCTCCCTCCACTGCCCTGCCTGCCCCTGGGTAGGAGGTGTGCAGGAACTCAGTGCCGACTCTCAGAAAGGGCCCCTGTTTTGGTATCATGTCAGCAGCCCGTAGAAGGACAAAGCCCTGGTTTATGGCTTTTTTTTCCTTTCCTCCTGGACTGGGAGGCATCTGCCACTTTCTTATCATTTTGATGTTCTGCTTTCTTGTGTTTGAAGGGATTCTTTAGGGTCACAAATGGTGAGGAAAAGGTAGAGGAAACACCACGTGTGAGTTTCCTGTGTTGGTTTACCCCTGGCCTCAGCTGTGTGATCTCAGGCAAGTTACTTAACCTCTCTGAACTTTGTTATAAAATGAGGATAATACCAACACCTCCTTTATAAGGTCTGGGGTAGGATTAAGTGAGACAACTCAAAGTGCTTCGAACTGTGTCTGGCACTGGGATTAACCAGTGTATAAACTCTGGTCAGTCGCCTTTTGACTTTTCTTTGTTAATTTCTTCATTTATCGTCATTGGTTAGAAGGCAAGATAGTCTGCCGATAGCATCATTTACGAGTCTTTTTCTTTCCAGTCCAACTGCTACACTTATAGCTTCCCTCTGCTTCCTTGAATTTAACTAGGAATAAGCAGCTGACAAGTTGGAAGCAAAGATGGGGGTGGGCCTCGCAACACAGCTGCGGAGTCCCTATCCTCCTGCTGGAACCACTCTCAGCGGCTGCAGATCCCTTTCCAGGACGTCTGCTTCCCCTTTACCTCCAGCCTAGATCTGAAACGCGGTGATGAATTTCTGCTGCTTTCAGAAACAGTTCGTTTCTCTTGTGAATTTCACTTCCAGAAAAGAAACTCCTTCAGATCACCTGCTCCGCTCTCCTCCTTGTAAATGACAATTCAAATGCAAAATCCCATTTTTCTTTAAGGCCCAGAATAGGGTAGGGAAGATAGTTTTGCTGTCCCTGCATGCATTTCACCCTTTTTTTTCATAATATAACACTTGGGAAGGTCTTTGTGACTGTTCTTGTAGTTAAGAATGGTAACTTGAAGAATAAAGATTCTCTTTTCTGACAACGTCTTTCCCCTTCTCTCTCTCTTTCTGTCTAATATACATGTATTAAATGCATAATCTAATTATATAATCTAAATACAGATATATAAATCTATATGTGTATTCAAAGTCTAATTTTCAAGCTGAACTTCCAAACTCGATCCTCTCTGCATTCCCAGGACCAAGAACCATGCCCAATGCATGTCTCTTCAATGATTCTGTGGGTGACTTTTTTCCACACTGACATCCTACACAAAAGATCGTGCCCTCTCAAAATCCCCGAGGTTGCAGCTGAAAGAGGAGACTCAACCTTTTTTTGTTCCTTGAATATTAGAAAATATTTATTTCCCTTCATTCCTGAAAGTCTGCGTAATAATTACAAATCGAAAATAATTTCAAGACGTTGAGGAACCTCCTCCTGTTCCGTCCCGTGTATACAGGCAGCGAGATGCACGGGTCCGTCCTAGGATGCCCCTGTGTGATGGAAGACTCTGGGCAGCTACATCACAAGGACTATGGCTGGAGAGATGCTGCCTGGACCAGGAGGAAGTGAGGGAACCAGAGGGGCATCCTCAGCGTCCTGATCACCATGGTGATCTCGTTTATTGAACACTTGCCACTGGCCAGGCACTGTCCTCAGCCCTTTAGGAATTTTGTCATTTTTTTCATCCTTGCTAGAGCCCCACCTAGTTGGGACTATCGTTATCTCCGTGCTATGGAGAAGGAAACTAAAGTTCAAAGAGGTTAAGTCACTCATGCAGCCTGAAGACCTTAGGCAGACCCTGAAGCCAGGCTCCGCATCACTCCCTTCCGCTGCCCTTCAGCCTCTGACGGTAGAAGCAGAGATGCCAGAGCTTAGGAGGTGGGATAGAAAGGAAAGGGCAGCTTTACAGATCCTGCAGGAGGGTCAAAAAGCTCGCAGGGTTTGATTTATATGTGATTAACGTACCATATAACTAATCACGCTGGGACACGAAGGGGGAACCAGGCAAGTCTGGGCCACCCCTGCAGATGGAGACAGATGACCAGAGACCCTTCCAGCCTAACACCTGTGACACGGTGAGAAGAGCAGCGATCGCAGGTGGTTGTGACGGTCAGCATGATGTGTCCACTTGGCCAGGCCATTGTCTCCAGCTTTTTTTTTTGCTTTTTTTTTAACATCTTTATTGGAGTATAATTGCTTTACAGTGGTGTGTTAGTTTCTGCTTTATAACAAAGTGAATCAGTTATACATATACATATGTTCCCATATCTCTTCCCTCTTGCATCTCTCTCCCTCCCACCCTCCCTATCCCACCCCTCTAGGTGGTCACAAAGCACCAGGCTGATCTCCCTGTGCTATGCGGCTGCTTCCCACTAGCTATCTATTTTACGTTTGGTAGTGTATATATGTCCATGCCACGCTCTCACTTTGTCACAGCTTACCCTTCCCCCTCCCTGTACCCTCAAGTCCGTTCTCTAGTAGGTCTGTGTCTTTATTCCTGTCTTACCCCTAGGTTCTTCATGACATTTTTTTCCCCTTAGATTCCATATATATGTGTTAGCATACGGTATTTGTCTTTCTCTTTCTGACTTACCTCACTCTGTATGACAGACTCTAGGTCTATCCACCTCATTACAAATAGCTCAATTTCGTTTCTTTTTATGGCTGAGTAGTATTCCATTGTATATATGTGCCACATCTTCTTTATCCATTCATCCGATGATGGACACTTAGGTTTTTCAATGAAACCTGCATCCAGGTATTACTGGGAAGGTGTTTAGTAGAGGTGATTGTCATCCACATCAGTTGAGTTTAAGTAAAGGAGATTATCCTCAATAACGTGAGTGGGCCTCGTACCAAGAGGTGAAAGATCATAAGAGAACTAAGGTTTCCAGCCTGCTCTGTGGATTTCAAGTTTGCCCAGCCAGCAGCCCTCAAAATCACGTAGGCTGATACCTTGCAATAAATCTCTCTCTCTACCTCCTACTGTAGGTTCTGTTTCTCTGGTTGGCCCCTAACTAACACACTGGTCAAGAAGCTTTGGGGTCAGATGGATGGAGATTCCAGGCTTGGTTGCGCGACATCGGAGTGGGGTCATCCGCTGTACTCTGTTCAGGTGTGCAGACGTGACCCACACAAAGGCACTTAGCTACGGGGGTAAGGGAGCTGCAATCCAGCCCCCGCTACCTCACTCCTAAACCATGCTCCCTGGCCTGGGCCTGTGTCTGCCCCTTCTTCCAATTTGCAGAAGCATCCTGAAATCTCATTCCACCGAGGTGTGTGCCCTCTGCTGAGAGGGGCCATCCTTTCCTACTTCAAACAAGGGCTGGTGCCTACCTTGTAGACAGCCTTAGATAGCTTACTAAGTCTTTCTGAACGTCTGCTCCTTACCTGTGATATGGGAGCTATGTCCTCAACAGGTTATGGGGAGGGTTACATGAAAGAATTTATGCAAACAGCTTATCATGGTATCGAGCACGGGGCACCCATCAACGTTGGTATCTGTTAGTATTAGAGCATTTGTTTTTCATTGCATTAGTTAGGAGTCTCATTAGCAAGTGACAAAACTCAACTGGAGCTGGCTTAAACCAGAGAAGTTCCCTCTATCTGGGATTTTAAAGGGCGATGCTTTGACAGAGGCTGGGGCAATAAGAGCCCTGTGATTGGCGTGGACCAAATGGGATGCAGCCCTGGAGCCCTGGGGAGGAGGGCAGGTACCCAAGCAGGGCCAGGCCTCATCGGCAGGGGAGAAAATAACAGGGGTTGGACAGGCATCTGTAAGGTCTGTTTCGGTGTCTCAGAGGACAGCCAAGGCAGTGAGCTGAGGGAGACGGCATTTTGACTGCAGTGACTGCATTTTCCTCAGGGAGAACAGTAGGAAAAGCCGTCTTTTTGGTCACCCCGTGGCTCTTTGGTGAGAGCTGTTTGCTGCGGTCAGTTGGGTTTTGTGGTTGAAACCGAGTTTCACACGCTGGTACCTCCCCGGCTGCACACAGAGTTGGAGCGAGGTATCTGGGGGAACACGGGAGTCAGGCCCTGAGGATCCCACTGAGGAAGGCATGCGTTGCATCATCTTCTGGCAGGTTGAATGCATATCCACTGGGCCCAGGGAGCGGCTTAATTACCAGCCTAATAGCAGGTCCACTTACGGCTTCAGGTTTCATAGAGGAAGAAGCATCTTTGCAAAATGCTTTTGATGTGGTTTATTAAAGCTACGAGGCCACGGTGACATGTGAATTTTAAGTGCTTGGTGCAGGGTATGGAAAAAAGGCACAGGCCATACTTTGTAAAGAAGGAATGTTCAGATCCTAGATGCTAAGTTTGGAAGGATATCGGGAATATTTCCTGCTCCCTCCTTCTGCTTCCTGCCAGGTCGGGTCTCTATGCCATCCAACATGAATGGCTGTTACAAAACAAACAAACACACAAAGAGTTTCCAGAGAAAAGACTGCAGAACCACCGGAAGCTGCAGCGTTTAACATTCTTTGTAATCAGAAAGCGCTGGTATCTCCCTGAAATCGCCACAGCTGTAGTTGAAGCTTATTCCTTCCTGATTTGCTCTTAGAGGTAAAACAGATCCTCCGTTCAGATCATGGGTGTGTGCGTGTGTGCGTGTGTGTGTGTGTTGAGTGTCTGCCACGCAGCAAGCACGGGACCCCCACTTGGAGGAAAGGGGTGGGTGGGAAGATGGCATTTTGCTCTTGGGGAGATTACGGCCAGTGGGGGAGGCAGATGCCACCAAAAGGTGGCTGCCTTTTGCGTAAATTCACATTATGTGAATGTCAACTAGGTTGGTACAACAAATATTAATAGAGTTTCACTAAAACAAAATTGGAAAAAATGTCACCTACACCCCAGTTTTATTTTATTTTATTATATTATTGAAGTATAGTTGATTTACAATGTTGTGTTAGTTTCAGGTGTACAGCAAAGTGTTTCAGTTATACATACATATATAGCTATTCTTTTTCAGATTCTTTCCCCTTATAGGTTATTATAAAATATTGAGTAGAGTTCCCTGTGCTATACAGTAGGTCCCTGTTGGTTATCTATTTTATACATAGTAGCACCTACACCCCAATTTTAAAATTCAATTGAAAAAAATCAAATCATGTGAAACTCGGCAGACTAAGTCAATAGTACTGCATTTATGGCTGCAGCTCTGTCCCCTTTGAGCTAGAAATACTGACAAGGTCCTTCCTGATATGTACTTCTTTGCAAAAATTAGCCTTGAATTATGCAGCAGATTTACAAAAGGCAAGATCTTCGTGAACAAATCCTCTACGTAATATGCCTCTGCCCTATATTTCAGGACAATGTTTAAACACCGTGCTAGCCGTCTGCTGGTTCTTTTATTTATATGACAACTCTTTCCTTAAACGAAGCAGGAGCTGGCAACGACGTCCTGCGATCCACCCAATGCCTGCTTTTGTAAATAAAGTTTTATCGAAACACACCCACTCCTTGACATTTTGCAGATGGCTATTTTCCCAAGACAATAAGGGTTGAGTCATTGCAACAGACTGTCCAGACTGAAAGGTGGAAAGTATTTATTATCTGGACCTTTGGAGAAAGCCTTTGCTGCCTCTCAGAGCAGAGGGGTCATCACAGGGACACGTGATTCTATTTGCCTGTGTCTATGGGGCAGATTTTCCAGTCTTACTGCACTTTGATTGTCCCAGCTCTGTGATATATTGGAGCCCTCTGAGTGGCGGGAGGGTGACTGCTTTGATGGGGTGGTCAGGGATGGTCTCTTAAGAGGTGACATCTGTCCTGAATGTGGAAGACAAGAACAAGCCCGGCAGGCAAAGTTCTGGGCACCGAGCCCCGGAGTGCATCTTCCTGCAGTCCTTACTCAGTAAGCACGTGGCACATTCTGAGTGCCAGCCACGGTGCTAGAATGTTACGAAGTCCTGTTCCCTGTCACCATTCAGGAATTCCCAAGTGGCCTCACATAGTGGTTGGACCAGATCCCTGGGTTTGGAGTCTAGTTCTACCGCGTAAGTGCTCTGTGACCTTGGGCAAGCTGCTTCACCTCTCCGAGCCCCGGTTTTCTTAACAACAAAATAATAGTAGGACTCAGGGCAACGGTAACATGTAAAGGCGAACGGCAGTACCTGATACAAAGACACTCCATCACTTACGCGGCTTGTGCACCACACAGCCCTAGGGGTGCAGTTCACTTAGACCCCACCCTGGGCAGGCTGCGGCACTACCTACCGAGTGCTCTAATAACTAGTAGCGGCAGGAAAGAGAGGACACACGTGAAAGTTCAGGACTGTGTGACGAGTCTTCTAGAGAAGGGCTGGTAGGATAAAGGCAAGGATGATTTGTTTTGTTTTGGAAGATAGGAGAGGGGTTTCCAGAAAAGGCAACATTTCAACAGTCTTAGAAAGGTGGGTAGGAATCCCAAAGACTGAGAAAGGGGGAAGGGCATGCGAAGTGGAGGGAACAGCACACACAAAGGCACGGGGTCTCAAAGCTTTGTAGCACGTTTGGGGAGCAGAGATGCATCCCTAGGGTCAGATGCTGGCTTTCAAAAGGTCCTTCTGGCAGCAGTGTGAAGGGATTGGGGCAGAGGGTGTACAGACAGAAGGTAGAGAGGTTTAGTAGGTATCCACTCAAACAGTTTAGGTCAAAGAGGTTGAGGACATTTTCTTTTAAGGGATGCATTCAAGGGCTATTTGGAAATGCTCTCTGCCTGGTGGATAAGATGGGGGTTGGGTGAGTGGAGTTTCTGGCCTGAGTGCTGGGGAAATAACGTGCTGGCGATGGAAATGCTACCGAAAATGCTAATCGTATAGAATCTGATAGGCTGTCAAGCCGAGCTGTCCCATTGCGCAGCCCCAGATCCCATGGGAGCTTGTCCGAATTGCCCTCTCTTGAGATAGTTCGAGTACAAATGAAGACGTGCTCTAAGGGAAGAGTCACCCAGAATTTCAAAGACTTAAGCGTCTCATTAGTAGCCCTTGTACTGATGCACATTGTGCTGATAATATTTTGGATTATTGGGTTAGATAGAAGATATTATCACAATTACCTGTAATTTACCTTTGCGTTTTATTATTTTTAGTTTTTTAACTTATTTTTTGGCCTCGCCGCACAACTTGCAGGATCTCCGTTCCCCGAGCAGGGATTGAACCTGGGCCACGGCAGCGAAAGCCTGGAATCCTAACCACTAGGCCACCAGGGAGAACTCCCTACCTTTACGTTTTTAAAGTGGCAACTAGAACACGGAGAATCACATATGTGGCTCACATCACATTTCCGTCAGACTATGCTGATCTAGGTAAACGGTCCAGATGTGTTCCTAAACCCACTCCACACACATGAGTTATTTGGCCTGGGCAGTGTTTTAAAGAAAGTTTAATTGATTAGTAACTTTACAACATTGCCATATTTTCACAGAAATACTGCACTTTCAGATTCTCAAGAAATCTCCAGATCTGGGCACAGATCTGGCTGGAGACAGAGGTCACTGTCCCCATCGACAGGACCCCTGGGGTCCAGTTCTCTGTGGGCCCCGTGCTGCTGCTGTCACTTTCATTTGGGGTGTGGCCTTGGGGCCACGGGCAGGCGATGACTGACCCAGATCCAAGGCTTGGGGGAATACGTCCCAGTTCATCCAGGATGACCCCTGCTTCTAGGCTAGACAATGAGACAAGATCACTTGGGTGACAGCCCAGTCCCCAGATCTGAGCCAGTGGAGGGCTCTGCCTCAGTTTGCTGCGTGTGAAGTGGGCATACTTGTATGTACAGATGGGAGTTGGGAAGCTTAATGACTGTTTGGGAAGCTCCGCGGGGTGGCTGGCTTAGGACTTGTGGGGAGGGTTCTCGTTGAGATTCTGCTTTGGGTTCAGGCTCCAAGCTAAAGCCAGGGGAGTCATCGGGCTAATGGATACAGGCAGCTCTGCCAACACAAACAGCTGTTTTGCGGCGGCCTCGGAGGACGCTGGCCTGGCCTGACTCAGACAGGCTGAGCGGCTCCTCTAAATATCCAGGCCTTTCCCCTGTAAGGGCTGCGGGCCCAGGGCTGCCGAGTGTCGGGAAACGGATGCCCCGTTATCTTCCGACCTTCAACTCAGACGCACCGTGGCGATGGGCGTCTCAAACGCACGGAGCCACCGGGCGCTTCGCCCGAAGCAGCGTAATTCTCAGCCCGCCTCTGAGCCGACCCCCCTCACCAGCCGGGGCTCCCAGCGCTGCCACGGGACCAGACGGGTGACCTTCCTGCCCCGCGGGGCCGGCTGGTGGCGGGCTGGTGGTGGGTTTGGACTTGGGGGCTGACAAGGCCAGCAGGAGACCCGGCCGTGGAAGAGGGAGGGACCCACGGACACAGGGAGGTTGGTTGGTGAACAAGCTGTGAGGTCGTCCTGTCTCTCCGCAGGGCCCTAAGGCCCCGGGGGCTGTGCTCTGCTGGTCCCTGTACCCAGATCAAAGGAGAAGGCAGGACCCTGGACCTCAGGCTGGCGTTGTCGAAGGACCTCAATAAGGAGGTTACTGCCCGGGTCCCCATTAAGTCACCTATGGGGGAAGGGGCACAGTGATGGTGCCACGGAGGCGGCCGCACTTAATTAAAAAGCCTCACGGGCGCGAGCCGCGGCTAACAGCGCGGACCCCAGAGACGGGCATGGGACGCTAAGGCTGCTGCCGCCGCCACCAAGAAGCCTGTGTGCGAGCACAGGTCACTCTCCACCACCTCCTCCCGGGAGCCTGTGCAGCCCGCCACTGCCAGGTTCCCGGGATCCAGGGACAACTTCCCCGGGAGAACTCACGGCGCGCCTCAGGCTGGTGCAAAGTCACGCCGGCCTCTGCCGCCGCAGGCCCGCCCCGCAAGCCGTGCCCCTCCCTCCCCCGGCCTGAGTGAGCCAGAGCCCCCAATCAGCGGCTCCTTTAACCCCCTCCTCTCTGAGCGAAGAACAGACGCCCTCCGGTGACCTACACGCAGAGGCGGGGCCAAATCCAAAGCTGAGCCCCAGGAGCTGTGAGAACAACGAAGAGGAAGGGAAATCTCTCCCAGCAGCCTCAGGAGCAGCGGATTAAAGCTCCACAGTCAACTTGATGCACCTGCATCTGTGGAATACCTGAATAGACAACGAATCATCCCAAACTGAGGAGGTGGACGTTGAGAGCAAAGATATATATATATTTCTCCCTTTTCCTCTTTTTGTGAGTGTGTATGTGCATGCTTCTGTGTGTGATTTTGTCTGTATAACTTTGCTTTTACCATTTGTCCTAGGGTTCTGTCGTCTGTATTTGTTTGTTTTGTTTTTTACTTTAAAATTTTTTTTCTTAATAATTATTTTGTATTTTAATTACTTTATTTTATTTTATTTTATTTTATTTTACCTTCTTTCTTTCTTTCTACTTTTTCTCGCTTTTATTCTGAGCTGTGTGGATGAAAGGCTCTTGGTGCTGCAGCCAGGAGTCAGTGCTGTGCCGCTGAGGTGAGAGAGCCAACTTCAGGACACTGGTCCACAAGAGACCTCCCAGCTCCACGTAATATCAAACGGCGAAAATCTCCCAGAGATCTCCTTCTCAACGCCAAGACCCAGCTCCACTCAACGACCAGCAAGCTCCAGTGCTGGAGGCCCCATGTCAAAAAACCAGCGAGACAGGAACACAACTGCATCCATTAGCACAGAGGCTGCCTAAAATAATAATAAGTCCACAGACACCCCAAAACACACCACCAGACGTGGACCTGCCCACCAGAAAGACAAGATCCAGCCCCATCCACCTGAACAGAGGCACTAGTCCCCTCTACCAGGAAGCCTACACAACCCACTGAACCAACCTTAGCCACTGGGAGCAGACACCAAAAACAACAGGAACTACGAACCTGCAGCCTACAAAAAGGAGACCCCAAACACAGTAATTTAAGCAAAATGAGAAGACAGAAAAACACACAGCAGATGAAGGAGCAAGATAAAACCCCACCAGACCTAACAAATGAAGAGGAAATAGGCAGTCTACCTGAAAAAGAATTCAGAATAATGGTACTAAAGATGATACAGAATCTTGGAAATAGAATAGACAAAATGCAAGAAACAATTAACAAGGACCTAGAAGAACTAAAGATGAAACAAACAACGATAAACAACACAATAAATGAAATTAAAAATACTCTAGAAGGGATCAATAGCAGAATAACTGAGGCAGAAGAACGGGTAAGTGACCTGGAAGATAAAATAGTGGAAATAACTACTGCAGAGCAGAATAAAGAAAAAAGAATGAAAAGAACTGAGGACAGTCTGAGACCTCTGGGACAACATTAGACGCACCAACATTTGAATTATAGGGGTCCCAGAAGAAGAAGAGAAAAAGAAAGGGACTGAGAAAGTATTTGAAGAGATTATAGTTGAAAACTTCCCTAATATGAGAAAGGAAATAGTTAATCAAGTCCAGGAAGCACAGAGAGTCCCATACAGGATAAATCCAAGGAGAAACACACCAAGACACATATTAATCAAACTGTCAAAAATTAAATACAAAGAAAAACTATTAAAAGCAGCAAGGGAAAAACAACAAATAACACACAAGGGAATCCCCATAAGGTTAACAGCTGATCTTTCAGCAGAAGCTCTACAAGCCAGAAGGGAATGGCAGGACATATTTAAAGTGATGAAAGAGAAAAACCTACAACCAAGATTACTCTACCCAGCAAAGATCTCATTCAGATTTGATGGAGAAATTAAAAACTTTACAGACAAGCAAAAGCTAAGAGAATTGAGCACCACCAAACCAGCTTTACAACAAAGGCTAAAGGAACTTCTCTAGGCAGGAAACACAAGAGAAGGAAAAGACCTACAATAACAAACCCAAAACAATTAAGAAAATGGCAATAGGAACATACATATCAATAATTACCTTAAATGTAAATGGATTAAATGCTCCAACCAAAAGACATAGACTGGGTGAATGGATACAAAAACAAGACCCGTATATATGCTGTCTACAAGAGACCCACTTCAGACCTAGGGACACATACAGACTGCAAGTGAGGGGATGGAAAAAGATATTCCATGCAAATGGAAATCAAAAGAAAGCTGGAGTAACAATTCTCATATCAGACAAAATCGACTATAAAATAAAGAATATTACAAGAGACAAGGACACTACATAATGATCAAGGGATCAATCCAGGAAGAAGATATAACAATTGTAAATATTTATGCACCCAACATAGGAGCACCTCAATACATAAGGCAAATGCTAACAGCCATAAAAGGGGAAATCCACAGTAACACAATCATAGTAGGGAACTTTAACACCCCACTTTCACCAATGGACAGATCATCCAAAATGAAAATAAATAAGGAAACACAAGCTTTAAATGACACATTAAACAAGATGGATTTAATTGATTTTATGGGACATTCCATCCAAAAACAACAGAATACACATTCTTCTCAAGTACTCATGGAACATTCTCCAGGATAGATCATATCTTGGGCCACAAATCAAGCCTTGGTAAATTTAAGAAAATTGAAATCGTATCAAGTATCTTTTCGGACCACAATGCTATGAGACTAGATATCAATTACAGGCAAAAATCTGGAAAAAATACAAACACATGGAGGCTAAACAATACACTATGTAATAACCAAGAGATCACTGAAGAAATCAAAGAGGAAATCAAAAAATACATAGAAACAAATGACAATGAAAACACAACGACCTAAAACCTATGGGATGCAGCAAAAGCAGTTCTAAGAGGGAAGTATATAGCAATACAATCCTACCTTATGAAACAAGAAACATCTCAAATAAACAACCTAACCTTACACCTAAAGCAATTAGAGAAAGAAGAACAAAAAAACCCCAAAGTTAGCAGAAGGAAAGAAGGCATAAAGATTAGATCAGAAATAAATGAAAAAGAAATGAAAGCAAAGATCAATAAAAGTAAAAGCTGGTTCTTTCAGAAGATAAACAAAATTGATAAACCATTAGCCAGACTCATCAAGAAAAAAAGGGAGAAGACTCAAATCAATAGAATTAGCAATGCAAAAGGAGAAGTAACAACTGACACTGCAGAAATACAAAGGATCATGAGAGATTACTACAAGCAACTCTATGCCAAAAAAAAGGAAAACCTGGAAGAAATGGACAAATTCTTAGAAATGCACAACCTTCCGAGACTGAGCCAGGAAAAAATAGAAAAAATGAACAGACCAGTCACAAGGACTGATATTGAAACTGTGATTAAAAATCTTCCAACAAACAAAAGCCTAGGACCAGATGGCTTCACAGGCGAAGTCTATCAAACATTTACAGAAGAGCTAACACCTATCCTTCTCAAACTCTTCCAAAATATAGCAGAGGGAGAAACACTCCCAAACACATTCTACAAGGCCACTATCACCCTGATACCAAAACCAGACAAAGATGTCACAAAGAAAGGTAACTACAGGCCAATATCACTGAGGAACATAGATGCAAAAATCCTCAACAAAATACCAGCAAACAGAATCCAACAGCACATTAAAAAGATCATACACCATGATCAAGTGGGGTTTATCCCAGGAATGCAAGGCTTCTTCAATATATGCAAATCAATCAATGTGATACACTATATTAACAAATTGAAGGAGAAAAACCATATGATCATCTCAATAGATGCAGAGAAAGCTTTCAACAAAATTCAACATCCATTTATGATAAAAACCCTCCAGAAAGTAGGCATAGGGGGAACATTCCTCAACATAATAAAGGCCATATATGATAAACCCACAGCCAACATCATTCTCAATGGTGAAAAACTGAAACCATTTCCACTAAGATCAGGAAAAAGACAAGGTTGGCCACTCTCACCACAATTATTCAACATAGTTTTGGAAGTTTTAGCCACAGCAATCAGAGATGAAAAGGAAATAAAAGGAATCCAAATTGGAAAAGAAGAAGTAAGGCTGTCACTGTTTGCAGATGACATGATGCTGTACATAGAGAATCCTAAAGATGCTACCAGAAAACTACTAGAGCTAATCAATGAATCTGGTAAAGTAGCAGGATACAAAATTAAAGCACAGAAATCTCTGGCATTCCTATATACTAATGATGAAAAATCTGAAAGGGAAATTAAGAAAACACTCCCATTTACAATTGCAACAAAAAGAATAAAATATCTAGGAATAAACCTACCTAAGGAGACAAAAGACCTGTATGCAGAAAATTATAAGACACAGATGAAAGAAATTAAAGATGATACAAATAGAGGGAGAGATATACCATGTTCTTGGATTGGAAGAATCAACATTGTGAAAATGACTATACTACCCAAAGCAATCTACAGATTCAATGAAATCCCTATCAAATTACCACTGACATTTTTCACAGAACCAGAACAAAAAATTTCACAATTTGTATGGAAACACAAAAGACTCCGAACAGCTAAAGCAATCTTGAGGAAGAAAAACGGAGCTGGAGGAATCAGGCTCCCAGACTTCAGACTATACTACAAAGCTACAGTAATCAAGAGAGTGTGGTACTGGCACAAAAACAGAAATATAGATCAATGGAACAGGATATAAAGCCCAGAGATAAACCCACGCACATATGGTGACCCAGCAATCCCACTACTGGGCATATACCCTGAGAAAACCATAATTCAAAAAGAGTCATGTACCACAATGTTCATTGCAGCTCTATTTACAATAGCCAGGACATGGAAGCAACCTGAATGTCCATCAACAGAGGAATGGATAAAGAAGATGTGGCACATACATACAATGGAATATTACTCAGCCATAAAAAGAAACGAAATTGAGTTATTTGTAGTGAGGTGGATGGACCTAGAGTCTGTCATACAGAGTGAGGTAGGTCAGAAAGAGAAAAACAAATACCTTATGCTAACACACATATATGGAATCTGAATTTTTTTAAAAAATGGTTCTTAAGAACATAGGGGCAGGACAGGAATAAAGTCGCAGACATAGAGAATGGACTTGAGGATATGGGGAGGGGGAAGCGTAAGCTGGGACGAAGTGAGAGAGTGGCATGGACATATATACACTACCAAACGTAAAATAGATAGCTAGTGGGAAGCAGCTGCATAGCACAGGGAGATATGCTCGGTGGTTTGTGACCACCTAGAGGGATGGGATAGGGAGGGTGGGAGGGAGGGAGACGCAAGAGGGAAGAGATATGGGAACATATGTATATGTATAACTGCTTCACTTTGTTATAAAGCAGAAACTAACACACAATTGTAAAGCAATTATACTCCAAAAAAGATGTTAAAAAAAAACAAACATAAAACAAAAAAACAAAACCAAAAAAATGTCTGTCCTCAGACACAAGCACGGAGACGTTGCTGTGACATCGGTGACACCGCTGCACCCGGTCCTGCCAGCCTTGGCTGACTGTCCCCTCCCCCTCATCTCTCCTCCAATCAGGGTCACGCTGTTGAGTGTGGCCAGCGCTGTCCTGTTCTCTCTGACTCGGACCTCTGAAGACGTTGCCTACTTGGAGACAAGAATTTCCTTTCTCTCTCAGTTTTTTTTCCCCTTTCTGTGGTGCCCAGGCCAGAGCTTGGATGGATGGACAGATGGTGTGAAGAACTCTTGGCCAGCTCTATGTGGAAATCATCCTCAGTTTTGATAATATCAACACTGCCCCAGCACTTCCTTTGTGTTTTTACATCCTCTAATCCTCGCCACCAGTGCCAGAGGTAGATCAGACATTACTATCCCCATTTTACAGCCCTGAAAACTGAGGCCGGGGAGTTTAAGCAATCTGCTCGAGGTCACCGAGAGCCACGGGGCAGAGCCTGTGCCCACTGCCTCAGAGCCTGTGACCTTCATCATTCATGTGGTGCTGGGGGGGAGGGAAGAGCCCTCGAAGGGGCTAGTCGGAGTGTGACTTCTGAGCTGTTACAGGTTAAGAAGAAGAACACGGACAGTTTGCATGATGTAGCTGTGGAAGCCGATGACCCCCTCTGTGTGGCTGAGAACCCACGGCAGCAGGGGCGCCCTGAATGGCTTGGTCCACCTCTGGGACTCAGGGCTTTGGGCCCTCATTGGTCCACTGGGTCCACAAGTGCCACAGCAAAGACATAGATACAACCCTCCCCCTGTCACTCAACCACTGTGTCCTCGGCCTCGCCTGCCCGGTGGTGCTGATGTCACAGGAAGGAGGGGCGGTAGGCAGAGCCGTGGGGTGACAGGATGAGGTTCTGATGATGTTGGCAGGAATCCAGACCACGGGTGGCCTTGGCCGTGCCCTTGGGAGGGGGCCGGGCGTCACTAACAGAGCTATCATGAAACCGGTCCCAACCACGCTGTCCTCTGAAATTTGATCCTTCCCAGAAATCCCTTTTACAAAACTGTCTTAAAAATAATAATAAAAGCTTACTTTCTGATCACAGAATGAGCACATGTTCGTAGATAAAGTGTGTATAACATAAAACACAGGCAAAAAGATTAAAGTCAAAACCGGAATCCACCCCCAGAGACCCCCGTGCTTTTGCTGTTTCATGCAGAGCCTTCCAGTCCTTTTTGGTGTGGGGTGTTGTTTTTGGAAAGGCTACCTACCGCAATTATGTGTGATTCTGTAAGCGCAATCGTACTGTACCTACCTTTTCATAACCTGCTTTATTGCTCACTCAATAAGATACCACGAGAATCTTTCCCTATCATGAAATATCCCTTTAAAAGATCACTGTGATGGCCAGTCCACACTCCACTGTGTCACAATGTTTCATGAATTCCCCCAGTATTGGACGTTAAGATCATTTCCAGTTTTTTACTTCTCAATGTAACATTTTATCTTCAGTATCATATTTACACCATTTTAGAAAACTCAACCTAGCTGTGGTTTTGTTCTCCCTGAAACGCTTGGTGATTGGGTTTCCGGGCCAACGGGAGGTTGACTTTTGGCTTCTGGTGTGGGGTGCACACGAGGCAAGCTTGGTTCTGGTTTCTGTTCCCCGTGCAGAGTGCAAGCTGGCTGTTCATCCAGTTTTGGGGCTGTGCTGAGAATGTGGGAGGGCTCGAGCCCCACGCCACCCCAGTCCCCTATCTGGATGGACAGGTTTCCGGGGGTGAGATGAGGTAACGCCAGAGTGGTGGAGACGCTGACCCTAGGGCACAGAGCTAAGTGATACCCGGAGCCCCAAGGCAGCTACCCCCGGGGCTGGGAGTCGGCCCCTCAAAAACACCTCCATCTCCCTTTGACAGTGAGGAGGGCCTCTGTTGTATTCTTTGCAACCCAGAATCTGCACATCAGCCTTTCTGACCTGCCCCTCTTGCCTGTGTTTGGAGAGTTTTCAACATTCCGTGGGCTCAACCCCCAGCCCTTTCCTCGGGCTGTATACACTCAATTTGCAAAATATCTCTTTTCCTTTCCATCTTAACCTAATGCTTTTCACTTTTTAATCTCTGGCTTGGAGGGAAAAATGGTCTGTCCTGAGCCACTTCATGTTTTTCTGTTTCAATCCACCACCTGGAAAATGCACCTCAAAGTTTTGGAATGAAAATTTATCTCCTAAGACTCCTTCTGTCTCTTACGAGGACGACAAAGGCATTTTATGGCCCTGAGTTTACCATAAACACAACTGGAAACAATATGACAGTCCCTGGGACCCCGCGGGAGGGTCTGTGGAATATGCAGGGACAGATGCTTTTCCTCTTGGATTGCTTTTGAGAGCTAAGTGTTGTTGCATGCCTACTTCTGCGAGGGCCCCTCTTAAAAGGATTATGAGACGGCATTTTGCTGGAAACTTCTCTTTCTGTAGCGACCCATTAGCCTGGGCTGGGTTAGGTGTGGCAGGAGGGCTCAGGAGAAGAGGCAGTGGAGAAATTTCTGGGTGGTCTGCAAAGCTAGGATAGGGCTGGGGTACCGCTGGGATCTCCTAGGGGTCACCATCCCATCCATCCCCTTGCAGGGAAAAATTTCTCAGGCAGGAGGACAGAGTTCTTGGCAAGAGGGCGTGCTTGATGGTAGATGTCCTGCCTTCCTGGGTCCCGCTCAAGATTGGGGTCCCCCTTGTGCCCCACGCCTGCGACTCAGGTCAACAGAAGTTGAGGTGGTTGAGGGACATCCCCGGCGCTCCAGTGGTTGGGACTCCGCGCTTCCACGGCAGGGGGCGCAGGTTCCATCCCTGGTCGGGGAACTAGGATCCCGCATGCCACGCGGCGTGGCCAAAACAATAAAGAAGTTGAAGTGGTTGACACTTTGCTGGTTTTAAAGCACAGGCAACGGAGATCCAAAGACGCGGCCGCCCAGTCTGTTCCACTGATCACTAGCTCTGTGACCTTGGGCAGGGTGGTGACCTCTCTGAGCCTCTAACTTCTCATCTGAAAAACGCAGCATGTGATGGTCAGGTTTATGTGTCTACTCGGTGAGGCAGTTTCATCAAACCCTAATCTCGCGGTGTTGCCGTGAAGGTATTTCATGGCTGTTGTTAGCATCCACAATCGGGTGACTTTAAGTTCGGGAAATTATCCTTCGGGGTGTGGGTGGTCCTTATCCAATTAGCTGACAGCCTTAAGAGCAAACACTGAGGTTTCCTGAGGAAGAAATCCTGCTTCAAGGCTGTAACATATAAAGACGCAGACGTAGAGAATGGACTTGGGGACACGGGGAGGGGGAAGGGTAAGCTGGGACGAAGTGAGACAGTGGCATGGACATATATACACTACCAAATATAAAATAGATAGCTGGTGGGAAGCAGCCGCATAGCACAGGGAGATCAGCTCGGTGCTTTGTGACCACCTAGAGGGGTGGGATAAGGGAGGGCAGGAGGCTGTCCCCACATGAAACACGCACTGAGAATGCGGACGTCAGAGCTGGGCGGGGAGGCAGTGCCATGTGATCCCCAGGCCCGTTCCCCTTCCTCTCGGGATGCAGAATGGGACCTTTCTTGGTCCCCTTGTAGTTGAACGTGGCCACGTGACCCAGTGTGGCCAGTGGCATTGGAAGGAGGTGGCGTCATGTTTCCAGGGTGGCCCCTGCAAACTCTCTGCTGGATGTCGCCTCTCTTTCTTTATCTGTGAGCCAGGCCTGGAGGACCCAGCGGGGGCCTCAGAGCCCCAGGGGACGGCAGAGCCGCTGGGTGGAAGGAACAGACCCTCCCCCCCCCACACACACTCACACTGACACACACAAACATGCATATGCACACATCACACATGTGTGCGTGTGTACACGTGCACGCATGCACGCCCACACACATATACATGCACATATTCACACACATGCACACAGCACACATGGACACGTGCGTGCACGCTCACACATACATGCCCATGCACACCTGCACACACACACACCCCTGCCACCCCAGCCCGTCCCCCATCAGCCCTCGATGTGAGTGTGTTCAGCCCTGGGGTTGCCGGTGGGCCACAGCTCTGCCTGCCCTGACCAATGTCTGCCGTTGCCACGGGGACGGCTGGGCCTGGGCAGGCACAGGCCTCAGACGTCCACACGGGAGGGGCCTGCCTTGCTGAGCTGTTTTCCCCGGATCGCCGGTGGTTTAATGGCCTGAGGCAGCGGGAGCTGAGCTGCGTGGATTCTGCCCGGGCCCCGCTTCGTCTTGTTCTTCCCCCATCTTTCAAGTCCAAGTTGAAGTCTTATCTTGTTCATCAGGTTTATTTTTTTTACTCTTCACAGGATCTCTTTTAATGTATTTAAAGGGCAACTGTGCACTTTGTACCTGGGCCTCGTGGAGAACCCATCTCCCAGGGGCGCCCAGTTGGGGGAGCGGCCAGTGGAGTCGAATCCCAGATGAAGGGCCTGTGGGTGTCAGGGGTCTGGAGGCCAGACATCTGAAACCGAGGTGTCAGAAGGGCTGGCTCCTCGTGGAGCCTCTGTTCCTTGTTTCCCCAACTCCTGGGGTGGCCGGCGGTCCTTGGCGTTCCTGGACTGGTAGAATCTTCATCCCGGTCTCTACCTTTGTCATCACGTGTCTCTGTTTGTCCTCTTCTTTAAGGACACCCATCATTGAATGGAGGGCCCACCCTGATCCAGTGTGATCTCATTCGGTCCTTACCTTCATGACGTCTGCAGAGACCCTTGTTCCAAATGAGGTCACCTTCTGGGGTGAACATGCATTTGGGGAGACACCGTTCAACCCACTACCAAGAGTATCTGGGGTTTGCGGGGCAGAGGCTCGTTGGGTCAGGGATGCTGTGGTCCAAGACCTGCGGGTCTTGCCTTCACGCAGACGCCTGGCTTCAAATTCCATCCCTGCCCCACAGGATCCTGCAGCTTCCCAACAGGGCATGTCAGCGCCCAGAGAGCAGCAGGGGCAGGGAGCCACCACCCGCGTGGGCCGCAGGGACAGCAGGAGAGACGGTGTCGCCTGACCTGGGAAGCCAGCCGGATCTAAACCGGAGGCCGGGGCTTGCACAGCAGGAGAGGGACCCAGGAGGAGGGACCCTCAGTGGGGGCTGGAGCCACGGAGGAAAAGCCACATGTACCAGAGCAGAGGGAGAGGGGGCGAGACACTGCCTCCTCCGGCCGTGCTCCCCGCTTCTGCCTACCTTGGTCAGCCTCCCTCTGTTTGAATCCACCCTAAGCCAGATGGCAAGGGAGCCCGGACGTGAAGCTTGCTTTGATGCCCAGCAGGGTGGAGAGGGTGCAGATGAGATCTGAGAACAAACATCCTCCTCCACTTTTGTTTGGGAGGGTCCTGAAAAGGCTTTAGAATCCCCTCCCCGCATAAGATGGACAGTCCAGGAAGGTGCAGGGAAGACGTGCCATTGAATTTGATGCTTTTCGTCCCTTTCTTTTGCTCACTTTATCTAGATGTCTCTCTGGGGAGCCCAAAGTTCTGTGCAGGTATCACCTCATTTCATCCTCCAAAGGGTCCCGTGATGTTGGCATTCTTGTGATGCCTGTTTTGCAGATGGAGAAGCTGAGGCCACGGCCGTCCTGTTGGGATTTAAATACACGTGGTCTAGCTGCAGAGCCCTCCTGGCTGCTTTTCTGGGGTCGCCCTCACCGGCACGTGTGCGACGGTCAGGCACTGCTGGCCCTGGCGGAGCTCTGGGGGTGGGGCTGGAGGAGCTCTGCTGCCGTCAGTCACAGCATTGCTTACGTTGCTGCACCTGGCAGGGGGAGACGCTCCCACGTGAGCGCGTCTGTGGGCAAAAATGCAGGCACGGGAGTTAACAACAAGGCCCCTCGGGAGCGGGGCGGAGCGTGGTGTGCAGAGTGCCGAGGGGATTGTCTCTGATTCTGGCAGCAGGCCTAGGGGAAGGAGTAGCAGAAGAAAACAGACTTCTGAGCCAGCCAACTGGCTTCCAGCCGTGGTTTGCTCCACTTCTGAGCTGTGTGGCCTTAGGCAAATGGCAGCCTCTCTGAGCCTTCACGAGCTAATCTATCAATCTATCATCATAGTGTTTTATAGGCTGTTCGAAGACCTAAATATGAGACCAGAGCCACAGAGCTTGGAGCAGGGCGTGACCCTTCAGATTCTGAGCTTGGATTTTCCCTTTTCCGTGCACAGGCCTTTCAGCGTCTGGGAAACGGTCAGCACACAGGTTCTCGGTCAAGTCGTTCTTTGGGGTCGTGTGTGTCTTGACTCCTCGGCCAATGACCAGGTATTTTAAACACTTGCTATGTTTTTTTCGCCCTGGCTCTTTTTACCGATGTCCCAGGCAATGCCTGCAGCCAACGTCAGTCAGCGAACAGACAACTGTCCAGCAGGTCTCTGGGGCGAAAATGCTGGCGTGGTGATATTTCCAGGGTACTCATTAGCTTTCTCTTTCCAATCGTTCAGAATACTTGTGTTGTCTTGAATGCCTGCGGATCCAATAGAAAGACATTTTATCCTATTACGGGGAGTCTCTACTGTTGTTGGCCCCATCTTACAGGTGAGAAAGGCACAGATACATTAAGTTGTGGGTGTGCACAGACCCAGCTGATTAGTGACAGAATCGGGATTTGAATCCCAAGAGCCTGGCTTTACATTCTTCTGACTGAAATTATTGTTGAAATAATTGGAGCGTCATAAAAAATAACACAGAGATAGCCTGCATATCTTTACCCAGTCTCCTCCATAATGATAACATCTGACAAAACTACAGCACAATATCATGACCAGGATGTGGACATGGGTCTGGCTTCACTTTTAACCCAAACACTGTTACCACCCAGGTTGATATGCTGTTTTCTCCGGGAAGATGCCTTTAATCCAACGCTGAATCTGAGATCAATCTGTCCACTTTTAGTGACGTTTAAGGCTATTTCATGGTGCCTACGACTACTTTAAAACACCTGGAATGGGGTGGAGCGTGTCACTGCAAAGATACCTTGACTGACTAGCCTATCGGAGTCTCACCCATTCACCGTCTGTGGCAGACTGTATGTCACAAAATGGCTGCAACGTCACCGTCCATCTCACATGCTCTTCTCACAGTGTGACGTTGACCCCAACTCTCACATCAGGAGGAGAAATCTATGTTCCTTCCCCTAGAATTTGAGCAGGCTGGTGACTACAGAAGTGATGCTACCAGACTTCTGAGAATAAGTCACATAAGGTGACACTACTTCTTCCTGGTTCTTTTGAAGACGCTGCCATGCTGTGAAGAAGACCAAGCTACCCATGTGTTAAGACCACGTGGAGAGGCCCATGTAGGTGTTGTGTCCGGCAACCCAGCCAAGTCCCAACCGACGGAAAGCAAATGCCAAGTACATGAGTGAAGAGACCTCCAGGTGACTCCAGGCTCCAGCCATTGAGTCACCCCCAAACTTGAGTCTTCAAAGCTGAGACCTCAGATGCTGCAGAGAAAAGACAAGCCATCCGTGTTGTGCCCTATCCAAATTCTTAACCCACAGACTCATGGGTATAGTCACACGGTTGTCTTCCGCTGTTAAGTTTCAAGTGGTTTCTTATCTAGCAATAGTAACCAGCACTCCATCCAGCGAACACTTCCTGAGCACCTACAGTGTGCCAGGGATGATGTTCGGTGCAGGGGGTGTGCTGGTGAGGAAAACCAGGCAGGAGTCACACCCTCATGGCACCTGTGTTCTAGCAAACGCAGAAGATGAAAGGTAATCAGAGTTTTGCTAGTCTTCATGCCAGGATTTGTTTTTGTTTCTGTTTTATTTTATTTTTAAAAGAGGAGAAAACTTGGACTCAATCTTCTCTGGGCTTTGATGCTCTTGCCAAATGAATTAGCCCAAAATATTTTGGTCTGGCTGTGCCAGTTGAGGGCAGCCGAAGCAGAATTAGCTGCGACTCGCTCTCTGTTGCTGCCCTGAAGGACTGACGTCCTGGGGTGAATGTACTTTGGCCTTCAGTTCTGCAGTGTCGGACCTTGAAGGTGGGGTTGGTATCACAGAGATCTGTGGGAAAGAGAGGCCTGGGCCCTGGGCTCTATGTCCCCATGGGGTCTCCACATTTGGAGCCATCGCTGAGCATCTGATAAGGTACCAGGGTAGCTGGGAGAGGATAAATGCCCACTCACAGGAAAGAAGAATTTCGCCTGGGCAATAGACATGGAGCCCAACCACGGTGGGCAGGTGCTAAGGGCTGGCAAGGAAGCCTAGCTTGTTTGGAAGCTTCAACTGGGATACCCTTCTCTCTGGCTCATCAGAAGTCCTGCCCACAATGTTCCCAGGGCTTTTCCGGAAGCCAGTTTGGGATGGTGGTGGGCGGATGGAAAAAGCCTTATTTCCCTGGTTTAAGGCCAAGACTCCAGTTTGAAAACAAACACGAGTGAATATTCCTAGTCCCAGCATGACAGAAGACAACCAGAAGGGATTCCAGGAGGGCAGCTGCAGGATGGGAAACTGTAGAGAAACTGGAAAAGACCCAAGGTTAAGTGCCCGTGACCAGACCCAGAGGTAAACTTTCACATGGGAATAAAGCATCCATGACAGTGTCCTCGTCTCTTGCTGGAGGGACCGGGAAGGGTGGATCTGAGGGTTCACTGAAAGGATGGTTTCTGCAAACGGTGCCCCCGTATCCCCCAAACACTGTTTCATGGAAGGGGCCACAGTGCTGAACCAGCTGGTTTTCTAGTAAACCAGTGAATGCCCAGTATTCCTGTAGTAGACATTGTTTTGTCACCCAGCATCCATTTCTCCATCTTTGGGTAACAGTCTCCGAAATTTTGAGGAACCTCTCTCCGTATTTACAACCTCCATCATTCGCTGTCCGCTGGGATGCTTGTGGGTATCACACCTGGCCAATCAGAGCACTGTATCTCTTTGGCCGTTTGATTGGTTCAGGGATAGTCATGTGACCCAATCCTGGCCAATAACCATCAAGCTGAGAACTTCTGTTCACACAGGTGAGAGAGAGAATGTTTTGTTTCCACCGGTCTTGAAGCAGAGAGGTTGTCAGCTGGGGACTCTAAATTAGGGATGCTGTGGGGAAACAACACGCTGAGAGTGAGGACGTGTGGAAGAGGGCAGGGCTGGGAGATTTGCTTATTCATTTACTTATTGGAGTAGAGTTGATTGACAGTGCTGTGTGAGTTTCAGGTGTACAGCAAAGTGATTCAGTTACGCATATACGTATATATTTTTTCAGATTCTTTTCCCTTATAGATTATTACAAAATATTTTTCCTGTACTATACAGTAGGTTCTTGCTGATTATCCGTTTTATATACATTAGTGTATATATGTTAATCCTAACGTCCTAACTTATCCCTTCCCTGCACCTTTCCCTTTTGGTAACCATACGTTTGTTTTCTACATCTATGAGTCTGTTTCTGGTTTGTAAATAAGTTCATTTGTATCATTTGTTTTTATATTCCACATATAAGTGATATCATATGATATTTGTCTTTCTCTGTCCGACGTACTTCACTTAGTATGATCATCTCTAGGTCCATCCATATGTTGCTGCAAATGGCATTCTTTCATTCCTTTTTATGGCTGAGTAATATTCCATTGTAGAAATATACCACCAAATCTTCTTGATGATAGTATTTAAATCTAACCATGCCTCAGACTCTTAACTTTCCATTTAAGTGAGTCAATACACTCCTTTTTTTTGTTTCTTAAGCCATTTTGAGTTGGGTCTCAGGGGCTCATAAATGAAAAAGTCCTGGCTAAAACCTACCCCATCTCAAAAATAATAGAATATACCTTCCAAAAGAAGGTGCATCTTGCCACAGAACAGAAGAAAGAGGTGTGAGTTAGAATTCCTGGAAAAGATTCTATGGCTGCCCTGACAAATTATCACAAATTTAGTGGCTTAAAACAACCCCAATTTTTATTCTTTTATAGCTCTGAAGTTCAGAAGTCCAAAATGCGTTTCACTGGACTAAAATCAAGGTGTCGGTAGAGTTGTGTTCCTTCTGGACGTTCTAAGGGGAGAATCCATTCCTTCCCTTTTCCAGCTCCTAGAGACTCCCACATTCCTTGGCGCACAGCCCCTTCCTCCATCTTCAAAGTCATTGATGTCTCACCTCTCTGACACTTCTTCTGTCATCACGTCTCTGTGATCACAGCTGGGAAAGGTTCTTCATTTTTAAGTATCTATATGATTAGATTGGACCCACCTGAATAGTCCAGGACAATTTCCCCTCAAGATCCTTAACTTTAATCACATCTGCTGAGTCCCTCTTACCCTGGAAGGTAACACAGCCACCACTTCCAAGGTTTAGGATGCGGACATCTTTCCGGAGTGTGGGGCGGGGAGGACATTGTTCTGCCTAACACAATTAGTATTCAAGCATTTATTATGCACCGATTGTATACTGCGCTCTTTGGGGAGGACTAAAGGGGTTATGAAAAAGTAACAAAATCAAATCGAATCAAGAAAGCTTGGAGAAACCACAGGTTCAGATGTCCCACGACTGAAGGTCTGATGTGTTTAGAACTCTAAAAACTGAACTGCTTCCCCTGTACTTATGCGCAACCCTGGGGCTCCTTGCTGACAGCCAAAACAAGAGTCACTTTTCTCCTTTGATTTTTCGAAAGACACATGCAAAATAACACAGAGAGACTGGAGGAATCCTTCCTAGGCTGAGTTTTAGAGCCTTCTCTTGGGTGAAGCTTTCTTGTCATCAACTTCAATCAGCACCTTTTTCTCCCTGTCTGGCTGGCCAAGCCCTGCACATGGTTTCCTGGTATGGCTGTGAGATACATGTGGGCAGGAGTGGCAAGCCCCGGGAGGGAGCCGCCTGAGGCGTCAGGGAGGGCCTGGGAGGTGTGTAGGTGCGGCAGACGCGCCTCCCCTGTGTTGCAGCTGTGCTAAGGGCAGGCTGGTCTTGCTGAATCACCTCACCCCTGCTTGTACCCAGCTAGTTGCAAGCCACACAAAACCCAGCTACCCAGTGACTCCTGCCTTGGGGCAAGTCCCTGTCTCAGTCCCACTTGGAGTAAAGCCCACACCGTCTATCGTGGTCTCCAACGCCCTCCCGCCCCAGTCTGGCCTCCCCACCTCTTAAGCTCTTCTAGCTGCTCACCCCATCTCCCCACATGCCACCCCTCACAGGCCTGTCCTCTGTCCCTTGAGAACCTGAGCTCCATTCTACCCTACAGCCTTTGCACATGCTGTTCCCTTCAACCCAAATGCTCTTCCCCCAGAGAATCACTTCCGGTTCGTCATTCAGATCAATCATATTTCCATGCTTTATCTAGGTCTTTCTGTCTCTTTCAGGCTGCACCACATGGCTTGTGGGACCTGAGTTCCCCAGCCAGAGATTGAACCCGGACCACGCCAGTGAGAATGTGGAGTCCTAACCACTGGACCGCCAGGGAACTCCCTCTAGGTCTTTCTCTAAAATGGGGGTCACTACTCCCAACTACCCTATTGATGTTTTACTTGCTATATTTCCGCCTCTTCCCCACCCCACCTCCTGTCGCAGGGTCACTGCTGTGAGAACAGAACCGTGTGCCTCTTGTTTATTTGTTGCTGAGGACAGTCCCTGACAGCTAGTAGGTGTCCGATAAGAGCCATCGAGTGAATCGAGTGGATGGTGAAGGAGGCCTTATTCATGCCTGGGCTGGGAGCCAGCTTCCAAGATGGCGTCCAATCCTCACCTCCCAACACCCGCGCCCTCATGAACGTCTCTCCCACGCGGAATCAGAGAGATGCCACGTGCCTTCCAAGGCTACTCCATCTAAGGCCTTGCAGCTCTGCCTCGGGGTCTCGGAACATATGCTTTCAGCCACGGTGGAAGATGCCCTTCTGCTTTGAGGCCAACGTTAGAGACGCCACAGGCAGTGCTCAGGTCAATGCTGCTAGCTTAGCTGAGCCTTACAGCCAACCCTGTCCAGGAGTGAGTGACGTCATTTGGGCCCTCAGGAACAGCCCTTCCCATAGGTAAATACCTCCGAGGAAACTCTGTCCGTGCCGAGTGGAAGAGAAAGTCACCCAGATGAGCCCTGTGGAATTCTGGTCCCACAAAATTGCAAGGTAAAACACAAAGGTTGTTGTAAGCTGCTAACTTCTGTGATTATCTGTTACACAACAACAGATCGTTTACATACACATCTAATCGAGGAGTTGCTTTTTCTTTTTCACGTTTAACTCTAATGGTAACAACAACACAATCAGTGTCTGCCATAAAAACGAAACATATTCCTTCTAGGAACTTAAGCCCTCACTTTTCATTGAGTTGAAGACACCATTGATTCCATTATTATATGTCATCTAAGAGCAAACTATGACATACCATCCCAACTTCAAAGATGTTAATATATGAAAAACACGTGTCTTAGAATTACTAAACTGCAGTGAGCTGGCAGAGTCACATCTGGTAATTATCCCCGGCACAACAGACCCCTGCCAGGAGGCATGGACGCAGCCCCAGCTTCCCGTGCACGCGGCTTAATCACTCAACACTTCCAGTGGCCACATGGGGTTACAACACCCAGCTTCTACCAAATCCTGATCCCGCCACTCCCAGTGTCTGATCTTGGGCAAGTTGTTAGCTTCCCTGAGCCTCAGTTTTCTCATCTGTTAAATGGGGTCATTGTAGAACCTACAACATAAGGCTGTTGGGAGGATTCAATGAAATAATGCACATGGAGCCTTTTTGCAGTGTCTGGAACCAAGCAAGTGCTCAGAAAATGCTGACGTTGCTGACGATGCTGATGTTAATGGTGACGACGATGACGGTGATGGTGGTGATGATGGTGATGGTGGTGATGACGGTGAGGGTGGTGATGATGGGGGTGATAGTGATGATTGTGATGACGATGACTTTTTTTTTTTTTTTTTTGCTTTTTCCTATGTGTCTTTCTTATCCATGCTGCTCTAACTATTCCCTCCTAGTTAAGGCTGGCAAGTTCTCTGTCTAGGGTCCTTTCTGCCCAGAAGGCATTTCATAACCTCAGCCAGGTCTGCAGGGTGCACAGTTTTACAGCCTTCTTGAGAGCCTTCAAATCCTCCCCTTTGGGGCTTCCCTGGTGGCGCACTGGTTGAGAGTCCGCCTGCCGAAGCAGGGGACACAGGTTCGTGCCCCGGTCCGGGAAGATCCCACATGCCGCGGAGCGGCTGGGCCCGTGAGCCATGGCCGCTGAGCCTGCGCGTCCAGAGCCTGTGCTCCGCAACGGGAGAGGCCGCAACAGTGAGAGGCCCGCGTACCGCAAAAAAAAAAAAAAAAAAAAAATCCTCCCCTTTGTTGTGTCTTTTCAGAGGCCTGCTCCTGGTCTCTGTCCAAAATTTCTTCCTCCACCCTCCACCCTCCCTTTTCTACTTTCAGGAGGCATTTTATTTTATTTTATTTTTTAAACAACTTTATTGGAGTATAATTGCTTTACAATGTTGTGTTAGTTTCTGCTTTATAACAAAGTGAATCAGCTATACATATACGTATATCCCCATATCTCCTCCCTCTTGCGTCTCCCTCCCACACTCCCTATCCCACTCCTCTAAGTGGTCACAAAGCACCGAGCTGATCTCCCTGTGCTATGCGGCTGCTTCCCACTAGCTATCTATTTTACGTTTGGTAGTGTATATATGTCCATGCTACTCTCTCATTCGTCCCAGCCTACACTTCCCCCTCCCCGTGTCCTCAAGTCCATTCTCTACGTCTGCGTCTTTATTCCAGTCTTGCCCCTAGGTTCTTCAGAACATTTTTTTTTTTTAGATTCCATATATATGTGTTAGCATACGGTACTTCCTTTTCTCTTTTTGACTTACTTCACTCTGTATGACAGACTGCAGGTCAATCCACCTCACTACAAATAACTCAATTTCATTTCCTTTTATGGCTGAGTAATATTCCATTGTCTATATGTGCCACATCTTCTTTATCCATTCATCTATTGATGGGCACTTAGGTTGCTTCCATGTCCTGGCTATTGTAAATAGTACTACAGTGAATATTGTGGTACATGACTCTTTCTGAATTGCGATTTTCTCAGGGTATATGCCCAAAAGTGGGATTGCTGGGTCGTATGGTAGTTCTATTTTTAGTTTTTTAAGGAACCTCCACACTGTTCTCCATAGTGGCTGTATCAATTTACATTCCCACCAACAGTGCAAGAGGGTTCCCTTTTCACCACACCCTCTCCAGCATTTATTGTTTGTAGACTTTTTGATGATGGCCATTCTGACCAGTATGAGGTGATACCTTATTGTACTTTTGATTTGCATTTCTCTAATGATTAGTGATGTTGAGATTCTTTTCATGTGTTTGGAGGCACTGTGTATATCTTCGGAAAAATGTCTATTTAGATCTTCTGCCCATTTTTGGATTGGGTTGTTTGTTTTTTTGATATTGAGCTGCATGGGCTGCTTGTATATTTTGGAAATTAATCCTTTGTCAGTTGTGTCATTTGCAAATATTTTCTCCCATTCTGAGGGTTGTCTTGTTCATGGTTTCCTTTGCTGTGCAAAAGCTTTGAGGTTTCATTAGGTCCCATTTGTTTATTTTTGTTTTTATTTCCATCTCTAAGAGGTGGGTCAAAAAGGATCTTGCTGTGATTTATGTCATAGAGTGTTCTGCCTATGTTTTCCTCTAAGCGTTTTATAGTGTCCGGCCTTACATTTAGGTCTTTAATCCATTTTGAGTCTGTTTTTGTATACGGTGTTAAGGTGTGTTCTAATTTCATTCTTTCACATGTAGCTGTCCAGTTTTCCCAGCACCACTTATTGAAGAGGCTGTCCTTTCTCCACTGTATATTCTTGTCTCCTTTATCAAAGATAAGGTGACCATATGTGTATGGGTTTATCTCTGGGCTTTCTATGCTGTTCCATTGATCTATATTTCTGTTTTTGTGCCAGTGCCATGCTGTCTTGATTACTGTAGCTTTGTAGTATAGTCTGAAGTCAGGGAGCCTGATTCCTCCAGCTCTGCTTTTCTTTCTCAAGTTTGCTTTTGCTATTCGGGGTCTTTTGTGTTTCCATACAAATTGTGATTTTTTTTTGTTCTAGTTCTCTGAAAAATTCCATTGGTAATTTGCTAGGGATTGCACTGAATCTGTAGATTGCTTTGAGTAGTATAGTCATTTTCACAATGTTGATTCTTCCAATCCAAGAACATGGTATATCTCTCCATCTGTTTGCATCATCTTTAATTTCTTTCATCACTGTCTTATAGTTTTCTGCATACAGGTCTTTTGTCTGCTTAGGTAGGTTAATTCCTAGGTATCTTATTCTTTTTGTTGCAGTGGTAAATGGCAGTGTTTCCTTAATTTTTCTTTCAGATTTTTCATCATTAGTGTATACAGATGCAAGATATTTCTGTGCATTAATTTTGTATTCTGCTACTTTACCAAATTCATAGATTAGCTCTAGTAGTTTTCTGGTGGCATCTTTGGGATTCTCTATGTTTAGTATGTCATCTGCAAACACTGACAGTTTTACTTCTTGTTTTCGGATTTGGATTTCTTTTATTTGCTTTTCTTCTCTGATTGCTGTGGCTAAAACTTCCAAAACTATGTTGAATAATACGGGTGAGAGTGGACAACCTTGTCTTGTTCCTGATCTTAGTGGAAATGGTTTCAGTTTTTTACCATTGAGAACAATGTTGGCTGTGGGTTTGTCATATATGGCCTTTATTACATTGAGGTAAGTTCCCTCTATGCCTACTTTCTGGAGGGTTTTATCATAAATGGGTGTTGAATTTTGTCAAAAGCTTTTTCTGCATCTATTGAGATGATCATATGATTTTTCTCCGTCAGTTTGTTAATATGGTTTATCACATTGATCGATTTGCATGTATTGAAGAACCCTTGCATTCCTGGGATAAACCCCACTCGATCATGGTGTATGATCCTTTTAATGTGCTGTTGGATTCTGTTTGCTAGTATTTTGTTGAGGGTTTTTGCATCTATGTTCCTCAGTGATATTGGCCTGTAGTGTTCTTTCTTTGTGACATCGTTGTCTGGTTTTGGTATCAGGGTGATGTTGGCCTCATAGAATGAGTTTGGGAGTGTTCCTCCCTCTGATATATTTTGGAAGAGTTTCAGAAGGATAGGTGTTAGCTCTTCTCTAAATGTTTGATAGAATTCGCCTGTGAAGCCATCTGGTCCTGGGCTTTTGTTTGTTGGAAGATTTTTAATCACAGTTTCAATTTCAGTGCTTGTGATTGGTCTCTTTATTTTCTATTTTTTCCTGGTTCAGTCTCGGAAAGTTGTGCTTCTCTAAGAATGTGTCCATTTCTTCCAGGTTGTCCATTTTATTGGCATAGAGGTGCTTGTAGTGATCTCTCATGATCCTTTGTATTTCTGCAGTGTCAGTTATTACTTCTCCTTTTTAATTTCTAAATCTATTGATTTGAGTGTCCTCCCTTTTTTTCCCTGATGAGTCTGGATAATGGTTTATCAATTTTCTTTATCTTCTCAAAGAAGCAGCTTTTAGTTTTATTGATCTTTTCTATCATTTCCTTCATTTCTTTTTCATTTATTTCTGATCTGATCTTTATGATTTCTTTCCTTCTGCTAACTTTGGGGTTTTTTTGGTTGTTGTTCTTTTTCTCTAATTGCTTTAGGTTTAAGGTTAGGTTGTTTATATGAGATTTCTCTTGTTTCTTGAGGTAGGGTTGTATTACTCTAAAATTCCCTCTTTGAACTGCTTTTGCTCTATCCCATAGGTTTTGGGTCGTCGTGTTTTCATTGTCATTTGTTCCTAGGTATTTTTTAAATTTCCTCTTTGATTTCTTCATGATCTCTTGGTTATTTAGTGTATTGTTTTGCTTCCATGTGTTTGTATTTTTTACAGTTTTTTTCCTGGAATTGATATCTAGCCTCATAGCGTTGTGTTCTGAAAAGATACTTGATATGATTTCAATGTTCTTGAATTTACCAAGGCTTGATTTGTGACCCAAGTTATGATCTATCCTGGTGAGTGTTCTATGAGCATTTGAGAAGAAAATGTATTCTGTTGTTTTTGGATGGAATGCCCTATAATTTTCCATTAAGTCCATCTTGTTTAATGTGTCATCTAAAGCTTGTGTTTTCTTATTTATTTTCATTTTGGATGATCTGTCCATTGGTGAAAGTGGGATATTAAAATCCCCTACTATGATTGTGCTACTGTGGATTTCTCCTTTTATGGCTGTTAGCATTTGCCTTATGTATTGAGGTGCTCCTATGTTGGGTGCATAAATATTTACAATTGTTATATCTTCTTCCTGGATTGATCCCTTGAGCATTATGTAGTGTCCTTCTTTGTCTCTTATAATAGTCTTTATTTTAAAGTCTATTTTTGTCTGATATGAGAATTGCTACTCCAGCTTTCTTTTGATCTCCATTTGTATGGAATATCTTTTTCCATTCCCTCATTTTCAGTCTGTATGTGTCCCTCGGTCTGTAGTGTGTCTCTTGTAGACAGCACATATATGGGTCTTGTTTTTGTACCCATTCAGGCAGTCTGTGTCTTTTGGTTGGAGCATTTAATCCATTTACATTTAAGGTAATTATCGATATGTATGTTCCTATTACCATTTTCTTAATTGTTTTGGGTTTGTTATTGTAGGTCTTTTCCTTCTCTTGTGTTTCCTCCCTAGAGAAGTTCCTTTAGCCTTTGTTGTAAAGCTGGTTTGGTGGTGCTGAATTCTCTTAACTTTTGCTTGTCTGTAAAGATTTTAATTTCTCCATCGAATCTGAATGAGATCCTTGCTGGGTAGAGTAGTCTTGGTTGTAGGTTTTTCTCTTTCATCACTTTAAATATGTCCTGTCACACCCTTCTGGCTTGCAGAGTTTCTGCAAGTGAAAGATCAGCTGTTAACCTTATGGGGATTCCCTTGTATGGTATTTGTTGCTTTTCCCTTGCTGCCTTTTAATATTTTTCTTTGTATTTAATTTTTGACAATTTGATTAATATGTGTCTTGGCGTGTTTCTCCTTGGATTTATCCTGTATGGGACTCTGTGCTTCCTGGACTTGACTGAGTATTTCCTTTTCCATATTAGGGAAATTTTCAACTGTAATCTCTTCAAATGTTTTCTCAGTCCCTTTCTTTTTCTCTTCTTCTTCTGGGACTCCTATAATTCGAACGTTGGTGCATTTAATGTTGTCCCAGAGGTCTCTGAGACGGTCCTCAATTCTTTTCATTCTTTTTTCTTTATTCTTTATAGTTATTTATATTTATACTTATTTATATATTTATAGTTATTTATATTATATATTTTTATATATTTATATATAAATTTATATATTTATATTCTTTATAGTTATTTATATTATTTATATATATTCTATTATTTATATATTATAGTTATAGTTATTTCCACTATTTTACCTTCCAGGTCACTTATCCATTGTTTGGCTTCAGTTATTCTGCCACTGATTCCTTCTAGAGAATTTTTATTTTCATTTTTTGTGTTGTTCATCATTGTTTTTTTCTCCTTAGTTCTTCTAGATCCTTGTTAAACATTCCTTGTAGTTTCTCCATTCTATTTCCAAGATTTCAGTCATCTTTACTATAATTACTCTGAACACTTTTTTGGGTACACTACCTATTTCTTCTTCATTTGTTTGTTCTGGTGGGTTTTTACCTTGTTCCTTCATCTGCTGTGTGTTTCTCTGTCTTCTCATTTTGCTTAACTTACTGTGTTTGGGGGGGATCTCCTTTTCACAGGCTGCAGGTTCGTAGTTCCCACTGTTTTTGGTTTCTGCTCCCAGTGGGTAAGGTTAGTTCAGTGGGTTGTGTAGGCTTCCTGGTGGAGGGGAATTGGTGTCTGTGTTCTGGTGGATGAGGCTGGATCTTGTCTTTCTGGTGGAAAGGACCACGTCCAGTGGTGTGTTTTGGGGTGTCTGTGAACTTATTATGATTTTAGGCAGCCTCTCTGCTAATGGGTGGGGTTGTGTTCCTGTCTTGCTAGTTGCTTGGCATGGGGTATCCAGCACTGGAACTTGCTTGTCGTTGAGTGGAGCTGGGTCTTAGCATTGAGATGGAGATCCCTGTGAGAGCTCTCGCTGATTGATATTATGTGGGGCTGGGAGGTCTCTGGTGGCCTAATGCCCTGAAGTTGGCTCTCCTGCCACAGAGGCTCTGGCCTGACTCCTGTCTGGAGCACCAAGACCCTGTCAGCCACATGGCTGAAATAATAGAAAATGGATTTATGCTTCCTGATGTTATCGCTTCCTTTTATTAGGATTTTCTATCCTCTCGCACTCCAACATTATGCCATTGCCTGTGGGAATCTTTTCATCTTTCCTTTAGAACAACTAGCTAATCTTCATTTCAGTAGACATTTTAAATTCAGCATGGGACAGTAATCTAGAGCTGACCTTCCCAAGACCACACTGGAAATAGACAGCATAATTTTTATTAGAGCATTTTATGATTTTTGTGGTATTATCTCCTTTGTTTTGCACTATTTTGTTTTGTATTATCTCTTTGTTCATGCACACAGTCCAACCTTCTGGATAGCTTTGCAAACTTCTTAAGACTAGTGATTGTATCATCACTTTGAGAAATGCAGGTGAAACTCTTTAGAAATATTGTGTATCATATGAAAGGAACGTATGTCTCTCCTATCGGCACTGTGGAGCCGGACCCAGATGACATTAATGCTTGACAGTCAATGTGAGTTGAACCTTTTGTTAAAAAATGGAAGATTTGTTGTTGAGCCTTAGTTTAATATTTATGACAGCATCACGAGGTGAACACTATTATTCGTCCTGTTGTACAGACGTGGACATGCAGATGCAGAGGGATTAATTGGTTGCCCAATGTCATACCAGCTGCTGCATAAGCTGACACGTGTGACAGCCTCGTAAAGGGTATTATTATTAGTAGTGTTATTATTATTGCTGGGGCCACGGTGACTATTATACTGAATTTTTCTCCCAGCACCCAGAAAAATTCTGCTGCCTGAAGACATTCAATAGATACACAACAGGAAAATCTTGCACAAGTCAAACGACTCCATTTCCCATTTTCTTCTTGATTATTCCCAGCCCATGGACTCCCATCCCCCGGCCCCTCACATCACCATCTGGGATGGTCACCTTCTCCTCTTCTGTCACAGGGAAGACTAGATGCCCCTCACCAAGGGCCCACTGGAAAAGCATGGCTAGGGGGTTTTGTCTTAACATACTAGTTTAGGACTTTGGGGCTTCAGTTCCCCCACTCAGCTGAAATTGTGAGTTAGAGGTGTCTGACCCTTTGCATGTAATACGTAACTAAGCTGATAGCCGAGCAGTCTGGTCCAATTTTCCAAGTAAAACCAATGCCCGGTATTTATGAAATTTCCATGATTGGCAGAGCTCCTGACTTCTAAGCGTTTGGGCCACAGATCAAAGGGACTTTCTGGTTGTCACATGTGTCTTTTGAAATATTAACTAGCCTTTTATAAGCCAGAGATCACGTTTTTTAAAAATCGAGGTAAAATGCCTGTGACCAAATAAATCGTTTTAAAGTGTACAATTCAGTGGCATTTAGAACGTCTACAGTGTCGTGCAAACACCACCTCTACCTAGTTCCAAACATTATCGTCACCCCAAAAGGAGAGCCAGTATCTGTCAGTCATCACCCCCCATCCCTCCCTCCTCCCAGAGCCTGGTAGCCAACGCTCTGCTTTCCGTCTCCACGGATTTTCCGCTTCTGGTCCATTTCCTATAAATAGAATCCTACAACACGTGACTTCGGGTGTCTGGCTTCCCTCACTTAGCCTCGTGTTTTTGAGGCTGAGCACTCGAGAACGCCGTGTTGTAGCATGCAGTACTTTGTCTCTGTATAGGGCTGGATAATATTCCATTGTGTGGAGGGGCCACATTTGTGTCTCCACTCATCCGTTGATGGATATCTGGGCTGTTTCCATGGAGATCACTGTTAAGGAGGCCACTCAGAAATAGCTGTGGGCTGGGGAAGCGCTTGGTGCACCTTTCGTTACTGCCCGCCTCTGAACACCCCAGCCCCGGGGAAGCTGGCTCACATAGGGCTTGTTGAGGGAATTGGTCCCCAGCCCCCTGCAGACCCTGGATCTGATGGGAACTCCAGCGAGGCTGGGGATACGGCGTGTGCCACGTGGTGCCTGGAGGACTCCCCCTCCTTGGAATGTCTTTCAGCCTCAGGAGCAGCTGCAGAATTACAGGACCCGCCCTTGGGTGACAAGCTTGTCACCAGGCTCCGGGGTTCACCCTGGTTCAGCCTCCAGCGGCTGTGGCCCCAGGTGCACTGACTAGTGCGAGGTGGGGCTGGGGGGTTCCGGGCAGGCCCCCGCTTGCACACTCCCATCAAGGCCCTGGAGAGGTCAGCAGTGCTTGTGGACAGGATGACTAGGGCCTCCGCAAGGATGGGCTGCACTTTCCAGGAGCGTCCGTGAGAAGCGGTTGTGAATACATTGGGGCTCTCAGTTGGGACCTGACCCATGGTGCTGGGAAGGGCACGGGAGGAATCCCAGGCGTGCCAGGCGTGGAAGCCTCATGGGGCCGTGCTTGGCTTTCCAGACCGGGTGTCACATCTGCAAGGGCCAGTTCTGTGGGCAGCAAATGTGTCCCCAGGCCCCCGGGGAAAGAAGGGTGTCCCTGGCCCAGCCTGTGGGCAGCGTCCCTAGCACGAGGTCAGGCCTCCAGGGAAAGAAGGGCAGGGTCAGCGGGCCTGGAGGGGATGGAATTTCCCTGGGCCAGGCCTCCTGTCTTGAGGAATGTTCCACAGCCAGCTGGATGGCCCCTCCCCCAGCCAGGCCCTGGGCACAGCTGGAGAGGCCAGGCATCTGGTCCTGCGAAGATGGGTGTGAGCGTGTGGGCGAGTGTGCATACTGTATGTGAGCATTAAGGGGTGTGAGCGGGAGAGTGTACATGTGTGCAAACAAGGGTTGGGGGTGTGCCTGTGCAAACCTGTGAGTGTGTGAATGTGAGTACCTGTTGTGAACGAATGCGGGATTGTGTGAAAGGATGTGCAAGCGTGTAAGCATGTGAGTGCATGTGTAAGTGTGTGAGTGTGTGTGACAGAGCGTGTAAGGAGCACAGTCTCAGGCCCCAGCCCATTTCAGCAAGTAGAATGTAACAGGGACGGCCACCCACCCCTGCACTCACACCTGGGGGCGTGCAGTGCAGATCCCACATCAAAAGAGAAACCCCAGCAGCCAGACAGCATCAAAGAAAGGAACCGTTCTTGAGCACCTGCTGTGTGGCCAGCTCTCCCCTGGGCCTCGGGGAACTCTACAAGGAGGAAGCGTGGGGGCTAGTTTTCTTGGTCCAGGAGGGCGGCATGGCGGGGGATGGTCCTGATGCGGAGTAAGGAACCACGACACAGATGCCAAGAGCACTGCCGTTTCCGAGAGCACCCTCCTGCCCGATGCTGCGTTCCACGTGGGTGCCCCTTCGAACCCGCTCACAGCCCACAGGTTGGTGGTGGTGTCAGCCCCGCCTCACACATGACGTGACCGAATCTGCAAAGAGCTACAGACCTGTCGCCCCTGCCATCCTGCAGCCGCCTTGCTGCGTGGAGTGGGCTGGATGTGTGAGCCGGGGGCCCACGGGGCAGGTAACAGAGCAAAGATGGGCAGCTCGGGACCCCAGCAGGGATGCCCCAGGCCCCGCATCCGTTGTAAGCCTCCTGCCGCCCACATTTCTAACCCCCTCCCCGAGCCAGCTGGACGGCAAGTTCCACCTTGTGACTTTCCTGTGGAAATGAGAAGTGCAGTTTGTCAACAGGCTGGAATTCCTTTCATCCCGGCCCCTGCTCGTTAACTGGGCTGCGGGAGTTTACTCCTTCGTGCATCTGGGTGGCGGGGTGGGCATAGCTCAAACTTCCTCCAGCCCGATGAGAAGTAAGGCTTTGGTTTTTGCCAGGACTTGTGTGAGCCACCAGTGACGACGCATCCGGAAATCTGTGATGAAGACACTTTACAAAAAAAAAAAAAGAAAAAGAAAAAAAATCAAAGGAAAGCTTGGGGAAATGGGGCCAGGGGATTTTCCCCTGGTTTCTCCCGGCAAACCAAGGAATCCTCTTGCATGGCCTGCCCTGTAATCTTCTTGATTAGTTCTGCTGGAGGGCAGCAAGTCCAGAGACCGCCCACTGGATGGGGGGTGGGGAGTGAGCCCAAAGTGGGTTTGCTGGGGGGGTTGAGTGTGGCAGAGATGGGCTTGGACGCCCTGCTGGAGACCCCTCGTCTCCGGATCCCGGTGTCTTGGGGTCCAAAGCTGTGTCTGCTTTGGGGATGGATAAGAATTCCTGCTTGTAGAGTCCTGAGGCTGCATCTGCTAACTGCTTTCCAGGTGGACCCTCATGGAAGGAGGGCAGGGCCCTCTGGGCTGTCCGTCACCGAGCAGGGTCAAGGTCAGGGTGGGACGGGGCTTTGTCAACATCAGTCTGCTCGGGCTGATGGACAAGCGTCCACAAGCCTGGAGGCTTCAACAGCACAACTCTGTTGTCTTACAGCTCTGGGGGCCCAAAGTCAGATACAAGTCTTGCCGGGCTAAGATTAAGGTGTCACACCGGTCAGCACGGCCATCATCAAAAAATCTACAAACAATAAGTGCTGGAGAGGGTGTGGAGAAAAGGGAACGAACCCTCTTGCACTGTTGGTGGGAATGTAAGTCGGTGCAGCCACTATGGAGAACAGTACAGAGGTTCCTTAAAAAACTAAATATAGAGCTACTGTATGATCTTGCAATCCCACTCCTGGGCATATATCTGGAGAAAACCATAATTCGAAAAGATACACGCACCCAGTGTTCATTCCAGCACTATTTACAATAGCCAGGACATGGAAGCAACCTAAATGTCCACCGATGGATGGATGAAAGGATAAATAAGATGTGGTACATATATACCATGGAATATTACTCAGCCATAAAAAAGAATGAAATAAGGCCATTTGCAGCAACATGGATGGACCTAGAGATTGTCATACTGAGTGAAGTAAGTCAGACAGAGAAAGACAAATATATGATATTACTTGCATGTGAAATCTAAAAACTAGGGTACAAATGAACTTACCTATAAAACAGAAATAGAGTCATGGATGTAGAAAACAAACTTATGGTTACCAGGGGGTCAGGGGCAGGGAGAGATAAACTGGGAGACCGGGGTTGACATACACACACTACTATAGGTAAAATAGGTAACTAATAAGGACCTACTGCATAGCACAGGGAACTATGTAATGACCTGTAATGACCTATATGCGGAAAGAATCGAAAAAAGAGTAGATATATGTGTATGTATAACTGATTCACTTTGCTGTACACCTGAAAGTAACACAATATTGTAAATATATACTATACTCCATTGTATATATAACTATACTCCAATAAAAATTTTTAAAAATACAATACAATAAAATCAAGGTGTGGGAGGAGGTGCATCCCTCCAGAGGCAACTCTGGGGGAGAACCTTCCCTCGCCTTTCGCAGCTCTGGAGGCCGCCACCTGCATCCCTTGGCTGCCCACCCCTCCTGGCATGACTCTCATCTCTTGCTTCTGCATCACAGCTACCTCCTCTCCCCACCTTCTTGCCCATCTCATTATGCCCCTGGTGACCTAACCCAGGTAATCTCCCCACCCCTGACCCACCACGCCAGCAATGCCTTCTTCCCCAGAGACACAGGTTCTAGGGATCAAGACATGGACATCTTCTGGGGGAACCACACAGACTCAAGAACCTAAACCCAAACAGCCCGCTAGAAAGGGGAGTTTTCCTGCATCTCCCACCAGCAAGAACCTGCTCCTGACCTGCTCCCTTAGTGCCTGAAGTGATGCGTCCTAGATTTCGGGCAGGGCCTGGGTGTCTAGGCCAAGGGGCAGCAGAAGAGAGTGGGCCTGGCCTGCCCTGCCCGGCAGGGGTCCCCTCGGCCCCCGCTGGAGCCGTGAGGCCAGTCTTGCAGTCTAAGGGTCCTGGAGGATCTCATTTGCTGTTCAGAAATACAGCAAGTCCCCTACGGACGAACGAGTTCCATCCCGAGAGTACATTCGTAAGTCCAACAAAGTCAGCCTAGGTACCCAACTAACACAATCGGCTCTACAGGACTGTACTGTAATAGGTTTACAATACTTTTCACACAAATACTACGTACAAAACAAACACACAAAATAAAACATTTTTGATCTTACAGTACAGGACCTTGAAGAGAACAGTAGTGCCGTACAACAGCTGGCACACGGGGGCTGGCATCGAGTGAACAGGCAGGACGAGTTACTGACTGGAGGAGGGAGGGGGGTGGGAGATGGTAGAGCTGAAGGACCCTCAGCCATCGCAGACGGAGGGCGAGCTGCAATCGCACTCACGCCTGACGCTGACGGCTCGGGTGCCGGTTCCTTGCTGGATTCAATTCTATCTATAAGGATGCTGTACTGCTGTACTCTGTACAGTGCTGTACAGTAAAGTACACAAAAGCACAACCACTTGCAGAGGATGCCCGCACGTGACCACGTACGCCAGACACGTGAACTAGCTTACGTGATTGGACATGCGCAGGCAGGTTTGCATCTTTTTTTGTGTTTTTTTTTTTTGCGGTTCGCGGGCCTCTCAGTGTTGTGGCCCCTCCCGTTGCGGAGCACAGGCTCCGGATGCGCAGGCTCAGCGGCCATGGCTCACGGGCCCAGCCTCTCCGCGGCACGTGGGATCTTCCCGGGGCACGAACCCGTGTCCCCTGCATCGGCATGAGGACTCTCAACCACTGCGCCACCAGGGAAGCCCAGGTTTGCATCTCTGACAGTTCGCAACTTGAGGTTCGTGTGTAGGGGACTCACGATCCCAAACACATGCTCTTCATCAGGGATCCTGCAAAGTCAAACAGCGGCCAAGCCAGAGCATCAGGCCTTTGAAATGTCAGCCGTGTAAGTGCTTGAAGTAAGGCGCCCAAGGTTTAATTGAAGCTACCTGGAAAACCACAGTTTTCTGGAGGATTCAAAACAAACAAACAAAACACACACACACACGCACACACACACACAGGCACACAAACCTTAGGAGCCTGGTAGGGAGGGGACCCATCTCTGCCGGACGCCCAAGCCCCTGCTCCCCCCATCCCAGCGCTGGAGGTCTCAGACCCCGGAGGGGTTCCTGGGACTTTCCACTCTTGTTCACGTGGAACCCACAACATGAGAAGTTTGACGGGCGGCTTGCTCACCAGGCCTCCTGCCCTGAGGTGAACATCGCCCTTGCTTTTCTAGAACATTCTCTGTAGTCATGGAGACCAGGGCTGGCCTGGCTGGGTGGATTCACGGAGTCCCCCACCCCCTCGCCGTTCCCCTCAGCCTGGCCTGAGCTCGCTTCCAGAAAAGACCTCCAGCCTACCCACAGCCTCCGCATGGGGTCCTTCCGCTGCCCCCAGACACGCCCGTAGGAAGGAAGGAAGGCGCATTCTACCAGGCCGAGCTCAGTACTCAGTACTCAGTACTCAGTACTGACCGGGAGGCAGTACTTTTAAAATAAACCCTGCGGTGACCTTACAGGCAGCACAATCATGCCTAGGACATTCCACCAGGTGCAGGTAGGCAGCCTTAACAGAATGCAACCTCTGCGTTACAAAGGGCAAATGACTCTCATTAGACCCAAGGTGGATTTCATAGTTTCCTGAGGAAATTGCCTTTATTTTTCTGGAGAAATCCTGATGCTCTGGGTTGGCCACATTTATTGCAACTGCGCCATTCTTTTGAGTTCAGAATAATAAAAGATGGCACTGCCGGTCCCAGGCCTTGTTTGCCCCAGGCTTCCTTTCTTAATAAGTGATGGAGTCCTAACAGTGAGAGGCAACGCTCTCTGCTGACCCCTGAGGGGTGGGACGGGCCCCAGCCGCCCCCTCCCCCTCCCCCCTCCCCCCGCATTTCCCCAGCATCTTAGAGCGAGTTTCTAGGGGGAGAAAAGAGCAGCAGCCAGGGGGGACCCCAGGACCGAGGCCGGGCCTCCGGGACCTTGGCTTGGGGTCTACAGCCCCATGGGGGCTCAGAGGCTCTGCCCGGCCTGGGGACCAGCCCTGCGTGGAGCTGGGAGCTGGGAGGGAGCCGCGGAAAGGGCAGCCCTGTCCGCCCGCCTGCTCTTTGAAGCGCACAAGCTTCTCATCACCGCCTCACCCCTGCTGCGCACAAGAAAGGCGCCAGCGGGTCCGCGAGAGCCGCTCACACAAGGATGGAAGTGTGAAGCGATGCGCAGCTCCCAGGGCCAGCCGACCCCTCCTCTGCGGGAGGCCACAGCCCAGGGCACCCCTGCTTGGCCGGCACAGAAGGAGCTGGGGCTGCCGAGGACGGGGCTGTTGTGGTAGCGATTGATGGACTTAGGATGCGGTCAGCTGCACCCAGGGGTGGACTGAGAACTGATAACCTTTCCTGCTGGGCTCGCCGGCACATACAGAGCTGAGCCACGCCCTGGGAAGCATCCCATATCATCTTCCTTCCTTATTTGGGCGTTTTTCATTTAATAATGGCTCGTCTCCGAGAACCTCTGCATCAGGAGATGTACCAGAGTCCGACATGCATTCATTGACCAAGTATTCACTGAGTGCTGTGTGAGGCCCAGGGATGGAGCTGAGCTCCCCAAAACCCCGCCTGCAGGGGCCTTCCTGGCTGTGGGTTCAAATCCTGGCTCTGCCTCAGACCAGGTGTGTGAACTGGAGAAAGTTACTTTCTCCAGGTCCTAAAGGGGACCTTCCTCCTGTCTTCTAAGATTGGAGTGAGAATTGAAGAGGGAACGCTGGAAAAATGCTCACTTCATCCCTGGCACCGAGCTGGATACCTAATAGCTATCATTATTATTATTGTTATTATTATTATTATTCATTGCTGGTTTAGTTGCAAGACAGCGCTTAAAGGTCATTTGCAGAGCAGAATGTTAGAATTCAATGGCCTGGTCACAGGACATTAGAAATTGTCTTGAAGAAACTCACCTACCACCCACCCCAAAAGGAGGCTTTGAGGTAAAACGTGACCACACTTTAACCAGGGCTACCCGGCCACCATCGAGAAACCCGGACGGCAGGATGGGCTGGCAGGGCGTCCTGGTGACACACTTCCCTCCACACCTTTGGTGGTCCCCTAATTGCCTTCTCCTCCCGTTCACCGAGGGGCTGGGAAATGATGCCCCAGGTGAGGACAGACAGAAGGGACAGAGCTGGACTTCCAGCTGGCGCTGGAGAAGCAGCACAGCGTCACACGGTGATGGAGAATAAATAGGAAAAGCCTTGACTCCTGAGGCGAGGCTGCTTCCTGCTCTTCCGGATGAAACCCAGAGGCAGAATCTTTTCAGATGGTTTCTGTGTTTGAGATTTTAAAATATCACTTGATGCACCGAAGTGAGTCACATTTGCTTTGGTTCCAGTTGGGATGGAAATGCCAATTTCCACCAGGCCCCCGCCGTCCCCCTCCCCCCATGTATTTCCTTCTGGTCATTTGCACAATTGTTAGATAGACTTTTGTTGCACAAAAAGTCGTGGGCTGTGTGCAGGGCAACTGCTGTGAGCAGGAAACTCTTCCAGGAGGAAACGTCGGACCCCTATTGTGAGTTCAGTGTGTGGGGAAAGGGACAGAAATGCCTTTACATTTTTTTTTTTTTTTTTTGGCGCTTACTATCTACAATATTATTTACTTAAACTCAAAGTAAAACTTATTTACTGTAACTTAAAAAAAAATCGACTGACTTTCCATCTTGGCTTCAAGATAAGCAAAAATACCTGTGAAATGACCACTTGGAGGTAAATGTAAATATTTTTCTTATTAATAAAATATACATAAATACAGTAGCCTTTCTGTGCTAATGTCTACCTGCATTACACCTAAAATCTCTTTGTGAGCCAACAGAGGTGCATATCATCACTTAGAAGACACTGGTGTGTGGGGGAAATAGCGCAGACTTCAGGCCGATGGACCTGGCGTTGGCCCCCGCCAGCTGTGTGACCCTGAGGCGGTGACTGAAGCTCTCTGGGCTTCAGCGTCTTCATCTCTCAAACGGCGTTATAGTGAGGGTGAAGTGAAAAGGGGTCGTCCCTGGCACCTAGAAGCCCTCCTTCCAGGCTTGTTGAACTTAGAATGCGGATGGCAAGCCGGTCCAGGAAGAGGGAAAGGAGAGGAGGTTAACAGTAACCATCATGGTAAACGTTCAACATTAACTCCCCATCACTCTCATTCTCGGGACTTGCTTTATACCTATTAATTATGATATCGATAACCCTCTATGCTATTTATTTTTATGATTCCCATTCACACCTGAGCAAAAGTTGGCTCAAGAAAGAAGCTGGCTTTGACCCAGGAGGTGCAGCTAGTAGGTGGCAGGGCCGGGGACTCGGGCTTGGGCGCAGCTCCAACCTCTGTGCACGAAGGCGGGATGGGCGGCCGCAGAGCAGACCCTCCCCAGCGAAATGGGAGCTGGAAGATGCATATGGGAGGAGGTGTCTGCAGCGGTCCAGGTCCAGATGACGGGGCTGAGCGGGGACTGGCGGGAAGGGACATGGGGTAGGAACAGTGAACACTTATGGGTCCCATACTACACGCCCATTGCTGAGCTGAGCACGGCCTGCACACAGACCCCTTCACTTCTGGGCTCCCCGTGGGAGCCCAGTTATTGCCCCCACTTTGCAGATGAAGAAACAGAGGCCCAGAGAGGTCGAGAAACTTACTCACAGTCACACAATCACAAGCAGAGTCAGGCTTTCAGCCCCTACCTTCTGCCTCGAAGGCTTTCATTTATAAATATATGTAATATATATTTTCTAAATATATAAACATATACGATATATATAAATATAAACATATAATCTATATAAAATATTAAATATATATATGTACACATAGAGAGAGAGAATCCATATCTTTACAGGTTTAAACGTGTAAAATTCAGTGGCTTTCACTATATTCACAGAATTGTCCAACCACCACCACTATCTCAGGTTAGAACATTGCCATCATCCCCGAAAGAAAACTCCTATCCGTGAGCAGTCCCGCCCCCATCCCTGGCCCCTGGAAACCACTAATTCATCCATCTCTGTGGACTCGCTTATTCTGCACATTTCACGTAAAAGGACTCATGCGAGGGCTTCCCTGGTGGCGCAGTGGTTGGGAGTCCGCCTGCCGATGGAGGGGACACGGGTTCGTGCCCCGGTCCGGGAAGATCCCACATGCCGCGGAGCGGCTGGGCCCGTGAGCCATGGCCGCTGAGCCTGCGCGTCCGGAGCCTGTGCTCCGCAACGGGAGAGGCCACAACAGTGAGAGGCCCGCGTACCGCAAAAAGAAAAAAAAAGGACTCATGCGATAATGCCCTTTTGAGCCAGCTTCCCTCCCTGGGCACGAGGTTTTCAAAGCTCATCCACGGTGCCAGGGCATCAGTGCTTCATCCCTTTTCATGGCTGAGTCGAGTTCCGTCGTATGCACAGGCCACACTGTGCATCGTGTCGTCGGCGAAGGGACACTGGTTGCTTCCACGTTTGGGCCACTGTGGACAGAGCTGCTCAGTGTTTGTGTACACGTTTCTGTGCAGAGCATGGTTTCATTTCTCCTGGGCGCACCCAGGAGTGGCACTACTGGGTCATGTGGCCTCTGTTTAGCTTTGAGGATCGACCAGGTCGTTTCCACAACAAGGACCCTTCATCACGTAACCACTGGTCTGCACGGACCTGACAGTGCAGCCGAAAAGAAGTCAGAGCCGTCCTGAGTGCCTGGAGCCTGAGGGGGCCCGGCACCACTGCACTCCACGCTTTCTGGACGAAAGCCCACCTCCCCCTCTGGTGACTGACAGCTCCGCATCAGGCCCCTCCCAGCGATCGCCCTGCAATCTCCAGGCTACAGAGAGCTCCCGGCACAAGGTCACGCCGCAGTTCCATAGGGCCGGCGGGCATCTGGTGAAAATGCCGGGGCCTGCAGGCATGCCCTGTGCCCCAGTTTGGGACACCATGCAGGGCCATCCCAGCCTCAGGGCCCCGGAGAGGTGGCGCTGACTCTGAGTGACTGCACTGCAGCTCAGCTCCCGCCTCGGCCCGGTCTGCTGCTTTCTTCCCCCAGAGCCGCAGCCCCACTCACCTTCTCCTGTGGAACGAATCACCCCAACGATAATCATTTGATTATGTGTCCCACGGTTCTGGACCATCTGTCTGGTTCTCCTTCTAGAGGCCAATCACGCAGTGCGTGAGTGGAATATTGAGGGATCCGTCTAGTTGGACTAAATGCCAACGAGGGCGTGGAAGGCCGTACATCATTTAGCGTCCCGACCCCGGCCCCCGGTACAAGGGAAGCCCTTCATCAGCGTGTCAGCTGAACTGAGTGATGAAGTTCCTGGGCTCTTCAAACTCAGAAACAGAATCAATTTGACCTGTAGGTAGCCCATCTCTGAAACATTTACTCTCTAGAGAGATTTACTCTTGATTCTTTGTAACTCACTTTCCTCATGTATAAAACGAGGGGAAATAATAAGACTTCCCTCGGAGCATCACAAAAGTCAGCTCAGACGGCACAATGCTGTGTGTTCAGCCAGCGGCTGGAGTGTAGCAAGTGCACAATGAATATTCTGTTATTCTTCCCAAAGCTAGACCCATCCCTAAGAGTTCATTTCTATGAAAATTCCTAAACTGGGCTTTGGGTACCCAATTGAGAAACATCCCCTAAAGAGGGCTCAGTGCTTGTGGTGTACGTCTCACAGAACTGTTGACGGGATTGAACAGATTGGAAAAGATCGCATGTGCAAAGGGCCTGGTGTAGAGCATGACACGGTCATTGCCAAATACATCTTAGTACTATTATCAATATTTATAACTCTCCTTTTGACTTCCCCCTTCCTCTTCTCTTCACTCAGCCCTGCTAAGATCCACTGGGTGTATCTGATCCCAAAAGTTTACAACTGCTTGAAAGAATAAAACTTGCAGAGCGTGAAGCAGAGAGAAGACGACACGAGGTTAACTGCACATTAATCTCTGTCAGTCTGGAGATGCAGACATCAGACATGGGAAGGCAGGGAAAGAATCATGAGACTATTTTCTCTCTCTTCTTTTTCTTTTTTCTGTTTTCTTTCTTTTTGAGACTACTTTCTCTTAACCGCATGTTTCATGTTAGAGATCTGATAACTAATAAAAGCTTTCCCTAGAGGGAAAAAAGGAAAAGAGTGTAGTACAGTGGGTGGGTTACCCGTATAACACAGAACTTCTAAAATACAAGCAAATTTTTTAAAAATCAGATCTGCCACTGAATTCCAGGCACTGGGAGAGACCCAAACCTGGACGGTGTTTCTTTTCATTTCATGGTCCGGGTGCACAGGGAGAATTTGGCATGGAGGAAATCTAATTGAGAAATAGATGCTGTCAATGATCTTTCCTGCCATGATGATAAACATCACAGTTTATCCTAAGTTAATGCCCTAAGCTTGCTTATTCCTTCTCCTTTTTAATATACTGGTAACCGTGGGGATGGTGGGGATGGACATGAGATGCCTTGGTTACAGAACACAAGCAACAAGAGGTCTGCGGCTGACGTGTGTGTGGAGGACCATCCTGACGTTTGCAGCCGACTTGAAAATGCATTTATAAAGATGTGCTAATGGTGCGTAGAATCACTGGAGAGACATGATAAATCAAACTAGGAAAATATGAATAGTAGGAACTAGGTGGTGGGTACACAGATATTGGTTGTGTGAGCCTTTCCACTTTTCTGTGTGTTTAACATTTTTGTAATAAAATGTGGTATAAGAAAGCTCTGGGGCAGTAACCGCATCTCCTCTTAATTGTGTGTTGGTTACAAATTCCTACCACTCACCCGGCTGGATAAATCAACAAGCTCTGTAAATGCCAAGTCACGGGCATGCGTGTGGCAAGGTTTTGGAATAGAAGATTAGGGAAGGTTGTGTACTGCCCTGTTTAGGGGTGGAGGATACTGATGTCTGCAACTTACTCTAGAATGATTATCCAAAAGTCAGCTGGATGGATGGAGAGAGGGCTGCCCTTCTAGAGCCAAAGGTGAGACGAGAGTGCAGTTGTGGAGACTTTAGCTTTGCTGATATTTCATTAAGTCTTAGAGGGAGGAGGAGAAGGTCTACCAGCCTCTGCCATGGTAACTAAGGAGTCAGGAGCACAGAGCAGGGTTTCCACCTTGACCTTCCCATTTGCATGTGTGACGATGTGTCTTAAAATGTGTGTGTGTGTGTGTGTGTGTGTGTGTGTGTGTGTAATCTATGTGTATAAATATGTTTGGTCTCCTTTATGAAATTAGATATACAAGTCCATATCTCCATATGTCTGTATCTACACAGAAATACATGCACATATATTCTATTTTCCCTCCCCAAATGGTAACATTCTATTTCTGCAGTTCTGCACCTTGGATCTCTCACTTAAGCATACACTTTGGAGAACTGTCCTTATTCTTTTGAATGTCGGCACTATATTGCACAGTGTGGATGGCCCCTCACTCTTTTGTTTGTTTTTTGCCGTGCCACGCGGCTTATGGGATCTTAGTTCCCCCACCAGGGATCGAACCTGCGCCCCCTGCAGTGGAAGCTTGGAGTCCTAACCACTGGACCGCCAGGGAATTCCCTGGATGGGCCCTCACTTATGTTATTATGTCACAGGCCATGTAGGTGGCTTTCAGTTGTTGGCTATGAGAAATATGCCACATGGATGTCACTCACACATGGCCAAGTCTTCCTAAGACACAGTCCTCTTTCAGGGTCAATGGTATGCACATTTTAAAACTGGGAGAGTTTCAGCCTAACTGCACTCCTTATGGGCAGTAGCATTAATGGATACTTCCATCAGTGACGTGTGAGGGCCAGCAAGGCTTTTAACCAGCTGCTGAGGAGATCCTGGTGCACAGGAAAGTCTGAGAGCTGTGATGTCGGGACCTTAGGAAAATGACCCTCTTTGAAACACATGATATTATTTTCATCAAAACCAACAGAAACCTGGGAATCCCCTGGTGGTCCAGTGGTCAGGACTCCATACTTTCACTGCCAAAGGCATGGGTTCAGTCCCTGGTTGGGGAGATAAGACCCGGCAAACCACACAGTGCAGCCAGAAATAAAAACAACAACCACAAACAAAAAAAAACAAAAAAACCAGTTAGAGCCAGCAAAAGCGAAGAATGGAAACTCTCCTGGGGAAACCCAAGAGGACAGATGCAGCTGTGCCTCCAGACCAGCTGGACCTCAGGCCAGGATCGCTATGGGGACGTCTGTGTCCTGTCTTATCTCAGTGGTACCCGGGCATGTCTGCTGCAGTTCAGACCTTCATCACTTCTTAGTCTGCTTGATGCCAAAGCCACTCACTTCTCTCCTATTTTCAAGTCAGATCGAGTTGACAATCTCTTAGGTCCACTTCCCGATTCCCAGGGGAGGGACTCTAGTCCAGCTTAGGTAAAACATCCCTTCCTGGTTCAATCAGCTCTTGTCTAGATGACAACCCATGTTATCCCAACACGGTTATTGGTCACACGCTGCTGCATCTGTATGATTGAGGAACCTGTTTCAAGGAAAAGGGAGGGCTGGATAGACGTCCCTGTTGGTAGCATGCTTCGCATCTGTCTTCCTATCTTATCCATAAACTCTGGAAAATAGGATAATTATAGGTTTTAATGAGAGTACTTGGCATACAGGCTGGCATATGGTAAATGTTCAAAAATGGGGGCAATTATTCATCAGTTAGAGTCAAGAGAACCTTTTGATCCAAATCGCATCCTACAACACTTGCATACAATTGCCTCATGTACATAGAATATTCCATTTATCTACTATTGAACAACAAACTACCCCGAAAGCCTAGGGTTAAAAAAAAAACAATAAGCATTTGTTTTGCTCAAGAATCTGCAATGTGGGTGGAACATGGTGGGACCGGGTTGTCTCAGCTCCACCCGGTGTTGGCTGCAGCAGCTCAGCCAGGGCTGGAGGGTCCAGTCCTGGGGCTCACTCACCCGGCATCGGTGGCAGGTGCCTATTGATCGGAAGCTCGACGGGGGTCGCTGGCTTGCAGGTCTCTCTGCAGGAGCTTCTTGGACTTCCTCAGAGCACAGTGGTCTCATGGTAGGTTGACTTACGACATAGGGCTGGCTTCCTCCGGAATGAGTGTTCCAAGTTGCAAGGCTTCATACCATGTAGTCCCAGAAGTCTCATTACTTCTACCGTATTCTACTGATGAAGCAAGTCAGCGAGGCTACCTGATATTCAAGAGAAAGGGAATTTAATTTCATCTCGTAATGCGGGGAGCAGCAGTCATCTCTTATCTACCATGCACAGTCCAAGAACTGATTTGAGTATCAGGCTATTGTCTTTCTGCATTTTGGCCACTTACTGAAGTCAGTGCATTTCAAAACCTTCCTATCTTCCATGCATGCATGTAAAAATCAGCCCCTGCCCTCAGAAGCTTAAGTAATCGGGGAGACAAAGCACACCCGCTTGAAAAGATCTTGTGTTGCACACGCCATAAGTGCAGATTAGTCCAGATCAAAAGGGCAGAGCTGGAGGGTAGAGATTCTCAGCCCCAGAGTGCATCAGGACACCCAGAGCAGGTTTGCTCAAAATATGGGTTCCTGGGTCCCACAGCTGAAGTTTCTGCTTCGGTAGATCTGGACAGGGGTCCAAGCAGCTTCACTGAACAGATCATGTATTTATCTTTTCGAAAAGGTAATGAATGTTTAGGGTGCAAAACTCATCAGGACTGGAGAATATGAAGTGAAAAATAAGTCTTCCTCTTGCCCATCCCTGATACCTGCCACCGAGTTCCCATCCTCAGAAGGAACTGGACATTGTTGCTATTTCTTGGGTATTTTTGAAGAGATATTTTAGGCATCTACATGCATATTTTTAAACAAAAGTAGATATGAGCATATGCAAGCATGTATATATAAAACATATGCGTGTACAACCTATGTGTATAAATATGTTTGATCTCCTTTGTGAAAGTATAATAGATGTATAAGTATCCATCTCTGTATATCTGTATCTACACAGAAATACATGCACATATATTCTATTTTCCCTTCTCAAATGGCAACATTCTATTTCTGCAGTTCTGCACCTTGGATCTTTCACTTAACCATACATCTCGGAGAATGGTCCTTATTCTTTTATTGTTTGTTTGTTTTTTGCAGTACGCGGGCCTCTCAACGCTATGGCCTCTCCCGCTGCGGAGCACAGGCTCCGGACGCGCAGGCTCAGCGGCCACGGCTCATGGGGCCAGCCGCTCGCGGCATGTGGAATCCTCCCGGACCGGGGCACGAACCCACGTCCCCTGCATCAACAGGCGGACTCCCAACCACTGCGCCACCAGGGAAGCCCAGTCTTTATTCTTTTGAATGCCTGCACCATATTGCCCTGTGTGGATGGGCGCTCACTTATGTTATTATGTCATAGGCCCTGCAGGTTGCTTTCAGTCTTTGACTATGAGAAATATGCCACATGGATGTCATTCACACATGGGCAAGTCTTCCTAAGACACAGGACTCTTTAAATGTCAAATGATATGAGCATTTCAAAATTGTGATAGTTTCAGCCTAGTTGCACTTCCTATAGGTTACATCATTAATGTACAATTCCATCAGTGAAGTGTGAGAGTAGGTAAGATTTTTTTTTAATTGAAGTATAGTTGATTTACAGTGCTGTGTTAGTTTCAGGTGTACAGCAAAGTGATTTCAGTTATACATACATATATATTTTTTTCTTTCTCTTTTCAGATTCTTTTCCCTTATAGGTCATTATAAAATATCGAGTAGAGTTCCCTGTGCTGTACACTGGCTCCATGTTGTTTATCTATTTTATACCAAGTAGGGTGTATATGATAATAAAATGTTTAACAAGCTGCCCAGGAGATCCTGAGATACAGAAACGTTTGAGAGCTGTGATACTTGGGGCAATGCACTGCTAGTAGCTTCTGAAAGACACAGCCGAGGAAAGGTAGAGGAGGCTGCTTTGCAAGAAGATGTTGCAGAAAGAGGGGTCATGGGTTAGCACAGCCAAGCAGGGAGGCCCAGCTCTGTGATGTCACATGTGATCCAAGACAAACATTTCTGCTCGCTTTCCCAGGGCCGGGGCTTAGATGTGGGAGTGAGGTAGAGATGTCCAGGGATTCTCCCACCTGTCTGGACAACCCTTTCTTCAAGCTGAGCAGCCCGGACCATGGTGCCCTTTTAATGCTTGGATTCTTCCAGCCACTGAGCTGCTTCAGTGTCACAAGAACAAAAACAAGTGTTCATAGTGGTTTCAACTGTCTTCCAGGGACAGACCAGGGCTTTTTTTTTTTTTTTTTTGTGGTACGTGGGCCTCTCACTGTTATGGCCTCTCTTGTTGCGGAGCACAGGCTCCGGACGCGCAGGCTCAGCGGTCATGGCTCACGGGCCCAGCCGCTCCGCGGCATGTGGGATCTTCCCGGACCGGGGCACGAACCCGCGTCCCCTGCCTCGGCAGGCGGACTCCCAACCACTGCGCCATCAGGGAAGCAGGGCTTGTTTTAATGTCACAGTTGGCACATCCCAGAGGAAGTGGCTACAAATCTTTTATCCTACAAAAAATGGTTTTTTTTTTTATTTTCAGATGAAACGCTGTGATATCTGGACTTGGCTTCAAAATAACCCATGGGACTGATGGAGTGAGAAGGGGTAGCAAAAACACAAGGCTGGTCCTGCATTGATGGTCACGGGCGCAGTATGTTACAGACACGGATTCATTATATTCTTCTTTCTATGTATATACATATTTCAAATTTCCTATAATAAAAGGTTTCAATCAATGTTTCTGGTTAAGATACGGAGATGACGAAATGCACTCCAATTCCTTGCTGTAGTTTATAAAAACATTTCAGCAGCAGCTGTGAATTTAAAGGACCCACGCTGAACAGAGTTGAAAGCTCCTTTTCCACACCATGAGTCCCCCCGCCCAATTTGCAGTATCCTCCCCCCCTTTCATCTCCTAAAGACAGAAATTCATCAAAAACTCTCCTGACAGCCTCTAGATCCCTTGAATTGGCTGTAAAATATTTCAAGGTCTCAGAGTAATTTAATGCCCTATGAAAGTAAAATAAATTGTGTACAAATAATTCAATAAGTTCAGGGAAGTGGGAAAAAAAAACATTAAGCATGTCACAGATGGTACCTCCAGGCAGTTTATCAAAGCAAGTTTCATAATTTAACAAAATCATCTTGGCATCACACACAAAAGCCCTCCTGTTTGATCCCTTAATAACACTGCTTAGCACTTTCTTGGGACCTGGCTTCTAGCGCCGGCGCTGTTTCCAAGCATTAGCTAATCAGTCATCAAAAGATATTTTCCACGCAGGCAGGCAGGACTCGGAATGCTCACTTGATCCCCACGGAAGTGGCCATGGAAGCTAAGAGGCTTTCTCAAGGTCACATGCGGGGCAAAGGTCACAGCTGAGGTTGCAGCTAATGAGTTTCTGGTTTCTTGCGTGCTTCTGACAGCGCCTCTGCTCCGCTCGTCCTCCACCCTCCCCCATTCAACACGTGGCCCCAGCAGCAGGTCCCGGAACACTGGCAGCCTCCTCTGGCCCAGGGCTGGGGTCTTGGCTCAAAGTGTCTTTCATCTCGGACACCTACCTCCTCGAGACAGAGATGGAGTCATCGTGATCTCCCCTGCCCAGGATCGGGAAGTGAACTGCGCGTGTTTTCTTTCCCGGAGAACAAAATATTTGCTTTTGGCAAAATATGAAGGAGACCTACCCTTGATTTTTAATCAGCAACTCCCATTTGTTTCAGGAACTGTATATATATATATATATATATATATATATATATATATATATATATATATATATGTATTTTTTTTTTTTTTTTTTTTTTTTTTTTTTTTTTTTTTGCTGTACGCTGGCCTCTCACTGCTGTGGCCTCTCCCGTTGCGGAGCACAGGCTCCGGACGCGCAGGCCCAGTGGCCATGGCTCACGGGCCCAGCTGTTCCGCGGCACGTGGGATCTTCCCGGACCGGGTCACGAACACGTGTGCCCTGCATCGGCAGGCGGACTCTCAACCACTGCGCCACCAGGGAAGCCCCAGGAACTGTATTTTTCAATTATGGAAGGAGTATGTGCACAGGTTGAAGATGCTACAGAAGGGCTTCAAGGTAAAAGAAAATTGGCAAAGACAATGTGTGGCTCTTCCCCCTCCGGGAGGGGAGACTTTCCGGCCCCCGGCCCCGCCCCTGGAGGGCGGGCCGCACTTAGAGACTCATTTCTTTCTTTCTTTCTTTCTTTTTTGCTTAATAAATATTTTATTTTAAAATTTTAACTCTTTATTTTTTTATTGGAGTATAGTTGATTCACAATATTGTTTTAGTTTCAGGTGTACAGCAAGTGAATCAGATATATATATATATATATACATATTCTTATTCAGATTCTTTTCCCATATAAGTTATTATAGAATATTGAATAAAGTTCCCTGTGCTATACAGTAGGTCCTTGTTAGTTATCAGCTTTATATATCGTAGCACGTATATGTTACTCCCCATCTCCTAATTTATCACTTCTCCCCACATTTCCCCTTTGGTAACCATAAGTTGGATTTCGAGATCTGTGAGTCTGTTTCTGTTTTGTTAAAAAAAAGTTCATTTTTATAAGTACAACCACTATGGAGAGCAGTATGGAGGTTCCTTAAGAAACTAAAAAGAGAGCTACCATAGGATCCAGCAATCCCACTCCTGGGCATATATCCAGAGAAAACCATAACTTGAAAAGATACATGCACCCCAGTGTTCATAGCAGCACTATTCACAATAGCCGAGACATGGAAACAACCTAAATGTCTATTGACAGAGGAATGGATGAAGAAGATGTGGTACATGTATACAGTGGAATATCACTCAGCCATAAAAAAGAATGAAATAATGCCATTTACAGCAACATGGATGCAACTAGAGATTATCACACTAAGTGAAGTAAGTCAGACAAATATGTATGATGTCACTTATATGTGGAATCTAAAATACGGCACAAATGAACCTATCTACAAACAGACTCATGGAAATAGAGAACAGACTTGTGGTTGCCAAGGGGGAGGGGGGAAGGGAGAGGGATGGATTGGGAGTTTGGGGTTAGCAGATGCAAACTATTACATTTAGAATGGATAAACAACAGGGTCCTATTGTAGAGCACAGGGAACTCTATTCAATATCCTGTGATAAACCACAATAGAAAAGAATATGAAAAAAAAGAATGTCTATATGTGTATAACTGAGTCACTGTGCTGTTCAGCAGAGATTGGCATGACATTGTAAATCAATTATACTTCAATTAAAAAAAAGAACAAAATAATGCCATTTGCAGCAACCTGGATGAACCTCGAGATGATCATACTAAGTGAAGTAAGTCAGACAGAGAAAGACAAATATCACGTGATATCACTTATCTGTGGAATCCAATAGAGACTCGTTTCTAAGGAGAGGATGCAGAAGGGACAAGCGGTACCTTGACGTGGGGACACCACAGGTGTCAAGGTTGCCATTGCCAGGGTACCAAGTGGATGTCCTATATCCCTGATGTGGTGCAAACGGGAGGGCACGTCATCTCTGCAGCATTCTCCCCACACCCAGTCTCATCAAGAAAAAGCCACCTGACAAACCCTAACTGAGGCACACTTTATAACATTCCTGATCAGTGCTTCTCCTCCCCATCAGCGAAGGTCCTGGAAAAGGAGGAAAGATTGAAATGCCCGTGATGAGAAGAGAGTGAGGCAATCTGAGGGCTGCATCCGGTGTGGGACCAGATGGGATGCTGGGGCAGAAGAGGGATATTAATGGGGACACTGGTGAGATCCGAGGAGAGCATGGAGTCTGGGGGAGAGGAACGTCCCCGAGCTGGTGTTTTAGCGTTGACAGACGTGCCGGGTATGGATCTGGGAGAGGAACATACAGGAACTCTCTGGACTACTTTTTACAAAACGAGGGCACTTTTGTTTTTAGAACACTTTTAAGTTCATAGCCTCTCTGTACTATCTTTACACATTTTCTGTAAATCAAAACCTTTCCAAATAAAATGTTTATTTAAGAAGAAATTAGGGCTTCCCTGGTGGCGCAGTGGTTGAGAGTCCGCCTGCCGATGCAGGGGACACGGGTTCGTGCCCCGGTCCGGGAAGATCCCACATGCCGCGGAGCGGCTGGGCCCGTGGGCCATGGCCGCTGAGCCTGCGCGTCCGGAGCCTGTGCTCCGCAACGGGAGGGGCCACAACAGTGAGAGGCCCGCGTACCGCAAAAAAAAAAAAAAAAAAAAAAAAAAAAAAGAAGAAATTAAAGGCTAAAAATCTTCTCCCATCTTCTTCTCAGTCTCACTGGACAGAGATAGCCACTGTCAATGATTTCTGGAATATTCATCCAGAATTCTGTGATACACATACTTTTAAAAAAAATTGAACCAAGATTGGATCCTATTATACAAGCTTTGGCTTCTTGCCTTCCTCATTACGTTTATATCCGGGTGATCATTTGGTAGAGCAATTATAGTTGTACCTTCATTCTTTTCAAGTAACTGCAGGGTCATCTCTTGCCAGTATACTCCCATAGTTTATTCAGCCAGATCCCGATGTGGAGACCAGATGTTTGTTTTTCTTTTTCTTTTCTTTTTTTCCTATTGTCATGAGAGAGCAATACAGGTGTGTCCCAGAAAAGGGCCAATAAACACAAGGAAACAAAGGCTTAGCTTTACTAATAATTCTAAAAGTCCAAACTGAGATGATATTCACCTATGATTTTTGATCTCTTGGAGCGGCAATGATTGAAAAGCTTGGCTGTAGCCAGGGCTGGGGAAGGTGCGGGAAAGCACACTCTGACGCCCACGGGGAGAGTGTGAGTTGGTAAGAGCACTTTGAAAGCATTTTTGGCACCATCCACGGCACGAAACCAGTGACAAATGCAGTCAGCCTGTGAGCGGCATAGTGACTGGACCTCAGGGGAGCTTCTGGGAAGATGGCAAAATTCTCTCTGTGGGTATGGTGTTGGTTACAAAGGTGCCTTCTCTTTGAGAAAATTCTTTGGGTAACATTCATGATTTTGACCCTTCCTTGTGTGTTACACTTTAATGAAAAGTTAAGATTTAAAAAGGCTACCTATCCTATTTACACGAGAATTGCTTAGGATGGGGGTTCCCTGGCGGGCCAGTGTTGGGGGCTCTGCACTTCTACTATGGGGGACAGAGGTTCGAGCCCTGGTCAGGGAACTAGGATCCCTTATGCCTCCCGGCACAGCTGAAACAAAACAAAACAAAAATGCGTGGTAGGCAAAGACTGGGAGGGCCGAGTACTTGTCCTCTGCCTGGCTGGATTCCATTTGGAGCACCCATAGGAATAATGTGCATATATATATAATCTTCAAAACAAATCTGCTACCAAATATAGGAATTTCTTTTTTTTTAATATCTTTGTTGGAGGATGATTGCTTTACAATGGTGTGTTAGTTTCTGCTTTATAACTAAATGAATCCGTTATACATATACATATGTTCCCATATCTCTTCCCTCTTGAGTCTCCCTCCATCCCACCCCTCTAGGTGGTCACAAAGCACCAAGCTGATCTCCCTGTGCTCTGCGGCTGCTTCCTACTAGCTGTCTATTTTACGTTTGGTAGTGTATATATGTCCGTGCCACTCTCTCACTTCCTCCCAGCTTACCTTTCCCCCTCGCCATATCCTCAAGTCCATTCTCTACATGTGCGTCTTTATTCCTGTCCTGCCCCTAGGTTCATCAGGACCTTTTTTTTTTTTTTTTTTTTTAGACCATATAGTGTGTTAACATACGGTATTTGTTTTTCTCTTTCTGACTAACTTCACTCTGTGTGACAGTCTCTAGGTCCATCCATATCTCTACAAATGACCCAATTTCGTTCCTTTTTTATGGCTGAGTAATATTCCATCGTATATTTGGGCCACATCTTCTTTATCCATTCATCTGTTGATGGGCATTTAGGTTGTTTCCATGACCTGGCTATTGTAAATAGAGCTGCAATGAACATTGTGGTACATGACACTTTTTGAATTATGGTTTTCTTGGGGTATATGCCCAGTAGTGGGATTGCTGTGTCATATGGTAGTTCTAGTTTTAGTTTTTTAAAGAACTTCCATACTGTTCTCCATAGTGGCTGTATCAATTTACATTCCCACCAACAGTGCAAGAGGGTTCCCTTTTCTCCACACCCTCTCCAGCATTTATTGTTTGTAGATTTTTTGATGATGGCCATTTTGACCCGTGTGAGGTGATATCTCATTGTAGTTTTGATTTGCATTTCTGTAATAATTAATGATGTTGAGCATCCTTTCATGTGTTTGATGGCAATCTGTATATCTTCTATGGAGAAATGTCTACTTAGATCTTCTGCCCATTTTTGTATTGGGTTTTGTGGTTTTTTTGATATTGAGCTGCATGAGCTGCCTGTATATTAATCCTTTGTCAGTTGCTCTGTTTGCAAATATTTTCTCCCATTCCAAGGGTTGTTTTATTGTCTTGTTTATGGTTTCCTTTGCTGTGCAAAAGCTTTTAAGTTTCAGGGCTTCCCTGGTGGCGCAGTGGTTGAGAGTCCGCCTGCCGATGCAGGGGATGCAGGTTCGTGCCCCGGTCCGGGAAGATCCCACATGCCGCGGGGTGGCTGGGCCCGTGAGCCATGGCCGCTGAGCCTGCGCGTCTGGAGCCTGTGCTCCGCAATGGGAGAGGCCACAACAGTGAGAGGCCCGCGTACTGCAAAAAAAAAAAAAAAAAAAAAATCAAACAGAATCATGACTATACCTAAATTTCTGCAAGCAGGTGCCCCAAATAAAGGAAACAACACAATAATTGAGGTTCTTTTTGTTTCCTACTTGCAGAGACTTAAGAAAATAATCCTTAGAACACAGATAATTGGAGGGTGAGGAGGGGAAAAGAGGAGGGTGAGGAGGGGAAAAGAGGAGAGTGATGTAAATTCATACAGTTACTGAGTTAACTTCAATAACTCAATAAACTTCATCAAGGTCAGTTAGCTGACCTCTTATTTAGAAGCAACCAAAGTGAAATCAAACATGCCACATTTTCCAAAACCAAACACACAACAGAGCAGGACCCTGTGGCTCTCCCCCCTCCCCACACCACCCATGTCCTCAGCCTACCTTTTGTCTGTAGAAAAATTTTAGCCAAAGAATAAGTTTAATCAGAAAAGTGAGAAAACAGAGAAGCAAGGAAAAGCAAACAGGACAAAATAATAATACTTTAGCCATTAGATAAAGTCAAGGACCTTTAGCTCCTCTTTCATGGCTATAAATAATACTCTGAGCCGTGTCCTGTGAGCTGTTTTATAGATACTGAAGCTCCCACCAGGTGGAAGACGTTAACTACGTGATGACCAGACTGTAGCCATGACACAAGCTGCCACAAGTCCGAGAACTGGCCTCAAGGAAATGGGAACAAAACTGACCCTGCAACTAAAGATTAACTGTACTTAAGAACCGTCAAGATGACAGCGATCAGACCACCGCATGACCAAGTTCAAGGAGCCTGTCGGAGCTGCCTGTGCTGTTTCTGCGTGGAGCCCCTCCCTCAGCCTGTGCACCCCTGAAACTCTCCTTTCAAAGCTCTTGTCCCCTGATTGTCAGAGGGGAGTCGGACTTTGGACCGAGTCCGCCATCCCCCCTCCCCACCCAGGTTGCTGGCCTCCAAATTAAAGCAAACTTTCCTTTCCACCAACCTTGCCCCTCGAGTATTCACTTTCGAGGGGCAAGCAGACAGATCCCACTTTCGGTAACAAGCTAAGGATCTGGAGAAAACAGCTGTGGGCGTCTGGAAGACCGCTTCAGTCAGCGCCTGGTATTAACGTGGGCAAGTCGCTGCTTTAAGAATAAGAAGCAAATGATGCCTCTTCCCTCGTTACAAGCCGAGGGTCTGCTTGGGCGTTGAGGGAAAATGTTTAATAGCCACGCTGCCCCCAGAGGGGAGGTCGGCAGAGCTGGATCAAAAACCGATACACTACCAAACGTAAGGTAGGTAGCTAGTGGGAAGCAGCCGCGTAGCAAAGGGAGATCAGCTCGGTGCTTTGTGACCACCTAGAGGGGTGGGATAGGGAGGGAGGGAGACGCAAGAGTGAGGGGATATGGGAACATATGTATGCGTATAGCTGATTCACTTTGTTATAAAGCAGAAACTAACACACCATTGTAAAGCAACTATACCCCAATAAAGATGTTAAAAAAAAAAAAACAACCGATACCCACAAGTGTTCCTTTAAAGCCCACAGGCTTTAAAGTGCTGTCCCAGGACAGCACTGGCAGACCCTGGTCTCAAAGTTGGATAAGAACTAGCGTTCTAGGGAGAGAAAGACATTGACCTCCTTCTCCATGCAGACGCCACCCACCCCATCCCACTCAGCCCCCTCCCTCCTTCCCGCCAATCAAGACCAACCTTTATTCTGGAGGCTTTTTGGTAAAGCAAAGTCCCCTCTGATTTCCCGGTATTATTCTAGCTTCTGTGTGTCACACAAGCCTTTTCCGTGATTAATAAAAGTTTTGAATTCAGTTACTTTGCTCTCGAGTATGAAAGCTTCTCTTTGGGGGACTTTGAAACATGCTAGACGCAAACTTTCCATTAAGGCACTTAGAGGGAAAGCATGACGATTGCTTCCTCTGAACATCTGGAGTTCTTAAAAATCAAGACCGGCCATGGAACCCAGAATCATATTTGCATGAAAAGAAAGCGCCAGAGATGATGACTTAAAGAGCTCCCCATTTGAATGCGGCATAATTAAAAGTCTTCTGTCTTCAAACTGTTGCTAAGGGAAAAATGTTTGGTTGCATAAGGGTCGGTAGGGGTATATCAGGGCGGGCAAAATGATTTGGGATGTGTTTCTAAGGATGTGTGCGTTTGAGAGGAGCAGGCAGGAGATAGGAAGGAAGGAAAGGGATGAACGCACTCGAATCGTTCCTTTGGTTTGAATTGTTGGCCCAGAGGTAAATCTTCAGAGATCTCCGTAGTAGAGGAAGAGAATTCTAGTGTGTTGGTGGTGATGCCCATTGCCCCGAAATGCAATTATTCTCATACTAAACATTTCCTTAAGAAACTGGCTTTTCTTCCTTGTCTATTGCACACAGTGGTGCACAGACGTCAATCAGTTTGGGGTGAATGACCAGTTTGTTTTCCAGCTGGGGAGACAGATTCCGGGGGAGCAGGGCACAATTAATTAACCCAAACAGCAGAATCTGGGTTTAGATCAATTCCTACGCCTACAAAATTTTTCCTAGCTGTTCTGGCTGATGAGGTCTCCCTTCACTGAAAACCGCATGGTAAGTTGTCCTGGAATCACAGCATCCCTGGTGTGAATTCTGCTTCTGTCACCAACTGGCCGGAAAGGCTCATGTAGGTCACTTGGCCTCTCTGTGGCTTGGTTTCCTCCCAAGGTGTAGGAGCACCTGCATTCAGAGGACCGGGGTGAGGGCTGCATAGACGGGGTACGGTCAGTGCTTAGGGCCAGCCAGACACAGGAGGTGCTCAGGAATTAGGAATTCTTCTCACTGAGTCCTTCACGGTTCCCACTGTCTTTCACGGCCAAGGCCGTAGCACTCACGCCTTGTTGCTGGGATGCAGCAGACTCCCGTCTGTTGGAAATGAGCCCAGCCGACTCACTCAATCTCCACCACCCACGGAAGCAGGTGCTACCATTACACCCATTTCTTCAACCGGGAGACAAGGCCATCCAGCTTGGAAATGTCAGAGGTGGGACTCAACCCTTGCGAGACCAGACCCTACTCCGTCTCCCTCCCAGACGAGTATTCCAGCAGCATTAACTGGGACCTGTCGCCGCCAGTCACTTTCCTGCTTGTTATTTCATTTGATCCTCGTAACAACCTGGTATTTACACTTGACACTTTACAATGCAGGCAGCTCCGTGACGGGAGAAGGTGGGAGCAGGGGGCAGGGGGCTGGCGTGCACAGGGTCCAGGAGGTAAGAGGGTGGACACACAAACTCTAGATCTGGCTTGAGCATTCAGGGAAGAAGCTCTCCATTCTCAACGCAACCCCCAGTTTTTAACGACGCAACCTTTGATAGAAGTTGGAATGACAGCATTTCTACCTGTTCAGCACCCTGGCATCTGGCTTCAGGCTTGTGCCCCTCATCCCGGGAAACAGTTTCTCGGTCTCCCCCCACGAAGTGTCTGCATTATAACCTGTCAGGCTTCTATGTCCTCTCACCAGCAACACACATAAATTAAATGAAACCATGGTGTCATGGGAGGCTCCTACTGGAGAAGAAAACTCTTCAAGGACCAGGGACCAGGATGCGGGAGGCCATTCTCCACATTACCAGTTCTCATTTAAATTACAGCATTGCACCGACATCTCTCCCCAGTGGTTTCATTGCAAGTATCCATGGCCGTTTAAATCACGGAGCCTTTTCTCCTGTTTCTTTTGATCGATAGCTGCCGTTCCTCCTTCCCCGTTAAGGTCCTCTTCTAGATTGTTGTTCTTACACCCACATGACCCAGGACCCTGGAGAGCTCAGATCTTCTCCATCCTGCTCGAGGTCTTTACTAGAAGATGTTTTCGTTCTGAGTACAAAGGCCATCTTGAGGTTCAGTACTGACAAATCAGAAAGAAAAAGATAACTGATCCCCTGAACAGATTCTCATCTTCTAAGAGACACATGTTCAACTAGTTCTAGTCTTTCCATTTTTTGACCCCCCCCCAAAAAAAAAACATTTTGTAAATGCCTGGACCTAAAGGAAGGACCTAAAGCAAGCAAGTTAATCCTTTTGGAGGTTCAGCCATGTCGCCGAATGAACCACCTATAGCCCTTCCGTCTTCTGAGTTCTGTTCCACTTACAACCATACCGCGAATTATGTCTATTCAGCTGTTAGTGGACATTGGTTTCCAGTTTGGGAACACTGTGAATAAAACTGCTTTGACATGTATATGTAAGCCTTCGTGGAGACATATGTTTTCATTTCTCTTGGGGTAAATACTTAGATCAGAACTAGTAGATGGTATGGTAAGTATATGTTTAACGTTTTAAGAACTGGCCAAGCAATTTCTCAGAGTAGTTATTATAGGCCGAATCGGGTCCCCTCAAGGATTCATGTGATGAATTGCTAACTCACAGTGTGACTGTACTGGGGGTGGGAGCTTTACAAGGTAAGGAAGCTCGGAGGAGGTCGTATGGGGGGGGGACCCTCATCCAACATGACGAGGGTCCTCCTAACAGGAGGGTTTTGGACACTGACATGTCCAGAGGGAAGATGACGTGAAGACACGGAGAGAGGAGACAGCTGTCTGCAAGCCAACGAGAGAAGCCTGGAGCTGATCCCTCCCTTTGGAAGGAATCAGCTCTGCCGACACCTCGGTCTTGGACTCCTGGCCTCCAGAGAGTCCTTTTCTGTTGTCGAAGCTCTTCGGCCTGTGGCCTCTGTCACAGCGGCCCTAGCACTCCACTACAGCAGTCACACTGTCCTAAACGCCCGCCCACGGTGCCCCAGACGTCCAGCCGCCCCACATCTCACCAATATTTGGTGCTGTCCATCATTTTAGCCATCCTTGTGTGTGAGTAGGCATATCTCAGTAAGTTTCTGTTTTTGTTTTTTTAGTTATATTTTTTAGTTATATATTCTTTTCTTGGGTAAAATTCACGCTACATAAAATTAAACATTTAATTGTGTACAATTCTGTGGCAATCAGTACACGCACAGTGTTGTGCAAAGCCCACATCTGTCTAGCTCCAAAACGTTTTCATCCCCCCCCAGGAAGCCCTGTGCCCCTTCATCAGTCACCCGCATTCCTCTTGCCCTAGCCCCTGGCCACCACCACTCTGCTTCCTGTGTCCATGCACTTGCCCGTGGTGGACACTTCACACACACAGAATCACGCAGTGTGTCTCTCTCTGTGTTCGTCTTCTTTCACTGAGGGCAGTCCACGCTGCAGCAGGCCTCAAGTCTGAGCCTCAAGACTCTTGTCCACACAATGGGATCATCACCCCTTCTTTCCAGGTCAGGATGAAGGTCAGTGAGGGGATGCACGTGACACAGGCACCCACTAACACAAGCTGCCCGTGCCGATTCTCCGCCAACTTCCGAATCCCCTTCTCACCATTAGGAGACAGGCTGGGACCTGGGGCCTGGGACCCTTTGCTGCAGGGCTTGCACCTGGACACACCTCTCCTTGAGCAACAAAATACAAAGAAATCATATGGGACTAAAAAGAATTGGCAAATTATAGACAAAAAGATACGAAAGACCAAAAAAAAAAAATCCAACTGCCACTTCTGAAGAGCCAGGAGCAAAAACAGGGGGTCGGGGGCAAAAGCAGGGCACTGCGCATGCCCCCTGCACTCAACACCACCAAAGGGGTGGGCAGACCACCTAAGCCACGCCTCCAGCCCGACCCCTGGACACACCCCTCCCCTCACCCCATATAAGGAACCAGCCGGCACCCCGCGCAGGGAGCAGGCAAGGAAGGGAACCTGTTACTGGTTCTCGCTCCCCCTGCAGCAGCCCCTACAGGCGCCCCAGTAAAGCCTTGCCTGAATTTCTTGTCTGGCCTCTGATCAATTTCTATTGATCAAGGGGGCCAAGAACGCTGGTCGGTAACAATTACAGAGGCTTACGGGAGAATCTGGCAAATCTTTGAAGGGTTTTCACCCGTGTGGACCCTTGCTGGACGCAGTGGCTGTGAAAGCCAGAATCTGGGTCTGAGGGCCCAGCGTAAGTCAGGGTCCTGCTAGGAGGAAGTCGGTCCCGCCCGGGGGCCCCAGACCCCTAACAGTTCAACTCAGGGCCTTACTGTTTCCCTGATCAGGAGCCACTGCCCGGACCAGAGGAATCCAGACGGATGCTGGTCAGCTAACGGCGCAGACAGCCTTGCTGAAAGAGGAGATGCTAAATAAAGCCTTAGGAGGTTCTATCTTTCTTTTCCTTCCTGTGCTGATCGGCCTGTTGGGGGCAGAGGAAGTCAAAACAAGGGCATTGACTGCAGTTTGGACTCCAAGGGCCCGGACTGTGATTGAAAAAGCAAATCACTTTCCACAAAGTCTGACTAAACAGAATGAGGGCAAAAGCTGCCTTCTTCTTACACGCACACGTGTACACATAAACACACACCAACACACACACATGCACACTTACAAAAGACTTGTATACAGACACACATACAGACAGACATACAGACACACACACTCCTTCCCAGGGCCTCTGGAACGAAGCTTGGAGACGGACAGAAAACTCTGGAAGAAGAGAACACAGCCGCTACACACCACTGTGTATAAAATAGGTAACCAACAAGGACCTGCCGTGTAGCACAGGGAACTCTGCCCAACACTCTTTAATGACCTACATGGGAAAGGAATTTGAAAAATAATAGATACACGTATATGTATAACTGGATCACTTTGCTGTACACCTGAAACTAAGACAACAGTGTAAATCAACTGTGGTTCAATATAAAATAAAAATTAATAAAAAAGAAAGCACGGCCACTTTTATTACTGTCCCACAGCCCTGAAGTCACAAACCAGGGAAGATTTTACTTAAAGCCCCAGGAAACAGGTAGGGAGTCAAAGGCAGCTTCCAAAGGAGGACAGATCATCTCAACTTCTGAACGTAGAGCAGGATGCTGGGGACACTGGGGACGTCCCCGTGGAAAAATTCCTCAAGCGGTGCAGGTGGGATTCATACATGTTTGTTTCAAGAAGGCAAAACCCCGCCTGGGTACGCGGCGAGGCTCTGGGCTCTGTCCCAACAGCATGACGTCACGCTCCAGGTGTGCTGCCCGGTGGGGTGTGAACCAGCGTAGGCCTGCCCCCTTTGCCGGTGTCCAGACCCGGGCCCCTGCGTTTCTAGAGCTCAACTGTTACCTCTGGGAGGGCAGGGGCTGAAAACCCCGCCCGGAAAGTCGGGCACGTCTGCAGCATCCTCATAGCCACCCTGCCCGTCGAGAGGCCGGAACAGACGTTGGGAAGTTTGCTTTGTCGGAAAACGACAAGCAGGCCTCTCCCAGACCCTTTGATCTCACCTCGGAAGAAAGTTATAATCCATCCCCGCGAATCTCTGCAGCTCGGACATGAAAGACAAAGCGAGGAGGAGGGCGTGAGGGGCACAGGAAACGCACGTAAAATCGAGCAAACGGGCTTTGAATGCGGTGGGCCCTGGACGCACGGCATTGTGTAGCCCGTTATCTCCCTCGATGGTTTTCCTTTTTTACCTTTTTTCAGATGGAGATGTGCAAAGCAGCGGCTTTGGATGGGGGTGGCAGGAAACGCGGGCCGCTTTGTGGGAAGGCAGGCAGTGGAGTTATTGCTCAGCCCTTCCCGGGGGAGCTCCACGATACTGGAAAATTCAGGGAAGAGGGTGGGCAGTGGAGAGGTGGGGTAGAGGAAGCGTCCTTGCTTTTCCCACTCACCTGGGAAGAGCAGACACATCGAAGGACTCCTGGAATTTAGCAGCTCCCAGAGCCTCAGACATCTGGGCCTGGGCCTGCTGTGTTCTGGCATTTCCGTCTGCTTCAGCCAGAGAGGCCGGCCTTGCGCTGGCCCATTCTAGTGAATCCAAGGGGCAGCCATTGCCCCGCAGCCTCTGGATGGTGAAAAAGAATCTCTGTCCAGGGAAGCTGCCTCCTCACGTGTCCCCGACACCATCACCCTAAGCAGGTGACTCACCAGCGACACTTGGAGAGTGTTCCCTGCTAGCTCTGCTCTGGACACGGTCAAGCTAAGAACACGAGGTGCCTGAGGAGAAGTTGGATCCGAACCCACTCAGTCGGCCTCTGGAACCTGCAGACAGAGGAGGGAGCATCCTTGCCCAGAGGATGACTGACAGGCCCCTGCAGGTGGGCGGCTGGGCTGGGCACCCGCCCCGTGTCCCGACTCTTTGACATGTTCTAGAGCTTTGATGCCGAGGCTATCAGCGCTGCCGTCCTCAGAGTTCTTGTGAAGGGAGAGGGCCCAGCTCTCACCCAGCAGTGACTGCCATCGACCAGGGGGCCCCGCCAGCTGACGCCGCATCCCTCCATCCGACAGCGCCCCGGGTGTCTGACTGCCACGTTTTGCTAGTTTGCTTTAAATAGGGGGAATGGCGGTCATGATAACGGGGCTCCTCCCATCGTGAACAACGAGGGCAGGTCTGCATACTGAACACCACGGTGCCGGCTCATCTCCACCATATCTGTGGGAGCCACTTCCCTGGGTTCTGGAAGGTGCTGTAGGATTGGCAGGGATTTACCAACCTCAGCTGACACCGGAGGAGACGCAGGTGGTCTGTAAGTCCCGATTGCCGAAACATCTGTTACAACTATGATGCAATGTGAGGCCCAAAAAGTCAGGAGAGAACTGTGGCTTTCCTCCTGTATTTTCAGGAACGTTCTCCAGCAGGGATCACGAAAACGGCGCTTCTCACCTGCAAGGCACTTTTCACCCCGCCGAGCAGTGTCAGAGCACCTACAGCCAAGCGCTCTGTCTCCCAGGGTGAGAAATGGGGTTCTCTCTCTTGAAACTACCCTCACCCCATCGCCATCACTTTAAATGAGTGGACATGTTCCTTTTTAGGGTTAGAGATCAGGGGCAAAATGACATGAAGTCAGGGATTTGCTTTAAACTATTACATCCCAAATAAGGGAGAAAGGAAGGGGGAGGGGGAGGGAGGGAGGAGACCAGAGGAAAAGGGATGGATGAAGCTACTGGGATAAAATGGTGATAATGGTTGAATCTAGGGGCAGGGGCCATGAGTTTTGTTATCTTATTGTCACGTTTTTCCATGTTGGAATGTTTTATAATTTTTAAAGTCTGGAACAAGGATGTTACAGACATATTATCTGTAATAATGACAAACAGGAAATGACCCAGGTGACCAAAGATGGCTCAACTCAGGAAGAGTCATATGGTAGATTATCGTGATTAAAGAAAGTCATTTAGGGAAAAAACAACCCAGAAAGTCACTTAGACCCACACGTCAGTCCATGGACTGCTCTCTAAGACATGCTACTGAGTCAAAACATCCATCAGGGCTTCCCTGGTGGCACAGTGGTTGAGAGTCCGCCTGCCGATGCAGGGGACGTGGGTTCGTGCCCCGGTCCGGGAAGATCCCACGTGCCGCGGAGCGGCTGGGCCCGTGAGCCATGGCCACTGAGCCTGCGCGTCCGGAGCCTGTGCTCCGCAACAGGAGAGGCCACAACAGTGAGAGGCCCGCGTACAGCAAAAAAAAAAAAAAAAAAAAAAAAACCATCATATTGATTTATAGGATATGATGCCATCATGTAAAAATGGAAATCTACCAGGTCATATTCTTGTCCATATATTCATGAAAATCAGTTGAAAAGGGTTTAGAGGAATACCCGTGAAACGGGCAAGTATGGTTTCCCACGGGAAAGGGCGGAGTACCATATTAAGGGCGATGGTCAAAGGAGTCCTTCGAGGCCCTTATGGTGTTACTGTTTTCTGAGTAGCTACTATTTATGCCAAAGCTCTGTGCTAAGTGCTTCACGTGTAGGAATTTGTTTAAGCCCCACAAGAGCTCTGTGAGGTAACTGCATTTCAATGATGGGAAAGGCAAGAAGAGAGAAGGTAAGTTCTCACCAAGGACCCGCACAGTTGCAGGGGCAGAGCCCAGGTCTTGAACCCGGTGGTCTGGCCTTGGGCTGGCGCTCAGCCACACCACCATCCTGCCTTTCTTTAGCCACGGTATTGCTTTGATTTTTAAAAGTATATTGACGTAGCGTTAGTATAACTAGTTTGAACAGAATAGGCGTGTCTAAACTCTGTAACGCTGAGGTCTGCCAGACACCATCCCCGTCAGCATGCCCTGAGGTCCTGCCGGCACAGGCCAAGCTTCAGGATCTACATCTTCCCAAATTCTCTTTGTGGAATCTCGTAGTTTTCCCATCACTTGGCCAACATTTCTTTCCAGCCGCAAATCTGGCCGGCAGGGACGAAGGGCCCATCAAGGTGGGTTGTTGGGTTAGCCTGTGTCTCAGCAGGTCCGTGGCATCCCTGTTCCTTCCCCCAGAAAGATAAGTTTGCTTCACGGTCTATTGCGGGGCCCGCTGCTTTGGTCTTGTGAGAAGAGCTTCTCATGGAGACCACATCTTTCTGTAGAAAGAGACCAAGGTTTGGGCTGATGGCCGAGGCTCCTGGGCTTTGGTCCCCAGGCCCATCTCCTTCCTTCCTTCCGGAATAGGAAGAGGCTAAGCCTCCTGCATCACTGAAAACAAAACAAAACCTACCCCTGGCAACAAAGAAAGCTTCCCCCAACACGGCAGCCCCACGTTTCTCCTCTCCCCACTGTGACTGCCCTGGAAGGTGACTTCCCCTGAGCCTGGCTCGCTACCCTCCACCTCCACTGGTCCCTTCCCACCCACCTCTGCTCCCTGGTTTCCCCACTTTACCATCCCCCGCCCTGCTGCCTCACTCCCTCCTCTTCTCCCCACCTCTCCCTTCCAGGGCCGAGTCCTCCAGGCTCTGCTCTTTCCCGGTTCCCCACTCTCTGCACACCTCTCCTGTCCGTGACTGTCAGCCACCACCCAGCTCTTCCCGACTCCCAGGGCCCCTTCTCCTCGGATCTCCTGCTGTGCGTCTCCCCCTGAATGTGCCACGGGCTCCCCGGGCTAAGGATCCTTTGCCTGTGATATACTCTGCAAGTACTTTCTTCCTGTTCTAGCTTCTCTTTTGTTTGCGGCCAGGAGAGTTGTACAGAGTTTTTAATTTGGTCCTATCCCTTGTGTGTCTTCCGTGGGTTTTGTTCCCGTTTAAAAACACTTCCTTGGGCCAGTTCTGCTCATTCTTTACATTTCAGCTCAAATACTCTGTGTTCAGTGAGGAAACAGTCACCGCTAACTACTGTCACCTGCCTGACTTTGTGTATGTGAGTACACACACACGTGTACCGGTACACACACAGGAGCACATATAAACACGCATATGCATGCATAGATATCCCATACACACATACACACACATATGTATACATGATACACATGTAAACACACATACACACACATAACATGTATACATATAGATCCACATATACTCACATATAATGCATAAAATATATTTTACAGAGGAGAAAACTGATTATATATTAAGTATAATGTATAAAATCACATATATCTAATGTATCTGATATATAATCAGATATATTATATATATAATATATATTCTCAGATATATTATATATATAATTATATATATATAATATATATTCTGATATATAGTCTCCTCTGTAAAATACAGAGAAAATAGAGTGGATACCAGTTCTAGCCGCTTCAGAGTTGTAATGAGAAACGAAGTAGTATGTACAAAAATTCTTCTGCGTGTGTAAATAGCAATATTATACAAAGGCTGGTTAGTATTTATTTCTTTTCTACCAGACTCTTCCAGGCCAGCCGTAAACATTTCTTTAAAAGCCAAGAAGTTAATTAAGTCCCTACAGGAAATGCAAGTTAAGCTCTGTTTAAACACCCCTGCTCACAATAGTAATAGCTAACATTGCATAAGCTCCTACTACGTGCCAGAAACCTTACAGTCTCTTTAAATCATTGTTTTTGTTTTACAAACTAGAAACCTGAGGCCCGGGGCAGCCAGGGCTTCGCCAGTATAAAGAGCGAACTGTGGGGCATCGATGCGCTTGAACCCAGGAGGCCCTGTTTCCAAAGGGGGGCTTCTCCCAGGCTGTCGTTTGGCTCCAGCTTAATCATTACATTTGGGGCCAGTTTTTCTTTTAAGCTGAGTTTTTAAAGATTATTTTAACTATAAATTTGATTTGATAACCCCTTGGGGGTTCTTCTTTTAAAAAGAAAATAAAAGAAGGAACGAAAACGCAAACACCTCTCGATTCTGAGTGACGCTATTGGCAGAATTTCATACCACAACTTATGTTAACTCCCACATCCCCTTCATTTTTGTTTCAGAAGCTCCCTTTGAATTCATATTAGGCAAAAACACTCACCCTTTGGGTAGCTGGACCACTCTTTTCCTGGCACCTGAAGTACACAGACTCCTACTTCTGGTAATGCAGGTCAGCGGGGGGGACTTACTCCCCTTCCATGTGTCTGGTCATTCCTTACTGATGGGCAGAGTCAGGGATGAGTAGACTGAAAGAGAATGAGGAAAACTTCAGAGAAATAGGGTAGGATTTGGGGTCGTCTTTGTAATACAGTTTCCACCCCTCCGCCCACCCCCACCCCTGTGGTATTTGGGGGGATTGTGTCTTTGGCAGCGAAGATTAAGTGGACTGCCTGCCCCCCACGGAGGGTTTAATTGGCAACAGAGTCAGAACCCACTGATGTGTGCAAAATTCATTATTGTGTTTGGGCTTGGAATGCTTGCATGGGCCAGCCGTTTCTCTCTCTGATTTTCCCACAAGTGCTCAAAAAAGATCTTGTGTCTCTGTGTCACAGTGTCAGGCCCCCAGTGAGGCCAGGTTTATGAGTTATGTTTTTTCAGTAACCTCAAGGGCAGGGAAGAAGGTGGGTAAATCCTCTAGCTTCTGTTATCACTGGATTAGGCAGAAAAACGTGCCAGGGGCGGAGAGGAAAGTCAGAATGCTTAGCAGTGAGACCAGCCCTGCTGATCGGGATTTATGAGAATCCACAGACCAGCTGGGGGATGGGAGAGGACCCAGTGATCTCTGTATGTGGCTCCTTGGAGGGTCTCTGGGGAGTGTCCAAGTTACATGTGACCTGGTACAGATGGCCCTTGAGAAGCTGGGTTATTCTAATTCCCCAAATTGGCCAAATTCTTCCTAACATGTTGAAAAAAAGAGGGGATGTTACTTTCACGCCAGGCACATGAGTTTCCAGGTTCCTTTTAATTCCTTCTCTGTGAACACAGGGGATGCTTCTTGTTTTTTGACCACCAAAAGGCCACTTACCCTTATTTGGGTAATAGCATTTATAGGTTAAGAGAGATCAAACTGCTGTAGCTAAAAGACCACAGAATCCATCACTCAACCTGATAAAGCTTATGTCTTATTGATGCACAAGGCAGTGGAGGGTGGGGCACTGCGTTCCCTGTGGTCACTCAGGGACCCAGGCTAAGCTCGACTCCGCCACCTTTAACCCTCAGCTTCCATGATGACCTTTGACAACCACCATTCCAGCGAGCTGATGGGTGGAGAGAGCCCGGCAAGAGCAAGTGAGACGTTTCCTGGGCCAGATGGGGTCACCTTTGCGCACATTCTTCTGGCCGGGACGGAGGAACGTGGCTACATCTAGCTGCAAAGGAGGCTGGGGAATGCCAAACTAGATCTCTTCCCGGAAGGAGGAGGGGAGAATGGACTTCAGAAATCAACCTCTTAAGGAATTCTACCCTCAGTGTGCAGTCTTAGTGGGTCTGTACATCAAGTCGTCTGGCCTCTTCTCAACAAGGCATGGGCGTGTGATCCAAACTTGGCCGAATGGACTTTTCCTTCTTTTCTTTTCTTTTTTATTTTTTTGGCCAACCAGGTCTTTTATGCAGCTCAACATACAAGGTGACACCAAGTTAAGACAAGTGAAGTTCAATTTGGGTGCCTCCCTCTCCCGCCCCTGTATCGTGATCCAGTGTCTGCCAAGGCCAGGAAAGGCTTGGAGTCAGGTGTCCGATCATGGAGAAAGCTGCTATGGTTGGCCCGGCAGGTGGGCAAGGGGATGGTGTCACTTCGTCACAATCTGAATGACATCCTCGTCCTCCAACATATGGTCTTTACCCACTTTTTGAGGATTATGTTTCACAGAGAGACCCCACACAGGAGGGTATTTAAACTCTTTGATAAGATTTTTGTGAATCTTTATGCAGAAATCCTCCACCATGGTCCCAGAGTAAGGCAGCACCACAGGGGATGTGTAATCTGGCCAACTAACTGGCCTTTGGGCTTGGTGTAAATGCTCAACTAGTTTCAGACAGTCCCAGGTCTTTCCCAACAGGTCATCAAAGTTCCAGCGGTGATGGGCAGCAGATTTTCTCCCATGGGTTTTAAATTGGAGTGACATTTGCCTGGACAGAAAAAAAAGTGTTTTGTTTTTTTGTTTGTTTGTTTAATGAATTTAAGCAGATTCATCCCAGTGGCAACTGATGAGACCTCCAAGCTCTTCCTGCTATGGAGGTCCCTAGGGCTACTTTCTTTCCTCCGGCCCTCCCATTACTGATGGGAGCTCCCTTGTAGAATTCCAGTAAATGATCCTCTGCTTTAATGAGACAAAGATGTTGCTATAAGCAACAAAAAAAGAATGCTCACTGACATGGAGGCTGAACTCTGAGGAATTTGGATTGACCCAACTTGATAATATGTCATGCCAGCAGAAAACGTGCTGGGGAATTCTATCCATATCTGTGTATCATTCTCAAGTACTCCCTGGGTCTTCTTTGGTCTGTTTCATGAGAATAAATCCCAGAAATGGAAATTTGGTGTGGTTGAGTAGAAAGGATCTAGAATTACAAGTCTTAGAATAACTTCGAAACAAGTCTGTAGGTCGTTCAGTTCTACTCTCAGGAACAGACAGAATCTTTGGTTTTAAACATGGATCTTGCAAAGAGCAAGAGTTATCTAAAGTTGCTTACTAAAGTTGCTCACTTTTTATTTGCAAACGGGATGGCCCAGTCTACCTCCAGGTTTCTGAAGACCGAATGCGATGAAAGATATGAAAGCCTTTTAAAAGCACAAAGGGGACACATATGTAAGACATTGTTGCTTCAAAGTAAAACCAGTAGGGAACATATAAGGGTCAATCAGAACATGAAATAGCAAAACAAAGCAAAACAAAACAAAAACCTTCAGTCCTGCAGGAGGAAGCGTATTCCAGGGCATGTATCTCCTAAATCGAGATGGACGTTGAGGGGGAGGCTATCTGCCGGCGGCAGGTGGACCAGATTTGTCCTCAGATGTCTGTTTGACTTGCACAGTGCTGGATTGTTTAAATTGCCGTAATTTAAAGACCAGGAAATGTAAAGTAAATGAATTGACTTCCTCCTTTCCTTGAAAAAAATCCAGGATTTTGCTACTTCGCATCTTCATTGTCTCACGGTGATTCCTGGCAGGGGCTGGGTAACGGCACCCTCTTGAGGCAGGGCTTTCCTTCCCCCCACGGCAAGCCCAGCCTATACACTCAGTAATGTTACCAGGTCAGCCCCGGGAGACATTTACATTTGCAGCCCCTAGCGGGGGTTTGCGGTGTGCACGCTCGGGGATGATGGCTGAGCCCAGGAGAAGCAGGACCCATTGTGGTCCATGGAGATGTCCACTGAAATCTTCATCCCTGACTCTCTCCTCACCTCTACCTGACCTCGTACCTGTGCAAGAGGATCATAAACCTCATGTTCAGAATTTCATCATCACTCTAGGCTTCTGCCATCATTCTCTGTCCCGTCAGTTTCTGCCCCCGGGGCCTCCTGGACCCCACTCCTAGAGCAGCGGGGCGAGTGCCCAGAGCTGTCTTGGGTGGATGGGAAGAAAGCCACGCAGGTGGGGCGTAATTGTTACCTGGAACCAAATTACTTTTAATGACTTTTGGTAGCTTCCCAGCGCCTCCCGATTCCCACCACCTGTGAGGCTTAACAGCTTCTGGGGCACAATCCAGGGGGCCCAATTTCAGAGGACTGGTCAACGATATTCAGTTTCCTCTTCTCCCTCACTAGCAGAAACCCAATTTGTTTGGAAGGCATCATGTGCCTAAAGAACTCAATTTCCCAGAATCCCTCTGGGCCAGGGATGGTCATGGGACCCATCCTGACCAATGAGATTGAAGCAGATATTAGTGGGTGGGGCTTCCAGGAAAACTCTTCTAAGGGGTTGTAGGCTGATCTGGCTCTGCCTGTTGACCTTAACCTTTCACCTTCTGGAATGTGGTTGCAATTCTCAGTCACCTTGCAACCATAAGGGCAAAAGTCACAAATAAATACAATGGAGCAAAGAGAGAAGAAGAACTTGGTCCCTAGAGCAGTTAGGGTAGGCTGCCTCCAGAATCCTTGTAACACTGGAAAAAATAAACTCCTAGTAAGTTAAGTGACAATAATTAGTTCTAATATTTAATTCTCTTCCATCTATCTGAACCCAACTCTGTGAGAACAAATAATCCAGAAATAATATTTTCAGATAGTGGCTTGCTTTCTGCATTGTATTTTGCTAAGCTGGTTATTGATACTCTGCTGGGTTGCAAAACATCTTGCTCTAAAAGCTTCAGCAGAGCTGGGCTTAGCTGGGACCATCCATCAGAGTGTCCAGTGTGGGAATCCCAGGGTAGCTGAGCTGCTGACGTGGCAGCTGGGGGCTCCACAGATTATGCTCCAGGGAATGAAGGGGGACCCAGCCTCAGGGGTCACTTCTGTTGTACTCCATGGGGTGAAGCAGTGACAAGCCAGCCCGGATCCAAGGGGAAATAACAGAGACTCCCTCTCTCCATGGGAAGGGTATCAAAGAATTGTAATTCTTCTAAGACCTCTATACCTTCCAAAGCTTCACAGCCACCTCCTCAAGAAGCCTTCCCTCTCCAACCCACATTCTTACTGATCTCTCTTCATGGTAACTTCAGTCATACATTCTTTTGGCGTTTGTTCACACTCTGTCTAATTTTGCTGCAAAACTGCCTGATTTATGAGACAACTTCCTTGACCATCCACACAATCAACCTTTGAGCAAAGACGAAACCTCACGGTTTTATGGTTGTCTTGCCCAAGAGACATCCTTCACCTTCGTGTCTGTCATCTTCCCTCATTTTTCTTTGTTGTTCTCCTTTTTCTTTATCTATCTCTTTTTTCCTTTATCCCCCTGGAGGCAACATTTATAAGTGATTAGGAACATTTTAGAGTCAAAGAGACTAGCACTTGATCCTTACCAACTGTGTGACCTCAGGCAAATGGCTTGTCTCAGTTTCTTCATTTGAAAAATGGCCATAGTGATGAGCGTTGAGTGACTGAACACATGGAAACCTCTAAACACTGCAACTGGCATATAAATGTGTTTGAAAACGGATTATCTGCCGTCATCGATGTCATCGTCACCATCACGATCGTCTGTTTATCTTCGTTTTGCCTCACATAGACCTAGCTCCTCGTTAAATAAAACCAGAGGTAGGGGATCCGTTGAGAGTGAGTGTTGCCTGGATCTACACAGTTAAGGGAAAGGACGAGAAAAGCTTAGAAAACAAACAAGTCTACAGGAAGTCTGGAGACTTTCAAAAACAGTCTATAACAAAGCAAAACAAAAAGGCTGAGTGGATGATAATGTCATCTGGTCAAAGAGGAGAGGAAATTGTCGCTGAGCCTCCGGGAAGTGTGGTGTGGCCGGCGGGACGGTATTGGCATTCCAAGGGTCTCCAGGACTGCCTTTATCTGGGAACAACCGGGACCCTTGCATCTCCTCGTGTTGACAAGACAACTTCTCTCTTCTTTAAGATATGCTTCTCGCTGGACAGGAATTATAATATTTTTTTAGTTACACATGCACAAGCTAGCATTTACATAAACTCTGGGGGTAAGAGAGATGAGAAGGAATATATCAGACTGTTACTAGTGACTATTTCTCGGGTGAATGGACATCACTTTTATAGTCAGGAACAGAAGCAATAGAGTGATTTTATAGCAGGTCTGCTTTACCGGGGATATGAAGTACGAGAGAAAAGTCGAGTGGAGCCTTTGAATGGACTCTCATCTTTTACTTGGCTGACCGTAGGACGCTTTTTTGTTTGTTTGTTTTTAACTTATTTTACTGAAGTATAGTTGATTTACAATGTTGTCTTACTAGGACACTGTTTTAAAATGAGAAAAATGGAGTTTATACTGCACTTATGCCATAACACGTGGAGAAGGAATATTGCTTTACTTATGTCGATTTTAGGCAAATTTTGTCACATTCTGTTAATAAGTAGAATGGTAGTGCATCTTTTAATTTTTTTTTAAACCTTGCATATTGTTCCCTAAGAGACCTCGGCTCTGCCACCTCCTGCTTTTTCACCTTGGGCAAGTCATGTAACCTTTCTAAGTCTCAGTGTCCTCATCTGGGAAATGGGCGTGATGACAGGGCAGAGCTCCTAGAGTTATGGGGAGGAATGAACGAGATGCCACGTGGTACAGCTCTTGTCATATTTCCTATCCCATAACTTAAGATGCTTAAAACAGTGTGAGAGAGAGAGAGAGAACACTCTGAAGAAAGGATTTGAATTTTACATTCAGTTTTTCCCAAAACCAGGTCTACCCTATACTTTATTGGAGACAATAAATTTATTTTTTGCTGAAAAGAAGAATATGTGGTACATATACGCAATGGAATACTACTCAGCCATGAAGAAGAATGAAATCATGTCATTTGCAGCAACATGGATGGACCTAGAGGTTATGATACTAAGTGAAGTAAGTCAGACAGAGAAAGACAAATATCATGTGATATCACTTATATGTGGAATCTAAAGAAAATGATGCAAAATGAACTTATCTACAAAACAGAAACAGACTCACAGACAGAGAAAACAAACTCAGAGTTATCAAAGGAAAAAGGTGGTCAGGAGATAAATTGAGAATTGGGGATTAACAGATATACACTACTATATATAAAATAGATAAAATAGATAACCAACAAGGACCTACTGTACAGCACAGGGAACTATATTCAATATCTTGTAATTACCTATAATGGAAAAGAATACATATATGCACTACATATATTATATATGAATCACTTTGCTGTACACCTGCATGATTGTAAGTCAAAATAATACAAAAAAATACTTAAATACAAAATTTTTTTTTAATTTAAATTTGAATTTTTTTTAAAAAAATAAATAAAACAGCTCTGCTTTGCCTTCCAAGAACTTCCCCTTCTTATCCGTGGGTCGGGGCCACTCCCGGAATCTCTCCCTCTGAATCAGCTCCCAATCCTACGTCCAGCCCCCATCACCTCCTTCCTGGACCACAGACTCCTCACTCATACCCCTTCCCCCATCCTCCCTCCACACTCGATGTTCCACCCAAGGCTAGTGCGGTTCTTCCAAAACCACCTGCAAGTCCTGCTCCCCCGACCCCTCCAGGGGTTTCCACCATGTTTACAACACTCCCGAGGCCCCAGCTGTGCCACGGGCTCCTCTCTGCTCCTGCTGCCGCCCCCACCCTGGTTCTTTAGCCCACAGCTCTGTGCCGACTGCACGCGGGCCTTTGCACAAACGTCACCCACATCACCTCCACTGGAGGCCTTCCCCGCCATCCCATCCAGGGCAGCGCTCTCAGCCACTCATGGGCACTGCTTACTTCCGGTCCCTTATCCTTAGTTCTCATTGCTCATAACAGGGGCACAGCAGGTTTTCTGTTGACTCAGAAGCACCTGTTCCAGAAGACTCTAGAAGTCTACTCAGGGGACACATCGTCCAGCACCTTCTGCAGAGCAGACACGGAAGAGAGACAATTAAGGGCCCTGAGAAAGGTCTCTGAGACACCCCTGTCAGCTCTCCCACTAAAGAGGGATGCATCCCACCCCCAGCTCAGTGGGCCTGTTTCTGTCCTGGGATTCTCCGATGACATAAGAAATATTTGTGCTACTGTGATTGGATCACATCCCCCAGTGAGAGCATCGTCTGAGCGTTTGAATGGATCCTGAGTTTGTCTTCACGCTACCAAGTGGTCATAGCAGCGCTGATGTGTTGAGCAAAAAGAATCAGAAGCCACTCAGAGAGCAAAGAAGAGGAGAGGGAACACGGTGCACGGTCACTCGTAGTGTGTGTCCAGTGTGTCGACCACACCTGTGTGTGGACATGCGTGTGCCCACGTGACTCCAGGGAAAGGGGGTCTCTGCAGGAGTGGCTACTCGTGTTTCGTCAGCCTGTCACGCCCACTTGCTACTGTGGGTACCACTCCCTAAAAAGATCTTGGGTGGTTTTATAACAGGTCCACAAACTGTTTGACATTCCACCTTTCAAGAGGTGGAAACTAACTCCTCTCCCTTGAGGGTGGGGGAGGCTTAGAGGTTCACTTCTAAGGAATAAAATAGTAGCAGAAGTGATAGGGTGTGTCTCCTGAGACCAGGTCCCCGGAGGCGCTCTGCCTTTCTCCCTGCTGTATCGTAGAGCACTGTCTCCAGGAGAGGCCAGACGCCACTTCATGAGGACACGTAAGCAGCCCTTTGGAGAAGCCCACAAGGCAAGGAACTGAGGCCTCCTGCCAACAGCCATGCCAGCACCTCGCCTTGGAGACGGGCGCTCCAGCCCTCCCTTAGAGAACTGTAGCCCAGCCTTGGGGGACCCCTGCACCAGATGCCCACATTTCTCAACCACAGAAACAAACGATACAGGCTTGCTATTTTAAGCTGCTAGGTTTTGGGGTGACTTGTTCCAAAACAGCGGATAACCAATACACCACCTCTAGATGTATGGGACCGCCCCCAGCCTTAGCTGCTCTCTGACACCTCTGACACTCTTTACTGTGGTGTGTCCACTCACCACCTACCCCTGCCTTTGGGGGGCCCTGTTGCCACTAAAATGGGGATCATAACATCTACAGGGTTGTTATGGGGAACGGCTTTAAGATAGTACCTCTAGAACTTATTTGCCAAGCAGAGATAGTCACAGATATAGAGAACAAACTTATGATTACCAAGGGGGAAAGGGGGGGGATGGAATGAATTGGGAGATTGGGATCGACATATATAGACTACTATGTATAAAATAGATAACTGGTGAGAACCTACTGGGAACCCTACTTAGTGCTCTGTGGTGACCTAAATGGGAAGGGAATCTAAAAAAGAAGGGTACATGTATACGTATAACTGATTCACTTTGCCGCACAGCAGAAACTAACACATTGTAAAGCAACTCTACTCCAATAATAATTAATTTTAAAAATAAAGAAAGCAGTCCATCTGAAGCTCTCAGCACAGTGCCCGGCACAAAGTGAAGTGTTCGCTAAGTGTCTATCGCTTTCTTTCCAGGGCAGACCTCCATCCCTGTTGGGAAGCATTGCTGGTGACTCTCACGACCGTGCTGACAATCAGAGATCCCTGAGGTCTCCACCGAAAGGTCTGAGATGGAGCTGTGCTCCTGCAGCCCTGCAGGCGCCGTGCCCCACGCTGCAGTGGGACCAGGGCCCATCTCTCACACCCAGCACAGCCTGGTGTCTCCTGGACACCACCTGGGCTCCCACACCTTCTGCAGCTGTGACCTGCAGCCGGACCTTCTAGGGTCAGACACGGGTCCCAGTGGCCACTCTGAGGAGGACATCCCGCTGCTTTCCACCCCCTCTGAAGTTTTCTCAGGCTGGCCAAGACCCATCTGAATTCAAAGGTCTTGCAGTTCACGACGTGACATTGATGATAAGTTTGCGCACGCCGGCCAGTGTGAATTGGGAAGATGGGAAGAGGTCTTGAAGGAAGGTAAGCTGCAGAACATAATATTCAGTAAGCACTTTTAATTTTTTAAATTATTTTTAAAGCTAAATTTGAAGATAACAAAAATAATATGGTGTTTGACCTTCCTACAAGGAGAAGATGACTTCTCAAGCCATGATTTATAATCTGAGCAAAGCTACTGTCAGATTTTAAACTACAGACAGTCACTGGTGTCTACATATGCCTGCTATTAGTACAAAACTGAAAAATACAGCCAATTGTCTTCATGCTTTCCAAAGGGTGACTACAAAATAATCAAGGTTAACTTGTCCCAGTGCCTGGGACAGGGGAAACACTTAATCCGAATAAACCATTCTTTATAAGGCAACATTTGCTGTCACTAAACGTGACGTGGAGTAAATTCAGATTCTCTCCTTTATGGGTGGGGGGGGCGGTGTGTGGCTTTCATTCATCTCCCAGCACTAAGTGGAAGTAGGGCAGCGTTAGTCACTGTGGTGGCCAGCCCTGGAAAGCTGGCCTGAGCTCTCCAGCATGACCCTGCGCCTTGTCACGCTTGAGGTCCTTGGCCGAGTTCTGAGGTTGGCGGGGCGTGCGTGAGCTTATGCTCCTTTTAGAGATAAGGGAAATACAGTACAGACGGCTTCAGTGGCTTTCCCACGTCACCCAGCCAGGGAGTTTCAAATCTGGGTTTGAACTCAGAGAGTCTGATTTTCACGGGGCATCTTTTGTGCCAGTTGGGCCAGTAATTCTGTGGAATTATCACTTATTGCACAAACCGTATTTTAGACGACTGCGTGCATGGTATCACTATGAGATGTTATGATTCTGGTTGAAAACAGAACTGATTAAGGAAACACTGTGTTAACATGAGCCATATGTTAGGATTAGTGTTGAAAGGGTGGCCCTGGATGCAGGCCACCTGGGTTCAAAGCCATGGACTTGCCATGGACTCGCCGGACCGCGGGGTCAAGTTCCTACACCCACAGATGGACCTCTCCCCTTCAGACCTTTGGAAGATGTTGGTTGAGGTGACGCTTCTTGGAGCTGCCGTCTTGCAACCTCATCTTGCAAATCTGAGGATAGAAGCCAACACGCTGAGGACGATGCAAAGAACCTGGTGGTTCCTGCTCCACTGAGACGACCAACCCTGAGTCTGCTTGTGGTCCTTTATAATGTGAAATAATAAGTACCCAACTACTTATGCCTTTTTGAGTTGGGTGTTCTTTTCTTGCAGTCAGTTTCCTGCTACCTGTGGAAGTAAAGACATCATGGCCAAGGTTAAGGGCACAGGCTTAGAGTTAGACAGACCCGAGTTCAAGGCTTTGCTCTGCCGCTCCCTTGCTGTGTGACCTCGGGCATGATACTTAGCCTCTCTGACCTTCAGTGTCTTCATCGGTCTCCAGAAAGGCAGGGAACTACTGGGTGTAAAGCACTTAGCACAGTGCCTACCTAGCCAGCACTCAATACATTTTAGCTATTTTTAAAAGGATTTCATGCCCAATCAGATGCAAAGCTATGCAGCCCAGAATTTTCCAAGCGTCTGTGTGACCCAGCATCTGTGGGTTAAGGCTTTGGCCTCTCCTTGAGCCCCCAGCTTTATAGCCTTGCATCCTAGGTGGAGTTGACATCTCTTAAAGCTTCTTTTAAAATGGAAACAACCGTGATTTTTAACTCAAAACAGACTCATCACCCAACAGAAGGGCACATATATGTTCACCAGAGAAAAGCTACAAGGACCCGCGGCCATCTGATTGGTGAGAGACCTGTCGTGTTCCCCACCCCCAAATTTATATGTTGAAATCACAACCCTCAGAATCTCGGAATGCGATCTGATTTGGAGACAGGGTCTGTACAGAGGGAATCAAGCTAAGTGGGGTCATTACCGTGGATGCTAATGCAATATGACCGGGCTCCTTATAATAGGGGGAAATTTGCACGCAGAGACAGGGACAGTGACCTTTGACAGTGACAGTGAGGAAATGATGTAAGACACAGGGAGAAGACGGCTGTCTACAAGCCAAGGAGGCGGCCAGGGTCAGACTGTCCCTCATACCCTCGGGAGACATCAACCCTGCTCACAGCTTCCTCTGGCTCTTCTGGTCTCCAGAACTGTGAGAAAACAAATTTTTGCCCCCGTCAGGTACCCAGCCTGTGGTTGTTAGGCAGCCCCGACAAACGTATACATCCGAGCGCCACCTGGAAACGACACGGATACCCACAGGGAATTAGAATGGGTCGATCAATGGCGGCGTGTCTGCACAAAGGGCAGGGAAACTGAGGTCCTCAGCTGCCGGCACGCGTGGAGGAATCTCACTCACACCAAGTCTGGGAAACGAAGCCGGAAGCAAAAGAATGTCCCGTGTGCTTCCACTGGTGCAAAGTTCACGGGTGGGGACGACTAATGGTGACAGAGTCAGAACAGTGGTCATCTCAGGGGGTGTGGCTGCAGGGGACCCCCAGGGGGCTTGTGGGAGCTCGAAGCTCTGTTTGCTCCTGTGAGGGGCTGACTCTGGGGTGCAGTCACCCTAACCATGGAGCTCAATCATTCTAAGAGGCGGGCGTGCTGGCAGAATCCCTGGGCCGGGTCCCCTCCCTGTGGGTGGGCCCCTTCCCTGAGGCAGGTGGTGGGTTACCCCCTCCCTCCTCACCTACCCCCCCCCCCCCCCCGCCATGCCTCAGCGTCTCCATAAGCTCTGTTCCGTGAGCCATCACTGGGATGATAAAAGGTAGCATTTCCTCACCTTCCTTTCCAGCCTCAAAACTGCCAACTTCTCAGAATTAAAACCAAGACACAGAGAACGCCGGCCGAGGGCTTTCAGTGGAAATGAAGGAGCCGGATGGAGCAGGCCCTTCTTCAAACCAGACCGCATCCCAGAGCCGCCAGGGATGCAGTGCGCTCCGTGACACGCACCACGCGCTCCGGATGACAGGCATGCTGACTTAGGTCATCTTTCCCCGTCTTGAAGATAAAGAAACAGGTTGGGGGCTTCCCTGGTGGCGCAGCGGTTGAGAGTCCGCCTGCCGATGCAGGGGGCACGGGTTCGTGCCCCGGTCCGGGAAGATCCCACATGCCGCGGAGCGGCTGGGCCCGTGAGCCATGGCTGCTGAGCCTGCGCGTCCGGAGCCTGTGCCCCGCAACGGGAGGGGCCACAGCACTGAGAGGCCCGCGTACTGCAAAAAAAAAAAAACAAACAGAAACAGGTTGGGGAGGGTGAACCAAACCCAGGACCCTGTGGCTGGAGATCCGCCAAGGTCACCTCCATCCCGGGTCCTTCCAAGCCGCTGACGCTGCTCGGTTTGGCTGACGGTGTCTGAGAACCTCTGCTTTAATTAGCCCTCAGGGACGGGTCCTCAGCGGGAGCAGAAGGAAGGCAGGGCAGCGTGTGCCTGGATGTCCAGGCAGCAGTGCAGAGGGGCCGTGTTGTAGCCAGAGAAATCGGGTTTGTCTTGAGAAGTTCCAGGGTTTGGGGGTTCACTCTCAGACTTTCTGGGGACACCTCTTTCAAAACACATCCTCTACCCTCCTTTCTATACATCTTTTAAGTTAAAACAAAAAAATGAACAAACAAAGCGCCGCCTCTGATTGGCTTCTGACAGCAATTCTGTGTTGCAGGGAACGTCAATTACTTCTCTTCCGATCTTAAACATGACGAAGGAGAGCTGCCCCATGACTACTTCATGGCACAACCGAAACCAGGACCTAGGCATTCTGACCCTCAGCCTGTATTCTGACCCTGAGTCAGGGATGGGCTGGCAAAACGATCACCCTCCTCGGAAGCACTTGCCAGTTCCTGCAGTGTAGATACTCCGACCGTGGCCGAGTTCAAGTCGCCAACTTGCTGTCAGCCGGCTCACAAAATTCCTAAACATTTAACATTGGGCTTTTGTGAGCTTGTGTGAGCCGTTTGGAAGACACCACTGCCTCCGAGTCCCGTACATTGGTTTATTTTCTCTCCATCCTGTCTGCCACAAACACAGCAGTAATCGAACTCTTTTATTTGGTGCGAAGCTCTTTTTTCATTTTGATCAATAACTTGGTGATTGAAATAAAACCATGAGTTGAACCTATGTCGGGTTCTTTCTTAACATTTTAATCAGAAAAAAAAAAAACCCTGAAAATAAAAGACTAGAGAATTCAGAGCAAAGGACAGCTTCCAGTGTTGTCCCATGTTTATAACTGTGGCTTCAATGTGAAACCTGAACAGAACAGGCAGGGCTGGGCCTACCATCCAGACATTCTGAATCTCAGCGACTCTAAGGGACCTCTGAGGTTGTGGAGCCACCAGGGAAGAGGGGACTTTCAGGTGACCCTGATTTCACAAAGCTCCATGAGCTGGAAGAGGAAGCTGAAATTCCTATTACTCAGGGCTGCTATGTACTGTTGGGCAGGTTGCACACTGCATAAGGGCACTAGTCCAGGAAACTGGAGAAGGGATACTTCCTTCTAATCCAGACCTACCACAGTTCGCTAGCTAACCCTCACATCAGAGTGGCTGAATCAGCCCCGAGGGGTGTGTTTTCCTAACGGGACAAAGGCGCTGTAAAAATGACAGACTTTTATCTCTCCCCTTGATTTTTAACACCCTGAACCCTTTTGATTTGGATGTTCTTAATCTCATTCTTTTTATTTATTTATCTATCTATTTTTTAACATCTTTATTGGAGTATAACTGCTTTGCAATGGTGTGTTAGTTTCTGCTCTATAACAAAGTGAGTCAGCTATATGCATACATATATTCCCATATCCCCTCCCTCTTGCGTCTCCCTCCCACCCTCCCTATCCCATCCCTCTAGGTGGTCACAAAGCACCCAGCTGATCTCCCTGTGCTATGTGGCTGCTTCCCACTAGCTATCTATTTTACGTTTGGTAGTGTATATATGTCCATGCCACACTCTCACTTTGTCCCAGCTTACCCTTCCCCCTCCCCTTGTCCTCAAGTCCATTCTCTACATCTGCCTCTTTATTACTGTTCTGCCTCTAGTTTCTTCAGAACGATTTTTTTTTTTACATTCCATATATATGTGTTAGCATACAGTATTTGTTTTTCTCTTTCTGACTTACTTCACTCTGTATGACAGACTTTAGGTCCATCCACCTCACTACAAATAACTCAATTTCATTTCTTTTTATGGCAGAGTAATATTCCATTGTATATATGTGCCACATCTTCTTTATCCATTCATCTGCTGTTGGACACTTGGGTTGCTTCCATGTCCTGGCTATTGTAAATAGAGCTGCAGTGAACATTGTGGTACATGACACTTTTTGAATTATGATTTTCTCAGGGTATATGCCCAGTAGTGAGATTGCTGGGTTGTGTGGTAGTTCTATTTTTAGTTTTTTAAGGAACCTCCATACTGTTCTCCATAGTGTCTGTATCAATTTACATTCCCACCAACAGTGCAGGGGGGTTCCCTTTTCTCCACACCCTCTCCAGCATTTATTGTTTGTAGATTTTTTGATGATGGCCATTCTGACTGGTGTGAGATGATATTTTATTGTAGTTTTGATTTGCATTTCTCTAATGATTAATGATGTTGAGCATCCTTTCATGTGTTTGTTGACAGTCTGTATATCTTCTTTGGAGAAATGTCTATTTAGGTCTTCTGCCCATTTCTGGATTGGGTTGTAGGTTTTTTTGTTATTGAGCTGCATGAGCTGCTTGTAAATTTTGGAGATTAATCCTTTGTCAGTTGCTTCATTTGCAAATACTTTCTCCCATTCTGAGGGTTGTCTTTTGGTCTTGTTTATGGTTTCCTTTGCTGTGCAAAAGCTTTGAAGTTTCATTAGGTCCCATTTGTTTATTTTTGGTTTTATTTCCATTTCTCTAAGAGGTGGGTCAAAAAGGATCTTGTTGTGATTTATGTCATAGAATGTTCTGCCTATGTTTTCCTCTAAGAGTTTGATAGTGTCTGGCCTTACATTTAGGTCTTTAATCCATTTTGAGTTTATTTTTGTGTATGGTGTTAGGGAATGTTCTAGTTTCATACTTTTACATGTAGCTCTCCAGTTTTCCCAGCACCACTTATTGAAGAGGCTGTCTTTTCTCCACTGTATATTCTTGCCTCCTTTATCAAAGGTAAGGCGACCGTATGTGCGTGGGTTTATCTCTGGGCTTTCTATCCTGTTCCATTGATCTATATTTCTGTTTTTGTGCTCAATCTCATTCTTAATGAAATTTTTGTCTATGTATTTCTTTAAAAACTGTCTTTAAGTTGTTTTAGGCTGTGGCATCTGAGCTACGTTCATCTGAAGCTTGTTTGGATGGAAAAGTCAGGTTACCCACATCTTTATCAGCAGGACAGAGAGCAGAAGGAAAAAGTGGGGACCCGTCCCGGATTTTCCTAGAATATATCATTATTTGCTCTGTGTATCTGAATCACTATGGTCCCAAGTGCCTCCTGAGTCCCCAGCAAGATTCAAAGGGAGGACTTTTGAAGTTTGAAGATGGACGTTGGAATGTTGTCCCAGATGACTGACAGGTGATATGTTCCCAGGCTAATACTGAAGAAAGTTGTGTCGTTTTTTTACAGTCTACGTATAAGTGATATCATATGATATTTGTCTTTCTCTGTCTGACTTACTTAGTATGATAATCTCTAGGTCCATCCATGTTGCTGTAAATGATATTTTGATTCTTTTTTATGGCCGAATAATATTCCATTGTGTTATACATGTAGCACATCTTCTTTATCCATTCCTCTGTTGATGGACATTTAGGTGGCTTCCATGTCTTAGCTATTGTAAACAGTGCTGCAGTGAGTATTTGGGTGCATGTATCTTTTCAAATTATGGTTTTCTCCAGGTATATGCCCAGGAGTGGGATTGCTGGATTATATGGTAGCTCTATTTTTAGCTTTTTAGGGAACCTCCGTACTGTTCTCCATAGTGGCTGCTTCAATTTACATTCTCACCAACAGTGTAGGAGGGTTCCCTTTTCCCACACCCTCTCCAGCATTTATTGTTTATAGACTTTTTGAAATACAAAGGAACTTATTTACAAAACAGACTCACAGACTTCGAAAACAAACTTATGGTTACCAAAGGGGAAAGGTTGGGGGAGGGACAAATTAGGAGGTTGGGATTAACAGATACACACTATTCTATATAAAATAGATAATCAACAAGGACCTACTGTATAGCACAGTGAACTGTACTCAGTATTCTGTAGGAAACTAAATGGGAAAAGAATTTTTAAAAGAATGGATATAGGGCTTCCCTGGTGGCGCAGTGGTTGAGAGTCCGCCTGCCAATGCAGGGGACACGGGTTCGTGCCCCGGTCCGGGAAGATCCCACATGCCGCGGAGCGGCTGGGCCCGTGAGCCATGGCCACTGAGCCTGCACGTCCGGAGCCTGTGCTCCGCAACGGGAGAGGCCACAACAGTGAGAGGCCCGCGTACCGCAAAAAAAAAAAAAAAAAAAGAATGTATATGTATAACTGAATCATTTTGCTGTACACCTGAAGCTAACATAACATTGTAAATCAACTATACTCCAATATGAAATAAAAATTAAATTTAAAAAAAAGTTGTGGATTTAGTTAATATTCTTTGAGACAGTTCCCCCCAAAGGATATCTGAGAAAACAGTTAGCCAACTTGCCCCTTTCTGTGTTTTTGATGAGATTCAGTTGGGGCAGAGGGTTTTTCCTTGCAAACTGAGCGTTTGCTCTTCAAATCAGTACGTATTGCCTAGATGCATAGATGTCCTGATCACATCTAGATGCCTAGATGTCCTGATCAGAAGCCAGCTGTGCAGGTGGGTGGGTGAACGGCACGCAGGTGGAGCTGGCTAGGTGGGGAAACCAGGAGGATGAAAACGATGCAGTGAAAAGGTACATGGGAGAAGAGGGGACGAAATGATGCAGTAACAGAAACCCAGTTATGCAGTAAATTCTCCCCCTGTGCACTGTTGACAGAAGCTCAAGGAGCCTCCTTTTTGCTTAAACAGGCAGACCTTGGAGATATTACAGGTTCCATTCCAGACACCCGCAACAAAGCAAATACTGCAATAAAACAAGTCACAAATTTTTTGGTGTCCTAGTGCATATAAAAGTTGTGTTTACACTATACTGTAGTCTGTGAAGTGTGTAATAGCATTATGTCTTAAAAAATGTTCACACCTTAATATAAAAATCTTTTTTTGCTAAAAAAATGCTAGCTATACTCTGCGCCTTCAGTAAGTCATAATCTTTTTGCAACGGTCACATCAAAGATCACTGATCACAGATCACCATAACCCATATAATAATAATGAAAAAGTTTGAAATGTGAGAATTGCCAGAATGGGACACAGAGACATGAAGTCTGCAAATGCTGTTGGAAAAGTGGCACCAATAAGCTTGAGGCAGGGTTGCCACAAAACCTTCAATTTATAGACACTCAGTATCTGGGAAGGGCAATAACACGAGGTCTGCCCTAACGTAGACTTCGTGAATTTCAAAAGTAATTTACCTCGCCCACATCAGAATCACATTATCTCAGTTGTGGAAACTTTGGAAAGTAACCGATGACTTTAGAACAGTGGTAATGAGTTAACACACAGAGACAAAAATATTTTCTTTTAACTTAAAACTATGAAATGTGGGACTTCCCTGGCAGTCCAGTGGTTAAGACTCCACACTTCCACTGCAGGGTGTGTGGGTTCGATCCCTGGTCAGGAAACGAAGATCCCACAAGCCATGCGGCACAGCAGAGAAAGGAGATGTGCATTTATTTGCTAATAGTTCAGTGCAGGAATGAGTTCTTCGGCGGGAGCCTTCTGACAGGCGTTCCACTTTCTTCGTTGCAAAACCATGTGCAAAAGGCACATGTGTCTCTGTAAAGTGCGGTGAGGTCACAAAGGCATCTCAGGAGCAACCCAAGCCCAGGATTCTTTTATGCATTTCATGATTTATCACCCAGAGATGTCAGTTGTCTGGTCCACATTGACTTTGAAGGCCATTTTTTTGGCGACCTGCTTTGATTAAATTTTTCCAAAGTATGCCAAGTATTTTTCACAGAAACAATTTTGCGTTCACATTTCACCAGTTGAGATTACGTTTTATTAAAACGTGCGCTGACAGCAACAGATACAGCTGGCCTAAACACGTTTGGAAACGTACACAACCAGCTTTCAGAAGTTCGTGGCAGGAGAGGGTGTGGGTGTCACATGCGCTGGCATTCAGGGTGCCCTGGGCCGGGTCAGTGCCTTTCACGGAGGGAGACAGTAGCATCCTTTGGGTCAGAACATCCCCCGTGTGAGTTTCTCAGCAACTCCTCCCTCCCTCCGCACTTCTAAGAAGTGGATGGAGGTGCCTGGCCAGTGAAAATCTCCATCCGTTTCCTCATCTTCAAAAGGAGGCTGGTAATAACAGCGCTTACCTTTCAGGATGCTCCTCAGGATGGGATGGGCGCATATAAAATCTCAAGGGTCCAGCCTGGCACACCGTAAGTGCTCATTATAAGTTAGCCTGCAGTTAGGGTTAATCATGGACTCTGCAATATAATACCTTCCTTCTAGATTTTCTGATCGCTCAATTTTGAATAAAATTTCTCCAACCCCACTTTTCTCATCGTGTGCACCTGTGTGCGTGTGCGTGTTATTATCCACGGCTTCTCACATCTCCCTACACACCCGTGAATTGTAGTCATGGCTCTTGCTATAACCAGAGACAGCAGTATAATTGAATAAGAAATCACAAGCTAGCAGTCCCTAGGTCAAATCTGGCCCACAGATGCATTCCGTTTTCCCATATGATATTACATTGCTTTTTAAATTTTTTTTTCTTTTTTGGCCATGCCGTGCAGCATGCGGGATCTTAGTTCCCCCTCCAGGGATCGAACCCACATCCCCTGCAATGGAAACGTGGAGTCTTCACCACTGGACCACCAGGGAAGTCCCATACATTGCTTTCTTTAAAAATATAGTTGACAATATTTAGAATTTAGGAGAATTTACATTGTAAAAAATCTGGATTTCCAACTTTAGTTGAAACGTTGGAAGGTCTGGCCTACTTTCACCGATGGCAACATTCAGCCAAAGCTAAGTAGCAACGTCCCCTTCCAGATGGGGCCTCACTAATCCCTACGGTAACACATCAAGGCCACGTGAATCACGCACCTGCCTGGTTCCCACAGATACACATAACAGTTTCCAGCTTCTTCAAGGTTTAAGCCACTTTGGTCTACATGAATGCTGGCTTCCCAGCAGCCCTCTCAAAACCCAGGGCCCAAACTTATCACCAGGGTCCTCGTGATGGGAAAACACTGGAATTGATAGCTTGCCACTTCCCCAGGCAACACTGGACACTCTTTCCCCAACACTGTTCAGCAGTTGTAAGTTTGGGCAAACATTGTCCTTATTAGCAAGGGGAATAGGGTGGATTCAAGGAGTGCATTGATAAATTCATTAACAAAAGCTCTGCTCCCAGAAGAGACGTCTGTTGCCTTGAAGGTTCACAAAGGTCGCCTCTGTCGCCCATAACTTTTAATGCAGAAGCCAGGTGAGCTGGGACAGCCTGCCAGTGTTCTGGGTAGTGACCGCAGCTCACCCACTCTCCTCAGCCCTCTTTGTAGCAGGAGAGAAAGAAGCAGCAGAGGAGCATTCTTCCTTGTCTCCCTGATGAAGACCTGAGCTGCCCAGCGTGAGTTTTCCTCTGAATTAGAAGCTACTGTGCCCGGTAGACAGCTGGAGGGCGGGTGGGCTGTGCCCCTCTGTCCTGTTGCCCGGTTCTGTGCAGGTCACCAAGCGGCCTCCGATTCTCACCCTGAGTGCGAGAAGCGGCCCATCGTGGAGCATTCCAGAGGGACCGGGGTGTCTGACTCTCAGCCAGGGTGCGGCGTCGGAGGGCTCTCTGTACGGTCCCCCGTCTCCAGCTTTGCTCCTTTTCGCTAAGCATCTCCTAGGTCATTAACTGTGATCCTGCCGCGCCACACTTTGGATGCCCGCACTTTCCACTGCTGGCGTCCTTGGGAGCACAACGGGCCAGACTGACAGGAGAGAGTCCCGTCCTCACATGCTCAGCACTTACTGAGCTCTGCTCGCCTCAGGCTGTCCCATAGAATTGCCAGATGAAATACACAACATCTGGTTACATTTGAACTTCAGATAAACAATGGAAATAATTTTAGCATAAGTATGTCCCAAATAGCGTACGGGACATACTTATACTAAAATACCATTCCTTGTTTACCTGAAATCTGTATTTAACGGTGGGTCCTATATTTTATCTGTTAACTATGGCAATCCTACTCGTCTGTGAGACCCCAGCACTTGGGAGAATGGCTCTGGAGGCAGACTGCCTGGGTTTGAATCCTAGCTCAGCTGCTTACAATCTGTGTGACCTTGGGCACTTGACCTAACCTCTCTGTGCCTCAATTACTACATTTGTCTACTGAGGATGAGAATGGTGCCTGCCTCACTGGAGGGCTGGGAGGACAAAGTGATGGTCGAGGAATGTATAAGTGTACCTGGCACAGGTAAACTCTGGATCAGCATCAGTCATCACTACCCAGACCCACTGTGACAACGGCCACGAACAAAGGGACGCCAAGGCCCTGCTACCTCTCTACCCTCATCCTCGGCACTCAGCTTTCTCTACTCCAGCCACCCTGAGCTTCCTCAAGCTCTGGAATGAGCTGCTTTCCTTTCTGTATCAGCACTTTTCCCATCCTGTTCCCTCCATCTCACTGGTTCTCTCTCATCCTTACCTGGTTAATCCTCCTCATCCCTCACATCTGAAACCAAAAGTCACTTCACTCATTTGTTCATTCACTCAGTCATCAAATATTTATTGAGCACCTACTACGTGCCGGTCTCTGTTTTAGATCAGGGGTCAGCAAACTATGGCCTGAGGGCTCAATTCAGATGGCTACATGTTTCCACATGGCCCACCAGCTAAGAATTATTTTTCCATTTTTTAACTAGTTGGGAAAAAAAGTCAAAGGAAGAAGCATATTTCGTGATGTATGAAAATTATATGAAATTCAAATGTCAGTGTCTACAAATAAAGTTTCATTAGCACACAGCCAAGCGCCTTCATTTATACACCGTCTGTGAGTGCTTTGGAGCTACTGCCGTAGAGTGGAGTAGCTGCAGCAGAAACCATGCGGGTCTGAATCGCCAAAAATATTTATTATCTTAACCTCTACAGAGAAGGCCTGCCCAGCCCTGAACTAAATGCTGGGAGTACAGCAATGAACACAAGCAAAAACAAAAATCTCTACCCTCACAGAAGCACTCTTCGGGTGGAGGAGACTGTCACCAGGAGCGGTAAGGAAAGAGCTGTGTGCTGATGAGGACGGTGTTGGGGAATAAGGCATGGAGCATACGGGAGCACCACATGGGAAGCTGCCACTTTAACTACAGTGGTCGGAGAAGGCGAGACACAAGTACAGACCCACCGGAGGCGAGAGGAGCCGTACGTAGGTGTTCAGACAAGAGAGTCCACAAAAATGGAAGAGAAATGAAAAGCCCTGGGCAGGGAGCATGCCTGGCCTGTTGGAGGAGTGGAGGCCACTGTGGCAGAAGGGGGGTAGAGGGCCTTTAGGTGTCACTACCTGGAGGGATCCAGGAGTGGACGAGGGCCCAGAGCAAGAGGTAAGGGCAGTGAGGCCGAGGTCCAGAGCCTGGGAGCACTGCCAGGACTTGAACTTTTCTCTGAGGTCAATAGTGAGCCATTGAGTGGTATTTATTTATTTATTTATTTATTTATTTATTTTATTTATTATTTATTTATTATTTATTTATTTTTAATTTTCTTTTAACATCTTTACTGGAGTATAATTGCTTTACAACAGTGTGTTCGTTTCTGCTATTGAGAGTTTTTTAAATAATAATTTATTGAGGTGAGATTCACATAATATGAAATTAGCCATTTTAAAGTGAACAATTCGTTGATACGCAGTATATTCACAATGTCATGCAACCACCACTCTCTCAAGTTCCAAAATATTTCCATCACCTTAAAGGGAAACCCTGCACACTTCCCCATTCCTCTTCCCCCAGACACTGACCACCATCAACCTGCTGTCTGTCTCTATGGATTCATCCATTCTGGACATTTCATACCAATGGCTTCATACAATAGGTGACCCTTTGAGACTGGGTGCTTTCATTAGCAAAATGGTTTTGAGGTCCATCCATGTTGTCAAATGAATCAGTCACTTGTTCCTTTTTTATGGTCAAATAATATTCCACCATGGGCATATACCGAGTTTGCTTATTCATTCATCTGTAGAGGGACACGGGCTGTTTCCATCTTTTGTCTACTGTGAATAGTGATGCTGTGAACACGCGTGTGCGTGTGTTTGCTTGAGCCTGGAAGGATTTTGAGCAGAGGAGTGGCATTTTCTGATTTGCATCCTAGTAGGAGCCTGTGGCTGCTGTGTTGGAAAGAAACTGAGAAAGGAAGCTGGGAGCCCAGTTAGGACTTGGGCAGAGTCTGACGAGAGGCCCTGAGGCTGGACCAGTGCTAGCAGAAGGCAGGTATGTGGGATGCTGGGTGTAATCCTGCTGATGGGTCCTGCGTGCACACAAGAGGGGGGCAAGGTGGATGATGCTGTGACTTGGGGGCCGAGCTACAGGAAGGACCAGGCTGTTGGTTCTAGGATGAGGGTGGAGGAGGGGAATGAGTGTGGGGAAGATGAGTGAAGTGGGGGTGACGGGTAAAGTTTGAGGGGCCGATTAGGCATCTCAGCGGGAATATCAAGGAGGCACCTGCATAAATGGGTCTGAGAAATAAATTTGGAGTCATCAGTAAATAAATTTGGACAGAATCCACCTGGGGCAGAGTACAGACAGAGAAAATCCTCTCTTGAGTACACAGACCAGGTCAAGATCCTGGGATTGTCTCTGTACTTCTCCTTTGTGTGCAGACTCTGGTTTTTAACTAAATGTTTCAGAGCATGAGCTGTGGAGCTTGACAGCAGGAGTTCAGTTGCAGCTTGACCACTCAAAAGCTGTGTGGCCTTTGGCAAATGACTCACCCTCTCTGTGCCTCTGCCCTCATTTGCAAAGTGAGAATTACAGTGAGACCTGCCTCACAGGGTTGTTTTGAGGATTCAGTGAGCACATATATGTAAAGTGTTGTGAGCAATATTTGACACTTAGTAAGTGCCACATAAAGACGTTATCGATCATGAATATTCTTTAATGAGACTGAGCTCCGTGAGCATAAAGACCGGGACTTGTTTTTTCATTGCAGCATCTCCAGTGCCCAGCACCAGGTCTGCCTCACACGGCCTCGGGATGATGCTTAAATGGCTTCAGAAGGACAGACAAACAGCCACCCCTTCCCCCTGGGGAGTAACCTGGGGCATAAAGGGTGTGGAGAGAAGGGCTGCCAGAGCCGGACATGGAAGGCCAGGTGCAGTCCCTGAGGGAAGCCTGGAGGAAGCAGCAGTGTGGTCAGGGGACAGAGAGGAGGAATGGCAGTGGCAACGGGGGCAGCTAGAAGCTGGGCCATGAAGGATCCTACACATCAAAATGCGGAGACTACACTTTACTCTGTAAGAAGCAGGAAGCCATGGAAAATGTTGAGGGAGGGGTCAGCACCTTGGACGTTGACAGAGATGGGGGCCAATCGATTTGGGGAACTCCGGGTATGTTAAAAAAAAAAAAAAAAGCAAACAAATGCTCAAACAGGGCTGCGAAAACCTGAGGTGTATTGACATGTGAGCCCTGCCTGGGTGGGACTCTGTTACATACCTAAGAGGCTGAAGGGCAGATGGAATGAGTGACCCAGTAGCGGTGTGAAGTCACTTTAGACTCCAAGCCAGTCTTTCTTATTTGATCATCGAAAATGATCTGCAAACATTTCCTCCACTCTCTCAAGGATGGAACACAACTAGTACCCTTGGAGGTGCCTAGGGGAAGTTAATTATTTATGTACAGTGGATGGCTGGGGCCAGGGCTTACTTCTCTTAGAATCCCAGTTAAGAAGGAAAGAATGGGGGGATTCCCTGGTGGCGTGGTGGTTGAGAGTCCGCCTGCCGATGCAGGGGACACGGGTTCGTGCCCCGGTCCGGGAAGATCCCACATGCCGCGGAGCAGCTGGGCTTGTGAGCCATGGCCGCCGAGCCTGCGCGTCCGGAGCCTGTGCTCCGCAACGGGAGGGGCCACAACAGTGAGAGGCCCGCGTATCGCAAAAAAAAAAAAAAAAGAAGGAAAGAATGGAAGAGATGAGAAGAGGATGGAATAAAATTGGAATAGAATAGACAGTATCAGAGTCTATGGCGCCTTAACAGAATAGATTGTACTGAATAGAACAGAATTGGATAAAATGGATTAGAATAAAATCAATAAGATAGAAAAGGATCAATCAGAAAATATCCTAGTGCAAAATACATGCTAAGTGTGTCAATTAATGAGATGTCTGCTTCATTTGATGTGTGTGGACCGTGATATAAAATGAATTCCCTTCTTTGCTGTGACCTTGACTCAAGGCCTGATCTTGACTCCTAGACCCACCTCTCCCTTAAATACACATGAAGTCCCATCACTTATCACTTCTGTTTCTCAGACTCCTCATAAGAAGTGGGGATCATACTTGTACCTACCTCAGAAGGTTGTTAGAACAAAACAGTGAATTAACGTACCTTAAGCTCTTAAGACGAAGCCCAACAGGTGGTAACAAACGTCAGTCGTGGGTTTTGGCGATAAGTCAACTCTTTAAATGTTTAAATACTTTCGAGTATTCTCTTCCTCAGCAGCTGTGAACCCAACCAGAGGAGTAGGGGCTGGAATTATAATGTGGAGAGCCAGAGGCGAGGTGACTCCAAAGACTGCTGCTATAGAATTTCCAGGAAGGAGTAACACAGGCCTGCACTGGGCAAACGCCATGTTACTGCAGAAAGGGTGAGACCTGTGTCAGTAAGGCTGAGACATGGTGGGTGGTGGGAGAGGAAGCTTATCAGTCCAGATTCGGTCGTAGGGAATGGAAACTGTTCCAGTTATCTTGAGCAGGAAGGGATTGAACACAGGGGATTAGGTTCTTGCAAAGTCATTGGAAGTCCTGGTGGGTAGGCTTCCCCAGTGCTGCAGTGCTGGCCTACCGGGAGACTGCCACCCCTCCCACCATCAGGAAGGTGGGTTTCAGAAGTCACCCCTAGGTCTAGTCACATAAAGAAGGTACCACTTTGGCTGGCTACCAACCAGAGGTCAGGAGGGATCACTATCACCATCACCATCATCACCATCATCACCATCATCACTACCATCATCATCATCACCATCATCATCACCATAATCACCATCACCATCATCACCATCACCATCATCACCACCATCATCATCATCACCATCATCATCACCATCATCATCATCACCACCATCATCACCATCACCACCATCATCACCATCACCATCATCACCATCATCACCCTCATCATCACCATCATCACCATAATCACCATCATCACCCTCATCATCACCATCACCATCATCACCACCATCACCATCATCATCACCATCATCATCACCATCATCACCATCATCACCATCACCATCACCATCATCACCATCATCACCATCATCACCATCATCACCACCATCATCATCATCACCATCATCATCACCATCATCATCATCACCACCATCATCACCATCATCACCATCATCACCATCACCATCATCACCACCATCACCATCATCATCACCATCATCATCATCACCATCACCATCATCACCACCATCATCATCATCATCACCATCACCATCATCATCATCATCACCATCATCACCATCATCACCCTCATCATCACCATCACCATCATCATCATCATCACCATTTTACCACAATCATCAGAGTGGTGGTTCCCCATCCTGGCTGAACAGCAGAATCACCTAGGAGGTTTAAATAATATTGATGCCCGAATCCCACCCCAAACTAAATGAAACTGAATCACTGGGGATGTGGCCTGAGTATAGCTGTTTGTGAAAGCACCTGCATGGGGTTCTCATGGGCTGCCAGGGCTGAGAACCACCTTGGGCATGATCTCCTCCGTCATCCCCCAGCTTCTAAGCTGGCATGCAGCCAGGCTGTGGGTGAGCCCTGCTGTGTGCCCCTATGTGCCTGAGCCCCCATCTATCCTTAGATCCAGAGAGCTGCAATCGCGGGTCAGACAGCAGACGCATTTTGAATTGCAGTAGGTTTGCCAAGTTGCCCTAAAGCCTCTCTGCTAATTTACACTCCCACCAATGAGAACGTCTCCCAAACACATTCCCTCATACTCGATAGTATCAAACTTTAATTTTTTGGCCAATCTGATGAGAAAACAAAAAGGCACCAGTTAAGAAAGAATGAAGTAGACTTTACGTACGAGTTTGGCAAGATCTCTGAGATAATCGTTGAGCGAACAAAACACGGTACAGGGTATAGAAAAACACGGTGTGGAGTGATGGAAAACACGGTACAGGAAGACGAACAGCATGATTCCAGTCACGTGCGTGACCCGCATGCAGAGGGAAACGTCCTTTGTGGAGGACGGCGGGAGGACCAAGTGGGAAGGGGGTGTGGTCAGGCAGGATGTTACCTGGGCCTGGAACGTGTTTGCTTTTTTTTTGCGGTACGCGGGCCTCTCACTGCTGTGGCCTCTCCCGTTGCGGAGCACAGGCTCCAGACGCGCAGGCCCAGCGGCCATGGCTCACGGGCCCAGCCGCTCCGCGGCACGTGGGATCCTCCCGGACCGGGGCACGAACCCGTGCCCCCTGCATCGGCAAGCGGACTCTCAACCACCGCGCCACCAGGGAAGCCCGTGTTTGCTTTTTATAAGGAGAATGAGTTTAATTGTATCATTAGAGATTAATTTTTTGAAAGATAAAGGGAAAATTATACATATATATATATGTGCATGTGTGTATATATGGAAAGAGAGAGAGAGAACAAATATGGTAAGATGTTAAGATGTAGGGCATCTGAATAAAGGGTATCCAGGAATCCTGTGTACTACTCTTTACTCTTGCAATTTTTCCATAAGTCTGAAAGTATGTCAAAATTCAACATGACAGAAGCCCTTAAAGGGATAGAGCAGCCCTGGGAAGGCCGGTGGGCAGCCGGTGGGGGATGCAGGACACGCCACGGAGGATGGAGGGCCGGCTGGGCAAATCCGCACCTCAGCCCTGCCCAGGCCCGTCCTCCCCTCCGGCTCACAGAAGACAGGGACTTCCTCTTCAAAGACCGTCCTGCTTAAACCAGAACGCCTCCCGGGATGGAAGTTCAAAGCGACATTGGGGCAGGGCTGTTTGGTGCCAGTGTTTGGCCTGGGGATTTGAGTGGATTACCAAGCCCTGTGTCGCAGGCAGCGGGTGATGGGGCCTCAGGTGCGAGAGGCCTTTGATGACAGGGAGCTCTTTGGAGGCCCAGGCAAATCGAGGACAAGCCAGCTGGGCTGCCCAGGATGGAGCCGGCTGGTGACCCTTTCTTTCCAGTCTTAGGAAAACAAATACTTGATATTCCGAAAGCTGAGTCAACTCATTAAAAGGATCTTGAACTTCCTGCCTTTTCCACGAAGCCCTTGGAAGCTTCTCTGCCAGCTTCCAGGGAGGCTGGAGCCGTCCTTGGACCCATGGCTGTCCCTTCCATGGGAGCGCAGACCTCAGCCACGAATTCCTGCCCACAGACACGTGGCTGATGGGCGGTGCTTCTCTCCTGCCCCTAATCTGCCTTGTTCCAGAGTCCGGGTCATTCACTACCTGGAGGGATCCAGGCCTTAGAAATTCCAGCTTCGTGCGTTGCTTACTTCAGCCCAAGGCAGGGGTAAGACAGAAAGGCATGCGTGCCCAATGCCCTTAACAGCATCACTACTCAGAAATGCTGATAAGAACGTCGTGCTGGTTACTTTAGGGGATAACTCGAGAGCTTATTTTTCTCCCAAGGATGCCAGTCCCTTCATCTTCCCTGGCCCTCATCCCTTCTCTGCCCCCGCATTCCACCCTGGCAACGATAGATGCCCTCGTGGGTAGACCACCCATCACAGATGTGAGCTGGAACCACATCCACCCCACACTTCCACGCGTTTCTTATTAACTGTGAGCTCTGCAGGCAGTTGAAATGCAGGCAACAATGGGGAGCATCAGCTGTCAGGGATTTGGGGGTTCAGAGATGCAGAGAACGTGGAGATCACAGCTCTGGAGAGAGAGACAGGGGGAGTGGGGCGGAGACCAGGTTCCCGGGGAAGATGAAAACTTGAGCTCTAGCTGCTTCTGAGCCTGTGTGTTCCCAGCTGGTGGACAAATCAGTATTGTGTGTGTGTGTGTGTGTGTGTGCGTGCGCGTGCATGCGCGTGTGCATTTGAGCATCTGTGTGCATGTGTGTGTATGTGTGTGCATGTGTGTGTACACATGTGCACATGTCTGCATGTATGTGTGCATGTGTCTTTCAGCCTAGAACTCCAGTAAAGGAAGTGGACAATGGTGAAGTTGCCCCGGTTGGGATGGGGGTTCTTCATCTTCTCCAGTAGCTCCAGTGCACCCTTGGTTTCCTGTGGATCTTTTTTTTTAAGTACAGGACGAGATTATTTTGTGGGTCTTCTTCCTGCAGTAACATTCTCTGAGCTTCGAGGGAAGGATGGGTTTGAGGCACGTGGACTCACGTTGCATGCTCTGGTTCCAGGACGCCCAGAACGACCAAGCTTTTACGGAGTGCGTACCATGCAAGAGATGACGGTCAGGGGCCAGGGATGCAGCACAAGCCAACCCCGGGGGGCACGGGAGCCCTTTCAGAGTGGGTCCAAGAGCCAACAGCTACATTTTCGGAATTTTGCACTCCATTTAAAACACAGTCCTTACTTTTTTAAAAAAATGGTATCAACTTACAATCAAATAAATTATATTTTCAGTGAAGGGGCTCAACACCCAAACTTCCTAGTTCCTATTAACTAGTTTACATTTTCCTATTATGTGCTCTCTCCAGGGGATTTCCGTCCATTGAATCCATGTGGTGAGATTAAAACTGATGCTGGACATCCCTGGTGGCACAGTGGTTAAGAATCCACCTGCCAATGCAGGGGACACGGGTTCGAGTCCTGGTCCGGGAAGATCCCACGTGCTGCGGAGCAACTAAGCCCGTGAGCCACAACTACTGAAGCCCATGCGCCTAGAGCCTGAGCTCTGCAACAAGAGAAGCCACCGCAATGAGAAGCCCGCGCACCTCAACAAGGAGTAGCCCCTGCTCACCGCAACTGGCAACGAAGACCCAACACAGCCAAAGATAAATAAGTAAGTAAGTAAATAAATAAATAAATAAATAAAACTAATGCTGTGCTATCGAGGGCCTCTTCCTAATTCTCATTCGGTGATGTCTCAGCGGTTAGGCTGAAATTGGCCCTGGTGGGAGTATTTACACCACAGTCACTGGCAAATACTATGAATCGGGGCTCGTTCATTGTTTTGTCGGTTGTCTAGACTTAAGAACATAACAGAGAAAAGTGTTAATCATGCAGGTTAAATTTACAAATACATTTACATTGAGAAGAGTACCAAAAAGTCAAGAAAATATTCTTCTCGTGTTTGAAAACGATGATCTGATTCAGCAAAGATTTGCTGTTGACAAACTAGTGAAGTTCTGGCATCGGAACTTTGTTTCAGCATCTTCGTTGCTTTATATTCTTCCTCCTGAACGTCAACGAAAACATCAGCCGATGTTCGTGGGATTAGATCCATGGCAAACAGGTTGGCTAAGGATTCAGCAAAAACAGGCTGCATTATTCTGTGAAAACCAGCTTGTTCTACGGAGCTTACAATCAAGAGGACTATTTTGTTATTCTCTGTAAATTGTATGCTTTGTAAATTGTGTTATTTAATTTGTTATTCATCTATTATTACATATAAATAAATTATTAATTTAATGTCTCTGTAAATGGTATTATTCTTTATAAACTGTAATTATAGAGGACTATTTTGTTATTCTCTGTAAATTGTATGCTTTATAAATTGTGTATTTAATTTGTTATTTATCTATTATTAAATATAAATAAATTATTAATATAATTTAATTTCTCTGTAATGGTATTATTCTTTATAAACTGTAATGATAGAGGACTATTTTATTATTCTCTGTAAATTGTATGCTTTGTAAATTGTGTTATTTAATTTGTTATTCATCTATTATTAAATATAAACAGATTATTAATATAATTTAATTTCTCTGTAAATGGTATTATTCTTTATAAACTGTAATTATAGTAGTAAAATTATATGACACTTAGAGGTATACACACCTTTTCCCCCAGAGAGCTGTTTGTTAGATATTCACCGGCAAAGTACTAGATGAGATCCCCTGCCCTTCTGGAATTTTCATTCCAGTGTCAAGGGCAGGGTGGGCAGGCAGCACAGGGCAGATGGAAGGAAGGCGGTCCAGAGAGAAGCACCATATGGGCATGGCTTCCTGGGTGACTCACATGAGTCCCTTTCAATGGGCAGGTGAGCTTCGCTCCCTGTGATGCCCCTGCAGGGTCTTTGGAAAGAGAAACACGGGGAGCACCCCGTTCAGGCCGGGTCTTGGCACCCCAGCGGGTGTCGGACTGTGCCAGTGGGGTGAATGCAAGGGATCGCGTCCCATCAGATGACGTGGCCTGTAGGGGATGCACCCAGAGGCCTTGGAGAAGAGTCAGGATGCAAGCGTTACCTGCTCCCAGGAAGCGCTCAGGACAGGAAGAGCTGGATTGCTCAAGGCAGGAGAAATCAGAGCATGATTAGGGAGATCTGAGCCCTGCATGAGAGTTACACCCGCCTTGCCTACCTGTAGCCCCAGGTCCACCTGCGGTCGGCATAGAGCAAGCTGAGGCAGCGGCTCAGAGCCTGTGTGGCCTCGGTTTGACCCCTGGCCCTGCCAGGTCACTTAACCTCTCTGCACCCGTCCCCTTCTATGTAAACTGGGAATTCGGAAAGAACTTGGAAGTGTAGGCACTCCAGGGATGTTCTCTGCTGTGAATAGGCCATCCCTCTACTTTGCCAGGTCCCTGAAGGGAAACAGAAGACAGGTAGGCAGGGAACTGATACTATAGTAGACCTTGGCTACATCAGTCCTTTTTATAGAAAATGAAAGGAAATACAGGCAGACCTCCTTTTAGTGCATTTCACAGATAACGTGTTTTTTACAAATTGAAGACCTGTGGCCACTCTGTGTCGGGTGTTTATCGGTGCCGTCTTTCCTGTAGCTTTTGCTCACTTTGTGTCTCTGTGTCACATTTTGGTGATTCAATATTTTAAACCTCCATGATCTGTGATGTGGTTACTACAACTTTTTGAAGGCTCAGAGGATGGTTAGCATTTTTTAGCAATAAGGGGTTTTTAAATTAAGATATGTGCATTGCTTTTTAGACGTAAGGCTGTTGCACAGTTAATAGACTACAGTCCAGCATAAATATAACTTTTATACACACAGGGAAACCAAAAAACGTGTGACTCTCTTTAGGCAGCGGCCTGGAAGCAAATATGCGGCGGTATCTCTGAGGCTGACCTGTATAAACAAATCTTCTCTCTGATGGAAGAAAAGAAAACAAACAAAGCTCACGGGAGTAGGGGTTCACGACAGTCTTCCTGGAAGAGGAAGTAAAGTGGAAATCAGGAGCTGCAAATTCAAAAGCCTGCCGGCATCAAGCAGGTGACTGACGAAGTCCAGTGTGACAAAGGGCACTTGCCCTGTGGGAAAGGGTGACCCCCCCACACAACCCCGTCCCAAGAGACAGCCTCTGCTTGGCTGGCCCCGCTGCTGGGTCGTAGAAACACCAGCTCACCTCGCCAGGTCTCTGATTCTCCCAGATCACAGGACTTTTGTGAGTGTGTATGAAATCTCCCAGCTTGTAATTGTTGACAGCACACACAACTGCTAGCACGCAGGGGACCACACTAAACGCATCTGTGGGCAGTGCTTCCTGCAGAGCCCACATTGCCAGAGCTGGGCTAAGTGGAATTTGCCAGGTGAGAAGGTAGCAAACAAGCCAGGAAACGGTGGGTTCAAAGGCCCTGGGAAGGAGAGGAAGCATCCGCAGTGACCCCGTGCGTGTCTTCACTCGCTCAGCAAGTGTTTATTCAACCCTGGAGGTGCTGCCTGCTGTTTAGGAGGTCGTGTGCGTGTGCGTGTGCGTGCGCATGTGCACCCTTGCCCTTATGCATGCATGTGTGTGTTGTGTGCACGTCTCCACATGCATATGCATGTGCATACCTGGAAAGTGTGTATATGTGCGTTCATGTGTGCAAGTGTGTTTATGTGTGTGTGCACCCGTAAGAGTGTGTGCGTGCATGTGTCTGCATGCATGTACGTGTGCACATGGGGGGGGGGGTCCGTGTGTGCATGCATGATCTCCTAACAGCCGCCCCTCCAGGTCTTACTTTCTGGCCACGTCTGGCCCTTGGGCGGACGCTTCTCTTTGGCATCTGTGACCCTGGACAGCTGGCCCCGAGTCTTCCTTTGGAGCCAGCTGTTGGGCGGGTGTGAGATGAGAGTGTGGGGGAGACCTCTGAGGGCAGGGACGGATGCATCCACAAGGGACTAAAGGAACTTGTCAGGGGTCACAGTGTGGGGCATGGCGCACCAGGGTCTGGTGAGCTTCTAGAGTCTTGTGCAGGGAACAAAGGAAGCAGAGTGGGAAACAGCAAGCTTCAACTTTAGGAGTTTCTGCTGTACCAGCCTTCGTGTAACTCGTGCAAATGCCGCCACCTGGTGGCGATCCGGGGACACTGCCGGAGGCCGAGGCCAGGGATGCTCTCCCTGCTGTGCCTGATGGGAAAATCATCTTCCTCCTGCTGTGGGCTCTCCCAGAGGGCTGCGGGCACCTTCTTGGAATGCCAATGAGCCACATTTATTTGCACTTTTGTGGATTTAGGGTTTAGGAGGCAGGTGACAGAGTCCAGAGAAAGTGAGCTGGCCTGTAACGTTTATTGGACGTTTTCTGAGCTGGGCGTCTTCCTAGGCAGCTGAGCACAGAGATCTGGGGTGTGGGTGCTGACTCTGTGCTCTCAGAGCCTAAGTCCTCTCTGTAGCAGCTCTGTGCCGTGGAGACGAATTGTCCTCGCCTCCCTCTGCCTCAGTTTCCCCATTCAAAATGGACAGGTGGTTTCTAGGGATATTGGAAGAGTCAATGAGATGAGAGCACCTACCGGGCTGAGCTCAGGGTCAGGCTCTCAGGAATTACGTTTTAGTGACTATGCATCTCCATGACGACTCCGAGTGATTATGCTATGTTCCCATTTTACAGATGAGGAAACTGAGTCTTAGGGAGATCCAGTAGTTGCCCAAGCTCGCACTGTTAGGTGGACTGCAGAGTCAGGGTGACTTCTGTGGCGGGGGGCAGGTGGGGGCGTCTGACACTAAATGCTTTTCCTCCCTGACCTCCCCCATCACGGCTCACATCCACCTATTTTTCTTTAGACTGAATTCTCTTCCATCCTCCCTATGCTGCCACCCTGGTGTTTGACACCAGAATGAAAATTCCATGAATTCCACGAAGGTAGAGGGTCTTGTGCAGTATTCTTGCTTGAAAAGGTTTAATAACAGGCTCTCTGGGGTGAAATGTACACACACTTATATATAACATGTATACACACATTATATACATATATCATAATTTTTACTGATGAAACAAGTGTGTAGCACACAACTTACAAAGAATAAAAATATAAGATCCTATTTATTATAAATTCCACTAGAGACAATTAACTCTCATAGAATTCTTCTGTTCATTTTCACCAAACTCCTGAATCCTTAGCCAACTCTGGTGACAACCGAGGAAGAGTATGTTTCCGACATGAACCAAACATGGGCTGGTGTTTTCCTTTACGAGAATGAATATGGTGAGTGTGAAACAAGGGGATGTATTTCAGGGTTGCTTCTGGGGCTGGAAGCCTGGAACGCCGGACCTGGGGGATGCCTGGTTTGCGGGGGTGAGGGGTCCCCAGGATCTCAGCCGGATGGATGTCTGGGACCCGGTGCTATGCTGGCCAGACACTCACCTCTTTGCTGCCAGGTTTTTGATTGACTCTCTCAACCTGCCCCCTCCCACCAGCTTCTTCCACCTTCTCTGCTCCCCATTCCTTCCAGGGGGGGCACGGCCATTCCTCCCAGTCTATTAATGAGTCAACACTGGGACCTATTTGGGGAGGGTCCCCTCTGGCTCAAAGTCTGGAGGTAGAGGTGCCATTAACTTCCCCAGTGAAAGCCTGGGCCCACTGGCGGGACTGTCAGATGCCCTTTCTGCCTTAACAGACTCAGCCCCCAGGCAGGGAGGCAAGTGAAAAAGAGCTGCTTTCCCTCCTTTGAAGGGATCTCACCTCCCCACCCCTCCCCGGCTCCGAATAAGACCTCTGACTCTTCCGTCGTTGATTCACCTGTTCCAGCAACCTGAGATCCCAATTCCCTTTACCCGTCCCCGCGGGCTGGGTGGCCCAGTTCCCACTGTCTGTCTTCCCTTTGGTTCCCTGAGTCTGCCGGGCTCCTTTCAACCCCCGGGCCTTTGTGTGTGCCCTGCCATCTGCGCTCCCCTAGTCCCCTCCCCCATTGAATAGCTTCGCGGCATTGGGAGCTCAGCCCAAGTGGAGACCCCAGTGGAGCCCCCTAGTGGGCCAAGTCGTCTGGGGCTGACTGCGTGGAGGGCGCTTCACGCCCTTGGTGATATTCTTTGGAAACCTCACTCTCTGTTCATTTTGGGCTGCATGGGTTTCACCCCACCTCTCGGCTGTGCAGGTGCCACCTGACCCGGGCCTGGCTGATCAGATCATTGCCATGGGTAGCAACAGGGAGTAGACCACTGATACAAGCTGGGTGGTCAGGCCAAGGGGCCTCTACTCCTAGTCTTTGTAGGGCTGTTTTCCCACTGGAATGATAGCTAATACAATGAATCCTGGAGATCCTGGGTGCCATCGTGCTCCCAAACAGAGCGAAGCTGCCTATTCATGAAGTCAACATATGTGAAAGCAGAAAAGAAAGCTCGGGACAGACCAGGTCCTGCTGACCATTTCTGAGCCCCTTGATCTAGCCATGCCTGAAGCTAGACGTACCCCTAGAGTTTTCAATCCTATAACTTCCTTCTATTCTTAAGCCCTTTTTATATGGTCTCTGTCATCCATAACTGAAATATTCTTGACTAATAAGGAAGCATAGTTACCTGGTTTGTGAGCCCTCAAACAGAAAACGGTGAAGTTTTTTTTACATTTACCAAGAGCAAGCCCCGCCCCCCGCAAAAGCCAATTTTATTTGGAGATGAATTTCTTGATCTGAGAATACCTCAGCTCTATGTATCTGAACTTTAGCAAGTGAGAGGATGCATTTAGGAGATGGGTTCTTACCTGCTCAGTCACTGGATGAAGAGTCACCCGAGGGCAGTTTTTGCTGTAGGAACACCACGATCTGGCCCTCGTCTACTTCTGTTGAACCATTTTATCAAAGGCTTGGAGCGCACGATGATCAGATTTAGGGATGACCCAGAAAAAGCAGGTGTTTAAATGATATACTTACCATTCAGAAGCTTCTGATGGCCAGGAACATCAAGACAGAACTAGCATGATAAAAATGTAATAAAAATAATACGGCTTCCCTGGTGGCACAGTGGTTGGGAGTCCGCCTGCCGATGCAGGGGATGCGGGTTCGTGCTGCAGAGCGGCTGGGCCCGTGAGCCATGGCCGCTGAGCCTGCGCGTCCGGAGCCTGTGCTCCACAGCGGGAGAGGCCACAGCGGTGGGAGGCCCGCGTACCGCAAAAAAATAAAAAAATAATAATAGAAAGGCTTCACATGGCAAGAAATCTAGAAAAAGCCTCATATGAAAAACTTAATCATTTATACTCCCGTTAAAAATATTTGCAAACGCCAGACTCTCTAAAACCTTGCTAATAGTGGATACTAACAGCCTATGCCGGTTTTGCCAGGACTCTTTGTCTCTATTCTTGTGTTTTGGGGAAATACCTTCGCCTGATTTTCCCGCTCAGTAATTTTCTCTGAATCTGTATCTATTCTGTTCCTCATTGTCTTTTGATATTTTTTTAAATTTTGATGATTAAATATTTTATTCATGATTTCTAATTCTTTTCCATAATAGGTCGTTCTTGTTCAATGGAGTCAACATCCTCTCTTATCCCTCTGAGAATATTAAATATATTTTAATGTCAAAAAATAATAGAAAGCCTTGACCTCTCAGATTCAGAAAATCGGCTGTGAGGGAGGTCAGGGCAAAAGGCTCCATGTGTGCATGGCTGCACACTCCTTGGGAGTGTGACACAGCCCCAGAATCAATCCAAGGCGCCCTTAGGTGCATCAGGCCATCCGCTCCATTTCCTAAGAAGCCCGGCCACTTCTGATGGGTCCCAGGGCTACAAGGAACCTCTTTAGGGGAAAATTGTCATCTTTACTGTACATAATTGAAGGCCATTTTGAAGGGCTTTAATAAGGAAACATTTGTGTCAAGTGAATATATTCTACACTATAATTTAGTAGGAAATCTTGGATGCTAGCTAATTCACTAACCAAGAAAAGATGATAAAATCACATAGCTAAAAAGAAGCATGTTAGTTTCAGTGAATTCTGTTAGTGAGTCAGATTACAGTAAGATGTTAAGATGTTAATAAAATCATCCAGGGTCTGTCTTTGATCAGCTGTGCCCTGCTTTACTTGTTTATTGTTGTTGGATTAGTAACAAAACTCTTGTCATGGAACATCTATATTGTTTACTGTGTTTCAAAACATTCTCTTAGAGCCCCTTGTTAATTTTCCCTGAAAGTCAATATTTTCAAGGAAGAATGTTAGCTATGTTCCTAATTGTAACCATATCAACATAGCTTTGATGTTGGGTGATTTCTTTTCTCTCTCTTTTTTTTTTTTTTTTTTTTTTTGCTAGATGAGTCCATTTATTTAAGAACAGAACAGGGAAAATTATTAATCTATGGTGTCAAAAGTAAAGATAGCAGTTATTCTTGGATGGAGATAGTGAATGTTCCTCCTATGTAAAGTAGAAAAGCAAAGAAAAATGGAGAGAAATACACTGTAGGGAGAATTTAACACACCATTCTCAGTATAAGACAGATCAAATGGACAAAAATTGAGCAAAGACATAGAAATCTAAACAACCTAATCAACAAGGTAGACCTTTAAAACCATTTAACCCTGATTTAAGCACACACACGTGCACACAAACACACACATACTGGCATTCTGATTAGAAGGGCATTAAACTTATATATTAATTTTAGAAGGAGTTATATTTTTATACTAAGTTGTTTCACCTATGAGTATGGAGTGAATCTCTCCATGTGTTAATACAGAGAAAAGCTACTGATTTTTGTACATTTATCTTGTATATGGCCCCCTTTCAAAATTCTATTGGTAATTTTAATACTTATTAATTTTAATCATTTGCTATGAGACTAGGTTTGCAATCTGACCTGACAAAAAGATAGTTTTCCCTTCTTTAATAATGTTCATATGGACTATTCCATTCCCTTTCTCATTTCATTAGTGAAAATCTCTGAAACTGTTCATCATTAGCAGTGATAACAGACAACCTTGTCCTGTTACTGATATTACATGGATGACTCTCTCAGGCACTGCTCAGAATCGAAAGGAGCCTGTGTCCTGTAGCCCCTACCCAGGAGGCTACCAGGGTCCCGACGTAATAGAGAAGGACTGACTCCATATCGGATGTTTCTTTTACTTTGACCTTTGTATTCTATTGCGCTTTTTTTCTTGAATTTTTGAATTCTATTTTATTTTTTTATGCAGCAGTTTCTTATTAGACATCCATTTTACACACATCAGTGTATACATGTCAATCCCCATCGCCCAATTCATCCCACCATCACCCCACCCCGCCACGGCTTGCCCCCCCTTGGTGTCCGTACGTTTGTTCTTTACATCTGTGTCTCTATTTCTGCCCTGCAAACCAATTCATCTGTACCATTTTTCTAGGTTCCACATATATGCGTTAATATACGATATTTGTTTTTCTCTTTCTGACTTACTTCACTTTGTGTGACAGTCTGTAGATCCATCCACGTCTCTACAAATGACCAAACTTCGTTCCTTTTTATGGCTGAGTAATACTCCATCGTATATATGTACCACATCTTCTTTATCCATTCGTCTGTCGATGGGCATTTAGGTCGCTTCCATGTCCTGGCTACTGTAAATAGTGCTGCAATGAACATTGGGGTGCATGCGTCTTTTTGAATTATGGTTTTCTCTGGGTATATGCCCAGCAGTGGGATTGCTGGGTCATATGGTAATTCTATTTTTACTTTTTCAAGGAACCTCCATACTGTTCTCCATAGTGGCTGTAACAATTTATATTCCCAAAAACAGTGCAAGAGGGTTCCCTTTTCTCCACACCCTCTCCAGTATTTGTTGTTTGTAGATTTTCTGATGATGGCATTCTAACTGGTGTGGGGTGATGCCTCATTGTAGTTTTGATTTGCATTTCTCTAATAATTAGTGATGTTGAGCATCCTTTCATGTGCCTCTTGGCCATCTGTATGTCTTCTTTGGAGAAAGGTCTGTTTAGGTCTTCTGCCCATTTTTGGATTGGGTTGTTTGGTTTTTTTAATATTGAGCTACATGAGCTGTTTATATATTTTGGAGATTAATCCTTTGTCCCTTGATTCGTTTGCAAATATTTTCTCCCATTCTGAGGGTTGTCTTTTCGTCTTGTTTATGGTTTCCTTTGCTGTGCAAAAGATTTTAAGTTTCATTAAGTCCCATTTGTTTATTTTTGTTTTTATTTCCATTACTCTAGGAGGTGGATCAAAAAAGATCTTGCTGTGATTTATGTCAAAGACTGTTCTTCCTATGTTTTCCTCTAAGAGTTTTATAGTGTCTGGTCTTACATTTAGATCTCTAATCCATTTTGAGTTTATTTTTGTGTATGGTGTTGGGAGTGTTCTAACTTCATTCTTTTACATGTAGCTGTCCTGTTTTCCCAGCACCACTTATTGAAGAGACTGTCTTTTTTCCATTGCATATCCTTGCCTCCTTTGTCATAGATTAGTTGACCATAGGTGTGTGGGTTTATCTCTGCCTTTTCATCTTGTCTGTCTTTCTGTGAATGTGGTTTTTGTTCCACAGGCTGCAGGATTGTAGTTCTTGCTTCTGCTGTCTGCCCTCTGGTGGATGAGGCTATCTAAGAGGCTTGATGGGAGGGACTGGTGGTGGGTAGAGCTGGCTGTTGCTCTGGTGGGCAGAGCTCAGTAAAACTCTAATCCACTTGACTGTTGATGGGTGGGGCTGGGTTCCCTCCCTGTTGGTTCTTTGGCCTGAGGCAACCCAACACTGAAGCCTACCCAGGCTCTTTGGTGGGGCTAATGGCGGTCTCTGGGAGGGCTCATGCCAAGGAGTACTTCCCAGAACTTCTGCTGCCAGTGTCTTTGTCCCCACGGTGAGCCACAGCCACCCCCCGCCTCTGCAGGAGACCCTCCAACACTAGCAGGTAGGTCTGGTTCAGTCTCCCCTGCGGTCTCTACTCCTTCCCCTGGGTCCTGATGCACACACTACTTTGTGTGTGCCCTCCAAGAGTGGAGTCTCTGTTTCCCCCAGTCCTGTTGAAGTCCTGCAATCAAATCCCACTAGCCTTCAAAGTCTGATTCTCTAGGAATTCCTCCTCCCGTTGCCGGACCCCCAGGTTTGGAAGCCTGACGTGGGGCTCAGAACCTTCACTCCAGTGGGTGGACTTCTGTGGTATAAGTGTTCTCCACTTCATGAGTCACCCACGCAGCAGTTACGGGATTTGATCTTACTGTGATTGTGCCCCTCCTACCGTCTCATTGCGGCTTCTCCTTTGTGTTTGGATGTGGGGTATTGTTTTGGTAAGTTCCAGTGTCTTCCTGTCGGTTATTGTCCAGCAGCTAGTTGTGATTCTGGTGTTCTCACAAGAGCGAGTGAGAGCACGTCCTTCTGCTCCACCATCTTGGTTCAGGGCCTTGATGTTGCTTGATTTCAATAGTGTTAGATCAATGACGTTACAACTCAGGTTAATGGGCACCAAGTTGGTGAAAAAAAAATCAATCTCCTATGAAAAATGTGTCATAACCTTATAATGTTTAATAATCAAGTATAGTTTTCTGCAAAAAGTCTGTTCAGTATAAGGTTCTATAATAGACTTTCCTAGTTCAGGTCCTGAGGCCCTGGCTTTAAGGACAAATTTTTAAATTAATGCAAAAAATCCATGATGAACAAAACACCAAAACTGCAAATGAGAACCAATGCATGCAGAGTCGGATTGGAACCTGAGCCAGAAGGAAAAATGTGGAAGAAAACTCACCAACAAAGTCTTCAGAAGCTTCTTCTTTGCCTGTCTCAGTTTCAGTAAAGAGAATGATCGTGCTTGACAATTTCTCCTGATCAAGTGATGACCTTAAGTAGTTTTTAATTAACCTAAACCAAAGTAAAAGGATAAAGAATTCTGTTTGGGTGTAAATAAAATATTTATACTTAAGTAATTTTGTAAGCGGGTAATACACCCGCTTTTCAGTCTTTCAGCACTTTTTAAACTACTTGAATGTTCTGGAAAAAATAATCGTTTAAAAAAACCCACAAAATTTTGTGCATAAGGCACACTTTTTTTTTCCACATGAAAAATCATGACATTGACTCTCAAAGACAGTAGTTAATGCTTCATGGAATAGTTAAAATAAATCTTTTCCTAGAAAGAGAAAATTCCTTGTCTTTTAAGTAACTTAACTTTTGATAAAATCCAAATTAAATTAAATTTTATCTTAACGAATAAGCAAATATTAGTAACCTTCCTTCTTTATTAAAAAAAAAGCTTTGCGTTTTAAAAGTGCTCGTGTCAACTGCTTTTTATCGTCTCAGGTGATTAGAAACTTGTGGGAAATTGTTTTAATCTTAATTTTGACCAAGGCTAAACCAAAGGTATTTGCAGCCTGTGACAATCCAATTTCACGTCACCAATAAGATAGGAAACTGCTTTGGCGTCAGTTCCTATTCCAAAAACCCCTCTAGGGGGCAGCAGCCTCAACTGTTTACCAAACTTGGTACCTGACTGTTCATCTATAAGATGCTTTGGACTCCAGGACACCAGTGGGAAAAGTTCCTCATTTTTCAGATTGGTGGGACTGAAAACTAGGGCTATCACCCTGTTCTTTCAAAGCCTGTAACATTAAGCTCGCATCTATGACCACACTTACCACGATGTTCTTCTGAGTCATGCATTACGGCAGTCAGAAATTTAAATCCAGAATGTTGGGGTGTGAATTAATCTCCACCTCTGATTGGTTGTGCGGTCTACAACTTGTCCGTTCAGCTAAAACACATGTGGAAAGGGTGTGAAATCGGCCTCTTTGCTGGAATATTTTGTGTTGCTGACACCACTCTCAGGAGGCACTGTGGTCCATTACCTTGCGGGTTTGGTTCTGAGCCTTCTGTTGCAACGTGGGCACAGAGCAAGTTTGAGAAGCTTCCTTAGAGGAGGCTGAGGGAAGGAAACTGTCTCATATCAGTGTCTGTGTTTGTCTGAGCATCGTCTCACAAGGACTCAGGCAGTTTGCGTTTTGTTTCGTCAGTATTGAGGTAGGTATTTTGGATGGACACTCGGTACCCGTTGCCTCCTACACTGTGGCTGGAAAACGGCCTTTCGGGCTCCCTGATGCTAGGAGTACGGACGTGCGTTAGGCTCTGCATTTGGGAGAAGAGGCTGTCCTCCCGAAGCTTCTGCTCTTTCTACCGGCAAGCATGATTGGAGGGAGGACGGGGTGGGGTTTGCTTTGCTTTGTTTTGTTTTGGTGCATCTGTGGCCAGTGCACCTTCACTGATTTCACAAGTGTCCCAAGACAGTCATGGGGCACATAAGTGGCTTCTTGACGCTTGACTGTGGGTATCCTGGCTCCGCAATCTGCTGAATGTGGACGAGGTAGGGCCTCCCCCACGTGGGCCGGGTCCATGGATTGCTCTAGAAGTCTTGGTTCCTGTCTGCTACTCCTTCCCTTGCAATGCTCTCGGAGGCATCTAGTTCCCTGCATGAAATCCCTTTCCGCCTGAAATAACTAGGGCAGTTTCTGTTGTTGTTGTTGTTGTTTTTTGCGGTACGCGGGCCTCTCACTGTTGTGGCCTCTCCCGTTGCAGAGCACAGGCTCAGGACGCGCAGGCTCAGCGGCCATGGCTCACGGGCCCAGCCGCTCCGCGGCATGTGGGATCCTCCCGGACCGGGGCACGAACCCGCGTCCCCTGCATCGGCAGGCGGACTCTCAACCGCTGCACCACCAGGGAAGCCCGAAGTTTATGCCTTTTGACCCTCTCCGCTCATCTGAGAAGTAATTCTTGACCACCACTCATTGCTCCTCCCAGAGACAGAAGCATTTCTCAGGCTGTGGGAAGGAAGACCATGAACCTACATGACTGGGAACGAGGACAGAGGTGCCAGGGGCAGAGACCAGTGTGACCCACTTTAGTCTCTACCACCTGGGACCACAGGGGACCTGAGGCTGCCATGCAGCCCGCCCATCCTCCATCAGGTACCGGCATCAGATGTCATGTGAGCCTTCCTCACCCCAGAGTCTGCTGAGGATCTCCTGTTGACAGTAGGCACAATTTTACTTGTTGACCATTCCATAGGCATCATCCCCACCAATGTCCAGAAAGGTTGCCCAGTGCTAACCCCTTACCTTGGAAGTATCAATGTCACAAGAGGAGCACACTCCCAGAGAGCTAGACACTAGGACAACTTGAGGTGTAGGAGGACGGGGATAGAAGAAAATCCTTGTACCAGAATTTGGATAGTACCTCAAGAAGCCAGTTTTCCATCTCCTGTGATTTGGGGTGTCAGTACCCTTGTCCATCCCACTAATTATTAGGGTTCCCAGGATATCATGCGTTAAAAGATAATTCTCCCAAAAGGTAAAATCATGACCGTCATACAGAAAAAAAAAATGAATGCATGTTACAGATTGTATTCTATTCTACTCACTAATCAGTGAGGGAACCAGACAGATATTATAACCAGTTCCAAAGAGAATCCAAAGAACAGACACATTTATAGATCAGAAAGCTTGAAATGAATGCTCTTTTCAGGGGATGGGAGGTCAGCCGGAACTGTATCAGGTGATTTTCCACGATAGAATTTCTATCCCTGGTAGGATTTGCTATGAGAATTATTTTTGCAATGCTTCCAATTAGCTACAACTTAGAGAGTTGTAAAATAGTTCAAGGAGAGACTCAACCAGATAATCTAGAGGCTGTCCTTCTAGACAAATAATAGTATCTCACTGGAGCATAAAGGTTTTTTTTCTGCATGTGGAGACTAGACAGCTACTATTAAATAAATTAATCCATGTAAAGTGTTTAGAATAGATTTAAATTCACTTTCCTGTAATAAAATTGCTGAACGCCATGCAGGCACTCAGGAACTAATGAACAAAGTGAATATGAAATAATGAGCAAGTGAATGAATGAAGGTCAGCCCCCTTGATCTCCTGCCTGGAAGTTCATATTGACTTCCAGGCGACCAGTTAGTTGTTCCCAAGACTAATGAATCTGTCTCTAAGAGACTGAGACTTCCACGTGTACAAGCGGAGACTAGGAATTTAGAGGAAGAATAAAACACACGTTTACTGGAAATACTGAGACTAGCGAACAATCTGGTAATTTTCTGAAGCCCCTTCACCTGTGTTGTCAGTGTTTGCTGATCCGTGGTCCTCAAACAAGTAACGAAACGAACAACTGAAAAAATGTTTCAGAGTGGTATCTATCTCACATCTTCTTTATCCATTCATATGTTGGTGGACACTTAGGTGGCTTCCACGTCTTGGCAATTGTAAATAGTGCTGCTGTGAACAGTGGGGTACACGTATCTTTTCGAATTAGTGTTTTCGTATTTTTCAGATATATGCCCAGGAGTGAGATCACTGGATCAGATGGCGACTCTATTTTTAGTTTTTTGAAAAACCTCCATACTGTTTTCCACAGTGGCTGCACCAACTTACATTCTCACTAACAATGTACGAGGGTTCCCTTTTCTCCACACCCTCACCAACATTTGTTATTTGTGTTCTTTTTGATAATACCCATTCTGACAGGTGTGAGGTGACATCTCATTGTGGGGTTGACTTACATTTCCCTGATGATTCGTGACGTTGAGCCTCTCTTCATGTGCCGTGAGTTTTGATTAATGAATACACTCAAGTAACTACCCTAACAAAAAAGACATGGAAGGACATTTCCATCACCCCAAAGAGTTCTCTTGCATCCCTTCTCCATCACCCACTCCCAATCTGTTTTCTCTCACTATAGATTAGATTTGCCTTTTCTAGATTTTTATATACGTGGAATCATAAAATATGTACTCTCTTGTTGGTCTGATGTCTTGCGCTCAGAATAGTGTTTTGGGCTTAATCCATGTTGGTATGAGTAACTTCTCTGTCTCTTTTTAAATCTGTCCTGAAGCAGACGACTTTGTCATGACCTGTCTCCTTATTTATGAGGTCGCTTGAAGGTATAACTCAATGGGCCACACGTTAATTGTCATCGCATTCCTGCTACCGGCAGCATCCTTTGGCCAGGCTCAAGAACTAGAAAGCTATTGGAATACACGATCTGCATAAAAACTTCTTGACTGGGACCTAACGTCCACATCATATGGTCTATTATTTCAGAAAGTGTATTCCAGGGGCAGGGAATCCAGCAGTCTTTCTAATTCCTTCACATTTTATTGCAGGGCTGAACCAACCATAAAATAGATGGACAGATGTAGGGAAAACAAAATCCTCTATTCTACAAGGTAACGACATTATTTCACCTCACGTCAACGTCTAGAGTTGATCAATTGTCCCGGCATTTCTAAACTTACACATCTCCCCACCCCGGTCCCAGAGATGAAGCGTTTCATAAAAGATGATATGTGTCCACAGCCCTACCTGTTTCGTCTCCTAAAGGACTCCCTATTCATTTCTCTCTCAGATGGCTTATTTAATGTAAGATGTATCTTCAAGGCTCAGGCTGTGAATGACAGACACCTAGAGGCCACACTGCTTGAAATAAGTTATCAAAGATGTAGAGGGATTGATATGAAATCCCCACTTCTCATCAGATGAGGTTAGGCTTCAGGCCACAGACTCCTAAATTAACTCAGACCGGAAGTATTTATAGAGAGCCAATTATACGCAAGGCACTGGGCTAAATGCTGAGATTACGAAGATGCACTGCCCTTGAAGAACTACAGAGATGCGTGTTGGTTAGGACGCTGTGGCCTGCATGTGGCCGATGATACAAACCATCTTCTCAAATTAGTCTGTAAATTCAATGGAATCCCAATGAAAAGCCCAGTTCGAGGGAATGGGGCACAGGATGGGATCATTTGTGAGGTGCCCGTGCAGCATCATCATGGCCTAGGAGCTGTCATATCTCAGCTAGCTACCACCATGGCCAAAACTACTGTTACAACGACGGGTTAGACTGAAACACAAGACAAAAACAAGAGCTTTCCTCAGGGAAAACTTTGTGTTATCAGAGTCAGATACCTCTTCATCATCAGAGCAGCACGTCCAATGTAGATGCCACCAGCCCCGTGGCCACTGAGTCCTGGACACGTGGCTCTGGTCCCAACAGAGATGTGTCGTGAACAAAACACCAAGGCTCGGATTTGGACGACTTGGTCCAGAAACGAAGATGGCAAAATGTCTCTAATAATTTTGTAGATTGGTTATGTGTTGGAATCCTAATGTCTGGGATATACCAGCTTCAATAAAATGTGCAGTGAAGAGTAATTTCATCTGTTTCTCTTGTTTAAAGGTGGAGGCTGCTGGACGTTTTTAAACTGCATATGTCTCTCACATTACATTTCTTCTGGACAAAGCTGATAGAGAACAGAGAGCCAGCATAGGGGCACAGGCTGACTTGAGTTCAGGTTCTATGTTCATTGTAGTTTAAGTGTGTGGTCTAGGGTACGTTGTGTAACATCTCTGAGCTCTACTCTTATCATCTGTAACAGGTATTGTTTCAACCATCACAGGATTGCAGTGTTGATGAAGTGAAACTTGTCCCAAGAGCCTGGAACCATGTAGCTATGTGCTCAATAAAGATAGCTGACACCCTGGATGTAACAATAGCAGGGTGTGCTGTCTCTTTATCGGTACCTTGGTGGTTATTTAGTGATTACATTTTTTTTTTAGTTTGTGCTGCATCTTTGTGCTTCCAGGAGAGCTATTCGCCTAGAAGGTCTGGATGGATGGGTGAAGGAACGAGCTGGGTGAATTCAGAAAACCTGGTGGCAGCAATTCCCTTGAGGGACACGGGGTGGCAGCATTGCACCACAGCTGCTGCCTCTCTGGGTTCCTGGGGTCTGCGGAACCCTTCACGGGTGCCTGGTTTATGAACCTGACAACTTCTGCCTTCTTTCCCAAGCTCCTCCACTTTGAGCTGACCTTGGAGTGACCTTGTCAAGATACCATCGTCTTCCTTCTCTCCTCCACTTTTTCCCCAGTCCTGCTGCTTCCCAGCCCCAGCCCAAAGCAGCTTACTTCAGGCTGTGAAGAACCAAAGACACGAAGACCATTTGTCCAGGTCTAGAAGGCTCTGATGACCTGTATCCTTCCCAGTCCCATGCAAAGGAAGACTGAGGTTTCTGTTGAGGACTTCCCACTGTGAATCCTGGTCCAGCCTTGCATTCCTCACCCCAATCCCACTGCAAAGAGTCCAATGACTCTGCTGGTTAATCTTCACGCCGTTCACACCACACCCGTTCCGATGAGCCCACAAGGCTGTGAGGCAAGTTGTGATGGTTACTTCGACGTGTCAGCTTTGCTGGGCTACGGTGCCTGGTCGTTTGGTCAAACGCTAGTCTCGATGTGCAGGCATTTTGTAGATGTGGTTAACAGTTACGCAGTTGACTTTAAGTCAAGGAGATGACCCTCCATCCTCTGGGTGGGCCTCACCTAGTCAGTCGAAGGCCTTATGAGCAAAAACTGAGGTTTCCCAGAGAAGAAGAAACTCTGCCTCAAAACTGTAACATAGAAATTCTGAGTTTCCATCCTGCTGGCCTGCCCTATAGATTTTGGTCTTTATCTCTATCTCTTTGGTATCCTATATATAATTTATGTCTTATAGCCTATGTATCCCATATATAATATATAGTATATATAGGTATTCTATTTGTAACAGACGTACGTGTATGTTATATATGTTTTTATCTGCGTATATGTATCTATATAGATATAGCCTATTAGTTCCATGTCTCTGGAGATCCCTGCCTGACACGGGCATACTGTCGCATTCCCAAGGGGAAGCCTGAGGCTTGAGGACACAGAGCTTTGAGCCGTTACCACTTTGCTTGCTTAAGGCAGAAACACCTTCGTGGTTTTGTAACAAGATGTGTCACTTTTAAGCACACCTGCATGGAGAAGATTTTTGCAGAAGTTTAGAATTTTTAAAAATAAATTGCGCACGTACTGTTAGAGACTGAAGGAAAAGTCACTTGTGCTTGGACCGCTGGTGTGTGTAGTTGGGGAAGAGGTAGCACCTTGATGGGCTATGGCCATGCTCACCTCTGTAATAAGCAGGCCCCTATGGCTTCCCATAGCCGGAGTTTGCTTTGTAACTCACAGCAATGGGACCAAGGGTGGCCCTGGACGGCAGGCCCCTGAGGGAAGGTGGAGGAGAAACAGTCCCCAGACGTGCTGGCCTACTTCACTGGCAAGACCATGGTGTCAGAGGCTAGCGGGGAGGAGTGGCAGCCAGCTGGGCTCATACTGGAAGGAGAGGAGAGATTTTAACATCTAGCCATTTCTGCCTCACCATCTACCCAGGGCTATCATATTTCTCTTCCTGAATCAGCTCCCGTGACACCGCGACCGCAAACATCCTGCAGCGGGACTCAGCTTTCATTACTGTGTTCACTGCCATGGGAGCCAGATTCCCCTAATAAAACAGTCCTTAAAAATCAGGTGGGGGTGGACATGGGGGGAGGTGTCGGAAGTGAGGAGGGGAGAGTCCCTTTCTTTTTTTTTTCTTTCTATGCTTCTGGACTGTTTGGAATTTTTACCAGCATTTCTTCAATAAGTAAATAGCACCAATTTTGAAGAACTGGGAGGTGACGTCTTTCATCTCTTGGATCAATGCTTTGTTGATATGTTTTCTTTTCTTTTTTACATTTTATATTGGAGTATATTTGATTTACAATGTTGTGTTAGTTTCAGGTGTATGGCAAAGTGATTCAGTTATATATATACATGTATCTATTCTATTTTTGGATTCTTTTCCCATATGGGGTTATTACGGAATATTGAGTAGAGTTCCCTGTGCTGTACAGTAGGTCCTTGTTGATTATCTATATTATATATAGTAGTGTGTATCTGTTAATCCCAAACTCCTAATTTTTCCCTCCCCCAACCTTTTCCCTTTGGTCACCATAAGTTTGTTTTAGAAGTCTGTGAGCCTGTTTCTGTTTTGTAAATAAGTTCATTTGTATTTCAAAAAGTCTATAAGCAATAAATGCTGGAGAGGGTGTGGAGAGAAGGGAACCCTCCTGCACTGTTGGTGGGAATGTAAATTGGTGCAGCCACTATAGAGAACAGTATGGAGATTCCTTAAAAAGCTAAAAATAGAGCTACCATAGGATTCGGCAATCCCACTCCTGGGCATATATCTGGAGAAAACATAATTCGAAAAGATACATGCACCCCAATATTCATTGCAGCACTGTTTACAATAGCCAAGACATGGAAGCAACCTAAATGTCCATCGACAGAGGAATGGATAAGGAAGATGTGGTACATATATAATACAGTGAATTTTTTTTTTTTTTTTTTTTGGTGTCTTGGGAGAAGTTAGTATATTTTGCCTATAGGAGGAACAGGAGTCACAGGGACCAGAGGGAGGACAGTGCTATATTGTCATATTAATCACCAAGGATAAACGACACCTCTCTGTATCCATGCCCTTGGTTAATCCTCCACTATATTGATTGGGCTTGTCTGTGTGACTTGCTTTGGTCAAGGTGATGAGAGTCAAATCTTGAAAGTAGTTGCACTTTGGGGCTTGCCCTTTCTTTTTCTTTTCTTTTTTTTTTTAACATCTTTATTGGAGTATAATTGCTTTACAATGGTGTGTTAGTTTCTGCTTTATAACAAAGTAAATCAGTTATACATACACATATGTTTCCATATCTCTTCCCTCTTGCGTCTCCCTCCCTCCCACCCTCCCTATCCCACCCCTCTAGGTGGTCACAAAGCACCGAACTTATCTCCCTGTGCTATGCGGCTGCTTCCCACTAGCTATCTACCTTACGTTTGGTAGTGTATATATGTCTATGCCACTCTCTCACTTTGTCCCAGCTTACCCTTCTCCCTCCCCGTATCCTCAGGTCCATTCTCTAGTAGGTCTGTGTCTTTATTCCCATCTTGCCCCTAGGTTCTTCAGAACGTTGGTTTTTTTTTTGTTTGTTTGTTTATTCCATATACGTGTGTTAACATATGGTATTTGTTTTGCTCTTTCTGACTTACTTCACTCTGTATGACAGACTCTAGGTCCATCCACCTCACTACAAATAACTCAATTTCGTTTCTTTTAATGGCTGAGTAATATTCCATTGTATATATGTGCCACATCTTCTTTATCCATTCTTCTGTTGATGGGCACTTAGGTTGCTTCCATGTCCTGGCTATTGTAAATAGAGCTACAATGAACATTTTGGTACATGACTCTTTTTGAATTATGGTTTGCTCAGGGTATATGCCCAGTAGTGGGATTGCTGGGTCATATGGTAGTTCTATTTTTAGTTTCTTAAGGAACCTTCATACTGTTCTCCATAGTGTCTGTATCACTTTACATTCCCACCAACAGTGCAAGAGGGTTCCCTTTTCTCCACACCCTCTCCAGTATTTGTTGTTTGTAGATTTTCTGATGATGGCATTCTAACTGGTGTGGGGTGATGCCTCACTGTAGTTTTGATTTGCATTTCTCTAATGATTAATGATGTTGAGCATTTTTTCATGTGTTTGTTGTCAATCTGTATATCTTCTTTGGAGAAATGTCTATTTAGGTCTTCTGCCCATTTTTGGATTGGGTTTTTTTTTTGTTTTTTTTTTTTGATAAGCTGCATGAGCTGCTTGTAAATTTTGGAAATTAATCCTTTCTCAGTTGCTTCATTTGCAAATATTTTCTCCCATTCTGAGGGTTGTCTTTTCGTCTTGTTTATGGTTTCCTTTGCTATGCAAAAGCTTTTAAGTTTCATTAGGTCCCATTTGTTTATTTTTGGTTTTATTTCCATTTCCCTAGGAGGTGGGTCAGAAAGGATCTTGCTGTGATTTATGTCATAGAGTGTTCTGGATATGTTTTCCTCTAAGCGTTTTAGTGTCTGGCCTTACATTTAGGTCTTTAATCCATTTTGAGTTTATTTTTGTGTATGGTGTTAGGGAGTGTTCTAATTTCATTCTTTTACAGGTAGCTGTCCAGTTTTCCCAGCACCACTTATTGAAGAGGCTGTCTTTTCTCCACTCTATCTTCTTGCCTCCTTTATCAAAGATAAGGTGACCATATGTGCGTGGGTTTATCTCTGGGCTTTCTCTCCTGTTCCATTGATCTATATTTCTGGTTTTGTGCCAGTACCATACTGTCTTGATTACTGTAGCTTTGTAGTATAGTCTGAAGTCAGGAAGCCTGATTCCTCCAGCTCTGCTTTTCTTTCTCAAGATTGCTTTGGCTATTCGGGGTCTTTTGTGTTTCCATACAAATTGTGAAATTTTTTCTTCTAGTTTTGTGGAAAATGCCAGTGGTAGTTTGATAGGGATTGCATTGAATCTGTAGATTGCGTTGGGTAGTAGAGTCATTTTCACAATGTTGGTTCTTCCAATCCAAGAACGTGGTATATCTCTCCATCTATTTGTATCATCTTTAATTTCTTTCATCAGTGTCTTATAATTTTCTGCATACAGGTCTTTTGTCTCCTTAGGTAGATATATTCCTAGATATCTTATTCTTTTTGTTGCAGTGGTAAATGGGAGTGTTTTCTTAATTTCACTTTCAGATTTTCATCATTAGCGTATAGGAAAGCAAGAGATGTCTGTGCATTAATTTTGTATCCTGCTACTTTACCAAATTCGTTGATTAGCTCTAGTAGTTTTCTGGTAGCCTCTTTAGGATTCTCTATGTACAGTATCATGGCATCTGCAAACAGGGACAGCTTTACTTCTTCTTTTCCGATTTGGATTCCTTTAATTTCTTTTTCTTCTCTGATTGCTGCAGCTAAAACTTCCAAAACTATGTTGAATAATAGTGGCAAGAGTGGACAACCTTGTCTTGTTCCTGATCTTAGTGGAAATGGTTTCAGTTTTTCACCATTGAGGATGATGTTGGCTGTGGGTTTGTCATATATGGCCTTTATTATGCTGAGGAAAGTTCCCTCTATGCCTACTTTCTGGAGGGTTTTTATTACAAATGGGTGTTGAATTTTGTCAAAAGCTTTCTCTGCATCTATTGAGATGATCATATGGTTTTTCTCCTTCAGTCTGTTAATATGGTGTATCACATTGATTGATACAGTGAAATATTATTCAGCCATAAAAAAGAATGAAAATGACATTTGCAGCGACATGGATGGACCTAGAGATTATCATACTAAGTCAGTCAGATGGAGAAAGACAAATATCATATGCTATTTTTATTTACCTTTGTTTTTAATTGAAGTATAGTTGATTTACAATGCTGTGTTAGTTTCAGGTGTACAGATAGTTGAGATAGTTCCCTGTGCTACATATAGTAGGTCCTTGTTGTTTATCTATTTTGTATATAGTAGTGTGTATCTGTTAATCCCAAACTCCTAATTTATCCCTCCCCCACCTTTCCCCTTTGGTAACCGTAAGTTTGTTTTCTATGTCTGTGGGTCTGATTGGTATGTTTTCAATCCTGTAAAATAAATGATTTTGTAGAAGAAGCAAAAAATCAAATCGAATCAAGTGGGTGATCTGTTTAAAGAAATGATACTGAGGGGGCTTTCTATAGTTCTAGGAGCTGATGGCGTCATTATATGAAGTTTATAGAGATGATCTACTTCATTTAAATGATGTTCAGGGAAAAAAAGTCTTCATTTTCTCTTGCCTCGCCACTTGATCATTGGTCTTCACGACCACCTTTTTTTTCCCACCCTTTCCTGTGACTTGGAGGGTCCAGATCAACCGTGAGTTTCCTGTGCCTTGTTTGCATCACCTTTCCTTTTCTCCCTTCAAAAGAAAATGATTGGCTGGTGTCCTTTTATTTTGGGGTGGGGGAGAGGGAGATGAATATTGGTTTGCAGTCCATTTCTGCAAAGCCCTATTTATCACACACAGATGCAGGAAGTTAAATTTTGATGATGTGTTTAGCTGGGAAGGAGGATGTAGGAGATGATCTCCTTCCCACAAAAAGGGAGAAAATGAAGCATTATTACCTCAAGAAAGGGATCTGATTGGGCTGTCTTTGGAAGTCAAACACTGCTGCCACGTTATCTGCAGGCCGGTGTGCAGGAGGGTGGGGGGACGGAGGGTGAGATGCTCAGACCGCAGCTTCTGCCAGAGAGGGTCTGCACGCTTCCTCCCCCCCTTAGAAATAAATCCCAGTCAGCAGCCCTAGTGCACCAATGCGGGGTGGGGGCCGGACGGACACCGGGGGGAACGTGGGGCTGGCGAGTGTCCCCAGCCCAGAGGCTGAAAGGTGGCGGCTTGCAGAGGATGCTTCCCTGCGCCTGGGGTGGAGTACGTGACCCCTGGTCCTCTCTGTATCCATCAATGAATTGTTCTTGACTCTTCTACTTTCGAATGCAGAAACCCAACCAAGCTGGTAGGGCGGGTTAAATGGCACACCTGACCACGAAGATCTGGGGTGAATGACCTAGACGATGCTGTCTAGAGGTGTCAGAAGCCTCTGATGCTTTTGGGTCCATTTTCCTCGGTTGGCTTCAGTCCAGGGCTGGTCCTCTGTATATGCCACCCTCGTGGCCAGGATGGTGGAAATGCTGAGTGGACGGTGCTCATTTCTGGAGCCAAAGACTTCTCCACCCAAAGCACACTGTCAGCTTGGGGCATTGCTTCCTAGATACAACCCAGGGCTCTGTATTCTCACATATTCTCCTATGTAAAATGGGATAATCGTTAGAATGACGTACAATTTATCTTCCAAACTGGAACACTTCTGAGAGGCAAAGGGAGTGCTGTTAATAATCACACTGGGAGAACAGGTGCAAACTTGGGACCTCCCCCGGGGCAAATGGGGGTTTCGGCATCCTGGTGATGACCTAAGTCACAGGATCTCTGCCAAGGTTGAGATAATGGTCCACAGAAAAGGGCTTAGCAAACTGCAGGGATGAAGAGCGTGCTCAGAAAGGCTTTCAAAGCAGTGTAATCTGGAGCTCTGTGTTTCCGAGCCTGGCAAGGTGGGAGGAGGGTGTCTACAGGAGGCTTGGGCACGTGTGAAGTCTCCCCAGGTACGGGTTAGGTGGCTGATGACACATTATCTTGGATTCTTATATGCCCGAGAGTATTTTCAGTCCCAAGGCGTCTCTAGAAATGATGCCCTTGCGTAGCTACTTGGTTTTCGCTTCCTAATTGCCTCTGAAAATGATCCCCCAGTCTGGCTTTGCAGTAGTCAGCCCGGGCTTTTTTCCCAGAGCCAGTGCACACATTGGACGGTAGCAGCTGGTGGACCCTCCTGATGTCTCAGGATCTGGAGTGCTGGTCTCCGGACAACTTGGGGCCTCTCTCCAGGTGTGGCCCCAGGAGAGCCGCACACCTGCCCTTCTGGTCATGGGTACCATCATCCCCTCCCAGCCCATCCTACGTTGGGAACCAGACAAAGGCGGTTTCTGATTCTTGTCTTGCTGCCTGGAATGTGTTAAAACTTCAAGTGGAGTTTCCGTAACGACCTGAGCTCAGTTCCGTTACGATGTTTGTTGTGTTTTTTTTTTTTTTTTTTTTTTTGCAGTACGCGGGCCTCTCACTGTTGTGGCCTCTCCCGTTGCGGAGCGCAGGCTCCGGACGTGCAGGCCCAGTGGCCATGGCTCACGGGCCCAGCCGCTCCGCGGCACGTGGGATCTGCCCGGACCGGGGCACGAACCCGTGTCCCCTGCATCGGCAGGCGGGCTCTCAACCACTGCGCCACCAGGGAAGCCCCGTTACGATGTTTTTAAGAAAAAGAAATTGCTGGGTGGATTGTTGTCAGATCATTCACGTGGAAATAAAATGTGCTTCCTCAGCTTCTCGAAAGAGCACAGCACATGGGGCCGCCAACTTCCCGAAATGTCGCCCTTAAAAGCATTTTGGTTTCTCTCTAGAAACAAAGGATGTTTGGAGGCAGTGGGCCAGGGGCCCTCAGGGCCCGTACCCTCTTCCCTGGGAAACTCTATTTTCGTTTTGCAGTTCTCAGCTTAAACGTCTTTCCCTCGTGCCTGTGTCACTGGCAAGGACAGGTGGTCCTGTGATGTCTGTATGCCCCGTAGTAGCTCGTGGAGCCCACCGTCGCGACCTCTTGCTTGGTTACATGTCCCTAATGCTCTGGCCTGTGTGATCGAGCGGGCAGACGCCCAAACTCTCTTGGTCACTGTTTTGCCCCCAGAGTCTCCAGTAATGCTTCACGCACATTCCAATGAATAACTAGCCTTGGAGGAAATGAATGGGCAGCGGTGGCCAACTAGGGTCCAAGACGGGGGAAACGAGTAAATGGGAGACGTCGTGAGTGACTTGACCTTCTCACCGAGTATCTGGCAGGCTCTGGCAGGGAGAAAGAAAGGGGAGAGGGATGGATATAGGGTAGGAAACCAGCACTGTCTGCCCCAGCGTCGCGCCAGCCGCTGGTGTCCGTTTCACAGCCCCCAGCCCACTTCCTAATCCAGCCACAGCTGTGGTGCGTGGTTCCGTGTAAACTCAGACTCAGGCTGTGCTACTAGCATCCCCCCAGAATGATCCATCTGCCTCCTATTTCCACCTTCACGTCCTTCAGCTAATGGGCGGATAAACTAACCCTGATGCCTCTGTGCCATGGAATACTACTCAGTTATGAAAAGAATGAACTGATATGCCCAACAATCCTATACATTTCAAATGCATGGTGAAGGTGAAAGGCGCCAGGGTGAAAAAAGCTACCGTCCTTAGAATTCCATTTATATGACCTTCTGGGAAAGGAAAATGTATAGCCACGTTAAAAAACAAAAATCAGACTTTGCCAGGGGCTGGAGAGGAATTGATTTTAAATGGGCAGCACGAGGGAAATGATGGAACGCCTGTGTTCTGTTTCTGGTGATTGTTATTCAACTGTGTGCCCTTGTCAGACTCTTAGAAATGTTCACCATAAGCGTGATTTCTCCTGTCTCTAAATTTTGAAATGAATGAACAGGAAAAATATATTAGAAGTGTTTCCACCCTCTGAACGGAGAATATTTTTTTTACAAAGAGAAGCTTAGCGAAGAGTGTGCTGAATATATTTTCCCACAGGTTGAGTTAAAGACGTGGAAGTTTATGGCATGAACTCCAAACTGGGTTAAGATTGAAATCAAACCACCTCCAGATGATCCACGGTGACCTGCGTTTATCGATCTTTTTGTGAACATTGATCAGAAGGCAGAAGCTAGTGATAACGATTCTATTTGTTCGTAATGAAGGAGAAGTGTTTATGCTATAAAATCTTAGTTCTATCCCCCCTTCTCACCTCTCATTTAGACACAGGAAATCTCTTGGTTGAAAAACATGGATAACCCGCAAATACATGCGTTTCTTGTTCAAGGGAAAGAGACATCTCTAGAACAAGGACGTGATGGAAGCAACAGAGATGCAGCTGCGTCTCTGAGAAACTGGACTCGAGGACTTGAATCCTGCGGGGAGATTTCTTTTTGTTGTCGTTGCTTTTCCCTGTCTCTGCTGTGTGAGCTATGTGTCAGCCCTCTTTGTCGTTCTTCCTGAATACCCGGTTTCTCACATGGATATCAACTGTTTCTATGACAAATATCTTAAAACTTTAGTCATCCCAAGACAAAGGAACTGGATTTTCTTCCTTTTAAAATTAAAAGTTTGTGGGAAGAGCATTATTGGTGTGGCTTAGTTACTGTCTGTAGAGAGAGGGGATTGTTAAGTAGACAAACGTGTATCCATATATCACTCTCTGTTGTGGTGCGTTTTGTGGAGGGTTGATTAGAGCAGATAATCGATGTTTGGCTTCCCACCGTTCAATTCCTCTTCTCCAGAGAAGAGGGATTTGACTTACCTCTTTGGAACTCACCCTTTCTTCTCTCACACTCAGTACAGGTGCACTGGGTTGAGTTGACCCCCCACCCACTGTTCCAGGGCTCCTCATGTGACTCAGATCTGATCAATCAGAACATCACACTCCCCCGAGGATAGCGATTGGTTCAGGGATAAGCAATGCAATAAATGAGAACCTACGGCACTGAATGAAATTATTTGGTTTTGGTTTTGAGGTATTTTCGGTACTACTGAAAAAGAAACACACACTCATAGCCCTCAGCATCCCACACACCTCTCTCCAGACTTGACCCGGATGGCTTTGGTTTTGAGCTGCTGGCTGTCGTCTTGCTGCCACGTGGAATCTTAGGATGAAGCCCGTATGGGGACAAGAGAGCTATGATACGTAGAAAAACTGAGTTCTGGGGACATTGTTGGAGCCCCTAGATCAGGTGGCTCTGGACACCAATATATCTACCCACTGAGTTTTCAATTAGCTCACCTCTAAAGAGATTTGAACTGTTTTCAGTCCTTGTCACTAAAATAATTCTAACAATGATTCCATTTTTAAAAAAGAGATTTATGGGAATTCCCTGGTGGGCCGGTGGTTAGGACTCTGCGCTTTCACTGCCGAAGACCTGGGTTCCAATCCCTGGTTGGGGAACTAAGATCCCACAAGCCGCTCAGCATAGCCCCCCCCCAATAAATAATAGTAATAATAATAAATTAATTAAAGAGATTTATAATTCAAGTTCCATTTATTGAGCATCTGCTGTGTGCCTGGCTCTGTGCATATGTTATTACATTGAATCCACACATCAGTCATGTGTGTTGTTTTATTTTACCTTTCAGTAGATGAAGGAAAGGGACTCAGAGAGTGGAGAAATTGGGTATGCAGAAAGAACGACAAAGGGAGCTGACGTGTAGCTCGCAAAATAGAGACAAGGAAAAGCAACAACAGCAAAAAATAAATCTCCCCGCAGGATTCAAGTCCTCGAGTCCAGTTTCTCTGAGACGCAGCTGCACCTCTGTTGCCTCCAACATGTCCTTGTTCTAGAGTTACCTAGATCCCTTGAATAATAAACACGTCTATTTGCTGGCTACCCATGTTTTTCAGCCAAAAGATTACCTGTGTCGAAATGACAGATGAGAAGGAGGGGGAGAACTAAGATTCTATAGACTAAACACCTCTCCATCATTACGGACAAATAGAAAAGTTAAACTAGGTGATTTCTAAAACTTCTTCCATCTCTTACATTCTTTAACTCTGCGGTTTTCTTTTTTAATCTACAGGTAGAAAAACACATAGAGAAGAATGATGTCCTGCCACTCCACATGGAATCAACTGTTTCTATGATTAATATCTTACAACTTTAGTTATTCCAAGGCAAATTAACTCTTTTTTTCTCCATCCAAACAGCTCTTCCACGCACATCTGCTATTTCCAGTCCATATAAGTCATACTTTTTTTTTTCATTTTGAGATATCTATCAGGAAATATCTCCTTTTTTGCTCTACAGAATGAACCAAACATAGGAGAATAGAATGTGTGGGAGGGTTGGTCCTGGGAATTGAGCTTTCTCTAATCGTTGATTTGAAAATGTCCACTTGTGCCTTGAGTGTTGTTTCAGATACTTATAAAATCAGCATTCAAAGGGATCATACTGGGGGCGGGGCTTCCCTGGTGGCGCAGTGGTTGAGAGTCCGCCTGCCGATGCAGGGGACGCGGGTTCGTGCCCCGGTCCGGGAAGATCCCACATGCGGCGGAGCGGCTGGGCCCGTGAGCCATGGCCGCTGAGCCTGCGCGTCCGGAGCCTGTGCTCCGCAAGGCCTCTCGGCCACGACAGTGAGAGGCCCGCAGACCGCAAAACAAACAAACAAAGGGGTCATGCTGGACAATGCTTACCAGGCTCCCTCAAAGTCCCATCTCAAGAGACATTCTCTGGACCAGGGCTGTAATGCCACTATTGTACTGTCTCTAGATGCAGCAGAAAAGAAGCAGAAGGAGAATCGTTTTTCTCTTCCTCCTACTATGTAGTCTCCCATCACTACCTCTCACTGGCAGAACCTAACAGGAAGTGGCTGGTATGGAAGTCTGGAAATGTAGTTTTCAGACTCTTAGCTCCCTACAGTGTAGCAGAGCACAGGAGAGTAGGAACGGGGCTGAGCTCAAACAGGCAAACAGCCTCTGTTCTATCCCACCCAAGCCTCGCCTTTCTCCTTGTCAACTTCTCATCATTAATTCTCACATTAGATTTTTCAGAGAGTGTGTCCTAGAAGCCAGAGACCAGACAAGTCCTCTTATTAAACAGTCCTAAATCAGCCTGTGTATCCCCTTCCTAACTCTCATCGTATCATGTTTTTCATTTTGGTCATTATTTTGTCCCTATAGTTTAATTTAATGAAAGAAAATGTTGAAGAGAATAGGCCAAACTCCTTCAAAAAAGGAAAAAAGAAAGTTTCAGGTCAATTAAAAAAACTTGCCATTTTCTTTTGACTCAGCACAGTCTCCTTTGTCATTTTGTGCCAGTGATCTAACAATTCAAGTTTTGTTGTTGTTTTTTTTTGTTTTTTGTTTTTTTTTTTTTGCGGTACGCGGATCTCTCACTGTTGCGGCCTCTCCCGTTGCGGAGCACAGGCTCCGGACGTGCAGGCTCAGCGGCCGTGGTTCACGGGCCCAGATGCTCCGCGGCATGTGGGATCTTCCTGGACCGGGGCACGAACCCGCGTCCCTTGCATCGGCAGGCGGACTCCCAACCACTGCGCCACCAGGGAAGCCCTCAAGTAAAGTTTTACGAACCTTGACATAATAAGAAAGTTCTCTGTGTGTTTTATTTAACAAGGGATTATTGACATTCTAATATTTTAGATATAGAGGGTTAAGTGCATATTGATAACTATGAAACTCTTCAAAGGGAGAGAGGGAAGTCGATTCATTTAAGGTCCCATGAAAGACTGTAGGTGTTGGGGGGACTGGTTTTCCAGGTAGGATTCTGCTGTAAGGACACTGGGTAGAGCTTTGGTGAATCAAGCAGCGTATGAGGTCAGGAGAACGACTATTAGAGGATCTGACATGGAATCTGGATAAGATTCTACTAGGAAGGGACACGGAATCCTAAGACCTCAGTCTTCTGGGAATCTGATGGCAAAGGAGTGGCAGAGCCATCAGTCTTCTCTGTGTGTTTTTCTACCTGTAGATTAAAAAAGAAAAGCACAAAGTTAAAGAACCTAAGAGATGGAAGAAGGTTGAGAAATCACCTAGTTCAATTCTTCTCAACCTTGATTGTGCCTGAGAATCACTGAGGAAGTGTTTGTTTGTTTTTCTAAATTTATTTATATGTTTTTGGCTGCATTGGGTCTTCATCGCTCTGCGCGGGTTTTCTCTAGTTCCGGCGAGCCGGGGCTACTCTTCGTTGCAGTGCACGGGCTTCTCATTGCGGTGGCTTCTCTCGTTGTGGAGCATGGGCTCTAGGCATGCAGGCTTCAGTAGTTGTGGCACGTGGACTCAGTAGTTGCAGCTCGCGGGCTCTAGAGCGCAGGCTCAGCGGCCGTGGTTCACGGGCCCAGATGCTCCGCGGCATGTGGGATCTTCCCGGGCCGGGGCTCGAACCCGTGTCCCCTGCATTGGCAGGCGGACTCTCAACCGCTGCGCCACCAGGGAAGTCCTGAGGAAGTGTTTTGAAATCAAAAACACAATGACTCCATCCTGACGACTACTTGGATTTAGATTTTGAAAAGGGGTCATTTTGATGTACATTCTCAGGTAAGAACCTTTGATTGGGACAATGTTTTCACTTAACAGATAAGCAGAGACAAAGTGACTTGGCCCATATTTCCCTGTGAGTTCTGTCAGCTGTCCAAGCACCCTTTACGTTCCCCAGCCCCCTGCCTTTGCGACAGCTGCCTGGTTGGTTTTTGTCCCCTGGGTGCAGACTCAGACTGTATGTCACAGCACCTAACCACCCAATACTTTCAGCCAACAGACAAGTTAAACCAGCTGCCGTGCCTTATGGGTAATCAACAGTCTGGCTAAAGCTCTCAATTCCAGAGTCCAGCGCTGGCATCTGGATTTCTCAGTGGCCCCAGGATGAGATTTTTCCACCTGTGAAACCAGTGGAGTAGCCAAAAGTTCAAAGGCACAAACATCCTCACAGGAGGAATAATTGATTTCGTCCATCCCATATTGCCTGCCTTCCACAAAGACCCATGGGTTGAAAGGAAAGCCATGACAATCCCCAATGTATGTACGTGGATGCAAACATCTGCCTGACATGCACGTGTGTGGTCCTCAATAGCATATCCAGGCACAAAAGTACCATTTGTGTGTCTAGCACTCACCCCTTCAAAGGAGAAATTGGCAAATTAGGAAAAAAATCTAAATCAAATCATTTTGAAATGTAGGAGCAGCAAAATCACATACCTGCAAGAACAAACCAGGTAATATAAATTATTAAAGCTGCCGGTCTTTAGGTAATAGAGAGTGGTGAGGACAGTGGTGCATTAGAAAGAGTATGTCTCTTCTAAAGAAGGCAATGACTTCTCAGTTGTAGTCAATTGTCCCCAGTGGAAGAGCCCAAGGTGGTTCAGTCTTCCCATTTTAAGAGAACTTATGGCTTTTATCTGAAAAATCTCAGCTTTAAAATGTTGCGTTATTTTTTTTTTTAATATAGGGTGGCCACATTACATGGAACAAATAAAATGTTTGTGAGCTGGAACTGGTCTTTGGGTTCCTGTTGGGCTTCAATATTTTCTAACTGGGCTTCACTATTTTCTCCTTTCTCTCCCTTGAGGATGATGATGAAGATGAAGATGGTGTTGATGGTGGTGATGGTGATGATGTTGATGGTGATGGAGAAGGTGATGATGGAGATGATGATGATGGTGATGGTGATGGAGAAGGTGATGATGGAGATGATGATGATGATAGTGATGGTGATAATGATGGAGAAGGTGATGATGGAGATGATGATGAAAGGGGTGATGATGCATCTCAGCTCCCAGCCTGTTGCTAGTGTCACACTGACCATCACTAAGTGCTCCACACACCCCTCCACCCCACTCCACACACTCCTCTTAGGTCCCACAGGACAATGAGCGTAATTCTGATCCCGTAGATCCATCTATCCCATTGAAAATTTCAAACCCTTTCACATCCTCTGCCTCCAAGGCGAGGAAATGAAGACACAGTGAATTTCTCTGGGTCACAGAAATAGTAAAAGGAAAGACCCTTTTGGTGATACCATGCTGCCTCCTCCTCCTCCTTGCACCCATCCTCCATTTTCCGAGTGTCTGTACAGATATACTAGGGCTCTTTCCAGCCCCACATCCCAGGATCAGTCTCCTGCCTATAAAGGGGTCTCTCCTGGACTCATTGGTGGCCATAGCCTAACCCAAAAAGGAGCCAGGTGCTCACCA